>NC_142518.1:59330000-62050000 GCF_057876585.1 Rhinolophus sinicus
GTCTTCTTCGTTTGTTGCTTTTAGTGTTATATCCCACATATGAGTGAAATCATATGGTTCTGACTTATTTCACTTAGCATGACAATCTCAAGAGCCATCCATGTTGCAAATGGCAATATTGCATCATTTTTTATTGATGAGTAATAGTCCACTGTGTCTGTGTACCACATCTGCTTTATCCAATCATCTATCAAAGGACACTTTTGTTGTGTCCATGTCTTACCCACCGTGAATAATGCTGCAATGAATATTGGGGTCCATATATCTTTACAGGTAAGTGAGTACTGGGTCATATTCTATGTTTGGTTTTTTTGAGGAACCTCCATACTGTTTTCCATAGTGGTTGTACCAATTTACATTCCCACCAGCAGTGTATGAGGGTTCCTTTTTTCTCCACAGCTTCTCCAACACTTGTTATTACTTGTCTTGTTGATGAAAGTCATTCTAACAGGTGTGAGGTGATAGCTCATTGTGGTTTTGATTTGCATTTTCTTAATAGCTAGTGAAGTTGAGCATCGTTTCACATCTGTTGACCATTTGTATGTCTTCTTGGGAGATGTGTCTGTTCAGGTCCTCTGCCCATTTTTTAATTGGTTAGTTTTGTTGTTGTTGTTGTTATTGTTGAGTTGTATGAGATTGTTATATATTTTGGATATTAGCCCTTTATCAGATGTGTTGTTTGCAACTATATTCTCTCATTTGGTTGGTTGCCTCTTTGTTTTGTTGATCGTTTCTTTTGCTGTGCAGAAGCTTCTCAGTTCGATATAGTCCCATTCATTTACTTTTGCTTTTACGTCCCTTGCCTTTAGGTCAAATTCATAAAATCCTCTCTAAGATTAAGGTCCATAAGTTTAGTGCCTATGCTTTCTTTTATGAAATTTATTGTTTCAGGTCTTATATTTATGTCTTTGATCCGTTTTGAGTTCATTTTGGTGTATAGTGACATAGAGCTCTAAAAACAAGCCTCAAAAGGGTAGGGAGGATCTGAAAATAAGTTAATTTCATGCCAAAACAAATATACATTATATTAATGAATGAAGATAACAAAATCCAGACACTATGTAATAGCCATAATGTTCAACATACCAAAAAAAAAAAAGTATTAGATAAGCAATGAGGCAGAAAAAAACGTGACCTATAACAAGAAAAAAAAATTAACCAAAAGGAGGATAGACAAGAGACCATTAATGGTGGTTGGATTGTGGCTGTCTCAGAATGGGAGGGACTGGGATTAAAGAAAGACATTTCATTGTATACCATTCTATACTACATAAAATTTTATCATGTAATGTATACTGTCTTTTTTACTCAAAAAAGACCTATGTCTAAATCCTAAAAATGAGGAAGATAATACAAATAAAAATTAATCTACACACACATACACAAACAGAAGGCAACCCAGATATGACAGAGATGATAGAATTAGCAAATATTTAAATAGCTATTATGAATTTGTTTAAGTGTTAAAGGAAAACTTAAACATAATGAGAGTGAAGGAGGGAATCTCAATAGAAAAATTCAAATGATAAAATGTAGCAAATGAAACTTCCAGGGCTCAATTATTCAATATCTGACTGGGAAAAAATAACTGGATGAATATAATAACAGATTATATGTAACAGAAGAGACATGAATATAAGGCAATAGAAACTATCCAAACTAATGCATAACAAAAATTTATATGGAAAATTCCCAAGGATTTGGATGTTAAGACACAGACTACTAAATAGCCCATAACTTAAAGAAGACATTAAAAAGAGAAATTGAGGACTAATTCAGGATAGGGAAGAAACAACCCACCAATACCGTCTTCGTAAAACCAGTCTCTTCTCCATCCTTCTAACCAAATTCATGTATTTATAAACAGTATTCCCCAATTACCTTTATTAATTGTATATTCATTCAACAAATAAAGCCTCAAAAGGAGGTCATTCTATGTGCAAGTGCCTTCCTCCTTACAATAGTGGTAGAGCAGTTGTCTTGACTGAAACTTAAGTATACTTAAGGAATAGACCATTATCTTCAGAAGCCTAGAAAAAATATAAGTTACTTATTCCCTCTTGTTATAATTCAGACAGAAGACGTCAGATTCAAAGTTTCTAGAGTGAGATTTAGCCTACAAAGAGCTATATTTTTCCATCCCATAGGTATCCAGCATGCTTGTCCCATATTCTTTCTGCCAACTCCCATTTTCCTCAACTGGTTGCAGCATAGTGTTAATGATACCAAGGCTGCAATTCACAACTCTAAAAATCCAACTGGTTTCCACAGGGAAGCCTTTGTTCATGAAAATATTCCATATTCTTAAGAAGCCAAATATCTCTTATTGATCCCAAAGGCAACTTGGGAAAGCACATGAGAAAGCTTAACACAAACCCATTATATCTTTAAAAACAAACGTTCAAGTTTATTTTTTACTTGTTTTATTATTTGGATAAAGGACCCTTCCTGTATTTGTGCTTCTAATTGATTAGAATTCCATCTCAGATTCATTTGTTTGTGCCACTTCAAAGAAAGACTACGTGTAGAAGCTTGTCTCAGCAGCAACAGCTTGTGGGAGGGAAATAGGTAGACAATATAAATTTAACTTTGCAGTTTGCATAATTACAATACTTGCTGTTTACATACATTTTCTCATATGATCTTCTCAGTAACCTTGTGAAGAAGCTATTGCTGTCCCTTTTCTTCACAGTTGAGCAAACAGTGGCTTGGAAATGCTAAATGATTTCCCTTAATGTTACTGGTAGCAAGTGCCAGAGCCTGGTCTTGAGCCAAATCTGCTAACATCAAGTTTGTTGCTCTTCTGCATTTCACATAGTTTAATTCTTGTTTCACTAAAATTCAAAAAAGCTAGTGTATATTTTGAAATGCTTTATGTTCCAGGAAAATGAGAGTCATAAAAATGAAGCTTTCTCTGCCCCGTGTTCAACATTAAACAATGTATTTACCAGTTATTTGAAGGTTACCTTCAAGTTCCAAAACTTTATATTACCTAAGCTCTCAATCAATTTACACCCAACTTATCTTTTAAGACTTGCTGAAATTCCATCTCCATTAAATATTTTTCCCTAACAACTTAAGTTCACAATAAACTCTTCTTTTTTAAGTCCTTATAAGCAATTTTTATTTTTCAGTTGGCATTTAATCATAAATTATCTTGTAATGATTTGTAACTTTTCATGCACATGTTTTATACCCCAACAGGGCTGTAAGCTCTTTGAGAAGAGTAGGAAAACACCAAGGTTGGATGATGGGAACAGTCCATCTTCAGTAGAGACAATAGGGAGTGCCTTTTCTGTAAAAATGTTAAAATGACATTACAATGAAGTCAATTAATTCTTTTTAATGACCCCAAAAGATTAATTTCTCTGTGACCATCATGTCATACAAATTATGACTGTATTCTGAGGTATATATTATTTATAACAGGTCATTGCTCAGGAAGAAGATAGTGTTTGATCCAGCCTAAAATCATTAATATTTTTGAAAACACAGTAGTTAATTAAAATTAAAATTTTTCACTCCATAGTGATATTGTGTGTTTTACTTTCTTAAATGTAATTTTTAATAATACTGGGAAGCCCCCCTTCCTCACACACTTACTATTTAGGGCTGCTCAAGTTAATATAATAATGGATAAATATTATTATGGTTATTATAATCCTTATCATTATTATAGCTAGCATTTATTGAATACTTTCTCTGCATCATGCATATTATCTAATATAATCTCTGCAATAATCCAATGAAGAGCTACTATCACTATCCCCATATTAAAAATGAGGAAGCATAGGCTCAAGAGAGGTTAAATAGTGTGTCCAAGGTAACATAGCCAGTAAGGGTTGGAGTCAGAGTTTGAACCCAAGAAAGCGAATGGAAGAGTCTATGAGTTACCCCCTACACTATACTACTTCTCTTCCATTGCACCTGCTCTTTTACCATGGAGCCCTTCTACTATTTTTACTTCAAATGTTTTCAGTTCAGGCCAGTATCCTTCAGGTCCTTGCAATAACAACTGCAGATTTAATGGATCTTTTTTTTATTCTTATATTTATCACTGTCAGAGTCTCATATTTTCCAGTTTAAGAATTCATGTGTAACATCTACTCTTGTTTCACTCATAGTTATAATTACAATGATTTTAAGATCAAAGAAATGTTGTATTAGTGTGGGTTTGATCAGAGAAAATGAATCTCCACCAGGAAGTGATTATATAGATATATCTTATACCTACGGATATACCTATATCTATATCTATCTATATACATCTATCTATCTATCTATCTATCTATCTATCTATCTATCTATCTATCTACTTACTTGACCCCTTGCAAGAAAGACATTTGGTCCTGTCCAAAGCATCCATTTGGTCCATGCCAAAAGGTCTCTGAAATTTGGACATATATAAAAAGTCCATGAAGACATTTGATCTACGCTGACCGATCTACCTAACCCTTTGTGCCATGAGCAGCTAGGCTACTGAGGTAGGAAGGGTAATTATTGAAAATACAGCCACAACACAATTATTGGACCAATAAAACACAATAGCATTTTTTATGTATTAATTCTATAAACCCAAAGTAGAAATAAATGTTATGAGCTGTTTGAACCCAGTAACATTTCATAAGCATGAACCTTTGGGCAGGACCAAGAATTGAGGATCATTTGGTGTGGGCCAAATATGCTCGTGGATATTGTTGACAGGACCAAATTTCAAGGTCCTTTTGGCATGGACCAAATGTCTCCTTGGACATTTTGGACAGGACCAAATATCTGCTAAGCATTGAGTTTATGCATCTATAATTGTGGAACCTTACTAAATAGTCTCTTTAAGTCTTTTGAATTTACATCTGGTGCTGAACTTTGAAATCTGCGGCAAAGGCAGCTGGGAAGGGGATGAATATGAAATGAGAGAGATCAAGGGCAAGCTGGAATCCATGAAGGTGGACTGGATTTCATGTTGGTCTCCCATTGCTTCCAATTTCAATGATGTGGGCATCATGCAGAAGAAGCTGGTACCCTTCATCAACAAAATAAGCACTCATCTGTCCCAGGAGTCATAGAACCTTGAGGAACCAAGGGGAGTAGAAACAACCTAAGGCCCATTCCTGCCCCCTGCCCAAATGATTAGTCAATAGGTAAACAACAACATGTGTGAATTGCAACAGCACCTGGTGCCCCTGCATCAATTTTCCAAATCTAAAAGTAATTTGCCTGCTACTTTATTTCAGCATTGTAAATCTCACGCAAAAATGACTTGTGACCCTTGCTAACTTGGACCTTTGCAGGGAAGGAAATTCTGGGAAACATACTTCCAGCTTAGCTAACTTGACACAATACAAGTCCAGTACAAATGCTATCCATAACATCACAAGGCTGAGAGAGTTAGAACCTGGGTCCCTGATGACAACACAGAGCACACCCAGAAGCTCTTCCTAACTCTGAACCTCTGGTTATGAGAGATTGGATATTACCTTATTATTTCAGTTGGATTATCTGTTCTTGTTATTGAATGTATCCTGATACACTAATCATCGTGTCAGCAGAGACTAACACCCACTTTCATATAGTAGAATATAAAATAATTAAACAAGGAGAGGAGATTTTTATAAAAGATAATGAAACACAGAAGAGAAATTAGGGGAAATCCAAAACATGAAAACTTTTTTAAAAGCTCTTAAATATCAGTAGGCATTCTCAGATGAGAAGGCATTAAGGGTAAGTCACCCATTTCCTGCTTTGGCAGGAGGTCAGCCCAGATGGCAGAGAAGAAATGTTTTTGTTTCCCTCACATGTATTTATTTCGGAGCAAAACCTCTTTGCTGGATGATGTTTTTGATTTTACAAATGCACTTTACTAGCTCACATTATGGAACTAGGAAAGAGGCACCAAAAAATGCGTTTTATGGATGGCTCCCCAGGGAAGAGTACATATAACACTGGAATCAACTTTAGTGCAGTCACCTGACACAAGCTGAAGTGTTTTACTGAATTAAAAGAAAAATGTGGGGCTTTGTTTTTCCCTAAATGTACCAGAGTGCAAGACAATCTTCTTTACTACATAAACTTGTCTCTAATATCCGGTCGCCCTTTGGGCTTCCAGTGACCTAATTATTCTAATCTGTACAATAGCACATTCTGTGAGATGAGTTTGGAAAATAGCGAAGAAAATGTATGCACCAAATTATATTTTGGGGATTGTAAGCCTAGAGGTACTGTTTGTATAACTTAATTGTGTCTTTTGAAACCATATTCATAATATCATCTTATTTTCTATTATCTAAATGTATAATTACAACATGTTCATTCTAGATATATGGATGTATTTTGAAAAAATACCCAGATGAATATTAATCTCACAAATACATAGTTGATAAGATTTTAAACTGACAGAGGAGCTCATTTAAGCTGTTTTTCACAAACTAATGTTGATTGTTCTGTATAAATGGCTTTTTTTGTTGTTGTTGTTCAAATGCCTATAATAGTTGTACTTCTCTTCTAAGGATACCTATTAGTCACGAAGGCAAATAAATAATTTCAGATTAATTTTTTTCCATAAATTTTTTCAAAAACATTTACCAAAAAGAAAATTGTTGTTGTTTTTTTTTATTAATTTATTGGGGTGACAATTGTTAGTAAAGTTACCTAGATTTCAGGTGTACAATTCTGTATTACATCATCTATAAATCCCATTGTGTGTTCATCAACCAGAGTCAGTTCTCCTTCCATCACCATATATTTGATCCCCCTTACCCTCATCTCCCACCCCCCACCCCCTTACCCTCTGGTAAACACTAAACTATTGTCTGTGTCTATGAGTTTTTGTTTCTCATTTGTTTGTCTTGTTCTTTTGTTGTTTTTGGTTTATATACCACACATCAGTGAAATCATATGGTTCTCTGCTTTTTCTGTCTTACTTATTTCGCTTAGCATTATACTCTCAAAATCCATCCATGTTGTCACAAATGGTCCTATATCATCTTTCCTTACCGCCGAATAGTATTCCATTGTGTATATATACCACAACTTCTTTATCCATTCATCTATCGAAGGACATTTTGGTTGTTTCCATGTCTTGGCCACCGTAAACAAAGCCTGCAATGAACATTGGAGCGCACGTGTCTTTATGTATAAATATTTTCAGATTTTTTGGGTAGGTACCCAGGAGAGGGATTGCTGGGTCATATTGTAATTCTATTTGTAATTTTTTGAGGAACCTCCACACTGCCTTCCATAACGGCTGCACAAGTCTGCATTCCCACCAACAGTGTATGAGGGTTCCTTTTTCTCCACAGCCTGTCCAACACTTGTTACTATTTGTCGTGTTGATGATAGCCATTCTGACTGGGGTGAGGTGATATCTCATTGCGGTTTTTATTTGCATTTCTCCGATGATTAGTGATGCTGAGCATTTTTTCATGTGTCTATTTGCCATTTGTATGTCCTCTTTGGAGAAATGTCTCTTCAGGTCCTCTGCCCATTTTTCAATTGGGTTTTTGTTTTTTTGTTGTTGAGTTGCATGTGTTCCTTGTATATTTTGGATATTAGCCACTTATCGGAGCACTGTTTGCAAAAATCTTCTCCCATTCAGTTGGTGGCCTCTTTCTTTTGTCGATGGTTTCTTTTGCTGTGCAGAAGCTTTTAAGTTTCATATAGTCCCATTCGTTTATTTTAGCTTTTACTTCCATTGCCTTTGGAGTCAAATATATAAAATGCTCTTTGAACCCAAGTCTGTAAGTTTAGTACCTATGTTTTCTTCTATGCAGTTTATTGTGTCAGGTCTTATGCTTAAGTCTTTGATCAATTTTGAATTAATTTTGGTACATGGTGACAAATAGCAGTCCAGTTTCATTCTTTTGTACGTGGCTATCCAATTGTCCCACCACCATTTATTATAATAAAATATCTTATGATATTTTCATAGGAAATTATCAGAGTTTGTGTTAAGAATTCACCTCTGGCTGTTTATTGCCAGCTATTTTCCAGTGCCATGTGTTGGTTGTAAAGTGACAAGCAACACTGCATTAGAGGTTAGTATGTGTTAGGCAATCATGAACGATGTCTGACTGCCTCTAATTGCGATGTGACTTAACATTTTTAGGTACCCTTAAGTATTACGTTTCTGTACAGTTTTATAAGGTTAGTTATATGTGGAAATTGGGTAAGGAGTGAAGGTAGGGAAGTGAGGGATCAGTAGATGGAAGTTTTTAATAAATGGTGAAAGTTATATTTCAACTAAGAATCCACATATATATCCATGTGACATGCTTCACAATAAGCTATAAATTTGACCTTGAAGGCAAGGGAAGTAAAAGGAAAAATAAATGAATAGGAAAAAAATCAACAAAACAAAGAGACAACCAACTGAACAGGAGAACACATTTGCAAACAATACACCTGATAAGGGGCTAATGTCCAAAATATATAGAGACCCCATATAAATCCACAACAAAAAAAGAACAACCCTAATAAAAAATAGGCAGAGGACCTGAACAGACACTTCTCCCAAGAAGACATACAAATGGCCGGCAAATATATAAAAAGATGCTCAACTTCACTAGCTATTAGGGAAATGCAAATCAAAACCACAATGAGATACCAGCTCACATCTGTTAGTATGGCTATTATCAACAAGACAAATAATAACAAGTTTTGGAGAGGTTGTGGAGAAAAAAGAACCCTCATACATTACTAGTGGGAATGTAAATTTGTATAGCCACTATAGAAAACAGCATGGAAGATAGTTCCTCAAAAATTAAGAATAGAGGAATCCAGTCAAGATGGCAGAGTAGGTAAACACTGCTCTCACTGTCTTTCATGGCCACATCTAAATTACAACTAAACTACAAAACAACCATCATTGAGAATTGCCTGAAATCTTGCTGAATTGAGGCCCTATGACTCAGGTCATACGGAAGAAGCCATCCCCCAGATTGGTAGGCGGGGCAGAGATGTGGAATGGGCTGGTCCCACACATTCATGTGGCCATTAAAAATTGGGAGGGATATCTCTGTTGTGAAGGTTCCCCCTTTGAAGGAACAAGGGGACCCAGCACCTTCCCAGTGTAGGGCTCCAGGGCTGGGGAGAGAAGTCCCCATAATTTTTGGTTGTGAAAACCAGCAGAGGTTGTGGATGAGTAAGACAGAGGGAGGCTGGAGTCCCAGTCACTCCTCTTAAAGGGATCATAACACATTTACTCACCGATGAAATCACTGGTTCAAAGATCCAGCACTGGGGCATCAACTAGAGAGGTGACAAGGGCATATGGGGAAAGGGAGGAGCAGAAACTGGGTTGTCTGGCTGTAGGATGAGGGCTGGAGAGGCAGCTTTCACCCAGACAGAGGATCCAGCAGAAGCCAATGTTTCTTTGTTGAGCGCTCCATCATCCCGGTGTGCAGACGCAAGTGGCCACCATATGTGAGTCTCCATCAAGCTGGCTAATGCCCATTGTTCGCCATGCCCTGGTGATTCTGAGGTCACATTCCATCCAACTTTAAGCACACTCAAGCTGCTTCCAGCAGCTTTTTCTTACAAACTGCCTGCCTTGGCTCATTATACAGACCTTCCTAGAGTCTCTCAAAGGTTCCTGGAACCCAGAGAGGCAACATCTTGGTTGAGCATGTCAAATAGCTATGGCTGAGCAGCCCTAAGCCTGACACTAGTGGCAACTAGCCTTGGTTCACAGCTTGGCCTTTTGAGGCACCTCCAAGCACAGTAGAGGTAGTGGCCATCTGCAGGTTGCTTTGTGGCTCTTGCCAGGTGGCCCTGGGTGGGGCACAAGCTGAGGCTGAACTTGACCTGTTGCAGGTCGCCTCCCAGGTGGCCATGGGGCTGGTGCAACCATCGCCAGCTTCAAAATGAGGTGGAGCATCACCCAGCTGTCTCCAAGGATGACACACCCAAGGGGCAGATTGGGGAGGCACCAGAGCCCTGCTGAGGCCGACCCTGCTCTGTAGGGTTAGCCCCTGTATCACAACTCCTCCATGGTAGTCATGGCCAGTCCTCACAGCCAATGAATACAAGGGTCAATCCCTCCCATTGAAATGCAAACAGGAGCCAAGGCTCAACTACAGGAGGAGGGCACACACAACTCACACAAGGGATAAACCTGGAGTGTTTAACTCAACTGACTAAGAAGACTGTGCCACTGAGCCCCACAGCACACATACTATATAAGACTGGAAGATATAGTAGTCCTATCTAATACAGAGAAACAAACACAGGGAGGCAGCCAAAATGGGGAGGCAAAGAAACACCCCCCCCAAAAAAAAAAAAAAAGCAGAACAAATCTCCAGAAAAATAACTAAGCAAAATGGAGACAAGCAATCTACTAGATGCAGAGTTCCAAACACTAATTATAAGGATGCTCTATGATCTCAGGGAGAATTTCAACAAAGAGATAAGAAGAAAAAGGGGGAAATAGAAAATATAAAAAAGAACCAGTCAGAAATAAAGAACACAATAATGGAAATGAAGAATATATTACAGGGAATCAACAGTAGACTAGATGAAGCAGAGGATCAAATCAATGATTTAGAAGATAAGGTAAGAGAAAATACTCAATCAGAACAGCAAAAATAAAAGAATCCAAAAATTGAGGAGACTTTCCGGACCCTCTCAGACAACATCAAGTGTATCAATATTTGCATCATAGGGGTACAAGAAGAAGAGAGAGTGCAAGGAATTAAAAACATGTTTGAAGAAATAATGATGGAAAATTTTCCGAACCTAGTGAAGGAAACAGATAAAAAACCCAGGAAACACAGAGTTCCAAACAAGATGAACCCAAATAGGCCCACACTAAGACACATCATAATTAAAATGCCAAAAGTTAAAGACAAAGAGAGAATCTTAAAAGCAGCAAGACAACAGCAGTTAGTTACGTACAAGGGAGCAACCATGAGACAATCAGCTGATTTCTCAACAGAAACTTCGCAGGCCAGAAGGGATTGGCAGGATATATTCAAAGTGTTGAAAAGCAGGGACCTACAACCAAGACTACTCTACCCAGAAAAACTGTCATTTAGAATCAAAGGACAGATAAAGACCTTCCCAGACAAGAAAAAGCTGAAGGAGTTTATTACCACCAAACCAGTATTACAAGAATCTTAGAGAGACTTCTTTATGACAAAAATAAATAAATAAAATAAAAAATATGAATAATAAAATGGGAATAACTACATACCTATCAACAATTACTTTCAATGCAAATGGATTAAATGCTCCAATCAAAATACAAGGTGGTTAAATGGATAAGAAAATAAGACTCTTACATATGCTGCCTACAAGAGACTCACTTCAAATTGAAAGACACACACAGACAGAAAGTAAAGGGATGGAAAAAGATATTTCATGCAAATGAAAACAAACAAATGAAAAACTGGGGTAACAATACTTATACCAGACAAAATATACTTTAAAACAAAGACTACAATAAGAGACAAAGAATAACCTAGTAATCCCACTTCTGTGTATTTATACAAAGAAACCCAAATGCTACTTTGAGGGGATGTACTCATCCATATGTTCATTGCAGCATTATTTACATAAGCCAAGATATGAAGGCAACCTGGGTGTCCCTGAATGGATGAATGAATAAAGAACAGGTGGTACATAAATGCAATGGTATATTACTTAGCCATGAAAAAGAATGAAATCTTACCATCTGAGACAACATTGATGGACCTAGATGGTACTGTGCTGAGAGCAGTAAGTCAGACAGTGAAAGACAAATGTCATTATGATTTCACTTATAAATAGAATCTAAAGAACAAAATAAACAAGTGAAATAGAAAAAAATTCATTAGATAGAGAGAACAATTTGATGGTTGCCAGATGGAAGGGTGGTTGGGAATACATGAAAAAGGGGAAGGAATTAAGAAGTACAAATTTGTTGTTGCACAGTAAGTCATGGGGATGTAAGGTACAGCATAAGAAATATAGTCAATAGTATTGTAAAAACTATGTATAATGTCAGATGGGTACTATATCTATCAGAGTGATGGATGGCAGTGAAGTTGGGGGCCAGGGTGAAAAAAGTGAAGGCCCTAAGATACACAAATTGGTAGTTGTAAAATAGTCATGGGATGTAAAGTAAAGCATAGGGAATATAATCAATAATATGGTAATAACTATGTATAGTGCCAGGTGGGTACTAGTCATGGGGATCACTTTGTAAATCATGCAAATATCTGTCCACTATGATGTACACCTGAAATTAATATAAAATTATATTGAACATCAACTAATTGAAAAATTTTAAAGAGGGGGAAGATAAAGGGGAATAAGACGTTGAAAGTTCCAGGTATAAAACAAGTAAGTATTGGGGATATAATATACAGCATTGAATATAATCAATAACATTGTGATAGGGTGGTATGGTGTCAGATGGTTGCTGGACTCATCATGGTGATCATGTCTTTAGCATGAAGACTATAATGCTAATAATAGTATAGTATAGTATAATATATAATGCTAATAATAGTAATAACTATGTATAGTGCCAGGTGGGTACTATTGAATAACTATGATGTATACCTGAAACTAATATAATATTGTATGTTAGCTATATTTTAATAAAAATGTATAAAAAATTAAGACTAGAATTACCATACAACCCAGCAATCTCTCTTCTTGGTATCTACTCCAAAAAATCTGAAAACATTTACCTAGTGAAAAAACAAACATATATATATATATATATATATATATATATATATATATCGCTATGTTCACTGAAGCATTATTCACAGTGGCCAAGAGCTATTCTCCGACAGATGATGGATAAAGAAGGTGTAGTATATCTATACAATAGAATATTACTCAGACATAAGAAAAAATGAAATACTGCCATTTGTGGCAACATGGATGGATCTTGAGATTATCACGTAAGCAAAATAAATCAGACAGCAAAAGTCAAGAACCATATGATTTCACTGATATGTGGGATATAAAACTGAAAGCAACAAACAAGCAATCAAACAAACAAGCAAAACTCATAGACAGAGACAACTGTTTTTTGGTTACCAGAGGGTAAGGAGGGAGAGGCAGAAGTAGAAGAGGGTAAAGGGAGCCAAAAATACGGTGATGGAAGAATTGACTTTGGGTGGTGAACATACAGTGCAATATATAGATAATGTGTTATAGAATTGTACATTTGAAACTTATAATTTTATTATCCATTGTCACTCCAATATATTTAATAAGAAAATATAAAAAAATAAAAAAATAGACAGATAGATAGATATGTTTGTAATTTTTGAGTAAAATGAGAATATAAAAACCATTCAACTTCTAAAGAGCTTGCCTGGACATGTAATAAGCCATAGGCATTTTGTATTCGTTAAATTATTCAGTTAAACATTGAACCATCCTTAGTGAACTGTCACTTTTGAATATGAGGTTCTTTCTTTTCTGTCATTGCTAAAGCTAAATTCTGGTTTGAAACTCAACTTTCTATGCTCAAGAGTAAATCAGTACTTTGATAAAAGTGATCTGGCATCTTAAGATGCTTAATCATAGAGCTGGGAGGACTATGGGAGGCGCTGGGCCCCTTGTTAACTCTCTAGTCTTGACTTCCTGTTGAACTCTATAGTAACTTCTGGGGGAGGGATGCAAATAAAGGGGATAGCCATGTTGGGCTCTGGGACCTTTTTTCCCAGATGGGTGGCCGCTGGGCAAGTCTAGCCAGCAAGTGTGTATACACTCCTTGGTTCTGCTTCTTTCTCTTTTCCAGAATAAACCGTTTTCTTTTGGTGAATTACCTGGAGAATTATTTGGCCAGTCGACATTATTGGCACCCAATGTGTGGCCCAGAGAGGAACAAAACTCCGAAGGTTTCTGACCTGTGAGTGAAGCTGTGGTGCCTAATTGACCTGTTTCCGCTTGACCTTCCCTCCCTGGCTTATAAGCCTCAGGTGAGTTTCTCACCTGGGTCTGAGCCAATGGGTTTTCCATTTGGCACTCTGCAGGCTTTATTCAGGAATTGGTTTAATTTTTTTTTTTTTTTTTTTTTTTTTTGGTCACTGCTGTTTGTTTCTTTGTTGCTGTCCGTGTGTGTGAAGGGTTTAAGGTTTATTTCTTTGTGTACTCGTGGCATGTTGGCTTGATTTCTTTGGAAAGCAGGCTCTCCTTTGAGATGAAACTGGCCTTTGCCTAACATCCCCACCCCACCCCACCCCTGGAGATAAGAGGTATTTCTACTCAAATTGGTCAGTTTTAGCCGGTATTCCATCATGCTGTCTCATTGAGAAAGTTAAGAGTGCCGCCCAGCTCAGCCAGTAACTGAATCCCTTTTTTCCACGTGGGTGGCCGGAGGGCAGACCGGCAGCGAATGTGCTTGCACTACTTGGTGGTTTCGTTTCTTTTCATTTTCCTGAATAAACTGTTTTCTTTTGGTGGATTACCTGGAGACTTATTTGGCCAGTCAACAACTGTAAACAAAACAACACAATTGCGCTACACTTTGAAGGAAAAACACGAGTTTTACACTTTCTAAAAGTTTCACTGTAAAATCAGGCTGTGGGGACAGAGTCCCAGACAGCAGTTTCCAGGCTCTCCTCTCAGCCTCCCATGAGGAGGTGCTGGCTCAGGTAGTGAATGACCATCAACTGTGATTGGTTGGCCATCAGCTGTAACCGGTTAGCCAATTGGCTACTGATGTAACTGCAGGGCTGCCGTTGATTGGTTGGTTGGTTGGCAGGCAGAGAAGTGAATGGCGGACTGCAGATCGTGTGAATACTAATGAGTGTGTCTTGCCTGGCCTCCAGTGAGACCATAGTGGTATGACGCCCCTACCTATGGCTCCGTGGGTGTTCCTTTTTGGCCTCACCATATCCTGCGTTCTTGTATGGGGAGCGGGACCAGAGGCCCCGCAGGCTGCCCCACAAGACACAGGCACACTGAAGTAATAAACTTTAAATGTTCCTTTGCCTATTTAGTTTCACAACTAATCAAACAATTTTAATGGTTCTTTTTTGTTTACAGGATAAACTCCAAGTTCCCTAATAAAAACCTTTTGAAACTTGGCCCAGACTCCCTGTTAAGCATCCTTCAAACTCATTTTTCCCCCCAGCATCCTACCTCCCTTGAACACTGGAACATGGCCCTACTTTTGTTCATTTCAGTTCCTTGGCAGAGGATATATCCCTTCTCCACCTAGGAATTACCAGCCTAGATACTGCCTTCTCTACTAAGAGATTCTGTGTCCTCTCCGTCCAAGAAAAATCAATCTTAATCTCATTTCATCTATAATTCCATAACACTTTCTATTTACCTTGGCTTTAACACTTAACAAATTTTATTTTAATTGGTTATGTTTTTCTCTTGCTAAACTATGATCTGATATTTGAAATCAGTTTCTCTTCTTTGACAAGCATTTATTAAAGTCTCAAAATTCAAAAGTGAATATAATACTATGTAAGTATGTATATGGTGTCATGGAGACCCAAAGACTAAAACATTATTACTTATTTTCATCTGGAAGAATGAGATCACTCTAAAATGTACACAGATTTTTGAAGAATAAGTCCATGTACCTCACTCAGACATAGTGGGAGGGTGAACATCATGAAGCAGAAGAAACAGCACTGGTAAGCCATAATATACATCCTTATTTTTCTAATGTCTTACAAACTAGTGGCACAAGTAAGCATCTCAATAGATTTCTTTTAAATGAATGAATAAAGCAACAAAGTAAACGTCAGCAAATTCCAAAAAGCAAAATATCTTACAAATCACATTCTCTGATCAAAACCCAATAAATCTAGAAGTTACACAAAATTATAGCATGTGAATGATGAACAAAATACAATTCTCTCTCTCTCTCTCTCTCTCTCTCTCTCTCTCTCTCTCTCTCTCTCTCTCTCTCTCACACACACACACACACACACACAAAATTAATTATTTTAAATTACTCTTGGTTAAAGAAGCAAACAAAGAAGATATTGAAGACAACAAGAAAAGAAAAAAGAGAAATGTGCTGGTTGGGTACAATGTTAACATACAGGAAATAGCAAGCCAATTAAAATTTTACTGCCACAAAAGATGCTATTTACATTAGAAAAAAAACTTATTCTGATATCTGTAGCTGAACTTACTCTTACTTTCCACCAGAGAACACGTAACAGAAGGTACCTTTTTAAAAGGTTTAGTGCCTCAATCTTATCTCTTGCTAAGGCTGCTGTATTACAGCCACTATTTTCAAGCTCTTTCAGTTTGGTACAGACACAATTGGCCTTTTCAACCCTGCAAAATTCAAATCACAAGACTCTTTGTCAACTTACATTGCACGCTTCAGCAAGAGTTTCCCTTTTAGCAGAGCTTCTCTCTTAACAGAAATATGAGAGTGGCTGCCTGTAGTCTAAGTTCATCTATGTCAGGCAAGGACTTTGCTGAAAGTGGCAAGAAATAGCCTGACATATTCAAACCACAATTTTTTCTTACTATAAGTTTCAATAGTACAATCGCAGTTGGCACATGGTCTACTTCTCAAGTAAAAGCAGACACCTGATTAACCAAATGTTTTGTCACTGCCTTATAGGGCTTTCCAGTTTACCACCTTGCTATATCTGATTTTTTTAATAGACAGCTCCACATTTCTTCCACTGAATCAATTCTATATTTAGGTTCTGTTACTTGCAGTATTCCATTTACAAATGTCAAAATCTGTATCAAATAGGTTTTGTTCATGTACATAAAACAAAAAAATAAAATAACAGAGGCTTAAATAAAGTAATTCACTCTCAATTAAGACCTCAGAGATAGGCTGCCTTTGGCTGATATGGTGGATTTACAATTATCTAGGACTCGCACTTTGATCATCTTACTCTACTAGCCATAACTAGCATTGATCCTCAAGAATGCTTCATATTCTCAGATGGCTGTGGGAGATGAAGCCATTGTATAGGCCATTCAAGGCAGGAAGAAGGAAATGAAAGAAGAAGGTGGGAACCTCCATATATAAGCTAAATCAAGAACCTATAAGGAACTTTAAAGGAAGCCCCAACCAACAACCTCCATTTATATATCATTTGCATTCTTAGCTGCCAGGGAGCCTGGATAAGCTCATCTTTTACTTCAACACATTTTCTTCTGGAAAATAATCAAGGTTTTATGTACTCAGAAGGAAACAATGAATATTGGATAGTCCCAATGTAGCAGTCCCTGACACAGAGTCTACCTTCCAGAACACACAAATACTAATTGCAGATAGAATAGAGATCTAAACTTTATATAAAACCCTATACAATTTTTAGAATATTTAGAGAAAATCTTTATAATCTTCTTATAGGAATGGAATTCCTAAGCAATGTGCAAAACAAAGGATATATAAAAGGGATGAAGGACAAGGTTAACTACATAAAATTAAAACAAAATAATCTGTATGCCAAAACATACTATATATACAAATTAAAAGGTATCAGACTGAGAGAAAATATTTGCAGCAGATAAAACAGACAAGAGATTGTTATTCAAAATACTTGAAAATTTCTGACAAAACATTCAAAAGAAAAAAGTATGGTATAAAAATTGGCAGAGGTTTCAGAGAAGAGAAATTACAAATGGCCAGTAAAAAACAAAAGATGATCAACCATATAGGATGAGGATGAGGAAAATGCAAATAAAAAGAATGAGATACACTTTCGAATCTATCATTTAGTAATAATTAAAAAAATTAATATCAAAGTTCAGTATAATGTGTACAAATATGCACTTGCACACTTTTCTGGAGGATAACTTGGCAGTCTCAGAATTTTAAATCCATACACTCTATGGGCAAGCGATTCCAATTCTAGTTATCTCTGTAGAGATATACCTGTGTATATGTGAAAAGATATGTGTACAAGAAGAGGTCAAAACAACATTTTCAATTCCAATAAAAATGTGGAAACTCAAGTATTTATCAATAGGACGAAGAAAAATGTTAAGTAAATGACAATAACTCCTACTAAGGAAAACTATGCAATGCTTAAAACAAATGAAGTAGATTTATGTGTACTGAATGGCTATAATTTGGGGCCAAATTGGGGAGAAATGATATCTTCACTACATAGATTTCTCTGATCCATGAACAGAGTATGTCTCTTCATTTATTTAGGTCTTACTTGATTTTATTCATCAGAATTTTATGATTTTTTTTTAGCATACAGATCCCTTACATTTTATTGAGTGTATAGCTAAGTATTATTTTGGGGTGTGTGGAGAGATTGTGAATGGTATTATGTTTTAAATTTTGGCTTGCTCAAGTTCACTGTTAATATATAAGTACAGAATTGATTTTTGCATGTTGATCTTATATCCTGTAAACTTGACAAATTCACATTAGTTCTGGAAGATTTTTTGTATGTTTTTGTTGTTGGTTCTTTGGGATTTTCTATGGAAATAATCATCTCACTTGCAAATAAGAACAGTTTTATCTCTTTCTTCCCAATCTGTTTGATTTTTATTCATTTTTCATGCCTTTTTGTAGTAGATAGGACTTCCAGTACTATGCTGAATAACAGTAGTAAGATGGACATCCTTGCTTTTTTCCTAAATTAGGGGGAAACATTAAAAAGGTCACCATAAGCAAGACATTAGCTTTAGTTTCATATATACATATATATAATTTGTAAGGTGTTATAAATTGAGACTGTTCCCTCTCCTAATTCGTTGAGAGTTTTTAACATGAATGGGTATTGGATTTTGTCTAATGGTTTTTCTGCATCAGTTGATATGATAAATATGATTTTTCTTCTTTAGCCTGTTGAAATTAGATTGTATGGATTGACACAATTGATACCAATTTCAGTGAAAGCCTTGCATATCTAGAGTAAATCCCATTTGGTTGTGGTGTCTAAATCTTTTTATACAGAGCTAGATTCAGTTTAAGGTTATTTTGTTGAGAAATTTGGAATCTACTTTAATGAATGGTATTGGTCTAGTGTTTTCTTTTTTTGTACTGTCTTTGTCTGATTTGATATTCTGGTAGTACTGTTCTCAAAAAAAAAAAAAAAAAGAGTAGGGAAGAGTTCCATCCTTTTCAGTTTTCTATAAGAGATTGTGTAATTTTAACATTAATTCTATTTTAATGTTTGGTAGAATTCTCTAGTGAAACCATCTGGGACTGGAAATCTATTTGCGGGGGTGGGGGGTGCTTCATTATTACTAATTTTATTCTTTAAATGTTACAGAATTATTCATGTTATCTGTTTCATCTTGGTTGAGTTTTGTCAGTGTGCTTTTGAGAAAAATAGTCTATTTCTTCTGGGTTGTTAAATTTATTACCATACCACATATCAGTGAAATCACATGGTTCTCTGCTTTTTCTGTCTGACTTATTTCGCTCAGCATTACACTCTCAAGATCCATCCATGTTGTCACAAATGTTCCTATATCATCTTTTCTTTTCTTAAACCAAAAACAACAAAAGAACAAGACAAACAAATGAGAAACAGAAACTCATAGACACAGACAATAGTTTAGTGGTTACCAGAGGGTAAGGAGGGTGGGGGGTGGAAGATGAGGGTAAGGGGGATCAAATATATGGTGATGGAAGGAGAACTGACTCTGGGTGGTGAACACACAATGGGATTTATAGATGATATAATACAGAATTGTACACCTGAAATGTATGTAATTTTACTAACAATTGTCACCCCAATAAATTAAAAAAAAATTATTACCATAAGGTTTTCATAGTATTTTTGTTTTTATCCTTTTAATAATTGCAGAAGCTCCAGTGAAATACTGTATTACATTGATGATATTAGTTATCTGTGTCTTGTCTCATTTATTTTTGTCAATCTTGCAAGACATTCATCAATTTCATTGATTTTTTTCACAGACCCAACTTTTCATTTCATTGATTTTCTCTGTTTTTCTTTTTATCAAATTCATTGATAACTGTCTTATCTTTAATACAGCCATGCTCTTCCTTGATCTGATTTTATTTTGCTCTTAAATAAGAACTCATTAGCACCACCCTACATATTTTAGATGTTGTATTTTCAGTAAGTACATTTAATATAAGTGGGGTAAATATTACAAACGAAGCACAGTAAATGGAAGAATGAATACAAAACATGATCCAACTATATCATTATATACAGAGACACTTTAGAAGCAAGAACACAAATCACTTGAATTTAAGAGGATAAAAAAGATACACTATACAAACAATAAGCAAAAGAGAGTTGCAGTGGCTAAACTAATATCTGACGTAATCATCTTTAAGAAAAAAAGATGTGCTAGAGACAAAGAACACTTTATATTAATAAAAGGATCAACTGAACAGGAAGACAAAGCAATTATAACAACATACGAAACTGACAGCAGAGGCCCAAAATACATGGAACAAAAATGAACATAATTGAGGGAGGAAATGGATAACTTACAAATAATGCTTGGAAACTTCAGTACCTCACGTTCAATAATGGATGAAAGAACTAGACAGAAGTTCAATAAGGAAATAGAAGACTTCTAGACATAACAGACATTTATAAAACACTCTACCAACCAACAGCAGACTAGAACTTCCTCTCAAGTGCATATGGAGCATTCTCTAGTATGGTCAATATGGTTAGCCATAAAAAAGCTTCAGTAAAAAAATGAGTGACATCATTAATAAAAAGCATATTCTCTGACTACCATGGAATTGAATTTGAAAACATTAAGAGAAGAAAATTAAAGAAATTAACAAATATGTGGAAATTAAAGAACAGACTCCTAAGCAAACAATAGCTCAAGATGAAACCATAGGAAATTCAAAAATACTTTGAAGTGAATGAAATAACAACAGCAACAACAACAACAACAACAACAACAACAAAACATACTAAAATGTAATGAATGCAGCTAAAGCAGTGCTTAGAAGAACTTTTTTGAGGAGTAAATGTCTAAATATAAAAACAAAGGCCTAAAATTAATAATCTAGCCTCATACCTTATTGAACTAAACGAAAGAATAATAAACCAAACCAAAAGCAAGTGGAAGGAAAGAAATTACACACAAAAAAATAGACTGGAAAATAAAAAAGTAAAGGAAACAATGAAAGAGAAAATCAGTGAAATTAAACGTTTGTTTCTTGAAAAGATTAATAACAAAATTGACAAAACTTTAGCTAGACTGACCAAGGAAAAACATAGGAGAATACAATTAATAGAATCAGAAATAAAAGAGGTGACATAACTAACAACTTTACAGAAATTAAAAAAGGATTATGTGGGAATACTATGAGTAACCACATCTCAATATGAAATGGGCAAATTCTTAGAAACACACAAAATATCAAAACAGAATGGACAAGAAATAGAAAGAAAGATAGTGAATTATTAATTTTTAAAAGTCTCTTAAAGAAAAGCCTGGGACAGATGGCTTGACTGGTGAGTTCTACTAAACATTGAAAAAAAAAAAAACAAAAACAAATTCTTCACAACCTCTTCTAAGAAAGTAAAGAAGGAGGAAACAGCTTCCAGTTCTTTTCATGAGGCCAGTAGTATTATCCTATTACCTGGAGAAAATGCAAGCAAAACAAATCCAACATCCTACAGAAAGGAATATACACAATGATCAAGTGGAATGGAATTTATCTCAGTAATGCAAAGGTTTCTTAACATGTGAAACTAATCAATTTAATACATCAAATTGATAAAGGATATAAAAAACATGGATCATCTCAATATACACAGAAAAAGCATTAGACAAAATCCAAAACCCTTTTAATTTAAAAAAATCCAACATATTAAGAATAGAAAGAAATTCTACAATTGAATAAAGGGCATCTATGAATTGCTTAGTTATACAGTAACTTGCCTTTCCTACTAGTAATGTATGAGGGTTCCATTTTCTCCACATCCTGTCCAACACCTGTTATTTCCATTTTTAAATTATACCTATCCTGGTGGGTATGAAATAGTAACATGCTTTGATTTGCAATTCCCTAATGGATAATGATGTTGGCTATGTTTTCATGAATTTATGGGCCATTTGTATATCTGGAGAAATATCTATTCAAATCATTTTCCCATTTATTATTTGGGTTGTCTCTTTGTTGTCAAGCTAAAATAATTCTTGGATACTAGACCCTTACCAAATATATGATTTTAAATAGTATTTTTCTCTGGGATGTCTTTGTTTTTCCTTTGTTGCACTGTCTTATTTTGTTTTCTTTGTAGCACTTATTAATATCTGAAGGTATTGCCCTATCAATTTACTTGTTTATTGTCTATTCTACCCACTCTCATCTACACTGCCAGCTCTAGGAGGGTCTTGAAACTTCAGTTTTTGCTTGGGGCATAGTAGGTGCTCAGGGAATAAACCAAACTACACCAACAGAACAAATATGTGTGCACCACTTCCTCCCATCACAAGCACCTAGAAGACCTGCCACTCAAATCCATGGGTGCCACTAATAGTCCAGGCTATCCCCAGGAAGTCACTCAGTCAATGCTACTGGTTATGAAAATGGTTAATGAAGTAACCACATCTATTCCTTTCCTATGGTTGCTTGTGTCCTTTAGGTAAAGGTCTTTTTCTTGGTAGTGTCCTTTGAAGTACAATTTTTTAAAAATTTAATGTGATCCGATGTATCTAGCTTTCCTTTTCTTTCTTATGCTTCAGGCATTGTATCTAAGAAACCAATGCCTAATGTAAGGTGACAGAGATTTGCTCCTTAGCTTTCTTCTGAAAGTTTCATACTTTTAGCCCTTATATTTAGGTCTTTGATACACTTTAAGTTAATTTTTTATATGAGGTGTGAAGTAAGCATCCAAATACATTCTTTTTCTTGAGAATATCCAGTTGTCCCAGTACCACGGTTTAGAAAAGACGATTATTCTTTTTTATTGAATGGTCTTGGCCCTTTGTCAAAAATCAATTTATCATAGATATATGATTTGTTTCTGGACTTTCAATTCTATTCCATTCTTCTATGTCTATCCATATGCCAGAAGAACACTGTCTTTGTTACTGTGGCTTTACATCAAGTGTTGAAATCAGAAGCATGAATTCCCAACTTTTTAAAAAGATTATTTTTGGATATTTTGACTTCCTTATATTTCTGTATAAATTTCATAACAAACATTCATTTCTGAAAAGAAAAAAGAACAGTTGGGATTTTGATAGGGATTATGGTAAATCCATAAATCATTATTGCCATCCTAAAAATATTGAAACTTCCAGTCCATGAATACCAAACATTTTTTCATTTATTTAGGTCTTTGATTTCTTTCAACAATGACTTATACTTTTCTGTGTACAAATCACTTGCATCTTTGGTTATATTTACTCCTAAATAATTTGTGGGGTTTTTTGGTGATATTATAAATGGTGTTGTTTTTCATAATTTCATCTTCTGATGGTACATTTCTTGTGTTTAGAAATAAAACTGATTTTTGTATAAGTGACGTTCTGTTCTGGAACCTTATTGAACTCATTTATATTAGTTTAATGGTGTGTGCATCTGTGTGTGTGTGTGTGTGTGTGTGTGTGTGTGTGTGTGTGTGTGTGTGTAGTCTTTAATATTTTCTACATATAAATCAAGTCCTTGCACATGAAGTAGTTTTACTTCTTTCTTTACAATCTGGATGCCTTTTATTTCATTTTCTTGCCTTACTGCCTGCATAGAACCTTCAGCACATTTTTGAATAGAAGTTTCAAGAATGAAGATCATTGTTTTCTTCATGATCTTAGGTGGAGAGCTTTCAGTCTTTCACTATAAAGTGTGATGTTAGCTATGAATGTTTTGCAGAAGCCCTACATCAGATAGAGGAAGCTTCCTTCTGTTTCTAGATTGTTTAAAGTTTGCATAATGAATAGGGGGTTGGTTTTGTTCCAATGCTTTTTCTGAATCTATTGAGATCGTCATGTGCTTTTTCCTTTTTTCTATTAATATGTTGTATTACATTGATTAATTTTCCTATTTTGAACAAATCTTGCATTCCTGGAAAAAAATTACCCTCAGTCATTCTTTAAATTCTTTCATTAAGATGCTAGATTTGACTTGCATCCAATATTGCATCAAATTTGTTGAGAATTAGATTTTTTTCCGTCTTTTTGTTGTTGAATTGAAAAGGTTCTTTATATAGTCAGGATACTAGAATGTTATCAAATACATGATTTGCAAATACTTTTCCCATTCTATATGTTGTAAAGACAACTTGATATTGTTCTTTGATGTACAACAGTTTTAACTTTGATGAAATCCAATTTATTTTTTCTTTAGTGGCTTGTGATTTTGCTGTCAATTGTTTTTAAAAAATGCCAAATTCAACATTATGATGATTTGCTCTTATGTTTTATAATAAGAGTTTCATAATTTTAACCCTTATGATTAGATTTTTGACCAATTTTCAGTAAATTTTTGTATATGGTCAGACAAGGACCCAGCTTCATTTTTTGCAAATGAATATCCCAATTATCCCAACACCATTTGTTGAAAAGACTATTCTATTGAATGCTCTTGGTACTCCTGTCAAAAATCAAAGTACCACAGACCTATGTATTTGTTCCTAGATTCTCAACTTATTCTATTAATCTATATGTCTATGCTTATTCTGGTACAACATTCTTGATTTCTGTACCTTTGCAGTAAGTTTTACAATTGAAAGAGTGAGTCTTCCAAATTTGTTGTTCTTTTTCAAGATTTTTAAAAACTATTCAGAGTAACTTCCAATTCCATATGAAATTTAGGATCATCTTTTACATTTCCGCAAAAAAAGTCATTGGAATTTTGATATGGACATTAAATCTATACATCACTTTGTATAGAGCTACCACCCTAACTGTATTCAGTTTTCCAATCCATAATCATGCAGGTTTTTCCATTTATTTAGGTCTTTTAAAAATGTTTTGTTTTTTTTTCCCAAATTAAGTATTATTATTCTTCCTCTTGAGTCCCCAAGCTTTGTCTCCCTCTTACTGCTGTTGCCCACCCAGTGAATGGGATGGTAATGGGGGAGAAAATACTCATTGCACAGAGAATGTCAGGCCACTTTTGGGCTTGGCAAACAAAGATTGCACTGAGTTGTGGTGTTTGGTAATATTACTGTGCTAAAAATCACCTTGTCTAATTTTCTAGATATGTATGTCAAACTTATTACCTTTATTGCAAACTGAAAATTAAGGTACTTGTGAGTATTCATGTTTTTGTGAGTAACTGTTTACCTTTTCTAAGTTGCTTTTGTTGTTATCCAAAAATATAATTCTGTTAGTTATACCATGTTAAGTGAAGAGGCTCTCTATGCATGAAACACATCTATATAGCAGTAAAGTAACAGAATTTGTACATTTTCTGTCTATCTCCTGATGGCAGTACTGCCTTTGTCACCTTTTGGAAGGTTGGTATTTTGTTTTTGTTTTCAGGTACAAGTAATAGCTCGCTTTTGACTTCAAAAATTCTCCCCAGATATAAATTATAGAAAATGGTGTGTTGTTATCCAGGCTCAGTTGGAGAATTTGCATTTTTATTTCTGTCAAAATAAGTATAGTTAGTGGGGACTACCCAGTAATAATGTGTGGAGTCTTTAAACCAAGACTAGTTTTTAAATTTAAAATAGTAAAAATTTAAGAGGTGACTCAATAACAAGTGACTGAGTTGGAAAATTAGGGAAGGACTGTCTTGATTTGTCTCTAAGGAGGCAAAACTAGGGTGCAGGTAGCTGGGCATGTACAGCATGATCTGCAGTTGTTATTTCTTACTCATTAACAGTGTTGGTGCACCTTATCATCTGTGCATTTGTTTTCCCTGGGCAGTCCTGTCAGCCAGTTAATTCACCCACTCTTAGGCAGTTCACAAGTAAACGCAGATTTCTTCCTTCCTTCTTTTTTTTTTTCCAAAGATTTTATACTACATTGTCTTTAAAATCCTATGAATATATGTGTGTGTTATTAAAATGTTTTTTTCTAAGTTTGAAAAAAATAATTTTTTATTAATTTTATTGGGGTGACATGGGTTAGTAAAATTATATAGGTTTCAAGTGTACAATTCTATAATACACCATCTATATATTGCATTTTGTGTTCGCCATCCAAAGTCAATTCTCTTTCCATCATATTTGACCCCCTTTACCCTCTTCTACCACCCCCCTCCCATCTTACCCTCTGGTAACCACTAAACTGTTGTGCCTACAATATTTGTTTGTTTGTTTGTCTTGTTTGTTGCTTTCAGTTTTACATCCCACATATAAGTGAAATTTTTTTTAATATTCAGTGCACAAATCTTACACCTTCCTGTTTAAATTTATTCCTGAGAATTTTATTCATTGTGATGCTACTATAAATGTAATTTAATTTTCAGATTGTTCATTGCAAGTGTGCAGAAATAGAATTGATTTTTTTTGTGTGTGTTGATCGTGTATCCTGGAACTTGCTGATTTTATTTACGAGCATGTTTATAGGTTGTGTGTGTGTGTGTGTGTGTGTGTGTGATCTTCAGTTTTTTTCTTCTATATACACAATCGTGTCATCTACAAACAGATATTTTTACTTCTTTCTTTTCAATTGAGTTGCCTTTTGATTCTTTTTCTTGCCTAATTGCTCTGGCTAGAACTTCTAATACAGTAGTATGTTGAATAAAATTGGCAAAACCATGCAACTTTGTCCTAATCATCATCTTGTGAGTACAGTCTTTTACCATTGAGTATGATGTTATCTATGGTCTTTTCATATGTCCTTTTTTTTCATATTGAGCAAGTCCCTTTCTATTTATAGTCTGTTGAGTGTTTTCATCATGAAAGAGTGTTGAAATTTTGTCAATTTTTTTCTGCAATTTAGTATGTCCTGTTTTTTTTTTCCTTTCATTAAATTAATGTGGTTAATTAAATTAAACTTATAGATTTTTTTCACATTTTTTTGGTATGCTGAACCATCTTTCTATTGCTACAATAAATTCTACTGGGTCATGATTCTCTTAAACGGTACTCAGTTCATTTTGATAGTTTTTGGGTGAGATTTTTGCCACTATATTAGTCAGGGTAATGCTGCTCTCATAAAATATATTAGGAAGGGTCCTTCCTTTTCTACTTCTTGGAAGAGTTTGAGAAGAATAAGTGCTTTTTTTTTTTTTAATATTTAGCAGAATTCACCAATGAAGCCATCCGGTCCTGCGCTTTTCTTTTTGGAAGCTTTTGTATTGTTGATTCAACAAGCTTTTGTATTGTTGATTCTTTAATTTTTTATTCATCTGTTCAAGTTTTCCATTTCTTCTTTTGTCAGGTTTGGTCATTTTTGGGTTTTTAGGATTTTTTCCATTTCTTCTAGGTTACCTAATTTGTTGAAATACAATTGTTTGTAGTATTCCCTTATAATCCTTTTTATTTCTCTAAGTTCTCTATTAATGACCTATATTAATTTCTGATACTAGTCTTTTGAGCATTTTCTTTTTTATCAGTCAATCTAACTAAAAGATTTGTCAACTTGTTATTCTTTTCAAATAAAAATGCTTTATTTTTTTTACTCTATTATTTTTCTATTCCCTATTTCATTTATCTTTCCTCTAATCTTCATTATTTTTCATTTTGTTAGTTTGAGTTTAGCTTGTGGTTCTTTTTCCAGTTCCTTAAAGTGTTGCATTATGTTATTGATTTAGAATCATTCTTATTGTTTAATGTTAATGTTTATAGTTATAAATTTCTCTGTGAACACTGCATTTGCTGCATGCCTTAGGTTTTAGTATGCTTATGTTCATTTTCATTTGTCTCAAAAATTAGTCTACTTTTTCTTCTAATTTATTCTTTGACCTACTGCTTATTTAAGAGTATTTTGTTTAATTTTCCCATATTTGTGAAGTTTCCAGCTATTTTGTGTAATTGATTTCTAGCTTCATTATATTTTGATTGGAGAAGGCAGTTTCTATGATTTCAATCTTTTTAAAGGTATTGAGAATTATTTTGTAGCTTAGCATATGGTCTTACCCTGGAGAATGTTCCATGTGCACTTGAGAAATGTATGTATTGCCATTTTTGGGTTGAGAGTTCTATGTATGCCTGAAAGGTCTAGTTGTTTTATAAGGTTGTTCAATTGCTATATTTCTTCTTGATCCCCCAGTTGTTCTATCCATTATTGAAAGTTGGGTATTGAAGTCTCTAACTATTATTGTAGATCTATTTATCCCTTAAATTTTGTCAGTTTTTGCTTCAGATATTTTGGGGTTCTGTTGCAAGATGTGTATGTTTATATTTGGTATATATTCTTAATGGATTGATCCTTTTATCAATATATAATATTCTTCATTTCTTGCAACAATATTTGACTTAAAGTCTATTGTATGTGCTACTAGTATAATTACCTATAGCTCTTTTTTAGTTATAATTTTCACAGAATATTTGTTTCAGTCCTTCCCCTTTCTATTTATTTGTGGTTTGGGATCTAAAGTGGATCTCATATGAACAGCATAGAGTTGGGTCATGATTCCTCAACTATTTTGCCATTCTCTGTGTTTTATTTGGAGAGCTTAATCCATTTATATTTAAAGTAGCTACTTATAAGAAAAAAACTTATTCTCCCATTTTTCTATTTGTTCTCTATATGTTTTATATATTTTATGTCCTTCAATTTCTCCTTCTTTTGTGTTTAATTTATTTACTTTTTCTAGTGTCCTATTTTGATTACCTACTCATTTCTTCTTCTGTGTATATATATTTTTATTATTTTTACCATATGGATTACCTTGAGGATTATGATTAACATTTTAAGTTTATAACAATAAAATCTGATTTAATTCCAACTCATGTTCAATAGTAAACAAAAATTCTGCTCCTTTTAAAGCTCCATACCCCCATTATATTGTTATTGTCACAAATTACATCTTTATACATTGTTTTCCCATTAACATTTATTTGTAATTATTGTTTTATGAATTTGAATTTTAATCATATTGAAATAGAGGGGTGGAAAATGGGACTATAACAAGTTAAGATTCCACAAATTTTCCTGTGCTTACTGAGATTCAGTCAGTTGCCTTGAATAAGTGCTCCCCAGATTGCCACAAACCTTTTAAAAAATTTGCTGAGTACTGAAAAAATGGTTTTGAAAATATTTTCTCTTTTTAAAATTGCTTTTATGGAAGGGTGACTTTTTGGAGATGCTTAGTCTGCAATTTTCACTGATATCAATATGGTCTTGGATATAGAAAATAATGAGAAGTCCCAAATAAATTTTAGAACTGATAACACAAATTCACCAAGATTGAAGAAAATAAAAGGTACATAAAATCAATTCATTTTTATACACTAGCAATGAGCAATCCAAAATAAAGAAAACAATTTCATGTACAATAGTGACAAAAGAATACAATATTTAAGAATGAATTTATCAAAAGAAGTGCAAGACTTGTCCTCTGAAATGTAAAAAACTGAATCTGCATTAAATTTGTGGGAACCACTGGCCACACTCCATGGCTCCCTGGGACCCCGCCCTGCCTATTTGGTGGCACTGACAGAGGGACTTTCAATTTTTGGGAGGCAAGTCCCACCCCACAGCTGCTGGAAGCTTGTGTAGTGGCAGATGGCCTGTGATGGCCTGGGAAAATTTTGGTGACAGACAATCAGCCCTAGTTTACAGTGCAGCCTTTTTAGATGGCTGACGGGGTTCTGTGTACCTGAGGCAGGCGATGGCTGGCCACAGTGTTCTAGGAAAATGGGTGCCTCCATTTCATTTAGTTCTTTTTCTATTTTTTCTCCTGTTCTTTTATTTGGGACATGTATTTGTTGCAGGTTGGCCACAGTCTCAGCACTGGTGCAGCTACTGAATTTGCATTAACTTTGTGAAAACCTCAGTCGACACCCTGTAAATCCCTGGTACCCCACCCCACAAACTCCGGCAGAATCGTCAGGGGCACTATAAACACCAGGTTAACCAGCCCAGCCCACTGAACTAAGCAGGCTCTTTCAGTCGCTGAGACTTACAGGAAGCTGGCATCTGTCAATAGGCCTAGGGGAACACTGGGTGTTTTGTTGAGCTGCCCCAGGGCTGATACTGTGGGCAGCTGGCCTTGATATACAACAGAGCCACCCCCCATGCCTCCGCGTCCAGGGCATGCAGCAGCCAAATGAATATAGTTTTGTAACTCCTACGGTAAGCCCAGGCTTGTCACATTCAAGGATGAAACTGGCCTGCACAGGAACCCTCCCAGGAGGCACAAGAAACAACACACCCAGAGGCCAGACTCAGACCACACCACAGCACTACCTGAATAGACCCACAAAAGCACACCTGAAAGGAGGTCTTAGCAGGCTAAAAAGCCCACTGGGGCAAATACCCCTCTGAGGGTTCAGCCGCCACACAGCAGCTCATACACTGTGAACATAGCTGACCCTCACAGTCAGTCAGCCTGAGAGACAATACCATTTACTCACGTGCCAAAAACAATTAAAGCTCAACTACAACAGGAGAATATACACAAGATGCACAAGGGACACTCCTGGAACAAATGGCACAGGTGATCAGGTAGACTGAGCGACTGGACATCACAGGACACCTAGCAAAGACTGAGAAACATAGAAGTTCTGTCTCTTACATAGAAGCAAACACAGGAAACCAGAATAAGGAAACAAACAAACAAACAAACAAAAATACATGTCCCAAATAAAAGAACAGGAGAAAAAATAGAAAAAGAACTAAATGAAATGGAGGCACCCAACCTACCATAGCAGAGTTTAAAACACTGGTTATAAAAATGCTTAAGGAACTTAGTGAGAACTTCCACAAAAGATAGGAAGCATAAAGAAGGTCATTGAAACAATGAAAAAAAAAAAAGTCAAAAATAAAGAATACAATAACTGAATTGAAGAATACACAAGAAGAAATCAATAGTAGATTAGATGAAGCAGGGACTCAAATCAGCAATTTAGAAGACAAGATAACAGAAAACAATCAGAACGATAAAAATAAAAAAGACTGAAAAAAAATAACTGAAGATAGTTTAAGGACTTTTGAGACAACTTCATGCATAGCAACATTAAAATCACAGAAGTACCAGAAGGAGAAAGGAGGGAGCAAGGATTCAAGAACATATTTGAAGAAATAATGACTAAAAACTTCCCTTACATGGCCAAAAAAATAGACACACAAGGCCAGGAAATGCAGATAGTCCCAAACAGGGTGAACCCAAACAAGCCCACACTAAGAAATATTATAATTAAAAATGGCAAAGCTTAAAGACAAAGAGAGAATCCTAAAACCAGCAACAGAAAGACAACTAGTTACTTACAAGGGAGCACCCATAAGACTATCAGCTGATTTCTCAACATAAACTGCAGAGCAGAAGGAAGCTGCAAAAAATATTCAAAGTGATAAAAAAAATAAGCAAGGGCCTGCAATCAAGACTACTGTACCTAGCAAGGCTCTCATTCAAAATTAAAAAAAGAGATAAAAAGCTTACTAGACAATAAAAAGCTAAACTAAATTATTTCCACCAATCAAGTATTATAAGAAATGTTAAAGGGACATCTCTAAGAAGGAGAAAAGGGAAAAGAAACAAACAAAATCAGGTAAAAAATATGAATAATAAAATGGTAATAACAATGCACCTATCAATAATCACTTTAAATATAAATGGATTAAATGCTCCAATTAAAAGATAGAGTAGCTGAACAGATAAGAAAACAAGACCCATGCATATGCTGTCTAAAAGAGACCCACATTAGATCCAAAGACACACATAGACTGAAAGTAAAGCAATTGAAAAAGATATTTCATGCAAATGCAAATGAGAAAAAAAAGTTGTACTGGCAATACTTATATTTCACATATTAGACTTTAAAATGAAGACTATAATAAGAGCCAAAGAAGGACATTACAGAATGATAAAGATATGAATCCAATAAGAGGACATAACCCTTGCAAACATTTATGCCCCCAACATAGAAGTACCTAAATATATAAAGCAAATAATGACTGACATAAAGAGAGAGATTGACAGTAATACGAACATAGTAGGGGACTTCAACATTCCATCAATTCCAATGGACAGATATTCCAGATAGAAAATCAACAATGAATGAGCAGCCCTAAATGACATACCAGGCAAAGTAAATTTAATTGATATTTTTAGAGCTTTTCACCCCAAAGCAGTAGAATATACATTCTGTTCAAGTGCACATGGAACATTTTCCAAGAGAGACCATATGTTAAGCCACAGAAAAAAGTCTCAATAAATTTAAGACTGAAATCATATCAAGCACATTCTTGGCCACAGTGGTATGAAACTAGAAATCAATTACAAGAAAAAAAAACCCTGAAAAACACACAAAAACATGGAGGATAAATAATACGCTGTATAATAATGAATGGGACAACAATGAGATCAAGGAATAAATCAAAAGATAACTTGAGACAAGCGAAAATAAAAACAAAATGACCTAAAGTCTATAGGATACAGCAAAAGCTGTCCTAAGAAATTCACAAGAAATACCTCAAGAAAGAAGAAAACAAAATGACCTAAAGTCTATAGGATACAGCAAAAGCTGTCCTAAGAAATACCTCAAGAAAGAAGAAAAATGTCAAACAGTCCAACTTTATACCTAAGGGAACATGAAAAAGAACAGCAAATAGAGCCCAAAGTGAGTAAGTACATGGAAGGAAATAATAAAGATCAGAGCCAACATTAAAAAAAAAAAAAGAGTGTAAAAAAAATGCAAAGATCAATGAAACCAAGAGATAGTTTTAAAAAGAGATAACCAAAATTGACAAACCTTTAACCAGATTCATCAAAAAATAAATAGAGAGAATCCAAATAAATAAAATTAGAAATGAAAGAGAAGTAGTGACAATGGACACCACAGAAATTGAAAAAAAAAAATTAAGAAAATACTATGAGCAAATATACACCAACAAATTAAACAGCCTGGAAGAAATGGATAAATTCCTAGAAGCATACAATCTTCCAAGGCTGAATCTAGAAGAAACAGAAAATCTGAGCAGACTGATTACTACCAACAGAGTCAAATAAGTAATCAACAACCTCCTAACAAACAAAAGTCCTGGACCAGATGAGTTCACAGGTGAATTTTACCAAATATTCAAAGAAGAATTAACACCTATTCTCCTCAAACTATCCCAAAGAATCCAGGAGGAGAGAAGTCGCCCAAGCTCATTCTATGAGGCCACCATTTCCCTGATTCCAAAATAATACAAAGACATTACAAAAAAAAGAAAACAATAGGCTGATATCCCTAATGAACACGGATACAAAAATCCAGCAAACCAAATTCAACAATACATTGAAAAGATCATACACCACTATTAAATTGGATTCATTCCTTATAAGGAAAGTTGGTTCAATATCTGCAAATCAATTAATGTGATAAACCACACAAACAAAATGAAAAATAAAAATCATATGGTCATGTCAGTAGATGCAGAAAAACATTTGAAAAAATCCAGCATCCATTTATGATTAAAAAAAAAAAAAAATCTCAGCAAAGTGGAAATAGAGGAAACATATCTCAACACAGTAAAGGTCATATATGACAAACCGAAACCTAACATCAAACGTTACAAAGAAAAGTTAAAATAATTCTCCTTAAGATCAGAAACAAGGGAAGGATGTCCACTTTCAGCACTTTTATTCAGCATAGTGTTGGAAGTCCTATGCACAACAATCAGAAAATAAAATAAAACACTTCCAAATTGGAAAGGAAGAAATAAAATTCATTGTTTGCAAATTACATGATACCATGTATACAGAAGCCCATAGATTCCACCAAAACACTATTAGAACTGATAAATGAATTTAGTAAGTTAGCAGGATACAAATTTAATATTCAAAAATCAGGTGCATTTTTGTATACCAATAATGAACTACCGGAAAGAGAAGTGAAGAGCAGAATCCCATTTAGAATTGTATCAAAAAAAAAAAAAAAAAAAAAAAAAAAAAAAACACCAAAAAACGAAAAACAACTGAGGGCTAAATATGACCAAGGAAGTAAAAGACCTGTGCTCAGAAAATTATAAGACACTGAAAAGTTAGAGAAGATACAAATAAATTGAAGCATATACCATGCTCGTGGATAGGAAGAATTAAGATTGCTAAAATGTTCATACTACCCTAAACAATCTAGATTCAATGCAATTCCCATCAAAATTCCAATTTTTCACAAAGCTAGATAAATAATCCTAAAATTTATATGGAACCATAAGACTCTGAAAAGCAATGGCATCCTGAGAAAGAAGAACAAAGCTGGTGGTGTCACACTACCACATATCAAATTATACTACAAGGCCATAGTAATCAAAACAGAATGATATTGGCATAAAAACAGACACATAGATCAATGGAACAGAACAAAGCACTCAGAAATAAATCCATGCCTATATGGTCATTTAATCTATGAAAGAGAAAGCAAGAATATACATTGGGGTAAAGACAGTCTATTCAATAAATGGTGCTGGAAAAACTGAATAGACACTTGCAATAAAATGATACTGGACCAGCTTCTTATGCCATATACAAGAATAAACTCAAAATAGATTAAAGACTTAAATGTAAGATGTGAAAACATAAAACTCCTTGAAGAAAATATAGAAAGTAAACTCTCAAACACTAGCCTTAGTGATTTTTACTGATATAGCTCCTCAGGCAAGGGAAACAAAAGAAAAAATAAACAAATGGTACTACATCAAACTAAAAAGTTTTTTTCACAGCAAAGGAAACCATCAAAAAAAACAAACACCAAAACATCCTACTGAATGGGAGAAGATATTTGCCAATGATATTTCTGATAAGGGGTTAATGTCCAAAATTTATTTAAAAAACTCATATAACTCATCTCCAAGAAAACAAACAATCCAACTAAAAAATGGGCAAAATACCTGGATTGACATTCCTCTAAAGAGGACATGCAGATACCAAATAGACATGAAAATATGTTCAGCATCACTAATCATCAGAGAAATGCACATAAAATCCACAATGAGATACCACCTTACTCTTGTAAAAATGTCTATCAACTATAAATCAACACAAAACAAATGTCGGCGAAGATGTGAAGAAAATGGAACCCTTGTGCACTGTTGCTGGGATTTCAAATTGGGGCAGCCACTATGGAAAACAGTATGGAGGTTCCTAAAAATATTAAAAATAGAACTGCTTATGATTCAGCAATTCCACTCCTGGGTATTCATCCAAAGAAACCCAAAACACTAATTCAAAAGATATATACATCCCTAGGTTTACTGCAGCAGTATTCACAATAGCCAATATATGGAAACAATTGAAATTCCTATTAATAGATGATTGGATAAGGATATTTTGGTACATGTATACAATGGAATAATACTCAGCCATAAAAAGAAATGAAATCTTATCATTTGCAACAACATGAATGGACCTAGAATGTATTATGCTAAGTGAAATAAGTCAGATTGAAAAAGATCATACCATATGATCTCACTTCTATGTAGAAACTAATGTCAAAATAAATTAAAAACAAAACAGATTCATAGATACAGAGAACAAAGTGATGTTTACTAGATGGTAGGGGCATTGGAATGTTGGGTGAGAATGTGAAAGGATTAAGAAGTCCAAATTGATAGTTACAAAAGAGTCATGGGGATGTAAAATACAGTATGGGGAATATAGTCAATAATATTGTAAAAACTATGGATAGTGTTAGATGGGTACTAGACTTATCCAGGGGATCACTTCATAAATTACATAAATGTCTAACCAATATGCTGTATACCTGAAACTAATATAAAATAATACTGAATGTCAACTATAAAAAAATAGTCATGGGGATATAAAGTACAGCATAGAGAATATAGCCAATAATATTGTAATAATTATGTACAGTGTCAGATGGGTAACAGAGTTATTGGAGTTATCACTTTATGAGGTATAAAAATGTCTAATCACTATGTTGTTTTGTACACCTGAAACACACACAAAAATAAATAAATGAATGAAATCGGTGTGCTGGTACTAAAAAAAGGAAAAAATGATAATTCACAATCACAAATAATGTATTCTCTCCCAATATTGTCATCATCATCATTTTTATTAGTAATTGTAGAAATAGTATTTTCTTGCTATTGACTGGAGTATTTGCATTCAGTGATATGAATTTATAAGTATTAGAGAGCAGGAGAGTAAGAGATTTCAACAATTTCTATTACACGCCAATGAAGTGTACTAAATGAGGACTGATGTTATCACCTAGCTCAGATTTTTTCCCTATTCAGGAACAGCATTCCGTATCTACCCAGTATGTGCCTGTGCATATTTATAGGAAATTAATGTTGCTATACATGTAGAATAACATAAGAAGCATAATATGGTCTCTCTACCTCCAAGTACTTCTCTCACTCACTTACTATAGTGTATAGTAATATATGTATATAGTACATACTAATAATATATATACTGTGTCTCCCTGAAAACAAGACCTAGCTGGTAATCAACTCTAATGCGTCCTTTGGAGCAAAAATTAATACAAGACCCAGTACTATATTGTATTATATTATATTTTATATTATATAAGACCCGGTCTTATATTACAGTAAAATAAGACCGGGTCTTATATTAATTTTTGATTCAAAAGACGCATTAGAGCTGATTGCCCAGCTGGGTCTTATTTTCAGGGTAACACGGTAAAGAAAGAGAATATGAAAGGTGTACAGAAAGTTCTAGGAATCATCTTGTTGAAATTTGACCCCTAACGAGGAATGCCTCCACAGCATAATTGACAAGAGTTTATTAATTGTTTTGGAGCAGGGACTGGGATAGAAAAGGCAGTACTAACAGCAATATTTCATAAACACACAATTCATTAATGGGCCAAGTTGCCAAAGACAATTGGAGCTGGGGCATGATAAACTAAGTTGAGTGTGGCAGATAAAAGTTGTGAAGAAAATAAACAGAAACCTCATTTAAATTGGAGTTAGGAGGGCCTGTAGGGAGAGCTCTCACACATTACCACTCATTGTCAATTATCCAAACAGGAAGAGATGTACTTTCCATTTCTTATAGGATGATATTTTTCTAATCTACTCTAGCTGGAGGAGGGTCATCCCCTCACCTGGCAACCACTCAGCAAATGAAAGACTGTTATAACTCAGTCACTGAAACTTTGCTAACAATTGTCACCCCAATAAACTTGAATTAAAAGAGAAAAAAAAAGAAAAGCTACTACACTTTGAACTCCCTGTTTTCTCCAATGAACTCTGTTTAAAACAGCCCCTCTCAACTCCGCCTTTGCTCTATAAAAGAACATTACTCTCCTTTGTTCTCTGGACTTGCTCATGGTTTGCCATTAGACCATATGTCCCAAATTGCAATTCTTTGTTGTTCCCGAATAAACTTATTTCGCTGAAGAAATATCTGGCTGTCTGTTTAAGGTCAACAAAGACAACCTTCAAAGCAGAACAATGGCAGAGTAACAGCTGAAGCAGGAACTGATGGTGAAACAAAGTGACACAGAAGAGCAAGCGGAGCTACTGTTAGAGGTCAGAGCTGTGAATGGTGGCGGTCAAATTAGTGTTAAGTCACAAGTCAGAAAGCTGAGATTCCATACAATGAAAATGGAAAGATCAGTGAGGGTAGCACCAAACAACTCTAGTACTTCAGCCAAAGAGTTTTTTGTACCAGAGAGGTATTCTTCTGAAACGCTTGCCAGCTATTGCTCCTTTGTTTTAATTAAGGTAGCTGTAAGCATCTTTTCTTAGTAATGGTCTCTCATTTTTCTAAGAAATTCAAGTTCTCCCTAAATCACCTGCTACTACTTGCCAGAAACCATAGCAGGAGACAGCTAAATAAATGTTCTCAAAAATCGTTAGCAACAATTTGATAAGATGACTAAGCATCATTGTTAATTATATTTTACAGATAGGAAATTTGAAGAAGTAAATTACCCAAGTTCACATAACTAGTTTGTAGTGGAGTCAGGTAATGAGTCTGGAGTTTTATTATACTCCTTGACATCTTTTATGCATTTTATAGATTTTGTAGGTTCTTCTTAGTATGTGGGGCTGAAAACTGTGTTCTGATCAATTTAGAATTCAATAAAATTTTTGTCAATTCTTTACAATTAAGTTACTATTTTCAGAAGATCTCTTAAAATGTGTGTTACTTAGAAGGATATTAATTAATCCATTAAACACATTAAAATACACATGTTATTTTTTATTAGATAAATCATGTGAGAATAGAATCCTGAGGAATCAGAGCCAAGGCAGGTCCAGACTGAAGACAACAGAAGGGATAGTGAGAGGTATCAGAAGAGGATGAGGGCAAAAAAATAAGAACATGGATAGAAGTCAATGTTTTGAGATAACATGGTAAGTCATATAAGATTAATATTTATCACAGGCAATATTTATTATACTGTTGGCTTTTTCCTTTCTTGACTGGCCAGGAGAAATTTCCAGCTAAAATATTTCACCAGTGGCAGTCTTGATCAGGTCACAATAGGCTGTGAGTTCTTACTGGATTAAAAACAAACAAACCAAAAGAAAAAAAACACACACACACAAAAAAACGGCCCATGATTATTAAGAGGTGATAGTGAGAGACTTCTTTGAATGACAACTTTCAACTGGCAATGAGTCATGTTGAATAAGTAGTGTAGCTATAATTCAGTCTTTGATCACTATCAGCAAATACCTTGGGTTGGCCCAGGAGCTATAAGTGAATGTTGTATTGACAATCTCACAGAAGACTCACAATTTATTTTTCTTTTATGTTACTTTCTAATAAAGGATCATTCTGCAATTCACCTGGTATAATTTAAAGTGCTGTGTTAAGAATGTATAATTAACTGAATTTGACTGAAGGTTAATCTTTGGCAATAATTTCTCCAACTATCAACGGGACTTCGCCCTTAAAGCTGTCATTAAATACTTCTTTTGTTCAAATCCTGAGAAGTGGTAGAGTTGTAGTCCTTGTAAAGATTTTTCAGGAGATAGGAGAAAGATCTGATAAAATTGTTTTTCATGGTATTATACTGAGAGTTGTTTTGCCTGAAATGGCTCTGCAGTTCATCAGTTTTGATGCTTATGTTCAGTACCTAGTTGGGTAGTTGAAAATCAATAACATTATAAAATAAATTTTGTCTTAGGTATATTTTAACATATCTCAGAGCAAAACATTCAGAGAATTGGGTCACAACAATATCCACATTTTATGGCTTATATTAAGGGAATATTTGACAAACATTTTTTTTGTCGTTTTTAATTTTTTCATAAAGATTGTGTTTATTATAAAAATATTTTAGAAGCACAAAGGGAAAAAAATGTGTATTCCAAAAATAATTACGCATATTCCAGGGCTGCTGAAATTGCAATTCTGAAATGTGTTCTACTATTTTAACTTTATTAAAGTGGAATTGCAATTATTTCTAAATAATTCCTGGCATTTGAGCCTACATGAAAATTGTAACTTCGTAACCATATCACAAACATGAACTGATATGTTGAGTCCACATCATACCTACCTTTTGAATTCCTCTCTCATGTAACCTGTTTTTTGTTTGTTTGTTTGTTTTTTGGCCCCCAGACTTACAGTGAGGTCACAACAACAGTAAGAATGAAGTATTTCCCTGTTTTTTTCATAATGGCTGCCCTTTGATCCCTCTAGAAGAGTTCAGGGAGTTTCCAGGGTCTTTCTCAGAGGGGCTTATGAATGGTAGCTTCTTACGTTCTGCCCTCTATTAGTTTCAGCATTGGCTGTTCACAGGCCTCTCAACTCTGGGTTTCTGTAGTGACATGCTCTACTACTTTTTTGTGCCTGAGAAATGATGTGCTATAATTCAATAATTATCATGCTGGATTTGTTCAATTGTCCTGTTCAGTAAGTTTATTATAAGTTTGCAAAACAATGTTATTTGGTTTTTTTGTTTGTTTCTTATGCATATTTCCATGATTAATACCCTTTATATTTTCTACTCGTTGTTAAACTAATATAAATGAGAGGTAGTATAACAATGATTAAGAATGTGGACTCTGAAACCTGACTACTTAGTCTTGATTACTAGCTCTACTAGTAGTAGCTATGTAATGTTAGGAAAATTACTTGGGTTCTCTATGTCACTATATCCTCATTTATAAAATGTGGATGATGACAATATACCTGCCTCAAATAATTGTTATGAAGATTAAATATTAAAGGTTTTAATGTATGTAAAACACTTAATGCTTGGCACAAGTCAATCCTTGGCACAAGTCAATAACAATATCAAATTGTTATTAATGTTATTATTATTATATTATTGTATACCCCTCTCTTTAAGATACTGTTTTGAGTCCAGGTGATAGAGTCTACTGTTGTACCTACATATTAATGGTCTGAATGACATAATCAAAACAAAAACTATTAAGCAGAAAATCTCAGCACCACAGACTATCCAACCATATTGCACCGACTTCAGAATCTCAACAACTATTTTTTGAGACATTTGTCATTATTATTTGACATAGAGAAAAAATATACTTTTACTCAAGATGGTGAAGTGTGTGGACTATGTCCAAACACGTAAAAACATAGGATCAATGACTCCATGCAACTAAAGTAGGTCATAATATATAGATGGACACTAGTCAATATGAATAGATGATGCTGAACTGTCCTATATCTGCTTAAATAATTCATTTAAGAGCAGCTATAGATAGACTGTCTGAACCTAAATGCATTAATCACTGTCACTTTGATATATAATGGTTCTCTTCTCCTGTCTGAGTAATACACCTTTTATGATAGGTTCTACAACCAGGATCTTCTAATGATTGAGCGTTTTCCATGAACGGGAGGTGAGTTGGTCAATGGAAAATAAGTCAAAAGGCCAAATTATGTATGCGAATTGTGTGTGTGTGTATGAATGAGAGAGATGTGTACTTATAGGTGGGAGATGGCATTACTATGCTGACCAGTGTGAATAGCTATCCTTGATTAAAATTTTACTATTTATTACTATTTAATGTAATTCTTAGGAATAATCACAACTTTTACATTGGCAGTGGTTGTCGACTAATCGTTAAAAGTGTTCTCATTTCCAGTGTAAAAAAAAAATCTTTAAAAAAAATTTTTTAAATGCATAGGTAAGCCTGAAAGCAAGAAAGGACAATCCATTCACAGGTGCTACAACTTAAAACAAACTCATAGGCTAAAGTAATTAGCGGGAGGTAAGCTGTGTGGTCCACTAAGGTAACTGACATTTTGTCTAGTACAATTATCTTTTTGATAGGAAATACTTTGTATATTGTAGGATGCTTGACTTTCCTGGACCTCTTCTCACTAAGTGCCAATAACACCCCTCCTAGTCATTGTGACAAGTAATAATGTCCCAGTGGGAAGATTTGCCATGAAGCTGATGAAACTCAATTTCAGAGCTTCATCATTACAATGGCCCCCTTACAAAGTCCCATGCTTAATTTTGTACTTGAAATTTTTTATTGTTCTTTAAAAATACTTCAAAATGTGTAGAATTTCAGACCTTCCAAAATCTGGACCTTACCCTGCCCCTAAAGCATTTCCAAACTTACTCAGGTAGGAGAGAGAAGGCAGTTACTTACATTCCCAATTGAGAAACAATAACTTAAGGGAAAAGGCTCTTTATATATATGTGGTAATGGGAATTGAGTCCACAGTCTCTATGCAAGTCAGGTTGCTGAAACTGATTCCCTATATAAATAATAATTAAAAAAATAAAAAAACTGGAAAAAGGAATCACATGTGCAGCCCTAAATGTGGCCTGCAAAGACTTGCTTTCTGGACCCAAAGCAACGTATTAAAAGTGAAGTTTTTTTCTAGAACATGAGTGTAAAAAAATCATCTGCAGAGAATCAATATACCTAGCTTTACCATTAGTGGCCAAGTGTTGAAACTACCCACTGATATGGAAACACTGGGCCAAGATCTAAGAAAATCCATACCTTCAGGATGAGTTTAAAGAATAAAACTTATGAAATACCCTAACATCCCACCACAACAGGAAAATGTTATCACTTGTAACAACTAGAAGAACTCATACTGGAGAAAATAAAAATAACAACCCAAGTATGTGTTATTTCATACTGCCATGCCAATGTGAAAACAAAATTTCCTGTAGTTTGAAGACTTCTATAATGTAATCCCAAGTCTAAAATAAAGGTTTTCTTATTGTCAGGACACGGAGACCAATTCAGATTGAGAACCTCAAGAATGCTCTGAATTTCTGTCAGATTTGGCCTGTATCATAACTTTGCCAACCTCTGATATGAAAGAATCAATAAACTAAACATTCCTGAGACAATCTTGCCTAAATTCAACACCTTTTCATTGAAAATAACATCTATATATGATGTCATAGTGGATAATAGATTGGGGGAGGGGAGTTATCACTTTGTGAGGGGTGTAAATGTCTAACTATTACATTGTTTTGTACAACTGAAACTAATTAAAAAAATCCTCTCAACGAACTGGGAATAAAAGGAAATTACTTCACATAATAAAGGCTATATATGACAAACCCGCAACTGACATTATACTCAGTTGTGAAGACTTAAAATTTTTACTCTAAGATCAGGAACAGACAAAGATATCCACTATCATCACTTGTATTCAACAATGTACTGAAAGTCCTACCCACAGGACTAAGCAAGAAAAAGAAATCCAAGACAGCCAAGTTAGAAAGAAAAAAAAAATCAAAATTGTCTATGTTGGCAAATTATATGATTTTATATGTAGATAAACCTCAAGAATCTATAAAAAAAACTGTTGTAACAAATAAATAAATTCAGAAAAGTGACAGGATATGAAGTCAACACACATACATCAGTTGTATTTCTATAAAGTAAGAACTATCTGAAAATAAATATGAAAACAAAAACAATCCCATTTACAATAGCACCAAAAACAATAAAATATTTAGGAATAAACTTCACTAAAGAGATGAAAGACTTATATGGTGAAAACTACAAATCATTGATGAATTAAACATGACAGAAACAAACTGAAAGACATTTCTTGTTCATGAATTGGAAGACTTTGTATTGTTGAAATGTCCATACTACTCAAAGTGATCTACAGATCAATATAATTCCTATAAAAATCTAAATGGCATTTTAACAGAAACAGAAAAAAAAAATTCTAAAATTTATATGGAAAAACAAGACTATTAACAGCCAAAGCAATCTTGAGAAAGAAGAGCAAAGCTGGAATTATGATACCTCTTGATTTCAAAATATATTACACAGTTACAATATTCAAAACAGTGTGGTACTAGCATAAAAGAAGACAGATAGAACAATGGAACGTAATTGCAAGCTCAGAAATAAACCATACATATATGTTCAACCAATATTTGAAAAGGATGCAATAATACACAATGGAGAAATGACAGACTTTTCAACAAATGATCCTTGGAAAACTGAATATCCACAGGCAAAAGAATTACACTGGACCCTTAACCTACACCATATAAAAAAGCCACTCAAAATGGATGGAAAATTTAAATGTAAGACCTGAAAATGTAAAACTCCTCAAAGGAAACATAGGGAGAAGTTTCATGCCATTGATCTTGACAATGATTTCATGGATATGAAACCAAAAGCACAGATAATAAAAACAAAAATAAACAAGTGGGACTGTATCAAACTAAAAAGCTTCTGCATACAAAAGAAACAACAGAGTGACAAGAAAAACTATAAATGGCAGAAACTGTATACCATATAGTTGATAAGGGGTTAATGTCCAAAACATATAAGAAATGCCTAAAACTTAATAGTAAAAAAAAAGAAAATTAATATCCTGTTTTTTAAAATGGGCTAATAATTTGAATAGCTATTTCTCCAAAGAAGACATACAAGTGGCCCACAGGTATATGGAAAAATACACAATGTTACTAATCATGATGGAAGTGCAAATCAAAACCACAGTGAGATATTGCCTCACACCTATTTGAATAACTATTATGAAAAAAAGACAAGTGTTGGTGAGGATATGGAGAAGTTGGAACCCTTGCACACTATTGGTGGGAATGAAAAATGGTGCAGCCACCATGGAAAAACTTATAGAGGTTGTTCAAAAAATGAAAATACAACTACTATATGATCCAGTAATCTGACTTTTAAATATTTACCCAAAAGAATTGAATTCAGGATTTCAAAGAGTTGCTTGTACTCTATGTTCACTAGTGTATCGTGCATAATAACCAAGATATGGAAACAACTTAAATGTCTATGGACAGATAAATGGATAAAGAAAATGTAATACGAAGTCTGACAATTACATTCGCGAACTCATCCTAGAAAAAGTGCTACATATCCCATTGCTGAATATCACTATGGTCAACTTCCAAGTACTCCCCTTGGGAAGCTATGCACCAATGCCAGTGCCTAGTCCACCCTTCAAAGCAGTTTTGGAACTCTTTTTCTGGAATGGCCATGAGAACTGTCTTCGTATTACCCTTAATGTCCTGAGTGTCATCAAAATGTCCTCCTTGCAATTTTTCCTTTATCTTCAAGTAAAGAAAAGAGTCTTTGGGGTCCAGATTAGATGAATAAGGAGGACGTTCCAATACAGTTATTGTTTACTGGCTAAAAATTCCCTCACAGACCGTGCCGTGTGAGCTGGTGCATTGTCGTGATGCAAGAGCTATGAATTGTTGGCGAAAAGTTCAGGTCGTTTAAGTTATTCACACAGCCTTTTCAGCACTTCCAAAGAGTAAACTTGGTTAACTGTTTGTCCAGTTGGTACATATTTATAATGAATAATCCTTCTGATATCAAAAAAGTTTAGCAACATTGTTGCAACAAGTTCATGAACTTAATTGTCAGACTTCCTATATACATACAATGGACAATTATTCAGACATGAGAAAGAAAAAAATCCTGCCATTTGCAACAACATGTATAGACCTGGAGGACACTATGCTAATAAAAATAAACCGAACACAGAAAGACAAATATTGTATGATCACATTTATATGTGAAATATAAAACATCAAACTCAGAATCACAGTGTAAAATAGTGGTTTCCAGGGGCTGGGTGGAAGGGGAAATGAGGAGATGATGATCAAAGGGCACAAAGTTTCAGTTATTCAAGATAAAGCTCTGGAGATCTGCTATAGAGCAGAGTACCTATAGCCAACAGTACTGTATTATGAGTATATACTTGAAACTTAGTAGCAAGGTAGATCTTATGTTAAATGTTTGTACCACACACCCAAAAGTAATAATAAAGGGGGCTGGCAGAAACTATAGAAGGTGATGGGTTTGTCTATGGCCTTAATGGTTGTGGTAGTTTCATTGGTATACTTATCCCCAAACTAATTGAGTTGTACACAATAAATATGTACAGCCTTTTACATATCAATAATATCTCAAACAAGTGGTTTAAAAAACACAACAAACTAGGAACAGAATGGAACTTCCTTAACCTGATAAAGAGGATTTATGAAAACTCACAGCTGTGGTCATATATAATGGTGAAAGATAGAACACTTTTCCCTAAATTCAGAAACAAAACAAGAAAATGTGCATTCTCACTAGTTCTATTTAATATTGAATTATAGGTTCTACTCAGGGCAGTTAAGCAGGAAAGTGAAATTAAATGTATCCAGATTAAAAATGAAGAATTCAACCTTTCTGAATTTTCAGATGATATAATCTTATATAGAAAAAATTGCTTAGAATCTGAAAAATAAACTATAAGAGGTAATAAATGAATTCATCAACATTACAGTACACAAGGCCAATATGAAAAATCAATTGTATTTCTATACCCTAGCAACAAATAATCTGAAAATAAAATTAAGAAAAGAATTTCACTCACAAGCATCAAAAAGAACAACATAAATAGGAATAAATTCAAATAAAGGAGCGTGGGAATTGTACAGTGAAAAGTACAAAATAATTTTGAAAAAATAATTATAAAATACCTACAAGTAAATAAATGGAAAGCTGCACGTATCTCATGTACATGGATCAGTACACTTAACATTGATCAAATAGCAATACTCCCCAAACTGAACTAAAGATTCAAGGCAAGTGCAGTCGGAATTTCAACTGATTTCTTTGTAGAAATCCACGAACTGATACTAAAATTTCAGGTGGAAAACCACAGAATCCAGAAGATGCATAATAATCTTGAAAAAAAAAAAAACAGCAAAGTTAGAGGACTTACATTTCCTGATTTCTAAACTTCCATATTTTGCCATGTATAATGCACACTTTTTTGCTCAAATTTGTGAGAGAAAAATAAGGATGCACATTATACATGGGTAGTACTAATTCCATTGCCCTGAAAGTTTAGGCCAAAAACCTGGGTGCACATTATACACGGGAGTGCATTATACACAGCAAAATACGGTAATTACAAAGCTACATTAACCAGGATAATGTAGTAATGTAGTACAATATTAGGTAATATATATGATTACATATATACAGAGAGTGCCAAAAAATGTATGCACATTTTAAGAAAGGAAAAACACTGTATTAAAATTGTAATATTCAATATATACTGATAACAAAAGATGAATACAAGTTATGTTTGACTTCTGCAATTACAAGAGGTGTTCAAAGTGGTTACAATCAGTATCCAGACACTTCTGATTATGGTAAACTACTGCTTGAGCAACGTTGACCAAAGTGTCCACTTGTATACATTTTTTTGGCACCCCATGTGTGTGTGTGTGTGTGTGTGTGTGTACAGTGATCAACAATACAGTGAATATTTAAATTTAAAACTTTTATTACAGTAAAAGACACATTGCCATTAATCCCCCTCAGAATACACTCCCTCGCTTCAAACACACTTATCACATTGTTCTTGCCACTTTCTGAAGCAGTTCTGGAAGTCCTCTTTCGTGAGTGTCTTTTGTTGTGCTGTCTTAGCTGCCTCGATGTCTTGAATTAACTCAAAATGTTCACCTTTCATGGTCATTTTGATTTTGAGGAAGAGCCATAAGTCTCAAGGTGCCAGATCCAGTGAATAAGGTGGATGAGGACACACCATAATATTTTTATTTGACAGAAATTGCCATACCAGAAGTGATGTTTGACATGGAGCATTTCCATTGTGATCACAAAATATGGTGAATGCTGCTGCTGAGTGCCATCCAACGGAAAGGCAGGGATCTTCAATATGGGAAGCAGCGAGTTGAACCTTAGTAACAGTGTGTGACAAGTTTCAACTTGTTTGGTGCAGTCAGGTGTGAGCTACAGTTGAGAGGTGTGTTTTAAAGTGTGCTGTAAATCATCCTCCATCATGACAATGCTCCATGTTACACGTCATTTTTGGTATGGCAATTTCTGTCAAATGAAAACATTATGGTGTATCCTCATTCACCTTATTCACCTGATCTGGCACCGTGCGACTTATGGCTCTTTCCCAAATTCAAAATGATTTAGGACATTGAGGCAGCCATGACAGTGCAACTAAAGACATTCATGAAAGTAGACTTCCAGAACTGCTTCGGAAAGTGGCAAGAACCATGATATGTTCAAAGTGAGTGAACCAAGTGTGTTCAAAGTGAGGACAAGTTTTTTGAGGGGCATTAATGGCAATGTGTCTTTTAGTGCTATAATTTTTTTTTTAATTTAAAAATTGACTGTAGTTTTTATCTCTCTCTCTTTCTCTCTCTCTAGTTTTTATCTCTCTCTCTCTCTTTCTCTCTCTCTATACACACACACACACACACACTCAACAAAGGTAAAATAAAACCAAATAATAAACCCAAAATGGGCAAATATTTGAATAGACATTTCTCTAAAGAAGATGTACAAATTACTCACAAGCACAAAATATGCTGCTGATCATCATTACTCAAGAGGAAATTTAAATAAAACTACAATAAGATACTACTTCACAAACACCAGGATGGCTACATTTAGAAAAATAGATGCTAAATGTGTTGGCAAGGATGTAGAGAAAATGGAACACTTATATACACTGGTGTGAAAGTAAAATAGCACAGACTAAATGAAAAAGTAACCAACAATTCCTCAAAAGTTAAACATAGTTTTATCACATGAACCAACAATACCACTGCTAGGTAAACTGCCCAAAATTTACAAATATGTTCATGCAAAATTTCATGCACAGCATTTTTTATAAAGGCCAAAGAGTAGAAACAACCCAAATGTACATGAAATGATAATGGACAAACAGAATATGGTAGATCCGTATAGTGGGATACTCTTCAACCATAAAGAGGAATGAAGTACTGAAACATGCGGCAACATGAATGAACCTTTAAAACATTATGCAAATTGATAGAAACCAGAACAGAAGGCTGCATATTACATGAGTGTATTTATATAAAACGTTCAGAAAAGGCCAATCCAGAGCCAGGACTGGGGGGAGGTGGGAAAACGAAGTGACTGCTAGTGTTTGTGGTTTCTTTTTGGAGTGATAAAAACATTCTGGAGACCTTTTTCTAATATGGTGGAGTAAATAAACACTGTGCATGCTTCCTTTCCTAAACATATTAAAATTACAACTAAATTATAGAACAATCAACCTGTAGAACCGTGTGATGTCTGGCTGAACAGTTTTATAACTAAGTACATAAAGAAGAAGTCAGGTCGAGACTCATAGGAGGGGTGTAGACATGAAACAGGGCTGGCCCCAAACCTCCAGATGCTGGACAAAATTTGGGAGGGATATCTCAGCCACAGAGGTTCCCCACAGAGGAGCAAGGGACCCCAGTCTCACTCCAGGCTCCCCAGCCACGAGTACTGGTACTGGGAAGAGGAGCCCCTACAATAACTGGCTGTGAGACACAGTGAGGATTATGACCGTCTAGGTGGGATTGAAGGCTGCAGGAAACCCAGCAGTCCTCTTAAACGGCGTGTGCCCATACTCACCTACCCTCAGGCACTCATCCTGAGCTCTGGCAGAGGGATAATGACTTGGGGGGCATAGGAGGCACACAGGGACAGAATGAGATGCGTGGCTTCATGGCAAGGGTTGGAGGGCAACCCTTTCCTGTGATGGGTCCTTGTACCATGCAGCTAGAAGGCAGGCACTATCTTTCATGTGCTGAGTCCTCCCCACTCCCCATGGCTAAATATGAATCTGAATTCGTTTGGTGAGCTCCACTGGGACCCTGACCAACACAACTCCCCCAATTCTTTCTTGGAAAACTATCAGTCTGTGGGCTCCACGTCGTGTCCACTGGTCTTGGTGTGCTCTGAGACTTTTTCTGAGTAGTTCCAGAGTCATCACTGGCACCAAACCAGCAAGTCTTCCCACTCTAATGACTCCCTGTGATCCTTGCCTCACCCAAAATGCATACTGCATGAGTCTTTATCAGTAGCTGAACCTTAAGGGAGCTGGCAGGAGACAGCAGGCTTCAGGGTGTCCTGGATTTTTGCAGAGCTACCTCAGGCCTAGTAGTGGTGGTAGCATGGCCTCTATCATGAGCCTCCAACTTTAGCAAAGGCAGTGAACCACCACGGATCACTTTGTATGTCCTACCAGGTAGTTCCTGGTCAGTCATAGGCAGTGGGTGACTTGGGCCTGCATTGGAACCCCTCCCAAGAGGCCACAAAATCAGCATACTTGAAGTTTGGCTTCAGACCACAGCAGAGCACTGCCCAATTAGCCTCATAAGTGGCACAAACAAATGGTGGTCTTATCAGGCACCAGAGCCTGATGGGGTGAATCCCACTCAGTGGGATAAGCACCCCACACAGCAGTCCATAAGCTCTGGATGTGGCCAAACCCCACAGATAATCATCCTGATGGCTAAAGCCACCCACTGATATGCCGATAGCAATTAAGTATCAACTATAACAGGAGGTCACACACAAGCCATACAAGGGACACTCCTGGAGGATCCAGAGCAGCAGACCAGGGAAACTGTGCCAGGGCCCCACAGGACACCTACTACATAATGCCACATGGCCAAGACTGGGAGACATATAAGATCTACCTAATACATAACAAACACAGAGAGGCAGCAAAAATGAGGAAACAAAGAAATGATTCCCAAATGAAAGAACAGGCAAAAACTCCAGAAAAAGAACTAAACATAATGGAGGCAACCAACCTACCAGAGACAGAGTTAAAAACAATGGTTATAAGGATGCTCAAGGAACTTAGTGAGAATGTCAACAAAGAGATAGCAGGCATAAAAAAAGACATAGGAACCATTAAAAATAATCAATCAGAAGTGAAGAATACAATAACTGAAATGAAGAATGCACTAGAAGGAATCACCAGCAGACTAAATAAAGCAGAGGATTGAATCAGTGATTTGGAAGACAGGATAGCAGAAAACACCCAGTTGGAACAGCAAAAAGAAAAAAAATCCCCAAAATGAGGATAATTTAAAAGACTTCTGGGACAACATCAAATATCATCATTCACATCATAGGAGTACCAGAAGGTTAAGAGATGAAAACAAGGGATTGAGAAACTATTTGAAGAAATAATGACTGAAAACTTTCCTAACCTGTTGAAGGCAATAGACATACGAGTCCAGAAACCACAGTCCCAAACAAGATGAATCCAAACAGGCCCACACCAAGACACATTATAATTAAAATGGCAAAGGGTAAAGACAAAGAAAGAATCTTAAAAGCAGCAAGGAAAAGGCAACTAGTAATTATAAGGGAGCTCCCATAAGATTGTCAGCTAATTTCTCAACAGAAATTTTGCAAGCCCAAAGGAATAGTCATAAAATATTCAACGTGATGAAAAGCAAGGACCTACAACCAAGATTACTCTACCCTGCAAAGCTATAATTTAAAATGGAAGAACAGATGAAGAACTTCACAGACAAGAAAAAAACTAAAGGAATTCATCACCACCAAACCAGTACTACAAAGAATGTTAGAGGGACTTCTTTAAGATGGGGGGAAAAATCAAAATTATGAATAATAAAATGTTAATAGCTACATATCTATCAATAATCACTTTTAACATAAGTGGATTAAATGCTCCACGCAAAAGACAGGAGGGCTGCCACAACTAGATTGAAGGACAACAACTTGACTTGGAACTGATGGGCCCTGGAAAAACACAGTTTCCCAACATTCCCCAATTAAAATAAAATAAAAAAAGACGTAGGAGGGCTGACTTGATAAGAAAACAAAACCCTTACATATGCTGCCTATAAGAGTCTCACTTCATATCAAAAGACACACAGAGATGGGAAGTAAAGGGATGGAAAACGTATTTCATGTAAATGGAATTGAAAAAAAAATCTGGGATAGCAATACTTATACCCGCCAAAATAGACTTTGAAACAAAGGCTATAACAAAAGACAAAGAACCCAGTAATCCCATACTTTTGGGTATTTGTCCGAAGAAATCCAAAATGCTACTTTAAGGAGACCTGTGCGTCCATATATTCATTGCAGTATTGTTTACAATGGCCAAGATGTGGATGCTGCCTGGTGTCGATGGAAAAATGGATTAAGAGGAGGGTAGTACATATATAAAATGAAATACTGCTCGGCCATGGAAGAGAATGGGTTCTTGCCATCTGGAGTGTCATGGATGGACCTGGAAGGTACTGTGTTCAGTGGAGTGTCAGATGGAGAAAGACAAATGCAATGTGATTTCGTTTATGTATGGTATCTAAAGAACAAAATAAACAAAAACAGAAATAAACTCATAGATACAGAAAACATTTTGATGGTTTCCATACGGGAAGAAAGTTGGGGATGTGGGTTAAAATGGGGAATGTATTAAGAAGTACAAATTGGTTGTTACAAAATAATTATGGGGATGTAGGGTATAGCATAAGGGATATAGTCAATAATATTGTAATAAACACGTATGGTGTCAGAAGGGTACTAGATTTTTTTGGGTGATAGATGGGAAGGGGTTGAAGGGTAGGGTGAAAAAGGTAAAGGGATTAGGAAGTACAAATTGGGAGTTACAAAATAGTCATGGTAATGTAAAGTTAAGCATAGGGAATATAGTCAGTAATATGGTAATCACTACATATAGTGCCAGGTTAGTACTAGTCAGGGAGATCACTTCTTAAATTATATAAATATCTAACCACTATCATGTACACCTGAAATTAGTAAAAAATAATCTTGAATGTCCACTGTAATTGAAAAAAATAAAAAGGGGGTAAAGGTGAAGGGAAATAAGAGGTACAAATTACCAGGTATAAAACAAATAAATCATGGGGATATAATGTGCAGCATAGTCAATAATATTGTGATAGCATAGTACACTGTCAGATGGTTGCTGGACTTATGGACTTTAGGTATATAAATGCTGAATAATTATGGTGTGAACCTGAAATTAATATGGTATGTTAGCTATATTTTTGATAAAAATCTTAAAAAGAATACAGCGGTCCATACCTTGTTCCTGAATAAGAGGATTTACTATCAGCATCATGGAGATGTGAAAGCTCCCTTAGACATTCAATTAATTAATGCTATCCTAATGAAAATTCCAAAAGAATTCTATAGGAACAATCATCTGTTTGAAAAAGCAAGATGAAGAATGTTGTGTAGTGTGCTACCATTTCTATAAAAAGAAGGAAAAAACATAGTATGGGTCTGTGTGCATATATATAAAATATATGTGGAACATTATATAGGAAACAGTTCTCACTTGTTGCTTCTGGTTAGGAAAATGGGTAACTGAAACAGCGATGGAAGGGATACTTTTCACTGTATAACTTCTTGGTACAATTTTTAACCATGTGAATGTATTATCTAGACAAAATTCAATAAACTAAAGCACAAAAAAAGACATTCTGGATGTCTTTAGGTAATGGTCTTAGTTGAACAATCTTGTGATGTACTAAAACCACTAAATTATACACATTAATATGGTCAATTTTATCTATGTGGATCAGGTCTCAATTTAAAAAAGAAAAAAACATAATTTATTTTATACCTTCAGTAATCACACAGTGTTGCACTAGTATAAGGATAGACATAAATATCAAAGGAAGCAATTTTAGAGTCCAGAAATAAATAAAAACATCTATGGCTGAATAATATTCCACTGTATGTATAAACCACATTTTGTTTATCTATTCATTTGTTGGTGGACACATGGCTTGGTTCCACATGTTGGCTCTAGTGAATAATCCTGCAATAAACATTGATGTGCAAGTATTTGTTTAAGCCCCTGTTTTCAATTGGGTATATGCCTATTAATGGAATTGCTGAGTTGTCATGTAATAATTCTATGTTTAGCTTATTGAGAAACCTCCAAACTCTTCTACAGTGGCTGCAACATTTTGCATTTCCATCAGTAGTACACGAGGGTTCCAAATTCTCCACATTCTCACAAATACTTGTTATTTTCTGGGGGTAGGGGTATTTTTATTGTTTTATTAGTTATTTGTTAGTTTTTAAAATTATAATTATCCTAGTGGGTGTTAAGTGATATCATATTGTGGTTTTGATTTGCATCTCCTTCAATGACTAATTATCTTGAACTTTATTTTTAGTTTCACATGTATAAAACAACATAGTGATCAGACATTTTTATGCCTCACAAAGTGAGGCAATAAAGTCTACTCCAATAAGTCTGACATTGTACATAGTTATTACAATGTTATTCACTATATTCCTTATGCTGTACTTTATATCCCCATGAGTATTTTTAAAAATTATAGTTGACATTCAATATTATTTTATATTATTTTCAGGTGTACAGCATAGTGGTTTGACATTTATATAATTTATGAAGTGATCCTCCTGATAATAATACCCACCTGAAACTACATGTAGTTTTTGCAGTATTATTGACTATATTTCCCATACTGCACTTTACAATCCTCATGACTATTTTGTAACTACAAATTTGTACTTCTTAGTCAGTTATTATTTCTTTAAATAGGTTTGTGATCCCCTGCTGCCTCTCTTCTCCTTCTGGTACCCCTATGACATGAATGTTGTTATGCCTGATATCGTCTCAGAGGTCCTTTAAACTATCTTCATGATTATTATTATTATTGTTTCTTTTTGCTATTCTGATTGGGTGTTTTCTGATACCTTGTCTTCTAAATCACTGATTCGGTCTTCTGCTTCATCTAATCTGATGTTGATTCCTTCTAGTGTAGTGTTCATTTCAGTTATTGTATCCTTTATTTCTGACTGGTTCTTTTTTATGGTTCCTATGCCTTTCTTTATGCTTGCTATCTCTTTGTTGACATTCTCACTAAGCTCCTTAAGCTTTTTTTTTTTATAACCAGTGTTTTTAACTCTGTCTCTGGCAGGTTGTTTGCTTCCACTTCATTTAGTTCTTTTTCTGGAGTTTTCTCCTGTCCTTTTATGTGGGACATGTTTCTTTGTTTCCTCATTCTGGCTGCCTCTCTCTGTTTGCTTCTACATATTAGGGAGATCTCCTATGTCTCAGTCTTTGTCAGGTGGCCTTATGTAGTATGTGTCCTGTGTGGTCCAGTGGCACAGCCTCCCTGATTGCCTGTGCCATGTGTTCTGGGAGAGTTCCTTATGTGCATTGTGTGTATTCTCCTGTTGTAGTGGAGCCTTGAGTGCTTTTGGTGTGTCAGTGGTTGGAATTGACTCTCTGTCTGGCTATAAGGATTAGCTACACCCACAGCATATGATCTGCTCTGTGTGGGCTGACCCCTCAAAGGTAGATTTGCCCGATCAGGGTGTTGTGCCTGTTGAGACCACCCTTTGTGTGTGCCTCTTGTGGGGTTAATCAGGTAGTGCTCTGGTGTGGTCTGAGGTTGGCTTCTGGGTGTGTTGTTTCTGGTGCCTCTTGGGAGGGGCTCTTCTGCAAGTCATTTTCAGCCTTGCCATTGAGAGACCCGGGGCTACCTGGTATGAGCCACAAAGCTATATGCAGTTGGTTGTTGCCTATGCTGGACCTGGAGTTGTGTGTGGGTGGACTCGCTGTGAACTGAGGCCTATTTCCATAAGTATCAGGCCTGGATCAGCTTAGCAAAAGGTCCTGGGCCCCCCTCGGCCTGTTCCCACCTGCTGGTTGCCCATAAAGTTCAGAGTTTAGTCTCTGAAATAGCTTCTTTATGTGTGCGGGGTGGGCTGTTTGACATAGTGTGGACAGCACCTCCGGCGATGCTACCTGAGTTGTGCAGGGCACGGTCCCAGGAAGTCATGGTGTGTAGGCAGTCATTTTTGCAAAGTTAATGCAGATTCCATTCTTGTGCCAGTGCTGCACCTTTGGCCATCCTTCAAAGTGTCTTGAGAAACCACAGCAAGCTATTTCTCACCTTGGGCCTGCAGAACCTCAAGAGCTGCTGAAGAAAGGCTGTGGTAGTAGCTGCAGCTGACCACTCACCACCAAAAGTTCCCAGGGCACAGTGGCTGTTGTCTGCTATAAATCCTTCCACAGCTTGCAGTGTGGGGCTGGGCACTCAGGAGCCAAGAGTGCGCCCAGGGATGCCGCACTAGGTGGGTAGGGTGGGGTCCAAAGGAGTCACCAGTGTGTTATATATACGTGCAAGTTTTACCAGACCAACTCGGTCTCAGATTTGGTTCTTTGGGGGAGGTTCAACACAGGAAAGATGGTACCTTTCTATAGACTACATGTGAAGTGGGCAACCTACTGGTCCCTCTAGTCCTCATTTTGAAGCCATATAACTCAGTCTTTCCCTCTATGTCTTTGGCACCTCTCAAACTGCCATACCTCCTCCAGATCCCAGGGTGAGTGCTTGTAGGTAAGTGAGTCTGTGTGTGGACCCTTTAAGAGGATGTCTGGGATTCTCTCTTACCGGGACAGATGGACAGAATCCTTGCTAATTTTCACTGCCAGATACTCTGGAGACTCCTCTTCCTGTCACAGGACCCCTGGGCTTGGGATCCCAGTGTGGGGCTGGGATCTCTCACTCCTCCATCACTGAGGTGTCCCTCCTGGTGCTCAACCACTCCCTGTGGATTTGGGGTCAGCTCATTTCATGTCTTCATCCCTCCTACAAGTCTCAATGTGGCCTCCTCTTTATATCCTTAATTATAGGGGTTTCTCAAAGTTGATTGTTCTATAATTTAGTTGCAATTTTGATGTGATCTTGGGAGGCAGTAGGCATAGTGTTTACCTGTTCCACCATCTTCGACCTTCTCCCCAACAAGCAATTAATAAACATTTTAAAGAGCAGTTTAAGTTCACAGAAACATTGAGTGAAAAATATAGAGAGTTCCCATTTTCTCTTGCGCTCACACATGTTCAATCTCCCCCAACTATGAACATCTCACATCACAGTGTTGCATTTGTTACAATCAATGAACCTGCACTGACACATCATTATCACCCAAAGTTTATAGTTTACATCAGTGTTCACTGTTAGTGTTGCACATTCTATGGATTTTGACAAATATGTAGTGACATGTATCCATCATTATAGTATCATACATAGCATTTTCACTGCCCTAAAAATCCTCTGTACCGCTCACATTTATCCTTCCCTCCCCACTAATCCCTGACAACCAATGATCTTTTACTCTCTCCATAGCTTTGTCTTTTCCAGAATACCATTTAATTGGAATCATACAGTATGTAGCTTGTTTAGATTGGCTTCTTTCAATTACAAATATGCATTTAAGATTCTTACATGGCTATTCATTGCTTGATAGCTCATTTCTTTCAGCACTGCATAATATTCCATTGTCTGGATGCATAACAGTTTATTAATCCACTCACCTACTAAAGGACATCATGGTTGCTTCTAAACTTTGGCAATTATGAATAAAGCTGCATAAATATCCATGTGCATGTCTTTGTGTGGACATAATTTTCAATTCATTAGGGTAAATCCCAAAGAACACTTCTGGATCATATGGTAAGTATACTTAGTTTAGTAAGAATCTACCAAACTGTCTTCCAAAGTGGTTGAACAATATTGTATTCCCACCAGCAATGAATAAGAATTCCTGTTGCTCCATGTCCTTGCTAACATTTGGTGTTGTCAGTGTTTTAGATTTCAGCCACTCTAATAGGTGTGTAGTGGGATCTCATTGTTTTTGTTTTTATACTGAATCTTTTCTTTAATAACTTTTATTATAGAGGTAAGTGTTACTTCAGGGCTTGAAATGTTTTTCTTGGTATCACTTTAAAACAGTTAATATTTAAATTTAACTGGAATAAAAACTTTTATCCCCAGTGAGAGCATTTTAATTTCTGCATTTACCACTGGGTGTTAAACATGGGGAGAGGTACAGGTCTGGGATGATTCTGAGCTTCGTGGTATATAACTGGTGCCTTAATGTTGACTAGTTTGCAGCACTTTGTAGAAAAGTGTTATTGGAAGTTTTAAAGGCCAATCAGAATCCCATTTCTATTCTTTTAGAATGTCTTAAGCCTCTGGGCAGATTTGAAGAATTCCTTATCTTCCAGAGCACCATTTTGGGGCTTGCTCAGAGAAGAGTGTTTCTAGGAAACAAAAACCAAATTTAAAATGTGAGATATTTAAATGAAACATGGGTGAGGAAATGTTTTAACAACTTTTTTTATGCTTAAATCTGATTCATTTAAAATTTGTAATGTAATCTGTGACATTTTCCATTCCCCACAGCAGTGCATAAAGTGTTTTGCTGTACATTCTGGAACAGGTAGTCTTTATGGAGTAAGAAGTAAGCTCAGGTTGAAACTGAAATTCCATTATGGACTTGCTTGTCATTACAGATGTTATAAATGATTTATATGTGGTTCAATATGTTTCTAAGTAGTGAAAATAGCTAGCTGGACCAAAATCTATAATCTTTTACTGGGTAGGTAGTTTAAAACTACACTTTTATTATTATTTTTAAAAAGTTTTATTTGTTTTAAGTATGTTTTTCCAGGTACCCATTAGCTCCAAGTCAAGTAGCCGTTTTCAATCTAGTTGTGGAGGATGCAGCTCACAATGGCCCATGTGGGGATCGAACTGGCCACCTTGTTGTAACAGCACCGCACTCTAACCAACTGAGCTAACAGTCTGCCCAAACCTACACTTTAAATATCAGCATTTTTGTCTTCTCTTTTTGAAAAAAGATATTTTAATTAATGTCAGTGTTTTAGATTTTAGCCATTCTAACATATCTGTAGTGGGATCTCACTGATGTTTTAATTTGCAATTCCCTAATGACATATGATGTTGAACATATTTTTTATGCTTACTTGACATGTAAATCTTTTATGAAGAGGTGTCTGTTAAGGTCTTTTGCCCTTTTATATTGGGATATTCATTTTCTTATTAAGTTTCAATAGTCCTTTATTATATTTTGGATAACAGGCCATCAGATGTGTCTTTTGCAATAACATTTTCCCAGTTTGTGGCTTGTTGTCTCATTCTCTTGGCATTGTCTTTCACAGAGCAAAAGTTTTTAATTTTAATGAAGTTAAGCTTATCATTTATTTATATTACGGACCCATCCTTTGGTGCTCTATCTAAAAAGTCATCACCAAGCTCAAAGCCATCTAGTTTTCTTCTAAGTGTTTTATAGTTTTGCACTTTAAATTTAAATATCTGAATCCTTATGAGTTAATTTTTTGAAGAGTTTAAGGTCTATGTCTATATTATTTGTTGTTGTTGTTGTTTTGCATATCAGTTTTTTTAGCACCATTTGTTGAAAAGACTATCTTTGTTCCATTGTGTTGCCTTGGCTTCTTTACTAAAGATCACTTTAATTTATTTGTGTGGGTCTATTTCTGGGTTCTCTATTCTGTTCCATTGGTATATTTGTCTATTTTTCACCAATAATACATTGTTTTGATAAATGTAGCTTTATGGTAAGTCTTGAAGTAAAGTACTGTCAGTTCTTTCACTTTGTTATTCTCCTTCAGTATTGAATTGGCTATTCTGGGTCCTTTGACTTTCCATATAAACTTTAGAATCAGTTCATAAATATTCATCAAATAAGTTTCTGGGATTTTACTTTCAATTTCATTTAGTTCAAAATACTTTAAAAATTGAGATATCTTCTTTAACCGTTGTGTTATTTAGAAGTATGTTATTTAATCTTTAAGTATTTCAGGATTTTCCAGCTATCTTTCTGTTATTAATTTCTAGTTTAATTCCATTGTGGTCTGAGAACAGATATTGTATGACTTCTATACCTTTAAATGTGCTAAAGTTTATTTACCCAGAATCTGGCCCATTTTAGTGAACATTCCATATGAGCTTGAGAAGAACATATAATCTGCTGTTGTTGGATGAAGTAGTCTATAGATGTCCTTTATATCTAGTTGATCGTGCTGTTGAGTTCAACTATATCCCTACTAATTTTCTGTCTGCTGGTTGTGTCCATTTCTGATAGAGGGATGTTCCAACTGTAATAATAGATTCATCTATTTCTCCTCACAGTTCTATCAGTTTTGCCTCATGTATTTTGATGTTCTGTTATTAAGTGTCTACACATTAAAGATTGTTATGTTGCCTTGCAATATTGACCTCTTTGTCATTATGCAATATCCTCTTGACCCCTGGTAACTTTCCTTTTGTTGAAGTCTGTTTTGTCTGAAATTAAGATAACTAATACCTCATTGTTTAGATTAGTGTTACCATTGTACATATTTCTCCATCCCCTTAATTTTAATCTATACATATCTTTATATTAAAATAGTTTCTGGTAGACAACTTATAGTTGGGTCTTATTTTTTGGTCTACTGTGACAATTTCTGTCTTCTAATTGGTGCATTTAGACTATTGACATTTAAGGTGGTTATTAATGGAGTTGGATTACTATCTACCACATTTGTTACTCTTTTCAATTTGTTGCAATTGTACTTTTTTCCATTTTTGTCTTCCAAATTTTCTGCCTTTTGCAGCTTTAATTAAGCATTATATATGGTTCCTTTTCTCTCCTTTCTTATTATATCAATTATATTATTTTTAAATAATTTCCCCAATTTTATAGAGATATAATTAACATACAACACTGTATAAGTTTAATGTGCACAGCATAATGGTTTGACTCACACATTGTGAAGTGATTACCACAATAAATTTAATTAGCAGTCATCGTCTCATATAGATACAATAAAAAGAAAAAGAGAAAAAAATTATTTCCTTGTGATGAGGGCTCTTAGAATTTATTCTTTTAACAATGAACAAATATATTCATCCATGTGTGTGTGTGTGTGTGTGTGTGTGTGTGTGTGTGTGTGTGTGTGTATATATATATGTGTATATATATATATATATCACAACATTATTAACTATAGTCATTATATTGTACATTACATCCCTAGTACTGGAAGTTTGTACCTTTTGACCACCTTCCTCCAATTCCCCCTCTCCCCACCACCCGCCTTTCGTAACCTCAAATCTGATCTCTTTGAATGTGATGTTTTTTATTTTTTAGAATCCAAATATTACTGAGATCATACAGTATTTGGCTTTCTCTGCTGATGTATTTCACTTAGCATAATGTCCTCAAGTTACATTTACATTTTCACAATTTCCTCATTTTCTTATGGCAGAATCATATTTCGTGATATATATATATATATATATATATATATATATATATATATATATATATAACTTTTTTATCTGTTGATAGGCATTTAAGTTATTTGCATGTCTTGGCTATTGTAAATAATGCTGCTACAAACATGGGGTGCAGAAGGTATCTATTCAAATTGAAGTTTTCATTTATTTTGGATATATTCCCAGAAGTGTAATTGCTGGATCATATAGCAGTTCTATTTCTAATTTTTTGAGGATCTTCCATACTGTTTTCCATAATGCTTGTACCAGTTCACAATCCCACCAACAGCGCACTAGGTTTTCCTTTTCTCCACATCCTCACCAGCATTTGTTATCAGTTGATCTTTTAGTGATGGCCATTGTAATAGGTATGAGGTGATATCTCATATGGTTTTGATTTGCATTTCCCTAATAACTAGTGATGCTGAGCATCTTTTCACATACCTATTGGCCATTTGTGTATTGTGTTTGGAAAACTGTTCAGGTCATTTAGCAATTTTTTAACTGGATTATTTTTTTTTCTATTGAGTTGTATTAGTTCTTCATATGTTTTAGATATTAACCCCTTATCAGATATATGGTTTTCAAATATTTTTCCCATTCTATGTTTGTCTTCTCAATTTGCTAATTGTTTCTTTTGCTGTACAGAAGCTTTTTAGTTTTATGTAGTCCCACTTGTTTATTATTTTTATTTTGTTGCTTGTGCTTTAGGTGTCATAATCAGAAAATCATTGCCAAGGCTAAAACTTTTTAAGTGGTTGCCCTAGCATTTGTAATGTTATTTACAACCAATTAAAGTCCACTTTCAAGTAACACTATACCACTTCATGGGTAGTGCAAGTATCACATAATAACAAAATATTTCTAATTTCTCTCACTTGCCATATATGACTCTGGGTCTGATGCTTGTTCAGTCTCTTCAATCTGTGTTTTTTGCCTTTCAGTATGCCTTTTCATTTTTTGTTGAAAGGTAGACATGATGTACTTGGTAAAAAAACTGCTATAAATTGGCCGATGGGGGCAGCATACTATAGTCCTGTGATTGCATCTTTCTTTGGTTGAGCCTGTGCTCCTGAACTTTGAACTTCAACAGTGCTTCTTAGTTTATTTCCCCCACCCCTTCTTATTTGGGACAGGATTCCTGAAGGGGACTGAAGTTGAGTATGTCTCTTTTCTCACATGAAAGGCTAGAGGAAACTGAAGTTGAGTATTTTGTTTTCCCTTGTTAGGTTAGCTTCTGATAAAATCCTAACAGGTTAGATTCTGGTAAAACAGTTTCTTCTGAGGGAAGGCCTTCTTTAGAAGAACAGAATACTCTGGCATATTTCAAAATGGTTGTTTTTCTACTCTCCCTGCCAGAAACACATGGGGATTTTTCTCCACTATTCACTGTGAAGACCTAGTAGAGCTCCTAGAGGTAAAACTCACAAAGGCATGGGGGCCCCACCTGTGACTGCGTTCCCAGAGTTGTCCACACTGAGCCTTCAGCAATTCATCAATTCAGTTCCAGTTTTCCTATCTCAGTGTTGGTTCCTATGGTGGTTTCTGCTTGTGGCTTTCTTTCATAAATTGTAATTCTCTGTATCTCCTTTTCGTCTCTCCAATTTTTGAAGCAGCAATTTGCCTTATAACCTTACTTTCCTGATATATGTAAAAATAGTTGTTGATTTTTCAGTTTGTTTAGCTTTTTACTTGTTAGATCAGCGTGACAAATTCTAAACTCCTTGCATGCTGGACTGGGAATTCATCCATGACAAACTTAAAGAAGGAAAGTTTACCATATGGTCAGAAGTAAAAATTGTGTGTTGAATATATGAGGTCTGACAATTAAGTTTGCAAACTCATACTAGAAAAAGTGCTACATACCTCATTGTTGAATATCACTACGGTCACCTTCAAAGTACTCTCCTTGGGAAGCTATGCACTGTTGCCAGGGCCTGGTCCACCTTTCAAAGCAATTTTGGAACTCTCTTTCCGAAAAGAGTTCCCCTTGATGTCCTGAATATCATCAACATATCTTCCTTTCAATATTTCCTTTATCTTTGGGTAAAGAAAGAAATAATTGGGGGCCATATCAGGTGAGTAGAGAGGGTGTTCCAATACAGTTATTTGTTCATTGGCTTAAAACTCCCTCACAGACAGTGCCATGTGAGCTGGTGCATTGTCGTGATGCAAGGGCCATGAATTGTTGGCGAAAAGTTCAGGTCGTCTAACTTTTTCACGCAGCCTTTTCAGCACTTCCAAATAGTAAACTCGTTCAGCTGTTTGTCCAGTTGGTACAAATTCATAATGAATAACCCCTCTGATATCAAAAAAGATTAGCAACATCATTGCAACAAGTTCACGAACGTAATTGTCAGGCCTCATAAACATTCCAAATATCAACAGACAAGGACATTGTTTCTTGGAACTTAAAAAAAAAAAAAAAATCTTGCAAAAGCAAATGAGATCTTGTTTACGTGGAAATCCCAATTTAGAATGTCTACAATATATCTTGATTACATCCTTTCACAGGACACGACAATAATAATAATAATAATAATAATAATAATAATAACTTCATAACTGTAAAGCACATATTTATTTTTTGTATCTGTTGATTACTATATAAAAATAGAAATCTGATTTTTTGCCCAAACCCAGAAAATAATGTGATGTAATTTAAACAGTTTAGTAAATTGATCATTTTTAGATTTTAAAAAATACAGGAAATAACCTAAAAAGGTTTTCTAAGCTAAACCATCATGCAAACCAGTAATCAAAATTTTACAACGATACATCATATTTATGCAAAACCATATAGTTTTCAATTATTACATATGCTTTAACACAAAACAGAACCAGAAATATAACTTTTACCAAAAAACAAAAGACAAATGGGCACCAAGTCCTTATATTCTGGGGAAAAAAGAAAGATATTTTTATGTGGAGTTCTGGAATAAGAAATTTCACTTATCCCCCAGGACAGAAAAAATTTCAACTACCAACTTCTCTTATTGCTTCTCCTGAGTTATCATATCTCACCCAATAAGTGGAAAAGATAAATCTCAGTCAGTCCAATAAACTGCTTGAGTTTCTCCTTTTGTTTAAGCTGGGACCAAAAGGAAACAATAACCAATATATGATATTATTGTTTTAAATTAAAATTCATTGTAATATCTTTGTTTTTAAAAAGTTTTCAATGGTAAAAAGTGAGTTAATCTAATTTAAAAGATTTTTTTTAATTAAAAAGGAGGGAAGATAAATACATTCTGAAAAAATAGACTGATGCAGGGGGAAATAAACCTATAGTGATAAACAATTGTCTTTTTCCCCAAAGAACGTATAATAAAAAGAAATTCAGAATAGTGATTACCCTGCTTTCAGGAGGAGGGCAAACAAATATCAGGAATTGGAGAGGAAAGTAATTGCATAGGAGAACATTGGGGCTTTCAACTGCATTTGTGGTATGTTATTTTCTAAGCTCGTAAGTGGAGTTTCATCTAACCATTCTTTACACTTTTGCATGTCTTAAACATTTCATAATACATTTTTTAGATTATACCCAAAGCAGTGGGATCAGGAATGACTTGCAAAGTTCTTCTCCCTTCATTCCCCCTAACTCTAGTCAACATTATACCAAAACCACACAGCAAAAGTCAGTGAGTTTCTTACACATTTTTGTGAAAATCAGACACATAGCATATTTTGTCACGTTAGTGGTTATCAATTCATATGGTCAGTGGAGGTTATAAAAATCAAATGAATCTTCTCTAGTCTTAAGACTATTGTTCTTTTTCCTAATCAATTCAAAGCCTTGTTTTTCTATTACATTTCCTCTTTTAAGATAAGAACGTGATAAAATACAAAGGCTTTCTGAGAGAGCTATATAAGATACGAGAAAGTTTTAATTGAAAAGATACTAGAATTATGGAAGGGATCATTATTTGTTGGTAAGTTTCAGGTTGCAGTGGACATGTGAGAAATGCCTACCAAATCCATGCCCTTTCCTTTGGAAGTTACCTTAATATCCCAGCTTAGAGACTCTTTTCACCAGCATATGCCAAATCACACTCTCTTTCCAACATAGGCAAGGCAACAGAATTATTTCCTTATAATTTAAACTAATCAAATTTGTAGACTGCTAATTGGAAGATCTTATAAAGAACTGGGATGTCAATTTTTAGGCCACGTGCATTGATGAGCAGAATGGAGATCTGCATAGAAAAACAGAAGAAACAAGCTGAGAAAGAGAAACTGAGATAAAAGATTGGGTGTACCAAGAGAGGGATAATAGCTAGATTTGTTCCTTACAAATATCAAATCAAACAATGGCCTTTTAAAAAGAGTGACTATTGTTCTGAGTAACATTGCTAACATTGCAAGCAAATCAAGGGTTTTTCACAAGGAATTTATATGATTAGGCTTAGATTTTTAAAAGATCATCCCAGATATTCTAAGGAGAGGAGTGTGTAGGGGGTTGAGAAATAAAGGGAGGACAAAAGGGAGGACATAAAGGGAGTCAATTGCAACTATCCAAATAAGGATTGATGGTTGCTTGGACCAGGGTGGATGTGGTAAGAAGTGGTCAGATCATCTATATAGTTTGAAGGTAGAGTCAATAAGAGGGCCTGATGAATTTCATGTGATGTATAAATAAAAAAGAGTTGTCAAAGATTATCTAAAATTTTAGATGAGCCACTGTAGGAGTTAGTTATTGGACAGGCAAAGATGTGTTGCCTTCAGAGTGAGGAACAGACTCTCATATAGTACAATAGAGAGTATTAATTGAGAGAACATCTGTGGAAACCAACTTGACAAGTAGCGATTGCATTTAACATTATACTCAGCAATTTCCTTCAAAGAATTTATTCTATAAATAGTTATAAATGTATGAAATGCCTAATGTAAAAAGTTATTCATTGCAATCATCAAGAGAGAACTAGTTAAATAAATTATGATATATCTGTATAATGGAACATTGTACAACCATAAAATGTAATAGATGTAGTACTTTATGTGTTGATCTGGAAAGATCTCCAAAATATATTAAGTAGAAAAAAATGGGTATGAATAGTGTGATTAGTATATTACCATTTGTATAAAAAAAATGGGGAATGAGCTTAAGATACATAAGGATAAGCTTGCTTTTATTTGAAGTAAATCTCACTAGAATGACATAAACCAAATAATAATATTTGTACCATGTGAGGAAGGAGGGTAACTGGAGACAGAAGCAGAAAATTAGCATTATATGATATTTCATTTTTTTAAATTTTGAAACATGTGACTACGCTATTCATATGAAAAATAAAATTAGCTATGTGGGTTTACCACAGCTACACAGTCAGTAAATTCATAGCAACTTGGAAAAATGTAAAAGAAAAAAATTTAAAACCTAGAATGACATTATTGAATTAGGGAAATATTGTGATACTATAAAAATGACCACAAGAGAATGTGTCATGATTGTAGCAAGGTAATATGGTTGCAGCTTCATTTATAATACAAGTTTTGTTTGAAAGATCAACATATGCAACATTGTAGAACCTTGTCTTGTGAATATTTGTAATATTTTGTTGTGAAGTTTGATTTTATTTATAAAATATTTACATATTTTGTAACTAAAGATTTTTATGAATCTAGGCAAATGTTTAATTTTATTCACTCTAGCTTACACGAAAAATTTTGTGTTTGAAAAGAACTGATTTGATACAGCAACATTACATTTTTGGCCTTTTATATCATTAGACAATTTTAGTGGTTAACACAAATTCAGTATTTTTAATATAGTCATATAAAGCAGAATACTAACTTCTTAGTAATTGACATAATTATGCTCAGTTATGCTGTTTGAATTCCTGGAAAGTATTAAATAGAATGTTTATATATTTTTTTCTCTTCGTGAAAACTTCAGTAATTAAGGCAGAACAAAGAATGTCTTGATGTAGTTGGATCTACTGATGATCACTTCTCCTAATATAATCTTACTGGTTTCACTCACATTTGAAGGAAATTGTGTGTTTGCATGTGGGGACAGATCCCCAGAAAGCAGTTTCCAGCCTCTCGGCCTCACGTAGAAAGGTGCTGGCTCATGTAGTAAATGGCCACCAACTGTGATTGGCTGGCTATCAGCTGTGGCTAGTTGGCCATCAGCTATAACCAGTGAGCCATTGGCCACTAATATAACTGCTGTGGCTACACTAGCAGGAAAATGGGGGCTAGCAAGAAGATGGTGGCTGGGCTGGCAAGTGTGGATTGCTGTTAGGATGGCGGGTTGCAGACAGTGTGTATCCAGCCTCCAGTGAGACTGTAGTGCCACCAGTGAGAATATAGTGGTATGACTCCCCTACCTATGGCTCTGTGGGTGTTCCTTTTTGGCCTCACCATATCCTGCGTTCTCTTGGGAGGAGCGGGAGTAGAGACCCTGCCGGACGCCCCGCACGACATTGCACATACATGTCTTTATCAAATACTACAGCCCTTGTTCTAATAACTGCACATACGAAAGAACTATAATTAATAGTGTATGAATTAAGTGAGACCTCAATTTTGTTGGAGACAATACAGTGAAACAAAGTGAAAGATTTAAGATTTTCATTGTAAAAGATGCAGTGGACAAATACAATGGGCATTAAAAGCAAAGAAAGGAAATAATCCCTTATAACACACTTTAACTAATGTATGATGACAAAGCAGGATACATATCTCTAAACTGGTAGGGGATAAAATCAGAATCAACTTAAGAATTCAAAGAGTGGTATATATTTATGTCCCTATCCCGTCCCTCCCAGTCCACCTACAGCCTGCCAGTGATTAAAAATTAGATACAAAGATAATGTGGAGCAATAGAAGGAGCATGAATTTGGGCTTTGGAGTCCATTTGATCTGAGTTTGAATGATATTTCCACCAATTACTGACTGTGTGACCTTGGTCAAGGTAAGTTTTCTGAGTCTCAGTTTCCTCATCTATAAAATAAAAATAATAGAAATGATTAAATGCTCAGTAATTGTTAATTTTCTTGTCCAGATGCCCTTATTACTGTGAGGCAGTAGAAGAAAAATAATTTCTAAAGTATTATATTTTGGTTTGAACATGGCCACAGATTTTAGTTAATGTTCTGGATATGTTTTATAGAGAATGAATTGGGAAAATCTCAAATATCAGGAAAAGACATGGGAGGAAAAAAGCTAGAGAGTCCAGTTGTTTAGTTGCAACATGTCTTTTCTGCACAGCAAGAGAGAAATGCAGTCAGAAAAGCAAAAAAAAAAAAAAAAGCATTAGTATTTTACTAAACTCAAAATATTCTTTGAAAGGAAAAGAAAAAAAACCCACAGACTTCCTTTTAATTAACTAGCTTGAAAAGGAAATGTTATTGTTTTAAAAATAAGTACAGTCTATATCTGACATTTTCAAGACCACGATGGGTACTATTGGGACTGATTGTATGTTTACATTTTTAAACTTCACTCCTTTTGGCATCTAAGCACATTTGTGGAGATGAGTTTTTCCTTTTATTCAAAATAATCATAGGATCTATCTTGACAACACCCCTTAAGATGTATGCATGGTATACCTTAAAATATAGTTTTACGTTACTTTCTTGGCAGCAAGCATTTTGTTGAATAGAGACACTAATAACAGACTGCCTCATTTATTTAGTTTGTAGTATACCCTGGACATGTTTCCGAAATATCAGAAAGCTTTCAATGAATCTACTAGTTTAAGAAGACTGTAGAAAAACAGCTGTTTTCTATCTTTTCCTCCCACCAACCGGAATATTAGAGTCAATTTAGTTTCTATCCTGTGCCTGATTGAGATGATTACTCAGAAAGTTAGAGCTAATGATGCAAGTTTAAACCAGGTGCTGCCTCTCTTCAAGTCACTTTTCTCCAAGCATGTGAAAAACATTTTGAAAACTGAACATGCTCTAAGTGTGCCAGATGACTCATCTGAAATGATACTTTAGCTATCTGGACTCCAGAGTTTGGATCTTGGGTGAAAAAGAACAGCTTCATTTTTTTCTCTTGAAAAAAAAGATGACCTCTCCTAAACTATAGACTATTTTGATTTTTTGACGGGTGCAAAATTTTTTCAAAGATACAAATGAACACTAAGTTCCTAAAGCCCCTGGGATAAACTCAAGATGAAGAACAATAAGAGTAAGATAGATAAGGTGATTGTCTTGGTCTTTTGGATCTGAATAAATAGAAGTAGATATTGTGGGGGCAGAGCCCCAGAAAGTAGTTTACAGGCTCTCGGCCTCACGTGGAGGGGTGCTGGCTCGGGTAGTAGATGGCCATCAGCTGTGGCTAATTGGCCGTCAGCTGTAGCCATTGAGCCATTGGCCTCTAATATAACTGCTGCGGCTATGAAGGAGAGCAGAGGAGAGTGGAGGAGAGTGAAAGAGAGTCGTTGGTGGGTTGCAGACAAAACGGACAGCAGGTCGCACGTCCAGTGAACCCAGCCTCCAGTGAGACCATAGTGGTATGACTCCCCTACCTATGGCTCAGTGGGTGTTCCTTTTTGGCCTCACCATATCCTGCGTTCTTGTGTGGGGAGCGGGAGCAGAGACCCTGCAGGCCGCCCCGCATGACAGATATCATTTAGGATATTCTAGACATGTGGAAACAATCTTCAGTGTCAGGTGTTGCTTCAATGTTATTGCTTCTGTGTTTGAAAGAGAAAGTTTGCAGTGTAGCTAATTCTTTATTGTTCAAGATAATTATCTAAATGTCTTCATATCCTTCTGTCATGCAGAGTCTCTGGTCCAACTCCCCACACAAGAACGCAGGACATGGTGAGGCAAAAGGAACACCCATGGAGCCATAGATAGGTGAGTCATACCACTATACTCCGAGCCTCTCTGCAATCCGCGTTTGCTAGCTCAGCCACCATCTTCTTGCTAGCCCCCATTTTCTGCTAGCATAGCCACGATAGTAACATTAGTGGCCAATGGCTCACTGGTTACAGCTGACGGCCAATTAGCCACAGCTGATGGCCATCCAATCACAGTTGATGGCCATTTACTACCTGAGGCAGCACCTGTCTATGTGAGGCCGAGAGTCTGGAAACTACTTTCTGGGGCTCTGTCCCCACACTCCACTTTACTTATGATTAGTATCTTCACCAGTAAGCAGATTGGAATGGGGAGAAGTGATTAACATTAAATATATCAATTTCAGATGTAGTTCCTTGAATCCTTTAGATTTCAATGGTTCTCAGCTTTGGCTGCATAATAGAATTGACTGAGGAGCTTTTAAAAACCCCAATTTCCAGGTAGTTCCCCAGTCCAATGAAATCAATTCCTACAAGTGAGACCCAGACATTAGTAAATTTAAAAAATTTCCAGTTGATCCAAATGTGCAGGCAACGGAGAACGACCGCTCTAACTCCTTTGAAGTAGTAAGAAAAGCTTTGATCAATTGCATTTCTAACAGCAAATTCTTTAATTTTTCTTGTATTTTTTACACAATTTCTGATTTCTATATTTATGACTGTGGCTAATTCAGTCATTTTAATTCAACTTGTCCCTAATGTTATAATTTGCTCAAATGTAGTCTTTTCAGAAAGGCCATCCCTGACCACCCTAATACAGTTGCCATCATATTTATTATTCTCTATCACTTGCCCAATTTTATTTTTATCCATAGCACTCATTACTATCTGACATTTTACTGGAGATTAATCTCTTTGTTGTTTAATCTCTGTCATCCTCATTAGAATTTAAACTCCATGAAGGCAAGGCCTTTGTTTGGTTCAACACTGTATCCCAAGGACCTAAAGTAGTTCCAATGTATTTTCTGCCACCAGCTCTTTGCCCTTACAGTTCCCTAGAATATTCTTCTTCAAGCTCTGTGCAAATCTTGCTCATTCTCATCATTCAAGTCTTAGCACAAACGCCATCTCTGAAAAAGGCTGTCTCTGACCATCTTTTTTAAAAATAGCCTCTTTCTGTTACTCTGTATCATCACCAGATTTATTTCTTTCATAGTTTCCATCGCAATTTGTAATCATCTTGTGTATTTAATACCTAGGCTTCTATAATAGTTTTCTGAAGTGGTTAATTTCCATTTACCTCTCGCAGAGTCATTCTCTACCTTTCTGAGCCCTATTTACTACATTAAGGGCTAACTTCTGTGAATGCCATTACTTGGGCTCTCTTGCCCCTGAGCTTCAAGTTGGGTTCAGCCAATGGGAGACATTAGCAAGAGATTGTCTGATGGAAAGGGAGATAAGTCAGGACATACATGACCTGCACTCCTTTCCTACTATTCCAAAGTTTTAGCAGTGGCTGCATTTCTCTAGGATCACAGATCCTAACCAGCTGTAACTTGATGTTTCAGTAACACTTTCTATCATTGTCACTTCAGGGCCGGGATACATCAGTCTCAGTAGGAAAGAGCACATTCAAATTGAATTCAATGGCAGTTTAATAATGGGCATTATTATATGGGATTATTCAAAGGTGTGGTCAGGGTATATGGAAAGTAACAAGGGATGAAGCATAACCCCTGATCTAGTAAGACATGGTAACTAGAAGAGGAAGCTCTGTAAAGAGCTCCCTGAAGTACCTGTGATCCCAGAGGAATGCAGCCACTGCTAAAATTTGGTCCAGTGGGAGTTGGGGGTTAGGGGCTGAGAAACAGGGGGAACAAATACCTCCATCTTATGCTTATCTTGTTTCCTGGATTTTTTGCCATTGTCACTCATCTGCCAAACCTAAACAGAGACTACATGATATGGTAGCTTGTTGAAAGCCATTTATATAGATCAGGTTCTTAGCACAAAAAAATTGGGTGGAAAAGAATGGGTTTGAAGAGACAAATGTAAAATATCCAGCACAGAATGGTAATTGTTTTTCTGTTACTGATATTCATTGGGGGCTTCAGCAACTCATTTCGGTTTCCCTAACCTTTAAATATCTCTGCAAAGAATCCCTTAGATCGTGCCATTATTTTCCTGTTGGCACTCTGATGGTTACACCTCCTAACTAGTCTCTCTATGTTTGTTCTTAACATAACAGCTAGAGTTGTCGATTTAAGATGTAAGTCACCTCAATAAATTTAATAAAAAAAATAAAAAAAAAAAAGATGTAAGGCAGATCACATCAATCCTCTCCTCAAAATCTTCTAATATTTTCCCAATAAGCTAAACAGTAAAACTGAAAACTTTGATTATGCTTTCAAGACCCTGCTAGATCTGGCTTCTGTCTAACTCTCAGACCTCATCTGCTACTGTCTTCCCCTTGTTCACTATACTCTAGCCACACTGATTTCTATTGGGTTTACGTGCCTGGAATACTCTTACCACAGATATTTGAAAGGCTCTCTCCTTCACAGTATTCAGATCTCAGCTCAAATTTCACTTTCTTAAAGGCTTTCCATAAGCAGCTATCCAAATAATCTAGTTTCCCCCTCATTTCTTCAATGTCTAACTCTGGGTAACTTGAGTAACCACTCCTATCACCTATACAATTACACTTGCTGAATGTCCTGTAACTTGCATAACACTTTGTCCTGTGTCAGAACTTCACCATATTTTTATGGCCCCCTCGTATGTACGTACATAATAAATTTGGATATTTTCTCCTGTTAATCTGTCTTATGTTAATTTAATTATTAGTCTAGCTAGAAGGACTTAGAAAAGTAGGAGGAGAATTGTTTTCTCCCCCACAACTTCTATGAAAGAGCTTTATTTAATAATTCTTTGGCCAAAACTAATGAAAAATGTGAAAACTCATAAGCATAAATACTCACTTTCCTAAAGAGATCATCTAATAATTGTTAGTATAGCATTCTCTTTTACTAAAGTAAGTCAATAAAATCAGTTTGCTTATTTTGTTATATAAATATTACTTTGACAAAAGGGATTTCCATAATTTGTATGACCCAAGCTTTCACTTTCAATACCCCTGACTTAGACTGGAACCTTTGATCCTGACCGTTTCAGTGTATTTCGAGAACCTTTACATCTCTTCCACTTGAAGGTCCCAACTCAAGGCAGACAGAGGAATCATATGCTGGCTATGAGATGCAATTTTGCTGAAGGTCACAAGTACTAAGTTTTATTTTATCCAAGGAAAATTCAATATTACTCATTAAATTATTTGTTCTTATCAAACTTCCAAAAATTTTTGTAGAAATTATTCTTCATCTAATCTCAAGTGTGTCTTGTGTTATCTTGTCATGAACACCATTAGTCTATAAAGTTAAAAAGGACCATAGAGAGATAAACACACAGAGATCTGTAAATCAATGACCAAAATCTTGTCCTAACGACTGGCAAGTTAAAGATTTCGCCAGACCATTGTCCTTAAGTACAGAGAGTTATCCTTGGGTCCCCATCCAAAAGCCTTCAAAGGTATTTCGTTTTTAATCCCACTTCTGTGATAAAACTAAAGCAGGGCCTGGTTGGGACCCCCACAAAAGATGCCTCACAATGTCCCCAGCCTCACCTTTCCTTGCCCTATAGCTTAACAATAGGTCATCCCCCCTGCAGCTTGAGCTCAGAATGTCCCTCTTCCCAGTTCCTTGCTTTAGAAAATTATTAACCTGAAACTTATGATTAATACCCTTAGGCTTATTGATCATAATCTATATGGTCTATCATTCTTTTCAGGGTACTCCCATCATGTTCCTGGGTTGCTGATGCCATGGGAGAACCACGTTGCCAGAGGGAAGGCTCCGTGCAGACCCCCAGAACCATCACATAGCCTCTGGAGGAACTCCCAGATTTTCCCTTAAATACCCTAAACCAGTCTGAGAATGTTAAGGCAGTTTTTGAAAGTGTTAATCTGCTACCTTCTCACATCACCGGTGCTCTGACAATAGATACTTATCCCATAGCCCATCTCCTGTGTTAGTCTATTGGCTGAGCAGCACAGGCAGCACGATACCCGGGCTCAGTTGCCCTCTGGTTTCAAAACCTTTAAACTCTAGATCTTTCAGGGGACACAGATTATTTGGTCTGTAGTTAGAAATAGCTGACTTCTGGCAAGGGACCCAAGATACAAGATGAAGAAGCAGTACAGACAACTGACCATTATCAACATACTTCGAGTCATTTCAGTCCAAGTCAGACCACTCCATTCAATGGCATGCTTTTTAAAGATTGCTGTAAAGAAGATTCTAAATAAGATCCTGATTGCAAAATAGTTTTATTAAAAGATTGTTTGGCCAGAGCTGATGAAAATGTGAAAAACATAAGACAATCTGACTTTTGGATCCATCGTAATTGTGTTCTAGTCATTGCACTTATCTAACAATATTTCTTCCTTCTTACACTGCCCCACTGCCACTTAAACTTTCTCCTCCCTTTCTTACAAATTCTCACCCCTTTTCCCCTGACTTTCCCAATCTCTTATCATCTTCAATCTCTGATTCTTTCCTCAAACCACAATTTTCTTAAAAATAAGGTTGCCAAATAAAAAGGTAAACTCTAGCAGGCAGATTTTAGACCCTTGCTTCAATTTGAGTTAAAGGCAATCATCGAGAATTTTCTTCAACCCTGAGGGAAAAAAACACATTTATTGGAAAATTTGAATATCAGAAATCTAAAATCTTAGCTCCCTTGGCTTTTAATGACTAGTATACATGTTAGCAGGACATTCAAATGAAAAAATCTGGATGAACAAAGTAAATTGGAAGAAAATGGCAGAGAATTTAGCTATTCCTGAGGTTCATTGAGCAGAACAGATACAAGGGAAAATACAAGATATGTGACTGTCCTTTCTGAAGGCTATCTTGTATTTCCACTAAATTATTACTGGATACTATACACATACACAAAATATATAGGAGTATTTAAAGCAGCTATATCGATAATAACTCAAAAGTGCAAACAATCTAAATGTTCATCAACAGAAGAATGAATAAACAAATTGTAGTATACACAATGGAATATTACTCAGGGATGCAAAGGGATAGATTAATGATTCAAGCAACAGAATGGATAAGTCTCAAAAACATTATACTGAGCAAAAGAAGCCAGACATACAATAAAGGGGTACCTATGATGTGACTTCATTCATTTGAATTTCAAGAAGAGGCAAAATTAATATTTGGCAATAGAAATCAGAACAGTGTGGGATGGGAATTGACTAGGATGGGCCATAAGGGGAATTTTCTGTGTTTGGGAAATATATGTAAAATAGATTAGGGTGGTGGTTAGATGAGTGTATACATTTGTTAAAAGTCATAAAATATTTTATGATCTATGAATTTCACTGTGAGTAAATTTTATGTCAATTAAAAGCATACAACTAAGTAGGCATTATTCTAGTCTTGCAAGCAAATAATGAAAATCCTTTGGAGATTTTAGTGAATATCTTTTCAACATCTTCAGACAACACTTTAGGGTACATACAGAGGCAGAACCTTCTGCCACACTGTCCTAATTTTTTTTTTTTTTTTTGTAAACAGACTATAAAGGGGGAAAACTAATTTACCCTCTACTCTTCTAGGTTCTTGGCTGAGACCCCACTGTAATAAAAGATGGATTAACAGAAGAAAACAAACAAGTTTAGTAACATGTACACCTCCTGTATACAAAGATGACATCCAGAGAAACTGAGTAACTCCCTAAAATGACCCAAGCCATCATCTTAAATACTATCTCCAGCTAAAGACAAAAGATGATGTTAGTGGGGTAAGGGGGAAGCCACTGATGGGAGATTGCCAGCAAAAGCAAGGTAAACAAACATAACGTTCTTATATGCAGATTTAAATGTCTGCCTCCTCCACTGCTAAGAGTTTCTAAAGATTTAGTCATCTTCTTCTTCCTGGAACAGATTGGGAGACCCTTACAAATGGAGATTTGCCTTATAAACGTAAATATCTCTTACAAATGGTAACTTCTACTCAGTTTTCAGAGATTCTCCTGTATCTGCTGTTTCTTACAAACAAAAAACAACAACAAAAAACATGTTAGCTCAAGATAAACCTCATGTCAAAGAAGCATATTTTGGGGTGGTATATTTTGCTCCCCTTCAGGGTACTTACTCATAACCATAGGCTAGATAAGAAATAGCTCCTAATAGGCCAATAGAATTTGGAACTTTCTGTAAAGGTCTTAAAACAAAACCAACCTCGTTTTGAAAAAAATCCAAACTAAGCCAATAGTTTTGCAAATCAAGCAACAGGATGACCCATACCCTCCCTTTTTCGTCCTCAGTAAGGGTCTATTGATCAGGATATTTGCTGTTACACTAAACAAATTGGACGCTAAACAAATGACTTACCAGTGTTGGCTAAGAATTAATAGAAAAGCATAAATCTAATAAAAAAATGGTCCATCACCTAGCTTCCAATTTTTCTCTTAAACTTACAGGAGATTTGTCATTAACTATTCACAACTAAGTTCACAGTTCTCTTATAGTTAAAATGCCTACACTTTGCACAATAACCTACCATTTGTCTAACCATTTCCTTGGAGTCAATGTCACCCAATGGTACCATGACCAAAAAACTCTCAGCCACTTCCTATCTCCCATTAAATCACTCTTGGTACCTTCACTGAGAAGGAGGTTGAAGGAGGTTTTCTCTTTTGTAATACCTACCATACCAATCAATTTAGTTTGGTTGGCCTTTTGAAATTCCCAAGGATTTCTACAATAATAATCAGACAATAGTTAATTGAACATAAAATTACAGGTATCCTTGTGCTTATAAAGTCAGATAAAATTTGAAGATCTCCAGAAGAGATTATGTATGGATTAAAAATTCTACATATGTTGGCAGAATTAGTGAGACTTGAGTCCATCAAGGTGTAGTTTGACCCATCCATAACCTTGTCACAATGTGCATAAAATACCCTAAGGAAAAAGATGAAGGCCCATAGTAGACTGACTCAAAAGAAAGACTCACTGTAGTTTGCCCTAGCACTTGTGATAATCCTGTCCTGTCTTTTACGAAACCCAATGAACAACAGTTCAGATTCATTCAAGATCTTAAAGCTATCAAGAGGATGGCTACAAGCTGCTTTCCAGTGGTGCTAAAGATAAATGCTATTCTTTCCATGATCCCACCTAGGGACACTTATTCTACAGTTGAGGAATATATTCTGCCTTTTTTTTCAATGTCCTCAGATTTTCAGACAGTCAATATCAGTTCACCTTCACATGGAAGAAACATTAGACATGGACTCTCATGCCTGAAGGATTCACTCTGATTCTTGCTTGTTTTTATAAGTTCTTAATCAGGACCTTAAAGATCTCAAGTTCTTATGTAATTTTCCCCTCATAAAATCTGTGGATGATCATTTACTAAGCTCCAGAAATAAAGACATCTCTAAAATAAATTGTATGTACTTTTGAACTCTTTTAGCCCAGTAAGAACAGAAGGTGCCAAAGGAAAAATCACCATTTTGTCAACAAGGTTCATTATTTATCTCAGAGTGGTAAGTCTCTCACCTGTGATCAACTATAAGCCATCCAAAGCTTCCCTAGGCCAGTTACACAAAGACAGCTCAGGATATCTCTAGGTATTCCTGCCTAGACAGTGGGTTCCCACCTTTTCTGAAATTGCTCTTGTTTTTGTAAGCTAATGATATTTTCATTTAAAAAAGCCCTTCACTTTGGAATCCCAAACATGAATAGGAATTTTACAAACTAAAGTTAGCATTTCAACAACCCCTCCTTCCCCCAGGTCTGCCTTACTACTATAAACTTCACCTTATTCAGGAATGATCTGATTAGGTCCCTGGTGTTTTAACTCAACCACATGGAAACCACCAGACTCATAGCTTACTACAGTCTTTCTTGATACCTTACTTAACTCAAGACTATGGCAGCCACCAACAAATTTATAGAAGTTTCTGCTGATATTCTTTTGGGCTCTTCCTTGAAACTAAGTTCCTCATGATGTACAATCTTTGCTATTTACTGGGTGAAAAAAACACACAAAAAAACACAGTTTCTTGACAAACCAGCTTACATTCTATGAGGCATTCATATTATTTCCCTCAGTATTCAAAGTATTCCCTTTGAATACTGTTACTCTCAGTAAAACACGTAGTCTCTAGATTCTGCCTGAGAATCATCCATGCCCAGTATACTTACTAGATACTTTTTTAGACAATCCAGATTTGACCCTCTTTGTTGAGGGGTTATGCCAAAAAAAAATATCAGATTATGTTACAGTAGATTTCAGTTCTCCCTTAGAAGATGATTCCTTAATATGAACTAAATTAGCTCAGATAGCAGAAATTACTGATCTTACTTGAACTCCTTTATATGAAAATGCCTAGAAATCATGACCAAGCTATTAGCAATGAGCATTCCTAGACTTCAGACTATGAAGCTGAAATACCATTTCATGTACCAGAAATATCATTTAACATAAACCAGACTTCTTAGTGAAATTGCATTTTTGGGTACGTACCAAAAAATGTACAAGGTGAGTTTGGAACTCCTTGACATGTCAGATAGTAAGGAAGCTAATGAAGTCTGTGAGGGTTGCATCAAAAAGACTCAAGCACCAACTCAAAGAGGCCCCCTGGCCAAACAATATGCAGTTTGAACTTCAATAATGATAAGAATTAAAACAGATTGAGAACATCAACTATGGGATCTGACAAATAAGTTTGCAAACTTGTTGCAATACTGTTGCTAAATTTTTCTTATATCAGAGGGATTATGCATTATGAAATTTGTACCAACTGCACAAAGAGTTAATCAAATCTACTATTTGGAAGTGCTGAAAAGGCTGCGTGATAAAGTTAGAAGACCTGAACGTTTTGTCAACAATTCATGGCTCTTGCATCATGACAATGCACCAGCTCACAAGGCACTGTCTGTGACGGAGTTTTTAGCCAGTAAACAAATAAGTATATTGGAACACTCTCCCTACTCACCTGATCTGGCCCCCAATGGCTTCTTTCTTTACCCAAAGATAAAGGGAATATTGGAAGGAAGACATTTTGAGAACATCAAGGGTAATATGATGACAGCTCTGATGGCCATTCCAGAAAAAGAGTTCCAAAATTATTTTGAAGAGTGGACTAGGTGCTGGCATTGGTGCATAGCTTCCCAAGGGGAATTCTTTGAAGGTGACCATAGTGATATTCAGCAATGAGGTGTGTAGCACTTTTTCTAGGATCAGTCGCGAATTTGATTGTCAGACCTCATATGTTCACTTTTATATTGCAGTGGTTCAGAACAGTCCTCCCCAAAATGTGCCACTTTGACATATGAATTATTTTGAGCTGAAGGCAATAAAGACCCTGAAGGTTTATGAACAACTATTTCCTCTTCCTCAAAGAATTTCAATTAGGGACCTTGCCCATAATAAGAGTTATCACCAGAAATAACTATTTATGACCTATCTATAGGGCAGGGCAAACTTCTAAGTACTGAACATCTGCTCTTATCACCTTGAAATGGCCCATTGAAGCTCCAAGGTGTCTTACCTCATCCTTAGCTCAGAATTTCATATATACTGCATTTTCCCTTTCTGTTGCTGAACCTCTCATGTATGTGAAGTCTCTAGTTTTACCATTTATGTGGAGTTCTCATGTGTGAGTGTATATTAAATTTGGTTATTTCCTCTTGTTAATCTATTTCAAGTAGACTTATTGGACCAACCTCAAGAACCTAGGAATGTAGGGTAAGTTTCTTCCTCCCTCATAATATATAGAAATTATACTCCATAAAGAGCTTCAAGAATCTAATCAGCCTTCCCAGAAACACTTTAGAGAATCATGCTCTTTCTACTGGACATTGCTGCTACTAGAAATATTCTTGCATTATTGACTTCAACATCCAGTCATTTAAAATTGGACCTTTATGATGGAACCGAAAACTACTTCTGCAAAAATAAGTAGAGCACTGTCCATGGGGGCAAGAAACACAATAAGAGTAGGATTAAATATTAACACTATTTTTCTATAATAGTCTATTTTCTTTCCTCAGAAAGGACCCAACCTGCTTTATAGAAATTATTCAGCTTTAGCCAGGAATTTAAATGAGTCACTCCTGTTACATTAAACAACATGCACACCCCTAATACAATCTATACCCCACAGGGCAGTGTTTTTAATGTGTACCAAGCTCATTCCTTGTTTACCACACATAAATCTGATTTGTGTATATGAGCTAATTGTCAGAGACTTTATTTCTCATTGAGGTATGAGACCGGTAACATAAAAATTAAAGGTATCTATGGAAAATTACTCAGAAAATTCACTAGTTCACTTTTTATGCCTATCATCCAAATGATGATTTGTATAATGGTCAGACAATTATCAATAACCTCAGATGAAGTTATAAATGACACTTCCACAGCTCTCAAGCCTCAATAGATAAGTCTAATTCCTTTGGTCCAAGAGAAAATGGACAAATTAATAATTTTAGATTATTAGCCAAGATGGTATCTAGTGTTGCATTCAGATAAATACTACTGCCAAGTATAACAATCATTCTCTAAATTATAGGAACTGGCCACTTGGGAGCTTATTTTCTCAGCCTGGATTTGTTTATTTGAATCATAGCCTCATATCATTCTACCTAATTTAAACCTTATTTTCCTGTTAGTATTTACGTGCGCTGTTATTGGCAAGTTTGCACTCTTCTGAGTCTTATACGCTGCCATGCCACCGTCATATCAGATAATCCAACAACTCATCCTTTGACAAAAGGAGTATAAGTGTGAACCTATGGTCCAACTCCAGACTGTTGTTTCTGAGATAACATCCCATCTAGTGATCACAAGAGTTGTGTAGAACTGTTGTAAAAATGATTTTGTGGCTAACCCTGTGGTCTGGCCAGGATGACAGAAGGGATGGGAGATTAGAACGGCCACACTCTCACTATACAATCTAATCAAAGAATGTCTTGTGACTTACATAATATAGGTTAATTCCACTCTGTTCCATCTACCTTTGTCTTAAGAAATCAACCAATCCAACACCTCACCTGCCTCTCATATCTCAACCTGAAAGCTTCCCAGCCCAAACCATGAGCAAAACAATCCATGCATTCACTTTCTCTAAGGAGATATTTTAGAATTGCCCAGCTAGTCTTCTCTCTTCTGCAATAAGAAAATAAAGCTGTTTGCTTATATAATAACATGCTTCTTTGTTTGAAAAAAATGTATCCTGCTTTGTCTTCTTCATAGCACTTACAAAACATGAAACATTTTTAATTTGTTTGTCTCTAACTTATTATCTGTCTCCTCTGTGGATGAAAAAATGGGGGTTCTATGGAAAGTAACCTCAGAGGGTGATCTGATCATAAATTCGTAACTGGGCAGGTCATGATGCGTGTCATGCCCCAGGTACCAAACTTTTCAGTTGAAAGGTATATTTTTGCCCTAAGCAAGCCCTGTCCATTGTTTCTGTGCATTCTAGGTTAACACACCTTTGAAATAAGCCATAACCTCCCTCAAGAGATGATGTACTCTTGCTGACTATCCTGTAATCCAATCCCTGTCTTGCTTTTCCCCCAACTCTATGTAATATTCTTTATGTTCCTTCCTTAATTTCAAATGTATAATAGAAGTTGCAAAACTGATTTTCTAGAACATTTGAGATCTTGTTCCCCAACATATGTCATCAGTTTGGTGCAAATAAACTCATAAAATTCTCTATGGATTTGAACATTTGTTACATTAACACCTCCCACTAGAATATAATTGCATGAGGGCAAGTTCTTTAAATATCATATTCACCTCTGTAACTCCAGCATAGTACAGTTTTTGACATACTATAAATGTGAATGTATGAATGCATAAATGAGATGATTATCTGGGATCCCCACTAGAAAATATGCTCCATAAAACTAGGGGTCATATAGTTTAAACTGCTTGCATGTAGTAAGTGTGCAATAAACATTCAATTAATAAGTTAAGGCTTAAAATTATAAAAGCATTTTCTTCCTGTGAATAGTTTCTTTGTATGGGGATTTATGTAGATTTTCTTCTTTACTTTTTTGTTAATTTGCTTGAAGATAAGGATAAGAAGAGACATTTATATATATTATAAAACCTGATAAACTAAATGAGACTATTTTTACTGAGTAACAGTCTAGAGTCATAAATATCACAACTTAGGGAGCTGTCAGAAATCAAAACTAGAAGAAAAGAGGTGGAATTGATCACAGAGCAAGTGACAGGTGCATATTGAATAAATGACGTGAATGTAGTATGAAAAGAAGTGTCAATAAAAAGGTTCAACTCTTTGTGATGTCATCTGAATCCCCCCAGCACTCATAGGGTGGCTAGAGGAGGGGTATCTAACTGACACAACAGATACTGTGAGCACTGGGTAGAGAACTGTGAATGAAAAGGGGGCTATGTAATAAGTCTGACAAGCTCAGTGACTGAAAATAGCCTCACAGGGATATCCAATCATAAATTCCTAACTGGGCAGGTCACAGTAGGTAGTCAAGTCCCAAGCCAGTAACTTCCTTAGTAAAAGTTTTATCCTTACCTTAAGCAAGCCCTGTCTATTCTTCTTGCATCTAGGTTAACATACCTTTGAAATGCCAGCATAATCCTCTTTTCCAGACCCTTCAGAAGAGTAACCATGCTCAAGGGAGCACATGGTCCTGTATACCATCCCTATTTACTATAAATGTTCTCTCCATTTTACTTTTTATCCAATCATAGAAATTTCCCACCTTGTTTTCTTCCCCTCATTAATCTACCACTAACGGATTTCATGTAATCGTCCTTATATTCCCTCCTTTGATTTCAAGAAATGTGAAAAGAATATCTTTAAGAAGACGAAAGGGAAAAATAAACATAAATATGAATAATAAAATGGCAATAACTATGTACCTATCAATAATTACATTATATACAATGGAATATCAGTCAGCCATAAGAAAAGATGAAATATTGCCATTTGAAACAACATGGAATGGATCAGATTATCATGCTAAGCAAAATAAGTCAGACCGAAAATGTCGAGAACCATATGATTTTACTCATATATGTGGGATATAAAACTGAAAGCAACAAGAAAATTGAAATGAACAAGAAAAAAAGCAATGGACACAGACAACAGTTTAGTGGTTACCAGAGGGTAAGGGGGGAGGGGGATAGTAGATGAGGGTAAAGGGGGTCAAATATATGGGGATGGAAAGAGAACTGACTTTGCATACAATGTAAAATATAGATGATGTATTACAGAAGTGTACATTTGAAACCTATATAATTTTGCTAACCAATGTCACACCAATAAATTTAATATAAAAAATGGATTAAATGCTCTGGTCAAAAGACATAGGGTACATGAATGGATAAGAAAACAAGGCCATGCGTAGGCTGTCTACAAGAGACGCACTTTGGGACCATATTTTCATGCAGCTGTTTGTTAGGCTTAAGACAATTATTCTAAGCAATCAAAAAGGAAATTCTAAGGTATTAGTTGGGTTTTTAAAATGAAATCACACCAGTTTCATTCAGCAAATTATGCAAAGTCCTAGCCACAACAACCAGAGAAGAAAATAGAATAAGAGGGATCCAAATTGGAAAGGAAGACGTGTTGTTATTTGCAGAAGACATGATACTCTATATAGAAAACCCTAAAGGTTCCACCAAAAAAACTAACAGAATTGATAAATGAATTTAGCAAAGTTTCAGAAATCTGTTGCATTTTTATAGAATAACGAACTACCAGAAAGAGAAACTAAGAAAACAATGCCATTTGCAATTGCATCAAAAAAATAAATAACCTAGGAATAAGTATAACCAAATGAGGTAAAAGACCAGTACATGGAAAATTATGAGACTTTTAAGAAAGAATTGAAGAAAATACAAATAACTGGAAGCACCTACAGTGCTCATGGATAGGAAGAATTAATACTCTTAAAATGTCCATATGACCTAAGGCAATATATAGTATAGATTCAATGACAAATGGATTCAATATCAAAATATCAATGGCATTTTTCACAGAGCAATTAATCCAGTCAGACAGAAAAATTTGAGAATGATATGATTTTGCTCATATGTGGGGTATAAGACTGAAAGCAACAAATGAACAAGACAAAGAAACAAACAAAAACTCATAGACAGAAACAATAGTTTAGTGGTTACCAGAGGGTTAGGGGAGAGGGGTTGGTAGAAGAGGTAAAAGGGGTCAAATATAGGGTGATGGAAGGAGATTCGACTTGGAGCAGTGAACACACAATACAATATATAGATAATGTATTATAGAACTGTATACTTGAAACCTATGTGGTCTGATAATTAAGTTAGCGAACTCATCCTAGAAAAAGTGCTACATACCTCATTACTGAATATCACTATGGTCACCTTCCAAGTACTCCCCTTGGGAAGCCTTGCACCCACGCCAGTGCCTAGTCCACCCTTCAAAGCAATTTTGGAACTCTTTTTATGGAATGACTATCAGAGCTGTCATCGTATTACCCTTGATGTCCGGAATGCCATCAAAATGTCTTCCTTTCAATATTTCCTTTATCTTGGGGTAAAGAAAGGAGTCATTGGGGGCCAGATCAGGTGAATAAAGAGCGTGTTCCAATACAGTTATTTGTTTACTAGCTAAAAACTCCCTCACAGACAGTGCCATGTGAGCTGGTGCATTGTCATGACACAAGAGCCAGGAATTGTTAGTGAAAAGTTCAGGTTGTTTAACTTCTTCACGCAGCCTTTTCAGCACTTCCAAATAGTAAACTTGATTAACTGTTTGTCCAGTTGGTACAAATTCATAATGAATAATCCCTCTGATATCAAAAAAGGTTAGCAACAATGATGCAACAACTTCACGAATAAAATTATCCGACCTCAAATGCAGCCCTATGTTCACAGCAGTGCTGATTAACATAGCCAAGATATGGAAGCAACTGAAGTGCCCATCAAGAGACGATTGAAAAAAGAGGAAGTGGTACATGCATATAATGGAATATTACTTAGCCATAAAAAATGAAATCTTACCATTTGCAAAAACACGAATATTGAGAAGGTATTATGGTAAGTGAAATAAGTCAGACACAGAAAGACAAATACCATATAACTTCACTTATATGTGGCATCTAAAGAACAAAATAAACAAAAAACAGAACAAAACAGAAACAAACTCATAGTTATAGAGAAAACATTGATGGTTCCCAGATGGGATGGAGGTTGAGGGGCTGGGTGATAAAGGTAAAGCGATTAAGACATACAAATTGGTAATTACAAAAGTCATGGGGATGTAAAGCACAGCATAGGGAATGTAGTCAATAATACTGTAATAAATGTGTATAGTGCAAGGTGGGTACCATACTAATTGGGGGATCACTTCCTAAAATATATAAATGTCTGTGTATCTTAAACTAATATGAAATAATTATGCTGTGTATCTTAAACTAATATGAAATAATATTGAACATCAACTGTAATTGAAAATTTTTCTTTTAATTAAAGTTTATTGGGGTGACAATTGTTAGTAAAGTTCCATAGATTCCAGGTGTACCATTCTGGATTACATCATCTATATATCACACTGTGTGTTCACCACCCAGAGTCAGTTCTCCTTCCATCACCATATGTTTGATCCTCTTTACCCTCATCTACCACCTCCTCCTCCCTTACCCTCTGGTCACCACTATACTATTGTCTGTGTCTATGAGTTTTTGTTCCTCATTTGTTTGTCTTGTTCTTTTGTTGTTTTTGGTTCATATACCACATATCAGTGAAAGCATATGGTTCTCTGCTTTTTCTGTCTGACTTATTTCACTTAGCATTATAATCTCAAGATCCATCCACATTGTCACACATGGTCTTATTTCACTTTTCTTCCCACCGAATAGTATTCCATTGTGTATATATACCACAACTTCTTTATCCATTCATCTATCAAAGGACATTTTGGTTGTTTCAATGTCTTGGCCACCGTAAATAAAGCTGCAATGAACAATGGAGCACACTTGTGTTTATGGATAAATGTTTTCAGATCTTTTGGGTAGATACCTAGGAGAGGGATTGCTGGGTCATATGGTAGTTCTATTCGTAATGTTTTGAGGAACCTTCACACTGCCTTCCATAGCGGCTGCACCAGTCTGCATTCCCACCAACAGTGTATGAGGGTTCCTTTTTCTCCACAGCCTCTCCAACACATGTTACTATATTTCTTGTTGATGATAGCCATTCTGACTGGGGTGAGGTGATATCTCATTGTGGTTTTTATTTGCGTTTCTTTGGTGATTAGTGATGCTCAGTATTTTTTCATATGTCTAGTTGCCATTTGTATGTCCTCATTGGATAAATGTCTCTTCAGGTCGTCTGCCCATTTTTCATTTGGGTTGATTGTGTATTTGTAGTTGAGTTGCATGAGTTCCTTGTATATTTTGGATATTAGCCCTTTATCAGAGGCACTGTTTACAAAATATTTTCCCGTTCAGTTGGTTGACTCTTTATTTTGTTGATGGTTTCTTTTGCTGTGCAGAAGCTTTTAAGTATCATATAGTCCCATTCGTTTATTTTAGCTTTTACTTCCATTGCCTTTGGAGTCAAGTTCATAAAATGCTCTTTGAACCCAAGGTCCATAAGTTTAGTACCTATGTTTTCTTCTATGCAGTTTATTGTTTCAGGTCTTATGCTTAAGTCTACGATCAATTTTGAATTAATTTTGGTACATGATGACAGATAGCAGTCCAGTTCCATTCTTTTGCACGTGGCTATCCAATTCTGCCAGAACCACTTATTGAAGAGGCTGTCTTTTCTCCATTGTGTTTTTTACTTCTTTGTCAAAAATTATCTGTCCATATTTATGTGGTTTTATTTCTGGGTTCTCAATTCTATTCCATTGTTCTATGTGTCTGTTTTTGTGCCAATACCATGCTGTTTTGATTATTGTTAGCCTGTAATACAAGCTAAAGTCAGGGAGTGTGATACCTCTAGCACTGTTTTTTCTTAAGATTAGGTTGGCTATTCAGGATCTTTTGTGGTTCTAAACAAATCTGATGATTTTTTGTTCTATTTCTTTAAAAAATGCCATTGGGATTTTGATGGGGATTGCATTAAATCTGTATATTGCTTTGGGTAGTATGGCCATTTTAACTGTGTTGATTCTTCCAATCCATGAGCACGGAATGTCTTTCCATTTCTTTGTGTCTTCTTCAATTTCTTTTAAAAATGTGTTAGAGTTTTCAGCATATAGGTCTTTCACATCCTTGGTTAAGTTTATTCCTAGGTATTTTATTCTTTTTGCTGCAATTGCAAAATATTTTTTTTATTTCTTTTTCTGAGATTTCATTGTTAGCATATAGGAATGCAATGGACTTTTGTACGTTGATTTTGTAGCCAGCCACATTACAGTATAGTTTGTTTGTTTCTAATAGCTTTTTGCTGAAGTCTTTATGGTTTACTCTACATAGCATCGTGTCATCTGCAAAGAGTGACAGTTTAACTTCTTCATTCCCAATTTGGATGCCTTTTATTTCTTTCTCTTGCCTGATTGCTCTGTCGAGGACTTCCAACACTATGTTGAAAAGCATAGGTGACAGGGGTCAGCCCTGTCGTGTTCCTGAACGTAGAACAAAGGGCTTCAGTTTTTCACCATTAATTATGAGAATAGCTGAGGGTTTGTCATATATGGCCTTTATTATGTTAAGGTATTTTCCTTGTATACCTATTTTATTAAGTGTTTTAATCATAAATGGATGTTGTATCCTGTCAAATGCGTTTTCTGCATCAATTGATATAATAATATGATTTTTGTCCTTTATTTTATTTATATGATGTATTACTTTGATGGATTTGCGTATATTGAACCATCCTTGTGCCCTTGGTCGTGATTATTCATCACACTTGGTCGTGATGAATAATCTTTTTAATGCATTGTTGCATTCGATTTGCTAGAATTTTGTTTAGGATTTTTGCATCTGTATTCATCAGAGATATTGGTCTGTAGTTTTCTTTTTTTGTGCTGTCCTTACCAGATTTTGGTATGAAGGTAATGTTGGCCTCATAAAATGAGTTAGGGAGTACTGTCTCGTCCTCAATTTTTTGGAAGAGTTTGAGCAGGATTGGTATTAGATATCTTTGAAGGTTTGGAAGCATTCACTAGTGAAGCCATCTGGTCCTGGTCTTTTGCTTTTGGGAAGGATTTGGATGACTGATTAAATTTCATTACTGATGATCGGTCTGTTTAGATTTTCTAGTTCTTCATGGTTCAGCCTTGAAAGGCTATATGTTTCTAAGAAAGTGTCCATGTCTTCTAGGTTATCGATTTTGGTGGCATATAGTCCTTCATAGTATTCTTGGATGATCCTTTTTATTTCTGTGGCATCCATGAGAACTTCCCCTTTCTCATTTCTGACTTTGTTAATTAGTGTCTTCTCTCTTTTTATCTTAGTGAGTCTAGCCAAGGGTTTGTCAATTTTGTTAATCTTTTCAAAGAACCAACTATTTGTCACATTAATTTTTTTTGCATTGTCTTTCTGTTCTCTATTTCATTTAGTTCTGCTCTGCTTTTTGTTATTTCTTTCCTTCTGCTAACCTTGGGTTTTATTTGTTCTTCTTTTTCTAGTTCTTTAAAGTGTAATGTGAGGTTACCTATTTGGGATTTTTCTTGTTTCTTGATATAGGCCTGTAATGAAAATAAATTTCCCTCTTTAAACTGTTTTTTGCTGCATCGCAAAAATTTTGGTGGGGTATGTTTCATTCTCATTTGTTTCTATGTATCTGTTGATCTCTCCTCTAATTTCTTCTTTGGCATGCTTTTTTTTTTTTTTAAGAGTATGTTGTTTTTCTCCAAGTATTTGTGATTTTCCTGCTTTCTTTTTGTAGTTGATAGCCAATTTCAAAGCCTTGTGATCAGAGAATATGCTTGGTATGATTTCAGTCTTCTTAAATTTGCTGAGGCTAGTTTTATGTCCCAATATATGGTCTATCCTTGAGAATGTTCCATGTGCACTAGAAAAAAATGTATAGTCTGATATTTTAAGATGAAGTGCTCTATAAATGTCAATATTTCCATTTCATCTAATGTATAATTTAGGGCTGCTATTTCATTATTTATTTTCTGTTTGGATGCTCTATCCATAGCTGTCAATGATGTATTTAAGTCCCCTAGTATAATTATGTTTTGGTCAATTTCTCCTTTTAGTTTCATTAGTAGTTGCTTGGTATATTTTGGTGCTCCCTGATTGGGTGCATAAATATTGATGACTGTTATATCTTCTTGTTGTATAGTTCCCTTTACCATTATGAATGTCCATCTTTGTTTCTTGTAACCTATTTCATCCTGAAGTCTGTTTCATCTGATATCATTATGGCTACACCTGATTTTCTCTGGATACCATTTGGTTGGAGTGTCAATTTCCACCCTTTCACTTTGAGTCTATGCTTGTTTTTGTAGCTGAGATGTGTCTCTTGGAGATAGCATATGGTTGGGTTTAGTTTTTTGATCCAATCTGCTACTCTGTGCCTTTTTATTGGTGAGTTCAGTCAATTTACATTTAGGGTGATTATCATCCCAATTTACATTTAGGATGATTAGGGTTTCCTATCATCCTATCTTTAGTTTTCTGGTAAGACTGTGTCTCCATTGTTTCTTTGCCTTTTTGTTGTTGTCTATTATTTCTGTGCGGTGGTATTCTATGATGTTTCCTTCTGTTTCTTCTTCTTTTTTTTTTTTTTTAAAGATTTTATTGGGGAAGGGGAAGAAGACTTTATTGGGGAACAGTGTGTACTTCCAGGCCTTTTTTTTTCCAAGTCAAGTTCTTGTCCCCCCAATCCCAGTTGTGGAGGGTGCCGTTCAGCTTCAAGTTGTCGTCCTTTCATTCTTATTTGTGGAGGGTGCAACCCTGCTCCAGGTCCACTTGCCTTTTTCTAGTTGCAGGGGACACAGCCCACCATCCCCTGCGGGAGTCGAACCAGCAACCTTGTTGTTGAGAGGACACATTCCAACCAACTGAGGCATCTGGGAGCTCAGCGGCAGCTCAGCTCAAGGTGCCGTGTACAATCTTAGTTGCAGGGGGCAGAGCCCACCATTCCTTGTGGGACTCGAGGGTTTGAACTGGCATCCTTGTGGCCGAGAGCCCACTGGCCCATGTGGGAATCGAACCGGCAGCCTTCGGAGTTAGGAGCACGAAGCTCCAACCACCTGAGCCACCGGGCCGGCCCTGTTTCTTCTTTTATTACAGTATATATTTCAGTTCTGGATTTTTTTTTCAGCAGTTATCATTAAATTTATGTAAAAGAAAGTTTGATATTTAGAGTATTCCATTTTCTTCAGCATGCCTATTTTCTCCATTCCCATGTTCCGGTTCAGGCCTTTACTCTCCCCCTTTTCACGTTTTGGTACCACAAATTGTCCCTGTTGGTGGTGGTCGAATAGCCTCCTTTAGTATTTCTTGTAGTGCAAGCCGTGTATTAGAAAATTCTCTCAGCTTCTGTATGCCTGGAAAGGTCTTTATTCCTCCTTCATATCTAAAGGATATCTTTTCTGGGTATATTATTTTTAGCTCATAATTTCTCTCTTTCAGTAGTTTGAATATTTGGTTCCACTCCCTCCGGGCTTGTAGAGTTTCTGCTGAGAAATCTGATGATAATCTAATGGGCTATTCTTTGTAGGTTACCATCTTCTTTTCCCTGGCAGCCTTGAGGATTCTTTCTTTGTCATTGATTTTTGACAGCTTCAATACAATGTGCCTTGAAGAAGGCCTGTTGAGGTTGAGGTAATTAGGTGTTTTATCTGCTTCTTGGATTCAAGGATTCAGTTCTTTCCACAAGTTTGGGAAGTTCTCATCGACAATTTGTTTGAATATATTCTCTGTTCCCTTCTTCCTTTCTTCCTCTTCTGGTATGCCCATTATTCTTATATTGATCTTTTTGATGGAGTCAGATGGTTCTTACAGAATTCTTTCATTTCTTTTAAGGCTCAAGTCTCTTTCTTCTTCCATCCATATCATTTCCAAGTTTCTATCTTCAGTGTCACTGATTCTTTCCTCCATCTGGTCAACTCTACTACCTAAGCTACCTATTTCATTCTTCATTTCTTCTACTGAGTTCTTAATCTCCAGAAATTCTATTTGGTTCTTTACAGAAATTTCAATCTCTTTGGTAAAATGTTCATGTTGTTCTTTGATTGTGTTTCTGATTTCATTAAACTGCATTTCTGTATTTTCTTGAATCTCGTTGAATTTTTTCAGAACTGCAATCTTGAATTCTCTGTTATTTAAGTTACATATTTCCATATCTTTAAGTTCATTTTCTGGAGACCTTTCATTTTCTCTCTGAGCTGTCTTCTTGCCTTGGTTATTCATAGCAATTAATGATTTATTATTCATCTCCATAGACATCTACAGGAGTGGGTTCTGCAACAGGTTGATAGGAAGAGGTCTTTCTTTTGTTTTGCAGTATGTTTTGGTAGAACATTTTATTTTCTCTCCAACTGCAGGCTTTTATTCTCTCTCACACTGTAGTGTTACGTTTTCTCTGCACTGTCCCAGCTTCTCACACTATGGGGGGATTCCCTGAAAGGCAGGCTTCTGTTCTGTTAACAGTTCACCTGGGTCATAGGGTGCTGCATCCCTGGGGGGATGCAGAGAACTTTTGAAGTTCCAAAGCTCTTCCTGCGCCAGATTCAGAGCCCATGTGTTTCAGCAGTTCTGTTTACTCCTTCAGGGATCTGCCGAGACAGGTGGGTACAGGGGCGGGGTGGGTTGTGAGAGGTGGCCCAGAGGAATGGCAGCGACTACCACCACAGCCAGTACTGCTTCCACAGTTCCCTCCCCTTTGCTGGAACTAATTGGGCTGTGAATCCGTGTCTGTAGACCACAGTTCTCAGAACTGCAAATATTCTGTTGTTTTGATCTGACACTGCTACTGTTCTGCTTCTAGCCCTGGGCAGGTGGGGGGCGGGATGAGCTCTGAGAGGGTAGGGAGGGGGCAGCTAGTCTCAGTGCTTAAGGCTTCCATTCTCTGCGGCACTGAGGGCTGAAACCACCATTTTCAGCCTTCTTCCCTGAGTCTTTGCTCCAAGGTCTCTGCCGTGAGTGTTGGGTTCAGCTGTGTGATATTCTGTCCCCTCAGCTCTGTGGGCCATAAGTGGAGCCCTAGCAGTACGAGTTCTTTCCTCTCCCACAGCTGGAGTAGTTCCAGCATGCACTGAGCTTGGAGCACTGAGCTAGGTCTGCGTCCTGCGCCCGTGTGGCTCCGTCTCCGCTCTTCTCCCTTCCCTCCTCCCCTGCTGGTGCAATTTTGTCCACCTTTAGGTGATTTCAGTAGTGAGCCTCTCCATCTTGACTGTGTGCCATGCAGGGAGTCCTTTGTGGAGTTATATTTGTTCAATTTGTTGTAAATTCCAGGGGAGATTTCCAGAGGCTTACCTCACACTGCCGTTTTGATGACGTCACTTTCTGTTGCTCAAAATAATTTTTAAAAATTAAGTAAAAATAACAAAAACAAAAAAAAGAGGAAAGCCCTAATGATAACCAAGTTAAAATTTTTAACATATTTAAAGATATAACGTATAATTATAGCTATGCTTACTGTTTGTGTGGTGGTGATGGATTAAGGTGGTCTAGTATGGTGGGGTGGAGAAGGGGTTAACCCAAATAACTTTTAAAAAGTAGAGGTAAACTGAAGCAAAAGTTGACATTGCTCAGCCAAGCATTCACTATTCAGGAGGTAAGGGACCCTTAAGAAATAAATTATACTTAAGTTTTTGGAATGGTTCCAAGTTTCAAGTTCTTGAGCCCTTAGGAATTCCCCTGTGGACGAAAGAAATGTCCAAAACTGTAGAGAAGTTTTATGAGTTTATTTGAGCCAAGCTGATTACATGTGCTGTGCAGCAAGATCTGAAATGCTCCAGAGAGTGGCAGTTTTGCAGCTTATTTTATGTATTGGAATCAAGGGAGAAGACATAAGGAAGGTGTAGGAAATCCACTGGTGATAGATAAAGGAGGCAGGAGAAAGCAAAATGGGGAAATCCTAGAGATTGGATAAAAAGCAAAATGGAGACACACATACTCCTTTTACATTGGCAGGCACAGGATAACTAATAATTAACATTTACAACACATATAAATAGTATACAGTGAACAAGATAACAATGAGGGTTTCTGTGGCTTCATGCTCTGCTGTCTACAGTTGTGACTTCAAAGGATAGGAAAAGAATATTACTCTGAAATTTCAAAGGTATGTTATCCTAGATGCACAAGAATAATGGACAGAGTTCACTTAAGGCAAAGTTTAATCTTCGCTAAGGAAGCTATAGGCCTGGAAGTGACTACCCGCTATGAACTGCTCAGTTAGGAATTTGTTATCAGGCCATCCTGTGCAGTTACTTTCCATCACTGAACTTGTCAGGCCTGCCATGTTGACTCCTGAGCCTGGTAGATTTATTGCATACAACCTTTTTCATTCACATGCTTTAGTATATATTTGAATTAGTCTGAGTCCCCATTCTACCAGAGAGAAATTCTGTCTTTTATGCCATTCTCTTTCCCTAGTATTTCCAATTTACACTGGAAAATATTTACATGTTCCACAAATTCATCCTGGTTTTCACTTACCACCTCTTCCTCCAAATGATTTTTCTGGGCTTCTCCTTTCCAGGTTTTTTTTGTCTTTTGCGGTGCCACTTCACTCCAGTGTGAACAAATGCTCCTCACTTAATGTCCTACATCTTTGTTAACTCTAAGCTGTAGAAGTTAACAAGTCTCTTCTGAGAACTACTATAGCGGTCAGGTTAAGTGTATGGACACTGTCACCAGACTGCTTAGGTTCTAACCCTGGCTTGGCCACTTACTTGCTGTGGGACTTTACGGAAGTAACTTAAACTCTCTGTGCCTTAATTTCCTCTTTGTAAATTGGGGATAATACTTGTACCTATCTCATAGGCCTACCTTCAGGATTAAATGGGCTGACTCCAAGTGAGCAGTAAGAACAGAGCAAATAAGGTCTGACAATTAAGCTCCTGAACTTGCCACTGTGCACTTATATTGGCAGCCCTGTATAAACCGCTTGGTAAGGTTTCATAACCTTGGTATATCAGTGTCTCACAGCTGTGTTCGTGTCGATGTGTGGTGGTGTCTTGCTGAGTGGCATTCATTATTGTTGTTGTGTGTTTGTTTTTCTGTCCCAAGAACATCTGAGCTTGAATTAGAGCAACACACAAACATTAAATTTCTTGTTAAACTTGGCAAGAGTGGAAGTAAAATCAGGGATATATTAGTCCAAGTTTATGGGGATAATGCTGTGAAGAAAATGGCAGTGTATAAATGGATAAAATAGTTTTCTAATGGGAGAGAATGAATCACTGATGAAGAGAGGTCAGGAAGGCCAGTAACGAGCAGAACTGATGAAAACATTGCAAAAAGTTGTTGAATTGTGCATCAAAATTATTGGCTGACTGTGAGAAGCATAGCAGACCAAGTAAACATTGATAGAGAAACAGTTAAGAAAACCTTGACTGAAAATCTTGGCATGAGAAAGGTGTGTGCCCAAATGTTCCCGAAGGAGCTCACTGAAGAACAAAAGCAAAGGAGAGTCGAAGTTTGCCACGACCTTTTGGAGAGGTGAGATAATATTTTGGGCCATATTATCACTTGTTATGAAACATGGGTGTATCAATACGACCCTAAAACAAAGCGTCAAAGTGCACAATGGAAGTCAGTCAATTCTCCACAACAAAAAATGTTCTGTCAGTCCAAATCAAGAGTCAAAATGATGTTGGTAACCTTCTCAATATTCATGTTTTTGCAAATGGTAAGGTTTAATTTTTTATGGCTAAGTAATATTCCATTATATGTGTGTACCACTTCCTCTTTTGTAAATTGTCTCTTGATGGGAACTTCAGTTGCTTCCATATCTTGGCTATTTTAAACAGCACTTCGGTGAACATAGGGCTGCATATGAGGTCAGATAATTTAATTTGCGAAGTTGTTGCAACATTGCTGCTAACCTTTTTTGATATCAGAGGGATTATTCATTATGAATTTGTATCAACTGGACAAACAGTTAACCAAGTTTACTATTTGGAAGTGCTGAAAAGGCTGCGTGAAAAAGTTAGACAACCTGAACTTTTTGCCAACAATTCATGGCTCTTGCATCATGGCATGACAATGCACCAGCTCACATGGCACTGTCTGTGAGGAAGTTTTTAGCCAGTAAACAAATAGCTGTATTGGAACACCCTCCCTACTCACCTGATCTGGCCCCCAATGACTTATTTCTTTACCTAAAGATAAAGGAAATATTGAAAAGAAGACATCTTGATGACATTCGTGACATCAATGGTAATACGATGACAACTCTGATGGCCACTCCAGAAAAAGAATTCTGGAATGGGTGGACTAGGCACTGGCATTGGCATAGTTTCCCAAGGGGAATACTTCAAAGGTGACCGTAGTGATATTCAGCAATGAGGTATGTAGCACTTTTTCTAGGATGAGTTCGGGAACTTAATTGTTTGACCTCATAAGTATTATTCATATGGCGGTGTGGGAACAAAATGAATATGGCAATGAAGGTAAAATAACCAAAAACTGGATATCACAATTTACCTCATGCTTTTTGGCTAATGCCTACCAGGGGAGTTTCCTAATAGTCTATTTTAGTCTCCCTCCACCCCCCAACCCCTTATTTCCTCCTGTAAGGAACTGTTTATAATAGCTACTTACCAGAATTGCCTTGACACGATCTTCTCTCTCCAGAGTCCTCATCCTCAATCTCCCTACCTGCCCCCACCTGCAGGAGAAAAGGGAATTATTCTCTCTCTTCAGTGACAAACTGCTCACTTTTTGAAACAGCAACTGGGGCGACACTAGAGATGTTTACATTACTATACTCAGTAGATAAGCTCTTAACTAGAATGAGGGACTTAAGTAATTAAGCATTTTAAGTAGTTAAGTTCCTCTTTTAGGATAAGATTTTGGCTTTGTGTTCATATAAGTGGGAAGCTATTAAAATGTTTATCCCAAAACAGAAAAGGAAGTTTTTCTGTCTTCCACCACAATTACCATTAAAATAAGTACATTGATTAATTATAAATTCAAGTAGGCCTCCCCTCTAGAAAAGTTGCAAGTGTTGAAATAGCAGTTGGTCCCACTAACTTTTAAACGTGTGTCATCATAATCTCTACATCACATAATGTTTATGAGCCCTGGCTTTAAAGCTAGACAAAAATAGGTTAAAATTCTGGAATCAATTTAGGTAAGATATTAATATTTAAACTTTGTTTCATCATCTGTAAAATATGATTACTAATGCCACCTACTTTATAGGATTGTTTCTGTTATAGAACAGAAACAGTTTGTGCACTCGGAACTAGCAGAGCCAAACATTAAACACAAGGAATTCCAGTGAAGAAATATTGGCTATTTTATTATGAAGGGTGCCATCCAGGAGAACAGGAAGTTAATGCTCAAAAGCCCAGATTCCTCAATGGCATGTAGGTTAAAATTATATATATATAGGGCAAAATCATAATACACTGTGGTTTAGGGGTTCAGGGTTGTGCTGGGAGCTGATGGCTTGGAGGTGAGGGAAGGGTAATAAATCATTTCTTCAGGTCTTGTGAACACTTCTGAGGTCTTCTCTGACCTCCCTCTGTCTGGTACCATGGAAAAGTAGCCAGAGGGTCATTCCACCCTAGGGCTCAGGAGCTGAAACATAATTTAGGTCAAGATGCTGTCTTTAGCCTGCCAGAGGGACAGGGCCAGACCTTGTGATCATTAGTCAGGTCTGGGCTAAAAGCTAAGTCTGGGGGGATAGTATATCTCTGTGGGGCATATACAGAAAAAGAGGGATACAATTGATTTCTAGAGATAGGATTTAAAAATAAATTTAGGCTTTCCGATCAAAATGGCGGCGTGAGGTGAGACTCTGTAAAGCTCCCTTGGAATTTACAACTAATCGAACAACAATAACTCCACAAAGGACTCCCTGCACAACAGACAGGAAAGACGAAGAGGCCCACTATTGAATTCCCTAAAGGTTGGGGAATCGTGTGAGCGGGGAAGGAGGGAAGGGAGAAGTGAGGAGTCTGAGCCATGCGGATGTAGGACGCAGACCTAGCTCAGTGCTCCAGCTCGCTGCATCCCGGAACTACCGAAGCTGCGGGAGAGAGAAGAACTCGAACTGCTAGGGCTCCGCTTATGGCCCATAGGGCTGAGGGGGCAGAATATAACACGGCTGAACCCAACGTTCACAGCAGAGACCTCAGAGAAAAGACTCAGGGAAGAAGTCTGAAAATGGTGGTTTAAGCCCTCACTGCCGAGCAGAGAACGGAAGCCTTAGGCACTGAGACTAGCCATCCCCTCCCAACCCTCCCAGAGCTCGCCCCGCCCCCACCTGCCCAGTGCTAGAAGCGGAACAGTAGCAGTGCCAGATCAAAAGAACAGAATATTTGCTGTTCTGAGAACTGTGGACTGCGGACACAGATTCGCAGCCCAACTAGTTCCGGCAAAGGGGAGGGAGCTGTGGAAACAAGACCGGCTGTGGTGGTGGTCGCCACCATTGCTCTGGGCCACCTCTCACAACTCACATAGCTGCTGACCCAAACTATCTGGGCGGATCCCTAAAGGAGTAAACAGAACTGATGAAATATACGGGCTCTGAATCTGGTGCAGGAAGAGCTTTGGAATTTCAAAAGCTCTCCCCATACCCACACTGATACTGCGCCCTGTGACCCAGGTGAACTATTAACAGAGGAGAAGCCTGTCTCCCAGGGAAACCCCCATTGTGTGAGAAGCTGGAATAGTGCAGAGAAAACATAGCACAACAGTGTGAGAGAGGAAATATAGGCTGTAGTCGGAGAGAAAATAAAACGTTCTACCAACAAGTACTGGAAAACAAAAGAAAGACCTCTTTCTATCAACCTGTTGCAGAACCCACTCCTGTAGATGTCTAGGAAGAGAAATAATAAATCAGTAATTGCCATGAATAGGCAAGGCAACAAGACAGCTCAGAAAGAAAGTGAAAAGTCTCCAGAAAATGAACTTAAAGATATGGAAATATGTGACTTAAATGACAGAGAATTCAAGATGGCAGTTCTGAAAAAACTCGAGATGCAAGAAAACACAGACAGGCAGTTTAGTGAACTCAGACACAAAATCAAAGTACAACATGAACATTTTACGAAAGAGATTGAAATTTAAAAAAATAACCAAATAGAATTTCAGGAGATTAAGAACTCAATAGAAGAAATTAAGAATGAAATAACCAGCTTAGGTAGTAGAGTTGACCAGATGGAGGAAAGAATCAGTGACATTGAAAATAGAAACTGGAAATTAAACAGATGGAAGAAGAAAGAGACTTGAGACTTAAAAGAAATGAAAGAACTCTACAAGAACTTTTCTGACGCCATCAGAAAGAGCAATATAAGAATAATGGGCAGACCAGAAGGAGAAAAAAGGGAGAAGGGAACAGAGAATATACTCAAATAAATTGTCGATGAGAACTTCCCAAACTTGTGGAAAGAACTGAATCCTCGAATCCAAGAATGAAATAGAACACCTAATTACCTCAATCCCAACAGGCCTTCTGTAAGGCACATTGTATTGAAGCTGGCTAAAAACAACGACAATGAAAGAATCGTCAGGGAAGTCAGGGAAAAGAAGACGGTAACCTATAAAGGAAAGCCCATTAGATTATCATCAGAATTTTCAGCAGAAACTCAACAAGCCAGGAGGGTGTGGTACCAAATATTCAAACTATTGAAAGAGAGAAATTATGTGCCAAGAATAATATATCCAGCAAAGATATCCCTTAGATATGAAGGAGGAATAAAGATCTTTCCAGATATACAGAAACTGAGGGAATTTTCTAATATACAACCTGCACTACAAGAAATACTAAAGGAGGAAATTCGACCACCATCTACAGAGACAATTTGTGGCAACCAAAACATAAGAAAGGGGGAGAGTAACGGCCTGTGCCGGAATATGGGGAAGGAGAAAGTAAGCGTGCTGAAGAAAATGGAATACTCTAAATATCAAAGTCTGTTTTACATAAACTTAAGGGTATCCACTCAAAAAACAAATTCAGAACTGAAATATATACTGTAATAAAAGAAGAAACAGTGGGAAACATCATAGAATACCACCACAGAGCAATAATAGACAACAACAGAAAGGCAAAGAAACAATGGAGACACAGCCTTACCAGAAAACTAAAGATAGAATGATTGGAAATCCTCACATATCAATAATCACCCTAAATGTAAATGGACTGAACTCACCAATAAAAAGTCACAGAGTAGCAGATTGGATCAAAAAATTAAACCCAACCATATGCTGTCTCCAAGAGACACATCTCAGCTATAAGGACAAATATAGACTCAAAGTGAAAGGGTGGAAATTGACACTCCAAGCAAATGGTACCCAGAGAAAATCAGGTGTAGCCATAATGATATCAGATGAAAGAGACTTCAGGGTGAAAAAGATAACAAGATACAAAGATGGACATTTCATAATGGTAAAGGGGACCATACAACAAGAAGATACAACAGTCATCAATATTTATGCCCCCAATCAGGGAGCACTGAAATATACCAAGCAACTACTAACAGAACTACAGGGAGAAATTGACCAAAACACAATTATACTAAGGGACTTAAATGCATCATTGATAGCTATGGATATATCATCCAAACAGAAAATAAATAACGAAATTGCAGCCCTAAATGACACATTAGATGAAACAGACATAATTGACATATATAGAGCACTTCATCCTAAAACATCAGACTATACATTCTTTTCTAGTGTACATGGAATATTCTCAAGGATAGACCACATATTGGGACATAAAATCAGCCTCAGCAAATTTAAGAAGATTGAAATCATACCAATCATATTCTCTGATCACAACGCTTTGAAATTGGATATCAACTGCAAAAAGAAAGCAGGAACAAACACAAATACATGGAGATTAAACAACATACTTTTAAAGAATCACTGGGTCAAAGAAGAAATTAGAGGAGATATCAAAAGATACATAGAAACAAATGACAATGAAAATACAGCCTACCAAAATTTTTGGGATGCAGCGCAAGCAGTTTTAAGAGGGAAATTTATATCATTACAGGCCTAGCTCAAGAAACAAGAAAAATCCCAAATGTATAACCTCATGTTACACCTTAAAGAACTAGAAAAAGAAAAACAAGTGAAACCCAAGGTCAGCAGAAGAAAGGAAATAATAAAAATCAGAGCAGAACTAAATGAAATAGAGAACAAAAAGACAATAGAAGAAAATAATGTAACAAAGAGCTGGTTCTTTGAAAAGATTAACAAAATTGACAAACCCTTGGCTAGACTCACTAAGATAAAAAGAGAGAAGACACTAATTAACAAAATCAGAAATGAAAAATGGGAAGTTATCACGGACACCACAGAAATACAAAGGATCATCCAAGAATACTATGAAGGACTATATGCCACTAAATTCAATAACCTAGAAGAAATGGACAACTTCTTAGAAACACATAGCCTTCCAAGGCTGAACCATGAAGAACTGGAAAATCTAAACAGACCGATCACCTGTAACGAAATTGAATCAGTCATCCAAAACCTTAGCAAAAGCAAAAGTCCGGGACCAGATGGCTTCACTAGTGAATTCTACCAAACCTTCAAAGAGAATCTAATACCAATCCTGCTCAAACTCTTCCAAAAAATTGAAGAAGAGACAATACTCCCTAACTCATTTTATGAGGCCAACATTACCCTCATAACCACACCCGGTAAGGACAACACGAAAGGAGAAAACTACAGACCAATATCTCTGATGAATACAGATGCAAAAATCCTAAACAAAATTCTAGCAAATCAAAGGCAACAATGCATTAAAAAGATTATTCATCATGACCAAGTGGGGTTCATCCTCGGGGCACAGGATGGTTCAACATCCGCAAATCCATCAATGTGATACATCACATAAACAAAATAAAGGCAAAAATCATATGATTATATCAATTGATGCAGAGAAAGCATTTAACAAGATACAACATCGATTTATGATGAAAACACTTAATAACATATGTATAGAAGGAAAATGCCTTAACATAATAAAGGCCAGCTACGACAAGCCCTCAGCTAATCACATAATTAATGGTGCAAAACTCAAGCCCTTTGCTCTACATTCAGGAACACGACAGGGCTGTCTCCTATCACCTCTGCTTTTCAACATAGTGTTGGAAGTTCTTGCCAGAGTAATTAGGCAAGAGAAAGAAATAAAAGGTATCCAAATTGGGATTGAAGAAGTTAAATTATCACGCTTTGCAGATGACATGATGCTATATATAGAAAACCCTAAAGACTCCACCAAAAAGCTATTAGAAACAATCAACGAATACAGTAAAGTTGGTGGCTGAAAAATTAACGTACAAAAGTCCATTGCCTTCCTATATACTAACAATGAAATCTCATAAAAAGAAATACAAAAAAACAATTCCTTTTGCAATTGCAGCAAAAAGAATAAAATACCTAGGAGAAAACTTAAACAAGGATGTGAAAGACCTATATGCTGAAAACTTTAAGACATTTTTGAAAGAAATTGAAGAAGACACAAAGAAATGGAAAGACATCCCGTGCTCTAGGATTGGAAGAATCAACATAGTCAAAATGGCCATATTACCCAAAGCAATATACAGATTAAATGCAATCCCCATCAAAATCCCAATGGCATTTTTTAAAGAAGCAGAACAAAAAATCATCAGATTTGTTTGGAACCACAAAAGACCCTGAATAGCCAAAGCAATCTTAAGAAAAAAGAACAATACTGGAGGTATCACACTCCCTGACTTTAGCGTGCACTACACGGCTACAATAATCAAAACAGCATGGTATAGGCAGAAAAACAGACACAGAGACCAATGGAATAGAACTGAAAACCCAGAAATAAAACCACATAAATATGGACAGATAATTTTTGACAAAGAAACTAAAAACATACAATGGAGGAAAGACAGCCTCTTCAATAAATGGTGCTGGGAGAATTGGAGAGCCACGTGCAAAATAATGAAACTAGACTGCTATCTGTCACCATGTACCAAAATTGATTCAAAATGGATCAAAGACTTAAGCATAAAACCTGAAACAATAAACTGCATAGAAGAAAACATAGGTACTAAATTTATGGTCCTTGGGTTCAAAAAGCATTTTAAAAATTTGACTCCAAAGGCAATGGAAGTAAAAGCTAAAATAAATGAATGGGACTATATGAAACTTAAAAGCTTCTGCACAGTAAAAGAAACCATGGACAAAATAAAGAGTCTACCAAATAAATGGGAGAAGATTTTTGCAAACAGTGCCTCCGATAAGGGGCTAATATCCAAAATATACAAGGAACTCATGAAACTCAACAACAACAAAACAACAACCCAATTGAAAAATGGGTAGAGGACCTGAAGAGACATTTCTCCAAAGAGGACATACAAATGGCAAATAGACATATGAAAAAATGCTCAACATCACTAATTATCAGAGAAATGCAAATAAAAACCACAGTGAGATATCACCTCACCCCAGTCAGAATGGCTATCATCAACAAGACAAATAGTAACAAGTGTTGGACAGGCTGTGGAGAAAAAGGAACCCTCATACACTGTTGGTGGGAATGCAGACTGGTACAGCCGTTATTGAAGGCAGTGTGGAGGTTCCTCAAAAAATTACGAATAGAATTACTATATGACCCAGCAATCCCTCTCCTGGGTATCTACCCAAAAAATCTGAAAACATTTATACATAAAGACACGTGTGCTCCAACGTTCATTGCAGCTTTGTTTACAGTGGCCAAGACATGGAAACAACCAAAATGTCCTTCGATAGATGAATGGATAAAGAAGTTGTGGTATATATACACAATGGAATACTATTCGGCGGTAAGAAAAGATGATATAGGAACATTTGTGACAACATGGATGGATCTTGAGAGTGTAATGCTGAACGAAATAAGTCAGACAGAAAAAGCAGAGAACCATGTGATTTCACTGATATGTGGTATATAAACCAAAAACAACAAAAGAACAAGACAAACAAATGAGAAACAAAAACTCATAGACACAGACAATAGTTTAGTGGTTACCAGAGGGTAAGTGTGGTGGGGGTGGGACATGAGTGTAAGGGGGATCAAATACATGGTGATGGAATGAGTACTGACAATGGGATTTATAGATGATGTAATACAGAATCGTACACCTGAAATCTGTGTAATTTCACTAAGAATTGTCACTCCAATAAATTTAAAAAAAAGTAAATTTAATCAAAGTCTTTAGGACCCTCGGTTTTATCTCTAGGGTTTAAAAGATAAATTAATAAGATAAATGAAGCCCTTGTTACATTAACTGGAAAATAATAAATGCTCAATAATACCAAGTATTTCTAAGTTATGGTAATAGATTTCAGAAAAAAAGGCCAAAGGCTTTTTTTTCTTTCTTTTTTTTTAAGTTTTGCATATGCCCTGTTCTAACTTTCCTTTGGAGCCATAATGAGTTCCTGATGCAATTCATATCTTTAAATTTGCCAAGAACAGCTGATGAAATTCAAGGTAATGTAAAAAGTTCCATTTTTTCATGTCTTGTTTTAAGAGAAGAAAATAAAATGCCAATGAAGTGTTTTGCTCTCCTTTTTAAAGAGGCAAAATAAAGTAAGTCATACAAGTCACCTCATTTCCTTATTTCAAATTACTGCATACATTTTCTATGTCACTTCTTTTTTTAGTGATATAATCCTGAATTCCCCTTCAATACTCTGACATTTTTGTGGCTGGTTTTGTATGGCTGTTATGAGACTTTTACGAACTAGATATACCCAGATAAACAGGGTACTAATAAAAGTTATTTATACTTTAAAATATGATTGTACAACAGTTTAGCAGTTTACCAAAGCCCTCTTATTGATTCTAAACATAATTGATTTGTTTTAGGATATTCCCAAATCTTCCTTTTATTGTTTCTGTAGTCAGAGTTAGATGAGGCATAATCTCTGCTAAACTGAAGAAGAGAAAAACAGAATTATTTTATACTTTAAAAGTCTCCTGCAGTCTGTGATCTGGTATTTCAGGTAAACACATCTTATGGTATTGTTTTCCATTTTTATAGTAATGTTTTTGGATTCTACATTAAAGAAATCTTTGCATTAAATTGTTTGAACATATCCCTCTTCTTCATGAAGCCTATCCTGTTGTTTGAGGTGTTGGTTTACTGGCTGTGGTGTCCCTTGTGGTTTTATGCAAATATTTCGTTAATGATTGGTCTAATGAAGTCCAGTTCTCTAAGCTTTTTATTGCATCTCTATTTCACAGTTTTAAATCTTTCAAACAATAGTCTTCATTACTTTAGAGACCTTAGCACCATAGTTTTTTAACCAAAATAAAATAGTTAATATTCTTTCATCATACTTTTCACTATAAAATTAATATCACATTATAAAAAAAGTTGGAAATAAAATTCTCTGGTGAACTACTTATCAATTGCTGTATAACAAGTTATACCAAAACATGTTTTAAGAGCTTAAAAGAGGAGCACTGAACATTTTATTTCATACAGTTTGTGAGTCAGCTGTTCAAGAGTGACTGAATACAAATGACTCATGGTGTCTTATGATGTTGCAGTTGAAGGGACCAATAACCTATCAGAGTGGCATGAACAGTATGCAGGGGTTCAGAATGAGCCACCCCAATGTATGTCTCAGTGGTAAAGGATTATTTTAAGCAAAAGGCAACCAAGACAAGACACTGGACTCAAGAGAAACTTCTTCTCCACCCAAAGTATTTAGAACAATTTAAAGTAGGGGCCTGTTCATGATAAGAGTTATCACTAGAAATAACTTTTTACTAACTATTTGGCAGGGCTAACTAATAATTACTGAACATGTGCTCCCCCTGCAATTTCTCTTTGAAGTCCCAAGGTATCTTACCTCATCCCTAGCTCAGAATGTCATACATACCTCAAGTTCCCTTTCTGTCTTTGAACCTCTCATGTATGTGAGGTTTCTGATTCTCTCATGTATGTGGGGTTTTCATACATATGCATGTAATTAAATTTCATCATTTTATCTTGTTAATCTATCTCAGGTTTATTTGAGTATTAGACCAGACAAAAGAACCTTGAGGGTGGAGGAAAGTTTCTTCCTCCCCCACAACTACTATAAAGTAAAAAATTTGGACAAACAACTGCATTAGCTGAATGTTCCTTTGAATGATGATTAAAGTAGGACTTTCTGAGAATTAAACTGCCATAAATCCCCCTCCAGGAAAACTTCCAACCAAAAAGCAGATTCCCCATTAGCACCAGGATGAAAAGTTTTGTAAAAAAATAAAAAGTCCAATAGAACATTCCATACTTCCCCACTGAAGCCCCACCTCACTCCCATTTGTTAAGCTGATATATAAACACTTACTCCTAGTTTTCTGGGGAACCACTCCTTGTAAAGCGCTCCCATATGTATGTGAAATAAACTTTTGGTAATCTGATTGTTGTCAATTTATTCACAGCCACACCACTGCCATCACTACCACTTAGACCTAAGTTGTTAGAGGAAACATTTTCCTTCCAACACAGTAGAAATATCAGCTTAGGTTACAGTCATCTGAAGAATGGACTACAATTGGAGGATCTGATTCCAAGGCTCATGAACATGGTTGGTAAGTCCTTGCTGGATGCAGGCAGAAGCAGCTTCAATTTTGCTCATAATGTGGACCTCTCCATATGACTGCTACAGTATCCTCATGGATGGGCGGGCTGGCTGGCTTCTCTCAATGAGTAATCAAAGAGAAAGTAAAACAGAACCTATAACACCTTTTATGACCTAGCCTTAGAACTCACACATTGTCATTTCCGTAATATCATATTAGTTACATGAGTCAGCCCTATTCAATGTAGGAAGTGATGATACAGGGCATAAATACCAGGAGGCAATATCACTGGGGGCCATAGTGGAGCCTGGCTATCACAGTAGATTTTCTTTTTTTTTTTCTTATTTAGTTGAAATCCTATGGTAAATGCAATTCTGAATTCCATTTTTTTTTAAATTAGTATTATATACAAAGCTATTTTTCTTTACCATTATATCGTCTTTATAATCACCTTTTTTAATGAATACATAGTACCCTATCATAATTTAGTTAGCAACTCCACTATTCTTGACATTTTCTCTCCTTGTAAAGTAGGTAATTTTGACATTTAATCATTTCTTCTTTTAAAGAAGTACTTAGCAGCTTTTTCACAACATTAACCCCATAAAAAGGATTGCATGTTTTGTTTTAACAGAAAATACAGTGTAACTTATGACCATAGCTGATTAGACTTAATTGATTCAGCTGGTCTAATTTCTTCCTTAGAAAACTATTTGAGAGGAGCATTTTTGTGTCTCTGGAAACTCTGTGCTATGTGGCTAGAACACAGGAAAATGGGCTGACCTATTTCTTCAGTCACATCTTTTGCCATTAAGAATTTTAGAAAAGGAAAAGCTATGCGTAAAACCCTTGTAGGATCTTTATTTACTACACAATAATGTCCAAGCAAATATGTCATAAAAGGCCTGTCACAAATTGTCCGCTGCTTACCTTACCTCTTCAGCCTCCTCTTTCATATAACCCTACATTTTACACAAGCTGAATAAGCGGTATTCAGGCCCAGAATAGGCTAAACTCTTTTACCCAGGCATCCTTTTTTGTTCATGTTGTTCTTACAGCGTGGAATGCACTCTTGTACTCCCAATACTGCCTTTCCCATTTATCTGACAAACTGCTCATCTTTCAAGACTCCATATGAAGTTTCCTTAAAATCCCTTCTCCAAATAGAATCTACAACTTCTTCCTTTGTGTTCCTGTTTGTGTTCCTTCAAAAATTCTATCATAGGACCAGTTTCATTCCATTGCACTTGTTTATAGTGTCCTCGGTTTCAAAATATCTTAACTGTGTTTTCTCAGCACCTCCCTGGTCAAGACATAAGTGCTTAGCACACAGCAGTTTCACAATAAAAGGTAAAATGAATGACCCTTAGAGAAATTCAGCAGCATCCTCTTCCTTACTTTAGAAAAAACGTTAAGAGAGCTGGGTATATTCTAGTGGGTATTAAGAGACTAAACAAATATATAATGAGTAATGATGTGCGATGTTATTAAGTAATAAATAGAAAATAAAACAGGCTAACATAATAATGTGGTCAAGGCAGACTTCTCTGAAGGGATGATATTTGTGCAGATGGAAGTGAGCCAATAAGTAATGTGATAAATCATCAAAGAGGATTCCAGGCAGCAAAAACATCAAAGACAAGTAAGTACCTGGTGCAATCATGAAATAACCAGGGAGCCAGTGTAACTGGTGCTGAGTGAGCAAGGAGGACAATGTGAGGCTATGAGGAGAGAAAGTAAACTGAGGACCTATTTTAAAGACCTTGATACTTACTCAGAGTAAGCAGTCAAATGACAAAAATAGACAGATTTTAAAAACATTTGTATGGAGTCTGTGTGGAGATGAAGGTGCAGATGGTTGAGGGATGAAACAGGAAGACCATTTAGAAGGCTACTGCAGTAACCCAATGAGAAATGATGGCTTGTACCAGGTGGAAGTGGAAGGGGTGGGGAAAATAATCATATTTGGGATATAGCATGAAGATAGATGCGGAGAGAGGACTCAAAGATGAATCTGGCTTATGGTTTGAGAAACCAGAAGAATAAAGTTTCTATTTGCTGAGATAGGGCAGACTGCTGGGATAACAGGTGTGAGGGAAAGATAAAGAGGAATTTGGTTTTCGCCGTATTAAAATTGTATTTGACAAGTAGGCAGTTGGATATACAAGTCTGGAATTGTTCGAGTTACTACGGCTCTGTAAAAAGTTATCTCTAAAATTAGTGTCTTAAAACAATGACAGCATTTATTTTGTTCATGAATCTACCATTTTGGTTGGGGCTGATGAGGAAGACATCTGTGTTCTACTTGGCATCAGTTGGGTTTACTTAAAGTCTAGGGGCTGGAACATTCTAAAGTGTCACTCAGTCACATGTCTGGTGGTAGATGCTGGCTGGTGACTGAAATCTTAGCTAGGCCTGTTGGTTAAAACTGACAAATATGACCTCTCCACTTGGTTCCCCAAAGCAAGTATCCAGAAAGAGAGAGAGAAACAGAGAGAGAAAGCACATGCACCCCTGGTGGAAGCTATATCTTTTTATGAACTCATCTTGCAAGTCAAATAGCATCACTTCCACTATTTTGGGGCAGTCGTAAGTGTCCACCAAGATTCAAGAGGTGGGAACAGTGTTATTCACACTGTAAAAACACATGGGATGGGAAACATAACTATGAAAAATACCCGTTACCTAATTCCCTTCCTAGCAGCCTTCAGCTCAGATCGAAATGGTTTTCTCAAAGACAGCAGCTTTCACCAAGCACTTGAAAATTGGAGCTGAGCAAAGTAAATACACACATTGGCATCTGCTGTAGGATATTTTGAAACTGACAACTGCTTAGGGAATTTTTAACCTTGATATTCTTGTCCTTAGCCTCAAATATTAATGACCTTGAAGCAAGTAAGTCTTAAGCACAGGTATTAAGTATACTTTTGAGGGGTAGCAGAATTTGCAACCCCAAAATATGCCTTTAGGGATATTGATTATTTTGAGCTGGTTATTTTCAAGAAACAAAAGATCAGGAAAAACCTCTGACCTTCCCCTTTACTGCCTGAAAGAATTTAGAGAGAGGATCTGCTCCAGGACAGGGGATGTCATCAGAGATAATAATAGTTGAATGTGAACTATTATAGCATGTAATAGACAGGGAGGAACCTAGCAAGGTCCTTTGATCAAAGTCTCCTTTCAGTCCCATTGTTAAAGATGGCCCAGCAAACATCTATTTACCAAACATTTGCTTTTCCATCTCTATATGAATTGTTTTCCTGCCTTTTGAAGTCACAAACCACAAACCCCCACTTTCTCCTTAGCCCAGAAATGGCATATAAGCCTCAACTCTCCAATTTGTCCTCAGTCCCATATTCTTATGGATTCCCCATATGTATAAACATAATACATTTGGGCATTTTCTCCTGCCAATCTGTCTCATGCTGATGTGATTATTATTCCAGCCAGAAGAACTTAGAAAGGTGGGATGAAAAGTATTTTACCACACCCACACTTCCATCAGATTCAATAATTTTTATTATATGTCTATTATAATATGACATATTATAATATATCAATAACTTTTATTAGAATATAAATAAGCTCAAGTATTTAATGTTCTGCCAATGAGAAATAAGAATTTAATATTTTTCTTACTTGCAGATATTCAGGAATGTACTCACAGCATATTTTAACTGATACCTTATGCCTATTTAAACAAACCTAAGTTAAACAAGGCGTTCTGTTCTAATTAGAGGGATTCAGATATTAAGCAAGATGTTGTGTGATTGAAGTAGCGTTATGGTACCTAGAGACCTTGCCAAAGGATACACATTTCTTTAATGTAAGTAAAAGACACTCAAACATAGCTGCATGAAGATGGCTATATAAAACAAACACAAAAGAATTCTTTCCCTTTGTAGGGTCAATATCCTCTTGTATTCAAGTCCCCATGAAGGTACCCACTTTTGATAATAACATCTAATATCAGAATTCAAGGGGTCATTTGAGAAATTCAATCAAGGCATTTCTAGGAGAAGCATAGGGTGTTTTTATACCCTATAGACATCCTAAACTGTTCTGAGAGCCACATAGTCATAGTTTTACGTGTCAATAATTTGCTGGTGTGATGCAGTCAGGTGGGAGCTCCAAATAAACCGTGTCAAAATACAAATGCATTTTCCCTGGAAATAACTGTCTCTAAACAACTTACATGCTTGGGAGCTAATACAAATTATTCCAGCACATATTTGGCAACTACAGTAAGCTGGGTTGAATCAAAAGGTGAACCCAAGAGTCACTGGCATCTGACTAGGTCAAATAGGATTGTTTCAGGCCTGCTTAAATTCTATCCTCCCAGATTATATTTCCAGCATTTTCCCAAACAGTACAAAGAGGATATCTATTGGTACCATAGTTATATTTTGCATCTGTTCTAAGTACTATCAGTTCCAAGTTATAGTGAAATTGACATTAAGTAGTATATGAAGCACCATTATTTCAAATATATGATCATAAAAATTTAAATGTATATCTATTTTCAAAACTAAAAAAAATTACTCATGAAATAGAAAATATTGATTTTTTTTTTTTACCTCCAAACCTCACTGTAACAGCCACTGACTTGTATAAAAACAAAGTTTCTCTGTTGAGACACAATAAATTTTAAATTGTATCATTGACATTAATTTGAGTTTATAACTCCTTTCTTCATTGAATTTCAAATATTCCATTGTCATATAAAACATCCACTTTAGAAAAGATTGTCTCTATATGCTTCTGGCATTTTTCAAAACATAAATAAGATCACCATACTCTTATACTTAAAACCATATAATTACTTTCTCTTGCAAGCAGAATAAATTCAAACTTCTAACATGGCCTTCAATACTCTGCATTAACTATCACTATTTACTTCTATACAATTTCTTTTTTTAATTTATTTTTTAATTTTTCAATTACAGTTGACATTCAATATTATTTTATATTAATTTCAGGTGTACAGCATAGTAGTTAGACATTTATATGATTTAGGAAGTGATCCCCCTGACTAGTCTAGGACCCACCTGGCACTATACATAGTTATTACCATATTATTGACTATATTCCCTAAGCTTTACTATACAATCACATGACTATTATATAGCTACCAATTTGTATTTTTAAATCTCTTGACATTTTTTACCCTGCCCTCCAACCCCCCTCATATCTATCACCCTGATAAATCTAGTACCCATCTGACACCATACATAGTTATTATAATATTATTGACTATATTCCTTATGCTGTAATCTACATCTCCATGACTACTGTGTAACAACCAATTTGTACTTATTAATCCCTTCCACTTTTTCACTTACACCCCCCCACCCACCAATTTCCCTCCTATCAGGCAACCATCAGAATGTTCTCTGTATCTATGAGTTTGTTTTTATTTTATTTGTTTCTTTTGCTCTTTAGATTCCACATATAAGCAAACTCACATTATACATATCTTTCTCTATCTGACACACTCCACTCAGAACAATACCCTCCAGATCCATCCATGCCATCACAGATAGCAAGAACCCAATCCTTTCCATGTCAGAGCAATATTCCATCATATACCGCCTACTCTTTATCTATTCATCCATCAATGAACACCCAGGCTGCCTCCACATCTTGGCCATTATAAACAATGCTGCAATGAACGTATGGATGCACATGTCCCCTTGAAGTACTGTTTTTGTTTTCTTCAGATACATATAGAGAAGTGGGATTACTGGGTCCTTCTTTGTCTCTTGTTCTAGCCTTTGTTTTAAAGTCTATTTTGTCTAGTATAAGTATTGTTACCCCAACTTTTTTTCCTATTTCCATTTTCATGAAATATATTTTGGCATCCCTTTAATTTTAGTCTGTGTGTGTATTTCAATCTAAAGTGTGTCTCTTGAAGGCAGCATATGTGAGGGTCTTGTTTTGTTATCCATTCAGTCACACTATCTTTTAATTGGAGCATTTAATCCATTTACATTTAAAGTAATTGTTGATAGATATATAGTTATTAGGTTGGCACAAAAGTAATTGCAGTTTTTGCACTTGTTTTTAACCTTTTAAACCACAATTACTTTCGCACCAATCTAATGTAACCATTTAACTATTCATATTTTTAATCTTTTTTTTTCCATATTAAAGAAGTCCGTCTAAAATTTCTTATTAGAAATACTGGTTTCGTGGTGATGAACTCCTTTAGTTTTATCTTATCTGGGAAGCTCTGTATCTGTCCTTCCAATCTAAATGATAGCTTTGCTGGGTAGTCTTGTTTGTAGGTCCTTACTTTTCATCACTTTGACTATTTTATCCAATTCCTTCTGGCCTATAAAATTTCTGTTGAGAAATCAGTCGATAGTCTTATGGGATCTCTCTGGTAGGTAACAAACTGCTTTTCTCTTGCTGCTTTTAGATTCTTTCTTTGTCTTTAACATTTGACATTTTAATTATTTAATTATGTGTCTTGGTGTGGGGCTCTTTGGATTCATCTTATTTGGGACTCTCTTCATTTCCTGGGCTTGTATATCTATTTCTTTTGCCAGGTTAGGGAAGTTTTGCATCATTATTTCTTCAAATAGGTTCTCAATTCCTTATTCCCTCTCTTCTCCTTCTGGTACTTCATGATGCAAACGTTGGTATCCTTGATGTTGTCTCAGGAGTCCCTTAAAATATCCTCATTTTTTCGGATTCTTTTTTCTTTTTGCTGTTTTGCTTGGTGTTTTCTGCTACCTTGTCTTCTAAATTGCTGATTCGATCCTCTGCTTCATCTAATCTACTGTTGATTCCCTGTAATGTATTCTTCATTTCAGTTATTGTGTTCTTAATTTCTGACCGATTCTTTTTTCATATTTTTCATCTCCATTTTTATGTTTCCTATCTCTTTATTGAAGTTCTCCCTGAGATAATTGAGCATACTTATAACTACTGTTTTGAACTCTGCATTTGGTAGATTGCTTGTCTCCATTTTGTTTAGTTCTTTTTCTGGAACTTTGTTCTGTTCTTTCATTTGGGACATGTTTCTTTGTCTGACCATTTGCCTGCATCTCTGTGTTTATTACCATGTTTTAGGTGGGGCTGCTATATCTCCTGGTCTTAGTAGAGTGGCCTTAAGTAGTAGGTGTCCTGGGGGGCCCCATAGGTGCAGTCTCACTGGTCACTTGAGTGGGTACTCTAGGAGTGCCCCTTGTGTGCATTGTGTGTGCCCTCCTATTGTAGTTGCGCTCTTGTTCATGACTGAATGTCAATGGGAGATATTGACCCTCAGGCTGATTGGTTGGGAGGATGGGCCATAATTACAGTGGAGAAACTATTGTGCCAGGGCTGACACATCATGCAGCAGGATTCACTTTAGGAGGGCTCTGGTGCCTGCCCAATCTGCTCTTTGGGTGTGTCATCCTTGGAGGCAGCCAGTGATGCTCTGTCTTGGTTGAAGCTGGCTACCAGCCATGCCAGCCCCATGGTCTCCCAGGAGGGGCTCTGCCCCAGGCTTGGTTCAACCACAGCCTGTGCCCTGCCTGGGGCCACCTGGCACCAGCCACAAAACAACCCATAGATGGCCACCACTCACACTGTGCTTAGAGGTGCTTCAAGAATCCAAGTTGGGAATCAAGGCCAGCTGCAGCTAGTGTTAGGCTTATCACTCTTTAAGAGGTCTTAGACACACACAAGCCAGATGCTGCTTGTTTGGGCTTTGTGAACATTTGAGAGATTTTAGGAGAGTCCAAAGCATGGTCCAAGACTGGCCACTTGTATGGAAATGTCACTGGAAGCAGCTTGGATGCCCCCAAAAGATTGGTGGGGTGGGGTCTCTGGGAATCACCAAGGCAGGGCAAACAAATGGTGTTAGCCAGGTTGATGTAGACTCAGATATGGAGGTTGCTGACATCTGCATGCTGGAAGTGGGTAGGGCTCAACAACGAAATAATGGATTCTGCTGGTAGTTTTATCTGGGAGAAAGCTGCCATTCCTGCTCTTGCCCTAGAACCAGACAATTGAGTTCCTTCCTGTATGTCCCTGCTGCCTTTTGAGCTGCTGCCCCAGCTGTAGAGCTCAGAGCAAGTGAGTCCATCAGCAACTAAGTCTATGTGCATCCCATTTAAGAGGATCACCTGGGATTGCAGTAGACTCCATCTCATTCAGTCAATCTCCACTGGTATTCTTTCTTCTTCTTTTTTTTTTTAATTAAAGTTTACTGGGGTGACAATTGTTAGTAAAGTTACATAGGTTTCAAGTGTACAATTTTGTAATACATCATCTATATATCATGTTGTGTGTTTAACACCCAGAGTCAGTTCTCCTTCCATCACCATACATTTGATCCCTTTTACCCTCATCTACCACTGGTTTTTACAGCAGAAGTTAGTGGGAGTTATCTCCCCAGCATGGACGTCTGTTTGGGCTGGGGAGCCTGGTGTGAACCTGTGACCCCTTGCTCTTCCGTGTGTGTGTGTGTGGGGGGTTATGAACCAAGACATCCCTCCTGATTTTTAACCACTATACACAGGTGTGGGACCAGCTCGTTCTGTGTCTCTGCTCCTCTTACCAGTCTCAAGTTGGATTCTTCTGTATGTCCTTAGTTGCAGAACTTTGGTTCAGCTAAACTTCAGATGATTCTCAATGATGGTTGTTCTGTAGTTTAGTTGTAATTTTGACATGGTTATGAAAGGAGGTGAGCACAGCATTTATCTACTCTACCATTTTGACCAGGAAATCCTCTATACCTTTTTTAATAGCACTCTTCACTCGCCAACTATACAGCAGCTTCATTTGCCATGGTCCTGGTCACTCATCTCCAAGCTCCTTCCTACTAAAGGATTTTTAAATTGCTGCTCCTCTTCCTGGAATGCTCTTCTCCCAAAGTTTCAAAAGACTGTTTTCTTTTATTGTAATCTCAGTTCAAATGGTATTTGCTAAAAAAGATTTTCCTTAATCACCCAAACCAAAATTGCATACCAAATGTAAGCTATTTCTTAGCACGTTCTCTTCTTTTATTTTTTGGGGAGCACTTATCACTCTGAACTTATTTTATTTATAAGTTTACTCATTTATTTCTTTCTCTTCCCCTTACATTTGCAAATGCTTCTTTGTAATCTTTCTCTGTTTATAGTACATGTCTTTCTGACCTCTGGTCAAAAATGTACCCTGCATCTGACTTCTTACTCAAAGATATCAGATAATTATTATTACATTTTTAAAAATATGGGTGCAAATATTGTTGGAACCCATTTTTGTGATCAGAAATAGATCCACTCACGGTGTTGAGAGCTGAAGAAGTTCTTGAAGGTCAGTTGATGGTTTAATGTCCTTGAAAAATCCTGTGATTTTTCTTGGAAGCGCAGTCCAAAGCTCAGAGCTCAAGATTCTTCTACCGTGATCAAGTCTATGCAAGAATCAACATTATGGATATTTGTAGGGTCCTAGTATTAGAGAATGTAGCTTTTTATGTACCAAAAGAAGGGGCTATTGTTTGTTGAGTTATGCTTTCTTCGAATGCACTCTCTATTCATATTCAGGTTTTGTTTATTGTTGAAAGTTGTATTGAGATTTAATTCATAAACCATAAAGTCATACTTTTGAAGTGTACAATCAGTGGATTTCAGTATATTCACAAAGTTGTATGACCACTACCCCTAATTTCAGAATGTTTTCATCACCCAAAAAAAGAAACCCATAAACTTTAGCAATCACACAACACATGCCATCCACATAAGCCCCTGGAAAACACTTATCTACATTCTGTCTCTATGGATTGTCCTAATACACACATTTATTTAGGTCATCTTTAATTTTTTTCAATGATGTTTATAGTGTCAGTGCACAGTATATTCTTGCATTCCTTTTGTTAAATTTATTCCCCAAATTATTATTTTTGATGTGATTTTAATTTAAATTGTTTTTTTTTTTTTTTAAATTTCCCCTTTGATGCTAGAAATGGGGTTTTCATACAAGTCCCTTTTTTAGGCTGAGGAATTTCCCTCCTATAACTAGTTTTTATTCATTTTATTTATTTATTTATTTGTTTGTTTGTTTTAATTTTATTATAGAAGGGCACTGAATTTTTACCCCATGATTTTTCTGCATCTATTGAGATGTTTATATAGTTTTTACATGACATCTATAGTACCCCATCTGACAATGGGACACATTCTTTGCAAATGCACGTGGAATATTCTCCAGGACAGACCATATGTTAGACCATAAAACATGTCTCAATAAATTTAATTAGTTTTCAACAAAATATTATGAGACATAAACCATGCTTAAAATATGAATAAGATCTATAATAGCAATGCCTCATCAAACAGAGAACATCAATAAATAATTAGAAATTAAAACAAAGAACCAAATGAAAATTCTGGAGTTAAAATGTATAATTACTGAAATGAGAAATTCACTAGAGATTCTCAACAATAGATTTCACCTGTCAGAGAAAAGAATAAAGAAACTCGAAGATAAATCAATAGGATTGCACAACTTGAAAAACAAAGAGAATGAGGAAAATTGAACACCATCAGAGAAATGTGAGACATCCTTAAACACACCAACATACACATAATAAGAGTATAAGGAGAATGGAATAAAGAAGCAGAGAAATACCTTTGACAAAATAATGCCTGTAGACTTCCCTAATTTGGTGAATAATGTTAATTCTATACATTCAAGAAACTCAACAAACTCCACAAAGAGATTCACACCCAGATGCATTATAATAAAAATACTGAAAGAGATAATCTTGACAGTAGCAAGAGAAAAATAGCTCATCATATACAAGAAGCCCTAGTAAAACTAGGAGTCAATTTCTCATTAAAATCATGGAGGCTAAAAGGCAGTGGAATGACCTATTCAAAGTGCTAAGACCAAACAAATAAACAAACAAAAACCTGTCAGCCAAGAATTATATGTAACAAATAATATCTTTCAAAATGAACACAAATTAATGACATTCCAAAATAAAGACTGAGATGTCATTGCTAGTAGACATATCCTACAAGAAATGCCTAAAGAAGTTCTTCAGACTGACAGAAAGTGACCACAGATTGATGTTTTAATCTACAGAAATAAAGAACACAAGTGAAGGTTAATATATAATTTTAAAAGGCTATATAAATGCTTTATTCTTCTTCCTGCTCTTAACTGACATAAGAATTACTCAAATTGTATTGTTGGGTTTCTAACATACAGAAAGATAATATATTTGACAATATCAGTACAAAGGAAGTGAATGAGAGCAATGCTGTATTGAAGTAATGAAATGACAGCACATGGTAATTCTAATCCAAAATAAAAATGGAGAATCATGAAGGATAAATGATAAGGTAAATATAACAAACTCTATAAATATTCACTTGTTCTTTTTTTTCTAAGATTCTTTAATAGATATAAAATTATATAAAAAGTTATTGCGGAGATCATTTAGCAATACATACAAATATCAAATAGTTACACCATATACCTGAGGCTAATATAATTTTATATGTCAATTATATCTCAATTAAAAAATGAATTGACTGAAAAAACACTTACTTATAATAATGTATTGTAGGGTTGTAACATATTCAGATATATTATGTACAACAATGATAGCAAAAATTAGTAGAAATTATAGAGATATTTATAAGTAATGATTCTATATCTCACTGTACTTACGTAGTATATAGCTGAAGTAGATTCTGGTAATTTAAGATGTATGTTGTAAGCCCTAGAGGAGCTATTAAGGAAATAAGTAAAAATATAGTGGAAAAATCATTAAAGCAAAATGTTGTTCCACTAGAAAATATTCATTTAGTGCAAAATAAACCAGTAATGGATGTATAGCGGAACAAAAAATATATGAGACATATGAAACAAAAAGTAAAATGGCAGACATAAATCTAACTATACCTAACAATGTTAAATATGAATGGATTAAACAATCCAAAAGGTAAAGAGTGGTTGACCATATTTTTAAAAATTATCCAACTATATACTGTCTACAAGAGACACATTTGAGATTCAAAGTAACAAATAAGCTGAAAGGAAAAGGTTGCAAGAAAGCTTTTTCACAACGGGTTTGTCACCAGAATACAGGTGTCATGAAACACACCTCTAAATCTAATCCAAAACAGTAAAGGAAAAGACACACATCAACATCATTGTCATGAAACACATAGATTCCAGCAGGTCTACCACTACTGGTCATCTGATCTACAAATGTGGTGGGATCGACAAAAGAACCATTGAAACATTTGAGAAGGAGGCTGCTGAGATGGGAAAGGGTTCCTTCAAGTATGCCTGGATCTTGGATAAACTGAAAGCTGACTGTGAGCGTGGGATCACCACTGATATCTCCCTGTGAAATTTGAGACCAGCGAGTGTTATGTGACCATTACTAATGGCCCAGGACACAGAGATTTATCAAAAACACGATTACAGGCACATCTCAGGCTGACTGGGCAGTCCTGCTTGTTGCTGCTGGGGTTGGTGAATGTGAAGCAGGTGTTTCCAAGAATAGGCAGAGCCATGAGCATGCTTTTCTGGCTTACACACTGGGTGTGAAACAACTAACTGTTGATGTTAACAAAATGGATTCCACTGAGCCACCTTACATCCAGAAGAGATACGAGGAAATCATTCAGGAAGTCAGCACCTACATTAAGAAAATTGGCTACAGCCCTGACACAGTAGAATTTGTGCCAATTTCTGATTGGAATGGTGACAACATGCTGGAGCCAAGTGCTAACATGCCTGAGCTCAAGGGATGGAAAGTCACCTGTAAAAATGGCAAGGCCAGTGGAACCATGTCACTTGAAGCTCTGGATTGCATCCTGCCACCAACTCGTCCAACTGACAAACCTTTGTGCCTACCCCTCCAGGATATCTACAAAATTTGTTGTATTGGTAATATCCCTGTGGGCCGAGTGGAGACAGCTGTTCTCAAACCTGCATGGTGGTCACCTTTGCTCTTTAGTATTACAACTGAAGTAAAGCCTGTTGAGATGCACCATGAAGCTTTGAGTAAAGCTCTTTCTGGAAACAATGTGGCTTCAATGTCAAGAATGTGTCTGTCAAAGTTGTTCGTCATGGCAGTGTGGCTGGTGACAGCCAAAATGACCCACCAATGGAAGCAGCTGGCTTCATGGCTCAGGTGATTATCCTGAACCATCCAGGCCAAATCAGTGCCAGATATGCACCTGTGCTCGGTTGTCACACATATCACATTGCTTGCAAATTTGCTGAGCTGAAGGAGAAGATTGATCATCCTTCTGGGAAACAGCTGGAAGATGGCCTGAAGTTTTTGAAATCTGGTGATGCTGCCATCGTTGACATGGTTCCTGGCAAACCCATGTGTGTTGAGAGCTTCTCTGACCCCCCTCCTCTGGGCCATTTTTGCTGTTCGTGACATGAGACAGACAGTTGCTCTGGGTGTCATCAAAGCAGTGGACAAGAAAGCGGCTGGAGCTGGCAAGGTCACCAAGTCTGCCCAGAAAGCTCAGAAGGCTAAATGAATACTATCCCCTATACCTGCCACCCCAATCTTAAACAGTAGTGGGAGAACGGTCTCAGAACTATTTGTTTCAATTGGCCATTTAAGTTTAATAGTAAAAGATGGGTTAATTATTACAGCGCATTGTAAAACCTTCAGAAGGAAAGGAGAAAGTTTTGTGGACCGTTGTTTCATTTGTGTGGCAGTTTTGAAGTCACTACTTTTTGAAATCAGTACTTTTTAATGGAAATAACTTGACCAAAAATCTGTCAGAATTTTGAGACCCTTTGAAACAAAGTCTCATGAAAAACCTGTGTGTTCTTTCAGTCAACACTGTAACTTCCTATGGTACTAGTTAGGTAAGAGACTTTTAAGTCTCTTTGGGTAAATCTCTATGGGTAACTCTTTAGAGTTACCCATAACATATTTCTGGTATTACATCTGCTGAAACATTAGAATTTGATAATTTTCAGTTAATGCTAATGTGTTTTTTTTTCGTCTTCTGGGTTAGAACTTGTTTTTTTTTCACCTTGTCTTAAGGGGAGGAATCATCTATTTACAATAGTAAAAAGCTATGGGAGAGGTCTGTTGGTGCAACACTTCACAGGTTAGGACAGATAAGCAAAAAGTAACTTTGTTGATGTGTAAGCAAGTTTACAAAGGCCAAATTCTGTAACAGTTGCATTTAAATTTTGTATAGTTACATCAATATTGAGTAAATTTGTTGGTATGTCAAATTTTAGTTTTCTAGTTACTGAAATGTGAATTCTCACATTTACAAATACTGAATGAATTCAAAGAAACTAAAATGAAGCTTAAATAGTGTTGAGCACTGTCTTGCTACAATTAATTGTATTCAGATTCTAGGAAAAATAAATGATACTGGAAGTTGAAAAAAAGAGAAAAGGGTGAAAATATATATTATATAAACAGCAACCTTAAGAAAATTTGGGTGGCTATAAGGCAAACTAGAGTTTATAAGAAAAAAATTATTAGAAATAAAGAGGAACATTTTATAATGATAAAAGGTCAGTTCTTCTGGATGATAAAAAAAATTATAAATATATATTCACCCAACAACAGAGCCTCAAATTCTGTGAAGCAAAAGCTGACAGACTTGAAAGGAGAAATAGACACTTCAACAGTAATTTTTAGGGATTCACTACCTAAGTTTTAATAATGGATAGACAAAGTAAGCATAATGTGTACAAGGAAACAGAATACTTGAACAACACTATAGAGCATTCCACTTAACAACAATAGAACACAAAGTTTTCTGAAATACACGTGGAACATTCTCCCAGATATATAATATACTGGGCCATAGAACAAGCCTCAGTACATTTAAAATAATTAAAGTGATACAAAGTATATTCTTCTATCACAAGAGTGAAATGAAAATTAATAACAGAAAAAAATTAGGAATCTTACAAATATATAAAAATTAAAAAACACACTCCGGATATGGAACACACAGCTGAGAACTGCAAAGATCTCTTGGCACATAAGCACTCCATCCATACTCCTGAGCTAAAAGACTTGACCTACACTAGCACTGCTTCTAGCACCTTAAGGCTGGGTTCCTGGGATGACCTAGACACCTTTTGAATTCCTAGCTGCAAAACCCCAGAGCTATCAACAGTTTTACTGTTTGTTCTAGCCAACACCTGCCATAGGACTCTGACCTCTGTTTCTTAGAGCATCTACTAAAAAGGGTTTACGATTATAAATCATTCCTTTGTCTCTTTGAGGTGTATATGTATTTGCTGCAATTCAGGAGTGTCTTTCTCAAGGAACAGAAAGCCATTCCTTTGAAATGTAATCATTAGGAAGAAAAGGGGGTATCTGCCTCCCAGTCTTTGTGGGAGGATAGAATCCTAAGTTCCATGTTTGCTAGGTAGCAGACATAGCTGGCTAATTGCATTTACACTGAACAACCCTTTGTAATTTTTCACTTCTTAGATTCCATTTGAATCTCCACTCAAACCACCTCTCTGCTCTTTCATTTCCCCTTTAAAACACCCAGTCACTTCTGCACAAATTGGAATGGAGATCAGCTCTTTCCCATACTGTCAGTAGTTACTGAATAAAATCTGTTTTCCCAGGCTTAACTAATGATAGAGTTTGTTTATCTTCAACATGACCAACACTACCAACGAACTTGAGCCAAATGATATTTATAGAGCATTCCATCAGACAAGAGATTACATATTATTTTCAAGTTTATATGATACATTTACTAAAATATATCATAATCTAGGCAATAATACAAGTCCCAGTAAGTCCAAATGAATTTAAATCATCAAATGTATGTTCTCTATTCTCTATAGTCAATAATGTTGCAACAACTAAGTATAGTGCCAAGTGGGTACTAGACTAATTGGAAGTATCACTTCTTAAATTAAGTAAATATCTAACCGCTATGCTGTACATCTGAAATTAATATAAACATCGAATGTCAACTGTAACTGAAAATAAATAATATAAATAAAGTTCTCTAACCAAAAAGGAATGCAATTAATTAATAATCATTCTCCAAAAAAAATCTGCAAAATCCCCCAATACTTGAAAATTTATGAAAGACATTTATTTCTAAGTAACACATGGGTCAAAGAGGAACTTCCAAGGGAAATAGGAAAATCATTTCAACTAGATTGAAAAAAAAAAAAAAAAAAAAAAAAAACATATCAGAATTGTGAGGTACAGCTAAAGAAGTGCTTAGAAGTATACTTAAGTTAGAATATAACATGCTTATGAAGAAAGGTCCCAAATGAGTGATCTCAGTTTCCGCTGTAAGAAACTAGAAAACAAAGATCTAACTAAACTTAAAGAAGGAAGAAAATAATAAAGATAAGAAATCACTGAAATTGAAGACAAAAAAAAAATAGAGTAAATCAAGGACATGTAATAGTAGTCCTTGGAAAAGGTAAATAAACTTGACAAACCTCCCACTAGACTAATCAAGAAAAAGAGAGAGAAGACACAAATTATCAATATCAGTATGAAACAGGGACATCACTACATATCTTCTAGCTAATAGGAGGATAATAAGGGAATACTAGGGAGAAATTTCTCTAATATACATTCTTTAAAGAAGACGAACTCTCAAAATGAAGACAGAAGAAACAGATAACCTCAATAGCACTATATTTATAAATAAATTGAATTTCTAATTAAAAACATTTTTCATAATGAAAACTCCAGGACCAGATGGGTTCACTGCAAATTCTGACAAGTATTTAAAGAGAAAATAAATGTAATCCTACACAAAAACCTTTAGGAAATAATGAGGAGAGAACACTTCCCAAATTATTTTTTGATTTCAGAATCACCAGAAAGAAAAACCAGATAAAGTCACTACATTTAAAACACAGTTGCAGGCCAATAACCTTCATGAATATAGACCCAAAAATCCATAACTGAATATGAAAATATTCAATCCAAAATATATAAAATAATAATACAACATGAATCAGTGAGGTTTATCCCAGGATACAAGGTTAGTTTAGCATTTAAAAAAAATTAGTCACTGAGACTATGAAGGCAGAGATTGGAGTTACACAGCTGCAAGCCTAGGAAAGCCAAAGATCGCAAGCAAACCACCAGAAACTAGGAAGAGGGAAATAAGAATTCCCCTATAGGTTTCAGGGGGAGCATGGCCCTGCTAACATTTGGATTTTCGACTTCTAGTTTCCAGTACTGTAAGACAACAAATTTGTTTGTGATGCTTCACTGTGGCAACCCTAGGAAATTAACACAGCTTCCATTTAATTAGAAGAGTAAGAAAAAAAATCACATGAATCTCAATGTTATAGTCATGATTGCTACAATCCATTACCCAATCAAACCAGGATTTTGGCCTTGCTTTGGAATGGTCATTATCAACAAGTGCTCCAGATCATCAGAAATCCAGGATGGTGGAGTAGATAAACACTGTACTTGCCACAACCCGTGAACACATCAAAATTACAACCAAATATTTGAACAACCAACCTGGAGAACTATTTGAACTCCAGCTGAACAGAAGTTTTATACTTAAAAATATAAAGAAGAAGCCATGTCAAGACTAGTAGGATGGGTGGAGACATGAAATGGGCCGGCACCATACCTCCAAGTGGTGGTTGAAAATCCGGAAGGATATGTCAGCCATGGAGGTTCTCCTCAGAGGAGTGGGACCCCAGCCCCACACCAAGCTGCCCAGCCTGAAGTACTGGTGATGGGGAGAGGAGCTCTTACAACATCTGGCTGTGAAAAACAGTGGGGATTCTTACCATCTAGGTGGGACAGAAGGCTGTGGGACCGAAACATCCTCTTAAAGGGCCTGTGCACAGACTCACTTGCTCACAGGCACACACCTTGGGCTCAAGCAGAGGGACACTAACTCAGAGGGTGGTGAAGATATATGGAGAAAGACTGAATTGTGCAACTTCAGGGCGAACACTGGAGGATAGTTGCCATTTTCCCTGTGTGGGGACCCCTCCCATGTAGCCAACTGGCTGGCACCAACGTTCCTGTGTTGACCGCCCCCAAACACACACACGGCAAAATCTGAACCTAAATTGGACTGGTGAGCTTGACTTGCTCCACCCTAGTGACTCACTGAGACCCTGTCACAGCAAACTCCATACTGCATGAGGCTTTATCAGTGGCTGAACCTCAAGGGAGCCAGCAGTTGGCAGCAGGCCTCAGAGTATTCTGGCTTTTTGCAGAGCTACCCCATACCCAGTACTGTTAGCAGCCATCCTTGATTCACAGTGTGGCCTCTCCCACACCCCTCCAGGACCAGCACAGGCAGCGAACAACCGTGGATTGCTTTATAGCTACTACTAGGTAGTCCCAGGCTGGCCATAAGTAGTGGCTGAACTTCACCTGCACCAGAGCCTCTCACGAGAGACTCCAGAAACAACAAACATGGAGGTCAGCTTCAGACCACAGCAGAACACCACCCAATTAGCCCCACAAGCAGCACACCAAAAGGGCACTCTCAACAAGCCCCAGAGCCCACTGGGGCGAGTCCTACTTCATTGGGTAAGCCCTCTGCACAGTAGCCTGTAAGCTGTGCACATGGCCAAACACCACAGCCAGTCAGCCTGAGGGTAAATGCCACCCACTGATGTGGCAATAGCAATCAAGGCTCAACTATAGCAGAAAGGTACATATGACCCACACAGGGACACTTCTGGAGCACCCACCACAAGAGACCATGGAAACTATGCTACTGAGTCCCACAGGGTACTTACTACATAAGGCCACCTGGCCAACCAAGACTGGGAGATGTAGCAGATCTACCTAATACATAGAAAGAAACAGAGGCAGCCAAAATGAGGAAACAAAGAAATACTTCCCAAATGAAAGAAGAAAACTCCAGAAAAATAACTAAACAAAAAGGAGGCAAGCAACTTACCTGATACAGAGTTGAAAACAATGGTTATGAGGATGCTCAAGGAACTCAGTGAGAACTTCAACAAAGAGATAGCAAGCATAACAAAAAATAAAATAAAAAAGAAAGAAAGAAAAGAAAAAGAAAAAACACACACATAGAAACCATAAAAAGAACCAGTCACAAATAAAGAATACAATAACTGAAATGAAGAATTCACTAGAAGGAATCACCAGCAGACTAGATGAAGCAGAGGTTTGAATCAGTGATTTTGAAAATAAGGTGGTAGATAACACCCAATCAGAACAGCAAAAATAAAACAGAATTTTAAAAAGTGAGAATAGTTTAAGGAACTTCTGGGACAACATCAAGCATAACAACATTCACATCATAGTGGTACTAGAAGGAGAAGAGAGAAAGCGAGAAATTGAAAACCTATTTGAAGAAATAATGATGGAAAACTTCCCTACCATGGTGAAAGAAATAGACATACAAACCCAGGAAGTGCAGAGTGTCCCAAACAAGATGAACCCAAAGAGGTCCACAGCAATATACATCATGATTAAAATGGCGAAGGTTAAAGACAAAGAAAGAATCTTAAAAGTAGCAAGAGAAAGGCAACTAGTTACTTACAAGGGAGTTCCCATAAGATTGTCAGATAATTTCTCAACAGAAACTTTGCAAGCCAGAAGGGAGTGGTAGGAAATATTTAAAGTGACGAAAAGCATGGATCTACAACGCAGAGTATTTTACCCAGCAAGGCTAGCATTTAAAATTATAGGAGGGATAAAGAGCTTCCTGGATAAGAAAAAACTAAGGGAATACATGACCAACAAACCAGTATCACAAGAAATGTCAGAGGCATTTCATTAAGATGATAAAGAAAAAAGATAAAAAATATGAATAATAAAATTGCAATCACTACATATCTATCAACAATTAATTTCAATGTAAATGGATTAAATGCTCCAATCAAAAATATAGGGTGGCTCAAACGTTCCTATATCATATTTTCTTACCGCCGAGTAGTATTCCATTGTGTATATATGCCACAACTTCTTTAGAGAGTGTAATGCTGAGCGAAATAAGTCAGACAGAAAAAGCAGAGAACCATGTGATTTCACTGATATGTGGTATATAAACCAAAAACAACAAAAGAACAAGACAAACAAATGAGAAACAGAAACTCATAGACACAGACAATAGTTTAGTGGTTACCAGAGGGTAAGGGGGGTGGGGGTGGGAGATGAGGGTAAGGGGTATCAAATATATGGTGATGGAAGGAGAACTGACTCTGGGTGGTGAACACACAATGGGATTTATAGATGATGTAATACAGAATTGTACACCTGAAATCTATGTAATTTTACTAACAATTGTCACCCCAATAAATTTAAAAAATAAATTAAAAAAAAACAACAACATAGGGTGGCTGAATGGATAGGAAAACAATACCCTTACATATACTGTCTACAAGAGATTCACTTCATATCGGAAGACACACAGTCTGAAAGTAAAAAGAGGCAACACATTATTTCATGAAAATGGAAGTGGAAAAAAAAACTGGGTTAACAATACTTATACCAGACAAAATAGACTTTAAAACAAAGGCTATAACAAGAGTCAAAGAAAGACCTAGTAGTCCCACTTCTGATTGTTTATCTGAAGAAACCCAAAATGCTACTTCAAGGAGACATGTGCATCCATATATTCATTGCAGCATTAATTGCAATAACCAAATTGTAGAGGCAGCCTGGGTGTCCATTGATGGATGAATGGATAAAGAGTAGGTGGTACATATATACAATGGAATATTGCTCAGCCAGGGAAAGGAATGGGTTCTTGCCATCTGCGATGGCATGGATGGATGTGGAGGGTATTGTGCTGAGTGGAGTATGTCAGACAAAGAAAGACAGATGCAATGTGAGTTTGCTTATATGTGGAATCTAAAGAACAAAATAAACAAACCAACAAAACAGAAACAAACTCATAGATACAGAGAACATTTTGATGGTTGCCAGATGGGAAGGGTTTGGGGATGTGGGTGAAAAAAGAGGAAGGGACTAAGACGTACAAATTGGTTGTTACACAGTAGTCATGGGGATGTAGTGTATAGCATAAGGAATATAGTTAATAATAGTGTAATAATGATGTATGGTGTCAGGTGAGTACTAGATTTATCAGGGTGATAGGAGGGAAGTTGGGGGACAGTGTAAAAAAGATGAAGGGATTAAGAAGTACCAATTGGTGGTTACAAAACTGTCATGAAGATGTAAAGTAAAGAATAGGGAATATAGTCAATAATATGGTAATAACTATGTGTAGTGCCAGGTGGATACTAGACTAGTCAAGGGAGTCAGTTCTTAAATTATACAAATGTCTAACCACTATGCTATACACCTGAAATTAATATAAAATAATATTGAATATCTGCTGTAATTGAAAAATGTAAAAGTGGGGGGGTGAAGGTGAAGGACAATAAGAGGTCCAAATTTCCAGGAATAAAACAAAATAAGTTATGGGGATGCAATATACAGCATAGAGAATATAGTCAATAATATTGGGATAGCAATGGTACAGTGTCAGGTGGTTGCTGGACTTATCATGGTGATCACTTCTTTAGGTACATAAATGTTGAATTACTATGGTGTACACCTGAAACTGATATAATGTTGTATGTTAGCAATATTTTTTAATAAAAATCTTTTAAAAAAATCAGTCACCGTAATTCACCATAATAACAGAATAAAGGGAAAATACCATTATATCATTTCAATAAATGCCGAAAAAACATTTGAAAAAATTCAACAAGACTGCTCAAAAGAAGGGAAGTTCCTCAACTTGATAAAGGACATCTATGAAAAACCTGCAGCTATCATCATACTTGATCTTGAAACAACAAATGCTTTCCCCTTTCATCAGGAAAAAAAAAAATCATTCTCACCATTTCTATTCAATATTCTACTGGAGGTGCCCGTCATTGCAATAAGGAAATAAAAAGAAATAATAAGTATAGAGACTGAAAGTGTAGTCACAGATGACATGATTGCATATGTTAAAAGACAATAAATCTACAAAAAAATCATTAGGACACATAAGTGTATACAGAAAGTTTGCAGTATATATGGTCAATATACAAATATTTATTGTATTTCTGTACAATTGAATGAACAATTGGAAATTAACACAACAAATATTTACAAATATGTGAAAGGCATATACATAAATTTATCAAAATATGTTTGATATTTACATAGTGAGATTCCATAACTGTGTTGAGAGAAATTAAAGAAATCAATGGAAAGATACAGTACGTTCATAGATCATAAGATTCAATATAGTTAAGATCTCAATTCTCTCCAAATTGATCTACAGATTTATTGCAATATCAAACAAGGTTCCAGCAGATGATTTGTAGAAATTGGTGACTTCACTGAAAATTATATATAGAAATGCAAAGGAGGCAGAATAGCGAAAACAATTATAAAAAAGGAAAATTAGGTTGGAATACTTACACTACTAGATTTCAATAACTATTAAGCTTTAGTAATCACATGTCATGGCATAAGAATAAACATACAGATCAATGAAACAGAAGAGCATTCAAAAATAGAGACACATTGATATTTTTCAATAATGGCAAGACAATTAAACAGAGAAGGGATAATCTTTTCAACAAACGGTGCTGAAATACCTGGATACACATATAGAAAAAAAAATGAATTTCAATCCTTACCTCATACCATACACAAAAATTAACTCCAAATAGATCAGAGAACTAAATGCAAACATTAAAACTATAAAACTTCTAGGAGAAAAGCTAGGAAAAATTCTTTGTGAAATTCTTTAGAAAAATTCTTGGTTTAGGCAAAAATTTCTCATATACAACATAGAAAACATGAACCAAAAGAGAAAAAAAAGATAAAATGTGTTTCTTTAAAATTGAAAAACTTTAGTGTGTGAATGACACTGTTAAAGAAATGAAAAGCCACTAAATTAGAACAAATATTTGTACTGCGTAGATCTAACGATTTATATTCAGATTACACCAAGAAGTCTTAGAACTCAATAATGAGGCAATTTTATTGCAAAATAGGCAAAAGACTTAAATAGAGATTTCACAAAAGAATATTTACAAGTGGTCCAAAGCACATAAAAATGTGATCATCAAGGAAATGCAAATTAAAGCAATGAAAAATATTACTATATATCCCCTAGAAAGGCTAAAGTCACAAATAATGATAAAGCCAATTGTTGTTGAGCATGTCAAACAATTCATATGCTGCTAGTGGAAATGTAAAATGAAAAACAGTTTGGCAGTTTCTTATAAAGGTCCACATATATTACCACATGACCCAGAAATTCTACTTCTAAATATTTTCCCAAGAGAAATGAGAGGATTATGATCACACAAAGACTTGTCCACAAGTGTTCATAGGAAATTTATATCATAGCCAAAAACTGGGATAAAAAAGCTCCCAAATATCCATCACCAGGTGATTGGATAAGCAATTTTTTACATATATCCATAGCATGGATCCACTCATTTGTTGTTGTTTTTTTAATCTCCCATTTCCTCATTATATTTGTGTTTTCCATTAATAATCCTGCAGTATATATCCTGCTATAGTTATTTTAAAGCCATTGTCTGCCAATTCCATCATCTCTGTTAATTCTATATCTTTTTATATTGAGTGAGCTTTTTCTTTATTAGTGAAAGGTTTTTGCTTCTGCACATGTGTAGTAAAATTTATTAGATGCTGGACTCTTGAAATTTTACATTGTACAGTATTGAATTTTCTTTAGCTTTTCAGGGGTGTAGAGCTTTGTTTTGACTGGTAATTAATTTACTTTGGGAACATCTTCATTGTTTAGAGGTCTGATTTTAAGCTTTGCTATGGTGATTCTACAGCTAAGTTAGCCCTACCACTAAGACATGACCCTTCTGGAATATTTACTGATTGTCCTGACTTTCGAACAAGGACTCCACACTTTGGGTGGTTAAAACTCAAATATCTACCACCACTGTATGAGTTCTGTAAATTGTTCAGATTCAGCTCCACAGTTGTTCTTTGTTCAACCTCCTGGAATTTCATCCTACGCATGTTCAACTTAATATTTAGCAACAGACTCATGGAAATCCTTATGCATATTTCTGGAGAATTTGCATTACATATCTCCCTTCTGTACTCACAAATTCCAGCCACCACTACCTCCCTCAATTCTGATCTCTGACTCCTCAGTTCAGCTTGATCACAAGACTCTGCTCAGGTTCTTCTTCCTTGAACAGTGGACTGAAATGTGCATCCAAGTAGAGAGCTAGGCAGTGATGATGTTGTCCTTATTAGTTTTCCCTTTCTCAGGAATGACAGTCCTGTGCTGCTTCTCGTCCAAAATGAAAATAATTGTTTCACATATTTAGCCCAGTTTTCTAGTTGTTTATGGTGGCTTGGCAAGTTTGGGCATTATTACTCCATCATGGCTTGAAGTGGAAATTTTTTTAAAATGTATTTTTGCTTTCCAAATATTTTGAATTTTATGTAGTTAAATTTAACTATTTTCCTTTATGATTTGTGTTTTTTGAGTCTTTAGAAAAATTCCCTTATCCAGAGATCATAATTTTTTGATAGCATTTTCAAATGGTTGGAGAATTTTGTTTTAATCGATATAGAATTTTATTTTCTCTGTTTGGTGCAATACAGAGATCCAATTTTTTTTTTTCTGATAGTCAAATATTCCCAAACTAGGCATTGATCATCCTTCTTTCTCCAATGATTCTGTGTACCACTTCTATTAACTACTTTTTAAGTAATAAGAGTAATAAAGCTCATAGGAAGAAAAAGGAATGAAAGTGAAAAAGAAGAAGAAGAAGGAGAAGGAGAAGAAAGAAAGAAAGAAAGAAAGAAAGAAAGAAAGAAAGAAAGAAAGAAAGAAAGAAAGAAAGAAAGAAAGAAAGAAAGTTCCAAAGTAAAATTCCCTTTCACATTCTCCCCAAACTCTCAATAATAAAGCACAGAGATAATCAATCACTCATAAGATTATTTCCTATAAAATAGACATACGAGATGGGACAATTACATTCTCGAAATCATCCTAGAAAAAGTGCTACATACCTCATTGCTGAATATCATTACAGTCACCTTCAAAGTACTCCCCTTGGGAAGCTATGCGCTGATGCCAGTGTCTAGTCCACCCTTCAAAGCAATTTTGGAACTCTTTTTGTGGAATGGCCATCAGAGTTGTCGTCGTATTACAGTTGATGTCCTGAATGTCATCAAAATGTCTTCCTTTAAATGTTTCCTTTATCTTCAGGTAAAGAAAAAAATCATTGGGGGTGAGATCAGGTGAATAGCGAGGGTGTTCTAATACAGTTATTTCTTTATTGGCTAAAAACTCCTTCACAGCCAGTGCTGTGTGAGCTGGTGCATTGTTGTGATGCAAGAGCCATGAATTGTTGGTGAAAAGTTCAGGTCGTCTAACTTTTACACGCAGCCTTTCAGCACTTCCAAATAGTAAACTTGGTTAACTGTCTACTTGGTACAAATTCATAATGAGTAATCCCTCTGATATCAAAAGAGGTTAGCAACATTATTTTGACTCTTGATTTGGACTGACAGAAATTTTTTGGTCGTGGAGAATTGGCTGACTTCTACTCTGCACTTTGATGCTTTGTTTCAAGGTCATATTGGTACACCCATGTTTCATAACAAGTGATAACATGGCCCAAAACATTGTCTTGCCTCTCCAAAAGGTCTTTGCAAACTTCAACTCTCTTTTGCTTTTGTTCATCAGTGAGTTCCTTCGGGACCATTTGTGCACACACCTTTCTCATGCCAAGATTTTCAGTTAAGATTTTCCTGATTGTTTCTCTATCAATGTTTACTTGGTCTGCTATGCTTCTCACAGTCAGCCAATGATTTTGATGCACAATTCAATGAATTTTTGCAATGTTTCCATCAGTTCTGCTCGTTACTGGCTGCCCTGACCTCTCTTCATCAGTGATGCGTTCTCTCCCCTCAGAAAAACGTTTAATCCATTTGTACACTGCCATTTTCTTTATGGCATTATCCCCATAAACTTGGACTAACGTGTCCCTGATTTCACTTCCACTCTTGCCAAGTTTAACAAGAAATTTAATGCTTATTCATTGCTCTAATCCAAGCTCATACATTCTCGTGATAGCACACAAAAACACACAATAATGAAAGCCACTTAGCAAGACACCACCACACATTGACAGGAACACAACTGTGAGCCACTAATATACCAAGGTTATGAAACCTTACTGAGCTGTTTGTGCAGTTCTGCCAATGTAAGCACACGATGGCAAGTTTGCGAACTTAATTGCCAGACCTCATAGTCAATGATATTGTAATAACTATGTATGGTGTCAGTTGGGTACTAGCTTTATCAGGGCAATCACTTTGTAAGTAATATACATGTCTAATCACTATATTGTTCATCTGAAACTAATATAATATTGTATGTCAACTGTAATTGAAAAATAAGAAAATTACTTTAAAAAGATGAATGAAAAAAGATTATTTCTAGCAAATTTATATATATCAGTATATATACCAGTATATATAAATATACTGGTACACACAGATATATATTTCTGCTATTTTAGGAACAAATTATGTGATTCTTTGTTAGGGTTATAGTTACATTTTGCTTCTGGAATCTAAATTAGTTTCTTTGACCTAATATAAGATAATAATAAATTTCAAGTGCATCTTTAATTATGGGAGCTTTATATAGTTCCTCTATTTAATCAGTTCTGCCATACTACACAAATTGACCATGTGTTTGATAGAACATTGCCTCTTTATTTGAGGACTCATGTTTCTGCAGACACAGAAAAAAAAAAAACAAGAAAAAAAAAAAAAACTTGTATTAGAAAAAGGACTGATTTATCCTTTGCCATTTTTATCTAGTTTTTTTGAAGGAGGGTATTGTGGGATAGAATGGGGAATTATGAAATTTCCTTTGTCCATGACAATCCCATTCTACAGCACAGCAGATCATAGAATATTTGATCTGGCTCTATCAGGCCATTTATGAACACCTGAACTTCCTAACCAGTGGGAAGCAATTGTAAAGCTTTGTGCTTTCTTGTCATAGTTGTCTGTGAGATTCCTTGGACTTAATTGCATAAGTAGTTATTCCACATTTGCCATTCATCATGTCACTTTCTAAGATCAAATTCTCTTTTGCCACTTATTAGCAGTATTATTACAGAAATATTGAGAGGTTAATTAACTTGCTCAACATTTCACAGTCATGTAAATGACAAGAGCCAGTATTTGAACCTGAGAGGGTCAGACTTCAAAGGCAATCCTTTTCTACGATACCACACTATTTTATTCTTTCTTACTCCCGTATGACATTTAGCATGTTGCTGTGTACATATTGTTTTCTCAGATAGATTTGACTTAGAGATAATAATTTTAAAACAAAACAGAGAATTGTTCATAGCAGTATCCCCTTTGATTGGGGGGTTCTGAATGAAGATACGTATTAATTTAACCACACAAATGAAAAAACAATGTATATATACATAAGATAAATGAAAATGAATATGCACAAGACTCTCATTAGACAAAAGGTGAACAAGAAGATTTTACTCTGTATATATAGCTACCAAAGGCAGATCAGCGAGTACTCAATTTATACACTATGTTGAAAATATTTTGGAGCCAAATATATACATAAAACAAAATGATACCTAGTTCTAAAATTTTCTGTGAGCTCTTCTAAATATTTTTAAAATATTCTACCTCAAGTCCTTAATATTACTTGAAATGTCAATGTAGTATAATATGCTCTGTTGTCTAAAACAGTGAGAAAATTCATTCCAAAGGAAAAAAAAGTGCAATAGCCCATTTGAAAGAGAAAAAAGTAAGGAACATTTGATGTGGAAGCTTTTTAGAAGAGCAGTGCTCTTGATGATTTATTTTATTGCTATCTATAACAGAAATGACTTCATTTTAATCATTTCACATGTTTGATTCAAATGAGATTCAACCTTGGGGCAGTAATTTCTGAATCCATTATTAGCTATTATGAAAATGATATTAAGATCTTTTGCTGCCTTTAGAATTTCTAAAAAGTTGGTACTAAAAATAAGTCATGCATTTACAAATTATCTTATTGATAAAATGACTGCCATTTCTTTCTCATAAACAATATATAAATAGTAAAAAAATGCTGCTTATTGCGCATTTACTACCTGCCAGGTACTGTGCAAATTATCTCCTTTAAGTTTATGTAACTTGGGCAGGGTCACATACTTAGTAAGTGACAGACGCAGGTTTTGAACTCCAGGTTGTGTGATTCCGTACATAGCACATGGTTCTGCTACATAAATGATGCATTGTATATGTATGTCAGTTGATGGTCAATGTCACCTTTCTATTTCAGAAATGTCAGGTTACTGAGTATACATTTTATTTTTTTGCTATGACTAACTAACTGGATAATATAACATGGACTACTCCAATATATTCTACTTTATTCATGTGAGTGACTGACAATAGTTCATGGTATACTTTTAAAGAAAGATGTAAAGACATGTGGAGAAAGTACTTTATCAAAAGGAGGAAGGATCAATACATTAGAAAGAGAATAACATTTGAAGTGTGGTATTTGAATCTTATATCAATGAAGACTAAGGACATTTGACAATTTCTGCAGCACTTTACAGCTTTGCCCCTAGCTACTGTCAAACGAGCTCATAATACAGTTAGATGAAATTCAGCTATTTCTGTTATGCAGCTCCTTTACTGAGTGACTAGAAATATTAGAAAAAATGAATTGTATATTCACATAGCAAAAATAATCTATTAAAATGTTACCATATGGACTAGAAAGCATCAAAAGCTGAAAAGAGACATTAGACTTGATGTCCAGTGCACAGGTTCAGAAGCACAAGGGAGATATTTTAATGATAACCAGGAGAATCTTAGAGAAGAATCTCTGGTGTGTTTAAACTTTCCCCCCTTTAATTTACTAAAGTATATATGTCTCTTTGTGTCAAGTCAGTGAAATGCTGGATTTAGCTGCAAGTTTGTAATATCATCTCTAACCCATGAAAAATTAAATTAATATGTAAGTAGATAGAAGAATAGAAAAACTCAACTTGCTGGGTTTTTTTTTAAATTAATTTCACCATCTTGTCTCACACAATACCGTTTTGATGGGATTATTGTAATATCCTTGAATTAAATTAAAGATTCATTAAGAATGTCCCTTGTTTTAATTTTTGCTTGCTCTGCTCACGTTGTTATGTTTCCTTGAACTAGAGCTGAAACATACACTCCTCCTCTTTCAAGAAGCTTCTTTTGAGTTTTTCCAGTTGAATGTGATCTCTCTTTGCTGTTTCTTTTTATAGTTTTTAATTCTTTTTTCCAGTGTCAAGAGCTTTGGGAATGAGACCACATCAGGTGTGAAACTTCAGGGGGTGGGTTTTTGAATGTGTCTGTCACGCAGGAACTCAGCTCCTGCTTCCCATACAAGAATGCAGGACACGGTGAGGCCAAAAAGGAACACCCACGGAGTCATAACACTATATTCTTGCTGGCAGTTGGGCTGGAGACACAGGAAGCAGGAGCCACACAATCTGCAATCTGCCGTCCGCTTCTCTACCAACCAACCCACCCCCTAGCGTAGCTACAGCAGTTATATCAGTGGCCAATGGCTAACTGGTAACAGCTGATGGCCACCTAGTCACAGTTGATGGCCATCTACTACCTGAGCCAGCACCTTTCTACATGAGGCCGAGAGCTGGAAACTGCTCCCTGGGACTCTGTCTCTACAGTGTCCTTTGGTGTAGGGCCCTGGGATGTCTTTTTTATGTAAACAATGGTATTATTAGAACTAATTTGGATATTCTGGAATTGGGATCAAGCTGTTCCTATGTGTTTTTTCAGGGCCTCTGCTAACAGCTAACCCTCACACTGGTATCTATTAGAGTATTCTACAAGGATTGACTCCATATAAGGTATTTTATAAACATTTGGTGTTTTTAAAAAAATGGAGTCTGAATACTATGGCAGAGACCGATAGCTCTCCCCCAATACCTATTCTCCCCTTCTTCATTTTATTAACAGATGTCCTTTTAAGTTTTAGCAGTGCACATGCTGTTTACCTAGAGACTACTCTTCCAAATTTCCCTTGCAGCTTGATGTGCCATGTGACTAAATTTTTCATCAGTGTTATGTGAGCCAAAATGATGTGTTCAACTGTTGTGCCACTTACTAGAAAGAAGACTGCTTGCCCCTCAACTTACTTTCATCCTTCGTTTCAATGGCAGCTAGGGAGCAAGCCCTCAAACAACACCTTAGGATGTGGCAGAGCAATGACATAGAAGGTATCTAGGGAGCTACCTTAGCCTGTGGATCAGAACACATACTGACCGTGGACCAGCACCTATCTATGAGAGAAAAATAAACTTCTATCACTTCTTCTGGGAGTTCTTCATTACAGTTGCTTAGATTTGGGTATAGATCCTAATACTAAGTTTGCTTTCATCAGGATCACTTGTGCTCCATTTCAGCTCTACTGAATAAGAATTCCAGCATTGGATTTTAAGAATCTTCATGTTAACACATTTTCTAGATGAATCTAAAACACTCGAAATTTGAGAATCACTAGCATAGTGGTTAGGGGAATGGAATTGGAGACAAATGTATCCAAGTTTGAAACATAGTCTTGTTGCTTACTAGCTGTATCCATGGCTTCTCCCCTCTCACATATCCCTGCCAACCCTCAGCTCTTAATATCCCATTTCCGGCTCCTGTGTTATTGTCATGCAGGGTGTCATGCGGGGTCTCTAGTCCTGTTCCCCACATAAGAACGCAGGATATGGTGAGTCCAAAAAGGAACACCAACGGAGCCATAAATAGGGGAGTCATACCACTATAGTCTTGCTGGTGGCTGGGTTGGAGACACAGGAAGCAGGAGCCACATGATCCGCAATCTGCCGTCCACTTCTCTGCCAACCAACCTCACTTGCTAACTGCAATCTGCACTTACTAGCTTAGCCATGGCAGTTATATCAGTGGCTAATGGCTAACTGGTTATAGCTGATGGCCAACTAGTCACAGCTGAAGGACATCCAATCACAGTTGATGGCCATTTACTACCTGAGCCAGCACCTTTCCATGTGAGGCCGAGAGCCTGGAAACTGCTGTCTGGGACTCTGTCCCCACACTCTACCCCTACAGGGTCTTGCCTCACAATCTACCTGACAAGCATCTTCCATGAGGAGCCCTGTGCCATATTAGCCTATAGGCACCTATGGTGTCATGCCGGGTGTCAGGCAGGGTCTCAGCTCCCACTTCCCACATAAGAACGCATGACATGGTGAGGCCAAAAAGGAACACCCGCGGAGCCATAGGTAGGGGAATCATACCACTATAGTCTACTGGAAGCTGGAGTCATATGATCTGCAACCTGTTGTCTGCTTCTCTGCTTGCCAATCAACCGACTGACTCGACTCTACTCGACTCTCCAAACAGCACAGCAGCAGCAGTTATATCAGGGGCTAATTGGGTAACTGTTACAGCTGATGGCCAATTACCCACAGCTGACGGCCATCTACTACCCGAGCCAACACCTTTCCACGTGAGGCCAACAGCCTGGAAACTGCTCTCTGGGACTCTGTCCTCACACTTCACCCCTACAGGGTTTCACCTCACAATTTACGAGACAAGCATCTTCCACAAGGGTCCCTGTGTCATATTAGCCTACAGGCACCTACGGACAGAAAGAAACAGTAGCCTTGGGAACCAACAATGGCAAACCCCTTCCATCAGGGAGGATACATGCCAGCTTCTTGTCCTGGGAAAGGAGGGTCACAGCCACTGGCACCTTTCCCGGTTTGTGGTACCAGAACTTTATGGCAGTGCTTGGGGTGTAAGTTGTGAATTCAGTCACAGTTGGGTTGCCAGTAGCAATGCTCCCGGGACCCAAAGGTTGCTCATGTTTTACCTTTTGCTTCATAATGGGTCGGACGTGAGGATTCAGAGCTACATTGTCTCCATTCCCATCATCCACCTCTGCCTCAGCGTCTCCACTGTGGGGCTCGTTCTCTGACAGGTGGACCTGAGCTTCCAGCGCCTCCCACCGGGACACCTGGTCCCACACCTGGGCTATTCCAGCAAGCGCTTCCTCCGAGTTATGATGCACCGCGGTGAGAACCTTCTCCAACTGGGGGTCCCGAGCTTCTAGGGCCTCCCCCGGGGGCTGCTGGTCCCACACCTGAGCTATTTCATTAAGCGCATCCTCCATGTTATGACCCAAGGCTGTGAGGAACATCCAGCCCACAAGTCCTGCTGAAGCCTTCGCCTCCTCTGGCAACCGCTCAGCTAGAACTTGCAGGGCCCTCTCCACACTGGCCAAAGAGCCATCCATGACCTCCCATCCCTCCTCGGGGGTCCAACTCCTGAGAACAGTGGCTACCGGGTACCACACACTGTGTGGGGGCCACATGTCCTCCTGCCCAGAGTCAGACTCCATTCCTACCTGGTCGGAATCTTGCTCGCTGTGTCAGGTGACCAATTGGGTGGAGGCCTCGGTGTAAAACGTCCACAAGTCTAGGAGCCCATGGCAACAACAGACTACCAAGAGGAAGATGACTCTTGCTTTGGCCAACAGGGTGGCGTGCCATCCAGAGGCTTCAGAGGACCACCAATTCACGGCGGAGCGGGGGGTCACGTTTCTCCCAAGCACATCGCGTTTCCTGTTCCTGGTGCTGCTCCTCACAGGCTTCCCGACACTGACTGTTCATGCGCACAAAGTGCCCCACCATCCTTTGGAAAGTTTTGGCCGGCACCATACCCTGCTCATGAAACTGAGCTTTCATACGTATAAACTGCTCCATTACCGCTTTGGTGCTCTGGCCGACACCGTACCTTGCTCGCTGGGCCATTTGTCATGCAGGGTGTCATGCGGGGTCTCTGGTCCTGCTCCCCACATAAGAATGCAGGATATGGTGAGGCCAAAAAGGAACACCAGTGAAGCCATAGATAGGGGAGTCATACCACTATCGTCTCACTGGCTGCTGGGTTGGAGACACAGGAAGCAGGAGCCTCATGATCCCGCTGTCCGCTTGTCTGCCAACCAACCTCACTTGCTAACTGCAATCCGTCTCCCTGCAATCCGCAATCCGCAATCCACAAACTGAACTTGCTAGTTTAGCCATGGCAGTTATATTAGTGGCTAATGGCTAACTGGTAACAGCTGATGGCCAACTAGTCACAGCTGATAACCATCTACTACCCGAGCCACCACCTTTCCCCATGAGGCCGAGAGCTTGGAAACTGCTTTCTGGGACTCTGTCCCCACAATTATGCAGCTACTTACCCCAAGAGTTAATGTAGCATGTGGCTGTTTATCCTCTTGTTATCTCAAGAAGGAAGCCTCCTCAGTGAATGTTTTTATCCCTTTACCTCATAATATACAGGTGCAGTCTTCTAGTTGGCAACCTTTAAACTCCTTTTCTCTCCACTTTTCTGTCCTGACATGGCAGTCGGATTCTTTTGTAACCTCGTGTATTAAGAAAAGGTAATGTTTTTATTTTGTTTATTTGTTCAAAATGTATGTAGACTACATGTATTTCTTCCAGAGTTTGCTAAAAACTGCTGATTCCTGGTTTCACAAAGGATATTTATTACAAAATTCTGGGACGTAGCCCAGGAATCTGCATTTTAACTGGTTTTCTCAGTTGACTTGTATGCACGCTAAAGGTTGAGTACTTCTAATTGTACCAACACTCTGAGAAACCAGTAACAATTTTTGCAGTAAACCCACTCCCTGCTGTCATTAGGGTGTATATAGAAATAAACTTAATTATTCTACATACTAAAACTCGGCCTAATAAATCAAGATAGGGAGAGTTTCAGACCTGTCTGCCCTGGAAAGTATATCTCTCTGATCCTTAATTTTAGAAGCCTGTGACCACTTAGTTTGAGCATTTCTGTTGACCATGACTCATATATATATGTATGTATATATATATATACATATATATGTAGATACATATATATGTATATATGTATATATATACATTATATATATATATATACATATATATACATATACATATATATATATATATATATATAGAGAGAGAGAGAGAGAGAGAGAGAGAATTGCAAATGACTAAACCCAATGCAGGAGTTGTGGAAGGAATACCTTCAAACAACATCTTGATCTGCACTCCAGAGTTAATAGGTTTCCAGTGTAGCATTTTATTGTCTGAAAATGATGAAACTTTGTACTGCATCTCAAAAGCATTTCTCAGTCACAAAGAGTGAATAATTGTTAGGTAGGAGAGATCTCAGGTTTGACTTTGCGAAGCCCATTTGTCACTTTCTTTAAGGAAAGGCCTTTCTCTTTGGATTATTTTCCTTTCTTACCTGGTTAATCAATTCTCAATTTAGCATGCCCTTGACTCTTACTGGACAAGGACAAGATAAACTAGTTTGTAGTTTCCAGGTTCATTTTTGTCGTCCTTGTGATATAAGTTGTAGTTCCTTTGGCTGATTTTCACTTCTTGATGTCTTTTTAGTCTTAAAATGTTATCATTATTACCTATAGCACTAACAAAATAAACCATTTATGAACAAAGCAAAGAGCTTTAACTGTTAATTATATATTACAGTCCTTTGCCATCTATGTTTTTTTATTACATTTCAAATAATTTTGATAGTGATCACTAGTAGTCATTTAGCTCTTTTTATATGCCTGAAATCATCCCAAATTCTTTGCATATATTATTCTATTTTATCTTCATTTTATCAGAGGATACTGAGGCTCAGAAAAGTTAAGTGATTGGCCAAGATCACGAAGCTGTAAGTGAAAGAGCTAAAATTGAAACTGCTAACCACTACGCTTTGTATAAAACCATACCCATGAACAGTAACACTGGTAAGCACAAATAGCACAGATATTTGCATTGACTTGTCTTAGTCATTTGTCATTTAGAGGCACAGAACAGCACAAGTTCATCTTTATGCACAGGTAGCATAGGTGAGCCACAGGATGTGATTCCAGAGCATATAAAGGAATACTTCTCAACTCAGATTCTCCTTTTAAAAAGTTTTCAGGGCAGCTGGTTGGCTCAGTGGTTAGAGTACAGTGCTCATAACACCAAGGTCGCTGGTTCAATTCCCACATGGGCCAGTGAGAAGCAACAGCTTGAGCTTGGTGCTAAGCTGCTAGTGGGTGGCTAGTTGGCTCAATGGTTGGAGTGCAGTGCTCATAACACCAAGGTCACCGGTTCGATCCCCCATGGGCCAGTGAGCTGCGCCTCCCACAACTAGATTGAAAACAACACCTTGACCTGAAGCTGAGCTGTGCCCTCTACAACTACCGCTTTTCCCCGAAAATAAGAACCAACCAGAAAATAAGCCCAGCATGATTTTCAGGGTGACATCCCCTGAATATAAGCCTTAATGCATCTTTTGAAGCAAATCTTAATAAAAAGACTTGGTCTTATTTTCGAGGAAACACGGTAGATTGAAAGCAACGACTTGACATGGAGCTGATGGGTCCTGGAAAAACACACTGTTCCCCAATATTCCCCAATAAAAATAAATAAATAAATAAATAAATAAATAAATAAATAAATAAATAAATAAAAGTTTTCAACAACCTGCTGACTATCTGATCATCCGTTGTTTGAATGTAGAAGCTTTATTCATTTAAGGAAAAGAACAAGATTGGAGATGGATAATTATTGTGTCATGGCTAGCCAAAGTACTTTGCATATTTACCCATTTACTCATCACAGCAGCATTTTGATGGAGGTTGTATATATCTATGTAAAAAATAAGGTGGGATAGCAGAACTAAGGCTCATGGAAGTTACATACCTTACCTTAGAAACCAAAATTTGAATGCAGAGCTATCTGATTCAAAAGCACATGTTCTTCTGACTACATTAAGCTTTGTCCTGGTTATAATATAAATACCTAAGATGGGAGGGATGAGAAAGAGTTACTATTAAAAAGTAAAGGCTAGAAATATATATATAGCAAATGTGAATAGTGGTTATATTGCTGAGTGCTAGAATAATGACTGTTTTACTCCTGCATTTTTACAATGTTTTCTGCACTTTCTAAATTTCTTATAATGAATACAGATTATTGTTTTTTTATATATATATTCCACAATTTATTCAACCATTCCTGTGCATGTATATTTTCACTTTCTTTTGCTGTCATTTCATTTTGGCCATTGATGACAATAGTTCAATAAACAGCTTAATACAGATTATTTTAAAGCCTGTATTGTGAAATAGTGAAGCCTGGTTTTATTTTTAAGGAAGATGACTTTTGAGGCAATACCATAAGGCAGTAGTTTTAAGCTGTGTTCCATGAAGCCCTAAAATTCCATGGAATGGGTAATTATGAGGGAAAGCCAAGTGAATGGGACTTGGGAACTCCATCTAGATTTCAAAGAAAAATATTCAGATTTTATCAGTTTTCTATATTGGATTATAACAAAATAATTCCTTTGCTAAAAAGAAACAAAGACTGGAAACCACTGTCACATAGGATTGGAGTAATAAATCCACCTATATGTCACTTAAGTCAATAGTTTTCCAGAAGTGAAAATTATCCCCATGAAATCAGAAGATATCTGATATTGCTAATTTGTGCCCATATTTCTGTCCATTTCAAATCATGAGTCCTACACATGAAAACAGCGTATTTTCTTAGGTTCTTCCGTTCAAAGCAATAGAGAAAAGGCATTTAAGGGAACTTCCAGGTGTCACCTCAGGAAGGCTGTTCAGGCTCCTAGGTCAGGGACCATAAGTATTTGAACCTTTAAAAAAATTGTTCATTTCTTTTTATCTCTACTGATATTTGACATTTTAACTATTATTCTTATAGTACCTAGTATTAAAGTCCTTAAAATAAAAATGGCTGCTATAGTGTGTCTTTCTTCACAAGTAGCAGCCAAAAAAGGGGAGCTGAATAAAATATAATGCACCTGCTGTTGGAGGGTGAGAAACCCCAAAGGACAGAGTGGTAGCTACAGAAAGATGGGGAAAACAGGGTAAGTCCATGGCTTCTTGTAGCAAGGATGGAAAGACTGAACAGGGCATTGGCCTAAATCTGACTGCTAGTTCTGGTAAGTCAAGCCCCCTAATTGTTGTTGCTTCTTCCAATTTGACTTACTCCTCAGAGATAAGTTAAGATGCCCCACTGCCTATTTTCTGCTTGGCATAGAGTTGGAGTTCAATCCATACGATGACTGACCGAGTTCTTCAGAGACTTTTCTTACGCATACTGGTTGTTTTACTGTAACTAAGGGGAAACATTTCAATGCTAGTATTCATATAGAACATCATGAATTATGAAAAGATTTCTCCTTGGAAATCAGGAGCAGCTTTATAGAAGGCAGCCGTGAGTGGAAGCACAATCCTCCTGTATAAAACACTTTCCTCTGGGCTATTGCAGGAGAGAATGAATTGAGAATCTGCATCAAGAGAGGAGCAGCTGTAGTTAACTCTGATCAGTTTCCATTTTGTTATTCACCATTTATGTAAATAGAAATGTGTGCAAAGGAAGCAAAAGCTAAGCTACAACCACACTCAGTCACATAATCACATGAAGCCAAGGTAAATATACCATCGGAAAACATGTTCGTGTTTAATAATAGAAACAAATGTATTCAGCACCAGAAATAATTTAAGACTTTATTGAACAGCTTTGTTCTCCCTTTCACTCTGTATTGGTATTATTCACTCTTTGGCAGGCTTTTTTTTCTCCTTTATTTCTCCATGGATAAACCCATCAAGTTTGAAATGGAAAGGACTTAAAGGTTTCTAATCATTAGTTAATTCCATAACTATTTCACTTCAGGACATGAACATTTGAAGTGCTTGTAGTCAGACATGTTCTACATTTGATGCAAGCAGCCATGAGAGGAGCAGAAGCTTTCCTTTTAAACACTTGGGAAATGCCTCATGGCTGACAGCTGAAAGAGGTCTGCATATTTGGTAAGAATTTTAGCTAAATCAAAGCCAGCATTCAAAATGCAAAGGTCTGGAAATCACTTTATTTTGTTTTCTCCCCCTGTCCTTTGCTTCCCTTTTTGTGAGACCATTTTCAGGAAACTGTGGGGCTGCCTACAGTATGCTGAGTCTGGGTCCTTGATGTGTAGTTGTGTGGTTGTCCCTTGAAGCAGTGGCCAGGACTTAGTTTTTGAAGCTATTCCAATCGGGCATTTCTCATTCATAGTCAGGCCATGAGTAATACCGTGTTTCCCCAAAAATAAGACCTAACCGGGAAATAAGTCCTAGCATGATTTTTTCAGGAGGAAATCCCCTGAACATAAGCCCTAATGCATCTTTTGAAGAAAAACTTAATATAAGACCCACTCTTATTTTCAGGGAAACGTGCTAGATGGGCCACCTTATCCACACAAAAGTGGAGATTCTATATAGCTTAAAAATGTAAGTTGATTTTTTTTCTCAGAAAGAGATAATATAGTTATAAAAAGTCCATTAATACATATGTGGTAGTAGAAAATGAAATCCCAATTTAATTTAATACATCAATGTATTATCAAAGAAAAGCTATAATATAGAAATACATACTTATGCATACCATGCTTTCTAGATATGAGACTTAAAAAATAGAAAAAGCATACAGAAACAATGGCAAAATATATATTTTAAATTATAATATTTATCCCCATGTTAAAGTTACTTTAATTGTTTATTTACATGAGAAAGATTAAGCATCCATGAAAACGTTAATAAAATTGAAAGAGTTGTTGAAAACTTTTTTTTGTTGTTCTTTTCTAGTAAATGCCCCGCAGAGAAAAAAAAAAACCTGGCTCTAAATGCCAGTTTGATGTGAGCTTGTGTCCCTGTGTCCTTGTGTTGTTTGCTAAAAAAACATCAATGAAACACACCCTTAGGGATAGAAGAATGTAAGATCTGAACTTAATGAAGGTTGAAAATGACTAATATTGATGTCCTTATCACAGATGACAAGAGGGCTAGGCGGCTGCTCTGCCATAATGGCCCTGTACTAGTTCAAAAGCTTATTATTTGAAAACTGCAGTGTTCATGCCAAGATCTTTCACCCGATGTTCATTAGCATAAAATGTTTTCACCTCCTGTTCCCCAAGCTTTACACTGAAAACAGTGCATTCTACTGATGTTCTAGCAAAATCTTCTCCCTGGACAGTTTTTTTTAACTTTTAGCATTTCAAGACCCCCTCGCCCCCAGAAGGGAAAGGTGACTTTAGGATTATTTTCTATGCAAGAATGATAATGCTTCTTTATATAATAATAAAAAAATGTGTTTGGTTTATTTTGGCTAAATTCACGCTCTTTTTATAAAATGTGTGAATTTGTTAAGTGTCTCCAAATATGTGTGAGATAAAATTAATAGATAAAAGGGATTTCAAATGCTAACTAATGCAATCCAAACCCCTCACAGACGACATTCTTTTTTCATTCACTGAAAATTAGCCTTTATTAAAAGTGAAAGCTTTCTCTTTATACATATATATATGTATGTATGTATATGTATATATGTATAAGTTTATATATATATATATATAAACTTAATATTTATACATAGATACATATATATGTATATATATTAAGTTTATTGGGGTGAGATGTTAGTAAAGTTACGTAGATTTCAGGTGTACAATTCTTTAATATATCATCTATATATCACATTTTTGTTCACCACCCAGAGTCAGTTCTCTTTCCATCACCATAAATTTGATCCTCTTTACCTTCATCTACCACCTCCCTCCCCCCTTACCCTCTGGTAACCACTGAACTACTGTCTGTGTCTATGAGTTTTTGTTTCATTTGTTTGCCTTGTTCTTTTGTTGTTTTCAGTTTTATACATACCACATATCAGTGAAATCATATGGTTCTCTGCTTTTTCTGTCTGACTTACTTTGCTCAGCATTATAATCTCAAGATCCATCCAAATTGTTCCAAATGGTACTATTTCATCTTTTCTTATGGCAGGATAGTATTCCATTGTGTATATGTACCACAATTTCTTTATCCAATCATCTATTGAAGGACACTTTGGTTGTTTCCATGTCTTGGCCACTGAAGTAAACCTGCAATGAGCATTGGAGCACATATATCTTTACAGATAAATGTTTTCAGATATTTTGGTATAACACGGCACTTCTATAACACGGTTTTGCTCTATCACAGTTCGAGAATTGGGGATACCCTCATACAACACAGCCTCCTAGAACATGGTTTCATTCTAACACAGTTTGAGAATTAGAGAAATCCCCATACAACACGAAGTGCAATAAGAGCTTTGAAGAGCAAAAGATATCTCATTTGGAATTTTTCATTTGAGCGTGGCTATCATATCAGATTTGACTGCAGAATTTCCTAAAGGAAGATCCTTCCACTGAAAGAAACACAAAGTTTAAGAGAGAACTTCACAAGTGCTTAGCACCATATAACAAAATTTATAAAGATCTCTCAGCTAAAAGCAAGCAATCTAAAATAACAGATTTTTGCAAAAATTACAGAATAGAAGTCAAGATAATGCAGAAGAATGTCCAGAGGATGAAGATGTCAAAAAGAAAACGCCCTCAGTTAATGGTGCTTAGTAGTGATGATGAAGAAAACATTATTTAATGCATATAAATATGTTACACTTTTGGTGAAAATTGCTTTAATAAAGTATTTCTCTTATAAAAATATAAAAGTATGTTTTTTTGTTTATTTGGTTTTCTTTTGGAACCTAACCCTCTTTTTTGTACCAGTTCTTTGTTTCATATAACCCGGATTCACATACCACAGCATTTTTTAGGAACCTAACAACCGTGTTATACGGATATTACCTGTAGATACCCAGGAGAGGGATTTCTGGGTCATATGGTAATTCTATTCTTAATTTTTTGAGGAACCTCCACGCTGCCTTCCATAACGGCTGCACCAGTCTGCATTCCCACCAACAGTGTATGAGGAGGGTTCCTTTTTCTCCACAGCCTCTCCAACACTTGTTACTATTTGTCTTGTTGATGATAGTCATTCTGACTGGGGTGAGGTGATATCTCATTTCAGTTTTTATTTGCATTTCTCTGATGATTAGTGATGGTGAGCATTTTTTCATATCTATTGGCCGTTTGTATGTCCTCTTTGGAGAAATGTCTATTGAGGTCCTCTGTCCATTTTTGAATTAGATTATTTGTTTTTTCTGTTGTTGAGTTGTATGAGTTCCTTATGTATTTTGGGTATTAGCCCCTTATCGGAGGCGTTGTTTGCAAAAATCTCCCATTTGGTTGGTTGCCCCTTTATTTTGTCGATAGTTTCTTTTTCTGTGCAGAAGCTTTTAAGTTTGATATAGTCCCATTCATTTATTTTAGCTTTTACTTCCCTTGCTTTTGAGGTCAAATTCATAAAATGCTCTTTGAACCCAAGGTCTATGAGTTTAGTACCTATGTTGTCTTCTATATAGTTTACTGTTTCGGGTTTTATGTTTAGGTCTTTGATCCATTTTGAGCTAATTTTGGTACATGGTGACAGATAGCAGTCCAGTTTCATTCTTTTGCATGTGGCTATCCAATTCTCCCAGCACCATTTATTAAAAAGGCTGTCTTTTCTCCATTGTTTTTGGCTTCTTTGTCAAAAATTATCTGTCTATATTTATGTGGGTTTATTTCTGGGTTCTCAATTCTATTCCATTGGACTATGTGTCTGTTTTTCTGCCAATACCATGCTGTTTTGATTATTGTTGCCCTGTAGTACAAGTTGAAGACAGATGACATTCTTATATATTATCTATTCTTATTCCCTTCTTGAAGTAAAAATAAAATCAAAAAGGAACTTATGGATGGACCATCATGTTGACATCAAATATGTCATAACCAACATTACTAAGGGTGTACTGATGCAGATATTTTCACTGTTAGTACAATAAATGCAATTTTTGAAGGAGTTTCAAGAAAAAAAATTGTGTTTTTCTTTGTGTGTGTGTGTGTTAAGATAATAAATTGAACTAAATATTTATTTCTCCTTCTGTGGCATATATAGCTATTTGTTTCCCAGTATCTACTTTCCCTTCTTCCCTGGTAATAGAACCCCTTTTTGAATTGGGTACATATTCAGGTCACTGTTGTAACTCACTGTGGCCAAAAGGTCTAGTTAGTGGAACGTAACATAATGTGTGCCCTTGTTTACCACTTCTACCTTCCTGCTGGATGGAATTCCTATATGATGGCTGGGTGGAACCAGTTACTGGAACTATGAAATAGAAGCCATACACTGAAAAGGTTAGAGAAAAGAGAAGGAGCTTGAGTCCCCACTGATCATGGAACCACAATGTCAGCCCTGGATTTTTTACCTCAAGATTTTGTTCATATGAAAAAGAAATAAATTTCTATCTTGTTTGAGTCACTCTTTTTTTTGGATTTCTGTTATTCATAGCTAAACATGTTCCTAACTGATAAGCCACCAGTTCTCACTAAAGGACAAAATCAGGTAAAACATTCATAGAACTGAAAAACAAGGAAGGATACCCTAAAAATCCAAAAAATTTGAGGACATTTTGAAAAAATATAAAACTTTTTGGTATGTTGAAATATTTTACAAATAAAAAATAAATAAAACAAATGGTAACAAATAAAGGGAAAATCCAATCACTATTGATAAATCCACAACAAAAAGCAAAGCCAAACTCCCCCACCTGAGACATAATTAGGCTGGTATCCTTTCAAAGTAAAAGAAAAGGAGTTTTAAAAAAGGTTAGTTGCTTTTGGTTTATATACCACATATCAGTGAAATCACATGGTTCTCTGCTTTTTCTGTCTGACTTATTTCGTTCAGCATTACACTCTCAAGATCCATCCATGTTGTCACAAATGTTCCTATATCATCTTTTCTTACCGCCGAATAGCATTCCATTGTGTATATATACCACAACTTCTTCATCCATTCATCTATCGAAGGACATTTTGGTTGTTTCCATGTCTTGGCCACCGTAAACAAAGCTGCAATGAACATTGGAGCACACGTGTCTTTATCTCTAAATGTTTTCAGATTTTTTGGGTAGGGGATTTATAGATGATGTAATACAGAATTGTACACCTGAAATCTATGTAATTTTACTAACAATTGTCACCCAATAAATTTAATAAAATTTAAAAAAAAGGTTAGGCAAGCAGTAAACTACGTAACAGACCTCTGCCATCATATTACCCTCCTTCTTCTTCACTAATAATTACTGCTCTAGCCAAACACACATGACTCTAGGCTCCCAGAAGATAAGACGCTAACAGAGGTTGATCTCACTAAATGAGCCATTAGTGCTTGCATTTTCTGCCAATTAACAGCAATAAAGGAAGTTGGGTTTTACCACACACACATACCCTGTATGAGAGACTGGTCATGCCCACTCATATACATTCTCCCTTTCTTCTTTTTTAAATAATAGAATCCCCAAGTTTCATCAGTGCATACTACCATCCACCTAGAGAACACATGTCCAGCTTCACTTGCAGTCAAGTGTGGGTGAAAAAAGTGATGTGTGCAACTTCTGGTTACATCCTTAATAAGGAAACTGTGTGTCCTCTTTATCATTTCACTTTCTTGCTAGCTGGGAAGTGCCAGCAGTTGGAGCAGCTACTTAGAACTCAGAGATGGAAGCTCCAAGCTTAAGTGTGGAAGAGCCACCACTTCTAGCTCACCTCTGGACTGTTATAATACAGATAAATAAAATTCTAACTTATATAAAACTCTGAATTCTTGAGTCTTATTATCACGGTGAAACATAATCAATATTTAAATATTGAATCTACTTTAAAAAAAAAATCTCGGAAAATAGAAACCGAATGGTCAATTCCGAAATGTATACTACGAAACTATTAAAATTTAATGTTTAGAGAATGATCCAAGATGGTAGAGTAGATAAACACTGTGCCTGCATCCTTCCATGAACACATGAAAATTACAACTAAATTATAGAACAATCAACCTGGAGAACCATCTGAAGTCTGGCTGAACAGAAGTTTTATAACTAAGAATATAAAGAACAAGCCACGTCAAGACTGGTAGGAGGAGTGGAGATGCGAAACGGGCCCAAACCTCAATGTGGCAGATGAAAATTGGGAGGAATATCTCATCCACAGAGGTTGCCCCCAGAAGAGTGAAGGACCCCAGGCCCCTACACCAGGCTCTCCAGCCAGGAGTACTGGGATGGGAAGAAAAGCCCCCACAACATCTGGCTGTGAAAAACAATGGAGATTCTGACTGTCTGGGTGAGAAGGAAGGCAATGGGAAACCCAGACATCCTCTTAAAGGGACCACGCACAGACTCACTTGCTCGCAGGCACTCACCCTGGGCTCCCGCAGAGGGACAGTGACTTGCGGGGCATCAGAGACATACGGTAGCAGTCTGAGGTATGTGGCTTCGAGGTGTGAGCTGGAAGATAGTCGCCATTTTTCCTGTGTGAGGTCCCCCTCCCAAGCAGCCCACAGGTGGGCACCATATTTCCTGTGTTGATCCAGTCCCCTCCACTTACAGCCAGATCTGAATCTGATTGGTCTGGTGAGCTCCAAAGCTCTGCCCTGCTGACTCACTGAAACCCTGCCTCACCCAACTCTGTACCACAGGAGGATTTAATGGCTGCTGAACCTTATCGGAGCTGGCAGGTAGCAGCAGATGCCAGCAGGTCCAAGGGTGTCCTGGCTTTTTGTGGAGCTACTCCAGGCCCCGGTATGGCCCGATACTTGTGGCAGCCATCCTCAGTTTGCAGTGTGGCCTGTCCCACATGCCATCAAGTCCAGCACAGGCAGTGACCAAACATGGATCATGTTGTAACTCCTACCAGGTTCTCCCCAGCCAGTCATAGCAGTGGGTGACCTGGGTCTGCACCCAAGCCCCTCCTAAGTGGTCCCTGATCCAACACACTGGGAGGTCGGCTTCAAACCACAGCAGCGCACTGCACAATTAGCCCCACAAGTGGCACACCCAAAGTGCAGTCTCGATAGGCACCGGAGCCCTCTGTGGTGAATCCCACTGCATGTGATAAGTCCCCCAGCATAGCAGCCTGTAAGCTGTGGACATGGCCAAATCCCACAGCCATTGAGCCTGAGATTCCTACCTACTTATATGTTAGTAGCAATCAAGACTCAACTATTACAGGAGGGCACACACAATCCACACAAGGGACATTCATGAAGCACCTGGCTCAGATGACCAGGGAGACTATGCCTCAGCGTCCCACAGGACACCTACTACATAAGACACCCAGCCAAGCCTGGGAAATGTAAAACAAACATAGAGAGGAAGCAAAAATGAGTAAACAAAGAAATATAGCCAAATGAAAGAGAAAACTCCAGAAAAAGAACTAAATGAAATGGACACAAGCAATCTACCAAACACAGAGTTCAAAACGCTGGTTATAAGGATGCTCAAAGAACTTAGCGAGAACTTCAACAAAGAGATAGCAAACATTAAAAAAGGACATAGAAACCATAAAAAAAGAACTAGTCAGAAGTGAAGAATACAATAATTTAAATGAAAAATGCACTAGGAGGAATCACCAGCAGACTAGATGAAGCAGAAGATTGAATCAACAATTTGAAAGACAATTGGAACACCAAAAGGAAAAAAAGAATAAAAATAAAAATGAGGATCATTTAAGAGACCTCTGGGACAACATCAAGCATACCAACATTCGTATCATAGGGGTACCAGAAGGAGAAGAGAGAAAGCAAGGGATTGAGAAACTATTTGAAGAAATAATGACTGAGAACTTTCAATGTCAATGAATTAAATGCTTTGATCAAAAACAGAGTGGCTGAATTCATAAGAAAACAAAACCCTTACACATGCTGCCTACAAAGACACATTTCAAATTCTGAGATACACAAAGACTGAAAGTAAAGGAATGGAAAAAGATATTTCATGAAAATGGAAATGGAAAAAAAAAATCTGGGGTAGCAATACTTATAACCAGACAAAATAGACTGTAAAACAAAGGCTATTACAAGAGACACTAAAGGACCCAGTAATCTCACTTCTGGGTAATTATCCAAAGAAACCCAAAATGCTACTTTGAGGGGACAGGTGCATCCATATGTTCATTGCAGCATTGTTTACAATGGCCAAGATGTGGAGTCATCCTGGGTATCTGCTGATGGATGAATGGATAAAGAAGAGGTGGTACATATATACAATGGAATATTGCTCAGCCATGGGAGGGAATGGATTCTTGCCAACTGTGGTGGCATAAACGGACCTGGAGGGTATTGTGCTGAGTGAAGTATGTCAGACAGAGAAAGACAGATGCAATGTGATTGCACTTATATGTGGAATCTAAAGAACAAAATAAACAAACAAAATAGAAACAAACTCATAGATACAGAGAACATTTTGATGGTTGCCAGATGGGAGGAGGGGTGGGCGGGAGTGGTGGCTGAAAAAGGTGAAGGGATTAAGGAATACAAATTGGTTGTTACAAAAATAGTCATGGGGATGTAAAGTAAAGCATAGAGAATATAGTCAATAAGATGGTAATCACTATGTATAGTGCCAGGTGAGTACTGGACTAACCCAGGGGATCACTTCTTAAATTATATAAATGTCTAACCACTATGCTGTGTATCTGAAATTAATATACAATAGTATTGAATGTCAACTGTAATTGAAAAAATTAAAAAGGGGGGGAAAAGGTTAAGAGGAATAAGAAGTCCAAATTTCCAGGTATAAAACAAATAAGTCATGGGGATGTAATGTACAGCATAGGGAGTATAGTCACTAATATTGTGGTAGCATAGTACGGTGTCAGATGGTTGCTGGACATCTGGTCAGATGGTTGCATGGTGATCACTTCTTTATGTATATAAATGTTGAACAACTATGATGTACACCTGAAAGTGATATAATATTGTATGTTAGCTATATTTTTAATAAAAATCTTTAACAAATCAAAAAAATTAATGATTAATAATTTATTTTAGACTCCAAGAAAATCATTTAGAGAAGAAAATGATGTAGGCATCAGATTGATATATAGTCATACACAAAGAAAGATAATGGTGGAACATCTTCAAGAAACACACACAAAAAATAAGCCAAATATTTTAATCCTACCACACTGTCAAGTATGATGTTTATAGAAAACAGTTTTAAATATATAAGAACTCAGGGCATACTGTATTTATAAGCTCTTCTTGAGGAACCTACTGAAAGACTATTGTGGTTGAATTATATCTCCCCAGAAAATATGTGAAATTCAAAGCCTCAGTACCTGTGAATGTGACCTCATTTGAAAATAAGGTCATTGGAAATATAATCAAGTTATGAAGAGTTCATATTAAATTAGGGTGGTCCATAACCCAATATTACTGGTGTCCTTATTATAAGAGGAGAATAGACACAGGCACAGAGAGGGGAGAATGCCATGTGAAAATGGAGGCAGACATTGGGCAAATGTGTCTACAAGACAAGCAATACCAAGAATTGCTGGCAACCCCAGAAGCTAGAAGAGAAGCATGGAACAGATTCTCGCTCAGGACCTTCACAAGGAACCAACTCTACGGACACCTTGAATTTGGATTTTTAGCCTCCAGAGCTGTGATAAAATAAATTTTGGTTGTTTTTAAGCCACTTTGTTTGCAGTACTTTGTTATGGCGACAATTGGAAATTAATGCAACTATATTCATGAAACCAAGAAATGACTGGGGAAACTTCAGCAGAGAGACTGATGAGTGAAGAGTGCAGATATGAATGTGCAGATAAGTGTGAGAATAGTATATGTTACATGTTCTGACACAGCAGAAATAATGCACTGAAACGATGGAAGGATAAAGAATGGAGAAAGGAAAACGAAGTTCACTGATATTTTTCCCTGTGTAGTAGACGGAAATCAAAAGCTATAAGTTAAAGCTGACAAGCCAAAGGGTCAAAAGGCATTATAAAATTTATATTTTACCAGAGGGTAAGGGGGGTGGGGGGTGGGGGGTGGGAGATGAAGGTAAGGGGGATCAAATATATGGTGATGGAAGGAGAACTGACTCTGGGTGATGAACACACAATGGGATTTATATATGATGTAATACAGAATTGTACACCTGAAATCTATGTAATTTTACTAACAATTGTCACCCCAATAAATTTAATAAAAAAATTATATTTATACAGGTTACTTCTAGAAAAAAAATAGTCCTTTGTAAATACAGAAGAAATATTTTTAAAAAGAAAGAAACAAGACAGCATAGTGAAAAAAAACATAGCAGATAATGCACATATAACAAAATAATATAACTTCGTTGAAATAAAATGTGTTAGCCAAATCAGTAAATGTAAATTGGCTTAATTCACCTATTAAAAGCATTTTCAGATTGGTTTACAAAGGAAAATAATGCGACTCTGTCTGTATAAGAAACCCACTTAGCAAAGTAATTCAGAGAAGCTAACAATAAAGGGATGGCAAAGGTATCCTAGGCAATGAGAAAGCAATAATTATAGTCTTGATAGCAGAGCAAATATAATTCAGGCCAAAATCCATTAAATACAGCAACCACTTTTGGAGAGGAGGTACTATAGGAAATGCCAGGAGAAACAGAGACACTCACAACAGAAACCTTTAAAACACCTATATCAGGTCAGTAATTTCTGAGCCAGTGCTGTATATAAAACAATTTCAAGCTCTCAGTTATTTTTATTATTTTTTTTCTTGCTTACAGGTCTGCATTGGCTAAGGGTCTGCTACCACAGGTTGTGGGTTGGTTTGACAGGTATAGGTAGAGCCAGTTACATAATTTGTAGAGCTCAGTGCAAAATGAAACTGCAAGACTCCTGGTTCAAAAACCAGGGGGAAAAGTGCCATTAAAGGTAAGAAAATATAAACCTTTTTAAAGCTATTTTAGTACTTATAAAATGCAATACAATTAACATTGATACATGAGTAACAACATAATCTTACAAATTGCAAAAAGTATTTTACTATCATAATTGTATATATACAATAAATAATGAGGCTTCACTAGTTTATATATTTATTAATCATAGGATATTTTTGGGTCATCATTCTGCAAATATATTTATTAGATCATCAAACTGCATACTTTCAGAAAATTAAATTCAATTAATATAATTGACAGGAACGTCTGTTGCTTTTGGCAAATGCAAGACTGCAAATAAATTTTGATTCATTGTTTTATTTTGAGAAGTGCTTTTCTGCTGAAGCAACTGATACTGGCCTTGTTAGGAATATTTCATAGGCTGTGAAAACACCACAATAGACTTCTGACAAATTTGATCAAAATACAAATTTTGGTGTATGTAGAGCCTACAATTTTTGCACAACTATTTTTCTAAAAATAATTAACTCTACATACATACCAGTAATGTGTAAATCTGAATTTAAATTAAAATGTAAATTCATGCAATGGAATTTTAGAGTTTCCTCTGACTTTTCCTGTAGCTTCTTGAGTTTGTACACAAAAGTAAAAGTGGCTTCATCATTTGCATATAATTCAAACTATTTGTTTATACATTCTATTACTATGTTTTCAATTACAAGTAAAACATAATTTTAAAATTATCTTCCTCATTAATAGCTGGTTTATTCTAAGCTTCATATAAAAATAATGTACTTTCCATCTTATGCAATGATCTTTAAATTTAATTTCAATTTCTAAGCATGTGGATATTTGCTTTGCAATGTTGCAGCAGTTTTCAAAACCAGGGATTATACATTCATTGATGAATTCTAATAACTGTCTGATATGCTTTATTACTATGTCCACGTGTACGCTTTGGTAATAATTTACTGACAAAGTTTACTGCCTGTGCGCTGGCGGTTCCTGTTCCAGCACTCAGGCTGGAGCGTTAATATCCTGCAGATGCCACGGATGCCAGCTCCCACTACGCACAAGCAGCCAGCCTCCTAACATAGGTGGGTGATGTCCCCTTTCAAAAGCTCACCTCTCTCCCATAGCTGCTGCAACTGCTGCTGCTTCTGCTGCTATTGCAGCCATCACCACCACTAATCTGGGACCAGATCCTAGCCTGGCTACTCCTTTCAGATTCCTGCAGTCATGTCCATGCCAGAGGCCAAGCCAAATTCTTGGTATGCACACTGCCTATCGTGCCTGTGGGCCTGCGCCCTGGCATGTGCACACTGCTGCCCAGCCCAGGGTATCTCCTATGATTGTATGCATGTTGCACTACCCAATTAGATTACACTTTCAAAACATAAGTTCAAAAATAAAATTATTACCATTTTCAAAATAACGACAGCGGAATATTGCAAGGTAATAAATACACCCATGAAACCTGTCCTGGCTACAGGTTGGATTCAGATCTGCTCCATTTTTCATTTGGAGCTTAGGCTAATGTGACAAAAACTACCTGGAATGCATGTTTCTCATGGCAGATCACAGGAGTGAAAAACTGTAAGCCAAACCATGAAGACATGTTTAAAAGTTCTGCTGATGTCACATGGATAAACATTCCACCAGCCAAAACAAGTTACTTGACCAAACCCAGTATCAATGAGGTGGGGAAATATACTCCACTCACAGTTACTGCATAGCTACAAGGAAATAGTGTGAATGCTTAATCCTATTATAGTGTAGTGAGAAACTGTGATTAATAATCCAATGTGATCATAAAACCACTCCTCCACTCCTCGCTAAAGAAGGTTAATAGACCAAAAAAAAAAAAAAAAGAGGACTAATATAGGAGATTCAAATGACATAATCAATAATATAGATTATAGCTATATGTCAACATTTATGCTCCAATAATTGAGAATAGACTTCTTGAGCATACATGGGACAATCACAAAAATTGACAATACATAAATTCATAAAGGAAAACCTCAATAAGTTCTATAAAACAGAGATAATATAAAAATTATTATGACCATATTTCAAAAAACTTGAAATCAGTGGGAAAAAAAAAAAAAAAACAAATAAAAAAAACCCAACAACTTAAAATTTCCCTTTGAACTAGAAATTTACAGTTTGTATTAACTCTCAGGTAAAGGAAAACAGTAAGTTCTACTAGGTTCGATTTTAGTTAGTTGTATTTTCTTTTTTAAAAAAATAAATTTATTGAGGTCACATAGGTTAGTAAAATTACACAGGTTTAATGTGTATATTTCTATAATACATCATGTATATATCACACTGTGTGCTCACCACCCAGAGTCAGTTCTCCTCCCATCACCACATACTTGACTCCTCTTTCCCTCTTCTACCTCCCTCCTCCCTACTTACCTTTTTTAAAAATTTTCTAATTAAAGATTATTGGGGTGACAATTGTTAGTAAAGTTACATAGATTTCAGGTGTACAATTCTGTAATATATCATCTATATATCACATTGTGTGTTCACCACCCAGAGTCAGTTCTCCTTCCATCACCATATATTGGATCCCCTTTACCCTCCTCCCCACTTACCCTCTGGTAACCACTAAACTATTGTCTCTGTCTATGAGTTTTTGTTTCTTTATTTGTTTGTCTTGTTCTTTTGCTGTTTTCAGTTTTATATATACCACATATCAGTGAAATCATATGGTTCTCGACTTTTTCTGTCTGATTCATTTCGCTTAGCATTATAATCTCAAGATCCATCCATGTTGTCACAAATGACACTATTTCATTTGTTCTTATGGCAGAATAGTATTCCATTGTGTATATATACCACAATTTCTTTATCCAATCATCTATTGAAGGTCACTTCGGTTGTTTCCATGTCTTGGCCACTGTAAATAAAGCTGCAATGAACATTAGAGCACATATATCTTTACCAACAAATGTTTTCAGATTTTTTGGGAAGATACCCAGGAGAGGGCTGGCTGGGTCATATGGTAATCTTATTCTTAATTTTTTGAGGAACCTCCACATTGCCTTCCATAGCAGCTGCACTAATCTGCATTCCCACCAACAGTGTATGAAGAGGGTTCCTTTCTCTACACAGCCTCTCCAACACTAGTTACTATTTGTCTTAATGATAGCCATTCTAACTGGTGTGAGGTGATATCTCATTTCAGTTTTTATTTGCATTACTCTGATGATTAGTGATGTTGAGCATTTTTCATATGTCTATTGGCCATTTGTATGACCTCTTTGGAGAAATGTCTATTGAGGTCCTCTGCCGATTTTTTAATTGGATTGTTTGTTTTTACTGTTGTTGAGTTGTATGAGTTCCTTATATATTTTGGATATTAGCCCCTTATCGGAGGCGTTGTTTGCAAAAATCTTCTCCCATTTGGTTGGTTGCGCCTTTATTTTGTCGATAGTTTCTTTCGTTGTGCAGAAGCTTTTAAGTTTGATATAGTCCCATTCATTTATTTTAGCTTTTACTTCCCTTGCCTTTGGAGTCAAATTCATAAAGTGCTCTTTGAACCCAAGGTCCATGAGTTTACTATCTATGTTTTCTTCTATGCAGTTTATTGTTTCAGGTCTTTATGTTTAGGTCTTTGATCCATTTTGAGTTAATTTTGGTACATGGTGACAGATAGCAGTCTAGTTTCATTCTTTTGCACATGGCTTTCCAATTCTCCCAGCACCATTTATTGAAGAGGCTGTCTTTTCTCCATTTTATGTTTTTGGCTTCTTTGTCAAAAATTATCTGTCCATATTTATGTGTATTTATTTCTGGGTCCTCAATTCTATTCGGGGTCTTGTGGTTCCATACAAATCTGATGATTTTTTGTTCTGTTTATTTAAAAAATGACATTAGGATTTTGATGAGGATTGCATTGAATCTGTATATTGCTTTGGGTAATGTGGCCATTTTAACTATGTTGATTCTTCCAATCCATGAACATAAAATGTCCTTCCATTTTTTTGTGTTTTGTTCAATTTCTTTTAAAAATTTCTTACAGTTTTTAGTATATAGTTCTTTCACATCCTTGGTTAAGTTTATTCCAAGATATCTCATTCTTTTTGTTGCAATTGCAAAAGGAATTGTTTTTCTTTATTTCTTTTTCTGAGGTTTCATTGTTAGTATATAGGAATGCAATGGACTTTTGTAAGTTGATTTTGTAACTGAAAACTTTACTGTATTCGTTTATTGTTTCTAATAGCTTTTTGGTGTAGTCTTTAGAGTTTTCTATGTATAGCATCATGTCATCTACAAAGAGTGACAATTTAACTTCTTCATTCCCAATTTGGATGCCTTTTATTTCTTTCTCTTGCCTGATTGCCCTGACGAGGACTTCCAACACTACGTTGAAAAGCAGAGGTGATAGGGGACAGCCCTGTTGTGTGCCTGAACATAGAGCAAAGGGCTTCAGGTTTTCACCATTAATTATGATAGTAGCTGAGGGTTTGTCATATATGACCTTTATTATGTTGAGGTATTCTCCTTCTATACCCATTTGATTAAGTGTTTTAATCATAAATGGATGTTGTGTCTTGTCAAATGCTTTTTCTGCATTTATTGATCTAATCATATGGCTTTTGTTCTTTATTTTGTTTCTGTGGTGTATCGTATTGATGGATGTGCGTATTTGAAACATCCTTGTGCCACTGGGATGAACCCCATTTGGTCGTAATGTATAATCTTTTTAATGCATTGTTGCATTCGATTTGCTAGAATTTTGTTTAGGATTTTTGCATCTGTATTCATCAGAGATATTGGTCTGTAATTTTCTTTTTCTGTGTGATCCTTACCAGGTTTTGGATTCAGGGTAATGTTGGCCTCATAAATCGAGTTAGGGAGTATTATCCCTTCTTCAAATTTTTGGAAGAGTTTGAGTGGGACAGGTATTAGATCCTCTTTGAATGTTTGGTAGAATTCACCAGTGAAGCCCTCTGGTCCCAGACTTTTGCTTTTGGGAAGGTTTCAGATGAGTGATTTGATTTCCTTATTGGTGATCACTGTATTTAGATTTTCCAATTCTTCGTGATTCAGCCTAGGAAGGCTATGTTTTTAAGAGCATGTCCATCTCTTTTAGGTTATTGAATTTGGTTGCATATAGTACTTCATAATATTCTTGGATGGGATCCTTTGTATTTCTGTGGCATCCGTGATAACTTCCCCTCCTTCATTTCTGATTTTATTTATTTGTGTCTTTTCTCTTTTTATCTTAGTGAGTCTAGCCAAGGGTTTGTCAATTTTATTCATCTTTTCAAAGAAATAGCTCTTTTTCACATTAATTTTTTCTATTGTCTTTTTCTTCTCTTTTTCATTTAGTTCTGCTCTGATTTTTATTATTTCCTTCCTTCTGCTGATTTTGGGTTTCATTTGCTCTTTTTTTAGTTCTTTAAGGTGTAACATGAGGTTATTTATCCGGGGTTTTTGTTGTTTCTTGAGAAAGGCTTGTAATGATATGAATTTCCCTCTTAAAACTGCTTTAACTGTATCCCAAAAATTTTGATAGGATGTATTTTCATTGTCATTTGTTTCTATGTATCTTTTGATCTCTCTACTTATTTAATCTTTAACCCAATCATTCTTTAAAATATGTTGATTAATATCAACATACTTGTGGTATTTCCTGCTTTCTTTTTGCAGTTGATATCCAATTTCAAAGCCTTGTGATAAGAGAATATGCTTGGCATGATTTCAATCTTCTTAAATTTGCTGAGGCTAATTTATGTCCCAATATGTGATCTATCCTTGAGAATGTTCCATGTACCCTAGAAAAGAAGGTATAGTCTGATATTCTAGGATGAAGTACTCTCTAAATGTCAATTAGGTCCAGTTCATCTAATGTGCCATTTAGGGCTGATATTTCTTTTTCTTATATTTTCTGTTTGGATGATCTATCTATAGCTGCCAATGATGTATTTAAGTCCCCTACTATAAGTGTGATTTGGTCAATTTCTCCCTTTAGTTCTGTTAGTAGTTGCTTGGTCTATTTCAGTGCTCCCTAATAGGGGGCATAAATATTGATGAATGTTTTGTCTTCTTGTTGTATAGTCCCCTTTATCATTATAAAATGTCCATCTTTGTCTCCTGTTACCTTTTTTAACCTGAAGTCTGTTTCAACTGATATCTGTATGGATACACTTGATTTTCTCAGGATACCATTTAGTTGGAGGGTCAATTTCCACCCTTTCACTTTGAGTCTATATTTGTCCTTGTAGCTGAGATGTGTATCTTGGACACAGCATGTGGTTGGCTTTAGTTTTGTGATCCAATCTGCTACTCTGTGCCTTTTTATTGGTGAGTTCAGTCCATTTACATTTAGGGTGAATATTGATATATGAGGCTTTCCTATCATTCTATCTTTGGCTTTCTGGTGGGACTGTGTCTCCTTGTTTCTTTGCCTTTTTGTTGCTATTATTTCAGTGTGGTGGTATTCTATGATTTTCCCCCTGTGTCTTCTTTTATTATCTTATATATTTCAGTTCTGCATTTTTTTTGAGTGGTTACCATTAAGTTTATATAAATAAAATTTCATATTTAGACTATTCCATTTTCTTCAGCATCCTTACTTTCTCCATTCCCTTACACCAGTTCAGACCTTTCCTCTCTCGCCTTATATATATACATTTTTGTCACAAATTATCCCTATTTATGCTGGTCCAATAGCCTCCTTCAGTATTTCTTTTTGTGCATGTCATGTGTTAGAAAATTCCCTTAACTTCTGTATGTCTCGAAAGGTCTTTATTCTTCCTTCATATCTGAAGGATATCTTTGCTGGATATATTACTCTTGGCTCATAGTTTCTTTCTTTCAATAGCCTTAGTACTTCAGTCCACTGCCTGCTGGCTTGCAGAGTTTCTGCTGAAAAAACTGGTGATAACCTAATGGGCTTTCCTTTGTAGGTTACAATCTTCTTTTCTCTGGCTGCCTTGAGGATTCTTTCTTTATCGTTAATTTTTGACAACTTCAATACAATGTGCCTAGAGAAGGCCTGTTGGGATTGAGGTAATTAGGTGTTCTATTTGCATTTTGGATTCAAGGATCCAATTCTTTTCACAAGTTTTGGAATTTCTCGTCAATTATTAGTTTGAATATAGTGTCTGTTTCCTTCTTCCTTTCTTCTCCTTCTGGTATGCCCATTATTCTTATATTGCGCTTTCTGTTGGAGTCAGAAAGTTCTTGTAGAGATATTTCATTTCTTTTAATGTTTAAGTCTCTCTCTTCTTCCATCTGTGTCACTTCCAGATATCTGTCTTCGATGTCACTGATTCTTTCCTCCATCTGGTCAACTGTATGACTTAAGCTGGCTATTTCTTTTTTTCATTTCTTTTATTGAGTTCTTAATCTCCAGAAATTATATTTGGTTCTTTATAGAAATTTAAATCTCTTTGGAAAAATGTTCTTTTTGTTGTTTGGGTGTGTTTCTGAGTTCATTAATCTGCCTGTCTGTGTTTCTTGAATCTCATTGAGTTTTTAAGAACTTCAATCTTGAATTCTCTGTCAATTAAGTCACATATTTCCATGTCTTTAAGTTCATTTTCTGAAGACTTTTCATTTTCTTTCTGTGCTGCCTTGTTACCTTGGTTATTCATGACAATTAGTGAATTATTATTTCTCTTGTTAGGCATCTACAGGACTGTGTTCTGCAACAGGTTGGTTGGAAGAGGTGTTTCTTTTTCTTTCCAGTAGTTGTTGGTTGAATGCTTTATTTTCTTTCCAACTGCAGCCTTTAATTCTCTCTCATGCTATAGTCTTATATTTTCTTTGCACTGTTCCAGCTTCTCACACAATGGGGGGATTCCCTGGAAGGTGGTGCCTGGGTCTCAGGGCACCGCCTCCTTTGGGGGATGTGGAAATATTGTGAATTTCAAAGCTCTTCCCGCACCAGATTCTGGGCCTGTATGTTTCAGTGGCTCTGTTTCAGTGGCTTTGAACGGGTCTGTCAAATAGGTGGGGGTGGGGGCAGGGTGAGCTGTGAAACGTGGCTATGAGCAATCGCTGTGACTACCAGCACAATTCGTCCTACACTCAGTGCTCCCTGCCCTTCGCTGGAACTAGTTGTGCTGTGAGTCCGTGGCTATGGCCCACACTTCTCAGAACTGCAAATATTCTGTTCTTTTGATCTGACAATGCAACGATCCTCTTCTAACATTGGAAGGGTGGAGGTGGGGTGATCTCTGGGAGGCTGGAGAGGAGGTAAATAGGCTCCTAGCCTAAGACTTCTGTCCTCTGCTTGGCAGTGAGGGCTTAAACTGCTCTTTTCACCCATCTTCACTCGGTCTTTGCTCCAAGGTTTCCGCCGTGAACATTGGGTTCAGATGTGTTATATGCTCATTACTCAGGTGGGACTGTGGGCCATAAGCAGAGTGCTAGCAGTCCTAATTCTTCCCTCTCCTGAAGCTTCAATAGCTCCGGAATTCAGGGAGCTCAGAGCTCCAAGCTCCGATCTGCGCCCTGTACCTCTACAGCCTGCATCTTCACATTTCTCACTTCCCTCCCCGCCGCCCCTTGCCCGATTTGGCCACCTTTAGATGATTTCAGTTTGCATCTCTTAGTCTTGCCTGTCTGCTGTGCCGGGAGTTCTTTGTGGAATTATAGTTCAATTTGTGGTAAATTCCAGGGGAGGTTTCAAGAGGCTCACCTCACGCTGCAATTTCTATGACATCATCCCCTCAGTTAGTTGTATTTTCTTAAGAAAATATCCACTTCACATAGGTTTTCAAATTTATTTGTAAAGAGTTATGCAAATTGGTCTTGATTTTTAAAGTTTTCATTATTTCAATGATTAGTTCCCCATTATCATTTCTCATTTTGCAACAGGCAACTCCCGTATAACACGGTTGTTAGGTTCTAAAAATGCCGTGTTATGCGAATCTGTGTTATACGAAACAGAACTAGTACAAAAAAAGGGGATGAGGTTCCAAAAATTAAAAAAAAAAACACAAAAAAAACCCACATGCTATTATATTTTCATAATGCAGAGAAATTTCTTTATTAAAGCAATTTTCACCAAATGTATAACATAATAGGTATTAAATAATGTTTTCTTCATCATCGCTACTAAGCTTTCATTATGTTCTAGGTTGTTTGGGGATTTCCCTAATTTCAAATGAGATTTTTTTTTGCTCTTAAAATCTCTGATTATGCTCCGTGTTGTTTGGGGATATCTGTAATTCTCAAACTGTGTTAGAGTGCAACCGTGTTCTAGGATGCCATATTTTATGAGGGTTTTCTCCAATTCTTGAAACAGGTTAGAGCAAAGTCGTGTTATAGAAATGCCATGTTATACAGGGGTTGGCTGTATTTGTATGTTTTCCCTCATTTTCTTGAGGAGTTTACCTATTAGAGTGTATATATATTTTTTAATAGCAGTTTGATTGATATTTAGTTCTACTGTTATTCTGTTTTCTAACTCATTAATTTCTGTTTTTATTTTGTTGTTCCCTTACTGTTCCTTTCTTTTGGTTTAGCTTTGTCTTTTGCTGTAGCTGTTTGAGTTATGACTAAAATTTATTGATTTTTATTCTTGCATTTTTATTGATATAAGCATTTAAGGCTATAATTTCTTCTCTGGTTACATTTTAATTTTATCCCACAGATTATTCTGTATTTTTTATTGTCAATACAAGTAACTAAAATTGAACCTAGTAGAACTTAAAAAAAAATTTAGTTCAATTTCCAGAGGTAGTAGAGAAAATAATTTTAAATACTACCTGCTCTCACCCACACAAAAAATCCACCAGGTTCAGATGAGTGGATTTACAGGAATGCCAATAAAACTTCAAAGGCTAGATAATACTAATGCTACATTCATTTTCGAAAGCTTAGAAAAAGAACAACCTCCAAGTTATTTTTATGAAACAACTATAACATTGACCCTGAAATCAATATAGGTAGCACAAAAAATAAAAACTACAAATCCTACTTATGCATGTCAATATAGAAATTTTTAACACCAAAGTAAAAAAAAAATAATACATAACTGAGATAGATTACAAAAAATGGCCACATACTCCTTTCGTCCATGTATACATACCTCTTTGACATGTGACTTTGGCACTCCACTGTCAAAAGGTGGAATCCACTTCTTCCCTTAAATCTGGGCTTAGCCAAATCATGTGCTTTTGTCTGTTAGACATTAGGAAACACAATGCAAGTAGAGGTTTCAAAAAAACTTACACACTGGGGTTTGGCTACTTTGGGCCTTTTGGGACTCCTGCAGCCACTGTCATGTAAAACAAACAAACAAAACCAGGCTAGCCTGCTACATATGAGAGACACATGACACATCCATTCCCATTGCCTCAACTGACAGCCAGTTCTGGCAGCCACCATCAGTTACCAAATATGAAAGTGCATTTTAGACTTATCAGTATGCAGCTAACTTCCCAGCTGACTACAGAGCCACCCAGTCACAGACTTATGTGTTATAATAAAATGGTTGTTGTCTTAAGACACTAATTTTTAAGATGTTTCTTTTTGCAGCATAAGCAAATACAACAATCAGGTGAGATTTATTTTTCAGGAATACAAGAATGGCAAAAAGAAAACAAAACAAAACAAAAAAAACACCAAAAGCAAAGCCAACAAGAAATGGCAGACTAAGAGAAGGTATTTGCAACATATCGTGGATGAAGGGGCTAATGTCTCTAATATATAAATAAATTTTAAAATGAATCAAAAACCAAACACAAAAGAGAAAATTACATGAACAGACAGTTCAAAGGTAAATAAACACAAATGGACTTGCACATATAAAAAGGTGCTCAACTTCACTCATAATAAAAGATGCAAAAGTTCAAAAGCATTACAATAGATCCTGCTGATGAGGCTGTGGTCAAAGACTCTCATACACTGTTGGTGGGAGTATAAAATGGTACAGACTTAAGGAGGGGAATTTGTCAGTGTCTAACAAAACGACATATGTGTATGCATTTGACTCAATCATGATTATATTAGGAATTTGCCTTGCAGATACAGCTCTGCAACTGTAAATGAAAACAAAAACACACAAGAAAAATAAAATAGAAACTAATGGCAATGGTTTTCCATAGAGGATACGTGAAAACAAAGTGGAAGGAATAGGGAAAAAGGTCTCTGAATTTTTATGGAGTTTTTATGTTTGACCATGTACATGTCTTTACATGTTCAAAGATAAAATTAACTCAATAAAGATAATTTTTAGACTATAAAATTGGTAAAAATAGCAGGAAGAAATTAACCTAAATATATTTCAAATTTATAACATAAAGAAAGAGAGTAAAGGAATAATTCAAGACTCACAAAGGGAAAAAATATATACCTTTTTTCTTTTTTTAAATTAAATATATTGGGGTGACAATGGTTAGTAAAATTACATATGTTTCAAGTGTACAATTCTGTAATACATCATCTATATATCACACTATGTGCTCACCACCCAGAGTCAGTTCTCCTTCCATCACTATATATTTGACCCCCTTTACACTACTTTTATACAACGGAGAAATGTAGGGACAACAAATGATCAAACTCATCATCACTAGTAACTAGCAAAATATAAATTGATATTTTATACTTGGTATGTATACAACATCACCTCTGTAGTATTCTTGCCACAAATGTTTAACCTGAAAGCGATCATGAGAAAGCAATTATAAAATTCCAGATCGAAAGACATTCTTAATACAATGACCTAGAATCTTCAAAATAACCAAAAAATTTCAGTTAAATAAAATAAAAGAGGAAGACTGTTCTACATTAAAGGAGCCTAAGGAGATTTGATAACTACATATAATTCATGATTATTAAATGTATCCTAGATTTAACAGATGAAAGCACATTTGTAAATAATATTGTGGGATTATTGGATAAATTTGAATTTAGACTATATATTAGGTAGTATTGTTTTCTCAATATCAAATGTGCTTAGTTCGATAATGGTGGTATGGGTATGTAGGAGTATGTCTTTGTTCTAAGAAGATGGAAGAACATCATGTTTGCGACTTACTTTCAAATGATTCAACAATTGTATATATTATATATATAATATATCACATACACACATGCACACTCACTAGATAGATAGATAGATGATAGATAGATAGATAGGTAGATAGATAGAGATAGATAGAGTCAGACGACAGAGAAAGAGACAGAGAGGCAGAGAGATAGGCAGACAAATAAGACAAAATTGTAAAAATACATAAATCTATATGAATTTTCATTTTATTACTCTTTCAATTTTTCTATAGTCTTGACATTTTTCAAAATAAAAATTTGGTGGGGGGAGGAGTAAATAACTTGAAGTTTTCGAAACAGGGTTTATTTTGTTAACTGGTTAGCTTTACTGTAAGTTGTTCAGGAGATCTGACCTTTTATTCTACTGGTCCTTTCTTTTTTTTTTTAAATTCGTCAGTTTCCCCAGATTGTGATTCTTCAATCTTCTGCATGAGATAGAAACCTGGCTACCAGCAGTTATGGAGTTAAATGGGGAAAGGAGGCTGGGAGATCTCAGTGCTCAGTATAGAGGTTTTCACTTAACCCATTTACTGCTGCTGTTTTTAGCGCAGCATCTCACTGATGCCTTGAACTCCTCCTGGTTCATCAAGTCCACAGCTTGTCTGGCTCAACCTGTATAGACAGGAAACCTCAATCAAACTGTCTAGCATAAGTAAGTCTGCAAGAATGTATAGCTACATGGGGTTAGGAAGGAAAGTGGTGATCCGGATATTAATTTTAAGACTTTCAATTAATTTTCATGTTGGAACCTTGCCTTGAAACCTCACCCTCTATGTAGCCTTGTATTTCTGCTTTCCAATGGCCACACAAGGCTATTCTTAAGCCTTTCATGGACACTGTGGAGGCAATAGCTTGCTTCTTTTTTTTGGCTTTCCCCTGCAGGTTTAGGTTTCAGCTTTCTTTCGTTGTCAGAGTCATTTACAATCACTCCATTTGTTTTATAGTTTCCAAACTGTTGATTTCTAATATCTTCCAACATCTCCTCACCTATTTCTTTTGTTTGTGTAGCTATGTTGTTTTGTCTTTGCTGCCACTTTAGTGGTGCTTTAAAGTGTACAAATATAAATTCATATATTCCATCCACCATGTTTAATAAGAAATCTAATATTAGCAAATCTAGTATGTAATTCATTTTGTGACAGTGTTATATCTCAAAGTATCAATCTGTGTGTTTTCTGTGTATTTTTCCGACCCTCCTCTGTCAACAGTATCTCACGCACAATATTCCCTTTGTGGGACTACACTAAAGCAGAAACATGGATTAAAAAAGAATAGATAATCTAAATGTTAAATGAAGATCTTCTCATTCATGCTTGCAGAGGTAGTTCATTTGCTCCATTAGGCTAGCCAGGAAGAAGGGGAAAGAGAAATTAGCGTCATGATGGAAATTTTTAGGGAGTGAATCAGGATGCAAAGTGGAAGAACTACTCCTTGATTATGAAGACTAAATTGTCCTTCAGTATGGATTCCTCACTGACTCAGAGGTATCTGGGCAATAGTCCCGGACATTTGAAAACAAGGAACAGCATAAGGGAAATAATATAAAATATGTATATTGGTCGCTGTCCCTGGCTCCTGGCACAGAGCTCCCAAAACCTTTGTGATGTCCTAAGGGATAAGGATCATCTTTTGTTCTAATATTTGGTCTGTGAGCCTGGTTCCTAACTCTGAGCTCTTAATCTCTTGGAATTTTCTGGATGATAGCAGTGCCTTTTGCTCTGATGAGGTGACTCTTGGTGGGCTCCTGGATGATGGCTGGTAACAAGAAAGACCAAGCCATGATTAGAAGCTTGGAATTTTCAGCCCTATCCCCTCATTCTCCAGAGAAGAAAAAAGGCTGGAAATGCCTACCTTAAGAAGCATCCATAAAAACCCCAATAGTATGAGTTTTAGAGGGGCTTCTAGTTTAGTGAACACATTCACATAATAGGATGGCATACCCCCAATTCCATGGTGACAGAAGCTTCTGTACTTGCAACCTTCCTAAACCTTGCCCTACATATCTTTATCCATAACTGACTGTTTCTCCATATCCTTTATGATATCCTTTATTATATAATAAACTGGTAAGCATAAGCATTTCCTTGAGTTCTGTGACTTACTCTAGCAAACAACCAAATCCAAGGAGGAGAAGGTCATGGGGAGGTCTGACTTGCAGCCAAATTGAACAGAAGCTGTGATAACCTGGACACCTGCTATTTGCTATTGGCATCTGAAGTGTGTGTGTGTGGGGGGGGGCACTCTCATGGGCTGAGCCCTTAACTTGTGAGATCTGACACTATTTCTAGGTAAATAGTGTCAGAATTGCGTTAAACTGTAGGATACCCAGCTGATGTGACAGAGAATTGCTTGGTGTGGGGAAATCCCCCATACATCTGGTTTCAGAAGTGTTGTGAGTGTTGTAGTGGTAGGAGTGTGAGAGTAAAGAAACACAGGAGAACTGAGGTTTTCTAACACATATGGGTATATGGAATGCGGAAAGGAGCAATTCACCTTTGACCAAGATGGAACTGTAGAGAATTACTCGCAGTTTGAAATTGATGAATGGGGCAAAAGTGGTCAAATCACCATTGTTTTAAAATACAGAAATACCTGTATCAAATGAGAAAAATTATAATATCAATAGATGACCAAAAAGCATTTAATCAAATTCAAGACTTTTTTTAAATAAAAACATTGAGTAAACTAAGAATAGAAAACCACTTCTATAACGTGACAGAATATATTGGTTGGAATGAAATAGAAAGTATCATACATGACAAGCAGTCTCTTTGAACCTAGAAACTATATAAGGATGGCCTATTTAACTGGTAGGGAAATTGAATAGTCACATAGGGAAAAAAATGTTAACTTGGAATCCGAACTCACACAATGCATAAAAATAAGTTACTGCTAGATTAAAGATATAAGGGTACACTGCACTTTTAAAAAGTACTAGAGAAATATTGAAGAGTATTTTTATGATATTGAAATGAAGGCAACCTTTTAGGAAAAAACCATAATACCTAGAGTTGATAAAGCAAATAAGTGACAAATTTTAGTAAGTAAAAAGAAATAACTTGTGTTTCGTGAATAACACCAGCAATAAAGATGTCAAAACAAAACAAAAAGCCAATGCACTTAATGAAACTAATTACATCAAAGAATAAAAATTAATAATATCCATTCTATATCAACATTTTCTGCATACAAATGGAAAAAGATCAATAATTAGAAAATATTAATAATAGGAATAATGTTTATATAATTCTTAACATGAGATAAGCCTTTTCAAATGCCATACAAATACAAACCCACTTAAGCATCATAACACCTCTATGATGTTGGCACAAATACTACCCTCATTATTCACATTTTAGAATTGAAGAAGTACAGGGTAACTTGCTCAGGTAAAAACCAAAAACAACAACAACAACAAAAGTAAACAATATAGATATGATTCAAATCTTGATCTAGAGTTCATACTCTCAACTGGAATTCTACAAACTGGAAACACAGATGAGTAGTAAATTATATAAACCTTTCTTTGTCAGAAAAAATATAATTTAAATGAGGTAAAGATGAAGAGTGAATTAACATGGGTAAACTAAACCTTGAATCAGTTTGTAAAATTTCCCAGGGCTGGAAGACCAAAGAAAGGGGCTGATGACTCCAGAATTACATCAAGAGTTTATTAATAATAAAGATGCAGAAGTGGGGTTGCTGGCTTTTTCTTTGTCTCTTGTTATAGCCACTGTTTTAAAGTCTACTTTGTCTGGTATAAGTATTGTTACCCCAGCTGTTTTCTTCATTTCCACTTTCATGAAATATCTTTTTCCATCCACTTACTTTCAGTCTCTATGTGTCTTCCAATCTGAAGTGAGTCTCTTGTAGATAGTATATGTAAAGGTCTTGTTTTCTTATCCATTCAGCCACCCTGTCTTTTGATTGGAACATTTAATCCATTTACATTGGAAGTAATTGTTGATATGTAGTTACTGCCATTTTATTATTCATATTTTTGTATGGATAAAAAAGAGGTGGTACATATGTATGGAATGGAATATTACTCAGCCATAACAAAGAATGAAATCTTGCCATCTGCAACAACATGAATGAACCTAAGGGTATTGTGTTGAATGAAGTCAGACAGAGAAAGACAAATTAAGTATGATTTCATTTATGTAGAATCTAGAGACCAAAATAAATGAACAAACAAAATGGAAACAAAGACATAGATACTGAGAACAATTTGATGGTTATCAGATGGGAGAGGAATTGAGGGGATGGATGAAAAGGGGCAAGGGATTAAAAAGTACAAATTGGCTGTTACAAAATAATCATGGGAATGTGAACTATAGCATAGGGAATATAGTCAATAATATTGTAATAACTATGTATGGTGTCAGATGGGTACTAGATTTATCAGGGCGATCACTTTGTAAGTTATGTAAATGTCTAATCAACTATGTTGTACACTTGAAACTAATATAACATTGTATGTCAATTGTAATTGAAAAATTTTAAAAAGTTTTTGAAAAAAGTTTATTAACGGAATTTACAGAGGACGTGCATCTTGGGTAGTGGCAAGATGATGTGGATATCCTCTGTGTCATGTGGAACGTGCTAAAATATTATACAGAACAGGGCAGGATAGACAGGGATAGAGGTTGGTGACCCACCCCAGATAAGGGGAAAATTCCTTTCATGCTTGCTGGAGGGTAGAGCAAAGACTGTTCCAGGAACCAACACACTGTGGGGCATAGGAGAGGGGACAATCAGACAGCCTCTAAGGGGATTTCCAGAAAGCAATCTTTGTTCTGGCCATGATCTAGCTCACAGGTCCACTTCATGGAACAGCCTCTCTTCCACATAGTGCAGAAAAAATGACACCGATGGCAGAAGTAATAAGAAGTATATTTGTATATAGAGAAACTATTTTGTAAAGAGATCAGAGTTTAAATAATTAGAAAATAAGGTACCAATAAAATTCAGATCACCAAACAGGTGAACAATGGTATATACTCTGAGATGACGGGGAAAAAATGAAAACAGAATAATAACTTGAATAGAGGGAGAAATAACTTAAAAGTGACATGTTGGAGAAAGTATTAATGGGTCAGTGATAATAGAAATGAGTTAAGTGCAGGTGACTAGCATGAAAAGTAACAGAAGATAAAGAGCACTATCTCCACAGTTGCCTTATTTGAATATCATCTTCTCATTAGTCTAAATGCTGCAAATGTTCCATAATTTTCCCAGCTAGCACACACTGTAATTTAACTCTATTTAGAAGGTCTTGACAAGGCTATAAGTCAACTTTATATTGACATCCTCAGAACATCAGAGCCTAAGCTAAAACATTTGAAAATGGATTTTTTTTACCAGACTATACTATACTATTCATAGGGTCCTGGAATTATAATTTATAATTTATATTTTATGGTTGTGTAATTATTGATGTGTTTCAACTAACAGTCCACTGGTTATAGTAGCAGATGCAAAATACGGTAAATGAATTAACAGAAGGTCAATATAAAGAATTATGACTTGATCTGTTAATTGATTTTAGCCCAGTTGGCTATGAGACTTTCCAGTGCTAATTAAATACTCTCTGAATTTCAGATACTAATGAGAAAGAAGGTCTTGTAAAGTAAGATTTTTTTATCAAAAATTTTCAGGTGAAATATAGTAACTGATTATAAAGAAAGATTATGCTGATACCTTTGCAATTGGGTGAATATCTGATTAAATTGTCCAAGTGGTTGATCTGGGGCTTTGTGAATTGATGTAATTCAACAGTAACATTAGTCTGCAGTCAATTTTATATTTTCTAGGGATTTTAATTAGGTAGCTACTTTGGAAGTGGCCAGTGGTTGCAAAATGACAACATACCAATGGAGTAGTAAACACAATAAGATGTTTCACAATATAGGCTAATGTTGTAATGTTTTAAATCTTAATCCAAATTAATGTAATTATAAGAAAGCAAATGTCATACTGGCAAAAATATTGTGCTTGTTAAAAATGACAGCCACCAGAGAAATAAGAAACTTCAAGTCGGAGCACAGGCAAAATGCATAGCACCAGAAAGCAAGACAAAGTATGTGGTATTCTTGTCTAATGGGTACATCAAACACTTCTGGTGCTCATAAATCACAGAGAAATAAATATATAAATAGTAGCTCCAATTATTACTGGAAAATCTAAGAAGCTTCTGTGCAATTGTTTGCTGGAAATATAATGTCAAGCCATAAAATGGACACTCGGGCACTGCGAAACTGACATACCATAAACAGTGAAATAATAAGAGATTATGCTTGCAGAGCTCAGTTTGAAAAGTGAAAGCTTCAGTGAAACCAGTTTATGAGTCTATTTCAAAGACATATTACCTAGTTGAAAAGTAAATGCTCAAGAAAAACATCAGACATTGCATTCCAAGTTGACTAGAAAAAGAAAACTGGGGAGTCCTTTATCAGGGTTTATGAAAATGGCACCAATAGTTTGGGGGAGTCAATTCCACTAATATTTATCTAATGTACAATTTTTACAAGGTCATTTTGCAGACAGTTTGGAGAATACAGTAGAGGTCAGGAAAGGACAAACTGGAATTGGCTAACATATATTCGCATGTATGAGTTCTGACAATTAAGTTCATGAACTCATCCTAGAAAACTTGCTACATACCTCACTGCTGAATAGCAATACAGTCACCTTTAAAGTACTTACCTTGGGAAACTATACACTGAAGCCAGTACCTAGTCCACCCTTCAAAGCAAGTTTGGAACTCTTTTTCTGGAATGGCCATCAGAGCTGCCGTCATATTACCCTTGATGTCCTGAATGTCATCAAAATGTTTTCCTTCCAATATTTCCTTTATCTTTCGGTAAAAAAAGGAGTCATTGGGGGCCATATAAGGTCAATAGGTAGGGTGTTCCAATACAGTTATTTGTTTACTGGCTAAAAACTCCCTCACAGACAGTGCCGTGTGAGCTGGTGCATTGTCGTGATGCAAGAGCCATGAATTGTTGGCGAAAAGTTCAGGTCGTCTAACTTTTTCACACAGCCTTTTCAGCACTTCCATATAGTAAACTTGGTGAACTATTTGTCCAGTTGGTACATATTCATAATGAATAATCCCTCTGATATCAACAAAGGTTAGCAACATCATTGCAAACAAGTTTGCGAACTTAATTGTCAGACCTTGTATAAGTTTGTGTGTATAATATTACAAAAGTAAGATCATATCATAATTGTTATTCTGTAAAACCTGTTTTATTTATCTATAATATATATCATGGAGGAAATATTCAGTCAAGATGAACTTGTGTGTTTGTTTGCAGGCTCATATTTCACCATGCCCAACAAAGTATTAATAGATAAATTATTATTAAATAATTAAAAAGTTACCCATGATAAAATTAGATAACCAGCTCCATGAACCAGATGACCATTAGGGATGGTTATAATAAAAAACTGAGAGTACTGACAAGCATGGGGAAAAATTAGAACTCTTATACTTTGCTGATGGAATGTAAAGTGCTACAGCTGCTGTGGAAAACTTCAGTGATTACTCAAAAGGTTAAAATAAAATTACCACATAACCAAGCAATTCTACTTCTAACTGTATACTTAAGGGAATTGGGGACATTCTTCCACTCAAATATCTGTATAGGAATGATCATAGCAGCTCTATTTACAATAGCCATAAAGTGGGGGGTGAATTGATGAATGGGTAAACACAATGTGATATATCTATGCAATTAAATATTATTTGGCAATAATAGAAATAGAGTACTGATTGGCACAGCAGCACAGGTAATTATTGAAAACATGCTAACTGAAATAAGCCAAACACAAAAGGACACATACTGTGTGATTTCATTCATATGAAATGTCCAGAGTAGCAAACCTATAGAGAACGAAAGTAAATTAGTGGTTTCCAGGGGCTGGGGTAAGGGGTAATAAAGAATGACTGCTAATGGGTATTAGATTTATTTTTCAGGTGATGAAAATATTCTAAACTCAGATAGTAGTAGTGGTTACATGATTCTGTGAATATGCTAAATACCACTGAATTGTACACTTTTAAATAGTTAATTTTATGGTATGTGATTTTTATTTTAATAAAGCACTTGTTAGAAAAAAGTACAATTGCCACTGGAAAATGCCTTAAGAAAGGATCAAACTAGAGCAAGAGATTATCAAGTAAAAGCAGACAGATAAGGATCAAAAATAGTTGAAGATAAAAACACTAACCTCAGAAATTTTAGATATGACAAATTTATGTAATTGGAATAAAAAGAACATTTTTATTGTATTGAAATTAAAATTTTAACAGGTTAAATTATAAAATTTTAAGATTAATGTTCATAGTACAAAATACATGTAACTGTATATATATATAATATATATAGTATAATATATAAAAATGTATATGTAATTTATATATATTATATAAATATAATGAATGTATCACTGGACTGCCATGAGAATAAGGAATGTGCAAATCTCAAAAATTAAGTAAAAGGAGAATCCTGGAACACCAGCACCCAAGGCAGATTTCATACTGAGAGTTTATGTGAAACCCTGGAGATTTTGTGTTTCCACTTCAATGTTTGTATGGAGCATAGCTGGCAAGAGTTTTATTCCTAGGACCAGCCCAAAGTAGGGGACCTAATCAGCAACATGCTCATTAATCTAGGGCCCTAAATGGGAACACCTCAGGATAAAGTTTCATGAAAAATATACCTTACTTCTGTAAAAGTCACAGCAAGGACACTTGCTTGTTTCAACCATTTCATTTGTCTCCTAGGAATTTATAAACACAAGCTAATCTTCCTACAAATTTTCAGTGCGAACTAATGATACCAATGTACTCCACTGGTTCTGGGTTTGTTATGTTCTCAAGTAACTGGCAGAAGCAAATGCTAATTTTACTTGAGGGAACTCAACTTGAATATAGTCCTCAGAATATTCCCACTGATAAACATCTAAGGAAAGTAACCAGTTCAGAGTTAAATATGTGTACATATAAAATATGGCTACTATGCATATAGCTAATTTGACTAGGAAAATGAAATATATAGCAAATATTGACAAAGAGAATAAGGAAAAATTAAACCATTCTCAGTAATTGCCAGATCACAAAGACAAAAAGTTACAGAACACGTAGAAATTTTGGGTCTGGGCATGATGGTGAAGTAGGTAAATGCTGTGCTTGCCTCCTCTCATGACCACCTTAAAATTACAACTAAATTATAGAACAGTCAACCTGGAGAACAATCTGCAGATTTGCTGAACAGAAGTGCTGTAACTAAGGATATAAAGAAGCCACATTGAGACTTGTAGGAAGGGTGGAGATGTGAAATGAGCTGGACACATACCTACCTGTGACAGTTGAGAATTGGGAGGGATCTCTTGGCTGTGAAGTTCCCCCCTGAGGAGCAAGGGGTCCCAGCCCCACACCAGGGCTTCTCATCCCAAAGTACCTGTTCTGGGAGTCCAGACCACATCAGGCTGTGAAAATCTGTGGGGATTCAGTCAGTCTGGGTGAGACAGAAGACTGCTGGAAACCCAGGAGTCTTCTTAAAGACTCATTAACATGCAGGCAATTACCCTAAGCTCCAGTGGAAGAACGACAACTCAGGACGTGCCAGAGACATGCATCGAGTGACTGAATTGTGTGTTTCAGGTCGAGAGCTGGAGGGACAGCCACCATTGTCCCTGTGTTGAGCCCTCCTCCCATGCACCCCATCTTTTCTGTGCTGAGATCTCCTCCAACATGGCCAAATTGGAATCTGCATTAACCTGGTGAAATCTGCTTATTCCACCCTGGTGACTCCCTGGGACCCTGCCCCCACCCAACTCACTCACCACCAGAAGCACTTTAGGTAGCAGGCAGCAGCCCCAGCCCACGTTGCATTCTTTCTTAGACAACGCTCAGGAATCCAAGGACCCCAAGTGAGTGGCAGGTGGCCTTGGTGTGCTCTAAGCCTTTTACTTAGTGGCCTCAGCCTCAGCTCTGGTGCCAAACCTGAATCTGTATTAAACTGTTAAACAGATCTTGCCGTACCCTGGTAATGGCCTAAGATCTTGCTTCACCCAAATCACATACTGCATGAGGTTCTTTAAGTGGCAGAGGCAGCGGCAGGTCTCAGGGTGTCTTGTGCCTTTTGCTGAAATTTCCCAGGACTGGTAATGGTAGTGGCCAGCCTCGGTTCACAGCATGGACTCTCCCACAAGCCACCAGGCCCAACACAGGCAGCAACCATCATGGATCACTTTGTAGCTCCTACAGTGTAGCCCCACAAGCAGCGGTTGATCTTGGCCTGCAGGAGAACCACTTCCAGGAAGCCCTAGAACCAACAAACTGGGAGGCTGGTCTCAGAGCACAACAGAGCAGCACATGATTAGCTCCAGAAGCAGCACACACAAAGGGTGGTTTCGGCATGCACCAGAGTCTGCTGGGGCAAATCTCACTCCCCGGGGTCAGCCCTGCACAGCAGCTTGTACACTGTGGTTGTGGCTGATCCTCACAGCCAGTGAGCATAAAAGCCAACAGCAATCAAGTCTCAACTACAACAGGAGGACAAACACAACCCACATGAGGGACACTCCTGGAGCACCTGATACAGGTGATCAGGGAGACTACACCACTGGTCCCTACAGGAAACTTAGTAAATAAGACCAGCCTGCCAAGACCGGAGGTGTAGCAGATCTACCTAATACATAGAAACAAACAAAGAGAAGGAACACAAATGAAGAGATGAAGAAACATGTCCCAAATGAAAGAACAAGAGAAAACTCAAAAAAATGAACTAAATGAAATGGAGGCAAGCATCTACAAGACAAAGAGTTCAAAACACTGGTTATAAAAATGCTTGGAGAACTTAGTGAAAATGTCATTAAAGAGATAGTGAGCATAAAAAATTACATAGAAACCATAAAAAAGAACTAGTCAGAAGTGAACAACATTAGCTAAAATGAAGAATGTACTAGAAGGAGTCACAAGTGGACTAGATGAGCAGAGGATCAAATCAGCAATTTAAAAGGCAAGGTAGCAAAAAACACCCAATTAGAACAGAAAAACAAATAGAATAGTTTAAGAGACCTCTGGGACAAAATCAAGTGTAACAACATTTGCATCATAGGGGTACAACAAGGAGAAGAGAGAAAGCAAGGGATTCAGAACCTATTTGAACCAAAAAATGACTGAAAACTTTCCTAATCTGGCAAAGGAAATAGAGATACCAGGCTGGGAAGTGCAGAGTCCCAAACATGATGAACCCAAACAGGTCCACACCAAAACACATTATAATTAGAATGGCAAAGGTTAACAACGAAGTGAAAATGCTAAAAGCAGCAAGAGAAAGGCAAGGGAGCTCTCATGAGATTGTCAGATGATTTTTCAACAGAAACTTTGCTGGGAAGAAGGCATTGGAACAAAATATTAAAAATGATGAAATCAGGGGCCTACAACCAAGATTATTCTACCCAGCAAGGCTATCATTTAAAATTGAAAAGAGAGATAAAGAGCTTTCTAGACAAGAAAAAGCTAAAGGCATTCATCACCATAAAACCAGTATTACAAGAAATGTTAAATGGACTTCTTTAAGACAAAAAAAATCAAAATATGAATAATAAAATGGCAATAACTGCATATCTATCAATTACTTTAAATGTAAATCGATTAAATGTTCTAATCAAGAACACAGGGTGGCTGAATGGATAAGAAAACAAGACCCTTACATATACTGCCTACAAGAGCCTCACTTCAGATCGAAAGACATACAAAGACTGAAAGTAAATGGATGTGAAAAAGATGAGGTACCGGTAGCAATACTTATACCAGATGAAATAGATTTTAAAACAAATGCTATAACAAGAGTCAAAGAAGGACCTAGTAATCTCACGTCTAGGTATTTATCCGAAGAATCCCAAAAGTCTACTTCAAGGGGACGTGTGCATCCATATGTTCATTGCAGCGTTATTTACAATAGCCAAAATATGGAGGTAACCTAAATATCCCTGAATGGATGAATGAATAAAGAGGAGGTGGTACAGTCTCAGAGTGTCTCCAGCTGGACCTGCAGTCTTGGCGTCCGTCTCTTCATCACTGTTCCCATTGGCTATCAGTCTGGGATGTCACAATGACTACAAGCTGGAGCTGAAGTGAGACTAAAGATACTAGGATGAGGAGAAGGTCCAAGATGGCAGATTAGGTCAATACTGTGCCTGCTGCCTCCCCCAAATCACATAAAAATGACAACTAAAATATTGACAATCAACCTCAAGAACCATCTGAAGACTAGATGAAAAGAACCCCCATAAGTAAGAATATAAAGAAGAGCCCACATTGAGATTGGTAGGAGGGGCAGAGATGTGAAACGAGCTGACCTCAAAGCCACAGGTAGTTGTAGAGCACCTGGAGGGCACCTCAGTGGTGGAGGTACCCCCTGAAGAGGGAGAGGTCCCAAGCCCACACAGGACTCCACAGGCAGGGGTCCTGTGCTGGGAAGAGGAGTCTCCATAACATGTGACAGTGAAAATCAATGAGGGCTTTGTCTGTCTGTCCTGGTGAGTTAAAAGGCGGCTGGAAATTCAGATGTCTTCTTAAAGGGCCCACACATAGACTCATTCACTTGCAAAAAAACATACCTAGGCTCTGGTGCAGGGGCAGCTACTCTAGAGGCACCAGAGACTTTTGGGGACAGAATGTGTTGTGTGGCTACCAGGTGAGGGCTGGAGGGACAGCCACCATCGTCCCTGTGTAGAGCCTGATACAAGTGTAGCCTACAGGAGGGTGCCATCTTTTCTATGTTAAACATTCCCCCAAAGGGCCAAATCTGAGTCTATATTCATCTGAGCACGCACACCACCTTGGTGACAACATGTGTCACAGCCCTGCCCAGCTAGTGCTACATCACTGGGGCATGCTTGGCTTTGGGTGGCTCGCCCTGCCCCACAAGCTGCAAAAGCCTTTTATAGTGGCAAAAAGCCTGCGATGGCCTGGGGGACTTTTGGTGGCCACAACTTGGGCTACAGCCTCTCATGGGCTGCTCTGGGGGTCTCTGGGCTTAAGGCAAGAAGTAGCTGGCCATGGGGTTCTCAGGGCATTTTCCAAAGTGGTCACAGGCCCACCCAGCACAGGTGCAAGAATTGAATCTTCATTAACTTTTAAAAAATCACCAACCATGCCTCGTGACTCCCTGGGACCCTGCCCTGCCCAGCTAGTGCTGCATTGCCAGGAACATTCTCAACACTGGCTCAACTAGCCTGTCCCATGCACCTAAGGAGGTTCTTTCAATGGCTGAGACTTACAGGCAACCAGCAGGTGAAAATAGGTTAGGGGAGCCCTGGACTTTATGCTAAGCTGCCCCAGGCCCAACACTGTGGCAGTCAGCCTTGGTTCACAGAAAGGCCACCCACATATACCTTCAAGTCTAACACAGGCAGCAGCCAACCATATATAGCTTTGAGGCTCCTACCAGGTAGCCCCAGGCCAATCACAAGAAAGGCTAAAATTGGCCTGCATGGGAATTCCTCCCGAAGACACCTGAAAGAACACACCCAGAAGCCAGCTTCAGATCACACCAGAGCATGACCTGGTTAGCCCCACAAGCTCCACACCCAAAGCATGGTCTCAACAGACAGAAGAGCCCGCTCAGGCGAATCTCCCTCTAAGGAGTCAGTTCTCACACAGCAACTCATACACTGTAAGCATAGTAATACTCACTGCCAGTCAGCCCCATCCAATGACATGCCAAAAGCAGTCAAGTCTCAACTACAACAGGAGAATGTACACAATACACACAGGGTACACTCCTAAAACAAACTCACAGGTGATCAAGGAGAATGTGCCACAGGACCACACAGGACACATATTCCATAAAGTTATCCAAAAAAGACTGAAAGGATATCTACCTAATACATAAAAGCAAACATAGGCGTGCAGCCAGAATGAGGAAACAAAGAAACATGTCCCAAATAAAAGAACAGGAGAAAACTCCAGAAGTGGAACTAAATGAAATGGAGTCAATCAATCTACCAGAAACAAAGTTTAAAACACTAGTTATAAGAATGCTTAAGGAACTTAGTGAAAACTTCAACAAAGAGACAGTAAGAAAAAAGGACATACTAACCATAAAAAATAAGCCAGATATAAAATATAAAATAACCGAAATGAAGATTATTTAAAAGGAATCAACTGCAGATTACATGAAACAGAGGGTAGAATCAGTGATGTAAAAGAGAGTTAACAGAAAACACACAATTAAAACAACAAAAAGAAAAAAATAATGAAAAATGAAGATACATTAAGGGACCTTTCAAACAACATCAAGCATAAAAACATTCGCATCACAAGAGTACCAGAAGGAAAAAAGAGGGAACAAGGGATTGAGAACCTATCTGAAGAAATAATGAATGAAAATGCCGGTAACCTAGCAAAGGACATAGACATACAGGGCAAGAAGTACAGAGAGTCCCAAATAAGATGAACCCAAACAGACCCACATTAAGACACATCATAATTAAAATGCCAAAGGTTAAAGACAAAGAAAAAATCCTAAAAGCACCAAGAGAAAAGCAAGCAGTTAATTACAAGGGCACTCCCAAATGAAGATCAGTTGATTTCTCAACATAAACTTTACAGGCCTGAAGGGAGTGGTAGGAAATATTCTAAGTGATGAAAAACAAGGGTCTACAACCAAGACTGCTCTACCCCTCCAGGCTCTCATTTAAAATTAAAGGAGAGATAAAGAGCTTTCCAGACAATAAAAAACTAAAAGAACTAATTACCACCAAGCCAGTATTACAAGAAATGTTAAAGACTTCTATTAGAAGAAGATGGGGGAAAAGAAAAAAAAGAAGTCTGAAAGTATGAATAATAAAATGGTACATATAAATAATCACTTTAAATGTAAATGGATTGAATACTCACATTTAAAGACATACCATGCTGAATGGATAAGAAAACAAGACCCATGCGTATGCTGTTTACAAGAGACCCACCTCAGAGTAAAAGACACATATTGATTGAAAGAAAAGGGATGGAAAAAGATATTTCACACAAATGGAAATGAGAAAAAGCTGGGGTTTCAATAGTTATATTGGACAAAAATAGACTTTAAACCAAAGACTATTATATGAAACAAAGAAGGATATGACATAATGATAAAAGGATCAATTCAAAAAGAGCACATAACCCTAGTAAACATCGAAGCACACAACATAAGATCAACTAAATATATAAAACAAATATTGACTGACATAAAGCAGAGCTCAACAGTAACAAAATCATAGTACAGGGTCTACCACCCCAATGATACAAATGGACAGAAACTCCACACAGAAAAAATAGCTGTAAATGACACAACAGACTAGCTGGATTTAACTGATATTATTAGAGCATTTCACACCAATACAGCAGAATATACATTCTTTTCAAGTGTACATGGAACATTGTCCAAGATAGACCACATGTAAGACCACAAAACAAGACTCGATAAATTTAAGAAGACAGAATTCATATCAAGTGTCTTCTCTGACCACAATGCTATGAAACTAGAAATCAATTGCAAAACAAACCAAAAAAAATGGAAAAGCACACAAAAACAAGAGGCTAAATAATAAGCTACTAAATAATTAATAGATCAACAAAGACACCAAGGAAGAAATTAAAAGATACATTGAGACAAATGAAAATGAAAACACACTGACTAAAAATCTGTGGGAAAACATCAAAAGCAATCCTAAGAGGAAAATTCATAGCACTGCAAACCTTCCTCAGGAAACATGGAAAATCTCAAATAAATAGTCTAACTTTACAACTAACGGAACTGGAAAAAGAACAGTAAACAAAGCCCAAAGTGAGTACAAGGAAGGAAATAATAAAGATCAGAGTGGAAACAAACAAAACAGGACTAAAAGCACAATACAAAAGATCAATGAAACCAAGAGCTGGTTTTATGAAAAGATAAACAAAATTGACAAACCTTTAACCAGGCTCATCAATTAAAAAAGAAACAGGCCTCATAAAATGAGTTAGGGTGTACTGGCTCTTCTTCAATTTTTTGGAAGAGTTTGAGCAGGATTGGTATTAGATCCTCTTTGAAGGTTTGGTAGAATTCACTAGTGAAGCCATCTGGTCCCGGACTTTTGCTTTTGTGAAGGTTTTGGATGACTGATTCAATTTTGTTATGAGGCCAACATTACCCTGATACCAAAACTTGGTAAACACAACACAAAAAAAGAGAACTACAGACCAATATCTCTGATGACTACAGATGCAAAAATCCTAAACAAAATTCTAGCAAATCGAATACAACAATGCATTAAAAAGATTATTCATCACATCCAAGTGGGGTTCATCCCAAGGGCACAAGGATGTTTCAACATACGCAAATCCATCAATGTGATACATCACATAAACAAAATAAAGGACAAAAATCATATGATTATATCAATTGATGCAGAAAAAGCATTTGACAAGATACAACATCCATTTGTAATTAAAATGGTTAGTAAAAAAGGTATAGAAGGAAAATACCTTAACATAATAAAGGCTATATATGACAAACCCTCAGCAAATCTCATAATTAACAGTGAAAAACTGAAGTCCTTTGCTCTACATTCAGGAACATGACAGGGCTGTCCCCTATCATGTCTGCTTTTCAACAAAATGTTGGAAATCCTTGCCAGAGCAATCAGGCAAGAGAAAGAAATAAAAGGCATCCAAACTGGGATTGAAGAAGGTAAATTGTCACTCTTTGCAGATGACGTGATGCTATATATAGAAAACCCTAAGGACTCCACCAGAAAGCTATTAGAAACAATCAACAAATACAGTAAAGTTACAACAAAATCAATGTACAAAAGTCCGTTGCATTCCAACATTAACAATGAAATCTCTGGAAAAGAAATAAAACAATTCCTTTTGCAATTGCAGCAAAAAGAATAAAATATCAAGGATTAAACTTAACCAAGGATGTGAAAGACCTATATGCTGAAAACTATAAGACATTTTTAAAAGAAACTTAAGAAGACACAAAGAAATGGAAAGATATTCTGTGCTCATGGATTAGAAGAATCAACATAGTTAAAATGGCCATATTACCCAAAGGAATATACAGATTCAATGCAATCCCCACCAAAATCCCAATGGCATTTTTTAAAGAAATGGAAAAAAAAAACAAACAAAAAAAACCATCAGATTTGTTTGGAACCACCAAAGACCCCGAATAGCCAAAGCAATTTTAAGAAAAAAGAGCAATGCTGGAGGTATGACACTCCCTGATTTTAGCTTGTATTACAAGGCAACAATAATAAAAACAGAATGGTATTGGCAGAAAAACAGACATGTAGACCAATGGAATAGAATTGAGAAGCCAGAAACAAAACCACATAAATATGGACAGACAATTTTTGACAAAGAAGCCAAAAACTACAATAGAGAAAATACACCCTCTTCAATAAATGGTGCTGGGAGAATTGGAAAGCCACATGCAAAAGAATGAAACTGGACTGCTGTCTGTCACCATGTACCAAAATTAATTCAAAATGGATTAAAGACTTAGGCATAAGACATGAAACAATAAACTGCATAGAAGAAAACATAGGTATTAAATTTATGGACCTTGGGTTCAAAGAGCGTTTTATGAATTTGACTCAAAAGGCAAGGGAAGTAAAAGCTAAAATAATGAATGGGACTATATGAAACTTAAAAGCTTCTGCACAGCAAAAGAAACCATCGACAAAATAAAGAGGCAACCAACTGAATGGGAGAAGATTTTTGCAAACAGTGCCTCTGATAAGGGGCTAATATCCAAAACATACAAGGAACTCATGCAACTCAACAACAAAAAAACAAACAACCCAATTAAAAAATGGACAGAGGACCTGAAGAGACATTTCTCCAAAGAGGACATACAAATGGCAAATAGACATATGAAAAAATGCTCAACATCACTAATCATCAGAGAAATACAGATAAAAACCACAATGAGATATCACCTCACCCCAGTTAGAATGGCTATCATCAACAAGACAAATAGTAACAAGTGTTGGAGAGGTTGTGGAGAAAATGGAACCCTCATACACAGTTGGTGGGAATGCAGACTGGTGCAGCTGCTATGGAAGGCAGTGTGAAGGTTCCTCAAAAAATTACAAATAGAATTACTATATGACCCAATAATCCCTCTCCTGGGTATCTACTCAAAAATTCTGAAAACATTTATCCATAAAGATATGTGTGCTCCAATGTTCATTGCATCTTTATTTACGGTGGCCAAGACATGGAAACAACCAAAATGTCCTTCGATAGATGAATGGATAAAGAAGTTGTGGTATATATACACAATGGAATACTATTCGGTTGTTAGAAAAGATGAAATAGAACCATTTGTGACGACATGGGTGGATCTTGAGTTATAATGCTAAGCGAAATAAGTCCAACAGGAAAAGCAGAGAACCATGTGATTTCACTGATATGTGGTATATAAACCAAGAACAACAAAAGAACAAGGTAAACCCATGAGGAACAAAAACTCATAGACACAGACAATAGTTTAGTGGTTACCAGAGGGTAAGTGGGGTGGGGGGTGGTTGATGAGGCTAAGGGGCATCAAATATATGGTGATGGATGGAGAACTGACTCTGGGTGGTGAACAAAAAATGGGATTTATAGGTGATGTAATACAGAATTTTACACCTGAAATCTATTTAACTTTACTAACAGTTGTCACCCCAACATACTTTAATTTAAAAAAAGAGACAGGATTCAAATAAATAATATCAGAAATGAAAGAGGAGCAATCACAACAGACACCACAGAAATACAAAAATATTAAAGAAAATTCTAACAGCAACTATACGCCAACAAATTGGACAATCTGGAAGAAATCAACAAATTCCTAGAAGCATGCAATATTCCAAGGCTGAACCCAGAAAAAACAGAAAATCGGAACAGACCAATTACTTACTACTAATCAATTTGAATCTGTAATCAACAAGCTACCAACAAACAAAAGACCTGGACCAGATGGCTTCACAGGTGAATTTTATCAAACATACAATTAAAAATTAACACCAATTCTCCTCAAACTATTCCAAAAATCCAAGAGGAGGAGAGGCTCCCAATTTCATTTAATGAAGCCTTATTACCCTGATTCCAAAACCAGATAAAAACACTACAAAAAAGAGAACTATAGACCATTATCCCTAATGAACATAAATGCAAAAATCCTCAATAAAATATTAGCAAACCTAATTCAGCAATACATTAAAAAGGTCATACACCACGATCAAGAAGGATTCATTCCTGGCATGCAAGTTTAGTTCATAATCCACAAATCAATTAATGTGATACACCACATAAACATAGTGAAAAATAAAAATCATATGGTTATACCAATAGATGCAGAAAAAGCATTTGACAAAATTGAGCATCAATTTATAATAAAAACTCTCAGCAAAGTGGGAATAGAGGGAACATACCTCAACAGCTAATATCATACTAAATGGGGAAAAACTAAGAGCATTCTCCTTAAGATCAGGAACAAGGCAAGGTTGCTCACTTTCACCAATTTTATTTAGCATAGTACTGGAAGTTCTAGCCACAGCAACCAGACAAGAAAAAGAAATAATAAAAAACATCCAAATAGGAAAGGAAAAAGTAAAATTGTCATTATTTGCAGATTACATCATACTGTATGTAGAAAACCCCAAAGATTCCACAAAACAAACAAACAAACAAAAAACTATTGAACTGATAAATGAGTTTAGTACAGTAGCAGGATACAAAATTAATATTCAGAAATCAGTTGCATTTTTATTAATAACAAACAGTCAGATGGAGAAATTTTTAAAACGTATCCCATTTATAATTCCACCAAAAAATAAATATGTAGGAATAAATTTAACAAAGGAAGTAAAAGACCTGTCCTCAGAAAATTATACATGATTGAAGAAGAAATTAAAGAAGATACAAATAAATGGAAAGATATGCCATGATCATGGATAGTAAGAATTGATATTGTTAAAGTTTCTATACTACCCAAAGCAATCTATAGATTCAATACAATCCCTATCAAAATGCTAATCGCATTTTTCACAGAACTAGGACTAATAATCCTAAAATTTATATGGAATAATAAAAGAAAGTGAATAGCCATGGCAATCCTGAGAAATAAGAACAAAGCTGGAGGTATCTCACTACCTGATATGATATTATATTACAAAGCCATCCTAATCAAACCAGCATGGTATTTGTATAAAAACAGACACATAGATGAATGAAACAGAATAGAGAACCCAGAAATAAATCCATGCCTATATGGCCATTTAACACGGGACAAAGGAAGCAAGAATTTACACTTGGGTAAACACAGTCTATACAATAAATGGTGCTGGGAAAACTAGACAGACACATGCAAAAAAATAAATGAAACTGGACATCCTCCTTATGCCATATACAAGAATAAACTCAGCGTGGGTTAAAGCCTTAAATGTAAGACCTGAAACCATAAAACTCCTAGAAGAAAATATAGAAAGTAAACTCTCAGACATTACCCTTAGTAATATTTTTACTGATACATCACCTCTGGCAAAGGAAACAAAAGAAAAAAATAAACACATGGGACTACATCAAACTAAAAAGTTTTTTTCACAGCAAAGGAAACTATCAAAAAAATGATCCTAGTGACGGGAGAAGGTATTTGCTAATGACACATCAAATAACGGGTTAATATCCAAAATTTATATATATATATAAAAACTCATACAACTCAACACCAAAAAACCAAACAATCCAATTGAAAAATGGGCAGAGGACATGAATGAATATTCTCCCAAAGACAACATGCAGATGGCCAATAGACTTATGAAAAAATGCTCAGTCACTAATCATCAGAGAAATGTGAATAAAAACCTCAATGAGATACCACCTCACACCCATCAGAATAGCTACCATCAATAAATCAACAGACAACAAGTGCTGGGAAGGATGTGGAAAAAACAGAACTCTTTTGCATTTTTGGTGGAATTCCAAATTCGTGCAGCCACTATGGAAAACAGTATGGAGGTTCCTCAAAAAATTAAACATAGAACTACCTTTGTCGTGTGGGAGACCCTGCTCGCTCCGCCATTTGTCGGGCGAGGCGGCCTGCGGGGTCTCTGGTCCCGCTCCCCACACAAGAACGCAGGACATGGTGAGGCCAAAAAGGAACACCCATGGAGCCATAAGTAGGGGAGTCATACCACTATGGTCTCACTGGAGGCTGGGCTCACCGGACGTGCGACCTGCCGTCCACCTTTCCGCCAACCGACCAACGACTCTCCTCCACTCTTCTCGACTCTCTTCCTCTACTCTCAGCTCTCCTCTTCCGCTCTCTTCGGCTCTGCTCGGCTCCTCGGCAATCCTTCGTAGCCACAGCAGTTATACCAGCGGCCAATTGGCTAACTGGCCACAGCCGACGGCCATCCACCACCCGAGCCAGCACCCCTCCACGTGAGGCCGAGAGCCTGTAAACTACTTTCTGGGGCTCTGTCCCCACAACCTTATTACCCAGAAATCCCACTTTGGGCATTTATCCAGAAATACAAAATACTAATTCAAGAAAATATATGCACCCCTATGTTTACTTCAGTGCTATTCACTATAGCCAAGATACGGTAACAACTGAAATGCTCATCAATAGATGATTGGAGAAAGAAACAGTGGTACATTCATACAGCGGAGTATCACTCTGCCATAAAAAAGAATGAAATCTTACCATCTTATCCAACAACATGGATAGATTTTGAAGGTATTTTGATAAATAAAATAAGTCAGACTGTGAAAAACAAATACCATATGATCTCACTTATGTGTGGAATCTAAAGAACAGAATAAACAAACAAGTCATAAATAGACTCATAGGAACAGAGAACAAACTGATGATTCTAGATTGGAGAGGGTTGGGGGGGATGGGTGAGAAAAGTGACGAGATTAGTAAGCACAAATTGGTAGTTACAAAATTGTCACAGGGATGTGAAATGCAGTGTGGGAAATGTAGTCAGTAATGTAAAAGTGTGTATGGTGTTGGGTGGGTGCTGCACTTGATGGCGAGATCACTTCATTAGTTGGATGCCTGGCCACTGCACTGTACAACTGATTCTATGATAAAATAGTTTTGAATGTCAACTATTATACACAAACACATACACACACAGAGTAATATATATATATATATATATATATATATATATATATATATATATATATATATTCACAGAATGTAAAATAGAGCATAAGGAATATAATCAGTGGTATTGTGATAGCTATCTATGGTGTCAGAAGGGTAGTAGACTTGTTGGGGTTATCACTTTTTGAGGGGTATAAATGTCTAATCATTATATCACTTTGTACACCTGAAACTAATAACAAAATAATGATAGTCCTTATAATTTTTATTTTTTTATCATGTCTTATTGCACCAGTAGGACTCCAGAAAAGTGTTTGTGGTAGCTAGCATCCAAGATGGTCCTCAATGATTTCCCTCCTTCTGGTCCTCACACCCTTGTATACTCCTTTGTGCTTGGTATCAGGGTTGTTCTGTGTGACCAACAGGTAAGATACAGCATTACTGATGACATCTCACTTCTGAGATTAGCTTATAGAAAACTGCAGCTTCCATCTTGAGCTCTCTTTCAGATCTCTTACTCTGGGGGAAGCCACCTGCTATGTTTACCCTTAGGTGATTCAGACCCACTTGGCAAGAAACTAACCGTGCCAACAACCATGTAAGTGAGTTTGAAAGTGGATCCTCTAGTCCCATTTGAAGCTTTAGACAATAGCAGCCCGTACTGACAGCTTGACTACAAGCTTGTTAGAGCTACTGAGGCAGAACCACCCAACTGATATGTTGTCAGATTCATGATCCACGGAAGTGGTGAGAAAATAAATGTTTGTTGTTTTAAGTGGCTAAATTTTGTGGTAATTTTTTAATGCAGCAAATCACCAATAAAATGAGAAAATGAAGAGGTAATAGTAGCCATTCTTGTCTTTATCTCAGAAGAAAGGCTTTTAATAGTTTACCTTTGATCATCATTGCTTGTACTTTGTTTTTTGTTTGTTTTGTAGATTTTTCTTTGATCCCAATTTTTTTTATTAGTTTCATGTGTACAAAACAACATCATGTTTAGACACACCTCACAAAGTGGTAACCCCAATAAGTCTATTACCCATCTGACACTGCACATAGTTATGGGAATGTTATTGACTATAATCCCTATGCTGTACTACGCATCACATGATTTTTTTTAAATATGAAAGAGGTTCCCTTCTACCTTAGCTTTCTAAGGGGTTTGTGTTTTGTTTTAAATTCATGACTAGATTGTGAATTCTATTAGATTTGGGGGCATATATTGATATGATTATAGGATTTTTCTCATAAGATGAATTACATTGGATTTCCTTTTTTATTAAAATTTATTGGGGTGACAATGGTCAACAGAACTATGTAGGTTTCAAGTATACATTTCTATAATACATCATCTGTATATTGCATTATTTGTTCAGCACCCAGTGTCAGTTCTCCTTCCATCACCATATATTTGACCCCCTTTCCCTTTTCTATCATCCCTCTCCCCCTTACCCTCTGGTAACCCCTAAACTATTGTCTGTGTCATGAATTTTTTTCATTTGTCTTGTTCCTTTGTTGCGTTCAGTTTTTTATCCCACATATGAGTGAAGTCATATGCTTCTCCACTTTTTCTGTCTGACTTATTTCACTTAGCATAATAATCTCAAGGTTCATCCATGTTGTCGCGAATGGCAGTATTTCATCTGTTCTTATAAGAGAAGGATTTATTTTCAAATACTAAACCAACTTTACATTTCTGCATAAACCATATATAATTATAATTTATACCATTACATATTACTGTGCCAAATGGACTTTAATATAGTCCCCATAATCCCCACTTCCTGGTGTTCATGTCTTTATATCATCCCTTCCTCTTGAGTTTGGGCAGAACGGTGACTTGCTTGTAAACAATAGAATATGGCAAACGTGATGGGATGTCATTCCTATGATTACATTATAATATATAATATTGTCTTGCTAGCCGACTCATTCTCTCCCTTGCTAAATCTGAAGATGCAAGCTTCCATGTTGTGAGAGATAATATAGAGAAAACCATGTAGACTCTAAGAGCTAAGAGTGCCTCTGGCTGGTAGCCAGCAAGAAGCCAGAATGCTCAATCTTATAATCACAAGGAAATGAATTCTGTCAATGATCTAAGTGAGCTTAGAAGTGGATTCACCCCTCGTTGAGCCTCCAGATGAAAACTGATCTCTAGTCACCACCTTAATTACAGCCTTACAGAGAGCAGATAAGCCATGTCTGGACTCCCGGACCACAGAAATGGATAAAAACTGATTGAAAATTGTGTGTGTTTTAAGTCCTTATGTTTGTGATTATTTGTTATATAACAACAGAAAACTAATGCGACTACTGTATCCAATATGCTAATAATTTGTTTGGCATTTTTTGCATCTATGTTTATGAGAAACAGTGGTCTGGTATTTTTGTTTCTTGTAATGTCATTAACCAGTATTAGTATCCATGTTATGCTGGTCTTTTAAATTGAGTTGTGAAGTTCTTTTTATATTTTCTAGAAGTTTATGTAAATTTGTTGTTAATTATTTCTTAAATAGTTGGAAGAATTTACTGATGATGCTACCCAGCCTGGATTTTCCTTTGGTAATATTTTATTAAATAATAAATCACATTATTGAATAAATACATTACCCTTCAGATTTTGTTTTTCTTCTTTTGTCAGTTTCAGTAAGTAGTGTTTTGTAGAGAATATGTCATTTCATCTGTAATTTTAAATGTATCCGTATAAGATTGATCATAACATCCTCACATCACTTTTCAAGCCTCTAAGCCCTTTAGTTATGTCTCCTTTTTCATTCTTGATACGTGTCTTTTCTGTTTATTTATTGGTCAATCACTAGGGGTTTATCAATTTTATTGGACTTTTCAACACAATTTTCCTTATTGAGTTTCTCTATTGTATGTGCGTTCTATTCATTTAATTCTGTTCTTCTTATTTTTCCCTTCCTCTATACTTCTTTAGGATCTAATTTTCTGTTCATTTCTTAAATTCTTGAGATAGATGCTTATATCATTAATATTCAACATTTCTTCTTTTCTAATAAATGTAGTTAAGGTTATTACTTTCCCTCCAAACATGGCTATTGCTGCACTCCAGAAGTTTACAATTTAATTTCAAGACATTTTCTAATTTCTATTGAGATAACTTCCTCCATCCATGGCTTACTTAAAGGTGTGAGCTTGTTTTATTTTTATACAATAACGTCTTTTTTAAACATCTTTTTTTTAATGCCATTATGTCCATAGACTATATTCTGTATGACTTTGAGCCTTTTAAACTTTTTGACACATGGTTAACAGCCCAAAGACATGCTCAGTTTTTGGTAAAACATCCATGTGCACTCGAAATGAATGCATATTCTGTTATCTTTATTTGTAGTATTTGTGTGTCTGTGTTTGTAATAGATTAGCTGTTAATCACAGTATTTAAATTATCTATATACTCACTGATATTTTTGATAGCTTTAATATGTTAAAATGTTCTACTATGAATGCTGGTTTGTCTATTAATCATTTAATTCTATTATTTTTCCCTGTATACATTGAAGCTATTTTATTAGGTGTATACAATTTATAATTGTTTTATTACAATGGATTGACAGTAGGACATTATCCATTTATCTTCAGTGTAACTGCACTTCCTTTATGTTGATTTGTGTTCCCATAGTATACCTTTTTCCTTTAAATCTTTAAATCTTTGTGTGTTCATGCATTTAAGGTGAGTCTCTTGTAAGCTGTATACTTTTGTATTTTGTTTTATTTATCCATTCTTATAACTATTAAATATATTTTAGTATAGCAAGATACTTTAAATATTAAAATGTAACTTTAGAAATAATTTTACCTCATTCTAAGTTTCATTTTTGTATGTGCCTTATGATTTACCATAGGATATGTTTATATTCTATACATACGGAGGGTGCCAAAAAATGTATACACATTTAAGAAAGAAAAAACATTAAAATTGTAATACTCAATATATACCGATACCAAAAGATGAATACAAGTCACGTTTGACTTCTGCAGTTACAAGAGGTGCTCAAAGTGGTCATCATCAGCGTTCAGACACTTATGATTATGGTGAACTACTGCTTGAGCAACATTGACCTAAGTGTCCACTTGTATACAGTTTTTTTGGCACCCCCAGTATATTTTTATATACTGCAGTGTATATTTAAAAAACACTTTTTTCTGATAAGGGTGAATGTAAAAAATGTTTGGAGACTCTCAACTATGCACAATAAGAGTTGTGGTCTAGAATATCAAGTAAAGCTTTTCAGAATTATGAAATCTAAGTAATTAAAAATAGGATTCAGTATACTTAATTATTCAATAAATAAGTATTTATGATTGTAGTTAATTCATAAGTTAATATATGTATACCTTATATGTAACATACAAATATGAGCATATCTAGATAACAGCTAATTTTGACTAACAAACATTAAGTCTGATGCTGCCTTCTCAGCTGGCAATAGTATTATATGACATTCATTCAGTCCTATGATGTAAAAAAATCTGCAGTTAATATTGGGTGGTGATTTTCCCCTGTCTTTTAAATTCCCACAGAGTACAACTCTTATCATTCCATCCTTGGATCAGAGAAATGAGCTGAAAGATTTTGATTTATTTTATCAAAACTGGATCTAGATAAGCCAAGGTAAATTTAGATGAGAACAAGACATTTTGCTGTGGTAGCTTTGTTGGTCCTTCAAAAGTGAACCTTACTGTGTAAGTGCAAAAAGGTCAGTTAAATGCTGGGAAGCATCAGAAAGAATGCTGAAAGCCAAAATGGAAACATTATCTTTAACACTATAAAACCGTGATGTGTCCACACTTATTTGGTCCTTTTAGTCATTGCCCCCTGAGAAAAGACATAATGAGGCTGAAGAAGAGCTTCAGGAAATGTAAAATGATCAAGGGTACATATGTGTATTAAAGAAGAGTAGGGTGCCATAAGAAGAGAGTTTTAAAGGAAAGAATGTGTTCATGTTAGAAATATAAGAGTAAAATGGTTCTACTAGCCCCAACGGGTTTAATAGAAGCAGGTAGAGTAGGGTGCTGTGGACTGGTAAATAAATGCATTTGATATTTATTTCATAATGTAAATTGCTGCATTTAAGAACGAATTTGAGCCTTTGGTGTGTATCTGAGGCTGGTTTTAAGATAATTATCTCAAAGTTCTTTAAGGCATCTCCCTGAGGACAATGTTCTCATGCTTCTGATATTCATAAAAGTTTAATGTCACATGAGAAGAAGGTTTGGGGCTTTTAGTTTCTAAATGCACAGCTCAGCAGGAGAACAGTGTGTGGTATAGGTGTCGTACTGATTAAAGTTTTGAGTCCTGTTCAGTTAGGGCATGTGGATATAAGGAAACCTGCAAGGTTTATTGCAGTGGTTTAAAAATAATGTGTAAAGTCTTAAAATACAATACAGACATAAGCAAGCTTCTCTGACAGAAATAGGTTAGAGGGTGCAGGGCTCCACATTTTTGTCCTCCTTTCTCTCCCTATGACAAAACTTCACATATTTCTACAGTCATTTAGTGATCAGAAAAAGTTTAAAAGCATTTAGTAGGAAGAATACTGTTTTAGACCAGGAAACCGGGGGTCTAGTTGGGGTCTTAAAACTAGCCATAATATTACTTGAACGAGTTCACTTTTCTATTCATGTTAACATGATATATTCTACTGGGTCAGCATATTGGAAATTCATTCATTTTTATTCAATGAACATGTATTTAGTCTTACCATTTGTTAGCATGCTTTGTATTTCAGTTTGAAAGGAGTACATTGTATGACTTAGCAATGAGTTGTCAATCACCTTTGGAAAGTTGGCTAGTTGTCCAGAGAGGTTCCTCATGAGGCGGCACCTTGTTGAATTCACCGTAATGCAGAAGAGCAGATTTCAAACTTTCTAATGTAATGCCCTGTAAAAAATATATTTTATGTAGTGACCTAGTGTATACACACACTCAGTGATTCATTAGCACCAACCTATACATGGTGCACCCTGAACGGTTCAGTCCAATTCTATTCTATCCTTTCTTGTTTTATTTCATTAAAAAGAATGATGGAAAGGTTGAGGGATGAAGGAATAGATAGGTGTAGCACAGAGGATTTTTAGGACACTGAAAATACTCTGTATGATACTATAATGATAGATACACTTCATTACACATTTGTCGAAAACCACAGAATACATAATACCAAGAGAAAACTCTAACATAAACTATGGAATTTGGGTGATAATGATTTGTCCACGTAGGTTCATCTATTATAACAAATATACCACTCTGGTGAGGGATGTGGCTAATGAGGGAAGTTGTGCTGTGTGAGTGCAGGGTGTGTGTGGGAAATCTTTGTGCAATTCTCTGAACTTTTTAAAAAATTTTTCTTAAATTTTTTTGGGTGACATTGGTTAGAAAAATTATATAGGTTTCAAGTGTACATTTCTAGAATACATCATCTACATATTGTGCTGTGTTTTCACCACCCAGTCAGTTCTCTTTCCATCACCATATATTTGACCCCTTTTACCCTCTTCTACCATCACCTCTCCCCCCTTACCCTTTGGTAACCATTAAACTGTTGTCTGTGTCTATGTGTTTTTACTTGTTTGTTTGCTTGTCTTGTTTGTTGCTTTCAGTTTTATATCCCACAAATGAGTGAAGTCATACAAGGCCTGACAATTAGGTTCGAGAACTTGTTTGCAATGATGTTGCTAACCTTTTTTGATATCAGAGGGATTATTCATTATGAATTTATACCAACTGGACAAACAGTAATCTAAGAAAAGGCTGCATGAAAAAGTTAGACGACCTGAATTTTTCACCAATAATTCATGGCTCTTGCATCACAACAATGCACCAGCTCACATGTCGCTGTCTGGGAGGGAGTTTTGAGCCAGTAAACAAATAACTGTATTGGAATACCCTCCTTACTCATCTGTTCTGGTCCCCAATGACTTCTTTCTTTATCCAAAGATAAAGGAAATATTGAAAGGAAGACATTTTGATGACATTAGGACAAGGGTAATACAACTACAGTTCTGATGGCCATTCCAGAGAAAGAGTTTCAAAATTGCTTTGAAGGGTGAACTAGGCACTGACATGGGTGCATAGCTTCCCAAGGGGAGTACTTCAAAGGTGACCGTAGTGATAATCAGCAATGAGGAATGTAGCACTTTTTCTAGGATGAGTTCATGAACGTAATTGTCAGACCTCGCATGGTTCCAATTTTTTTTTTGTCTGACATAGTTGGTTTAGTGGGATAATCTCAAGATCCATCCATGTTGTTTCAAATAGCAGTATTTCATCTTATGGCTGAGAACTAGTCAATTGTATATATGTAATATTTATATGTAAACATCTTCTTTATCCAATCATCTATTGAAGAACACTGTTTCCATGTCTTCACTACCGTGAATAATGCTGCAATGAACATAAGGGTACGTATATTTTGTGGATAAATGTTTTCATATTTGTGGGGTAGATACCCAGAAGAGGGATTGCTGGGTCACATGGTAATTGTCTTCTTCATTTTTCGAGAAAACTCAATACTGTTTTCTGTAGTGGCTGTACCAATTTACATTCCCACCAGCAGTGTATGAGGGTTCCTTCTTCTCCACAATCTTTCCAACACTTGTTGTTACTAATCATGTTGATGATAGCCATTCTAACAGTTGTGAGGTGATATCTCATTGTGGTTTTGGTTTGCATTTCCCTAATAGCTAGTGAAATTGAGCATCTTTCATATATCTGTTGACCATTTGTTTGTCTTCTTGGGAGAAGTACATTTCTCTTAATTTTGATGTGAATCTAAAACTTCTCTAAAAAGTAAATTTTTTTAAATTAAATATAAACTTAAAAACAATCCTTATTTATAATTCTAATATCTGAGTTTTTGCAGGGTAGGTGTCCATTATTTTTTCTTTCTTCTTAAAAAAAAAGAATGCTGGGCACAGCTGATTTAATAACTAAAAATGGGTTGCCACTTGCAGTTTAGAAAATGCTGGTTTGGTTTCTAGCAGAAGCCTTTCAAGATGGAGAATATTTGCATGAGATCTTCTTATTTGCCTCTTAAATTTTCTAGGCTGTTCCCTCTTTCATATTGTGTTTCTCCTCATAAGCTTCACCCCATTATGTTTCTATTTACTCATTAATTATGACAATAATGATATTAACAATAATAATAATAATGAAATTTTATGGAGCACTGGCTATTTGCCAGAAACCATCCTAAGAAGTTTACATTCATTGATTCATTTTACTTTCACAACATTTTTATGAGTTACATACTATTAATATCTTCATTTTACAGATGAGGAAACTGAGTCACAAAAAGGTTAGTAAGTGCCACTCAATAAGTGGCACTGTGCTAAGCACTTTACAAATAATTTTCTCATTTAATCTTTCAAAAAGAAACTCCAAAATATTATTACTGGTATGATCCCCATCTTACAGATGGATTTGTAAAAGGTTAAGAAGCTTGCTCAAAGTAGTACAGTTTGTACGTGGTGCAAATGGAATTCAGAGTCCTGAACTCAAGGAAGTAATTATTATGAATTCCAGCCTTACTTTTTCTCCTAGATCAATTTTGGGAGCTTCTATACCTTCAGTTAATTATTTATTCACAGATTTATCAGTTAAGTTTCAAAAATTGCTAGTCACATCCATGCTATGTGGCTTTGATGAGTTTGATTTTTGAGGACAATAATATTTCCATTATCTCATCTATTGATGAAGGTTTTTGAATTTCAACTTGCATTAATGGCATGGGGTATCTGGGACCAACAATGAATAAGGCATAATTCCTTCTGCTGAGAAGCTGACAGTCAGTAGTCAGAAACAGACATGTAGGTAGATTACAGTAAAAATGGTTAAGTATTTTTACACGGATATTAAAAGATGCAACTGAAAAGACAGAGTAATTAATTATGTCATGGAAATTTGGGTAAGATTTCAAAAGAAGAATTATTTAAACTGAGTTTGGAAGGAAGAATAAGACTTTGCCAGGTCACAAAGGCACAATGACAGTCTAGGAGAATATAATTATGTCATTACATGTGAAAATGCACACTGTCTATGGTATACTAGGACCTATTGTTATGGTCACCCTCTAAAATCACCTCAGTGTAAAACTTAGAGTTCTATGATAATGAATTTAATCCACCAATATACTATATCCAGTTGCTGATGTCACAACTCAATATGTTTCTTGTCATTTTGCACAAGTATATGATATCTAATTTCATTCCAGTTTACTGTGCATAATTTCATGCCAGTTTTCAAAGGCATGGGTTAAAAATACCAACTGCATGTGAATGAAAATGTGAAAGACTTCTCAAATGTTTGAAAAAAAATTCTTTTAATAACACTGGACAGTTAAAGTCTTATAATGGATATTATTCAATTATACGTATTAATCAAGAAAATTATTATTAGTAGTTAACATTTTGTTAGCCCTTATTATGTGCTAAGAACTTTAAATATATTAATCTTAATATTAATTTAATCTTTAGAACAATCTCGTAAGATAGATGCTATTTTATCCTTATTTAACCAAGTCAAAGACAGAGAGGCTCAGAGAGACTGAGTATCGTGCCTCAACAATCTAATGAGTAGCAGATTTAAACCTAGGGAAACTTAACTGTAGAACTTGTGACCCTAAGCACAAGGTGCAAGTCACAAATATAGAAAATACTACCCTTACTTTCAAGTGGAATTTAAAATACAATGAAGAGCAGAAGCCTCAAAAAAAAAAAAAAAAAAAAGGGAAAGTGGGGTCAGAAAGGACTGCATGGGAATTAGAATCTGAGAGACGAAGGGTGACCTGGAGTCCTGGGCTATTTGTGGTGAAAAAAAAAATCCATTGAAGAATGCATATGTGTGCATAATTGTTAGAAAGGAGTCACTGAAAACTGAAACTAGAGGTTAAAAATAAATTCAGAGTTTGTACTGAGCAGAGAAATACCAGTCACTAGTTTCATACAAGAAAGTTGGATTACAGGGAGACATGTAAGCATTCCCTGCTTTGTTGTTGGGGAAATATTATAACATTAACAAACATGATAGAATTCTCAAAATGCAAGAAATTTAAAATGTCCATCATGGTTCTATTTGTTCTATGATATTGTAAAGTTCACTTTTTTTTTTTCATCAAAACGAAAGAAAAGCTATTGCACCTTTAAAGAAATTCCTGACCTTCCTTCACACACACACACACACACACACACACACACACACACACACATATTTTTTTACTATGAAAGCTATATGTGGTTATGATGAAGATTTCAAAGATGGCAGAAGCGAGGGAAAATACAAAGTTTAGGCACACTAGTCTGCTATTTTATTCCCCAATGGTAAGAATTATAGAGTTGCTTTCCAAATACAAAGTGGTTTATATATGTTTTTAAGACATCTGTTTTCTAGGGACCGCACTTTCATGTTTCTATTTGGTTGTTTTACTTTTTCTTATTAATTCTAAATAATGGAAATAGCCTTATTCTACCCACAAGATATTGTAAGTCTATTTTATGGAGGCGTGACATTAAAAACCCTGACTCATTGAATGATGGCAGAGATATGTCCAAAAAGCATGGGTAGGAAACTTAGCCAGAGTGACAATTTTCTTTGAAATTCCATCCCAGATTTCAGGCTACTTTTTGGGGGCTATAGAATTAAAATGAAACTAATAACAAAAATGACTCTACTTCACTCATTATTTAATATTTCACTATAGTTTAACTAAAATTAATTAAAGGAATGCCAGAAAATCTATAGTCAATTAACTTTTCATCCTTTTCGTCTATATATTTATTCATGTAAAAGACTTTAGGGGCATTTTTGCTACATTTTTTTTTTCTATTACAGCAATATCTCAATGGATTTTGAACTTCAATATCTGATAGTCATGGATTACATATATGTAATATTTATAAGTAATTATGTATTATCTCACATTACGATTCATATTTTTCCAATAGTAAAAATGTATATATGAGGTGTGATCAGAAAGTGCAGTGAATGCTGCTGCCGAGTGCCATCCAACAGAAAGGCAGGGATCTTCAATACAGGAAACAGCATGTCTAACCTTAATTACAATGTGTGACAAGTTTCAACTTGTTTGGTGCAGTCAGTCGGAGCGACGGTTGAGAGAAGGTGTGTTTTAAAGTGTGCCGTAAATCATGGATCACCAACAATGCATTACCATGAAATGGGCAAACAGTTTCACCCTTCATCATGACAATACTCCGTGGGACACATAGCTTCTGGTATACGGCAATTTCTGTCAAATAAAAACATTATGGTGTGTTCTTATCCACCTTATTCACTGAATCTGGCACCATGCAACTTCTGGCTCTTCCCCAAAGTCAAAATGACCATGAAAGGTAAACATTTGGAATCGATTCAGGATATTGAGGCAGCCGCGACAGCGCAAGTAAAGACACTCACGAAAGAGGAGTTCCAGAACTGCTCCAGAAAGTGGCAAGAATGATGGGATAAGTGTGTTTGAAGCAAGGGGGATTAATGGCAGTGTCTTTTACTGTAATAAATTTTTTTATTGAAACATTCACTGTATATTTTGATCATGCCTCAGTCATTTTATGATGACTTTAAAAGAAAATACAATGTGTCTAGTTCTAAAACTCAGATTTCTTTTTGAAAACATTAGTTAGCAGCAGGTAAAGAAAATTGGTAAGTGTTATATGACTTAAGTCCAAAGACCCAGTAACCCAGATACACAGAATTCTTACCACCACCACCAACTGCACTGTCCCCCAAACCTAGCAAATTTGAGGGTAAGTTTCAAGGGCATGCACACCTAAGCATTTATTTGGATTACAGCTGTCTTGAGACTAAGGTTCGGTAAGTGATTGACCAGAAAATGTCATTGTATTTTCAATAGCCTCTTGTTTTTTTCTGGCTGCTTTTAAGACTTTTTGCTTGATGATTTTGAGCAATTAGATTATTATGTGTCTTGGTTTACCTTTCTTCATGTTTCCTGTGTTTCATGTTTCAATAGAGTTTCTTGTATCTGTGGGTTTATAGTTTTTGTCAAATTTGAAGAATTTTGAACATTATTTACTAAAAAAAAATTCTGTTTCAGCCTCTCTCTCCTCTCCTGCAGGGACTCTAATTAAACATATATTAGGCCTCTCAGAATTATCCCACAGTTCACTGATGCTCTGCCCATTTTAATTATTTTCTCTGTGTGTCATTTTGACTAATTTCTAATTCTGTCTTAAAGTTCACTAATTTCTTTGTCAACGTCTAATCTACTTTTCATCCCCTCCAGCACATTTTTCTTCTTAGAGATTGCAGTTTTCATCTCAAATATTGTATTCTTCATAGTTAGAAGTTCAATTTTGGTCTTTTTCACATCTTTGATGTCTCTAGTTAACTTTTTGAACATGCAGAATACAGATATAATAACCTTTCTGAAATCCTTATTTGTTAATACTAACATCGATGTCACTTCTGGGTCAGTTTCAAGACTGATTTACTCATTATGGGTTGTATTTTCCTTCTTTGCATGCCTGGTAATCTTTTATCAGATAAAAGATATTTGTGAATTTTATCTTGTTGAGTGCTGAATAATTTTGTAGCCCTATAAATATTCTTGAGTTGTGTTCAAGGATACCGTTTAGTTACTTAGAAATAGAGATTTCTCCTTTTGGTCTTTTATGATTTGTTAGGGAAACAGAAGTGCTCAAAATAACAACTCACTATTTTATTTCTAGAAAGGAAAGCTAATTACTCTCCACTACTGAGGTAATACCTGTCTGAGTACTCTACTCAATGCCTCCTAAATGATGAGGTTTTCCAGTCTGGCTGGTGGAAACAGGCATTAAATAATACCCCTTTGTGAACACCAGGCACCATTCCCTCAAATCCTTTCTGTTGGTTCTTTCCTTAGGCGTGGGTAGTTTCCTCACATATTTGTGTTGACTAATACAGATTTGAATACTCAAGGGGGACCCTCTGGAGTTATCTGGAGTTCTCACTCTGTACATCAATCTCCTCTCTAAAACTTTGAATTATGAACTCTAGTCACTTTGGTGTCCCCAGACTCTCAGCAGTGACTCCTGTCTCTTAATCTCATGAAGTCCCCCAGACTTGGAAACTTCGTATCAATAAGCTGGGGCAATTGTAGACCTCACCTCATTTATTTACCATCTTTCATGGATTATTGTCTTTCACTACCTATTGTTCAATGTCTTACAAACTATTATTCAATACATTTTGTTCAATTTTGCATTGTTTCAAGAAAGAAGGAAAATCTGACCCCTGTCACTCCATCTTTTCCCTAATCAAAAGTTCCTGTATTCTCATCTGTTCAATCATTTATTGAGATAAGTACTTTGGAGGGATAAAGCTATTCCAACTTCTGATCAACCTTGGTGTAGTCCCTTTCTGAGGGATCATACAGCCAGATTTCTACATCAGTTTGGAAGAAACACAGATTCTGAGACTACTTATCATGCCACCTGTAAATTCCCAACAGAAGTTCAATTAGAAAATTGAGAGAGAGCTTCTTTTCTTTTTTTTCTCATGAAAACATATTTCTGTATTATCTTTTCTCTTTTTTCCCACCTTTGTAAAACATGTATTTATTTATTTATTTATTTATTTATTTATTTATTTATTTATTTATTTATTCATATTAAATTTATTGGGATGACATTGGTTAGTTGTAGCTGATGTTGATGTGGTTAGCGTGCGGGTCTCCACCGAGCACTGGCAGTTTCATTCGGGAATGGTCATAGGATGTGATGTTTCTGTATTGATTCTTGTTGTGGTTTTCATTCTCTTTTGCTGTGTCTTACGATGCTATCTGCCCCTCTGCTAAGGACTCATATTCCTCCTTGAACCCACAGCCCTGGCCTTTCTTCATCTGGCTAATGTACTGCAGCAGGTCAGCCCCTCGGTTGGCAGATTGGAACTGGTCCTGAGGATAGCTCATCTCTATTCTGTGGGGTCACAGGCCCAGTAGGGCTGAGTCTGGAACATGAGAATGGGCTGGAGCAGGTTTCTGCGGCTACCATCTTATTCAAATCTTGCCAGTTTTACATGCACGTGTGTGTAAGCTCATGTGTGCCCATTTTGTGAATCTTGTTAGAAAAAAAATGGTACTGCTCTTTGTTTTTATTACAATAGTAGTTCTATATTTGTTCTAGAAATTTTGAAATCTATAGAAAAATCATAAAGAGCAATCGTTTTCAAAAAAACATATCTATAATACCACTATCCAATGGCATTTTTTTCTGCTTTCTTCCAATGTTTGAGGACTGCAAATTAAAAAAAAGAATAATAATCTTACATTGCAATGTTGTTGTTTTTTCTGTGTTTTCTTCATTTAACATTATTTCAATATTTTTTGATAACGTAATTCTAATGGCCACATTCCATTATATGGATATATCATAATTTATTACACCATTTTATTATGGCTGGACAGTTAATTTACTTGCAAACAAAAAAATACAGAAAATGTTCTTGTATACACTGTTTTGAGAACACTGCAGATTTATACTTTAGAATAAATTATTAGAAGTAGAAATACAGATACACATTGCCAAACTGTTTTCTAGAAAGTTTGTGTGAACTTACACAACCACTAGTATAAATCTGCATCATTGGACTGTTTCCAAATACTGGGTGTGTTTTGTTTGTTTGTTTGTTTTGTTTTGTTTTTTACATTTGCCAATTTTTAGACAAATTTATTGCCTCACTTTATTTTTAAATCACTGTGATCGTTGATTATATTTAACATTTTTAAAGTAAATATATTGTTATTTGTATAATTGACTTTTAAAAAGTTTCATGTGAGGTACATTGGAGAGGCAAGAAAGAAAAAAAATCTATCATGCTGTTCTGAAATTCAGTCTATTAGAGGACCACTTAAAAGACTATTGAATAGCATTGTAATAATTATATAGAGCGAAGATAAGAGCTTGAAATATGACTGTGGTATGGAAATAGTGTAACAGAAGTTTGGAAACATGTCAGAAATAGAAGTTTGAAGGTGTCATAACTGATGAGATAGGGGAGAGAGAGAGAGAGAAATAACAAAGATGACAACACAGTTTCTTGGCTAGGTGACCAGAGGAATGATAATGTCATTAAATGTGATAAGAATTGTGTGAAAAGCATGTCAAAGGAAAAAATGATGAGTGTGTTCAACATGAGGTAATTGAAGCATCATTATATATAATCTGAGATAATGATTTAGCATCAGGCAGAGTTCCTACATCTCCATTTCTATATACCTGTAGAATAGTAAAGTATCCCCTAAATACGCACACACACACACACACACACACACACACGGGTAAATTTTATTTGGAGATCTATCGATTTAGAAATAAAAGTAAAGTTAGACTATCTCTCACACCTTATATCAAAATAAATTCCAGATAGATTGAAATTTAAATGTAAAAGGCAAAACCTAATCATATCAGAAGAAACTCATTTTATGTTTTAACCTCAGATAAAGAAAGACTTTGTAATTCTGACATAGAACCCAGGATCTGTATGGAAAAAATAATGGGCAAAGACATTGGAACATACACATCAGACATTGGGTAATGTACGTAATATATATACAAAAGTCTTATAGGTTAAAAATAGATAAGTAACCCATTAGAAATAAAAATGGACCAACAAACATATAAAATTTATTTAAGATCACTAGTAAACAAGAAAATAAAAATTGAAATGAAAATAAAATTGAAAAAGTGAAAATAAAGCATCAAAGAGTTACTGATTTTTTTTCATCACATTGGCAAAAATTTTAAAAGATTGATAATAATCACTTTGATAAGAATATTGGGAAATAGGCTTTCTCAAAGAAGATAACTGGGAGTGCAAGTTCATAAAGTCTTTTAAAATAGCAGTTTGGGAAAAAACACAAAAATAAAATAAGTAAATAAAATAGTAGTTTGATGACATTTTTAAAATCCTTATGTGTGCCTTAGATCAAGCAATTTTACTTCTGGGATTATATTTCACAAAGAAACTTGTACATGTACACAAAGATGTAGTGTAAATTATTGCAGTGATATTTGTAATAGATTAAAATATCAAAAATAAGCTAAACATCCCTCACTGGGTAAACTGTTAACTAAATTATTATATATATGTATTTAAGCTATGGAATATCATGTAGTTTATTGAAATTTTTCTATGATCTATCATGAGATTAAATAATCAAGTCACAAATAATACATAGAGTATGATCCTAGTTACGTATGTATATGTTCATGTATGTGTGTGCACATGTTTGTACATGTGCATATGTGTGGGAGAGACTACCTGCCTTACAAATATTCAGTTCCCCCAACGTTCACATGCACTCTCTTTTGGTTTCTTAAGACAACTCATTTTTCAACAAATCTTTTTTACTTAAACATTTTTGAGTAGATTTCTGTTCCATGCAAGTAAATAATCCTTAAATCAAATCAACAGTGGGAGTTGAAGGTAGAATTTTGTATTACTTTGTTAGGAAGAGTAGTCTTGGGCACAAAGAGGCATAATAAAGATAATTTAGCAGAGAGGAAAAGATTAAAAGTAGGAGAAGAAGGAGATGAATAACAGAAGTAAAATTCTAGAAGGCACATGAAGTTTTAGCCTTGGAAAGAGTTACAATTCTTTTTTTTTTTTTTTTTTCTTTTTTTTTTTTAGCCAGGAAGTGAGGAAGATAAATTTAGAAAGAAAAAAAGAAAAAAAAGATCAAAATTTCTCCTTGATTTATATACTACAGTATAGCTAAAATGTGTTGAAAGTACTGTCAATGGCTTAACCATAGGGATAACTATACTGGTTAAAGGAGAGAAGGAACCTAAACTTTTTTAACTTTGATAAACTTCTGAATGACATGGGAATCTATTCCACTGACATTATAAACAACTTCTAGATCCAGAATATGAAACAAGTCTCGACCAATTATTTTAATCCCCTGCTCTCCCCCTGTCCAATATATTTTGTTTTCTTTGTTGCTTCAGTATGAAGATTATGTCCAACAATAAATATTTTTTTGCTTAATTAACATTTCAAGTTTCAAGTTTTTATTATTGACTTATTAACAGTAATTTTTACAAGTTATTGATAGCATGAATTATAGGCACATGACAGAATTAGTCTTTTTATTTGTTTATGTATTTGTTTCTTTTTATTTTATTAGTTTCAGGTGTACAAAGCAATGTAATAGTTAGACATTTACACCCCTCACAAAGTGATAACTGCCCCCCAATCTACTACCCCTCTGACATTGTATATAGCTGTTATAATTCCAGTGACTCTATTCCCTATGCTGTATTCCACATCCCATGACCATATATATATATATATATATATATACATATATATATATATATATATATGTATATATATATATATATATATATATACATATAAAATTATAGTTGACATTCAGTATTATTCAGCTTCAGATTCAGGTGTACACTGCAGTGGTCAGGTATCTACACAGTTCATGAAATGGTCCCCCTAACCAATGGTGGGTGTTTCTTCAGATGAAATGTAATCTGAGTTAACTCTAGGGAGGTAATTGGATAAAAAGCAGCTGTGCTGGACCTATCTTTATCCTGGCATTTTAGCAATGGACTAAATATATAAATATAAATAACACTAAGAAGCTTGAGATTACTGAGGAGAAAATAAATGTTTTATTATATTGGTGATAATCTCATAGACCACGTGTGTAGTAAAGAATTTAATCTTGCCTAAAAGAGACTAGTTCTTCCTTCTCTTATAGACTCCATCATTTTGTGTGTTTACCACACTATTGTTTCCTCTTCCCTGTCCCCTCTTTCTGTGAAATCATGTCTTGCATATTCATTAATGGGTTTAGTATTTTTGTGCTATCAAGCAAAGTGAATTGTTATAGATATCAATCCACACTCTGCACATCAAAGGCTTTTTTTAGTAGCCATAGGCCAAGGGAAACAGGCAAACCAAGAATAATGACCAGAGACACCAGTGAAGGGTTCTTGTTCCTGAATTTATGTGAAGGAAGGAGACTATGCATTTTTTCCAAATGAAGAGATGACCATGTACCTGTTCCTTTAATGTGATCTAAGTAAGAGCAGTTCATTCTCATAACGCATTTAAAGTATACACACACATATAAAAAAGTGAGAAGTATATATCATTCTGAGTATCTTCTGTAATAGCTAGTATTTGCTCTGACCTTTTTCAAAACCTTTGTGTTGATGATCTGGAAATTTTGTTTGTTTGTTTGTTTGTTTGTTTTTATCATTTGATATAGAAAAGTTTGCAGTAAGGCTAGTCATTGACACATGGAGAGAAATAGACAGGGAAAGAAGAATCATTTGTAATTTTTGAATTGTCTTAGAACAGCATCATCAAGAATCATAAAAGAACCTTAACCTATGAATGAAGCAGATGGAAAAAATAAAATACCCTCTAGTATAAACTTGCAATATAACACAGAACTCTGATACCAAATAACCCAAAAGCACCTTTAGTTAAATCTAAGTCTATGTTTTTTTTATTCAATGAAAATAAAATTATGGCTATCAAATGTCTCAGTAAAAGCTTCTTTCCAGTGACATAGTGTATTCAAGCCTGTAAGGCAGTATCCATTAAACTATAATTCTTTGTAATTTAGTCTGATTTTAATTATCAGTTGCTTACTTATTCAATTATTTATATGTAGCTATTTTGTAAATAGTTTTATAATAACTATGAAGAGCTAGCTATATTATTGTTCAATAGTTTTGGCCCTTGAGGCTGTTGCTGACCAAATGCTATATATTTTGAAAAAAAAAGTCTTAATTATGCAAGCACTGAACTAAGAAATTCCGCTGTTTAGAATACCCACATCATTTGCATGTCTATAGTTCCAAATTACTTAGGTTATGATGTGTTTTATAAATTAACTACCATGTACAGAATGAATTAGCCACCTACTGTGCTTTGTAAGTGGGTTAATTTCTTCCAAGGCTTGAAATACAAGAACCATTTTGAATTAATATTGTCATATACAAATTTATTTTCCCAGTGGTATTTCACTGACATCATTGTTATCATAATCATTATCTTCACCCTCATCCAGTAATGTTGATTGAGTTCCTGGGTGTATGTAACTTATACCAGACAAACAGCTAATCCTGAAATATTGACCAGCAACCAAACAACTAAATAATCAAACTGTAGTTTCTCTGAAAATGAAGCTAAAACAAATCAACTCAAAAATTCCTTTTTAAGCTCAGGAGCATGTAGTAATTTACCCTCTGGATTTGTGCAGGAAAAATAATTCTCATGTTAATCCTCTCATTGATTTTCAAGTAATTATTGGCTTGACTGGCTTGCCTTTCACCACGTTTTTCATATAAAGGAAAGCACTAGAACATGGTTATACGAGTGACTGGAAACTTACTAGAAAATAAAACAAACAAAGCAAAACAAAACAAAACTAGCTCTCATCTTCTCGAATGGCTATATATCATAGAGTTTGAACTTAAAGGAAGGTGTTAACAAATTTTTCCAAATATACCTCCCCACCTACTCAAATAACTGAAAGTTTGCATAGATGAGAATTTTGCTATCACCAGCTTAGAATTTTAAAAACAGAAATCATTGAATAAATATTTATATATAAATTTTAGAGGCTTAAGTTTCCAAACTTGTTACTCTATACTTTTTTTTAAATTAAATTTATTAGGGTGATAATGGTTAGTAAAATTACATATGTTTCAAGTGTACAATTCTGTAATGCATCATCTATATTTCGCATTGTGTGCTACTGCTTCATTTGATATTATTAGAATATTTCAAAATTATTTTCTGTTGTAAACAAAATGATATCTAGGAATATACTTAACCTTGTTTATATATATAAACAAAGATAATAGCAGTGAAAATAAAGTTACTCAACCTTGGCACTGTTAACATTTAGGGCTGGATAATTGTTTGTTGTGGGGTTGTCTTTCAGATTGTAGGGTGGTTAGCAGCATTTCTGGCCTCTATCTACTAGTTGCCAGTGGCACCTCAATGCCCCGCCCACCCCCATTGTAACAATCAAAAATGTCTCCAGACATTACCGAATGTCCCCGGGGGCTAAATCACCCCTATTTGTGAACCAATGAAATTAAGAGATCTCTATGTACTTAAGAATTAAAGGCAGTTCTTTTGGGAGGATAGTATAATTGTTAAGATCCTGGACAACAGGTCCAGACTCTTGGAGTTCAAATACTGACTCCTGATCTTGAGCAACTTAATCTCTGCACCTCATCTTCTCTATTTGTAAAATGTGGATAATAATATACTGTAGTGCTTAAGAGGGCAGATACTGGAGCCAAACTGCTTAAATTTAAATGTTGGGTATGAAACTTCTGTGACTTTGGGAAAATTACTTTAATTTTTTGAGCTTCAGTTTCCTGATTTTTAAATGGAATAATAATAGTATTTACCGGATAGAATTGTAATGCAAAACAAATGTGTTAGTATATAAACAATGCAAAAAATAGTGTCTGACACATAGTATGTTCACGTTAGCTAATATTGTTATTATTAAGATGTTTGAAAGATCTGAGCAACTATGGCTCATTTTATAGTTTCAAAGTCACTGACACCTCCCTTATGTGTGCCTGGCTATTTAAAGGACTAAGCAAAAAAGACAGAAAACTGTAAATTAACAAATTTGGCTAAAATACTTTTTTTTTTTGGTCTTTTTCACTACTGAAACAATCAAACTGGCATTAGTTACACAATGACACGTTTTTAGGCATTTCTTTTGTTTCAGTTTATCTTACCTATTCACAGTAAATTACAATTCACATACTTTGTATTGAAATGGAAAGTTCACTGGTTTCAAGTCAGAAAGGCTGGTATTTTACTATATACTCTGCTAGAATCTTTGTGATTCTAGACAAGTCACTGGAAGTTGCCGCACTTTCCTCATCTGGCAAACAGAAATAATCAACTCAGCCCTAGTGATTTCAGTGAGACATTTTGAGGAACATGAAGTCAGTGAATATTTTGGAAAAGCACTGTGTTATGATAATGCTGCTGCTGCTGCTGCTGTTGACGTAGTAGCAGCACACGGTACCAAATTCCTAAACTCTAATGAACAAGACTGCGTTGCATAGTTTTTCAAATTATTATAATTTATTTGATATAATGCTGTCTATTAAAAATAAGAAAGATAACATAAACATGTCATGAGATTACTGTCGTCGTATAAACCAGCTATTACAATATTATACTTACTATGCTTTACTTTAGTTCATAGGGAGAGTGTTTTAATACGTATTCTTACATTTAGTCACATTTTACTTTGAATGGTGTATTCTGAAAATAAGCATCATGCAGTATTCAATAAAATTTTATACTACCAATTAAAATAGAGGAAACATGCAAGAAGACTCAATTGTAATTTCAAATTATGCAATTGTCTACTTATATTAGGCACATTTCTCCCTTTTAAGTGTTATTTTAAAAGTGTAATTTAACAGTGTTCTTTTGCACTGAATGTGGAGTCAACAGGTCCTAGTTTTTAAAAAGTTTGATGAGATGATCTCTAAAGTCTTTTCTGTCAAAATATAGTACTCAGCTGGTCTTAGGATAAATCAGGCCCCAAAAGTCTGAGGCACAATGAATAGGTAGACATGTTGGGGTATGCAGGCCACTTGGAGGAGTCCTGTGGGTAGTTGGGGAAGGAGTCAAAGCAGGTATAAATTATACTTCTTCATTACCATGGGAGTGGGAGGATGCTGTCCAGCATGCACATGCCTACGCCTGCTTAGGAGGAATCCGCATTATGTGCAGTCATGGTAGATCACAGTGCCTTTTTTCCCACTACAAACAGAAGCAGAAGTGGGCAGGTTTCCTTGTCCCTACCATATTAGGTAGCAAGACCACAAACCTGAGACAGGTGCTTAGCCAGGGCCTTTTACTCTCTAGAGTTGAAGCAAAGGAATGTCCAATATTAGTACTGCCTTGAAGCAATGGTAATAGCTTCTTTGCCAGACAGTGCCTAATAAAAAAATAAACCCTGACCAATATAACAATCAGAGTTTACATAATCTCCAAAAAACGAGTTTATTACAGTTCAATTACATAAAACTTTGTAAATACTGAAATAGTTGGTACCATGTAAATAAAGTATCCAGCTATATTGAAGTTATAGCAAAGATTTTGAGACTTTTACCAACATTGCCAGGAAGAATTAAAGACCCTAAATGAATGTTTTAGGAATAACTTCAATCATTTTATTTATTCAGCAAACATTTACTCAGTACATATACTCTAATAAGTTCTGCTATCATAATCCTTGACTCAAAAAGGTCGCAGCCTAAAATTAACTATTCTAGGATGTTCTGTGAGAGAAATATATAGGTCCAGGATACCTTACGAGTGCAGAGGAAGGGCAGCCAGCCAAAACTAATGTGGAAAGGAATAGAGAGGGGACATTTTCCTTGAAAGGTTTGACCCCTGAACTGAGCATTCATGAGTGAGTAGGCACTCACCCATTATGGGGGATATAGGAAGGCAGAGGAGCCACACAGCCTGCAAACACAGCTTCAACTGGAATGAGGAAAATGGAGGGTGGCAAAACATAATTGTCTCTGAAAGCTGAAGATGATTTCTATATTCTTGGTGAATGACAAATAAAAATGCACTTGAGTAGGGTAATCAAAGGCTTTGAATGAAGAATAGGTAACGTGTTATAGGAGGCGCACTGAACGCAAAGTGAGGATGTAAGTAAGACACCAGGTTGGAGTGAGTTTCCAGGTGTTCAGGAACTGTCAATACTACTAAGTCTCCTTTATTCTATAGGTAGATGCTGACCACCAAAGAGAAGACTAAATGCAGCAACAAATACAACCAACAAATGGTGATCAAGCACAATAAAGTTTTGTCACTCATATCCCAGTCCAATATGGGTTGGTGAGGAGTAGGGACTCTTTTCTATGCCCTTCTTCTTCTTCTTCTTCTTCTTCTTCTTCTTCTTCTTCTTCTTCTTCTTCTTCTTCTTCTTCTTCTTCTTCTTCTTCTTCTTCCTCTTCCTCTTCCTCTTCCTCTTCCTCTTCTTCTTCTTTTGCATTTTTGTGTTCATGGTAGCTTTTTTCAAAAATTAAATTTATTGGGGTGACATTGGTTAATAAATTATACACATCTCAAGCTTCAAGTTCTATAATACATCATCTTTATATTCCATTGTGTGTTCAACACCCAAAGTCAAATCTCTATCACCATATACAGGGGGTGCCAAAAAAAACCCCATATACACATTTTAAGAGAATGTTATCTATGCTCAAGCAGTAATTCACCATAATCAGAAGTGTCTGGAAGCTGATGGTAACCACTGCTTCTTTGTCAAGAATTATCTGTCCACATTTATGCGGATTTATTTCTGGGTTCTCAATTGTATTCCATTGGTCTGTATGTCTGTTTTTCTGCCAATAACATACTGCTTCAACTGATGTTGCCCTGTAGTACAAGCTGAAGTTAGAGAGTGTGTTACCTTCAGCATTGTTATTTTTTCTTAGGATTGTTTTGCCTATTGGGGGTATTTTGTGGTTCCATACTAACCTGATGATTTTTTGTTCTATTTCTTTAAAAAATGCCATTGGGATTTTGATGGGGATTGCATTAAATCTGTATATTACTTTGGGTACTATGGTCATTTTAACTACAATGATTCTTCCAATCCACGAATATGGAATGTCTTTCCATTTCTTTGTGTCTTCTTCAATTTCTTTTAAAATTGTCTTGTAGTTTTCAGTATATAGTTCTTTCACATCCTTGGTTAAGTTTATTCCTAGGTATTTTATTCTTTTTATTGCAATTGCAAAAAACAAAAATTGTTCTTTTTTTATTTCTATTTCTGAGATTTCATTGTTAGCTTATAGGAATGCAATGGACTTTTGTATGTTGATTTTGTAGTCAGCAACTTTACTGTATTTGTTTATTGTTTCTAATAGCTTTTTGGTGGAGTCTTTAGGGTTTTCTATATATAGCATCATGTTATCTGCAAAGAGTGACCATTTAACTTCTTCACTCCCAATTTTGATATCTTTTATTTCTTTCTCTTACCTGATTGCTCTGGTGAGGACTTCCAATCCAATGTTGAAAAGCCGAGGTCATAGGGGACAACCCTGTCATGTTCCTGAACATAGAGCAAAGGGCTTCAAGTTTTCACCATTAATTATGATAGTAGCTGAGGTTTTGTCATATGTGACCTTTATTATGGAGGTATTTTCCTTCTATACCCATTTTATTAAGTGTTTTAATCATAAATGGATGTTGCATTTTGATAAATGTTTTTTTTTTTTGTATCTATTGATATAATCATATACTTTTGTCCTTTATTTTGTTTATGTGGTGTATCACATTGATGGATATGTGTATGTTGAACCATCCTTGTGCCCTGGGATGAACCCCACTTGGTCATGATGTATATTCTTTTTAATGCATTGTTGCATTCGATTTGCTAGAATTTTGTTTAGGATTTTTGTATGTATATTCATCAAGATATTGGTCTGTAATTTTTTTTTTCTGTTTATCCTTACCAGGTTTTGGTATCAGGGTAATGTTGGCCTCATAAAATGAGTTAGGGAATATTGTCTCTTCTTTAATTTTTTTGGAAGACTTTGAGTAAGACAGTTACTAGATCCTCTTTGAATGTTTGGTAGAATTCACTAGTGAAGTCATCTGTTCCTGGACTTTTGCTTTTGGGACGATTTCAGATGATTGATTCAATTTCCTTACTGTTGATCAGTCTATTTAGATTTTCCAATTCTTCATGATTCAGCCTAGGAAGGCTATATGTTTCTAAGAGCTTGTCCATTTTTTCTAGGTTATTGAATTTGGTGGCATGTAGGCCTTCATATTATTCCTGGATGATCCTTTCTGTGGCATTTGTTACAATTTTTCTTCTTTTGTTTATTTGTGTCTTTTTTCTTGTTATCTTAGTGAGTCTAGCCAAGGGTTTGTCAATTTTATTAATCTTTTCAAAGAACCAGCTCTTTGTCACATTAATTTTTCTGTTGTTATTTTGTTCTCTATTTCATTTAGTGGTACTCTAATTTTTATTATTTCCTTCCTTCTGCTGACTTTGGGTTTCATTTATTCTTCTTTTTCTAGTTCTTTAAGGTGAGGTGATTTATCCTGGGTTTTTGTTGTTTCTTGAGAAAGGCCTGTAATGATGTCAATTTCCCTCTTAAAACTGCTTTCAACTGCGTCCCCAAAATTTTGGTAGGATGTATTTTCATTGTCATTTTTTTATGTGTATTCTTTGATTTCTCCTCTTATTTCTTCCTTGATCCAATCGTTCTTTAAATGTATGTTGTTCAATCTCCACATATTTGTGGTTTTTCCTGCTTTCTTTTCACAGTTGATATCCAATTTCAAAGCCTTGTGATCAGAAGACATGCTTGGGATGATTTCAATCTTCTTAAATTTGCTGTGGCTAGTTTTATTTCCCAGTATGTGATCTATCCTTGAGAATGTTCCATGTACATAGAAAGAATGTATAATCTGATGATCTACGATGAAGTGCTCTATAAATGTCAATTATGTCCATCTAATCTAATATGTCATTTAGGACTGATATTTCTTTATTTATTTTGTGTTTGAATAATCTACCCATAGCTGTATATGACGTATTTCGGTCCCCTACTATAATTGTGTTTTGGTCTATTTCTCCCTTTAGTTCTGTTAGCAGTTGTTTTGTATATTTTGGTGCTCCCTGATTGGGGCCATAAATATTAATGGCTGTTATGTCTTATTGTGGTATAGTCCCCTTTATCCTTATGAAATGCCCACATTTGTCTCATTACCTTTTTCATCCTGAAGTCTGTTTCATCTGATATCATTATGGTACACCTGCTTTTCTCTGGATACCATTTGCTTGGAGTGTCAATTTCCACCCTTTCACTTTGTGTCTATATTTGCCCTTGTATCTGAGATGTGTCTCTTAGAGGCAACATATGGTTGGGCTTAATTTTTTGATCCAATCTGCTACTCCATGCCTTTTTATTGGTGAGTTCAGTCCATTTACACTTAGGGTGATTATTGATATATGAGGATTTCCTATCATTCTATCTTTGGTTTTCTGGTAGGACTGTGTCTCCATTGTTTCTTTTCCTTTCTTTGCTGTCTATTATTTCAGTGTAGTGGTATTCTACGATTTTTCCTCCGTTTCTTCTTTTCTTATGTTACATATTTCAGTTCTGGATTTTTTTTTTTTTTTGAGTGTTTACCATTAAGTTCATAAAAAAAAGTTTCACATTTAGAGTATTCCATTTTCTTCAGCATGGTTACTTTCTCCATTCCCTTATGCCGGTTCAGGCCATTACTCTTCCCCCTTTTATGTTTTTGCTATCACAAATTATCGCTATTTATGCTGGTCCAATAACCTCCTTCAGTATTTCTTGTAGTGGAGGTCATGTGTTAGAAAATTCCCTCAGCTTCTATATGTCTGGAAAGGTCTTTGTTCCTCCTTCATATCTAAAGGATATCTTTGTTGGATATGGTATTCTTGGCTCATAATTTCTCTCTTTCAATGTTTTGAATATTTGGTTCCACTCCCTCCTGGCTTGTAAAGTTTCTGCTGAAAAATCTGATGATAACTTAATGGGTTTTCCTTTGTAGGTTATCATCTTTTTTCCTTGGTTGTCTTGAGGATTCTTTCTTTGTCATTAATTTTTGACAGCTTCAATACTATGTGCCTTGCAGAAGACCTATTGTGGTTGAGGTAATTAAGTGTTCTATTTGCTTCTTGGATTCGAGGATCCAGGTCTTTCCACAAGTTTGGGAAGTTCTCAGAGACTGTTTGTTTGAATATACTCTCTGTTCCCTTCTCCCTTTGTTCTCCTTCTGGTATGTCCATTATTCTTATATTGCTCTTTCTGATGGAGTCAGAAAGTTCTTGTAGAGGTCTTTCATTTCTTTTAACTCTAAAGTCTCTCTCTTCTTCCATCTGTGTCATTTCCAGATTTCTATCTTCGTTGTCACTGATTCTTTCCTCCATCTGCTCAGCTCTATTACCTCAGCTGGCTATTTCATTCTTCATTTCTTTTATTGAGTTTAATGTCCAGAAATTCTATTTCATTCTTTTTTAAAATTTCAATCTCTTTGTTAAAATGTTCATTTTGTTCTTTGATTGTGTTTCTGAGTTCAGTAAGCTGCCTGTCTGTGTTTTCTTTCATCTCATTGAGTTCTTTTTCAGAACTGCACTCTTGAATTCTCTGTCATTTATGTCACATATTTCCATGTCTTTAGTTCATTTTCTGGAGACCTTTCACTTTCTTTCTGAGTCGCCTTGTTACAGTAGTTATTCATGGCAATTAGTGAATTATTATTTCTCTTCTTAGGCATCTACAGGAGTGGGTTCTGCAACAGGTTGGTAGGAAGTGGTCTCTCCCTGTCTTTCTAGTAGGTGTTGGTAGAAGCTTTATTTTCTTTTCAATTGCAGCCTTTAATTCTCTTTCTCATTGTAGTGTTATATTTTCTTTGCACTGTTGTGGCTTCTCACACAATGGGAGGATTCTCTGGAAGGTGGGCTTCTCCTCTGTGAGCAGGTTGCCTGGTTCTCAAGGCACCACCTCTGTTGGGGGATGTGGAAAGCTTGCAAAGTTCCAAAGCTCTTTCTGTACCAGATTCAGGGCCTGTGTGTTTCAGCAGTTCTGTTTACTCCTGTAGGGATCTGCCCAGATAGGTGGGGGCAGGGGCGAGGTGGGTTGTGAGATATGGCTGTGAGCAATGGCAGCAACCACCAGCACAGCCCATCCTGCAACCAGGGCTCTCTCCCTTTCTCCAGAACTAGTTGTGCTGAAAGTCTGTGGCTGTGGTCCGCAGTTCTCATAACTGCAAATTTTCTGTTCTTTTGCTCTGACACTATACTGTTTCGCTTCTAGCATTAAGCTGGTGGTGGTGGGGTGAACTCTGTGGTGGGTGGGGTCAGCTAGGCTCCGTGCCTAAGCCTTCCATCCTCTGCTTGGCAGTGAGGGCTTAAACCTCCATTTTTGCCATTCTTCCCTCAGTCTTTGCTCCAAGGTCTCTCCTGTGAGTGTTGGCTTTAGCCGTATTATACACTGATCCCTCAGGCGGGACTCTGTGCTATAAGGGGAGTGCTAGCAGTCCAAATTCTTCCCTCTTCCACGACTGCAATAGCTCTGGAATACAGCAAGTGCTGAGCTCTGTGCTAGGTGTTCATCCTGCTCCCGCAGGGCCCACATTTCTGCACTTCCTGCTTCCCTCCTCCCCCACTCACCCAATTTGCCCACCTTTAGATGATTTCACTTTTGTGCCTCTTAGTCTTGCCTGTCTGCTGCACAGTGAGTTCTTTGTGGAATTATAGTTGTTGTAAATTCCAGGGAAGATTTCAAGAGGCTCACCTCACGCTGCCATTTCTATGATGTCATCTCCTCCTCATTCCAAAGATAAGTTCTTAATCTAATATTTTATTTCCATTGCTATGGATTCTAGAAGAGCTGCAATTATTAGCCAGAAAGCTTGGTGAGTGTGTTTGGGGCATTAAGAAATAGTTTTTTGTCGATTTTTCTTGTTTTAATAGGAATTCCTTTTCATTCAAAGTAGTCAGAGTGTTTGCAGGTGAATTGATTATTACTGTTAATTTTTTAATGATCCCCACCATTCCGGATAGGGACTTGAGCAAAGAGGAAAAGGTGTGACATTTTTATAAAGTAAAACCTGTTCCAAGTCCATCTAATGATTACACTAATGTTTCTGTATCCATCCTACTAATTGGAATGTAGTAGATACTTCCATGAGGTTTTGTGTGCCACAAACTCAGGGACTCATTATTGTTGATTATTAAAAATATAGTATAATAGCTATATATTAATAACTTCAATTAAAAGTGCTTTCCTATTAGCATTAATTGACATTGCTTGTTTTGCATTATTCAAATATCATGGTTAATTGTTAATTAATTCTATTTAAATATGAATTTTAAAGTTATGTATTATTTTTAGATTTTATAACTTGTTTGAATACCATAACCTAATATATGATTAAGCCTCTTAAATATACTTGAGATTTCTCAATTTCCAGTTATGTCCTTTGTTAAGCATTATTCAATAATTACTGTCAAAGGAGATTTTCTTTGATGCCTCATTATTCATTGAACTCTTTCTCTTGTACTCAGTTAATCAAATACCCTCCTGCTGCAGTCAGAGCAGTCTCTGGTAATTGTTGTACTAGTGACATTTCCAACCCTCACTCTCACCCCTATCATCTCCTCCACTGAAACAGTCCACTTGAAAAGAAAGCACATCCTACACACAAACTTCTTTGGTTAGCAACAACTATCTTTGTTTTTGTTGTTTTGTTTTTAATGTTAGTGAAACACGTTATAAAGATTAGCTACACTTTGGAAATGAAATGTACAATTCTTTGCTGTAAATCAAACTGAAATACTGCTTCCTATCAACAAATTGGAACAAAACAAATTTTTAAAATATATTAACACTTCAGGGGGCAGGAACCCGAATGAGAATACCCAACTGAAAGAAAGGTCTACCTTAGAATAAAAACTAACCTTTTTTTTTTAATTTTTAAATTTTTTTAGTGCTGCGTGCTTGACTAAGAGAGATTTCCTTCTAAAATATTTGGAAATAAAATGTCCAAAGGAGAAACCCAGTGGGTAAATAAAACTGAAAATGAAGCACTAATACTGAATAAATTAAATTGTGAAAATAAAATCAGCTTAAGTTTCATTAAGCAACACCAAAGACCAGTGAAAAAGGATAGGAGGTAGTGCTGTTTCTTTCTTTTTTTCAAGAAAAAAAGTAAAGAACTTAATATACAGAAGGGACCTCAACTAGAGCCCAAACCACTGCTCTCTCCTCCTGAATTGGAGATGCCTGCAATAAGGTAGAATATTTGTCTCGGGTTTGGGTTGGGGGATGCATATGGAGAGTCAGGAGTATCCACTGGGGTCTCCCCAAAAACAGTATGCCACATTACTATTAGGATAATTCAAGGAGGGATTATTTACAAACGGGTTAATTACAAAAGTATGGGGAAGATATATGGGAATTACTAGGGATTGTGCTGAAACCAAGGGTAGCAGCGATGTGACACCACTCCTTGGTCTGAGGAACAGTGACAGGAAATGGTTACCAGAAGCTGGAAGGAGAGAGTATGGTAAGGCAAAACACCTTACAAGTACCCATGATCTTATGTGGAGGGGCACATACAAGATACGATTTCACAGATAAGTAATCAGGAACCCTGACTCTACATCCCTTCTTTTATTAATCGCCTGATGTATTTTCTCATTGGCTGAATCCAACTAGAAGTCAGAGGGTATGCAAGCCCATTTGTAGGTATAAACCACATATGTTTCACTCCTAGGATAGAGAGCAAAATGGAAAAGAATGGAGAACTTAGAAGAAGGAGCAATCGGACCATATCCAGCACATCATATATAGAGACATACTGGGGGGACAGAGTCTTTGAAAGCAGTTTCCAGGCTCTCAACCTCCCATGGAAAGGTGCTGGCTTGGGTAGTATATGGTCATCAGCTGTGACTAGTTAGCCACTGGCCACTGATATAACTGCCGTGGCTAAGTTAGCAGGGCAGCGTAGTGTGGATTGCGGATCACGTGGCTCCTGCTTCCTGTGTCTCCAACCCAGCCGCCAGTGAGACTATAGTGGTATGACTCCCCTATCTATGGCTCTGTTGGTGTTCCTTTTTGGCCTTACCATGTCCTGCGTTCTTATGTGGGGAGCAGGACGAGAGAACCCGCATGACACCCTGAATGACACATACCTTGTAGAATTACTAGATGATAGGTGTCATTGAAAGGTCAGAGAGTGCCCTTTGTGGTGATGGAAATACTCTAAAACTCAATTGTAGTCACCGTTGCCAACTCTAAATTCAATTGTACACTTAAAACAAGTGAATATTATAGTATTAAAATTATACTTCAAAAGCTGTTGTTTTTTTAAAAAAGGAATACATACGAAAAATAAAAAGAAATCTAAAAGATGCATGTAAAGTAAGAAGGAAAATAAAGCTTGAAAGGTTAGTTTCTAAGGGCAAAGAAAGATACCTTATCTTTTGAGATTGGAGAAAGAAAATGATTTGGGGCATGAGTAAGGATACATTTGCAGGTGTTTGGTGCTGCAAGTTGAGAAAGTGCACATTTGATTGCCTAGAGTTTATTGATGAAGTAAGAACAGAAGTGCTCCAACAGCACCCTGGGCATATAACTAAAATTGCACCATGTCACAGCACATTGAAATTATTTATGTAACTTTTTCACTTACTAAACCAGAGTCTTAAAGTGTGGTTCATGGACACCTAGGAATCCCCAAAATACTTTCCAGGGGTCTGAAAGGTCCTCCTTTTCCAAGTACAAATCAGTGAGAGCTCAAATTTCTCCATACACTACAACAAATAATATATCACAACAGATTGAATGTAGAAACTGTTATGACAATCCAGCTCTTCTTTTTAAGCCATATATTAAAGAAATTTGCAAAAATGTAAAATAGTGTGACTTTTCCTGTTATTTTGTTGCTGTTGTTTTTGAAAACGTGGTCTTGTTATTTTTCATAAAATGTATATTAAGAATATCATTATAAAATTCGTTTCTTACTGGTATTTAACATAAAGTATAAATTAGTATTATAAAAATTCTGCTTTAATTTCTACTGTTGCAAAGTATCAATACATATAATCCATATAAACAAAAGCATTTAGGGATCCTCAATAATTGTTAAGAGTACAAAGAACTCTTAAGAAAAAAAGTTCGAGGAGAATCATCTAAAGACTAGCTGAACAGAAGTCTTATAACTAAGGATATAAAGAAGAAACCATGTCAGGACTGGTAGGAGGGGGAAGGGGTAGAGACACAAAATGGGCTGATGCCACACCCACATGTGATAGTTGAGAATCAGGAGGGATATCTTCACTACAGAGGTCCCCACTGAACTGAAGGGGTCACTGAACTAGGGAGCCCCACACTAGGCTTCCTAGCCTGGAGCACTAGTGCCAGGAAGAGGAGTCCCCACAACATCTGTCTGTGGAAAATCATTAGGGATTCCATCTGTCCAGGTGAGAAAGAAGACTGCTAGAAACCCAGGTGTCCTCTTAAAGGGCCCATACACAGACTCTCACTCACAGTCACTCATTCTGGGCTTCAGAGGAGGGACAGAGGCTTGGGGGCACCAGAGACATACAGGGAGAAACTGAGTTGTGTGGCTTAAAGGCAAGGGCTGGAGGGACAGCTGTCATTGTCCTGGTGTTGAGCTCTCCTCCCACAGTGCCTGTGTGTGGGGATGGGGTGGGGGGTGGGGCTCCACGTCTCGTGTATTAAGCCTTCTCCACCATGGCAAAATCTAAATCTGGATTAACCTGGTAAGTACCATTCACACCACTCTGGTGATACACTGAGACCCAACTCACATACTGCCAGTGGCTTTTTTTAGTGGTTGAGCCTTATGGGCAGCCCACAGGCCTCAGTTGAGTGGTCCCAGACCTGGTACTGGTGGCAGCCAACCTAGGTTCAAAGTGTGGCCTCTCCCACATACCTCCAAGCTCAGCATAGGCAGCAGCCAATCACAGATCATTTTGTAGCTCCTACCACATAGCACTAGGTGGTCACAGGCAGCCACTGACCTTCGCCTGCACCAGGGCCCCTCCCACAAATCCCCACAGCCAATATACCCAGTGCATGGTTTCGGACCACAACAGAGCACCACATAATTAGCTCCATAAGTGGTACTCCCAAGGGAGGTTGGCAGGGACTAGGGAGTGCTGGGACAAATCACGCTCCCTGGGGTAACACCTGGCACAATAGCTAGTATGCTGTGGTCATGGACAATATTTAGAGTCAGCCTGAGGGTCAACCCCATCCACTGACATGACAACAGCAGTCAAGGCACACACAACCCACACAACTGACACTCTTAGAGCACCCAGCTCAGGTGTTCAGGGAGACTGTGCCACTGAACCCCACAAGAGACCTACAACATAAGGGCACTCTTAAGACTGAAAGATATAGCAACTGTACCTAGTACATAGAACCAAATACAGAGAGCCATCCAGAATGAGGAGACAAAGAAACATGTCCCAAATGAAAGATCATAACAAAGCTCCAGAAAAAGAATTAAACAAAATGGAGAGAAGCAATCTACCAGATGTAGAGTTCAAAACATTGGTTATAAGGATTCTTAATGATCTCAGGAAGAACTTCAACAAAGAGAAAGGGAACATAAAAATGGACATAAAGTGATATATATAGATGATATATTACAGAATTGTACACCTGAAATCTAATTGTACACCTGAAATGTAACTTTACTAAAAATTGTCACTCCAATAAACTTAAGAAAAAAAGGACATAAAAAACATAAAAAAGAACCAGTCAGAAATAAAGAATACATTATTGGGAATCAACAGTAAATTAGGATCAAAATCAGCAACTTGGAAGACATGGTAGCAGAAAATACCCAATCACAACAGAAAAAAGAATCCATAAAAAAAAGGATAGATTTAGGGGCCTCTGGATCAATATTAAAAGTACCAACATTCACATCATAGGGGAGCCAGAAGGAGAAGAGAGAGAGAGCAAGGAATTGAAAACCTATTTAAAGTAATAATGACTGAAAACTTCCCTAACCTGGTGAAGGAAGTAGACATGCAAGTCCAGGAAGTGCAGAGAGTCCCGAACAAGATGAACCCAAAGAGGTCCACACTAAGACACACCAAAATTAAAATGCCAAAGGTTAAAGACAAAGAGAGAATCTTAAAAATAGCAAGATAAAAGCAGGTCGTTACCTACAAGGGAGCTCCCGTAAGACTGTCAGCTGATTTCCCAAAAGAATCTTTGCAGGCCAGAAGGCATTGGCACAATATATTCAAAATGATGAAAAACAAAGACCTACAACTAAGATTACTCTACCAAGCAAAACTACCATTTAGAATTGAAGGACAGATAAAGCTCTTCCCAGACAAGAAAAATCTAAAGGAGTTCATCAACCAGTATTACAAGGAATATTAGAGGGACTTATTTAAGAAGATGAATAAGAAAAAGAAAAAAAAAAGAAAAACATGAATAATAAAATAGCAATAACTACATATCTATCAACAATTACTTTAAATGTAAATGGATTAAATGATCCAATCAAAAGACATAGGGTGGCTGAATGGATAAGAAAATAAGACTTATGCGTATGGTGCCTACAAGAGACTCACTTCAGTTCGAAAGACACACACAGACTGAAAGTAAAAGGATGGAAAAATATACTTAATGAAAATGGAAATGAAAAAAGAAAAGCTGGGGTAACAATACACATGCCAGACAAAATAACTTTAAAAAGAGTCAAAGTAGGATGCAGCAATTCTCCCACTGGGTATTTATCTGAAGAAACCCAAAACACTAATTTGAAAAGACATATGCATCCATATTTTCATTGCAGCATTATTTACAATAGCCAAGATATGAAAGCAACCTAGGTGTCTATCAATAAATGAATGGATAAATAAGAAGTGGTACATATGTACAATGGAATATTACTAAGCCATCAAAAAAGAATGCAATCTTGCCATCTGCAACAACATGGATGGACCTAGAGGGTATTATGCTAATTGATATAAATCAGACAGAGAAAGACAAATACCATATGGTTTCACTTACTTGTGGAATCTAAAAAACAAAGTAAATGAACAAAACAGAAACAAATTCATAGATACAGAGAACATTTTGATGGTTGCCAGAGGGGAAAGGGTTTGGGGGATGGGTAAATAAAGAAAAGGGATTAAGAAGTACAAATTGGTAATTTGCAAAATAGTCATGGGGATGTAAATTACATCATAGGGAATATAGTCAGCAGTATTGTAATATCTGTATGGTGTCAGATGGGTACTAGATTCATTGGGGTGATCACTTTGTCAGTTATATAAATGTCTAATCACATATTGTACACTTGAAAGTAATATAATATTGTATGTTAAGTGTAATTGGAAAATAAAAAAGTATTACAAGAAAGAGAAACATTTTTGAAAAATGCTAAATTAGGCCATAGGTTTGCTGAGGTGAGATAATGACATTCCCCTTTGCATCTTCGGAGTTTTCACAGTGATTGGCACATCGTAAGTGCCACCCAATTTAACTGAACTTAAATACCAAGAGTGAGGGAGAGGGTAGAAGATTTGCATAGAGTTGTAAAGATATCTAACAGTTGGCTGAAGGGGATGTAAATGGGATCCGATCAAGAGTGAGTAAAATAACTGCCAACAGTTTTTGAGTGCCCTGATGAGATTGGAGACCATGAATTTGGAGAGGTATCAGTCTTTTGGGTTGCAGGATTTTATTCAACAGTAATAAGCTCTGTTCATGAAAGAATGAAGGATATTACAAAGGGGGAAAAAGGATATATTTTCTTATTAATCTACTTTTCTTTCAGAGACTAGGACAGAGCAGGGAGTAAATACAAATATTACTTTAAATGTAGTACACAGAGTGCCCTTCAGTGTCTATTGCTGAAGTCAGAGTGGCACATTTTTATGAGAAATTTTCAAATGTCTCTTGCCATTGACCCTTTCCCTCCTCTTGCCCTGTAAAGGAATGTAGAGAAAGCTAATGGAGAGAGAAAAGCTTGTGTATTGTTTCATTAATTTTAGGACATGTTTGAGCCCATACTGAATGATGGTCATGTCACTTAGGCATCTGTCGTGCTTTTGGACTTTGTCAGGATAATATCTGTGTTTTCCTAACAGTTTAGAAGATATTTATACTTTTTCAGTAGAAATGTTTATTTTTAATTTCTGACTCTCAGTCTCCACTATCTCTAAGGGTAAAATTAACTCAATTTGAAATTTGGAATATACTGTTGGCTCAGCAATACTTTTTTTAAAAAATGGAAATGATCACTTTTATTTTTAAAATTGAATTTCTAATGAAAGAGTTGAAGATAGGATTTTTTTGCATGGAGGTATTGTTGATTGGTAATGTAATAAAATATCCAGTTTGAGTGCTGGCACCCAATCTTAGCTTTTAATTTAGATTCAATTTGTATTAAAATAGCTAGTAGATGAGAAAACCATATTAATAAAAATGGATTAATTCTATCCAAGATAATTTGATAATGGTCCTTATATGTTTTAGCTTTGTGGTATCACTTACAGACTTTGACAAAGGTCTTGTTAAATAATTTTGATGCTCTCATGTCACTGGATGAATACATTAATAATTCTCCGTGCAATGTTTATTTCAACAGTTTTTGGAGGTTTTTAAACCACTTTTTCTTTTTTTCATACTGTATTTTTTTTTAATTACAAAAGCACTAAATATTCACTGACCCAGATCGCACAGCAAGATCTTGCACCCATTAACTTCTCTGCTGTCATCTCCTACTGCTCTTCTCCTAACTCTAATGGGTCCAGCCACACTGACCTCCTAACTAATCATTGACCATGTTAGAGATGCATGCATCACAAGGACTTTGCACTTGCTTTTCTTTCTTCTGGGAATGTTCTTACCCAAAGAATTTTCATGGCTCTTTCTCTCATTTCCTCCAGGTGCTTTTCAATGATTGCCTTCTCAGGATCTTTATCCAATTCAATTTTTATTTATTTTTATTTTTCATTATTAGGTTCAGGTGTATAAAACAACATAAAATTAGACATTTACAGACCTCACAATGGGATAACCCCAACAAGTCTACTATGCATCTGACACTGTGCATAGCTATTATAATAACATTGACTATATTCCCTATGCTGTACATTACATCCCATGAATATATATATATATAGATAGATAGATAGATAGATAGATAGATAGATAGATAGATAAATTATATATATTATATATTATATATAAATTATATATATTAAATTATATATATATATTATATATTACATATATAAAATTATAGTTGACATTCAATATTATTTTATATTAGTTTCAGGTGTATAGTGCAGTGGTTATGCATTTATATGGTTTAACAAGTGATCCCCCTATATCAGGTGGGAAGATCCAAGATGATAGAGGAGTAGATAAACATTGTGCTTGTGTTCTTCCATGAACACATTAAACTTACAACTAAATTATCGAACAATCAACCTGGACAACCATCTGATGTCTAGCCCAACAAGTTCTATTAGGTTGGTGCAAATAAACTGCAATTACTTTTGTACCAACCTAATATAACTGAAAATATAAAGAAGAAGCCATGTCGAGACTGGGAGGAGGGGCAAAGATGTGGAATGGGCCCCACACCTGTGTGTGGTGGTTGAGAATCAAGAGAGATATCTTGGCAGCCTTGGTTCCCCCTGGAGGAGTCAGAGACCCTGGACCCCCATCAGGCTCTCCAGTCCTGAGTACTTGTGCTGAGAAGAGGAGCCCCCACAAAATCTGGCTGTGAAAAACAGTGGGGATTCTGACTGTTCAGGTGGGCCAGAAGCCTATGGGAAACCAAGACATTCTCTTAAACGGCCCATGCACAGACTCACTTGCTCATAGGCACTCACCTTGGGCTCCAGTGGAGGGACGGTGACTTGTGGGGGCTTTGGAGACATACAGGGAGCAGACTGAGGTGTGTGGCTTCAGTGGGAGAACTGGAGGACAGTTGGCATTTTCGAGTGAGGGGTCCACTTTATGTGCAGCCAGCAGCTGTGCACCATCTTTCCTGTGTTGAGCCTGCCTCTCTGGCAAAATCTGAATCTGGTTGGCCTGGTGAGCTCCGCTGCTCTGTCCTGATGACTCACTGGGACCCTGCCCCCCTATATCATGCACAACCTGAGGCACTTTCTCTGCAAGCAGCCAGTCCCACTCACACTACACTCTTTCTTGGAAAACTATTGTAGTCCAGCAGGGCCCAGGTGGCAGCTCCAGGCTCAGCTCTGACACCAAACCAGAATTTACATTAACCTGGTGACCACAACTCTTTCCACTCTAGTGACTCCCTGAGACCCTGCTTCACCAAACTGGCATTTTCCATGAGGCATTAACAGTGGCTGAACCTTAAGGAGGCTGGCAAGTGGCAGCAGGCCTTGGGGTGTCCTGGTTTTTTGAGGAGCTACCCCAGAACCAGTACTGAGCAGCTGTAACCAATTCAGAGTGTGGCCTCTCCTATGGGCCTTCAGGTCCTGCACAGGCAGTGAACAACTATGGATCACTTTGTAGCTCCTACCAGGGAGCCCCAGGCCGGCCATAGGCAGTGGGTGACCTGGGCCTGCACTGGAGCCCCTCCCAAGAGGCCCTAGAGCCAACATACTTGGAAGTTGGCTTCAGACCACAGCAGAGCACCACCTAAAGCTCCACAAGTGGCACACATAAATAAATGGTGGTCTCAACAGGCACCAGAGCTCACTGGGAAAAATCCCACTTAGTGGGGGAAGCCTCCCACACAGCAGCCCATAACCTGTTGATGTGGCCAAATGCCACAGCCAATCAGCCTGAGGGTCAATCCTACCCACTGACATGCCAACAGCAATCAAGGCTCAACTACAATAGGAGGGTACACACAACCCACACAAGGGACACTCCTGGAGCACCTGGCTCAGGTGACCAGGGACGCTGTGCCACTGGGCCACACAGGACACTTGCTACATAAGGCCACTCAGCCAAGCCTGGATGACACAGCAGATCTACCTAACACATAGAAACAAACATAGAAAGGTAGCCAAAATGAGGAAACAAAGAAATGCATCCCAAATGAAAGAACAGGAGAAAACTGCTCATCAATGTTATAATGAAATGATGTTGAATGAATGTTATTCAAAGTCTTGCTGTACTGAAAATAGAGTGTATCCTAAAAAGTCCAGACCTGGAGCAATGCTGGAAATTTCCTTTTCTTGTTAGGATCATTAATAGTCTCAACATTAATGTGGCAATAGAAGAACTATGAACAAATTAATTAAGGAATGCAACTATTTTTAACTTTGAGTAGGCTATCCACTAATAAAAGAGCCATATGAAAAGAAAAAATTTAATAATGCCTGATCTGACTACTACTATTTTTGAAATAAATATATTACTAATTATTCTTTACATTAATTAAAAAACTTTGATTAATATTTTGAGGAAAATATGCATAGCAGTGCTGTTCTTTAATATTTTTTTAAGTATTAGATATGGCAAAACATAGTTGCAAAAAAAAAACTCATGTAAAATTTGAGATTTTACATATGGAAAAAAAAAAAAAAACAAGCAATATAAATATCAATCTTCAAAAAATTAAGCCAAGTGCTTCAAGAAATAGAAGAAGCTGTCAAGAATTTTGTACTGAGTTGTTTTAATGAATGTGGTTAGTTACAATTTGGGCTACAAAATTAGTTACAAGATGCATTAAAACAGAAACAAAGGCCCTTCTATTCACTATGGTTCATCCTGATATAGGCCCTTTGCATGGCTGTTCCTTTTGTCTGAAATGTTCTTCCCTCACTTCTAATCCAAATTAAGTTCTATTTCTACCTCACTCAGTTCTTAGTTCAAGTAACAGAACTAAAACAGAGTTCTCAGCTTAAGTTACATAAAATATGTCACTCAATTCTTTCTTCTTTCCCTCTTGTATTCTGCTGCCTGTAGATTGGATATGATGGCTACTATCTCAGAACATAAGGATGAGAGTATTGCCGTAGCTAGGTAGGATAGAGTGATGAGCTGACAGAACTCTGAGTCTCTAAGGACATTGTGGGGGAAAGACAACATATTAGTCCTGATGGCCTTTCTCTAGACCGTTGTGTGAGAAATAGCATTCATCTTGTTTAATTCACTATGTATGGGTCTCTCTTAATCTCAGTTAAATTTAAGCCTAATTGTTAAACCATTATTGTAGAGTCTGGTAAAGTAATTCATCACTCTTTCAAGACACTTATCCAGTTTTTACTTATGGATTTATTAGAGTTATTAACTATTTGATTAATATCTGTTCCTACCTCACCAAATATTAAGTTTCATGAGAGCAAGGACTATATTCACCATTGTACTCTTATCACCCTAGCACAATGCAAAGTAAGTATCTTAAAGAAAGGAGGGAGGGAAGGAAGAAGAGATGGAGAGACGAAGGGAGGAAGGGAAGGAGGGAGGGAGGGAGGGAGCAAAGAAGAAAGGAAGGAAAGAAGGAAAGGTAGAAAAACATTGCGTATGCTAAGTTGATTTTTATCTTCCCTTCATACTCCTTGGTCTTCCTTCTCTCCTCTTCTCAATGGTGTAGTTTCCCTTATAAGAACGTGTCCTCAAGTTCTCTTTACTTTTGAATACTTTTCATCAGGTGATCTAATAAATCTATTATTACCATGAGTCTTCTTAGAGGCATTTATGTTTTAACAAACAAATAAGTGAAAGGAATGTCTTAAGAGAAAGGATTCGGTCATTGATCATGGAATTACTTGTAGAAGCTGACCCAGACAAAATCATTAAATTATTACACATTTCTCCTTCAGAAAGCTTTATTTCAAAAAGATCATATAGATATTCTCAAAATGGCATATCCCGCTGGAAGGATATTGTGGTCAGTCAGTTTCTAGATTTGTCTGCTTTGACTTTAATAGCTTCAGAGGAGAAAGAGAAGGAGGAGAAAAAGATACTGCTGCTAGGAGAAAGTAATCAATTTTAGAAAGAATAATAAAACGAGGGAAATTGCAACTACTCTTCTTCAGACACAGAGGTTGGGCTGGAGATTGTTTTCCATCATGAACAAAAATAAGAAGGAAAACAGGTAAGCCTTATTCTAAGCTTGTTTTTCATGTGTGTAAATGTTTTCCTGTTTCTTTGATTGAATACTGATGATCATTTTGTAAAGAAGTCTATTGAAATAGAAAAATAGAATGATCAGATGCTAAATTCTTTGAAGCATTTATTTTGTGCAATTTTTTATCATCAGGGAAGAACTAGAACTCTTATCAATTAGAATTTTAAAAATAATAATTTTGTATTAATTCAGAATTCATGCCATCTTCAACATTTTCTGTGATCCCAAGAAATTATAAAATTTTCTGGCAAGAATTTGAGACTCGTAACTATCATAAACCAAAATAGCTTGACTAGGAAGGAACTCACATTTTGGTGATGACAAATACATTTTTATTATTTATAAGATAATACAATAAATAAGATAAATATAAGAAGTAAATATAAAGAGATAAAGTTAAGGGACAAAAATGTAATATAATATAATAAAATACAATGTAACATAATGTCAAGCAGTACACATGCAATGAGGGAAAATAAGGCAGAAACGGGAATACTGAACCTGGAGCTATTTTATATAGGATGATGAAGGAAGGCCTTCCTGAGGAAGTGACATTTAAGCAGAGACCTGATCTGAATGAAATGATGATGATGAATAGTTCAGGCAAAGACAACAGTTGGATGAAAATGGGGGTATATAGAAGTTCAGTGACCAAAAGTAACCATGTAGGGTGATCTGATCATAAATTCCTAACTGGGCAGGTCATGGTGGGTAGTCATGTAAAAGGTTTTTAAGCCTGCCTTGTCCATTGTGTTTTTTTTTTAAAATTAAAATTTATTGGGGTGACAATGGTTAGTAAAATTATATAGGTTTCAAGTGTACAATTCTGTAATACATCGTCTATATATCATATTGTGTGCTCACCACTCAGAGTCAGTTCTCCTTTCATCACCATATATTTGACCGCATTTACCCTCATCTATCACCCCCCCCATCCCCAATTACCATCTGGTAACCACTAAACTATTGTCTGAATCTATGAGTTTTTGTTTTTGTATTTGTTCATCTTGTTCCTTTGTTGCTTTCAGCTTTATATCCCACATATCAGTATGCTTCTATGTTAACACACCTTTGAAATACAAGAAGTAATCCTCTTTTCCAGAACTCTGGAATACATACCACCTTCAAGGGAGCACATAACCTTGTTAACTAACCTGTACCTTGCTTTCTCCCACCTTCATGTAATCTTACATTCCCTCCTAATTCGAAACTGTAACAAACAAGAAGTGTAGGCAAGGATGTGGAGAAAAGGGAACCCTTGTGCACTGTTGGTGAGATTGTAAGTTGAGGCAGCCTTTGGGGAAAACAGTATGGAGGCTCCTCAAAAAATTAATGATAGAACTACCTTATGACCCAGCAATTCCACTCCTGGGTATTTATCCAAAACACAAATTCAAAAAGATATACGTTTACTTTGTTTACTGCAGCACTATTCACAATAGCCAAGATATGGAAAAATGGAAATGCCCATCAGTAGATGATTGGATAAAGAAATTGCGGTACATATATTCAATGGAATGTTACTCATAAAAAAGAATGAAATCTTACCATTTTCAACAACATGGAGGGACCTAGAGGGTATTATGCTAAGTGAAGTAAGTCAGACTGAGAAATACACATACCATATGATCTCACTTACATGTGGAATCTAAAGAACAGAATAAATGAACAAACCAAACAGATATAGACTCAGATATAGAGAACAAACTGATGGTTGCTATATGGGAGGATGGTTGGGGGGATGGGTGAGAAAGATGAAGGGATTAGAAAGTACAAACTGGTAGTTGCGAAATAGTCATGGGGATGTGAAATACAGTATGGGGAATATAGTCAAGAATATTATAAAAACTATGTATAGTGTCAGATGGCTACTAGACTTATTGGGGCATCACTTCATAAATTATATAAATGCCTAACCACGATGCTGCACACCTGAAACTAATATAAAATAATATTGAATATAATTTTAAAATATAGTCACGGGATGTAAAGTACAGCATAGGGAATACAGTAAATGGTATTGTAATAGCTACGTACGGTGTCATGTGGGTACTAGACTTGTTGGGGTGATCGCTTTGTGAGGTATACAAATGTCTAATTATTACATTGCTTTGTACACCTGAAATTAATTTAAAAATAACTGCAAAACTGTAATTCTCCAGAACATTTGAGATCTTGCTGTCCAACACAGCATAAGTTTAATTAAGATAAACTCTGATATATATTGTCTACAGGTTTCTTACATCAACAATAGCAAAACAAAATTCCTAAGGTGAAAAAGAACTTGATGTTTTCAAAGGACAATGAGAAGACCTGCACGGACAGAGTGAGAGGAGAGTAGTAGTAAATGAGGTGAAATACAGAGTCCAGAACTAGATAATGTATGGCCTTGTTGCTCATGTTATGGAGTTTGTATTTTACTCTGAGAGTGATTATACAGCCATTAGCAAATTTGAGTGGCATGATTAGAAATTTTTTTTTAAATTTTATTTTATTAAATTTATTGGGGTGACAACTGTTAGTAAAATTACATAGATTTCAGGTGTACAATTCTGTATTACATCATCTATAAATGCCATTGTGTGTTCATCACCCAGAGTCAGTTCTCCTTCCATCACCATATATTTGATCCCCCTTAAGGAGGGTGGGGGGTGGGAGATGAGGGTAAGGGGGATCGAATATATGGTGATGGAAGGAGAAAAATTTTTTAAATGATCATTCTGATTGTTGTTTAGAAAACAGTATTAAAGGGGACTAGGAAGGAAGCACAGAAAATCAGTTAGGTGAATATTGCAATGGTCCAGATAAGAAATACTGATGGCTTGGACTAAGATAATAATGGTGAAGGTGGTGGGAACTAATCAGACTGGATGTGTTTCTAAAGTGGAGCTGAAATGTTGATGGTTTAGGTATAAGGGTGTGAGAGAAAGCATGGGAGTGAGTGACTCCTGGGTTTTAAGCTTAAGCAATTAGATGGTTGCCATTTACTGAGAAGGAGTAAACTGTGGGAGGAAGAGGGTGCTGGGTGGGAATCAAGAATGTACTTTAGAACATTTTATGTTTGAAGTACCCACTAGATAACCAAGTAGAAAGGTCATGTATTCAACCGCAATTACTTTTGCACCAACCTAATAGATGTATGAACACATAAGCTTATAATTCAAAGAAGAGGTTGGGCTGGAGATATAAAGTCAAGTCAAGCACATAGACAATACTAAATCTGTGGTAGTGCTTACGACAAAGAAAATGTCTGAGAACTGAGCCTTAGGATACTCTAATATTTAGAAGTGTACAGAGAGGTAGGAAACATGAAAAGAGAGTGAAAGGTAGCAGTTAGTGATATACAAAGTAGACCAGGTGTTTCTGAAGCCAAATGAAAAAAAAAAGTATTACAAGGAGACAATGTTCAACTGTTAAATACTGTTAAGAGGCCAAGGTAAGGACTAAGCATTGACCATTGGATTTGGCAAGGTAGTGGTCATCCATAATCTTGATAATGGTTTTTGTAGCTGAGTAGTGGGGACAATTTATTTTTAATTTTAAAGTCAATCTTAAAGGATATTGAATTTTAAGGATAACAATAATACTACTAAAGTTTTTGAACTCTTACTATGTTTAAAGCATTGTGCTGATTATATGCATTATTCCATGTAATCCTTTCAACAAGCCTCTATTATTATATTAGGATCTCTATTTCATGGATGAGGAAACTGAATTTCAGAGAAGTTAAATTACTTTCCTTTTCACACAGCTGCAAAAAGGCAGAGCCAGCATTTAGACAAATGTTTCTTGATTCCAGACCCTCAGTATATAACCATTTTTAATACTGCCTTTCATCTCAAGGAGGCAAATTGGACATTCTATCAAAGTTTTAACCTTGACTCTGGATTATCTTTGTGATTTCTCTCTTAGTGAGTAGCCCCATACTATGTCATCTCTATGTGAACCCTCATTCAGTCATTATTTTCATTCACACTTATCTTTTCTGAGCTCCGTTTTTTTTGTGTGTGTGTGTTTTTTTTATGTACTTATTGGTCATTTCTAGATTGCCATCTCAAACTCAGCAGGTGAAAAACATCACTCTTTTTCTTTCTCTCACATTCAATTATCTACTTTATTATTTTGGTTAAGGATTCCATTCAGCCACTCGGACACCAAACATTGGCACAATCTCAGATGTGCTTCCTACTCCTACTCAGCTAAGAAGCTCTCCCTATTTTCCTATCATAAGGTCTATCTTTCTTTTCTGTCCATTTTCATATTCACCTCCTTAGTTTAGGCCTTTATTTCTTCAAGATTAACTATTCTGGTAGCCAATTAACCTGGATCTGTGGACAAAAGAAGGGGTTCTATGGAAAGTAATCTCACAGGGTGATCAGATCATAAATTCCTAACTTGGCAGGTCATGGTGGGTAGTCACACCCCAGGCATATAACTTCTTAAGTAAAAGGTTTGTCTTTGTCTTAACCAAGTCCTGCCTGTTGTTTCTGTGTATCTAGGTTAACAGACCTTGAAATGCCCTCTTTCAGATCCTTCCATTTAAAGTGTGAATTTAACTATCCTGTAATCTAACCTCTGCCTTGTTTTCTTCCACATTCATGCAATCTTCCTTATGTTCCCTCCTTAATCTCAAATGCATAAAAGAAACTGCAAAACTGTTATTTTCCAGAGTATTTGAGATCTTGCTCCCAGGCATATGTTGTCAGTTTGGCTCAAACTCTTATAAAACTTCTGTACAGATTTGGATGTTTCTTATGTCGACAGGTCTTTGTTTATCTCTATGAAATTATGTTTTGTCAACCTTTGTTTATACGATCTCCTTTCTTAAATTAAAAATAAATATATCCTGTAAGCTAAAGTCAAACTCCTTTGTCTAGCATCCAGGGTATTTTAATGTTCTCATCCAGGCCTTTATTTCCAACACAAGCTCCCATTACTCCAAAATACAAATACTACACTATGTCAGTCAAACTGGAGCTTTGCAGTTCTTACGTTTACATGTTTGTTAATGACATTTCTCTACCTGAAAGTCCTGCCCTCACTTTCTTTATGTAGTGAAGTCAAATCTATCCTTCAAGGCTCAAACCATATCATACCTGTCCCACAATGTGGAGTCTATGAATCCTACCCTCTAAGGAAAGTGATTTCTACCTCTTCTCTACTTATCTAGAACTTCCTTTATTCATCTTTTTTTTTTTTTCCATCTGATTGTCAGACAGCTCTTAGCATAAATACCCAGAACAGTGCCTTATATTTATAAAACGTATTTGGGAAATGTGCATCAACTTGATACATTAAAAGGAGTATTTGGTAGTTTGCTGTGAACTTTGAATGAAGGGCTTAAATCCATGTAAAGTACTTAATACAATAATTGAAACTAGGAGATCAAAATATTAGCTATTTTATTTTACTTAATAAGTATAATGTCACTTGTTATTTCAGACTTAGAAAAAATTTCTATTTTCAGAGGTCCTTAAACATATGTTAAATGCTTAGTTATATATATAGTTATATAGCTATATAGTTTTATATATATATATATAGTTATATATATATATATATAGTATTACAATTTTAATAGGTTTTTTTTTCCTTTCTTAAAATGTGCATACATTTTTTGGTGCCATGTATACACACACACACAAACACACACAAACACACACACACACACACACGGTGACAAAAAATGTATACACATTTGAAGAAAGGAAAAAAACTATTAAAATTATAATACTCAATATATACCAATAACAAAAGATGAATACAAGTCACGTTTGACTTCTGCAATTACAGGAGGTGCTCAAAGTGGTTACCATCAGCATCCAGACACTTCTGATTATGGTGAACTACTGCCTGAACAATGCTGACCAAAGTGTCCACTTATATACATTTTTTGGGCACCCTTGGTATGGGAGTTAATAATTACAATAATAATGATGATGACTTTCTATGAAGGTAAGGACCATATCTAATTTGTTCATCACTATACATATTGTAACTAACTCAATACTCAACATATGGAAGGTGCTAAAGAAATACTTTCAAACAAATAATTATTCATTATGATATTCATAGCTAACACTTCTGCAGCATCTGGTATGGAATAGGAATTATGTTAGTACTTCATATGCATTATAATACTCCTTACAAAAACCTTTGTAATATGTAATATTATCTCCACTTCACAAATGAGGAGAGTGAATGCTAGAATAATCAACTAACTTGCTTAAGAACACACACTAGTGAGTGCTAGAGCTCAACTTCAAACGCAAGTCTGTCTGACTACAAACCTGGTCATTTTCCACTATGTCATTTCCTCTCTTAATAGCAATTTAATAGAATTTCAAATTACTCATTCACCAAAAACCAGTTATAAAAGAGTAGTTTCTTGCTGAATTATACTATCTTCAATTGCCAAAATTGAAGAAATATATCATAACATCTGGGTTATGATAAGGAGATATGTTAAGGAAAAGAGTATTATTCTTATCACACTGTTCCTCTTCTCTCTGGAAACTTCCTTTAAAACAAAAACAAAAAACCCTCTGAGATGTGATTTGTGTATCAGTTTGAATGAAATGTATTTGTCATACAATGTGAACACTTTAGAAAGCCTTAGTAATTGGTAGTATAGAGATAGGTCTCCCTGGACACTTCCACTTTCATACTATGCCTAAACAAGCAAAATCCATTTTAGTAAGTGCAATCAGGTCCAACATTACAAAGGACAGAAAAGAGATATGAGTTGCTTAGATGGGAAAAGCGGCAATAACTGAATTTTTCAGTTGTGAACCTACTTAATGTAAAGAGAACATTTTCCCATTCTCTGTTATTTGAGATAATTCCTTGTTTTCAGATACAGACTGACTTATCTTAGACCAAATATCCTTTAGACATATTTCTGTAACAACGAAACTGTGTACAAATTCTAAAACATTTATAAGCTTCCCTGCTGGGAAGAGTGCATAACAATTTTATAAATATCTTTTAAAAAAATATGTCTAATACACATTTTGGCCCAGTTATTGTTACTCTAAGGATTTTTATTAAACAAACAGGGAACTGAGTTATTTTCCATTAAAACTTGTAGGGATTTGGAATTTTAGAAAGGGAGAAGGCTTCATAGGAAGACAATGGTAGGAATCAGAGATGAGGGGTAAAGTAATGAAAATAACAATAAAAAATAATAGCTAACATTATTCTGGGTATTCACCAGACACCATTCTAAACACTTTACATATATTAGCTCACTTAAGCCTCAGTACAAATCCTATGAGAAAAGTAACATCTCCATTTCACTGATGAGACATATGAGCCACAGAGAAATTAGATAATTCCCCCCAAAGCAGACCACAGGTAAGTGTGGTGAAGCCAGAATTCAAACTGAGGCAATCGGGTTCTAGAACACATGTCCTAACAGTACACATGGGTATGTAATGAGCCAAAAATGTGGAAAGAGACCAGGAGTTTTGAGGAAGAAAGTCAGCCGAAAATATTCCCTGTGGCTGATAAAAGCAAATACTTTTTAAGAACAAAGATTTCCACTATTTAATTTTACTTCTCTGTTGTGTACTTTTGTGATAAAATCTCCCATTCATTATCTTCCTGAAACTTTAGTAAGTATGTACCATGCACAACCAATGTACATAAAAGACTTTGGAGAAACCAGGGGAAAAGGACAATACTCTATGTTTAGGTACACAAAGCTGAGAGTAAAGGAAAGAGAAGAGGCAAAATAAGAATATGTTGAAAATTCAGAAGCAGAGAGAACAAGATGTGATTAAAAGAAACAAATCTCATGAGAATCTTTAGATATTGGGGAATGCTAAGTGTCCTATCATTTTTAATTGAATTTATTGGGGTGACATTGGTTAATAGTACTATATAGGTTTGAAGTGTGTAATTCTATAAAACATCATCTATATATTGTGCTGTGTGTTCATCACCCAAAGTCAATTTTCCTTCCATCACCATATATTTGACCCCTTTTGCTCTCTTCTACCACCCGCCTCCCCCCCTTACCCTCTGGTAACCACTAAACTGTTGTCTGTATCCTATCATTTTTGAGATAAATACCTGAGCCATTTTAATTTAAATATTATGTGTTATCCTGTAAATCTGAGGATAATGGTATACCCAAGGCCTTAAGACTAGAATACAACTTAAACAATTTTCTAAAGATGAATAGCTTTTTAACTATGAACAAAACTGACAGAACTCTGAGATACATAGTCATATATTTTTAACTTTTTAATGAAATTTTGCTGTAACAATGGATAATTAGGGACCCACTAAAATGATCAAGAATTTACACAACAAGAAGAATAACTCAGCTGTGTACTTTGGGAAATTCTTCAGGACACTATCCTCATTCCTTTTTTTTTTTTTTTTTTTTTTTAATTCCATACACTCAGCCTGTGCAATCTCAAACACATTCTTCTGCTTCAACTACCATGTTTATGCTAACAATTCCCTATGTGCATCTAAAATTCCCAGTTTTCTCTCCTAAGCTTAAATTCTACTTAACATCTCCCTCCCTGTTTTTCCCAATGTCCTCTCATAACAAACATCTCTAAATCTGAATTTTTCATCTCTTCTAACTCTGGCGCTCCCTTTACATACCCTCCCCGCCATCCTGCTGAACGGCATCATTATCAACCCTGTCGCTTAAGCCAGAAACTAGGGAGTAATCCTGTATTCTTCCTTCTCAAATACCCCTGGCACACAATCAATCATTGAGTTCTGCAATTCTCTTGTACCTACCCTATTCTCTCTATCTCCACTGCCACTGCTTAAGGTCAAGCCCTCATCATCTCTCACTTGACTTATTTCAATAATTCCTTTCTTACCTACAGCTTGCACACTCTCCAATACATTCTCCCAACTCTCTGCAGAGTGATACTTTTAACATACAACCTTAATCTTGTCATGCTCTTCTCAAAATGTATTATGTGTTCCACATCATCTACTGAAATATAAGGCTTTTCATGACCTACATTCTGTAAGTTCATCTATCTTCATTTCCAACTATTCCCCTTCTCAGTTAACACTAGTTATCCTGAACTGTTAAGATTTCTCCAACACATCTATCCTACCTCATGCCTACATGCCCCTACATATAGCATTTCCTCTGCCTGCCATGTCCTCCATTTCTTTATACTTGTAAAGTCCTATCCATTCCTATAGTCTGGACACAAATGTTACCTCCACAGAGAAACCTTTTCTGATGTCTCAGTCAATTGGGTGCTCCCTCCTCAATGTCACCAATGTCCTTTTTTTAATCAAGAACATATACCTCTATTTTAGCAATTAACTTATTCTATTGTAATTTGTTGAAATAATAAGCAAGTGAATGAAACTTATGAATTAAACATTTGCAGAAAAAAAGGTTAAAATAAAAAGTAAATGTTATTTAAAAATTAATGCCTAAAAATATAGAAATGAGATCTGAGAAAACAGGTATGGAGGTATATTGTACCACAATGAAAGAGTAATCAATATTCAGCAGAATAGAAGTGTGCATCAGGAGCTGCGATATGAACTCATAGAGACGCTCAAGTGTTATCAAGGGAAGTTAAACCTAAGAAATGAATGCAGACATTTAGAGAGGAATCAGTAGCAAAGAAAAGAAAAAAAATGTTTTCCATATTTTGAACCTAGAGTAAAAGGAGTGACACTCTCTTCCAATTCCACAGCTAATAGCTCTTAAAATGAACAAAGAAAAATCTGAAGAGAGTCAAAAATGTAAAAGAAAGAAGATACTCTGAAAAAGTGGCTTGGGAGAGCAATCAGTCTCTTGCTAGCCTTACCTAGGTGGGCTATATTTTATCCAGGTTATCTGCTGGCCAACACACACCCACAGAGAATATTTAGTACTGCTAGAAGCATTGACACTGAACAACAACCTCTGCTGCCAGAAAAAGTGAACAACCTAATATTTCTCTAAATTAACCATGACATCTTTACAGAAAACCCTGTGTCATTGCCAAAGCATTGTTCTGTTACCCAAGAGGAGGTTATTAACAAGAGTGATGACAAACAGAGGATAAACACTGAGAAGCACATGGACTCATTTTTACAACATAGGTTTTTATTAAAGCTCTTGGACTTCATGTGCTTTTTGTTTTCCTATGATATCAGAGGACACAGACAGTAAAAATAAACAAGCTTATTTATGTAGAATTATATTCATTAGACATTCTTTTGGGAACTGTTTCACATGTGTTGCTTCACTTAACTCTTTCAACTTGTAGAAGACAATCAGGGAAAAGGTTAATCACCAAAGGCATTCCTAGTGGAATTAGGGGAGAATTTAGACCCCAAGAGGTCCAGTAAAGAGAAATCCTTTATGAATTCTAGTAGCACCTTTAATACTGTGTTGTGTAAGAAAGGCTTGACTGCTAATAGTCTACAGTCATATCTATCCAATTTTGACTAAACTTAATTTCCTTGATTTCATTTACAGCTGCACTTCTTGAGGCTTGTCTAATGATTCAGGATAAATTCGAATGACTTTATCATTTAATCATTTCTAATCTTATTTCACTTTTTTATAGGGTCACTAGACTGATAGATGAAGGAAGTTCTGTAGACAGTGTATCCGTACTTCAGCAGGACATTTGGCAAGCTCTCTCAGATATCTTTGAGCACAGGATGAAAATATATGTGCTACTTACTAATAAAATTATGCGGATTTGTAGCTGGCTGAATGATTTTATTTAAAAGACGCAAATTAGTCAATGTCAAATGGTGAGATGTATCATATGGCATGTCAAAGTACAACTATTTTTTTCCCGACAGTTTCACGAATTGCTTGAACAAAGATGGAGGATGTATGGTTATCAAGTTTTAAGTTGACAAAAAGCTATTAAGGGTAGCAAGTAAACAGGATAATAAAATCCGGATCAAGTAAGTTCTTATTGGGCTAAAATAATAAATAGAATCTCAGATAAGTTCCTGTACCTGCATCTAAAACCCCCAAATCACTAATATAGGACAGAGGAAACCTCACTTTCGAGATAATATGTGTAAAACAATTTTTAGGCTTTTAGTCAGGAGGGAACTCCATTGTGAGACAAAAGTGTGCTGTGGTTACCAATTAACTAATTTAATCTTGGTTGTTTTAGTAAAAACATAGCCAGAATGAGTCATCAGATAGCATGTATCTAGAAAATTATGTTTATTTCCCTTTGGGTATTACATGATAGGAGTCTATAGGCAAGCTGGAACACATTCAGAAAAAGTGAGCAAGATGGTGAGAGGATTCAAAATTATGTCACTTGAGGAATTTTTGAAGAAACAAAGATGTTTACTTTGAATATGTAAAAAGAAGGAAGGGAAGAGGAGAGAAAGGAAAGGAAAAGAATGAAAGAAAATATTCACAGCAACTATCATAGATGCCCTCAAATATTTACAAGGCCATCTTGTACAAAAAGGAATTAGAGTTTGTTTGTAGGATACAAAGGGCCAGAATGAAGACTAAAACAATCAAGTTAACCTAGAAATATAGGTCAGGTCAATTTAAAGAAGACCCCTGTAATAATCAGAGCTCTATCAAGAGGTGATAAATTTACCTCAGGTACAGGTTAAAGGTCCACTCAGCAGGATAATAAAAATGCAAAATGAACATTAGATGAATGGGTAGAGAGATCACATTTTGTTAGAAATTCTGTCTTGGATTTTGCAGTTAGGCGAGATTATTTAACTCTAACTGAACTTTCCAAATATTTCCACCTATCACCACCTAAAGAATTTGTTCTACAAAACTGCTTTCAAGCAGGGTGACTAATGACATTGAGAGAGGAAAGCATGTTGGGCTTTGGGGTTAGAATGATAAAAGATTAAATAGAGATTAGGGCATTTAAAGAGAGCAAGGGCAGGTGTTGTGTATATTGTGATCACTCCATCTACATTAGCCATTTCACTGTGTTATTGGTAAATACCTTAATTTTTATTCAGCTATCCATACCTCTCCCATTCCTTTGTGCTTTGGAAGAAGATAACTCCACCTCTAGCCTCAGGATAGGTCATGTGAATTAGGCCTAAGAAAATTAGTGTATTACCATTTACTGCCAATAGTTACTTTTGGGGGTAAGTTATTTTTAGGTGTAAGAATATAACCTAATTCAGTGCAATAAGTAGGTAAACATACTATACATATAATGATCTATGTAATTTTCTAGAACACGTATAAGAGAGAAAAGGGGGTGCTGTTAATAATTACACCAAAATATGCAGCATAAAACTGGAAATGTCCCAAAGTAGAATATATGAGAAATCTAACAGTAAGATATATGAAGTGTGCTAGGAACTTTTAAGAAAGAAGTTCCCTGATTCTATAAAGAAAACTTTCAGTAGTTAGTTTATGCATGTCTTCATGTTGCTTCCTGCTCTAACATTCCGTAAAATTTATATATTTGTCTTAGCTATTATAAAGACAAAAGGCCAAAAATGTATTAGATCCATTCCAAATTAACTTGTTTAAATTAACCAAGTCAATGATTTCAGCCATCTTAAAAATTAACTAACATTCTATTTATTTTAGTCAGTCCAAAATTTTGGTACTAGATAAGCTCTCTAGTATTTTGAAAATCGTATCCTTTATGATAGAAAAGGGATGACAGAAAATAAAAGATGTAAAGGAGGCACTTCTGCCTTCTCCATCTCAAAACAAAACAAAACAAAGGCAAAACCATTTAACCCTACTGTATTAGCCATTGGTGTGACTATGACCCTAAATGAATTTATACAAAAATGACCATATAACTATGCCACTAAGCTAAGTAATTTTAAGAATCCCTGAATCAAACAGGGTCAACTTTCAAGTTTAACCTGATTTATAACCAACAAAAAAAGGAAGTGAAAAGAGCAAGAAGTTGCTAAGAAAAAGGATAGCATTGTTCTTGCTTTTATTATTTAACTATCTTTGTCTTCAATCAGTGAATTGAACTCAGTTCTGGGGGGAAAAAAACCCTATTCCGACAGGGCATACAATGTACAATAACTTCCTCCTTCATGCTTAATAATCTTGTAGGTGAAGAACCAATCTAATTTGTGGAAACAAATTGTTCCTTGGAGATATGTTATTTCAACCCAAACGGAATATATTACTCATTTTTAAAGTAGCAATAAAGATTATATAAGATGCAATTCATTACTTTTCTAACTGTTTCATGCTTCCATTGGGAGGTGAGGCTTAAATCTCATACAGGATGTCTACCTTAATTAGGTTGCTTTTGAAATCAAATACAATATAATTTTAACATAAAAATGTCACTCAAGGGAAACATTTCATTTGCAAAGACAATTAATGAAATTTAAAGCAAAATATCTTGGTGAGAGTAATACAGAACCTGTTAAGTCCTGATCAGCATTAAAATTGCCAGTAAAGACTTCAGTAGTGGATTCTTCTTTCTAACACACTAGGACACCACATTAGTTTTCAAGTTTGGGAAAAGACTTTAGAAAGACATTGAAATTATGCCATGACATAAAAATACAGGTGATAATATCCAAACTTAAAAACAATGCAGCATACCAGGAAACACATTAGATAACTAGGAGATCTAATGGGGGACTACTGTGCAATTACTAACAGTTGCCTTAGATTTTTCCCCATTCAACTGTAAAAGACCCTTCACCCACCTTGACTTTCCCCAACTAATCAAATCTAGTGTTCAAGGTTCTCTGTGATCTGACCTAAAACTAACTGTTCAAACCTATCTTCTACTACTGCTCTTCACACATGTACACTAAACTAAATGGAAAAAAAAAATATGTATATATAATTCTTACCATCCGTCAAGAATCATCTCCTCCAGGAAGAATTCTCTCTATCCTCTTACAGAAGAGCAGTTATTCTATCCTTTGAACCTTCCTTATGACTTTTTCTAACCCACCATTGTCTGTATACATATCCTATTTCACTGGCAGCATGTTGAAATTGAAAGAGCACTATTGTGGTTTTAAAGAGAAGGAGATATTTGTCCAGATTGCCAGTAACTAGCTATATGACTATAAGTAAGTAAATTAATTTATCTCAAACTGTAAAATGAGAACAGGGCCCTTCCTACATCCTCACAGGTATGATTCTGTTAGAGTTTAAGCAGCTTAACGGCCTTGTCTGTGGCTTCACAAACAAATGCAGTGTTTTGCATATAGTAAGCATAGTAAGGATTTAATAAATGAAGAAATTAATCAATAAAATGAAGCCATCGATATTTATTTATGTCAGTATTATGGTGCCATGAGGATGAATTAAATATTTTAGGTGAAAGCCTTTTCAGATGAAAAAAAAATGTAATAGTTGAGACAATTTAATGTTTTCATTTATATCCTAATTGAAATCAGCAGCTAAAAATAGTGTCAAATCATAGGATCTTCAAGTTATTTAGACAAATGTACAAAACTTTTTTCTCTGTGAACTAGAGACCAAAAACTATGGAAATGAGTGAAATCATATGGTTCTCATCCTGTTCCATCTGACTTATTTTACTTAACAGGATACTCTCAAGATCCATCCATGTTGTCATAAATGGCAGTAATTCACTCATATGTGGGATATAAAAACAGAAAACAACAAATGAACAAATAAACAAATAAAAATCTAATTGACACAGATAATGGTGCGGTGGTTTCCAGATTGGAATGGGGTTGGGGGGAGGTTAAAGAGGGTAAAGGGGGTCAAATATATGATAATGGAAGGAGACTAAACTTGGGGTGATGAGCACACAGTGCAATACAAAAATGGTGTATTATAGAATTGCACAGTTGAGACTTATATAATCTTATTAACCAATGTCACCCCAATAACTTTAATAATAAAAAGGAAAGAAATGGAAGACACAAAGACATGGAAAGATATTCTATGCTTACGGATTGGAAGAATTAATATTGTTAAAATGTCCATACATACTACCGAAAGCAACATGCAGATTCAATGTAATCTCTATCAAAATTCCAATCACATTTTTCACAGAAGTGGAACAAACAATGCTAAAATTTGTATGGAACCATAAAAGACCCCAAATAGTCAATACTATCTTGAGAAAACAGAACAAAGTTGGAGGCATTATGTTCCCTGATTTCAAACTATGCACAAAGCATTAGTAATCAAAATAGTATGATACTGGCACACACACAAAAAAAGCATAGGTCAATGGAACAAAATAGAGAACCCCAAATAAACCCACACATATATGGTCAATTAATCTACAACAAAGTAGGAAAGAATATACAATGGGGAAAAGACAGTCTCTTCAATAAATTGTGTTGGGAAAACTAGACTGAGACATGAAAAAAAAAAAAAAAAAAAGACACTAGACTACTTCTTAAACCATATACAAAAACAAATTCAAAATGGATTAAAGACTTAAGTATAAGACCTGAAACCATGAAAATCCAAAAAGAAAAACATAGGCAGTAAACTCTTTGACATCAGTCTTAGTAATATTTCTTTGGATACGTCTCCTCAGGCAAAGGCAACAAAAGCAAATATAAACAAACAGGACTACATCAAGCTAAAAAGCTTTTGTATAGCAAAGGGGACCATCAACAAAATGAAAAGGCAACCTAATGAATGGCACAAGATGTTTACCAATGATAAATCTAATAAAAAATAATATCCAAAATATATAAAGAACTCATACAACTCAACATCAAAAAAATCCCAAACAATTCAATCTTTAAAAAGTGGGCAGAGGACCTGAGTTGACATTTCTCCAAAGAGGAAATAGAGATGGCCAACAGACATATGAAAATATGCTCAACATCACTGACCATCAGGGAAATGCAAATCAAAACCACAATGAGGTATCACTCACACCTGTCATAAATGGCTATTATTAAGAAGGCAACAAATAGCAGGTGTTGGTGAGATATGGAGAAAAGGAAAGCCTTGTGCACTGTTGATGGGTTGTAAAGTAGTGTAGCAACTATGGAAAATAGTATGGAGATCCTTCAAAAAATTGAAGAAGGGGATTAAGACTTACAAACTTTCAATTATAAAATAAATCACAGGGATGTAATGTAGAGCATAGGGAATAGAGTCAATAATACTGTGATATCTATGTACGGTGACAGATGGTTAATGGACTTATTGTGGTGATCATTTTGTAAGATGTTATATAAATGTGGAACCACTATGTTCTACACATGAAACTAACATAATATTTTATGTCAACTATAATTAAAAATAAATTTTAAAATAAGAAAAAAGTGAAAATGGCATCAGGAGCTTCTGAAGAACAAAGAGAATCACGGTAGCTGTATTATTTTTCTAAGGTTGCTAAAAAAATACCACAAACTGGGTGACTTAAAGCAAAAATTTATACTTTCATATTTCTGGGGGCTAGAAGTCTAAAATCAAGATCATAGATTCCTCTGAGACTCTGGGTAGAATTCTTCTTTGCCTCTTCCTACCTTCTCTTGGTGGCCATCAGTTATTGGCATTCCTTGGCTTGCAGTATCATCACTCCAATCTCTGCCTCTTTCTTCACATGGTGTTCTCCTGTATTCTCAGATTGCTTCTTTGTCTTCATATGGAATTCACCTCTTTGTGTGTCTGGTTTCTCTTCTTATAAGGGCACTGGTCATATTGTGTTAGGGTCCACCCTAATTGAGTATGACATCATGTTAGCCTCATTATATCTGTAAAGACCATATTTCCAAGTAAAATGACTTTCACAGGTGCCAGGGATTAGGACTTCAACATATATTTTGGAAGGATGCAATTCAAGCCATAATAGTAGCTAACTAACTGTCTTTGGGATCTAGTCAAAGGAGAAAAAAAATGCAGCTGTAATTCTCACTTATTAGGATAGTTATCCTCAACTTTAGTTCTAGCCTTATGTAGATGTCAGGATTTGGGGTCCTGAAATGCCATGTGATAGTAGAAAGAGCAATGAATTTGGAGTCAAAAGATCTGAGAAGTCTCTTTGACTCCCTAGCTTTATATTATTGAACAAGTCACTTCCCCTCTGTAAAACTCAGATTACTTTTCTGTGAATTGGTGATAATAATATATAAATTTCTCAGAGTTATTGTAAGAATTAAATGATAAAATATATAAAGCTCTTATCAAAATACCTGGCCCATTGTAAGAGTTCAAAATTTTTTAGCAAGTATTATTTCCATACTAGAGCACACTGTAACACACTACTTATTAAAGTCAGCCTGGGTTTACATTTCTTAGTTCTATCTGAGTCATTAGGGAAAGAAGTTCTTCAGGACTATTGACCAGGTGTCAAGAAACATTTTCTGTAAATGCCCAAACAGTAAATATATCAGGTTTTGTGGCAATTGCTCAATTCTATAGCAATTGTACTGTGCAATTACTCAACTCTGTCATTATAGCACAAAAGCAGCCACAGATAATATGTAAATGAGTGTGCATGTGTTCTAATGAAACTTTAAATATGGACAATGGCATTTTAATTTCATATAATTTTTATGTGACAAAAGTATTTTTCTTAAAAATTCTTCAACCATTTAAAATATAAAATAAATACAAAGGAAGAATGTCAGCAAAATAGGAAGCTTCCAAACCTCTTTCCTCAATGGAGACACTGTCTTAACAATAATACATAGACAAATTACCTTTGTGAGAAATTCAGACTAGTTAAAAGGTTTTTACTCCCCAGGTGATGGTAAACACAATTGCATAAAACAGGTTAGGAAAATTTGTGGTGCTCACTTACCAGACCCCCTTACCCTGGAAAAGCACTGCAAGATTAGGAGAAAACTCTAAACTCCCAACTTTTCCCTGAAGATGGAGAGAGATGAATGGAAGGTTAATCCAATGTTCTGATTTTTTTTGGGTGGGTGGGTGGTTGTCTCGGGGAATGGTTTCTGTCTTGCCTAAATCTAAGGACTGATAGAAATGGAGCACGATTTTGAGGGCCAGCTGAGAACAAAGGTAATAATTTGGCTTGGTAAAGCACCAGAGTCTGATGCACCACAGAAAGACACGAGGAGCAGCTCCTGAGTAGAGACCAGAAAACCTCTTCAATTAGGAGATTATACACACATGACCAGAGAGGACACATTCCCAGAAAAGGCTTATGACTTATCCAGAATCTCTACTAAATATGATTGATGAAAGTCCTTCCTGTACAGAATCAGACCACAGAGACTGAGAGAGGTGGCTGATATTTCACATGCCAAAATCTCAACAGCAAATAACAAGGCATACAAAGAAGTAGGAAAACATGGCCCAATCAAAGGAACAAATTAAATCTCTAGAAACTGATACTAAGAGCTATATGAATTACCAGACAATTCAAAATAGCTGTCATAACAATGCTCACTGAATTAAAAGAGAGCACAAGTAAACTACTAAACAAAATCAGGAAAATGATGCATGGACAGAATGACAATACCAACATAGAGGTAGAAACTATGAAGAAGATCCTAAAAGAACTTGAACTGGAGAATACAAGAAGTGAACTGAAAAAATCCCTAGAGGGCTAAAACAGCAGACGTAAGCAGACAAATAATTAGTGAGTGTGAAGATAAAACATTTGAAATTATCCAGGCAGAAGAACAAATGAAAAAAGTGTAAAAAAAGTGAACAGAGCCTAAGGGACTTATGGAAAACCATCAAATGGAACAATATACACATTATGGGAGTACTAGAAGGAGAAGAAAGAGAAAGAGAGAATATTTAAAAAAAAAAAAAAGGCCCCCAAATCCCAACACCTAAGGAGAGAAATGGATACAGAAATTCAAAAAAATGAAAAAACCTCGAGTTAGGATAAATCAAAAGAGAATTACATTGAGACACAATATAATCAAACTGTAAAAATCACAAAGAGAGAATCTTGAAAGCATTAGGAGTAAAGCAACTCATTGTGTACAAGGAAGCTCCCATAAGATTATCAGTTGATTTCTCAGCAGAAACTTTGCAGGCCTGGGGAGAGTGAAGTTATATATTCAAAGTGCTGAAAAAATATTTAAATGAGAATAATATAGCAAGTAAAACTGTCCTTCAAAATAAAGGAGAAATTAACACTTTCCCAGATACACCAAAGCTGAGGGATTTCATAATCATTAGACCAACTCTACAAAAAATGCTGAGTGGAGTTCTTGGAGTCAACACAAAAGGATGATAAATAGCAACACAAAACCATAGAAAAATATAGAACTCCCTAGTAGAAGTAAATATATAGGCAAATATAGACTCCTGCAGTATTACAATTCTGGTGCATAAATCACTTTCAAATTCTAGAGAATTTTTAAAAACAAAAACATAAAAGAAACTATGAATCAATGTTAATAGATATATAATATTAAAAGAGTTAATTAATGCCATAAATAACACAAAGTGGTGGTAGAGCACAGATGAAAATGAGTCTTTAATATGCAATTGAAGTTAATTTTATTGGTTTAAAACAGCTTGTTATAACTTTAAGATGTTTTGGGAAGTTGCAGTTGTAACCACAAAAATAATATCTATAGAATATACAGAAAGGAAAATAAGAAGGAAATCCAAGCACATCTCTACAAATAATCAATAGAAGACAAAAAAAGATGTGTGGAAAAGAGGTAAGGAAGAACAAAAAGCTGCCAGATAAAAATAAAACAATTAATAAAATGACAACAGCAAATCCTTTCCTATCAGTAATTATTGTAAATGTAAATGGATTGAACTCCCCCGTCAAAAGGCATATACTGGTTGAACTGAAAAAAAGGAAAAAATCCAAAAAAAAAAAAACAAAAAGAAAAACAGAATCCATTTATATGCTGAGTATGAGAGATTCACTTTAAATTACAGGACACACATAGGCTAAAAACTGAAAGGATAGAAAAGGATAGCAGTTTATGAAAATGAAAACCTGAGGTGACATCATCAAAATGGCAACGTGAGGTGAGCCTCTGTAAAGCTCCCCTGCAATTTACAACTAATCCAACAACAATAACTCCACAAAGGACACCCTGCACAGCAGACAGGCAAGATGAAGAGGCCCACTACTAAATTCACCTAAAGGTGGGCGAATTACGGGAGCAGGGGAGGAGGGAAGGGAGAAGTGCGGAGACTGAGCCACGCGAGCGCAGGACGCAGACCTAGCTCAGTGCTCCGAGCTCGCTGCATCCCAGAACTACCGCAGCTGCGGGAGAGGGAAGAACTTGGACTGCTAGGGCTCTGCTTATGGCCCACAGGGCTGAGGGGGCAGCATATAACACGGCTGAAACCAACGCTCACGGCAGAGACCTCAGAGAAAAGACTGAGGGAAGAAGGCTGAAAACTGTGGTTTAAGTGCTCACTGCTGAAGAGAGAACGGAAGCCTTAGGCACTGAGACTAGCCGCCCCCTCCCTACTCTCACATATCTCGCCCCACCCCCACCTGCCCTGTGCCAGAAGCAGAACAGCAGCACTGTCAGATCAAAAGAACAGAATATTTGCTGTTCTGAGAACTGTGGACAGCAGACACAGATTTGCAGCCCAACTAGTTCCAGCAAAGGGGCGGGAGCTGTGGAAGCAAGACCAGCTGTGGTGGTGGTCACCACCATTGCTCTGGGCCACCTCTCACAACTCGTCTTGCCCCTGACCCCACCTATCTGGGACATCCCTGCAGGAGTAAACATAACTGCTGAAACATACGGGCTCTGAATCTGGTGCAGGAAGAGCTTTGGAACTTCAAAAGCTCTCCCCATGCCCACAAGGACACTGCGCCCTGTGACCCACGCAAACTATTAATAGAGGAGAAGCCTGTCTCCAAGGAAATCCCCCCATTGTGTGAGAAGCTGGAATAGTGCAGAGAAAACACAGCACTACCGTGTGAGAGAGAAAAAAAAAAAAGTCTGCAGTCGGAGAGAAAATAAAACATTCTACCGACAAGTACTGGAAAACAAAAGAAAGACCTCTTCCTATCAACCTGTTGCACAAGCCACTGCTTTAGATGTCTAGGAGGAGAAATAATAAATCAGTAATTGCCATGAATAACCAAGGCAACAAGACAGCTCAGAAAGCAAGTGAAAAGTCTACAGAAAAATAACTTAAATATATGGAAATATGTGACATAAAAGACAGAGAATTCAAGATTGCAGTTCTAAAAAACCTCAACGAAATGCAAGAAAACACAGAAAGGCAGTTTAATGAACTCAGAAACACAATCAAAGAACATCATGAGCATTTTACGAAAGAGATTGAAATTTTAAAAAAGAACCAAATGGAATTTCTGGAGATTTAGAAATCAATGGAAGAAATTAAGAATGAAATAGCCAGGTAAGGTAGTAGAGTTGACCAGATGGAGGAAAGAATCAGTGACATCGAAAACAGAAATCTGCAAATTACACAGATGGAAGAAGAAAGAGACTTGAGACTTAAAAGAAATGAAAGAACTCTACAAGAACTTTCTGACTCCATCAGAAAGAGCAATATAAAAATAGTAGGCATACCAGAAGGAAAAGAAAGAGAAAAAGCAACAGAGAGTATATTCAAACAAATAGTCGATGAGAACTTCCCAAATTTGTGGACAGAACTGGATCCTCGAAACCTAGAAGCAAATAGAGCACCTAATTACCTCAATCCCAACAGGCCTTCTCCAAGGCACATTGTTTTGAAGCTGTCTAAAATCAACGAAAAGAAAGAATCCTCAAGGTAGCCAGGGAAAAGAAGATGGTAACCTACAAAGGAAAGCCCATTAGATTATCATCAGATTTCTCAGAAGAAATGCTACAAGCCAGGAGGGAGGGGAACTAAATGTTCAAAACATTGAAAGAGAGAAATTATAAGTAAGTCAGACAGAAAAAGCAGAGAACCATGTGATTTCACTGACATGTGGTATATAAAACAAAAACAACAAAAGAACAAGACAAACAAATGAGAAACAGAAACTCATAGACACAGACAATAGTTTAGTGGTTACCAGAGGGTAAGGGTGGTGGGGGGTGTGAGATGAGGGTAAGGGGGATCAAATATATGGTGATGGAAGAAGAACTGACTCTGGGTGGTGAACACACAATGGGATTTATAGATGATGTAATACAGAATTGTACACCTGAAATCTATGTAATTTCACTAACAATTGTTACCCCAGTAAATTAAAAAAAAAGAAAAGAAAAGAACATGGAAACCTAAAGAGATTAAGCGTGGCCATACTTATCTTAGACATAATAGACTTAAAGACAAAATCCATAAGGCAAGACAAAGGTGGACAGTATAGAATGACAAAAAGGCCAATTCACAAGGAAGATGTAACAATTGTAAATATATATATACCTAACATAAGAACTCCCAAATATATGTATCAAACATTGATAGAAGTGAAGAAAGAAATAGACAGCAACACAATAATGGCCACAAACTTTTATTTTTAATTAAAGTTTATTGGGCAGTAGACTTTAATACTCAATGTTCAGTGATGGACAGAACCAGATAGAAGATCAATAAGGGAATGGAGGAATTGGATAACACTACATATCTATTGGACCTAATAGACATATGCAGAACTCTACACAACAGAAGAGTATACATTCTTCTTAAGTGTACATGGAACATTATCCAAGATAAACCAAATGTCAGGTGAGAAAAAAAGTATTAACAAATTTAAATAGATTAAAACAATACCAAGTCTCTTCTCCAGCTGCTATGGGATGAGATTAGAAATCAATAGCAGAGGAAAAAGAAAAAATCCACAAATAAGTAGAAATTAAACAACTCATTCTTAATCAACCAATGAGTGAAAGAAGAAGTCATAAGTTATTTTAGAATATACCTGGAAACAAAATTAAAATACAGCATACCAAAATTTATGGGATTCAGCAAAAGCAAGTCTAAGAGGGAAGTATATAGTAAGAAAGGCATTAAACAAGAAGAAAGATCTCAAATCAACAACCTAACTTTACACCTCAAGGAACTAGAAAAAGACAAACAAACTAAGCCCAAATTTAGCAGAAGGAAGGAATGAATAAAAATTAGAACAGAGATACAAAATAGAGAAGAGAAGAACAATAGAAACAAATCACTGAAACCAATTATTTTTGTAAAAATCAACGAAGTTGAAAACCCTCAGCTAGACTAACTAAGAAAAGAAATAGTCTTAAATAATTAAAATTAGAAATAAAAGGGGGCATTTCACTGGATGCCACAGAAGTAAAAAAAGACTTATGAGAGACTACTATGTAGAATTATATATCAACAAATTGGTTAACCTAAAAAAAGGATAAATTCCTAGAAACATACAACCTACCAAGACTGAACCATGAAAAATAAAAATTGTGAACAAAAGTGAAGCAGCAATCTAAAACCTCTAATCTGAAAATGCCTAAAATAAGTTGGCTTCACTGGATTATTCTACCAAACATTTAAAGAAGAATCAATACCAATTCTCCTCAGACTCTTCCGAAAAAGAATTCAAGAGAAGTGAACAGTTCTAAATTCATTCTACAAGGCTAACAATACCCTGATACCAAAAGCAGACAAACACGTAACAAGAATTTAAAACTACAGACCAACATCCTTGGTGAATATGGATGCAAATATCCTCAACAAAATACGAGCAAACTGACTTCAACAGCACAGGAAAAGATATTGCAGTATGACTCAGTGATATTTACGCATATACTGGAATGCAAACATGTTGGTTCAACATATGAAAAGCAATCAATATAATATACCATTGTAACAGAATAAGAACAAAAAACACATGCTCATCTCAATTGATGCAGAAAAAGCATTTGACCAAATTCAACATCTGTTCAAAACTAAACAATTCAACAAATACAAATGAGGAACAGAAGGATACTACCTCAACATGATAAAATCCAGATATGAAAATCTCACAGTTAACATCATATTAAATGTGAAAGACTGAAGGCTTTTCCTATAAGATCAGGAACAAGGCAAGATGCCCATTCGCACCAATACTATTCATTATAGTACTTGAAGTCCTAGTCAGAACAATTAGACGAGAAAAATAAGGAGCATCCAAATTGGAAAGAAAGAAGTAAAAACACCACTTTTCACAAATGACATAGGCTTAGATGTGCAAAACCCTAAAGATTTAACATAAAACTCTTAAAACAAATAAATGATTTCAGCAAAGTTGTTACATACAAAATCAACACACAAAATTCAGTTGCATTTCTATACACTAACAATAACCAATCTGAAAGGAAATTAACAAAATAATCCCATTTATAGTAGCATCATAAACAATAAACACTTAGGAAGAAACTTAACCAAGGAGGTGAAAAATGTGTGCACTGAAAACTACAAAGCATTGCTAAAAGAAATAAAAAACATACAAATAAATGGAAAGACATCCCCTGTACATGGATTAGAAGATTTAACATTGTTAAAATGTTCACACTGCCCAAAGTGATCAACAGATTCAGTGCATTCCCTATCAAAAGCCCAAAAGTGTCTTCTGCAGAAATAGAAAAAAAACTCTGAAAATTCATATAAAATCTCAAGGGACCATGAACAGCCAAAACAATCCTTAAAAAGGGAAACAAAGTTGGAAGCCTCATATCTCCCAATTTCAAAATGCACTAAAAACAACTATAATCAAAATATACTACAAAGCATCTACAATCAAGATGGTGTGGTACTAGCATAAAGGCAGATATCTAGACCTATGGGACACAAAAGAAAGACCAGACAAACCCTTGTATATATGGCCAAGTGATCTTCAACAAGAATGCCAATACACACTGGGAAAGGACAGTTTCTTCAACGAATGGTGCTGGGAAAACGAGATGTTCACAGGCATAAAATGAAGTTGGACTCTTACCTTATACCACACAAAAAATTAACTTAAAATGGATTAAAAACCTAAAATTATAGCACTTCTAGAAAAAAAATCATAGAGGAAAGCTTCAGGACATTGAAATTGGCAATGATTTCTTGGATATGACATCAAAAGCTGGGCAATAAAAGCAAAAATAGATAAATGGTTTTATAACAAACTCAAAAGCTTCTGCGAAGCATAAGGTACTGTTAATAGACAGAAAATCCAACCCATGGAAGGGAGAAGATATTTACAAACCATGTGTCAGATAAATGGTTAGTATCCAGAATATATTAATTAAAACTCTCACAACTTAACAACAAAAACATATAATTCAATTAAAAAGTGGGCAAAAGTCTTCAATAGAAATTTCTCCAAAGAAGAATTATTATATTATCCAGCAATCTTACTTCTTGGTATGTATCAAAAAATTGAAAACAGTATCTCAAAGAGATATTTGCACACATATGTTCATTGCAGCATTATTCACAATAGCCAAAATGTAGAAGCAATCTAAATATTCACTGATGGAAGAATGAAGAAAGAAAATTATTATATATATATATATAAAAGAAAATTATATATGTATATATATATATAATAAAATTATATATATAATAAAATTATACATATATATATATATATATATATATATATATATCCAAAAAAGTGTATACACACTTTATAGTAATTATGAAGCCAGTATCTCAACAATATATTCCAGCAACATATTCCAAGCTACCGGACTATATCAACAAGATCAGACCATGTGAAACTAAAATTACATGAGACGTGGCACAAGGGAACATATTGAACTATCAAGAAGCTATTTCTTGGCCACACCAGTTATTACTAGTTCCTTATTAAGGTGAACTAGAGATTAATAGCATAGTCCATAGAATAAATTTAATAGTTCATATATAAGTTCTGACAATTAGGTTCATAAACATGTTGCAATGATGTTGTTAACCTTTTTTGATATCAGAGGGATTATTCATTACGAATTTATACCAACTGAACAAATATTTAACCAAGTTTGCTATTTGGAAGTGCTGAGAAGGCTACATGAAAAAGTCAGACGACGTGAACTTTTTGCCAACAATTCATGGCTCTTGCATCACGACAATGCACGAGCTCACACGGCACTGTCTGTGAGGGATTTTGTAGCCAGTAAACACATAACTGTGTTGGAACACCCTCCCTACTCACCTGATCTGGTCCCCAATGACTTCCTTCTTTACCCAAAGATAAAGGAAATATTGAAAGGAAGACATTTGGATGACATTCAGGACATCAAGGGTAATACGACGACAGCTCTGGTGGCCATTCCAGAAAGATTTCTAAACTTGTTTTGATGGGTGAACTAGATGCTGGTGTCGGTACATAGCTTCCCAAGGGGAGTATTTCAAAGGTGACCATAGTGATATTCAGCAATGAGGTATGTAGCATTTTTTCTAGGATGAGTTCACGAACTTAATTGTCCGACCTCATATATGCATAATAAAACCATATCTACTACTTAACATAGACAACAAGTTCTTTAATCTTTTCAAAGGCTAGAATTAAACATGCTAGGTACTCATATATAAATAATTGGACCAGTATACTATACCTGACTATTAAAGTCAACACTCATGTATCCACAATGGACAATAAAAGTAACCACTATTATAAGTTTTTTTTCTAATAAAGCATATTTCTTCTCTCTAGTTATTCTACATATTATAATCCATCCTACCTGTCCTTCCTCAGTACCTCAAATAAAATGACTATCAAACATGAATACTTCTGTGTTCATAAGAGACAAACATCTTGAAAAATATGACAGGCACGCTTTCACTTCATAGTTTCCTTTTCAGCTTCAGCTTTAGGATATAAGGGAAAGAGGCCACTTTTGACACTTTAGCTCCATTATCCAATTCCTGCTTATGTCTCATCCAGAAAAATGGCATCACACTGGAGAGCTGACAGTGACGTTTCCTTTTTAGCAGGTAAGGCAAAGTGAAGATGTAGAAAAGACAAAGAACTAGGGCTGGGGTGGCAGGCATGCTATGGGAGAGAAATGGGTTAGCCAGTAGTAATGAGGGTCATTTTCTAATTCTCTCCTACTTTCTAGTTCCCCATGATTCATCCATAAGCAAATTTCATTATCTGAATTAAGCAAATTTAACTAGGTGAAGAGATAGAACTAATCTGTATAAGCATGTGCACAACTCAATACTACTCTCTATAATTACAGTAGTAGCTCAGAGAAAGGAGCCACCAAACCAGTTCCTATGCTAGTTTAGTTCTTTGTTACCCCTGGTGGTAGTGATAATTGTTTTATACTAATTTAGTATAAAAAAAGTAGAGTCAGAGTGACGGAAATTATATTAGAGCACATAAATCTTCATTTTTTTCTCAAAATGTATATGGAAAATTAAGCATAGATGTAGGAAGGAAAAATGCAGAAGCACACTAACAACAATGCACTCTCATGATAATTAAAATGCACTAATCTATATCTATCTATATATCTATATCTATATCTATATCTATATCTATATCTATATCTATATCTAGACATCTCATAGAATTAAGCTTCCCTTTTAAAACAGGTAAATAAAATTTGGGTCTCAAAATATTAAGGAAATGCAGTAACAATTTAAAATAAAAATTAAAAAAGTCTTGATCTTACAAATAGTTATTGAATGAGTCAATGATATAAATGGAATCATCTGTAATATATGACTGTACTATATAAAAATGGTTTCAATATACAGAGTATCTATGGTATTTTAGAAGAAATAAATTGATAAATGGTAGAAGAAAACACTTGACAGGGGATAAGTGGAATTTTAAGTTGAATGTATTTCTGCTCTCTGATTTTATAGCAGGTTGTCTGATTCTCTGCACACGAAACAGTCTTCTCTTATATTATCTGTAGAGAAGAGATAAGAATAAAGTATTTTGCCTTAAATTCTCTATCATGAGCCTCAGTATTCCAACAGTATATTGTTAGAAATATCTGTGTCTTAAGTACACAAAATTTTTTGATGTGGGAGAGAAATTTTGTAGCAAGTGTCTAAATAAGTATTTTTCCATCACATTCCAATGTCAGTGAAGGATATCCATCATGACTTAAACAAAATCATTAATTTTCAGAACTGTCAGTCTAAGCAGATAGATATACAATGGGCACCCAATCTAACACCAAAAAATATGGGTGTTTATCATCTTAAGGTGAATTCTCCTGTGAACCAAGTGTTGTTTTCTGACAGTTATTTTTCCCCTTTGTAGTAAGCAGCTCAAATGTTCTGATAAAAGTAAGCACATATTAACTTAGTAATAACAGAAGAAAGTTTTTTTTGTTTGTTTTAAGTTTGTTGAAGGTGTAAATAAAATAAAGAAAAAATGACAGGAAGCCCACTGGTCTGCCTTAAAAATATATAAAGGTGATGGTTTTTATATGACACGGGCAATCTCTGTTTGATATTGACTCTCTAAAGACAACATACCTGTTAGTAATCCAAGTATTTAATAGGGGAATAGCAAAGAGTGATGTAACCAATGGCTAGAAAACAGAGGCATTCAACAACTTTGAGAGCCTTTGAAAAAGTTTTGCTTGAAGGTCATTGCAACAAGTATTTTTTACCCAGGTAACACTTTAAGGCAGATGATGATGTTTTATGGCCCTTTCTTTTTTTTTTAAATTAAATTTATTGGGGTGATGATGGTTAGTATAATTACATAGGTTTCAAGTGTACAATACTGTAATACATCATTTTTATATCACATTGTATGTTCACCACCCAGAGTCAATTATCCTTCCTTTCCCACATTTCTTACCCCCTTCACCCTTATCTACCACCCCTTCCCCCCTTACCCTCTGGTAACCACTAAACTATTGTCTGTGTGTATGAGTGTTTGTTTCTTTATTTGTTTGTCTTGTTGCTTTGTTGCTTTCAGTTTCTAAATATGCCATATGCAACATCATGGATGGATCCTGAGATTATTATGCTAAGTGAAATAAATTAGGCAGAAAAAGTCAAGAACCGTATGACTTCACTGATATGTGGGATACAAAACTGAAAGCAACAAAGGAATATGGACCTTTCTTGAACTGGGCCTGGGCAACAATTGAGTTAAGTCCAATTTGCAGCTAGTTGTGTCACGTGAGAGCAAAGCTATGCTATCACACCAGATGGTGACTTGTTAATATGTTATGCTTTCAATTGTACCCTAGCAACTGTTTTCTGGGTTGCAAAATAAAGTGGCATGTTTTTCTTGTCAGAAAATAAAGGTATATATTTATTTATTTATTTATTTAATATTAGCCATTGGAGAACCTTGAAAATGAAGTGTGCTTGAATCCTACAATTGTATAAAATCTCTAGAATTTTCTAGACAGGAGATGAAATCAGCTAAACACATGATAAAATTAATGTCTCTATTCCTTAGAGTTTGAAAATTCCTTTTAATGTGTTTAGTTTTCAATAATTATCATAGTACCTTAACTACTTGTTGTTAAATATACCAAACTATCAGACAATTACTAAGGAAGTGACGATTACTATAGTAACAATACTGTTCCTGAGCTCTCACAATCTAGAGAACTATCTCATACATAAATCTCTTAATCAATCCCCCATAAATGCACTAATTTAATTCAATGATTCATTTACTTTTTGGAAAGATGTTATAAAACGATGTATATTCAGTTAGGAATTGGCTAAATAAAAACCTTCCCTAAATGATTACCATGAAGATAGGAACTTAAAAAAAAACCTGCCATTAACATTAACATACATATGAAGTGAATGTGTATAAGAATTATGATTATCTGAGGACTGAATTTCAGCATCAGCTTTTAACACAGATATTTTAAATGTCCACTTATAAAATTAAGCAATGGTAAGTTAACCAACTGTGTTCAAATTTCCAAAGCAAGTATGTAACTTTGTATCAAAGAATAAGCAGATTATTGCTATCTTGTGTTATTTATACCACATTTCTCCACGAAGAGATAAAGAGTTTAGTACATCAGTAGTGACTATCATGATTATCCGCTTTCATGTAGACCATTGTCCTGAAAAGCTTGTGTTTACAACTGGTCAAACAAAACATTAATGTACAATTTAGATGGCATATCTATAATCTTGTAAGCATATGGGGTAGGGATGGGAGGAATTAATAAATTTATTATATAAATGAACTGTACTTGAAGTTCAACTAAAGAAAAGTATATATAGAATTCATAAAGGCAACCAAAATAGCAAGCTCGGGAGCTTCTTCAGAATTTCCTTTAGAAAACTATTGTACAATACATGATTAAAGGGGCATTACATTTAATAATTATGAAGATCCTATTTGATCATGTCACTTTTCTGATCAGAAAGTGTCATTGGCTCCCTTCTGAAAACCGACTACTGTCCTATCTCCTAAACGACACACCTCTCAAGTGAAACACTGCACTAGCCATTAATGGGTTTTGCTGATTCCACTTTGCCACCCACCCTACCCCTGTTCTGAAATCCATTCTCCACACACCCAGCAGCCAGAGTAATTAATATCTTTACAACATCAACCAATCACTGCCCTGATCTAACCTCTCAAGCAGCTTCTTATCACATATACCATCATTATCACTAATACTTTTTGAGCAATTCCCCTGTACCAGGCCCCATTCTAGGTATTCACCACACTCATTTAATGACGCAAACCCCCCTTAGTATGACCTTCTGTGCCCAGCATGATATAGGCTCTGCCTATCTCAGGGTATACCACTCCCCTGCCTCCTCAATTCCCTCTATCTGTACTGGTTCCTTTATTTTTCTTGGAACACATCAAGTTCATTTCTGTTCCAAGGCCTTTGAACTAGCTGCTCCCTCTAACTTGAAGTTTCTTGTCCTGGATCTATGTGAGACTGTCCCCTTCCAAAATTCGGCAGTTGAAATTTAACCGTTAAACTTGTCAGCTTCAATGTCATTTACTCAAAGAGAACATTTATGATCCCTTTATCTAAAGTAGATCCTGCCTCCCTCACCTCCAAATCTCTGTATCACATTATCTAGTTTTATTTTATTATCTGAAATCATCTTATTTGTTGATTTGATTACTTTAAAAAGTCTTGCCTTTCCTTACAGGAAGTTATGATCCATGAGGGATGATATTTTGTCTTGGTCTCCACTGTATTTCCAGTACAGGAACAGTATTTGGTATACAGTAACAACATAATAAATATTTGTTAAATCAATAAAATAAGGAATCTCTTGAAGGTATTCCCCAATATACATTTCCAAACTTGTTGATAATTATTTTCAATCGTGACCCCTATGCTCTAGGTGTACTGTATTCTTTCTTATCTTCTAAATAGAGCCCTTGCTTTTCTCTTTAAATGTCCTTACTCATGCTGTTCCTTCTGCCTGAAAATATCATCTGCATGATCATTTCCAACTAAAACTTTGAAGGATATCCATCCTTCAAAGGCCAGTTCTAATGCCATTTCTTGAGTGATGCCCTTTGGTTTCCTCAAGGCAAAGATCATCCCTCTGGCCTCTGTGCTGTCATAGCATTTTGTATCTCTCATACAACTTACCACATTATCACATGTGTCTATGACATATATATGCCTCCACGTCATGTTTTCAGGGGCTACCCATTGTATCTACTTATATAATGGAAGATCTACCAGAAGGGCAAAGCAATGTGTCTTTTTTAAAACTTTTTTTAGTGAAAAAATTTGCTAGCTACTTCAAGAACAGTAAAAAGTCTTGAAGTAGACCTTGCTTGTTTTGTGAAGAGTCACTTGTGTTGTCTCACTAATGTAAGTGTGGGTTAAATAAGACCCTATTGTCCAGGAAGAGCTATATAAGGAGATTTTAGGAGATTCTGAATTGCCTATAAAAAGGCTGTCTTCTAACTTGTGCGAAGTTGTTGGTCTCCCACAAGTTAATTAAAGGGGTCAACAGTTCTGGGTCCATGTGGCAACTACACTGAAGAAGATGATTGCCAAGAGATTCAAACCTTAGCCTACTAAAGTATGAAGACTTTCAGTTAAAAATAACTGTGGGCTCATCACCCTATAAAGAATTATCAAAAAGTCTGTGTTACTGAACCCATGACAGCGTACTGTTAAAAAGACAGTCTCCAATCTACTTCATAATTCAGTCCCAACCTTCACAAATAGTTTTGACAGAGTCACCATATAAGAATACACAGGAGGCACTATTTACAAAGTCTATGATATGAATTGTGTCCTCTAGCGTTGTGGGTGCATAACCACAAAACTAGTGCCCTTAGATGTTGATGACTTTAGTGATGTTCCACACCTCCCTTGATAATAGATTATGTCTTATCAGTCCGAGAATAAACAGAGCATCCCGTATTGCTATGACCTGATGTCCATGAGGCCACTGACACTAGAGTTTATCCTATACCTGTCACCCTAGGACAGAATTTTATACATGACTGAATGAAAGGAAATAACTTTATTTCAAAGAATCCTCACCAGTTTTGTGGGGAGCCCTTTCACTAATTATAATAATACTGGGAAGGGAGCATCTCCCTTTGAAGAGTCTCTAAGAAAGCAGGTGATGTTATTCAGTTTTCCTGCTAAACTTGATTCATTAGCAGCAAAAGCCCTTAGGTTTTAGTACATACAATATAAAAAGAAGGGCCAATAAAAACAGAACTCTTCTCACCCTCAACTCCCAAGAAAATATTCACAAAAACTTAGATATCTCTGGATAACAGAAGGAGAAGAGAGGAATACTTGGAACTTTGGAAGACAATAGAATGGATTTTTGAACTTCCTGGTAATACCCATAGTGATGGCATAGCATTTGTTACACTCTGAGGATTGATAATTGAAACTCTTTTCATTCAAAATTGTATAGGAACTCTCTAATTTCATTTGTTTCTTTGCAATAATTTAAGTCAGTGCTTTGCATGCAAGAGGTGTTTAATAAAATTTTATTAAGTTATAGTTCGTTGCCCACTACCTTCACCTACATCCAATACAATTAGTGGAGCAATTATTTAAGTTCATGTGTAGTCTCAAATTTATTTCAATGGCTTCCTAACTCCTGTGTCCTTTTTGTAGAGAAACATTTGTGTAATTTTTTTTTCTTTTTACCTCTGTTCTTAATGGCTATGAAATGTTTACTTGGTTGTTTTATTGCCAATCTTTCTATACTTTCTATTTATCATTGATTCCTACCTTTTACTTTTCTGTCAACTTTAAACTAAATTACCCATTGTTGCTCATTTCTCTACATCATCTCACTTTCAGACTCTAAAAGTGTTTAGTAATGTTAGGGTCCACTCCAAAGTACAATTGACTGTGTGACAACATTCACCATGCTTTCCTTGCAATTCATGATTTGATAGTGGGGAATGAGGTGACAGATAGAATGTCAATGAGGGACGGAAGGGAATCAATACAGGGGAAAAAATGAGGAAAAATATTTTTAGAAAGCCCTTCCTGTAACTGCAGTGAAACATCATTCAATCCCATAGAAATATAAATTCTACACAATCAACGTAGATGGGAATTGAAAATTACAATAATCTTTCCAAAAGGGTGACTAGTAGAAAGTAATAAAAAAGACATTTTTTGAGTAGGATCCAAGATGGCAGAGTAGATAAATGCTGTGTTTGCCTCCTCCCAAGACCACATTAAAAATTACATTAAATTAAAGAACAATCAATCTGAAGAATCATCTGAAGACTGGCTGAACAGAAGTCCTATAACTAAGGATATAAAGAAGAAGCCACATTATGACTTGTAGGAGGGGCAGAGACGTGAAACGAGTGGTCCCATACTTGTATGTGGCAGTTGAGAATCGGTAGGGATATCCCAGTTGTGGAGGTGCCCCTGGAGGATGCGGGAACCCAGCCCCACACCAGGCTCCCCAGTGACAAGTACCAGTACTGGGAAGAGGAGCCCCCATTACATCTGGCTGTGAAAAACAGTGGGGATTCTGACCATCCGGGTGAGATGGAAGCACAGAAGTCCTCTTAAGGGCCTGTGAACAAACTCACTTCCTCACAGGCACTCATTCTGGGCTCTGGCAGAGGGAGAGTGACTCAGGAGGTGTCAGAGACATACAGAGATATTGAGTTGTGTGACTTCAGGGTGAGGACTAGAGGGACAGACATCATTTTCCCTATGTACAACCATCCTCCCATCCCCCCAACAGATACATGCAAAAAAATGAAACTGGACCATACATAAGAATAAGTTCTTACACTATATATAAGAATAAGTTCAAAATGGATTAAAGACTTAAATGTAAGACCAGAAGCCATAAAACTCATAGAAGATAACATAGGCAGTAAACTCTCTGATGTTGCTCTTAGTCATATTTTTTCTGATATATCTCCTCAGGCAAGCAAAACAAAAGAAAGAACAAACAGGTGGGACTACATCAATCTAAAAAGTTTTTGCACAGCAAAGGAAACCATCAATAAAATGAAAAGACAGCCTACTGAATGGGAGAATGTACTTGTCAATGATACATCTGATAAGGGATCAATATCCAAAATTAAAAAACAACAACAACAACAACAAAAAAAAAACTCATACAACTGAGCACCAAGAAAAACAAACAATCCAATTAAAAAATGGGCAGAGGACCTAAATAGAAATTTCTCCATGGCCAATAGATACATAAAAAGATGGTCAACATCACAAATCATTAGAGAAATAAAATGAAAAGCAATGATATATCACTATACACCTGTCAGGATGGTTACATTAATAAATCAAGAAACAACAAGTTTCAGTGAGGATGCAGAGAAAATGGGCACAACTCTTGTGTCCTATTGGTGGGATTGCAAATTGGTATAGCCACTATGCTAAATAGTTTGGAGTTTCCTCAAAACTTTAAAAATAGAACTACCTTATGACCCAGCAATTCCACTTCTGGGTATTTATCTGAAGAAATCTGAAACACTAATTCAAACAGATGCATGTACCTTTATGGTCCTTGCAGTACTATTTACAATAGCCAAGATATGGAAGCAACCCAAGTGCCCATCAATAGACAATTGGATAAAGAACATGTAGTACTAGATTGGTTTAAAAGGTTAAAAATAATTGCAAAAACCGCAATGGCTTTTGCACCAACCTAATATGTATACTCATATACAGTGGACTATTACTTGGCCAAAAAAAAAAAAAGAAATCTTACCATTTGTGACAATATGGATGGACCTAGAGGATATTATGCTAAGTGAAATAAGTCAGACAGAGAAAGACAAATACCATGTGATGTCACTTATATGTGGAATCTAAAGAACAAAATAAATGAACACACAAAACATAAACATACTCATAGATACAGAGAACAAACTGATGATTACCAGAAAGAGATGGGGATTGAGGAGCTGGGTGGAAAAGGTGAAGGGATTAAGTACAAATTGGTAGTTACAAAACGTAAAGTACAGCATAGGAAACATAGTCAACATTGTTGCAAGTAGTATGTATGGTGCCATGGGAGTACTAGAATAATCATAGGGATCATAAATTAGGTAAATATCTAACCACTATTCTGTATATCTGAAACTAATATAAAATAACACTGAATGTCAAATGTAGCTGGAAAAATAAATAATTAAAAAACTTAACACACAAAGACAGTTATTGTATGGATTCTTGTAATACTCAATATGACTCTATTTATATTACTGTGAAAGTAATGACCATTTGTCCTCTACCTAAAAACTATTCATAACAACAAAATAACAAGCCAAAAAAATAAACCAATGACAGATGTTTGTCTACTTTGGTAGACAAACAGTGTGTGGTAGAGGTAACTGAATTAGAAAAATTACTATAATTTACAGTGATAAACAGATTTCTGCCATTATCTAATTTACACTTCTCTTGAATTTCTGGATAATCATAATAAGAAACACTCAGATGGTATTTTGAAAAAATAAACAGCTCCCCACCCATGAAGATAATAGTGCTTTAATCTTCATTCTTGGTATACACTAGAGAGAAATCACAGATTATACTGAAAAATAGCCAGCAGATTAGAAAAGAAAAAATGCAACTAATTACCAAATGGAGCAGACTGCTTCACATCTTGGAAAAAAACATATTTTGAGTTAGAAATTGGGCAATGATAAGGAAATTTTGAAGTTAAAAATAGTTCTATATTTCACTGTGTTGGATATTTCACCTTAAAGTGAGAACAGAATAGTAAAAATAGATGGAAATTGGAAAAAAAAAAAAAAAAAAAAAAAAAAAAAAAAAACAATGGGAAAGTAGATTCAAATAATATTAATCAAATAAGAAATGTATTTTTAGAAGTAAGGTACAAGCACAGCTCCTCTGATTTTAACTAAACATCTTATAAAGATCTTTGAACTTAGCAAAATAGAACATTAGATGACATGAATTATAACAAATCATGGACAAAATGTTTTTTCAGGCAGAGGTACAACAGCTTTAGAGCCTGCATTCACCTTTTAAGGTACATACAGATTTTAGCCCCTGTAAATGACCAAAACAAAATAAAAAAGATAGATAAATGTAAAGAATTGTAAGAAATTAAACTGCCTTATTACCTGTCCAATGTCTTTTGATAACATGCATATTTTCTGCAGTTTTACTTATAAGATATCTTTTTCACAGTGCTCAACATAGCACTGGGAAGACTCTTTCCCATCTAACAAGTTAACACGAAAATATTAATTTCATTTTTTATTGCTCCAAGAAAAAATAAACTATATGAACCTTATTTTCCACATCTGAAAAACGGAGATAACAAAAGTCCCTCCCCACCATTGACCAGGTTGTTATGAGAATCAGATGATGATAACATACTTATAAACCTATAAGGAGATTGCTGAGGTGAGCTATTTCAGCACCGTTATCATCATCATCATCATCATCATCAATTAGGTAAATCTGCCAGGGATAAAGGGCTGGTCAAATTAATGACCAAGTACACTCCTGGAACAGCAGTTTCTTAGATTTTTGTCCAACAGCTGTATATCGACCTATATCTGTATCTGTATCTATCTCAATATCTATATTTCTATATATCTATATATACTATCTCTATCTCTATGTTATATATATGTATATATAATATACATATATGTATATAGTATATAGATGAGGTCAGACAATTAAGTTCACGAACTCATCCTAGAAAAAGTGCTACATACCTCATTGCTGAATATCACTACGGTCACCTGTGAAGTACTTCCCTTGGGAAGCCATCCACAGACACGAGCACCTAGTCCACCCTTTGAAGCAATTTTGGAACTCTTTCTGGAAGGGTCATCAGAGCTGTCTTTGTATTACCCTTCATGTACTGAATGTCATTAAAATGTCTTCCTTCCATCAAAATAGTTCCTTTATCTTTGGGTAAAGAAGGAAGTCATTGGGGGCCAGATCAGGTGAGCAGGGAGGGTGTTCCAATACAGTTACTTGTTTACTGGCTAAAAACTCCCTCAGACAGTGCCATGAGAGCTGGTGCATTGTCGTGATGCAAGAGCCATGAGTTGGCGAAAAGTTCAGGTGGTCTAACTTTTTTCATTTAGGCTTCTCAGCACTTCCAAATAGTAAACTTGGTTAACTTTTTTCCAGTTGGTACAAAGGCATAATGAGTAATCCCTCTGATATCATAAAAAGGTTAGCAACAAGTTTGCAAATTTAATTGTCATTATATATATATATAATATTGTATATATATATAATATTATATATATAATATATAACAAATTTAATTGTCATTATATATATTATATATATATATATATATATATATATATATATATATATATATATATATACCGTGTTTCCCCGAAAATAAGACCTAGCCGGACAATCAGTTCTAATGCGTCTTTTGGAGCAAAAATTAATATAAGACCCCATCTTATATAATATAAGGCCGGCTCTTATATTAATTTTTGCTCCAAGAGACACATTAGAGCTGATTATCTAGCTATGCCTTACTTTTGGAGAAACAGGGTAGTACACACACACACACACACACACACACACACACACACACACGTTACTTTTAAGGACTTGAAAGACTGATTTGAGCAATTTTTAGAATTGCAGAGAGTGATGGGGAAAGTAATATGAGACAATGATAGAGATCAACAGGAACCAGACCAAGTCAGGCCTTGTAACATATATTAAAACTTCTGATCTTGATTTTTAGAGCTATGGGATTGCACTGACACATTAAAGCAGAAGTGACCCGATAAGATCTACATTTTCAAAGGATTATTCTGGCAGTTGTCTGGGCTTTAGCACTGAAAGTCCTGTTTCCTGAGAAATTCCTCAGCCTTGGGGGAACCATGATAATTGGTCACCCTACTCAGGAAGACAGAGCCCACAACACATGGTATGGAATTTCATTCAAATCTAGATTTAGAAGCGCAGTAACCCGATGCAGCAGTGCTTCCAATCATAAGAGAGAAATGAGACAATTGAGGGAATCTGAGAAGGAACACGCTATTGTGTCCAATTCATTGTTCAAAACAACTAATTCACACCCACTCTCTAGAATGTTTCTCTCCTACTCTTTCCCAAACCAATATGTGCACCACAATTCAGCAGCTTCTTAGGACAAAACTTTTGGACTTCTTTTTTCCTCTCACAATCCATATCTAGTCCACCACAAATCCAGATGGCTCTACCTTCAAAATATATCTAGGATCTGATCGCTTCAAACCTTTTCCATCATGTCAAAGCTACCATGATCTCTCTCCTGGACTTCTGCAATAGTTATCTGACTGGTATCCCTGTTTTCACTTTTCCCCATTCTGTGTTGATAGCTCTGCTCCAACCACACTGACTTCCTTATTGTTCTCCCAATATACCACGCACACTTTCACCTTAGGGCCTTTGTGCTCACTGTTCCTGCTGTGTGCAAGGCACTTCTCCCAGATCATTGTATCTTTCACTATCACTACAATCAGATGTCTGCTCAATGATCACATCCTTATTGAGGTTTCCCCGTACCATCCTGTTTAAAATACTTGCATAACGCTTGATATTATGGTAAGTGTTATCATAAATCCATTGTAGGATTTATGTACTTGTTTATTACAGGAGATAATTATGTATTTACCATATGACTTTCTCCATTAAAATATAAAGCTCCACAAAGGCATGGATTTTCTTTCTTATTCACAGTATCCCCAGAACCCACAACGGCAAATAGTGATTGCATTATGAGGAAAAATAAAGCAGGATAAGAGGGTAACTGGGGGACATTTTAGTTCTCATTGACTCTTTGCTACAATAAAAGATGCAGTGATTATCACTCTTGTGCATATACCCTTATGACCCTATGTGAAAATGTCTCTGGTGTGCATCCACACCATGCTAAGTCATGAATAAAATTCTTTTTTTTTTAAATAAAATTCTTTCTTAATTTCACCCCATCACCCACCCACAGCACTAGATTGTTCTCTAGAATAGCTGTGCCACTACATACTCACATTAACAGGGTTTGGGGATTCTCATTGTTTCTGTAGTTGTTACCATATTTTTATACTATTTTTGTTCATTCTGTTCGTTTTGGTTTTGCCTTTCCAGATTTTTTAATCTAATTATTGTTTTTAAAATAGCCAGTTGTATTTAAGTGTTAGTCTTTGTTCTTTATTTCTTATGAATTTTATTGATTTTCATTTTATTATTTCCATGATTCGTTTTTTTTTTTTGTGTTTTTTTTTGGGGGGGGTGGTTATACTATTGCTACAGTATTTCCAGTTTCATCAGTTCAATACTTAGCTTAAGAAATTTCAATGTTTCTTGTTTTCTGGAAAATGTATTCAAAGTTAATAAATCGCCCTGTAAGTGCTGCTTTAGCTGCATTTCACAATTTATAAAGCTATATTTTCAGTGTCATTCAGTCCTAAGTATTTAATAATTTCCTACATAATTCACACCTTTCTCTGTTTCATATTGTTGATTTTATCCTATTCATTTACTTGGCGGTAATTACTGTTATGTTAGAGCATTTCTACCATCTTAATTCATGTTGTCAGTTTATTATTTTTAACTTTTATTTCTCTTTCCCACTCTTTCCTTCCTTATTTTTTAAATTTGGGAAGATTACCTCATTGTCCCTAAGTTATTAAATATAATACATATGTTTACCTTTCACTATCAATTTCGTAAGATTTCCCATATCTTTTATCAAAGGTGGGGGTTCTGGAGGAGGAAATGCATAGAGGCTTGAACCGATTAATTTCTCCCCAGTGCAGCTGGGCTCCTATTCTTTACTGAAAATTTCCATCCATCTCTGCCTAGCACTAATGATTTTCCATGACTGCAGTTGTCATAGGAAAAGCAGTGATGTTCCTGACTGTATCACCCAGCCCACTATTTCTCTAGGCTATTATTATCCACCAACACACCCACACACACACACACAGGCAAACACTGGAACCCAACAATCTTTTATTTATCCACACATTTTTCATAGTTGTCTTAGGTTCAGAAGTCCATCCATTTCACAGTCAATTAACAGCCCTACTGTTTCTATGCCAACTCCAGCATTAAATCTGGGATAGGGAGTCTATATCCCACATCAACTCACCATCTTATCAGAAATCATAAGTCTGGCTCAGTGTTTCTGTGTATATTCCATATTTTAGTAGATGGCACAAACATATACCATTTTCCCCAAGATTAAAACCTAGAAGTCATTCTAAAATCTTCCCTACTCCTTAGATCTCTTATCTGATCCCTAATTCTCTAAATATGGCTCTCTGCTCTTTATCGGCTGCCACTGCCCTAAGTAAGTGCCTCAAAAAGCTATCACCATTAACATGATAATACCCTCTTGTTTATTTATTCTTGCTTTTATTTGGTTGGTTTGCCTTCCTTGCTACACAAAAATTTTTTGGGGGCAGGGATCATGTCTTTTTAATATTTGCATCTCCAGCATGCAGCACAGTACTTGGTATAAAGTACATGCTCAGCAAATATTTCTGGAACAAATGAAGCTGTAGTGAATGTTAATAAAGTGATAAATTACTTTGTGTAACATGTTATCGCAAGTGTATAGAATAATTCAAGTTTTAAATGTTTTAGTTTTATATTTCTTAAAATAAATATGTATTCCTTAAATATTTTCAGTGATCTGAACTTTTTACCTCATGCAGTCAAGAGTTTCCATGGCGAGTCAATGTATTGAGCTAATAATTCCTTTATAAATATACTTTATTACAGAGTTATTAATGCAGCAAGCTATTAATACATGGTATGACTTGGATGAATCTCATATTCATACTGTTTGCTTTTATTTATACAACATTCTTTAAAAGGCAAAACTGTAGGGATTAAGAACAGGAGTTGGGGATGGGAGGGAAAGATGTGACAAAGGGACAGTATGAGAGCATTTTTCAGGAGAGATGGAACTATTCTGTACCTTTATTGTGGAGGCGGTTATACAACTATGCATTTATCTATATTCATAAAACTGTACATTAAAATGTGCAAACTTTACTGTATATGAAGTTTAAAATAAATATTTAAAAGTGAGAAAAGCATTAATGATATTCAATATCATCAAATTGAAAAAATAACATTGACACCTTTATTACAGTATCAGCATAATCTGAAAAATAGTCAAATTTAGTTGTATCTAAGTCACTAGTTTTCTTCTAGAATTATTTCTTTCTACTGTGAAAGTTTTACAATTTATAATACACAAAACTAAACACAAATGGTGCACAGTGGATCTTAACATCAATCCTCAATTCATTCTACTTAGAAAACAGGCAACTTCTCTTAATGTTTGAGTTTTAAAAAATAGTTCTAAATCCTCCTCTGTGTGTCTCACATTAGATTTGTTCCACATACAAAGATCAGACAAGTTTGTGAACTCACTCTAGAAACAGTGCTACATACCTCATTGCTGAATATCACTATGGTCACCTTTGAAGTACTTCTCTTGGGAAGCTATTCACCAATGCCAGTGCCTAGTCCACCCTTCAAAGCAATTTGGAACTCTTTCTGAAACGGCCAACAGGGCTGTCATCGTATTACCCTTGATGTCCTGAATGTCATCAAAATGTTTTCCTTTCAATATTTCCTTTTCCTTCGGGTAAAGAAAGAAGTCATTGGGGGACAGATCAGGTGAGTAGGGAGGGTGTTTTTTGTTTACTGGCTAAAAACTCCCTCACAGACAGTGCCATGTGAGCTCGTGCATTGTCATGATGCAAGAGCTACGAATTGTTGGCAAAAAGTTCAGGTCGTTTTCGTCAAACTTTTTCGCGCAGCCTTTTCAGCACTTCCAAATAGTAAACTTGGTTAACTGTTTGTCCAGTTGGTACAAATTCATAATGAATAATCCCTCTGATACCAGAAAATGTTAGCAACATCATTGCAATAAGTTCGCGAACTTAATTGTCTGATCTTGTAGTTGCTATCTTCTTTCTTTTTCCTTTTACTGCTGAGTTCTGCATTTTGTACTTATTCATTTGCTCAAAGTTCTACTGTAAATATTCTCTTTCATTTTCCTTTCTCCTCCTCTTCCTCTCTCTACTTTCCTCCAACCCACTTTATCACCTGACCCCAACCCTAGATAACCAATGCTTACAATCTGGTATATAGTCTATATGTTTCTCCCCCTTCATAAAATTATACACAAACCTACACATGCATATTTGCATTTATAGAATTTCACTCATTGGTTTATTTAAATGAATCATATAAATTTTACATCGTCTCATTTATCTCAATTTTACATTGTAGAAAGTCTTCCAAGTAGATTGTTGTAAATATAAGTTAGTATCTTAACATTTGCATAATATTCCATTATGTGAATGACCCACATTTCCTTTAATCATTTCACATTCTTTCTAGCTGTTGATGTTTGTTTGTTTAGGTATTGCAGTGTTACAAATATCCTTACATACTGGTGCTTTTATAACTATAGTAGATTTTCCATAAGAGCCAAATTGCTTTCCCTAAATGCCTGAACAATTTACATTAACATCAATAAAGCAGGAAGGTACATTACACCCACATTTCCACTAGCAATGGGTGTTAGCACACGTTTTCTTATTTTTGCCACTATTCTGGATGAAGAATGCTTCCTTAATTTTAATTGGCATTTCCCTGGTTACTGGAAAGCATAGGCTTATTTTCACATGTTTAGCCAGTTTTGATTTTCATTTAAATATATTGTCCATTTACATCTTTACCATTTTTTCTACTCAGCTATTTGCCTTCTGATGTATTATTGACGTTTATCTTTTACAGTCATATGCATTGTAAGTACAAACAGGCCCAATGTATACAGAACTGTAAGCAAGAGGATAAATACTATGTATTCATTGATTTTTTTATGTGTATTTTGCCATAAAAAGATTTTTTATTTATACTGTCAAATATCTCCATCTTTTCTTTAAAATTTTCTGGATTTCCTTTCTTCATTAAAAATATTTGCCCACCTCATACTTTGCTTTACCTTTCCTAAATGTTTTGCAAATTTCTAGTGCATTCTTTAAACTTAAGTAATTATACATTAGTATTAATTTTTGCATATCTTATAAGGTAGGAGTCCAAATTTATTTACTTCCAGATGTACCAAGGCCATTTACTTAAATAAATTATTTTCTCCACTGAAATGCAACAGTTTACTTTTATAGATTAAATTTCCATGTATGCACAGATTTATTTCTCGGCTTCTTACTCAATTCCACTAATCTGACTCTTCCCAATCCTAAAGTTAAACCACCTTCACTATTCAATTTCTTTTTCATGATTGCTTTTCTTTATTCAAGCATTTATACATCCATATAAATTTTAATAGTTTTGTAAAATTCAAATGAAAATCTGTAATTTTATGGAATTACACATTTATGTAATAACCTTTAAGAGTTAACATTTTAATTATGTTAAGCTTTCTCATCCAAGAGCAAGATGTGTATTTTCATTCATTCAGATCTCAAGTTTTCCAATTAGATATTATAATATTCTTTTTATAGATCCGATACATCTCTTGTAAAATCTATTCTTAAATATTTATGTTTTATGATTATTATAAATATAATAATTTATTTGATTTCCATATATAGCTGGTTATTTCTAGTACAGAGAAAAACCACTGAATTCTAGGTATTTATCAAATATCCAGCAAATTAACAAATTCCTTTATAAATACTAGGATTTTAGTAGTCTCATGATGCAGGAAAAGGAGAATACATTGTTTTTCCTTTTCCATTACCTGTATCAAGTATTTCATTTTCCTTTATTTTTTGTTGTATTATAATTTATTGTCAAATAATAATGATAATATTGGGTATTATACTATTTTAATATAAGTGGCTTCAGCATTTTACCATATAAAATTATTTCTCCTGTTGGTGTTTAATGAATACTTTTTCTCATATTTAATTGTTTCCTATTTCTGTTATACGTCAAGTTTTCATAAGGCAGAGAAATGCTTAATTTAATCAAATACATGTATTGATATAATTACATTTTCTCCTTTAATTTGTTGAAGTAATTAAATATATTAATAGATTTCATGATATTGAGGAATCCTTATACCTCTAGAATGAATTTTATTTGGCCATAATTTATTTTTTTAATTATACTTAAATACTGAATATTCTAGTATTTAATTTTTAGAACTTTGTCACCTATATTCTTAAATAAGATTTGTGTATAGTTTCCTTTTAATACTATCTTTGTCAGGTTTGGACATTAGGGTCTACTGGCCTCATGAATTGGGGTTTTTCCATCTATGGCCTTGAATGGTTTAGATAATATTTTATTACCCATTTTTTAAAGGTTAAATGAGACAACTATAAAATGATCTATATTCATATATTTTAAAGTGGTATATTTTTATTACTATTACAATGAAATCATGGATATACAATAAACATGGACAGTGAGAATCATTCAAGCTATATAAAATTCTATACATATTGATTAGATTGACTTGACTAATTATATAATTAAATTCCTTTTTTTTCCCCTAATGGATCTGTCTGATTTTTAGTGTCTTAAAATTTTCCATTACAGTATTATTTTTACTAAGTTTTCCTAACATTTTAAATATTTCCATTTCATTTATTTAGCTGGTATACTAATGGTACATACATACCTGTTTATGACTGTTATATCTCCTTCATAAATCATGTATTTTATCACGTCAGCACTTTCAATCTTAAATTCTAATTTGCCAGACACTGGTATTCAAATACTTGCCTTTATTTTCCTAGTCTCTTTTTATCCTTTAATTTATTCTTTTTATTGTTATTGCTTTCCTTCCAACCTTCAAATGTATCTGAGATGTACAGAATCTTATTCAGCGTTACACTTTCCTCAGGAATGGCTGCCACTGTTAATCGATGCATGCTTCTTTAGTATTTATTTATCCATTTATAATATAATGACTTCTCATAGAACTACTACCAATGTTATAACTAGAGCATTGAAAATATTTTTTTCTACCTATGTGCATCTATCATTTCAGATACAAACAACAATACCTCCTGAGTTTATAATTCTATTGCATTTTAAAAATTATTTATTTTGTTTTTTCGGGACAGTTGACATTCAATATTATTTTATATTAGTTTCAGGTGTACAGCATAATGGCTAGACATTTACATAATTTTTGCAGTGATTAACCCAGTGAGTTTTTTACCCAAATGGCATTATACAGAGTTGTTGCAACATTATTGACAATACTTGCTTTACTGTACTTTACAACCTGGTGACAATTTTGTAACTACCAATTTAAATTTCTTAATCCTTTCACCTTTCTCAACAATCTCCCAGGCACCCCTCCCCTCTGGCAACCATCATTTTATTCTATGAATTGGTTTCTGTTTTGTTTGTTCATTTATGTCATTCTTCAGATTTCCCATACGAGGTCTGCCAATTAAGTTCACAAACTTGTTCCAATGATGTTGCTAACCTTTTTTGATATCAGAGAGATTATTCATTATGAATTTCTACCAACTGGACAACCAGTTAACCAAGTTTACTATTTAGAAGTGCTGAAAAGGCTGTGTGAAAAAGTTAGACGACCTGAACTTCTTGCCAACAATTCACGGCTCTTGCATCACGACAATGCACCAGCTCACACAGCACTGTCTGTGAGGGAGTTTTTAGCCAGTAAACAAATAACTGTAATGGAACACACCCTCCCTACTCATCTGATCTGGTCCCCAATGGCTTCTTTCTTTACCGAGGAGAAAGAAAATATTGAAAGGAAGACATTTTGATGACATTCAGGACATCAAGGGTAATACAAAGACAGCTCTGATGACCCTTCCAGAAAAAGAGTTCCAAAATTGCTTTGAAGGGTGGACTAGGTGCTGGTGTCTGTGCATAGCTTCCCAAGGGGAGTACTTTGCAGGTGACTGCAGTGATAGGCCTCATGTTTTCTAGGATGAGTTCGCAAACCTAATTTTCAGACTTCATGTAACGGAGATCATATGGTATTTGTGTTTCTCAGTCTGACTTACTACACTTAGCATAAAACCCTTAAGGTCCATCCATGTTGGTGCAAATGGTAAGATTTTATTCTTTTTTGGTCAAGTAATACCCCATTATACATATGTACCACAATTTCTTTATCTATTGATAGGTACCTGGGTTGCTTCCATACTTTGACTACTGTAAATAGTGCATCAATGAACATAGGAGTGAATATATCTTTTCCAATTAGTGTTTTGGATTTCCTTAGATAAATACTCAAAAGTGGAATTGCTGAGTCATACTGTAGTGCTATTTTTAACACTTTTAGGACCTACACACCATTTTGCATAGTGGCTGCACTAATTTGCAATCCCACCAACAGTGTACAAGGGTTCCCTTTTCTCCACATTCTTGTCAGCACTTGTTGTTTGTTGATTTATTGATGATAGCCTTCCTGATAGGTGTGAGGTGACATCTCATTGTGGTTTTAATTAGCATTTCTCAGATGATTAGTGATGTTAGCATCTTTTCATATGTCCTCATTGGAGAAATGACTGTTCTGGTCCTCTGCCCATGTTTTAATTGGATCTTTTTTTTTTTATTATTATGGTGTTGAGTTGTATGAATCTTTTTATACATATTTAAATTGGGGACATTAACCCCTTATCAGATGTATCATTGACAAATACCTTCTCCCATTCAGTAGGCTGTCTTTTCATTTTGTTGATGGTTTCCTTTGCTGTGCAAAAAATTTTTTGATTGTTGTAGTCCAACCTTCTTATTCCTTCTTTTGTTTTCCTTGCCTGAGGAGATATACTAGGGAAAAAAATATATCTCTAAGAGCAATGTCAGAGAGTTTGCTGTTTGTGTTATCTTCTAGGAGTTTTATGGTTTTGGTCCTATATTTAAATCTTTAATCCATTTTGAGTTTATTCTTGTTTATGGTGTAAGAAAGTGGTCCAGTTTCATATTTCTGCATGTATCTGCCCAGTTTTCCCAACACCATTTATTGAACACACTATTTTTACCCCACTGCCTGAGATCTGACAATTAAGTTCACGAACTTGTTGCAACAATGTTGCTAACCATTTTTGGTATCAGAGGGATTATCCATTATGAGTTGTACCAACTAGACAAATAGTTAACCAAGTTTACTATTTGGAAATGCTGAAAAGGCTGCATGAAAAAGTTAGATGACCTGAACTTTTCACCAACAATTCATGGCTCTTGCATCACGATGCTGCATCAGCTCACACAGAACTGTCTGTGAGAGAGATTTTAGCCAGTAAGGTTAGACGAAAATGACCTGAACTTTTTGCCAACAATGAATGATTCTTGCATCACAACAATGCACCAGCTCAGACGGCACTGTCTGTGAGGGAGTTTTTAGCCAGTAAACAAATAGCTGTATTGGAACACCCTCCCTACTCACCTGATCTGGCCCCCAATGCCTTTTTTCTTTACCCGAAGATAAAGGAAATATTGAAAGGAAGACATTTTGATGACATTCAGGACATCAAGGGTAATACGACGACAGCTCTGATGACCATTCCAGAAAAAGAGTTCCAAAATTGCTTTGAAGGGTGGACTAAGCACTAGCATTGGTGCATAACTTCCCAAGGGGAGTACTTCAAAGGTGACCATAGTGATATTCAGTAATGAGGTATGTAGTACTTTTTCTAGGATGAGTTCGCAAACTTAATTGTCGGACCTCTTATGTTGGTGCCTCTTTTGTCATAGGTTAAATCTGCATATAGGAGTGAGTTTATTGTGGGCTGTCTATTCTGTTCCATTGACCTATATGTCTGTTTTTACGCCAGCAGCATGCTGTTTTGATTACTATAACCTTGAACTTTAGTTTGAGATCAGGCAGTGTGATACCTCCAATTTTGTTGTTTTTTCTCAAGATTAATGTACTATTCAGGGTCTTTTGTGGTTCCATATTAATTTTTAGATTATTTGTTCTAGTTCTGTGAAAAATACCATTGGTGTTTTGATAGGGATTGCATTGAATCTATATATTGATTTGGGTTGTAAGGACATTCTAATGATATTATTCTTCCAATCCATGAGCACATTACACGCTTCCATTTATCTGTATCATCTTCAATGTATTTCTTGTGTCCTATAGTTTTCCAAGTAGAGGTCTTTTGCCTTCTTGGTTAAATGTATTCCTAGGTATTTTATCCCCCCCCCCCTTTTTCTGATACAATTGTAAATGGGATTCTTTTCTTAATTTCTCTTTCTGACAATTCATTATTGGTGTATAGAAATGCAACTGATTTCTGAATATTAATTTTGCATTTTGCTACTTTATTGAATTTATTTATCAATTTCTAACAGTTTTTGTTGGACTATTTCAGGTTCTCTCTATATAGCATCATATCATCTGCAAATGATAACAGTTTTATTTCTTCCTTTCCAATTTGGAAGCCTTTTGTTTTCTTTCCTTCTGTGATTGCTGTGGCTAGGACTTCCAATACTATGTTGAATAAAAATGGTGCATGTGGACATCCTGTTTAGTCCGTGATCTTAAGTTGAATGTGTTAATATTTCCCTGTTGAGTATGCGGTTAGCTGTGGATTTGTTGTAATGTGGCCTTTATTATGGTGCAGTATGTTCCCTCTATTCCCACTTTGCTGAGAGTTTTTATCATAAATGGATGCTGGATTTTGTGAAAAGCTTTTTGTGCATCTATTGATATGATCGTATGATTGCTATCTTTCATTTTGGTTATGTGGTGTACCATGTTAATTGATTTGTGGATATTGAGCCACATTTGCATCCCAGGAATAAATCCCACTTGATCATGGGTATGATCTGTTTAATGTATTGTTGAATTTAGTTTGCTCATATTTTGTTGAGGACTTTTGCATCCATGTTCACCAGGGATATTGGCCTATAATTTTCTTTTCTTGTAATGTCTTTGGTTTTGGAATCAGTGTCATGGTGACCTTGTAAAATGAGCTTGGTAGCCTTCCCTCCTATTGGATTTTTTGGAATAGTTTGAGAAGAATAGGTGTTAGATCTATTTGAATATTTGATAAAATTCACCTCTGAAGCCATCTGGCACAGGAATTTTGTTTGTTGGGAGTTTTTTTATTACTGATTTGATATCATTAGTAGTAATTGGTTGGTACAGATTTTCTGTTTCTTCTTGATTCAGCCTTGAAAGATTGCATGCTCCTAGGAATTTATGCATTTCTACCAGATTGTCTAATCTGTTGCCATATATTTGTTGTAATATTTTCTCAAAATCCTTTGTATTTCTGTGGTGTCATTGTCACTTCTCTTTCTTTTCTGATTTTGTTTGGGTCCTCTGTTTTTTTCTTGATGAGTCTGAATAAAGGTTTATCAATTTTGTTTATCTTTTCAAAGAAACAACTTTTAGTTTCATTGATCGTTTGTATTATTTTTTAAGACTATATTTCTTTCATTTCCACTCTGGTCTTTATTATTTCCTTCCTTCTAGTCATTTTTAGCTTGGTTTGCTGTTCTTTTCCAGGATCCTTTAAGTGTAAGGTTAGATTGTTTATTTGAGGTGTTAATTGGTTTTTGAGGTAGGCCTGTATTGCTATGAATTTCCCTCTTAGGACTGCTTTTGTTGTGTCCCATAGATTTTGGGTCATTATGTCTTCATTTCCATTTTCATTTCTCTCAAGGAATCTTTTGATTTCTTGTTTGATCTGGTTGTTGACTCATTCATTGTTTAGTAGCATGTTATTTAGGTTCCATGTGTTTGTGTATTTTTCAGTTTATTTCTTGCAATTGATTTCTAGTATCATACCACTGTGGTCAGAGAAGACATTAGATATGATTTCAGTCTTCTTAAACTTGTTGAGACTTGTTTTGTTTCCTAACATGTGGTCTATCTTTGAAAAGTGTTCCATGTGCATTTAAAAAGAATGCATATTCTGTAGCTTTGGCATAAATTGCTCAAAAAGTATCAATTAAATCCATCTGATCTAGGGTATCATTTAAGGCCACTGTTTCCTTGTTCATTTTCTGTCTGGAAGATCTATCCCTTGATGTCAATGGGGTGTTAAAGTCTCCTATTAAGACTGTGTTATTGTCCATCTCTCCCTTTATGTCACTTAATATTTGCTTTATGCATTTATGTGCTTCTATGTTGGGTGCATAAATGTTTGCAAGGGATAGATCCTCTTATTGGATGGATCCCTTTATCATTACAAAATGTCCTTCTTTGTCACTTAGTATAGTCTTTGTTTCAACGTCTGCTTTGTCTGATATAAGTATTGCCTGCGAGTAAATGAGTCTATATGTGGGCTGTTTAAGAGAATGTCTGGGTTTCCTGCAGCCTTCTGTCCCACCTAGATGGTCAGAATCCCCACTGTTTTTCACAATCAGATATTGTGGAGGCTCCTCTTCCCAGCACAGGTACTCCATGCTGGGGAGCCTGTTGTGGGGCTGGGGTCCCTTGCTCCTGCATGGGGGAGGAACTCCACAGCCAAGACATCCCCCCCGACTCTCAGCTGCCACAGCAGGTGAGTGTGGGGCCAGCATATTCTGTGTCTCAATCCCTTTTAACAGTCTCATTGTGGCTTTTTACTTATTTCCTTAGCTATAAATCTCTGTTCAGCTAGACTTCAGATGGTTCTCCAGGTTGACTATTGTATAATTTAGTTATAATTTTAATGTGGTCACTGGAGGATGTAAGCACAGCATTTGTCTACTTTGCCATCTTGAATCCCTCCTCATTCTATTGCATTTTAATTATACACAAAAACATACACAGCCACACCCACCCAAACAATACATTTTTGTTTTTGAATTCCATAAAAATTGGATGAGCCTTGCTTTCATTTATTTTCACTATTGTATAATATTCCACTGCATCAATATTTCAAAATGGGCACTTACAGTTTTTCTCCCATTTATAGCTTCAATGGATAATGGTTCTATAAATATTGTTGTACATGTTTCTCACTACACATGCTCATTTTTCTTTAGTATATAGGAGTAAAATTTTTGGCTCACAGGATATGTTCACATTCAGCTTAATATATGAATGCTAAATTATTGTCCATAATGCTTGTAGCAATTTACACCCCTCTAAGTTACTTAATGATTCACATTTTACCTAGCAAGTTAGTATTTTTAGATTAACAAAGGTTTTACTAATTGAATAAGTATATATTCTCAATATTTTTAAATTTGCATCTTTTGATTACTAATAAGATTTAGCATGTATTCAAATGTTTCTTGACCAAAATATTTCTTATTCTATCAAATTCCTATACATGCTTTTTGCCAATTTTCTCTCATACTGTTTCATATGGATTAGAATAACACTCTTTGTAGTATATATGTATTGCAAATATTTATGCTCCTTCATAGTTTCTCTTTACACTTATAATGTCTTTTCATAAAAAGCTATCAGGAACAACAAATGAATACAGTAAAGTTGCCAGCTACAAAATCAATGTACAAAAGTCCACTGCATTCCTATATATTAACTATGAAATCTCAAAAAAAACTTAAAAAAAAACACAATTATTTCTGCAATTGCAACAAAAATAATAAAATACCTAAGAATAAACTTAACCAAGAATGTGAAAAACCTCTACACTGAAAACTATAAGACATTTTTAAAAGAAGTTGAAGAAGACACAAAGAAATGGAAAGACATTCCATGTTCATGGATTGGAAGAATCAACATAGTGAAAATAGTCATATTACCCAAAGCAATATATAGATTCAAAGCAATCTCCATCAAAATCCCAATTGCATTTTTAAAAGGAACAGAACAAAAAAACATCAGATTTGTATGGAAACACAAAATAGCCTTAATAGTCAAAGCAATCCTAAGAAAAAACAATGTTGGAGGTATCACACTCTGATTTCAGCTTGTACTACAGGGCAACAATAATCAAAACAGTATGGTATTTGCAGAAATACAGACACACAGACCAATGGAATAGAATTGAGAACCCAGAAATAAACCCACATAAATATGGACGGATAATTTTTGACAAAGAAGCCAAAAAATACAATAGAGAAAAGACAGCCTCTTCAATAAATGGTGCTGGGAGAATTGGAAAGCCATGTGCAAAAGAATGAAACTGGACTGCTATTTGTCACCGTGTACCAAAATTAATTCAAAATGGATCAAAGACCTAAACATAAGACCTGAATCAATAAACTGCACAGAAGAAAATATAGGTAGTAAACTCATGAACCTTGGGTTCAAAGAACATTTTATGAATTTGACCTCAAAGGCAAGGAAACTAAAAGTTAAAATAAATGTATGGGACTATATCAAACTAAAAAACTTCTGCACAACAAAAGAAACTATCAACAAAATAAAAGAGGTAACCAACTGAATGGGAGATGTTTGCGAACAACGCCTCTGATAAGGGGCTAGTATCCAAAATATATAAGGAAATCATGCAACTCAATAACAACAAAAAAAAACCCAAACAATCCAATTTAAAAAATGGGCTGAGGACCTGCATAGATATTTCTCCAAAGAGGACATACAAATGGCCAATAGACATGAAAAAAATGTTTAACATCACTAATCATCAGAGAAATGCAAATAAAAACCACAATGAGATATCACCTCACACCAGTTAGAATGGCTATCATCAATAAAACAAATAATAGCCCGTGTTGGAGAGGCTGTTTAAAAAGGGAACACTTATACATTGTTGGTGGGAATGAAGATTGGTACAGCCACTATGGAAGGCAGTGTGGAGGTTCCTCAAAAAATTAAGAATAGAATTACCATATGATCCAGCAATCCCTCTCTTGGGTACCCACCCAAAAAATATGGAAACATTTATGTGTAAAGATATATGTGCTCCAATGTTCACTGCAGCTTTATTTATGGTGGCCAAGACATGGAAATAACCAAAATGTCCTTTGATAGATGATTGGAAATAAGTTGTGGTATATATACACAATGGAATACTATTCTGCCATAAGAAAAGATGAAATAGTACCATTTGTGACAATTTGAATGGATCTTGAGATTATTATGCTAAGCGAAATAAGTCAGACAGAAAAAGTCGAGACCATATGATTTCACTGATATGTGGTAGATAAAACTTAAAACAATGGAAGAACAAGATAAACAAATGAAGAAACAAAAACTCATAGACACAGACAATAGTTTAGTGGTTACCAGCGGGTAAAGGGGGAGGGGAGTGACAGATGAGGGTAAAAGAGATCCAATATATGGTGATGGAAAGAGAAATGACTCTGGATGGTCAACACATAATGTGATATATAGACGATATATTACAGAATTGTACACCTAAAACCTGTGTACTACTAACAATTGTCACTCCAATAAACTTTAGTTAAAAACAGTTTTTTTTTTAAGTTTGGTATAGTCACCTTAAAAGTCCAAATTGACAAGCCACATCTAAGAAATCACTAGTACAGTTACCAGGCCAGGATAGCTATTCTGTAGCAAAAATATGTGTAGTTTCAGTAGACTCCTGAGTCTCTCACTCCTTTCTCCTCAGCACCAGGATGACTAAGCTCCCTCTTATATAAAAACACTATCTTAAGGAGGAGAATGGAGAAGGACAGAACAGTTAATGTCTGAGCCCTTCCAGATCCATTGTTCACTCATGCAACTTCTCTATGCCATAAGAGGCTAAACTATGTGAACTGTATCAAAAGTCTTCCATGTTAATATCCTACTATTGCTCTCCATTGAACAAAACCAACTAAAATTTAGAATGATATTGGCTCAGGAAAAGTATAATTGACCAACTGAACAGAATGTAATCTCAATAAATGATTCACACACACACTCATGCACATACACACACTCACACATGGCAAGGTTTCATATGATTGAGGTGGTGGTGGAGGTCACTGGGAACAAATGAAAAACATAAAATATGATGCCAAAATAAGTATTTATTCATATAGAGAAAAGTGGATGTATCATAGCACATCAAAACAATAATAATAATAACTCTAAAAAACTGAGAGACTTTTATGTGTGCAGGCCCAACACTAAAATTCTTACAAGAAAAAATATAAATTTGAACCAGATTGCAGAAGAGTTCCTTAAATAAGTTACAAAGAAATCATAACATAAAATAATAATAAATTAGGATACATTAAGATTAGGAGTCTTATTCATCAACTTATACCAGAAAATTGAAAACACATGTCACAAAATTTGAAAAGGTGTTTCAACACATAAATTTTTCAAGGATAATTATCCAGAATATATAAAAAGTAACCACAAATCAAGGAGACAAAGGCTCCAGATTATTGATGATGTCACCAAAATGGTGATGTAGAACTCAGCCTCCATCCCTCCACAATGGTTAACAATTAGGCAGCTATTATGAACAGAAACAACTACTGTAGTGCTCTGGAGTCCACTTAAGAAATTTTATCTACACAGTGAAACACACATGCCCATAAAAATACAAACAAAACAAAATGAAACAAGAACAAAAACAAAACAGAGAAACTGGACCAAAAAAAGGGAAAAAGAAGACATCTTACTTTTGCCTGATCATTCCATCCCCCAGGCTGGCAATGTTCAGCACCAAGAGGGAATTTCCCAGCTGAAAGGCATTCTGTACAGAAAAAAAAGTGTAGAGTGAGCAGCCAACTTCCCCAGAGTTTCAGGGTATCATGAGAAGGTCCCACTTTTGTTTCAGCACACCCAGACCAGCAAAGCTGAGATATTAGAGATGGCTAGGGAAAAGGAAGAAAAGCAGGGGCTGCCAATAGCAGCCTCATAGCAGGAGTGATCGTGGTTCATAGTGACCTGCTCTGGAGACAAATCCAGCAGCTTTTGCCACTGAAGAAACTAATCGTCAGCACAGCCACCATGAACCTCCTACAGATTTCATTAGCATTTGTCCTACATGTATTCATGTTCACTGAATCCAGCTTCCTTATCCTTTTCTATTTCTCTTCCCCTGTCCCTGCTGAAACCTAGGAACCTCACGGGCATTCGGCCAATGCCTCTGCAGTTGTGCCAAGTGCAAGATACCAGCTTAGACCCCTGCAGCTTATGCCTACCACTACGTATGTGCTTGGGGCTAGCCTCTCCAGCTGTGTACTTGCATGCAATTAGCATGACACAAGTCACAAACTCCCACTGCTACGTGCATGCCTGGGTACAGCTACAGGATAGCGTGCTGAAAGCTAGGGCTCCTGTAGGTGTTTGTGGGTCCAGATCAGGTGCTGCCTTATGCCACTGGCCTGTCCCTCTATGCTCACCTCTATCTAGCCCCTCCAGCTATTCACCTAGATGTCCCTGGCATGATCCCCATAACTAACCTCTACTGACATGTGCTTGAGTGATATCTAATAGCCAAGGTACAGCAAACCAACTGCCAAGTTCCCCAAAGCTGCCAGAGTGACTGCAGTTTCTGGTTCTTGCTGCTTGCCCTAGCCCCCATAACTACATTGGTGTCTGCAACCAGCCTCTGCCACTACACAGACACCTGTAGCTGTCCTTCAAAGCTGAGTGTGTGTGTACTGTTTTCTTACCCATCAACATTGCCTACCAGAACAACTTGAATGAAGTGATCACTGAAAACCCCAACAGCTCTTGCAGCTATTGCACACACCTACAGTATTTGCCAAGGACCACACAGTTGTCAATGTTGTAGATCCCAATGACCTGTGCTGAAAAGACATCACACACCTCTGAACATGATGCTGCCACATGCCCTTGCACTTGGTGCCATGCACCAATAGACCTGGTATCACAGCACACTACAATGTGCCCCAGTCCACAGGTAAAAGTATTTTCCTTACCAAACTCAATCCATAAAGACTGGAAGAGGTGACTCCTTCTTCAAATGTTCGCAGAACTACACAAGTCTAGAGGGATCATGAAGAATCAAAGAAACATGATTCCATCAAAGGACTAGAGTAAACCTCCTGTAACTAGCCCCAAAAGTGGTGATGCAGAAATTGCCCTACAAATAATTCAAAATAATTTTTCTAAAGGTGCTCAGAGAGCTACAAGAGAACAGATAAACAATTTAACAATATCAGGAAAGCAAAACAAAAACAAAATGAGACGCTCAACAAAGAGATAGAAAACATAAGAACCAAACAGAAATTCTGGAGCTGAATAATAAAATGACTCAACTGAAGAATTTAATAAAGAGCTTCCACAGTGGACTGAGCAGGCAGAAAAAAAGAATTAATGAGCTAGAAGAAAAATCAATTGAAATTATTTAAGCAGGGGAACAAAGAGAAAAAAAAGGAAAAGAAATGAAGAAAGCCTATAGGACTTATGGAAAATCTTTAAGAGAAACAATGTGTGCATCAGTTGAGTCCCAGAAGGAAAAAAGGAGGGAGAAAAGGATAGAAAGTTTATTTAAAAAATAATGGCTAAGAACTTCCAAAACCTGGGGGGATGTGAATATTCAAGTTCATGAAACTAATAGACAATTCCAAAATTTCAATACAAAATGACCTCCTCCGAGACATAATAAAACTGTCAAAAACCAAAGACAAAGAGATACTCTTAGAATCAGTAATAGGGAAAAAAATTCTCATAGAAGGGAACCCCTAAAAGTCTATTAGTGGATTTCTCAACAGAGATCTTACAGACCTGGAGAGAATGAGATGACATATTTGAAGCTCTAAAAGAAAGAAATTTCCAACCAAGAACACATAATTACCCAGTAAAGGTGTCCTTCAGAAACAAAGGGGAGACACTTTCTCTAATAAAAAAGCTGAGGGGGTTCATCCTACTAGACCTGCCTTACAAGAAATGTTGAAAAGAGTTCTTCAAGATAAAATGAAAGGATGCTAATTATTAACATGAAAATATACAATGCACAGCTAAAGATAAGCATATAGACAGATTTAGAACACTATAATATCATAGTGTGTTAACTAATTCTAGTATAGAGGATAAAGGTTCAAAGTATTTTCAAAAGCTATAGCTATAATAATTTGGTAATGGTTACACATTATAAAAGAGGTAAATTGTAATATCAAAAATATACAATGTTGGGAAGGAAGTAATAGGGTAGAGTTTTTATAAGTGATGGGAGTTGCTATCAGCATAAAATAGACTGTTATATTGATAAGAATTTTTATGTAAGCCTCGTGGTAAACACAAAGCAAAAACGTTCAGTAGATTCACATAAAGAGAAGGAAATCAAACCATACCACTAAGGGAAATCATCAACTTACAAAGGAAGACAGCAAAAAAAGGAAGGAGCAAGGAAAGTGTAAAAGAGCCAGAAAAAAAATTAGCAAGATGACATTAGTAAGTCCTGACCTGTGAGTAGTTACTCTAAATGTAATGGCTTGAATTCTCCAATCAAAAGACATAGAATGGTTGCATGAATTATAAAACAAAACCCAACTAAATGCTGTCTAAAAGAGACTCACTTTACATTGGCTAAAGTGAAGAAATGGAAAAAGATATTCCATGCCAGTGGACTCAAAAACAGAGCAGGGGTAGGTACACTTAATTCAGACAAAATAGACTTTACACCAAAATAGTAACAAAAGACAAAGAAATTAATTACATAATGATAAAGGTGCCAATTCAGCAAAAAGATATGACAATCATAAAAATATATGCACCCAACATTGAAGCACTGAATATATTAATCAAATACTAACAGATCTTACAGGAGAAATACATAACAGTATAAAAATAGTAGGGGACTTCAAAATCCCATTTCAACAATGGACAAATCACCCAGACAGAAAATCAAAAATGAAATCAGTTGGACTTGATCCATATTTTCCCTCATAAGAGCCCAACAGACATATACAGAACATTACATCAAAATGCAGCAGAATACACATTCTTCTCAAGTGCACATGAAACATTCTCCAGGACACATAATTTGATAGCTCACAAAACAAGTCTCAGCAAATTTAAGAAGATTAAAATCATACCAAGTATTATTTCTGACCGCAATGGTATAAAACTAGCAATCAATAAGAGGAGGGAAAAAAATCTTTAATGTGGAAATTAAACAACACATTCTTCAACAACTAATGGGTCAAAGGAGATATCAAAACTATTTCCAACAAATAAAAATGAAAGCATAACATATCAAAACTGATGGGATACTGCAAAGCAGTTCTAAGATAAAGATTTATAGCAAAAGCACTTACATTAAGGGGGGAAAGCATCTCAAAATATCTAACATTTCACCTCAAGGAATTAGAAAAAGAAGAATAAACTAAGCCCAAAGTTCACAGAAGAAAGAGAACTACAAAGATCAGAAGAGAAATAAATGACATAGAAACCACAAAAACCATTGAGAAGATTAAGTAAATTGAGAGCTGTTTTTTGAAAAGATAAAATTGACAAACCTTTAGCTAAAGTAACTAAGAAAAAAGAGGAGATTCAAACAAAATCAGAAATGAAAGTGGAGATATTACAACTTATTCCACAAACATGAAAAGGATCATGAGACTATTATTGTAATTACATATTGTAAATGGAATTGTTTTCTTAATTTCCTTTTCAAATTGCTAATCATTGTATAAAAATGCAACTGATTTTTGCATGCTGATTTTGTATCCTGACACGTTGCTGAATTTGTTCATTAGTTCTAACAGCTATGCATGCGTGTGTATGTATTCTTTAGGATTTTGTACATATAAGATCATTTAGTCTGTGAACAGAGATAATTTTACTTCTTGTTTTACAATTTGGTTTTCTTTTATTTCTTTTCTTACGTAATTACTGTCGTTACGACTTCCAGTATTAAGTTGAATAAAACTAGTAAAAGCAGGAATCTTTATCTTGGTCTTAATCTTAAAAACAAAAAAGCTTTCAGTCTTTCACCATTGAGTGTTAACTGTGGGTCTTTCATATGAAGCTTTTATTAAGGTTTTATCAAGTTCTGGTACTTTACTTTGTTTCTTAGTTTGTTGAGAATTTTTATCATGAAAAAGTGTTGACTTTCATCAAATGATTTCTCTGCCCCAATTGAGACACCATTTTTTTTTTCATTAGGTTAATGTGGTGAATTATATTAATTGATTTCCTTATGTTGAACCAGCCTTTAATTTCCAGGAATAAATCTCACTTTGTTATGGTGCACAATCTTTTCCCTGTGTTCTTGAACTCAGTTTGCTACAATTTTGTTGAGAAATTTTGTATGAATGTTAGTTGGGGATGTTGGTCTGTAGTTTTCTGGTAGTGTCTTTGTCTTGTTTTGGTATCAGGGTAATGGTGCTCTTAATGCCAAATTGAGTATCTTATAAACATCATATGATTAGGTCTCTTTTAATCTATGAATTGACTCTATCCCTTTGACTGGATAATTTAATCCACTCACCTTAAGAATAATTGTTGACAGGTAAGGACTTACTAATATCATCTATTAATTTCTTTCTGATTTACTGATAACCTCCCTTTTGCTTTACCAATGGTGGAGCTAAAGCTCAAGCTTGTGGTCACTACATTGCCCATAGATTTGGGGCAGATTTTTGCAACTGCTCACTAGCAATCTGCTAAAGATTGCTCTCGTCACTGTCAGGAGCCCAAACAGAGAGGGTGGGGTAAAGTGTGTGGGGGGTAAGGTGCACACAGCGCTTGGTGTGACAATGGGCCAGTTGGGGGAATCCATTACCGAGGTATCCCCAGTGGCTCATGGGTGGGCTTGTTGATAGAGTATGCAGCACAGTTAGTAGGATATTTGTCCCTTTAAATATCCTCCAAACATCCTGTCTGCCTCTCCCAGCCTTTTCCTGCCCCCAGTCATGCAGTACTCTGGATATGATGAGAGAGAAATAGGCTTCTTTGGCAATGTCCCACACAGCTGAGGAAGCCAGTCACTCACTCACACACTCACATTCCGCTGAGGGAGAAACCACAGGCTGAGAAGGTCTCGCTTGGCAATGAGCTGTGCTGCCTTGGGGGAAGAGTGACATGCATAAAGAAAAATTATTCCTCTTACTCTCTCCAATACATCCAAACTTGTATTTTTTTTATTCCAGTGTTGTGCTGGAAATTCTCTGCTCAAAACCTGTACTTCCACACAGATTCTCTCATATGTGGGTGACTTCCTAAGACTGTTCTCCTGGGGCTCTGAGACCATGACCAAGAGGGGCTATAAACAGTTTACAGGCCACTCACTGTGTGGTCCAAAGCTGGGACTAATGCCTGTATGCCTATTACCTAATGTACAGGTGGGCAAGACTCTTCCCAGGTCCCTTGGTGTATGATGCTAGATCCCACAGGTCAAACAAAGATATTTTTGTGAATGCCAAATTATTGTTGTTGAGAGGATGGGTATAACAATGGATGTCTTATTCAGTCATGTTGCGGAATGTCACTCCCAAGAGGACTTTTTAAAATATGAATGTTCATTGAACTTTATCAAATGATTTCAGTATCTATTACTATGTTCATTTGAATTGTTTTTTCAATTTGTTAATATTTATGATTTTAGTGATAATAACCAATCTTACATGGATAGGATGTATCCCACTTGACAATAATGCATTGTTTTTATATTGGCTTCTGGATTCAATTTGCCAATTTATTCAGAATTTTCACATCCATATTTATAAATGAGGTTAATCTCTATTATTCTTTTCTTGTTCTCTCCTTGTCTAGTTTTCAATTCAGGTTTATGGTAGCTAATTCAGTTTCTAATTAACTCCTGGACAATGTTTATTTGAGTGGTCAAAGTTTAATTTATTTACTCAAATTCCTATTAGATAGTCGTACCCTGTTTTCCAGGACCTCAGCCACCTCTCTCCCTGTCATGTACCGTCTTTCTCACTGAGTAATATCAGAACCTTAGCTTATGCTATAGCCTCCTTTTCCAGATACAAAGATGCCACATGGATTAGCTGTGTTGTCAATTCTCCATTTGCTGCCCCAACACATTTACAGTCCATTTCTCATCCTTCTTTGCCTGTTCTGTGTCCTTACATATTGACTCTGGTATACTGTATCATCCAGAATCCCTTGCCAGCTGGCCTCTGGTTGGTTTTGACTAAAATCAACTCAATGGTAGGAACTCATAATAAATGGAAAGGCAGAGGGATAAAGAGTGGCTGGTTTTCCTTCATTGCTCCTTCCTGCTATAGACTAAATTGTGTCCACCTCCACCCCGACCCCCAAATTCATATGTTGAAGCCCCAATTTGACTCTATTTGGAGATAGGCTTTTCAGGGAATAAAGTTAAATGAGGTCATAAAGTGGAGTCTTAATCTGATAGGGTCAGTGGCCTTATAAAAAAAGGATGGGATCCCCTCCCCCCTCCAAACACATGCACTGAGGAAAGGCTATGTGAGCCCATAGCCTTTATGAGTGAGAAGGTGGTAATCTACAATTAAGTTCGCAAACTCATCCTAGAAAGAGTGCTACATACCCCATTGCTGAATATCACTACAGTCACCTTCAAAGTACTCCCCTTGGAAAGCTATGCACTGATGCCAGCACCTAGGGCACCCTTCAAAGTAATTTTGGAACTGTTTTTCTGGAATGGCCATCAGAGCTGTTGTTGTATTACCCTTGATGTCCTCAATGTCATCAAAATGTCTTCCTTTCAATATTTTCATTATCTTTGGATAAAGAAAGAAGTCATTGGGGGCAAGATCAGGTGAGTAGGAAGGGTGTTCCAATACATTTATTTGTTTACTGGCTAAAAACTCCCTCACAGATGATGCCATGTGAGCTGGTGCATTGCCATGGTGCAAGAATCATGAATTGTTGGCACAAACTTCAGGTCGTCTAACTTTTTCACACAGCCTTTTCAGCACTTCCAAATAGTAAACTTGGTTAACTGTTTGTCCAGTTGGTACAAATTAATAATGTATAATCCCTCTGATATCAAAAAAGTTTAGGAACATCATTTTGATTCTTGATTTCGACTGATGGAAATTTTTGGTTGTGGAGAATTGGAGGACTTCCATTGTGCATTTTGACACTTTATTTCAGGGTCGTATTGGTTCGTCCATGTTTCATCACCAGTGATAACATGGCCCAAAACATTGCCTTGCCTCTCCAAAAGGTTTTGGCAAACTTCGACTCTTTTTTGCTTTTGTTCATTGGTGAGCTCCTTCAGGACCATTTTTGCACACACCTTTCTTATGCCAAGATTTTCAGTTAAGATTTTCCTGTTTCTGTATTGATGTTTACTTGGTCCACTATGCTTCTCACAGTCAGCTGATGATTTTGACACACAATTTGACAAATATTTGCAATGTTTTCATCAGTTCTGCTCATTACTGGCCACACTGACCTCTCTTCATCAGCGATGCATTCTCTCCCTTGAGAAAAATGTTTAATCCATTTGTTCACTGCCATTTTCTTCATAGCATTATCCCCATAAACTTGGACTAACATGTCCCAGATTTGACTTCCACTCTTGCCAAGTTTAACAAGAAATTTAATGTTTATTTGTTGCTCTAATTCAAGCTCAGACAGTCTCGTGACGGCACACAAAAACATGCAACAACAATAATGAACGCCACTCAGCAAGACCCTGCCACACGTTGAGCTGAGCACAGCTGTGAGACCCTGATACACCAAGGTTATGAAACCTTACCAAGCTGTTTGTACAGTGTTGCCAATGTAAGTGTACAGTGGCAAGTTCACGAACTTAATTGTCAGACTTCTTACAAGTCAGGAAGAAATGCTCGCCAGACACTGAATCAGCCAGCAACTTAATGTTTGGCTTCCCAGCCACCAGAAAGGTAAGAAATAAGTTTATGTGTTTAAGCTACCCAGTCTGTGGTATTTTAATGTATCTCTTATTGTGGCACCATGCTTCTGATACCATATTTCCCTGAAAATAAGACCTAACCAGAAAATAAGCCCTAGCATGATTTTTCAGGATGCTTGTAATATAAGCCCTACACAAAAATATGATCCAGTTAAGATCTTCAGCCAGACGGACCCATTTAGTACATCCATTAAAACATAAGATGGACATATTGAATTATAAAATAGTAATATTAATATACAATTAAACACAAATAAATAATATTATGGACATTAATACTTAAAATAAATGATAATATAAATTATAATTAAGTATTTGTAGTACCCAAGCGGGAGCCTTTGGACGAGAAGTAAATGCCTATGTAAACAGATGAACTCGAGACTTATTGCTGAATGACCAATTGGAGTATAGACCCAACGCATGAATAACGTGCACACTTGATAATGAACAGATGTGGTTGTGTCTAATATGAATCTTCATAATTCAATATGTCATGTGTTGTAATGGACATACTTAATGCACTCGTGTGAAATAAAGAAACGTTTTCTGAATTTTGGTGCCTGCAATTTTTCATCACTTTTGTGTGCACCATCATTCTTAACTGTAATCATTTTTGTTGCCACTCCTATCTCGTAAGTCTTCAATTCACACTTGATTTAATGGTAGATTGAAAGAGTATAATATTTTGACCCCCAGACAAGATAAGTTCAAAAAGAAAGAGCTATTCCATTGAGTACAAGAAAGGAATAGTAGAGGATTCCCGGGGAAAGAAACTTCCGGCTTTCCACAAAGAGAAGAAGTTGGATCTCTGAATGGTCCAAAAATGGCAAGCAGAGTACAATAACCTCAGTCAACAGGTGGACGAGGGAAATGCTACAAAGTGCAAGTATGGATGAGGTCAGCAACCATTATTTCCTGAGCTGGAAGACATCATCTGTGAATGGATTGCTGACAGGAGAACAAAGGCTTTGGTTGTGTGCAGGGCTGATAGTCAAGCATTTGCCCTTGCAATGGCACCACAGTTAGAAATATCCCCAGAAGAATTCAAAGCATCACAACACTCGCTGGATGGCTTCCTTCAGCGATATGAACTGTCTCTAAGATCGACAACACTGTTCAAGCTGGAAGATACTGAAGCTATTACATACACACTTGTATTCAAGTCCTTTGATGATGACATTGACTTTTCTAAATCCCAACTCTCCAACATGATTGCTATGGATGAAACTGCAGTGTTTCTGGGGCAAGGATCGCAAATAACAATTGATCAGAGGGGTGCCTCATCAATCTACATTCCCTCCACTGGTTACAAAAGTGCACATGTTGCCTTTTGGCAATTCGTCTGGATGGAAAGAAAGCTCCACCTCTAATCATCACTAAGGGCAAGAAAGATAAGGTTGAACGTGTTTCAGGCATTTATGTTCTTGAAACCAAAAAAGCCTGGTGCACACAAGGAGTTATAAGGAATTGGGTCGATTGAATGCTGCCACTTGTTTTGCGAGGTAGCCAAAGAGGTCTGCTAGTCTGAGATTCAGCCAGCACTCACCACGCTAAAGACATGAAGAACTTCCTTGCAGAGAGAAGAATAGATCAAATAATGATTCGCAGAAGAATGACTGCCTATCTCCAGACTCTTGATATAGCAATAAACAAGCCATTTAAGGACCATTTGTGCATGGAAATCAATGACTGACCACATTGAAAATAAGATGGAGAGAATTCAGTGTGGAAACTTTGTGAAGCCTAGCCTGCACGAGGTCGTTACTTGGATGGGATAAAATCACTGACAGCTGTGTTGCCAATGCACTATGAGCAGGCTACATGGACAAGAAGTGCTCATTTAAGGAGAGTTGTATTGCTGGACATGAGAGATTGGGGTCAATGTTTCTATAGGAAATGGAGTTGCAAGAAATTCAAGTCAGAATTTGGGGTTTTGAGAGTTATGACGATGTTCCATAAGAAGATGACATGACTCTATTTGAATAAATGTAGATTGTTGTACATGAAAAAATAGGACATCCCCTGAAAATAACCCCTAATGTGTCTTTTGGAGCAAAAATTAATATAAGACCTGGTCTTATTTTCGGGGAAATATGGTAGTCACTGCATTCCCCCACTTGAACACAGTTCCCACAGGGAAACCCTCCTGAACTGTAGCAAATTTTAATGGGTTTTGATAACATTATTCCTTCCACTTGCTCCTGGGGGTGGTAGTGGTTCTCCACCATTTCTTGTCTGTAAGTTCTGTAATATGCCTTGGTTATCCCATTGGCCCTGTTCACAATTCACTAATACTCCCTTCTTTTACAATTTCTTTATTTGTCCATCTAGAGTGAATTCTCTTTCCTGTCAGGACCTCGACTAGTTTCACAAGAGAGAAGTGTCCTGCAAATTTTTTTAAAAAGAGGTAGCACCAAAGGTATGAGTTAGAAATACACTGTTCAGTCTGTCAAAGACATCCCGACACAGTATTTAAGAAAAAAAATGTAAAGTTCATGATTGTTCTTCTTGATTTAAGACCCACAGTAAAGTATTCAGATACACTTTCCAACTAGATGCAACTGTAGTCCCTAACTAAATGTTATTCAAATAGGTTAAATCCTTTTATTACAGGAGTTCAAATATAGAGACTATCTTACCCAAAAATCAAGCATAGTTTTGATGGAGGGGGTTAAAGAAAAAGAGATGTATGTCCTTGCTGCCTTTAGATGGCGAAGAAAGTCCAGTTAGGTGGTACTCTTAATAGTAGAAAAGGATAAACAGCTAAGATGTCTGCAAAGCCTCAATAAACATTGCATAAATATTTTGGATGAAAAGCATAGTGACAGTGAGAAGATCAATATAATGTCTTCTAAGAAAAAAAAAAACATATCATGAACAAGGTCAGTTATAAACAGTGCGCTGATTTTGGTATACTACCTGAGATTCTGCTGGCCTTTCAATGAACAAGTTTGTTGAGAAATTCAATTAACACCCATATTTACATTTGAAGCAACAAACTCTTATGCTATTTTCACTGAGATTATGCAATAATTGCTTTAGTGAAATCCAAACTGGCAGGATGGCAGCAAAAACCAATGCAAAAATATTTTCTACTCTATAACTTGAGATTTGTTGTAGCTTCTTGCATACAGAGATCTTTGAGGCAAATGTGCATACAGTCTAAGATGAATATGAAGATGAGCAACATTGGGAAGTAGGAATGTACAAGTGTATTATATTCACTATATTGGCTGCTGGAGCAGTGAACAACCTTACTTGTGGTTGAATGCATTTTGTATACAACATGTTGTTCTTTTTCTGTCATTCTTTACCTGTCACCTTCCAGTGCAATGTACTATATTTCAGGTACTGAGTCTGGTTTTCATGACATAACTATTGATTTATATCCCATTCAATTTAATTCATGTGAAAATACTCATGGTGTCTTGACATATGTCTGTGGTTAATAATTGCATTGATCTATCATGTCCTGTGATAAGTAAAGGATAGTACGCTAATGATGGAAGAACCTGATGCTTATTAAAATTTATAAGAGGAGTAATTTGACTGAGAATCAAATTAGGTAAAGCATATAAAGCACTTATGATGGTAACTAGCTATTGTCATTACTCTAAGTTTCATTGACTATCAAAGAAAACACTAACATCTAAATTGGACATTCATGCAACATGTTCATTTCAGGTTTCAAGAGCCAACATTTTTTAAAAAATACCTAAAAATATGACCCCGTAAAAGAAAAAGTATCTGTATTGTATTTTTTATTTCACCTTTTCTTGTTTTTATGAAATTTAGTATATTTTATAAAACAAATATATTTTTATAAAAAGATTATGCTCCTACAATAATTTAAACAGCATAGAAAAAATAGATAGGAGAAGGTACATTTTTACCTCTAAAATATCACCACCATTATTAAAGTATATTAAGCATTATTCAGAACATCTCTATACATGCAAAGACAGACACACATGCATGCACACCCAGACATTTTCAATATATAATATCAGAATGACCTCAGACATTGGGAGGAATACTCACATAAAACCATGAGAAGTGTTAACATTCAATTAGATGTCATAGTAATATCCAGAAGAACTGGAGTCCTGTAACAGAAAAGTATCAAAACAATGTAGGATTTTCTCAGTTTTAAGGGTTTTACCATTGATAAATAGGAAGATATTTAGCTATCTTAAGTGTCAAAGACTTGCAAATTACAATGAAGTAATGTACCAACTTGGATAGAGTTTGTAGATTTCTGTGAGTGGACAAAAGAATTAAGTAATATTTAATTTACAGAACATGATCTCTGCGTCCATCTTCTTCTCTAAAATATGTGGTCCTCCTATAGGGGCGATTAATAAGGGGCAATGTTTCCCAAAAACATCACCGATATAAAGAGAATTATCACTATATCATGGGTCATTAAAAAATCTCAAATATCTGAGGTTTTGCCACTAATAGGATGGAAATTTTATATATATATATATATATATATATATATATATATATATATATATATATATATATTACACATTTTAAGAAAGGGAAAACTTGCATTAAAATTACGCTGATGGTGATCCGGATCAAAATGGCGGCGTGAGGTGAGCCTCAGTAAAGCTCCCCTGGAATTTACAACTAATCAAACAAATATAACTCCACAAAAGACTCCATCCACAGCAGACAGGCAAGACAAAGAAACCCACTACCTTAGTCACCTACAGGTGGGAGAATCGCGTGAGCGGGGGAGGAGGAAAGGGAGAAGTGCGGAGACGGAACCGCGCGGGCGCAGTCCGCAGACCTAGCTCAGTGCTCCGAGCTCGCTGCTTCCCGGAACTACCGCAGCTGCGGGAGATTGGACTGCTAGGGCTCCGCCAGGGCTCCACAGGGCTGAGGGGACAGCATATAACACGGCTGAACCCAACGCTCACGGCAGAGACCTCGGAGAAAAGACCAAGGGAAGAAGGCTGAAAACGGTGGTTTAAGCCCTCACTGCTGAGCAGAGAATGGAAGCCTTAGGCACTGAGACTAGCCGCCCCCTCCCTACCCTCGCAGAGCTCGCCCCGCCCCCACCTGCCCGGTGCTAGAAGCGGAGAGTAGCAGTGTCAGATCAAAAGAACAGAATATATGCTGTTCTGAGAATGGTGAACTGCAGACAGAGATTCACAGCCCTGCTAGTTTCGGCAAAGGGGAGGGAGCTGTGGAAGCAGGACCTGCTGTGGTGGTGGTCGCCGCCATTGCTCTGGGCCACACCTCACAACTCACCCGGCCCCTGGCCCCACCTATCTGGGCGGATCCCTGCAGGAGTAAACAGAACTCCTGAAACACACGAGCTCTGAATCAGGAGCTGGAAGAGCTTTGGAACATCAAAAGATCTCCACATACCTGCATGGACACTGCGTCCTGTGACACAGGCGAACTATTAACAGAGGAGAAGCCCGTCTCCCAGGGAATCCCCCCATTGTGTGAGAACCTGGAATAGTGCAGAGAAAACACAGCACTACCGTGAGAGAGAAAAAAAGGCTGCAGTCAGAGAGAAAATAAAACATTCTACCAACACGTACTGGAAAACAAAAAGACCTCTTCCTATCAACCTGTTGCAGAAGCCACTCCTGTAGATATCTAGGAAGAGAAATAATAAATCAGTAACTGCCATGCATAACCAAGGCAACAAGATAGCTCAGAAAGAAAGTGAAAAGTGTCCACAAAAAGAACTTAAAGATATGGAAATATGTGACCTAAATGACAGAGAATTCAAGATTGCAGTTCTGAAAAACCTCAACAAGATGCAAGAAAACACAGAAAGGCAATTTAATGAATACAGAAAAACAATCAAGGAACACCATGAGCATTTTACAAAAGAGACTGAAATTTTAAAAAAAGAACCAAATGAAATTTCTGGATATAAGAACTTAATAGAAGAAATTAAGAACAAAATAACCAGCTTAGGTAGTAGAGTTCACCAGATGGAGGAAAGAATCAGTGACATCGAAGACAGAAACCTGGAAATAACACAGATGGAAGAAGAAAGAGACTTGAGACTTGAAAGAAATGAAAGAACTCTACAAGAACTTTCTGACTCCGTCAGAAAGAGCAATATAAGAATAATGGGCATACCAGAAGGAGAAGAAAGAGAGAAGGGAACAGAGAACATATTCAAACAAATTGTCGATGAGAACTTCCCAAACTTGTGGACAGAACTGGATCCTCAAATCCAAGAAGCAAATAGAACACCTAATTACCTCAATCCCAACAGGCCTTCTCCAAGGCACATTGTTTTGAAGCTGTCTAAAATCAATGACAAAGAAAGAATCCTCAAGTCAGCCAGGGAAAATACGACGGTAACCTACAAAGGAAAGCCCATTAGATTATCATCAGATTGTTCAGCAGAAACTCTACAAGCCAGGAGGGAGTGGAACCAAATATTCAAAACATTGAAAGAGAGAAATCGTGAGCCAAGAATAATATATCCAGCAAAGATATCCTTTAGATATGAAGGAGGAATAAAGACCTTTCCAGACATACAGAAGCTGAGGGAATTTTCTAATACATGACCTGCACTACAAGAAATACTAAAGGAGGCTATTTGACCACCATCAACAAGGACAACTTGTGGCAACCAAAACATAAAAAGGGGGAGAGTAAAATCATGAACCAGAATATGGGAGTGGAGAAAGTAGGTGTGCTGAAGAAAATGGAATACTCTAAGTATCAAACTTTCTTTTACATAAACTTAAGGGTAACCACTCAAAAAAAATCCATAACTGAAATATGTACTGTAATAAAAGAAGAAACAGAGGGAAACATCATAGAATACCATCACACAGAAATAATAGACAACAACAAAAAGGCAAAGAAACAATGGAGACACAGCCTTACCAGAAAACTGAAGGCAGAAAGAAAGGATATCCTCACATATCAATAATCACCCTAAATGTAAATGGACTGAACTCACCAATAAAAAGGCACAGAGTAGCAGATTGGATCAAAAAACTAAACGCAAAAATATGCTGTCTCCAAGAGACACATCTCAGCTACAAGGACAAGCATAGACTCAAAGTGAAAGGGTGGAAATTGACACTCCAAGCAAATGGTACCCAGAGAAAATCAGGTGTAGCCATAATGATATCAGATGAAACAGACTTCAGGGTGAAAAAGGTAACAAGAGACAAAGACGGACAGTTCATAATGGTAAAGGAGACTATACAACAAGAAGACATAACAGTCATCAATATTTATGCCCCAAATCAGGGAACACAGAAAAATATCAAGTAACTACTAACAGAACAAAAGGGAGAAATTGACCAAAACAATTATACTAGGGGACTCAAATACATCATTGACAGCTATGGATAGATCATCCAAACAGAAAATTAATAACGAAAGAGTAGCCCTAAATGACACATCAGATGAAATGGACATAATTGACATATATAGAGCACTTTATGCAAAAACATCAGACTATATATTATTTTCTAGTGTACATGGAACTTTCTCAAGGATAGACCATATATTGGGACATAAACTCACCCTCAGGAAATTTAAGAAAATAGAAATCATACCAAGCATATTCTCTGATCACAAGGCTTTGAAACTGGATATGAACTGCAAAAAGCAAGCAGGAAAAAACAGAAATACATGGAGATTAAACAACACATTTTTAAAGAATGACTGGGTCAAACAAGAAATTAGAGGACAGATCAAAAGATGCATAGAAACAACAGACAATGAAAGCACATCCTACCAAAATTTTTGGGATGCAGCAAAAGCAGTTTTAAGAGAGAAATTAATATCAGTACAGGCCTATCTCAAGAAACAAGAAAAATTCCAAATAATAACCTCATGTTACACCTTAAAGAACTAGAAAAAGAAGAACAAATGAAACCCAAGGTCAGCAGAAGAAAGGAAATAACAAAAATCAGAGCAGAACTAAATGAAATAGAGAACAAAAAGACAATAGAAAAAATTAATGTGACAAAGAGCTGGTTCTTTGAAAAGATTAACAAAATTGACAAACTCTTGGCTAGACTCACTAAGATAAAAAGAGAGAAGACACTAATTAACAAAATCAGAAACGAAAAAGAGGAAGTTAGCACGGACACCACAGAAATACAAAGGATCATCCAGGACTACTATGAAGGACTATATGCCAACAAATTCAATAACCTAGAAGAAATGGACAAGTTCTTAGAAACATATAGCCTTCCAAGGCTGAACCATGATGAACTGGAAAATCTAAACAGGCCGATCACCAGTAATAAAATTGAAACAGTCATCCAAAACCTTCCCAAAAGCAAAAGTCCGGGACCATATGGCTTCACTAGTGAATTCTACCAAACCTTCAAAGAGGATCTAATACCAAGCCTGCTCAAACTCTTCCAAAAAATTGAAGAAGAGACAGTACTCCTTAACTCATTTGATGAGGCCAACATTACCCTGATACCAAAACCTGGTAAGGACAACCCAAAAAGAATACTACAGACAAATATCTCTGATGAATACAGATGCAAAATCCTGAACAAAATTCTAGCAAATCGAATACAACAATGCATTCAAAAGATTATTCATCACGATCAAGTGGGGTTCATCCCCGGGGTACAAGGTTGGTTCAACATCCGCAAATCCATCAATGTGCTACATCACATAAACAAAATAAAGGACAAAAATCATATGATTATATCAATTGATGCAGAAAAAGCATTTGAAAAGACACAACATCCATCTGTGATTAAAACACTTAATAAAATAGGTACAGAAGGAAAATACCTTAACATAATAAAGGCCATATATGACAAGCCCTCTGCTAATCTCATAATTAATGGAGAAAAACTGAAGCCCTTTGCTCTACGTTCAGGAACACGACAGGGCTGACCCCTATCACCTCTGCTTTTCAACATAGTGTTGGAAGTCCTTGCCAGAGCAATCAGGCAAGAGAAAGAAATAAAAGGCCTCCAAATTGGGAATGAAGAAGTTAAATTATCACTCTTTGCAGATGACATGATGTTATATATAGGAAACCCTAAAGACTCCACCAAAAAGCTATTAGAAACAATCAACGAATGCAGTAAAGTTGCTGGTTACAGAATCAATGCACAAAAGTCCATTGCCTTCCTATATACTAACAATGAAATCTCAGAAAAAGAAATATAAAAAACAATTCCTTTTGCAATTGCAGCAAAAATAATAAAATACCTAGAAATAAACTTAACCAAGGACGTGAAAGATCTATATGCTGAAAACTATAAGACATTTTTGAAAGAAATTGAAGAAGACACTAAGAAATGGAAAGACATTCCGTGCTCATGGATTGGAAAAATCAACATAGTTAAAATGGCCATATTACCCAAAGCAATATACAGATTCAATGCAATCCCCATCAAAATCCCAATGGCATTTTTTAAAGAAATAGAACAAAAAAACATCAGATTTGTTTGGAACCACAAAAGACCCTGAATAGCCAAAGCAATCTTAAGGAAAAAGAACAATAATGGAGGTATCACACTTCCTGACTTTGGCTTGTACTACAGGGCTACAATAATCAAAACAGCATGGTATTGGCAGAAAAAGAGACACATAGACCAATGGAATAGAATTGAGAACCCAGAAATAAAACCACATAAATATGGACAGATAATTTTTGACAAAGAACCTAAAAACATACAATGGAGCAAAGACAGCCTCTTCAATAAATGGTGCTGGAAGAATTGGATAGCCACGTGCAAAAGAATGAAACTGGACTGCTTTGTTACCATGTACCAAAGTTAATTCAAAATGGATCAAAGACTTAAGCATAAGACCTGACACAACAAACTGCATAGAAGAAAACATAGGTACTAAACTTATGGACCTTGGGTTCAAAGAGCATTTTATGAACTTGACTCCAAAGGCAATGGAAGTAAAAGCTAAAATAAACGAATGGGACTATATGAAACTTAAAAGCTTCTGCACAGCAAAAGAAACCATCGACAAAATAAAGAGGCCACCAACTGAATGGGAGAAGATTTTGCAAACAGTGCCTCCGATAAGGGGCTAATATCCAGAATATACAAGGAACTCATGCAACTCAACAACAGAAAAACAAACAACCCAATTGAAAAATGGGCACAGGACCTGAAGAGACATTTCTCCAAAGAGGACATACAAATGGCCAATAGACATATGAAAAAATGCTCAACATCACTAATCATCAGAGAAATGCAAATAAAAACCACAATGAGTAATCACCACATACCAGTTAGAACGGCTATCATCAATAAGACAGATAATAACAAGTGTTGGAGAGGCTGTGGGGTAAAAGTAACCCTTATACACTGTTGATGGGAATGCAGACTGATTGAGCCACTATAGAAAACAGTGTGGAGATTCCTCAAAAATTAAAAATAGAATTACCATGTGACCCAGCAATCCCTCTTCTGGGTATCTACCCCAAAAATCTGAAAACATTTATCTGTAAAGATATATGTGCTCCAATGTTCATTGCAGCTGTATTTACAGTGGCCAAGACATGGAAACAACCAAAGTGTCCTCTGATAGATGATTGGATAAAGAAGTTGTGATATATGTACACAATGGAATACTATTGTGCCATAAGAAAAGATGAAATAGTACCATTTGAGAGAACATGGATGGATCTTGAGATAATGATGCTGAGCGAAATAAATCAGACAGAAAAAGTCGAGAACCATATGATTTCACTGATATGTGGTAGATAAAACTGAAAAGAACAGGACAAATAAATGATGAAACAAAAAATCATAGATACAGACAATAGTTTAGTGGTTACCAGAGGGTAAGAGAGTCAGGGGTGGTAGATGAGGGTAAGGGGGATCAAATATATGGTGATGGAAAGAGAGCTGACTCTGGGTGGTGAACACACAATGTGATATATTACAGAATTGTACACCTCAAATCTATGTAACTTTGCTAATAATTGTAACCCCAATAAACTTTAATTTAAAAAAAATATTACAGTAAAAGACACATTGCCATTAATGCCCCTCCAAATACTCCCCTCAGTTCGAACACATTTATAGTTCTTGCCACTTTCTGAAGCAGTTCTGGAAGTCCTCTTTCGTGGGTGTCTTTAGTTGTGTTGTCATGGCTGTCTTGATATCCTGAATTGATTCAAAACATTTACCCTTCATGGTCATTTTAACTTTGGGGAAGATCCAGAGATGGCATGATGTCAGATTTGGTGAATAAGGTGGATGAGGACACACCATAATGTTTTTATTTGACAGAAATTGCTGTATTCTAGAAACAATGTGTGACACTGAGCATTGTCATGATGGAGCATGAAGTCAAAACACTCATGAAAGAGGACTTCCAGAATTGCTTCAGTAAGTGGCAAGAATGATGGGATAAGTGTGTTCCAAGTGAGGGCAAGAATTTTGAGGGGGATTAACAACGTGTCTTTTACTGTAAGAAACATTTTTATTTAAACATTCACCATATTGTATGAACGCACCTCGTACACACACACACACGCACACAGAGGAATATTATCAGCCTTTAAAAATATGGAAATTCTGCCCTTCCTAACAACATGGATGAACCTGGAGGACATTATACTGAGTACAATAAGCCAGTCACAGAAAGACAAATACTGCATGATTCCACTTATATTAGGTATCTAAAACATAGAAGAGATAATAGAATAGTGGTTGCCAGGGGCTGGGGGATGGGGGACATAGGTAATTGTTTTACAATAGGTATCAAGTTTCTGTTATGTAAGATGAAAAGGTTCCAGAGATCTACTCTACTACATAGTACTAATTAACAATACAGTATTGTGCACTCTAAAATACATTAAGAGGATAGATGTCATGTGAACTCTTCTTACAAAATAAAACCTGAAAGAACACAGGGCATTTTGGGGAGTGATAAATATGCTTAGTATCTTAATTGTAGTGATGGTATCATATGTGTATACATATGTTCAAATTCAAAAATGTATGCAACAAATGTGTGCAATTTTTTTGTGTATCAATTATACCTCAATAATGCTAAAAGAGAAGGCTCAAATTACTAAAATCAAAAAATGAAAGTGGGGACATTACTACTGATTTTGCAGAAATAAAAAGATCATAAGAGAATACTATGAACAAATTGTCAACAAATTGGATAGCCTAGATGAGTAGAAAATTTCATGATTCAAAACTGAATCATGAAAAGAGAAAATCTGTATAGACAAGTAAGGAGATTGAATCAGTAATCAAAAACCTCCCAACAAAGAAAAGTCCAGAACCACATGGCTCCACTGGTGAATTCTACTAAGCATTTAAAAAGGAATTAACGACAATCTTCCCCAAAGTCTGAAAAAAATTTTAAGAGAACAGTTTCTGCTTCATTCTATGAGGCCAGCATTACCTTGATACCAAAACCAGACAAGGTTTTGGTATCACTATAAGAAAGGAAAGTTACAGTACAATATCTCTCACAAATATTGATGCAAATAGCCTCAAGTATACACTAGCAAACCTAAATAGCAGCCCTAAACAGGTTGTACACCAGGACCAAGTAGGGTATATTCCCCAAAAGCAAGAATGGTCTCACATACAAAAATCAAGAATGGGGGTGGGGGGAACTACATGATCATCTCAATTGATGCTGAAAAAGTATTAAAGAAAATTAATTACCTTTTCTTGATCAAAACATGAAAACTAAAATTATAAGAAAACTTTCTTTTCATGATAAAGGCCATATATGAAAAATCCACAGCTAACGTCATACTCAATGGTGAAAAATTAAAGTTTTCTCCTAACATTAGGAGCAAGACAAGGATGCCTGCTTTGCCACTTCTATTCAACATAATATTCAAAGTTGTAGACAAAGCAATTGGACAGAAAAAAAGAAATAAATTCATTGAAAGTAGAAAGGAAGTAGCAAAATTATGTTTTCAGATCACATGATCCTATATGTAGAAAACCATAAAGATAACACAATAAAATGGTACAAAGTTAATAAACAAATTCATCAGAGTTGCAGGATACAAAATCAACTTGCAAAAATTAGTGACATTTCTATACACTAACAGTGAACAGTTCAAAAAGGAAATTAAGAAAACAAGATGACAATACTGCCAAAAGTGATGTACAGATTCAATGCAATTCCTATAAAAATTCCAATGGCTTTCTTTTTTTAGAAATAGAAAAACCCAACCTAAAATTCATATGGAAGTCAAAGGACCCCAAATATGCAAAACAATCTTGACAATAAGTAACAAAGTTGAAGTACTCACACTTCCTCATTTCAAAACTTACTAGAAAACTATAGTAATCAGAATAGTGTGGTTCTGGCATAAGAACAGACATATAGATCAATTGAATAGTACAGAGATCCCAGAAATAAACCCTCCCATAATATGGCCAGTAGATTTTCAACAAGGATGACAAAACTATTCAACAGGGAAGGATTGTCTTTTCAACAAATGGTGATGGGAAAACTTGATATCCATGTGCAAACAAATGAAGTTGGACCTTTACCTTACACCATATGTAATATTTAACTCAAAATGGATCAAAGACCTAAACCTAAGAGATAAAACTGATGTTTAACATTACTAGTCATTAGGGAAATACAAATCAAATCCACATGAGCTATCACTTCACATGTATTATGATGGTTATTTTTTTTAAATACAAAATAAGAAGTGTTGGTGAGTTAGCATTGCTGCTGGGAATGTCAAATGGTACAGCCATTGTAGAAAACAATATGGCAGTTCCCCAAAAATTTGAACATAGAATTACCATATTATCATCAATTCCACTTCTAGGTACATACTTAAAAAATTTTTAAAGCAAGGACTCAAACAGATACTTACACACAAATGCTCATAGCAGCATTATTCACAGTATCTAAAATGTGAAATGACCCATGTGTCTATTGACAGATGAATGGATAAACAAAATGTGGTTCATAGACATAATGGAATATTATTCAAAAAGGAATAACATTTGGATACATGCTACAATATGGATGGAACATAAAGACATTATGCTAAGTGAAATAAGCCAAGCACAAAATGAAAAATATTGTATGATTCTATTTATGAGGTACCTAGAATAGGCAAATTCATAGAGACAGAAAGTAGAATAGAGGTTACCAGGGGCTGTGAAGAGGGGGAAGTGGGTACTTATTGCTTAATGAGTATAGACTTTTACTTTGGGATGATGAAAATTTTCTGGAAATGAATAGTGGTAATAGTTGCACAACATTGCAAATATACTAATGTTACTGAATTACACCCTTAAAAGTGTTTAAAATGGTAACTTGGTTTTGTAAGTTTTACCACAATAGAAATATGTAAGTACTTAAAAACCTTGATAATTTGATGGATAGGATATTATTATTTTAATTTCCATTGTTCATATTACAACTAAGGATTTTTTATATGTTCATGTTTGTGGCAATTACTTATATTCTATCAGTGTGTTCATCTTTCATTTATTGATTTGTATAGAGTTTTCACATAATAAGATTATTAGTATATGAAGATAAAATCATGCATACTCAATTACTTTTTGTTAATTTTTTTAGTCCTAATGCTACTTCCAAAATGTCTTAATTATTGTAGAATTTTAATAAATGTTAAGGGGTTTTAATACATATTGTCTTTTTCAAAAAAAATTTGCCTGTTCGTAATTACGAATAGAATTGCCATATGACCCAGCAATCTCTCTCCTGGGTATCTACCCAAAAAATCTGAAAACATTCAGAGATAAAGACACGTGTGCTCCAATGTTCATTGCAGCTTTGTTTACGGTGGCCAAGACATGGGAACAACCAAAATGTCCTTCGGTAGATGAATGGATAAAGAAGTTGTGGTATATATACACAATAGAATACTATTCGGCGGTAAGAAAAGATGATATAGGAACATTTGTGACAACATGGATGGATCTTGAGAGAGTAATGCTGAGCGAAATAAGTCAGACAGAAAAAGCAGAGAACCATGTGATTTCACTGATATGTGGTATATAAACCAAAAACAACAAAAGAACAAGACAAACAAATGAGAAACAGAAACTCATAGACACAGACAATAGTTTAGTGGTTGCCAGAGTGTAAGGGGGGTGGGGGGTGGGGGGTGGGAGATGAGGTAAAGGGGATCAAATATATGGTGATGGAAGGAGAACTGACTCTGGGTGATGAACACACAATGGGATTTATACATGATATAATACAGAATTGTACACCTGAAATCTATGTAATTTTACTAACAATTGTCACCCCAATAAATTTAATAAAATAAAAAAAAATTTCCCTATGCTTTCTCTCATATATACTTCAATTAATTTTAGCGTGATGTTGAAAAATTAAAAAAAAAATCCCCTTGTGACTTTTATTAGAATAGTAGCTTCAATGCTGTAAATTTATTTGGAAATATTCATATTTTTGTATTTTTTTCTATTATTGCTGCAAATTATCACAATTTAGCATCATAGGGGGTTGGTAGGGGAGGGAAAAGGGGATCAAATATATGGTGATGGAAGAACTGACTCTGGATAGTGAACACACAATGTGATATATAGATGATGTCTTATAGAAGTCTGTATAATTTTACTAACCAATTTCACCCCAATAAATTTAATTAAAAATAAAAAGTAAAACTTACATGACTTTAAAAAAAACAATTTAGTATCAGAAAACAAAAGAAATTTATTATCTTACAGTTCTGTAGGTCAGAAGTCTGAGGTGGATCTCACTGGGATAAACTTAATGTTTTGGCAGGGTTGCATTCCTTTCTGGGCACTCTAGGGAGGATTCATTTCCTTGTTCATTTTGGTTAGCAAAATTAAGTTTCCTGTGATGTTTGGATTGAGGTTCCATGTTTTTGCTGTCTGTAGGCTCAGGGTCATTTTCAGTTTCTAGAAGCTGTCACATTCCTTGGCTTGTGGTCTCCTTTCTCCATCTTCAAAGCCGTCAATAGCTGTATGAGACCTTCTCAGGTAGCATCTATATGATCCACGCTTCTGCCTTTCTTTTTCAATTTTAAGAGCTCATGTGGTTACATTAGGTCCATCCCAATAATTCAGGATAATCCTCCTCTTTTAAAGTTTGAGGATTCAATCTGTAGCCTTTATTCTCTTTTTCTGTGTAAAGTAACACATTCCATAACCAGTATTTTAACCGTAGCACCTTTGCCATAGACATCTTTCCCACAAGCATTTTTGCCGCAAACATTTTCATCACATAACTAAATGTCATAAGGCAATTTTATCATAAAAAATAAAATAATTGGTTGACAGATTTTATTTGGTCTATTTGGTTTCATTTCCCCATTGATTAGTTAATTACCATAAAATATGATTTAAAAACCTGGTTGACAGTTTTGTTTGTTTTTGGTCTGATTGTTTTTATTTCTTCATTGATAAATCAACAGGCATAAAAGGTGATACAATACAATAGTTCCCCTCATCCACAGAAGATACATTCCAAGACCGCCAGTGGATGCTTAAAACAGCAGATAGTACCGAATCCTTTACATACTACGTTTTTTTTCTGTACATACATACCTATGATAAAGTTTAATTTACAAGGACAATGACATTAAAAACTGATAATGAAATAGAACAATTATAACAATATACATTTGACCCTTAAAAAGCACAGATTTGAACTGCACAGGTCCACTTATACATTGATTTTTTTCAATAAATATACAGTTGGCACTCCGTATCCCTGGGTTTCACATCCACAGTTTCAACCAACCATGGATTGAAAACAGTAATTTCCAGTCCATGGTTGGGAATCCATGGATGCAGAGTGCTAACTGTCTGCATTGTTCTACACAATTTTGTATAAGGGACTTAAGCATCCTTGGACTTTGGTATCTATGGGGGTCATGGAACTAACACCCCACAGATACTGAGGGACAATTGTAATTAAGTTTTGGGGAATTTAAAAGCTACACATGGATTTTCAACTGTGTGGGGGCTCGGCACCCCTAACACCATATTGTTCAAGGGTCAACTGTACTGCAATAAAAGTTATGTGAATGTCGTCTCTCTCTCTATCTCTCAAAATATCTTATTGTACCGTACTCACCTTTTCACTTAAAGGAAGCACTTTATGACTTCTCTTTGGCATATTCAAATTGCCAGCATCACTATTCTTATGCTTTGGGGTCATTATCAAGTAAAATCGGGGTCATTTGAACACAAGTACAATAATACCACAATAGTCAATCTGATAATCCAGATGGCTACTAAGTGACTACTGGGCAGGGAATGTATACAGAGTGGATACACTGAACAAAGGGATGAGTCACATCCCAGGCAGGACAGAGTGGATCAGCTTGAGACTTTAGCTACTTGAGATTTTCACTTCCCAGGATGGAGTGCAATTTAAAACTTTTGAATTGTTTATTTCTGGAAATTTCCATTTAATATTTTCAGACCTTGGTTGACCTCAGGTAACTGAAACTGCAGAAAGTAAAACCATGGATAAGAGGAGGAACTACTGTTACTTGTTTAGTGTTTGTTGGGTTGTTTGTTTTTTGTCAGTTTGATTGCATTACTCCACTGATGAAGTGATGGAGAAAATAGCTAGAAGTGGTCTTAAAATAATTAGCATTTCTTCAAGATGACAATGATTTTTGCCCCAAGAACTAGTTGTTTTCTTATTTTGAAACACAGCACATTGGAAAGAGAAAAAGAGGTACCAAGGGGTCTTTTTGAGGACACACTGTTGAACCCATACTTCTCATAGAATGAAGTACTTAGATACAATCTAGAAAATAAAATCAGTTATTTGAACAAATTGGCATTAATCTACACACATTTTAAATGTATTCAAATATTTTGTATTTTGCTATAATGTCTTTTTAATTGTTATTGATTTTAAGTTTCTTCTTCAATTTGTTGTGATTTTATCTCTTTTTACAGCAAAATTGCCTTACAGCCAATCAGTTATGTGGCAAAAATGCTACAATGTCTCAAAGATGTTACAATGAAAGTATCCAGAACCACATATTCACAGATTCCAGGGATTACAATATGGGCAATAGAAAAGGCATTATTCTGCCTATTACATCATCACTACAATATCACTCTTCCTATAAAAGGAAACAAAATACCTCACCACATACTTAAGTCTATATTTTCCATTCAGCTGAGGATTTGTTTTTGTTTTATTTTATGTTTTTCAATTTTCTTCCTATAGGTCCTTTACATTCCTTATTCAGTTCATTTTAGGCTGCTTATATTATTGTTTTGCACAAAACATTTTTTAGAATCTTCTCAGTTACCTGTACATGATATTTAATGAGCATTTGTTGAATCAATGAACTATGCTTTCTAAATGGTGACTGATGCTACATAGCAAAATTATTATGTATACATTTACGTTATATTCAATCATTTTACTAAATTTTCATATGTGTTAAATATATTCTATCAGGTATTCTAGGAAGTCCTAAGCCACTTCTCTGTTTCCTAACATTCATAGTGCATTTCTGCTGAATTAAACCTTAGCATTCCATGCACTGTCCATTGCTCTGACACTGACTCAACATAATGTATGAAAAACTTTAATCTCAGGCATGCACTGTTACCAGGGTTTTATCAGTCTCTTATCCAGTATTAGCACTTAACTTGTTGGGAGTAAAATACTGACAAAGCGATCTGCTAGTTCAGTCCCTTCCATTATTTACTGTGATAGAGAAGTTTTGTTGTGAGGTGGGAAGGAACTAGGACCATTTTCTGGCCAACTCAAAAATTGTTTACTTTTCGCTTAAAAGATGGATATTGCAATTTTCTAGATGGGAAAGATTCTGCATTTCTGATTCAAGGCACAGAGTACAAAAAGGAAAAAAAAATTACTCTGAGTTTTTCAAGTTCTACACAATTTCAAGCAAGAAAATATGTGTCATCCACCGATGGTTATTCTTGGTTCACCTAAAAAAAAATGATGGTGCTGGAAAATTGTCCCCAAATATTGCATTATGAGGAATGTCAGTATTAACTTTACGTGTTATAAGTTTTCACATTTTTCTCAGTCTATACAGATTTTATTTTCGTAGGAGGCTTGGAGAAACAGTGTTGGGCCTTTCTAATCAGATTCCATTTGAAAACAAAAAAGCATAGAGATGTCTTAGTGATATAAATGTATGTTTATTTTTGAAAGGAATATAAGTGATAACTATTATCATTAAAAGTACACATAGAAAATGTATAACCTAACATTCAGGCTGGATAAAGAGTTTTTTTAACTTGAATGTATTGTTGCCTGTGTACCTGCTTCAGTTTATGAAAGTGGAAGATATTCTATAGCCCCTCCATTTCAAAGAGAATAATTCTCATAAATTTATAGCCTTTTATTAAGTCAACAGTAGTTTTTCTCAGCAATTCAGCAGCTTTCTTCCCTTAGACAAATGACACAACTTCTAGTTGGACTCAAATGTATATTGAGAGTGATGGGGATAAGTTGGACAATGCTTTGTTAAATGACACTTTCTTTCAGGATTATTTTGGCCCACAAAAAACACTTATATAAAATACTGCAGAGGTGATAAATCTAATAATCATGAATATCAAACACTACTATATATATATTTTAAGTGGTACCCAGCTACTATTTACAACATGATATGATAAGTGCTATAATAAAAGCATGCAAAATAAGAGACATCCAAGAGACAAAATAGCTAACATTTATATTTTACTATGTATACATTATAACAATTATTCTACCACTAATCTAACATAAAAATAATGACTAATGTTTGAATGATACAGTTTACAAAATACTTGTAAGCATATATCCTCATTTAACTATTAGTGTAATTTTGGAACATTTTTTTCCTCTGATAGTTTCAATACAGAAGAAGCAAAGTCCTTCCTTTGTCTCCTCAGAATGTTATAACATTATGAATGGCTGTCCAGATAAATAGGTGCATTGTGGGCATATAGTATTTGATAAATCATGGTCTTTCATTGTCGGTGTTGTGTTTGCATGTGAGTGTGCATGTGTGTGTTTCATCTTGGCATGTATATTGTTCCGATATACATTTAACCAGTATGTATAGAGTGTTTCTATGTGTCAATACACTTTTAGCGATGCTGGTAAATACAGCAAAAATCAAGATAAAGTCCTTCTCCTCATTGGGGCTTATCTTCTGGTAGGGAAGATAGATACACATCTAATTAACAAATATATATGTTGGAAATTATTAAGGAACATAAAGACTACAAGAGGACACAGAGAAGCTGGACATAAGGATGCTGCTTTAGCTAGAATGGTCAGGGAAAGCTTCTCTGTGGAGGTAATATTTGAGCTATGAACTGAACTAGGAGAAAGAAACATCCATTTGAAGTATTGAAAGCTAAGCACTAAAAGCATAGGAAACAAGTGTAATGGTTCTGATGCAAGAATGGGCTTGATGTTTGAGGGACAAGAATAAGGCTGATTCTACCTTCTAAAACTGCCTCCTTACACTGGTATCCCCAAGGGAACCTTGATGTAAACGCTACAATCACTCACTCTGCCAGTGGACTGGTAGCATCGTCTTTGCATAGAAGGAACAGCACATTAGTTTTCTAACTTCTGGTGTCAAGTGAAGAAGGAAAGAAAATTCAAACAAAAGAAAATCACAAAACATGCTATCATAATTGAACATTATTTATAGTATTTCTTCTGTCTCTGTGGATGAAAATGGGTATAGAGCAGTAATATTCATATTCTAAGGTATTTATTAACCCTCTTTCTGTGAGAATAGAACTGTGATGGGGGCATTAGAAACAAATTAGCAAATGAAGATTTTGCTTTCTATTAATTCATAGACAACTGACAATAGACAACATTATTTTTTTTTAAATAAAAATGTATGTTGTGCAAGTGCCAGAAACTTGAATTCAACTGGCATATGAAAACAGATTTTTATGCTAATCTCCAATGGATAAAAAATCCTGGGAAAGATGTGAGCTTCAGGGTGATTTCAAGCAGGCTTGAATGATGTCACTGGAAGCTGGTTTGCATCTTTCCCTAAACTCAGCATCCTCTGCACTGCTCCATTTCAAACAGGCTTTCCTGGAGATGGCACAATGGCTGCTAGTAGATACAGACTTAAGGCCTTACAAAACCACATCCAAAAAAGAGATCAAGTAGAGCCATGCTGCAAAACACCAGGTGGCAGTGTTCATATTATAATCAATATAAACAGAGCTCCTGAAGATGAGCGATGGATGCAAAGCTTGTGCAACTCGTTGATGTGCCCCTCAGGGCAAACACACCTCTCTCTCTCTCTCTCTCTCTCTCTCTCTCTCTCTCTCTCTCTCTCTCTCCCTCTCTCCCTCTCTCCCTCTCTCCCTCTCTTCCTCTCTCCCTCTCTCCCTCTCTCCCTCTCTCCCTCTCCCTCTCTCTCTCTCTCTCTCTCCCACAGTCCAAGTTGGAAGATTTGTTTTGATTGACTTACATGCAGATCCATGACAATTTCTAAACAAATCAAGAAACACATTGGTTTAAACCTACATCACAGATTTGGCCAAAGCACAAGGTCTGAAGTGAGGTGAGGGAGAGGTTGATAACCAGAGGGAAATTATGGGCAGCAAAAACAATAGATGTACACTACAGTTAGCAAATTACTTGCTTCTTATAAATACTTTTGTAAAGTTTCAACCCTCTAATGCATCCTCAATCCTCACTTTCATCAGATGATCTAGCTTTAAAAATATGGAGAAATTTGCAACCACCTGCCAGATCCACTTCAACATTCCACCAGTGTCAAAGATATCCTTTCTTCGGTTCAAGGCCACTCCATTTTGTGCCTTTGATTCCATCTCCTAACTCATATCCTCCAGGACATTAATCCATTCAGTAATCTCTCTTCCCCATATCAATAATCAATGTCTTCTGGATTTCCTGTGCATCATTCTATAAAAGTGCTAAGAAGTGCTCCTTCTAGGTACCTTCAAATTACTCTTCTCCCATTCTCATGTAAACTCCTCAAAATTATCATTTATATTCACTTTTCCTTACTCTTTACCTCCCATTCTCTTATTTATCTTTAATATGATTTTTTTCCAAAAGAAAATCCAGTTAAAACTACTTTCTTTTTTTATTATTATTAAATTTATTGGGGTGACAATTGTTAGTAAAATTACATAGGTTTCAGGTGTACAATTCTGTATTACATCATCTATAAATCCCATTGTGTGTTCACCACCCAGAGGCAGTTCTCCTTCCATCACCATATATTTGATCCCCCTTACCCTCATCTCCCACCCTAAAACTACTTTCATTAAGGTTTTCAATGATGTTCAAGTTATCAACTTAACGGATAATATTTTTTCAATCTTTACTAGATTTCTCTCTTACATTCATCACTGTTGATTGGTCTTCTACTTTTGAAACTCTTTACTCCCTTGGCTTCTAATTCTCTATTTTATTAACTACTTTTTATTTGTCTGTCTCCTTCATCAGCTCATCTCCGTCCATCCACCAATTAAATAAAGGTATTGTGAGATCTCATCCTTGATCTAATACTTATCTCATACTACACTCTTATGTTTAATTTTATCTATTCCCCATCTTTACGTTGATAATTCCCAAATACATATCTGTAACTCTAACTTCCCTCCCAAACCGTTGGAATCATTTATCTCAGGATCTGGAGATATTGCAAGCCTAGATTTCCCACAGTCACATCCAATGCTAACATTTCCAAAATTAAAGCGCATTATCACTGCTCCAGACATTCCTCCTCTTTAATTTTTCTTGGTTGATGACACTACAATCCATGTATTTACATAACCTAGAGAACAGAGCATCACTCTAGAGTTCCCCTTCCCTATTATTACCACAGTTGTTCAATTATCAAATCATGTTGATTTTATTTCATAAGCATTTTCCAAAATGCTTCCCACTTTTGTCTTTTTACTACTATTATTTATTAATTGAAATACTTATTTTTTTGCCTATACTACTAGTCATAGTCTCCTAAATGGTGTCCCTGTCTCTACTCTTCTCCTTCTCCAATCCATTATATATACCACAAAGAGATGTGATGAATAATTCTGGTCAGGTCACATCCATGTTTTAAAATGTTCAGTATTTTATCATCCCTGGCAAAATAAAGTGCAAACTTCCTGAGAGAGCACACAAGGCCCTGCCTAAGTCTCTAGTCATATCTCACACTATTGCCTACTTCACACTTTTGATTTCCAGCAGTATCAAACCTGTTGTAATTGTAATTCCCACACAAATCTCGGTGGTTCTCTTTTAGGATGTTATGCATACTGTATGCCACCCTTCCTCATACATAACACACTTTAATTATATATATAATACATATATATAAATACATATATATATATTTAGTACTATATATACATATATGTATAAATACATCAATGTACGTACCACTTGTTTTATAATTTTTTATGTGTATGTCTACCCAATTAGGTTGTAAAGGCAAGAACCATTACTTATTTGCTGGGATCCTCAAGACAGCCCCCAATAAAAAGCACTCATATTCTATACCCGGGTTCTGAAAACACTGAGAATCACAACAAATAGTAAAATTGGTAGCCAAACTATAGCTTTTATTCCTGAGAGAGCCTAAACTGGATGATGTAGCCTACTACAAGAGACAAATGGACATGCTAAGTGAACCAAAACATTAGGCAGACTTACCCATCCTGTCACAATCACTCCAGTGTCAGAATCTCCCACTCCACATGGAAACATTGCTCAGGTAAGAATTGAGGCAGGACAGCGTAGAACTTGCAACTCTGAGGGACAACTCAACTATATAGCTTTTGCATTCCTAGTTATTATTTCCAAATTTAGCAATCAAACAAGCCATGCCTGCTTCCCAGAGACAGTGATTAAAGGTGACGAGAGAGACATAGAATCTGCTTAAGTAAAAATGCCTCTTTTGGGAAACTCCAGGGTAAGGGGAGGTGTTTCTCTTGTAATGTAATATCTTTCTGTACCCAGAGTCTAGTTTAGGGGCCTGATACACAGTACTCACTTGAATTGCTATTTTCTTACATTGCCTTATAAGACAATAAAAGAGCAGCTTAGAAGCAAACATAGCTTGTTTTGACAAGGAAGACAAGCGTTTTGGAACTATTTTATGTTATTAGATATGTGTCTAAAAAGGTACACATATATGTATCATAAAAATTCTTCTTTGATACCAGTAATTATTACTTGACGCATTCAAAAAGGTTTTTTATATATACATATGTTATACTTGGGGGGTGGGCAAATTGGCTACCTGGGTTTTGATCATCCAATAAATGGACTTTCTGCCTAGGTCACATTATCATAAAATGTATTTTTATAATTACTTAGAGGCCTATTAAATTGCTTTTGAATTTGTCATTTTGAATGTCATCCATTTCAACAGAATATTATGGTGTTCTCTGACCCAAGCAATTCAGTACATTGATTCACTGCCAGTTAACACATCACAACGACTAAGGTTTCCAGGCGGGAATTCCTGCCAGTTCTCCGGAACTTTTTTCACTTTTCTATTCCCGAATCCCGAGAAAAGCTGATTTCCCGGGAAATCGGGAAAATCAGCTCCTTGAACCCAGGTGGTTGGTAGTATGGGCGGTCACTTTTGGAAATGATTCATTGTGGAGAACGGAAAACAGTTTGCATCTCGGAATTCGGGAACGGGAAAGCAAAAAAAATTCCTGAGAACGGGCAGGAATTCCCGCCTGGAAACCCTAACATAGACCTGAAGAACCAGTCTTTGTATATTGTTCATTGAGGCTGACATCTGGACTCCCTGACTTTTTAGATTTTTTTCTCACATGCCTTGAAACTCAGGTCAAAGCTTTTCATTGTAGTTTCGCCAATTCAGTGATATTTACCAGAAATAGTGCTTCAAATTAAAGTTGAATCCCTCTGTAAATATTTAAATCTTTCCCTTTGTCTACAGTGTAGTTGGGAAGAGCTATTATTAACCCCTATTTTACCTGCAGCTTCTAGTTAACATTGTAAATTATTTGGTTGAAAATATAGTCCACATAATAGTGTATTTTTCTATATCTATCGAAACTATGTAATCTGTGGCTAATTGAGAACTAAGAGATAGGAAATGTATTTCAATAGATACATCTTGAACACATCCTTTGTGTAATGGATATTAAGCTAGGGGTTTGGACAAATACAGCTGTTTACCATTAAAGAGTTTAAAACAAAATAGAGAGCTAAAGACAAATTTATAAATGTCATACAGGCAGAATATGACAAATTCCGTGAATTAAACATATGGTGTTTACTATTAATTCTCAAAAACAAGGTAGATCACATCCAATCAGCGGGATGCTCCAGTTAAGAAGTGCTACATAACAATCCACCCCAAACTTGGTGGCATAAAACAGTAAATATTCAATTATGCTTATGATTACTGCTGACTCAGTAATGAGACAGGTATAGTGGGGATGACTTATCTGAGTTCCACAATGACTGAGGCCTCAGCTAGAGCAGCTTACATAGCTGGAGGTTCCCCCAATGGCTAGGCTAGCTGTGACTAGGTAACTCAACAGGTAACATATATATGGACCTGGATTCCAGCTATTGACTGGGTTTTTCTGTTCTCTCTGTCTTGTCAGCTGTGGCTATAATGTCCTATGTGGCATTTTCACTCACATGTCTGGTACCTGGAATGGGATGGCTGGAATAACAGCCAAGCCTCTCTTTCTCCCCCTAGTCCATCCACATGGGTAATTTGGGCCTCCTCATGGCATGATAATTTTAGGGTAGTCAGACATCTTTCATGACATTGGGCTAACCTCAGAGGTAACAATCCAAATCTCAGAGTGGAAATTGCTGATCTCTTAAGGCCCGGGCCTGGACACTGACACAGTGTCACTTTTATCATGTTATATTAGTCAAAATGGTCACAGAACTCAGAGATATCAAAGAGGTGGACAAATAGAATACATCACTCAATTGGAGGAGTGCCAATATATTTATGGCCATCTTTACTGGCTACAGGGAATCAAATAAATAAATAAATAAATAAATAAATAACCTAAGGGAAACAATAGGATTTAAAATTATTTTTTTAGAGGATAGGTATAATTTTGATAATGTGATTGGTATTTAGGGTGGTTAGATATACACATGAGTACATATGAAGGTGATAAAGAAAGTGAAGGATATATCCTGAAACAGTAAACTAGCAGTTTATAATTTCTACATAATGATACACAAATGACATACAAATGGTTGAAGATTACAAAATAAAAGTTAATACAATTGGCCTCTAGTTTTTACACTTCCCAGTAGGGCATATTGTTTGACTTCTTCCTGGGCAAGTGGTAATATATGATTTTCCTATTTTGGCGAAAGGTTTTCTAGATATCTTCTTTTAATTAGTTATCAGTAAGTTATATTAGTTGCAGCTCAAGCTAAAACCACTAGCTAGCAATTTTTTAGTAGTTAGAGTATAATTACACTGAATGAAATACTGCTTGTACATTTATTTGACTTATTAATTAGGCCCTGGTCTAACTGTACATATGGATAACAGTGATTGATCGCCATATGCTTTCTACTTATCTTGGTGTGACAGAAAGGAACCTATAACATTACTGTTGTGCACAATTGGTGCTACTAAATTTGACAATTAATTAACACTGACCAATAGGGCCCTTATTTAAAGAAATTAGAAAAGGAAAATACATATGTATCACATATCTTTTGGTTTTCTTGGGGTTTCTAATGTTTGCTTTTATCATTTGTATAATCTCTCTGACCCTAGAAAAATATTTTGTGGTTCCCAAACACAGTGAGGACAACTATGAAAAAACTATAACCCCAACGCTAAATTAAAGTAAGGTAGCCAAACTCTGAAGATCAATGGCACTCCAGGGTTCAAATGCATAGTGAGAGAAGAAAATGAGTAAGATGGGAAGGAGGCAGAGAAGGTGCTATAACATGGTAAGCAATTTTCACAGACTGTACAGTGAAGACCATAAAATGACCAATTTAATTTAAACACAATAAAAAATATTAGTTATTTGGTGAATAATCTTTTGTTCAGCACTTAATTTTCATGATAGGTAGAAAAACTTTAAATTGATGCGCTCACACATTGTCAGTTTGTTGTAGAGATTAAGAGAAAGATTCAGAGACAGAGTCAGAGAGGGAGGGAAAACCTAAGAGAGAGGCAGAAATAAATAGGTAGAAATACCTGCTATGGTTCTGCTGTCTTCATTGGACCAACACCCTGTACGAACTCATCCTCAATCTGAGAGGTCATGAAGTAATTGCATTACTTCATTCTGATGGAACTATCTGCAGATACCAAAGCTTTCACATTTTATATGTAAGAATCATGGCTACTCATTACATAGTTGATAAATCCTTCATGATTTTCTTCTCCTGATTTTCTTCCCCTTGAGCTTTATTGCCCTATCTGTTGCCTGATCCAATATGTCTTGTCCTAATATTTTACTGTACTGTCTCCCATGCAAATTGCTAAGTTCAAATTTAAGCTGGAAATGCTTACGATATATCAAAACCACTTGTTGACTGAATCTTTCATGATCTTTCCTACACAACATTTTTGTTGCCCTTGTAACTTATGAGTACTTTGCTTCCAGAGTCTTCATAATGCCATAAACAATTTCTTTTTATGAATAAAACCTGGACTGCTGTAGGATTTTAACACTCCAAAAAGTGATATTATTCAAGTTGCATGAAAACATTCAGCCCATCTTCTTATCCAGAACTTTTCTTTGAGAGGGATTAAGCACAGTGGTTAAAACCACTTTTATGCTACTGATACAAATGGAGAATATAAGTAATATAATAAAGGATCCCACTTACTGGGAGGAAACTGATGAACCATGTCAATGGGATGGAAGTCACCAAATCCTCCCCCCTGACCGCCCCCATATATTTATACCCCTGGTCAGGACTTCCTTGGCATGACTCCCTCTCTGAGTTTGTCTGCACTTCCCTCTCAAGTGTGTACTTTTGTTTCAATAAACTTCCTGTGTTTTCTTGAAAAAAAATTAGCTACAACTAGTACCTGTTGAATTTTTAACTACTCTAGTATTTGTTTAGCTTTCAAATTACATTTATCTTCTCTGGGCATTCTCAAATATTTACGTTTTTATTATTATTTTTTCTCAAATTTCCTAGTTCTTAGCTCTGGGAAAATATAAAATGTTCCACAATGTTCTTAAATGGGGAATGACAGTGCACGTGGTTTATAATTTCTGCTTTCATAAATTATAAGATCTAGGAGAAAAGATAACCACTGGAGCTATGTAAACCCTTAAATGCTCTATATTATAAAAAAAATAGGTTCTATTGCTCTAACATAGTAGGCTATAATTGTGTAACCCTCCACTTACACAGGGTTATATGTAACCCCCCATTTACTCTGACCACTTGGATCACTAATTTTCTGGTATGTTAGGTGGTGTCAGTAATATTACATTTGCGCGTGTCAGGAACTTCTTCAACAGGATAAGATCAATCAATCAATCAATCAACCAATCAATCAAACAAACAAACAAACAGACAACATCTCTTGTATCCACTAGATGGTGTCCAATAGTCCTCTCATGGTAGATAAACTGCCCATGATCTCTAGATTTTATATATCCACATCCTGTCTAGTTTCTATTCATTCAGATGTGAAATGTTTAACTACAAATCAATCTATACAATTAACATGGAAAATTTTGATGATCAAGAGCTTTCAAATAAATATTTTAGCATACAGAGGAAAGACATTCAAAATATATATTATTAGTAGTATTATAAATAGAAATAGTGATAGAAATAAAAAAGTATTTGTCTTGGGCGATGGTGGAGATGGACAGGACAGGGACATAAGGGAACATTTTTGGTGACAGAAATGTTTATCTTGCTTTTGGTGGTAGGCAAAACTCATTAGATTTGCACAGTTAAGATATGTGAATTTCACTGTATACCAAATATTCTTCATTAAAAATAAATAAAATAAACATGTTGAAATACAACATAGGAGAGAAAAACAGGGAGGTATTAGAATACAAAATTTCAGTTAAACAAAATAAATAACTCCTAGAGATTTACTGTATAGCATAGTACCTATATTGAATGATATTGTATTATATACCTATTTTTTTTCTAAGAAGGTAATTTTTATGTTCAGCAATAATAATAACAACAATAAATAAGAGGGTGGGAGGAAACTTTTGGAGGTGATAGATAGATTTATGGCATAGATTGTGGTGATAATATCATGGTGCATGTTTATCTCCAAACTCATTAAATTGTATACATTAATTATGTACAGCTTTATGTATGTTAAAATACAAAATAGAAAAAACAATGTTATATCTTCTCTCCATTCCAATGGTCATTTCCTTTAATCTTTAACATAGTGTAGCAAATTAGTTAAGTACCCTACTTTCTTCTAGCCAGCATATTATTCCTGCCAAAAAGAATGTATCCTTCTAAGAAACTTTATTTTATTTATTGTAAAAGGAATGTATCCTCAGGAAAGAAAATTTAGGGGAAAGATAAAAGTAGACAAAAGTAATCTACTGCGCAAACATCTTGTTTCTTTTAATTGCTCAATATTTGTGGGATGAAAAATAATTGTTTTAACACCAAATACATATATAGATATAAAGATAGATATCTATCTATATCATCTTGATGACCCAAATACATAGATAGATACATCAATCTTGATTATCAAAATATTAGAATTCAGTAGATACATTTATTTTTTATTCTTAAATCTAACAAACATTAGTAATAATAGGTAGCATTTAAACAGCTTTATTGAGATATAATTCGCATGTTATAAAATTCACCAATTTAAAGTGTACAATTCAATGGCTTTTAGTATATTCAGAGAGTTACCCATTATCAGCACAATCATATTTAGAGAATTTTCAATTTACCCAAAAGAGGATTTGTACCACTTAGCATCAGTTAACAATCCCCACATGCGCACTGACCATAGGCAACCACTAATCTACTTTCTATTTCAATAGATTTGCCTATTCGGGACATTTCATATATGTAGAATCATACAATATGTGACCTATTGTGTCTAGCTTCTTTCACTTAGCGTAATGTGTTCATGTTTTATCCATGTTGCAGCATATATGAGTACTTCATCCCCTTTGATGACAAAATAATATTCCATTATATGCATATACCACAATGTGTTTAGGTAGTCATCAGTTGATGGATATTTAAGTTGTTTCCACCTTTTTGCTAGTGTGAATATTGCTGATGTGAACATTTGTGTACAAATATTTATTTGAGCAACTGTTTTCAAATCTCTTGGGTGTATACCTAGGAGTGGAATTGCTGGATCATATGGTGACTTGATGTTTAACATTTTGTGGAACCGCCAAACTGTTTTCCAAAGTGGCTGCAACATTTTACATCCACACCATCAGTGTTTGAGGGTGCTATTAGGTTGGTGCAAAAGTAATTGCGGCTTTTGCAGTTATTTTTAACCTTTTAAACCGCAATTACTTTTGCACCAACCTAATAATTTCTCCACATCCTTGCTTTTTCAGTGATCTGTTTTGTTTTTTTGTGTGTGTTTTTTGTTTGTTTGTTTGTTTTTGTGTGTGTGGGTGTGTGTGTGTGTGTGTTTTAATTAAAACTACCCTGGTGGCTATGAAATGGTATCTCCTTGTGTTTTACATTTGCATTTCCCTCATGGCTAATGAAATTGAGCATCTTGACATGTGCTTATTGGTCAGTTGTATATCTTTTTTGGAAAATTGTCTATTCATATCCTTTGGCCACTTGAATGCATTGTCTTTTTTGTTATTGAGTTTAACTTGAGATGGGGTGAAGTTGACTAGGGCTCCAGTATTGTCAGCCTGTTGTACCTGGAGTAGAACTTCTATCCTTAGGTTAGTGTCTGAGTGGAGATATTGAGCCCCCAATTTCTTGGTTGCATTCACCAGAAATTTATTCTCTTCAATTTACAGTTGGAGGGGCTTAGACATGCTGGCAGCTTGCTCCTCTTGCTGAGATATGTTGTATTATTTTCCAAGGGCTGCCATACCAAAATACCACAGACTGGGTAGTTTAAACAACAGAAATTTATTCTCTCACAGTTCTGGAAGCTAAAAGTACGAAAATCAAACTGTTGGCAGGGCCATACTTCCCTAGGAAGGCTCTAAGAAAGAATCCTTTCTTGCCTTTTCCTCCTTTCTGGTGGTGGCCAGAAATCCTTGACATTCCTTGGCTTGTAGCTGCATCACTCCAATCTCTGCCTTTGCCTAAGTTTCGAAAAGGCCTTTTTCCCTGTGTCTCCCCTATATCTCTGTATAACAAATCTTCCTTTCCTTTCTCTTACAAAGACACTGGTGATGGACTTAGAGCCCACCCTAATCCAGTATAACCTTATCTTAATTACATCTGCAAAGACTATTTCCAAACAAGGTCACTTTTACAGGTAGCAGGAGCTAGAACTTGAACATATCATTTTGGGGGACACAAATCAACCAAGACACACAAGTAGCCCTTAATGAGGAGGTGAGGGGAGAGGGTGAACTGTCTTCTTGTCCCCACCCACCCAGAGAGGAGCTTCCTTCATGCTGACCTGGGGATAGGGAACTGGTCATGTCTCAAATGCCACACATTCTCACTATTCCTAGTGAATTTCAGTACATTTTCTTGAACAAATGTTTTGTTTTTTGTTTGTTTGTTTGTTTGTTTTATTTGCTGTATGCCATTCACACAATTTCTGGAGACTTTAGATGCTTGTTTTTATAGTTTTCATTAGCTTTGCTTGTTTCCCTAAGGAACAGACTGTGGAGCTCCTCGCACTACCATTTTAAAAGTAGAACGTTCCAATAATAGCATTTTAAATCTTTTTCTATGTGACAGAAACTAAACATTTCACCAATAATAATTGCATCTTCAGCACTATATTATAACTTGGGTTCACTTATTAACCCAATTTTATATACAAGGAAACGAAGGTCCTGTATCCTGTGTCGGAGTGGCATGACTGAAGGAACTTGTGAAGGGATGTACACCACTGTCACAGTCTAACTGAATGTCAAGTTTCTTTGCTTTAAAATATAAGTAACTTCCTTCAGTAGCATTACTTAAGTTATGGAATGCCAATAAGCTCTGATAGGAACTTACATGAATTAATATAAATATGCTGAAATTATTACAGCTGAAATGATCTGATGTTTTAAATTTGCATTAAAATAATCCCATAGTAGGGTGGAGAGTGGGTGGTACAAATAAAAGAATCGCCTTAATTGTATACCTGTTGAAGCTGGGTAATGTGTATACAAAGTTTTACTATGCTATTCACTCTACGTTTGAAGTTTTCTACAATAAAAATGTTAAAGGATAAGCCTTCAAAAGAAAAAAGAAAAATTAGTTTCTCTAAAAGTGCCATTTATTAGACTATATGGTCTATGAAAAAACGATCAAAGGCACCTTTGTAAAAAGCCTGAAACCACTAAGAGTTCTTTGGACACTGGTGATTTTTGGATACCAGTCTTTATATGGTATGTTTTACAAAGATTTTCTCCCACACTGAGACTTGTCTTTTCATTCTCTTAACACTGTCTCTTGCAGGGCAGTTTTTAATCTTAATAAAGTTCAGATTATCAATTTTATTATATGGACTGTGCTTTTGGTATTGTATCCAAGAAGTCATCGCTAAACCCCAGGTCACCTAGAGTTTCTCCTTTATTATCGGTATCTTCTAGGAATTTTATACTTTTGAATTTTACATTTAGGTTTTTGATTCATTTTGAGTTAATTTTGGTGAATACTGTAAACTCTGTCTACATTTATTTATTTAATTTGTTTGTTTATGTATTTCCTTCCCTCATTCCTTGTTCCGTCACTCACTCTCTCCCTCCCTTCTTTCCTTCCTTTCTTTACATGTGGATGTCCAGTTGTTCCATTATAATTTATTGAAAAGATTACACTTTCTCCATTAAACTGTCTTTGTTCCTTGGTCAAGGATCAGTTGACTATATTCATATGGTTCTATTTGTGGGCCCTCTATTCCATTCCATTGATCCATTTGTCTATTCTTTCACAAATGCCATGTTATCTTCCTTACTGTAACATTATAATAAGCCTTGAAGTAAAACAGTGTCAGTCCTCCAAGTTTGTTCTTCTCCTTTAATATGGTGTTGGTTATTCTGGGGCTTTTGCCTTCCACATAAACTTTAGGATGAGTTTGTCAAAATACACAAAATAACTGGCTGGGATTTGGAAAGAGATTGCACTGAATCTATAAATCAAGATGGGAAGAACAGAATACCTTAATAACAATGAATATTCCTATCCATGCACATAGAATGTCTTCATTTATTTAGATTGTCTTTGATTTCTTTCATCAGAGTTTTTTTTTTTTTTTTTTTTTTTTACTTTTCCTCAAATAGATCCTTGTACATATTTTGTTAGATTTGTATGACGGTATTTCAATTTGGGGCTCAAATGTAAAAGGTATTGTGCTTCTAATTTCTAATCCAAATTGCTTACTGTTGCTATATAAGAAAGTGATTGACTTTTTGTACATTTACCTTGTATCCTGCAAATTGGGTATGATTTATTAGTTCATTGAGTTTATTTTGGGTCTATTCTTTGGGATTTTCTAAATAGACAATCATGTGATCTTTGAACAAAGTGTTTTTAAAATTGTGGTAAAATACACATTACATAAAATTAACCATTTTAATTATTTTTAAGTGTACAATTCAGTAGTGGCAACTAGGTTCACATTGTTATGGAATTATTCTCCAGAGCTTTTTGTCTTGCACAACTGAAGCTCTATACCCATGAAAGAACTCCTCATTTCTCCTGCCCCCAGACCCTGGCAACCACCTTTCTACTTTCTGTTCTATGAATTTAACTACTCTAGATATTTAATATAAGTGGAAATAAGTGGATTCATACAGTATTTGTCTTTTTCATGGCTGGCTTAGCTCACTTAGCAGGATGTCCTCAAGGATTATCCATGTTGTAACATGTGTCAGAATTTCCTTAATTTTTAAGGCTGAATACTAGTTCATTGTATATATCACATTCTGTTTATTCACTCATCCATCAGTGGACACTTGGGCTGCTTCCACCTTTTGGATATTATGAATAACGCTGCTATGAACACGGGTATACAAATATCTCAAGACCTTTTGATATGTACCAAGGATTTCAATAGGTATCAGACACTAAGGTTCTTCTATAGTCTTTGATTTTGACTCCCTTGATTATGTCTTGAAGTTGCCCCAAAGACTTCTTAAATCCATCTAAAATGCAGTGTTTCTTTCTTTTTTTCAGTTGTATTCCTCTCTTATTATACAGGATCCCTAGTGATGTGGTGGTGAGATATGGTGGAGGGGAGGTATTCTATATCCCTACGATTAAGTCTCAGTCTTTTAAATGACTCTTTGTCCATGGCCTGTGACTTTGACCAGTGCTTCTTAGTTTTGTTGTTTTTTTTTCCCCCTAGGACTCACAGGAAAGCTAGAAGGTGTTGGAATTGAGTATTTTTCTCTTCCAGGTTTCTAAGGCTTGGTAAAACTCAAGTGAGTTAGGCTCTGGTAAGATAGTTTCTCTTGAGGGTGCACCTTGTTAAGAACTGAATACTCTGGACATATTTTTAAATGGCTACATTTCCCCTCTCCCTGCTACAGGCACAAAGCGATTTTTCGCTGATGTTCAAGAGTCATGAGAGAGTGGGGGGCTCCTCTAAGACTGCACTCCCCTGGAGTTTTTAACTTTCAAAGTTGTCTACCTTGAACCTCCAGCAATTGTTAGTTACAGATTAGGTTTCCTGCTTTGGTACCTGTTCCCAAGGAGTTTTCTGTTTCTGGGCTTCTGCTCTGATACCTGATTCTCTTTCTCTGCCTGTCTATTCAGTTCTGGGGGCAGCATTTGCCCTGTGACCTCAGTTTTCTGATGAATCTAAAAAAGTTGTTGATTTTCAGGTTGTTCAACTTTTTTCTTGTGTGAATGAGAAAAGGGACATCCAAACTCTTTACATGATGAACCAGAAACCAGAAGTCTAAGCTAATGATATTTTTAAAACATAAATCTTACCATATCATCCCTATGCTTAAAACCCTTCAATAGCTCCTTATTTCTTTTATATAAACCTAAATCTTAAATATTTCCCAAAGGAGGTGGCTGGCTATCTCAGTTGGTTAGTGCATGGTGCTAATAACACCGAGGTTACTCATTCTATCTCTGCATGGGCCACTGTGACCTCACTCCTTAAAAAAAAAAAAAAAAAAAAAAAAAAAAAATTTCCCATAGATCTTGGTGTTTCTTTCTCCTAAACTTGAAGAGAAGTCAGGCCAGGGAATATTTTCTTGTCTGAGAGAGAAGTACTCTTGATTATCTACTTCAATAGAATGTCATCCTCCTCTGAATATTCAAAGAAGCAATATCCACTGGAGCATATCACTAGATTGTTTTCCCACCAACAATCTAAATGTAAAACAATTGAATCTCATCAAAGCAGGATTTAAAAAAAAAAAAAGCGAAATTGGGCATATGACAAAAATCCATATGTTGAGCTCAGTTATTACTCAGTAAAATGGTGGTACTAAAACCAATTTATTTCAAAGCCAAGAAATTAGCCTTAAAGATTGTGAATGTTAATTGTGTTAAAATGTAATTAATTGCAATATTAGTACACTCATCTTAAGTTGTGACATAGTGACAAAATACAGAAGATTGAAATAATTGTTTTTTAAATTTACGTAAAATGAAAATGTCTTCATCATTTTTCTTACATATCAATTTAGTTCAGCAAATAATTGTTGGTGACAGAATTTTGGACTAGGTATAGATATTTGAGGGTGATCTTTATTTAATATCACATCATTTATTAATTCCCAATGATAGATTTAATATTCACCTAAGTGAGATATGAATCATATGTCAAATGCCAAAATTTGTAAAAAGCCACATTAAAAAAACAAAATCATCTCTCCTCACATCCAAATACAAAGTAAGACTCTATTAACTCATGTCTACCCATTACGATGAACATCAGCCTGTAGCTTACCAGATCTAATACACTTGTTTTAAAGGAAAACTAACTAAATAAAGAGAAATCAATAAGGTTATATGAATTCATTTTTCTCTGTTTTCTGCTTTATATTTAGTTTGAATATAAAGGTCATTTATTTTCAAGAAAATGATTTTGAACTTATTTATTTAAAAATATATTTGTCAATAAAATGACTTAAATTATTAGCTCCTAAGTTTTCTCAAAACTACTTTTTAGGACAGCATGGCCCAGGAGCAGCTACTTCGCCACAAATTTTTTAGATTCTGAGTAAAATGTTTTTGTTGCTAGAATTAAGGGGGACATCCAATAACTCATTGATGCAAAGGAAAAGTAAAATGCGGAAAAACAATGGTATGTAAATTGGGGAAATAATAAGTTATTATAAAAGCATTTTAAGATTCATGTTTTGTTCAAGGGTGTGTAACACATTTAGTGCAAATTTTGTTATGTATGCATAGTCAAAATTTTAGGGAAACCAACGAAAGAATAAAAATAGGGTGTACAAATTGTATATTAGCATGGTGAAAAATAAAATTAACAAACTCCAATTCTTAAAAAGTAATAAACAAGAAAAAGGAACATAGAAAGAACAGGACAAATACAAAGCAACAGCAAGATGGTAGTAGCGAATTTCCATATAAAAGTAATCACAGAACTAAATTCACTAATTAAAAGAGATGATTGGAATGTTTAAAGATTCTCAGCTGTATTTAAAATGTAAGGGCATGACAAATGTTAGAATAAAAGGGGGGCAGTAAATGAGGGTAAATGGGATCAAATATATGGTGATGGAAAGAGAACTGACCCTGGGTAGTGAACACGCAATGTAATATACAGATGATGTATTACAGAATTGTACACTTGAAACCTATGTAACTTTACTAACCATTGTCACCCCAATAAACTTTAATTAAAAATAAATCAGTACAATTGCAAGAAGGTATTGCCCATTTCACCAACATAGTGAGGAGAGTCAATACAGATCTCTCAAAAGATTTGAAAAAAAATGTACTAGCTTTGAAAAACTAAATAAGCTTGATTTGTTAGACTTACATGAAAACACTGCAACAAACAAATGGGAAAAAAGCATGTTGAACATTAATGAAAACTGACTACCATAAAACAAGTCTTATAAAACCATTATGTTTCATTGTAAGCATTTCTAAATAATTCTATAAATCTCATAGAGATGACTAAAGGAACTAAACATGGTAAATATTCATAGCATACTAGACAATATCCTGATATTGTGTAAGTCATCCCCTTCCCAAAGATTGCTGAGCTCTTTCCTTAAAGTGAATATTAAAAGGTAAAATGTCTGCATCACTTTGAACTTTCATTTCAAACCCAACTTCAAAGTTATAAACATAGGACCATACTTTTTTTTCCTATAAGTTTCTGTATCTGCTAATCCATTGGCTTATCCATGTGGCACCCTGTCTCAAGATTATTAGGATGAAATCAGATATTTCTCACCATCCTAATCACAGAAAATCAAAACCTAAAATGACTCTCAAAAATGTCAGGTATTTATAGTTCCAGTCCCTTTTTAGACAACTGGTCTACAAATCACCAAACAACTTCAGGGTTAAGAAACATACGGACGTTGGGTTTAGAGAGGATTTTATGAATTTGACCTAAAAAGCAAGTGGAAGTGGAGTAAAATAAAAAGTAAATGAATGGGACTTTATCAAACTAAAGAGCTTCTGCACAGCAAAGGAAATGCTCAACAAAACAAAGTGGCAACCAACAAAATGGGAGAAGATATTTACAAAAAAACAGCTCCAATAAGGGGCTAATATCCAAAATATATAAGGAACTCATAACACTTAACAACAACAACAGAAACAACCCAAACAAAAAATGGGCTGAGGACCTAAACAGAGATTTCTCCCAAAAAGACATACAAACACCAACAGATATACGAAAAAATGCTCACCTTCACTAGCTATTAGGGATATGCAAATCAAAACCACAATGAAATACCACCTCACATCTGTTAGTATGGCGATTATCAACAAGACAAATAATAACAAGTGTTGGAGAGGCTGTGGAGAAAAAGGAACCCTCAAACACTGTCAGTGGGAATACAGACTGGTGCAGATGTTATGGAAGGCAGTGTGGAGGATCCTCAAAAAATTACGAATAGAATTACCATATGACCCAGCAATCCCTCTCCTGGGTATATAAAAAAAAATCTGAAAACATTTATCCCTAAAGATATATGTACCCCTATGTTCATTGCAGCATTATTCACAGTGGCCAAGACATGGAAAGAACAAAAGTGTCCTTTGATAGATGATTGGATAAAGAAGATGTGGTCTATATACACAATGAAATACTACTCTGCCATAAGAAAAGATGAAATGCTGCCATTTGCAATGACATGGATGGATCTTGAGATTATTATGCTAAACGAAATAAGTCAGGAAGAAAAAAATTGAGGACCATATGACGTCATTCTATGTGGGATATAAAACTGAAAGCAACAAATGAGCAAGACAAACAAACAAAATATCATAGACACAGACAACAGTTTAGTGGTTACCAGAGGGTAAGGGGGGCGTGGTAGAAAAGGATAAAAGGTGTCAAATATATGGTGATGGAAGGAGAACCGACTCTGGGTGGTGAATACACAATGCAATAGATAGACGATGTCTTACAGAATTGTACACTTGAAACCTATATAATTTTACTAACCAATGTCACCCCAAAAAATTTCATAAACATTAGAAAAGAAAAGAAATGGCATTTGGTATATATTGGTAAATAGTATTAGGTTTAACTAACTTTTTATTCTCTTTAATTTCACATATTTAAAAAAGAAATCTCATTAAACAGTGTGTTGTGTTGTAATAAATTATACATACTATATTTGTTTTCCATGGTAATTACTGGAAGCACATAGCTTTGCCATTTACAAACAGCTAAATTAGCACAACCACATTAAAAAACTGTTTCTGAGGAGCTTTTTCTTTTTTCTTGGAGCATCAACCAATGGTTTAAGGTCATTGTGGCCATTTAGATATACAATTAGCTATATAATACTAAAGACAACTTGCTAGATGCTTTTTTTTCTTATGGCACCTCAGGTGATTATATTGGCTTCCTCCTGAGTATAAGTGTCACGAGCATCTGCTAGGCTCACAGACCGTACTGCAGTCTATTACTGCAAGTCAGCGGGACTAACCCCCCAGAGACTCTCAGACCCCCAGGATCTACCTGGCACTGACTGAGACCTCCACTGTAGCCCTGGCTTCGATTGAGAATTAAGGCAAACACACAGGTCTAGGGCCTTTCCATATGCTCATTTATTCACACAGAAAAGGCAGTGGGAAGAATAGCTTCCTTAACATCAATATCACAATATAATTATAGCAATATGGCCATCAATATAGCAATAACAAGTTAGTAAAGTATTTTGATAATGAACCAGTCCCAGAGTCAATCAGAATCTGGTGTGCAGGGCGGCTGGTCCAGGAGGTGGGTCCGGCAGAGGTTTGGTCTGAATCTGATGGAACAAGCAGGTTTTTGGAGCAGAGGAGCAGCGTGGTCACCTCTCAGTGGAGACCCGCTCTCTGAGATATCCAAGTCCTGAGTTTTCAAGGACTTCGGTAGAGTCAAATGACGTCACCTTATCACTCCTCACATACGTGTTCCCTTCAGTCTATGCAGCTACTGCACCGTCCATCTGGAGGCTGCTTACTTGTTGTTTATATTCATGGAGAATTTCCACAGCCCTCAGTGTCCAAGATGGAGTCACTCTTGCTCATATAAAAACACAATTTTCAGGGGTGCTTTACACAGTAAGTGATTAAATGGCATAATCCTAGGTATGGTTTATAAAGCTATTTATAGGACAATTTTAGTTTTGAGTAATATTATTTTAGCTATGTATCTTATTTATAAGAGATTTTTTGTAATACCTTTTGTTAGGGTAAGCTAAAGGATAGCATTATTTGAGTTTATGTTGGTATTAAGTACTACTCCTTGATGTTTTTAGAAATTTAGTTGATAACTTTGCATCTACAGAACTAAATCAAAACTAAAATTTGAACATTCTACTTTGTTCTGCCATATAATTTGCCGGTTGGAAATTAATTTTAGAATTTCAGGAGTGTAATTCGTTTGCCATGTAGGTGTACCACGAGTATGTTCTTATCTCTAACCAGGGAAAAATAAATGGGAAAGATCACTTAATGCAACATTGAGGCTATATCCCTTATACATCTGAAATAAAAATTATATCTGAAAACTTTGACCCACTTTTCTTTCTCTAATATTTTTATCACAACAGTTGTATTGATCAGTTCTATGGTTCTCTTACTCTTTTATTACTTTTTCTTCTTCTTGAAGGTAGAAAAATGGTGCTAATTCATATTTTGAGAAGCACTTAAAATCTTCATAATGTCCCTTTGTTAAATGAGTCATTCGAGGTGTAGGCAAAACTACTGCCCAACTTTGATCATTTTTAAATGATATTTCATTGTTGTTTCAAAGATATGCTAATGAAGTAAGTGGGGTAGAATGATGTACTAAAATACCTAAAACTATTAAACCAGATCAAGTGATAGAATATAGAAAGCATGTCTATGCAGAACTTTTCTACATTAAAAAATGCTTTAATTAATACTCAGTGCAATCTAAAAATACCTTTACAGATGATGATCCACGGGACTGAGAAAATTAATAAATTCATATTCCACTGAATCTTAGACCTATGACTACTATTTTTGTCCCAATTTTTGCTTATTTTATCACTGTATGGCAAGTAAATAAATAAGTTTTGAATGAGCTGAATCATGCAGAAAATCTTAATGCATAACAAAATATGTTTTTTTTCTTTACAAAAGAGGTTAAATATTTAAATCATCTTTCCTTCTCAAAATACACTTTAGATGAATTAGAACAATAATCCTTTAAAACTACACTAGAGAAACTGGACTGCTATCTGTCACCATGTACAAAAATTGATTCAAAATGGATCAAAGACTTAAGCATAAGACCTGAAACAATCAACTGTACAGAAGAAAACATAGGTACTAAACTTATGGACCTTGGGTTCAAAGAGCATTTTATGAATTTGACTCCAAAGGCAAAGGAAGTAAAAGCTAAAATAAATGAATGGGACTGTATCAAACTTAAAAGCTTCTGCACAGCAAAAGAAACCATCGACAAAATAAAGAGGCAACCAACTGAATGGGAGAAGATTTTTGCAAACAGTGCCTCCGAGAAGGGGCTAATATACAAAATACACAAGGAACTCATAAAACTCAACCACAAAAAAACAAACAACCCAATTGAAAAATGAGCAGAAGACCTGAAGAGACATTTCTCCAAAGAGGACATACAAATGGCAAATAGACGTATGAAAAAATGCTCAACATCACTAATCATCAGAGAAATGCACATCAAAACCACAATGAGATATCACCTCACCCCAGTCAGAATGGCTATCATCAACAAGACAAATAGTAACAAGTGTTGGAGAGGCTGTGGAGAAAAAGGAACCCTCATACACTGTTGGTGGGAATGCAGATTGGTGCAGCCATTATGGAAGGCAGTGTGGAGATTCCTAAAAAAATTATGAATAGAATTACCATATGACCCAGCAATCCCTCTCCTGGGTATCTTCCCACAAAATCTGAAAACATTTATACATAAAGACAAGTGTGCTTCAATGTTTATTGCAGCTTTATTTACGGAGGCCAAGGCATGGAAACAACAAAATGTCCTTCGATAGATGAATGGATAAAGAAATTGTGGTATATATACACAATGGAATACTATTCGGCGGTAAGAAAAGATGAAATAGTACCATTTGTGACAACATGGATGGATCTTGAGATTATAATGCTAAGCGAAATAAGTCAGACAGAAAAAGTAGAGAACAATATGATTTCACTGATATGTGGTATATAAACCAAAACAACAAAAGAACAAGACAAACAAATGAGAAACAAAAACTCATAGACACAGACAATAGTTTAGTGGTTACCAGAGGGTAAGGGGGGAGGAAGGGTGGTAGAAGAGGGTAAAGGGTATCAAATATATGGTGATGGAAGGAGAACTGACTCTGGGTGGTGAACACACAATGTGATTCATAAAGGATGTAATACAGAATTGTATACCTGAAATTTATGTAACTTTACTAACAATTGTCACCCCAATAAACTTAAATAATAAAAAAAATAAACTACCATAGAGAAATATCTTAAAGTTTGGCCCTGACAAAGACAATTTTTCAAAAGCTTGTGGTGATTATAATAATCAAATTGTATCATTTACATTAATGGATCATTATTCTGTTATTTACCATTAATAATATCCCTTCATGATCATGAAACTTCATGAGGAGAGAAAAGATAACTGAGAAGTATTTTTAATCACTAAATTGTTCATATGGTCAGGACATTAAATTTCATAAGTGCTCTGAATGTAGGAAAATATACTAGTGTTTGAATTCATACTGTTTAATAAAATTTTATTTGGCTGCAGTTCAATTTTTAAAATTGCTTCCTTTTAGATAAATACCGATACCATCGATGCTTTTTGAGAGGGAAGAAAATAGTTTGTCAAAGGAACAGTTGAATTTAGCAAATTAGAATAGTTGTAGTTTTGTGCTGATCTTGGTTTTCTAGAATTCTTTTAAGAGCTGGAAGGGAGATCCCAGTTTTAACTGGGCAAAAAGATGAATGCTGTGGAAAAAAATATGTATTTCATACATGGGAGGAGATATAAAGAAATTAAAAAAAATTGTTTTGAACATGGGGAAAATGAATCAAAGATGTTAAGAAGATACAGAATCAGCTATAGTAAAGTTTCGATAAAGGCAATTTATCTTTTGTATACTTAACACTGCCCTTCTCTATAGAGTTTTCCTCTTGTAACTTGTAGCACTATAAGGAGAAAAGTTAACGAATCATTAACCTTAATTATTATTAGAGGAATAATTATTAATTATTATTAGAGGTTACAAGAGGAAAACTTACATATTCAAAGGGATACAAAAAGAAAAATTTCAAAGTAATAAATCTCTAATGGTGGAATTTAAGTCATCATGGCTTTTGGTTGGGGACCTTCATCTTGAGTTGAGGAGCCCCTAGGCTACTCTTTGCATTATCTTGCATACATGACTGTGCTAGACTACATTCCTTGCTGTAGCAAGGAGTGTCCTTTTTTAATGAATCTACTCTTTGGCTTTTTTCTTTCTTTCTCAACAACATTTTGTGCCATACTGAAGGGGAATTAAGGTCAGGTTGTAGAAGGTTGTTTCTCTCAAACTATTCAAATAGTGACATTCTGAAATCTCAAGAGACAAAAGTTGGTAGGACAGAAAATGAATACTGACAAATGAACAGCCCAGTTCTCTACCAGACCTGTTACATGGATATATAAGAACAGATGCTGTTGGTCTCCTTAAGGCATTCATGACTCAAAGGAGTAGGAAAGGCAGGCAGGTGTATTCATACACAGAAACCAGCAGCTATGGCTTCGGTTTCATAAGCAGTAGTATTGCCAGCTAGCTTCAAGGTGATGCCTAGGCTGATGTCCTTGATCAATTCTAGGCTTTCCTAAACCCCAAATATTTAGGTCCAAGTAGGTTCATCTTCCTTTTGTTTTCTTAGTCTTTTTTTGCTTCTGATCAGCATAGTAAAGTTATGCATTCTGTTGGGTACTGAGATCAGTGTGTGATAAAATGCAACACATTGGAACAAATAAGAAAAAGGGTGGCATTGAGCTGATAGAGTATTCACTGTAAACTTCTGTTTCCTCAAATAATAATGCTTACCTCAAGACGTTGTAAGATTAAATGAGATGGCATTTGCAAAGTGCTGAGCACAATACCCAACACATTGCAGCCGTTTAATTACAATTTTTCAGCTCAAACAACTCAGGTATGAATCAATTTTGTATATTGACAAAATATAAAATTTTATTTGTGGAACATTTGATTTGATTAACAATCTCTACAGCTTTAAAAAATAAGTTTTAAAATCACTGGTCTCATTAATTTCAAAAAACCTTTCCAGATCTAAGGTTGTATAATGTTTACATCCTAGTTTCCCCTATAGAGTATTTTGCTTAATTTTTCTAACAGGTGCTATAACATTTGTGAACTAAACTAAGATGGATGGAAAGCAACTGACTACTGACAGAGTCTCCATTGAAAAGACTAATAGGACCTTTAACACTGGTAATAGGTAAGAGTATTTTAGAAAGTACCTAAACAAACATTTTTGTAATAATAATTTTGTTAATTATAAAGTATATTACAAGGAATACAACTAACACAGAATACATGACTAAAATTGAGTTAATTTTTAGTGGGTAAATAATGGAGGGAAGAAAATGGAAAATATGATGAAGATAGCCCTTAAACAACCAATGACTAGAAAACATTGTCTTGGTTCATCCTAGCATTATATTAGGACTTCTTAAAAAATACACGATTGAGAATATAAATTTTTCCGTACATACACAAATAAAATAAAACAGTCTGATATGCGAAGTATGTTTGTCTAAAAAGAGATTTGTGACTATAGAACCAGATTATTTCATTCTCACTAAACCAATTATTAATTATTGTGGCAAATTCTTTGCATATTACCAGTTCTAATCTTTAGTAAATTGAAAGTATGATCTGAATTTCTCAAAAAAGCATCATTTATAATTGTACTTCTGTTTATCTATTTCAATTGCATGTAAATTTTTCTAATTAAATTTACTGAGAAAAATATTAATAAAATTATAAACTAAAATTTCTTCAAATTGTGTAATTTTGGGGGGCCTGAATCTATAATATTGAGAAAAGTGAAAAGAAGAGCAAATTAAATGAACAGGAAAATAAAAACATTTATTTTTAGAGCAGTGAAAGTACAGTTACCTGCTTTGTCTTTTCTGGTGCCAGGCAAACTGCATGGGTAATTATAAAAATACCCTACAGGAGACGTTTGGTGCACTTTATTTTGATCCTTGAAACTTAATATCATCAAGACTAATCATCTTCATAATATAAGCAAGATAATAGCATATACAACTTTATCCCAAGGAATTGTAGGTCTAGATACTAATCCCAAATCTTCTTACATTTCACTTTATTTGAAATCTAGAAGAGGTTGTTGATCTAGAGAGTGGAATAATACATATAAAAGCTGTTTATATGGACAGTATTGTTTTATGCACAATTCCTGCATTATAAACAATTAAATTGAAATTCTAAAATTAAGTCTGGGAAACTACTATATATACTTCCATTTCAAATGCTAGTATATAATAAATGGTAGTGGCTCTATGAAGAATATATAAAAGTCCACTAATAATGAAATAATATATTTGATTAGCTTTCTAATGGTAAAAATACTTAAGAAAAAAGTTGAAAATTAAGTAAGAATAGCTGGAAGACCTAGTAAACAGTATTGGTTAAATAAATCAAGATGGAAAGAGAGTGGTCGACTATTGTTATTCCTTCTATTTAAAGGACTAAGAGGTTATATGAGAGAACATAAAACCAGATTAAACAGAAATCTAGTCTAAGTAAAGCTGCTTGTAGATACACATTGAAGAAAGGAATGGGTGGGGGTTAAGGGGTAAAAACTCACAGTGAAGGCATTGTGATAGGCAGAATAATACCCTCCCAAAGATGCCCATACTCTAGTTCCTAGAATCTGTGAATATATTCCATTACATGGCAAAAGGGACCCTGCAGATGTGATTAAGGTGATGAACCTTTAGATATAGAGATTATTCTGGACTAGCCAGGCAGAATCAGTCTAATCATATAAGCACTTAAGAACAGAAGTTCTTTCTAGGCTATGGCTTAAAAAGAAATATGATGACAGAAGAGGGTTCACAGAGAGATTCAAAATTGCTGGCTTTGAAGATAAAAGGTGACCACAAGCCAAAGAATGTGAGAGACCTTACTTAAGAAGCTAGAACAAACAAGGAAATGGATTTTCTCTAAAGCCTATGAAAAGGAAAGCCACTTTACCAAAACCTAGATTTCAGCATCATAAGATCATGTTGGACCTGTGATATACTGAACTTTAAGATAATATGTATCATTTTAACCACTTAGTGGAAATTTGTTTCAGCAACAATAAAAATTAATACAGACATTTATCAATTTTTACAAGGGAATTTCATGTACCAATTTATGACACATAAACTATGTGAATTATATATTGTGCTGTGCTGTCAGATTTAAGGCAAGGACATAATATAAATCATGATATATCAAAACAATTGTAATCAAATGTTTGCTATAAAATAATCATACATCATTTGATGATAATAGTAAGGACTAAATTACATTCTGAGAGGAGGACAAAATAAAAATTGATCAAAAAGCTAGGGTAGGGTTGCTAGGATTGGAAAGAGTGTATTATCTCAGAGCTAACCTACAAAGTATGAGAGAGTTTGTTTTTTCAAGTGGTTTTTTGTTTTGTTTTGTTTTGGGGGTTTTTTGTATTATTTTTGGTGGCACGGGTAAAATGAAATCTTTGCAAGGTCACCGAGTGACCACTGACCAAATGGATAGGAGACTTCAGTGACCACTCAAGACAAAAACTACAATATTTGAAATATAAATAAGAATAGTCAATAAACGTACAACTGTACCCAAAGTAAATAATAACAGTCAACTCTGAGAAGGAGAAAGAATCTGATTTCCAGAGTTAACACAATATAATAGTCAAGTTATCAACAACACAAAAATATGAGGCATAGAAAGGAACAGGGACATGTGACCTATTCATAGGCAAAAAAATAAGTTGACGTAAACCATGCCTGAAGAAGTGCAAACATTGGACATAGCAGACAAATACTTTAAATCAACTGTCTTAAATATGCCCAAGGGTTGAAGGAAACCATGGACAAAAAGTTAAAGAAAATGTGGACAAAGAACTAAAACAACAAAAAAAGCAAAAAAAAAAAAAATCGGGGAGAATAATGTCTTAACAAATTGAGACTACCTATAAAGAAGTAGAATTTATAAAAAGGAATCAAATTGAAATTCTGACGTTGAAAATTACAATAGCCAAAAAAAAAAAAAAATTAACTAGAGGATTTACACAGCAGATGTGATCATGCAGAAGAAAGAATCTGTGACCTTAAACATGTCAATTGAAATTATGCAGTCTGAATAGAAAGACAAAAAATGAAGAAAAATGACCAGAGCCTAAGAGATATGAAAGACACTCTCAAGCATATCATCATATGTATTCTGAGAGTATAGAAGGAGAGGAGAGAGCAAAAGATTAGGAAAGAATATTTTAAGAAACAATGGTCAAAAGATGAAAGACATGGATGTATGCTCCCAAGAATTTCAACAGACTACAATCAAGATAAGCTCAAAGAGAACCACATCAAGACCTATTATGGGTGGGGGGTGGAAGATGAGGGTAAGGGGGATCAAATATATGGTGATGGAAGGAGAACTGACTCTGGGTGGTGAACACACAATGGGATTTATAGATGATGTAATACAGAATAATTGTACACCTGAAATCTATGTAATTTTACTAACAATTGTAACCCCAATAAATTTAAAAAAATAAATTTAAAAAAAAACTTGACTTTGTCTTTGAGAAACAGAAACTCATAGACACAGACAATAGTTTAGTGGTTGCCAGAGGTTAATGGGGGCGGGGGGTGGGGGGGTGGGAGATGAGGGTAAGGGGGATCGAATATATGGTGATGGAAGGAGAACTGACTCTGGGTGATGAACACACAATGGGATATATAGATGATGTAATACAGAATTGTACACCTGAAATCTATGTAATTTTACTAACAATTGTCACCCCAATAAATTTAATAAAATAAAAAAAAAACTTGAAAAAAAAGACCTATTATGATCAAGTTAGTGAAAGACCAAGAGAGAATCTTGAAAGCAGCAAGACAGTAGTAGCAACTTTCCACATACAAGAGGTCCACAATAAGATTAACAGCCAATTGTCAACATACAGCATGGTAACTACAGTTAACGATACTGTGTTTTATACTTGAATGCTGCTATAAGAGTCAGTTTTAAACGTTCTCACTATAGCTACAACAATATAATGGTAAATAGGTGAAGTGAAAGCTATGATAACTAACTTTATTGTGGCAAACATTTTGCAATGTGTATGTCTATCAAATCATCATATTGTACACTCTAAAGTTACACAATATTGTATGTAAATTATACCTCAATAAATTTGGAAAACAAAACAAAAAATCTAGTATATTCAGTCAATTATCATTAAAGAATAAGAAATACAATCTGTTGATAGCAAAAAAGGAAAACCAAAAGAAACTATGGAGCCAGAAGGAAGGATGAAATATTTAAACTATTGAAAGGAGAACAATTTGATATAGTCCCATTCATTTATTTTAGCTTTTACTTCCCTTGCCTTTGAGGTCAAATTCATAAAATCATCTTTGAACCCAAGATCCGTAAGTTTAGTACCTATTTTTTTCTTCTATGCAGTTGTTTCAGGTCTTATGTTTAGATGTTTGATCCAGTTTGAGTTAATTTTGGTACACGGTGAAAGATAGCAGTCTAGTTTCAATGTTTTGCATGGGGCTTTCCAATTCTCCCAGCACCATTTATTGAAGAGGCTTTCTTTTATCCATTGTATGTTTTTGGATCCTTTGTCAAAAATTATCTGTCCATATTTATGTGGGCTTATTTCTGGGTTTTCAATAACAGTCCATCAGTCTGTGTGTCTGTTTTTTATGCCAATACCATACTGTTTAGATTCTTGTTGCCCTGTAGTACAAGCTGATGTCAGGGAATGTGATGCCTCCAGCATTGTTCTTTTTTCTTAAGATTGAGTTGACTATTTGGGGTATTTTGGTTCCATACAAATCTGATGGTTTTTTTGTTCTATTTCTTTAAGAAATGCCATGGGGAAAAACTTCCTCACATTCGGTTCGTAGCCTGTTTATTTTGTTGATGGTTTATTTTGCTGTGCAGAAGCTTTTCAGTTTGATACTGTCCTATTCATTTATTTTAGCTTTCACTTTCCTTGACTTTGCCATAACAAAAGATGAAATAGTGCCATTTGCCACAACATGGATGGATCTTGAGATTGTTATGCTAAGTGAAATAAGTCAGACAGAAAAAGTCAAGAACTATATGATTTCACTGACATGTGGTATATAAAACTGAAAACAACAAAAGAACAAGACAAACAAATGAATAAATAAAAACTCATAGACACAGATGACAGTTTAGTGGTTACCAGAGGGTAAGGAGGGAGCGGGGGTGGTAGATGAGTGTAAAAGGAATAAAATATATAGTGATGGAAAGAGAACTGACTCTGGGTGGTGAGCACACAATGTGATACATAAATGATGTATTACAGACTTGTACACTTGAAACCTATGTAACTTTACTAACAATTGTCACCCTAGTAAACTTTAATTTTTTAAAAATGCCATTGGGATTTTGATGGGGATTACATTAAATCTGTATATTACTTTGGGTAATATGGCCATTTTAACTATATTGATTCTTCTAATTCATGAATGCGGAATGTCTTTCCATTTCTCTGTGTCTTCTTCAATTTATTTTAAAAATGTCTTATAGTTTTCAGTGTATAGGTCATTCACATCCTTGGTTAAGTTTATTCATAGGTATTTTATCCTATTTGTTGCAATTGCAAAAGGAATTTTTCAAAATTTCTCTTTCTGAGATTTCATTGTTAATATATAAGCATGCAATGGATTTTTGTACATTTATTTTGTAGCTGGCAACTTTACTGTATTCATTTATTGTTTCTAATAGCTTTTTGGTGGAGTCTTTAGGGTATTCTATATAAAGAATCATATCATCTGCAGAAAGTGACAATTTAACTTCTTCATTCCCAATTTGATGCCTTTATTTCTTACTCTTGCTTGATTGCTCTGGCTAGGATTTCCAATACTATATCAAATAGCAGTGGTGATAGGGGAAAGCCCTGTCTACTTCCTGAATGTAGAGAGAAGGGCTTCAGTTTTTCAATGTCAATTGTGATGTTAACTGAGGGTTTGTCATATATTGCCTTTATTATCTTAAGGTATTTTCCTTCTATACCCATATTATTAAGTGTTTCAATCATAAATGGATGGTGTATCTTGTCAAATGCTTTTTCTCCATCTATTGATATAATCACATAATTTTTCTCTTTTCTCTGTTTATGTGGTGTGTCACACTGATCAATTTGTATATGTTGAATGATCCTTGTGCCCCTGGGATTGAACCCCATTTGATTATGCCATGTAATCTTTTTAATGCATTGTTGTATTTGATATGCCAGAAATTTGTTTAGGATTTTTATATCTGTATTCATCAGAGATATTGGTTTATAATTGTCTTTTTGTGTGTGTGTTATCTTTACCAGGTTTTGGTATAAGGGTAACACTTGCCTCACAAAATAAGTTAGGGAGTATTGTCTTTTTTCAATTTTTTGGAAGAGTTTGGGGACGACAGGTGTTATAACCACTTTGAATGTTTGAAAAGTGTCTACACAGCAAAAGAAACCATCAACAAAACAAAGACGCAACCAACCAAATGGGAGGAGATATTTGCAAACAACACCTAAGTCATAGGGATAACATCCAAAACCTATAAGGAGTCAGAAAGTTCTTGTAGAGTTCTTTCATTTCATTTAACTCTCAAGTCTCTCTCTTCTTCCATCTGTCATTTCCAGATTTCTATCTTTGATGTCACTGATTCTTTCCTTCATCTGGTCAGCTCTATTACCTAAGCTGGTTATTTCATTCTTAATTTCTTTTACTGAGTTCTTAATCTCCAGATATTCTATATGGTTCTTTTTTAAAATTTCAGTCTCTTTGGTAAAATGTTCATTTTGTTCTTTGATTGTGTTTCTGAGTTCATTAAACTGCCTGTCTGTGTTTTCTTGCATCCTGTTGTGTTTTTTCAGAACTGCAATCTTGAATTCTCTGCCATTTAAGTCACATATTTCCATGTCTTTAAGATCATTTTCTGAAGACTTTTCATTTTCTTTCTGAGCTGACTTGTTACCTCGGTTATTCATGGCAATCAATGAATTATTTCTCTTCCTGGGCATCTACAGGTGTGGGTTCTGCAGCAGGTTGATAGGAAGAGGTCTTTCTTTTGATTTCCAGTAGGTGTAGGTAGAATTTTTTATTTTCTCTCCAACAGCAGCCTTTTATTCTTTCTGATGTTGTAGTGTTACATTTTCTCTGCACTGCTCCAGCTTCTCACACAATGGGGGCAGGGGTCGCTACCTAGAAGGTGGGCTTCTCCTCTGTGAGCAGGTCACTTGGGTCTCAGGGCACCGCCTCCATGGGTGTATGTGGCGACCTTCAGAACCATATGATTTCACTGATATGACATATATAAAACTGAACACAAGAAAAGAACATGACAAACAAATGAAGAAACAAAAACTCACAGACACAGACAATAGATTAGTGGTTACCAGAGGGTAAGGAGGGACGAGGTAGATGAGGGTAAAACGAATAAAATATATGGTGATGGAAAGAGAACTGACTCTGGGTGGTGAACACACAATGTGATATACAGATGATGTATTACAGAATTATACACCTGAAACCTTATGTAACTTTACTAACAATTGTCACCCCAATGAACTTTAATAATAAAAAAAGAAACAGAGACCAGAAAAAAATTATATATATATACACACACACATATATATATACACATATGTATATGTGTGTGTATATATATGTGTGTATATATATATGTTTATAGATAGATAGATAGATAGATAGATAGATAGATAGATAGATATATGTATATGTATCTCATACAACTAAACAGCAAAAAGACAAACAATCTAATTTTAAAAGGGGCAGAAGACCTGAATAGACATTTCTCCAAAGAGGACATACAGTTGGTCAATAGACATATGAAATGATGCTCAACATCACTAATCATCAGAAAAATACAAATAAAAACCAAAATGAGATACCACCTCACACTAGTTAGAAGGCCTATCATCAACAAGACAATAACAAGTGTTGGAGAGGCTGTGGAGAAAAGGGAACCCTCTTACACTGTTGGTGGGAATGCAGATTGGTTCAGCTGCTATGGAAGGCAGTGTGGAGGTTCCACAAAAAATTAAGAATAGAATTACCATATGACCCAGCAATCCCTCTCCTGGGTATCTACCAAAAATATCTGAAAACATTTATCTGTAACGGTATGTGTTCTCCTATGTTCATTGCAGCTTTATTTATGGTGGCCAAGACATGGAAACAACCAATGTGTCCTTTGGTAGATGATTGGATAAAGAAGATGTGGTTAATATACACAATGAAATACTACTTTGCCATAAAAAAAGATGAAATAGTGTCATTTGTGAAAATGTGGATGGATCTTGAGATTATTATGCCAAGCGAAATAAGTCAGACAGATAACGTTGAGAACCATGTGACTTCACTGATATGTGAAATATAAAACTGACAGCAACAAAGGAAAAAGACAAACAAAGAAAGAAAAAAAAACTCATAGACACAGATAATAGTTCAGTGGTTACCAGAGGGTAAGGGGGAGGAGGGGGATACAAAAGGGTAAAGGCAGTCAAATATATGGTGATGGAAGGAGAACTGACTCTGGGTGGTGAACACACAATATGATATATAGATGATGTATTACAGAATTGTACACTTGAATCCTATGCAATTTTACTAACCATTGTCACTCTAATAAATTTTATTTTTTAAAAAATAAAAGACAAATATTGTCCAATAAGAATTCTATGTCTTGTAAAACATTACTACAAAAATTAAGGGGAAATTAAGACATTCACACATTAAAAAAGCTGAGGAAGTGTCCAACTACAAAACCTACACTGCAACAAAAGCTAGAGAGTGTCCTTTCACCTTAAATAAAAGGACACTAAATAGCAACTTAAAGAAATATGGAAAACTGAAAATAGTAAAGGCAACTATATAGGTAAATATAAAAGCTGTTACTGTTGGATCTTAGTTTGCATCTGTTCTTCTTTCCCTATATCATGTAAAAGACAAATGCATAAAAAGTTAGAAATCTACAAAGGTCTGCCAATTAAATTCACGAACTCATCCTAGAAAAAGTGCTACATACCTTATTGCTGAATATCACTATGGTCACCTTCAAAGTACTCCCCTTGGGAAGCTGTGTACTGATGCCAGTGCCTACTCCACCCTTCAAAGCAATTTTGGAACTCTTTTTCTAGAATGGCCATCAGATCTGTTGTTGTATTACCCTTGATGTCCTGAATGTCATCAAAATGTCTTCCTTTCAATATTTCCTTTATCTTCAGGTAAAGAAAGAAGCCATTGGGGGCCAGATCAGGTGAGTAGGGAGGGTGTTCCAATACAGTTATTTGTTAACTGGATGAAAACTCCCTCACAGACAGTGCCATGTGAGCTGGTGAATTGTTGTGATGCAAGAGCCATGAATTGTTGGTGAAAAATTCAGGTCATTTTCGTCTAAGTTTTTTTATGCATTCTTTTCAGCATTTCCAAATAGTAAACTTGGTTAACTGCTTATCCAGTTGGTAAAAATTAATAATGAATAATACCTCTGATATCAAAAAAGTTTAGCAACATCATTTTGACTCTTGATTTGGGCCGATGGAATATTTTTGGTCGTGGAGAATTGGCTGACTTCCATTGTACACTTTGATGCTTTGTTTCAGGGTCGTATTGGTACACCCATATTTCATCACCAGTGATAACATAGCCCAAAACATCGTCTTGCCTCTCCAAAAGGTCTTGGCAAGCTTCAACTGTACTTTGCTTTTGTTCATTGGTGAGCTCCTTTGAGACCATTTGTGCACACACCTTTCTCATGCCAAGATTTTCAGTTAAGATTTTCCTGTTTCTCTACTCATGTTTAGTTGGTCTGCTGTGCTTCTCACAGTCAGCCAATGATTTTGATGCACAATTCGACAAATTTTTGCAAAGTTTTCAACAGTTCTGCTGGTTACTGACTGCCCTGATCTCTCCTCATCAGTTACAGGTTCTCTCCCCTCAGAAAAACATTGACTCCATCTGTACACTGCTGTTTTCTTCATGACATTATCTCCATAAACTTGGACTAACATGTGCCTGATTTCACTTCCACTCTTGCCAAGTTTAACAAGAAATTTAATATTTGTTCATTGCTCTAATTCAAGCTCAGACATTTTCGTGACAGCACAGAAAAAAGTCAACAACAATAATAAATGCCACTCAGCAAGACACTGTCACACATCGACATGAACACAGCTGTGAGACGCTGATATACCAAGGTTATGAAACCTTACCAAGCTGTTTGTACAGTGCTGCCAATGTAAGTGCATGGTGGCAAGTTTGCAAACTTAATTGTAGGCCTCGTACATAATGGGCATTCAAAGTATAAAGCTGTCATTGATGACAATAGTAAAATAAAGGTTGGTGATAAAGCTGTATTAGTAAAAATTTTGGTATTCTATTGAAGCTAAGTTGGCATCCATTCAAGCACGGCTGGTATAAATTTAGGATGCTAGCTGTAATCTTCAGCAAAACCACTAAGAAAATATCCAAAAACACAGAAAAAGAAATAAAAAGGAAATTAAAATAGTACACAAGAAAAATCAATAACACATAAAAGAAAGCAATTTGGAAGAACAGGGAAATAAATACATATATGTGGCATATAGAAAACAAATAGAGAAGATGGTGGATTAGGCAAATGCTGTGTCTACATATGCCAGGATCACACCAAAATTACAAATAAAATACAGAACAATCAACCTCAAGATTCACGTGAGCACTAGCTGAACAGAAACACTAGAACTAACGATATAAAAAAGAGGCCACATCAAGACTGGGAGAAGTGGTAGAGACATAAAACAGGGTGACCCCAAAACCTCAGAAAGAGGTTGAACACTGGTAGGGACACCTCAGTGGTGGAGGAACCCCCGAAGAAGGAGGAACCTCCCAGCCCCACGCTGGGCTTCCCAGGCCAAGGGTTGTGTGCCAGAAAGAAGTGTTCCCAAGACATCTGGCAGTGAAATTCAGTGAGGACTCTATTTGTCCTGCTCAGTGGGGTGGAAGGTGGCTGGAAACCCATATGCCTTTCTGTAGAGTGAAACACAGGGACTCGCTCATCAGCGGGCACTCACCTGGTCTCTGTCGGAGTGGGTGGCAGCTCAGTAGGCCCAGTGTGTGAGGAAGAAGTGAACTGAGTGCCTTTAGCTTGGGAACTGAAGGGATGGGAGCCATAGTTATCCCTGTGTGGAACCTGCATATGTGTGGCTTACAGGGGTGGGGTGCCATCTTTTCAAGCATAAGTCCTCCCCCAAAGGGCCAAGTCTGGAACCTCACTGGTCTGGTGGAATCCATGTGTGAGCAGTGCCTTTGTGATGCCCTGGGTCCCCACCCTCCACACAGCTGGTGCTACATCACCGTCACCCGGGAAACACTTGATGGCTGGCCTGCTGGTCCCACCCCCCAGACTGTGGATTAAAGCAGGCAGAGGATCTGGGGCAGCCCAGGAAATGATTACTGGAGTGTATTAACCCAAGACCTGTGCCACAGCTTAGAAGGGCTATGGCTTGTCAGGCCTGAGTCAGGCTGTGGCTGGCCGCAGTATTCTCAGAGCATTTGGAGGGGTGGTTGCAGGCACAGCACCAGTGCCAGAGCTGAAACTGCATTGACTTTGCAGAAACCACTGACCACACCTCTCAGCTCATTGGGACCTCACCCCGCCTACCTAGAGCATTCTCAGGGGTACGCTGTGTACTGCGTGGCTGGCCCCACCCCCAACAGCCACGGAGGAAGTTTTTTACAGCAGCAATCTACAACAGCCCGGGGAGATTTTGGTGGTGGAGAGTGACCAAAAAACTGCACTGCAGCCACTCAGCGGCAGCTCTCAGGAATTTACAAGCCTGCGGTGGTGGCTGCCTGCAGTGCTCTCAGGGTGCTGAGCAAGGTGGTCACAGGCTGGGCACTGGCATAAGAACTGAATCTCATTAATGTTGTAAAAAGCACTGGTCACGTATCATGAATCTCTTGAACTCCACCCTGCCAAGCTGATGCTGCATCACTGAGGGCACTCTCAATACCTGTTCAAGCAGCCCAGCACACACACCTAAGTAGCCTCTTTCAACTGCTGGGCCTTATGGGCAGCTGGTAGATAGTAAAAGGCCTAGGGGAACCTGGGCCTTTTGCTAAGCTGCCTCAGGACCACTATTGGTGGCAGCTAGCCTCAGTTCACAGTGGGGCCACCCCCGCATGCCTCCAGGTCCAGCACAGTCAGCAGCCAACCACATACAGCTTTGAAGCACCTACCAGGTAGCCACAGGCTGGTAACAGGCAAGACTGAAATTGCCCTGCACAGGAGTCCTGCCCAAAAGATACCAGAAACAACACACCCAGAGGCCAGTTTCAGAGAACACCAGAGCACTACCTGGTTAGCCCCATAAGCAGCACACCCAAAGGGGGGTCTCAAAAGGTACAAGAGACCACCGGGGTAACGTGTCCTCTGAGGGGTCAGTCTCCTCACAGTAACTATACACCAAGAAATTGGATAATCTGGAAGAAATGGATAAATCCTAGAAATATACAATCTTCCAAGCCTGAATCAAGAAAAAAAAAAAAACAGAATATGTGAACATTCTGATTACTACCTAAAAAATTGAATCAGTAATCAACAAGCTCCCAAGAAACAAAAGTCTTAGACCAGATAGATTCACAAGTGAATTTTACCAAACATTAAAAAAAAAGAATTAACAACAATTCTCCTCAAACAATTCCAAAACATCTGAGAGGAGGGAAGGCTCCCAAGCTCATTTTATGAGGCCACCAATTCCCTAATTCCAAAGCCAGACAAAGACATTACAAAAGAAGAAAACTATAGGCCGATATCCCTAATGAACATAGATGAGAAAATGTTTCCTAATTCATTCTGCGGCCGGTATTACCCTAATACCAAAACTAGGCAAAGACACTACAAGAAAAGTAAAACACAGATCAATATCCTTTATAAGTACAGATATGAAGACCCTTAACATGCTAGTTAATTAATTGCAACAGCATAACTGAAACAAACACCATGATCAAGTGGGACTTATCCCAGGAGTGCAAAGATGGGTCAACATACTAAAGTAGATAAATGGAATACAGACCATTAATATAATGAAATGGAATTAAATCAACTTCTCAATTAATTCACAAAATGCATTACATAAAATCCAACACACTTTCATAATAAAAGCACTCAAGGAAACTAGGAATAAAAACAAACAAACAACAACAAAAAACAACAACTAGGAATAGGAGGGAACTTCTCCAGAAATATAGAGTATTTATGAGCACTCATAGTTAACTTCATACTCTATAGTGAAATATTGAAAGCATTCCTTCCGAGATAAGGGACAAGACAAGGATGCCTGCATTCACAACTGCTCGTCAGAGCAATTAGGCAAGAAAACACATACAAGGCCTCCATACTGTAAAATAAGTCAAACTATCTCTACTTGCAGAGGACATGTTTTATATATATATATATATATATATATATATATATATATATATATATATATATAAAATCTTAAACAATCAACAACAACAAGCCTAGGGCTAATAAATACTGCAAAGTTTCAGTTTGTAGGTCAAAAGACTGAGGAACTAAAAGAAAAAAAAAAGAATAAAGAGGGGTGGCCGGTTGGCTGAGTTGGTTAGAGCGCAATGCTCATGGCACCAATGTTGCCGGTTCGATTCCCACATGAGCCAGTGAGCTGTGCCCTCCACAACTAGAGTGAAAACAATGACTTGACATGGAACTGAGCTGTGTCCTCCACAACTAGATTGAAAACAACAACTTGACTTGGAGCTGATGGGAACTGGAAAAACACACTGTTTCCCAATATTCCAAAAGAGAGAGAGAGAGAGAGAGAGAGAGAATGATAGAGCCTCCAAGACTTGTGGGACACCATCAGAATATGACATGGATAATGTGAGTCACAGAAGTATAAGACAGAAAGAAAATTTGAAGAACTAATGGCTGAACACTTCCCAAATTTGATTTTAAAAATTAATCTACATTTCCAAAAACACAACAATATACAAGTAGGATAAAATCAAGGAGATTCATACCAAGACAAATTAGAATCAAACTGTTAGAAGCTGAAAAAAGAGAGAGGATCTTAAAAAGAGCAAGAGAAAAGTGACTGGTAACAAGATCCTTAACAAGATTAACAGCTGATTTTTCATCAGATTCCATGTAGACCAGAAGACAGTGGAATGAGATATTTATATCACTGAAGGAAAAAACAAACACCTGTGAACCATGAATTCCACATGCAGGAAAACTATACTTCAAAATTAAAACAGAAAATAAAGTGTTCCAAGAAAAATAAAAACTGAGAAAGTTTAATGCCAAGAGATCTTTGCTACAAAAAATTCAATAAGGGGCCCTCAAGCTGAAATAAAAGAAAAATTTACAAGAACTTGAATTCTCAAGAATATATAAAGCACACCGATAAAGATAACTACATAAGTCAATATAAAATATGGTATAAATGTATTTTCTGTTGTAACTTCAACTTTTCTCCTATCTGATTTAAAATACAAATCCAAAAAGCAATGATTATTAATCTGTGTTGAGATGCATAAAATATAAAAATACTTAATTTGAGAAAATAACATAATAAAGGGGTGATCAACAGACATACACAGAAGCAAGGTATCTGCATATTATCTAAATTAACTTGATTTTTATCCAAAATATGTAGTAAAAGAAATGACCAGGGAGGTAAAATGGTACACAACCATATATATACTTAATTCAAAATAAGGTAGCAATGAAAAAATGGGGGGGGGGGGGTGTTGGGAAGCATAAGGCAGAGAAAAAAAGTAACAAAATTGCAGACACAGTTCTACCGTATTATGTCACATTAAATGAATTAAACCTTCCAATTAAGAGACAGAGATTTGTTGAATGGATAAAAAAATCCAACCTATGCACTCTACAAGGTACACATTTTCTATTCAAAGACACAAATTGGTGGGAAATTGATTGATGGAAAAAAATACGTTTTGAAAATAGTACACAAAATGGAAGTGGAGTATCTATACAAATATCAGTCAAAATAGAATTTAAGACAAAACTTGTTATCAGAGACAAATGTAACATTTTATAATCAAAAATGAGCCATGCAGCAAGAAAATATAACAATTGTAAACAATGTTTTCCTAACAACAGAGTCCCAAAATACTTAAGTAAAAATTGACATAATTGAAGGGAGAGATAGTTTAACAGTAATTGTCGGACACATCAATAACATACATTCAGTAATTGATAGAACAAATAAATAGAAAATCAATAAAAAAAATACAAGATTTGTATATTATAATACATCTAGCCCTAACGGACATCAGTAAGAACTCTGTACCCACCAACAGCAGAATACACAGTATTTTTTATTGTACATGGAGCATTTTACAGGACAAGCCATATGTTAGGTCATAAAAAGTCACAAATTTTAAAAGATTAGAATCATATCAAGTTTGTTCTCCAACCAGAATAGAATGAAATTAGAAATCAATAACAGAAGGAAATTTGGGAAATTCACAAATATGTGGGAATTGAGCAATACATTCCTAAATAACAAATGGGTAAAACAAGAAGTAACATCCAAAGTTAGAAGAAAAAAAATTCTTGGACAGGTATAAATATGAAAACACAATATAATAAAACACGTGGGAGCCAGAGAGAGCAATACTTCCAGGGAAATAATAGCTATAAATATATACATTAAGAAATAATAAAGGGAGGTATAATATCAGCAAGGTGGTGGAATAGAAAACCCTGGAACCCTTTCCAGTCACAGTCAGACTGAATCAATACATGGACAAATTCCCATTGTGAGAAGTCTAGAGACCAGTCAAATCAAATCCAGTAGGAAAATTCACCATAATGCTTATCCATGGCACAGCACGATATGATCAAAAGGAAACCCCTAGTTGCAAACTTCTCCCTGGGAAGGGAGTTAGACCACATGTCCAATGTTTCAACTTTTCTTGGGTCTGCCCAAGTTATTGGCTTATGTCTCACCTGTCTCAGAGTGCTGAGGAGACCAGCATACTCTAGATGCATAAGGGTCATGGAGAGCAAAGACAGCAACTTGAACTAATATCAAAGGATGCATAATAGCCTCTCTCCACAGTTATGTGTAGAGTGAGTGGGTGAGAAATCCTAAATCCCATCTTGTCCCTCAGGAGACAAAAAATTTGGATCTAATGTACAATTTTCAAACTTTTCAGGAGGTTACCTGAGGAACTGGCTTCTGTCTCATCCCTGTTGGAGTACTGACAGACCTGGGATACCCTTGATGCCTGCGGGCCACTAAGGACAAAAATGGTAATGAGAACTAGGATGAAGGTTTGAAAAGCTCCCAGAATGTCTGGGTGATCAGATTGGTGAGAGTCTTCTCCTGTAAAAGAACAGTCCATGATGATTGGGAGAAGCATCCATTTTTTGTTTTTTGTTTTTCTAATGCACAGATGCCAACAAAACAAATCAAGAAAAAAAAAAAAAACAGAAAAGAAAAAGAAATATGTTCTAAATAACGGGACAAAATAAACCTCCACAAATCAACCCTAATGAAATAGAGATACATGATTTACCATACAACAGAAGATAGCACGAGAGGAAGAGACACAAAAGAAGACGATAAAATTAAGAAAAGGGCAATAGTAAGTCCTTCCCTATCAATGATTATTTTAAATATAAATGGGTTAAGTGTCCCAAACAAAATATACGGAGTGGCTGAATAGATTTAAAAAACAACATCCAAATACATGCTGTCTACAAGAGATTCGCTTAAATTTAGGGACATACATAGTCTGACAGTGAAGGGATGAATAAAGATATTCTATGTAAATTTAACCAAAAGAAAGCAGGGGTAACTATACTTAAATCAGACAAAATAAACTGAGTCAAAAACTGTCACAAAAAGACAAAGAACACTATATATTTATAAAAGAGTTATTTCACCAGAAAGATATAACATTTACAAATACATACACTCCCACAACCAGAGAACCTAAAAATATAAAACAAACACTGGTAAAACTAAAGCAAGAAACACACAGCAATACAATAATAGTAGATCTCCATACTGCACTTTCAATAGAGCATCCACATAGAAACTCAATAACAGTGGACTTGAATAACACTATAGAACAAATTACATAAATAGAACATTCTACCCAACAAAAGCAGAATATATATGTTTTTCAAGAGCACACAAAACATTCTCCAGGAGAGATCAGAAGTTTGGTGACAAAATAAGTCTTAAAAATTTATGAACATTGAAATCATAGCAATTGTTTTTTCTTAGCACATACAACACAACTAGAAACCAATAGAAGGGAAATTAGAAAATTCACAATTATGTGGCAACTAAGCATACTCATAAACTATCAATGGATCGAAGAGGAAATCAAAAGGGAAATCAGAAAATATCTTCAGACAAACAAAAATAAAAATACAACATATCAAAACTCTTGGGATGCAGCAGAAACAATATTAAAAAGGAAGGTTGCAGTGATAAATAACTACATTAAAAAGGAAAAACGTTTTAAATAAACAACTAACTTTAGAAAGTAGAAAAATAAGAACAAAGTCCATGTTAGCAGAAGAAAGAAAAGTAATCAAAATTAGAGCAGAAATAAATGCAACAGAGAATAGAGAAACAATATGAAACATTAATGTCAGTAAGAATTATTTTTTGAAAAGATATACAAAATTGACAAATCTTTACCTAAACTAGGAAAAAAGAGAGAAGACTGTAATAAATAAAATCAGAAATGAAAAAGGAAGGATACATTTCAACAGATTCCACAATCTCATGAGATACTTCTATGAACAATTAAAAGACAACAAATTTTATAATTTAGAGGAAATGGATAAACTCCTAGAAATATTCAACCTTCCAAGACTGAACCATAAAAAAATAGAAAATCTGGGCAATCCTAAAGCAGTAAGGTGACTAAATCAGTAATCAACTCAAAATGAATTAAAAACATAAATGTAAGAACTGAAACTGTAAAACAACAAAAAGAAAACATAGGAGAAAAGCTCCATGACATTGATCTGGCAGTGATTTCTTGAATATTGCAACAAAAGCACAGACATCGAAAGGGAAAATAGACAGCAGGACTATATCAAACTAAAAGGCTTTTGTACAGCAAAGGAAATAATAGAGTAAAAAGGCAACCTATGAAATGTTCTAAAATATTTGTATACCATATATCTGATAAGATGTTTATATCCAAAATATATAAAGAAGTTCTAGAAATCAATAGCAAAAGAACAACCAATATGATTTTTAAAAATGAGCAAAAGATTTCAAAAGACAATTCTCCAAAGAAAACATGGACAATAAGCACATGAAAAAAAAGTTCAGCCTCACTAATTATAGGGAAGTGCAAATCAAAACAATGAAATACCACACCACACCCAGTGGGATAATTACTACCAAAAAATCAGAAATAACAACTTTTAGTGAGGGTGCGGAGAAACTGGGACACTTGTATACTGTTGGTGGTAATGTAAAATGATGCAGCTGCTATGGAAAATAGTATGATGGTTCCTCAAAATTTTCAAAACAGAAGTGCCATATGATCCAGTAATCCCACTTCTGGGTATATATCCAAAAGAATTGAAATCAGAATCTCAAAGAGATATTTGCACTCTTATAATCATTGCATCATTATTTACAATACACAAGATGTAGAAACAATCTAAATATCTATCACCACATGACTAGATAATGAAAAATTGGCATATACGTGCGATGGAATATTATTCAACCTTTAAAAAGAAGAAAATTCTGCCATATGTAACAATATGGATGAACCTTGAGGACATTGTGTTAAGTAAAATACGCCAGTCACAGAAGGACAAATACTTTACTCCACTTATATGAGGGGTCTAAAATAGTCTAACTCACAGAAGCGGAGAGTAGATTGGTAATATCTAGGGACGCGGGAGGAGGAAATGTGGGAGTTGCTATTCAACTGTTCTAAAGTTTCATTTATGCAAAATAAATATGTTTTAGAGAGATCCAAGATGGTGGAGTAGATAAACACTCTGTCTGTGTCCTTCCATGAACACATTAAAATTACAACTAAATTACAGAACAATCAACCTGGAGAACCATCTGAAGTCTAGTGGAACAGACGTCCTATAACTAAAAATATAAAGAAGCCACGTCAAGACTGGTAGGAGAGATAGAGATGCAGAACAGGCCTCAAAACTTCATGTGGAGCTTGAGAAGTAGGAGAGATATCTCTGCCATAGAGGTTCCTCCCAGAGGAGCAAGGAACCCCAACCCCCACACCAGGCTTCCCAGCCCAGAGTACTGGTGCCAGGAAGAGGAGCCCCCACATCTCTCTGTGAAAAACAATGGAGGTTCCAACCATTCGGATGGGACAGAAGGCTGCGGGAAACCCTGCTGTCCTCTTAAATGTACCACACACAGATTCACTCACTCACAGGCACTCACCTTGGGCTCCGGTGCAGGGACAGTGACTTGAGGGGCCTCAAAAAAATTGGGGGCGGGGGGCAGACCGAGGTGTGTGACTGCAGGGGGAAAACTGGAAGATAGTCGGTATTTTCCCGGTGAGGGTTCCTTCTTCCCCGCAGCCAGCAAATGGGCGCCATCTTGCCTGTGTTGAGCCCACCTCCCACAGGCCAAATCTGAATCTGATTGGACTGGTGAGCTCTGCTGCTCTGCTCTGTTGTCTCAGCTGTGACCCCTTCCCACTCAATTCACACACAGCCAGAGGCACTTTCTCATGAGCAGCCAGCCCACCCACATTGCAATCTTTCTTGGAAAACTGAGTCCCACAGACCCCAGGTGGCAAACAACTGGCCTCGGTGTGCTCTGACACTTTTGCTGAGTCACTCCAGGCTCAGCACTGGCACCACACCAGAATCTACACTAACCTGGTGTAGGGACGGATTCCCAGAGAACAGTTTCCAGGCTCTCGACCTCATGTGGAAAGGTGCTGGCTCGGGTATTAGATGGCCATCAGCTGTGATCAGATGGCCATCAGCTGTAACCAGTTAGCCATTAATCACTAATATAACTGCTGTGGCTATTCTGGGGGGTTGGTTGGTGGGAAGAGAAGTGGATGGCGGGTTGCAGATCATGTAGATCCTACTTCCTATGTCTTGCCCAGCCGCTGGCAAAACTGGGGTATAGAAAGACCCCTCATTGGGGTACTGGCGGATGTTTGCTTTTGTGTCTCAACCAGCTGCCATCAAGAATATAGTGGTGTGAACCCCCTATCCATGGCTCTGTTGTTGTTCCTTTTCGGCCTCAATGTCTCCTGTGTTCTTATGCAGGGAGCGGGAGTTGAGACCCTGCATTACACCTGGTGACCACAGCTCTTCCCACTGTAGTCACTCCCTGTGACCCTGCATTACCTAACTCACATACCACATAAGGCTTTATCTGCAACTGAACTTTAAGGGAGCTGGCAGGTGGCAGCAGGCCACCGGGTGTCCTGGATTTTTGTGGAGTTACCCAGGCTTGGTACTGGTGGCAGATATTCTCGCTTCACAGTGAGGCCTCTCCCACATGCCACCAGGTTTAGCACAGGAAGCAAACAACCACAGATAGCTTTATACTTCCTACCAGGTAGTCCCCAGCTGGTCACAGGCAGTGGGTGACCTGGGCCTGCACCGGAGCTGCTCTGATGGGGCCCCAGAATTAACATACATGGAGGTTGGCTTCAGACCACAGCAGAGTACCACTCAATTATCCCTACAAGTGGCACACACAAAAAGTGGTCTCAACAGGCACCAGAGCCTATTGGGGCAAATCCCGTTCCATGTAGTAATCTCCCCACAAGCAGCCCATAAGCTGTGGACATTGCCAAATCTCACGGTCAATCAGCCTGAAGTTCAATCACACCTACTGATCTACCAGTAGCAATCAAGGCTCAACTATAACAGGAAGGCACACAAGAGGGACATACCTAGAGCACTCAGCTCAGGTGACCAGGGAGACTGTGTCACTGGACCCCACAGGACACCTACTATATAAGGCCACCTAGGCAAAACTGGGAGACATAAAAGATCTATCTAATACATAGAAACAAATACAGAGGGGCAGCCAAAATGAGGAAACAAAGCATCCTAAATGAAAGAACAGGAGAAAAATCCAGAAAAAGAACTAAACAAAATGGAGGCAAGCAATCTACCAGAGACAGAGTTCAAAACATTGGTTATAAAGATGCTCAAGGAACTTAGTGAGAAATTCAACAGTGAGATAGAAAAAATAAAACAGCACATAGAAACCATAAAACAAGCCAGTCTGAAGTGAAGAATATAATAACTGAAATGAAGAATGCACTAGAAGAAATTAATGGCAGATTAAATGAAGCAAAGCATTGAATCAGTGGTTTGGAAGACAAAGTAACAGAAAACAACCAATTGGAACAGCAAAAGGAGAGAAGAATCCAAAAAAAAAAAAAAATGAGGATAATTTAAGAGACCTCTGGGATACCATCAAGCATAACAACATTCCCATCAGAGGGGTAACAGAAGGAGAAAAGAGGAAGCAAGAGATTGAGAACCTATTTGAAGAAATGATGACAGAAAACATTCCTAACAAGATGAAGAAAATAGACATACAAGTCCAGGAAGCACAGAGAGTCCCAAACAGGATGAATCCAAACAAGCCTACCCCTAGACACATTGTAATTAAAATGGCAATGGTTAAAGACAAAGAGAGAATCCTAAAAGCAGCAAAAGAAAGGCAACGAGTAACTTATAAGGGAGCTCCCATAAGACTCAGATGATTTCTCAACAGAAACTTTGCAGGCCAGAAGGGATTGGCATGAAATAGTCAACATTATGAAAAGCAAGGAGCTACAACCAAGTCTAGTCTACCCTGCTAGGCTATCATTTAAAATCGAAGCACAGATAAAGGGCTTACCAGACAAGAAAAAGCTAAAGGAGCTCATCACCACCAAACCAGTATTACAAGGAATTTGAGGGATTTCTTTAAGATTGAAAAAAAAAAAAATGAATAATAAAATGGCAGTAACTACATATCAACAATTACTTTCAATGTAAATGAATTTAATGCACCAATCAAAAACATAGTGTGGCTGAATAGATAAGAAAACAAAACTTATATATGCTGCCTACAAAAGACTTCAGATTGAAAGTCACGTACAGACTGAAATACAGGGATGGAAAAAGTTATTTAATAAAAATGTAAACAAACAAAGGAAAAAAGCTATGGTAGCAACACTTCTACCAGACAAAATAGACTTTAAAACAAAGGCTATAACAAGAGACAAAGGAGGACCCAGTAATCCCACTTCTAGGTATTTATCTGAAGAAATACAAACTGCTACTTCGAGGAGACCTGTGCTTCCATATGTTCATTGCAGCATGATTTACAATAGCCAAGATGTGGAGGCAGCCGGAGTGTCTGTCGAGGGATGAATGGATAAAGATGTGGTGATTCTTATATACAATGGAATATTGCTTGGCCATGGAAGAGACACTGTTTTCTTCTCAGTAAAAAACAAACAGAAACACATATTTCAAACAAAACTGAAAAGGGAAGTCTTTCTCTAAACAAGCTGTCATCTTCCAAAGAAAATCACTGCAGAAATCATCCAGGAGTTGAATACACCCTAATACTCACAGGAGGGACACAAGAAAATGAATTCCCCTTCTGATACTTTACATTGCTATACGAGAATGTGTTCTTGGTGCTGCTGCAGTCATTTTATGACCAACAAGCCTTATGACAGCAATGAACAGGTAGAGAATAGCAGAAAAGAAAGACTGAAGGACCCAGGATCCTTGATGACTTAGTTATCAAACCCAAACCACCACTTGACTTCTTTTCATGTGAAATAGCAAACCGCTTATTGTCCATTACATTTTCAGATTGGTTATTTATTTACTTTTTTTACTTGCAACAAAATTATCCTAAATGACACAGAATGTTTTGTTATATATCTTATTTTAGTGTTTCCTTTTGTAACTGTTTGTTTATAGTTGACGGTTTGGAGTGTGTTTAATATCTGTTAATAGCTAAAACGATTATGATTTAATGATGAATAAAATGGTTTACTCCACATTCTACAGCAACATGCACATTAAGCATATAGATAAGTAACAAAACTTTGTTTTTTGTTTGATTCCATTCTCACAAAGTTACTTTGTGATTATAATTTAGTTCCCATGTGGATCAGCTTACATGGACATACTACACACTATATAACACAAATAAATATCATAGTTTCTATGACATTGGCATTAGCAAAAAACCTTGATATGTATTCCAGATATATCTTTCTTTTTCACATTATGACTTGAGGCTTAATCTCAAATATAATTATATGATACTGTAATTTCATAATCAATTCTTTATTTCATCTGCTTAAATATTTTGACTTTAATAACATAGATATGAGTATGTTAGATAAACCAGTATAACTAGTTGTAGGACTTTATTTGCCAATTCATTATAATTGGCCTTCATATTTTAAGAACCTTCATCTGAGGCAGAGTTTCTTAATCTTGGCACTATTGAGATTTTGGACCAGATAGTTCTTTGTTTCAGGTAATTGTCCCATGAATTGTAGGATGTTAGGCTAGATTCCTGGACTTGATCCACTAGATGCCAGTAGTATAAACTCCTTTCCCCTCACCCAGTTGTGACAAACAAAAATGTCTACAAACATGTCCTCTGGGGTGAAAAATTGCCCCCTTTCTCCACTGAGGACCACTGTTCTATAAGACAATCAAAAAACCTTCTTTTTTTCTGATTTCATCATGCCATTTACAGCATAACTCAGAATTAGGTTTACTTTGACTACCTTTGTTCTAGTATTTAGAAAGTGTTGCTAAGGTTCTCCACCATTCCATCCTCTTATTATCCCAGCTTCATAGGTCCCACAGCCTTAAGAAAGGGAAATCTTAATTAGGGAATTCTAGAAAGGAAATTGCAGGGAGAAAGAGATAATGATTACTACATTTTTTTTTCACTATGGTATTAGCCATTTATAAAGATCTTTATGGAAAGAAGAGTAGTATATTTAATTATAAATGTAAGTTAATGATCATGATTACTGTCTACATGTGTCATAACTGTGGAACCATATCTATCTTGCTTACAATTTTGCCCCCAGAGTCTAGCAGACTGTTTCCATTTTTGTTAGACATTCAATATATGAAGCCTTACAATTAAGTTTATGAACTCATCCTAGAAAAAGTGCTACATACTTCATTGCTGATTATCACTACAGTTACCTTCAAAGTATTCCCCTTGGGAAGTTATGCACTGATGCCAGCACCTAGTCCACCCTTCAAAGCAATTTTGAAACTCTTTTTCTGAAATGGCCTTCAGAGATATTGTTGTATCACCCCTTGATGTCCTGAATGTCATCAAAATGTCCTCCTTTCAATATTTCCTTTATCTTCAGGTAAAGAAAGAAACTATTGGGGGCCAGATCAGGTGAGTAGGGAGGATGTTCCGATACAGTTATTTATTTACTGGCTAAAAACTCCCTCACAGACAGTGCCATGTGAGCTGGTGCGTTATCATGATGCAAGAGCCATGAATTGTTGAAAATTTCAGATCGTCTAACTTTTTCATGCAGGCTTTTCAGTACTTCCAAATTTAAACAAGGCTAACTGTCTAGTTGGTATCAATTCATAATGAATAATCCTTCTGATATCAAAAAAGGTTAGCAACATTGTTGCAATGAGTTTGCGAACTTAATTGTCTGAATTTCATATATCTGATGAATCCATCAATAAAGTTCTCATGTCTTTATCCAAAGGAAAAAAAAAAAAAGAATATGTTCTAAAAACCTGCTGTACAACATTGTGCCTATAGTAAGTAGTAATGTACTGTATACTTAAAAGATCATTAAGGGGGTAGATCTCATATTATTGCAACAATTAAAAATAAAGTAAGGATATAGTTCTCAAATCAATAACCTAACCTCCTGACTTAGGTAATTAGGAAAAGAAGGGCAAACTAAACTCAAAGCAAGCAAAAGAAAGTGAATAATGAAAATTAGAGCAGGAATAAATAAAGCTAAGAATAAAAAAATACAAAGAGCACCAATAAAACCAAAGTTTCATTCCTCGAAAATACCAACCCTATTGATAAACTTTTAGGAAGAGCAATGAAGAAAAAAAGAAAGAAAACTCAAATTACTAAAATCAGGAATGAAAGAAGGGACAGTAATACCATGCTCACAGAAACAAAAAAATGGATTATAAAGCAATACAATGAACAATTTTATATAAACAAATTATATAACTTATATAATATGAAAAAATTCTAGAAAGGTACAACTTACTGAAAATGGTTCAAATGGAAATAGAAAAACAGAATATAACAAGTAAAGAGACTTAATTGTAATAAAAACCTTCTGATAAAGAAAGGCCCTGAAACAATGACTTTACTGTTGAATTCTAATAACTATTTAAAGAAGAATCAACAGTAATCCTTCACAAATCATTCCAAAAAATAGAAAAGGAGGGCAAACTTCCCAATTTATTCTATAAGGTCAGCATTATCCTGACACTAAAACTGAAAAAACACATCTCAAGAAAACTACAGCCTAATATCACTTTTAGAAATAGACATAAATATCTTCAAAAAATACCAGGAAAAAGAATCCATCATCGTATAAAAGTATGATGGTCAAAATGGCAGAGTAAGAAAATGCTGTGCTTGCCTCCTTTCATGACATCAAAATTACAGCTAAACTACCGAACAACCATTAGTGAGAATTGTCTGAAGTCTAGCTGAACAGAAGTCCTACAACTAAGGACATACAGAAGAAGCCACCTCAAGATTGGTATGAAAGACTGACTTGGAACGAGTTGATCCCACCCCCATGGCTGTGGAGGCACTCCAGAGGACTGAGGGGTCCCAGCCCCATACTAGGCTCCCCAGCCCAGCTTATCAGTGCCAAGAAAAGAAGTCCCCACAACATCTGGCTGTGAAAAACAGTGGAGATTGTAGCTCACTGACACACAGAGCTGCTAAAATCACAGGTTTTCCTCTAGAAGGGCCCACAAACAGACTTACTCACTAATGGACTCACTCTCTCTGAGCTCCAGGGTAGGGACAGCAGCTCGAAAGTTGCCAGGGACATACAGCAAAGAACTAATTGTTTGGTTTCAGAATGAGGGCTGGAAGTGCAACTTTCACCCAGATAGAAGTGCTAGGAGAATCCATTGTTTCATTGTTGAGCCCACCCCACTCCTGGTGTATAGAGGCAGATGGCCACCTTATCTGAGTCTCCGTCAACCTACCCAAGTAGGTTGAGTCTCCTTCAACCTACCCCACCCAAGTGATTCCCTGAGACTCTGCCCCATCCAACATGTGGATCCACCCAAGCTGCTTCCAGTGGCTTTTCCATACAAACAGCCTGTCTTGGCTCATGATGCAAAAATTCCTAAAATCCCTCAAAGGGTCACAAAACCCAAACAAGCAGCATCTGGCCTCAGTGAGCCTTGTACCTCTTGCTGAGCCGCCCAGAACCCAGCATTAGTGGCACCTGTCCTTGCTTTGTGCCTTGGCTTATCCCAGATACCTCCAAGCATAGTGTGGGTGGCTGCCATCTGCAGATTGCTTTGTGTCTCATGCCAAGGCAGGGCAAAGGATGTGGCTGAAGTTGGCCTGCAGCAGGACCCCACCCAAGAAGCCCTGGGCTGGCACACCAGGTGGCCATCTTTAGATGAAGCCAGAGTACCACCCAGCTGCCACCACACGCGATAAACCCAAAAGGCATACTGAGCAGGCACCAGAGCCCTACTAAAGCAAATCCTGCTCTAGAGTCAGCCCCTGCACAACAGCTGCTTCATTGTGCTAACAACTAGTCCTCACAACCAATCAGCCCAAGGGTCAATCCCTCCTATTGACATGTAAACTGGAACCAAGGCTCAACTATAACAGGACACATACAAGGGTCATACCTGGAGCATTTGGCTCAGGTGTCAGAGGAGACTGTGCCACTGGGCCCCACATGACACCTACTGTATAAAGCCGCTCTACTAAGACCAGGAAACATAGCAGCCCTACCTAATACATAGAAACACATGGAGGGAGGCAGCCAAAGTGGGGAGACAAAGAAACATGTCCCAAATGAAAGAAGAGAATGAAGTTCCTGAAAAAGAACTAAACAAAACTGAGATAAGCAATTTACCAGATGCAGAGTTAAAAACACTGCTTATAAGGATGGTCAATGAACTTAAGGGAAAGAGTAGATGAAGTCAGTGAGAACTTCAACAAAGAGATAGGAAACATAAAAGTGGATAGAAAACGTGAAAAAATTTTCAAAAATGAAGACTACAATAACTGAAATAAAGAATACACTAGAGGGAATCAACAGTAAATCAGGTGAAGAAGAGGATCAAATTAGTGATTTAGAAGTTAAGTTGGCAGGAAAAACCCAATCAGAACAGCAAAAAGAAAAAAAAAATTAAGTGAGGATAGTTTAAAGGGCCTCTGGGAAAACATCAACCATACCAACATTCACATCACAGAGGTACTAGAAGGAGAAGAGAAACAGTGAGGAATTGAAAACCTATTTGAAGAAAAAATGAAAGAAAACTTCGCTAACCTGGCACAGGAGAGGCATATAAGCCCAGGAAGCACAGAAAGTCCCTAACAAGGTGAACGCAAAGAGGCCCACACCAAGACACATCATAATTAAAACGCTAAGGTTAAAAACAAAGACAGAATTTCAAAAGCAGCAAAAGAAAAGCAGTTAGTTACCTACAAGGGAGCTCCCATTAGACTTTCAGCTGTTTTCTCAACAGCAACTTTGGAGGCCAAGAAAGGATTGACATGAAATATTCAAAGTGATGCAAAGCAAGGATCTACGACCAAGATTACTCTACCCAGCAAAGCTATCATTTGGAATGGAAGGACAGATAAAGAGCTTCCCAGACAAGAAAACGCTAACAGAGTTCTTCACCACCAAACCAGTATCACAAGGAATCTTGGAGGTACTTCTTTAAGACGAAAAAAAAAAAAAAAAAAAAAAAAAGATCACAATTATGAATAATGATGGCAGTAACTGCATATCTATCAATAATTACTTTAAATGTAAATGGATTAAATGTTCTAATCAAAAGATAGAGTGACTGAATGGATAAGAAAACAAGACCCTCACAAATGCTACCTACAAGAGACTCACTTCAGGTTGGAAGACACACAGACTGAAAGTAAAAGAATGGAAAAAAAAATATTTCATGAAAACGGAAACAAACAAATTAAAAATGCTGGGGTAGCAATACTTATACCTGCCAAAATAGACTTTAAAACAAAGACTAGAGCAAGAGACAAAGTAGGACGCAGTAATCCCACTTCTAGGTATTTATCCAAAGAAACTTAAAATACTACTTCTAAGGGCATCCATATGTTTATTGCAGCATGGCCAAGATGTGGAGCTAATCAGGGTGTCCATCAATAGATGAATGGATAAAAAAGAAGTGGTACATATACACAATGGAATACTACTCAGCCAAATGAAAGAGTAAAATGTTGCCATCTGCAACATCGATGGACCTAGATGGTATTGTCCTGTGTGGAGTAAGTCAGGCAGAGAAAGACAAATTCCGTATGATTTCACCTATATGTGTAATCTAAAGAACAAAATAAAAAAATAAAATAAAACAGAAAGTAACTCATAAATACAGAGAATATTTTGACGGTTGCAGCTGGTAGAAGGGTTTGGGGGTGTGAGTTGAAAAGGGAAAGGAATTAAGAAGTACAAACTGGTGGTTACAAAATAGTCACAGTGACGTAAAGAATAGCATATGGAGTATAGTCAATAATATTGTAATAACTGTGTATGGTGTCAGATGGGTACTAGATTTTTTGGGGTGATCACTCATAAGTTACATAAATGTCTAATCACTATGTTGTACATCTAAATCTAATATAATATTGCATGTCAACTCCGAGTGAAAAATAAAACAGTCATTAAAAAATAAATAAAATAAAAGTATCATGCAATATGACAATGTAGAATTTATCTTAGGAGTATAAAGCTGATTCAATCTTCCAAAAACTATTATTGTAATGAACAATATTAATACAGTCAGGGGATCCCACATGATCATCTGAATGGACACTGAAAAAGTATTAGACGAAATATAACATCTATTTATGATTAAACAAATTCACTCAAAGTACAAATAGAAGAGAACTTCCTCAACCTGATGAAGGGCACCTAAAAAAATTCATAGATCTCACACGTAATAGTCATATACTGAAATCTTTTCCACTGAAATCAGGAAGAAGACAAAGATGTTCACTCTCACCAGCTGTATTTGACATTGTTCAGGTTCCAGTAGGTGAATTAGGATAGGAAATGAAGTAGAAGACATTCAGATTGGAAGGAAGAAATAAAACTTTCTATTTGCAGATGGTACAATGATATATCTACATATCTATATCTATATATATATGTAAAACTAAAGAATCCTTTAAAAAAAAAACACAAATTGTTAAAACCTGTAAATGAGTTCATCAAGGTTGCAGGATGTAAGATCAACACAGAAAAATCAATTATATTTGTATATACTAACAGTGAAAATTCAGAAAATGAAATTAAGAAAGCAATCCCATTTATAATAGAAACGAAAAGATAAAATATTTAGGAATAAATTTAACTAAAAAAGTGTGAGACTTGTGCATTGAAAATTATAAAACATTACTGAAAGAAACTGGAGAAGACCTAAAATATACAGATATGCTCTGTTTTTGGGTTGAATGACTTAATATTAACGTGGCAATAGCCTCTAAATTGATCTGTAGCTCTAATGTAATCTCTATCAAAATTCCAATTGCTATTTTTACAAAAACTGACAAATTGATCCTTAAAATCATATGGAAATGCAAGAGAGCCATTATAGCTAAAAACAATCTTGAAAAAGGACAGCATAATTGGAGGACTCATGCTTCCCAATTTTAAAATTTACCACAAAGCTACAGTAATCAAGACAGTGTGGCACTGACATAACGATAGCCATATAGATCAACAAAATAAAATTGAGAGTCCAGAAATAAACTCATATATCTATGGTCAATTGATTTTCAAGAAGTGTGCTAAGACCATTCAGTGAGGAAAGAATCTTTTCAGCAAATTGTTGGGATAATTGGGTATTCATATAGGAAAGTATGAGTTTGTTCTCTCCACAACATACACAAAAATTAACTCAAATCAGATCATCAATCTAAATATAAGAGCTAAACACTGTGTTTCCCCGAAAATAAGACCTAGTCAGACAATCAACTCGAATGCATCTTTTGGAGCAAAAATTAATATATAAGACCTGGTCTTATATTACACTACATTATATAAGTCCTGGTATTATATTATATTATATTATATTATATTATATTATATTATATTGCATTGCACTACATTATATCACATCATATCATATCATATTATATAGAGCCAATCTTATATTATAGTAAAATAAGACGGGGTCTTATATTAATTTTTGCTCCAAAAGATACATTAGAGCTGATTGTCTGGCTAGGTCTTATTTTCAGGGAAACACAGCAATTGGTTAGAGTGCAAGCTCTGAACGACAGGGTTGCCGGTTCGATTCCCACATGGGGCAGTGAACTGCGCCCTCCACAACTAGACTGAAGACAACGAGCAGCTGCTGAGACTCCTGAGGGGTGATCGGATGGCTCAGTAGTTTAGAACATGAGCTCTCAACAAGAAGTTTGCCGGTTCAATTCCCGCAAAGGATGGTGGACTGCAGCCCCTGCAACTAAGATTGAAAACTGCACTTGGAGCTGAGCTGTACCCTCCACAACTAGATTGAAGGACAACGACTTGGAGCTGATGGACCCTGGAGAAACACACTGTTCCCCAATAAAACAAATAATAATAAACAACAAACAAACAAATGAGCTAAACCTGTAAAATTTTGGGAAAAAATATATAGGGGTAAATCTTCTTTACCAAACAAAAAATGATAAACCACACTTCATCAAAGTTAAAAAACTTTTATTTATCAAAATATGCTATTAAGAAATTGAAAATGCAGCACATATAATGGGGAAAAAGATGTAAATATATTTCTGATAAGGGACTAGCTTACAGAATGTATACAGAACTCTTACAACTCGACAATAAAGACAAATAATTAAATTATAAAATGGGCAAAGGATTTGACAGACATTTCTCCAAATAATTTATACAAATGGTGAATATAAGCACAGGAAAAGATATTCAACATCATTAGCCATCAGGGATATGTACATTGAAACCACAATGAGATAACACTTTATGCTCACTAGGATGGGCACAAGTTAAAAAAATTAAAATACTAAATTTAAAATACAATAATGTGAAGAAATGGTAATCCTCATTCATTGCTGGTATAATTGTAAAATGTTACCGCTACTATGGCACACTGTTCAGCAGTTCCTCTAAAAGTTAAACATAGATATATCACGTGATCCAGCAATTCTCCTCCCAGGTATATACCCAAGAGAACTGAAGACATATGTTCAGACAAATCTTGTGCACGAATACTCACTGAAGCCTTACTCATAATAGCCAAAAAGTGGAGACAATCTAAATGTCCATCAAACAATGATGGGATAAATGATAAACAAATGTGGTATATACAATGGAATATTATTCTGCCATAAAAAGAAAAAAGTATTGAAAAAAGTATGCTACATCATGAATGAACTTTGAAAACATTATTTCAAGTGAGTGAAACTAGACTCAAAATGCCACATATTTACAAACATTTTTATATGAAATATTCAGAAAAGGCAAAGCCATAGGGACATAAAGTAGATTAATAATTTCCATGGGCTGGAGGTGGGGAGGATGGGGAGGGGAGTCACTGCTAATGGGAAAGGTGTTTCTTTTTTGGATGAGGAAAATATTTTGTAATTAGAGGTGATGCCTGCACAACCTTATTAATATATAAAAACTACTGAATCCTACAATTTACAGTCATATTTTATGCTATGTGAATTATATCTTTTTAAGAAGGCACTATTAGGCTATGCCTGTGTGGCCTAAATTATAGCACTGTATTAGTGCACTATCATTTTTGGGTCAAGGCATTGCTGAATGCCAAAATATTTACTTACCTGAAAGGGGCTCTTCTAGTGTTGCAGTAGTAAGGCCTCTGTTTGTCTGCCACTGTACTTCAACTTCTAATGTAGTGTTTTCTTTAACAGAATGGTAAAGTCCAGTCAGTAAAGGTATCCTTTTCATTATTCTAATCCAAAAAGTAATAAAAGTGTGCAGAATATTATCAGAATCTTCTTCAGGCATCAATAACATGGAAAATGTTGGTTCAGAAGTTTGGCACAAGAAAAGTTCCTTTTAGGTACAAATTATCCAATGTATTAGCACCAATGATTTTTGTTGATATTGTTGTTTGTTTTGTTATGATTGAGTTATAAGAGCAAGTATGGTGGTTTGCTGTTGAAATGATGGGCCACTATGGTGTGAAAACAACCTAGAGACTGGTCTCTCAGTTCCCAGATCTCAGGATAGGAGTGGTTGAAGACAGGAGTCTGAAGGCCAGCAAAGAATAATTCAAGGGGCAGATCAGATGGAGAGCCTCACTACCTTAAAGCTTAAACTGGTTAGCTATAAAGGGCACTGATCTAGACAGCCGAATCGATTCAGAAGTTGTTGATGGTTAGAAGAAAGTGTCCAGGGTACTCTGAAAATAAGATCAGGTAAAGAGACATAGATATCTGATTTCATGGCTCAGAAAGTGTCAGGCAAAGGTGGTCTAGTACCCCTGAATACTCTGTTTTGGAGAAGGTTCTCTGAATAATTGATGCTGATATGATATATTTTTATCCTCAGATTACCAAGACCATTAGTTTGACTACACCTTTTCTCTGTCACTCTGTTACTTTACAGAGAGCTTCATCCCTTTTTGAAATGCTCATTTTTTATGGAGTTAGAGAATTGTCTGCATTTTCTTCAAAATCCTTTGGTAGCTACAGAAATGCATGACTGAATTTGACTGACAGCTGTGGACAAAAAAGGGGCCACATTCTAAACCTGATAAGCAAGCTCAGGGCAGGCCGAATTTAACCACATAGAATGGTCTTAACATAAAAATTACTAACTAAAAGCAACTCAGGGCTGTTAGTCACATCCTTGGCCTGTAGCTTCCTTGACAAAGGCCATCTTTACCTTAAGTAAGCTTGTTTATTGTGTTTTTACATCTAAGATAACAAACCCTTAGACTGTCAGATAATCCCATTTTTCCAGATCCTCAGGGCACAACCCACCACATCAGAGCACCAGACTAAAGAACCCCTCACTGTTATCTCATTCCCTGAATACCATCCCTATGTGCTGTAAATGTTAGATAACTATCCTGTACCCACCAATGTAAAAAAAGTATGTGTCTCTCCATTTTACTTTTTACCCAATTCCAGAGATTTCCTGGCTTTGCTTTCTCCCTCCCCCTTAATCTATCACCAATGGATTTCATGTAACCCTCCTTATATCTCCTCCTTTGATTTTAATGTATAAAATAAGCTGCAAAACTGCCATTTTTCAGAGCGTTTTCTTAATCTGTTGAGATTTTGCTTCCCGACAATTGTCATCAGTTTGGCTCAAATAAACTCATTAAACTTCTCTATAGGTTTGGACGTTTCTTACGTCAACAAGGCTCTACAAAGGGTACTTTGTTCTCCTGTGTGCACAGTGTGCTATAGGAGTTCTCTTCATCCTATAATTTATACCTAGTAATCGAACTCTCTTAGGAAAAGAAGGCTATTTAGAGTTGGAGAACCTGTTGAATCTAACAGCAAGGGGAGTGACTCCAAGGGAGGGAAAGCCACTAGTTATAATGCTAATTGCTATCATAGGGAATAGGGACTGTAAGCTGGAAAGCAACATTGAAATCATGGGCAGCTTAAGAATAGCAACTTGTTCATACTTGACATTAAAATCTAGATGATTATTTTCAGTTTTCTTTCAAGTACTTGGTATTGAATGATCTGACCCACGGTGTGATATGCAAGACAAAGGTAGACACAAACTGTATTACATAATCATTTCTAAGTTCCCTTTTATTTCTGAGTTGTCTTTCCCTAAGTTGTCCCCTAATACATTTAGAAAGAAGCCTTCCATTAAGTCAAATAAATTCTAATGCTCTTCAATCTAGATATTTCTCATACATTATTTTACCAAAGAACTTTATGAAACTGTTTAGCATAAACACACTAGTGCCAAATGGGACAGCTAACTAGTTAAAAGAGTATGCTAACATATTTTTCTACCTTTAATATCTGACTTTCAAAACCATACATTTGCCCTTTTCTTCATAATGTCAAGATGCACAATACCTAATACTGCTGAAATGATTTTTGGTGTGAATAGAAACAAAGAAAAATAGTTTCCATAGCAACATGTCTTTCTATATGAAAACACTAAGAACATTGCTTTCATCACTATTCAAGTTTTGTCTTGTTTTGTCAGTTTGACTATTGATTTATTCAGAGGATAGGGCAGATGCTGAATATCAATTTGAGGAAAGAATATAGGCAAATGGACAGTTAAAAATGTAAGCGATTTAGTGACAAAGGCTTTCTGATACAGGAAAATTATAAAACGTGATATGGGGAAAATAATTAAGCTATGTTATATGTTAAGAGGGTGTTTTGTACATTTTTGCATGGACCATAATCCAATAGATTTGTGGAATTAGCATATGAAGATGAATGGCTATTTCTTGATTGTGCTATACATATGCATCTATGGAATGAAGTTTAATACAGGCTAATAATGGTCCAGGTTCAGAAGCTGGAAAGAGAGAGCGAAGACAATCTAGCATTGAAGTTATTGCTAAAGAATGAGGTGCCTAGTCCCTCAAAATTAATGTATATCATATGAATTAATGATGATAAAGCAAGGCTAGATCCCTTACTCAGCTGAATAAACTACCTGATTTATTGTTTTTTCTTTCTGTGCTTTTCTTTCACTCTTAAATCAGGCACAAAATTCTGTGTGTGTGTGTGTGTGTGTGTGTGTGTGTGTGTGTGTGTGTGTCAGAATGAGAGAAAGATTGAGATGTATTGAGCATGTTCCAGCCAGTTTTCTGGACCCTAATGTATTCAGATGAATATACAAGGCGTTGTTGTAAGCATAGATGAAAAATGACTCATTCTGCCTAAGAAAAACCAAACAAAACAGGTTTCATGGAAGAAGTGACAATAGAATTTTCCATTGAAAGATGAGTAGGAATTCTAATTTAGGAACATAAGAAGGAATTTCACAGCAGAGAAAAAAATAGCATTAGAAGGAAGGCATTTTAAAAAAAGTACGATATGTTTTGGGGAGAAAATATAACCTGCTGTATTTGGAATACACATTATTTTATAGCATAAAGAGACAAAAATTATTTTCATGTTTGGGCAGTGCAGACATTATTTGGGTCATGATGCCAGCATGAATTAATCCAACTAGACTGTTTCATCGTAGCAGCAAAGGGAGCAGAGAGTAGAGGTATGTGAGAGAAATTGGGTGACTAGACAGATGGTGAACATAAAGATGTCCAACCAGAAAGCCATGTGACTGACACTGAGAGAAGCTAGAGAAATGGTAGACTAGAAAGGGTAAACAGTGTGAAAAGGACATTTACCAACTGACAGGAGCAAGAAATTGAGAGGAACCTCCTGTTCTGCCACGAGTTGTACTACCTCTGTGAAGTAAAACCTACCTGCTGACAAGCAAGTTTCTTTCCACGAGATCTAACAGTAAAGCTTTTCCTATGTAAACAGCCTCTTTCTTCCCTTTTGGCACTCGATTCTTACCTTATGTCATCAGCCCCAACCCTTTCACATATGTACCAGCTGTGCCTCTATGTAGCAGATGTTCTCATGTCGTTCTTTGGTTGCCTCAGGATCCTTCTAATGGTGCTCTGTCTGGGCTTACTGTGCCTGGGCGGGAACACATAACCCATGCCAGTCTATCTCTCCACCTTCACCTCAGTTTTCCCTGTTCTGTGTCCTATGTCTCATCAGTTCTACTTCCCCATGTATATCAAATACGTCTACTCCTTTCTGTCCAAGACATCTTCAACTTAACATTTAGGCCCCCATCCTTCAATGGTTCCCTATTGCTGGCAAGATAAAATGCAAACTGGAATGATAATGGTCTGAAATAAGTTAACGGAATTTCTAAAATTACTTTAATTACACTTTAAGAATAGTCTACACTTTAAAGGAATCTGCCTTGGTATACCAGCATGTTATGAAATACATGAATAAAATTATATTGGTCACATTACAATGTTTATAGAAGAAGCAGGTTAGATGTGAAATTTTGTAAATTTAAAGATCAGGTATGATACAGTCATAAGAAGTTGTCTCATTGATGTAATAGTTCGCAAAAAAAAAATGATGTTTTACGAAGCACACCATTAAAATGCTGAATTTGCACATATACATGTGCTCTCCCTACACTGTTAGCAAAACTCATTTTTTTTAATGAGGTGCTGTGTAATTTCAATGGTAATTATGTAATGAATCTCAATGTCCTTAAATAGATTTTTTGCATTTCATTTTCCATCTTTTCTGAAGGCCTAATCTTTGAAAATAAAATTGTTTATTTTGTACAATCAGCAATGTCTGTAATCACCTAGAAACTTGGTGATATTTTCTTCTTGTTTTGGACTCATAGGCCCAGATTTTTAATTTTAAACTTTTGAAATGTCCTTATGTGTGACCTTGGACAAGTCATTCAAACCATATGTGGCTCAGTTTTTGACCTATAAAGTGATGATGATAATATTTCTGATAAGGTTGTTGTGAGGATTTAATATAATATGTATGAGGTATTCAGCATAGCTCCTGTCACATGGTAAGTTTCGCTGAATATTACCTGTCATTATCATTATTATGATTATCATATACCTTCTAAGAGGAGGTCCTTACAATATATATTTTTAAATTTGTTAACTACTTTCTATTTTTTAACCACTCCTTCATGAATGGTTAATAATAATAATATTTTGGGTCCTCACTGTAACTGATATGACCTGACCTCAGAGAGAACAGAAATAAGTATGGAAAAGAGAACATATATCAGTTAGAATAGGCTACATTATGGTGCACTAGCAAACAATCCCCAAACCTAACTGATTTAAAACAAAGTTTTATTTCTGACTCATTCTACAGGATCATTACAGATCATCAGGGGGTTTCTGTTCCTCATAGTCACTAAAGCTCCTGGGCTGACAGACCAGTCACCATAGCATTGTCAGTCATCATACCAAAAGCGAAAAAGAGAGCACTGAGGAATCTTGCAACAGCTTTTAAATACTTTGTTCTGAAAGTATTTAAGGACATCTGACACATGTCTCTTCTGCTCAAAATCATTGGCCAAAACTAATCACATGGCCCCACCCAAATCCAAGAAAACCAGGAAGTGCACTCCTACCATGTGTGCAGAAGATGGTGAGGCAAACATATCTGATAAACAACATTAATGACTATAACCAGACTCACCTATATTCTAAAGTTGGGTAGATGATATTATCAGGTAGAAGTCCTATTTCTGTTGAAGCCCAGGTGTTTTATATCCTTGAGTTACTATTAAGGATTGAAGTAATAACAGTTTGTATTCACTCCATGGAGTTGAATAGGACACAACCCAATCCAACCCTTTACTTAGATTCCTTATGATGGTTTCATGAGAAGTGTTCCCAATAATGGAGTTCCTTGCCACTTGAATATGGGTTAAAAAAAAAAATGGAGTGCCTGAATCTCTAAATTATATCAAATGCAAAGGAGATATGCTCAGTCAAAGATTTCATATCATTAATTGGCATGAAGAACCTATGCTAACTCTCATGTTCCTGCTTTGACTAACTGGGTAGGTGGTAGGCAGCTTTTGTGAGGTAAGGGTGTGAGAGGGATAGGTGGATGACTGGAAAAGGCAGAAGATGAATTCAATTTTGGACATGAATTGAAGTGCCTATATAGTGTCTGTACCTAGGAAGATCAATCTGCATGAGTTATGGAGTTTGTGGAATCAGTACTGTAAATGTTAAAGTAGTTGACACCATTAGCATTAATATAATAATCAAGAGGGAAGATGTACACTGAAAAGAGCATAGTGATAAGGATAAAACTCTGTGGGTCAGGTAACAACCCAGATGTGAATTACTTAAAAATGAATAAACCAATTGCGATGCATCCATACAACGGAAAACTACTTGGCAACAGCAAGGATGAATCTCAAAAGCATCACACTAATTAATACAAGTCAGACACATAAGGTTACATACTGTATGATTCAATTTATATGATATTTTGAAAAAAGCAAAACTATAGGGACAGCTATTAGATCAATGGTTGTCAGGGGTTGGGGATGAAGACAGAGAAGACTGACTGCAAAGAAAAACAAGATAATTTTTTGAAGTGAAGGAAATGTTTTATATCTTGATTTTAGTAGTAGTTACATAATGGTATGCATTTATCAAAACAGCCATATTTATTCTATTTTAAAAATTTATTGGGGTCACATTGATTAGTAAAATTATATAGGCTTCAAGTGTACACAAACAAGACAAAGAAAAACTCATAGACACAGATAACAGTTTAGCGGTTACCAAAGGGTAAGGGGAGCGGGGGAGTAAAAGAGGAAAAAGGAAGTCAAATATACAGTGATGGATGGAGAACTGACTGTAGGTGGTGAAAACACAATGAAATATATAGATGATTTAAAAACAGCCCCTTTTAAAGGCACTCTTTTTAAAAGGTAATTTTTTCTGTATGTCACGTATACCTCAATAAACCTGATCTTTAAAAATAACTCCATGAATGAGCAACATTCGAGACACATGTAGAAGAACCTCAGGAGATTGAGGGGAAAAAAATGGTGAGAATGACAGGAGAAAACCCAGAATTGATGTGGAAACAAATGGAGGAATCCTAACATGCAAGGTAGGACTAATTTTGTCTACAAATGCCCACAAAGTGCTCTTTATACTTAGCAAGCAGAAGGTCATTTATGACCTTGGTAACAGTGCTTTAAGTAGAGCAATGAGGATGAAAGCCAGTGAGCTGAAAAGGGAATGGAGGTGAATACACGGTAAAAGTGTATATAAACTATTCTTTAAAGAGGTTTTAATTCAAGTTAAGGAGAAAGAAAATGGATAGCTAGATAGCAACATGTGGTCAAAAGGGAATTTTCATTGTGGGGCCAGTGAGAGAAGAAGCTTAAATATCCATTAACAGAGAATACTAGATGGAGTGAGGTTTGTGGGGAGACAAGGTGAAATAGATCCAGAGCACATGTAGAAGGGAGCATGCTTTGATAAGAGGAAGCACACTGATATCCATTGAACTGTGTCCTCCTAATTTATACGTCAAAGTCCTAACCTCCAGTAGCTCAGAATTTGACCTTATTTGGGTAATGGGTCTTTACAGAGATAATCAAGTTAAAATGAGGTTGTTAGCATGGGCCCTTATCCATGACTGGTGTCCTTACAAAAAGGGGAAATTTGCAGAGACATTCATGGAGAGACGACAATGTGAAGAGATATAGGGAGAAGATGACCATGTACAAATCAAGGAGAAAGGTCTGGAACAAATCTTATCCTCACAGCCCTCAGAAGGAAATAACATGGCCAACACCTTGGTTTTAGACTTGTAGACTCCAGAGCTCTGAGACAATAAATTTTTGTTGCTTACACGACCTAGTTTGTGGTACTTTGTTATGACAGTTCTATCAAACTAATGATGACAACTTCTTCACTTAAGTTGGTGTGCAGGAAGGCAAGATGAGAGTAATGCAGATATCAGTGGCAAGCAGGAATATGAAGAGTCCATACCTGATAGTTTATTTTTTTGTTAAAGAAAAAAAGATGTGAAATAATCTATTAAAATGAGGATGGAGAGAGATAAAAATGGTGATGATTTTAACTTTCTGTTCTGGAGAGCAAGATAAGGGGGATCCTATAAAAGTTATTATTGGGCAATATTGCAAGCACCACTAAGATGAGCAGATATGGAATTGTACTGATGCCTGTGGGCACTGTTGTGTTCTTCTATAGTAGTGATCATGAACCTGGAGATAAATGAGGAAAACATAGATAAATGAACTATTTGAGGGTTTTAGGGCATGATTAGTGAGGGCAATAGAAAAACAGTAGAACATGGCAAGAGGAATAGTAATGGGAAATGTGATATAGTCTGGATAGTAAAGGAACTCAAGGCTGAAATGTTGAGAGAAAGTGGACAGGTTGAGGAGCTACATTTCTTCTTTTCAATCTAATTAAATTTATTGGGGTGACATTGGTAAATAAAATTGTATAGATCTCAAGTGTACAATTCTATAATACATCATCAGTAAAGTTCTTGATAAGAAAGGAAGTAAAATGGAAGAATAGCAGGGTTTGCTCATACACTGCTGGTGAGAATATAAACTGGTACAGCCTCTATGGAAAACAGTATTGGAGGTTTATCAAAACATTAAGAATAGAATTACCATATGACCCAGCAATCCCTCTTCTGGGTATCTACCCAAATAAATCTGAAAACATTTGTCCATAAAGATAAAGGTACCCTTATGTTCATTGCACCATTATTCGTGGGGCCAAGACATGGAAAAAAAACCAAAGTGTCCTTCGATAAAGGAGTGGATAAAGAAGATGTGGTACATATATACAATGGAATATTACTTGACCATAAAAAGACAACATGGATGGATCTTGAGATTATCACGCTAAGCGAAATAAGTCAGACAGATAATGTTGAGAACCATATGACTTCACGCATATGTGGGATATAAACCTTAAAGCAAGAAAGGAACAAGACAAACAAACAAAAACTCATAGACAAAAATAACAGTTTAGTGGTTACCAAAAGGTAAGGGGGGAGGAGGGACATAGAAGACGGTAAAGGGAGTCAAATATATGCTGAGAGAATATTTGACTCTGGATGGTGAACACACAATGCAATATATAGATGATGTATTATAGAAATGTACCCTTGAAACCTATATAAGTTTATTAGTCATTGTCACCCCAATAAATTTTTAAAAATTGGAAAAAAAATGACAGGAGTCGCTCCTAAGGCCACATTCAATTACTAAATGTTGCTTCTACTCTTAATCTGTATTGAAACTACATTTTAATACTTTGGAAAAAGAAGAATAGCAGAGTTGGATTAGATAGTGACATATGTAGTTTAATATTTTAATTCTGGAGCAGTCTTGGGCATAGATGAATGACAGATAGGAAAGCTGGTGAACTTGAGGTAAAGACACTGGGATGTTAGGATGGTAGATGAATTATCCACATGGACTTTTAAGTTACCAATGATGATATCAGTATTTGAGATGGAGAGAAAAATTATTACTAGGCACCAGAATCTTTAAAAGTGGCTAAAAGGTAAGTAGATAAAGATGGCAAGGAAGGGCAAAAGATAATAGTAGACAACAGAGCTGGACACTATAGGCCTCAAAGGAGAAAGGAGTTTCAACTACAGTTGGAGGAGTGATTATATTATCTATCATGCTAATATTGTAAATAAAGGCCTATTATTTCATATAGATACAGAGATAGAGATGATATAGATAGCAGTGTTAAATATTCATGTACTTCCAAGAAATAAAATTTACTGTCTGACAATCATAACATGTAAATAAGCACAGAATTTAAGTATGTATATGTTGTTCTCAGATTATCATGTAGTTTCAGGGTAACACTGGATAAAACGTGACTCTAGTATACTCGTGAATTCACCTCAACTAGTAATATCTCGTTAATGAAACTCATGGAGCAGCTTAAGTTCATGCTTCACAATAGTAATACAACACAAAATGTACTGTGCTGTGGAGTAAAATTTATTTTTTAAATATAGGTCTCCAAGAGCTCTTCCAATTGACATATTCGCGTTGTTAATCAATATACTTTAAATGTGAAGGTGATGCTATGGATCAACCATAAGATGCACATATAAGATGTTCATTTAAACAGCAGAATTATATATTTTTTGATAGGTGTCCTAGGCTAAGGATGTGATCATGACCAGAGAACAGAGTGTAATTATAATAATGATCAGTGCATTAAAGTATCTTACTTTAACCCAGGATTCAGGATTCTTTATAGCAGAACCTGGTTCAGATTTGTTGATCTCAGGATGCACCCCCAGCTCTGATCATTTTCGACTTTCTGTTGTACACAAAATATTACCATTAGACCAGCACTGTCCAACAGAGTTTCTCTCCAATTATGTAAATATTCTATACATGCACCGTCTTGTAGGGTATTCACTAGCCACACCGCCAGTTGAACACTTGAAATGTGGCTAGTGTGACTAAGGGGATGAAAGTTTTAAATAATTTAAATTTGAGTATAAGGAAATCATATGTGGGTAATGGCTCTCACATTGGAGAATGCACCTCTAGACCCCATTGCCCCTTAAGGATGACTGCATTTTAAGGTACCATTTTAGTGTTAATATTGTAGATACAATGCTTTAAACACAAGGGAATGATTCTGTCATGATGACATGGGAAGAACTTTGTCAAATGACAAAGCAGGAACTTTTAGGATTATAGGCTTTACATGGTTGCCAGAAAATTCTACATAGGCAATAGTCCCTTAAGTTTGCATGTAAGACTGACTGACCTTGATAGGATAGGATGATTTGTCAGAATTTTAGTTTATTGAGAAGTCAGAGCTCTTACCTCCCTAGTGTTTGAGATCAACATATTTACATTACCATTTGTTTCCAAAGCAAGAACTATGCTACTCGTTATATATATACTGGGAATGCCAAAAAAATGTATGCACATTTTAAGAGATGTTATCTATGCTCAAGCAGTAATCAGAAGTGTCTGGATGCTGATGGTAACCACTTTGAGCACCTCTTGTAATTGCAGAAGTCAAACGTGACTTGTATTCATCTTTTGTTACCGGTATACTTGTATATTATAAAAATTAATAGTTTTTTCCTTTCTTAAAGTATGTATACATTTTTTGGCACCCTCTATATATACACATACATACATACATACATACATACATACATACAAGATCCCCAGTTAGGGAGTTTGGGGATGTTAATGAGTAATAATATTAGAGAAAGGTGAGTGTCGTGCGGGAAACCCTGCTCGCTCCGCCATTTGTCGTGCGGGGCGGCCTGAGAGGTCTCTGGTCCCGCTCCCCACATAAGAACGCAGGACATGGTGAGGCCAAAAAGGAACACCCACGGAGCCATAGGTAGGGGAGTCATACCACTATGGTCTCACTGGAGGCTGGGCCCACCGGACGCGCGACCTGCCATCCGCCTTTTCGCCAACCGACCGATGCCTCTCCTCCACTCCCCCGATTCCGTTCCTCTGCTCTCTTCCACTCTCCTTGGCTCTCCTCTTCCGCTCTCTTTGGCTCTGCTCGGCTCCTCGGCAGTCCTCGGCTCTCCTCCGTAGCCGCAGCAGTTATACCAGCGGCCAATCGGCTAACCGGCCACAGCCGACGGCCAATCAGCCACGGCCGACGGCCATCCACCACCGGAGCCAGCACCTTTCCACGTGAGGCCGAGAGCCTGTAAACTACTTTCTGGGGCTCTGTCCCCACAGTGAGCTTAGGGAGAATGTGTGCCCCAGTATTCCAGTTGGTCATGTAACACAATTCTCTTTTCTGACATTTCAACACTTCTTTTCCCCCATTCCCTTCACCATAAAATTGAATATTTCTGAGAGCAGGGATGCAAGATTCTTGTCTTTATTAGAAACAGATACACTTATGTACTAGAGAATATTACACTAAAACTGTGTACAGTGCTTTTAGAATGACATCTTTGAAATTCAACTCATTTGCTTACTATGGATTGTAGTTTTACCTCCCTTCTGCTATTTCTCAATATGCCTCCCGACAGTTATACTGTTTAATTCTGTGCCTAACAAACACACCCTGTATGCTTCATGCCTTCTTCTTCCAGTCTCCCTTGGGGTCTCAGTATCAATTTTCTTACTCTAAAATGAGGGGGGAAGAACTTACATCACTGGTGTATTGTAAAGATTTGTATGTTGTATGAAAAATAGACACCACAATATTTGGCATGTTGTATACAGTAAATGTTTAAACGATAGGTTTCTTTTTTGTTGTTGTTTTTTTGTTTCTTTTTTTTTTTTTTTACTTTTCTTCCTTCCTCTAAACCTCTACCATAATTTTTGCCTCTTATACTATATTTCATTCTAAGGGATATTTTTGTATCTGAATGTTTTATATAATTTCACCTAGGTTGTAATTTCCTTGAAGGCAAGTGAGGGAAGGCAGCTTACACATCTTTGTAGACACAGCAGTATCTATTACACAGTAGGTGCTTAATAAGTAAGAGTTTGTCAGTGGATTTTTAGAAAATGTGTGGGGATATGCTAGAACAATATACAATGATCAGACATGCTTAAATGCAACATCACTATGGACAAGTTACTTAACATCCTTGAATCTGTCTCCTTATAAATAAAATACAAAAGATAATAATAGTACTTATTTAAAAATGTTATTGTAGGATGAAGAAAAATCTAAGCATGGACAGGAAAACTAAGAAGGTTCAGGCCCACACGACATGCATGTTTATGAGTATTCAGTTTGGGAGAGATTTTGACACATTTGAGATTGTCCCAAAGAGAATGACAAGGAAGATGAGTTATTTAGAGAAAACTCAGGAAAAAACAGCATACCATCAATTTTTAGCTGTATGAGCAATTGTACATGGAAGAAAAAACATTTAATTCTGTCTTGCTCCAAAGAGCAAAAATAGGACTACTGGGAGAATTGTGACAATAAAGGCTTTAAATCACTTCAATTTTATTTTCCTATATTATGTGATAAAAGGAGCATGAGAAAAAGAATTAAAACACATAGACACTACTCTTTGCTTTCCGACTATGCAGCTGTGAAATCTTGGACAATTCATTTTATCATCCTGAGCCTCAGTTACCAATATCAAAAATTAGGTTACCATGCTTAACTAAATGTTATCAAAGGTTTGAACCTGAACATTCTAGGCTTTTAATTTATACCACAGAGAAAATGTACCTTCCTTATACACTATAGTTGAGAGATTAATATTTTCCAAGAAATGCATAAAAGGCAATTGAAATTCTAAGAATTATGATTGTAGACAAAAGTGAGTTTGTACTAAATTACAATTCTAGAAAATAATAATATTTCCTGATTTATTTTCCCTCTAATAAACATTTAATGCATAGCTTAATGGCTCATGTAAAGTAACTTATCCAGTGCTTTGATTTTTGAATAATGTATTAAATAATAGCTAAGGCAAAGACCTGGAAGAATATTGAAAGGATATGTAACTCCATACTGAGAAAGTTTTATTTTTAAATAGAGTTCTTTGTGCAATTCTTAGAATAAATGGAGTGTTTTCTGGTAAGAAACAAAGATGACAGAAATAGAAAACTGCTTCACAGAAGTTTAGTTATACAGAAAGAAATATGATTCAAGTGAGTGTGGTTTATTACGAGTCTGATATACGAGATTTAAATTGCTACATGTTGTGAAAAGCAAAAAGCAGTTTCAAATTTCAACACTTTCTTAATGGACACGAGTGTAGTTCCCAGACTGTCAACAGCCCAAAGCTACCAAACTATTGAACGAGATATTAAAATGTCATGATATAGTTTCTTTAGCAGTAGTTTTATTGTGGCAACACACCATTCAAGAAAATGTGAAATCAAGCTCTTAAGAAATGTTGACAAGACCTTAAATTGTTGAGCCTAATTTTCAGATTGTGTCAGAGGTCAAAGTAATTCTTGGTGCCCTCATTCAGGAAAACTCTCTTCAAGACAAAACACAAGTAGGAGAATATCATTAAAACAAGTGTGGCAATATATAATTTTCTATTGCCAAATTAGCTTATCTCATGGTAGTTTTATCTTTCTATGGGCATGTGTGTATTTTTCTACCTTATGACAGCTCTGTGCAATAGTATGAAGAGAAAATTTTCATTAAGGAATGAGAATGTCCAAGGTTACACAGTTTAACCAATAGATATTGAAAACCTACTATGGGCTAAGCTTTATGGAAGGTACATAGCAATTACAAGATATGGTCCTTGTCTTTAAGGAACTTATAATTTGGTTAGTGAAGTAGGCATAAAATAATGAAAACAAAATAAATGATACAAGGTAGAAAGCAATCAAGGACCTAAATTGTGTAATAAAGGCTACATAGATGCTACAGGAGTGTTAAGAAGGAATGCTGAATTACTCAAAGAAATCTTCATGGAAGAGAAGGGTGTTAATCAATGCTTTTAAAGATGGATATAGTGCAGAAAAGGATTTTATTCGCAGTCCTGAAAGTGACATGCCTCATTTCTGCTCATATTCCTTTGGCCAGAATTCAGTCATTGGGGCACATGGAACTGCAAGGAAAGCTAAGAAACATAGCCCAGCTGTGACCAGGACAAAAAAGAAAACTTTTTGTCATAGGTGTAAGTCAGAGAGAATGACCTCTCCCCCGCCCAATCAGGTAGAATACCCTGAGTAACTTCTTTAGGCGTTATTTGCAAATATGACTATGTGGATCAAATATTTTAAATAAAGCTGACTTTGGTTCTATAGCTTTTCAGAGACCCTGTCCAGAATCAAACCAACCAAACAAGAACAACAACAACAAAAACACATGTCTAGTCTTATTTGTTCTTAGGTCAGGGTGGCACATTCTAGATTCATTTATTAAGATTTGCAATGCATTAGTGAATAATCCTGTGAGGCAGATACTTTAGGTTCTATTTTAGAAAGGAAAGAATAGATGCAGTGAAGTCACATAGTCAGCACATGGCAGAGTTCAGATTCAAAATAAGGTCTGTTTGACTCAAAGTTTTTGTACCAATATATATTTGGAGTGAATATCACTTTAAGTAAATTGGGTTAATTTTTAGACATTTCAATCTATGTTTGGTTAATAGGAATTTATGATTGAGTCTCAATTCTGCCTCTTAATTGCTCTTTTATGGCCTGATGTAGATGAGTCTTGGAAGTCAAGCTTTGAAGATGGTGGACAGTGAAGCCAACGAAAAGCAAGAACCTGAGTCTCTGAATCACCAGTTGAAGGAGAAATGCCCAACATCACAAATATCTGTATTGAACAAAAAATAAACATAATTTTTATTTGAGCCATTAAGAAAAAAAAAAGTTGGGTTGAATTTGGATGGTTAAGAAGAAGAGGTATGGCCAATGTTGATATGCCAAATAACATTAGAAAATACATGAAAACAGGAATAAGTGAATTGTTTTAAGGACGACAATGAGTTTGGCTTTTGTTCATTGCAGCATTATTTATGGTGGCAAAGACATGGAAACAACCAAAGTGTCCTTCAATAGATGATTGGATACAGAAGATGTGATATATATATACACAATGGAATACTATTCTGCCATAAGAAAAGGTGAAATACTATCATTTATGACAACATGGATGGATCTTGATATTATTATGCTAAGCAAAATAAGTCAGACAGAAAAAGTCAAGAACAGTACGATTCCACTGATATGTGGTATACAAAACTGAAAACAGCAAAGGAACAAGACAAACAAATGAAGAAACAAAAACTCACAGACACAGACAATAGTTTAGTGGTTACCAGAGGGTAAGAAGGGAGGAGGGTGGCAGATGAGGGTAAAAGGGATCAAATATATGGTGATGGAAAGAGAACTGACTCTGGGTGGTGAACACACAATGTGATATATAGATGATGTATTACAGAGTTGTACACTTGAAATCTATGCAACTTTACTAACAATTGTCACTCCAATAAACTTTAATAATAAAAGAAAAGAAAAAACAAGAAAAAGGCATTCCACGAAAAGACATTGAGTTGTATTGCTTGTACTGAAGGCCTTTCTTTGCTATTCTTTAGTAGAGTCTTGGGTATGGTTTGGTTGTTGGTATCGTAAAATCTTCCAGAAAGTGAAATTGGGATCCTGAAAAGAGGTAATTTTTAGAATCAACAAAGGCACTGTGCAAACTAGTTAGTTGGCAATTTTAAAATAAGTGTGGGAATACAATATATAACTTTACCCCCCTACTCCATTGTTCAAAAAGTACCTCACTTGTTAGAACTCTAATACACTTCAAAAGGAAATGACCAATCTATTTGCATAGGGATGGGTAACAATAGCTAATATTTATGGAATGCTTACCATGTGCCAAGTTCTGTGCTTAGCGCTATATATGGATTATCTCATTTAATGGTCACAATCCTATTAAGAAATACTACTAATAACTATATTGTACAATAGTACAAATTGTTTGAGACTGTTCTTTCTTCCATGACAGGAAAAGTTTTCTAGTTGTAATTTGGGCTTGCGTTAATATAATTTCTACTAATTTCAGACTTGGCACGTTCACATGAAGCCAGGCCAATGGGTAGAAGGCAAAGGATTTTTTCATTCTTCCTTTAGCTGTACAAGACATAAAACCTGTGAGTACACTCTTCACCAAACAAATGCTATTTTCCTTGGTGGGTAGTTTGAGCTTCACACTGATGATAAACATTATGTGTAAAGGATCTAAATATCAGGGAGGGATATTTGAGAACTTTTTCATTATTATGATTCTCTTTTTGTTCCAAAAATCAATAAGAATCAACTATATACATATCTTTTTTAATTAAAGTTTATTGGGGTGACATGTGTTAGTAAAGTTACATAGGTTTCAGGTGTACAATTCTGTAATACGTCATCTATATATCACATTCTGTGTTCACCACCCAGGGTCAGTTCTCTTTCCATCACCGTATATTTGATCCCTTTTAGCTATACACATATTTAAAAGCTGAATCACCACCTTATTAACAATGAGTTATTTTGCCCAAATTCTAGGGAGTGAGAATATAACCAAACGGTTTCCAGAAAATTCATTTGATATGAGGAGCAATTTTAATTTAAGACTAAACGATACCTCCATAGGAGATTGTACATACAATTTTACAAACCAGTGAAGAGTATACTATAGGACAAAACATGATTTGTAGCACATTATTTTCTGGTTAGAAGTCAACAAGCCCTTCTTTGAATACATTTTAAAACTAAATTATCATCAAGATAAGTTGTTAATTTAATAATTTAAAACAAAGTGAAAACATGCTATATTCACGAATGCTATCATTCCACAATACATTTATCCGGATGTTTCTACACAGTCAGATTCAAAGGAAACTATGCAAATACCCATTCAGGTGTATTGCTCTTGTGATGCCAAATTGTTGTAGTGTGTAATGACTGCTTACTTTTTATCCAGATGTTCGCTGTTAATTAGACAAATTACAAAAATTGTTTTAAAACTAAAAAGATACTGTATTAATGTGTGTATTAGTCTGTGTTCATTCCGTTCCATCAAATACAACTTTTTGATGACTTCATTGAAAATGGCAGTGAGTTGAAGCAGTAGGAACCTTATATCCGTATTTTCTTTTGAAATTCTTTTAAAATTCAGGAAAGATTTCTAGTATACAAATATTAGCAATGAATATTTCAAGGCAGTAAGATTCAGATTATGCTTGGGTTACTTTGCACTTTTAGGTGTTTTTAAATTTTTTATGATTTGAATATATCATTTCTACAAAATCAATAAAGTCTCTATGCTTTAAAAATAATACCCATGAAACCGTCAAAAAAGAAAGAATCCTTGGCGGTGACTTCAAGGAGTCATAAAAAGTAAAGATACACTAGGTTCTGGTAGAATGTTTTGTAAACTTCCGTATGGTAGTAAGTTATTAAGAAGCCTCCTGTAACAATAGATAAGAAATTCTCAAAACAGGTAATATATAGTCAACAAACATGCAATAAGATTCAAATTCACTAGTATGGGGGCATGCAAAGACTGTTACAATGAAATATCAGTTTACATGCATTTGACTGGCAAAAATTAAGTTAGAATCCAGAGAGATTCTTTATTAAGCAAAATAATCAATTTCATGAAATAAAGAATATCTATAAATATAATAAGAGAAGACTTTCACTCCCAAACTGGTTTATGTTCTTATTTTTTGCATCTTTAAAATATTGGAGTGATGAATGTTTTTGAATCTAATGGATAGCTCATTTCATTGTGTTCTCAAGCTTTCTAGATTTTGCAGTGACTTCTGTTATTAAAACTCTGTAAATTTGGCTTCGATTTTTTTTTAATTATAAGGAAGGCTGAATTAAAGAATGTGGAGCTTGTAATATTTAACTCAACACTTCCCAGCTTCTGTGGCTGTGCTTAGCTATTTTTACTTCTATCCTCTACCCCACCACCCAAATTTTGGCCACAGCTTGAAATCTTTTCATCAATCTCTAACTGAAGGATGGGAGGGAGGAATTAAGTTTGAGGCCAGCTTTGCATCTGACAGCACTTCTCCATTCAAGTAGAACACTGCAGTAAAGTTTTAAAAAATACCTCACTGAACTCTCTTGGATATAACAGCAACACTTAAAAAATGAGCAAGCAGGAACACTGTATAGCCACATGTAAAAGAATAAAGTTGGACCACTTCCTTATACCACACAAAAATGTTAGCTTAAAATGGATCATAAGCCTAAATGTAAGAGTTAAGACTACAAAACTGTTAGGAGAAAATGTAGGTGTAAATCTTTGTGACCTTGGGTTACAAAAAGGCATCTTAGATAAAACACAAAAAGCGCAAGCAAAATTTAGTCGCTAGTTCCAATAAAATAATTAGCCATCTGGAAAAACAGCATGATCAATAAAAGAAAAAATTGTAAAAAACAGATAAATTGTTTGACTCCCCTTTTCCTCTTCTACCACTCCCCTTTCCCCCTTACCTTCTGGTAAGCACTAAACTGTTGTCTATGTCTATACATTTTTGTTTCTTTGTCTTGCTCACTTTTTGCTTTTAGTTTTATATCCCACATATGATTGAAGTCATATGGTTCTTGACTTTTTCTGTCTGACTTATTTTGCTTAGCATGATAATCTCAGGACCTATCCATGTTCTCTCAAATGGCAGTATTTCATCTTTTCTTATGGCCGAGTAATATTCCATTGTATATATGTACCACATCTTCTTTATCCAATCATTTATTGAAGGACAGACACTTTGGCTGTTTCCAGGTCTTGGCCACTATAAATAATGCTGCAGTGAACATAGGGATACACATATCTTTACGGATAAATGTTTTCAGATTTCTTTTTTGAGGGGTGGGGTAGATACCCAGAAGAGGGATTTCTGGATCATATGGTAATTCTTTTCTTAATTTTTTGAGAAAACTCCACGCTGTTTTCCATAGTGGACATATCAATTTACATTCCCACCAGCAGTGTATGAGGGTTCTGTTTTCTCCACAACCTCTGCAAAACTTGTTATCACATGTCTCGTTGATAATAGCCATTCTAACAGGTATGAGGTGGTATCTCATTGTGGTTTTGATTTGCATTTCCCTAATAGTGAAATCGAGCATCTTTTCATATGTCTGTTGGCCGTTTGTATGTTTTGTTGGGAGAAGTGCCTTTTCAGGTCCTCTGCTCATTTTTTAATTGGATTCTTTGTTTGTTTGTTGTTGTTGTTAAGTTGTATGAGTTCTTCATATATTTTGGATATTAGCCCTGTAGGGGAGGTGTTGTTTGCAAATATCTTCTCCCATTTGGTTGATTGCCTCTTTGTTGTGCTGAGGGTTTCTTTTGCTGTGCAGAAGCTTTTTAGTTTGGTTTAGTCCCATTCATTTAATTTTGCTTTTACTTCCCTTGCCATTGAGGTCAAATGGATAAAATCCTCTCTACGGCCAAGGCCCATAAATTTGGTACCTATGTTTTCATCTATGCAATTTATCGTTTCAGGTCTTATATTTAGGGCTTTGATCCATTTTGAGGTAATTTTGGTGTATGGTGTCAGAGAGCAGTCTGGAATTATTTTCTTACTATCTTATTTTGACAGTTCATTATTAGTGTATAAAATGCAACTGATTTTTGAATATTAATTTTGTATCCTGCTACATACTGAATTCATTTATCAGTTCTAATAGACTTTTTGATGGAATCTTTAGGGTTCTTTATATATACTGTGTTTCCCCGAAAATAAGACCTAGCCGGACAATCAGTTCTAATGCGTCTTTTGGAGCAAAAATTAATATAAGACCGGGTCTTATTTTACTATAACATAAGGTCAGTATAATATAATATAATATAATATAATATAATATAATATAATATAATATAATATAATATAATATAATATAATATAATATATATAATATATATTATATAATAAATATAATATAATATGATATGATATGATATGATATGATATGATATGATATGATATGATATAATATAATACTGGGTCTTATGTTAATTTTTGCTCCAAAAGATGCATTAGAGCTGATTGTCTGGCTAGGTCTTATTCTCGGGGAAACACGGTAGCATCATCATCTGCAAATAATGACAGTTTTATTTCTTTCTTTCCAATTTGGATGCCTTTTATTTCTTTCCCCTGTCTGATTGTTGCGGCTAGGACTTCCAATATTATGTTGAATAAAAGTGGTGACAGTGGGCATCCTGGTCAATTGCTGATCTTAAGGAAAATGCTTCTAGCTTTCACCGTTCTCTATGATGTTTGCTGTGGGTTTGTGGTATATGGCCTTCATTATGTTGAGATATGTACCCTCTGTTCCCACTTTGCTGAGAATTTTTATAATCAATTGATGCTGTATTTTGTCAAATGCTTTTTCTGCATCTTTTTTTTTTTAATTAAATTTATTGGGGTGACAATTGTTAGTAAAATCACATAGATTTCAGGTGTACAATTCTGTATTACATCATCTATAAATCCCATTGTGTGTTCATCACCCAGAGTCAGTTCTCCTTTCATCACCATATATTCGATACCCCTTACCCTCATCTCCCACCCCCCACCCCCCGCCCCCCTTACCCTCTGGCAACCACTAAACTATTGTCTGTGTCTATGAGTTTCTGTTTCTCATTTGTTTGTCTTGTTCTTTTGTTGTTTTTGGTTTTGATACAACCATATGATTTTTATCTTTAATTTTGTTTATGTGGTGTATCATGTTAATTGATTTGTGAATATTGAACCAAAGTGGCATTCCAGGAATAAATCCCCCTTGATCATGTTGTATGATCTTTTTAAGGTATTGTTGTATTCAGTTTACTAATAGTTTGTTGAGGACTTTTGCATCTATGTTCATCAGGGATGTTGGCCTGTAGTTTTCTTTTTTGTAATGCCTTTGTCTGGTTTTGGAATCAGGGTAATGGTGGCTTCATATAATGAGCTTGGGAGCTCTCCCTCCTCTTGAATTTTTTGGAATAGTTTTATAAATATATAAATAGATATAGCTTATTCTGTATTCTGCTCTATTATAAATTTAGAAATTACATATGTAGGAAATTTTTTTAAAGAAATAGCCTATTTTGTAAGCTCTAATACCAGTGAGTCATTTAGTAAATTGCATTTGAATATATTTAAACCTCCATTAGGTCATATCAATTTCTAAATAGAATATTAACATATTTGTATGCCTGTATATGATGAGACTACAGTAAGGCAAATTACATCTCTAAACCTGAGAAACTGATGTTGCATTTTTTATTCTAAATGCCAAATTAGTGAACTAGCCTAAACTTACAGGTTTTATTCATTGGGATTAATTATTTTACCACTCTCGTCTCAGTTTCTTAGATTACTCTCCTGTAATGACTCCTCTCATGATTAGATTTAACCTTCCTAATTACTGATGGGCATTGGTACAGCTCTCCAGTTCACACCATAGTGCAGAACATCATCTATGAGAAGAAGCTGAGTAATTCAGTGCCAAGGCCATCATGTGTGTCTGACAAATATAGCCCTTTGAGTGTGCTGACCATTGAGTCCAATGGCTCTATCGCTTATAAAGAATATGAAAATATGATGGCCACTAAGGGCACCTGTCATTAACATATGATCTCTAAACTAGAACCTTGAGCTTCTTTGACAAAGCAAATGCCCTGTGCCTATCTGTGCCTTCGGGAGAAAGATTTACGTGTCAAATCTCTAAATACAATGCAGTGTGTCTTGTATAAGAAGGAACCTTTGTAGATTAGCACATGCTGTGGCATCTATCAGTTTAAAGAGATAATATCTGCCTTTTTAAATTTGCAAATATAAATGAATGTAATTGTTTTGGAGACCTTTGTTTATAAGCTGGATATAAAGTTGCAGACAGTTGTTAATCCAAAGCAAGGCCCTATTTATAATAGATGCACTAAGCACTGTAAATAAATAGGTGTTTTCATCTGTCCAAAGATAGCTTTCCACCAGCTATTACTTTCTTCTAGGAATTTAAATTCTAATTATTAAACTACTCCTGGGTGATATAGTAAATACGGAGAATGGAGGGAGTTACTTTAAAAGATTAATGTTGAAAAACTTTTCACAGATGAGAGGGAAATGTCTAAAAGTTCCTCACATTGGGATTAACATATTTTCCCATTGGGAAACATGGAAAGTAGGTTCTGAGAGGATGGGATGCAGAATCTCAGGATAGTTCATTATCAATGCTGAATTACATCTTCGTAAAGGTGTTCTGAAAAAAAATAAATTATGTTGTCTGATTAAAATCCTTTCTGTGACTATTTTAACAAAGTATTGTTATTCTGAAAAAGTTTTAAAATATGCTAATAACTAGTCTTAACCATATGTTTGACTTAAAAGACTTACACTCAGAATAATGCAGTCATGGTAGTCTGTTACTCTCTGGTAGCACAAGAGCTGAATTTTTAGCTGTGAGCTTTTTGGCTTGTTTTAATAGGTGAAAACACCTTTTAATGTTGACTGTGCAAGACTGAAGACATAAAGTAACAGTAAACAGCATATGAAATAAAGGAATAAAGCATAAAGCCCACGGTGAAGCATGCTTTTATGTTAGAGAAAAAGGAAAAAGGCCAGGGCATAATTACCCCGGAGAGTTTTCTCAGGCTTAACACATTCTCTATCACTTTGGGATGCAGTCTAATGACATAACCAGAAAACTCTAACTGCCAGAGAACTTAGCTTAAGAGGAAACAGTTATTTGATATATCTTTACATAGCAAGTATATTAACACTTTGTCTGGCCTACGTGTTGAAACTATTTTCCTAGTTTGCCATTTCTTTTAACTCTGCATATAGTATATTTCGCTTGTGAGAAAGCAATATAATTTTATGTCCTCAAATGTTTGTTCTTTTCCTTTAAAGGTTCTGAGTTTCACTCCATGCTTAGAAAGTCCTTCTTGAGTCCAATATTAAATCATTCCCTTATATTTGCCACTTAATGGTTTTTGTTTATATATTAACAAAATACATCTATCTATCTATCTATCTATCTATATACATATATATATTTTTATTTCAGAGTGAAGTGGCGGTGGTTAACTGATTTATTTCCAATTATCTTTACAACATATATTGAACAATCCATCCTTTTCCTCATTCATTTGAAATGCTACTTTTATCATATGTTATGAGAACAAACACTGATTTTGGTCTTTCTTTATTAATCTATTGATTTATCTGTTTATTCCTCTTCTAGCACCAGATCCCTTAAATGATTATACCTTATATTATGTTTAGATAATGGTAAGAACAAGCCACATGTCTTCATTAATCTAATTAATTTTTAAGATAGCTAATCTCACATATTCTTTTCTTTAAGGTAAATTTTAGAATTAAGTTATCAAGTTCTGAAAACAGTCCCACTAGATGTCTGATTTTCATTGCATTTACATTTATGAATCAAATTGGAAAAAATTAATATTTTGCAATATTGCATTCTCCCTTTCACAAATCAGTTTTGTCATAAAACAAGTCAGGCAGGGAAAGACCAATACTGCATGACCTCACTTATATGTGGAATCTAATAAAAATAACCCCACCAAACTCAAAGAAAAAGAGATCACTTTTGTGATTACCAGAGGTGGGGGATAGGGGATTGGGGGAAGGTGGTCAAAAGATAAATAATTACTAGGTATGTAATGTACAACATGATGAGAATAGTTAACACTGCTGTACGATATATAAGGAAGTTTTTAAGAGAGTAGATCCTAAAAGTTCTCATCACAAGGATAATATTTTTTTATTGTATCTATAGGAGATGGTGAATGTTGACTAAACCTATTGTGGTAATCATTTCACAATATGTAAATCAAGCCATCATGCTACACACTGAACTCATAAAGTGATGCATGTCAACTATTTCTCAATAAAACAGGAAAATGCATCAGTTTCATCATCTGCATTCACGTGCAAGTAGTCCTGAGTTTGTTTTTGGTCTGCTTTCCTTGGCAGAGCTAAGAATCCAACACTGGTGATATGAAATAGGAATATTTATGTATTTATTAACAAAACACATGTGGTTTCATTTCTCAGTAGACCATGAATGAGAACATTTGCATGTGGCTGACGTTGTTGTTTGAACCACCTGGCCCAGGTATCCCGGGGAGTAGTGAGCTCCACTGTCCTCGCACACCTTCTCCAAGCCTTACACATCATCACTCTTATTGCCACAGTGTATATACAGAAAGAGGGAACCTGGGATGCAATTATTCTCGACGTTTCTGTGCTCAAGGAACCTATCAAGGGGGCCTGCCAGGTCATGAAACGTGCCTTCGCTTCTGCTCAAAATATTCCGTAAGGGAGGCCCTCTGCCACAGCCATGCAGCCCTTCAGGACTATTGGACCTTGACGTCGTTCAACAGAGGTGCCATGTCGGCCGTGCTGCCAGGAACACTTAAGTGTGTCCTAATGCACTATATTTATTTGCTCGGACTGACATCACGTAGGATGACGTGGGGTGCTGTAAACAGCAGATATGTATGTCCCCGTCATCCCGAGGTGAGGGACAGATTGGGGGGAGGGGGGTGTTGGCAGAGCTGGTTTTTCCTCAGGGGTCGCTCTCCTCGACTTGTAGATGGACTTCTTCTATCTCTGTGTCACCTGGACTTCCCTCTGTGCTTTCCTGTGGTCTTTAAGGAAGCACCTAAGGTTCAGTGAATTCATTGGGGTAGGTCCGAATCCAATGAAATGGGAACTTTAAAATCTGTTTCTGTGCTCTGGAACAGTTAAAATAGCAGGAATTTTCTGTTCTTTGAAAGTTTAATAGAAATCAACTGCAAAATCATTGGTTCTATTATCTTTTAGGTGGTATATTTTTTTTTTAATTCAAGTTTATTGGGGTGACAATTGTTAGTAAAGTTACACAGGTTTCAGGTGTACAATTCTGTAATATATCATCTATATATCACATTGGGTGGTATACTTTTTATAACTAATTTTTTTCTGTTTTTGGTCTATTCAGATTTTATATTTTACCTCTTATTGAGTGGCTTTTCTAACATACAATTTATTTTTTATATTTCACTTCATCCAGATTTGCAAATTTCTTGACATAAAATTGGACATAATAGACTCTTAGTTTTTTGTTTTTTTGTTTTTTAATAGTTTCAGGTACACAAGACAAAGTAATACTTAGACATTTATCATTTATATCCCTCACACTGAGTGAAACCCCCTCCCCCATCCACTATCCCTCTGACATCCCACAGAGCCATTACATTTCCACTGTCTCTGTTCCTAATGCTGTACTCCACTTCTTTTAAGTATATCATATATATATATATATATATATATATATATATATATATATATATATATAAAATTATAGTTGGCATTCTTTATTGTTCAGCTTCAGGTGTACAGTGCAGAGATCAGGCATCTACATCATCCCCGAGGTGGTCTCCCAAATGGGACAAGTGTCCGTCGGATACCCTACAAAATCTTTACCACATTATTGATTACATTCTCCAAATTAATTTTCAAAACGCCATGGCCATCTTATGGTTACCGACTGTTTTCTAATCCCCTGACCTTCCCCCTTATCCTCACCCCCCCCCCGCCCATCTAACAACCCTCAGTTTTTCCTCTATGTCTCCAAAGCTGTTTCTGATTAGTTCATTCACTTATTCTTTTCTTTAGATTCCACATATAAGTGAGATCATATGGTATTTGTCTTTCTCTGTCTGACTTATTTCACTTAACATAATGTTCTCTAGGTCCATCCATGTTGTTGCAGATGGTAAGATTTCTTTCTTCTTTATGGCTGCGTAATACTCCCTTGTATAAATGTACCACAGTTTATTACTCCATTCATCTACCGATGGGCAGTTCGGTTGTTTCCATGTCTTGGCTATTGTGTATAGTGCTGCAATAATTATAGGAGTGCATAAAGATTTTTTAATTAGACTTTTGGATTTCTCTGGATAGATACCCAGGAGTGGAACTGCTGGATCATAAGGTAGTTCCATTTTCAGATATTTGAGATACCTTCATACTGTTTTCCATAGTAGCTGCACCAATCTACAATCCCACCAACAGTGCACAAGCATTCCCTTTTCTCCACATCCGCGCCAGCACTTGTTGTTTGTTGATGTATTTATGATAGCCATTTTGACTGGGGTGAGGTGGTATCTCATTGTGGTTTTTACTTGCATTTCGCTGATGGTTAGTGAGGTTGAGCATTTCTTCATATGTCTGTTTGCCATCTGTATGTCCTTTTTAGAAAAATGTTTCTTCATGTCCTCTGCCCATTTTTCAATTGGGTTGTTTGTTTTTTTGGAGTTGAGTTAAGTGAGTTTTTTTAATAAATTTGTGATATTAACCCCTTATCAGATATATAATTGGCAAATATCTTTTCCCATTCAGAAGAATCCCTTTTTGTTTTATTGATGGTTTCCTTTGCTGTGAAAAAAACTTTTTAGTTTGATGTAATCCCACATGTTTATTTTTTCTCTTACTTCCCTTGCTCAAGGGGATATATCAGTAAAAATCTTACTCCGGGTAATTTCTGTGAAGTTTCTGCCTATATTTTCTTCTAGGAATTTTATGGTTTCAGATCTTACATTTAAGTCTTTAAGCCATTTTGAATTTATTTTTGTATATGGTGTAAGGAGGTGGTCCAGCTTCATTTTTTTGCATGTGTCTGTCCAGGTTTCCCAGCACCATGTATTGAATAGACTGTCTTTACCCCACCATACATTCTTGCTTCCATTGTCATAAATTAAATGGCTATATAAGCATGGATTTATTTCTGGACTCTCTATTCTGTTCCATTGATCTATGTGTCTGTTTTTATGCTAGTACCATGCTGCTTTGATTACTGTAGCCTTGTAGTATAATTTGATGTCAGGTATTGTTATACCTCCCACTTTGTACTTATTTCTCAAGATTGCTGAGGCTATCCGGGGTCTTTTATGGTCCCATATAAATTTTAGGATTATATGTTCTATTTCTGTGAAAAACGTCGTTGGCAGTTTGATAGGAATTGTGTTGAATATATATATTGCTTTAGGCAGTATGGACATTTTAACTATATTAATTCTTCCTATGCATGAACATAGTATGTGTTTCCATCTATTTGTGTCTTCTTTCATTTCTTTCTTCAGTGTCTTATAATTTTCTGAGTACAGATCTTTTACTTCTTTGGTTAAATTTATTCCCAGGTATTTTATAGTCTTTTGAGCAATTGTAAATGGGATTGTTTTTTAAATTTCTCCTTCTGATGTTTTATTATTGGTATATACAAATGCAACTGATTTCTGAATATTAATTTTGTATCCTGCTACATTACTAAATTCATCTATCAGCTCTAATAGTTTCTTGGTGGAGGCTTTAGTGTTCTCTCTATATAGTATCATGTCATCTGCATATAATGACAATTTTACTTCCTCCTTACCGATTTGGATGTATTTTATTTCTTTTTCTTGTCTGATTGTTGTGGCTAGAACTTCCAGCACTATGTTGAATAGTAGTGGAGAAAGTGGGCAACCTTGCCTTGTTCCTGATCTTAAGGGGAATGGTTTTAGCTTTTCCCCATTGAGTATGATGTTAGCTGTGGGTTTATCATATATGGCCTTTATTATGTTGAGATATGATCCTTCTATTCCCATTTTCTTAAGGGTTTTTATCATAAATGGCTGCTGGATTTTATCAAATGCTTTCTCTGCATCTATTGATATGATCATGTGATTTTTATTTTTCATTTTGTTAATGTGGTATATCACATTAATTAATTTGCAGATGTTGAACCACACTTGCACACCAGGCATGAATCCCACTTGATCATGGTGTAGGATCTTTTTAATGTATTGCTGAATTATTTTCGCTAACATTTTGTTGAGGATTTTTGCATCTACATTCATTAGCGATATCGGCCTGTAGTTTTCTTTTTTTGTGGCGTCTTTGTCTGATTTTGGGTTCAGGGTGATAGTGGCTTCGTAAAAAGTGTTTAGGAGTCTTCCCTCCTTCTGGATTTTTTGGAAGAGCTTGAGGAGAATAGGTGATGATTCTTTTTTGAACGTTTTGTAAAATTCACCTATAAAGCCATCTGGTCCAGGGCTTTTGTTTGTTGGGAGATTGTTGATTACTGATTCAATTTCCCTGGTGGTAATCAGTCGATTCAGGTTTTTTATTTCTTCTTGAGTTAGCCTTGGAAGGTTGTATGCCTCTAGAAAATTGTCCATTTCTTCCAGATTGTCAATTTTTTGGCATATAGTTGCTCATAGTAATTTCTTAATTTTTCTTGTATTTCTGCGGTGTCTGTTGTGACTTCTCCTCTTTCATTTCTGATTTTATTAATTTGGGTCCTCTCTCTCATTTTTTTTAATGAGTCTGGCTAAAGGTTTGTCAATTTTGTTTGTCTTCTCTAAGAACCAACTCTTGGATTCATTGATCTTTTGTATTGTTTCTCTGGTTTCTATTTCATTTATTTCCACTCTGATCTTTATTATCTCCTTCCTTGTACTCCCTTTGGGCTTATTTTGTTGTTCTTTTACCAGATCCCTTAAGTGTGAAGATAAACTGCTGGTTAGTGATATTTCTTGTTTCTTTAGGTAGGCCTGCAATGCTATAAATTTCCCTCTTAGGACTGCTTTCACGGCATCCCATAGATTTTGGGTCGTCGTGTTTTCATTTTCATTTGTCTCGAGATATCTTTTGATTTCTTCCTTGATCTCCTGGTTGACCCATTCATTATATAGTAACATGTTATTCAGCTTCCATGAATTGGTGTGTCTTCCAGTTTTTTTCCTATGGTTCATTTCTAATTTCAGAGCACTGTGGTCAGAGAAGACAATTGGTATGATTTCAATTTTCTTAAATTTATCAAGACTTGTTTTGTGGCCTAACATATGAACTATCTTGGAAAATGTTCCATGTGCGCTTGAGAAGAATGTGTATTCTACAGCTTTGGGGTGAAATGCTTTGAAAATATCATATTAAATCCAAGTGGTCCAATGTGTCATTTAAGGCTGTTGTTTCCATATTGATTTTCTGTCTGGAAGACCTGTCCCTTGTTATCAGAGGTGTGTTGAAGTCCCCTACTATGATAGTGTTACTGTTGATCTCTGTCTTTATGTCAGTCAATATCTGTTTTATATATTTAGGTGCTCCTATGTTGGGTGCATAGATGTTTACTAGGGTTATGTCCTCTTGTTGGACTAATCCCGTTATTATTATATAGTGCCCATCTTTGTCTTTTAATATGTTCTTCATTTTAAAGTCTATTTTGTCAGATATAAGTATTGCAACTCCAGCTTTTTTCTCATTTCCATTTGCATGAAATATCTTACTCCATCCTTTCACTTTAAGCCTGTGTGCGTCTTTTGATCTGAGGTGAGTCTTTTGTATACAGCACATACAAGGGTCTTGCTTTCTTATCCACTCAGCCACCCTATGTCTCTTGATTAGAGCATTTAATCTGTTTACATTTAAAGTTATTATTGATAGGTACATAATTACTGCCCTTTTTTAAATTTGTAGTTAGATTGTTTTCATCTTTCTTCTATTTACAGAAGTCCTTTTAGTATTTCTTGCAATGCTGGCTTGGTGGTAATAAATTCCTTTAGCTTATTCTTTTCTGGGAAGCTCTTTATCTTTCCATCAACTTTAAATGATAGCCTTGCTGGATAAAGCAATCTAGGTTGTAGGCCTTTGTTTTCCATCACTTTGAGTATCTCCTGCCACTCCCTCCTGGCCTTCAATGTTTCTGTAGAAAAGTCATTTGATAGTCTTATGGGAGTTCCCTTGTATGTAACCCTTTGTCTTTCTCTTGCTGCTTTTAGGATTCTCTCTTTGTCTTTAACCTTTGCCATTTTTACTATAATGTGTCTTGTTGTGGGCCTGTTTTGGTTTATCCTGGTTGGAACTCTCTGCACTTCCTGGGCTTGTATGTTGGTTTCCTTCATCAGGTTAGGGAAGTTTTCGGACATTATTACTTCAAATATGTTCTCAATCCCTTGCTTCCTCTCTTCACCTTCTGGTATTCCTATGATGTGCATGTTGTTGCGTTTGATGTTACCCCAGAGGTCTCTTAAACCATCTTCATTGTTTTTTATTCGTTTTTCTTTCTGTTGTTCTGTTTGGGTGATCTCTGCTAACTTGTCTTCTAAGTCGTTGATTCGATCCTCTGCTTCATCTAACCTGCTGTTAATTCCTTCAAGTGTGCTCTTTATTTCAGTTATTGTATTCTTTAGTTCTAACTGGTTGTTCATTATGATTTCTCTGTCCTTCTTTACATCATCTCTAAGCGCCTTAAACATTCTTATCATCAGTGTTCTGAACTCTGTCTCTGCTAGGTTGGTTACCTCTGTTCCATTTGGTTCCATTTCTGGAGGTTTCTTCTGTTCTTTTATTTGGGACATGTTTCTTTGTTTCCCCATTCTGGCTGACTCTCTGTGTTTGCTTCGATGTATTAGGTAGATCCCCTAGAGTTCTTAGTTCTTGCTGGGTTATCTGATGTAGTATGTGTCCTTTACATTTGACTTGCACTACTTCGTTCTTCTTCTCTGCTTGTGCTACAAAGGTGACTCTTGTGTTGTGTATATTGTCCTGTTAAAGAAGATCTTTAATTGCTTTTTGCTTGTGAGTAGGTGGGGTTAAGTCCTAGGCTGACTAGTTGTGATACTTGGCTCTGCCCACCGCAGGGTGTTCTGCTGTGTGAGGGTTGAGCACTTAAATGTGGTTTGGCCTCTATGGGCTCTTGTGCCTATAGAGAATTCCTTCTGGGTGTGTCATTTGTAGGTCAAACCCGGTAGTACTCTGGTTTGGTCTGGAGTTGACCTCTGGGTATATTGAATCTTGTGCCTCTTAAGCTGGGCCCTGGTAGGGCAATTTCAGAAAAAAGCAAATCACCAAGCACAACAACAACAACAAAGAAAAAATCAAATACCTTCACATATAAAAACAACCAAAAACCCCCACTCATCACAGGTAAAGATATCAAAGATATAAAGACAAAGCAAAACAAAACCAAACAAAACAAAACCAAAAGCAGCGCCAGTCTTGGCTTAAGCCCAGCAAGTAATCTCCAGGTTGTCCTCTGCTGTACCAAAGGGTCCTCTGCGTATTGTGCAGGCAGAGGCGGTCACCTGGTGCCCAGAGTGATGTTGGAACTGCAGATTTAGATGCGTGGGACTGAGAGGACTGGATTGTTGTTTATACAAAATCAGTGCAGTTTCTACTCTTGCCTGCACATTTGCACACTGAGAGTAGCACCACCAGCCCTGTGTCCAGTTCTACTGAGTCTTAGGGCACTTCTTCCGTGTGTGTGTGTGTGTGTGTGTGTGTGTGTGTGTGTGGTGGGCAGGAGATTTCTGAGCTGCTGAAAGCCCAGAGGTGCATCAGCTGCTTAATGCTGATCCCTGGGAGTGCCTCCGCAGTTGTAATTGCCCCGCCCTAGGCAGGCCAGAAAGGGTGGGCCTGGGGATGGAGGGGTCTTCTCTCTCCCAGCCCAGCTCTGTCACACTCTTCCTGCAGGCCAGAAAAGGTGGTGGCTGATGGTGGAGGAGTCTCTTCTCTCCTAGCCCAGCAAAAATCACCCTCTTCCCAGCCTCTTCCCTGGGTTAGAGCCGCATGCCAGTTTCCCCAGAGCCTGAGTACTAAGGCTCCTCTGTAATCTGACACTGCTCCTCAGTTCAGGGGCCAGTTTAAGTCTCTGGAAGGGCGGGGGTAGGATTGGAAGAGTGGGGGGCTGGGGCCCCAGTATGGAGTTTGTGTCCTTTGTCTGGTCTAGGGACCAACTGGAGGTCTCACTGAGATTATTGCCTCAAATGCTGGATATGCTGCCCCATCAGCGGGAGAGATCAGCTGTGGGACGTAGGGAAAGAGCTCACCTCCTGGCTTTTGTGTTCTCTGTTCCGTCCTGGGATCCCCTGTGACTCTGCAGCTGCGGATGCTGGCCGCGTTTCCACTGCCGCACATGCCAACCGCTTTTCCATAGCCGCACATGCGGGCTGCGTCCCCACTCCTCTCCCTTCCCTCTTTCCCTGCTCTCCCAGTTTACCCACCTTCAAGTAGTCCTTACATGAGTCTCTTAGCTGTTCTGTGTGATGAGCAGAGAGTCCTTTGATGGGTTATCGATGTCCCGTTTGTGATAAGATCCCGAGGAGAACTCAAATAGTTTGCCCCACTGCTGCCATTCCTATGACGTCACTCTCTGATGCTACAATCTTTTGATAATGATCATTGTGGGGCTGGTGACTACAAAATTCATAAGGCAGACTGACAGGCTGTAGACTCAGGCAAGAGTGGATGCAGCAATCTTAAGGCAGAATTTCTTCTTCTCCAGGAAACCTCAGTTTTTGCTCTTAAGATCTTCAATGGATTGGATGAAGCCTACCCACATTAATTGAGGTCATCTCTTGCTTAAAGTCAACTAACTGTAGATGATAGTCTCTTAGCTTTTAAATTCTTCTCCGTATCCCCTTTCTCATTTCTAATTTTGCTCAAATGTATGTTATTTTCTTTTTTTTTTTTTTTCTTGCTTAGAACTGCAGTGGGTGAATTTATTTTCACTGAAACAACTACTGGTCTTGGTTTTATTTAACAGTTCCATATGAGTGTTTCTAATTATTTTTCATCTTAAATACTCTTTTCTACTTTTGTTGGTTCATTTTAATGTTTTTTTTTGTTTTGATTTGTTTTGTTTAGTTTTTAGCTTTTAGAGCCAAATATTTGGTTCATTAATGTTGAACATGTCTTTTGTACTAATACAAAGTGATTAAGATATTGGTTTTACTCAGCATACAGTTTAGATACTTTTTCAAGTGAAAATACTTTTCAAATTGTACTAGTAATGCCAGATATATGCAGATATATTCCATTGAGGAGAATTTACCCTGAAGGACTATGGTTATTAATAATAATAAAAGCAATAATAAATAATTTTATCAAGTGCTAGTTATGTGAAAGCATACAATACTTCATTTAATCCCCACAATAACCACTAAAATAAGTTATATTTATCATTCCTAACTTGCATACAAAAAAAAATCTAACAATAAACAAAGAAACGTGTTCAACATCATACAGCTAGTGAATAACAGCTAAGAACCCAGACTGTCTGACTCGAAAGTTCACAATTTCAACTACTTTCTGCTGATAAGCTTATTCCATTAAAGTAATGATATAGGATGGGACAAGAAGAGAGGGAGGCAAATGCATAGAGGGAAGTTATTAGGTCACAGAATATACTATGTGTTTTTCCATCTGTTGTCTTCTAAACACAACCCCATGACGTGTCATTAACCTCATTTTAATATTAGTAGAGTCTATGAAATATATCCTAATAGCCCACTGATATTAATTATAAACTATTGTTATCTAAATAGACTTTTGGAAATACTTTTACTTTGTAAGAAGATGAAATTGTATTTTTCACTTTGGTTGTTGTACTAGCAATGCACAAAAAAATGTTTCTTACAACAAGCTGAATAAAGTCCATATACATGAAGTTAGCAAAGTGGTCTTTTTAAATAGCATTCAATTTCAAGTGCTTATTAAGTGAATGTATATGCACCAAAGGAGAGAACACCATAAGTATCTCAGGAAAGCTGATTTGAGCTAATACAAAAGGTTTAAAGAATCAAGAAGAAAATGATAATGAAAATAATTACTGCAGAGTGGAGAAAATATCGAAGAAAGTGGAATTGAGGCAGTCACTGTCTTTCATCTCAATAAATTCTAAATAAATAAAAGAGTAGTAGAACAAGGGAGTAAAATTAGGATTTAGAAAAAGACTCAGCACATAGAATTAATAAACTATATAAAAGTATGTGTCAAGAACAAAAATAACAGGAATATATCTTTGAAATAAGGAATGGCAAAGATTGACATTATATTGAGGAAAATTCTATACAGTACAAGGTGCACTGTACTCTTGGCTAATATCAACAGCCTTTGGACTGTTTAGAGAACAAACATGAACAATTCTAGACCAAAGTTATAAATAATAGCCACTATCCACATGGGGCTATGGAACACATGAAACATGACTCACCTGAATTGATATAGGCTGAAAGTGTAACAGAGACACATTATAAAAACTCAGTAGGAAAAAAAGGACAAAATATCTCCTTAATGGCTTCATTTGATTAATGTTGAAATAGGATTTGGAGACATTGGGTTATAACATATTATTAAAATCATCTTTCCTTTGTACTTTTTAATGTGGTTAATAAATATAAAATTACATATGTTGCTTGCATTATATTTCTATTAGACAGTACCGTTCTAGACAAACACATACACACACACAATCAAACAAAACCCCACAAAAATAATACTCTTAATTAACTCCGATCTAGTATCCAGGCTTTGCTTTCAATGAAGTCTATTAAACATTTTAGAGTTTGTTAGGGCTCTCAAATTACACAAATTGTCTTTCTAGATATCTCAAATTGGTCATGTAATTATTAACTCTTCATTTCATTATATATGTCTACATAAAAGAAAACAATTTATTTGGGAAGAAATAAAATGGAGCCGATTGTTTTCACTGGTGAGACTCAGTAAACAAACTATATTCATCTACTGAAATGTTTATTAAAACCGTGCTACAGATACTAGTGAACTTTTTTAATTAAGGGTATTTTAAAATACTATATTTGATGATTAAACATGTATTTAATGTAGAATAATTTTCTTTTTTTTAAATTAAAGTTTATTGGGGTGACAATTGTTAGTAAAGTTACATAGGTTGCAAGTGTACAACTCTGTAATACATCATCTATATATCACATTGTGTATTCACCAGCCATAGTTAGTTCTCCTTCCATCACCATATATTTGATCCCCTTTAACCACATCTACCACGCTCCTCTCTGCTTAACCTCTGGTAACCACTAAACTATTGTCTGTGTCTATGAGTTTTTGTTTCTTCATTTGTTTGTCTTGTTCTTTTGTTGTTTTCAGTTTATATACCATATATCACTGAAATCGTATGGTTCTCTACTTTTTCTGTCTGACTTATTTTGCTTAGCATTATAATCTCAAGATCCATCCATGTTGTCGCAAATGGAATTATTTCATCTTTTCTTATGGCAGAATAGTATTCCATTGTGTATACATACCACAACTTCTTTATCCATTTAGCTATTGAAGGACACTTTGGTTGTTTCCATGTCTTGGCCACCGTAAATAAAGCTGGGATGAACTGCAGTGTAGAAATCAACTCACAGCATAAATAGGGATGATTTGTGACAACAAAAACATAAAAGGGGAGAGAGTAAAGGTCTGAACCAGCAAAAGGGAATGGAGAAAGGAAGCATGATGAGAAAATGGCATACTCTAAATATGAAACTTTCTTTTACATAAATTTAACGGTAACCACTAAAAAAAAAATCCAGAACTGAAATATATAATATAAAAAAAAAAGAAACAGAGGAAAAAAAATCAAAGAATACCACCACACTGAAATAACAGACAGCAACAAAAAGGCAAAGAAACAATGGAGACACTGTCTTACCAGAAAACCAGAGATAGAATGATAGGAAATCCTCATATATCAATAATCACCCTAAATGTAAATGGACTGAATTCACCAATAAAAAGGCACAGTGTAGCAGATTGGATAAAAAAACTAAACCCAACCATATGCTGCTTCCAAGAGACACATCTCAGCTACAAGGACAAATATAGACTCAAAGTGAAAGGGTGGAAATAGAACAATTTTCTAAAGTCTTCAAAATAATTGTGCTTCAATGTAATATGGCTTGTTTACTTGCAAAGAGCTTAGGCATCTGCTAATCATGTTGATGAAAGCCAGGTTTCCTCTTTAGTCAGATCAGACTCTGATTAACTGAAATTTATCTGGCTGGATTCTCAGACATATCATTCAGGGACATATTTCCTATGCTACATTGAAATGGATATTTGTTTGTCTCCATAGCATCCATTCCACCCCTCCCTCATTGTGTGGCAGTCATGCAATTTGGGTGAGATTGACCCTCCTTACAAGGGTGAGCCCTGAGAAGCATAATCCAATTAGCACAATCTCACATCCTCTGCAATACCAATTAAACTATGGATAGTCAATAACTTTGATTTAAAGCAATAAACATATGGTACTCCCCTGGCCACCACGTAGGTTCAGACTGGTTCAGAATGAAGTCAACACTTTTTGTACAAAAGTGTTGGTGCTGAGGTAAATCCTATTAACTGCTGCAGCCATTTTGCTACAGTGAAGAACAGCCTGAAAATCCTAGCTCTAGAAATCCTCTCTCTCTCTCTCTCTCTCTCTCTCTCTCTCTCTCTCTCTCTCTCTCTCTCTCTCTCTCTCTCTCTCTCCCTCTCTCTTTCTCCCTCTCCTCCTTCCTTCCCTCTCTCTGCTCCTCAGAGACCTAGCCTTTCCCCCAGATAATAAGCAACCTCCAAGGCAGCAGATTTTAGTAGCCTGGACCTAATAGTCACATGTTGTGGCCCTTTGGCAGGTTAAAGATAACATCCTGACCTAAGTTATGTTTCAACTCCTGAGCCCTGAGGTAGATGGACGCCCTGGCTACTTTCCCAAGAGAATGGACAGAGGGAGGCCAGAAAAGACCTCAGAACATTTCTCAAGACATGAAAAAATGATTTATTACCCTAACCTCACCTCTGACCAGTCAGCTCCCAACACGACATTTAACCCACAGGGTCTTGTGATTTTCTCCTATGTAATCTGCAACCTACACACCATTGGGGAATTCGGGCTTTTGAGCATTAGCTTCCAGTTCTCCTGGGTGGCACCATTCATCAATAAAAGAGCCAATCTTTCTCCACTGCAATTCTCGGTGTTTAGTGTTTGACTCTGCTAGTGCCAAGTGGATGAACTTTTTCTGTTCTATAACAAAAGAATCACAGAAAAACTGAGCTAGAGGCCTGATAAAAAACTATGCATGAAATCCTACCCCTAGACTTTTCCAATGGTGTTTTGCCAATAATTCATTTCATTGTATAAAACAATTTAAGTTGAATTTTTTGTTACACACAATCAAAAGCCTCCAGATTGAAATACCTGTAGTTTTTCCTTGATTTACTCTTTATGCTTTACTGTAAAAGTTTCTCTGGCTGTCTGATGGATTTTCTTATTTCTTTTTCCCCAATCTCAGGATTTTCTGTATTTTTTCTCTGGTATGTCCTCTGCATTTTTATCTCCCTGCCCCTTGTAATTCAGCATCACTATACTTGGACAATGCAGTTTCAGATTCAGTCAGAAGATTCTCATCAGTTATAATTTGGCATGACTATATTTCCTCTTTAGATTCCTCTTACTCCCAAAATTTTGGTCAGTTATGTTGGTCTATTTGTAAATAGGCAATATTTTGCACGGGTGAATCTTCACAACTGTCGACTAACCCTACAATACATCAAATTGACCTTTTGAGATGCCAAAATAAATGGTTTCATTTTGCTGCTTGTTTATAATAATATCTGATTTCTACATAAGTCACTGGGTTTACAATAAAATTCATTCTTTTTCTTTTTATTAAATTTATTGAGATGACACTGGTTAGTAAAATTACATAGGTTTCAAGTACACAATTAATTCTATACTACATCATCTATAGATTGCACTTTGTGTTCACCACGCGGAGTCAGTTCTCCTTCCATCACCATATATTTGACCCTTTACCCTCTAAAACCACCCGCCTCCCCCTTACCCTCTGGTAACCACTAAACTGTTGTCTGAGTCTATGAATTTTTGTTCATTTGTTTGTCTTGTTCATTTGTTGCTTTCACTTTTATACCCCACATATGAGTGAAATCATGTTTCTTGACTTTTTCTGACTCATTTCACTTGGGATGATCATCTCAAGATCCATCTATGTTGTCGCAAATGGCAGTATTTCATCTTTTCTTATGGCTGAGTAATAGTTCATTTTATATATATACCACATATTCTTCACCCAATCACTTATCAAAGGACACTTTTGTTGTTTCCATGTCTTGGTCACCATGAATAGTGCTGCAATGAACATAGGGGTACATATATCTTTATGGACAAATGTTTTCAGATTTTGGGGGCAGATACCCAGAAGAGGGGTTGCTGGGTCATATGGTAATTCTCTTATTCTTTTGAGGAACCTCCATACTGTTTTTTCATAGTGGCTATACCAATTTACATTCCCACCAGCGGTGTATGAGGGTCCTTTTACCCTACAACCTCTCCTACACTTGCTATTACTTGTCTTGTTGATGATAGCCATTCTAACAGGTGTGAGGTGGTACCTCACTGTGGTTTTGATTTTCCTAGCCCTAATAGCTAGTGATGTTGAACATTTTTTCATATATCTGTTGGCCATTTGTATGTCTTCTTGGGATAAGTGTCTGTTCAGGTCATCTGCCCATTTTTTAATTGGATTGTTTGTTTGTTGTTGTTGCTGTTGAGTTGTATGTGTTCTTTATATACTTTGGATTTTAGCTCCTTATGGGAAGGGCTGTTTGCAAATATCTTCTCCCATTTGGTTGGTTGCCTCTTTGTTTTGTTGATGGTTTCTTTTGCTGTGCAGAAGCTTTTTAGCTTGATATAGTCCCATTCATTTATTTTTGTTTTGTTTCCCTTATCTTTGAGGTCAAGTTCATAAAGTGTCCATAAATTTAATACCTGTGCTTTCTTCTGTGAAATTTATTGTTTCAGGTCTTATGTTTAGGTCTTTCATCCATTTTGAGTTGAGTTAATTTTGGTATATGGTGACAGACGGTAATTTAGTTTCATTCTTTTGCAAGTGGCTTTCCAATTTTCCCAGCACCATTTATTGAAGAGGTTTTCTTTTCTCCATTGTATGTTTTTGGCTTCTTTGTTGAAAATTATCTGTCCACATATATATGGGTTTATTTCTGGGTTCTCAGTTCTATTCTATTGACCTGTGTGCCTGATTTTCTGCCAACACCATACTGTTTTGATTATTGTTGCCCTATAGTACAAGCTGAAGTCAGGGAGTGTGATACCTCCGCCTTGTTCTTTTTTCTCAGGATTGCTTTGGCTATTCGGGGTCTTCTGTGATTCCATACAAATCCGATGAGTTTTTGTTCTATTTCTTAAAAAAATACCATTGAGATTTTGATGGGGATTGCATTAAATCTGTATATTGCTTTGGGTAATATGGCCATTTTAATTGATTCTTCCAATCCATGAACACATATTTTTCCATTTCTCTGTGTTTTCTTCAGTTTCTTTTAATGATGTCTTATAGTTTTCACTGCATAGTTCCTTCACATCTTTTGCTAAGTTTATTCCTAGGTATTTTCTTTTTGTTGCAATTGCAAAATGAATTTTTTTTCCTGAAATTTTATTGTTAATATGTAGGAACCCAGTGGACTTTTGTACATTGATTTTGTATCCTGTAAATTCACCAGTTTTGTTTATTGTGTCCAATTTTTTTTCTTTTTTTTTTTTTTTTTTTTTTTTTGGTGGAGTCTTTAGGGTTTTCTATATTAAGAATCACATCATCTGCAAAAAGTGTCAATTTGACTTCATTCCCAATTTGGATGTCTTTTATTTCTTTTATTTAATAAAATGTCCCCAAACACTGGACTAACTGAGTTTTTATTTGAATCCAATGATTTTAAGCACATAGATGCACTGTAATTTAGATATTTTTCTATCTTTATGTGCATCTCCTTTCTCTTGTATAGGATTTTGTATGTTCTATCTGTTGCTCCAGTTTCATGCTTCCCCTGGCCATATTCCTTTGCCTAGTCTCTCCATACTCACCTACCAATGCTTCTATTCTTCGATGACTGTTCTGTTGACCATTAATCTCTGCTATTCGACATGTATCTCATATTGTAAATGGATTCAATCTTAAAAGTCAGTTTTTTACGGTATATCCAATATATATTGTGAGGCATTGTTTATATAACCCACACAGTGTGGTGAAGAATGAATAAACAGCTAATAAGGAGTTTCTGCTTTCTAGGGAATGCTTAGTAGCATTGTACATGCAATTGTCTAGTAACCACTTTCATGCACCATGAGAGATCTTTTTCAACTCAGACACCATTAAACTGCATTTTGCTACAGCATGGCAGGAATGATGCACATTAAGAAAATATAGATGAAGATTTGAAGCAGTCAGATTAGAGCCACAACCACAATCTTCTAGATCTATACTGATTCAGTAGAGTGTATCCATATGTGGCTATTGAGCCCTTGAAATGTAGCTAGTCCAAATTGACATGAGCTGTAAGTATAAAATATACACTGGATTTCGGAGAATTCGTATGATTTAAAAAAATAATGTAAAATATCTCATTAATATTTTATATTGATTAAATGATGAAATGATAATATTTTGATTATACTGGGTTACATGAAATTATTAAAACTGTTTTTACCTATTTCTCTTTACTTTTTAAATGAAGCTACTGGAAAACATAAAATTACATATGTTTGCATTATATGTCTATTAAACACTGCTGTTCAACAGCATATGGAAATGACTCATACTCTTCAATAGAGATTGATTGCTAAGAACTTAAAACCTAAAGCCTGCATAAGCAAGTTTTAAGGCCTAGTAATAAGAATACTGAAGCAGGAAAAAAAAAAAACTAGCCATCTGAAACAAGAACCATGTGAGACCTGGGACTCTTTTAACAAGCTCCCAAAGTTGATTCAAAGTTAAGGTCAATTTTGAGAACCACATGTTTATAGTCATTTCCAACAAATCCTTACATGGTCTTTGTAAATTTCCAAACTAAAGGACACCTGTGAGGGACTTTTATGAAATAAACCTGTATTCAGTGGGCTCTCCTGACTTGGACTCATGAGCAAAACTAGTTAGGCAACCCTCCTTCAAGTGGGCTATACATGGAAAAAACTGAGGGAAATGTCCTTTTGTGAAGGGTACCAAGCTGTATATACTATGTATTTTTTCAGATGTATTTTGCAGCAACAAAACATTTCTTTAGTGAGATACCCTCACTGTATGCTGAACTTTGCCTTAAATATGATGGGAATGGACACAATAAACAGAAGTAACAAGTGAAGAAATTTGAAAAAAAATGGTATTACACATAGTAATGAAAATGTGGAGAAATGTTCAGGTAACAAAATTGTTACTTGCTTTGAAGACAAAAGAGCAACATTTTTGTGTTTAAGAGACAAAAACTTCTGTTTTACATAACTACTTTAAAACTGGTTTAAAATATTTTTAGTATTCCTGTAAAAGGTTTTCCTCTGGTAAGTATACAAAAACTTTTAGAAATAAATTCTAAACCTTTGTCCTCCGGATGACAACAGTAAAAGCAGATGGACTAAAGCTACTGCTGAGGTCATTTTCAGCTAAAGAAGATGATAGTATTTACATAAATCAATAGGAAAAATAAAAGCTAGGAATAATACATTCCTTTGAGGACTAAGAATATTTTTCCAAGTAGATCTCATAATTCCTTCCTTATGATTAATAGGAAAATAACTAAGATGCATAAAGTCATCACAGAGCCCTACTCACACCTGGAATCTGCTCTGGGCAGTCTGTCTGTGGAAGCAGTAAGAGGGAGCAGGAGTGCTTGAAAGTTAGATGAAAGCCTCCATGACTAGGTTCCTACTCTTAAATCCACAGAACATCAGCATTTAAAGGAAACTATCCCACTTCCTGATTCAAACCCTTAGCCCTATGGTAACAGATTTAAACAGGCATTCTAATTTAGCTCATGGGGACAGAGCCCCAGAAAGTAGTTTCCAGGCTCTTGGCCTCACATAGATAGGTGCTGGCTCAGGTAGTAAATGGCCATCAACTGTGATTGGATGGCCATCAGCTGTGGCTAGTTGGCCGTCAGCTGTAACCAGTGAGCCATTGGCCACTAATATGACTGCTGTGGCTACGCTAGCAGAGAAAAAAGATGGGGGCTAGCAAGATGGTGGCTGAGCCAGCAAGCGGCGGAGTGAGGGTTGAGAGTTGTGCGGCTCCTGCTTCCTGTGTCTCCAACCCAGCCGCCAGCGAGCATATGGTGGTATGACTCCCCTACCTATGGCTCCATGGGTGTTCATTTCTGGCCTCACCATATCCTGCGTTCTTATGTGTGGAGCGGGACCAGAGAACCCACAGGCCTCCCTGCATGACAAATGGCACAGCGAGCAGGGTCTCCTGCACGACCAGCTCCTTCTTTCCTTCCTCCCTCCCTCCTTCCCTCCCTCCCTCCCTCCCTCCCTCTCCTATATATCTTAATTTTCTTTCCTGTTCTTTCTTTCTGTTCATTTTGTTCTTTTTTCATATGATGCTCTATTACCTTGCTCTTTATTTTTCCATTTTACAATTTCTCTTATTTCTCTTTCTCCCTCTTTTTCTTCCCCCTCTTTTTCCCTCATTCCTTTATATCACTCTCTTATTTTCCTCCCTCTCCTGTTCTTTTCCTTCCTACATTTCTCTTTCCCTCTTCCCTCTTCCATTCTCCTATTTTTCTTTTATTCTCTCCTTTTCCATTTTTTCCCTCTGTCTTCTTATGTGCTAAAACAAAGAATATGTGTTCAAGATGGAAGAAAAAGAAAACTAAATTATTTGGAAGCTTGAAATAGAAATCTTTCCCACCCACTCCCAAACCCCTCAAGGTAACCATAGTTTGCCGTTTACAGGGCTGAATGAGCAACTCCTATATACTTATGAGGTGCGATGAAAAAAATACAGTGAATGTTGCTTGTAATATCAAGGTGATGCTAATTGTGTTTTTTGGCCTTGATGGAATTGTGCGAGCTGCGTTTGTACCCAGGAACACGATGGTGAACTCTGAATATTACAAGGGATTATTAGAGCATTTAAAAAACAATGTGTGTAGAAAATGGTCTGAGAAATGGGCAAACGGTTCCATCCTCCATCATGACAACACTGTGCCATACATCGCTTCCAGTATGGCAATTTCCATCAAATAAAATCATTGTGGGGTGTTCTTGTCCAACTTATTCACTGTATCTGGCACCATGTGACTTCTGGCTCTTCCCGAAAGTCAAAATGATTCAGGACATTGAGGCAGCCACGACAGCAAACTAAAGACACTCAAGAAAGAGGACTTCCAGAACTGCTTCAGAAAGTGGCAAGAACGATGGGATAAGTATGTTTGAAGTGAGGGGAATATTTTGAGAGGGATTAATGGCAATGTATCTTTTACTGTAATAATTTCTTTTATTTAAACATTCATAGTATTTTTTTTATCATACCTTGTACACTTCTACAATTGTGCAAGTATTTCTGCAGGTTATTTTTCTAGAATTATAGAATTACATTTTACATTTTAGTACAGCTTCAGGAAATGGATTTCAAACAGCAAAGAGAAGCCTCAAGGACTGGTCTTAGAGAATGGGTTGGGTGAAGGAGAAGTTGCACAGTGGTTTAAACAGTTGAACTCTTAAACTTCTGCTTGAACTAAATCAGCTCTGCTTTTATTTGTTTTATATATTGAAGTTCAAGATAAATTTTTCTGGAAAACTGAAAGACTAAGTGGTTCTGTTGGTAAAAACAACAAGCACCACCTGCACAAACATTTGTTAGGGGAGAAGATCCAAGGAATTGTGTTTTTAACACTATTTCCAGGGATCTTGATGAATATTAAATATGATAAATGTTGGAAAACTTAAGAACATATGCTTGGAGTCAGATATACCTAGTATTCCTAAGTTCTAGGTTCAAATCTACTACTTACGAGCTGTAACAACGAAACGGACAGTCCTTATGATTTTGATTAATTTTAGTTTTAAATCCTAGCTCTAGAAATCCTCTCTCTCTCTCTCTCTCTCTCTCTCTCTCTCTCTCTCTCTCTCTCTATCTCTATCTCTATCTCTCTCTCCTCTGCCCTTCAAAGACCTAGACTTCGCCCCAGATAATCAACAACCCCAGAGGCAGCAGAGGACAGTAGCCCAGACTTAATGGTCACACAGAGCGGACCTCTGGCAGGCTAAATATAACATTGTGACCTAAGTTATGCTTCAGCTCCTGAGCCCTAAGATGGAACAACCCCTTGGCTACTTTTCCATGAAATGGGACAGAGGGACTCTGGATACAACCTCAGAACTGTCCTCAAGACCTGAAGAAATGATTTATTACCCTTCCCTAACCTCCAACCAATCAGCTCCCAGCACGACCCCTGACACCTAACCCACTGTGTCTAGTGATTTTACTCTGTATAATCTATAACCTACATACCATCAGGAAGCCAGGTCTTTGAGCGCTAGCTCACCTGTGTCTTTGGGCTTGGAGTCATTTCCTTGAATAAACCTCTACTTTGTTTGCTGCAAACTCCTGTCCACATCTCCTTTGGCTTTAATGTGCGCAGGCAAAACGAACACCTTGATTTCAGTAACAACAATGCCTCCCAACCCATCATATGCATCATTGCCAAAGATTTGTTGTATATAATTTACCTTCAACTACACATGCTCAATTTGATAATCCCCACAGAATTACCAATCCCTCTCCCCTACAACCATCCTTGTGGAGGTGACTATCAGGAACCAGTTCATCTCCCATTCTCTCCATCCCAAGTCTGCTGCTCTGACATGGCTGATGGTCCTTCTCCCATAATGCATCAGACCTATTGCTTTCACTCTAATCCAAAGCTTCCAAACTTTGATGAACATTAGACTCTCTTAGGGAGGTTTTAAAAATACTTAGTCCCTGCCTGACCACTGCAGTGTACCTCTGAAGCTGAAGCTGAATAATAATGAATGTCAACTATAATTTAATATATATATATATATATATATATATATATATATATATATATAGTCACAGGAAGTGGAGTACAGCATAAGGAATAGAGACAGTGGAAATGTAATGGCTCTGTGAGATGTCAGAGGCGTAGTAGATGGGGGAAGGGGTTATCACTTTGTGAGGGGTGTAAATGTCTATTACATTGTTTTGTACACCTGAAACTAATAATAAAAATATACTTAGTCCCAGGTTATACTCCATACCAATTAAGTCAGATGTCTGGAGATGGACCCAGGTATCATGAGTTTTTAAATAGCCTCAGGTGACTACAATTTGCACAACAATTGAGAGCCACTGCTCTAACCCATGGGAGACCTCATATGTGGGCTACTTCCCAAATGTTTTTGCCAGCTGCTAGCCTTTGGGTTAATTTTAACTCAAGTCAACAAACAGCTGCAAAACTTCAGTGCAAAAATTAGAACCCACCTTCCAGCAGCATCCCAGAAATCTCACCATAGTGCCTCTAACACTTCCCTACCCCGGTACTAAGACTTCTCCATATCCATCCAATGTAGCAAAAGTAATAATCTGTTGGGGGTTGTGGGGGGGGGTGTTGGAAAAATATCAGAGAGAAGGTGTATTTGCAATAGGTTTTAAGGATGGAAAATTTTTTCACAGGTGCGAAGTTGGAGGAAAACAACAATAAATAAAGTGACAACAGCCTAAGGAAAGATACAAATAGTGCTGAAGTGAAGAGCACAGAATTAGCTGTTTTTATGTTGTATCAGATTCTCAGTCTGAAGAACAACATCAAAATCACCTGGGTGAGGCCCAGATATCTGCATATCTACCAAGTTCACGGGGTGATTCTGAAGTTTGACCTTCACCTATAAGGGACAGTCGGATACCATCTGAATGGGAAAATATTATTAGGGTTCACCTTTCCTTGTATACTCCCTTTTTTCCTCCTGCAGACTTGCTAGCCTCCACACAACCCCACAGTCAGAGTTCGCTGCCCTCTTGTGGAAATCGTTGGGAATTATCCTTTCACGTTCACTCAGTTGCTGTGCAGGGCCCCAGAAAGCACATTATCCAGGAATCTTGTTCCCAGAAAGCAAGGTCGGTAACATTAGAGACATTCTTGGGACATTTTTCTTCTGTCTTTCAGTATTCCTGTAAAAATGAATCTCTTCTTAGCTACCTCCAGGAAATCCAATTTTACAGTTTCCTTTTATCACATTCCTGTGGGTGAGGGTGGAGGGTTTTGAGTGGTAGTCCAAGGAAAATATTTTTTTGGAGTGAAGATTTTGTGCTGGAGAGTAACTTGCTGGAAGTAGAGCTTTGGAAAGATTAATATGACAGAGGCACACAGGCTGAGAGAAAAACTGGAGACGGGGGTTAAATTAGACCACTGCATTAAGAAACGTGGAATGGTAAGGAAAGGGACAGATTTGACAGACATTGTGAACAAAGATTTGACAGAATCAAGTGGTTTAATATAAGGAGGAGTGTGGGGATAGAAATAATATGGTTCATCTCATGGTGAACCATGTTTTTTTTTTCTAGACCTTGTGACTGAGGCTCTAATCTCACCTGATAAGTTTGCTTCACCTGAAAACTCAATACTTCTGAGATGAAAGAATTTCTTCAGTGGTAATTTGAAAATCTCAGTCTCTAAAGTAAAAACAGTAATGCCTATGGCTCTAAGCAGGGCTATTTCCACATAGAGATGGCTACTGTGAAATATGCCTATGCTGGGTATTCATTTTTCATGAGGCATTGTCTCCAAAAGACAACTCTAACAGCAAATGTTCCCTATGAGAAATAACATTAAGTAATCAATGACAACTATCTCTAGTCACAAAACCAATTAATTTATCAGATAAGTTAGCTCTTACCAGGCAGTAGGAAGGCCTGTGAGAATGGCACTTCAGACATTAAATGAGTGTTGGGTAGGCATTTCAGCCTGCTGTGTAAGATGTTACTTTGGGGGACCCTCCAGCATCATGAGAGCCTTGGGCTCGTCAGCCAGCAGTAATAACAACTGCTCATACTTGTTGAGTAGCTGTTTACTATGTGTCAGTGTTGTGAGGGGAGTCCGGTTGGGTCTCTGGCCCCGCTCCCCACACTAGAACGCAGGACATGGTGAGGCCAAAAAGGAACACCCACGGAGCCATAAGTAGGGGAGTCATACTGCTATATTCTCTCTGGCGGCACTAACTCTCACTGGAGGCTGAATCCACACTGTCTGCAACCGCCATCCTAACTGCAATCCGCGCTTGCCAGCCCAGCCGCCATCTTCTTGCTAGCCCCCACTTTTTCTGCTAGCGTAGCCACAGCAGTTATATTAGTGGCCAATGGCTCACTGGTTACAGCTGACGGCCAACTAGCCACAGCTGATGGCCATGCAATCACAGTTGATGGCCATTTACTACCTGAGCCAGCACCTTTCTATGTGAGGTCGAGAGCCTGGAAACTGCTTTCTGGGGCTCTGTCCTCACAGTTAGGCACTAATCAATCCTTCTTACAGGTATGAATTCAATCCTCACACTAGCCCTATGAGGTGGTAGGTACCATTATTATCCCTATTTTATAGCAGAGGAAGGTGAGGCTTGTAGAGGTTGAGTAATTAGCCGTGGCTACAGTTAGGAAGTGATGGAGCGAAGATTTCAACCCCAGTGGTCTAACTCCATTGCCCACATTAACCCCAGTATTATAATACCTTAAACATATTGTCAATAAAATATTCATTTATATGGCATAATATGGGGGCATAAAGTCTCTAGGATGCTGTGGGGACAGAGCCAGGAGTGCAGTTTCCAGGCTCTCGGCCTCACGTGGAAAGGTGCTCACTCGGGTAGTAAATGGCCATCAACTGTGATTGGATGGCCATTAGCTGTGGCAAGTTGGCTGTCAGCTGTAACCAGTGAGCCATTGGCCAATAATATAACTGCCGTAGCTATGCTAGCAGAAAATGGGGGCTAGCAAGAAGATGGTGGCTGAGCTAGCAAGAGCAGGTTGCAGAGAGGCGGATGCCACCAGCAAGAATATAATGGTATGACTCCCCTATCTATGGCTTGATGGGTGTTCCTTTTTGTTCTCACTGTATCCTGCGTTCTTATGTGGGGAGCGGGACCAGAGACCCTGCATGCCGCCTCACATGACAGCTCAAGGTCTTAGGCGTTTAATGCCACTCCTTCAAAACAGTCCAGGAACAAACTCAGTACCTCAAAGGATCTGGCAGTACCCTCCAGGACAGAGCCAGAATAGTGAGGAGTCAGGGGGGGCGGCATGCAGAGCAATAAAGATTGTGCAATTATGATGAAAAAGTAGAGGAAGAAAGGTATGGTTGGTGGGGGGATCTTAGGAAGACACAGGATGACCAAGGATGGTTCTGTATAGGTTGATAGGTGAAATATAAATATGTGTACCATTCGTCAATTCTATACATATTTGTACATAACGGGCTACGAGTAAGACTTATTTCTGGTAACGGGCCATTTCTTTGTATTTCCCAGGTATTATGGGACTAAGGAATAATACAATAAATCCTCCTACTATGATACTTAATACTTTGTGTCAGAAAGGAATGGCCTCAAGCTGGTGCAAATACAGTGGTGTAGTAGATAATGAATTAATTAGATTATCTAACAGTAAGATACAAAAACAGCCCATAGCTTTAAGGCTTAGGAATATGCCACTTTCTCTTATCTGACATCTGACACACCTAACAAGATACCTTAAGAGCAATTGTTACCATAGTTCGTAGGTGGAATGAAAATGATTTTTTTACCATGTTTCCCCGAAAATAACAACTAATTGGAAAATAATCCCTAGCATGATTTTTCAGGATGACATCCCCTGAACATTAGCCCTAATACATCTTTTGGAGCAAACCTTAATATAAGACCTGGTCTTATTTTCGGGGAAACACGGTAGATCACTAGATGAACGGAGTACAATTCATTCAATGATTTAACTGACCTGCCCCTCAATTTTATGATGATTTCATTGCCTTAATGACCAATGAAAATAGTATTTAACATTCTAGATTTGAATGTTTCCCCAGCTAATAAAAAGAAAAGTTATTGTAAATCATTGCATATGACCATCTTGATTGCCCTTTTTTTATTTTACTCTCGAGTAAATACTTCCTTGGAAGTAAAATGTTTATTAGCAAACGTTATGATATTAGCCTTCTTTTTTAAGGTGTTAATCGTGAGACATCCTCTCTTCTGCCTTTTCCTCATAGCTATCATTAATGAAACTTTGGTGTCATTTAACTGTTCATGGATAATGGAGTTAATTGTATAATGATTAATTTTTTGAGAAATGAAATCATGATAAATCTCATCTTAACTGGAAAGCATTGATGTCATGACGCCATGTGCTTAACCACTGTACTATGCCACATCTTATATGAAAGAACCTGGGAAATAAACATGTTAGGAACAGTGGTGGAATGCCAGTTAGGATTTTGTTTTTTTTCTCTTTGTGAATAATACAGTGGCTTTTTATTTTTCCTTCTGAGAATGTGTTTTCTCGCAATGCAGTATAACTTCATTTTCTAATAGTCCTGACCTCTGCTATTGTCTATACATAATTCTGAGCCTTCTGAACATTATGATGTGACCTGGGGCTGAGTATCTAGGAGGGCATCGTTTAAGTTCTGGGTTCCTTAATGAACCCATACTTTTCTCTTTCCCTTTCGAAGCTGTTGGGAGTCATACAACTCCATAGGGCTCCAAGTGAAATTTCTGTTTTACATATTCATTAGAGTGCAATAAATTGTTTAAGCACTAAAATTTAAATACTGGGGAGACAGGGTCACCTTTTAGACATTCTTTTCAGTCCTGTTGCTATATTAAATGTGTGACAGATATGAATGTCCATGTCCATATACAGTTATATTTACTTTCTTACAAAGTTAACAAGACTAAAATAGTTCTGTGCCTTAGCTAAATATATGGCCAAAAGCAGTAACCGATTAATGTTGGTATAAAATACGCAAAAGGCAATATCTTTTTTTTTTTAATTTTTGTCGACTATCCTTAAAATCCATTATAGTTCAACCTGAGCATGGATCTCCTTTGCTGAACTAAGAAGGATAATTTCAAATACAGCTTTTTTTAAAACTGAACTCTTAGTTAACAAGATTTTGTGAACTGTACTTTTTGAGGGAGAATATAAAAACAAATCACAGATAACAATATGAAGGAATCATGTTTAAAAGTAAATTTCAGTATACTTGTATGTTTTGGAATTCATTCCAGGCTTTGCTCGGTTTTCTACATTCATCATCTTGTGTTCAGCCTGTCTTAAACAAAACTGTCAAATAAGTCACATTGTCTTAAGGGTGCACAAATGCTTCCTGGCTTTGCTTGGCAGCCCAATCAGGCTTTTCTATCTACTTTCTTTCTAAAATTTTCTTCTCATCACATCAAAATTCTTATGCAGCAGGTTCACCTGACCTCAGCTTAGCTGTAAAAAGGGAAATATTTGATCAATTAAATTTATTCATTAAGATGTTGTCAATGACTGTTCATATGTTAGTCTTCCCAGAAGTATTTGCATTTTAAAAGAGACACATCTCAACCTAAAGAAATTAAAATACTAGAATTACATCAAAAGCCTCTTTGGCAAGGGCAACTTTTTTGGTGCACTACAAATTAACCCTCCAGTAAAGTACCTAAAATATGGTTTCCCTTGTGAAGTGGAACTTTATATTAACAGGGATCATTTTATTAAGATTTTTCAAGAAGTGTGAGTAGATGCTAAAATCCTTGAGTTTTTACATACACAGGGTGCTAAAAAAATGTACACACATTTTTAAGAAAGGAAACACCTGTATGAAAATTATAGTACTCAATACATACAGATAACAAAAGATGAATACAAGTCATGTGCATACATTTTTTTGGCATCCCAGTATTTGAGAATGTTTTTCTTTTCCCTTTAAAATAAACAACATCCTAGATGGATACGGAATTAATAGGCTACAGCTTTTTATACTGCACGCCTTGTATGTTTGCTCCCTTGTTTTCTTGAATGCAATGTTAATGAGAATTTCAAGATTAGCCTAAGATTTTTTGTTTTTGCTTAGTTTCTTAAGTCATCTGATTCTTTTGACAGAATACATGTAAGTTTCATTCTCTTTTTTTCTAACTAAAGTTTATTGGGGTGACAATTGTTAGTAAAATTACATACATTTCAAGTGTACAATTCTGTATTACATCATCTATAAATCCTATTGTGTGATCACCACCCAGAGTCAGTTCTCCTTCCATCACCATATATTTGATCTCCTTTACCCTCATCTACCACCCCCCTCCCCCCTTACCCTCTAATAACTACTAAACTATTGTCTGTGTCTATGAGTTTTTGTTTCTCATTTGTTTGTCTTATTCTTTTGTTGTTTTTAGTTTATATACCACATATCAGTGAAATCACATTTATCTCTGCTTTTCCTGTCTGATTTATTTCGCTTAGCATTATACTCTCAAGATCCATCCATGTTGTCACAAATGGTCCTATATCATCTTTTCTTACCGCCGAATAGTATTCCATTGAGTATATATACCACAACTTCTTTATCCATTCATCTATTGAAGGACATTTTGGGTGTTTCCATGTCTTGGCCACCATAAACAAAGCTGCAATGAACTTTGGAGCACACGTGTCTTTATGGATAAAAGTCTTCAGATTTTTTGGGTAGATACCCAGGAGAGGGATTGCTGGTCATATGGTAATTCTATTTGTAATTTTTTGAGGAACCTCCACACTGCCTTCCATATTGGCTGCACCAGTCTGCCTCCCACCAACAGTATATGAGGGTTCCTTTTTCTCCACAGCCTCTCCAACACTTGTTACTATTTGTCTTGTTGATGATAGCCATTCTGACTGGGGTGAGCTGATATCTCATTGAGGTTTTGATTTGCATTTCTCTGATGATTAGTGATGTTGAGCATTTTTTCATATGTCTATTTGCCATTTGTATGTCCTCTTTGGAGAAATGTCTCTTCAGGTCCTCGGCCATTTTTCAATTGGGTTGTTTGTTTTTTTGTTGTTGAGTTGCATGAGTTCCTTGTATATTTTGGATATCAGCCCCTTATCAGAGGCACTGTTTGCAAAAATCTTCTTCCCCTTCAGTTGGTTGCCTCTTTATTTTGTCGATGGTTTCTTTTGCTGTGCAGAAGCTTTTAAGTTTCATATAGTCCCATTCGTTTATATTAGCTTTTACTTCCATTTCCTTTGTAGTCAAATTCATAAAATGCTCTTTGACCCTAAGGTCCATAAGTTTAGTACCTATGTTTCCTTCTATGCAGTTTATTGTGTCAGGTCTTATGCTTAAGTCTTTGATCCATTTTGAATTAATTTTGGTACATGGTGACAGATAGCAGTCCAGTTTCATTTTTTTCACGTGGCTATCCAATTCTGCCAGCACCATTTATTGAAGAGTCTGTCTTTCCCCCATTGTATGTTTTTAGATTCTTTGTCAAAAATTATCTGTCCATATTTATGTGGTTTTATTTCTGGGTTCTCAATTCTATTCCATTGGTCCATGTGTCCGTTTTTCTGCCAATACCATGCTGTTTTGATTATTGTAGCCCTGTAGTGCAAGCTAAAGTCAGGGAGTGTGGTACCTCCAGTATTGTTCTCTTATCTTAAGATTGCTCTGGCTATTTGGGGTCCTTTGTGGTTCCAAATAAATATGAAGATTTTTTGTTCTATTTCTTTAAAAAATGCCATTGGAATTTTGATGGGGATTGCATTAAATCTGCATATTGCTTTGGGTAATATGGCCATTTTAACTATGTTGATTCTTCCAATCCATGAGCACGGAATATCTTTCCATTTATTTGTGTCTTCTTCAATTTCTTTCAAAAATGTCTTATAGTTTTCAGCATAAAGGTCCTTCACATCCTCGGTTAAGCTTATTCCTAGGTATTTTATTCTTTTTCCTGCAATTGCAAAAGGAATTGTTTCTTGTATTTCTTGTTTGGAGATTTCATCCTTAGTATATAGGAATGCAATGGACTTTTGTACGTTGATTTTGTAGCCAGCGACATTACTGTATTTGTTGATTGTTTCTAATAGCTTTTTGGTGGAGTCTTTAGGGTTTTCTATATATAGCATCATGTCATCTGCAAAGAGTGACAATTTAACTTCTTCATTCCCAATTTGGATGCCTTTTATGTCTTTCTCTTGCCTGACTGCTCTGGCTAGGACTTCCAACACAGTGTTGAAAAGCAGAGGTGATAGGGGATAACGCTGTCGTGTTCCTGAACGTAGAGCAAAGGGCTTCAGTTTTTCACAATTAATTATGAGATTAGCTGAGGGCTTGTCATATATGGCCTTTATTATGTTAAGGTACTTTCCTTCTATACATATTTTATTAAGTGTTGTAATCATAAATGGATGCCGTGTCTTGTCAAATCCCTTTTCTGCATCAATTGATATAATCATATGATTTTTGTCCTTTATTTGTTTATGTGATGTATCACATTGATGGATTTGTACATGTTGAACCATCCTTGTGCCCAGGGGATGAACCCCACTTGGTCACGATTAATAATATTTTTAATGCATTGTTGTATTCGATTTGCTAGAATTTTGTTTATGATTTTTGCATCTGTATTCATCAGAGATATTGGTCTGTAGTTTTCTTGTTTTGTGTTGTCCTTACCAGATTTTGGTATCAGGGTAATGTTGGCCTCATAAAATGACTTAGGAATTACGGTCTCTTTTTCAATTATTGGAAGAGTTTGAGCAGGATTGGTATTAAATCCTCTTTGAAGGTTTGGCAGAATTCACTAGTGAAGCCATCTGGTCCCGGACTTTTGCTTTAGGGAAGGTTTCGGATGGCTGATTAAATTTCGTTACTGGTGATCGGTCTGTTTAGATTTTCCAGTTCTTCATGGTTCAGCCATGCAAGGCTATATGTTTCTAAAAACTTGTCCATTTCTTCCAGGTTTTGAATTTGGTGGCATATAGTCCTTCATAGTATTCTTGGATGATCCTTTGTATTTCTGTGGCATCCGTGATAACTTACCCTTTTTCATTTCTGATTTTGTTAATTAGTGCCTTCTCTCTTTTTATCTTAGTGAGTCTAGCCAAGGGTTTGTCAATTTTGTTAATCTTTTCAAAGTACCAGCTCTTTGTCACACTAAGTTTTTCTATTGTCTTTTTGTTCTCTATTTAATTTAGTTCTGCTCTGATTTTTGTTATTTCCTTTCTTCTGTTGACCTTGGGTTTCACTTGTTCTTCTTTTTCTAGTTCTTTAAGATGTAACATGAGGTTATTTATTTGGGATTTTTCTTGTTTCTTGAGATAGGCCTGTAATGATATAAATTTCCCTCTTAAAACTGCCTTCGCTGCATCCCCAAAATTTTGGTAGGATGTATTTTCATTGTCATTTTTTTCTGTGTATCTTTTGATCTCTCCTCTAATTTCTTGTTTGACCCAGTCATTCTTTAAAATTATGTTGTTTAATCTCCATGTATTTGTGTTTTTTCCTGCTTTCTTTTTGCAGTTGATATCCAATTTCAAAGCCTTGTGATCAGAGAATACGCTTGGTATGATTTTAATCTTCTTAAATTTGCTGAGGCTGATTTTATGTCCCAATATATGGTCTATCCTTGAGAATGTTTCATGTATACTAGAAAAGAATGTATAATCTGATGTTTTAGGATGAAGTGCTTTATATATGTCAATTATGTCCATTTCATCTAGTGTGTCATTTAGGGTTGCTATTACGTTATTTATTTTCTGTTTGGATGATCTATCCATAGCTGTCAATGATGTATTTAAGTACCCTAGTATAATTGTGTTTTGGTCAATTTCTCCCTTTAGTTCTGTTAGTAGTTGCCTGGTATATAGCGGTGCTCCCTGTTTGGGGGCATAAATATTGATGACTGTTGTGTCTTCTTGTTGTATAGTCCCCTTTACCATTTTGAAATGTCCATCTTTGTCTCTTGTTATCTTTTCCACCCTGAAGTCCGTTTCATCTGATATCATTATGGCTACACCTTATTTTCTGTGGGTACCATTTGCTTGGAGTGTCAATTTCCACCCTTTCACTTTGAGTCTGTGCTTGTCCTTGTAGCTGAGATGTGTCTCTTGGAGACAGCATATGGTTGGGTTTAGTTTTTTGATCCAATCTGCTACTCTGTGCCTTTTTATTGGTGAGTTCAGTCCATTTACATTTAGACTGATTATTGATATGTGAGGATTTCCTGTCATTCTACCTTTAGTTTTCTGGTAAGGCTGTGTCTCCATTGTTTCCTTGCCTTTTTGTTGTTGTCTATCATTTCTGTGTGGTGGTATCCTATGATGTTTCCCTCTGTTTCTTTTTTCATTATGGTATACATTTCAGTTCTGGATTTTTGTTGAGTGGTAACCCTTAAGTTTATGTAAAAGAAAGTTTGATATTTAGAGTATTCTATTTTCTTCATCACGCTTACTTTCTCCATTTCCATATTCCAGTTCAGGCCTTTACTCTCCCCCTTTTTATGTTTCGGTTGCTACAAATTGTCCCTGTTGATGGTGGTCAAATAGCCTCATTTACTATTTCTTGTAGTGCAGGTCGTGTATTAGAAAATTCCCTCAGCTTCTGTCTGTCTGGAAAGGTCTTTATTCCTCCTTCATATCTAAAGGATATCTTTGCTGGATATATTATTCTTGGCTCATAATTTCTCTCTTTGAATAGTTTGAATATTTGGTTCCACTGCCTCCTGGCTTGTAGAGTTTCTGCTGAAAAATCTGATGATAATCTAATGGGCTTTCCTTTGTAGGTTACTGTCTTCTTTTCCCTGGCTGACTTGAGGATTCTTTCTTTGTCATTGATTTTAGACAGCTTCAATACAATGTGCCTTGGAGAAGGCCTGTTCGGATTGAGGTAATTAGGTGTTCTATTTACTTCTTGGATTCGAGGATCCAGTTCTGTCCACAAGTTTGGGAAGTTCTCATCGACAATTTGTTTGAATATATTCTCTGTTCCCTTCTCTCTTTCTTCTCCTTCTGGTATGCCCATTATTCTTATATTGCTCTTTCTGATGGAGTCAGAAATTTCTTGTAGAGTTCTTTCATTTCTTTTAAGTCTCAAGTCTCTTTCTTGTTCCATGTGTAACTTCCAGGTTTCTATCTTCAATGTCACTGAATCTTTCCTCCATCTGGTCAACTCTACTACCTAAGCTGGTTATTTCATTCTTAATTTCTTCTATTGAGTTCTTAATCTCCAGAAATTGTATTTGGTGCATTTTTAAAATTTCAATCTCTTTCGTAAAATGCTCATGTTGTTCTTTGATTGTGTTTCTGAGTTCATTAAACTTCGTTTCTGTGTTTTCTTGCATCTCGTTGGGTTTCTTCAGAACTGCAATCTTGAATTCTCTGTCATTTAAGTCACATATTTCCATATCTTTAAGTTCCTTTTCTGGAGACTTTTCACTTTCTTTCTGAGCTGTCTTGTTGCCTTGCCTATTCATGGCAATTACTGACTTATTATTTCTCTTCCTAGACATCTACAGGAGTGTCTTCTGCAACAGGTTGAGAGGAAGAGGTCTTTCTTTTGTTTTCTAGTACTTTTTGGTAGAATGTTTTATTTTCTCTCCAACTGCATCCTTTTATTTCTCTCTCTCACCGTAGTGCTATGTTTTCTCTGCACTATTCCAGCTTCTCACACAATCGGGGGATTCTCTGGCAGACGGGCTTCTCCTCTGTTAACAGTCCACCTGGGTCACAGGGCAGTGTCCATGTGGGTATGCGGAGAGCTTTTGAAGTTCCAAAACTCTTCCTGCACCAGATTCAGAGCCTGTATGTTTCAGCTGTGCTGTTTACTCCTGCAGGGTTCCACCCAGATAGGTTTGGTCCAGGGGCGGCGTGAGTTGTGAGAGGTGGCCCAGAACAATTGTGGCAACCACCACCACAGCAGGTCCTGCTTCCACAGCTCCCTCCCCTTTGCCGGAACTAGTTGGGCTGTGAATTTGTGTCTGCGGTCCACAGTTCTCAGAGCAGCAAATATTCTGTTGTTTGATCTGACACTGCTACTGTTCTGCTTCTAGCACCAGGCAGGTGGGGGCGGGGAGAGCTCTGGGAGGGTAGGGAGGGGGCGGCTAATCTCAGTGCCTAAGGCTTCCGTTCTCTGCTCGGCAGTGAGGGCTTAAACCACCGTTTTCAGCCTTTTTCCCTCAGTCTTTTCTCCGAGGTCTCTGCCGTGAGCGTTGGGTTCAGCCGTGTTATATGCTGCCCCCTCAGCCCTGTGGGCCATAAGCGGAGCCCTAGCAGTCCGAGTTCTTCCCTCTCCCACAGCTGCAGTAGTTCCGGGAAGCAGTGAGCTCGGAGCACTGTGCTAGGTCTGCATCCTGTGCCCGCTCGTCTCAGTCTCCGCACTTCTCCCTTCGCTTCTCCCCCGCTTGCGCGATTTGCCCACCTGTAGGTGAATTCAGTAGTGGGCCTCTTCGTCTTGCCTGTCTGCTGTGCAGCAGTGTCTATGGTGAGAACCTGCTCATTGCTCACGCAAATGCAGCCTGAAAGTGCAGGGAAGTTAAATCTCCATAGTTTCTTAATCCAGTTGCCTACCGATGGGCATTTCAGTTATTTCCAAGAAGCACAGGGTAAAAATCAGAGACATTTAGTGCAGGCTTGAGGTCAGGTGCTGTCAGGTTTCACCTGTGCTGCACTGGTCAAAGTCTGTGGGGAACTGGTTACCACAGATGTGGCTGGAATGAGAGGTGAGGCTGAGAGATTTGAAGTGGTGCATAAGACATGTTCCATGCAAATATTAAAATGACTAATCACCTATAAATGTGTCTTGAATGATATGTTTCAGATATCATTGAGCCTCAAAAGAATACTTTGGTTGTAATTCAATCTATGAATCCTGTAGTTGTTTCTTAATCACACAGACTTCACTCTGGTGTTTTGATATTAGCAGAGCCTCAAGATTGAATTACAAGATGATATTCAATTAAAACATATTTAAGGAAAAAATATGAAAACAAACTAGATATAAGGCAAATTGGAACTTAAAGGAGATGAAGACACACTACTCTCCTAGCAAAAGCAACATGACTTTTTTTAGAATTGGGTCTATTTGCAGGAATTTAATTGAAATAAGATGTTATCTGGAAATATTTATGTTTAGCGTGATTTTTCAAACTGTTTCTCAAATCCTGACACTTTGATACGCCAGTTACTTGCAAAATAAAATTAGACCCACTAACATTTAAAGTCAACTCCGCAAGGGAGCTGACTTGGTCTTTTATTCCCTGGACAGGGTTGCCCATAGAAACCTTATACATGTCATATCAAACAGTGCTAGAAGAAATACACTCACATCACGATGGCTAACAGAGAAACTTAGCCTGACAATCAAAACGAACAGTCACCATCAGAATGGCTGTGTGCTATAAAACATTTACTCATTGTGGTCAAACCTAGATGAATTATAATTAAGTAGTTTCCTCATTTAAGTCTAGTCCACTGACATCAATTTGATTTTGATTTTTAAATGTTGATCCTAACTCAGTTCCAGGAGCACAGAGCTACTTTAATTTTTCATTTCACTACTCAAGATGCCCTTTAACGTGCATTCAAGCAACAAGAAAGGAGCATATAATTTGGCTGAGTCCCAAAAATGTCATGTTATACTTCAAGGAAAACACCAGTGTTTTTGTGGACTATGACTACTTTTGCAGCAGAACTTACCAGTGAATTTGTCAATTAGCTGAAGATCAACTTCCATCCTAAGTTATACACTGACACATCCAATCCCAGGGATGTGGCGAAATACATGCGCCCAGTGAGCACTGTTGAGTCTGCAGGTCACTTTTGCAGGTTGAGTAGGAAATTGGATCCCCAGACAAATATGTATTTCTCTCTCCTGGTACCATGTTTCCCTGAAAATAAGACCAGGTCTTACATTAATTTTTGCTTCGAAAGACTCATTAGGGCTTATGTTCAAGGGATGTCATCCTGAAAAATCATGCTAGGGCTTATTTCCCAGTTCAGTCTTATTTCTGGGGAAACACGGTAGCTTTCAGATCAAGTACATGAAATAAAATGATTTAGTGTACTAAATCAGCAGATTCTGTATATGGGAGGTGATTTCCTCAATGGCACTGTGATTTCTCTCAGCTTAATTGAAGAAATCTATGTTGAGACCTCTCTAACTCTCATTGTTCTACTTAAGAAATGAAAATAATAAGAAATCAAATATTTGTGGCCAAAAAAAATGAAAAAAATGAACAATTATGTGGTGTATTTTAGGCTGTAAAACAGCCCGTTCAAAAAAAAAAAAAAAAATCAGTGGTGCATAATGCAAAGAGGACAGAATATGGAGCAAAAATATATAGATTTGTTTTTTTTTTTTGGTCAGTTAAGACTGGCTACATTATTCTGTGGTCAAGAAACTCCAGAATCTCAATAAAAATAGCAATGGCTTATTTCTCACTACTGGTACTTACCCAATGTAGGGTGACCATAAGGTGGGGAGCAGGAAGTTGAGGAACTCTGCTCCATGTAATCCTTATTCAGGCTGATGGAAACTCCAGCAAATTAAAATTCTGTCATCTCTATACAAAACTCCTGGGTCCACAGCAATATGGGAAGACAAGGCTAGAGAATTAAGCACAAGCATTTCAATGCTTCTTCCTGAAAGTGTCGTGTCACTTTTGATCTCATTACATTAGGCAGACCTAGGCGTATGGCCTCTTCTAATTTTAAGGAGATGGGAAAGTATAATCCTCTGTGCACTGGCCTGAAAAAAGAACCAAACGTACTGGAGGGTACTAGTAATGGCTACCACAGTTTGAAACATGACTATCACTTTTGCATATCCTTGGAAAATGGCTTCACTTTTCTGAGTCTTGGTTTCCTCACTATAAAGTGGGAATAATGATTTTTAACCTTAGATTAATTATAAGTATTAAATGAGATAAATCTTTTAAAGTATTGAAAAGAGCATCCTGCACATAGTAAATATTTGATAAATGATGGCCATTTTAGTCCAGACGTAAAAGAATCAGCTCTTACAGTCTTGAATTACCCAAGTTTATTATCGATACCGTGTTTCCCCGAAAATAAGACCTACCAAGAAAATAAGCCCCAGTTAAGATAGTCAGCCAGATGGATGCATTTAGTATATTATGACGATGTTCCAGAAGATGACATGACTCTATTTGAATAAATGTAGCTTGTTGTACATGAAAAAATAAGACATCCCCTGAAAATATGCCCTAATGCATCTTTTGGAGCAAAAATTAATATAAAACCTGGTCTTATTTTCAGGGAAACACGGTATTAACAAGATTCATTATCTTACAGCCAGTTTTTCCCATCACTGTACATTTGGCTTGAAAATGCTGATGTTTATACTTGTCTCCATTTGGACCCTCTAGACCTGAAGGAAGATAATTTTTGATTGATCAACATACTGCTACCATTGTTATAATTATTTCAATATAGTGCTACCATTGTTATAATTATGTTTGAAACCTAGTAAAGACTGGTTATAGAACAACTCTATTTAGATGAATAAATGACTTCCTTTTTAACATAACACATATTAGTGGTTACTATGTATACATGTTTTTGTTGCTTTAGGGATGTGCAAGTGTGATGCATGATGTCTTTAGTAGTTTTTATGAAGTGGTCATTATCCACATTTTATGCATCTAGCTTGTCTTTGACTTATATTGTCAGCATCTGGTCAGGTACCTTCCCTACCATTTCTTTTATTATTGACTCAGAGCACTTAGAATGGTGATCTATACATGGTGGGGATCCAATATATGTTGACTGACTATTGGAAGTGTGGCTTCTATGTTTCTAATTAATAAAACGGATGTATTATTGTGTTGAGACAAGTCATTTTGATGGATGTTTTCCTAAAATGTAATGCATGCATCTCTGCCTTTTAAACAGAAGATACTGAATTAGCATTCTCTCAGATTCAAACAACTCGAATTTATCTACCACGTATATTCATATGACCCAACATGTCTCTCCAGCCTTGATCTCTTTTTTGAATTCTAGGTATATATTTCTAACTATAAACAGGGTATCTTTATCAGAATCTCTCTGTCTTCTGTCACCTCCAGTTAAATATGGCCAAATCTGACCTCATTATCTTTCTTCACAAACCAAGTCCAGTTGTTCTTGCCCCAGTTTTCCTTATCTATAGTCTAACCCAAAATCCTTAGTCATTTTTAACTTCTGCCCTAGTGCTTACATCCAATCAGTAACCTAGTCCTATTGATACTACTTTCTGAATATGCATTATATCTCTCCTAACTTCTACTGCTTTACTTAATCTGTTGCCACTGAAACAACCACAATATCCCCCCCCAACTAGATGCTTCACCTCTATTCTTTCCCTCTTTAAATCACCTTTCACACCGCTACCAGAAGCAGCATACTGTTTTTTCCATTAGCTGTTTTTCTGTTTGTTTTTTTAGTGATACATTTAAAAAAGTGTTCTGGATACAAACCTGTGTACCTTCTCAGATAGCATCAACAGATTGCTTTCCAAATATGTTTGTCCACCTCTCGGAGTGTACAAACCACCCCCTTTTTATAATTCACTAAGCTAGCCAGAATCCAAGTTAAAGCCCAAGATCTCTATCCCCATCATATTTCATACTCCATGCAAAAATAAATGCAGTAAGTCATCCCTTCATTTCTGGCTATATGATCAGGCTTTCTGGGTGCCCTCCAGGTGGCTGGATGGTGCAATCTGGAAGTGTTGGGTGTTAGCTTATCCATGAGGTAAGCCTGACCAATAAATGAGGCAGGCAAATAAATGCTCCTTTCCTTCTCCCTTCTGCCTTCTGAAGACTGCTCCAAGAAGCAGATTCTCTTTTCAAGCTTTCTGGAAAAGTCCAGCAACAGCAGTGTCAAACTTACATACCTGCTGAGAACAACCTGCTGTGTCTCTTCACAGCACCAGCCCCATGATGAAGTAGAAACCCAGCTCAGGAATTCATCACCTCACGTTGCTTCTCTTTCCCTTTTATTCTTTACTCTCAAAACCCTGAAATTGCCCTCTGAAATAAAGTGTCAGCATGTTAATCTAGCCTTGGGCTCTGCTTACAAGGGCCCAAGGCTAAGACACATAGTGAAAATCAAATAGTGCAAAGAGGAGACAATAAAAAGTAAGTCTCCCTCACCAAAACAAAACCTGTGTTCCAGATCCTCATTTTCCTGCCCCAGAGGCATCTACTATTACCAGTTTTTGTGTGTCCGTCCAAAAATAGTCTATGCATATAAACACATGCATGAATATTATATACAGATATATGAATATTCTTTTTTCCATAAGCAAAAATAAAATATGCCCACTGCACCTGGCATTTTCACAGAATGAACTTTCCAAAACATAAATCCGATCATGTCGCACTCAAAAGTTTCTGACAGTGGCTTCTCATTTCCCCCAAATAAAATTCACATTTCTATCATTGAAGGCCCGCGACACTCTGGCCCATTCCCATCTAGTCCCCTGCCCTAACAGGCCCTTTATTTAGCCACACTCAGCGCCTTTATGTTCCCCATACAAGCAATGCTCTCATATGTCCATACATTCGTGCATGCTGTTCCACTTGCACAAAATATTCTTTCACTATATATGTGTTGAATGATTAAATGAAGCATCGAATCATTGTAGTCAGCTAATGACTACAGTTTGATCTTTTTAAGTGTTAGGGTGGTTTTTTTTCCTATTCTGTATAATTAGCTATTAATTTTCACAGTTGTGGACATGTGTTTTAAACAGCATCTGCTGATATCTCTAAAATGGCTGCACATTCTAAGGCAAGGTAGGCATAATGTTTTCAGAGGAAATCAAGTAGCCAAGCTAAGTAAAATGATATCTTTAGTTTTCTATATGGTAGTACTCTTCTAAGCATATAAAATCCAGGTTCTAAAACAGCTGGTTTTCTGTTACCGTTGTCAGGTGATCATTTAATTCTGGCTTTCAGTGGTGCCCCGGGTGACTATTTTTGCTGGAAATCTGATAGGTCGATAAGTGAAGTGTTACTGTTCCTTACATTTTTGAAAATCCTAATAGATAGCACACACGCACCGTAGAAAGAAAAGAAAGGGGCATTCAACCTAATTGCCTTTTCTCTGCCCAGCATGTGGAAATATCATTACGCATTCAAAAACCTGAACCCTCATTAACATCCTAGACATTATATATGCAAAACTGGAGTCAAATATGCAGAACTGCTTACTAGGAATTTGAAGGAAAGATTATCTGATATTTATACAAAATTATTAAAAGAAAGTGAAGTTTTCAGTCTGAGTTTTAGGGCTGTTTTAACTTTGTTCACATGAAGAAAACAAAGCTTTGAGCTTCTTGAAAGGAAGAAATTATATATGCATGAAGTATTGATTTATCCTTCTTGATCCTGTTCTCCCTGAATACTAACATTATGTAATGCATCTCCATTTGTTCATAATGCATTAAAGGGCATCCTAAATTTTTTCTCATACCTGAAGGTACTTTGAAATAAAAGCTTCTTCAAGTAATATGCCCTTCTTAGAAAACAGCTTCTTGTTTGCCCTTTTCTACCACTGCTTTCCATGTGGTGACTGATTGAAGGCCTACAAAGATGTCTCTGTATCTCCACAGCCAAAATGGATTGCATATATGCAATGCACCTTCTGTGAAAACTGGTTAGCTCAGTTGGTTAGAGCATAGTGCTGGTAGCACCAAGGTTGCCAGTTCGATCCCCGCTTGAACCACTGTGAGCCGTGCCCTTAAAAAAAAAAAAAAAAAAAAAAAAAAAAAAAAAAAAAAAAAGACTGTCATGCCTGTGTTCATCCTTAAAGAGGGATAAAACAATAACAGTTACTGAAACTAAACTGAAATGTCAATGCCCTTTAAATGAAGGCTGTGAGAAGTTGCAATTTTAAGATAGTTGCATTAGATATGAATGTAACAAACAAGATATGTGAGATGTTTAGAGTTTACAAAATGAATTTTATTTTGGGTAATGAGCAAACAAAGCAAATCCCTGTGAGGGGGAGAAAAGGGGTCAATTCTACTCATATAATATAGTGAGCAATCGTAATGCTTTTAAAAGTTGCTAAACATATTTAGGTACATTTGGCCATAAGCTACTTTATTATGCCCTTATAGGCCTCATACGGATTTATTACGTTTGATTTACAGTTATCTTTTTTATCTCACTATAAGTTTCTGTGGAATGCCTCATATAAAATGCTTCATTTCCAAGGGGTATGTGTAAAATGGTATTAACTTATTATTTGGGTAGACCTTGGCCTTTTTTATGACAGATGAGTAAGAGAATAGAGAAGTGAAAGATCAAGAGGTGACATGTTTAAAGTAACAATTAAATATATCTTTAGGGTCCCTAAAATAGGCTTTACAGTCTTGAGGTAAGTATACATATATTTGTAACCATAAGAAAAATCAAAGTAAAACCCTTTTCTGGGTAAAATGGTTTTCTCGGAAAAGTGGGTGTGGTAACTAGACCTTAGAATATGGAAAAATGGCAATTTTTAGTTACTATTACAAGAACAGAGAAGATAATTAATCCCCAGCACTAATATTTTAATGCTTTTTTTCCCACGCCAAGATTTAAGGGTTTCAGTAAAAAAAAAAAAAAAAAAAAAAGAATAACATGAAAAAACTAAGGGGAAAAAATCAATCAGAAAGAAATGAGAAGAAACTTAGCAGCATGAAGAAAAAGAAGCAATTAAACTAAAACCATCAAAGTACTGACAAAGACAGGTTCATTAAAAATGGCCGTTTTCAGGTATGACCTAATTCTATACATTTTAATAGGTGTTCCACCAAAAATGTCTTTTATAACTAGGAAAACTGATATGAAAGCATTCTCCCCAAATTTGTTCTGTTAACAGCATATTATCTATTTTCTGGCTATAATTAAACTAATGATAATAATAGATAATTATTATTATTGGTGACATGCTTATGATACATCAAGAACTATATAAAGGGACCGGCCCGGTGGCTCAGGCGGTTAGAGCTCCGTGTTCCTAACTCCCAAGGCTGCCGGTTCGATTCCCACATGGGCCAGTGGGCTCTCAACCACAAGGTTGCCCGTTCAATTCCTCGAGTCCCGCAAGGGATGGTGGGCTCTGCCCCCTGCAACTAAGATTGAACACGGCACTTTGAGCTGAGCTGCCTCCCAGATGGCTCAGTTATTGGTTGGAGTGCGGGCTCTCAACCACAAGGTTGCCGGTTCAAATCCCACAAGGGATGGGGGCACTGCGCCCCCTGCAACTAGCAACAGCAACTGGACCTGGAGCTGAGCTGCGCCCTCCACAACTAAGACTGAAAGGACAACAACTTGACTTGGAGAAAAGTCCTGGAAGTGCACACTGTTCCCCAATAAAGTCCTGTTCCCCTTCCCCCCCAAAAAAAAAAAAAAAGAAAAAAGAAAAAAAGAACTATATAAAGCATTTTGCATGCAACATCTCATAAAATCCTTCCAATCACTCTCTGAGGTGAATATAATGAATGATCCATACCATGTTTCCCCGAAAATAAAAGGAGCCAGACCATCAGCTCTAATGCGTCTTTTGGAGAAAAAATTAATATAAGACCCTGTATTCTATTCTATTCTATTATATTATATCATATATTAGACCCGGTCTTATATTACATTAAAATAAGACCAGGTCTTATATTAATTTTTGCTCTAAAAGACGCATTACAGCTGATTGTCTGGCTAGGTCTTATTTTCGGGGAAACACGGTAGTTCACAGACACAGAAACAGGCTCAGAGAGGAGAAGTAATCTGCCTGATATCACAAAGGTCGTAAGTGGTACAGCTGGAATTTGAATCTGTATCTCTGTGTGACTCTAAAAAGTGTTCACTAAGCACTTTAACGTGTTTCCCTGAAAATAAGGCCAGGTCTTATATTAAGTTGTGCTCCAAAAGACACATTACAGCTTATGTTCAGGGGATGTCATCCTGAAAAAATCATGCTAGGGCTTATTTTCCGGTTAGGTCTTATTTTTGGAGAAACACAGTAGTCAGTTTGGGACCACTTCTATATTGAATGCTGTATCTTCATGCATCTACTATGGGGTTAAGGGAGAAGCAAATGAGATCCGGTGTGAATGATGTTGTCTTTATGGCAAAACTGATAGATTCATTCCACAACATTTATCGAGCTTCCATTTATCATGAGGAAGCAGTAGAAATTGTTGCCAAAGCATGAGAAATACAAAGATGAATGATACGATTTGAGTCTCAAGTCCTTTGCAGTCTAGTTGGGGAGAGCAGACAAGTAAACAGATGATCATGATTCAGAGTGGTAGGAGCTATGGAAGATAAGCATAGGTTGCTGTGGGGGCGGATAGAAGGGACAGTGAACCAAGAAGATATCTCAGAAGCCCCAGTGAGACTTGGAGATGGAAAGAGAGAGATAAGCAAAGAGAGGTGGGGGTAGTAGGAAGACTGCCTTTTAGGCAGAGGGAGCATCATATATAAAGACCTGGAGAGGAAAGAGAGTATTGTACATTTGAGGAACTGCAAGCAGTTAAGTAAAACTATAACAACAAAACTGCTCGTGTGACTATATTGTTGTATCTCATCTGTTCAGTATCGGGGGTGGGTTTCTACCCTCAGTGATCCACTGAAGAGTGTCCTGAAGGAAGCTGAATTATTACATTTTTGGAGCATGTTTCTTTCCTACATCTCTTCAGTGCCCTGTAAAGTGTGTAACGTCTACCAACCTGTCAACTTTAACTATACCTTGGATCAAAGAAGAGACTGAATATGAGTGTCTTAAATAAAACCTTGGTACTTTAGCTGCTTGGTGAGATAGGTAGAAACTGTTTGCAACCCTCTACCCCAAGCATTTCAAAGGACCCTAGGCATAATTGTTTCTGAGTTAGCACACAGCAAACAAAATGCATTTTGACTGTGCAGGCCCATTAGGAAGCCAGACTCCAAACAAATTGTCATATAGCATATGTGCATATTTTATCCAATTTGGGCAATGAAAAGCCTATGCCCACATGGCATACGTTTGAATTGGCAGTCAGGTTGTGGCATGCTGAGAAGATGACTGAAGAGGATTTGGGAAGAGTCATGTAGGTTAAATGACATAATATCTCTTCAACTAAGCTTTTCTACACCAGTATAGGAGAAATTGAGGCAAAAATTACTCTTAGTATTATGGTTCTTGACTACACAACCATGAAAAGGAATTCTTAAGCATCGAATATTGCAAGACTTTTCTGCCTAATTCAACATATACTTACTGATCACCTACTATATTCAGATACTGGATTATGTACAGCAAAGGACCTAAAATAGATTGAATCTACTGGAGGTAAAGAAGCCAGTATATCAATAACCTAAACATATTGAGGTATCATTTAATAACTATGAGGAAACTTCCAAAGGCTTCATGGAGGAGGTAGCATTTGAGCTGATCCTTGACGGGAACATAAATTATCAATAGGTGAAGTTGGCAGGAAAATATTGTGGGCTGCAGGAATAATAATAACAAAATAAATATAAACAAAATAACAAAAACAACAATAAAATGTAATGGTTGTTGAGAGCTCACTATCTGCTAGGAATTTTTCTAAAAAATTCATGTCTTTAGCTCATTTAGCCTTCACAGCAACCCTAAGTTGTAGGCACTATCATTATCCACTTTACAAATGAAGAAAATGATTTATGGAAAAATCAGAAAGATTAAATAATCTGCCCAAGGCCACACCACTAGTAAGTATTAGAGCTGAACTTCAAAATAAGGCAATCTGACCACATAACCTATGTCTCTAACTGTTCTCTCATAGTATATGAGTAAAGAAGCAGTAGTGGAAAAATATAACAACGTGTTTGGAACATGTCAAATATTCAGGAGCTACTGGGGCAGGGCATAAGATAGAATAAAGTATAAATAATGAGAGAGGAAGCTAGGAGAATAGTTTGGGACCAGATCAGCAAAAACTCGAAATATCATGCTTAGGAATTTTCAGTTCATTATGAAAACAATGATTGGAGTAAGATTAGGGAGTAAAAATGGCTTTTGAGTAAGTAAGTGACATAATGCAAGCCACTTTGGGAATAGAATCTTAACCATACCATAAAGCAAGCATTTAGAGATAAGGCCATCTGGGCAAGAGACAAGAGGTGGAAGCAATGAAAACAGATAATGTCTCTTCTATGAGAGTTGCTACCTTAAATGAGATGGAGAACAAATGACACATTCGAGTTTTGGTGCTAGAATGGAGATCATTAACAGGAATATGAAACATTTCAAAGTCCATAGCCCAATTCAAGTCCTTAACCATAATGTTATTTATATTGCAGCTATTTCTGAATCTTCCCAGCAAAGATATACCAGATAGGTTTCCTCATGTCATGACCAAAATAACTAATCTCAATTAGAATAGTGCTTAAGAAAGTGTCTTGTACATGACAGAAAGTTAATGCCCTGTGAGGATTTGACAAAGAAGCCCTTATCATGATGACTTTTACTTGAGGGCTATATACACTATTTTAGAGGCTTATATTCCCCACACTACATTCAAGGGCATCATTTCATGCATTACCACATTACTTCAGCAGTAAATTAAATGTTATCCTAATAGCCTAAAACTATTCAATTATCTCCTGAAGTCTGACTTCCAATAAGGGAATGACTTAGCTGTGGGGAGAATCTGGGACAACTAGTTGCTTATTGCTTGAGAGTATTAAATTGTACCTTAGAAGTCTGAGTTCCTACTATGGAAAATGCGGTGTACTTGGCATGAGGAGCTCATTTTATCCACAGAGTCCAAGAGGCAATATAGTGTAGTAGTTAAAAGTGCAGTACGTTTAAGGCCACACTGCTTGGATTCAAATCTCAGCTCCCCACTAACTGTTTTGACCTTGGTCGGGTTACTGCACAACTCTTTGCCTCAGTGTCATCATTTGTAAAATAGGAATACTAACATCATCTATTTCAAACAGTGAAGAGTAGGTGAGTTAATACATGCAACTCTAAAGCCCTCAGTACATTGCCTGGAATATACAGAATTTGACAAATGGTACCTATTATTCTAAGAAGATTCTATAGAACGTTTACATGAAGAGCTACAGTTTTCATATTATTTCTCCATTAAGTCATTGGATTGTCTTTGTATAAATTAGAAGAGCCAACATATAAATTTTATACATAATAACTGCCTCATTTTCTTTTAAATTTCCAATTTGCCTTGTGTCAGAACTAGCAGCAGTGTTAAATACCCTATGTGATGTAAGAGGGAATAAAAGTCTTGGCTCTATCACTTACTAGTGAAAGGAAAGTGACAGATTAGAAGCTTCCATTCAGAATTTACTGGCTTGTCCCTAGTTATCCTCAACATCCATGGTATATGTTTCTGTTAGGAATGCTGTTATTTATTAGCTTGCCTACAAGAATTCAGCTAACAAAATACATGGAAAGAAACTAGGGAAAAACTGGTAGGTGAAGGAAAAGTGTGCATGGCATGCTTTCTTTATTTGTTGCAGACTGATAGACAATTCCATAATTATTTATGTTCAACAGCTTTATTGCAGTAATCTTCTCCATGGACATTTTTGACAGGGATCAGAATTTCTTCCTTTCCCTGTGGGAGGTGATCTAGTGTCTGCAAAAAGTGATAAAACTGAACAACATGCTTCAGTGCCATAGGTTTGTTACCCTATGATCAGAGTGCCAATTACCTAACACCTTCCTGGTAAAGCTCCCTGCAAAGAGTCTAGGGGATAGAGGATGGAGGATGCAGGAAGGTGTGCAAGGGGAAATGATTATTGATTCGGACAGGAGCAGACTGTTGTGTACAGTGGGAATGGGTATGTATTGAGAGACCTGGTTTGGTAGATTTACAATGATTAGGCCAAAGCATGACCCCTTGAGCCCGTGGTAACCTCATTGGATGTTCAGTGGAGATGCTTGTCTTTCAGTGTCATGACTCTTAGAAAACATCAAAATGTGAGCAGAAAAAAAAACAAAAAAAAGAGGGAGAGAAAATAAGCTATTGATTTTCTCATGTTGTCTTAACCTGGAGCCTAATTGAAGGTCAGTATATGTATCCATTTCACAGACTGATTTTTGGATAAGCATTATGGTTTCCTGATAGGCACGCCAAACAAGGCTTATTGATATTCTATGGATGCTATCAAAAAGAAGAACATTTCAGCTGAGGCAAACATTCTCTTAGGAAAATCGTACCCAAAAAAGATAAACTGCAAAATAATTGGGCTACTTATCAAGAGCCCATACAAAAGAGGGGATATCTTGATTGGCTCAGTGGCTTGGATAGAAGGCAGAGAAGGAGACTTTGAGTGTTGTTTGTCATTATCTATAGCAGAACTTTAAAAAGTGTATTTATATGCCAGGGGACTAACATCTACTTCTGTCTTCAGTTCATCCTGTTATGTAGCAGTAAATGTATATTGTTATCTTCATCTTTTCCACACTATATAGTGGCAAAACTCATGTAAAAATATGACTCATTATGAGGTACCCAGAATAACTACAAGGAAAAGAAAAGCAATGTGGTTCCCTGATTCAATGCAATGACACTGTCTCCCCAATTCCTCTTTCCCCCTTATGCACAGCTCCATCTGCTTTTATAGTATCTATTCAGGTATATAATTACTGTCCGTAAAGCCCATGGCTTACAATGTCTCATAAAAGAGATTTGGAGAACTGCTTTGTGATAACAAGAAGTGAGAAAAGCCTGGCTCATGTTTGGCTTATGTGCCACATGTGTAAGCCCAGTTTCTGATCAAAACATAATAAGAACTGGCAAGAAATTTAATTATTATAAATAGGCACAAATTTTCTTTTCAGGATGATGGAAATCTTCTAAAATTAGACTTTGGTGATGGATGGACAACAATATAAATAATGTAAAATTCATTAAATTGTACACTTAACATGGGTGACTTTTATGTGTATAATATACCTCAATAAGCTGTTTTGTAAAAAAAATAATAATAATTGGCAGGAATGACTTTTTGGACAAATCCACATAATGCTAAAAACCTGGATGAAAATAGAGAAGTATAATTCATATCTGGATGCTATATCTACAACAGTAGTGCTCAAATTTTTTGGTTTGTGAACTACTCTTGTAGGAGAAAAGGCCCCAATACCTACTTTGCACCAACTCCACTCAATTCTTCTAATTTACTACTGTAAAGAAAACTACACCAAACCCCTCCCAAAAGACTGTGGCAACTGCAGCAATAGGGTAACAGCTGCCTGGCTCCTTCACATGAGGCTTAACTTAAAACTTTTAGCAGTAAGATGTCTCTGCAATTGGTCCTCTTTTTTTTCCTTCTCTTTCTTCTGCCTTGAAATTTCCTCTAGATTGTAATACATCTTTTCTCTGCTTCTGGACTGGCCTCCTGTCCAGCTGAAGATCATTGAATATTCTAGGCTACTGATCTACAATATACGAAATGTTTTATATGTTCCAAAAATCCGCTGTTCAATTATATATTTCTTAACTTTTCACTCAAGATCAACGGTCTACCTCTCTTTCTTTGTATCACTGAACCTATTCATTGCTCTGGCCAAGAAGGTAAATAACAGACACAACACTCACTTCCCCTTAGATTAAAAAAAAGTTTCTAACCTCTACACATAATTGTTAAAACAAAACAAAACAAAAAAACACTCTGAAAGGAAACAGTTGGTGGATTGATATGGATGTGGGAGAATGAAGTTGACCTTGTAAGTGGGTCCTATCAACAGTTGTGACCTGCATCAAATTAGGCCAATTGAATTCCACAGTTCGGGGACAGGGGGCAGGGGGCAAAGATTATTGCACCGTTTCATGTTCACTTTCCAAATTCATGTATTGTCTAGCTTTAGTGATAAAGATGATTTCAGTTGCTCTATATATTTATGAAACTTCAAATGGCTCAAAGTTTCAATAAGTACACATCAAGGTCTTTTGTATAATCCATCATAATTTAATGCTGGAATGATTTACCCTTGCGTTAGCACATGCAGGTGTACTTCTTGGCTTTGAATTCAGAATCCCTAATCTCTCCTTCACCTATACACACTTGCAACCTTATATCTAAAGTTCTTATGTAGCCCCAAACATTACTCTGTTCTACCCTAACAAAAACCATTCTCTATATAAAGTGATATGTGCACACATCATCTCCCTTAACCTCCACATCTGTGTCTGTTTCTAGTAGCTATTTCTTTGATGTGGAATCCTTTCTTTCTTTGCATAAATTTACTATGACCCTTCTCACCTTTAAAATCCAGCCCAAATTCTTCTCCCATAAGAAGTCTTTTCTGATTACTTCAATCGGTTTTCATATAAGAATACAAATTCTACTGTGAGCATCATATCCCAGAGATTTTATTAGTTGGCCAAAGTCAAGCTAAAGGAAGTACTCCTTGAAGGAAAATTATGTCATTTTATTCCATAACTCCACACAAAGTCTTAAGACATTTGTTAATTAGCTTTAAGATCAAAAAGGGATTTCCCCATCCTATTGATAAAACATGCTGCATTTGCTTAACTGCTCAGTTACTATAATTTATAAAATATGAATTTTGTTACAACTGTGTTGGCCCACACTTTTTCTTGAGAAGGTATAAAATGGACTTCTGCTGGGCAAGGCTATTGAAAAATTTGATGTATCAAGTCATCTGAATTGGTCATATAAATCCGAAATGATCATGAGAATCAAAATAACAAATTTTTTAAATTTTTGAAAATAACACTGGCAAAATTATTTCTATTTCATTAGGCTAAAAGTGCATAAATGTCTTGATCGGAAATTACTAAGATGCTCTATCTGCACATTGTCAAAACAAACAATAAAGAAAAACAAAGCCCAAAGCCTTAGTTCTCATTTAGATTGTATCGTGTACCTGCCTTCTTTCCTTCATTCCTTTCTTCCTTCTCTCCATCATTCCATCCATGCTTCCTTTTTTTCCTTTCATAAACATTTATCAAGTACTGTACCTACTACAATGCAGGGAAACACTTTTATTTTACCTCCTCTAAATTGGCCTATTTATATTCCCTGAAGAATAAAAGGCAGGGTAGACTAGGAAAGAGCAGCAGATTGTGGCAAGGCCCACTGCCTACTTTTCATTTGATACACACATCTGTTCCAGTGTTTATTTTCATGAATCTATCAAGAACTAAAGTCCTATTTAAGAATCAGTTTTTCATAGACATGACATAATTTTTAGAGAATGAAAGCAGTAATATGTGGTTTGGATTTTTCTTCTATCAATGCTACTTTCTGTTATTTTAATAGTAAAAAGACCAAGCACAAGTAAAGTTCATCTGTATTTTTTAATTAACCATTAAATATTTTCCATGGTCAGTTTAACTTGCTTTTAACGTCACATTTCAGCTATTCAATCCAGAGGTAAAAATCTTAGTGCAGTGAATAAGGGTTTCTTATCTGCAATTCATGAGGAAATAGCCAGTGATTATAACCTAATGTTTCCCTTTCTATTTCCTGAGATGCTACCACACTTTTCCTGCTTCATTGGGAAAAAATTCCAAGCCAAGCATCATAGTTTCTTTAGAACTACTATCACAGAGACAGTCATACCAGTTGTAGAATCTGAAAAGTGGTATTTTCCTAATCCCAGCTGTTTCGAAAGCCTTTTGAAACCAGCCAGATCACTAATGGCCGAAAGGGTTATATATTTGTGAAACTTACATTTACGACCATTTTCCTTCTACAAGTATGCTATCATCCTCCCTTATCGACCATACTCACATTATAACCTTCCATTTTCAACTTTCTTAAATTACAATTGTTTGTTTGTTTGACTATAATAAAGGTGAGCATGGTAAATATGGAGAAAACTTTAGTTGGTGAATGAGATTTAGGCACCAAAGAAACGGCGGCTTTTTTTCACTATAATGCCTGATCTTCCTGCCATCAGAGCAATTATTTTAGGATAGGGTGGCATCTTAAGGTAATTCCATGTTAAGTAAAAGAATGTTGTCTACAAAGAATAAATCCATTAGCAGTTACTAAAATGTCTGCAACAGGTTATCTAGGCGTGGCAATGAAAAACATGAGTAAAGCTTGGAAGGAGGGGAATAGCTACATTTTGATGAGTGAGAGGAAAGAAAGATTTACTGTGCATGAAAAGTAGATTTATATTGAAATTCCCCATGAGAATCCCTGAATAACATGAGGACACAGATGCCTAGATAAGACAAGGAAAATAAGAAGGGAGATTTATGTAGATAGGAGAGCGAAGAGAGCCAAAGATAGACCTCAAAACGTAGGGTGGAGCCAACGTTGGTCTATAATAGGAAACACTGACTTGAAAGTGAAAAAATTATATAAATCTAATGTGAGCATGTGTGTACATCTATGCACGTGTGTGTGTGTAGATGTGTGATTGTCTATGTTTTATAGAATGTTCTTCACTAAAAATCATATAAGTACTGATATTGACACAAAGATTTTAAAGTAAAACAATCTTTGGAACCAGGCTAGAAACAAAGGAGACTTTTAAATAGCTAATACCATTTCACCTATTAAAGGACTGAGGAAAATGCTAGAACAATTTACGGAAAAATAAGATAAAAGTATGCCTTAACACCTATGTGGCTGTTCATGGCTCTGTTGCATGTCAGCAGCTCCGATTTTGCACTGGGATCTTTGATAGCATAAAAGGCTCAGTCAGATCTTGCTTGATGTTCAGTGGCTGAAAAGACATGCTCAGTTGTACTCTGTAACAAGAACATCTCTTACTATTCTTTGGCACCATTAACAGTGGTACACAACTCATGCTCTGGTCAAGGAGATTTTGAGTCATTTCGTAGAAAGAAGTGAGAAGAATAGCATTTCTAGAAGTAATTAACATTTAGCTAAGCGGACTAAAGAATAAAAGTTTGTATCAAGTACAGTAGTTTTCAACTGGAAAAGGTAAAAGAAAATTCGGGAAATTAAAACCCCACGATCAAGGTGGTTGTCCTAAGAGGGCACCGAGTTTATCATAACTAGGTTTAACTCTCCAGGCTCACGTGACTTCATCCTGTTCAAGAAAGGAGTGAAATTACCCAGGTTAAATTAAATGTATGTAAAGTCCAGTACCTAAGTTCATAAAACTACTTCATATGATATGATATGCTATGAACTGATTATCCCCCCATGCCAAATTCATATATTGAAGCCCTAACCCCCATTGTGATTGTATTTGGAAATGGAGCCTTTGGGATATAATTTGGGTTAGATGAAGTCATGATCTTATTATAGTGCCCTTATAAGAGGAGACACCAAATAGATTGCTTTCTCCCTTTCCCCTTGCCATGGGAGGACACAGCAAGAAGGCTGCTTGCTATCTATACTCCAGGAAGAGAGTCTCACCAGGAACTGACCGTGCTGGCACCTTGATCTTGGACTTCTGGCCTCCACAACTGTGAGAAAACAAATTTCTGTCGTTTAAGCCACACAGTATGTTATGGCAGCTTGAGCTGACTAAGACAGACAGGGAGATCTAATGAGCAGTCATTAAAAAAAAAACACTAGGATTTTCAGTTTACTAAAAGACTGACTGACATTAAAATGTGACAAGGCTGAGAAGAAGTAAATGCTGAGTTAAGCTGCAGTGATGAAAGTATAGATTCCACTACAAGAACAATAACAGCAGGTCATGATACTCCTTTACTTGGGTGAGTCCACTTCTTCAATGTTAATACTAAATTTAGAACACTGCATTTTAAGGGGGAGAGTTACAAAGCAATGTCCAAAAGAGTATGGCCCACATTTTAAGAGGGGGTAAAAAAGCAGGCCATTATGGAAACTGGGTATTAGGTACACCATGTTGCACAGTGCCCGGGGAGAGCATTGACACTGTAGTATGAGCAACAGTACATAGCAGCCCTGCTAGAAATCAAGAGAGGTGGCTTGTAGTTGTGTTTTTTTCCCCTAAATAAAATGAATGTGTAACTTTGGGCAAGACAGGGTGGTAGAGACTCCAAGCTCCGAGGTGCCTTCTATTCTCATTTTTATGGTTCTATAAATGTTCTTCTATATGTGGTAGTGAACTTTTGAATTGAAGATGGATTGACTACTGTCAGGAATACTGTAGACAGCTTCCTCACAGTCGGTTAGGGCTTGGATTATATAAACTTTAAGTCTCTTCTCACTTAAGAGTGTATGATTTCTGAGTCCAACACCCCATTTAAAAACAGGTTAAAATAAATGAACACTTTTGGAGCAAGAAAACTGCTATCAAATTATAGTGATATGTCCAATATGTAATTAAGTGTTCTTAAAACTTTGGTACTCAACACAAAAGAAGGAAAGAATGAGTCATCTGAAGAAAGAATCGCCATGAGTTTTCTAGCATTGTATTTGTCTGTGCAGTCCTACTGGGACATGTGTTTAGCTTGAGGAGTCTGATGAGGAGAAGGAGAGCTGAAAAGAGCAGAGTTAAGACTTCTATCAAAGTATTTCAGGTTCAAATAGCTGCCATTTCATTGGCTGCAAATCACTAAACATTACTGGGATGGCTCTGACCAATAGGATGCAATAAAAAGAACACTGGACTTGAAGCGTATGATTTGGGTTCAAATCTCAGATTTACTAGTTACCAGCAATGTGATTTTAGGCAAATTTAATCACCACAATTAATGTGATAAAAAGAACAATAATCAATGCTATAAACTGAGCATTCTTAGGTTCCAGATTGCAATTCATTATTTCATTAATCTGCATTAAAATCCCTATGAGGCAGGTATAATGGCTCACATGTTACAGTTCACACAGTTACACAGCCAGTAATTTGTGGAGCTAATTTAGCAGGTTTATTTGACTCTAACATCATTTTAGCCTCTCTGTTATAAAACCCTTCTTCCTCAGCCTCAGTTTCCTCATCAGTATAATGAGGTAAATTCTTTGAAATTGTATAGTGAAGTTAGAAATAACATAAAGGATTTAGCATACATTACTGGTTCTGTAGAATTTGGCTTTTATTACCCCTCAATCCTATCCTTCTAGACACATATCAGAGAATCAAGCAGTGAGACTTTTCACTTATCATTCAAGGAGATGCATTACTTGGTTGTTTCTACAGGAGCCATCTTTAGGGATGAAGAACTTACCCCAAATTTAATATCCCAATGGCAAAGAACCATGATTAAAAAGATACTAAAGTAATGAAACATTATTTTTGGTTATCACACTTTCCCACACTGATAAAGATTGTGTGTGTGTGTGTGTGTGTGTGTGTGTGTGTGTGTGTACATCCACACATTCTAGTGCTGGAAAGCATGCAGAGAAAAGACACTGAGAATTAAATCAAACAATGTTTCTGAAGGGCAACATGAATTTATATATCAAAAACCTTAAAATTGTCCATGTTCTTAACCCAGTGATATTTCTTGTACAAATGTATCCTCACAAACTGATAGTTTTTGGACAAAAATTTATGTGGATAAACATCATTGCAACATTTATAATGCTGATAAACTGAAAACAACCTGAATCTTCAACAGTAAGAGAGTGGCAAAATAAAGTATAGTTATGAAATATTAAGCAGCCTGTGCCATGGGGAAATCTTTATGATATATTCTTAAATGAAGATATCAGGATACAAATCTACATAGACTACAATCCCAATTTTTGTTAAATTTGTTTATACATAAACACATACAACCTATGCATAGAGAAAACACTGGAAGGAAATAAACCAAGGTGTTGACAATCATTATCTCATAGTGGATAATGGTGGGATTGTTTTAAAAAACATTCTCACTAATTTTTGTGGTTGTTTTAAAATGAATCGACTTACAATTTCCAATAACAAGAAAAACCATGATTGGGGGCCCAGTATCCCAGATTAACAGTTGATATATACAGGAAATTATTGGAATGTTGCTAACCTACCCTTAATTGGTGTGGTGTCAGGATACTGGGCCTCATGTGGTCTTCCAATATATCAAATGACTTTCCTTTCCGAAAGGATATGCGTAATGACCATGAAGAGAAAAATGTCTGCTATGTACGGCAGTGTGGAGGTTCCTCAAAAAATTATGAATAGAATTACCATATGACCCAGCAGTCCCTCTCCTGGATATCTACCCCAAAAATCTAAAAACATTTATACATAAAGACAAGTGTGCTCCAATGATCATTGCAGCTTTATTTACGGTGGCCAAGACATGGAAACAACCAAAATGTCCTTCAATAGATGAGTGAATAAAGAAGTTGTGGTACATATACACAATGGAGTACTATTCGGTGGTAAGAAAAGATGAAATAGGACCATTTGTGACAACGTGGATGGATCTTGAGATTATAACGCTAAGCGAAATAAGTCAGACAGAAAAAGCAGAGAACCATATGATTTCACTGATATGTGGTATATAAACCAAAAACAACAAAAGAACAAGACAAAGGTGAAACAAAAACTCATAGACACAGACAATAGTTTAGTGGTTATCAGAAGGTAAGGGGGGTGGTAGATGAGGGTAAAGGGGATCAAATATATGGTGATGAGAAGAGAACTGACAGGGTGGTGAACACACTATGTGATTTATAGATGATGTAATACAGAATTGTACACCTGAAATCTATGTAACTTTACTAACAATTGTCACACCAATAAACTTTAATGAAAAAAAAAGAAAAAGAAAAAAATGTCTTGCCTCATTATCTCAAAATGTCACCTGATTTTGAGACTTGGGTAATATCTTGGGTAATAGCTGAACATCACTGTGGAAAGTGGTACTCTCTACTTCAATGTCTTTAATAATAAAACCTGCACATTAACAAACCTTTGAAGGCAAAACAGAATGACAGCACAAACAAATTTTAAGCCTAATTTTCTACTTTGTGTGTGTGTTTGTGTGTGTGTATGTGTGTGTTGTGTGTCTGTGTGTAACTAAAAAGAAAGATAACTCAGCATCTCCATATTTCATCAATTTTCACGACATGAAAGAAAGTACAATTCAAACAAAATGGTGAGACAAAGAGAAAAGTATTCTATTTTATGGTCAGTCAGTGAGCTAAAGAGTCAGAGATAGGAGACTGGACCAGATACACCCTAATTAACTTGATGTCAAAGCAAACCCTGAAATTTCAGATATGTAGAGTTCTGTCTTAACCAGCTCTCTATTGGAAAAATGACATTCACTATTTTTATTACATTTGGTATTTTTCTATTTTAATCCTTTTTTCTTTTTTAAAGATTTTTATTAAAATATAGCTAACATACAATATTATATTAGTTTCAGGGATAGATCATAGTTACTCAACAGTACCCACCTGGCACTATTCCGAGTTATTACCACATTATAGTTTGTATTCCCAATGCTGAAGAAGTGATCACCATTCTAAGTCTAGCAACCATCTGACACTGTACCATGTTATCACAGTATTATTGACTATATTTCCTATGCTGTATATCACATACTAAAGACTTATTTATTTTATCCCTGGAACTTTGAAACTCTTATTCCACCTTATATTTTCACTCCTTTTTTTAATTTTTCCATTAAGTTGACAGTCAATGTTATTTTATATTAACTTCAGGTGTACAGCATAATGCTTAGACATTTATATAATTTAAGAAGTGATCCCCCTGACTAGTCTAGTATTCATCTGGCACTACACATAGTTATTACCATATTATTGGTTATATTCCCTATGCTTTACTTTATGACTACTTTATAACCACTGATTTGTATTTCTTAATCCCTTCACCTTTTTGATCCTGTCCCCAACCTCCATCCCATCTATCACTCCAATAGATCTAGTACCCATCTGACACCCTGCATAGTTATTACAATATTATGGACTATATTCCTTATGCTATACCCTACATCCCCATGACTACTGTGTAACAACCAATTTGTACTTTTTAATCCCTTCCCATGTTTCACTCATCCCCTACCCCCCTCTCATCAGGCAATGTTTAAAATGTTCTCTGTATCTATGAGTTTGTTTCTATTTCATTTGTTTATTTATTTTGTTCTTTAGATTCCGCTTACAAGTGAAATCATATGACATTTATCTTTCACTGATTTACTACACTCAGCACAATGCCCTCTAGGTCCTTCCATGTTCTCACAAATGGCAAGATTTCATTGTTTTTTTATAGCTAAGCAATGTTCCATTGCATATATGTACCACCTCTTCTTTATTCATTCATCCATTCAGGGACACCCAAGTTGCCTTCATATCTTGGCTTATGTAAACAATGCTGCAATGAATGTATGGATGAGTATGTCCCCTCAAAGTAGCATTTTGGTTTTCTATGGATAAGTACCCAGAAGTGGGATTATTAAGTCCTTCTTAGTCTCTTGTTATGGACTTTGTTTTGAAGTCTATTTTGTCTGGCATAAGTATTTCTTTGTTTCCATTTTCATGAAATATCTTTTTCCATCCCTTTATTTTCAGTCTGTGCGGGTCTTTAGAACTGAAGTGAGTCTCTTGTAGGCAGCATATGTAAGATTCTTGTTTTCTTATCCATACAGCCCCCCTATCTTTTGGTTGTAGCACTTAATCTATTTACATTGAAAGTAGTTGTTGATAGGTATGTAGTTATTGCCATCATATTATTCATATTTTTCACCTTCTTTGTCTTAAAGAAGTCCCTCTAAAATTCCTTGTAATACTGATTTTGTGGTGATGAACTCTTGTAGCTTTTTTCTCATCTAGGAAGCTCTTTATCTGTCCTTCAATTCTAAATGATAGCTTTGCTGGGCAGAGTAATCTTGGTTGTAGGTCCTCGCTTTTCATCACTTTGAATATTTCCTGCCAATCCCTTCTGGCCTGCAAAGTTTCTGTTGAGAAATCAGCTGACAGTCTTATGGGGGCTCCCTTGTAGGTAACTAACTGCTGTTCTCTTGCTGCTTTTAAGATTCTCTCTTTGTCTTTAACCTTTGGCATTTTAATTGTGATGTGTTGGCCTGTTTGGTTTCATCCTGTTTGGGACTCTCTGCACTTCCTGGGCTTGTGTATCTATTTCCTTCACCAGGTTAGGGAAATTTTCTGTCATTTCTTCAAATAGGTTTTCAATACCTTGTTCTCCCTCTTCTCCTTCTGGTACCCCTATAATGTGAGTGTTGGTGCAGTTGATATTGTCCCAGAGGCCCCTTAAACACGCCTCATTTTGGGGGGTAGAGTATCTGTTCTTTTTGCTGTTCTGATCTGACATTTTCTGCTACCTTATCTTCTAAATCACTGATTTGATCCTCTGCTTAATCTAATCTACTGTTGATTCACTCTAATATGTTCTTCATTTCAGTTATTGTATTCTTTATTTCTAACTGGTTCTTAGGTATGTTTTCTATCTCCAATATTATGTTGCCTATCTCTGTGTTGAAGTTCACCCTGAGATCATTCAGCATCCTTATAACAAGTGAGTTTAACCCTGTGTCTGGTAGATTACTTGTCTCAATTTTTTTCAGTTCTTTCTCTGGAGTTTTGTTCTGTTCTTTTATTTTGGACATGTTTGTTTGTCTCCCCATTTTGGCTGCCTCCCTGTGTTTGTTTCTGTGTATTTGGTAGGGCTACTATGTCTTCTGGTCTTAGTAGAGTGGCCTTATGTAGTAGGTGTCCCGTGGGGCCCAGTGGCGCAGTCTTCCTGGTCCTCTTAGCCATGCACTCCAGGAGTGCCCCTGTGTGGATTGTGTGTGCCCTCCTCTTGCAGTTGAGCCTTGGTTGCTATTTGCACAATAATGGAAGGGATTGACCCTTGGGCTCACTGGTTGTGAGGACTGGCCATGACTGCAGTGGAGGAGTTGTGGTACAGGGGCTGAACCTACAGAGCAGGATCTGCCTCAGCAGGGCTCTGGGTGTGTTGTCCTTGGAGGTGTATGAGTGATGCTCCAGATCCTTTCCAAGTTGGCCACTGGGAGCACCAGCCTCAAGGCCACCTGAGGGGGGAACCTGCTGCAGGTCAAGTTCCGCCTCAGCCCTTACCCCAAGCAGGGCCACTGAGGAGGATCCACAAAACAATTGCAGATGGCTGCCACTCATGCTGTGCTTGGAAGTGCCTCAAGAGGCCAAGTTGTGAACCAACAATGGCTGCCCCTAGTGCCAGGCTTAAGGCTGCTCAGCCAGAGGCATGGGACACACTCAAGCCAGATGCTGCTGGTCTGAGTTCCACCAACCTTTGAGAGACCATAGGAAAGTCGACAGCATGAGCCAAGGCAGGCAGTTTGTTTGAAAAAGCTACTGAAGTGGCTTGGGTGTGCCCACAAGTTGGATGGAGCATGATCTCAGAAACACCATGGTGGGTCGAATGAATGGTGTCAGCCAGCTTGATGGAGAGTCAGATATGGTGGCCACCTGTATCTGCATGCCAGGAAGGGGGAGGGCTCAACAAAGAAACAATGACTTCTGCCAGCTCCTCCATCCAGGAGAAAGCTGCCCCTCCAGCCCTTATCCTGAAGCAAGACAACTCAGTTTTGCCACTCCCCACATGTTCCTGTTGCCTCTCCTGCTGCTGCTCCAGTGCTAGAGCTCAGAGCCAGTGATTCCAGTGGTGGGTATGTCCGTGTGCAGTTCCTTTAAGATGAGTGCCTAGGACTCCAGCTGCCCTCCTTCTTACTCAGTCCCAAGAAAAGTGGGTGACAGGTAAAAGTGGGAGGAAGAAAGGGTAAAGATGGGTATAGTGGAAGCTAAACATAACACAAGCTTGGCCTCTGCCCCACCAGGCCAGGGGCACCAGCTTGCCCTGACTGACTAAGCCTCTATGATGTGCTGCCATCTCACAGGGTGTCATCCTTTCTTCTGTAAATCTATTTCAGGTGATCACACAAAGCAGACACTAAAGTCTGAAAGTTGAAGATTTTAAGATTTGTTGTCCTGAAACTGTCAGCTTAATGGCACCACTTTTCTCTTCCAAGGCTTATAAGCTGACAAGACTGACAAGCATGTTATCTTCCATCTCTGAAATGGACATATCTAGTTGGGGAAAGTATACTGAATATGTTTACTCAGGTGACATATTCTCTTTTTAAAGCTGAAATAAGTGGACATCAATGAGTTAATATTGGCAGCCTCCTCTCCCTAAACTCCATGTGCACAGTAGACCTCCCTGGCACAGTGATCACCCACTCAGTCACTCAAGGATGGGGTGTGAAGGTGAGGCATGTGGCATCCTCTGCCAGTATTTATGTTTGCAAAAACCTGATTGCTTTCTCACAGGAGGATTGATGTTTTCAATTTTTTAGGGCCTGCCATTCTCAGTTTTAAAGAAATTTGTGTTATAGAACTGGACTATTATTAAAAAGTGAAACTATCAACTGCTAAAAGAGACTGGGAGGGAGATGGGTGGGCTTTGGGTTTAAGGCTTAAAAAGTATTGGATGTTTATTATGTCCCAGGCTCTTTATATATATCATGTCATTTAATCTCCAAAATTGTCCTAGAGACAGATATCATTATTTCCATTTTGTAGGTGAAAATATAAAGCTCATAGATGTCACACAGCCAGTAAGTAGCAGAACCAGTATTCAAACCCAGTTCTGTCTGGCTCTAGACCTCAGGCACTTTCCACCATACCACACTAGTTCTTGGATGTGTACACAATGAAGCATTATACCTACAAAAAATGGTAACAGTGTCAATCATGCCCTCTGGCTATTTTTTTCTAAAGTACTTTTGTTCCTCTCATTTCATAGTGATATTAAATTTGGAACTTTACCACAATTTTCTTTCCATTTTAATCCCAGAGCAAATGTAGAGGCAGAGGGAGTATCAAAGAATGAGGGAAAACAGAACTGAAAGATTTTCTGGGATGAAGATGGTATGATATTTACCTTAGTATCCCCAATTCCAACCATAAGTCTTGACTCATAATAGAGGTTCAATAAGGTTTGAATGAGGAAGAAAAAAAATTTGGAGTTAGTCAAGGACTTCCTTTAGTAGTGGAAAAACTTGGACTCTTAGCTTGGTCTAGGATTTGCTGCTAGAGTTCTCACTGCACTCTTGGAAGTACAAATTCTATATTTACCCAGAGAGGACTGAATCATGACTCACATTCCCAACACACAAACTGATAAAGACAATAAAATCAATACCTAGGTCAGAAAACTTAGGGAATGACAAGGATATTGTTTCTCTCATTCCTAACTTCTTAGAAAGGGAAGACACCATTCTTTGGTCCCCCAAACATGCATTTAAGTATCCATTAGCAGCAGGCACTATGCTAGTCACTGGAAATACAAAGATGAATGAACCCAGAATGCAACTCTCAGAGGGTTCACAGCCTAGTTGGGAAAAAAGCCCAATAAGCATTATTATTTTACAGGAAATATAGCAAAGAGTAAGGGTAGATAAAAACAAGTTATTTTAGAAACTGAAAGGAAAGGTACCTGACCAACTTGGCAGTATGTGGGAAGACAGCCTGGAGGTGATACCTGAGTTGAGTTTAGATGGATGTGCAGGTTTTAGCTAGGACCAAATGGGATTTATCCAAGGTTTGATAGAGTGGTTCAACATAAGAAAATCAATTAATGTAATACACTATATAAAAAATATAGAAAATAAATGTGATTATCTCAATAGTTTGAGAAAAATCTTGTATCACATCCAACAAATGATTATGATAAACACACTCAGTAAACTAAGAATAGAGGGGAAATCCTTCAACATGACATAGAGTATCTAAAAATCCCTACAAGTAACATGATAATAATCAACAACTAAATGCTAAATCCCAGCATGTTTTTTGTAGACATAAACAATATTATTCTGAAATTTATATGAAAATGCATAATCCCTAGAATAGCTGAAATAATACTGAAAAAGAAGAATCAAGTGGGATAGTAAGGCCTAATGTTTATCTATAGTATGCAAGACAGTGTGCTATTGGTGGAAGGATAGACAGATCAATTGAACAGAATACAGAACCCAGTATACAGAACCCAGAAATAGCCCTTAAGGAAATGCAAACTAAAGTCACAGTGAGACAGCAGTACACACCTATCAGAATGGCTAAAATTAAAAATAGTCAAAACAACAAATGCTGCCAAGGATGTGGAGAAATTGCGTCACTAATACAATGTTGGTGAGAAAGTAAAATGGTACAGCCACTGTGGAAAATACTTTGGCAATTTCTTATAAAACCAAATATGCAATCATATATGACCCAGCAATTGTACTCTTAGGCATTCACCCCAAAGAAATGAAAACCGTGTTCACACAAAAATCTGTATAAGAATGTTCAAGCAACTTGATTTATAATAGCAAAAAACTGGAACTAGACCAGGTGTCTCTCAAAGGGTGAATGGTTAAAAAACTGTATACCCTACCATGTCATACTACTCAGCAGTAAAAAGGAACAAACTTGATACACTCAACAACGTGGATGAATCTCCAGGGAATTGTGCTGAGTGTAAAAGGCCAACACCAAAAGATTACATAATGCATGATTCCATTTATATAGTATTCTAGAATTGAGAAAATAATAGAAATGGTGAACAAATTGTTTGTTGCTAGGGGTTAGGGACAGGGAATATGGGGAAAGACTGATATGGCTCTAAAAGGCCAACATGAGGGATTCATGTGATCATGGAAGTTTTCTGTGCCTTGCCTGCCTGTGGTGTTAGATACATGAACCTACTATATGATAAATAGCATTTAACTTAACACATACACACATACACACTTATAAATAAAACTGGGAAATCTGAATAAGATTTGTGAATTGTTTCATGGCAGTATCTTGGTTGTGATACTGTAGTTTACAGGATATTATCCTGTAAATTGTGCACTATAGTTTTACAGGATATTATCATTGAAGGAAACTAGATATAGGTTACATGGGATCTCTATATTATTTTTCATAGTGCATGTGAATCTCCCATTATCAGAAAATTAAAAGTTTAGAAACACACATTTTAATAAATAAATAAAATTTTAAAAGATAGTTTAACAAGGATAGGCCATCTCATGTCCGATAACCTTATTTTTTAAATGTTTAAAAGCTTGCAACAGAACTTGGTACAGTCAAGATGGTAAAGTAGGTAAACGTTCTGCTCATCTCCTCTCATGACCACATTGAAATTACAACTAAACTACAAAACAACCATCACTGAGAATCACCTAACATCTAGCAGAACTGAAGCCCTACAACTATAGACAGACAGAAGAAGCCATCCAGAGACTGGTAGGAGGCGTGGAGACACAGAACGGACTGATCCCACACCCGCGTGTGACCATTAAAAATTGGGAGGGATATCTCAGCTGCGGAAGTGCTCCCCGATGAGCAAGTTGCCCCAGGCCTATTCCACCCTCCCCAGCTCAGAGTTCCACTCCAAAGAGAGAAGTCCCCATAACTTCTGGCTGTAAACACCCACATAGATTGTGGCTGAGTGAGATGGAGGGTGGCTAGAGTCCCAGGCACTCCTCTTAAAGGGACCATGCACAGACTCACTTGCTGATGGACTCAATAGCTCTGAGCTCCAGCGCTAGCACAGCAGCAGGAGAGGCACCAGGGACATATGGGGTGGAATTGAGTTGTCTGGCTTCAGTGTGAGGGCTGGAGGGGCAGCTTTTTCCCAGAGGGAGGAGCTGGCAGAAGACATGGTTTCTTTGTTGAGCCCTCCCCTTTTTTCTTGTGTGCAGACACAGGTAAATGCCATATCTGAGTCTCCATCATGCTATCACCTTTTGTTTGATTCCCTGAGACCATGCATTCCACACCCAACTTTTGGGCCCACCCAAGCTGCTTCCAGTGGCTTTTCCATAAAAACAACATGTATTAGCTCATGCTGCGGACTTCCATAAGATCTCTCAAAGGTTCACAAAACCCAAACAAGCAGCATCTGGCTTCGGAGTATCCTGTACCTCTGGCTGAGCAGCCCTAAACACAGCACAAGTGACAGCTGGCCTTGGTTCACTGATTGGCCTTTCAAAGCACCTCCAAGCTCCGTGTGGTCAGAAGCCATCTGTGAATTGCTTTGTGGCTCATGAAATAAAGACTACAATAACTTAAATGAAGAATACATTGGAGGGAATAAAAAGTGGATTAGATGAAGCAGAGAATCAAATCAGTGATTTAGAAGATAAGGTAGCAGAAAACACTGGATCAGAATATCAAAAAGAAAAATTCAAAAAATGAGGAGAGTTTAAGGGCCCTTTGGGCCAACATCAAGTTTACCAACATTCTCATCATAGTGGTACCAGAAGGAGAAGAGAGAATGCAAGGAATCAAAAACCTGTTTGAAAAAATATATAATGGAAAACTTCCCTACCCTGGCAAAGACAATATCCACAAGCCCAGGAAGTGCAAAGAGTCCCAAAGAAGATGAACCAAAACAGGCCCACACCAAGATGCATAATAATTAAAACACCAAAGTTTAAAAACAAAGAGAGAATCTTAAAAGCAGCAAGAGAACAGCAATGAGTTACCTACAAGGGAGACCCCTTAAGACTGTCAGCTGATTTCTCAAGAGAAACTTTGCAGGACAGAAGGGATTGGCAGGAAATATTCAAAGTGATGAAAAGCAAGGACCTACAACCAAGCTTACTCTACCCAGCAATGCTCTTTAGCATCAAAGTACAGATAAAGAGCTTCCCAGACAAGAAAAAGGTAAAAGAGTTCATCACCACAAAAGCAGTATTATAAAGAATCTTAGACGGACTTAAGATGGAAAAAAAAAAAAAGATAAAAAATATGAATAATAAAATGGCAATAACTACATATCTATCAACAATTACTTTAAATGTAAATGGGTTAAATGTTCCAATCAAAAGACACAGGGTGGCTGAATAGATAAGAAAACAAGACCTTTACATACCAGTATGCTGCCTAAAAGAGACTCACTTTAGATCAAAAGGCACACACAGATTAAAAGTAAAAGAATGGAGACAGATATTTTATAAAAATGGAAACAAACAAACAAAAAAGCTGAGGTAGCAATATTGACTTTAAAAAAAGGCTATAACAAAAGATAAAGAAGGACCCAGTAATCCCACTTTGGGGTATTTATCCAAAGAAACCTAAAACACTACTTCAAGAGGACATGGACATCCCTATGTTCATTGCAGCATTGTTCACAATGGCCAAGATGTGGGGGCAGCCTGGATGTCCATCGATGGATGAATGGATAAGGAGTAAGTGGTACATATATACAATGGAATATTGCTTGGCCATGGATGGGAATGAGTTTTTGCCATCTATGGCAGCAAGGATGGACCTGAAGGGTGTTGCGCTGAGTGAAGTATGTCAGACAGAGAAAGACAGATGCAATGTGTCTTTGCTTATATGTGGAATCTAAAGAACAAAATAAAGAAACAAACAAAACAGAAATAAACTCATAGATACTGAGAACATTTTGGTGGTTGTCAGAGAGAGGGCAGTTGGGAATGAGTGAAAAAGGGGAGGGAATTAAGAAATATAAATTGGTAGTTACAAAATACTCATGGGAATACAAAGGAAAGCATAGGGAATACAGTCAGTAATATGGTAATAACTATGTACAGTGCCAGGTGGGTACTAGACTAGTCAGGGGATCATTTAAATTATACAAATGTCTAACCACTAAACTGTACACCTGGAATTAATATAAAATAATATTGAATGTCAAATTAAAAAAAAGAAAGCAACATAGTTTTGAAACAACAGATTCACTACAGGTAATTTTAGGGCAAATAAAAGATAAGATTTATTGTTATTATGACCAAAACACTGTTAAGCTTTTTATGAATGTTTTCTCATTGAATTCCTATATGCTACTTCATCCTTTTGAGTTCCACGTTATTGTCCTATTTTACAGATGAAAGCACACAGGCTCAGGATGTAATGACTGAGTTAGGATTTGAAACCAGGTTTGTCTTTATCCAAGTCTTAAACCCTCCAAGTATATAACCGGTGTACTGAAGTACCTCCCAACAACATGGGATGAGGGTGGGGTTGGCATTCTGGGCTACTGAGACCTGATATAGAAGAGAGTTGGAAGCACTTAAAACATGATTACTCTGGATAAAGCCTTACTATAATTACCCTTGGATATGAATAAATAGAATAAGAAGCAATGTATTGGGATATCTCTACTAAAATATTCCCTATTGTAATCCAAACTGTATGAAGACATTCCTACAAACATATCATCTCTTACAGCCATGTCACAGTTTATGAGTCTAATCCACACCTTATGAAAACAAATAAATTGAAAGAGTTCGTGACTTTAAGATTGCTGACTTGAGAGAGACAAAAGGTGACCTTCAGCCTTCAGTAAATATTAAGAGGGAGAGCAGTCTCAAAGATTTAATTCCTCCAAGTCCTGACTCTGACCTGTATGAAAATCATACAACCCTCCCAAACCAGTCATTCTCGGTTGCCTCAGTATAAGAGGCACAGATGGTCTCGCAGGTAGCTAATCCAGCACTATTAACAGTTTTCTCTGTTAATGAATTGGTCTTGCTGAAAAGCACATCACTAGGTCTGTTCGTGGATGAGGGGCAGAAGCCCTGGAGTACTTCTGCTGCTTCTCTTTTATCAGGGTGTAGCTTGTATTCTGTGGTAGCAGTTGTCTGGGGAAGCTAACTCGGCTTGAAGAGATGGTTTGAATAATTTATTAATAATTTGGAAAAAAACTAATTAAGTCTGTGTGTGATTCTAAAGTTAGAGCTCCTACAGGGACCCAGAAGGAATACAAGTGTAAGAGGAAATATTTCAAAAGATTCTGAGTCTGAATTTCCCCAGTCCCACCTTCCCTCCAATATGTGCAATCATGCTTTCTCTCTCTTCGCTCACCTTCTCACTCTAATTCTTCATTTCTCTCTCTCTCTCTCCTCTGTCTCTGTCTCTGTCTCTGTCTCTCTCTCTCTCTCTCTCTCTCTCTCTCTCTCTCTCTCTCTGACACACACACACACACACACACACACACACACACACACCACCATCACCACTCACTACTAATCAGAGTTAGCATGTGAGAATAACTCTCTCTAGGGGAGAAGAGTCACTATCATACTCCTGGAATCAGACTCAGAGAGCTACCCAAACTCATCTACCCATATTCTTACAATCTTCTGCAAGAATCACAAACTGTCAGAGCTAAGAAGAACCTTGGAAATTTTACCCTCTCTATTTATAGGAGAGGAAACTAAGAGAGGGGGGATATAAGTGACTTGTCCATGGGCACTAAGTAAGTTAGTGGCAGAGCTCAGACAGCAAGTTTTAAAGGATGGGCAATAAGAAAGGACAAAACAGGCAATGGCTTTTCTCCTGATATGCTTCATTCTGAAGTCTGTAGCTGGGCCCCACCATGACTCGCCTCTGCTCCATTATTTGCCCTACCCCCAAGACCCATGGTGGTTAACTGGGATTCAGTATGCATAACTGGGAACTGACTATGCAGGTGGTGCTGGTGGTTTGGAAAGAATTGATGCTGCTTTTTAAATCCCTTGGTCCTCAAAGCTATTTTGACGTTTTAAATTGGAATCCAACCCCAATGATCCCAGGCTAATAAGTGAGTTTGAACTTCCTTAACTGGCTCCTTCTAGCCTGAGAGTCCATGAAAACCTGAGAGCTCTCAATTTAAAATGCAGCCTCTTGGCCAAATTATCACCATATGTGCCTACCTCTGCAATACCTTCAGTTAAAAACCCAGGCCCAATGAGAATTTAAATACCAACTCAAATGTGTGGTCAGTGCTTTATGATTTTCTTATCCTGATCAACATATGCAGTCATCTTGTTTTTCTTGGGATGACTTGATGCAATCGATGACAGATTCCATCATGCTTTTTTCTTTCTCCTTTTGTCTCTTGCAAATGTAAGAAATCAGACTAATTATGAAGTACAGCCTGAGTAAAAACTTTCATACCTTATCCCATTTCTGCTTTTCAACAAAGAAAGCTCCTAGAATGCTACTTTTAGACTCATTTCTCCAGAGTACACACTACTCTATAAGATAGGTAATGATAATAGCAGTTATCACAATGACTACATACTATGTGCTGGACATTGTGCTAAACCTGGATTAAGTCAGTTAATTTTCATGAATCAGGTTCTATTATTAAAATCTTTACACAAATGGACACACTAAGACTCAAGGAGGTTAAGTATTTTGCCCAAGGCCACTGAGTTAATAAGTGGAAGTACCAGGATTTGAACCCAGGTTTGTTGGCTTCTAAAATAATCTGTGCTTTTAAGAAGTATGCTACACCACCTTGAAGTCTTTTTGGACCCTTGTGAATGGTGACAGACGACAGCAAAAGAAATGCAGTAAATGGAGTCTCACTACTTAAAGCAGTAAAAGCCCTTCACTCTGTGTGCAATTCAATACCAAAAAGTAGGCCCAAGGGAAATTCTAGCTCAATACACGTTGAAGAATCATAATGAAAAACTAGTTTTAATTTTAGAGAGGCTATAAATAAAAACGAAGCACATTTACGTTTGAAAAAATCTTTAAAATGGTTATTATTGCCCAGTTTTCTTAATAACGACAGTGAGTAGTTAGGTTAAATTTATATAAACCTGAGTGAGATTTTTTTCCGCACGTACTTCTTACTTGCTGAAGCAGCCATTTTTTTTAATAGGGCAGGAGCTAAAAGCATACTAGAGTAAAAGAAAACCATAAATATTAAAATGCAAAACTATTATGGCAAGATTACAAACTTGTCTCAATGAACTGCTTGCCTTTAAAATCTGTACCAACTGAATTTTCTTATTAAAGGTTTATTTTAAGAAAAGTCCAATTCCATTCGGTGCGAATACAATTCTTACAGTAGCAGCCTGTCTTTCACAGTTAATTGCTGCTTGTCTCTTTGGATATTATCATTTGCATAATTGTAAATCTTTTCAATAATAAAAAAGGATTATATAATCTTGGAGAAGCAAACATCATAAAATTTAACTTTACATGAAATTAAAGGAATAAGTGTTCCATGGTAAAAGAATTATTAACATCTACCAAAATAATAAAGTCTTTAATATTATAGCCTGTGCATTAGTAGAAAATCACTTTAGATTACAGTCCTCTTCATATGTCATTCAAATTTAAAATTTTAGATCTCGTTTTGAAATTACAGTATTGAAAGGAAGATCAGTCGTACCAGCCATAAGACAATGTTTATAATAAATGGAGGCAGGGGTGGGAAGCAGATGTATTAGTGTAGTTTTGCCTCAGTGAATTATAAAGACAGAATAGAAACCACAGTCCACTTGGATGAAAGTTGGGTTATGTTAATACATGAGCTCTTTATTTATCTATCGCGGCACTCCACACTTGTAGTACACAAAACCAGCACCCAACAGCCAAATATCACCTTGGTTTTTACTCCCTCCCATTGTTGGGGCTGGTTCAGATGCTACACCAGACTGTGTAGCGGCTATGGGCTTGCTCCTAAGGAAATTGCTGGGGATGTAGCGAGTAATCAGGCTGTGCCCTTGACAAAAGAGCACCAAGTCACCCCATACTGTGCTCCTCCCTCTGTTGCTATACCAGAGTTGGCAGGCATCTTTCTCTCCTCGTGAACCATCCAACTGCCACCCACAACATCACCTATGGATGATTTTCCTTTACAGACTCACTTGCTTTCCAGTCACAGGATCGGGATGACATATACATTTGGGCAAAAAATATGGGGAAGATATGTCTCTTAAAGAGTAAGTTTGTTTGTAGTATTTTACAACGCTCCCCCCTCCTCCAAATCCAGGGGTAGACAAGGATGACTAAACTGTCCTAACAGAATGAGATGAGTCTCAACAGTGCACTGGACAGTGAGGTATATGAAGGCAGGGACTGTGCCAGTTTTGCTAGGGCCCAGCATAGTAAGCTCTAGATAAATGTGAATAGAGCTACAGAATAACCTAATACATGAACACCTCATACCTTACCTCTCCAGGTTTTTAAATCCCAGGATCAGTGAAAGATTATAATTATGGATCTTAACATACAAAGGCTTACTGCATAGTGGTTTAGACTACAGGCTTTGAGGTGAGAAAGACTTAAATGACTTACCAATAAGTCATTTAGACTAGTGAACTTAGGCAAGTCACTTAAACTCTTTGACCCTAAGTTTTCTACGTACATTGTGAATAACAGTAGCATATACATTATATGGATGCTGTGAGTATTAAAAATAATAGTATATATATATATATATATGTAAAACTCTTGGCATGGTTCCTGATACAAGAAAGCACACATTAACTGTTGATATTATTAATATTATTATTATTACCATTGTTGCAGTGTCAACATCTGATTTGTATGCAAATACCAAAGTCATGAAATTCCTTTTAAAAACTGTACAGATAAGATAAAAACCACTATTCTTTTCCATTTTGTAAAAATTGTCATTCATTGAAACTCATTGAGTTCAATTTCCATTTACTTGTACAGATACATCAATTCACTTCTGTGATGGACAAAAGAGGTGTATACACATTCACATAGTTTCTCCTCTGCTGTTTGCCCTGTTTGTCCTCCATATGCCCATGGATTTGATCATATACGCTTTTGAAAGACCAAGAGAATGCATTTCTATAATATGACTTTCTTGTGAAAATGGATTATTCATGAAATATAAACACCTAAAGGATTCAGCAGAGAAGCACTTATGTAAGTTTCATTGATTCGAAAAGCAAGTTGACCTCAAAGCCATGTCTTCCTGGGCCACAGAAAGTGTTATACTTCTAACAAGAAGGAATTCTTTGGCTTCTTTTCACCTAGCCTTTATTTTTCTTTTCAAACAAAGCTATAGGTTGACTGTAGCCTTGATATGTCATTTTTAATGTATGAGTCACTGAGTAAAATCTCTAAACTGTAGAGATATGAGGGGGAATATTTTTCCTCAGTACTCCCGTTTCCCTGAGTAGGGATTAAACTTCTAGGTCTCTTGCCCCACCCCTAACTCCTCTCCACTGAGATGCTGTAAGCTACCTGGTGAGTAGGTTACAGCCATTGGTCCGAAATTATATTAGTGGGCCAATAATCTAAATCTGTAAGCATTCTCCTTCCCTCTTCACACCAGACCAGTGTGAGGCAGTAACTCCAGGTAGGTGGTATCCTCTGCAGAACCAAATTGACCCTCAGATGGGCAGTTCCAAGATGAGAGTGGTGGGCTCCAAGCCACTGCCTCAAACATAACTTAGTAATAAATGTGATGTTTTAATCTCTGTCTCTGGGCACTATGTTTATTGCTCCGTTGGTTTTGAATGTGGGTGAATAATAAATAAGTCTTTGTTTTACCTAGACCTCTGGAACCTTATTTCTGCAAATGAGTTCCAGTCTGATTCCTTCTCTGTGTGTGAGTCTAGGGTAGGGCAGAGTATGCAAGACTCACATAGGTCTATAAGCAGCATAGCGCAATAGAGAGCATGGGCTTTAGAGTAAGACAGCACTGACTCTGAATCTGCATTTTTCTACCTTTGTGACTTCAGACAAGTTAACTAACCTCTCTGGACTTCAGTTTGCTCACTTGTAATAAAGCCTGGTATATGATAAACTCTCAGTAAATGCTGCTTTTATAGGAACATATTTCTTTTTATCACCATTGTCATTGACATCGTTACTCTAGATGAAACACTCTGCAGGTTCTCACGATCCCCGCCATGACTAAGGCATATGCCTGACACTTTGTGCAAACCCAGTTAGATAGCTCAGCTCTGAAGAGAAGTAGAAATTAGTGCCTAGTCAATACGATGCTCTTACTTAAGAAATGTTTCTCTGCTCTTTTAGGAATGGGAAAGTAAAGCTATTATGGCTCTAATGATTTCAGAGGCCTTTGCCTCCAGATGAGTAGTTTCTTTAGAGATAAAAAAATCAGGAGAGGAGATAGACAAAAAGGGTGTTATCAGTGCACTTCCAAGGACAAATCTGTTTGACTCCAGAAGCTATAATCTTAAATTCTGTACTGCCTTTTCATGGTATCTTCCCAGAAAGAGAAGCTGCTGAATATACATATGTGTGTGTGTGTGTGTGTGTGTGTGTGTGTGTGTGTGTGTGTGTATGCATATATATTTATTTATTTGTTATAGGAAAGATTTTTCTGGGTTCAAAATTTGATAAAACCCCAATTCCCCAAAGACTAACTGTCTAAAACCCTCAGTTTACTGTTATAGTATATATCTTCAAAGTTATCCAAAGAAAATAAAACTATATTTAAGGTCAAAGGAGTACCTTTCAAATGGCCATCAACAAATGGGCAAAGGAGAGAAGTACCAGAGATCCAAATATTCGAACCGGTGTATTATTACTGGTCAATTCACTCTGCAGTGTGGAGAGTGTTCTGTTGACTGGTGATTTATATAAAATATCAGCCGAAGACATTTCATGCCTGAAAAGTAAAGAAAATATTAGAGAAGCAAGTAAAGGAGGAAAAAAGTTAGGTATATTGGCAGTGACTTAAAGTAGTTGGGAGGTGGGGGTAAGCCAAAAGCAGCATATATCAGGAAAAAGATAGCCAACAATAAAGAGACAAGACAAACCTGATTGGCAGTGTAACTAGGGGTGAAACAATGAGGGGTCCCTTACACCTCATTAATAGCCCTTTAGATATGTGAAGCACGTAAATGCATACTATGGCCTCAGTAGAGTGCCTCTGAAGACCTGATATTTCTATGGGCACAAGCTGAACTATATCAGAATAAGCAATAAACTTTGACCAATACTGCGTTCACAAGCAACACAGCTAACATGAGTGCAGTGAGGAAATCATGAAACAATCTCCCTTCGATGAAGGGCAAGGAGCAAAATTGCAAAACGGTTATAAGGGGAAAGGAAAAGCAACTAAGAACTAAAAGCACAGAAAAGGATTATAGAGCTGAACAGTATTTATAAAAAGAGGTAATATTTATCATTTCCTAGGTGTCAGATGCACCGTTAAATGTTTTACTGCAACATAGCTAATGCAGCAACCCTGCAAGTTAAGTACTATTATTACACCCATTTCACAGATGAAAGATGAAGAAACTAAATTGTAGAAAAGTTAAGTAACTTAGCTCTATCTGACTCCAGAGTTCACAATCTTAAATGCTATATTGTCTCTTCTCAGTGTCTTCCCCAAAAGAGTAGTGTTTGATTTTTAAAAATAGATTTTGAATCATTAAAAGTCTGGATACTCAAATTATAAGACCCAGGCCATAGCCTGTGTGAATAGTTCTTAAAGTCCTCTTATCTTTGTCCCAGTGCTCAGTGAGAAGGTGAAAGATTTTTATTGGGCAATATATTTGACTTAATTGTGTGACTTTTCAGAAGGATGACTTTGACATTTCAAAGTGAGATGGAACATTAGAAGGCTACATATAGTTGGTATTAAAAAAAAAGACAGCAATTTATGATGCTGCAAAAGAATGTAATTTTTTCCAGGAAAAAAAAAGACTTCTGAAAATTACCTGAATGTATTATATATTTGCAATGCTGATAAAACTGAGTGGATTTGGCAATAGTTGCTCACTCTGTCTTTCGTAAGTGACTGTCAAAGAATCATTTCCACACACATCCATAACCTGCTCCCCACACAAATACACCGATACACATGTATGTGCATGCACACATACGTAGTACAATTTTACTTTTAAGCACAATAAGGATAAACTACCAATTTTTCCATGTACTGGTCTGAACCATGGCTTAGCTGGAAGTGAACTGGGTCAGAGATCACATAGACCTACTGGAGATATGGAGAAGCCCAAAAATAATCTGCAATACGGTGCTAGAGGATTGGGAGTGTTACTGAAAATAGGCAGCAGTCAAAGATTCAAGGAAGTGAATCTTACAATTCATATAAATCTATCAGCAAATGTTAGGGGTTAGGACTTGAAAACCGCAATTAAAAAAAAAGACTAACCAAAGGAAGTACTCAGGGAGAGCAAAGTGGATATTGTTCGTTAGGATCCCACTTTTAGAAGCCTAGAGCTTAAATTTAAAACCCAGACTAGTTTTTTACAGTGGCATGGATTAGACATTTTGAAATTATCTTCTGTATATTTCAGACTTGAGCAAAAGATTAACTATCTTGAGGATGACAGGAACTAAGTTTCTCACTCTTGGGGAAGTTACAAATATGGAAAGGAAGGATACTGAAATGTACCCTGTTTGGCTGAATTGGAATTGAAAGTATCAGTATGAACTCACTATATATAGAGTGAGAGAGAAATATACACCCCTGGGAAGACATATTCCCTAGCTCAGTCTGCTGAACCCCCACCCCCAAAATGACACACCAATAACAATGAGAACACTGGACTCCCAGATCTTGGTTTCTTTCTTTTTTTTTTTTAATTAAAGTTTATTGGGGTGACAATTGTTAGTAAAGTTATATAGATTTCAGGTGTACAATTCTGTAATACATTATCTATATCTCCCATTTTGTGTTCACTACCCAGAATCAGTTCTCTTTCCATCGCCATATATTAGACCCTGTTTACCCTCTTCTAGAGTCTAAATATTATTCTCCAATAAAAGGAACCAAGGCTCCTTGGAGAAATGGCTGATTCCAGAGCTGGACAGAGAAAGTACAAGATGCACCTAGAGTATCTTTTCAAACTAGAAAATAAGGAAGTACTTAAGGAATATTGGGGACATGTCAAACGGACACAGAAGACAGCTCAAAGGGAAAATATGAACACGTGAATAAATACTAATACTGATGTATTATATCCCACTGAATAAAATAAGAATCCATGAGCCCATATGGATATAATTAAATAAAAAGGGGATAAGGGAGGTTCTTTCTTACAGTAGAATAACAACTAGTAAACATAGAAATAATAAGGAGTTAGAAAATCATCAATGCATGTTAAAACTAATGCGTGAAAGATTGACAAGGAACAGAAGGTATACATCCAGCATTAAAGGTACTCCCTACAAATTACTTATTAGTTACAAAGTTACGGTAGAGAAATCTAGCAGACACCACTTTCATCAAATCATCAAAGTTAACATCACCAAAGTTAGGACAAACCACTCCCGTAAGCCTGCTGCTATGATGCCCTGAGAAAGGCACAATTGTGCGATACCCCTGCCAAAAGTTAATAATCTGAGTCAAAACAAACATAATTGAGGGATAGTTTGCAAAGTAACTGGCCTATACACTTCAACAATGTCAAAGTCAAGAAACACGAAGGATAAAAGGACAGTTCTGATTTAAAGGAGCCTAAAGAGACATGACTACTAATTTCATTGAGTGATCCAAGGTTGGATTCTGGACCAGGAAGAAGAGCTATACAAGATGTTATTGGGTCAACTGATGAAATTTGAACCTTAACTATGGAATAGATAATAGTAGTATATCAATATTAAATTTCCTGCTTTTGATAACAACTGTGGTCATGCAGAAGAAGGCTCTTGTTCCTAGGAAATACACACTAGACTATTTAAGGGTAAGTGGGCATGGTGTCAGTAACTTATTCTATTCCATACATACACACACACACACACACACACACACACACACGGAAGAGAATGTGTGTGAAGCAAAATATAAACAATTGGTGAATCTGGATAAAGGATATATGACAGTTCCTTACACTATTCTTAAACTTTTCTGTAAATATGAATTTACATCAAAACAAACACTTAAAACAAACAATAATCTTCAGGCAAGATATGTGGGATTCTATCTCGGGGCTTGTATGTTTTTGAACATCTAACATGAAGGCATTGAATTTAGAATCACGTAGGGGCACACACATGCAGTGCATAATAAAAAAACCAAGTTTTTAACACTAGAGTGTAAAACAAAAACTGGTCAGCAAGGAATGAGGCAAGAACTCAGTTGACAAAACCAGAATCAAAAGAGAACCAGCAGCATAGCTAACTCAGTGGTGAGTACGTAAGTTACTAGTGCAAAGCTCTGTGTAGTCCTCATGCCCAGTGACAGGTTTAATCCAAGATTCTGAACATACATGGAGGAGATACATGGCCCGGCAATGCTAAGAAGGCTGAATGGGTTGGGAACCAAGTATATTATTTACAGTCAGATTTTGTGGGAAGTTTCATGCAGCTGCACTGTGTAACAGCCTGATTCAGCTGGAACCAGTTGTGGTCTAGATCTGTACAGCTTACTACTGTAAGCTCCCCTGAAAGAAAATCTGGAAAATGTAATCATCCTAGAGTTTTCAAAAACATCACACTTTGCCTCTTGCTAACAGAGCATAAGCCAATGCATTGATACAGAGAAACATTTTCTTGTCCCATTATCTTTTGTGTTTTTTAGAACCAGGAGAAAATAAAATAGCTACCTTTATGCTCTCAGTTCTCAATCATAGTTGCACTTCAAAATCACCTGGAGAGGTTTCAAAACTACCAATGCCTGTGACACACCCCAGAGGTTCTATTCCATTGGTCTGTGGTGGAGCCCAAACAGTAACATTTTTTAATATCCTTAGATGATTTTAATGTTCAGCCAGGGTGGAAAGCTATCAATCTAGACATTGTTTATCAAAATGACATTTCTGGACTACCTGTATCAGGATTATCTGGAGTATTTGTAAAAATACTCTGGACATATGTAAAAATGTGAAATCCTGGATCACACCCCTCACTTATTAAGGATTTGGGGGGTGAGGCAGTTTTAAGCAAGTTCCCAAGTGATAGTCACGCTCGCTATGAGAACCACTGCTCTGAATTTTTTGAGAGCTCACTTTTAAAAAGCAAGGGTAGTACTCCAAGAAAAAAAAAAAAAGCAGAAATATATATATATATATATATATATATATATATATATATATATATGGCTAAAAAAATGTATACACATTTTAAGAAAGGAAAAAATCGGTATTAAAATTGTAATACTCAATATATACTAGTAAGAAAAGATGAATACAAGTCACGTATGACTTCTGCAATTACAAGAGGCACTCAGAGTGGTTACCATCAGTATAATTTTAGCACAGTTTATTTCCTTTCTTAAAATGTGTATACATTTTTTGGCACCCTCTTTCCATATAAATATATATATTCCCAAAACATTACCTCATTGATGCTGTGAATTTTCAGAATATGATATATTATAACAGATGAAATTTCTTGGGAAAGTTGATGCATTATGCAGGGATGATACAAATCTCTCATTCTGATGTTAACATAGAATATAGACATTTTAATATATCATTGCTTGGGATTCTATTAGAAGTCAAATATTAAAAAAGACTTGGAGAAAACTGAGGTGGGGTGTTCCACCTGCAGTACTGCTGCCACCTAAGAGTGATGATGAACAATTTGTTACTCTTGAGATATACCCTCCAGCAGAGCACAATTTCACAAATTCTTGAAATGGTGATGATGATTTTTCTTACTCGTATATCTTGGTAGCAAATAATATAAGATAATTATATATGAGTTGATGTAGGTAGGTCCATGATCTGTTCTGTAAAGAATGAAGAAACAAGAGATATTGTTCTGAATCCTGCATCCAAATGTAAAAAAATAAAGATGATGATTTTCTAGATAATAAGAAAACCACTTGGTTTTAGCATTCAATCCACTCACTAATTATACATAAAGGTAGCTGTATCATTATTACTCAGGATGTTCATTTATGGTACCTCTATACAGAGAGGTAAGAGATTCAAATAAAAGCTCACACTGGAGTCTTTATCCATAAAGGAAGTCCCAAAGTCTGGCTGAGGTCCTTACACCATCAAGACTGTAACTGAAACTATATTTTCAGGTTTAAAATGATTCTGAGTCACTAATAAAAATCAGATAAGAGCTGATTTCTCAACAGAAACTTTGCAGACCAGAAGGAATTGGTATGAAATATTCAAAGTGATGAAAACCTAGGACCTACAACCAAGATTACTCTACCCAGCAAGGCTATCCTTTAGAATCGAAGAAAAGATAAAGAGCTTCCCAGACAAGAAAAGGTAAAGGAGTTCATCAGCACTAAACCAGTATTACAAGGAATTGTAGAGGGACTTCTTCAAGAAGAAGAGAAAAATAAAAAATGTGAATAATAAAATGGCAACAACTACATATCTATCAATAATTACTTTAATGGTAAATGGATTAAGCCCTTCAATCAAAAGACATAGGAGGGCTGAATGGATAAGAAAACAAGACCCATACATATGCTGCCTACAGGAGAATCACTTCAGATTGAATGACACACACAGACTGAAAAGAAAGGGATGGAAAATGACATTTCATGATAGTAGAAACAAACAAACAAACAGATGCTGGGGCAACAATACTTATACCAGACAAAATAGACTTTAAAACAAAGGCTATAACAAGAGACAAAGAAGGACCCAGAAATTCCACTTCTGGGTATTTATCTGAAGAAACCCAAAATACCAATTCAAAAAGACATATGCATCCATATGTTCATTGCAGCATTATTTGCAATAACTAAGATACGGAGGCAACCTGGGTGTCCATCAATAGATGAATGGATAAAGAAGAGGTGGTACATACTCGTATATACAATGGAATACTACTCAGCTATAAAAAAGAATGAGACCTTGCCATCTACAACAATATGGATGGACCTAGAGGGTATTGTGCTACGTGAAATTAATCAGAGGAAGACAAATACCATATGATTTCACTTATATGTGGAACCTAAAAAACAAAACAAAAGAGCAAGCAAAACAGAAAAAAACTCATAGATACAGAGAACATTTTGAGGGTTGCCAGATGGGAGGGGGGCTGGGGGATGGGTGAAAAAGGGGAAGGAATTAAGCACAAATTGGCAGCTACAAAAGAGCCATGAGGATGTAAAGTACAGCATAGGGAATATAGCCAATAATATTGTAAGAACTGTACATGGTGTTAGATGGGTACTAGATGTATCAGGCTGCTCACTTCTTCAGCTATGTAAATGTCTAATCACTGTTTTGTACATCCGAAACAAATATAATATTGTATGTCAACTCTAATTGAAAAATAAAAAATATATATATATTTAAAAAAAGAAGAGGGGATTAAGACATAGACTGAGGTAAGGTATACGCAAGAAGAGAGGCTTCAGAAGGAAACTACTCTGCTAGCACATTGATCTTAGACTTCTAACCTCCAGAGCTGTGGAAAAACAGGATGAAAATTATAGTGATGGAAGGAGAACTGACTCTGGGTGGTAAACACACAATGTGATATATAGATGATGTATTACAGAATTGTACACCTGAAACCTATGTAATTTACTAACCATTTTCACCCCAATAAACTTTAATTAAAAAAAAAATCAGATGACTGTGTAACATATTTAATGAGGTAGGAAAGACATGTATCACATTTTTGGAAACTTCTACAAAATGAAATCAGTTAAATAAAGCTCTGGCACTCAGAAAGTTAACGTCTGCTATATGGAAATCTTAGTTCTACAAAATGGCTTATCCTCCTTAGTTCTTTGGGTATAAATTTCAGAAACTGTGTTGACAGAACATACTGACATTAGCTGTCATCACTATCGCCAAGTAATTGCATTTCCTTTGTTTCATTTGGCTACATTGATGTGCCCTAAGAAAGCAACTAGTTTAACTCTTACTCATACTCTTTAGAGTTAAGCAATATACAAAGACATTTTTAACATTCTCCCCAAGTATTCCAGTTCCATGTAACTCCATCTGGAAATTGTCATAAAGAAAAATGAACAAGTTTACAATCATTACCTTTAGATTTCTATTACCACCAGTATAGTTTCCTTTTATTTAACACTATGCCATGTTTACAAGTTTCAGCCTATAAATTGGAAGGTGAGCAGGCATTTATGCTGTGAAATGCTAATGGAGTTTATAGCAATTCCAAGACATTTTCACTTACTGTGGTTATAATTCACAAAATATTGTTTTACAATACTGGACACCAGTCTTTCATCCAATACATTGTTCACAAAGCTAGGTCGGTGATTAATCTTTTCTAACCTATGTATTACCTATGCTTTCAGACACAGATCTTAAGTAAAACTATGTAAATAAATTTGTCTACATATGTAAATTTCTAGTGGGTATTCAGTAATAGACAAAAAACAACAACATAGATTTAAACATTCATGGAATGGAAAACCAGTGAGGAATTGGAAAAAAGCAGCAGTAAGTCAGAATGAGGAAAATGGTTTACTCCACAGCTCCTCTCAGACTGTCAATCGAGTATAGATTATTCCATAGAATCAAGGTTAGATACTGGGTATGGGGTAGATAGTAAAAACATTCTTAAAAACTGATTATGTTCAAAAAATTTTTGAACCTTTTCAAGGTAGAAAAAGTCCTGCTTCTCTAAGAAACAGTTCTATAAATAATTTAGGAAGGGAAACATTTCATGGTCATTACCAGACGTCACCAGTCTGGTTTAATCAGAAGTAACCCAGTCAGTTTGCTCCTCCACCACATCAAAAGATAGTCTTTCTTTTCACACATTCAGCAGGTAGTTTGTAAGCACCTACTATGTGACTGACAGTGAGGGAGACACTGGAATACAGTTGTAAGGCCAGAGCAGAGGAGTTAAGAGTCATCTGAGAAACATAACCTGGATGTTCAAAGGTTCATTCCAGTTAAAGAAACATGCCTGCCATGCTCAGTATTAATACCTGAAAGTATTAAGATAGTAAAGGACCACAGGTGAAACTAGGACAATATCAGACAGTTTCTAGAGTTAAAGAGCAGGTCATAGGAGGTTGGTAAAAAAGGACACTAGCTCTACCTAGAATTATGTATCTTTTGATGTGATTCATCTACATTTTGAATATGTGTTGTTTACCTTTTTGAAACATTCTTTTTTTATTGTGGTAAGAACACAACAGGATATCTACCCTCTTAAATTCTCATGTGCACAGTATTGTTGACTATAGGCAAAACGTTACACAGCAGAACTCTAGAACTTATTCGTCATGCATAATTGAAACCTTATACTCATTGACTAGCAAACTGGAGAGTTGCAACATTGTTTACCTCTTAATGAAATGATATATTAAAAATTATTTTATATACAAAATGTCAGTCTCTTCAGTTTTATACATTAGAGCCATAGGCACTGTCTAGAAATAGCTATTTGAGTGGATAAGCTAAGCATTCACTAGTTGCAAGCTTCTGCCAGGTCAGCCCTATTTCAGTGAAACCAGCCTCACATAAGAGCATTTTACTGGAGCTGGGGCACGGGACATTGAGAAAGCAAAGATGCTGGCTTGAAATACTAATAGAACCAGGGTGAACTTAGCAGATGAAATCAAACATGAGAGGGATCCAGACAGAAAGAGCCAGGCCAGCAATGATGACCAAGGGTGATGAACAAAAGGATCCAGAAACACGGTTTTCCTAAGAAGCCTTCTTAGGTATACACTGAAGTAATTAGGTTGGTGCAAAAGTAATTGCAGTTTTGCAATTATTTTTAACCTTTTAAACTGCAATTACTTTTGCACCAACCTAATATAATACATACTTGTGATTTATCATTTGCACCCTCAGATTCCTTGCACTGCTTAAAGAAGGTATGTGAACACGGAGGCTGACACTGGAGTGATGCAGCCACAAGCCAAGTAATGCTGACAGCCACCAGAAGCTGGAAGAGGCAAGGGATGGATTCTCCTCTAGAGCCTGCAAGGGCAGTGTGGCCCTGCGCACACCTTCATTTCAGCCCAGTGATACAGAGTTCAGACTTCTGGCCTCCAGAACAGTGAAAAGAATAGATTTCCATGGTTTTAAGCCACTACATTTGTGGTACTTTGTTTCAGCAGTCACAGAAAATTTTATACAAATATTTCACACAACTGAATAGCCAGTCTGGGTTCTAGGTCAATACTGAGTGAGAAAAGCTGAGTTCCTAAGGTCATAACCCTGAAACGCCACCTCCTTAAATCTTGGGTGGTGGTGATAAAAGAAACGAAGATTTTCTGGATACTTATTACAGTTCCTAGGGGCTACTATAAAAACCTTGTAAGAATTCTAAAACCAGAATGAGGAAATAAATCTATTTATTCTTCTCATTTTCATGGCTGTTAGCTTTCAATATTTCTTCTTATTTTACTTTATGTTCATTTCTTCCTGACAGAATCTTCTATGTACATAAATAGTTTAAAGATATATCTTAGTTACAGGTATCAAACTAGCATTTTTTCTTTGAAGATAGTTTTCCAAGAAAAATGGGTTATGGCTTTTAAAATTTGATAGCAGAATCAAAGTGAAAGATAAAAACAAGGGGTAACCTAAGTTGATTGAAGGAAACAATGTATTTTGAGCTAGTATTTGTTGAAGATGCTACCCTGGCACTCACACCATGGCAGCAGTCGTCATGGCTAGGGGTGACATAATTGAGAAACGAGACAAAATCTCTTCCTTTGGAGGAAATTATTTTATTAAAAATATGAAACCTGAAACCCAACTCAAAGTTGTTGACACTTACAAAGGCTTCTATAAATTATGCACATCTCCATGGTACACAATTCCCTCTTAATTCATTGCTCTCACCACACACCCCCACCAACACATATCAGCATTGTACAACACACAGTGAGTGGCTGATTACAATATTATACTTTCTTTTGGATGTTTGGTATCATAACATGTAGTGCCCACCTACTGGAAGTGTGCCAGGTCAGTGGTGCTCAACGTTGACTGCATATTGAAATCATCTGGGAAATCTATCTTTTTATCTTTTTATAATTCAAATTTTTATTTGGTTACTTTTAGATTCTTGTTTTTGGTATTATAAAGGCGCTTTAGCATTCTTTTTTTTTCATTTATTGGGGTGACAAATGTTAGTACTATTACACAGATTTCAGGTGTACAATTCTGTATTACATCATCTATAAATCCCATTGTGTGTTCACCACCCAGAGTCAGTTCTCCTTCCATCACCATATATTTGATCCCCCTTACCCTCATTTCACACACCTCACCCCCCTTACCCTCTGGTAACCACTAAACTATTGTCTGTGTCTATGAGTTTTTCTCATTTGTTTGTCTTGTTCTTTTGTTGTTTTTGGTTTATATACCACATACCAGTGAAATCATATGGTTCACTGCTTTTTCTGTCTGACTTATTTCGCTTAGCATTATACTCTCAAGATCCATCCATGTTGTCACAAATGTTCCTATATCATCTTTTCTTACCGCCGAATAGTATTCCATTGTATATATATACCACAACTTCTTTATCCATTCATCTATCGAAGGACATTTTGGTTGTTACCATGTTTTGGCCACCGTAAACAAAGCTGCAATGAACATTGGCGCACACGTGTCTTTATGGATAAATGTTTTCAGATTTTTTGGGTAGATACCCAGGAGAGGGATTGCTGGGTCATATGGTAATTCTATTCGTAATTCTTTGAGGAACCTCCACACTGCCTTCCATAACGGCTGCACCAGTCTGCATTATCTGGGAAATCTTAAAAGCATTATGCCTAGGACCTAGCCCCAGAGATTCTAGCCAGTGGTGCAGTCTGGACATCAGAAATGGTAAAACAAACAAACAAACAAAAAAACAAAAAAACTAACAAACAAACAAACAAAAACACCCCACCCCCAAGGAGATTTTGTAACGCAAATAAAGTTGCAAACCATCTGGGCACCAAGGATATAGTTTAGTCCAGAGCTTCTCAAATTCTACTGTGTATAAGAATCACCTTAGGTTCCTGTGAAAATACTGATTCTGATACATTAGATGGAAAATGAGGCTCTGCATTTCTTACACGCCCCCAAATGATGATGATGATAATGGTTGCCGAGGGCTATACTTTGAGTAGCAAGACCGTCACTTTTCTATTTCTAGAAAATGATAACATATATAGTAGTAAAAGCACACTGCCATTTCCAGATAAGGCTGCTCTTAGCAAGAAACAAATGGACTCCAAGGACTCTGGCTGCTCCAGGTCCTACACAGTCACCCCGAGCCCTGGCCAGCCACCCCAGGACTGAAAGAAATGATGTCTTAGCTCATCTGTGACCCATCTCCTGCACATCAGAGGCACACTGGTTGCGTATCTTTGGCCTAGACCCATACATTTCATTACCAATATCCAATACCCATAGATAAGACAAATACCAAAATTATATACACAGGAGAAAATATAAACTATACGTGCATTGTCAAAGTGATTGCAGGTCATGAACAGGGAGCTCTATCCATAAATAAGGAAATTTAGGATTTTCAAGAGCTATAGAAGCAGTGTCAATGTAGACAAAGGGAAAAGGAAAAGGTCAATGGCGATTGAAATAGTAATTGAATTCACACATTTGCCTCTTAAGCTGCTCAAACCAGTTTGTGTTTCTTCAGTTGTAAATCTACCATAGTACAATATCCAACTATCTAGAGACTAGTTCAAAAAGGATAATCAGAATGAGATATAGAGAAAATATTTTAGCATCTCTACTGCACTGAAAGGTTCACCAGCAAGGGTATGTGTATACTCTGGAGCTAGAAAGGAGATGTAAATGCATATACTATTATCTGTAGCATGGACAACAATGAAATACCTTTCTTAGTTTTTAAAGTTAATAGTTTAAAATGTATTTCAATGTGCTGGAGGAAAAAACTTCTACTATATAGTTAACTTTTTTCCACTTAATTGCCTGTATATCTTATGCTTGATTTATTTTTGTGAAAGGTAAAATTAAATTATTGCTGCCACCAACAGGGTTTTTTAAATTTCCATTTGAACGACATGCAGATGAAAGTTTAGGGACAACAATTTAAATAAATATTGATAGACTCTAGGAATTTCTGAGCATCCCCCAAACGCTATGCCTGGAAAACCTCTTGCATGCAAATAGAGCTATATACAGGTAGTGCATCTTCTGTGTAGACCCAGTTTAAATGCCATGAAATTCATCTAATTAGTGAACAATATCTGCCCTCAGATATCCATGGGCCATTTTTATCAATAATTACATAGTGTAATTTTGTCTCTTTGTTTATATTCTTTGTTGTCCCACAATAAGTAATATGATGGAATGTTCAGAATGGAATAGAATTTTAAATAACTTAGCTCTCATATTTAATACATGTGCAAATTAAAACCCAAAGATCCTAAGTGGTTGGTCTAAAATTATATAGCTCAATATCATAGCCCAAACTAGAATTAAGTTCTGTTGAATCCTTGTTCAGTACACTCTATAACACAAATTAATGTGTCAGCTAATTTTAAGAAATAATTATAGAGATTTATGAGATGGTGAAGCAGATGTGCCCGTGCCTAAGCTGTTCCCTGGGACAGTACCATCAGAATGTTGTCATTCTTTATCAGTATTCACCTAAAAGGCAGTTAAGCCCTGGACTACTCTAGAAAGTAGGTATGTGTAAGGTTGTTTGACAAGGATTTTAAAATCCCAGTGTGAACCACTGTGAGTAACTTTTCTGGCATGAAACTATCTACTTGAATTATCTATAAATTCGAAAAGCCCAAGAGGTATATCTGATGGGTGAGTAGAAATGGAGATTGACTTAAGTTTTAATGAAAAAGTGTCCCCACTCTAGCTGATGATTCATGTGGTGAAATTTTTACTTTTTTTATTTCTCTGCCTGTCAGGCCATTCCTGCAAAGGTCACTGTTGAATGGGTCCACATCATTTTGCTGGCAATTTCTAATAGTATCAAATTGTATTGCTCACATCTTGTCAGCTGTAAGAAAAGCTTTTTCTCCAATATCAGGATATTTTTTCTTCACTATCATCATTTAAAAGAATGAATTGCAATCCATTAGGAATTTGAGTACATCTATGGGATTATTTGATTTCCCAACATTGCTCCCTCAAAAATACTCTTTGACATATATTTAAAAATTAAAATTTATTTTATGGAATTTGGGAGATTATATTTGTTCATACATTGGAGTGTTGTAAAATCATTCGTTAAAATTATCTCCATTAAACACCAAATATCTCTTCAATATTAGAATTACTTTCCTCTTTTACAAAAAGGATGTCTGAAAATACTAATGATCAAAAGCATATCTGTCAACCAACTATATCCTTACTATATATACTTCATTCACCTGTGGAAGTATGTGAAATTTCAAAACAAGTCGAAGTTCAAATGATAACTAGAGGGATCAGAATTCCAGAATTAGCATTTATATGAACTGTCCAAGTATTTTACATGTAGGAGATGCTATTTCTGCTGGTATTTATATAGATAGTAAAGTTAAAAGTGGAATCTGCTCTTTGAGTTTTGAAAACTGACTAGTGATTTTAAAGATAATCACACAATCTGTTATTCATTTGAATAGGTTAACCCACCCTCCTGCATATTCTTGAGGTTTCTGAGAGTTTACCTGCCCAGGATCTGAACAAATTGAAAAACAGCACACAGGAGAGGGTAGTAGAGAACCAAAATATCACCGCTATTATTACTGATGTAGTATAAGTTGAAGGATGTAGTTTTAGTTCTGTTAATGAGATGAGGTTAATAGTAAACCCTGGAATCAGACAAGGGAATTCAACAATTCATAGCAGCACTGAATCAGGACAGGCCCCCTTTCCTGTAGGGGCAGCACATGATATGTCTCCCTGTAGGCAGGCCTATTCTCAAAAAAGAGAAAGAAGGACTTCCGGAAAAATGGCGGAGTGAGGTGAGCCTCTGTAAAGCTCCCCTGGAATTTACAAAGAATCGAACAACAAAAACTCCACAAAGGACTCCCTGCACAGCAGACAAGCAACACGAAGAGGCCCACTACCGACTGAAATCACCTACAGGTGGGAGATTCGCGCGAGTGGAGGGAGGAGGAAAGGGAGAAGCGCGCGGAGACGGAACCGCGCGGGCGCAGGACGCAGACCTCGCTCAGTGCGCCGAGCTCGCTGCTTCCCGGAACTACCGCAGCTGCGGGACATCGGACTGCTAGGGCTCCGCCAGGGCTCCACAGGGCTGAGGGGACAGCATATAACACGGCTGAACCCAACGCTCACGGCAGAGACCTCGGAGAAAAGACTGAGGGAAAAAGGCTGAAAACGGTGGTTTAAGCCCGCACTGCCGAGCAGAGAACAGAGCCTTAGGCACTGAGACTAGCCGCCCCATCCCTCCCCTCCCAGAGCTCGCCCCGCCCCCACCTGCCCGGTGCTAGAAGCGAAACAGTAGCAGTGTCAGATCAAAACAACAGAAAATTTGCTGTTTTGAGATCTGTGGACCGCAAACACAAATTCACAGCCCAACTAGTTCCAGCAAAGGGGAGAGAGCAGTGGAAGCAGGACCGGCTGTGGTGGTGGTCGCCGCCATTGCTCTGGGCCACCTCTCACAACTCACCCCGCCCCTGACCCCACCTATCTGGGCGGATCCCTGCAGGAGTAAACAGAACTGCTGAAATATACGGGCTCTGAATCAGCAGCTGGAAGAGCTTTCGAACATCAAAAGCTCTCCGCATACCCACCGGGACACTGCGCCCTGTGACCTAGACGAACTATTAACAAAGGAGAAGCCCGTCTCCCAGGGAATCCCCCCATTGCATGAGAAGTTGGAATAGTGCAGAGAAAACATAGCACTACTGTGTGGGAGAAGAAAAATAAGTTGCAGTTGGAGAAATAATAAAACATTCTACCAACAAGTACTGGCAAACAAAAGAAAGACCGCTTTCTATCAACCTGTTGCAGAAGTCACTCCTGTAGATGTCTAGGAAGAGAAATAGTAAACCAGTAATCGCCATGAATAACCAAGGCAACAAGATAGCTCAGAAAGAAAGTGAAAAATCTCCAGAGAAGGCACTTAAAGATACAGAAATATGTGACTTAAATGACAGAGAATTCAAGATTGCAGTTCTGAAAAAACTCAACGAGATACAAGAAAACACAGATAGGCAGTTAAAGGAACTCAGAAACTCAATCAAAGAACAGCATGAGCATTTTACGAAAGAGATTGAAATCTTAAAAAAGAACCAAATAGAATTTCTGGAGATTAAGAACTCAATAGAAGAAATTAAGAATGAAATAACCAGCTTAGGTAGTAGAGTTGACCAGATGGAGGAAAGAATCAGTGACATCAAAGATAGAAACCTGGAAATGTCACAAATTGAAGAAGAAAGAGACTTGAGACTTAAAAGAAATGAAAGAACTCTACAAGAACTTTCTGACTCCATCAGAAAGAGCAATATAAGAATAATGGGCATACCAGAAGGAGAAGAAAGAGAGAAGGGAACAGAGAATATATTCAAACAAATTGTCGATGAGAACTTCCCAAATTTGTGGACAGAACTGGACCCTCGAATCCAAGAAGCAAATAGAACACCTAGTTACCTCAATCCCAACAGACCTTCTCCAAGGCACATTGTATTGAAGATGTCTAAAATCAACGACAAAGAAAGAATCCTCAAGGCAGCCAGGGAAAAGAAGACGGTAACTTACAAAGGAAAGCCCATTAGATTATCATCAGATTTTTCGGCAGAAACTCTACAAGCTAGGAGGGAGTGGAACCAAATATTCAAACTATTGAAAGAGAGAAACCATGAGCCAAGAATAATATATCCAGCAAAGATATCCTTTAGATATGAAGGAGGAATAAAGACCTTTCCAGACATACAGAAGCTGAGGGAATTTTCTAATACACGACCTGCACTACAAGAAATACTAAAGGAGGCCATTCGACCACCATCAACAGGGACAATTTGTGGCAAACAAAACTCAAAAAGGGGGAGAGTAAAGGCCTGAACCGGAATATGGGAATGGAGAAAGTAAGCGTGCTGAAGAAAATGGAATACTCTAAATATCAAACTTTCTTTTACATAAACTTAAGGGTAACCACTCAAAATAAATCCAGAATTGAATACATACTGAAATAAAAAAAGAAACAGAGGGAAACATCATAGAATACCACCACACAGAAATAATAGACAACAACAAAAAGGCAAAGAAACAATGGAGACACAACCTTACCAGAAAACTAAGGATAGAATGACAGGAAATCCTCACATATCAATAATTACTCTAAATGTAAATGGACTGAACTCACCAATAAAAAGGCACAGAGTAGCAGATTGGATAAAAAAACTAAACCCAACCATATGCTGTCTCCAAGAGACACATCTCAGCTACAAGGACAAGCATAGACTCAAAGTGAAAGGGTGGAAATTGACACTCCAAGCAAATGGTACCCAGAGAAAATCAGGTATAGCCATAATGATATCAGATGAAACAGACTTCAAGGTGAAAAAGATAACAAGAGACAAAGATGGACATTTCATAATGGTGAAGGGGACTGTACAACAAGAAGACATAACAGTCATCAATATTTATGCCCCCAATCAGGGAGCACCGAAATACACCAAGCAACTTCTAACAGAACTAAAGGGAGAAATTGACCAAAACACAACTGTACTAGGGGACTTAAATACATCATTGACAGCTATGGATAGATCATCCAAACAGAAAATAAATAACGAAATAGTAGCCCTAAATGACACATTAGATGAAATGGACATAATTGACATTTATAGAGCACTTCATCCTAAAACATCAGACTATACATTCTTTTCTAGTGTACATGGAACATTCTCAAGGATAGACCATATATTGGGACATAAAATCAGTCTCAACAAATTTAAGAAGATTGAAATCATACCATGCATATTCTCTGATCACAAGGCTTTGAAATTGGATATCAACTGTAAAAAGAAAGCGGGGAAAAACACAAATACATGGAGACTAAACAACATACTTTTAAAGAAGGACAGGGTCAAAGAAGAAATTAGAGGAGAGATCAAAAGATACATTGAAACAAATGACAATGAAAATACATCCTACCAAAATTTCTGGGACGCAGCGAAAGCAGTTTTAAGAGGGAAATTTATCTCATTACAGGCCTATCTCAAGAAACAAGAAAACTCCCAAATAAATAACCTCATGTTACACCTTAAAGAACTAGAAAAAGAAGAACAAGTAAAACCCAAGGTCAGCAGAAGAAAGGAAATAACAAAAATTAGAGCAGAACTAAATGAAATAGAGAACAAAAAGACAATAGAAAAAATTAATATGACAAAGAGCTGGTTCTTTGAAAAGATTAACAAAATTGACAAACCCTTGGCTAGACTTACTAAGATAAAAAGAGAGAAGACACTGATTAACAAAATCAGAAACGTAAAAGGGGAAGTTATCACGGACACCACAGAAATACAAAGGATCATCCAAGAATACTATGAAGGACTATATGCCACCAAATTCAACAACCTAGAAGAAATGGACAAGTTCTTAGAAACATATAGCCTTCCAAGGCTGAACCATGAAGAACTGGAAAATCTAAACAGACCGATCACCAGTAATGAAATTGAATCAGTCATCCAAAACCTTCCCAAAAGGAAAAGTCCGGGACCAGATGGCTTCACTAGTGAATTCTACCAAACCTTCAAAGAGGATCTAATACCAATTCTGCACAAATTCTTCCAAAAAATTGAAGAAGAGACAGTACTCCCTAACTCATTTTATGAGGCCAACATTACCCTGATACCAAAACCTGGTAAGGACAGCACAAAAAAAGAAAACTACAGACCAATATCTCTGATGAATACCGATGCAAAAATCCTAAATAAAATTCTAGCAAATCGAATACAACAATGCATTAAAAAGATTATTCATCACGACCAAGTGGGGTTCATCCCCGGGGCACAAGGATGGTTCAACATACGCAAATCCATCAATGTGATACATCACATAAACAAAATAAAGGACAAAAATCATATGATTATATCAATTGATGCAGAAAAAGCATTTGACAAGATACAACATCCATTTATGATTAAAACACTTAATAAAATGGGTATAGAAGGAAAATACCTTAACATAATAAAGGCCATATATGACAAGCCCTCTGCTAATCTCATAATTAATGGAGAAAAACTGAAGCCCTTTGCTCTACGTTCAGGAACACGACAGGGATGTCCCCTGTCACCTCTGCTTTTCAACATAGTGTTGGAAGTCCTTGCCAGAGCAATCAGGCAAGAGAAAGAAATAAAAGGCATCCAAATTGGGAATGAAGAAGTTAAATTATCACTCTTTGCAGATGACATGATGCTATATACAGAAAACCCTAAAGACTCCACCAAAAAGCTATTAGAAACAATTAACGAATACAGTAAAGTTGTCGGCTACAAAATCAATGCACAAAAGTCCATTGCCTTCCTATTATAATAACAATGAAATCTCAGAAAAAGAAATACAAAAAACAATTCCTTTTGCAATTGCAGCAAAAAGAATAAAATACCTAGGAATAAACTTAACCAAGGATGTGAAAGACCTATATGCTGAAAACTATAAGACATTTTTGAAAGAAATTGAAGAAGACACAAAGAAATGGAAAAACATTCCGTGCTCATGGATTGGAAGAATCAACATAGTTAAAATGGCCATATTACCCAAAGCAATATACAGATTCAATGCAATCCCCATCAAAATCCCAATGCATATTTTAAAGAAATAGAACAAAAAATCATCAGATTTGTTTGGAACCACAAAAGACCCCGAATAGCCAAAGCAATCTTAAGGAAAAAGAACAATAATGGAGGTATCACACTTCCTGACTTTGGCTTGTACTACAGGGCTACAATAATCAAAACAACATGGTATTGGCAGAAAAACAGACACATAGACCAATGGAATAGAATTGAGAACCCAGAAATAAAACCACATAAATATGGACAGATAATTTTTGACAAAGAAGCTAAAAACATACAATGGAGCAAAGACAGCCTCTTCAATAAATGGTGCTGGGAGAATTGGATAGCCACGTGCAAAAGAATGAAACTGGACTGCTATTTGTCACCATGTACCAAAGTTAATTCAAAATGGATCAAAGACTTAAGCATAAGACCTGACACAATAAACTGCATAGAAGAAAACATAGGTACTAAACTTATGGACCTTGGGTTCAAAGAGCATTTTATGAACTTGACTCCAAAGGCAATGGAAGTAAAAGCTAAAATAAACGAATGGGACTATATGAAACTTAAAAGCTTCTGCACAGCAAAAGAAACCATTGACAAAATAAAGAGGCCACCAACTGAATGGGAGAAGATTTTTGCAAACAGTGCCTCCGATAAGGGGCTAGTATCCAGAATATACAAGGAACTCATGCAACTCAACAACAAAAAAACAAACAACCCAATTGAAAAATGGGCAGAGGACTTGAAGAGACATTTCTCCAAAGAGGACATACAAATGGCAAATAGACATATGAAAAAATGCTCAACATCACTAATCATCAGAGAAATGCAAATCAAAACCACAATGAGATATCACCTCACCCCAGTCAGAATGGCTATCATCAACAAGACAAACAATAACAAATGTTGGAGAGGCTGTGGAGAAAAAGGAACCCTCATACACTGTTGGTGGGAATGCAGACTGGTGCAGCCGTTATGGAAGGCAGTGTGGAGGTTTCTCAAAGAATTACGAATAGAATTGCCATATGACCCAGCAATCCCTCTTCTGGGTATCTACCCAAAAAATCTGAAAACATTTAGAGATAAAGACACGTGTGCTCCAATGTTCATTGCAGCTTTGTTTACGGTGGCCAAGACATGGAAACAACCAAAATGTCCTTCGATAGATGAATGGATAAAGAAGTTGTGGTATATATACACAATGGAATACTATTCGGCAGTAAGAAAAGATGATATAGGAACATTTGTGACAACATGGATGGATCTTGAGAGAGTAATGCTGAGCGAAACAAGTCAGACAGAAAAAGCAGAGAACCATGTGATTTCACTGATATGTGGTATATAAACCAAGAACAACAAAAGAACAAGACAAATGAGAAACAGAAACTCATAGACACAGACAATAGTTTAGTGGTTGCCAGAGGGTAAGGGGGTGGGGGGTGGGGGGTGGGAGATGAGGGTAAGGGGGATCGAATATATGGTGATGGAAGGAGAACTGACTCTGGGTGATGAACACACAATGGGATTTATAGATGATGTAATACAGAATTGTACACCTGAAATCTATGTAATTTTACTAACAATTGTCACCCTAATAAATTTAATTAAAAAAAAAAAAAAAGAGAGAAAGAAGGAACTTATCCAAGCATGCCCATTGCTTACCAATCACGTAAGTCATTCCAACTCCCCTGGGGTGGAGTGATTAAAAGGGGCGTGGAGCTAGCTGCCAGGAGTGTGTTTAGAAAATTCTTTCCTCATGGAATCCAAAGAAGTTGGGAAAAGGTATCATTCCCCTCTAACGTAAATCAGGCAACATTTGACCCAAGTCTTGTAAATGTTGCTTTGTCTCCCCAGACCCTACTGGCATCACTCTCGCCTACTCTTACTTCTCCCTCATGTTCCTGTTCTATTTACCAGAAGGGCAAATAGGGATCTGCCCCTCCTCTGGTTCAACTGGATAAGGTGATGCATGACGCTTAATAGGAAACCTTGATTGATGAACTTATGAAGGCTCCCCTGCCTTTAAAAACAACAGTCATAGAATTAAATGAGGAAGGTCGTGGTAGCAAAATGAGGTGGGAAACACGATATTTGGTGAGGGACAGAAGCAGGTTCATCCAGTGGGAGGCAGAACAGATGAGAGGGTAAACCCTGATGATGGCATAAGCATTCTATAATTCTAGTATTTTCACATTTATATATAAAAAATAGTCTTGACTTTGTCCTAGACATTGCTGGACTCACATGGCATGAGTTAAAACACATTGCCAATAAAAACTAACATTTTTCCAGCCAAAATCAGCTATAGCACCAATAAACTAGCTTGGGCTAAAATATATAGAATGAGTACTAACAGTTCTCATATGTAGGCATATTCTGCATATATAGATAAATGGAAATAATAAATGAGTTGTAAAAATCTCCATCAGGTCCACAAATATGCTATTTTAGGGGTTAAATGTCAGTTGTATGGACTACTGTGTTTCCCCGAAAATAAGACCTAACCGGAAAATAAGCCCTAGCATGATTTTTCAGGGTGACATCCCCTGAACATAAGCCCTAATTCATCTTTTGGAGCAAAAATTAATATGAGACCTGGTCTTATTTTTGGGGAAACATGATATCATTACAAACACATTTTCTATATTATAAAAGCTTTGCACTTTAAAAAGCTGGTCCATAGTAACAGTGTGTTATTGATTCAGGTAAAATGTCCAATCCTCTAGAGATAACGAGACAGGGGAGAGAAAAACTAAACAGAATGCAACTTTTCACGATCTATTCTCCTGTCATCAAGCAGCAACTCACATTAGTTCTTCCCGTTCTGTGCCAGGAGACCTTCGGGAAATACTACCTTACAAGCCATGGCTTCATGGCCATTTGCCACCTTCCTCTGGGAAAATAGATAGATAAACTTGATAAACTGTCAATAAGGGGGCTTCATACATGGGCTGTTTCACTCACAATTGATAATCTAATATTAGAACCATGAGAAGAAAAACCTAACATAGTCCTCAAAATCTTAATATCTTGTTCTTTGTTCGGTGAATATTTGCATACTTCTACTTTGTACTATTTCTCTGAGAGACTACAGGAAGCCTAAAGTGAGAAACAGATGCTGTTATTACCTGATATCACTGTCAATTAACTCATGTACAAAAATGAAAGATGAACTTCCTCACTAGGAAGCACTGAATAGGTTGGGTTCAGAAATAATCCTTTGTCTGCCCAACCTAAGACAGAGAATGGGGTGTAGTGGGCGTGTCTCCAGTTTTTGAACTTCTCAAATAATTCAAAGAAAGATAAATTATTATGAGAAACCAGAACAGATATTACCTAATGAATATTTCCTATTAACTTGAGTAGAAAACTTCAGGGATTTGAAAAACTAGTTTGATTCATATCTTTCTCAGAGTTTTAAATCTATCACTCTCTGCCTTAATAAATAAAAGAGTAAGCTTATTAGAGACTGGCAGAGAGAAACATCTCCCCTCAAACACTCCTTTCTCTATCTTCAACATCTTATTCTAACCCACTTAGTTTGCACATACCCAGTTTTAACCTACATATATTTTGTAGAATCTTCAAAACTGCCCTATGAAGTGTATAAAAAGTTGTTCTTTTGACTAATTTATTACTTATGAAGATGATTTTGCTGTTTTATCTCTAGGCTTCCTGACTAGAACTATAATTTCTGGCAGCATAGTAATAATAGATTTGTACTATAAAGCTATTTGGACAGCCCAGAAATTTGCCCTATATATTTGTTCTTATGGAAACCACTGGTCTGTTCTTTCACAGAGCAATTAATAAAATATTCATAGCTAAAAAATTATATTCACTGATTGCATTTTTTTTAATTTTTATTAAATGTATGGGGGTAACATTACTTAGTAAAATTATATAGGTTTCAAGTGTATATTTCTATAATATGACATCTATATACTGCATTGTGTGTTCACCACCCACAGTCAGTTCTTCCATCACCATATTTTTGACCCCCTTTTCCCTCTTCTACCACAACCCTCTTACCCTCTGGTAAGCACTAAACTGTTATCTGTGTCTATGAGTTTTGCTTCTTTGTTTATCTTCTTCCTTTGCTGCTTTCAGTTTTATATATCACATATGAGTGAAGTCATATTGGTCTCGATTGTTTCTGTCTGGTTTATTTTGCTTAGCATGATAATCTCAAGATCCACCCATGTTGTCACAAATGGCAGTATTTCATTTTGTCTTATGGCTGAGTAATATTCCATTGTATACATATATACCACATATTCTTTACCCAATCACTTATCAAAGGACACTTTGGTTGTTTCCATGTCTTGGCCACCATGAATAGTGCTGCAATGAACATACAGACACCTATATCTTTATGGATAAATGTTTTCAGATATTTTGGGTAGATACACAGTAGAGGGATTGCTGGGTCATATGGTAATTCTATGCTTAATTTTTTGAGGAACCTCCACACTGCCTTCCATAGTGGCTGTACCAATTTACATTCCCACCAGCAGTGTATGAGGGTTGCTTTTTTTCCACAGCCTCTCCAACATTATTATCACTTCTCTTATTGATAACAGCCATTCTATCAGATGTGAAGTAGTATCTCATTGTGGTTTTCATTTGCCAAAGCGAACCTAAGAAAACAGAACAAGGCTGGATGTATCATACTCCCTAACTTCAATTTATACTACAAAGCAACAATAATCAAACCATGGTATTGGCAGAAAAACAGTCACAACAGACCACTGGAACAGAATTGAGAACCGAGAAACAAACACAAGTATATGGAGTGTGATCAAAAACCACAGTGAATATTTAAGTTAAAGAAAAGTATTACAGTAAAGGACACATTGCCATTAATCCCCCCTCAAAATACTCTCCCTCACTTCAAACACACTCATCCCATCATTCTTGCCATTTTCTGAAGCAGTTCTGAAAGTCCTCCTTCGTGCCTATCTTTTGTTGTGCTGTCATGGCTGCCTCGATGTCCTGAATCAATTAAAAATGTTTACCTATCATGGTCATTTTGACTTTGGGGAAGAGCCAGAAGTGGCACGGTGTCAGATACGGTGAATAAGGTGAATAAGGACACACTGCAATGTTTTTATTTGACAGAAATCGCTGTACCAGAAGCGATGTGTGACACAGAGCCTTTCTGTTGCGAGCACAAAATATGGTGAATGCTGCTGACTGGTGCCATCCAATGGAAAGGAAGGATCTTCAATACGGGAAGTGGCGCATGAAGCCTCATTCACAGTGTGTGACAAGTTTCAACTTGTTTGGTGCAGTCAGTCAGAGGTGAACTAAGGTTGAGAGAAGTTCCGTTTTAAAGTGTGCCATAAGTCATCCTCCATCATGACAAAGATCCATGTCACACATCACTTCTGATACGGCCATTTCACTCAAATAAAAACATTATGGTGTGTCCTCATCCACCTTATTCACCGAATCTGGCACCGTGCAACTTCTGGATCTTCCCAAAAGTGAAAATGACCATGAACAGTAAATGTTTTGAATCGATTCTGGATATCAAGGCAGCCACAACAGTGCAATTAAAGACACTCACAAAAGAGGACTTCCAGAACTGTTTCAGAAAGGGACAAGAATGATGAGATAAGTGTGCTTGAAGCGAGGGGGGAATATTTTGAGGGGAATTAATGGCAATGTGTCTTTTACTGTAATAATTTTTTTAAACATTCATCATATTGTTTGATCACACCTAGTATATGGGCAGGTAATTTTCACCAAAGGAGCCAGAAACATACAGTGGAGAAAAAGAAAGCCTCTTCAATAAATGGCACTGGGAAATTGGAACACCATGTGCAAAAGAATGAAACTAGACTTCTATCTGTCACCATATACCAAACTAACTCAAACTGGACTAACGACCTAAACATAAGACCTAAAACAATAAACTGCATAGAATAAAGCATAAGTAGTAAACTAGTGGACCTTGGGCTCAGAGATGATTTTATGAATTTGACCTCAAAAGCAAGTGAAGTAAAAACAAAAATAAATGAATGGGACTACATCACACTAAAAAGTTTCTGCACAGCAAAAGAAGCCATCGATAAAACAAAGAGGCAAGCAACAGAATGGGAGAAGATATTCACGAACAACACCTCTGATAAACCACTAATATTCAAAATACATAAGGAACTCGTTCCACTGAACAACAAAAAACAAACAATTCAATTAAAAAATGGGCAGAGGACCTGAACACACTTCTCCCAAGAAGACATACAAACAGCCAACAGATATGTGAAAAAAATGCTCAATTTCACTGGCAACTAGGGAAATGTGTTTATTTTTTAATGTCTCATTCCATTTTGTCAAACAGTCATTCTGGAAGCCTAGATATTCTTAAATAGAACTATTTAAAAGTTCAAAAACCTATGCTGAATAGGTATGTTATTTCTAAAGTACCTTGTCCTTATTACCAAGTCTCTACACTTTTGCCGACTCACATTTATTCTCAGTTCTAAACTTTGGATCTTTCAACATTCTCTAAATTAGTCTGGTTGGCCTAATGGCTACCTTACACTCCAGTAAACAAATGTGATGTAATTTTAGTTTATACAAGTCTGTCTTCATTAAATTTATGCAAGGAATGTGCATTAAGTTACTGAGTTAAAAAGATGTTAGCAATGGACTCAAGCTACAAAACATTAAAGATATTCTAACTTAGCTTGAATTTCCAATAACTCAGGCTAGGTTGGTAGTTGACTAACAAAGTAAGGAGAATATTTTTAGGGGTGCTTCTTAAGGATAATACATTAATGTATTAAGTGATGTGGTATTGTCAATAAGAAATGTACACAAGCTCTCTTTGGAAAATATCTTTGAGAATATTTTCCTGGTTATCGACCATTTTTTATTCACATGTCTGTCCCTAAAATAATCATGATAGTTGAAACAGTTATTGAGCACTTATATGCTAGGAACGGTACTTTTCATGTTTTACAGAATCCTCACAACTGCTCTATGAAGTGAGAACCATTGATATTCCCATTTTACAGCTGAGAGCATGGAAGCACAGAGAGTCAGTGACTTGGCTAAGTTCACAGCTAATAAACAGCCAAATTTTTAACCCAGACCATGTGACGTGTGACTCTACTCTACAACCTGCACCTTTCACCATTATAGTGTTTCCTTTCCTAACTAAATATCTGTGTGTGCATACATGTGTATGCATGTGTGCATGCATGCACACACCTGTGTGTGCAAAGTTTAAAAGAAAACATGATGTTGAATGTCAACTATAATTGAAAAATTTTTAAATGGTGGAAATAATAAAGGGGAATTAAGAGGTTCAAAGTTCCAGATATAAAACAATTAAGTCTTGGGGATGTAATATACAGCATAGGAAATATAGTCAATGATATTGTGAGATAGCATGGTACAGTGTCAGGTGGTTGCTGGACTTATCACAGTGATCACTTCTTTATTGGGAATATAACCACTAATATGGTAATAACTCTGTATAATACCAGGTGAGTACTGTTGAATAACTGTTGTGTACCCCTGAAACTAAAATAATATTGTATGTTAGCTATATTTTAATAAAAATCTTTTAAGAAGATACCATTATAATAAATATGCCATGCCTTTCTTTTCTAATGCTAAAGCAAAATAAAATTCCTAGTTGATATACTATAGCGGTTAAAAGCAGACTGGATAGTCAAGTTTGAATCACATCTCCTCCATCTTTGACCTTTGCATACTTGGGTAAGTTACTTAACCTCACTACACCTACATTTCCTCATCTATAATACAGTAATAATGAGAGTAATACTTACCTCATTAAGTTGTTTTGAGAAAAAGTAACATCAAGTACAGGAAAGGAACAGCATTTACTAAACATCCATACGTCAGGTACTGTACTAGGCACTTAGGTTCTCACGGAGTTCTCTCAGCAACCTTAGAAGTATCTATCTCCCTCATTCTATAAGTGAGGAAACTGGTGTTCAGAGAGACATGAATTACTCAAGGCTACAGGGTAAAAAGTGGCAAATGCAGGATTCAAATCCAACCCAGAACCGTTTGATCACAAAACCTATGCACTTCTCCACTATACCACTTTGTTTCTTAGGTGGATAAAAAAATTGGTACTTAAGGGAAGATTGGAGGCAAAGACTAATTTTATAGAATTTACAATTGTGCTGAGGGCTAGCCCTGTATATATTTCTGGATGTATTTGGAGGCAATGAAAATTAAATAAATATTCATTGTGCACCAAGTAAATTTATTTTTTTCTGTCCTAGCTGTCAATAGACCACTTATACAATATCAGCTCTTTGCCAAAAATTATGTGATGAGGGTGTAGACATTTATTTATTCATTTAGACATTCATTTATCAGATATTTACTGAGCTACATGTATGTACCTAGCACTGTATTAGATACCGAGGTTACAGAACCCTAAAATAGCTCTTAAAAAAGGAAAGAAAAAACCACTACCTGCCCTCATAGAGCTACTTGCTTTAGGGCATGTAGGGCAGGAGTAGACAAAGGGGAGCCATTTATATAGGAGATACTTCTTTTTTTTCTTTCTTGCTCCCAGAGCAGAATGGTACCTTTGAGGATTGGTGCCACAAGATGAAGGAAACCAACTCAAATGGTTGCCCCAATTCACCTCAATTCAAGCTTCCAAGGGAGTAATCTCCCAAGACCCACAGAGTGCCTGAAGGATTAGAAATATAAAACCGTATGAGATCTTAACATCCTGCAATGTCTTTCCAAAACTGGAGGAAATTTCCCCCCTCTTTTTTTTAAACAGTGCCTTAATATAAAGAAATGGACTGAGTGTATTTTTAGAAGTTTAAAACGGTTAAACACTTAATTTTTTGTTTTAACATTTTTCTCTCATGCCATGCCAATTTCCCTAAATGGAACAGAAAAAAGAAAAGGAGCTATTTCAAAAGATACATATATATATATATGGCTCTCATATCTAAAAGATCACAGGACTAAAAATCACAAAGTGGTTTTTAAGCCAAGACTACTTTTCCATCAGTATTCTTCATGAATGATTTTTTTTTCAGTTCTGGGTTATATAAGCTGTCTGCATCCACAGCATAAAGTATGTTTTGTTTGGATTCTTTTCGGTTAAATGGCATTACTGCTAAGAATATGGGCAAGAAACAAATTTCAAAAATATGTAGCCCATTACATCATATTGATTACATAGTTCTGTGAAATTACCTGAGCCTAATCAACAAAGCCAACTGGTTAAAGGATGATTACAAGTAAATAAACTTATGGAAAAGGACGGAGGATGTAGAATATAAATGGGGACAAATCTAACTCTAGAAAAACTCTTGTCCCAAATTATAAAGGAAAGAAAATACGTCCTACTGAAATGGATAACTGAGGAACACATTTTCCTGCGTGGATCTCTTAGCTTGTGAATAATTTTAAATGCCAAACTGCCAAGGTCACCTTTGATGTGTGTGTGTGTGTGTGTGTGTGTGTGTGTGTGTGTGTGTGTGTACAAACATGCATGTGTGTTCGTTTGCTAGTCTCACATTTTCAAAACACCAATATGTTCAAAATTGCTGAAATTCCATATAGAGCTCTAAATAATATAATCGTGGGTACAAAGTTAAATCACCCACAGTACAGGGAATTTCAGTACTGACAAGCACTACTGTTAATTTCTAACAGAAAATGTACCTTTCCACGTACCGTAGAATGTTTCTCTGGAAAAAATATTTTTGCCTTATCTAGCTAGGAGAAGAATAAGATTTAAATACAGAAATCGCCTTTTTATTTCTGAATTTTCCTTACTTATATTATCTTCCCTAATAATTTTTTGTTCTTTGGCGGCTAATTCATCTTCCTTATCATATAGTGCCACCTATTGGTGAATCAGAAATATTGCAGATATTGGAAATTTAAGATAGAAATACCTGTTTCCGGGCAAATAAGACCAAGCTGGACAATCAGCTCTAATGTGTCTTTTGGAGCAAAAATTAATATAAGACCGAGTCTTATCTTATAGTAAAATATTAATTTTTGCTCCAAAGGACGCATTAGAGCTGATTGTCCGGCTAGGTCTTATTTTTGGGGAAACACGGTATGCCTAAAGCTCACTTCACTTGGTAGTAAAGTTTTGATCAACAGAAAAAAGGGATTCATGTTTTTGCCCTTAGAATTATTTATCCCTAGAAAAAAAAAAAGCAATATTGAATTAGTTTCCCTATTTTCTCATCCAGAGAATTTGATTTAGAATTTCTTGGTAGCAGTTATTTCACTCGTAAGTCCATTTCCTTAGATCTGGGGAACCACAATAAAAATAAAAACGGATGATTTGGGCTTCTCATATTAGAGCTTGCTGGTTTAAAGGAAGAATGAGGCAAGACTTCCTTCTCTGTATATAAAGAAAAAACTTCTATAGAGCAACTAGGTATATCCTTCCCAAGGAAATAGCAAATCAACACACATATATGAAGATCTACACTTGGCTAAGTTTTACATACATCCTAGGGTGAAGCTGAAGGAGTGGATGGAGGGACTAGGAGGCCATGATTACAGAGATTTTGTCCTAGAACTATCTGTAGTCCTCATCTGTGTAGCAGTAACTCTTACTCTCGATCTGCGTACAGGGCTCGACCCACTCTTGGCACCTGGATAATCTGAATGTGGATCTTTGGGGTTTGCGCCCTCCAACTAGGATTGTGAGACATGGGATTACATAAGAACAGTTTAGAGAAACACTTCCTCTCCACAGATGGAGGTAAGGGGTGCACTGCTAGCCTTTTGCTGATTTCAAAGCAGTCAGTGACGTCTAAGCTGGATTCTTCCTATCTAAGCCAAGCATCACATCCAAATGGAGAATAAGTTGGGAAAGAGGATATACTCGATATAGAAGAAACTCCTGAGTCCTAGAACTCTAGGACATTCCACTTAGTTACAACCTTCCTCCTGTATTTTTTATCATCTCATCCTTTCCAAATGCCATTAATCACATTTCTTTTATGATGAATAACGAAATACTATAAAATATAATCAGCTAAATTCTTTAAAAAGCTGGAAATACTACACATGTGAACAAATAGGTTGCTTTTTCTCTAGTATTGAATCACATGATTATACTCAGAGAAGAAATGTTGGATGATAGATAATCAAAATAATGTATATGATATAGAATTCAGAAGTCTGAGAGCACATAATAATTTTAACAACTCACTGACAGCATTAAAGTTATTCATTACATGGAAACTATAAAGAGTTAGCACACTGGAGAAATGTACTTAACTTTCAACAAAGGGAGTATATCTTAAAAGGAATTCCCTTCCATTTTAGATATCTAAAAGTAAAACAAATATCCTTGACTCATTTAGATATAGAGTTACCCTGAGTGTTGATCAACCAGATGGTTTCTAAAGACCCAGGAAAGAGATTTACTTAAGCACAGGGGAATTAATCTTTAAAGAACAGACAACCCAGGAAACGCACCAAGGCAATCACTCAGTACAGGATCCTAATAACCATGCATAAAAAAAGAACACCTTCCCTATTTAAATGGTGCCTCTGTGATCAGGAGACACAATGATCTGAGCCCCTCAAAATTTGAGTGGAAGATAATAATTTGTAGAAAAAATTGTTCAAAGTTATTCTCATTCAGGTTCACTCAACATTTTCCCAAAGGCATTGAGTGAAAATTCCTGCAGTATTAGGAGAAGCAGAATTTAACTCTGTATTTGTCACTAAAAATTAGGGTTGCTTTCATTCATTTAAAAACAGTAAAAAGAGAAGAAACTTGTTTCTCAGAACTGAGAGTGAGATGGTTCACTTAGGGCTCTGGGGGACAGTTTCTGTTAAGTGAGGCAACAACAAATGTAGCTAGTATTTATTAAACACCTACTATACTGCAAGCACTGTGCTTAAAGCTTGTGATCCTAATAACACAAGGAAGATACTATTATTATCACCATGTACCATGAAATTTGCCCAAGGTCGCTGCCCTAGTAACTGGCAAAGCTGATAATCAAACCCAGATCTACTTGACCATAAGTCAGTATGCTATACTACCTCATCATATGAAGGTAAACAGGAAGTACTACGGATAAACAGTTCTGGGGAGGTCTGCAAGGCTTCCCAGAAGAGATGATCATCTCAGCTGACACGTGAGGACAAACAAGACTTAGTCGAGCAAAATGGGAATAGGAATGATGGCTAAAGAAAAAGTATGAGGAGGCCTAGATCAAAGAGAAAAATAGTGTTTGTTTTAAGAACTGTGAATAATTCAACGTGGCTGAAGCATAGTGTTTGAGAGGGATAGTGAGGGAAATCATCGTGAAAAGACTAGAAGATCGTGGAGAACATTATTTGTCAAATTAGAGAATTGGGAATTTATCATAAAGGCAATGGAAAATCCATTTTAAACAGGGAAGTGACATGATCATATTTGTGTTTTTTAATATGTTCACTCTGGATCAAAAGAACAAAGGAGGCTGCTTCAATTATCCATGGAAGGAATAATGGTGAACAGAACTAAAACAGTTGCTGAGGAGATGGAGAGAGAGCAACAGATAGGAGAGATATTTGGGAACTAGAAATGACAAGAGTTAGAGACTGAATGTGGGAGGTAAAGGAGATTGAGGAGTTAAGTATGACTTTTAGATTTCTGGCTAAGATTCCTGGTAGATGCAAAGAGTGGGACTGAGAGATTTTGTAGATTATGGATTTACATACGTACTGGCTATAATCCTCTCTGATGAGTTATCTGCCTTTTTAAAGGACTCCATTGAGAAACTACAAAGTCTCCTACATAGCAAGAATATTGGAATACCTTCTTCATTTAATTACTATTCCCAGGGTGCATTGCACTCATGTGGTGTTAGGCCCTGGGGAGGGAAACAGAAAGCAGTAGAAACTATGACATCTCCCCTCGAACAGTTTATTGGAAAGACAAAAGAAACAAACCTAAAAAATATGATCTATAGAAATGACTACCAGAATAGCTGAACATATAGCAAAATCCACTAACACTTTTATAGTTTAGTACTACCGTACAGTAGTATGCATATTAGTCTGAATAGACTAGCTGATGCTGTGACTTAACCCAATAAAAGTCTACTTCATGTCTAGGCAACTCTCCAGAACATAGAGCCTCCAACAGGATGGCTAGAATTGTAGAATGTTTCAGTCTTAGGGTACTTCTTCGTTGGCAGAGCAAGTCAAGAGGTTGACTTTAAGATGGCGGTGGTGTGGGCAACAGCTGAGAACTGGGATCCTCCCAGAAGTGGGAAAGAACCAAATAAGGCTGAATGCTTGTAACGTCTATAACTATGTGTCAAGCACTAAGCGAAGTCCTTTCTAAATATTAACTTTAAACTTTACCAAAAAGAAAATGAGTTAGGTACTATTATTAGCCCTGTTTTACAGATACAGTGACAGTCATAACAAGGTTAAGGTAATGTTATCGATCTTTTATTATTCTAAACTTTCAAATAAAAGTCACTCTTTCAAGTTATCACTGTACTAGAGGCACCTACTTTTACATTAATTGGTTAGGGAATCTTTTATTCATGAGCCTAAAAATAATTTCTTACTCTGATGAAATGATTTAAAAAATTTATTCCAATAGCTTTATTTTTTTCAATTAAAATTTAACAATTCTATTTAATATACAGAATTGTTTATTTACAGACTTCATAAGGCAACAGTCTCTTCACTTTAATCTATCTCAAAATGATATAATAGTATCTTTTAAGACCGGCTGTTCATGAAAATTTACACCCAATTCTTGAAGATAGTTACTAAATTCCTCTTGGATCTTATTGCAATACTTTCTCTAAAACTATACTTGAAAATATCCCTTTGCATTCACAAAAAAAAAAAAAATCAGAAAAAAAATAAATTCTGTAGAGTATCTAATGCTAATCTTTACTTGGCAATGAGAATCACCACAATAGTGAAGTGTGGATGGAAATGACATTGTGACAGTTAAGTGTTTCAATATTTTGAATTCTGAAGGATTTATAAAGGGAAAAATGTCTCCTTCACAGTCCAAGTGAGTGTTTTATTTACTGAAGGGGGAGTAAAGCTATTGAAATGGTCTCATTTCTCTGGGAAACCATTTTATGACTTTGTCTACATGATGCCAAGATATGATTGATTTGGTGATTTCAATAAGGTTAAAGAAATTATACAATTTAGTGAAAAAATGAGTCAGAATGGCAATTTGGTTTAGTGGGACTACTTGGTTGCCTTTTAACCTTCAGTGGGTACAGTTTGTGTATGTAGATACAACCCAAGTTATTTATTTTCTCTGAATTTATCTTTTGATGTGTTCTCACTATAATCCATGTCATCAAAAACACCAATCACAATGTGAAGCTGCTAAATCGATGTCAAATAATTACCACAAGGACACTTTCTTTCCCTATAAATTGTAGAAATGGAAACTAAAGTTGAATATAAAAGCAAAAAAACCCAGTAACCTGGAGACAAAATAAAGACATGCTTGAAAAGAATATATTTAAAACCAACTAATATTTATCTTTTTACTTCTCTTCCCAATGAAGATATTTTATGCTAAAACAAGCTATTCACTCCATTCCAAACAATATTGTGCATTGGTGGAGGGGAGAAATTGCATATCTATTTTTGTGAAAAGTTGAAAATCCTTACATTTCCCTAAATAAAACATCTAACAAAAATAGAACCCAAAAAGTGACTTGTATGTATGCATTTTCTTAAATAAAAAAGGGGAGAACTTAAAATTATAACTAATATTATATAGATCACTATACATAGGAAGGAACATATTGATAACGAATATGAATTAAACATTATAAATTGGTAGTTGAGTTTTGAAGCACTTTGAAAGACAAAAAAGCATTCACATGAAAGCAGAAAAAAAGCATAATAGAAAAGTTTGGGTCAAAAGGTCAGAACCTGTCAGCAACACCTCCTGCAATTCAAATACACAGTTTCACTTTCTACAGTTTCAGATACCCACGGTCAACCACAGTCTGAAAATAGTAAGTGGACAATTCCAGAAATAAACAACTTCTAAGTTTTCTGTTGTGTATCATTCTAAGTAACCGTGATGAAATCTCACACTCCTGCTCAGTGCTGCCTAGGACGTGAATCCTCCCTTTGTCTAGTATGTCCATGCTGTGTACACTCCCTACCTGTTAGTCACTTAGTAGCCATCTCAGTTACAACATCAACTGTTGCAGTATTGCAGTGCTTATGTTCAAATAACCCTTATTTAACTTAATAATGGCCCCAAAGAGCACTAGTAGTGATACTGGCAATTCAATATGCCAAAGGCAAGCCATAAAATGCTTCCTTTAAGTGAAAAGGTATGTATGTACAGGCATACCTCAGAGATATTGTGGGTTCAGTTCCAGATCACCATAATAAAGCGAATCGTAATCTTTTTGCTGGTGGAGGGTCTTGCCTTCAATTTGTAAAAACGTAGTATTTGTGAAGTGCAATAAAGTGAAGTACAATAAAAATGAGGTATGCCTATATTGTAAAAAACATAGTATATACAGGGTTTGGCACTATCCACAGTTTCAGGCATCCACTGGGGGTCTTGGAAGATATCCCCACACATAAGGGGAGGGCTACTGTAATCAACTTTTATTCAAGTAATATGAAGAGGAATCACGCTATCTAGGAGAGGATAGTTATGCTATGCTGCAAAAAGCCCTTGATATTTAGTATTAGAGAGGTCTTTTGTCACATTGAAAAACAATAAATAACAATGCTAAAAAATATACCGAGCAGATAGTCACAATTTTTTCAAGAAAAACTATTTACTATATTTGTACTTTGTCACACACTTAGAGATTGTGTGCATGTGAAAACTGTGTTCCATATATTTTTTAACCAACCAAACTTACTGACTGTAGAGCACTTTATATTGTGTCTTATATTCATGTTGAAGGTAAGTATATTTTCCTAAATCGATCCTCAAACTATCAACAATTGAAACCCTCCAGTTCAGATGCGAGGATCTAAATGGGGTAAAAAGAGCATGAATATAAGGTCAGTGTATATGACTTTGTCAGGTAAAGCCATCTGAAACTAGCCTACCTACCATCCTACCTTCCTTCCTTTTTTGTATGCACCCAGGACCATCTGACTCTCCAGTCTTTGCTGTCTTTCCATTCAGGAAATCAGTGACTTAGAAATAAACATAGTCTGCATGTCTGAGACCTTACAATAGCCAATTGTTCCCTCTTTTCAAAATAAACTACCACAGTTGATCTTTAGTATATATGAATTGATTTTTCTACTGTCCCATAGACATTATATCTTTTTAAAAAATGGATTTCTCCAAAACAATGCAGGGGACACGTTGAAGCATCCATTTTGTTATGGGCTTGGTGTTCTGGCTCAAAACAACCATGGTTTGCCCTTAGTTCAAGTCTAATGCAAATTGCAGAAGGTGTTGACTGAATCGTTTTCATCTATTCTTTCTTTCCCTATATGCAACAAACATTCACAACATAGACACATCATACATTATATTTTGGGCAGGACTGTGAATAGAGCAAACCCACACTTGTATATAATTGTAATAAAGCAAGACGTTCTAATTCATCTTCTTAAGATACATTCAAAAATATTAAACAGCAGCAAAATGTAATTAAACACTGCCAGGCTACAACACATAGCAACAGATTTTTCTATTCCAAGAAATAGAAATATACTTTGTAACACAGTCCCAAATCAAGTCTTCTCTTTTACTTTCTTTCTATAACATCTTTTGTTGGCTTATGTCTAAAATATTCCTAACTAGCATCCGCGAAATGACTGACCACTTGTTCAAGATCAGCAATATTGTTTCTAATTGTATCCCTCTGTCTTACTTCCAATCACTATTGGTGGGAGAATCATTATGCATTAGCACTGCTTGATGCAACAGAAGAGAACCTTCTAAGAACCTTCCTTCATTGCACACATATTCTTTGAGTTTTGAAGGGCAGAAAGGTTAAATAGCAGAAGAAGGTCAAGCCAGCAAAGTGAAAGTCTATACTTCATGGAATTACTTGATTTACTTACCACTTTTCTTGAGGTCTCACAGATATACTGGTGATTAGCTTAACTCCTTTCAAATAGATTTATATGCTCTGGAAAATGTTTATTTGACTTACCCTTAGAAACGTTTTGATATAAAACTTTATTGTTTATCAATTTGGTAATTCTTAAAGGTCTTAAGGAATTATGAAGAGCAGATATAAATACTAAGAATATGTTAAATGTTCCAGTGGTGAATTAGGCTTATGGGACGGGGTGGGGGTTTCAGGGAGTAGTGACGATGTTTCTAAAGGTTTTACAAGTTGCTTTATAACTGATGAATCTCAATCTTCCAGATTTATACTAGGCGTGTATCATCTGCAGCTGGCCACAGTTCTGAGGGTTTTCCTTTTTGACATATTAGTCTTTCTACTTTTTCTAGTCTGCAGCCAAGCTTAATAGAAAGGCCAAGTGTTTCATAGTAAATAGCCAAATAAAACTTTAATGAAATTAGTCTGCAGAATAATAGGCATAAAATCTTTACAAATAGAACATAGTGAACAGATGTTAAAGAGAGTACAATTTCCTTAATTTGCCCCATTCGTCAAAACAGAAAAAAATCTTATGAAAAATACCTAATAAGGTATTGAACCTTTCCCTGTAGCTTATTATTAGGTTGGTGCAAAAGTAATTGCGGGGCAAAAGGTTAAAAATAATTGCAAAAACCGCAATTACTTTTGCACCAACCTAATATCTGTGCCCTTATTCATTATGTTACATTTTCCTCACATTTTGTTGGATAATATATTATTTCAGTCTTCCTAACTTGCTTTTATGCAACTTTAACCTAAAAATAAAAATAGGTCAGTATTCTGGGCTGTGAAATTGGTGAGACCTCCATTTGCCCATTACCCCCCTAATTTTAATAATCAAGGCTTTAGTTGATATGAAAAAGTTTTATTACAGTTCCCTGACACCTTCCCTCCCTCCATGCTCAATCACTTCATCAAAGTGATGCTTTTAGTTTAAGAATTATATTTCTATTTGTGTAGTCCATTTTTTTACTGACAGCATCACAAATCCAAGACACACTTAGATGTCACGCTCAGAAAGTGAGCTCTAAATAGACTGGTTTAATTTATTTTGCAGGTCTCCTACTATCTCACAGTAAAAAGAGAGAGAGAGGTGAGGGAGTTGCTACTTGAATAAAATATATAGTTTTCTCAGACATATTTCTTTGAAAAATCTAAAGGACACAGTCAAGATAATAGTTATAAAAGGTAAATGAGAAAAACTTTTCAATTTTTCAAATATTTACTTGCTGCAACAGCATAGTGTGTGGGAGGGGTAGTTTGAAGTGTTTTGATTTCAACATCATATTGTCTAAGAATAATTTAGGTATGGGGCAATGCATGACCGACACTAATAGGAAGTGGCATGAAATAGTGAATGGGTCTACCCAACATCTAAATTTCAGAAGGAACTTGACCAAGTGCTGTTTCCCCAAATTTTAGAATTAGAGAGGATACAATGTCCGTGTTCCTGAAGTTGTGTTGATAAACCAGCTTTGTTCTTCTGGTACTGCCTAAAATGCTTGCTTGCTTGCTTGCTTGCTTGCTTATTTATTTATTTATTTATTTATTTATTTATTTATTTATTTAGAGTTCTTCTAACAGGTATGTTGCTTCCTGCCTCAGAAGCTTCACATATATGCTCTCTCTCCCAGAATATGCCCCCCATCTTCCCACCCCACAAGGTACATTCATTCATTTTCTCTTTCTCTCTGTATAGTAACTAACTCCTATTCATCCTTCAATTCTCAATTGAAATAGCACTTCCTCAGAGAGGACTCTGCTCACCACCTCATTATAAATTATTTCCTGCTCATTACTCTTTCTCATAGACTTTGATTTTCTTCCTTCATATAATTTCATCAAATTTGCACTTACATGTAAACGTGTGTATTAATGTGTTGATGTCCATTTCCCACATTTCACTGTAAATTAGCAGTTTTTCCCTTTGTTCATCATTATAAATCCAGGGCCTAGACCCTAGAAGGCACTTAAAATAATTTGTTAAATACATCACTGCATGGATGACCTACTTTAGTTACTCTTTTTATTTTATATGAATTTTCTACCTGAAATTCAGGGTACTTCCATGAGATGGTAGACATAACATTTTATGGAATAATAACCAAGAGAATCTGGTCATTTCAGGTATAGCTACTTTCAAACACAAAAACATAAGCTCCTGCTTTGGAAAATGTTCTCCTCTAAATATGTATCTCTTAATGAAACTAAATACTGATTACACAGTTTACCAATGCTAAAATAAAAATAAAAAAATCAAGAAAAATGCCTTGGCAGTCTCCTCTTTGCTAATTTGACCATTTTGTGTCATGTTGACGGTTGAATCCCTAGAAGTTAGAACAGTGTATACCACTGTTGAGCAGGAACTCAATAAACATCTGTTGAATGAATTGTTTAATATCTAGTTATCTTAACTAGTGGCTTCTCTTCTCTGTTAGTCTTACCCTTCTCTCTCTCCCCTTAAGACAGAATCTTCTGATGTTTTATTTCCTTAGAACTACTGGCATGCACAGTTTCATAATCAATTTGCTTTTTTGACCATAACTTCTATTACTTCTCAAATAATAAGAGTTCCTATTTATTGATCACTTACTATGTACCAAGTACTTCACATGCACTGGTTTTAATCCTGAAGACGATGCATTGTGGGTATTATCAGCTCCATTTTACAGATGAGCTACTACATTCAAGAGTAGTTAATGACCTTCCCATTATTGTAGAATTATTATTTATCCAAGCCAGATGTCAAGCATAGGTATGCCTCCCTCAAAAGCCCCTAGTTTCTTTGCTATGTCATGCTCTCTCCCTTAACTTTCTGTATTAATTGATCTCTAAAGTCACAGAATGAGATTTTTTTTCATAAAACACTGAGGAAATTACATTTATTTGCCAAATGTTCAGTCAAAACTATGTTGTCATTGCTTTTCTCTATACAGATACATGAGAAAGACTATTTCAGTGAAATATGTAGCTAGACTTATCCAAAATAGGTAAAAAATTTCCTTGTATTTGATAGCCTCTCAAATGACATATATTCCTTTATTAACTCATTCTAATATTTAATAACTATCAGTAATATTTCATATTTGATCTTAATTTTCCATACCAATGTTGAAGTTGATTTCCTTGAAAACACTTAATTCCCCCAATAAAACATGAGGACTGAGTATGTTCTTCATGTTAAAACACCTTTGGAGATTAAAAGACAGATGTTAAAGCATCCTTCAACTTTCTCCTCTCTCCAGAAACAATCCAAGACCTTTACATTTTTCATTTTAATATTTCAGAACTGAACTGATATTATAAACCAAATGCACGCAGATGACATTTGAATAGCACAGGTTTGAACTGAGTGGGTCCACTAACACGCAGATTTCTTTTTTTAATAAATACTGTAAATGTATTTTCTCTTCCTTATGATGTTCTTAATAACATTTTCTTTTGTCTAGCTTACTCTAAGAATACAGTGCATAATATCTATAACATACAAAATAAGTGGCAATCGACTATTTATGTTATCGGTAAGGCTTCCAGTCAACAGGAGGCTACTAGTAAAGTTTGGGGGCAGTCAAAGGTTACACGTTACATAACTTTTAGACTGAGCAGGGGTCAGCGCCCCTAACCCCCAAGTTGTACAAGGGTCAACTGTATTTTGACACTGCATGTTTTCACTAATATCACTCTTGTGTTTTAGGCCTCCTCATTGATAGAGGGCTAGAAGGATGGTTACTTCAAAAATTATATGAAAAAAGCAAAGATCTGTATGTTTCAAGAAACAAAAGATTATCATGTGGCTGTCAGTGTGGGACCAGCAAACTGTGTGACTTGGTGAAAGGTACTTAACCTTTTTTATATTTTCCGATTTCTCATCTATAAAATGGAAGGAGTGGAGGGCATACTAGAGAATTTCTAAAGTTCACTTCAGCTCTAAAATATGTTAAGCAGAGTACTTCCTGACTCTTACATAACGTGATTTGAAATTTTACATTCGATTACTTTGACTCTGGTTTTGAAAATAATGGGATGCATAATCAGAAAATACGGTCTTCAGCAGAATACATGCCATGATGCTGTTGTAAATGTCTCTAAAAGGTTGTTACGCATATCACAGTGGATAGATTATGACAGGATTAAAGAGAACATGTTTTAGTGTTACTACAATTTATAGCTTTAATCACATAATTTAAAAGAAAAACAACACAAACTATCTCACAGTCATCAAAGTATTGGGTGTGCAGTGTGGCTTAAATTCAAGTCATTTATTTCCACTTAAACACAATGTGTAGACACCCTACCTCTAACAAGGCATAATTTAAGGCGCCAAGCCTCTAATCAACCTAATACCCTGCTCTCCCGTCCCTCGATTATCTACTCCACGGGCAGACAATTAACCCCCTTCTGTGCCATAATTTTCTCTGCCACATGTTCAGGAAAAAAATTTTCTAATTATGTAACCATGGTAAACAATAAGTGTTTTCTGAAATTCACCAAGGAGATGAACTCTGACATCTGGCCCATTTGAGCTAGCTTTAAAATAATGAAGCCCTCTTTTAGTTCATTTGTATGAGTGATTTAGACCTTTAGATTTCCATTAAAAAAGTTGGTGGTACTTAAGGACTTGGCACTTCAGGTCACTCATGACATGTGCATTTCAGAAATGTATCTGATAACACTGTGTTGGGTATAACGAGAAATTCATCCGGAGTACAGTGCAAAATGTAAGCATCCCACGCCTTACCGTCTCTGCATTACTGATTTTACCTGAACGATTGAGCAGTTCTCCCTATAATTGGGTTGTGTCCTTACCAACTGAAGAGTTTAACTGCATCCACAAGGTTGAAAACAATTACTGAGGGTTTTCCAATGTAGGCAGACATTGGAGGAAAAATTGTGCAGTGATTTGGGGCTTAACGGAGCTAGGCCAAAGGCACCTGCTCTGTGGGACACTTGTCACCCACAGAATGCCCTTGTAAAGCTTATCTAATGACTAGGGGCTGCCACAGGATTTTCCCAGTTATCCAATCACTAAATGGGGCATATATACAGATCTATTTAGAGGTTAGATTTTGGCTGTTTCCATTTCAAAATAAGCCAAATCATAAAATAGTCAAAGGGACAATTGTTTTCTAAACATGCTTAGATCATCTGAACCTCTAGTCTTTTTGATGGCTAAACAAGATATACAGACTATTCTTTCATTAATTCATTCAATTGAATACCTGTTAGAAGGCGCTCAGGACACAGCAATGAATAAATAAGACACACATTTTTTGTTTGCATTTTTCCCCTCAAGTTACTCAGAATCTAGTAGGGGGACAGACAGAAATAGATTAAATACAGTGTATGCCAGCAGAGGTGGGCACAAGATCGTATGGCAGTACTTAGGCAAGCATCCAACCCAGCCTGGACATGGTTCATAAAGACTTCCCGAGAGAGGACACTTGAGCTACATCGTGAAAGAGTTGTCTGCTGATCTGTTGAGTGAGGGAGTAGTATATACTAAATAGGGAAAAAGGCAAGTGTAGAGCTCAGAGATGGCATGAACATGAGTTGAAGGGGACACACACAAGACCATACAGCAGAAGAAGCTAACTTTTAAGAAACAAATCACAGAAATTAACTCTCTTCTTACCTGCCATTTTCCCTGAAAGTCAAATATGAACAATGCCAGCAAATTGAGGGGTCTGAGTGACTAAGCGTTTAACACAACAGTGAATTTAGCAGGGGAGGTGGAGGGGTGAATCTAACTACGGCACATGAAATATGGTCCAAGACTTTGTTTTTATCTTGCAATGAACAGAGGGGTCAGGCTGGACAGCAGTGGGCAGGATTCATTTTTCTTTTTTAGTGTTATTACCATCATGTGTGTTTGTCAGCAATTTGAATTCACCGCAGAGATAAAGTGTATTGATCAGCCAGGCTGCTTTCAAACAATCAATCAGTACCCCCCAACCAGGCCTGTTCCAAAAATGTCATAAGGCAGCTTAGCAGATTACATAGAGGCATGTACTACAGGAAGGTATAATAAATTGAAAATAAGTGAGAAAATGAGTCAATAGACAACTAAAAGCAATAAAGTAGAAGAGAGGTAAGTGTGTCAAGTTAGCCAGGAAAAACATTTGTGGAGTCCTATACAGTGGAAAAGGTGGGCCATGGTTTTGGCTCTAAGCTGTCTAGCATGCATTGTAAAGGATGCACAGTCACATCGTTCACAGTACGAGTACACACTGGGCAAGAGCAAACTCTCGTTTGCTCAACAGAGGCACCTTGAAACCTTGTTCAATAGCAACACCCCTTGTCCTCTCCTTCATTTCTCCTGTGGGAAGAAACTGCACACTAAGTTTATCAAACAAAGCACATCACAACCAGGGATCAATATACAACCTACCTTAAATTTCCAATGGATGTGTGACCATCTCAAACTTTTTTTTCAAAATGTTTCAAGTAGGTGATCCTTTCTTTTTAGGTTGTGGGTCCAGGCACACTTTATTTAGTTTCATGAGTTGGGTGAATTTCTGTGAGGCCTTTAAAAAAGGGAAATTGATTATCATGATTGCATAATGCTATTCCTCTAGCAGCATATGCCAATGCTTTTAATGCCTTGGAACACTGCCTTCAAGGTGACCTCTGTCTCTCCTATCGCCTACCAACTCTCAGCCTTTCTGCAACTGTAACTCAAGATTTACTGTATGTAGAACAGAAAAGGATGAAATATACTGACGCGATGTGATCCTTGTGCATTGCCAATCATTTTCCTGTAGAATGGAAATAAATTTAAGTTGACGAATAAAATTGGATAAAGCACTTCTGTTGTTGGTTTCAAACACAGTAAATGGTATCTTATCAGTATCAGATACCAAAGTTGTTAATTCCTATGAAAAGTGAAGAGAAGTAGCTGGACTGTAGGGAATGAAGTTACATCTATATAGCACAAAAGCACTTCTTCAGTTCAGCAATCACAATATGTTATAAGCCCACTACCTCCACTGGAGACAGGGTGATTCATAAAATCAAATGTATTATCTAAAAGTCCCTCCCCCTCCCCCCCTTTTTTAAGAGTTCTGTCTATTTGATGAAAAGATTTTGATTCAAAGGTGAGAGGATATCTATCAACCTACTCCCAACATCCTACAGGGCAAGCTGCAGGCAAAAATGTAACTGTGACAAATAGAAATCCTATATTAAAATAAGTGTATTTCACTTGTCAACTTTCTTCTTTCCTGTGGAGGGAATGGCCATATGGCCAAGGAGGCTTCAATCCTTGGAAGTCTTTACTTGTGAAAATAATAAAACTTAGCTAATTAAAATGGGTAACATTTGAATTTATACAACAGGGACAGACATTTGTGCCCTGAGCTTTAAAACCTATTACGGCTCTCTGTGCAGGGGAAAGGTGAAGAAAATGTGAGAACAGGCACACTGCTGGCTGGAGTAAACCCAAAATACCTTGCAGGAAGGGTGAGTGTACTTCATTTTGAAGGGACCTCAAGGAATGTTTTTCACTTATATAAATTTTCCTGACTAGATAGCACAGTTTCAGTATTCTGAAAACGCCTCTTTATCATGTTTTTAATAGAAAACAACCTCTAACTATCCTGTTGAACAAATGATATGGTTTTTTTTTGTCTTAAAAAAATCTAAAGATTAGATTTCAAAAGTGACTCTTTCCTATACAGAATGGAGAAGGTACAATGAGTAAAGATAAGCACCAATCAAGCCCAAACTCATAACTGGCAAACAAATTCTCCTGATAGTTGCTCAAAGCAATGGAGATATTTCCTGCTGGGAATTTATCAGGAAAATAGACAGTTCTGGAAGGGGTATAAGAGTTTTCCTTCCATGACCTATAGCACTTCCTTCCAAGTGCTATAATTACCCTGGTAGCAAGTTATATGCTTAGGGAAGCAACTCTTAATGAACTACTAGTGCATGATTGTAAGATGCCTTTCATTCCTGTGGCATTCTCTGGCTTCAGGTAACAAGACTAAGGGTCCCCTAATGTGACCTCTGCCTTAAACATCTGAACACCTGGGGGGAGCTAGCAAAATGTACCTGGTTGATAACTACTGCCTGTGTTGATTTGAAAAAAAATAATTTCAAATATTGCTGTTAAACTTATATTTCTAGCCCTGATATGAATCGCAGATATAGTTTTTTTAAATAATTATTTAACGGATGAATACATTTCCTGCTGTGACTCACAACCTCTTGACTTATGTTAACAAAGTGCGGCTGCCTGGCATTAGGTAAACCTGGATGCCTATATTGTTTCAGTATCAGTTTGAAAGCAACCAGGTTGTCTTGTGGGGGGGAGGAGAATAGGGAATAGATGGACTATTCAGAAACCTCATGATCTTTCCTCTCACAAGGGTTCCTGTCATGAGGGACTCAGCTCCCGCTCCCCACACAAGAACACAGGATATGGTGAGGCCAAAAAGGAACACCAATGGAGCCACAGATAGGGGAGTCATACCACTATATCCTCGCTGGTGTTTGGGTTGGAGACACAGGAAGCAGGAGCCGCAATCTGTCATCCACTTCTCTGCCAACCAACCAACTAACCCCCTAGTGTAGCTATGGCAATTATATTAGTGGCTAATGGCTAACCGGTAACAGCTGGTGGCCACCCTGCCACAGCGGATGGCCATCTAATAACTGAGCCAGCACCTTTCCACGTGAAGCCGAGAGCCTGGAAACTGCTCTCTGGGACTCTGTCCCCACACCCCACCCCACAGGGTCTCGCCTCACAATCTACGTGACAGGCGTCTTCCGCAATGGGCCCTGTGTCAGAAACCCAGCTCACAAGAAAAAGTTTCAGTCCAGTTCAAGTAATGTCTCAGGGAGTGTCCCTCAATGTCCACCTACTCTCTGGGTGCAGACAGGGCCTCTCAGGGTACAATGCTGGAACAATAGTGGTTCACAGCCAAGGTGCTTACATTTTCTCGAGGGTGGTCAGTCGAGATACAGGAAGCAAACATCTGCATGTACCCAAACAAGGGGTGTTCCTGCACTACAGTCTCTCTGGCGGCCAGTTGAGACACAGGAAATAAACATCCACCGGTTCCACTACATGGTGGTACGTTCCCAAGCAAACAGTCAAGCGGTCCACTAAATTAGGGATGGAAGGCAATTTCCCATAGTCCACAGTCATGCGCCAGGGCTGTGCATTGGATTCACAATGTGTACCCTCTCTGCAGGGCGAGGGCTCCAAATCCTCCCCAACCTGGGGTTGAGGGACGACCTTGACTTCACCTGCATCCTCCACCGAGGACTCAGCAAGCATTTCCTCCCGGGATTAAGTCCTGAACCTGGGCTGCCTCAGCAAGCACTTCCCAGCCCACAGGGCCGCAAGATCTTTGCTTTCTTTGGCCTATGCTGGCTGGAGAACCGTCCACATCTTCCCACCCCTCCATGGGGGTCCAGCTCTCCAGCAGCTGCTCCTCCTGGTCTTCCTGAGACTGAGTGTTCATACACACAAACTGCTCCACCGCCCTTCAGAGAGCTTTGGTCGGTATCATACCCTGCTTGCTGCGCCATGTGTCATGCAGGGTGTCATGCGGGATCTCAGCTCCTGCTCCCCACATAGGAACGCAGGACATGGGAGGCCAAAAAGGAACACCCATGGAGCCATAGATAGGGGAGTCACACCACTATATTCTCGATGGCGGCTGGGTTGGAGACACAGGAAGCAGGTGCCACAATCTGCCATCCACTTCTCTGCTAACCAACCAACCCACCCCACTTACTAGCTGCAATCCCACCGTCCGCTTATCTGCCAACCAAACAACCCCCTAGCCTATCCATGGCAGTTACATTAGTGGTTAATAGCTAACCGGTAACAGCTGATGGCCTCCCAGCCACAGCGGATGGCCATCTGATTACAGCTGATGGCCATCTAATAACTGAGCCAGCACCTTTCCATGTGAGGCTAAGAACCTGGAAACTGCTCTTTGGGACTCTGTCCCCACAGTTCCCCTTGAGACAAACAATAAAAACTAATCCAGAAAAAAAGCAAAAGTCATAGTGAAAAATAATGTTCTATTTCCAGTTAGGAAGAGTGTTTGTGAAATTGATGCATTGCCAACAAGTACCAGTCTTGGTGATGAATCATGTAATGCAAATATTGATTTAGAATCTAATAATTTAATTTGTTTTCCTTAGTTGACACATCTCTTCTTTCCCTTAAGGTAATCCCTGCTGTAACAGAGCAGGATTTAGGCCTACAGGCAGCAAAAGGCTTCCTTAGCCTAATAACTTACCTAGCAGTTGTTTACATTCCTGTTAGTTTGGAATTTACCACCTTCTTCCACAATTTCCAATTAAAGTCTCAGGTCCAGCTATTCTTGAATGACTGACCTTTTCCATTTCATGAAACTCCCCTTCCCTTGGGCAATTTCCATTAGAAGCCACTAGGAGGCAGATGACGCATAACACAGTCCCTGCTGGACTGTAAAAGAACTTACCAAATTGCTCAGGTATTTTAAGGAATTACTCTCGGACAGAATTGCTCATGGCTTTCTAGAGCCACACTAGGGCAGCAAATTTTTAAAGCATTATGCACGTGACAGTACTCTGAACTCCCTTTTGTGTGCCCTAATATAGTATTCAGTATCCTTTTTCCAGTTGTTTCCAAAATGACTTTGGGGTAGGACCACGGAGAAAATTCATCACTCACTCCTAGCAGTGTCTCAACTCACATAACCAGGAGTCTAAAACCCTACAGTATACCTTTACACAACTTCTCCCATAACTTTAAGGACTGAATAGCATATCTGGGATAAAGTTCTTTCCCATCAGAGACTGGGTATGATAAATATATGCAAAACCATGTAAGTGGAGGTTGCCACATGTATGAAAGTAAATGCCACTATCACCATCCACTCATGCAAGCGAAAACCCTACAAATCATCCTTAACACCCCCTCAGTCCATAGCCATATCTCACCACTAATTCCCATTGATTTTACCTTTGAATTAAACCTCGATTCTGTCCACTTTTTCTCTATTTCTGCCTCCACTACCCTAGTCCAAAGAACCATCATCAGACTACAACACAGCCTCAGCATCTTAACTTTTCTCCCTGTACCCACACTTTTCCATCACAGTCCATCTCCAATACTGCAACCAGAGTGATATTTTAGAAGCACAAGTGCTTTAATGACTTCCAGTTTTACTTAGGATGAAAATCAAAATCCTTAACCTGGTTTATGAAAGTCCTGCAAGATCCTGCCTAGCTCTCTAGCCTAACCTCCTTCTTCTTTCCCCCAAGGTTCTCTGTGCTCCAGCTGCAGAGGGTTCCTCTCAGTACACTCTCCAAGCTTCCTCATGTCTCAGGGTGTTTGCACATAGTGTTTCTTCTGCTTAGACTGCACTTCTGTACATTTCCCCTACTTTACCTTCTTAATTTCTACTCAACATTCAAATTTCTTCTGAAAGGTCCATTTTTGGTGGGTTATCTGTCTTGAATATCTTCCTCCCTGAAAAAAAGATCATGTCCCTTGATATATGAGGTCAGACAATTAAGATCACGAACTCAACCTAGAAAAAGTACTGTTAGCTTGGTGCAAAAGTAATTGCGGTTTAAAAGGTTAAAAATAATTGCAAAAACCGTAATTACTAAATACACAACTCAATGCTGAATATCACTACGCTCACCTCGAAGTACTCCCCTTGGGAAGCGATACACCGACGCCAGCACCTAGTCCACCCTTCAAAGCAATTTTGGAACTCTTTTTCTGGAATGGCCATCAGAGCTGTCGTTGTATTACCCATGATGTCCTGAATGTCATCAAAATGTCGTCCTTTCAATATTTCCTTTATCTTCAGGTAAAGAAAGAAGTCATTGGGGGCCAGATCAGGTGAGTAGGGAGGGTGTTCCAATACAGTTATTGGTTTACTGGCTAAAAACTCCCTCACAAGCAGTGCCGTGTGAGCTGGTGCTTTGCGGTGCAAGAGCCGTGAATTGTTGGCGAAAAGTTCAGGTCATCTAACTTTTTCATGTAGCCTTTTCAGCACTTCCAAATAGTAAAGTTGGTTAACTATTTGTCCAGTTGGTATAAATTCATAATGAATAATCCCTCTGATAACAAAAAGGTTAGCAACATCGTTGCAACAAGTTCACAAACTTAATTGTCACACCTCGTATATTATCACGGTTCCCTGTTTTTTTTCCTTGTTATTAACTCAGCTTTTAGTTATAGGTTTGTACACATTTTTAGATGAATATAAGCTGTGACGGGCCAGCCACCACGAGTCGATCAGTACCTGAATGGGGGAGTGGGAATGAAATAAAAGACACACACAAATGCTAATGCAGCCGGTCTTCAGTCATGCTGAAGCCCTGAGTTTATTATCTCTAACCAATATATACAGTTTGAGTACATGCAGTTAAACGAAGAAGATATGCATTATCTCAGTGAAAGTAAATCTTTCCAGCCTCAACCTTACTTTGACATAGAAAATACAAGGTCACTGAAACTCACAAAAGTAAATATCTCAAGGAGACAGAACCTACCAATTGTCCAGAAAGCCCTTAGTTTTCTGTGTCTGGGAACTGGCCGTTTTCACCACATTCCTCAGCAGCCGTTAGGCGCCTCTCAGATAAGGCAGAGACAATGTTATGGGGGCAGAAACCGAGCCAGTCTGCAAGGTTCAAGGCTGCAAGAAACCATGGCTCCCCACAATAAGCCCAGGACATAACCTATGTTTTAGTCACCACTTCATACCTAAAGACACATAGTAAACACTATGGGGATATGTTAAATGGGTGAACAGAACAAATGAATGAACAACAAATGTTGCTGTCCAAAAGGGGCCCCTAAGTGCTATGTGTTAATCTCTACTGAATTATGAATAAAATAATAAAATAGACAGATGGATGGCATATATATTTTTCCAACAAGTTCACCAGGATGAACAGGTTTTTAAAGCAGACAGAAGGAAAGTGTTACTGTTATTCTTACCATTTATTATTATTACAAATGAAAGCAAGTTTAGGGGTAAAAATAGGTTTGCCCTTTTTAGGGGATAGCAAGGGGACAGGCAGAATGTTGTTAATATGGAGGACTAAAACACAAAGTTAGGTGGGTTCACATTTTGGAAAACATTAAATGCTAGTTAAAGGGAATATAGCCCAGTGAGTCAAATGCCATGTATAAGCAAGTTAGAAAAACAAAAAAATACAATAGATTGCACTAGAAATAGAGAGCAGATGTGGTTAGTTGGTTTGAATTTGGCTGGTTTAAAATATGGTCACTTATTCATGACAGCCAAATACTGGAAACAACCCAGGTGTCCATCAAGAGAACAATGGTATATGTATATAGCAGAACAGACTACTACTTAGTAATAAAAGTGAACAGATTATTGATGAAAAAAAGTATTTGACAAAATTCAACACCCTTTCATGAAAAAACACTCAACAAACTAGAAATATAAGGAAAGTACCTCAACACAAAGGCCATACACGAAAAGCCTATAGTTAACATCATCCTCAGTGGTGAAAGACTTAAAAGCTTTTGTTCAAGGATCAAGAACAACAAAAGATGTTCACTGTTTTCACCACTTCTATTCAACATAGTCCTGGAAGATCTAACTGGAGCAAATAGGCAAGAAAAAGAAACAAAATGCACCCAAATTGGAAAGGAAGAAGTAAAATTCTAGCTGTTTATAGATAACATGATCGCATATTTAGAAATCCCTAAAGATTACACACACACACACACACACACACACACACACACACAAATTCTGTTAGCAATGTTGCAGTATGCAAAAATCAACACGTAAAGATCAGTTGTGTCTCTATACACTAATAATAAACAATATGAAAAGAAAATTAAGAAAACAACTCCATTTATAATAACATTAATAAACTATTTAAGAATAAATTTAACCAAGGAGGCAAGAGACGTCTACACTAAAAACTGCAAAACATTACTGAAAAAATTGAAAAAAAAACAAAAGGACATAAATGGAAAAACATCCCATGTTCATGGATTGGAAGACTTAATATTGTTAAAATGACAATACTGCCCAAAGGAATCTTCAGATTCAATATGATCCCTATCAAAATCCCAATGGAATTTTTTGCAGAACCACAAAAACCCATCTTAAAATACATGATATGATATGATATGATATGATATGATATGATATGATATATGATATGACATAATATAACACCAGGTGTTACATTAATTTTTGCTCCAAAAGACAGATTAGAGCTGGTTGTCTGGCTAGGTCTTATTTTTGGGGAAACACGGTATATAACCTCAAGGGATCCCAAATAGCCAAGGCTATCCTGAAAAAGAACAAAATTAGAGGTCTCCTACTTCCTAATTTCAAAACTTATTACAAAGCTATAATGCAAACAATATGGTGCTTGTGTAAAGACAGACATAAAGACCATGAAATAGCCCAGAAATAAACCCTCATATATACAGTGAAATGATTTTCAACAATCACAACAGTCTGTTCAACAATTGGTGCTAGAGAAACTGGATACACACATGTAAAAGAATGAAGTTAGACCCTTACTTACACTATATACAGAAAATAAAAATGATCGAAGACCTACATGTAAGACCTAAAGAAAAAAACACATGGGAAAAGCTTTATGATTTCTTGGAAATAACTTCACACCCATTAGGATGGCTACTGTAAAAACAACAACAACAACAACCAACATAAGTGTTGAAGAGAATGTAGAGAATTAGAACCCTGTGCATTGCTGGTAAGAATATAAAACAGTGCAGTCACTGTGGAAAAAAATATGGCAATTCTTCAAAAAGTTAAAAATAGAATTAATATATGAGCTTAGACAATTCAGTTCACAAACTTGTTGCAACGATGTTGCTAACCTTTTTGATATCAGAGGGGTTATTCATTACGAATTTGTACCAACTGGACAAACAATTAACCAAGTTTACTATTTGCAAGTACTGAAAATGCTGCATAAAAAAGTTAGACGACCTGAACTTTTCACCAACAATTCATGGCTCTTGCATTACGACAATGCACCAGCTCACACGACACTGTCTGTGAGAGTTTTTAGCCAGTACACAAATAACTGTACTGGAACACCCTCCCTACTCACCTGATCTGGCCACCAGTGACTTCTTTCTATACCCAAAGATAAAGGAAATATTGAATGGAAGACACTTTGCTGACATTCAGGACATCAGGGGAATATGATGACAGCTCTGACGGCCATTTCAGAAAAAGAGTTCCAACATTGCTTTGAAGGGTGGACTAGGCACTGGCATTGGTGCATAGATTCCCAAGGGGAGTACTTTGAAGGTGACCATAGGGATATTCAGCAATGAGGTATGTAGTAATTTTTCTAGGATGACTTCGCGAACTTAATTCTCAGACCTCATATGACCCAGCAATCTCATTTCTGAGTATATATAACCAAAATGATTTAAAACTGGAATCTCACAGAGATTTTGGTATGCTCATGTTCACAGCAGCAATATTTATAATAGTTGAGAGGTAGAATCAACCCAAGTACCCATGGATGGATGAATGGATGTATGGATAAACAAAAGGTGGTGGTGGTGGTGGTGGTGGTGGTGGTGGTGGTGGTGTGTGTGTGTGTGTGTGTGTGTGTGTGTATAAGTGGAATATTATTCCCTTAAAAGGGAAATTCTGTCATACGCTACCACATGGATGAACCTTGAGTATACATTATACTAAGTAAAATAAATCAGTCACAAGACAACTATTGTATGATTCCATGTATATGAGGTATCTAAACTAGCGAAATTCATAGAATCAGAAAGTAGAATGGTAGTTGCCAGGGCCTGAGGGGAGAAATGGGGAGTTGTTGTTTAATGGGTACAGAGTTTTACATTTGCAAGATGAAAAAGTTCAGGAAATTTGTTGCACAATTTGAATATACTTAACACCACTGAACTACAAACTTAAAAATGATTAAGACGGCAAATTTGTTATGTGGTTTTTTTTCACAATTAAAAAAATGAATTTACTAATAATTCAGAGAGCAAGTTAGCTGAATCTCAAAAATCATGGATCTAGCTCAAAACATTACTCTGAGTGAAAGAAGGCTTACACAAAAGAATGCATACTATATATTTGACCCCCTTTCCCCTCTTCTACTATCCTCCCTCTCCCCTTAAACTCTGGTAATCGCTACTGTTGTCTGTATCTGAGTTTTTGTGTTTGTCTTGTTTGTTTATTGCTTTCAGTTTTATATCCCACATACGAGTGAAATCATATGATTCTGTCTGACTTATTTTCCTTAGGGATTGATTGGGGAGAATCAAAGAGACCTTTATGGGGTGATTGTGATATTCTAGCTCTCAATAGGGGTTGGGTTATACAGGTATTACATTTTGTCAAAAGTCCTCAAGCATTATAGTTAAGGTCAGTGGTTGTCAATATGTAAATTTTACCTCTTAAAAAATAAACAAATATTGAAGTTTAGTTAATGATATACATGCATTCTGAGGAGTAAAATGCACTATCTGCAAATTACTTTGAAAAGCATTAAAATAAGATAGATTGGTCGATGGATAGAAGAATGAATTGATGTTTAGACATATGATAATGCAAATATAGCAACATATTAATTGGGGACTATAGGTGGCCGGTATATAGATGCTTATTGTATAATTCTTTGAAGATTTTCCTCTATAAACGTTTTCTTAATTAAATGTTGGAAAAAGTCATTTCCTTATAGCTTTCAGTTGTTTTACCTTGCTATATTCTATACTCCACTGGAAGTCCACTGAGGGTTGGGACTGTGTCTTACCTCTGCATTCCTGACATCTAGCATACTTGCATATAGTAGGTATTTTTAAATGTATATTGCATAAACAAATCCTAAGATGAATGATTAGTAAATGACTTTTTACTAATTTAATTTACAAGCAATTTCCTTGGTTCCTATAAGTATTATTCACTGCCTATTACTTGTCAAGAACTGTTACATATGAGGTCTGACAATTAAGTTCGCGAGCTTGTTTTAACGACGTTGCTAACCTTTTTTGATATCACAGGGATTATTCATTATGAATTTGTACCAACTGGACAAACAGTTAATCAAGTTTACTATTTGCAAGTGCTGAAAAGGCTGCATGAAAAAGTTAAACGACCTAAACTTTTTGCCAACTATCCGTAGCTCTTGCTTGACAACAATGCACCAGCTCACATGGCACTATCAGTGACGGAGTTGTTAGCCAGTAAACAAATAACTATATTGGAACACCCTCCCTACTCACCTGATCTGGCCCCCAATGACCCCAATGACTTCTTTCTTTACCCCAAGATAAAGGAAATATTGAAAGGAAGACATTTTGATGACATTCAGGACATCAAGGATAATATAACAGCTCTGATAGCCATTCCAGAAAAAGAGTTTCAACATTGCTTTGAAGGGTGGACTAGGCACTGGTGTTGGTGCATAGCTTCCCAAGGGGAGTATTTCAAAGGTGACCATTGTGATATTCAGCAATGAGGTATGTAGCACTTTTTCTAGGATAAGTTCATGAAGTAAACTGTCGGCCCTTATACTTTCCCACATTGCCTCAAGTTTCAAACTGACCTATGGTTTATGTCAATTAAATTTTACAAGTAAAGCAACTGGGACTCTGAGAAGTTAAATAATTTACCCAATTACTGAACCAACAAATGAAGGAGTTGGGAATCAGTTCCTATCTGACTCCAAAATCCATGCTCTGAACCACTTTAGACTGCAAACTGTTTCTGAACAGTAAGTAATTCGTGTTTCCTGATTCTTATGTGCTATGCACTGCACTAGGCACTGAGAAAAGAGGGGGAAAAAAAGGTCCATGGACACGGAGGAAGACACAAATGTGTGGCAGGTAAATGTATGTGTCTAGATAAGTCCTCATACCACACATACTGCACATAAAATCTTTCATGAAAGTTTCAGGGAACTGTGTAGGAATGATTGAATTATGTGCCCTCTCACTACACACACACACACACACACACACACACACACACACACACACGCACACACACACACGCTTCCCAAATAACAGCTTTCATCAGCCATGAAAATCAAAGAAAAAGCAGCCTTCTCTCCTCTAGCTATTCTGGAGCCTTTGGGGCTGGCACTGGAGTGCATTCTTTTGCAAACGATTGCTTTGCCTCAGGAGAGAGATTAATTGGTTTCCATGGTCAGCTACTTTCTTAAGAGAAAAATCTGTCAAGAGAGGAGAATAGAGAAAGCAAAATCTTATGTGTGCATCTTTTTTCAAAGCAGTATTGAGTACTTTGAATGAAAAATTCTGTGTGACAAACTTCTTATTCAGCTTATCCTTCAGAAAAAGGAACTTCGAACTTGGAATCTGGTCTGTTACCTTCTGAAGCCTCTAAATGGGTAGTTTTCTCAAATTACAATACATTTTGTTATAATAAATTATAACAGCTAGAATTTATTGAGCATTTCCCACAGGCCAGTCCCTATACTACAGGTTTTTTCATGACTTAGCAATGTAATTGTCACAAGAATATTATGAGGAATGCACTATTATTATTAATCCCATTTTACAAATGGGGATGTTTCAGAAAGGTTAAACAACTTGCCCAGTATCACAGGCCAAGGAGGTAGAGCCTGTGCTCCACCTAGCCCTATTGGATTTCAGAGTTCATGTGCTCAACTGTTCTACTATAATTTATTCTCATCCTATAGGAAGAAGAAAACCAGAGAGTCACCCTAACAGAATATTAAGCAATAGCAAGCAAACTTCAGCCAGGAGAAACATCTTAGATTCCCCCAATCTTTCTTCCCCTACCCCCATTCTACCCTACTGCTCCCCTTCCTACAGTCCCCCTACCCCATGTTAAGGACACAGCAAGAAGACTGCGCTGTTGGAAAGCCAGGAAGAGAACTCTCACCAGAACCCCATCATGCTGGAATCCTGATCTCGGACTTTCCAGGATCTGTAACTGTATGAAATAAACATCTGTTATTTAAGCCACTCAGTCTGTGGGATTTTGGTATAGCAGCCTGACCTAAGACAAATGTTTCCATCAGAATTTATTCATTCAGCGATTCTCTATTACAGGAGTTTTGTTCAATAGGGAATTTTTATTAACCAATGGTATGCACTATAACAGAAAAGCTGGAAAAACCAGAAACAGTGCCCAATACCTGTATCATCTTTGTATTTATTTAGAAATGTATAGATCTCTTATGTCTACCACTGATTTTCAGTTTAAAAGTGAACATACCTGTTATTATTTGTCTTGTTGATGACAGCCATTCTAACTAGTGTGAGGTGATATCTCATTGTGGTTTTTATTTGCATTTCTCTGATGGTTAGTGATGTTGAGCATTTTTTCATACGTCTATTTGCTATTTGTATGTCCTCTTTGGAGAAATGTCTATTCAGGTCCTCCACTCATTTTTTTAATTGGGTTGTTTGTTTTTCTGTTGTTGAGTTGTATGAGTTCCTTTGATATATTGGATATTAGCCCCTTGTCCAAGGTTTTGTTTGCAAAATCTTCTCCCATTCGTTTGGTTGCCTCTTTATTTTGTCAATGGTTTCTTTTGCCATGCAGAAGCTTTTTAGTTTGATATAGTCCCATTCATTTACTTTAGCTTTTACTTCCCTTGCCTTTGAAGTCAAATTCATAAAATCCTCTTTGAACCCCAAGTCCATAAGTTTAGTACCTATGTTTTCTTCAATGCAGTTTATTGTTTCTAGTCTTACATTTAGGACTTTGATCCATTTTGAGTTGATTTTGGTACACAGTGACAGGCTGTGGAGAAAAAGGAACCCTCGTATATTGTTGGTGGGAATACAAACTGGTGCAGCTGCTATGAAAGGCAGTGTGGAGGTTCCTCAAAAAATTAAGAATAAACATGGAAACAACAAAGTGTCCTTCCATAGATGATTGGATAAAGAAGATGTGGTATATATACACAATGGAATACTATTTTGCCATAAGAAAAGATGAAATAGTGCCAGTTGTGACAACTTGGATGGATCTTGAGATTATTATGCTAAGCAAAATAAGTCAGACAGAAAAAGTAGAGAACCATATGATTTCACTGATACGTAGTATATAAAACTGTAAACAACAAAGGAACAAGACAAGCAAATGAAGAAACAAAAACTCATAGACACAGACAATAGTTTAGTGGTTACCAGAGGGTAAGGGAGGATGGGGGTTCTAGAAGAGGGTAAAAGGGATCACATATACAGTGATGAAAGGAGAACTGACTCTGGGTGGGCAACACACAATATGATATACCGTGTTTCCCTCGAAAATAAGACCTAGCCGGACAATCAGCTCTAATGCATCTTTTGGAGCAAAAATTAATATAAGACCTGGTCTTATTTTACTATAAGATTGGGAATATAATATAATACAATATAACATAATACCAGGTCTTATATTAATTTTTGCTCCAAAAGATGCATTAGAGCTGATTGTCTAGTTAGATCTTATTTTTGGGGAAACATGCTACTCCGAAAATAAGCCTCAGTTAAAATCATCAGCCAGACAGAGACGCATTTAGTACATTATGACGATGTTCAAGAAGAGGGCATTACTATTTGAATAAATGTAGATTGTTACACATGAAAAAATAAGACATCCCCTGAAAATACACCCTAATGTGTCTTTTGGAGCAAAGATTAATATCAGACCCAGTCTTATCTTCGGGGAAATATGGTATAAAACCCGGTCTTATTTTTGGGAAACACGGTAGATGATGCATTACAGAACTGTATACCTGAAAGCTATGTAACTTTACTAACAATTGTCACCCCAATAACCTTTAATTTTTAAAAAAAAAAGTGAATGTACCTATAGCCAAAACAATCTGTGGTGTTTTTTTTAATTAAAATTTATTTGGGTGACAATGGTCAACAAAACGACATAGATTTCAAGTGTAAAATTCTATAACACAGCTATATATTGCATTCTATATATTGCATTATGTGTTCACCCCCCACAGTCAGTTCTTCTTCCATCACCATATATTTGACCCCTTTACTCTCTTCTACCATCCTCCCTCCCCCCTTACCCTCTGGTAACCACTAAACTGTTGTCTGTGTCTATGGGTTATTATTTCTTTATTTGCTTGTCTTTTTCCTTTGTTGCCTTCAGTTTTATATCCCACGTGAGTGAAGTCGTATGGTTCTTCACTTTTTCTGTCTGACTTATTCCACTTAGCATAATGATCTCAAGATCTATCCATGTTGTCACAAATGCACTATTTAATCTTTTATTAACCAAAACAATCTTGATAAAGAACACATTGGAGGACTCACACTTCACAGTTTTGAAACCTACTACAGAGCTATAGTAACCAAGACATTGTAGTGCTGGCACAGGATAGATATATCGATCAATGTAATAGAATTGAGTCCAGAAATAAATCTACATATCTACAGTCAATTTGTTTTCAATGAAGGTGCCAAGACCATTCAATGGGGAAATGAATAGTGTTTTTAACAAATGGTTGTCAGACAACTGGATATCTTGCTCAAAAGAATGACATTAGGCCATGCACCACACACAAAAGTTAATTCAAAATGGATCACAGACCTACATGTATGAGGTAATACTATAAAATTCGTAGAAGAAAACAAGGGAGTAAATCTTCATGGCCTTGGGTTATACAATGGTTTTATTATACAACACCAACAAGTTTACGTGACAAAAGAAAACTTAGATAAGTAAAACTTCATCAAAACTAAAACCTTTTGTGCTTCAAAAGACATCAGCAAGAATATGAAAAGTAAACTCACACAATAGAAAAAAAGTATTTGCAAATCATATTTCTAATCAGGGACTTTAATCCAGAATACCAAGGGTGCCAAAAAAATGTATACAAGTGGACACTTTGGTTAATGTTGCTCAAGCAATAGTTTGCCATAATCAGAAGTGTCTGGATGCCTATGGTAATGACTTTGAGCACCTCTTATAATTGCAGAAGTCACACATGACTTGTATGCATCTTTTGTGATCAGTACATATTGAGTATAACAATTTTAATACAGTTTACCTTTCTTAAAATGTGTATAATTTTTTGGCACCCTCTGTATATACAGAATTCTTACTACTCAGCAATAAAAAGATAAATAAACCAAACAAAAAGATGATCAAAGAGCCTGAGTAGGCATTTCTCCAATAAAAAAAGACATAAAAGTATCCAAGAAGTGCATGAAAAGATGTTTAACATCATTAGATGTCAAGAAAATTCAAAACAATACTGAAATACTACATCGCACCCTCTAGAATGGCTGGACTCAAGAATACAAATAATAACAAGTGTTGGCAAAGATACAGAGAAACAGATCCTTCATATGTTGTTGGTGGAAATATAAAATGGTGACATCACTTTGGAAAAATGTTTGGTACTTCCTCAAAATGTTAAACAGAGAGTTACCATATGACCCAGAAATCCCACTCCTAGGTATATAACCAAGTGAAGTGAAAACATATGTACACTCAAAAACTTATACATGAATGTTCATAGCAGCATTAATAATGTCACAAAAGTAGAAATAAGCTAAATGTCCATCAGTTGATGAATGGATAAATAAAATGTGGTATGTCCATACAAAGGAACATTATTCATCAGTAAAATGAAGGACTGATACCTGCTGCAAAATGGATTAACCTTGAAAACACGCTAACTGAAAGAAGCGAGTGACAAAGAACCACGTATAACATTTATACCGAATGTCCAAAAGAGGTAAATCCACAGATGATGGGAGTTGTTGGCTGATGGCTAAGGAGTACGGAGTTTATTTGGGGCTAGTGAAAATGTTCTAAGATTAAACTATGGTGGTTGCACAATTCTGTGAATATACTAAAAACCACTGAACAGCACATTTTAAATGAATGAATTTTATGGTATGTAAATATACAAGGATTGATCAAAAAATATGGTGAATGTTTAAATTTTTAAAATTACAATAAAAAACACATTGCCATTAATCCCCTTCTAAATATGCCCCCTCACTTTGAACACACTTATCCCATCATTCTTGTCAATTTCTGAAGCAGTTCTGGAAGTCCTCGTTTGTGTCTTTAGTTATGCTGTTGTAGCTGCCTCAATGTCCTGACTCGATTCAAAACGTTTATCTTTCATGGTCATTTTGACTTTAGGGAAGAGCCAGAAGTAGCACGGTGTCAGAGCTGGTGAATACGGTGGATGAGGACACACCATAATGTTTTTATTTGACAGAAATGGCTGTACCAGAAGCAATGTGTGACACGGAGTGTTGTCATAATGGAGGATGAAACTGTTTATCCATTTCTCAGGCTATTTTCTATGCACATCATTTCTTAAACACTCTAATAAGCCCTTATCATATTCAAAGTTCACCATAGTTTTCCTGGGTATAAACTCAGCATACACAATTCCATCAAGGTTAAAAAACACAATTTAACATCAGCTTGATGCTAATTGATTGACGAGCTTTTTTTGCACCAGGACAACTGGGTGATTTCCATTGAGAACTCTGAACCTCGGTCTCAGGATCATAATCATACACCCAAGTTTCATCTCCCATGATGACATGTCTTCAAAAGTTTGAATCTGAAGCAGCACGATCACGCAACTACAATGAAATTAACAAATGATCTTGCTTTTGTCGACAGTCAAAATGCATGGAGCAAATTTCACACTCACTCCCCTCATGTTCAAATGTGTTGCTAAAATGCTTTGAACAGAACCATAAGAGATGTTCAGATCCTCAGCAATTTCCCTAATAGTCAATCACCTGTTTGATCGAATCATTTTCTTACTCTTTCAATATTCTCTTTGATATTGAAGGATGTCCTGATGTCTCCTCATCTTCAATAGATTCACAATCATTACAAAATCACTCAAACCACTTGTAAACCATCTTACTGCAGCATCACCATAAAATAACTTTAACATTTCATGTGTTTCTTTAGTACTTTTTTGCAGTTTGAAACAAAATTTCATGTTAATGCTATGTTCGTGATCCATGATTTACGGCACACTTAAAAACACACCTTCTCTCAACTGTAGCTCACACCCAACCGACTGCATTGAACAAGTTGAAACTTGTCAGACATTGTCACTAAGTTTTGATGCTCCGCTTCTCATATTGAATATCCCTGCCTTTCCATTGGATGGCACCTGGCAGCTACATTCACCATATTTCCTGATCACACCGCAAAGATTTGAAAAAAAGAATAAAAGTGAAAATACACTAAAGTTTTCTTTACTTCTCATTTTTCTTGTCACTTAATCTTTAAATAAATTAGACCTGAGCTCATTTTTCAAAAATCTCATATTGTCTGTCACATTTAATTGACTTATCTTTTGTCACAATAAGGCATAGAATAAATGAACACTAAGTGACAAGCTAATTTTTAGAGAAAAGAAACTGTGATTACAAACATGCTAATTCTTTATCACTGTACAAAACTGAATAGGACATATCCTCAACTGAAGGAAGTATATTTTGAATTATACCTGAATATAGTTGACTGGAAATGGAAAATACTTGGAGGTTATCTTATGTTACAAAAAAATGCATGTATACCCTTTGGAAAATATAGCCCTAAACACCCTTAAAATTTTCTTTTAGGAAGAATTAATTATCCATAGCCATGGTGCACCACAACCTAAATTAAGATAGCCTTAATAGAAGTCCTCTTTCTCCTCTTCATCTTTTACTTCCTCCTCTTCCTTCTCAGTAACTGCCACTTATGGAGTGCTTGCTATGTTCTTTAAGAACAACATCTCAGGGGATCAAATATATGGTGATGGAAGGAGAACTGACTCTAGGTGGTGAACACACAATGCAATATATAGATAATGTATTATGGAAAGGTACACTTGAAATTTATATAATTTTACTAACCAATGTCACCCCAATAAATACAAAGGATACCACCTCATAATCTCATTCTGCAACTGCCAATGAGGTAGGTACCATTATCATCAGCATTTTACTGAGGAGGTGCAATTCACCTCACTGCCTAAATTCACACAGCTATTAAATGACAAAATCTAGAGTCAATCCCAGACCAAATGACTTCAAAATGAATGTTTTTAGCCACTGCCTTTCCTGAAAGGAATGGGGTAGCAATGCATTTGGGCAAAGTTACTAGTTCTATTGTCATTACAAAGACGTGCAATGAATATTTCATCTGTAGGGAGTGAATCGGATAAAATCTATTCACATTCTGTGACTTACACAGGTCCAAAAAGCCTTCTTGCTATCTCTGGTATTTAGCCCATTTGCTTCTGTTTTACTAATTTTGACTAATTTTTTCCATGTGCATGGAGAATGTCTCCTTCCCGGGCCCAGCTAACCATGTCCTTACCTTTCTTCATTTTGTACCTTAAAGAAACCTTGTCCAAAAAAGATTTTGTGAAACAGATCACCCTACTCTGCCAGCACTACCCTAAATCTGAGTGTTTACCCAGACTTTGCATTTATTAAATAGTATAGTGGTTAGAAAGATGGGCTTCGGAGCTCAACCACCTGGATTTGAATCTTCATTCTCACAATCAATAACTTTATAACCTTTGGGTGAGGTACTTAAAATTATTTGTTAGGTCTCCCACCTGTGAAATGAGTATAGCAGTAGCACCTACATCATTGAACCGGGTGTTGTGGTGATCAAATGTCTTATTCATATAAAGCATGCAACACAGCATCTGGCATATTGTAAGAGCTAATTAAATTGTAGCTATTATTAACTTACCTTAAAGAGGTTTTTTATTCTTTATCCCCTATATTCTGCATTTTCTCATCCCCTTGGTCTTCTGTCCTTCAACCTTCCCAGGAACCATGCAACCCAGTATAAATGCAGCAGCAACTAAGGAGAACAAAGGATCAGCTTTTCTCCCTGTGTTGAGAGAAGTACACTGGGAACATTCACTCATGCTTGATAAAGAAGACACTGACCAGAACGACGAAGATGTCCATTAAGCAAATGTGCTGTCCTGCAGCTGTTGCTTTCAAGGCAAGGGATGGTGGATTCTTCGATTAGCATAGGGCATTAACCAGACAAAGAAAATGATAGAGATGGCTCCCTAACATTAAGACCATGAGAAAAATGCTTCTCAAGTTTTCTCCTGACCCTGACAATTTTCCTGTGGTTGAGGTAATTGAACTTTACTTAATTCCAGAGTAAAATATTTCAAAGTGGCATCTCCCCTCCCACACTCAGAATGCATTATCTAGAGTAGACTGATGATCCTTGCTGTACTTTTGATAAATTCCCCAGTCAGCAGAAGTAATGTTAATGAAACATGAAGAGTCAACATTAATTAGAGTTAATGAAAAATTAAAACTCTCTTCTCATTACTATGTGTGTCTGACATTTTGCCCTCACTGAAATATACAAGAAAACTAATTAATGAGTTTAATGCTGCACTTTCCTTTTACTTCATTCTTGAAATGGATTTAGCAAAGACTGTCAACAAGTCCAAATCAAATATTCTCATCTTGAGGGCATTTTTCAGCATGGAATTCCTACCTGGGATTTATCCATTCCCATGTAAGTAATGCCCAAGGTGGGGTGGGAAACACATGTATGGTAGGATAGCTATGGCCTAGAAAGTCACTCTGTCTACATACTAAAGGGAAGTCCTTTCCTATCTTCTGCAGAATTATTGTCATCGTTTCATCCATTTACTTACAATCTCCATGAGAGTACACTGGAAATATTTAACAAAAATGCAATTTTTAAAATTCTTTGTTTAAAGAAATCCAAGATATTTTGCTGAGTGAAGCAGAAGAGTGAAAGGATTTTCTCTAGACTTTTTTTCTACTTTATCAATTATGTACTCCAGCATGATTTCTGTTATGGTTATTAAGAGAATTCCACTGAGGATACTAAGATTATAGTAATCACCAATAGGTTAATGATTCTATTACTATATGTTTCTATTACAAAGAGAGTTATAAATATACTCAGTTAATAATCACAAAAACAATTCTCTAAATATAATCTAAACACATATTCCTTTCGGGCCATTCCTCACTGACCATATGTCATGTTTATTTAGGGGGCAAAAAAAAGTACAGCTTAGCAAGCAAGAAACAACTATTTACTTGTAAACTTCTTTATCTTAATTGTTTTTATAATTTTATCTATTCTTCTTCTTTGGGCATATCTTAATTCATTTGTATTCTCTTCTTCAATTATTTTTACTGACCTTTTGTTGTCCGTGTGGCTCATTTGCATTCATCCCTAATTTATCCTAAACACATTTCTATTTTTATATTCTAATCTTCCTGTTCTTCATTAATGGTTTCTTGTGTCAAATAAAAACAAATCCAGACTTACGTAAGAATAAACTTTTTACAAGAAGACTAATGCAGTAAGGATAATGCTCCAACTTCACGATCTGCAAGTGTCTCAAAATCAAACAGAAAAAGGCTTCTATAGGGAGGAATAATCAAGGCAAACAAGAACTCTTGAGGAGAAATTAGTCAAAGGAGTGATAGTGAGCAGACAGCCTGTTCAGGGTGGTCTGACAGGGAATGTTTCTCACTGTGGTTAGCCCATTTCAATTCTATGGATGTGCTGTGTATTAGGGTTCTCCAGAGAAGAAAAACCAATAGGAGTATTTAGAGAGCGACAGATATTTTAAGGAATTGCCTCACATAATTGTAGAGGCTTTGTAAGCCTGAAATCTTCAAGGTAGCCAGGGCAGGATGCAGACCCAGGGAAGAATTACAGTTCATGCCAAAGGCAGTACTCTAGCAGGATTCCTTCTTGCCCAGGGGAGGTCACGCTCTGTTCTACTAAGGCTTCAATTGACTGAATAAGCCCCACCACATTATGACCGGCAATCTGCTTTACTCAGTCTAATAATTGAAATGTTAATCTCATCCAAGAACGCCTTCAGAGAAACATCCAGAACAACTTTTAACCAGCCCAGCCCAAGTTGACACATAAAATTAAGCATCACATGCTCTTAAGGGGGAATATTTTATATTTTAGTGCTTGTTCAGACTTGGGGGAAGCCAAAGACTTGGGGGGAGCCCACGGAGAAAAAAAAGTCTTGATTAAAATTTAGGCAAGATAAAGCAGAGGGTTAGAAATGTACATTGTGAGCACTTGAACATGTGTTTTTCTTCAAACTTCAGTTTCCTGGATATGTTTGTCAGATTCAATACAAGCTGAGTAAGTACTTAAAAAGACCAGATGTTTACTGTCAGAATTAACAATTCTAGCTTCATCTCCTGACATTAAATAAAAGCTCTGGAAGAGTTCACTGGGGAACTATTTTGAAGGGAAGTTATTTCAGAAGGTTAAAGAAATTAAAACATAAATAGATGTTTCAAACATTCAATCAAAGGAAAAGGCTCGAAGAGTTTCAAAGATCCCATAAACTAGTAGTGATATCAGATGTCACATTTCCTTGAGGATCAAAATGCTTACACATTCGACAGTTGTGTCTTTACCATAGGCTGGCACTGTACAAAGCGATGACAATTCACATAAGGCTGAACACCTGGAGACTCTTCCCTGATACTATAGACATTACAATAACAGTAGAGAGAGAGAGAGACATAAGTATGTCACACAACTCCGTGTCATTTGACTGCCACAAAAATTTAAGTTGCTTACTTTCCTGTATATGTGTGTAAGCATGTATATAAAGACATAAAATATATGCCACCAATTGTTTTATCTTGCAAGTCATTCAAGGTGTCATCAGTATAAACTCTTAACTTTGAATTACAAAACTGTTCACAAAGCTGGAAGAAAAAAAACTGTTCTTTCTTTTAATTATATCTTTCCTGTCTTTAATTATATGAGCTTTCATATCCTTTGCCTAGAATACATTTTTAGATGACTGTGTTGTATTTGTCATACAAAGAAATGTTATATAACCATTTAAAATTACCTTTAAATATGTAATGAACCAAAAATATATGTATGATACATTGTTTAATGTATAATGAGAGAGAGAGAGAGAGAGAGAGAGAGAGAGAGAGAGAGAGAAAGAAGAAGATGAAGATAGAAAAGGAGGGAGGAGGGAAAGATGGAATATATACATATATATATATATATATATATATATATATATATATATATACACACATACACTCTGTTCTTTTACATTTAGATACCTTCTGGAAAGATATATTCTAAAATATTAGCAGTCATTAAGAAGCAGTGGTGAATTATAGGCAAATTATTCTAGCATTTAGAAAAGTCTAGAATACACATAAACATTTCTTTAATGTCTTAAAAATTAATTAAAACGATGTTATGAAGAGCATAAAACTATTTTTATTGAATTACTTAAGATTATTTAACCTTTAGTTAATGCTGGACATTTAATTTGTTTTGAATATTTGATATAATAAATGTGATACATGTTATAATTGATATAATATTCTAGAATAACCACCTTTGTAACTAAATTCTAAAACTACATAAAATGAACTCCTTAGGATACAATCTTAGAAGTTATTTTACTAGGTCAAAGTTTATATTTATTTTTAAGGTCTCTCATGTATATTGCCAAATTGCTTCTTAGAAGGTGGACGCAATTCACATTCCCAGTAGTGGTATATGAGAGTCAATCATCACTGGGAAGTATTCTTCCCGCTTTGATATTTACCTTTTCATTATTTTTATGATTTTTTTAATATACAGTATTTTTTATTTTTGTGTAGATAAGGAAATTTATCTCTTCTTTCATTATTTTCAACAATATTTTACGAGTCAAAAAATTAGATTAAAATATTTACCTAAATTTTTCTATTTGGTATGGTGTGAAAGTAAAGCTAATTAAGCTGCTAATCTGTTTTGAATTTATTTTAGTCAATTTTTCAAATGGATTTGGTGGTTGCCAGAGGGTAAGGGGGGTGGGGGGTGGGGGGTGGGAGCTGAGGGTAAGGGGGATCGAATATATGGTGATGGAAGGAGAACTGACTCTGGGTGATGAACACACAATGGGATTTATAGATGATGTAATACAGAATTGTACACCTGAAATCTATGTAATTTTACTAACAATTGTCACCCCAATAAATTTAATAAAATTAAAAAAAAAATTTTTCAATCACTAACAGTGTGTTTACTTAACTTGATTTGCATAAATCCTCACTTACACCTGCATGTTAGAACTTGGGAAATGTCAGGCACTGAAAAATTGGGGTCTGGCCATGCTGAGCCCATAATCCCACAAGGCAACATTTGACTGTAATTGAGTAGCTGCTGTACTCTTAGATTGGACATGCATCTTTTTAAATTTTCATTAAATTTATTGGGGTCACATTGGTTGGTAAAATTATGTAAGCTTCAAGTGTACAATTCTATGATACATCATCTTTATATTGCATTGTGTGTTCACCACCCAGAGTTAGTTCTCCTTGCATCACCATACTTTTGACCCCCTTTACAACTTCTTCCACCACCCTCCCTCCCCCGGAACCTCTGGTAACCACTAAACTGTTAAGTCTATCAGTTTTTGTTTGTTGTTCATTTGTTGCTTTCCATTTTATATCCCACATCTGAGTGAAATCATATGGTTCTCGACTTTTTCTGTCTGACTTATTTTGCTTAGCATAATAATCTCAAGATCTATCCAAGTTGTCACAAATGGCACGATTTCATCTTTTCTTATGGCCAAGTAATATTCCATTGTGTATATATCCCACATCTTCTATTGAAGGACACTTCGGTTGTTTCCATGTCTTGGCTACTGTAAATAAAGCTGCAGAGAACATCGGAACACATATATCTTTATGGATGTTTTCGGATTTTTTGGGTAGATATCCAGCAGAGGGATTGTTGGGTCATATGGTAATTCTACTCTTATTATTTTGAGAAACCTCCACACTGCCTTCTATAGTGACTGCACCAATCTACATTCCCACTAACAGTGTATGAGGGTTCCTTTTTCTCTACAACCTCTCCAATACTTGTTATTACTTGTCTTGTTGATGATACCCATTCTAACAGGTGAGAGGTGGTATCTCACTGTGGGTTTTTTTGTTTGTTTGTTTGTTTGTTTTAAGTATTTTTTTCCAGGACCCATCAGCTCCAAGTCAAGTAGTTGTTTCAATCTAGTTCTGGAGGGCACAGGTCACAGTGACCCATGCGGGTATCGAACCCATCAACCTTGTTGTTAAGAGCACCACACTCTAACCAACTAAGCTAATCGTCTGCTCCCTCTTATTGTGGTTTTGATTTGCATTTCCCTAATAGCTAGTGAAATTGAATATTTTTTCATACACCTGTTGGCCGTTTGTATGTTTTCTTGGGAGAAGTGTCTGTTCAGGTCCTCTGCCCATTTTTAATTGGATTATTTGTTTTGTTGTTGTTGTTCAGTTGTATGCGTTCTTTATAAATTTTGGATTTTAGCTCCTTATGGGAGGTGTTGTTTGCAAATATCTTCTCCTATTTGGTTGGTTGTCTCTTTGTTTTGCTAATAATTTCTTTCACTGTGCAGAAGCTTTTCAGTTTGGTATAGTACCATTCATTTATTTTAGCTTTTACTTCCCTTGCCTTTGAGGTCAAATTCATAAATGCTCTTTGAACCCAAGGTCCATAAGTTTAGTACCTATGCTTCTATGCAGTTTATTGTTTCAGGTCTTATATTTAGGTTTTTTGATATACTTTGAGTTAATTTTGGTATATGGTGACAAATAGCAGTCTAGCTTCATCCTTCTGCATGTGGCGTTCCAATTTTCGCAGCACCATTTATTTAAGAGAATACTTTTTTTGACACAATTCAAATGTCACTTTCTCTGAGAAGATTTCCTTTATCTCTGCTCAGTCAGTTCATTGTTCCCTAATCCCTGTTTCCATAGCACTTTGCATACAGAAATATTAATTTCTTTTCATGTTAGGTTTAATTTTTTTTGTTTACTCATATTTCTCTCCCACCAAATTATGAGCTGCTTAAGAATAGCAACCGTGTCTTTTGAGTTTGCAAATTAGAACCTAGCACAGTGTCTGCTGATATATTTAAAAAATATATATGGAAGAACGGAGGGAAAGTGGAAGGGAGGGAGAGAGGGAGGGAGGGAGGGAGGGAGGGAGGGAGGGAGGGAGGGAGGGAGGAATCAGTGTGTCCTGTAATTGAACAGTATGTTGCTTAGATATTTGCAATTTTTTATCATAATCATAGATTACAGAGCAGCTGTTGTCTTGAATTTTGCTAGTCACCATGGAAGGAGGAAAAAATATGTTTATGGGTCTCACACAGAAATTAAATGTTGGAATCAGAAGGGAGGCTTGTTATGTCCACTCACAATCCATTGGCAAAGGTGGTCTTCAGCACATATCAAATCACAAAGGAAACAAACAAAAAAAATGCAATCCTACCATTTGCCTGGAATGAAAGAGCCAGTAAGCAGCACTAATGACTGCTACACTTGACAACCAACAATAAATGTTCTTGAATTCAGAAAGCCATCTTTTGTATCACTGGAAAACATATGTCTAATAGTCATAAGAAAAATTGTAGGGAAGGAATTAATCATGGAACACTATATCAAATTCAATCTAAAACATGTCTTTTCTACAGCACTCTAAAGTAATATTTTAATATTCTCCATCTAATTTTCATTATGATCCTTTTAAAAATCTCATGCTTTTAATTCCAGTTGTTGCTAATTTTTTTGCCCACTAACTTCATTAGAATTTTCAAATGTAGTCTAAAATTTCCAAAAAATATTGTTGTGGGATTATTACAGAGCAAGGGTAAAACACTAATATTGTAATTTGACACCACTCTAACAAGCAGTTAACCTATTCTCCTTTGCATCAGATACTAATTTCAATTGCTCTACTCTAAATTAACTGTTTAGGGCTTAATTTTCACAAAGCTGTATTGGAGTCTGCCCTACTTAAATTGCCTTCATATATACAGCTGTTAAATGGGGGTAGAGAAGGGTTAGTATAGTAGATAAGATCATAGAAATCAAATCCCAGAGAGTACAATTCATATATCTTCCCCCCACTAATGGTACCATACCCGATAATGGAGATAGGAAAAGCACCTTCCATAAACAATTTTACAAACATGATAATAGCAATGGGCAGTACGACACAGTGGGAAGAGTTCTACTCTTGGATCTAGAAGACTTGATTTTAGTCTCCACCCCTCTGATTACCAGCTGTACAATTCTGAAATCTTCTCAAACCTTTTGAAGCCTGTTTTCTCTTCTGTGAAATGGGGCTATTAAGATATAATCTACCTCACTCTTAGTATTCTTTAAAGACTCATATGTATACAAAGGATTTTTTGAAAGTATAAAACATAAATGTAATGCTATTATTAGCTACATACTCTTAAGCGCAAACCTCAGAAAACACTTAGGATGCTAGGTATTAGATTCCATAATGCTCCTCAATATTTTAAGAAAAGAGAATGATGTTAGTTTATAACTTATTTAAAATCACAAACCAAATAATGAATCTATTTTGTATGATATTGTTGTGGTAGACACATAGCACTATGCATTTGCCAAAACCTATAGAAATTTACAATACAAAGAGTGAACTTTAATGTATACAGACATTTAAATTATCATTTAGTAACTCAGTAGATCTCAGAATGAAACACAGAGTGTGACAGAACAATCCAACTGAAGGAGTTGGGGTGAAAGGTACCTACTTTGGTAACTTTGCCAATGAGTGCAGAATACAAGACAAGAGGCAAAATACACAACACTGTACTCTAGTTGACTGTTTCCCTTGGGGGTACACATCAATAATTCTGAAGTCACTGTACACGTATGCATACTGGGATTGCACAAATAAGTGAATGGTGGATGGTGCAAGTCAGGTTTCTCAGTGTTGAAGTGGGAAGTTACAGATAAACTAAAGGGAAAAGCTAGAATGAACCATAAGATACAGGAATAGAATTAGAGACATTAGAATGAACTCATGTTTAGATTAATACAGACACTGATCAAAAAATTAGACATAATCATTAATACATGTGTATACATGGGTTGGGATAAATATATTTCCAAGTTCTCTTCACTGAGAAGACCTAGAAGCAATGACACCTCAGGAGCAACAAGCACACCTAGTGTCCAGATATTGATTTCTAATGCTGTCATCCAATAAAAAGAACCCAGGCTCCTTGGAGAAATGGCTGATTCTAGGACTACGAGAGGAAATACATAAGATGAGCTTAGGGCATTTTTAGTACCAGAAAGTCTGTAGAAAAATAAAACAGTGGGAGTATGGCATATCAACACAGGAGCCAACTGAAAGAACTCTCAATGGCCAAAACTAGAACAATTTGAGGGGAAGAAAATGTAGTGGACTATAACCTGAAGTATAAAATTAGTATCCATGAATCCATACTGATCTAAATAAATAATTAAATAAATAAATTATTGGGGTAGACAAATCTCCTTTGCAAAATTTCATTTGTCGCAAATGGCATGGTTACCTTATATGGAAACAGGTTATTTGCAAGTGATCACGAGAAGGGGAGATTATCCTGAGTTACCCAGATGGGCTCTAAATTTAATCACAAGTGTCCTTATAAGAGGGAGGCAGAGAGAGATTTGAAACAGAAAGAGAAAAAGACAATGTGACCACAGAGGCCGAGATCTGAGTGATGCAGCCACAAGTCAAGGAATGGTGGCAGTCACCAGAAGCTAGAAGATTCAGGGAACAGATTTTCATTGAGAGCCTCCAGAAAGATATGCAGCCTTGCCAATACCTTGATTTCGCAAAAGTTATACTGATTTCAGGCCTCGAGTCTCCAGAACTGTGAGCATAAATATCTGTTGTTTGAAACCACTAAACTTGTGGTAATTTGTTATAGAACCGAGATGAAACTGTAAGGGCCTTTGCCCAAATTTAGACAGTTAGTAAATAATACAACTTGTTTATCAACTAGATTCTCCATCTCCAGAGCCTGCATGTCTAATCACTAGGCAACACTCCTTCTTCCACTATCTAGAGGCACAGTATGTAAACAGGTAAACCACTAAGTGACATAGAAAATTCAGGGCATGTGATATTTTTCCTAATCTCAGAGAACTTCTGATACTTAGATTATCTAATCAATTGGTATTGTTTTATTTTCAAAGTGCAAAGAAAAGGCATTACCAAGAGAAAAGGCCTTTTTGGCAATTGCCAGATGAGAGATTTTTATTTCCATACACTCTGAGGGCTTCTGGATTTGCATACTGTAGTACTGTATGTTCAGGGACAATGTGTAGGCACAAGAGAGCAGTTAATTTTCTTTTTGTGCCTGTAAGTGTAGGAAGCACATTAAGTAGAAATATCAACCCATCTCTTAGTGGAAACCTATACTTGGAATTTTATTCATGTATATAAAACATATTTTCTCCCAGTAAAATTGAGGTAAAGATTAAATGCTTTTTTTCAATTCAAAAAAAAGTTAACCAAGTATAAATATTGCTGGCTGATTCTCATGACAGAAAAGAGACTTATATGCTTATATGACAGAAAAGAGACATTAACAAATGTCTTGGCAGTCTCTTTGAAAGTGTTGGGGATAAAAATTTGAGAATCTTGTTTACTTTAAACATTTTTATTGTTAATCATTATGACCTTATCATCACATACTACTTTATAAGTTATATAAAGTTTTCAAATATAATTGACATTCAATATTATTTTACATTAGCTTCAGGTACACAGTGTAGTGATTAGACATTTACATAATTTATGAAGTGATCACCCCAATAATTCTAGTATCCACCTGGCACTATACATAGTTATTACAATATTAGTGACTATATTCCCTATGCTGTACTTTATATCCCTGTGACTATTTTGTAAGAACCAATTTGTACTCATTAATCCCTTCACTATTCTCACCATCCTCCCATCTTGTAACCATCTGTTTGTTCTATCTTTGAATCCATTTCTGTTTTGTCTGCTCATTTATTTTGTTTTTTAGATTTCACATATAAGTGAGATCATATGGCATTTGTCTTTCTCAGTCTGACATATTTCACTTAGCATAATATCCTCTAGGTCCATCCATGTTGTCGCAAATGGTAAGATTTAATTCTTTTTTATGGCAGAGTAATAATATTCCATTGCACAAATGTACATCTTCTTTATCCAATCTTCTATTGATGGGCATTTTTGATTGTTTCCATATCTTGGCCATTGTGAATAGCGCTGCAGTAAACATAGGGGTGCCTATCTTTTTTGAATTAGTGTTTTGGATAAATACCCAGGAGTGGGATTGCTGGGTCATAAGGTAGTTCTATTTTTCATTTCATTGAGGAACCCCCATGCTGTTTTCCATAGTGGCTGCACCAATTTGCAATCCCACAAACAGTACACGAAGGTTTCCTTTTCTCCACATCCTCACTAACACTTGTTTTTTGATTTATTGATGATAGTTATTCCGACAGGAGTGAGGTGGTATCTCATTGTGGTTTTAATTTGCATTTCTCTCGTGATAGTGGTGCTGAGCATCTTCTTTTTTTTCTTTTTTCTGCTGTGCCAAAATCAATTCCCCCCACCCCAGTGAGCCAAAATGAATTTTTTTTAATTAAAGTTTATTGGGGTGACAATTGTTAGTACAGTTACATAGCTTTCAGGTGTACAATTCTGTAATGCATCATCTATATCTCACATTATGTGTTCACCACCTAGAGTCAGTTCTCCTTCCATCACCATATATTTGATCCCATTTACCCTCTTCTAGAGCCTCCATCCCCCCTTACCCTCTGGTAACCACTAAACTATTATCTATGAGTTTTTGTTTCTTCACTTGTTTGTCTTGTTCCTTTGTTGTTTTCAGTTTTATATCCCACATATCAGTGAAATCATATGGTTCTCTACTTTTTCTTTTTTTTTCTTTTTTTTAAATTTATTGGGGTGACAATTGTTAGTAAAATTACATAGATTTCAGATGTACAATTCTGTATTACATCATCTATAAATCCCATTGTGTGTTCACCACCCAGAGTCAGTTCTCCTTCCATCACCATGTATTTGATCCCCCTTACCCTCACTTTTTCTGTCTGACTTATTTTGCTTAGCATTATAATCTCAAGATCATCCATGTTGTCACAAATGGTACTATTTCATCTTTTCTTACCACCGAATAGTATTCCATTGTGTATATAAACCACATCTTCTTTAAGCAAACATCTTTCGAAGGACACTTTGGTTGTTTCCATGTCTTGGCCACTGTAAATAAAGCTACAATGAGCATTGGAGCACACTTGTCTTTATGGATAAATGTTTTCAGATTTTTTAGGTAGATACCCAGGAGAGGGATTGCTGGGTAGACTTATTTCGCTTAGCATAATAATCTCAAGATCCATCCATCTTGTCTCAAATGAGCATCTTTTCATTTGCCATCTGTATGTTCTCTTTGGAGAAATGCCTATTCACATCCTCTGCCCATTTTTTAATTGGATTGTTTTTTTGTTTTGTTTTGTTTATTGTTTTTTGGCATTGTACAAAGACTTTTTACATATGTTACCTTATTTGATCCTCTCACAACCCTTTCAGGTAAACAGTGAAGATTAATACATTTGCTTTTACCCATTTTCCAGATATATCTACTTATATCTTATGAGACTAACCAAGTTTACTTGGTATTTACTGAGACTAACCAAGTTTAAGTAATCTGCTCAGATCACATGGCTAGTAAAATACAAAATTGGTACTATAACTCAAGTCTTATGAGTCCTAAATCAGTTCCCTTCCCATAACAACAGCATTCCTAACACAATAAAACATTAATTAGCCAAAACCCAACTAACTGTAATCCTTAGTAATCACATTTTCATTTTGTTCTACACTCTTATTAGGAGGCAGAGACATGTCGGTAACTAGCACGTAAGAGATACAAAACTCAAAATCCCTTCTCTAGTAGATACTGAGATCTGAAAGGTATATGTTCAGACTAAATCTCTCAAAGCATTTTTTATTTACAGTTACAGCCATACCCACAAATTATCTATATTAATAATAATGAACTAAGCCCATGCCAAGATCCTTATTCATCAAAGAATTCATTACCTTCACTAGATTACGATTAGAGGCAGAAAAGTGGATTAACACAATTAAAATATGTTTCAAATATTTTCAATAGCATGACAGTTCCCTTTTAAGTACTTACAAAGCCAAAAACTCTGTTAACCATAATGCATATTTCTCAGCATTTTAGTATATTGCAATTTAACTATACTACTTTTCACACAGTATCCTAAATTCATCAAAATGTTATTGGCCAGGAATAGGTAACAACTGCTAATTTCTTTAAAGACCCTCTCTCTAAACACAGCCACATCTCTGGGATACTGTGGGTTAGGACTTGAACACATGAATTTTTGGAAGGACACAATTCAACCCATAGCAGATCCCAAACTTTTAAGCAAAATAAAGTAAACTGCAAAATACATTTGAATATACTTGGTTTATTATGGACTAATATCTAAGGTATTTGGCTTGTAGTTATAAATTACTAGCATTACTGACTAAAAACTTTCTATTCCAACTAGTACTGTACCCCCATTTGTGTTACTCCTATTATAACCTTTTAATTTGAAATAAATTTAGACTTACAAAAACATTGCAAAAATAGTCTATGGTGTTCCTATATACCATTCACTTAGCTCCCTCCATTGTTAACATCTTACATAATCATAGTATAATTACTGAAACCAGGAAATTAACATTGGTTCAACACTATTAACTAAACTACAGCCTTTATTCAGATTTCATAAGTTTTTCCACTAATGCCGTTTTTCTGTTCCAGGATCTAAGTCAGCATCCCACATCTCATTTAGTTGTCATGTATCTAATTTCTTCTGATGTGGCACAGTTCCCCAATCTATCTTCTCTTTCATGATCTTAATTTTTTTAAAACTACTAACCAGTTATTTTGAAGAATGCTCCTCACTTTCAATTTTTCTGATAACTGCTACTTAATTATAATTCAATTCATATTATACATTTTACACAGAATACAAAGAAGTGAGTCGGTGCCCCTTCCAGTGGTTCTTACCAGCAGGCACATGATGTCAGTATGTCTCATCGCTGATACTGTTCACTTCGAAGTCTTGGTTAAAGGTTTACTATTTGCCAAGCATTGGAATAATGCATTGCATTGATTATCTTGTTTAGTCCTCACAATAAGCCTAAACACTGCATACTATTCTTACCCATAGTTGTATTTAAAGAAACTGAGGCTTCCAGGTGTTGAATAACTTGGCCAAGTACATAGTTTGTAAATAGTGGAGGCACAATTTGAATCTAGGCAGGCAAGCTCTTAACTCACCACTCTTAAACCCTATCCATATTGCCTCCCTACCCTGAAAAAGTTGGTTTACCATTCTTTGAAATTCATCACTCTGTCCCTACTGTTCTTTCCCCTCAGTTCATCATCATATAGATCAAATGACAGTCAATCATGAGGTACGGTATCTGAAAATCCTCACCTCTCAATTCAGAGGAACAGAGGTTGAAATCAGGTTTTGGGGATGTTTCACAATAGATTCAGAGGAGAACCCAAACATTTGTGCAAAGCATCATGCATCCCTCAATCCTTGTATCCAACTGTTCACTTAAAGGAAACACACAAACACACACACACACACACACACACACACACACACACACTCACTCTCCCACTTAATTCCAAAGGTGGACTTGAGAAAATATCATATTGAACAAATAGAAACAGTGTAATATAATGTTTAAGCATGTAAACTTCAGCGTTAGCCTGAGTTTAAATCCCAGTTTTCTCACTTAGTGAGGTAGATGACCTTGGTTAAATTAATTAATCTCATTTTTGAGCTTCGTTTATTCATGTGTAAAATGGAAATGATATTATTCAGTAACACTTGATAACTGTTAGCTTTACTCTTATTTTTATTATTATAAAAACAAATAAGATGAATGAGAAATAGAAGTAACAGGAAAACTACAGTAGGAAAATGAGGTAAAGCTAGCGATAGAATCCATGTACAAAAGACCATATATTTCCTCTACAACTGCCACAAGTGGGCCAAAAAAAAAAATGTCTCTGAGATCTTTAGTGTCTAGTCTTATTGAGGCAAACAATTAACTATCAGATTCAACAACTTCATAATATAGTCAAAGCAAATACTCAAGAGAGACAGCATTTTCTGAAACCAAAATTCGGAGAACTCAAGAGGTATTTCTACAATGGATCCCCATAAAGAGAAAACTATTTGAAAAAGTAGTCTGCATCCTCCATAAAATTCCATAACAAATGTAATAGTGCATTTTGTATAACTCCTTCTTATATTGTCTTAATGATTGTCTGTCACAAAGTAAGCACTAAATAAACTTTTGCTGATTGAATCAATGCCTTTCCTTGCAGACTAATTTCACAAAACCAAGAAATATTCACAACCAGCTGTTAGATAAGGGACCTAAAGAATGCGATTCAAGAATACGGCTCTCTGGTGGTCTAGACTGATCCAAGGACAATATCTGACTATCCAATGGTCATAAGCTGGCAGCAAGAGAGTTACATTCAACTTGAACATAAGTTTGGCTTAGTCTACAGTATCTTTATTTTTTCTTTTTAATTTGAATTATTAAAAAAGTCCATGCAGTCTCCAGTTCCCTATAGTACCTACCACTCCCTACTGTCTTACTGATTTGAACTTCCTAGCATTAAAGGTATTTGAGGTATCAATCCTTAAGGGAAGAACTGCCTATACTTCAAGAAATCCTGCATGAATGTGATTTCTCATAGCTAGGCTTTTAACAAGAATTAAGCAGTAAAGGGATCATGATTATTCTCTCTGGAATAATCAGGAGTAGAGAAATCTACTAAATAAATAAATAAAGTAGAGAAAATACTAAATAAAGGTAATAAAAATAATAATATTTTTGAATGCTTCCTCTTTGACAGTCACTGTGTTAAATGTTTTACATGGGTGATCACATAATGTAGTTATTCTTATAATCACCAAGAAACTGAAATGTAGGTAACATGGCAAGAGTTCATTCTTTTTTATTGATGAGTAATATTCCATTGTGTGTGTGTGTGTGTGTGTGTGTGTGTCTCACATCTTTTTTATCATTTCATCTATGGATGGACACCTAGTTTGCTTCCATATCTTGGCTATTGTAAACAAAGTTTCAATGAACATAGGGATGCATATATCATTTCAAATTATTGCTTTTGTTGTTGTTGTTGTTGTTTTTGTTTTTTTCAAATAAATACCCAGAAGTGGAATTGCTAGGTCATATGGTACTTCTATTTCTAATTTTTTGAGGAATCTCCGTACTGTTTTCCATAGTGGCTACATGAGTTTACAACCCCACTAACAATGAATGAGTGTGCCCTTTTCTTCACATTCTCACTCAAACTTGTTATTTGCTGTATTTTTGATAATAGCCATCTGGTAGGTGTGAGGTGATATCTAATTGTGGTTTTGATTTACATTTCCATGATGATTAGTGATGTTGAGCATCTTTTCATGTGTCGGTTTGCCATCTATATGTATTCTTTGGAGAAACATGCAACAACCAAACAACCACACATCTTGGAGAAAGAGGAATATGATACTAGAGTTGATAAAATATATAATTAACATGTCTGGTTCTCAACAACAACAACAAAATTACTAGATATGCAAAGAAATAAAAGTGTGCTAACATCTCAGGAGGAAAAAAAAGGTAACTGAATATGTTCATGAGGGAAGCCTAGATTTTGGATCTAGTATATAAAAACTTTAAATAGGCTATTATAACTATCTTCAAAGATTTAAGAAACCATGTTTAAAGAATTAAGGAACTTATGACAAAAATGTCTCCCTAGACAGAAAATATTATTAATAATGATTCAGAAATAATAGAAAGAATCAAATGCAAATTAAGGAGCTGAGAAATACAATATATTGCATTGTAACTAAAAACATACTCTAAAAAAATAACTAAAAAGATGCACAACAAAAGATTTGAGCTTGCAGAAAAAGGATCAGTAATCCTGATGGTAGATCATTAGCTTTATCTAGTCTGATGAAGAAAAAGAAGACCGAAAAAAAGAATGAAGAAAGAAAAACAGAGCAGAGACCTGTGGGACATCATCATCTACAAGGACACTGACATATGCATAATGGAAAACACAGGAAGAGAAAAGAAAGAAAAGGGGCATATAAAGTATTTAAAGGAATAATGACGGAAAACTTGCCAAATTTGATGAAAAACATTAATCTAAATACACAAGAAGCTCAAATTTGCAAAAATCCTAAAACAGTTCCAGCAAATTGAATACAATACATTAAAATGATCATACGTCATGATCAAGTGGGGTTCATCCCAGGGGCACAAGGATGGTTCAATACACGTAAATCGACCAAAGTGATACACCATATAAATAAAAGATAAAAATCATAATTATAACAATAGATTCAGAAAAAGCATTTAAGAAGACACAACATCCTTTTATGATTAAAACACTTTAAAAAAAGGGTATAGAAGGAAAATACCTTAACATAATAAATGCCATATATGACAAATCCTCAGCTATTATTATACGTATTTTGCCAGGTACAATGTGCTCCAGTGTGTAATGTGCACCCACATTTTTACCCCAAATTTCAGGGAAAAAAATCTTTTGTTTTAATTTTTTAATTCAAATTTTTATTTGTTTATATTTAGGTACTTTTTTATTATAAAGGAATTTTAGGATTTATTTTATAACATATTATGGTACAAGAAATTTTATGTAACACATAATTACAAAACAACAACAGATACAAGGTACAAGAAATTTTATGTACCAGTAATTAATTTACGATATTCACACATCATAGAAGGCCAAGAACTCTTCGCTGTTGAAAGTTTGTCGTAAGTTCAACAAAACTGATTATCATATTCCAGGACATTATTTTGCATACAGATGTCATTATTAATTTCTAGTTATACTTTTAACTCATAAGCACAAATAAAAAAAATTGAAAACATTGATATAGATACAGAATTAGTACTACCCATGTATAATGTGCTTCCTTATTTTTCCCTCACTAATTTGGGCTAAAAAGTGCACATTATACACAGCAAAAAAAGGTAATTAGCAGTGAAAAAATAAAGCCTTTTGTTCTACGTTCAGGAACAAGACAGGGTTGCCCTCTCTCACAACTGCTACACAACATTATTGGAAGCCCTAGCCAGAGCAATCAGGCAAGAGAAATAAATAAAAGACATCCAAATTGGGAATGAAGAAGCTAAATTGTGACTTTTAGCAGATGGCATTATTTATATAGAAAACACTAATTACTCCACCAAAAAGCTATTAGAAATAATAAATGAATATAGTAAAGTTGCCAGCTACAAAAATCAACCTATAAAAAACCACAGCTTTCCTATACATAATACTAACAATGAAATTTCAGTAAAAGAAATGAAATTTTTCTTTTCTTTTGCAATTGCAACAAAAAGAATAAAATACCTAAGAAATAAACTTAACAAAGGATGTGAAGGACCTATACACTGAAAACTATAAGACATTTTTTTAAAAAATTGAAGAAGACACACAAAAAAAGTGGAAAGATGTTTCGTGTTCATGGATTGGAAGAATCAACATAGTTAAAATGGTCATATAACCCAATGCAATATACAGATTTAATGCAATCTCCATAAAAACCCCAATGGCATTATTTAAAGAAGTAGAACAAAGAATCATCAGATTTCTGTGGAATCAAAACAGATTCTGAATAGCCAAAGCAATCCTAAGGCAAAAGAACAAGGCTGGAGGTATCATACACACTCCCTGACTTCAGCTTATACCACAAAGTGACAATAATCAAAACAGCATGGTATTGACCAAAAGAACAGACACACAGATCAATGGAATCAAATTGAAAACCCAGAAATAAACCCACATACAAGGCCGGACAATTACATTTGCGAACACATCCTAGAAAAAGTGCTATCTACCTTACTGCTGAATATCACTATGGTCACCTTCAAAGTACTCCCCTTGGGAAGCTATGCACTGATGCCAGCATCTAGTCCACACTTCAAAGCAATTTTGGAACTCTTTTCCTGGAATGACCATCAGAGCTATTGTCGTATTACCCTTGATGTCCTGAATGTCACCAAAATGTCTTCCTTTCAATATTTCCTTTATCTTTGGGTAAAGAAACAAGTCACTGGGGTCAGATCAGGTGAGTAGGGAGGGTGTCCCAGTACAGTTATTTGTTTACTGGCTAAAAACTCTCTCACAGACAGTGCCCTGTGAGCTGGTGCATTGTCATGATGCAAGAGCTGTGAATTGTTGGTGAAAAGTTCAGGTCATCTAACTTTTTCATGCAACATTTTCAGCATTTTCAAATAGTAAACCTGGTTAACTGTTTGTCCAGTTGGTACAAATTTGCAATGACTAATCCCTCTGATACATAAAAAAGTTAGCAATATCCTTGCAACAAGTTCATGAAGTTAATTGTCAGACCTCATATATGGGCAGATCATTGTCAACAAAGGAGCAAAAAAAATACAATGGAGAAAAGAAATCCTCTTCAATAAACAGTGCTGGGAAAATTGGAAAGCCAGGTGCAAAAGAATGAAACTAGACTGCTATGTGTCACCATGTACCAAAATTAAATCAAAATGGATCAAAGACCTAAACATAAGACCTGAAACAATAAACTGCACAGAAGAAAACATAGGTATTAAACTTATGGACCCTGGGTTCACAGTGTATTTGTTAATTTGGCCTCAAAGGTAAGAGAAGTAAAAGCTAAAATAAATGAATGGGACTGTATCAAACTAAAAAGCTTCTGCACAGCAAAAGAAACCATCAGCAAAACAAAGAGGCAACCAACCAAATGGGAGAAGATATTTGCAAACAATGCCTCTGATAAAGGACTAATATCCAAAATATATAAAAACTCATACAACTCAAAAACAAAACAAAAAAAAACACAAACAAACCAATTAAAAAATGGTTAGAGGAACTGAACAGACACTTCTCCCAAGAAGACATAGAAACAGCCAGCAGTTATATGAAAAAATGCTCAGCTTCACTAGCTATTAGGAAAATGCAAATCAAAACAACAATTAGTTATAACCTCACACCTGTTAGAATGGCTATTACCAAAAGGACAAATAATAACAAGTGCTGGAGAGGCTGTGGAGAAAAAGGAACCCTCATACACTTTTGGTGGGAATGTAAACTGGTACAGCCACTATGGAATACAGTATGGAGTATCCTCAAAAAATTAAGAATAGAAGTATCTAACCAAAAAATCTGAAAACATTTATCCTGAAAGATGTACTTACAACGATGTTCATTGCAGCATTATTTATGGTGGCTAAGACATGGAAACAACCAAAGTGTCCTGCGATAGATGATTGGATGAAGAAGATGTGGTGTATATACACAATGGAATACTATTCTGCCATAAGAAAAAATGAAATACTGCCATTTGCGACAACATGGATGGATCTTGAGATTATCATGCTAAGCAAAATAAGTTACACAGAAAAATTCAAGAACCAAATGACTTTACTGATATGTGGGATATAAAACTGAAAGCAACAAAGGAACAAGACAAACAAAGAAACAAAAACTCATAGACACAGACAACAGTTTAGTGGTTACCAGCGTGTAAGAGGGGAGGAGGGTGGTAGAAGAGCATAAAGGAGGTCAAATATATGGTGATGGAAGGAGAAGTGACTCTGGGTGTTGAACATACAATGTATATATATGATGTATTATAGAAATGCACACTTGAAACCTATGTCATTTTACTAACCTTTGTCACCCCAATAAATTTAGTTTAAAAAATCCATGAAGCTCAGCAAACTCAAATTAGGATAAACTAAAGATAATCATCAAAACATGCCACAGTCAAATTGAAAGAAGTCAAAAACAAGGAGAAAATCTTGAATGCAGAAAAAAAAACTGATTTAGGAGATACAAGTATTTCTTAATAAGATTAGCGGCTGACTTCTCATGAATATCAGAATAAGCATGAAAAAACAGAAGATAATGGGGAGACAGCTTCAAAGTGCTGAAAGAAAATGAAGGTCAGCCAAGAATTCTGCAAAATCCCCTAGGAAATCTCCTTTATAAAATCTCCTTCAAAAATGAAATTAAGACATTTACAGACAAATAATAACTGATAAAATGCATTGACAGCAGATCAGACTTATAGGAATTACTAAAAGGAATCCTTCAGGTTGATATGCAAGGACACAGATTAGTAACTCAAATCAAATGAAGAAATGAAAACTTGTAAAAGTAACCATATAGATTTTACAAAATACAGTATATGTATTTTCTCTTTCTAACGCTTTGCTTCTTCCTATTTTAGAAGAAAACATAAAACAATAATTACTGTGTTGTTGGGTTTATAAAACAAAGTGAACTTGCATGACTATAGTAGTACAAAGAACTAGGGAGGGATTGGAGTTACTGGAGCAAAATTTTCATACACTATTGAAATCAGATTAGTAATAATCTGAATGTGATAGTTTTTAGTTAAGATGCTAATTATATTCACTAAATTAACTAGTAAGGAAATAAAGTTTAAAAGACATATCATGTAAAAAATATCAAAAGAATTAAAAAGGTACACTAAAAATATCTACTTAATGCAAAGGAAGACAAGGATTGACTGAGGATTAGAGGAACAAAAATATTTTCGACATATAGAAAACAAATTGGAAAATGTGAGATGTAAAACCTAACTTCATCAGGAATTACATGAAACATAAACAGATTAGACACTCTTATCTGAAGTCAGAACTGAGCAGAATGGAATAAAGAAAAAACAAACAAAAACATGATCCAACTATGTTCTGTCAACAAGAGACATACTTTAGATTGAAAGACAAAAATAGTTCAAAAGTAAAAGAATAGTAAAAAATATACCAAACAGCAGTAACAAAAAGAGAGCTGTAGTGGATATACTAATATCATACAAAAGAGAAGTTAAGACAAAAATTGTTAGTAAAGACAGACACTTTTATAATGATAAAAGGGTCAATCCATCAGGAAGATATAAACATATATGAGCATAACAATAGAACCTCAAAATACATGAGAAAAACTAGTAAACATCGACAGGAGAAAAAGAAATCTATTCCAAAATAATGTATTGAAACTTTAAAACCCCACTTTCATAATGGGTAGAACAACCAGGCAAAAGGTTGCAAAATAGAAAACTTGAAAAACACTGCAAACCAATTAGAATTAACAGACATGTATAGAACACTCCGTCCACAACAGCAGAATACATATTTTTCTTAAGTGCACATGGAACATTTTAAAGGCCAGACCATATGCTAGCTATAAAATAAGCCTCAAAAAATTTAAAAAGATTCAAATAATACAATTACACAAAGTGTGGTCTCTGACCGCAAAAGGAATAAAATTATTTATTGACAATGAAAGAAAATTTGACAAATAAAAAATACGTGTAAATTAAACAACATACCACTAAATAGCTAATGGATCAAAGAAGAAATCACAAAGGACATTAGAAAATACTTTGTGACAAATGAAAATGAAAGCACAACATACCAAAACTTATGAGATACAGTTAAGCAGTGCTTAGCGGGAAATTTACAGCTGTAAATCTCTATGTTAAGAAGGTAGATCTCAAGTCAATATTCAACCTTAAGACACTAAAAGAATGAAGAGCAAACTAAACCTACTAAGTAAATAGAAGAAACTAAAAATTAGAGTGGGAATAAATAAAATAGGAACTAGAAAAGCAATACAGAAAATCAATGAAACAAAAAACTGGTTTCTTGGAAAGATCATCAAAATTGTCAGACTTTTAGCTAGTTTGATCAAAAAACTAAAAAAGAGACAAAATACTCAAATTATAAAAACAGAACTAAAAGTGGAAACAGTACTACTGTCCTTACAGAAATAAGAAGAATTGTAAACGAATGCTATAATTAACTTTACAACAACAAATTAGGTAATTTAAGTGAAATGGAAAAACTCATCTAAAAATACAAGCTTCCAAAAGGAATTCAAGAAGAAATAGACAATCTGAATAGAACTCTAATCAATGAAGACATTTAATCCACAACCAGAAAACTACCTACAAACAAGAACCCAAGCTCAGATGACTTTACCACTGAATTCTACCAAATAGTCAAAGAATTAATGCCCTTTATTCACAAACACTTCCAAAAAGGAGAAAAGGAATAGTTCCCAACTGATTTTTGAGTCCTATATTACCCTGATAAAACAAGATAAAAATATCACAAAAATGAAACCTATAGACCATTATCTCTTATGAATATAGACATAAAATTATTCAACTAAATGCTATCCAGATGCATCGACATTTGAAAACAATTACACAACGTGACCAAGTAAGATTGATCCCAGGACAGCACGGTTGGTTTACTGGAATACATCATATCAATAGAATTTTTAAACATCACATGATCATCACAATAGACACAGACAAAGCATTCCTTCATGATAAAAATGCTCAACAAACTATAACTAAAAAGGAACTTTCTCAACTTGATAAAGGGCATCTAAAACCCATAGTCAGACATCTCTCTGATAAACTGATTTCATTTCCTTTGGCTATATAACCAGAAATCAGATTGCTGGATCATATAGCAGTTCTAATTTAATTTTTTGAGGAAGCACCATACTATTTTCTATAATGAATGTACCAATTTACATTCCCACCAACAGTGTACATGGATGTTCTTTATTTCACATCCTCACCAACACTTGCTATCTTTTGACTTTTTGATGATAGCCATTCTAACATGTATGAGGTAATGTCTGTAATTTTGATTTGCATTTCCCAGATGTTTATTGATGTTGCGCACTGAATTTCCATGTACCTGTTGGCCATTTGTATGTATGTCTTCTTTGGAAAAATGTCTCTTCAGGTCCTTTGACTATTTTTTAATCGGGTTATTTGTGGAGGTTTTTTGCTGTTTGGGGGGTTGGGGGTTTTGTTTTGTTTTGTTTCGTTTTGTTTGCTACTGAGTTGTTTGACTTCCTTATGTATTTTGGATATTAAGCCTTTATCAGATATTTGATTTGCAAATATTTTATCCCATTATGTTGGGTGCCTTTTCCTCTATTGTTTCCTTTGCTGTGCAGAAGCTTCTCAGTTTGATGCATTCCCACTCATATATTTTTGCTTTGGCTGCTGGGGCTTTTGGTCTCACTCCCCAAAAAATCACTCCCAGTCCAATGTTAAGAAGCTTTTTCCCTGTTTTCTTCTGGTAGTTTTATGGTTACAGGTCTTACAATTAAGTCGTTGATGCATTTTTAGCAGATTTTTGTATATATTGTGAGATCCACATTGCATCATTATTCATGATAGCCAAGATATGAAAACAATCTAAATATCTGTCAGTGTACACATGAATAGAGAAAAGGTGATACACACACACACTTTTACTTAACATTAAAAAAGGAAACCCTGCCATTTGCAACAACATGGATGAACCTGGAGGATATTCTGCTAGGTGAAATAAGCCAGACACAGAAAGACAAATACTGCCTGATCTCATTTATACTCGTATGCAGAATCCAAAAATTTTGAACTCATAAAAGCAGAGTAAGAAGAGTATAGAAAGGCTGTTGCCAGGGTCTGGGGTGTGGGGAAAACAGAGAGATGTTTGTCAAAGCATATAAAATTTCACTTAGTATGTAGGATAAATAAATTCTGGAGATCTAATGTGCAGCATGGTGGCTATATTTAATAATATTGTGTTGTATACTTGCAATTTGCTAAGAGAGTTGATCTTAAGTGTTCTCACCACAAAAAAATCTTGCTAACTTTGTGAGGTTTTGGATATGTTAATTAGCTTTACTGCAGTAATCATTTCCCAATGTATACATATACCAAAACATATCATTGTACAGCATACATCATGATATACATATTTATATGTATACACAGAATTTTTATTTGTCAATTATACCTCAATAAAGCTGAAAAATATATTTAAAACAACAAGAGCTATTGGGCTAGGACAGTGAGAAGACAATTGAATAAAGTAGAGAACTGACTTTTTCTGCTAAACTAAAAAAAATTGGAATGTTAAAAATCAATAAAAATTTTCAATTTTCCTCATTGATAAAATAGGGATAGAAATAGTATGGAGCCCATAGGGTTGTTGTAAGGATGAAATAAGTAAATACAAAGTAAAGCCCTTAGAAAATATCCTGGTACACAGCAAGTACCAAGTAAGAATTACTGAAGCCATTATCATCATTATTATTTACAAGAGATAATTCCTTCAATATGCATTAATTTTTTCTCTAGTTAGTAGCATTATTAGGGTAAATTTTTAAATTGAGGTATATTTGGTAACTAAATATTATATATATTTAAGGTGTACAATTTGATGATTTGATATACATTGTGAAATAATCACCATTTTCAAACTAATTAACAAAACAGAATAAAACCCATGCATTTTTTCTCACCTGAAAAAACAAACAAACAAACAAAAAAACCCAGAACTACCTTATGCCTTATGTCCCACTTCTGGGTATATATCCAAAGGAAACGAAATCACTACCTTGAAGAGATATCTGCATTCTCATGTTTACTGCAGCATTATTTACAATAACCAAGACTTGAAAACAATCTAAGTGTCCCTCCAGGGATGAATGATTAAATAAGACATGATACCCACATAGGCATGCAGTGGAATATTATTCACCCTTTAAAAAGGAGAAAATTCTGTCATTTGTGACAACATGGGTCAACCTGGAGGACATTATGCTAAGTGAAATGAGCCAGACACAGGAGGACAAATACTGATGATCGTATTTACATGTAGAATCTACAAAAGTTGAACTGATAAGGGTGATTTTTATTTCCTGGGATTTTTCTGTTCTATTTTTCTTCCTAAAGTGAGCAAGTATTCCTTATTTTCAAATCTAAAGAGAGAAAGAAAGGAACAGATCCTGTCAACCCTGATTCTCACAACATGATTAAAGTGTAGGTTTTGTATTCACATCAAGTAACTAGGGGTCTATATTTATATCATATAGTGCATCCCGTAACCAGTTCCTTTGTCCAGTCAAATAAAAGCTACAGTCTTTACTGGTCCCTAATAGTTACTCAGAAATGATGACTAGTGGCATAACTCCATTGGTTACTGAGACCTATTGATTTCATCTCCTGGATGTTTCCTTAAGGCATCTACTTCTGTTCTTCAACAATGCCATCACCATAATACAGGCCACTGTCTTCTCTCAGATGCATTACTGAAAAAAAGCTTCCTAATTGGTCCTTTTTTTTTTTTTCTTTCTGAAACAGGGTGAATAGTAAGAGCTACCATTTATGAAGCAATTACTATGTGCCAGGAACTGCACTAAGCACTTTGCATCTATCACTTCCCATACCTTCCATCATGGCCCTGGGAGGTAGGTGCTATCATCATCTCCACTGGACTGATGGGGAATCTGAGGATCTGGAAGAGATCTGGATATTTTCAGTATGTAAATGATAAAGTAGAAACTGTCTAAGGCCAAAGCACAAGCTCTTAAACCCCATGGTCCAACCCCATACCCCCTCACTTCTTCCCCCACCCTCCACTCCGAAGTTAAAGCGATGTTTCTAAACCATAAATCTGGCCTTTCTTTCACATTTGCTTAAATCCTTCTACTAGTACAACATTAACCTTAAGAGAAAATCCAGTCCTTACACGGAAAGCAAGGCATAATATGACCTGGCTCCTGCCTACACTTGAAGCCTCCTGCAGTGCCCTTCTTCATCTCACACTCAAGGCTCCTCTTGCTGAACACCTCGGGCTCCCTGAATGTTCCTACACCTTCCTGACAAGCATTTGTGCTCATGTTGTTCTTACCGCTGCTTGTGATTCACTCCCCTACTCTGCCCACTCTTACTTCAAGACTCAGGTCAAGATTCAATTCGTTTCCTGGTTATCCAGACAAAAGTATACACTTCATTATCCATAAAGTTTTAGTCAATTCCTCTATTCTCACATGTGCTTTACTGTAGTCAGTTTTGTTTACCTGTTAGTGACCTCCAGTAGACTAGGAGACCTACAGGGAAGAGACTGTTCTATTCACATTTGTATCTGCAGTGTCTTGTATGATGCCTGACATATATTATAACAGGAGCTTAAATATGAGTGTTTAATTGGAAATTAACATTTTTTTGTGTAGGCGTACTTAATTATTCCTATTATCATTTGTCTATTTCTTGAATATAGTCCCATGCTAATAACTCCTTAAAATAGGCAGTGGTTATACCTTCACAAAAGCAGGTGCCCTCAAAAAGCACATTGTCTAACAGTAACTGATACAGGTCACATTGACATCTATAGATATAGCCAAGTTTAAAATCCATACATCTTTAAACAAACTTTCTAACAAAGTGATGCCATCCTTCCTATCCCTTTATTTAAGTGTGTAAATGCGGTAGGAGCCTCTACAGTGATGGCTCCAACTCCTGATATTCTGGCCTTTATGTCATTGTCTCTCCCTTGAGAATGGTCTGGACGTAGCGATTTCCTTGTAAAGAACAGAAGTGATGGGATGCCACTTCTGACGAGATTAGGTCATATAAAATTCTGTGATGTCCATCCTAGGTTCAATCAACTCTCTCTCTCTCTCTCTCTCTCTCTCTCTCTCTCTCTCTCTCAGTGTGTATGTGTGTGTTTATTAAGAAGTTATGCTGTGAGTAGCCTTATGGAACCAATAGATCTAGCCAACAGCCAGTGAGGCCCTGAAGCATGCCAGCAGCCATGTGACTGAGCTTGGAAGCAGATCATCTCCCTCTGAAGCCTTGAGTTCATTGCAGCCTCAGCTGACACCTTGACCCACACCTTGACCACAGCCTTGTGAGGGATCCTGTGCCAAAACATACAACTAAGCTGCACCCAAATTCCTGATCTACAAAAGCTGTTCAATGTTTATTGATGTTTTCAGCCTAAATGTTGGGGTAATTTGTTATTTAATGGTATAACTAAAACAGCATGTATGAAACCCAAGGAAAACTCTCACAACCTGCCGGGAGGGAGTTGAAAGAGAGGAGAAATGGAGTGAATGAATGAAGACAAGTAGGTAATTTAGAAGTACTAGATGAGATCCTCTACCTTAAAATTCTTCTTGAAGAGTAATTTATTTGGTGACAGTTTCTAAATTCTACCAACTAGAGATTCGTTAACTTCCTCTCTTTAATAATACAAAGTTCTTCTGGGAGAGCTATCAGCCACTTCACCTCTTGCAAGAGTATTCGGATATAAAAACTGAAATCAGCTCCAAAATGTGGCTCAGCAATAAGCAGGGATGGAGAGGGGAAGAGAGAATTTTGAAGCATGAAAAGATTTGGTTTAGTGAATGCCATGATTGAAAACTTTGGGCAACAAAAATGGAAGCAGTCAAATGGGGGATAAAGGAAGAGAGCAGTACCAAGTGATGGGAGAAGCTGTCTTTTCACTATACCCAGCACCACAGAAAGTTATTTTGTCATATCTCATTTTCTGATTTCTCCAGAATAATTCCCTCACGGATTATGAGTATAATAGGAAGGGAGCTATTTTATGTATGTATGACATTGATTTCTATAAGAGACAGGTGTTTTAATTAGTTAAAGGGAAGTTAAGGGCTCTTGTTCACATTCAGACAATTCCTAGAAGTGGATAGAATGCCTCCGTTACAGTTATTTTCTCTAGTTTTGGTAAAAATCCTAAACATCCCAGGACTTACAATCTGACCCCTAGAATGAAAAAATGAGATGGGACCAACATGTGTCTCTTTTTAAAATCATATATCCGAGATTAATCTTAACACCATTTCAAATTATATGTAGTCATAGAATTAAAAAATATTGCTAAGGAAATGAGCATCTTTCTCTATGATATTTTTTCAAGAGGGGGCACAATCTTGTCCCATATCTTTGAGTGGAAATGCTAAATAAAATTTACATTTGGATTTCCAACAAGCAATAAACCCTGTGAAATCATCTCTGTTAATATTCTTTCAAAGAAATAATGAAAGAATTTCATCAGAAAGAATGAAATTCTTTCTCACCTCGTGAAAGGCTAAATATTTTGAAGCTGACCATCCCATGTACTGACATGGGACAAACATTTCTGTGATGATCATGTTCTTATTGACTCCATGCTATGCCTGTCACTAAGCCCCCATATGTAAATCTACTCTTCCTTTCTCTTTTTCTGTACAGATAGAAACTAATTTGTCAGCATGCCAGCTTTAACTAGCCGAAATGAAGCTAAGCTAATTTAATAGGAACTGTTCAATAGCTTCGACCGTCCTGACACTGTCAGTTAAAGTGGCTCTATGCCCCACTGTCTTTCATTATTCCCAATTCTTTCTCCAGAATGGTTGAACACCAAGTCAAATAATATGCTTAGTAGTCAATAGGCCTGACTTTTTCCTCAAGGACATTCTTTTGGTGCCAGAAACTGTCAAGTGGAAAAACGTACTGTGAAGGTGAGAGGACACTAATTTAATATACATAGCTCTAGCCAAAGAAGCATGAGGCACAGCTTGCTGAATGTAAACTCCACTGCCTGCTTGACCGAGGTCACAGCTGTTGACTTGCATAAGTTTCTAAGCTGCAGTTCCTCTCTGAAATGATCTAACATCATTGTGTTTACATTATGCACAGTCCATCCTCAAGGAATAGTGCACAGTTACAAGTGCAAATATTTTGGTTCAATTAGGCATGCTTCATCCTTAGGTCATTGAACTTCTCTATCTCTTTAGCTACATGTACTGTTTTAAAGTATGAGGTTATTCTGACCTGTGCTGGACACGTAATGTGAGCAATAAGTAAACTTGGCTTTGGTAAGTCCGAAAAAGAAAGTTCTTCTTGGGTAATATAATGTCATGATGTTCTGGAGTCAAACTTCTTTTGAAACACTTAATAATATTGTAACCTGGGCATGACTTTGCCTCAGTTTACTCATCTTTAACATGCTAATGGCAATATTTTTTCTTACCTCTCAGGATTATTACAAAGACTAAAACAGAAAATGTATGTATAGCTTGTTAGAATAATGCCTGACACTCAGTATGTGCTCCAAAAGCTATAGCTAGTAATATAGGTTTGGATTTTAAGAAACAGCACTCTGAAATGGGACATTCTAGACGGTTCTTCTTCTTTCTTAATTAAGTCTACCTTCCACCTCTACTTTAAACACTCTACCTTTCTATGACTGACTTAAGAACTGTTGGTTTGATCATCTTTAAACATCACAAGGTCAGTGGCTTTTTTCAACAGAAAGTGTCTCATAAGATTTGACCATTTCAGAGATATGGTGATCTGCTATCATAGAGCAGGGGTGTCCAAACTTTTTCAATGTTTTTTTTACCAAGGGCCATATGCGGTAAAATACACAAACGGCGGGGCCTCTCCCTTGAGGTGAAGTACGTATTGCCTCACCTGGTTTATTTAAGTAAACTAAATATATTTTTGGAATTTGCTGTGGGCCAATTAACAATGGATCATGGGCCGCAGTTGGCCCATGGGACGCGGTTTGGACACCCCTGTCATAGAGTTACACTTTTTTACAGGAGAGTGGCTTATTATAGGTGAAAATAAGATCGGTAACTTCTTCTCTGCTAAATGTTTTCATTACTCTTATACACTGCTTCTCCAGAAAAAAACAAAAAAAAAAAAAAACACATAAAACCTTTATAATCTCTATATTTAAGAAACAAAACAAATAGTAAACATAATGCACAGGTGTATGCTATAGAGGCCAAGCATAACCAAACCACCAATGTATATATTGGTTTTGTCCATTTCCAATTTGGGGTAAACTAGCCAAACCTAGGCAAAACTAACACTTCCATTCCTCTTCCCCAAACTCCAAGATGCACATTGGATATTTTCTAGACAATTTACATAGTATTTAGTACATCCAAATATGAACGCTTTTATTTGTGGCTTAGGATAAATCACCATGTTATTTATAAATCTGATTTCTGGTAAAGACGTTCTGGATAAAGAAGGATACCATGAGGATGTGATGTCTTCACTAACATTTAGCACATATTCCTAATAAAGGATTATTCTGATCTGCTTTTCACAAGCAGTGAACATTTACTCTCTTCAGATTTTAAATTAGTCTTTGCTTTTTCCCAAAGTATGAATAGTTTTATTACTTCATAAGTATGCGTAGTTTTATCTGTATGCTCTGAAATTTTTAACAATGAATGTATTCAATTTAAAGAAAAAAGTGGAAATAATTTACAATAAGCTAGTTAGAGATAAGGACAGTTAACATCTTGGGGATTTACCTTCCAGATTCTTTTGGATATATTTACATGTAAAAATACTTTCACATATATTTTAAAAGAGTGAGATCATTCCATACATATGTATATTTTAGCTTTTTTCAAATTAACAAGACTTCTTTTTCATGACAATGTACATAGAAATACATCACTGCTTTGGCCCTTTACTTAAAAAAGCACCTTATCCTCAGGAATATTATTTCTAAATATTCTCCTCTAAACTTTTTAATATGATTTATATTTCTACATTTTATATAGGTCACATCTTTTTTTAGACTTTAACAATTTGTCTAGGGCTGATTTTTTAAAAAGCAACTAGCAAAATATGCAGAACCCTACACTAGTTGTTGTATTAGCAAACAAAAATAAATGTCTCTCATATATTAAAAAAATTAACGTTTATTGGATATTACAATGCGCCAAGTACCATGCCAAAGGTTTTTCACTGATGAATTCATTCAATCCTCATAATAATTATGTAAGTACTATCTCCATTTAACAGATGAGCAATCACAGAGTTTTAGTAGTTTGCCAGTAGTCAGATGGCTAGAAAGAGGGCAAGCCAGGATTCAAGCCAAGATAGTCTGAATTCGGAGCCCACAAGTATAACTGCTGTACTCAGGGCAAGAAGACACCTGCATGACACCATGCACATTACTGATATTATGTGACATGCAATATAAGACAGTAAGTGGTATTGTCTATAATGACATTTCCAGGATCACTGTGTAATGCGTAAGAAAGAATAATATAATAATGGATTAGATTTCAGTTTTCTAAAAAACAAACAATACCTATCTCATTGCTTATTTGCCTTGACAGCAATGCACAGTTTTTGCTCTCAGGTATTGGTTTTCCAAGTCATAGTTTTTGGTTTGCTTGTTTTTCAAAAACTGCTAATAATTGCCAACTTTCTGAATTGTCAAAGTGGTATATCTTAGGTATATTGTTTGGCATATAGCAAGCTGAAGAAATAGGAAGAAAGGGGATTCATGTATTTTATGTTAATAATATTGTAAGCGAAAAGGATCCTATATACATTGTGCATTGAAATTCAAGTGTCATTGATATATTTTCCCCCAAATATTGCAGTATACATATATTGTTAATAATTCACTTTTTATTTTATGAATAGTTCTCATTTTACTGTAGCTGAAGTAAAATGCCCTATTGCTTCTCACACTTGATAGCTGAAGGATGGAGAGACAAGAGGAGGAAGAATTTCTATAAGATATCAAGAAAGTGCCAAAAAATCATGAGCTCTAATACTTGCATTCAATCTTTAAACCCCAGTATAATCGTATCCTTTTTTTTTTTTTTCTGGATGAAGTTTCAAAGCCTCCTAGCTATTACTAGAGCTTAGCATATGTCAGATATAGCATGTCATAGATATCTATGAACATTAAAACAGGATTCACATATAGAAACATTAATGAAAAAATGCCTAGAAAGATTTACTGTCAAAAGATAGGGGGTATAAATTATAAATGAGGAACTAAACATGATCACAGGTAAAGAAGATATTAGAAAGCTATTAGATTTGTCTAAAATCTTGTCAGTAAACTTGAAAAGTTACATGAAATGGATAATTTCCTAGAAATATATAATTTACTAAACTAATGTAAGAAGAAATAAAAAGTGTAAAGATTATAATAACTATAATAGAAGTTAAAGCAGTAGTTTCAAAATTTTTCACAAAACAAACTCCAGACCCAGAGACTTTTCCAAGCAAAATCTACCAAACTTACAAGGAACAGATCTTTCTAATACTATGTAAACTCTTCAATGGCTAGAACAAGAGGAAATATTATACAGCTTAGTAACCATAACAAATCCAAACAAGGATAGTAAGAAAAAAAACAACGATGGTTGATTTCAAATGTAGGATTATAGATGTTATAATCCTAAACAAAAAGCTAACTAAATTCTACATAGTACAAAAAGGACACCATGACTAAGCCAGGTTTATCCCAGGAATTTGAGGATGGTTTATATTAGAAAATATATACATGTCATTTACCACTTTAAAGGAGAAAAGGGTATGATCATTCAATGCATGAAAAGCATTTGGTAGAAATCATCACCCATTCATGACTGAAAATCAAGAAACAGTGTAAGGATTCAACTTAAGAAGTCAGTAACTTAGTCTATAGCTTGATTCACCTCATAGTTTATTATTCAGCTGTTTTCTCTTTGTTTCTCCTTCTCACTGCTTGATTTTAATGACTCTGCTTTGTTCCCTTTCTCAAGGCTATACATACTTCGCTAATGCAGTTAATAAGCAGAGCACGCATGAATCGAAAAAAAGTAATTCCTTAGTCCTCAGACATCCAGGCCCTGGAGTCCATTTTGCAACTCCCCTGCAGTTTTTACTGGTGACGCATAAAGTCCCAGGCCATGGTGGCCAAGTCTTAGAGTACCGAGATAACATTATCTTGAAACAGACCAGACCCCAGGAAGCACGGCAGCCCTTCAGCCTGCCTGACTGACTCCTCCACTTCTCTTTGTTCTTCCCCTAACCTGTATGCCTATAAAACCCCTTGATTATCCTCAGCTTGGGGAAGATGGCATTTCTCAGGACAGCAGTCCACCATCTTCCCTGGCTGCAGGCACACAGAATAAACAAAACACCTTTTCTCCTCACCAATTCTTGACGCTCCAATTTCTGGGCTTCCTGTGGCAAGCAGCATCAAACCTGGGTTCCGTAAGAAAAGGACTCTTAATGAACTATAAATAAGAAGAGACCATCCTTAAATTTATGAAGGATATCTACAAGAATTTATGTCATCATTCTAAATGGGAAATATTAAAAGTGCTTCCCTTAAAATGAAACAAAAGACATGGATGCCCAATATTACCAGATCAATTCAATGTAGCACTGTAGGTCTTGGCCAGTTCAGTGCAAGAAAAGAAAGAAAAAGAATAAAAACACAAATAATTAAAGGCATGATGGTTTGGAAAGAAGAAAATAAATGTCCACTGTTTTTAGAAGGTACGCTTTTCTGCGTGAATAAGCCAAAGAATCTAACAACTACTAGAAATAACAGAAGAGGTTAGAAAACTGGATGGATATATAAAATCAATTTACAACTAAAGACCAATATCACTCACAAAAATACATCCAAAAATTCTCAACAAATATTAGTAAACTGAATCAAGCAATATATAAAAATAATAATACATCATGACTAAGTGGGATTTATCCAATAAACTCAAGGCTAGTTTTACATTCAATAATCAACAGGTTAAGGAAGAAAAAAATATGATTATCTCAAGGATCATATGGAAAAAAGCATGTCAAAATTATATACCCATTCACAATAAAAATTTTTTAAACAAAATGCAAACTAGGAATACAAGGGAATTCTTACTACCCGATAAAGGGCATTTACAAAAGACCCAGAGCCTACTTCATACTTAACAATAAAAGACTTAATGCTTTCTCCTTCATATCAGGAACAAAAACATGATGTCTGCTCTCCACACACCTATTTAATATTGTACGAAAGGTCCTATCCACTGTAGCAAGAAAATAAATAAAAAGAAAATGTATACAGACTGGAAAGGAAGAAATAACCTGTTTCTATTCACAAATATGTCACTGTTGATGTAAAAAGTCCCAAATGTACAAAAAAAGCGCTATTAAAATAGGTGAGTTTAGCAGTCTCAGGGAAAAAGATCAGTATACAAAAATCAATTACATTTCTATATATTAATACCAGTAGTGAACAAATGGAAATTGAAACAATAAATAGTATGTCTTACAATAGCACCAAAAAAGCATTAAATACTTAGGTATAAATCTAACAAAGTATGTGCAAGAGCTGTATGTTGAAAACTGTGAAACACTAATAAAAGAAATCAAAAAGACCTAAAATAAAGATGCACTATGTTGATGGATTGGAAGACTCAATATTGTCAAGATGTACATTCTCCAAAATTGATAATTTGAATGCAATTTCAATAAAAATTCCAGGAGAATTTTATAGAACTTCACAAGCTGATTCTAAAGTTGATACTGAAAAGCAAAGCAATTACAATAGCCAAAAAAATTTTGAAATGGACAAAGTTGAAAAACTTATATTATACAATTTCTATAGACTAACTATAAAGATACAGTAATCAAGACAGTGTGGTATTGGTGAAAGGAAAAATACATAAACCGATCGAATAGAATAGATTCCAAAATTATATCCACACATATGTGCCCAATTTATTTGTAACCAACGTGCAACAAATGATGACTGAATGATTGGACAGCCATAACCACAAAAATGAACTGACCCACACATCACCATCACATACAAAATTTAAGTCTAACTAGGTAACAGACCTAAATGTGAACCCTAAAACTACAAAACTTTTCAAGGAAAAAAATAGGACAAAATCTTTGCGACCATGGGTTAGGCAAAGATTTCTAAGATGTAACATCAAAAGCAAAATCCAAAATAGATAGATAGATGATAGATAGATAGACAGAGAGACAGACAGACAGATAGAAAGATAGATAAAGATATAGATATAGATACATTGTGACTTTTAGCATCTTTTCATATGTCTACTGTCCATCTGTATGTCCTCTTTGGAGAAATGTCTGTCAGGTGCTCTGTTCCTTTTTAAATTGGATTGTTTGTCTTTCTGGTGTTGTTATATGAGTTCTTTATAAATTTTGGATATTAACCCCTTATCAGAAGTATCATTGGCAAATATCTTCTCCCAATCAATAGGCTGAATTTTCATTTGCTTGATGGTTTCCTTTGCTGTGCAAAAACTTTTTAGTATGTAGTCCCATTTGTTTAATTTTCCTTTTGTTTCCTTTGCGTGAGGACACATAGCAGAAAAAATATAACTATGAGCAATGTCAGAGAGCTTGGTGCCTTTGTTTTCTTACAGGACTTTTATGGTTTCAGTTTTACATCAATGTCTTTAATGCATTTTGAGATTATTCTTACATATGGTGCAAGAAAAGGTGGTCCAGTTTCTTTTTTTTTTCTTTTTTTTCATGTATCTGTCCTGTTTTCCCAGCACCATTTACTGAATAGCCTGTCTTTATCCCACTGTTTATTCTTGCCCCCTTTGTCATAGATTAAATGACCATAGATGTGTTACCAGGAAAATGACATTGAACACCTTGGCTCTTTATCTTCTTGAAGGAATGAATTCAATCAAGAGACAGAAATTTTTGCAGCATGAACAACAGACATTTATTAGTAAAAGAAAGTACACTCGGAGACACGGAGGCACTGACTCAAGGGAGGGAAGCAGCCCCGTCTTATATTCTGTGAAGGCTTTTATTTCTATGAGTAGAATTGCCTCCCCCTCTCCCTTCTCTTACCTCTGTTTCTTCCCCTGAGGTGCCTGGTCCTCTGGAATTTAGCAATGCATTTCTTTGATTTAGGGGCATAAGTAAACATATCCCTTTGATTCAGAGGCTGGGTAAAAACATCCCCTTAATTTTGGGGGATATGTAAACATATCCCTTAGGGGTGTGTGAAAACCTGGAATCCTGTTGGGCTAGTAAGGTACTGATGATTCTGACAAACAGGATGTGACACACCCCCTCCCCCTTCTCTGACTTGTAACAACACATCTCTGATTTACAGGTATGTGTAAGCCTGGAGTCCTGCTGGGCAGCTGCCAGGGGTCTTGACCCAAGTAGGAGCTACAGCGAGGGGCTTTCTAACAAGGGCTAAATCTCTCCTTCTCCTGCTCATCTCTATCTATCTACCTACCCTATCATAGTCATGGGATTATTTCTGGGCTATCGTCAGAGAAATGGAAATTAAAATTACAACGAGATATTACCTCACACCTGTTCAAAATGGCTATCATCAATAAACCAACAAAGGAATGTTGGCAAGGATGTGGAGAAACTGGAACCCTCATGCATTGTTGGTGGAATTGCAAATTGGTGCAGCCACTATGGAAAACAGCATGGAGGTTCCTCAAAAAAATTAAAAATAGAACTCCCTTATGACCCAGAAATTCTACTTCTCAGTATTTATATGAAGAAATCCAAAACACTAATTCAAAAAAATATATGCACCCCTATGTTCAGTACAGCACTATTTACAATAGCCAAGATATGGAAGCAACCCAAGTGCCCATCAATAGGCTAGATAAAAAAGATGTGGTACATTCATACAATGGAATATTACTCTGCCATAAAAAAGAATGAAATCTTACCATTTGCGACAACATGACTAGACCTACAGGGTATTATGCTAAGTGAAATAAGTCAGACAGAGAAAGACAAATACCATATGATTTCACTTGCATGTGCAATCTGAAGAACAAAATAAATGAGCAAACAAAATAGAAACAGATGCACAGATACAGAGAACAAACTGATGGTTACCAGATGGGAGGGGCATTGGGGAGTTGGGTGAAAAAAGTAAAGGGATTAAGGAATACAAATTGGTAGTCACAGAATAGTCACAGGGATATAAAATACATCATAGGGAATACAGTCAAAAATACTGTAATAACTGTGTACAATGCCAGGTGTGTACTAGACTTACCAGGGGGATCACTTCGTAAATTATACAAATGCCTAACCACTATGCTGTACACCTAAAACTAATGTAAAATAATATTGAATGTCAACTGTAATTGACCAAAGAAAACATCCCCCATATTTTCAGCCATACAGAAAAAGTTAACAAAGCTCTGCAATTAAAAAACATGACTATAGGGCTGTCCTGGTGGCTCAGGTGGTTGGAGCACCATGCTCCTAACACCGAAGTTGTTGGTTCGATTCCCACATGGGCTAGTGAGCTGCACCCTCTACAGCTAAGATTGTGAACAACAGCTCTCCCTGGAGCTGGGCTGCTGTGAGCAGCCGGAGGTTGGCGAGGACTGCTGTGTGCTGCTGCAGGATGCTGTGTGCCACCATGAGCAGCTGGTGGCCAGCATGAGCGGGCAGCAGCCATCAAGAGCGGCCCGCAGCTGACAAGAGCTGCCGTGAGCTGCTGTGAGTGACCAACCAGCGACCAGCTGCCTCAGTCGTGGCCGGGGAGGCGGGGTGGGGGCGCAAGGCTCATAAGACCAGCATGGGCCAGGGAGCTGTGTCCTATACAACTAGACTGAGAAACAATGTTTTGAACCAGAGTGGGGGGCAGGCGGAAGAAAGAACAAAATAACATGACTATAAAAGAGAGATACATTGGGTTTCATCAAAATTCAAAACTTCTGCTCTTTGAAAGAGAGTGAGAACACACAGACTAGAAGAAAAAATTTGAAGAACAAATATCTGATAAATGATTGATATCTGAATATACATACAACCCAATTACAAAATGGGCAAATGATTTGAACAGAAATTTCACCAAAGAAGACAAATATCAAATAAGCACATTTAAAAAGATGATCAACATCCTTAGTCACTAAGGAAAAGCAAATTAAAACTTCAATGAGATACCAGTATACACTTACTAAAATAATTAATAATAATAATAATAATAATAAACAATACTATTAGTGATATACAGAGCAACTGGAACACTGTTAAACAGAAAGTGGTAAAGACAGATTTTATTTAGAACTACTTACAGTAAAGAACTGAGTTCCAGGCCAGCCCGGTGGCTCAGGCGGTTGGAGCTCCGTGCTCCTAACTCCGAAGGCTGCCAGTTTGATTCCCACATGGGTCAGTGGGCTCTCAATCATAAGGTTGCCGGTTCAATTCCTCAAATCCCACAAGGGATGGTGGGCTGCGCCCCCTGCAACTAGCAATGGCAACTGGACCTGGAGCTGAGCTCCACAACTAAGACTGAAAGGACAATAACTTGACATGGAATCAAGTCCTGGAAGTACACACTGTTCCCCAATAAAGTCCTGTTCCCCTTCCCTAATAAAATCTTAAAAAAAAAAAAAAGAACTGAGTTCCATTCTGATTTGTACAGAGGTGACTGGGTGTTTCAAAGGGAGAGTGAGAGAGTAGAGAGGAGGAGGGGTGGGGGCTCAAAGTATAAAATTACAAAGGTTTGGTCTGTAAAAATGTGATTAGGTCAGCTGTGTCTGCTAGCTGGCAATGATGGAAGTTTGGATTCTATCCTTCCAAGGAGACTGGGAGACAGAGGCCTGGATCCTTTGTGAAGATTATATTTCAAAAGAATCCCTTTCAGTTCCTTGAGAAGGTCATTCCTAAGTTTCAAGAGATATATTTACATCTCAAAGAGACAGAGGAAGGATTCACATTTGTAAACCCATTTCAGTAAATGCTCTAAAAAAGAGAGGTCAGAGGCCTATAACATCAGGTGTTGGCTAGAACAAACAGTAATTTCCCCTGGGGCTGGGGTCATCAAAGTCATCACTGTTGCCAGAAGCCATGCCAGAGTTTTCTTGCCTCAGTGCAGAGGTTTGTTCTCAATTTTATGCATTACTGATGGGAGTGCAAAAGTACAATGTCTTTGGAAAACAGTTTGACAATTTCTTTTATAAAATTAAACTTACAATGTCCATACAACCCTGCAATCCCACATCTTGGTATTTACCAAAAAGATTTAAATTTTATTTTCATTAAAAATCCCTCCTTGTGAATGTTTTAATGACTTTATTCATTATTGCCCAAAACTAGGAACAACCAGTGAATGGATTAACATGCTGTGATATATCTGAACAATAGAATACCACTCAGTAAGAAAAAGACATGCAGGACTGATGCACACAACATAGATGAATTTCAAATGCATTTTTCTAAGTGAAATATATCTGACTAAAAAAAATACTACTATATAATTCCATTTATATCATATTTTTTAAATGCAAAACTGTAAGACAGACAACAGATCAGTGGCTATCAGTGGCTGGGGATGGAAAACAGGGGTTAACTGTAAAGGGACATCAGTGAAAATTGGAGGGTTACTGAATTCTCTTATTATCTTGATTTTGGTGGTGTTTGCATTTTACTCTGTGTAAATTATGCCTTGATAAAATTGACTTAAAAAGAGATGAATTTACAAATGTCAGTTCTGCACTTGTATATATGCAACAAACAATTTGAAAACAATGTAAAAAGACAATACTTACAATAGCAATGAACTATTAAGTACATGCAAATAAATCTCACAAAAGATGTACAATTGCTTGTATTAAATATTAAAAAGGACTGAAATGTATTACGGAATGCCTAAATAGATGGAGAAGTATCACATGTTCATGAGTTGGAAGATGATGTTGCAGACACATCTGTTCTCTCCAAATCGATTATAATTGGATTGTAATGAAACTCTATTCAAAACCGCACAGAGGGTTTTTCTGTGGACCTTGACATGCCTATTCTAAAATTTAAATAGAAATAGGAAGAATAAGAATAGAGATAACACCAAACCAGACATTAGGAATAATTATGATTCCATAGTAATCAGGGCACTGTGATATTGTCACTGGAATTGACAATTTTTCCAATGAAATATATGAAGATTATTAAACAGAAACCTAATTTATGTTGGAATTGGATGGGCCTATAGGGAGAGCTCTCATGCCCTACACTCACCCTCAATTACCCCAAACAGGAAGACATATACTTTCCATCCCCAACAGGAAGATGTTTTTCTACTCTACCACACCAGCAGGAAGGAGGATCTTCTTCTGGTCAGGTAACCACTCAACCAATGAAACACAGTTACTACTCAGCCGATGAAAAGCCACTATACTTTGAACTCCCAGTTTCCTCCAATGGACCTGTTTACAACAGCCCCTCTGAACATCCCCCTTTACTCTATAAAATAACATTCCTCTCCTTTGTTTTCTGGACTTGTGTGCATGGATCAATCACCATTAGACTGCATATTCCAAATTGTAATTCATTATTGTTCCCGTTTAAACTCTTTTACTGGAGAAATATCTATGTGTTTAAGGTCAACAAATGTAATAGAGAAACAGACCTATACATATGTACAATGCTGATTTATTACAAAGGTGCCATAGATCTGTGGGAAAGGAAGAATCATTCAATAAAGAGACCTGGGAAAGACTTAGCTTTATGGAAATAATGAAATTGTATCATGACCTAATTCCATACATAAAAATATATATTCCAAATTTAATTATTAAAAACAAAACATTAAAACTTTTAGCAGAAAACAAAGATTGTAAATGAAAAAGGATGCTGTAATAAAGCTAACTGAAAGTAACATCACTGGGAGATCTGACCATAAATTCCTAACTGGGTAGGTCATGGAGGGTGGTCATTTTCTAGACATATAACTTCTTTAGTAAAAGGTTTACCTTTGCTTAAGCAAGCCCTGTCCATTGTTTCTGTGCATCTAGGTGAACACACCTTTGAAATAAGTCTCTTTTTCAGAGCTCTCAGAAGTGTAACCACCCTTGAGAGAGCAAATAATCTTGTTAACTATCCTGTAATCCAATCCCTACCTTGCTTTCCCTGCCATCATGTAACAGTCCTTAAATTCCCTCTTTAATTCCAAATGCATAAAAGAAAAGGCAAAGCTGTCATTCTCCAGAGCACTTGAGATCTTGCTTCCCAGTAATGTTGATGGTTTGGCTCAAAGAAACTCTTACAAAAATGCTCTACATGTTTTATGTTGACAACATCTTCACCTTAGCGATCTCATACATTGCTGGTGGGAGTGAAAATGACTGCACAGTAAGTCCTCATTTAATGTCATCTATAGATTCTTTGAAAATGTGACATTAAGCAAAACAATGTAAAATGAAACCAATTTTACAATAGACTGATTGATATACATAAGAGTAAAATTCCTGGGGCATATTTCCTGTCACCAAAAAACCACCCAACTTCTAAATAAACATCCCAAATACTTCTAATGTTAAACACTGAAACAAATGTGAGCTATACATACATTTAAGAAAGACTTAAAAACAAATAAGATCATTATTTTCCAACACACCTATTCCAGTTCTGGGTCATGGGTGGCCGGAGCCTCTCCTGGCAGGTCAGGACACAAGGTGGGAACAAACCCTGGGCAGGTCACCCTTATGTTGCAGAGTGCAGTCATACTCAGCCAGACTGGGACAATTTAGACACACTAGTTAAGCTAACATGTACATCTTTGGGATGTGGGAGGAAATTGGAGTATCCAGAGAAAGCTCACATAGATATGGAGAGAAAATTCAAACTGCATTTAGAAAGTGGCCTCAGCTGGGAATCGATTTTTTTCCCCTCATCAGTGTTATAAAGAAACGACATTGGAGCCGGCCTAGTGGTTCAGGTGGTTGGAGCGCTGTGCTCCTAACACCAAGGTTGCTGGCTCAACTCCCACATGGGCCAGTGAGCTCTACCCTGTATAGCTAAGATTGTGAACAACGGCTCTCCCTGGAGCTGGACTGCCGTGGGCTGCTGTGTGTTGCTGTGGGCTACCGTGTGCTGTGCTGCCGCCAGAGTGAGTGGCCGGCAGCCAGCGAGAGCTGCTGTGAGCTGCTGTGACCGGCCAACAGACAACTGGTGACCGACAGCCTCAGCCGGGGGGAGCACAAGCTCATAATACCAGCATGTGCCAGGGAGCTGTGTCCTACACAACTAGACTGAGAAACAAGGGCTTGAACCAGAGTGGTGGGGAGTGGGAGAGGCAGAAGAAGGGGTTGGGGGAAGAAACGACGCTGAATGAAATGATAATACTCGAGGACATGCTGTACATGTGAAAAAGACCAGCACTGCTTTGAAAGTGAACAATTCACATACCAAACCCAGCGATTCTATATCTATATACTTATATGTATGTCTACATATCTATCTACATGTAGCATATAATACATAATGTACATATGAGGTTAGACAATTAAGTTCGTGAACTCATCCTAGAAAAAGTGCTACATACCTTGTTGCTGAATATCACTATGGTTAACTTCGAGGTACTCTCCTTGGGAAGCAAGGAGAAGATGTGTACTGATGCCAGCACCTAGTCCACCCTTCAAAGCAATTTTGGAGCTCTTCTTCATAAATGGCCATCAGAGCTGTCGTCATATTACCCTTGATGTACTGAATGTCATCAATATGTCTTCCTTTCAATATTTCCTTTATCTTTGGGTAAAGAAAGAAGTCATTGGGGGCCAGATCAGGTGTGTAGGGAGGGTGTTCCAGTACAGTTATTTGTTTACTGGCTAAAAACTCCCTCACAGACAGTGCCGTGTGAGCTGGTGCATTTTCTTGATACAAGAGCCATGAATTGTTGGTGAACAGTTCAGATTCTCTAACTTTTTCATGCAGCCTTTTCAACACTTCCAAACAGTAAACTTCAACTGTTTGTCCAGTTGGTACAAATTCAAATGAATAATCCCTCTGATATCAAAAAACGTTAGCAACATCACTGCAACAAGTTCACGAACTTAACTGTCACACCTCATATAATGTATTCACTAATATGCAAGAGTAGCATTTCAAAACCAGTAGTATTCCAGGAGGTTAGTTTTAATTATTAATTTTAAAAATAAAATGTTATTGTAAACAAAGCTGTATGTGGTATATAAACCAAAAACAACAAAAGAACAAGACAAACAAATGAGAAACAGAAACTCATAGACACAGACAATAGTTTAGTGGTTGCCAGAGGGTAACGGGGGCGGGGGGTGGGGGGTGGGAGATGAGGGTAAGGGGGATCGAATATATGGTGATGGAAGGAGAACTGACTCTGGGTGGTGAACACACAATGGGATTTATAGATGATGTAATACAGAATTGTTCACCTGAAATCTATGTAATTTTACTAACAATTGTCACCCCAATAAATTTAATTAAAAAATAAATAAATAAAATGTTATTGAAATATTTCCCTTAAAACTGTAACAGTTTAAGATTCTAAGTCAATATGGACTGAGCATATGTGGCAGTTACTTGAGATCAAGAAGCATGTTATGATGCCTGCAACTCAGATTCTCAATGGTTTATCATACAGCTTAACAATGCTTGTTTTAGTAGTGGTTTTAAATGCTATTTTTCTCAACAGTTTTCATTCTTAGCCATATTATTTTTAAAATTTGTACCCACAGTGAATCATTAGTTAAATACATGAAGCATAAGAATCAGTGGTGTTGAGGGGCAGCAGGTTAGCTCAGTTGGTTAGAGCACGGTGCTCTTAACAAGGTTGCCAGTTCTATCCCCACATGGGCCACTGTGAGCTGTGCCCTCTACAACTAGATTGAAACAACTACTTGACTTGGAGCTCATGGATCCTGGAAAAACACACTTAAAATAAAAGTTACAAAAAAAAAAAAAAAAAGAACCAGTGGTGTTGAAAGACAAAGGGTATAAGGAGCATAATACTAATAATATGCATGCAAATTTGCTTTGAGATTATACCTAATAGGCCCACACACTGCAATAATCCAATCACAATTCTCACCCAGCTCATCAAGATACCTCTATTTCAAAAACTAGTGTAAGAGAAAATGGAGTCATGATTGAACCCTATTTTGGTTTTCATTTATTAGGAATAACACCAATTCATACCTGCAATTTATTATTTGTAAAGAACTTCCTCCAAAAAATACCAGACTTAATTCCAAGTTTTAACTTGTGGGAATTTGGGCACATATCTGTGCTTTAGCTTCCTCATTTTGTAGAAAGGGATAATAATAGTATCTACTTCATGAGGTTGTGAAGATTAAATGAGTTATTATATGCAAAGTCCTTGGAACAGTGCCTAGGAATAAGTTATATATTAGTGTTATTAATGTTACTATTGTCTCATTATTTTGATATATAAAAATAAAAATTTAAAAAACAGTTAAATTTGTAAGAACAACATATAAGAATTCCATATATCGTTCAAAAACTCAGCTCACATATCATGCTTCTTTTTACATAATTAATTTAAATTAGAGAATATATTTTAAATTATTAAATGGAAACAAACAGAACTTTGTGTTTGTGTATTTATTATTAAAATTATTTAAATGTATTTGATAAAATAAATACTTAATAACAGACTCATCTAAAATAAAATAATTTAAATCTCTTTTCTCTCATATATCATACAAATCACAGCAAAATGATTTTTTAATCCCTAGGCAGGTCCAAGATATTATGTATTAATAATTTATCATTTAGCAAATATTGGGTACCTATTATGTCACCATTTTAGATGGAGTTATGCCAGTGAGAAAATATAAAGTCCCTTTTATGGAGCTTATATTCAAGTGAGGATGAGGAATACAAAAGTGTCAAGATGAAAAATAAGGCAGGCTAAGGGGATAAACTAGAGAGTAATACATAGGATGGTCAGGGAAATCTTCCATGTTGAGGTGACATTTGAGCAGAGACCTGAAGAAAGTGAGAGGATGAGCGCGTGATGATCTGGGGGTATAATGCTCCAGGCAAAGGGACCAGTCAGCACAAAGGCTCAAAGGCAGGAGAGCACGATTCACATATTCAAGGAAAAGGAAGGTGGTTACAAGGTTTTAGACCAAAAAGGTTAGGAAACACTCTATTAGAGTTACCTAAAAAATATGAAAGTTCATAATTAAAAAGAAGAGAAGAACGGAGACCTTGGTAGCCAAAGAACAGGAACTTTTTCTTACATGCTCCTTCATGGAATGCCTCTGTCCTCTACTATCCATAATTCTTTTGAAGGCAGGAATCATTTTACTGATTCTCCCAGTACTTGTCAAATTCCAAACACTTCACATATATTTGATGGATCGAATCACATAAATAGCAAATTGGATTGTTTCCTCTGGCATTTTAATTTCTACAGAGTAGTTGATACTGAGTTCAAAGATCATGAAGTGGAATTTTGAACAAGGAGATCAATATTAGCAGCTTAGGGTCACTGGTGTAGCTGAATTAAGATGACTTGGGCCCCACAAAATATATGGACTCCAAAACCTAGAGTCAAGATAAGAGGGCCTTTGTGACAAACACCATAAATGTGTGAAATGTACTATGGTGATTATACTGAGAGAAAATTATATTCTGTCTGATTTGTACATGTCATTTGAAGACTAAGATTAATCTGTCGATGTATTATGAGTTTAAGAAAATTGCAATCTAACTGACCTTGTAGATAGAAAGTTATCTTTGAACACCACTGATGGGAAAAGTGTTTGAGTTACGTTTAACTTTTGGAGACAGGGAGACTTACCTGAGATTCACAACATGGTTTTTTGAAAACTGAAAAGGTATCTCCCCTATTAGAAATATTTAAATGGACATTTTGGATACATCAAATTCATGAGTTTGGTTAGCCATAGTTAATTCCCCAGAACCTGATCACCTCTGAAAAAATTAATACACTCAATTCTCCACAACTACAAAGCTCTGGAGAACTGTTAAAGGAGACAACAATGAGGTTTTAAAACTCTTCTGTATAATACATAAACAGAATTGGAGGTCGGGAAGGGAGAGCAGAGGAGTGAGAAAAAGAAAAGGAGCTAGAAAAAGACAAAGAGAAGGCCATGATGGAAGGTCAGTACTGGAACTGACAGAAATGGCCAAGGGACTTAGTTTAAGAATATGGAAATGTTTTACTTTAAATTGTATATTTGTAAAGTATAACTCCTCTCATTAATAGTCTTGAATGTTTAATAAAAGTACACAACAGATTTACTTCGTGTGAGTGTCATTTGAGGGGCCAATACCATATGGAATTAAAGGAAGACACAGAATGGAGACAGAATTCAACAGAAGTTGGAAATCAGAGTCAGAGTTGACTGGGAGAAATGTAAGCCTTGAGAAATTTACAGACATCTTGGCAAGAGCATTAGACTCTCCACAAGAAAAGCAAAGGAGATTTGAGCTGATCTTATATAGGTTTAATGGGCGGGGTGATCTGAGCTGCCATCTGTGTTACAAATATCCAAAAGCGCCGATTTAAAGGCAACAGATATGGATTGTATGCAAGTCTCTGTGCTGGAGCCTTCAAGTCACAAAGCTGATGCTGTGCTGAGGGAACAAAATCCTGTGGTTGTATATACTATTTTTTTTTTTAGTATTGCACTATAGTATGATGTGACTTCACAGAAATGGCATTGAGAGGCTGCTTGAGGCCTTAAGAAAACATGTCTTGTTTGAAAGCTGAGAGAAAGAATGTAGGGCAACCAGTGTGAGTCTAAAAACCAAACTTTAATATAAATTACCCAAGTATACACATCTCAGTCACTTAGCACCTTAATCCTACTAGTTATCATTCACTTTCAAATACAAGTTACAATAAACCTTCCCTAATAGTTACATAACACTCTAGCCTCTCTACATAGAACAAGGTATGATTGCATTATTTTATTTTTAATTATATTGGGGAATATTGGGGGACAGTGTGTTTCTCCAGGGCCTAGCAGCTCCAAGTCATTGTCCTTCAATCTAGTTGTGGAGGGCGCAGCTCAGCTCAAAGTCTAGTCGCTGTTTTCAATCTTTAGTTGCAGGGGGCGCAGCCCACCATCCCATGTGGGAATTGAACCGGCAACCTTCTTGTTGAGAGCTCATGCTCTAACCAACTGAGCCACCCAGCCACCCCTCCAGAAGTTCAGCGGCAGCTTGTTGTCCTCAATCCAGTTGTGGAAGTTGCAACTCACTGGTCCATGTGGGAATCGAACCAGCAACCCTGTTGTTCAGAGCTCACGCTCTAACTAACTGAGCTATCCAGCTGCTCCATTTATATTATTTTTAAAGGTCCTACAGTAAACTCAATTACCTGGAGATACTAAAGAAATGTTGTGTTAAGGTTTATCAAATAATCCAAATAAAAAGAACTACTACACTTAGGGGCATTTAGCAGATGGGGTTGGATATTCACATGTTAGATTCAAAATGCAAGTTGATCTCTTATTGCTGCAAGTCCTTTAAAGTGCCAGAAAAGTTTTTTTGTTTGTTTTTTGGTTTTTTTTAGGAGGGCGCAGCTCACAATTGTCCATGCGGGGATCCAACCGGCAACCTTGGTGCTACCAGCACCACGTTCTAACCAACTGAGCTAACTGGCCACCCCAGAAAAGATTTTTTTTAAAGAATAAATCAGAATTTTCTAGCAAATTAAGAGCATATGGAAAGGTATAATATTTCCTGAGAAACAGGAGAAGAACAATATGACTGTTTAAAATATGATCAGGAAATAGCATTTTGAAGGCAAGAGAAACTCCAAATGTAGTGAGAACACACAGAAAGTGCAGGATGGTATCCTAGGAATGTCAGAGACAATTAATAATGGCAGATATGGAGAAGGTTTAAAGAGTAATAAATTATATATAATTATATACCAATTAATTTGAAATTCTAGATTAAATCAACTATTTTCTAGGGAAATTTAAATTAAATCATTCATGAACAGGTAGACAATCTGAATATATTAATAACTATAGCAGAAGTGGTCAAAGTATAAACAATCTACCTGTTGAAACTACACCAGGCCCAGACACCTTTGATAGAGAACACAGAAAAAGACAAGAAACTACTGAAATCATTTTATGAGGCAGCACACCCTAGTGGCAAAATTGGACAGCAGAATGCAAAGAGAAAGAAGGGAGAAGGGTGAAAGTAAAGAAAATAATAGTTCAACCTCATTTAGAAACATAGATGACAAAATTTGAAATACATAATGAATAATACGTTATCATTAAATAAGGTTATCATAGAAATCAAGTGTGGTTCAACATTAGGAAAATAAATTTGAAAGCTAAAGAGAAACACTCGTACAAACATTTTAGTAGGTGCCACACGTTTAATAACATCCAATACTAATTCCTGACTTTAAAGAACCACATGAAAGGAAACAAGCAATCAACAAAATATGAGTAAAGAATAAAGGCAGTTTCTAAACATGATTAAAGCTATCTAAAAGAAAACTACAGCAATCATATATTGAAAACGTTCCTGGGCCGGTCCGGTGGCTCAGGCGGTTGGAGCTCCGTGCTCCTAATTCCGAAGGCTGCCGGTTCGATTCCCACATGGGCCAGTGGGCTCTCAACCACAAGGTTGCTGGTTCGATTCCTCGAGTCCCGCAAGGAATGGTGAACAGTGCCCCCTGCAACTAAGATTGAACATGACACCTTGAGCTGAGCTGCCGCTGAGCTCCCAGATGGTTCAGTTGGTTGGAGCGCGTCCTCTCAACCACAAGGCTGCCGGTTTGACTCCCACAAGGGATGGTGGGCTGCGCCCCCTGCAACTAGCAACGGCAACTGGACCTGGAGCTGAGCTGCACCCTCCACAACTAAGACTGAAAGGACAACTTGACTTGGAAAAAAGTCCTGGAAGTACACACTGTTCCCCAATAAAGTCCTGTTCCCCTTCCCCAATAAAATCTTTATATATATATATATATATATATATATATTTAAAAACAAACAAAAAAACCCGTTCCCATTGATATCAAGAACAACACAATGATATTTCTTGTGTCCAATATATTCAATATCACTAAGGAGCTAATGGCTAATGCAATCAAACAGAAAAAGGAAATAATGTATACATATTGAAAAATAAGACACAAAAAGTAACAGTGGTTATCTCTGGCTGATAAGAGTATTTTAATTTGTCCTTTCTGTATGTCTTTATTTTCCAGTTTTTTACAATGAACAAACTTTTTTTTTTTTTTTTTTTAACACTGACAGTATATACTGTTTTTGAAGAAGGATCTAGACTTGGTCAGTAGTTAAGCTACAGATTAAGCTAGTTATATGGATGAGCTAGCCCATGAGAGTATATTTGATGAAAAGTGGCCTAAATACAATCTTGAGAAATAGTAATATTTAGGAACCAAGGTAGAGAGAAAGCAAACCACAAAACTTTCTGATAACAAGCAGCCAGAGAGGTAGAAAGCAGAAGGAGTGAGTCCTTCATCTAAACAAAGGGAAGACAAGAATTTCAAGAAAGGAAAAACTAAGGTTTTCCATTTCCATGGAACAGTAGTCAACTAAAATAAATTAGGAAATTGCCTATGGTGATTTGGTGCTTCTGGGTCACTGCTGATATTTTCAAAAGTAGTTTTAGTAAACTAATGGTGGAAGGGGCCAGGCTGTGAAGGACTGAAGAATTAATGGGGAGTAAGGTTAAAATAGTAGAGGGTTCCTTTTTCAGGAAATGTAACCACATTTTCACTAATAGCTATTTCGTCTACCTCCATGAAAAATAATCAGTATAAATTTCTTTCTTTCACCTTTAAATTTATAATTAATTTTTAGAATTGAAATAAAGTTTTGCTCAGCATGGAGATTATTACAAGGATGAATGGAATAAAATATGAAAGGGCCTCACACAAGGCCTGATACATAAGAGAAACCCAACCAATGTTAGTCTTCTAAAAGAGCTTCATCAAAACAGTAACAGTGATCATGTTATAGAAAAGATAGGAAGGTGTTTTCTGTAGTGTCCAATTTTTTCTAAAATATAATTTGGTAATTTTATATTTTGATGTTTCCATTCCTCAGAAGTGTTAACATAAAAAAATCACCACAGTGTGAAATCTCAGTTTACAATGTGAAATCATCATCTGTGAAGTCAAAGCACAGTTTAACTCATTAAGTATTAGAAACTGAGAACTTAAAATGAAGGCACAAAAACTAATATAACAGATTTCTGCACTGAATATACACAAAAATAAATCTGGTATGTACTACCATCTCTGATACATAAAAAGTGATCACTACATACATTAACAAGTAAAAAAAAAAATCTGTGGTGAATAAGTGAGTGTGGGGGCAGAGCCCCAGAAAGTAGTTTACAGGCTCTTGGCCTCACGTGGAGGGGTGCTGGCTCGGGTAGTAGATGGCCAATCAGCTGTGGCCATTGAGCCGTTGGTCACTAGTATAACTGCTGTGGCTACGGAGGAGAGTGGAGGAGAGTGGAGGAGAGTGGAGGAGAGTGGAGGAGAGTGGAGGAGAGTCGTCAGTCGGTTGCAGACAAAACGGACAGCAGATCGCATGTCCAGTGAACCCAGCCTCCAGTGAGACCGTAGTGGTATAACTCCCCTGCCTATGGCTCCGTGGGTGTTCCTTTTTGGCCTCATCATATCCTGCATTCTTGTATGGGGAGCGGGAGCAGAGACCCCGGAGGCCGCCCCACACGACAGTGAGGCAGTGGAAAGTTGAATGAATGACATAATTCATGATTTTGTCTAAAAGCATTACCCAGGAGTCTGATCCAACCATGCCACGCAATAAATGGCTCACTCTCTCTCAACCTCTAATACCTTGTTTGTGAAATGGAGAAAATAATAAATATCTTACATACCTCTCACGGTGGTTTTACGGATCAACTAACCATTTAAAAAACACTGACTCCATGCCAAAGGTAGACTCTGTGATTTGAATCATGGCCAATGATCTGGAATGGAGGAGTGCACAATCAAATCAAGACCCACCAGAAAGAGCTGCAGATGGAACCCTTATTCTCAACGCCTCATGGATCAAAAAAGACAGGAACTTTCCATTCTGTGTTCCCCTGGGGAGAAACATTTGGAAAGCATAATCTTCACTCCCTCACTCTGTCCTCTCAGAAGAAATGGAGTGACTTACCTGATTGGTGAGCTGAAAACAAGGAACTGAGCATATTTGACTCAATGCTTTCTGGGATCTGGTTTTCTGCAGAGGTGAGGTCTGGTATACTATGTAGATACTTTCAATTGTTCCGTTGTGCCAGTAGCTGAGTAAATTTATCTTCCTCAATAGTAACATATTAAGAAGTCCATTATGGCTGCATACATAAGCCATATCATGTCTTCTAGCATTTGTAAATGAATAAAGTAAACATTTTGCTCTCCAGCTCTCTCACTTTTTTCTTGAATTTAGGTGTGGAAGACAGGAAGACTTATATCTTCCCTTCTAAATTCCCCAAAGGATCCATTTCCTCATTCCCAGTCAAGCCACACAAAGTCAGTCATTGGAGAAATATAGCAGTACTTCTTTCACTTTTTTTTTACCTGTCAGAGAACCCACTCAAACCAGCTGCCCTCATGCCCAAAGTCTGGGAAATAATGGCGATCCGGCTTACTTACATCAGAAAGCTAGTCTTTTTTTTTTTTAAACTTCACTTCCAGCTCATCTCCTGTGTTCATTAAGTTCTTGTCACCAAATGCCTACCTCATTTTGATATTAACTTCACATTTCCTCATTACCATCTGTCATGTGCGGCGGCCTGCAGAGTCTCAGCTCTCTCTCCCAACATAAGAACGCAGGATGTGGTGAGGCCAAAAAGGAACACCCACGGAGCCATAGGTAGGGGAGTCATACCACTATAGTCTCAATGGAGGCTGGATTCACACGACGTGCGATCTGCTGTCCGCTTTTCTGCCTGCCACCGGACCGACTCCACTCCACTCGACTCACCAACCAGCGCAGCCGCGGCAGTTATATCAGTGGCCAATTGGCTAACCCGCCACAGCTGACGGCCATCCACCACCGGAGCCAGCACCTTTCCACGTGAGGCTGAGAGCCTGGAAACTGCTCTCTGGGGCTCTGTCCCCACACCATCTCATGGATAACTAGCAAAATCTCTGAGATATGGTGGGTCAAATCTGTATAGGCAGCACTTCTTTTGTAACATTTGGGTAATAAAGCCTTTTAAAACTTTCATTTGAACCCTCTTATTGGACGTTACCATCTGCATCAGTTATTGGTAAGTTTACTTATTCCAGGCTCACTCACAGTTCCCTGTGCCCTCCTTTCACTACTTATACTGATAGAGATAAATACATACATAATTTTACTTTATACTCAGATATACACACTTAACAGAATAACAGAACACCAAGCCACTAAGTGATTTATTTACATTAACTAGGTCATTGATCTCATTATCATTTTATAAATAAGTGGAGGTCCAAGAAAATCAACTCATTTTCCCGTGGTCATACAACTTGAAAGCAACGGAGCCAAGAACTGAATTCAGGTCTGGCTGACTCTGATATTTGACCACCAGTATTAGAACACTGCTTATGGTTTTAGGTTGTGAAATGGCTTTGGAGAGTTTTATTTTGTTCTCAATGTATGTATCAGAAGCATTTTTCCTAGATTTTTTAACATAAATTTTCAAACATACAGAGAAGTTGAATTTATAGTGAATACCAATGTAGCCACCACCTAGGTTCTACAACTAACATTTTACAATATTGCTTTAACCCATATGTGTCCATCAACCCATCCTTCTATCCATCCATAATTCCATCTTATTTTTATGTTTTTCAGTGTTGCAGATATCAACACACTGTCCCTAAATACTCCAGCATGTAAATCATTAACTAGAGTTCAATACTTGGGTATAACTTTTTTCTTTTGAGTTAGAATATGCATACAATGAAGTACACAAATCTTAAACGTACTATTCCATAATTCCTGTCAAAAGTTAAAAGCAAACACCTATGCAACCCAATCCCCTCTCAAGATACAGAACAGCACCATCACTCTAGAAGTTTCCCTCATGTCTTTTCTCTATAAATATCCATCTCCAAACTCCAAAGGCAACTATTGTTCTGGTTTATTTCTATCACAGATTAGTTCTGCCTTTTTTATAACTTCAAATCAACAGATTCATGAAGTATGTACTGTTTTATGTAAGGCATTTTTTTTTCACTCAGCATAATGTTCCTGCAATTCATCCATATTGTGTCTATCAGTAGTTCATGCCTTTTCACTGCTGAGCAGCATTTCATTGTATGGTTGTACCAAAGTTTATTTCTCCATTGTCCAATTAATGGATATCTGGGCTCTTTCCAAATTCACACTATTATGAATAAAGCTGCTATAAAATTCTTGTACTTGTCTTTTTGTGGTATTAAAAGCATTTTAATGATCAAGTTTAATGGTATGGAAAGAGAAAATACAAACAGGAAATACATGAGAGGGAAAAAATAGACTTGGTTAAAAAAGTTGGAACATTGGCCTTCAAACTTTGGATGAGCTGTCACATAAAGAAAGTGAATCAGGCTGATGTGATTTAGTGCTCAGTGTCTCCTGTTCTGCAGTCTGACTGTGGGAACTTACCTTCTTTAAGTCTCAATTTTCTTTTCTGTCAAATTGAGATAATAGTACTATTCTTCCTGAGTTGTTGTGAGCACCAAATGAGATAATGCATGTAAAGTGCTTCACTATTGTTGTCACTTTTATTAAATTAGTCATTTTTACCAAAAAAATACAGGAGAACATTTATGATGCTAGTGAACTAGTTTGATCTGGGATTGGTTTTAAACTCCAAATTCAGGAGAATTCATATACAGTATTGAGGAATCGCTTTGTGATTAATCCATAAGCTTTGTCAATTAGTTTATCCAAAGTTCACTTTCATTTCTAAACACCTAGTGTATCCCAGGTACTATTGTAGGTTGGGGAATGTTACAATGAATAAGATGTAGCCTCAGCCTCATGAATGTTAACAGGAAAGACAGATAAATACTTATGAGGGGGGCGGTAACAAAACTTGTACAGAGGTGCTTTGGAAAGCATATATCTAGGTGACCGAATGCTCAAGTCTCATATAAGCATATTTTTGTTTAGAACAGCACTCCAAATGGAACAAAAGGCTTCAATTATCCATAAAATGTGTTTATTCATTTCTTCCCATCTTCACTCCATTCCTCTTCTCTTAGCCATCCCCTTCCCCAAAATAATCTGCTAAAGAATTAAGATTCTGAAGGGTTAGTGAAAACATCTGAAAAGATGTGAATGACAAAAAGTCAGATTCCTCCTTATATGATGATGGAAAGAGAACTGACTCTGGGTAGTGAACACACAATGTGATATACAGATGATGTATTACAGAATTGTACACCTGAAATCTGTGTAACTTTACTAATAATTCTCACCCCAATAAATTTAATTAATAAAAAACAGACTCCTCATCCTCTAAAGATCCCTTTATTACTGTGTTTCCCCGAAAATAGGACCTAACCTGAAAATAAGCCCTAGCATGATTTTTCAGGATGACATCCCCTGAACATAAGACCTAATGCACCTTCTGGAGCAAAAATTAATATAAGTTTTCGGGGAAACACGGCAATAGCAATGTACCCTCCTTTTCTCTCTCCCTTCCTTCATTTTCAACAGCCAAAATCTCAAGATTATCTGTTGGAATGGGACATAATAGACAAACATGGTTATATCTTAAGCCATCTCAATGTTTAACAGTTCTTTGTCCAAGTAAACTGACTTTAACAACTAACAGTAGCTTTTATAACATTTAAGCTATTGGTACATTAACATATTTAACATTAGTTTTGCAAATAACAAAGTTACTATCTTTAAAATAAACTACCAACATGTTACTTAGTAGTAACTGACCTCACTATGCTGGTATTCTATTTATATGAAAATATTGCTTTAGTGGGATTTGGTTTTGATTTAGAATTTATAGGTGGGCTAACAATCTTATTGACATGTCTCTAGGCATATAGCTCCTTTGAATATGCATTAAAAAACATGTATATTCAAAAACGGATAAAACATAATCTTATGCGTAACTCACAAGAGAGAATAACCCCTGGTCTGTTTTTTGTTCAGTACTGAAAGAGGCAGCCACTACCCCATCTATGCCCCTTAGCCTTTGTACACAATTGCACATCATTCCTTAATATTTATAGCCTCTTTCTAGCCTTAGTAAAAGTGTACCAGAAAGATGTGTATGCTATCTATTTCCCTTTGGTTGATTTTAAAATTACAGATATTCATAATCCATTCATAATAACCCTGTTAAGAAGCACATGTTTCAAGAATGTTAATAGAGGACAATTTCTAGCAGCCTGGTTAATCTATTAGAACCCTTCTTAAAGACCAGAGAAGTTTAATCCTTGTTGAAGATTTTATCATCAGCCAGGTGGGATGGCAACAATCAGAAGGCAGAATCAGGGGCGGACAGATGGCTCAGTTGGTTAGAGCGCAAGCTCTCGACAACATGGTTGCTGGTTCAGTTCCTGCATGGGATGGTGGGCTGTGCCCCCTAAAGATTGAAAACAGCGACTGGACTTGGAGCTGAGCTGTGCCCTCCACAACTAGGTTGAAGGACAATGATCAATGGGTCCTGGAAAAACACACTGATCCCCAATATTCCCCAATAAAAATTTTAAAAAAAGTAATCAATTAATTAAGACAAAACTTCTTTACATATATATATATATATATATATATATATATATATATATATGCATATATGTAAAGAAGGCAGAATCAATCACCAAAGTAAAAGCATCAAGTCATGTGTACCATCTTAATAGCACAAATTTAAAAGTAATATAAAAAAGGATCAGGGCCCTTCATTTATTTTCAACAGTACCTCCAGCTTGTTACAGTCCTTGAAAGTCCTTAGTAAAAGCAGACATAGTCCATTTTGAGGCCTCCAATCTTTTGAGGTGAGGTTACTTTAAATTTCCTAGAATTGCTTCCATTTGCTGAATACCAACTCTAACAGGCCACTTATATATGTGCATTATCTCATATTATCCTTACAATGTCCCTATGAGATAGGCATTTTTTTAAGTCTATGATTTAAAGATGAGGAACCACAGAGGTAAGATAACTTACCCAAAGTCACACAGCCAATATAAGTGGAGTTGGGAATTTGATCTTACCACATCCAGGGCCTGAGAACCTGGCTCCTATATCGATCGTACTACGTAAACAACTGAGAGTTCTGGGTTCCTCTGAAGTCTGGCGATACACATACAAACCTAGGAGGGAAAAAACTCAATGTCTAAAGGAGAAGAGATAAAAATCCCTGAGGTTCTCTTAGCTCTGCTTCCTACCTACCAGCATTGTCAGAGGTAACATGTCCTGGGGAGGAATGGCTGCAGGTTGTATGTGAGACCCTTGGTACAAGAAGACAAGCCTCGACAAAGATGCTTGTGTCCTGGTTTGGCACAAAATCAGTTGTTTGTCCCCATACTTGACAGTCATTCATGCTAGAATAATGGGCACCTCAGTGCTATCTGTATAGTCAGATATCTTAAGACCAGAGATTCTCACCTAAAATACTAGTACAGTATGAAACCCTAAAAGTATGACACAAATTCTAGTGTAGGGAGCTCTAAACATGAGAGATTAAATTTCTACTATATCTATGAAACAGAGACTGAGAAGCAGAGATTATGTTATTATAGCAAATGAAGCAATAATTCTGGTACACTTAGTCCATCCATGCCTCCTACACTTATTTCTATCCACAATGTCACAATTAATCCCATTTAACTAACACAGCATGTGAAGTGCTAAGTGCTAAAGGGCTAAGCACTTAGCACAGAGCTTAGCACATCCCCAAACCTCCTCCCCTCTGGCAACCATGACTTTGTTCTCTGTATCTGAGTCTATTTCTGTTTTGTTTGCTCATTTACTTTGTTCTTTAGATCCCACATATAAGTGAGATTGTATGATATTTGTCTTTCTCAATCTGACTTATTGCACTTACTATAACACCCTCTAGGTCCTTCTATGTCACAAAAGGCAAGATTTCATTCTTTTTTATGGCAAAGTAATATTCCATTGTATATATGTACCACATCTTCTTTATGCAATCATCTATCGATGGGCACATTGGTTGCTACTGTATCTTGGCAATGAATATGAGTCCATATATCTTTTCAAGTTAGTGTTTTGGATTTCTTTCAATAAACACCTAGACGTGGAATTGCTGGGTCATTTTAAATTTTTTTAGAAATCTCCAAACCGTTTTTCATAGTGGCTGCACCAATTTGCAATCCCACCAACAGTGTATGAGGATTCCTTTCTCTCTGCATCCCTGTTGTTTGTTGACTTATCCATGATAGGTGTGAGGTGATATCTCGCTGTGGTTTTAATTTGCATTTCTCTGATAAGTGACATTGAGCATCTTTTCATGTCTGTTGGACCATGTATATGTCCTCTTTGGAGAAATGTCTACTCAGGTCTTTGCCCATTTTTTAATTGGATTGTTGGTTTTTTGGTGTTAAGTTGTATGAGTGCTTTATAAATTTTGTATATTAACCCCTTATGAAATATATCATTGGCAACTTTCTCCCATTCAGTAGGCTGTGTATTTATTTTGTTGACAGTTTCCTTTGCAAAGCAATGAATTTTTAAATGATTTCAAAACAGGTTTTTGTTTTCTAAATTCACAAATTTGATATGATAACTAGTCTGAATCTATAACTTCCGATTATAAAGATTCATATTATAACTTACTCTCTTAGCAATGGAAATTGAGTCCAAATTCCATATATAATTTAAATATGCTAAATTCAACTTAACCTAAAATACATATATGACATAGGAAAATGTAAAGAAATCTGACAGTTTAATGTCATATAGTATTCAACAGACTTGTTTTCTAGCAATGAAAAGAATTATGGACAACTATGTATGTATGTGCTGTTAAGCTGAGTCCAAATTATTACAAACTAGTGTGTGACAGAATGCAGAGTTTCTGAATTCTTAAAAACCAAAATGACAGATGTTACTGTGTGCATATTCTTCTTGTTTAGATATTTGTATTTCAGAATTTTAAGAGAAACTGAATGTTACATTGGATTACAGAATTGTGCATTTCTTACCAGAGAAAATTCTAAAATTTCTGGTCCATTATAAGGTCCTATTTAAGTAAATAAGGAGCTTGGGTGAAGATGCTCAAAATGTACAAACTTCCAGTTATAAGATAAATAGATTCTGGGTATGCAATGTATAGCATGGTGACTATAGTTAACAATGCTGTATTATATATTTGAAAGATACTAAGAGAGTAGATCTTAAATGTTCTCATCACAAGAAAAAAAATTTGTAACTATATGAAGCGATGGATGTTACTAATTAAACTTGTGGTAAGCATTCTGCAATATATCAAATCATATTTATATGTAAAACTAGTACAATGTTATATGCCAATTATATCTCAAATAAGAGCATGTTGAGCTTTAAAACAATTAAGATTAGCATATGAAACAATAGGGAAATAATGCCAAATATACCATGACACCTACAAGACAATGCATATATTTTTAGCATCAAGAAATTAAGAGCAGGGCCGGCCCCGTGGCTCAGGCGGTTAGAGCTCCATGCTCCTAACTCCAAAGGATGCCGGTTCGATTCCCACATGGGCCAGTGGGCTCTCAACCACACGGTTGCTGGTTCGATTCCTCGAGTCCCGCAAGGAATAGTGGGCAGCGCCCCCTGCAACTAGGATTGAACATGGCACCTTGAGCTGAGCTGCCGCTGAGCTCCCAGATGACTCAGTTGGTTGGAGCGCGTCCTCTCAACCACAAGGCTGCCGGTTCAACTCCTGCAAAGGATGGTGGGCTGTGCCCCCTGCAACTAGAAATGGCAACTGGACCTGGAGCTGAGCTGCGCCCTCCACAACTAAGACTGAAAGGACAACTTGACTTGGAAAAAAGTCCTGGAAGTACACACTGTTCCCCAATAAATTCCTGTCCCTTTCCCCAATAAAATCTTAAATAAAAAAAAGAAAGAAATTAAGAGCATTAATATGATTAAATGGAAAAGTGACATACTGGACTTTGAACAAAACTTGCTTTGCTCTACATTTTCAAAATATTTTATTTTATTGTGGTAAGAATACTTAAAATGAGATCTTCCCTCTTAACAGGTTTTAAAGTGTACATACAATTGCTAACTACAGGCACCATGTTGTACAGCTCTCTAGAACCTGTTCATCTTGCACAACTGAAACTTTATACATGTTGATTAGCAATTCCCCATTTCTCACTTTCTCCAGGCCCTGGCGACCATCATTTATTCTCTGCTTCTAGGAATTTGACTATATTAGGTGCTTCACATAAGTCAAATCATGCAGTATTTTTCCTATATGACTGGCTTATTTTGTTTAGCATGTCTGCAAGGTTCATCCATGCTGTTACATGTAGCAAGATTTCCTTCTTTTGTAAGGCTGAATAATATTCCATTGTATGTATATACCACATCTTCTTTATCCATTCAACTGCTGATGGACATTTAGGTTGTTTCCACATCTTAGCTATTGTGAATAGTGTTGTAATAAACATGAGAGTGCAAATATCTCTTGGAGGTCCTGATTTTAATTCTTTTGGATAAATACTCAGAAGTGGGATTGCTGGGTCATATGGTAGTTCTATTTTTTATTTTTTTTATGGAACCTCCATACTGTTTTCCATAGCAGCTGTACCATTTTCTATTCTCACCAACTGCACAAAGATTTCAATTACTCCACATCCCTGCCAAGACTTGTGACATTTTTCCCATGCTTAGGAGTTGGTACCACAGCTGTATTACATTTTTTTGGTTTGTTTCCAAGGTTGAAAATTATCTCTAGGACTATCAGTCCACCTATTTTACAGGTAACAGCACTGACGAAGATTTAATTAACTGTAAATACATACACAAAATTCACAGAATAAAGACTCTTGTTCCTGTAATTCATGTAAAAGGGAAGATTGCCAGATTTATGTTAAAGTCTGTAATTCATTGTACACTTAATACCAGTTTGGATAAATGCCAATCTATTTTATGCACCAAACTAAACCTCTGCACGTTGGTTTTACTCCAGCAGAAAAGAGTACAGAAGATCACCACCGGCAATAATCACAAATTTAGTCTAGCTGATGATTAAACTGAATCAATTGCGCTCAGGCTTTAACTTTCATCCTTTGTGGACAGTTTCTCACTAAATAATTACTAGAACCTTTATTTTCAGTGTTGAACCATTATGTAATTGAACTACCTTGTATCTCTTCTTCTGTTTCAAAATATAATATCCTGGCAATTATGCGAAATGCACACATTCAGAAGGGAATTGTGATTATGTTATCAAAATCTCAGAAATCATTTCTTCAAAAGCACTTATTCCAGAAAATTCATAATTATTCCTTATATTCAGCATAAAGAACTCAAACCAAACTATTTATGAGTAGAATAAATCTAACATAAAACAAATAATGTTTTCAATATCTATATCTACATATTTAAAGAGAACATATAGAGAAATGATTGCAATTCATTTACATCAAATCTTGTGGCAACATGCTGCAAGATAATTTTGTTGTACTGGGTATTGACTAAAATAAGTCCTCGGCTAGGATGTAATTTTTTTTTTTTTTTTTTTTTTTTTTATCATACCAACATTTTTTTTGTTGCAACACCTATCAACAGAATTATCCAGGACCTGAGGCCAACCCAATTTCTCTCTCAGAAATTTGTAATATCTATGTATTTCATCTTCCCCAGAAGTAAATCAGCTAGCTAATAGGAGGGACTTTGGAGAGAATCAGTTGTAGGACCTAGATGAAAGTGCTCTGGTGATTAGGTGAGCTGGTCAATGAGAGGGAGGAGGAACTAGCTCAACACAAACTATTCGTGCATACTAGAACTGGGGTATAGTTTTTAAGACAAATAATGATGTAGGCTGAAATAGGTCTTGTTTCCTTATGCAGTTTTCCCAAGCTACATCAAAGCATCTTTCACCACTCTTCTCTAATGTACTACTAGAGGAAGAGTCTCTTTATTCAATACAGAACCCAGCACAGAATTGTAAGTGATTTAATGAGTAAGACTCTCAAGTTCTGTCTCTCTGCTCACGTGTGTTCTCATGCATACCGTGTGCATACCCAAATGACAGCCCCTATCTGATTTTACTGTAGTTGTTTGCTTGCCTTCCTATCCTACAGGATTTTCTTAGGGCAAAGGCACGATTTTTTTCCACTATTCATCCCCAAAGTCCAGCCCCATTCATGGTATTGGAAAAGTGCTCCATGAATGTTTTCCGTGTAAATACCGAGTAATGAAGCTCACTCCTTTTTGAAATTGCACTTATATTCTGTGTTAAAAATGGAATTTAGCTATAAATTATATTTTATGTATATTTTAATATTGAATTTGATACTTTATATCAATTTCATTAAATAACAAATAGTACAGGAAAAGTAATAAAAACAATATGCAACGAAGAGTATTCACAAACAGAAACCCTTCCTTTCTCATTCAAGTAATTACTGCTAACACTTTCTTCTGTATCCGTCAGATAATTTTGTATTGCTTTTCATGCATATACAGTTGGGTTTCTGACTCCCTAATTAAAGGCTGAGCTCATTAAGTGCAGGGACTGCAGCATATACTTCTTCCATGTTCTACACAGTGTCTAATGCTGTGCTGGACACCTAGTAAGTGTGCAATGAAAACAACTGTGGCTGTGACAGTTCTGTTGACTCTGTTAAAAAAAGAAGAGAGATAAATTGCAAGCCATGCAGAATATGATACTAAGCCAAGGCAACATCAAAGGCCAAGGAATAAAAATCTTTAATGACATTGGGTAGACCCAGGGTCACAGTACAAAAATTAAGATGAGTCATTTTTTCAAAATGTGGGTCGAGAAGCACTCATTCATTTAACAAATTTGTGCAGAGTAAATACTTGGCTATATTCTGTGGGACATACAGAAGCACAACAACCTTATGAAGCAGGCATTATTATCTCCATTTTATAGACAAAGAAACAGATTTAGAAAGGTTAAGTATTTTCCCAAGGTTATGCAGCTAATAGATGGCCAAATTGAAATTCAGTCAGACTCTAAAGTTTATGTGCCTTGAAGGAAAGAAATGTAGTTGAGAGTCAGTATAAAGCAAATATTAGAACGGGTTTAGCAATTAATTCAGTAGGGGTTATGTGAAAGAGAAATAGGAATAATGTTCATGAGGCTTCAAACCCAGGTTTCTCAGAAAATAATCTGAGAAAATGTCCAGATCAACATTCAAAACCACAATTCAGTGCTGTATGCCCTCCCCAGGCAAATATGAATACAATTGTTAGGCGTGATAACAAAGTTATGAAACATAATAATCACTCACTAAATAATATTCTTTTATTTTCCTTGTATAATTCTACCATTCATACAAGTATACTATGATTTTTATATACATATATAAATATATATAAATAGATGGTTAGCATATTCTTGGCTAAAGTTTATCTTAGTAGATTCACATGAAGCAGATTAATAAATGACGATTCCCCACACTCAAAGGTTAAAATCTTGCCAAGTTTACATGATCATGGCAGGATCAAGTGTCTGCCAGCCAACTATTCTTTCCTGTAGCTTCCAGGCATTCAAGTCCATTTTACCTGCTAGAATAAAAAAGCAGAAAACCACAGCAGGAATATGGAGAAGAATTTTCTTATTCCAATATACTTTCTGGATCACATTAAGTGCTCTCTATTTCCTCCTGATATTTAGGGATGCTTTATGTCTTTTTATTAAATGATATCCAGTACAGCAGTTCCCCCATATCCATGGGGGTTACATTCCAAGTCCCCCCACTGTATGCCTGAAACTGCAGATAGTACCAAGCCCTATATATACTGTTTTTTTTCCCTCTACATACTTATGAAAAAGTTTCATTTATAAGTTAGGTACATTAAAAGATTACCAATGGGAGACCCGATCAAAATGGGGGCATGAGGTGAGCCTCTGTAAATCTCCCCTGGAATTTACAACTAATCGAACAACTATAACTCCACAAAGGACTCCCTGCACAGCAGACAGGCAAGACGAAGAGGCCCACTACCAAATTCACCTAAAGGTGGGCGAATCGCGCGAACGGGGGAGGAGGGAAGGAAGAAGTGCGGAGATGGAGCCACACAGGAGCAGGACGCAGACCTAGTTCAGTGCTCCGAGCTCGCTGCATCCCGGAACTACCACAGCTGTGGGAGAGGGAAGAACTCGGACTGCTAGGGCTCCGTTTATGGCCCACATGGCTAAGGGGACAGCATATAACACAGCTAAACCCAACGCTCACGGCAGAGACCTCGGAGAAAATACTGAGGGAAGAAGGCTAAAAATGGTGGTTGTGGGGACAGAGCCCCAGAGAGCAGTTTCCAGGCTCTCGGCCTCATATGGAGGGGTGCTGGCTTGGGTGGTAGATGGCAGTCAGCTGTGCGTATTTGGCCGTCAGCTGTAACCATTGAGTCATTGGCCACTAATATAACTGCTGCAGTTATGGAGGGAAGAAGAGCAGAGTCGAGGAGAGTGGAGGAAAGTCATCGGTCGATTGGCAGAAAAGCGGACAGCAGGTGAACCAGCCTCCAGTGAGACCACGGTGGTATGAATTCCCTAACTATGGCTCTGTGGGTGTTCCTTTTGGGCCCAGCCACATCCTGCGTTCTTATATGGGGAGCGGGAGTAGAGACCCCGCAGGCTGCCCTGCATGACACCTGAGTACTTGTGCAGGGAGTGGGAGCAGAGACCCCACATGACACCCTACATGACAGTGGTTTAAGCCCTCACTGCCGAGCAGAGAACGGAAACCTTAGGCACTGAGACTAGATACCCCCTCTCTAACCTCCCAGAGCTCGCCCCACCCATACCAGCCTACTGCTACAAGCATAAGATTAGCAGTGTCAGATCAAAAGAACAGAATATTTGCTGTTCTGAGAACTGTGGACCGGAGACACAGATTCGCAGCCCAACTTGTTCCGAAAACAGGAGGGACCTGTGGAAGCAGGACCGTCTGTGGTGGTGGTTGCCACCATTGCTCAGGGCCACCTCTCACACCTCACCCTGCCCCTGGCCCCACCTATCTGGGTGAATCCCTGCAGGAGTAAAGAGAACTGCTGAAACATATGGGCTCTGAATCTGGTGCAGGAAGAGCATTGTAACTTCAAAAGCTCTCTGCATACCCACATGGACACTGCGCCCTGTGACCCAGGCAAACTATTAACAGAAGAGAAGTCCCTCTCCCAGGGAATCCCACCATTGTGTGAGAAGCTGGAATAGTGCAGAGAAAACGTAGCACTACCATGTGAGAGAGAAAAAAAAGCTTCACTTGGAGAGAAAATAAAACATTCTACAAACAAGGACTGGAAAACAAAAGAAAGACCTCTTCCTATCAACCTGTTGCAGAACCCACTACTGTAGATGTCTAGGAAGAGAAATAATAAATCAGTAATTGCCATGAATAACCAAGGCAACAAGACAGCTCAGAAAGAAAGTGAAAAGTATCCAGAAAAGGAACTTAAAGATATGGAAATATGTGACTTAAATGACAGAGAATTCAAGATGGCAGTTCTGAAAAAACTCAACGAGATGCAAGAAAACACAGAAAGGCAGTTTAATGAACTCAGACACACAAAGAACAAAATGAGCATTTTACGAAAGAGATTGAAATTTTAAAAAAGAACCAAATAGAATTTCTGGAGATTGAGAACTCAATAGAAGAAATTAAGAATGAAATAGCCAGCTTAGGAAGTAGAATTGACCAAATGGAGGAAAGAATCAGTGACATCGAAGATAGACACCTGGAAATGACACAGGTGGAAGAAGAAAGAGACTTGAGACTTAAAATAAATGAAAGAACTCTACAAGAACTTTCTGACTTCATCAGAAAGAGCAATATAAGAATAATGGGCATACCAGAAGGAGAAGAAAGAGAGAAGGGAACAGAGAATATATTCAAACAAATTGTCGATGAGAACTTCTCAAAATTGGGGACAGAACTGGATTCTTGAATCCAAGAAGCAAATAGAACACCTAATTACCTCAATCCCAACAGGTCATCTCCAAGGCACATTGTATTAAAGCTGTCTAAAATCAACGACAAAGAAAGAATCCTCAAAGAGGCCAGGGAAAAGAAGACGGTAACCTACAAAGGAAAGCCCATTAGATTATAATCAGATTTTTCAGCAGAAACTCTACAAGCCAGGAAGGAGTAGAACCAAATATTCAAACTACTGAAAGAGAGAAATTATGAGCCAAGAACAATATACCCAACAAAGATATCCTTTAGATATGAAGGAGGCATAAAGACCTTTCCAGACATACAGAAGCTGAGGGAATTTTGTAATACACAACTGGCATTACAAGAAATAATCAAGGAAGCTATTCGACCACCATCAATGGGGAAAATTTGTGGCAACCAAAACATAAAAAGGGGTAGAGTAAGGCCTAAACCAGAATATGGGAATGGAGAAAGTAAGTATGCTGAAGAAAATAGAATACTCTAAATATCAAAATTTCTTTCACATAAAATTAAGGGTAACCACTCAAAAAAAAATCCAGAAATATATACTGTAATAAAAAAAAAAAGAAACAGAGGGAAACATCATAGAATACCACCACACAGAAATAATAGACAACAACAAAAAGGCAAAGAAACAATGGAGACCCAGCCTTACCAGAAAACTAAAGATAAAATGACAGGAAATACTCACATATCAATAATCACCCTAAATGTAAATGGACTGAACTCACCAATAAAAAGGCACAGAGTAGCATATTGGATCAAACAACTAAACGCAACCATATGCTGTCTCCAAGAGACACATCTCAGCTACAAGGACAACCATAGACTCCAAGTGAAAAGGTGGAAATTGACACTCCAAGTAAATGGTATCCAGAGAAAATCAGGAGTAGCCATACTCATATCAGATGAAACAGACTTCAAGGTGAAAAAGGTAACAAGAGACAAAGATGGACATTTCATAATGGTAATGGGGACTATACAACAAGAAGACATAACAGTCATCAATATTTATGCCCCCAATCAAGGAGCACCGAAATATACCAAGCAACTACTAACAGAAGTAGAGAGAGAGATTCACCAAAGCACAATTATACTAGGGGACTTAAATACATCATTGACAGTGATGGATAGATCATCCAAACAGAAAATAAATAACGAAATAACAGCCAAAAATGACACATTAGATGAAATAGACATAATTGACATATATAGAGCACTTCATCCTAAAACATCAGACTATATGTTTTTTTCTAGTGTACATGGAACCTTCTCATGGATAGACCATATATTGGGACATAACTAACCTCAGCAAATTTAAGAAGACTGAAATCATACCAAGCATATTCTCTGATGACAAGGCTTTGAAATTGGATATCAACTGCAAAAAGAAAGCAGAAAAACCACAAATACATAGAGATTAAACAACATAGTTCTAAAGAACGACTGGGTCAAAGAAGAAATTAGAGAGAGATCTAAAGATACATAGAAACAAATGGCAATGAAAATACCTCGTACCAAAATTTTTGGGATGAAGCAAAAGCAGTTTTAAGAGGGAAATTTATATCATTACAGGCCTATCTCAAAAAACAAGAAAAATTCCAAGTAAATAATCTCACGTTACAACTTAAAGAACTAGAAAAAGACGAAAAAATGAAACCCAAGGTCAGCAGAAGAAAGGAAATGACAAAAATCAGAGCAGAACTAAATGAAATAGAGAACAAAAAGACGACAGAAAAAATTAATGTGACAAAGAGCTGGTTCTTTGAAAAGATTAACAAAATTGACAAACCCTTGTCTAGACTCACTAAGACAAAAAGAAAGAAGACACTAATTAATAAAATCAGAAATGAAAAAGGGGAAGTTATCACAGACACCACAGAAATACAAAGCATCATCCAAGAATAATATGAAGGACTATATATCACCAAATTCAATAACCTAGAAGAAATGTACAAGTTCTTAGAAACATATACCCTTCCTAGGCTGAACCATGAAGAACTGCAAAATCTAAGCAGACCGATCACCAGTAAGGAAATTGAATCAGTCATGCAAAACCTTCCCAAAGCAAAAGTCCTGGACCAGATGGCTTCACTAATGAATTCTACCAAACCTTCAAAGAGGATCTAATACCCATCATGCTCAAACTCTTCCAAAATTTGAAGATGAGACAGTACTCCCCAACTCATTTTATGAGGCCAACATTACCCTCATACCAAAATCTGGAAAAGACAACACAAAAAAGAAACTACAGACCAATATCTCTGATGAATACAGATGCAAAAATCCTAAGCAAAATTCTAGCAAATCGAATACAACAATGCATTAAAAAGATTATTCATCACGACCAAGTGGGGTTCATCCCCAGTGCACAAGGATGGTTCAACATCCGCAAATCCATCAATGTGATCCGTCACATAAACAAAATAAAGGACAAATTCATATGATTATATCAATTGATTTAGAAAAAGCATTTGACAAGATACAACATCCATTTATGATTAAAACACTTAATAAAATAGGTATAGAAGGAAAATACCTTAACATAATAAAGGCAATAAATGACAAACCCTCAGCTAATCTCATAATTAATGGTGAAAAACTGAAGCCCTTTGCTCTATGTTCAGGAATACGACAGGGCTGTCCCCCATCACCTCTGCTTTACAACGTAGTGTTGGAAGTCCTTGCCAGAGCAATCAGGCAAGAGAAAGAAATAAAAGGCATCCAAATTGGTAATAAAGAATCAAATTGTCATTCTTTGCAGATGACATAATGCTATATATAGAAAACCCTAAACACTCCACCAAAAAGCTATTAGAAACAATCAACGAATACATTAAAGTTGCCGGCTACAAAATCAATGTACAAAAGTCCATTGCATGCCTATATACTAACAAAGAAATCTCACAAAAAGAAATACAGAAAATAATTACTTTTGCAATTGCAACAAAAAGAATCAAATACCTAGGAATATACTTAACCAAGGATGTGAAAGACCTATATGCTGAAAAGTACAAGACATTTTTAAAAGAAATTGAAGATACAAAGAAATGGAAAGACATTCCATGTTCATGGATTGGAAGAATCAACATAGTTAAAATGGCCATATTACCCAAAGCTATATACAGATTTAATGTAATCCCCATCAAAATCCCAATGGAATTTTTTAAAGAAATAGAACAAAAAATCATCAGATTTGTTTGGCACCACAAAAGACCCCAAATAGCCAAAGCAATCTTAAGAAAAAAGAACAATACTGGAGGTATCACACTCCCTGACTTTAGCTTGTACTACAGGACTACAATAATCAAAACAGCATGGTATTGGCAGAAAAACAGACACATAGACCAATGGAACAGAATTGAGAACCCAGAAATAAAACCACATAAATATGGAAAGATAATTTTTGACAAAGAATCTAAAAACACACAATGGAGAAAAGACAGCCTCTTCAATAAATGGTGCTGGGAGAATTGGAAAGCCACGTGCAAAAGAATGAAACTGGACTGCTATCTGTCACCATGTACCAAAATTAATTCAAAATGGATCAAAGACTTAAGCATAAGACCTGACACAATAAACTGCATAGAAGAAAACATAGGTACTAAACTTATGGACGTTGCATTCAAAGAGCATTTTATGAATTTGACTCCAAAGGCACGGGAAGTAAAAGCTAAAATAAACAAACGGGACTATATGAAACTTAAAATCTTCTGCACAGCAAAAGAAACCATCGACAAAATAAAGAGGCAACCAACTGAATGGCAGAAGATTTTTGCAAACAGTGCCTCCAATAAGGGACTAATATCCAAAATATACAAGGAACTCATGCAACTCAACAAAAAAACAAACAACCCAATTGAAAAATGGACAGAGGATCTGAGGAGACATTTCTCCAAAGGGGTCATACAAATGGCAACTAGATATATGAAAAAAATGCTCAACATCACTAATCGTCAGAGAAATGCAAATCAAAACCACAATGAGATATCTCCTCATCCCAGTCAGAATGGCTATCATCAATAAGATAAATAGTAACAAGTGTTGGAGAGGCTATGGAGAAAAAGGAACCCTCATACACTGTTGGTGGGAATGCAGACTGGTGCAGTCGTTATGGAAGGCAGTGTGGAGGTTCCTCAAAATTTACGAATAGAATTACCATACGACCCAGCAATCCCTCTTCTGGGTATCTACCCAACAAATTTGAAAACATTTATACATAAAGACACGTGTGCTCCAATGTTCATTGCAGCTTTGTTTACGGTGGCCAAGACATGGAAACAACCAAAATGTCCTTCGATAGATGAAAGGATAAAGAAGTTGTGGTATATATACACAATGGAATACTATTCGTCGGTAAGCAAAGATTAAATAGGACCATTTGTGACAACATGGATGGATCTTGAGAGTATAATGCTAAGTGAAATAAGTGAGACAGAAAAAGCAGAGAACCATATGATTTCACTGATATGTGGTATATAAACCAAAAACAACAAAAGAACAAGACAAACAAATGAGAAACAAAAACTCATAGACACAGACAATAGTTTAGTGGTTACCAGAAGGTAAGGTGGGGGTGGGAGATGAGGGTAAGGGGCATCAAATTTATGGTGATGGAAGGAGAACTGACTCTGGATGGTGAACACACAATGGGCTATATAGATGATGTAATACAGAATTGTACACCTGAAATCTATGTAACTTTACTCACAATTGTCACCCCAATAAATTTAAAAAAAGATTAGCAATGATAATAGATCGATTTATTATAACAACATGTTGTAATAAAAGTTATATGCATGTGTTCTCTCAGTAAACTAGCACAAATTTCTATTTCCTTCTTCACAATTTTATGAATTCATTGTTACCATAGATCATAGCAACTTCAGCATACAATTTTTTTCTTTCTTTTTTAAATCGAGAACTTTTCCCTTTTCACATCAGGGAAGCACTTTACAGCTTCTCTTTGGCACATCAGAATTGCCAGCTTCACTGCTCTTATACTTTGGGCCCATTGTTAAGTACAGTAAGTATTATTTGAACACAAGAACTGCAATACCACCAACCATCTATGTGACTAATGACCAGGGAGTATATACAGTATGGATACTGGGGACAAATGGATGATTCATGTTCCCAGAGGGATGGAGCTGTACAGCATGAGATTCCCCCACGTGACTCAGAACGGCACGTAATTTAAAATTTATGAAGTTTATTTTTGGAGTTTTCCATTTCATAATCTTCAACCATGGTTGACCACTGGTAACAAACCATGGAAAGCGAAATCGCAGATAATGCGGTACTATTACAGTTCTGACAAAAATTGCATATGCTGATCTGAGGGGAAACAAGATTGAAAGAAACGTTACCACAGACAAATTACAAGAATATGGTAACTTCCAGACTGACTGACAAATATGGAACACCATGCCAGAAGGCCCCTATGTAGTCTCATAAATGTACTTGGTTGCCTCTTTTCTGTGAAGAAGCCATCTGATTTCAATTGGATAATAACCACTGCTTGGAACTTTCTTGCCCCCGTTCCCAGTACTAGGTATCTCCATGAATGTTTTTCTCTAAATATCAAAGTTTCCCCTTTACTAAAAGCCTGTCACTTATAGAGAGAGCTGATTAAAGGTGTGGGGGGCAAAAGCCAAAGTGATTATTGAAGGGAACTGTTTCTCTGATGTGCTTCTAATCTGGAAATCTTCAACTTGCATGTAAATCTCTATGCAGATTTCTACTGTGGAGACTTTGAAAAAGATCCTAAGCCCCAGCATCTAAGAAAAAATTCATTGCCATCCACCACAGTCCATAAAATGGATTGTTTTTGTGAAGTAGAATATATTCATCATGGAAGTATTAGAGGATTTAGAGAAGATATACTGTTATTATTATTAAGCTCTATCTGCACAGTCACACACACTGGATAATAGGATAGGAACAATATATTCAGCTGTCTTGATTTGCCATGGTGTAGCCCAACCCTGAGTATGGCAAGGATCCACAGAAAAAAACCACAGTGCTACCTACCCTCCCCAGTCATCTTAGTGGGCCACAGTAAGTAAGACCTGTTGGCCACATTCTTTAGTCAGAGTTGATAGTAGGCAGTAGAAATACATTATCATGGAGAACACACCTCTCATGAAATATTCATGAGAATGTTTGGTTCAACAGGTACCTGTTTGTTCAACAGGCTCCCCTTGCTGGAGATCTCCTATCACAACATTTTTGTATTTTCTTGTAAGTGGCCAAAATCATGGTGTAAAGCTGTTATGGTCATACTGAGTTTTTTTCAAATAACAATTGCAAATATATTTGAACCCAAAAGTCGAGAAATATACGAGCTACTAATTCCTAATTAATACTCTGGCCTTTTTGCTAAAATGTAAATTCTCCACTTTCTAACAAGTGCCCCGCAATATACTCAATTTAATGATACGAATTCTTTTCCTCCATGTATTCGTAGACACATGTATTCCCGCTTTTCAAAAGTTTGCATTATACCACTTAGCTTTTATGAAAGACCAACATTAATATCTGTTTTCCCTAACAGAGAGAAACCTGAAGAGGAGTTTTGATTTCACATAAAATGCCAAAAGTGAAAATAGCATTGAGCATTTATTTGGCAGAGAGCCATTACAGAGGCACAGCCAAGCTCCTTCTCCAGGCAACACACTCAGCATCACAGCATCAAGTCACCATAGTTTTCAACTGTGTCTGTAAGCATTTGTGCTTTATCTTGAGTTATTCTGTGCATCCATTAGCAAGATGTGCCCTAAAGTATCAGAAAAACCTAAGAGAGCTCATAAGGATGTTAAGCTTAGTGGAAAACTAAACATAATTAAGCATATTTGGTAGGTTATTTTTTGAGTCTGGAAAGGCTCAAATTTTTTCCATATGAATTAATGGTGGTTGCTTCTTTGCTTTATCCCATTTTGACATATGAAAGATTTCATAGGAATGCTCTACTTTTGCATAATGGGGGGAACCTGTATGCACAATTTAACTGCTAAAGTAAATCAATACTATAAAGAATAGGGACAGAGAGACATGATCCATAATGCTATATATCCCTTGATTTTAAAAGTGATTCTTGTGAACACATAATGTGATATATAGGCAATGTATTACAGAATTTACACCTGAATCCTATGTAAGTTTACTAACAATTGTTACCCCAATAAACTTGAATTTAAAAAAAGTGATTCTCTTGCCTAAGATATCATAACTAATAATTGGATAAGCGGTATCTGAATGCCAGGTCTGGGTCATTCCAGAGTGAAGAATGTAAAAAAGGTATGCAGTATGGTCAACATCAAAATTTGTTCTATTTCAATTTCTATTCAATACTAGTATGAACATTTTGCTAAGAATATACATGTGTATATGTATAGAAAACATTTTAAAGCTTATCCACACATGAATTTTGACTTTTGTAAAAATACAATGACCTACTTGAGCAACTGAAATGTAACAACATTCATAACTCTCTCTTTGCTGAGAAACTCCTCAAGGACAGGGGCTGTTTTATGATAGGTAGTGATAAAGTTGTCCACGTTGGAAAATTACATTTGCAATTCCCTCATATTTGATCAGAATTTTTATGTAGAAAGTCTTCGGCATGAACTTTGGAATAATTAATCATTGCTTCTTCTAGCACCATAAATAACTCTTGCTGTTTTTTTTTTACTCAGATTCATCACAGGTTCTAAGAGATTAACTTTGTTTACTGAAAACCTACCTGAGAGCTTGCCAATCTCTGTGTGTTTTCTCTGTAGATAGAGGGAAACAAAATGAACCAGATTTTCCAGAGAATCACTTCACACAGGATGAAAAAAAATTTAGAGACGAGGCAACAAGCTGGAAAGACTAGGGATAGAATTTTATTGATCTCAGTCTACTGAATACTATTAATGCTAACTACTATTATTACTAATTATAGTTACAACTTATTAATCATCTACTGTGTGGCAGAGTCCCTGTGCTAAGAGTTACGTACATCTTCTTTATTCCATACAAATTTATGAGGTAAAGTGCTATTATTGTCCTCATTTATTGATGAATAAACCAACTTTGGAGAAATTACACTAAATTGTTCCACATGTTTTGGCCCTGAATTTGGGTCTGCTGAACTCCAAAACAAATTTTCTCACATAAATGTATAGCAGAGACACTACCAGAGAAGAAAACATGGCAGTGATGAAACTTGAGGTTTATCCTTTTTCAGTGAGAAAAATGCCAGCTAAATCAGAGTTGACATCCAACTCTGATACCAGGAGATATAAGAGGGGATCAATATTGTTAAAGAAATTGGAACTGGCTGGAAAATACAAAATAAACAATAAGTGGAAGGCTACTCCTTATGTAATGGTAGAGTGACTGGAGTCTTAACATATATATACAAAAAGTAAAGCTTTCCTTAAAAGGATGGGAGAACTCTAAGATTCACTGAGATTAACCTCTGTGTGATTACATGTTGCATAATTTATTTTGTATAAGTTATGAGGGAAAAAACAACAACACAAAAAAACGTTTCCCAAGGTTGGGGGAGAGGAGTTACTATGAAGAAAGTGAGCATACTGGTTATAGTAGTCAGGGTTCTCCAGAGAAAAAGAACCAATAAGATATTTTATTGTATATACTGGTTACAGTAGTCGGGGTTCTCCAGAGAAAAAGAACCAATAATATATTGTATTGTATATATTGATGTGTGTGTGTACGTGTGTGTGTGTGTGTGTGTGTGTGTGTGAAGAGGCTAGTTACAAGGAACTGGCTTGCACAATTTAGAAGCTGACAAGTCCCAAGATCTATCATCAGCAAGCTGGAGACCCAGGAGAGCCAATGGAATAGTTTCAATTGAAGTTCAAAGGCCTGAGAACTAGGAGAGCTGATGGTGTAGTTCCAGTATAAACGCCAGGAGGCTTGGGACCCATTAGAGACCATGTTTCAGTTTGAGTCCAAAGGCAGCAAAAAAAAGGGTGTCCAAGCTACAAGGTAGTGAAGCAGAAGGAGTTTCCTCTTCCTTGCAGAACAGTCAGCCTTTTTGTTCAATTCAGGCATTCAACTGATTGGGTAAGGCCCACCCACATTAGAGAGGGCAATCGTCTTTACCGATTCAAATGTGAATCCCATCCCAAGACCCCCTCACCAACACACCCATAATAATGTTGGACCAAATGTTTGGGCATCTCGTGACCCAATCAAGTTAACATACAATTAACCATCACACTGGTTGTAAGTCGTTAAAGTGGTGGTTGCTAGAACTAATCCTGCTAACACCATAGTCCTAGGGCAGGCAGGAAATGGTTGTGTGGAATAACTGAAACAGCTGATTGATACAACCATAACATAATGGGCTCAGGTCAGCCAGGACATTAAGGCCCTGGTATAAGTATTTCCCCCTCAAAGAACTGACGAACAGAACTTCTCATAATAACCACTGGAGCAGTAGGCCCAGTAGAGTTGCATGGGTAAATACTCCTTAAATATTTCTTCCAAGAATGAGTCTTGGCCTCACACAATATATCAGAAAGATACTGACCAACAAAATAGCATATCTCCAACCTCTCTCTCTTTTAGCCCAGAACTACTTAAGCAACTTACAGGGGAAAATATCACCTAAAATATCACAGATGTCAGGAATTTCTGTGATGACCCCAAAGGCAAGACCTATATGAAAATGAGAATTCTCATTGACAGAATTCTATCACCAATTACAGTGTAAATGCTTGCCCAATTTCCTCCCTACTGCTCTCCAAGAGGAAGTAAGTGTGCAATTAATAACTTTTCTGGGAAGAAATAGAGATCCTTAAACAAGTCGGATAAAATAAACAAAGCCTACAGAATACTAGAAGATAGAGAAACAAAAGATAGACTAAAACAGGGATCTATACAAAAAAAGGAAAGAAAACAATTTCAAAAAAATGAAAAGTATTGGTAACAGTGTATTATATAATTGAAAGAGAGCAGAACTTAAAATGTTCTCACGAATCAATCAATCAATCAATCAATCAATCAATCAATCAAAAAGTTAGGTAACAGATGTGTCAATTTACTAGAAAGTAGGAATTCTTTCACAATGGGTACATATATCAAATTACTATAATGTACACTTTCTAACAAACTTTGTCAACTATATCTCATCAATGCCAAAAAATAAAACTGAAAGTGGAAAAGGAAGAATTGCTGGCTTTGAAGATGGGCGAAGGGGTTCATGAACCAAGATATGTGAGTGGCCTCTAGAAGCTGGGAACAGCCCTCAGCTGTTCAGCCAGCAAGGAAATGGAGACATCAGTCCGACAACGATGAGGAACTGGATTCTGCCAACAACTTAAATGAAAAGGGAAACAATTCTCCCCTAGAGCCTCCAGAAAAAAAATCAGCCCTGCGACACCTTGATTTTAGCCTAATGAGACCCATTTTGGACTCCTGACCTACAGAACTGTAAGATAATAAATCTGTTATTTTGTGCTGCTAAATTTGCAGTTGTTGGTTAAGGCAGCAAGAAAAAGTACAAATGGTCCCCAACTTACAATGGTTCAACTTCCAATTTTCCAACTTTATGATGGTACAAAAATGATATGCATTCAGTCGAAACTGTACTTTGAATTTTGACTTTCAATCTTTTCCTGGGCTAGTGATATGCAGTACAATGCTCTTCATGATGCTGGGCAGTGGCAGTGAGCCACAGCTCCCAGTCAGCCACACAGTCATGATGGCAAAAAACTGATACCCTACAGTGTACTGTGTTTTTTGGATATTGTTTTGTGATTTTGCATCCCATCTTGACTACAAAATGCCAACCTATGTCTCCTGCTTCTGGTGAGGAGAGAAAGACAATAACTCTTGAGATGAAACTGAAGAAAACTGCCCAACTGTGGGCTAATACAAGTGTTCTGAGCATGTGTAAAGTAGGGTAGGATAAGCTATAATGTTCAGTAGGTTAGGCGTATTAAATGCATTTTTGATGTACAATATTTTCAACTTACGATAGGTTTTTATCGGGACATAAGCCAACTAAGTCCAGGAGCATCTGTAATGCACACTACTGGGGTGTAGAAAGTAGAGAAAGAAAGAGGAGGGACGTGTCACTCAACTCCCTTTTGTCTAAGGAGATTTCCAAGCAGCAGATCCTTCAATTTAAGGGAAACTTGCAAATGGAGTTCAGGAAATGAAAATGAATGTCATTTGCCTTATTCTGAGTGAAGATTCTCAGGACATTAGTGTGTGTCCAACTTTTAATTAGCTATGTAGATAGTACTGAGGCAGTGTTTTTAAAATGGGGATGAATATACAAACCATCTATATTTGGCTTTGGAAGTAATGTTTTTTTATTATCATTAAAAAAGAAACAGATCTACTCTTTCCTGTTTTTCACTTTGAAAAGCTAATCAACAATCAAAAATTAAATGTCTTCTTCTAGATCTGGCTCAACATCATTAGTCATCAAGTAAATTCAAATCAAAACCATATTTCTTTGTAGAAATACCCAGAAGTGGAATTGCTGGGTCATAAGGTAGTTCTATTTTTAATTTTGTGAGGAACATCCATAATGTTTTCCATAGTGGCTGCACCAATTTGCAACCCCACCAACAGTGCATAAGGGTTCCCTTTTCTCCACATCCTCAAAAACACTTGTTATTTGTTGATTTATGGATAATAGCCATGCTGACACGTGTGCAGTGATATCTCATTCTGGTTTTGATTTGCATTTCTTTGATGATTACTGATGTTGAGCATCTTCTCATATATCTATTGGCTGTCTGTACATCCTCTTTTGACTAATGTCTATTCAGGACTCTGCCCAATTTTAAATCAAATTATTTGTGTGTTTTTTTTTGGTGTTAAATTGTATGAGTTCTTTATATATTTTTGGATATTAACCTCTTATCAGATGTATCAGAACAAATATTTTCTCCCATTCGTTCAGTAGGTTGTCTTTTCATTTTGTTGATGATTTCCTTTGCTGTGCAATAACTTTTTAGTTTGATATTGTCCCACTTGTTTATTTTTTCTTTTGTTTCCCTTGCCCGAGAAGATATATCCAAAAAATATTACTAAGAACAATGTCAAAGGATTGAAGACCCAGCAATTCCACTTTCAGGTTTTTATTCTAAGAAATCCAAAACACTAATTTGAAAAGATTTATGCAACCCTATGTTCAGTGCAAAATTATTTACAATAGTCAAGATATGGAAGCAACCTAGGTGTCCATCAATAGGTGACTGGATAAAGAAGATGTGGTACATTTATACAATGGAATATTCCTTGGCCATAGAAAACAATGAAATCTTACAACTTGCGACAAGATGGATAGACCTAGAAGGTATTATGCTAAGTGAAATAAGACAGAGAAAGACAAATACCTTATGATTTCATTTATATGTGGAATCTAACAAACAAAACAGAAACAGACTGATAGATACAGAGGACAAACTGATGTTTGCCAGATAGGAGGCGTGTTGGGGAGCTGGGTGAAAAAGGTGGAGGGATTAAGAAGTACAAATTGGCAGTTATAAAATAGTCATGGGAATGTAAAGTAGAGTGTAGGGAATAGAGTCAATACTATAGTAATAACTATGTATGGTGCCAGTTGGGACTTAAACTTATTTGGGGATAACTTTATAAATTATGTAAATGTCTAACCACTCTGTACATCTAAAACTAACACAATATTTATTGTCAACAGAAATAAAAAAACATATTCATACAAAAACCTACAAAAAACATATTGAGATACCACTTCACACCCTCTAGAATGCCTGGAATCAAGAAGAGAGATAATGGCAAGTTTTGGCACAGATATAGAGAAATGGATCCCTAATATATTGCTGGTAGAAACTTAAAATGTTGCAGCCACTTTGGAAAATAGTCTGGCAGTTCCTCAAAATATTAAACATAGAGTTATCACATGATCTAACAATTCTACTCCTAGGTATATATCCAAGAGAATGAAAACATATGTCTACATGAAGGTCCATAGCATTATTCATGATAGCCATAAAGTGGAAACCACCCAAATGTCATCAGTTGTTGAACAAACATATGTGGTATCTTCCTACAATGAAATCTTATTTGGCCATTAAAAGAAGTACTGATATATGCTACAATACGGATGGACCTTGAAAACATGCTAAGTGAAAGAAGTCAGTTGCAAAAGACCATATTTTATGATTCCATTTAGATGAAATATCCAGAATAGGCAAATCTATAGACAGATAGTAGATTAGTGGTTACCGAGGACTGCAGGAAGTGGGAGGTGGGGAAAATAAGAAATAACTGCTAATAGGTACAGGATTTCCTTATGTGGTAATGCAAATGTTGATTGTGGTGATCACTGCACAACTCTAATTTTCTACTAAAAAACATTGAATTTTATACATTAATAGTCCTGGTGTATTTTTTGCATTTGTTTTTCAATCCAAGGACTGAAGAACTCTATAAAAAACTGAATTGCACCTAAATAATTATAAGTAATGTATCTTATTCCTATAATCCTTATTATTTATTAGATTTAAAGTGACTTTTCCCTTAAAGAAACAGGCTGGGGTGAGGTAATGCCAATTTCAACAGATCTGACATTGTGACATTTTACCTAAAGTTGTAAATAGTGATAGTTTAAGGAAAATATTAATCAAAAAATTTTTACTTTCCTCAAATTTCATTTCTTATTGGATGTAGTGCAAATGTTTTAAACAGATGACATCCAGATGCCGTTTCTTGCCTATCATATCTTGTGTTGTCTTAAACTTCTGCAAGCGATTCTTAAGAATGAATTTCCTGACCAAAAGAACATTTCTGGAAACCAAGGCAAAAAAATCACTCATCTATCTTTTGTGTCTCTTGTTAATACCCTAGCCAAAACTAAAAGGTGTTGTGAGGAAACCATTCCACACCGGAAATAGTTTATAAATCCCTATCTGACTCAGAAATAGGTGTCTGGGGTCTGAAAATGATCTAGCTGTATTCGATGTTACTAAAGAAAAGAGTTTATGTCAGGCAACAGATTGGGTTACAATACTGGCTCTTTGGAGGAACAGATAAAAATTCAAAATGACCTTGAAAGACTGAAAATACAGGGATGATGCAGGAAGGTAGGTGTTTACCAGGAATCAATTCAAAGCTATCAATTTAGGGAGGAAAAAAAATCAAAGAAAGAACACAAAGTGACATGAAATCCATGAAAGAAAGAGGATTTCTTTCCTTGAAGACAGACAGAATTGGATGAGGTAATACCAATTTTAACATCTTTAATATCATGATATTAAAGACCTGGAATTCCAAGTAAAACTAACTTATCCTAATTATAACAATAATAATTATTATTTGAATGGTGACTATATGCCAAACACTATACTAAGTGTTTGATAAACAATAACTAATTTAAGCCGCACAATAATTCTATGAAGTAGTCAGGTAACAGCCCCATTTTATAGCTAAGAAAAATGAGGATTAGAGGGGTTAAGCAACTTGCTTAAGGTCACACAGCCAATAAGTGACAAAAGTGGGAGTCAATACCAACTCTATTACACTTCAAATCCCACCTTTCATCCTCTACAATGCCCAATATCTGGAGATGTCCCTTTGGGTTCTGCTTAAGATGCTGAGGACAAAATTGCTTTTTCAGCTGCTTTTTCCTCTTTATTATTTATTGATGTAAAGGCTCTTTATTGCTGCTAACTACAGGAGAACACAGAATGACAAAAGATAATAAGAATTTGTCAAGGTAAAAAAAATCTTTGACAGTAATGGATCACTCTCCATTTAGCTGAAATACAAATTTCATAAGCAAGTTCTCATCATACCCCTGTGTATGATGTGTTGCGTCCTGCACAACACAAGCAGTGGGGAAAGTGAGGGAGGCGGCAAGGGCTAAATTCTATTATAGAAATAAAGAGACAAGAGACACTGAATGCAAAGAAACCACAGAGGACCAAGGGACTCACAGCCTCAAGGGACTGGAGCCCCGAATCGGGTCGTCGTGGGTATTTATTGTTTTTTTTTTACAATAGGCATCACATGATTCTGGGCAGGGTCTGCAAGACTCTCACACCACTGATACAATTAGCGTATTTCCAATACCCAATCATATTGTCCCAAAGCAACCTGTGCATGCTGTCCCCACATGATCAAGGTGCGGTGTGTACAACCCCTGGGGGAGTAGGTTTCTCAGAGCAATTACCTCATGAGTTAAGCGGGAAGCGAGATAAGTTCGCTCAGTTAACGTTCCTTAGCACAATAGGGTGCCGGACATCAGAAGCATGCGTCAGCATCTTCCAGAAAGCATTGGAGGAGGGGCATCCCTCCTAGTTTCACATTAACTCATGGGGGTCCCTGGGGTCCCGTCTGGCTTAAGTTGTTCCTCCCTTGAGGAATCTTACTCGTCTTTGACCGCAGACCCAGCATACTGGGACCAAGAGAGGAAACCTATAAAACTCAACCCCTAAGAGGGACAACCCCGCAACCCTCTTTCCTTAAGGAAAGGATGGTAGGGACAAACGGTTAGGGTGCTGTGTGACAACAATGATGGATATGACCTGTGGGCTGACCCCTACCCAGTGGTCTCACTAAGCTATGAACCTTCACAAAGTTATGCAGACATGAGCTACAATTGTATGCAGGGGGCACCACTGCTAGATAAGATGGGATTCTGAGTTTTCCTCTATAGATGGGCATCCCCTTGGCCTCCAGCTTGTGCTTATTTCTTCTCTGCTGTTTCCTTTGGACCCTGTCTAGTTCTGAGTATAGACAAGGAAGATGAGTCTCTAGGTAATATAGCACGGTAGAGATGTGGAATAACAGAACAATTAAGAACATGGACTTGAGTCAGACTGCCTAGCTTTGTGACTTACCAGTTGTATGAGGTTGGACAAGTTGCTTAACCTCTCTGTACCTCAGTTTCCCCATTTGTTAAATAGAGCTAATAACTGTGCCTACTTAATGACTGTAGTAAGGATTACATGAATGATTTGTATATTCCTAGAGCATAGTAAGCATTGCATAAGCATTTTCTATTGATACTAGTAAACTTTCAGATTTTAGGCAGAAGGACGTTGTGATTCCTTCTTTTGTCCCTGTGGGAGGTTCCGGTCACTGGCAGTCTTGTTTCTTTTCTATCTGGTTTTATTCTCCTACAGAAGAGTCACGGATCAGTTTTGAATACACTGAACTACTCAGCAATAAAAAGAACAACTTATTGATACAGGGACAAGTTGGATGGATCTTAAGGTTATTTTGCTGAGTGAAAACAGGGTAATCTAAAAAGGTTATATACTATATAATTTCATATAGATAACCATCCATATAATTTTTCATTTCAAGATTGAGAACAAATTGATGGTTGCCTAAAGTTAGGGACAGGAGGGAGGAGGTTAGTATGAAATAATTTCTTTGTAGTAACGGAACAGTCAAAACTCTTGATCCTAGGGGCAGTTATATAAATTTATACATGTGGTAAAACTGCATTGAACCCCCTCAACCCTCCCCCCTGCCCACACACACACACACACACACACACACACACACTGCAAAGGAATGCATGTAACATCTTAATGAGGTCTGTAGAGAGTACCAATGCTAATTTCCTGGTTTGGGTATTGTACTACTGTGTTTCACTGAAAATAAGACCGACTATTATATTAAGGTTTGCTCCAAAAGACACATTAGAGCTTATGTTCAGGGGATGTCTTCCTGAAAAATCATGCTAGGACTTATTTTATGGTTAGGACTTATTTTCGGGGGAAAACGGTACAGAGTCACATAAGGTGCTACCATCAGGGGCAGCTGGGTGAAGGGTACACAGGATCTTTCTGCACTATTTTTGCAATTTTCTGTTGAGACTTTGTCTCAAAATGTTTTTAAAAGTGTTTTTAAAAAATGTTGATTAAGAATGCTTTTACCAATCAAAATGGCAGCATGAGGTAAGCCTCTGGAAATCTCCCATGAAATTTACGACAAATTAAACAGCTATAACTCCACAAAGGAATCCCTGCACAGCAGACAGTCAAGACAAAGAGGCTCACTACTGAATTCACCTAAAGGTGGGCAAATTCGTGACTAGGGGAGGAGGTAAGGGAGAAGTGTGGAGAAGGAGCCGCGCTGGCGCAGGACGCAGACCTAGCTCAGTGCTCCAAACTCGCTGCATCCCGGAACTACCGCAGCTGCGGGAGAGGGAAGAACTCGGACTGCTAGGGCTCCGCTTATGGCCCACAGGGCTGAGGGAACAGCATATAACACAGCTGAACCCAACACTCACGGTAGAGACCTCAGAGAAAAGACGGAGGGAAGAAGGCTGAAAATGGTGGTTTAAGCACTCACTGCCGCAGAGAACGGAAGCCTTAGGCATTGAGTTTAGTGCCCCCTCCCAACCCTCCCAGAGCTCGCCCTGCCCTCACCTGCCCAGTGCTAGAAGCAGAACAGTAGCAGTGTCAGATCAAAAGAACAGAATATTTGCTTCTGAGAACTGTGGTTCACAGACACAGATTCACAGCCCAACTAGTTCCGGCAAAGGGGAGGGAGCTGTGGAAGCAGGACCAGATGTGGTGTTGGTCACTGCCATTGCTCTGGGCCACCTCTCACAACTCAGCCCGCCCCTGCCCCCACCTATCTGGGCAGATCCCTGCAGGAGTAAACAGAACTGCTGAAAAACACAGGCTCTCAATCTGGTGCAGGAAGAGCTCTGGAACTTCAAAAGCTCTCCACATCCCCACAGGGAGGCAGCGCACTATGATCCAGGAGAACTGTTAACAGAGGAGAAGCCTGCCTTTCAATGGATACCCCCATTGTGTGAGAAGCTGGAATAGTGCAGAGAAAACATAACACTACAGTGTGAGAGAGAAAAAAAGGGCTGCAATTGGAGAGAAAATAAAACATTCTACCAACACGTACTGGAAAACAAAAGAAAGACTTCTTCCTATCAAACTGTTGAAGAAGCCACTCCTGTATATGTCTAGGAAGAGAAATAATAAATCAGTAATTGCCATGAATAACCAAGGAAACAAGATAGCTCAGTAAGAAAGTGAAAAGTCTCCACAAAAGGAACTTAAAGATATGGAAATATGTGACTTAAATGACAGAGAATTCAAGATGGCAGTTCAGAAAAAACTCAACGAGATGCAAGAAAACACAGAAAGGCAGTTTAATGAACTCAGAAACACAATCAAAGAACAACATGAGCATTTTACCTGTTTAATTTGTTTGTTGAAATTTTAAAAAAGAACCAAATAGAATTTCTGGAGACTAAGAACTCAATAGAAGAAATTAAGAATGAAATAGCCAGCTTAGGAAGTAGAGTTGACCAGATGGAGGAAAGAATCAGTGACATCGAAGATAGAAACCTGGAAATTACACGGATGGAAGAAAAAAGAGACTTGAGACTTAAAAGAAATGAAAGAAATCTATAAGCACCATCTGACTCCATCAAAAAGACCAATACAAGAATAATCGGCATACCAGAAGAGGAAGAAAGGAAGAAGGAACAGAAAGTATATTCAAACAAATAGTCGAGAACTTCCCAAACTTGTGGAAAGAACTGCATCCTTGAATCCAAGAAGCAGATAGAACACCTAATTACCTCAACTTCAATAGGCCTTCTTCAAGGCACATTGTATTGAATCAACATAGTTAAAATGGCCATATTACCCAAAGCAATATACAGATTTAATACAATCCCCATCGAAATCCCAATGGCATTATTTAAAGAAAGAGAACAAAAAAATCATCAGATTTGTTTGGAACCACAAAAGACCCTGAATAGCCAAAGCAATCTTAAGGAAAAACAACAATGCTGGAGGTATCACACTCCCTGACTTAAGCTTGTACTACAGGACTACAATAATCAAAACAGCATGGTATTAGATGAAAAACAGACACATTAGACCAATGGAATAGAATTGAGAACCCAGAAATAACCCCCCATAACTTATGGAAAGATAATTTTTGAAAAAGAAGCAAAAAACATACAATGGAGAAAAGACAGCCTCTTCAATAAATGGTGCTGGCAGAATTGGAAAGCCATGTGCAAAAGAATAAAACTGCACTGCTATCTGTCACCATGTACCAAAATTAATTCAAAATGGATCAAAGACTTAAGCATAAGTCCTGAAACAATAAATTGCCTAGAAGAAAACATAGGTACTAAACTTATGGACCTTGGGATCAAAGAGCATTTTATGAATTTGCCTCCAAAGGCAATGGAAGTAGAAGCTAAAATAAATGAATGGGACTATATGAAACTTAAAAGTTTCTGCACAGCAAAACAAACCATCAACAAAATAAAGAGGCAACCAACTGAATGGCAGAAGATTTTTGCAAACAGTGCCTCTGATAAGGAGCTAATATCCAAAATACACAAGGAACTCATGCAACTCAACAACAGAAAAACAACTCAATTGAAAAATGGGCAGACGACCTGAAGAGACATTTCTCCAAAGAGGACATACAAATGGCAAATAGACATATGAAAAAATGCTCAACATCACTAATCATCAGTGTAATGCAAATAAAAACTACAATGACATATCACCTCACCCCAGTTAGAATGGCTATCATCAACAAGACAAATAGTAACAAGTGTTGGAGAGGCTGTAGAGAAAAAGGAACCCTCATACACTTGGTGGGAATGCAGACCTGTGCAGCCATTATGGAAGGCAGTGTGGAGGTTCCTCAAAAAATTACGAATAGAATTACCATATGACCCAGCAATCCCTCTCCTGGGTATCTACCCAAAAAATCTGAAAACATTTATACATAAAGACATGTATGCTCCAATGTTCACTGCAGCTTTGTTTACGGTGACCAAGACATGGAAACAACCAAAATGTCCTTCAATAGATGAATGGATAAAGAAGTTGTGGTATTTATACAGAATGGAATACTATTAGGCGATAAGAGAAGATGAAATAGGACCATTTGTGACAACATGGATGGATCTTGAGAAAATAATGGTAAGTGAAATAAGTCAGATAGAAAAAGCAGTGAACCATATGATTTCACTGATATGTGGTATATAAACCAAAATCAACAAAAGTACAAGACAAATAGATGAGAAACAAAATCTCATAGACGCAGACAATAGTTTAGTGGTTACCAGAGGGTAAGGGGGGAGAGAGGGGTGGTAGATGAAGGTAAAGGGGATCAAATATGTGGTGATGGAAGGAGAACTGACTCTGGTGGTGAACACAAAATGGGATTTATAGATGATGTAATACAGAATTGTACACCTGAAATCTATGTAACTTTACTAACAATTGTCACCTGAATAGACTTTAATTTAAAAAAAAAAAGAAAAAGAAAGAATGCTTTTACCAATAGATGAAGCTGGGTTGATTAACCTAACTGGCCCAAAACCAAATTTGCCAAACTTATATTTCAGGAACACTGTTCAGTTAGGAGAGTTGTTAAATGCTGTGCTGCAGAAAAAGTTTTCTGAAGTTAATACACCAACACTACATACTTCCCTCTTGGAGAATGCCCTTTACATTGCTTTGTGTTTCTCAACCCTGACTATGCATCAGAATCATCTGGATAAAAAACTAAAGGCGGAAATGATGTTCAAATCAAAGAAAGAGTCACAATCCCAAGCCCCACGCAGGAAAGAGTATCTTCTATTTACAATAAAATTTGAATTAAAAACTGCAGGACCTGAATCAATGTTTGTTTTTCACAGGTCTCAGGCAGCACATATGTCCTTAAATGGTCAACTCCTGAACATTTGATTTAGGCCTGTTGCCAGACACTGAAAGCAGCAAGAAATAACCCCTTAGGGAAACAGCTCCATAACACAGAACAAAAAGAGAGCTGAAGAAAAGGAGAAATTATACCAGCATATCATCTTTATTTTCTGAGAGCCTCTAGACACTCTTTTAAGGGGAGGAAGCCGACAAGCAACAAGTAACTCTAACAGAAGCTGGCCAGTTAGTTGAGCAGCAATTAGCTATTAATACAAGATTGCCACAGAATACTTTTCACTCAAGGCATTTCACTGATTCATATGGACCTAGGGCTCATTCTAAAGTTGGCAAAGGCATTGAAGTGAGGGCTGATGGAAGACAGAACACCATAAACTGAGGAGATAAAGAGCCTCCAGCAGAAGCTACAGCAATTTGGAACGGGAATGATTTGAGACAAACCTGAACTGAAGCTTCTGCGATGCTCAAGTCAGTTCCTTCCACCTGTTCACACATCACACTTCAGCAAACAGTTGCCCCCATTCAAAGCTGGAAAAAATTGGGACAACGCCTGAGCACAGACTATTTAAAAATAAGAAGCAAAACAGCATAAGCAAAAGGCAGACAAAGAAAGAAGAAACAGAGGAACAGGCTCTGAAAATTTATTAAAAGCCTATTTAAGAAGAAAAATTCAAAATTCTACTGAAGGATATAAAAAAGACGTAATTAAATGGAGAGACACATCTTGCCTTGGATAAGAAGATTGAATAACATGAAATTCCTCATTCTCTGTAAATAAACCTATAAATTCAAACAAAACTCAGTCAAAATATCCACAGGCTTTGGGAAGGGTAGGGTTTCTAAGTGGAAATTCCTGCCCATTCTCAGGAAATTTTTTCACTTTCCCGTTCCTGAATCCCGAGAAAAGTCAGTCAGAAAATCGGGAAAATCGGCTCCTTGGATGCAGGTGGTTGGTAGTATCAGCCGTTACTTTGTGGAAATGATTCATCATGGAGAACAGTTAACAGTTTGTATCTTGGGATTTGGGAAGAAGAAAGCGAAAAAAATTCCTGAAAACGGAAACCTTAGGGGAGGGAGTCTGAACGAGTGATACTGCAATTCATCTGGAATAATAAATTGATGAAAATAACCAAAAACCTATTAAAAACAAGTTTTAGAATGAACTATTTTTACCAGATAATAAAATGTATATGAGAAATGCATGTTTTAAAAGATTTATACTGACACAAGAGTAACATTTCTGAAACCAACAGTCCAGAAATAGGCCCAACCACATAAGGGAATGTATTATATAATTAAGTCAGCAACTAATTACATTGCATAGTAAATATTTCATGAATGGTGTTGGAACAACCAATTACTTGTGTTGAGAGAAAAAAGTGGTATCTTTATACCAAAAGTGGTATAATTTTTATGCCAAAATTATCCCAGAAAGATTAAAACTTTAAATGAACCCATGAGTACTGTAAGAAAACATAAGCAACTAAACTGATCTTGCTGTGGAAAGGTCTTCCTAAGCTAAACACGCAAACTTCTTGATGAGGGAAAAAAGATAAATGTGACTATTGTACATTAACATTAAAACTTTTCTGGGAGGAAAAAGAAAAAAACTGAAAAAAATCAAAAGGGAAAATATTTCAACATATGCAATATTTTTTCTTAATTCAAAGACTGTGCTTACAATTACTAATCAGTTAGTAAAAGATGCTCCTAATCTAATTGCCCATTATAATATAAAACAAAAAAACGGATGATATAAATTCTGGTATATCTATTTATGTTAAAAAGAATGGCATTTACATGTACTAATGTAGAAAGGCTTAACAATGTATTAAATAAGAAGTACTAGGGGTAGAATAGTAGCTATCACGTTAACAAAGATAACATTTCTTTTTCACATAAAGTGTGGCTACCTTTAACTGTAGAATTATTTTTTATATTTTTTAGTATATTTTCCAAATTTTATATAATGAACATATTTTATAATCAGATGTAATAAAATAATAATAAAGTGACAACTTTCAGGGAAGCATAGTGCAAAGAAATATACTTAATCACCTTAGTTTATATAAGTCATGAGGAAAAGATGAGAAAAACACTAACTTGTATTAGCACCACAGTGGAAAATAATAGCTTTATTTATGATTTTCTTTTTAAATCTGTGTCACGCTGTCATGCAGGGTGCCATGGGGGGTCTTTGGTCTCACGCCCCACATAAGAATGCAGGACTTGGTGAGGCCAAAAAGGAACACCCACGGAGCCATAGATAGCGGAGTTGTGGGGACAGAGTCCCAGAGAGTGGTTTCCAGGCTCTCGGCATCACGTGGAAAGGTGCTGGCTTGGGTAGCAGATGGCCGTCAGCTGTGATTACATGATCATCAGCTGTAACCACTTAGCCAATTAGCCAGTGATATAACTGCTGCAGCTGCGCTGGTTGGGGAATTGGTCAGTTGGCAGGCAGAGAAGTGGACAGCAGACTGCAGGTCGTGTGGATCCAGCCTCCAGTGAGACTGTAGTGGTATGACTCCCCTACCTATGGCTCAGTGGGTGTTCTTTTTTGGCCTAGCCACATCCTGCGTTCTTATGTGGGGAGCGAGAGCTGAGACCGCGCAGGCCACCCCGCATGACAAATGGTGCAGCGAGCAGGGTGTGGTGTCCGATGAAACTCTCTGGAAGGTACTCGAGCAATTTATAGGTATGAAAGCTCAGTTTTGTAAGCAGGGTATCGTGCCGGCCAAAACTTACCAAAGGATGGTGGAGCAGTTTGTGCATGTAAAAGCTCAGCTTCGGGAGGCCCACGAAGAGCGACACCGGGAACGGGAGGCACCGTCTGCCTGGGAGAATCAAGCCTCCAGATGGCACACCACCCTCTTGGCCATATAAGGTGCTGCCTTTATTTTGGTGATCTGCTGCTGCCTTAGGCTCCGAGGGTTGTGGACATCTTACACAGAGGCCTCCACCCACTCAGACACCTGGCACGGCAAGCAGGATTCTGACCAGGTAGGAATGGAGTCTGATTCTGGGCAGGAGGACAGGTGGCCCCCACACAGTGTGTGGTGCCTGGTGGCCACTGTTCTCAGGAGTTGGACCCCCGAGGAGGGATGGGAGGACATGGTTGGCTCTCCGACCAGCATGGAGAGGGCCCTGCAGGTTCTAGCTGAACAGTTGCTGGAGGAGGCGAACGCTACAGCCGGCCACGTGGGCTGGATGTTCCTCATGGCCTTGAGTCATAATATGGAAAATGCGCCTATTGAAATAGCTCAGGAGCCGGACCAGATGTCTCGGTTGGAGGCGCTGGAAGCTCGGGTCCGCCTGTTAGAAGAGGGGCCCCACAGTGGAGACTCTGAGGCAGAGGCAGAGGAAGCGAGTGGAGACAATGTAGCTCCCAACCCCCAAGCCTGGCTAATCTTGAAGCAAAGGGTGAAATGAGAGCAACCTTTGGGTCCCAGGGGGCATTGCTGCCGGCAACCCAGCTGTGACTGAGTTCACAACCTACACCTCTTAGACTCCCACTGAGTTGCAGGAGCTAGGGAGGTGGTACTGACAGCGCCCTGGAGAGCCAGTCTTGACTTGGCTACTACGTTTATGGGATGAGGGAGCAGATAACAGTCTCTGCTCCCCAGGCAAGATGGAAAAGCTAGACTTTGTGACAGTGCATCCGTCCCTGAGACAAAGGTTACAGAACTGCCATAGGTTGGCCCAAAACCAGGGCAACCATTCTCTAATGGAGTGGCTCACTGCTGCAGTATGCACAGTATGGGGACAGGCTGGCGAGCTGCCAGACACTGTGAGTCAATGGCAGTCATATACGGAACTTACTCAAATTATCTGTGAAATGGGTAAGAGACATGCTATTTTCAACCCTAACATGCAGGGGCCAGATGACAAGCTTTTTACAGCCAGCATGAGAGATCTGGTTTTTGGATACTGCACCTGCCAGTGCTTTTGGATCCTTAGTTGCCATTCTTACAACCTATGTGGGGTGGCGGATCCATGAAGTTACAACCTCCATGGCCCCCCTAGGGGATGTTGAAAGCCAGAGGTGAAGGAAGTTGAGACAGGAGGCCTGAACAGTTGAGACCTGGAAGCCCAAATCAAAAGCAAAGGGGCGAGGTCATGGGCCTCAGAGAGTAACACATGCACAGATGTGTTGTGATCTCGTGGCAGCAGGGGTCGATGGGAAGAAAATAGACCGACAACCCAATGCACTGTTGTTGGAACTTTGGAAACAGTTGCGTCCAGAACAGCAATTCCGAAGAAGCCTAAAGGAGAAGTCTGGGAAAGCGCGACCCGTGTCCCTCCAGGACTTCATGTGGCCTCTTGAGGCCAACTCCTTTCAGCTGATTAGGGGTGGGGCCAAGGTACCCGGTCAGATGGGACAAGCAGGGACCGGAGGCCCCACGTGGAACTGTCCATACATTGGTCCCCTTCTAATGTGCAGAGGGTTTTGGCCTTAGTTGACACTGGCGTAGACTGCAGTCTTGTTTATGGGAACCCAGAACTGTTCCCTGACCAGTAATCTGCATTGATGGCTATGGGGGAAAGACTGTGACTGTAAAAGCTGTTTCCTTACCTCTGGGTATAGGAAGGCTTCCCCCTCGTAACTACAAGGTTTATGTCTCCCCCGTTCTGGGGTATATTCTAGGGGTGGACGTGCTACATGGCCTCAGCTTACAGACGTCGGTAGGAGAGTTCCATCTCCGGATCTGGGTGGTGAAAGCGGTGACACGCGGGCATGCTCACCGCCCTCCTCAAGTGTTGCCACAGCCCTGGCGAGTGGTTACAGTGCGACAGTACCGCCTACCAGGAGGGCAGGAGGAGATTGGTGGTACAATATTGGAATTGGAGAAGGCACATACTGTGAGGCCAATGCACAGTCCCTTTAACTCCCCGGTATGGCCTGTCAAGAAGCCAGATGGGACCTGGCGAATGACTGTGGACTACAGGGAGTTAAATAAGGTGATGCCACCTTTACATGCGGCAGTACCTTCAATACACGATTTGATGGATCTGTCCATCAAATCTGTCCACCTGGGAACATATCACTATGTAGTGGACTTGGCCAATGCTTTTTTCTATGCTTGTCACGTAGATTGTGAGGCGAGACCATGGAGGGGTGGAGTGTGGGGACTCAGTCCCAGAGAGTGGTTTCCAGGCTCTCGTCCTTGCATGGGGAGGTGCTGGCTCAGGTGGTGAATGGCCATTGACTGTGATTGGTTGGCCATCAGCTATAACCAGTTAGCCAATTGGCTACTGATGTAACTGCGGGGCTGCATTGATTGGTTGGTTGGTTGGCAGGCAGAGAAGTGAATGGTGGACTGTGGATCATGTGGCTACTACTGCATGTGTCTCAACCTGTCGCCAGAGATAATATAGTGGTATGACTCCCTTATCTATGGCTCCGTGAGTGTTCCTTCTTGGCCTAGCCATATCCTGTGTTCTTATCAGGGGAGCGGGACCAGAGGCCCCGCAGGCCACCACACATGACACCGCCACGGGCTCGTAGCCCAGGATTTGGCACAGTGGAATCACCCGTCCTCTGTGGCCTTGTTTGATTATGTTGATGATATCTTGCTAACATCCGATTCTCTTTCAGATTTAGAGCAAGCAGCTCCCTCTTTTCTCCGCCACCGGCAGTCATGTGGCTGGGTGGAGAATGAGGAAAAAGTCCAAGGCCCTAGCTTATCCATCAAGTTTTTGGGTGTTGTGTGGTCAGGGAAGACAAAGGTCACACCTGAGGCGATTATTGACAAAATACAGCTGTAACCATGAGCCATTGGCCACTAATATAAGTGCCGTGGCTACGCTAGCAGAAAATGGGGGCTAGCAAGAAGATGGTGGCTGAACTAGCAAGCACAGATTGCAGCTAGTAAGTGGGGTTGGTTGGTTGGCAGAAAAGCAGACGGCAGGATGCAGATCGTGTAGCTTCTGCTTCCTGTATCTCCAACCCAGCTGCCAGTGAGACTATAGTGGTATGACTCCTGTCACGTGGGGCGGCCTGTGGGGTCTCAGCATTTCCCGGCCGACCAAGGTCTCCCAACTGCAGACGTATTTGGGTCTGCTAGGATATTGGCGGGCATTTGTACCCCATTTACCACAAATGGCAAGGCCCTTGTATAACATGATAAAGATAAACGGGCCTCATGGGATTGGACAGAGGGTATAGAGCAAGGCTTTGTTGCCACAAAACAGGCAGTGCAGCTGGCATAGGCTCTGCAAGTAGTAGACCCTGGCTGCCCATTTGAACTTGATGTTCACGTAACCCAAGAGGGGTACGGATGGGGCCTCTGGCAACGGCAGGAGCGTCTCCGGTTGCCAGTAGGATTTTGGTCCCAATTGTGGAAAGGAGCGAAAGTCCGCTACTCTCTAATAGAGTAACAGCTGGCTGCTGTGTATGCAGCCCTAGTGGCCACAGACGCCATCACAGGAACATCACGGGTATTGGTTCGAACAACCTATCCTGTCCAGGGGTGGGTCCGTATGTGGACCCAGGGACCCAAAATGGGGGTGGCACAGACCACCACCCTCGCCAAGTGGGGTGCCTACTTGGAGCAACGTAGCACCCTTAGTTCAAGCCCTTTGAGCACGGAGCTACAAAAGGTCCTGGGGCCTGTGGAGCTTGTAGCCCAGGCTGAGCCAAGCACTCTGCCTAGAGGGGACGACTTGAAGCCCTCGCCCTACAAAGAAGCACAGCCCCCAGTACCTCAGGATGCCTGGTTTACCGATGGTTCTGGCTGAGGAGCTGCAGTTGTTTGGACAGCTATTGGTGTGCAGCCCAAAACAGACAGCATTTGGTTTGATACTGGGATGGGCCACAGTAGCCAGTGAGCTGAGCTACAGGCTGTGTGGATGATAATCAGCCGCGATCCTGGGCCCCTAGTTATTTGTACTGGCAGCTGGGCAGTGTTGGGGGCCTAATGTTGTGGCTCCCTACGTGGAAACACCAAAACTGGTTGGTAGGACACCGTCCACTGTGGGATCTAGCCATGTGGCAGGACCTCTGGGACCTAGGGCGGAGAAAGGAGGTGATCCTAATGCATGTCATAGGTCACTCCCCCTTAGTGTCCCCAGGTAACGATGAAGCAGATGCCCTAGCACAGGTCCAATGGTTAGAATGGGCTCCTGCCACTGATGTGGCCCATTGCCTGCATAGGAAATTGCAGCATGCTGGAAGCCGAACCATGTGGCAGGTGAGCAGACGCTGGGATCTGCCTTTGAAATGGCAGAAGATAGCAGATGCCTGCTATGATTGTGCCGTCTGTGCGCAGGACAGCCCCCAAAGGCGGAGGCTTCCTTGGGAGACAGAGCAGATTACACGAGGGAGGGTGCCCCTCACTTGCTGGCAAGTGGATTACATTGGACCCCTGCCTAAGGCCCGCAATGCTATGTATGCATTCACAGCAGTGGACACTGCTACAGGGTTGATGTTTGCTTGGCCGTGTCTGGCTGCGGATCAGCGGCATACAGTGGTCGCTCTTACACGGCTGTGTGCCCTCTATGGGCGCCCCCAAGTCATTGAAAGTGACAAGGGTACTCATTTTACGGGGCAAGAAGTGCAGTGCTGGGCTGCCAGGATGGACGTGCAATGGTTGTTTCATACCCCGTATAACCCACAAGCAGCTGGCATGATTGGACGCTACAACGGCCTCTTGAAGCAAGGCCTCCGGGTGTCAAAACACCCTCCCACAATGTGTGACTAGGCTTCGTGTCCATGAGACATCCTGAGAATCCTGAATGAGAGACCACGGAAGGGAGGGCCCGCACCAGTAGAAGCTCTGCTACATCGAACGGCCACTCCCATTCAATTACAAGTTACCACCAGTGAGACTCTGTTAAAGCCAGGCTATGGCAGAAATGGAAACATTTTGCTGCCAGCACCCACATGCTTGAAAGCAGGGGAACGGCAGCAATGGACTTGGCCCTGGCAGGTCAAAAGCCCCCACTGCCGGTGGTTGGGCCTGATAGCCACATGGGGGGCCGGTTTGACTCATAATTTGCAAGTGAAACCAGGAGTGGGGCTGAGTGGCCACCGCAAGTGACTGTAGTATATGGAGATCCCGATACTGGGATGATTTTGTGGGAACCTATGTGCTCTCACTATGGCTTATTATGAGGTCCCCTGTTCTGTTACATATTGAAACTATGCAAGGGACCCCAAGCACTGCCATAAAGGTCTGGTACCACAAACCAGGAAAGGTGCCAGTGGCAGCGACCCTCCTTTCCCAGGACAAAAAGCTGGCATGTATCCTCCCAGATGGAAGGGATTTGCCACTGTTGGTTCCTAAGCCTACTCTTTCTTTCTGTCCGTAGGTGCCTGTAGGCTAATATGACACAGGGACCCTCATGGAAGATGCTTGTCATGTAAATTGTGAGGCGAGATCCTGTAGGGGTGGAGTATGGGGACAGAGTCCCAGAGAATAGTTTCTAGGTTCTCAGCCTCATGTGGAAAGGTGCTGGCTCAAGTAGTAGATGGCCATCAGCTGTGGCTAGTTGCCCGTCAGCTGTAACCAGTTAGCCAATTAGTCACTGATATAACTGCCGCAGCTGCGTTGGTTGAGGAGTTGGTTGGTTGGCAGGCAGAAAAGCGGACAGCAGGTTGAAGGTCGTGTGGCTCCAGTCTCCAGTGAGACTATAGTGGTATGACTCCCCTACCTATGGCTCAGTGGGTGTTCCTTTTTGGCCTAGCCACATCCTGCGTTCTTATGTGGGGAGCGAGAGCTGAGACTCTGCAGGCTGCCCCGTGTGACAGGATTCATACCACTATAGTCTCGCTGGCGGCTGGGTTGGAGACACAGGAAGCAGGAGCCACACGATCTGCATCCTGCCATCCACTTTTCTGCCAACCAACCAACCCCACTTGCTAGCTGCAATCCGTGCTTGCTAGCTCAGCCACCATCTTCTTGCTAGCCCCCATTTTCTGCTAGCATAGTCAAGGCAGTTATATTAGTGGCCAATGGCTCATGGTTACAGCTGACGGCCAACTAGCCACAGCTGATGGCCATCCAATCACAGTTGATGGCCATTTACTACCTGAGTCAGCACCTTTCCACGTGAGGCTGAGAGCCTGGAAACTGCACTCCTGGCTCTGTCCCCACACAGAAAAATTCAAAGGCACAAACAGTGTACTTGAAAATTCTTAATCCTATGCTACTTCATTCAAGTGATAAAATTTTGTAATGTACTATAGCATAATAAATAAGGCACACCTGCTGCAGGTTGATTTAAACCCTTCCTACTTCTGAGCCAGAAGCAAAAAAACACACTTGGATTGGCTCTTCAAGTATGCTTCCCCCTCCAAGTAAATATTAGCTTCAGTGAAGAGTTCTGATAATTTTCCCAGTTACTCTCTAAAAGCTATATGACAAAAAGACATCATAAGGACTAAACTATATAGCAACGGACAAAGATGCTTTAGAGAATTTGCTGTCCTGCATCTCTTAAAGTGTATTTCTAAATGCCATATGTTTTAATACTTAAATATTTCATTAAGTTTAAAAATATTTGTATTAGTTTCAGGTACACAAAACAACACAGTGATTAGACATATACCTTACAAAGTGATAACTCCAATAAGTCTATTACCCATCTGGCACTGTACACAGAAATTAGAATATTATTGACTATATTTCCTACGGTGTACTATATATCTCCGTGACTATTTTGTTTTTAAATTATAGTTGACAGTTAATATTATTTTATATTAGTTTCAGGTGCACAGCATAGTGGTTAGACATTTATATAATTTATGAAGTGATCCCCCCATCAGTCTAGCGCCCATCTTGCACTGTACATAGTTGTTACCATATTATTGACTGTATTCCCCATGTTGTACTTTACAAAATGATGCTTTTGTAACTACCAATTTGTACTTCTTAATCTCTTCACCTTTCTCACCCAGCCCCCCAAGTCCCTCCAATCTAGTAACCATCAGTTTGTTCTATACAAAACACACAAAATATAAAATTTGAAGTAATGCATAAGTGTGAAGTTATTATACTGTAGGTTGTCCTATTTCATGGGCTGATGGGTACAAAACACCTTATCAAATGAGGGTTTATACTTTTCCCCAAGAGCCTGAAATTCCTTTTCAAATTAGGCTCCTATCTTATTACATGTCCCCTGAAGCTTTTTGAGGTCAAGGAAACACCCATATGGCTAAGACCCCCCACAGAACTGGACGTTTGCATCATTTGACTGTGTTGTCACTTTCTTCATTTAACTCCACACTGTGTACCACTGTCTGTTCAGCAGCCTTTGCTTCTGCTTAGGAAAGTGTCTGGCTATCTAAGCTGGCCACGTTAAAGGAAAAGAACAAACTTTTAGTGACTACCTTGACACTCAGAGCCCAATCCAGAATGGGAAAAGAACTCACAGAAGGGATGGCGATGACAGCAGCCGAGGAGGAGGCAACCTCCTCAGTCGGGTTGGGGGCAGAGAAGGGGGTGACTGGCCTCAGCCTTGAATCACAGCCAAAGAAAACTGCACACAAAAAGAGAATGAGGGAGACCCCAACGAATGTTCTCACTCCAGGGCCCACTGCTCTTAAGCTACGCTCCCAGTAGGCTCCTCCTTCTGAAATCATTCATTGGCTGAGCAAGTGTGATAGACAAACCACATCCCAATGCTTGTGGAAAACCAAAGGGTTTCCCGGCTCTATCTACTTCCACTATCTGAGGTGGTTAAAGCCCCTAACACAGACAGCTTGCGTTTCAGGCATGTAGCTTTACTGACGGAAAAATTCTTGACACCTGTTTCCCTTCCCCCAGGCTAAAACTGAAAAGGTAAAAATACCAATATGCTGTCTTTCCAATTAGCTTCTTACACCCACCCAACTTGAATACATCTTTTGATTTGAGACATGAACTTGTGGTAAAACTTAACCAAGAGAGAGACTGGGAGGAAATACACCAGTCTACCTACAGGGCATATTTTACTGTAGTGTGCTTCTAAATGATTTTTATTTTCGGCATTTCTGTTTCTATTTTGCAAATATTCTATAATGGCATGAATTCTTTTAATACTGGAAAATAGAGAGCGGGAAGGGGCTGAAATAAATACTCTGGTAAGTGTTCAAAGATGAAATGAGGATGTTGCATTCCATACAGAAGTTTTAATAGCTCTGCTTTCTGTGATGTCTGGCAAGCACAGTATACATCTGATTTGGGAACTTCTATAGCAGTGAGCCAGGTAAACCATATTTATTATAATATTCATTTTGATCCTGGCATGTAAGTAAATCTGTTGCCATACCCATTCTTGATTAACAATTTAGTGGTTTCCAGAGGGTAAGGGGTGGCTGGTAAAAGAGGGCAAAGGAGATAAAATATAGTGATGGAAGGAGAACTGACTTTCTAGGTGGTGAACACATAATGCAATTGTGGGGACAGAGCCAGGAAAGCAGTTTCCAGGCTCTCGTCCTCAAGTGGAAAGGTGCTCACTCAGGTAGTAAGTGGCCATCAACTGTGATTGGATGGCCATCAGCTGTGACTAGTTGGCTGTCAGCTGTAACCAGTGAGCCACTGGCCACTAATATAACTGCCGTGGCTAAGCCAGCAGCAAATGGGGGCTAGCAAGATGATGGTGATTGGTAAGCGCGGATTGCAGTTAGGACGGGGGGTTGCGGACAGTGTGGCTCCTGCTTCCTATGTCTCCAACCCAGCCGCCAGCAAGAATATAGTGGTATGACTCCCCTATCTATGGCTCTGTGAGTGTTGCTTTTTGGCCTCACCTCATCCTGCGTTCTTATGTGGGGAGCGGGACAGGAGATCCCGCATGACACCCTGTGGGGACAGAGCCCCAGAAAGTTTCCAGGCCCTCGGCCTCACATAGACAGGTGCTGGCTCAGGTAGTAAATGGCCATCAACTATGATTGGATGGCCATCAGCTGTGGCTAGTTGGCCGTCAGCTGTAACCAGTGAGCCATTGGCCACTAATATAACTGCTGTGGCTATGCTAGCAGAAAAAATGGGGGCCAGCAAGAAGATGGTGGCTGAGCTAGCAAGAGCGGATTGCAGAGAGGCGGATGCCGCCAGAGAGAATATAGTGATATGACTCCCCTACTTATGGCTCCGTGGGTGTTCCTTTTTGGCCTCACCATATCCTGCGTTCTCTTCTGGGGAGCGGGATCAGAGACCTGCCTGATGCCCCGCACAACACACCCTGCATGACAGCAATATATAGATGATGTATTATAGAATTGTATACCTGAAGCCTATATTTTACTAATCAATGTCACCCCAATAAATTTAATAAAAAAATAATAAAGTAAAAAAACCCTCAGAAATAAAACAAAAGCACTCTCAAAAATTGCAATGGTATCATTAAAGGCAATCATTTGCTTCCTGATTTTGTATAAATCATAACCTAAATATCCAAACATGTGATTGGTTAAATATAGTATATCATGGCTTATAATATTTTACATGTATAGATATGGGGGGCTGTTAAGCAGGAATAAAAGCAAGATAACTAAACTACATATGGTGGGATTTGGGAAAACTATTATGTAATTTTACTGCCTAGAAACCCAGAACTTCCCAAATCTTGTCTTCCTCCTACCACATCTCTTTTCTGTAAGGTCTTGAAGGAAAATAATGTGTGGACAGGGAAATGGCAACTGTGAAATAAAATGCCACATTATTATTTATTTTGTGCCTTTGTGTCCACTGCAAAAGCTCTCTGGTAAACTGAGTTTAAGGGTCCTCCTCCTCACACTAATTTCAAATCAAAATCTTAGGATCCAATTACCTGGTAACCAGCTGCACAATGCTGAAGTGGTGACAGGATGTTACCTATAAGAGAAAGATTAGCCACACTTGGGAGTATGACCGCCTCCCTAGTCCAGGTGAAGCTTGGGCCTGGGTCATTGACCCATCTTGCTCGTAGAAGTGAAAGCGACAGTTTATACAGAAGTCCTTTCTGGGGGAATCACTCCTGCCTTCCACCTCCCCTTTTTCCTCTCCCCCTCCCATCTTTTCCACTCTTCACCCTGCTCCATTTCCCTTCCTGCCCTCTCCCTTCCTTCCCTGCTCTTTTTCCCTCCTCCTCCCTCCCTTGCTTTTTCTTAAGCCCTCCTCCCATTTCCTTTTCCTTCCCCCCTTCTCACCTCCCTCTTCCCTCTCCCTTTTTCCACTTTCCTCCATGTTCCCTCCCCCTCCTATCTGCCTCTCTCTCCCTTTTCTGGTCTCCCACCCTGTCCCTTCTCTCTAATCACTTGAATGTGTATCCTCCAAAGAAGAGCTAAGATTTGGGAAATATAGCAGAATGTTATGAGTTATACTTTAAAAAAAATTCCCTTTCCCTATTTTCTACTTTTTCTACAATAAGCACTACTTTTTATAATTAGGAAAAAATGCTAGATTTTTATAGCATGATACACTTTATTTGACATTTATTTATTTTAGGTTGCAACTGAAGTACATGAAAAAATATCAAATGATGTAGTGATCATTTTCAGTGAAAGGCAAAGTAGAACACAGTACAAAAAATGTAGTTAGTAATTTAGTTTACAATTACACTCTATATGAGGAAACTTTTTAAAATACTATGTCATATTAACACTTCAGTGGTAGACAATAACTTCAGTATGATTACATTTATAGACCCCACACCATCACATAAACAAGCTCAGTCATATCATATATAGTACTGATAGACAGTCTTAAAAGTACGTTCATCTTTTTTCAAGCAAATTTCACAATGCACTGTTCTAGTTGATATAAGTACTGTATTTCTATAGCAAAGTAATGAAGGCACAGCTAGTGCAAGCAGATTTAAAGCCCTAGTCTTCTGGGCTAGAAAAAAACAAACACTTGTATTGTTACTTTAGTAACATGTTTTGTTCAAGCAAATATTTGTTTGGGATAACAATTCTAACAGTTTTCACAGTTACATTCTGATAGGAACATGACAAAAGGACTTCACAAAAATCAAAACTCTGTAGCACCAAACTATCATGCTTTAGATAATGGACAGCAGTTTATAGGTTTTAAAGAATATAACTCTACAACAGGCTATATAGAATGAACCGATACTTTGACACTTTAAGAAATATTTTAGACCACCAAGAAAATATAAAAAAACAAGGCTGTAAGGAATACTAGTGTTGAGGTTATAGGACAGGTTTTTTTTTTTCAAGGCTATATAAACCTGCTTCGTTTCTGTTTGAAGTTTTGAGATCTTGAAAATTATTTTCAGGTAGATGGTTTTTTTATTTTCGATATTTCCTGTTTCCATAATCTTTACCATCATCATAGGTACCTTTGACTTCTCCTGTATAGTAATAGACTGATTTCAGGATGACATTATCATGTAAAATTTGACCAATTTCAAAGTCCTCATCAAGGATAGCATCTTCTCGTGGTTCCAGCTTTCCAATCTTAGGAATCTCAGGAGGGTTAAAGAAATTGAAGAATGATGCATTAGGAACCACTCTGGGCCGGATTTCAATTTCTCCAGTAGCAGTTGTGCAACTCTGAGTGGTTGTCAGCGTAACGTCCTTTCCTCGTCTCCAATTTATCTTACAGCCTTTGCAATCTTGAATTTCCCATCCCCAAGCAAAGAAGGGATCATCATGATCTGGTTTTGACTTTATTATATATGTCTTGGTCAGTACCTCATTTTTGAAGTATGGGTTGGGCAGAAAATAAAATTCAAATGTGTAACTTATAGGCTGGCCAGGTTTTGAGAACTTCAGGCTAATATCTGACAGGAACTTCAGAATGGGCTCATCATATTTTTGAATCATGGGCCCCAGCTTGTCAACATTCTTTAAAACAGTTAGCCAATAGTCAGGGATGCCTTTAGGATCTTCTCTTTTAGGCCTTCCCTTACGAGCTCTTTTCAGATTCACTCTTTCTTTAGGCCTGACCTCAGGAACTCTTTTAGGAGCCTCTTTTACTGCAGCACTTGCCTTAGCCTCTGTTGCTTTAGGCTGTTCTTTATCTTCTGCCTTTGCCTGGGGAACTTCTTTAGGCTCTTCTTTTACTTCAGGCTTTGCCTCCAGAAAATCTTTAGACTCTGTTCTTTCTTCAGCCTTTGCCTCCAGAATTTCTGTAGGAACCTCATTTCCTTCAGCCTTTACCTCAGGTTTTTCTTTAGGGTCGTCGTCTTCTTCCTCACCCTCTAAAGCAGGCATTTCACTAGAGCTGTCTTCCTGTACCTCCTCATCACTGCTGAACACCTCATCCTCTGAATTCCATTCACACTCTTCTTCTGTAGGTTCATATTCTGCATTGATGATTTGAAACCGCCGATCATACAGAGGCTTATTGAGTTCGGCATATTTTCTTTCGAGATCGTGAATTGCCTTTAAGAATAGGGCGTCTACCTTGTCACATTCATCTTGAATATTTCTGAGCGCCTGCACACGATTTCGAACTGCCTGAGGCAGTCGATCTACGAAATTTTTACCCGACGGAGCACGCCGCACCCTTCTGGAAGGCCCAGGTACCCTCTTCTTTCTATATACGTGGCTACGGCTGCGGCTACTGCTGCTGCCACTGCTGCTGCTGTGGCTGCCGCTGCTGCTGTTGCTGCTGCTACTAGTGCTGCTGCTAGACCTACTGCTATCAGATTCTTCCCCAGAATCACTAGACGAGCTAGCCATCATCTCTTCAGCAACCCCATGGGCGGCAGGTTCCGAGACCATGTTAAGATCCGCTTCTGCCATAGAGCAAGCCTGCAAACCTCTTAAGGTGGCGACTACCGCTGAGACCGCGCGCCCAGAGATGGGCAGAAAATGACTCACGGATGCTTGGATGGCTCAGGCTCGGGATGAGGAGGTGGCAGCGGCGAAGGCAGCAGTAGCGCAGGGAGGGGCGGGGCTGCGGCGATCGCGCGGAGGTGGCGGTGGAGGCCTGACCCGAGCGGCGGCGGCAAAGCTTCTCCTGGCTACAGCTATGGCGGACAGAGGCGTGCCGCCGCGGAGTGGTGCAGTGTGAGACCCCGAGATCTCTCCGCCGTTTACATCGCAAGCCCCCTCCCCTTCCAGCCCTACCTCCCCTTAATTTAGTTCCCAGTGTGCCTTTAGCTCGCACCTCATTTGTTGGGCAAGCTTGATTGACGATCGCTAAGCCCAACGAATGCCCAAACGCTATGCGCCCCCTAGGCTCCGCCCGCCTTCCCAGATGCTTCTTGGTAGCTGGGGTACACACCCCTGGAAGACGTTTTATCCCTACAAAATTCTATCTTTATAGTTTTATAATTAAAAAAAAAAGCTTAGATATGAGGTAAAAATACTAGCCATAGTTTCTGACAAGGGAAGAGGAGTATCCTTCTCCCGTCCGCTCATCCTGAATTCCCGTTTGATTTGTCAGGGGCCTCTTCACAAAAATCTGTTTTTAAAAACTTGGATGACAATACTTCAAATGGCATCCTTGGGTAGTGTGATTAGGCTTTCTTTTAAATCTCTGTCTAAATATTCTATGAGCATGTATTTTTACACTGTAAGGGGGAGTCGTTTATTGGCAAAGGGGGGAGGGGCTAGAAAGCAGGCATATTGCATTCCACGTAGCAGTTTTAATAAGTGCTGTCTGTGATGTTTGGCAAGCCTGCTTTAATCCATCTACAAGGTTTGCGAACCCCTGTTGCCGTGAGTCAAATTACACCATTTTTACTATATTTCTGTTTTTAAGCTGGCATATAATATACCCCAGCCTTGCTGCTGACTTGCCACGTAGCCCTTCTCAATGCTTACAACAACCTTGTAGATAAAAGGGCATTCAAATTTTAGGTAGTATTATTTAAAAGCAGAGGGTTTGCTCTATACTTTTGTGCAGCAGTTTTCAATTCTAGGAACAGCAGGATGGGAGGGGGGATTTGTGCTAGGGAAAGTGCATCATCTGTCAGAGTATACTTTACAATGTCATCTGCCACCCATTTGCTGCAAACAGTGTGAAATTCTAACCGTACTAAGTATGATTTAGAAGTCCATTAATATGCAAAATGAAGTTTAAAAACAGGTATCTGTTATTTTTATTTACAGGATTCTTTCCTGCTACAGAGCAACTCCCTTGGTACAACCAAAAAGACCAGTGTTTACTTTTCATTGAAAGGTAAGGAACATATTTAGCCCATTTTTATGAATGACAAGAATTACCTATCTGTATATGAATAAATTCACAGGATGTAGTCTTTTAAAGACTTAATTGGAAGATACCTTGTTATTTCTATGAAACCAGAAAAATCCACAGAAGTGATTTGACATACTAAGTACATTCACTATCTAAACGTGCTCATAGAATACTAGTAATAAATCAAAATATAAAATATGATGAATTATTCATTTCAAATAAGTGAAAATATGAAAGTTAGATGAACCTTTATGTTACTTTTTCATTATAGGATTTGTGCTTTGTCATATTTTTGAAAGTTAGGAAGCACCTTTATTTTCTATTTTGTAAATGAATTTACTTTTATTTCTGATTGTCAAAGGATATAAGCATTGTAAAGAAAAAATACAACTTAGAAAGTTCCAATGATAGTAAAAATACACAATCTTAACAACCGGATAATAACTGTTGTTAGCGTTTTCATGCATTTCCTTCCAGAAATTTATTTATACATACACACGCCTGCCTATCTATATATACTGTTTTATCTATGTGACATGATATTATGTTTTGTAACCTGCTCTTTTATCAATTTATTGTGGCTATATTTTCAAGGTAAATGATCAACGTCTTATTTTAAAATACATGCATATTCAATAGAAATATTTGCCTTAATTCATCTAACCAGATTCCTGTTGCAAGGCAGCTATTTCCCAACTATCTCTCCACTAACATTTTTTTCCAGTTATAAAAAATTAGTTCTGTATACCTACTATATATACTCGTGAAAATTAGTCATAGGATGAATGCCTAGAAGTGGGAGTGCTGAAATAGTACGGTCATTTTGTTCTTTGATACTTATTGACAACTTCTGTCCTGAAAAGTTATCTCAATTTACAGCCCCACCAACAATGCATAAGAGCTAATTATTTAGTCATTCAGCTAATATATTTTTATGCCTGTCTCCTGCCAGGCACGTGTAGTAAAGGATGGCAATATAATGGTGAATAAAATTTACTGGGTGTGTATCCTTTCATTTCATACTTTTAATGAAAACATATAATTTGGAAACAATAATTTAAATCAGTGGGGTTATGCCATAAATATTGTTCTGTAACCTGTTATTTTTATTTAAAATTATGGATATCTTTTTAATGAATGGTCTTATAATTTTATAGTACTTTAATGGCTTAAAATACACATTAAATTTTGTACCATCAGGAATTAGTATTTTGGAGTAAGCAGTGAATTAGGGATCCAGATTTTTAAAATACATATGTATTTTTTTAATTGGCTAATTTTCTTGGTACTGTTTATTTGATAATCTTTCTGTCTTATACTTATTTGAAATGCCACCTTTATCGTAATAACTAAATCACTTAATTTTGTTTCTGAATTCTCTTTTCTGATTCATTGGCAATAATTTTTCAGCAAGCAACTAATGAGGCAGTTTTTTTAATAGCTTTATATTTTGTGGAAATGATATACATTGAAAAGAAGACAGATACTACATGGAAATCCAAATAAATTCAAAGTAATTCAAAATACACTCAGAGGTGATCACTATTCACATTTTTAATGAATATCTCCAAATTAATTTGTCTTTTCATGTTTATTGTACACTTGAGAATTGCCTATTCATATATTTTGCTTGTTTTTCCACTGAATTAAGAAAGAAATTAATTGGTGGTAAAATCTTAAAGGTAAAATATAATTTTGGCCTTGATTGGAGGCTACTGTGACTTATGATATTGGACAAATATGACTCAATTACAGCTGTTGTTCTAAAATGATCTACTTAAAGGGTTGTTAAGATGCTTTTCAAAGATTAGTAATTAATCATTTAAACTGATACAGAAAAGTCTGGAGTGGAACAGGGAGAATAAAAAGAGAACACAGCTTGTAAAAAACTCATACAAAGATAATACGTTAGTAAACTATTCATATTTTCAATTTGGAAGTATTTTTTCCCAATCCATAAACTATAGGTGACTTCTTGTAACCACAATGGTCTACGTTTAATGTGTATGCGTTACCTAAGAACCTAGTAACACACTTATTTTTATAGCTTTTTTCCAGTCTGTTAGTTAACTTAATTTTACAATGACAGGTCCCTAAAAGAAAATAGTCTTTTCTTCATATAATTAATTTAATTTATGCATAATACCATATATTTTCTACCATGAATATTTTTATAAGTATTAATTCCAGCATAGAATATGTTTGTTTTTCTTCATAAGGCTATCTATAAATTACTTGCATAACTCTATGTTCTTTGTTCCATTATTTCATGGTATTTTGGGGGGGATTACATGTTCATACTTCTACATGAGATGACGCTTAACACAGAATCTGTTGGTATATTCAGGCTGAACATGGTTTGTTAATATATATTTGTACTTTCCCTATTATGAGCATATACATAATACCACCCACCACCCCTGCCACACAAACACACATACATAATACACAGTGACAAGTGCTGCAGCATTATCTTTTGTTGTAGATATTTAAGAAGCCAAGCATTGCAAGTTCATTTATATTTGGACTTATTTTTATGCTATTCTTTTTTGTTTGTTTATCTAGACAGGTTTTTATCTGAATATACAAGTTAATTCTTTTTTAAAACAGTTTTATTGAAGTATAGTAGATACAACTGTACATAAAGTGTACAGTCTGATGAGTTTTGATAAATTCGTACACCTGTGAAGTCATCACCACAGTCAAGATAATAGAAATTTTCATCACCCCTGAAAGTTTCTTTGTAATCTCTCCCCTGCCCTAGGCAGCAACTGATCTGACCTCTGTTTCTATTTGATTAGTTTGCATTTTCTAGAATGTTATATAAATGGAATCATGCAATATATTCCTCTTTTGCTTGTCTTTCAATTAGCATAGTTATTTTGAGCTGCATCCGTGTTGTGTGTATGAAGAGTCATTTTCCTATTTTGTTACTAAGGAGTTATCCATTACTTAGACATACCACAATTCGTTGATGAGCATGGTGTTTTGAGTTTCGGGCTACTACAAATAAAGGTGCTATGTTCATTTGTGTGTAAGTCTTTGTATGGACATATATTTTCATTTCTTTTTAGAAAAATACCTAGAGTGGAATGACTGGATGACATAGTATGTGTATATTTAACTTTTCAAGAATTACCTGTTTTCCAAAGTGTTTGTACAATTTTGCGTTCCCACCAGGAGTCCCAACACTTGGTATGGTCAGTTGTTTTTTTTTTTCAATGTAGCCATTCTAATAGGTATGTAGTAGTATCTCATTTACTTTACATTTCCCTAATGAGTAATGATAGTGAACATCTTTTTGTGTGCTGATTTGCCATCCACATATCTTGTTTGGTGAAAAATCTCTTCATATTTTGTTCATTTTTATATTGGGTTGTTGTCTTACTATTGAATTTTGAGAATTTTTTATGTACTCTGAACACAAGTCCTTTATCAGTTATGCACTCTGCAAATATTTTCTCCCAGTCCATGGATTTTCTTTTTATCTTCTTACCAGTGTCCTTCACAGTTTTTCAAAAAGCAAAGTTTGCAACTGTATTAACTCCAGTTTATCTTTTTTATTTTCTTTTATGGATCATTCTGTTGGTATCAGCTCTAAGAAATCTTTGCCTAGCCCAACGGCACAAAGATATTCTTCTGTTTTTTTAGAGGTTTTATACTTTTAGGTATTACATTTAAATCTGATCTGTTTTTGTATATGGTACCAGGTATGTATTGAAATGATTTTTTTACATGTGGATATCTAATTGTTCCAGCATCAGTATTAAAAAACAAACAAACAACAACAACAAAAAACTATCATTTCTCTACTGAATTACCTTTGTACCTTCATCAAAAATTAATTGTCCATATATGTGTGGATGTATGTTGAACTCTCTGTTTTGTTCCCCTGTGTACTGATTTTAATCACCTAATTGGTAAATATTTGTTAGATATGTTTGGGAGGGGATAAGAACCAAATTGTGGGATAACAGAATTTTATTACAATGGAGACAGTTATTGCAGCTGGATCCTCGGCCTTTCATTTCTGCTTTCAAATATCTGAAATGGGCAAATGACAGCAGAAATAAACTAGAAAACAAATCAAAACAAGAAACACAAATGCTCTTCTATTTTCTGGAGTTACCAGTGTGTGGCTGTCTATAGCTCAGCCACAGGAATGGTAGCTAGCATTATTCAGGAAAACAAAGAATGCCTTTGTTTTTCTGCCCTCTAATACGATAGACCTGTTTGCTAAAATGTAAATAGAAAGTATTTTAAGCTGTTAATAAATTATATTTATAAAAGGAATAGTAATAAAAAATGGTTATTTCACACTGTGGTTTTCAAAGCAAAATCATCTCATTCCACACTCATTCCTAAAATAAGAATATACACAAACTAATAGAATATGGTATATAACTATAGTATTTTATTTTTAAATGAAACATTTGTGAATTACATTTCTGGCACTATAGTCTTCGCTGCATGGTGTTTAAAAGGGCAGTTGCAATTAATGCAATGGCAGTGATGGAAAATCAGTTACTGATTAGAATACTTGTTTTAACGCTAATTTTCAAATTAAAAATAGCATGCATTTTTAAAAAAAATATAAATCCACATCACAGAGCAACACGTTTATAGAGGTCCTCAAGAACCTTTTGCCCATAGTACTCATTTGAAGAATTCCCACACTAAAATTCAAAGAACTGAGACCTTTTTTATTGCTAATTTGGAAGCATTTTGTTTAATTGTACTAAGAAGGGAGGAAAAAATCAAAGGATTTGAATGGTGAACAATGCCCATGCATGTATGTATGACTACAGTAACTACTTCTAAATTTTGCATTATATTTGGATAACATAGAACAAGCCCAAATTGACACTTTATGTAATTTTCATCCAGAATACCCAAATAAATTAATTTGATTAAATGTGTCCTGAGGAAAAATGATTCTTACAGTACTGCAAATATTCCTGCTGGTGGGAATAAATACATATTCCACAGCTCTTCAGAGGTCATGCTCATTTTTGTATCAAATGACATACACACAATTCACAAAACCCTTACTTAGAGTTTAAAAGAGGAGAATTCCAATAATAATCAAATCTCAGCATTTGATTTCCTTCACGAGACCAATGACCGAAATGATTTTAAGACAAGTTCTGGAGTCAATTCCTGGGTTTGAATCCTGGTTTTCCTCTTACTAGTTTTATTAGATATTGGACAAGTTACCTCACTATTATTACCTCTGTTCTTTCTCTCTGAAATGTGGCTAGTAATAGCACAAAGAACTCAAAATCAATATTGTTTGCTACTTTTCATAGTATTATTTTGTATCAAGTTGATGTATAAAGAAACCTTTCTTGTTATATAGTCTCAAGCCATTCATAGCATTTCTTTGTAACTATGCTGTGATTTGTATTTTGGAAGCAGCATAGGAATCTGCAAATCGTAATTTTCCAATTCTAGTAGCATAAGAGTAGAAATGTTATGGATGTTGGCAACTCCTTGATATTAATAATAATATTAGGTCCTGGTAGTTCTAAGGTCAAATAACCACTCATCCTGCTTGGCATTATCTGCCTACAGAATGTCTTCTGTTATTTTAAAGTTGGGGGCGGGGGAATCAACACAGTTTTAAATAAAATTCCAAACCAAGTGTTATTTTAATATTTTATACAACACAGAGCTCCCTTTCTTTCTTGGGATCTTTCAAACTTCCTGATAGTTCTAAATTATACAATCTTTAGTATCTAAACCTTACATTCATTGTATCTCATGATTACTTTTGATACCATCTATTTTTTATTTGATTATGAAGGTTGAGTACAAAATTTGCATACAATGAACTACTTATATCTTATATAATAAAATAACTCCCAATGTGCTAAGTAATGACTTCTGATATTAATTAACATTTTTTAACATTTTATGTGTTAGTTAAGTTTACACTGCTATGCATTGTGACTTAATTTAACTTTATTTTTTATGTTTTTAAAATTTTCAATTACAGTTGACATCCAACATTAACTTATTTAGTTTCAGGTGTACAGAACAGCCGTCACACATCCAAATAATTTATGAAGTGAACCCCCCCCAGGTCAGTCCAGTACCCACCTGGCACTATACATAGGTACTGAAATATTATTGATTATATTCTCTATGCTGTACTTTACATCCCTGTGACTATTTTGTAACTACCAACTTCTTAATCCCTTCACCTTTTTCACCCAGCCTCCCAACCTCACTCCTATCTGGCAACCATCAGTTTGTTCTCTGTATCTATTTCTCTGTTTCTGTTTTGTTTGTTCATTGATTTTGTTCTTTATATTTCACATATAAGCGAAATGTATATGTCTTTGTCTATCTGACTTTTTCACTTAGCATAATACTCTCTAGTCCATCCATGTTGTAGCAGATGGTGACATTTCATTCTTTTTATGCAAGTAATAGTCCATTGTATATATGAAAAAAAATGTATACAAGTGCACACTTTGGTCACCGTTGCCCAAGCAGTAGTTCATCATAATCAGAAGTGTCTGGACGCTGATGGTAACCACCTTGAACACCTCTTGTAATTGCAGAAGTCAAAGGTGACTTGTATTCATCTTTTGTTTTCAGTATAATTGGGTATTACAATTTTAATAGTTTTCCTTTCTTAAAATGTGTATATATATATTTTTTGTCACCCTCTGTATGTACTTCATCTTCTTTATGCAGTTGTCTATTGATGGACATGGGTTGCTTCCTTATCTTGGCTATTGTAAATAACACTGCAGTGAACATAGGAATGCATATATCTTTTCAAATTAGTGTTGTGGATTTCTTCTGATAAATACCCAGAAGTTGAACTGCTGGGTCATAAGGTAGTTCTATTTTTAGTTTTTTGAAGTCCCTCCATAATATGTTCAATAGTGGCTGTACCAATTTGCAATCCCCCCAATAGTGCACGAGAGTTCTCTTTTATCTTTATCCCCACCAACACTTGTTGTTTGTTGATTTATGGATGATAGCCATTCTGACTGGAGTGAGGTGATATCTCATTGTGGTTTTAACTTGCATTTCTCTGATGGTTAGTGATGTTGAGCATCTTTTAATATGTCTATTGGCCATCTGTATGTTCTCTTTGGAGAAATGTCTATGCAGGTCCTCTGTCCCTTTTTAACTTGGATTGTTTATTTTTTTAGTGTTGAGTTATATGAGTTCTTTATACATTGTGAATATTAACCCCTTATCAAATGTATCATTGGTGAATATCTTCTCCCATTGAGTAGGTTGTCTTTTTCTTTTGTTGATGGTTTTCTTTGCTGAGCAAAAACTTTTTAGTTTAATGTAATCCCATTTGTTTGTTTTTTCTTTTGTTTCCCTTGCCCAAGGAGATATATCAGAAAAAATTATTACTAAAAACAATGTCAGAGAGTAGTTTACTGCCCATATTTTCTTCTACGAGTTTTATGGTTTTGGGTCTTATGTTTAAATCTTTAATACATTTTTAAATTGTTCTTGTATATAGTACAAAATGATGGTCTAGTTTCATTTTTTTGCATGTATCTGTCCAGTTTTCCCAACGCTGTTTATTGAATAGACTTTCTTTACTTCATTGTATGTTCTTGCCTCCTTTGTCATAGATAACATGACCTTATAGGCGTGTTTTGTTTTGTTTTCCCGGACAGTCTGATCTCTTCCATTGATCTATGTGTCTGTTTTTGTGCTAGTGCCATGCTGTTTTGATTACTGTGTCTTTTAGTATAATTTCATATCAGGTAGCCTAATACCGCCAGTTTTGTTCTTTTGTTTCTGAAGATTGTTGTGGCTATTGAGGATCTTTTGTGATTCCATATGCATTTTAAGATTATTTATTCTAGTTCTGTGAAAAATGCCATTGGTATTTTGCTAGGTATTGCATCAAATCAGTTGTTTTCGGTAATATGGACACTGTAACAATTTAATTCTTTCTATTCATGAGCACAGTATATGCTTCCATGTATTTGTGTCTTCAATTTCTTTCTTCAATGTCTCATAATTTCCAAGTATAGGTCTTTTACCTCCTTGGTTAAATTTACTCCTAGGTTTTTTTGGGGGGGGTTGTTGTTGTTTTGTTGTTGTTGCAATTGTAAATGAGGTTGTTTCCTTAATTTTTCTTTCTGATAGTTCATTATTAGAATATAAAAATGCAACAGATTTCTAAATATTAATTTTGTATCCTGATACTTTACTGAATTCATTTAACAATTCTAATAGTTTTTTTGGTGAAATCTTCCGGGTGCTCTCTGTATAGTATCACGTAATCTGCAAATAATGACAGTTTTACTTCTTCCTTTCCAATTTGTATCCCTTTTATTTATTTTTCTTGTCTGATTGCTGTGCCTAGGACTTTCAATACTATGTCGAATAAAAGCAGTGTGACTTAAATTTAATACCCACCTAATGTCTTAGATTTTTCTTTTCTATGGTTAGAGTAATAGCCTCAAGCCTCACTACTTAACAACTCTGTGAAAATATCAGCCTTGTTGCAGGTGAAAGGGATTTTAGAGATCATCTAGTCCAATCTCCTTATACAGACTCAGAAAACTGAGACTTTTCCTATTGATGGACATTCTAGGTAATTCCAAGTATTTGTTACTACAAATAATTCTACAGTTAACATACTTTCACAAATATTATTGCGTATTCAAAAAAGTCATTTTTGTAAATGTTAATGATTTTAGTTTAGGGCAGATTAAGGAGTAAATAAAGATTATTCAGGTCCTCTAATAATGGATAATTATCCTAAGCATTGTGTAATGTGTCCATTGTTGCCACTGAATAATAATAACTAACTTTATCACTTTAAATTTATCAGACACTGGACCAAGTGCTCTAGCTTTACTATTTCTTTTTTTTTTTTTAGTTTTTTTTTTTTTATTATTAGTTTCAGGTGCACAAGACTATGTCTTTTTAATGAACCCATTAAGGAGTTAATTATCATCCTCATGCTATCTTTATAAGACACTATCTTTATATCATCCTTAGTATCCTGTCCTAAGGCTAAGTGAATAACTTGCCCAAGGTCACATAATTTATAATTAGAAGAGCCCAGATGTGGAACCAGATGGTTTGTTTCCAGATGTTGAGTTCTTAACCACTCTAATATACGTACCACATTTAATGAACAAAAGTGAATGAACACCTGTACAGAGGTGCTGGAACTAGAGATAAGTGACAGCCGTGGCCACTTTTCTATTCCTCTGGTAATAGTTATGTTCTCAGGGTGTCAGCACCTTTAGTCGCACAGTCCTCAGTTTCCTTGGGCTTACACAAGAGTCATAGCTTGAACTGACAAGGTACACTACAACAAGCTAATTTAATGAAAAAGATGGTTTTCATTAATTCTAACAAGCCTAATGACTTTTTTGGTTAACAGCCAAACACTGGGAGGTCAGAGCTTAAAGTAAATGCCAGTGTATCCCATCCACAATTAAAGGAAAAATATTCTAGGAATTTTTCCATTTAAGTATCCCTAGCAGCAAAGAAATCTGTACTTTGAGGAGCCTGAATGTCTGACCTAAAGCTACACACTGAAAGCAGGAAACTGCTTTGTACATTTTAACTACAGATTTATTTTCAATATTTGACTCACTTGCTTTCCAAAATGTATTGACATTAGTTTTTATATAAGATTCCCTGTCCCTGAGTAAAATTGATACCCAGGAGAATTCACTATGATGATCGGATCCGTTCTCCTGTCAGTTTCAAGCAACAGCACAGGCTCTGGGGTCAGACTGCCAGGATTTAAATCCTTCCACTTACTGTCTGTATGACCTTGGGCAAGTCATACATCTGCAACTCTGAGTTTCCTTATCTATTAAAACAGGATAATGACAGGAACTGCTGCCATAGGGCTGTTATATAAGAATTAAGGAGATAATCTATGTAAATTACTTATCAGATACATAAAAGCTCAATAAGTATTTATTATTATTATTCCATTCATAGAACCACGTGGGGTATATGAGATATAAAACTGAAAGCAACCAAGGAACAAAACAAACAAAGAAACAAAAACTCACAGACAGACAATAGTTTAGTAGTTGCTAGAAGGTAAGGGGGGAAGAGGGTGGTAGATGAGGGTAAAGGGAGTCAAATATATGGTGATGGAAGGAGAACTGACTCTGGGTGGTGAACATACAATGTGATATATAGATGATGTATTACAGAATTGTACACTTGAAACCTATGTAATTGTACTAACCATTATCACCCCCAATAAATTTTAGTAAAATAAATAAATAAATAAATAAAAAAAACAGGATAATGATAGGAACTGTTTCCATAAGGCAGTTATATAAGAATTAAGGAGATAATCTATGTAAATTATTTATCAGATGCATGAAAGCTCAATAAGTGTTGTCTGTTACTATTATTATACCATTCACAGGGCCACATAGGGATTCCTATCCCATTTAAATATGATCTAGGGCCAAGGCTAATGAGCTTAATTAGCTTCAGTTGTTGCGCTTTATATGCACACCATCCCTTTCAACTTCGAAAAGAAGTTGGATTTGCCTTGTGATCTAAAGTCACATTTTGTTGTTAAGGTGAGTACTAATATCCTTGGTTTATTCTCCAGTGTGGCAGGCTTTTCAATTAAATTATATGGTTACCATGTAGTAAAGACGAATGCTTCAGCAAATCTAGTATTAATGCTTTTAAGATGAAGATAGCTAACACTTCACTGTTTTCTTAACTCCTCAATGAAAGAGAAGTTGAGAAAGTTGTATCATTACTGACTACAAGTGAGTAAATGGACAGGATGTCAAATGAATTCATTGCTGGTTTTAGTTATCATCAGAAAATCTGCTTAATACAGAGGAGGAACAAGAAGTGGAGCCACAAGTTCTCCAGGTTCATTACTTTGTTTTAGTGACTCTCTTAAAACAGTTGTAACCAAAATTTCAAAATTATAATATTGAGCAGGTTTGTCTGTCTTCTTTTATAACCAGTGCTTGTCTATCTGAAAGATTAATTAAGCATTCTCTGTTTAGAAGTAACCAAGTGTTCTAATTCTCACAATTTCATTCCCTGGTATCATGAGAATGTGTCTTGCCTTGTCTAGAAGAAAGATTAAAAATGACAAAGGCAAAATTACATAAATTATTAGACTAAATGTTTAATCTGCTTGCAATAGCCTCCAAATTGTTCCCCAACTTCTAATGTATGTTATACAGAGTTCTTTGAAAAATCTTCCTGGGAGACAAAAAAAGGAAAAGGAAAATCTTCCTGAAAACACTTATAGCCCTGCTCTAATCCCAAGATATTAGTGATACTTCACTGTCTGGAATCAGGCCTGTATATATAAGTATAAGCTGTGTCTTTTACCCTCTAGTGACCTTGGGCAAATTTCTCAACTCTCTGTGTCTCAGTTTTCTCATCTGTAAAATGAGGATAATAATAGTACCTACTTCACAGAGACATGGTGAGCTTTAAATAACATAATACATGCAAAACGCTTAGAACATGGTGAGTGTTCAATCAGTGTGTTGTAACTTCCTTACTAGATTTATTTTATCCAATGGAATACAGTTCTTTAGCTCTTCATTTCCTTTGGGGCTTATTTAGTCAGGCTACATTGCATTTTGTATGCTTTTTCATAGACATTATAACAGAGCCACACTGGTCATTTCTTACACACACACATTCTTTTCCTAAGTATATTTTAAATTTCCCTAGGACAGGGACCGAGATATTTTCTCATATATAACCCTCTGTCCTTGCACAGATTATTGCTCTGCACAAAACACACTTATTAGTGGTATTAAACTAACTTCTTGAACTAATGAACTGGCTTCCTGTTAGCAGGACTGCTTTTGTTTGCTGCTGAAGTTTGTTTTTTTTTTTTTTTTTTTTTTTTTTTAGCCTTTAATTACATCCCACTTTTATTTAACAATTGTTCCCTTAAATGTGCCAAATTTACTGATGCATAATTGCCATACAGCAAATCACATTAGTTTATACAATTTTCAATATTTAAAGAATTCGTGTTTTAGCAACCAACTTCTAAATAGGAGTACCTCACACACGTTATTAATAGCTAGGAGGCCATGCAGCGTCTTCAGAAGAAAAAATTCTAGAATCTAATGAGGATCCATATTTAATATTAAGTTAAAATGTGTGTTTACTTTCCCCCTCTGTTTAATTAATGCAGTCAGCCCTCGGTATCTGCAGGTTCTGCATCGGCAGATTCAACCCATCTGCAGATTCAACCAACCATGGATCAAAAATATTTCAAAAAACAATCCTGAAAATTCCAAACAGCAAAACGTGAATTTACCATTCGCCAAAGCACTATGCTGAATCCGCGTGAATGAAGTGATGTGTAGGAATAGCCTGCTGTAGCCTATATGCAGACATAAGTTTTATGCAAATACCATGACATTTTATATAAAGGACCTTAGCACCTGGATTTTGGTATCCTGGGGGAAGATGGGGCTGGAACCGATCTCCCGCAGATACTGAAGAACTGTATTTTCTTTCAGAAGACAAAATTTTCAGAAAATTGCCCCGACCAGCGGGGCATTCAACAGGGACCGAAGGGAGACACCCTGACAAGAGAAAATAGGAGGCGCGAAGAAATGGAGGCAAGACAAAATTCTGATCAAGCCTCAAAATTTTTATTGTAGCTACAAGCTTATATGGGTTAGGGTAAACTGGGCGGGGAGTGAATGAGGAAGGAGAGAGCGGAATGAGGAAGGGGCTTTACTTATCAGAGACGTGACCTTTTAAGGGCAAACTGACGGTTCCAGGAATTAGGTCATGTGCTGCTGGATAGCATAGTTTCTCAGAGTCAGGCTCCTACAGAAAATAATGATGTGAAGATTGCTTTACAAACAATAGGCTTTTAAAGGAAAACATCTCCATTCAATAAATTGTACTCTGGTATATCATAAAAATGGATACTCATAAAGTTTCAGTTAAATAAGATGAGATAATTTTGAAAAGGCTACTAGGAGAACCAGATTATTATTTTGTTGTTATGAGAGTCTTGATGTTTGAATTAAGCACCATCTATATGTCACATTGAATTTTCCTTTCTTTCAAAGTATTAAAAACCAAATTCCCCAATTTCTTTATTATTTTGTCGGCTAGTCAAGGGTTTTTTTGTTTTGTTTTTGTTTTTTTTAACACAAAAAACAGTTATTTAATCATTTAAGTGTTTGGGAAAATGCTGGAAACCAGAGCTTGAGAACATATCTGCCTTGATAACTGAAAACAAGAGTGGTTCTACACAGTAGAGTGTCAAATCAGAAAGGCAAGTTGCAAAACAGTATCTTTAGTATAATCTCAGCTCTATTAAAAGTACAGTTGTATATATGGGGTGTGCATGTGTGTGTGTTCACATTATCAAAAAGTCTGAAAATATACACACCAAACTAATGTAATTAGATGGAAAGCAAAGCTTGAACATTGTATATTCTATTCGGAAGCATTTTTTGAATTTTTAAACAATGAGTGTGTATTATTTTTATAACTATAAAAGGGACAAATAAGGCAACAATGAAATTGTTTGAACAAAGTTTGGGTTGTTATTTAGTCAAGTAAGATTTATGCAGAGGGTTTGAGTACTGTCCCATTTACTGTCTTTTCAAAGCAGGAACTATCTTTTGCTTGAGCAGCACTCATACAGCCTGGTCTGAGGTATTCTCATACATTGGTACCTTGCAAAATGCACCATTTGTCAGCCAGTTCATGCTTTATTCTGATAGATATTTGAAGCCTTTATGCAAAGTTACTCCCAAACCATGGGACACTAAAACATTATCAGAGGCAGCACTGCCCTCCTCTCCATTATGTTCACAATCTAAGTAAACTTTTCTTTCATTTGAATAGTTTCCTTTCCTCTTATTTTGAAACTTGTATCATTTTTCCTATTAACTTGTACAGCTATCTTTTGTTTTCAGTTTTTTTTAGTTTTCAATTACAGTTGACATACAATATTATATTAGTTTCAGGTGTACAAAATAGTGATTAGGCATTCATATAACTTATGAAGTGATCCCCCCATTAAGTCTGGTACCCATCTGACACCATACATAGTTATTACAATATTACTGACTGTATTCCGTATGCTGTACAGCTACTTCCTAATGAGGAAAATAACTCTTGCTTCTAAAAGCTCATGTTGCCTAGAAAATGGAGATCGTGAGTAGATCAACCATTCTTCTGCAAAGTTTATTTTTACCTTTGTGGGAAAAACTTAAGCCAATTCCTATAAATATCTATTTAGATTTTGTGATATCCTTTCTTCCTGTGGTTTTGTGATAATTTGAAGAAATTTCAGGCCATAAAATGTTGCTTGATTATAAAATCACGAGGCAAATTGCATTTTTCTGCAAATGATGTGTACATAATTTAGCTGCAAATGGACGTTTGCTTCTAAGATTACAGTATGCTTACTAAGAGTTTCTGTTTAATCCAGTAAAAGTCATATTCTTACTAGACTGTAATTTGAAATCACTGGACCAAAGTCATTCTAAAATAATTTTTAAAATTAGTGGGATGTCCATTTCAGAGAGACAGTTATGACAACTGACAAAGTAGTCTAGTAACTATTCCCTTCTATACTCTGTTGCATTTCTACTGTCATTTCACTACTTCAGGCAACTGTCATTTCCCATCTGGATCATTTACCTCATTCTCTTCATTTATCTCCTACCTCAAGCTCTCTTGCTCCCCTTCTAGCCTAATATTCTGCTGTGAAATCAACCTTTCTAAAATGCCATTTTCAACATGTCACACCCTTCTTGAAAATCTGCACTGAATCCTCATTGAAAGGCAGAATGGACACCATCTGGAAAAAGAACAGCATCTTTGAAGTCTGACAGACTATAATTGAATCTTGGTCATACCATGCAGTCTTTGGTAAGCACTTTTATAGAACTTAGATTTCAGAGTCAAACATGCCCACATTTGCCACTTGCTAGCTGTATGGCTTTGAAAACTTACTTAATCTCACTAATGTACAGTCTCCTTATTTAGTGACATGTGGAAAATAATATACAACTTTTCCAATTAGGACTTTTTAATTATAAGCAACATACATCAACTCTGGCTATCTTACTCAAAATTTAATTGATTGGAGAAATAACAGGGTCTTACAGAATCTGAGAGGCTAGTGAGTCAGGTCTGGAAACAGGCAGGAACTGAAGTGTCTCTGGATACCTAGGAAGCAGAAAACACAGCTAGGGCCTCATAACCAGAATAGTCTAATCATGATGTTAAGGGTGAGATGAACTGGAACATCAGTCATCTTCAATTTAATTTCTTGCCCCTCACTATGGAAGGGTGAGGGCTCTAGTTGTAGTCCCATTGGTCTCTTCTCAAAAGAAAATCAGAGTGCCATGAGAATGTGGAAATGGATGCCCAATATCCAGCAAATGCCCAATATGCATGTAAACAAGTGCCCACTATGCATGTAAACCACAGGTCACATAGTAGGTGCTCAGGAAATGGCTATTTTAACAAGATAAAGCCTGGGCAACTTAACCAGGCATTCATGACCACTCGCTTTCTGGCCTCAACCTACCTTTTCAAATTTAATTTTCTTCCAAATTATCTGCACAAACCCTGAATTCTCATCTCTGTCCTTCTCACTTAGTCCGTTTTCCCTGCCTGAAATGCTCTCAGCCTCTTTTACTTCTTAATAGCCAACTTATCTCTACTAAAGCTCAGTTAGCTCTTTTTCTGATCCCTGAATCACTCATTTTCTCTTTTCTCATTTTTTCTTAATCATGGACTGCTTCTTGAAATCCTTTTTGAATGGCAGCCTTGTGTTGTCTAACCCTTCATGTGTCTTATTTATTTCTCCCAGCTGGAGAAGAGATACCATGTATCATATATTTCTTTGTTTCCTTGATGACACTTAACCCAGTGTTATGCACCTAGTAGGCGCTCTTAAACTTATGATAAATGAATGCAAGAAATGTTATTCATTTAAATCAACATTAATTTAATGATTGCCTACTGTATACTTAGCACTGTGGTAATTCTTTTGAAAGTACAGAAAATAAAACCTTGAAAGTTGCCTTTGATGTAGCTTATAGTATAATTTAGGAGAGAAAAAAATCAAATCATGAAGCACCCCAGGAGCAATTATAGTAATACGCAAAAAATATCATGTGAAAATGTTATATATTGGTGCTAGGGCTTTACAAAGACATAAAAAGCAGGAAATCACTACATATTAATAATATATGTGAGGTACAAACAGATTGCCTTGTCTGGGATGAAAGGTTTACGTTGGAAAAGAATAAGAGATGGTATTGGAGAACATAGAGTTGGAGAAGACTTTGAAAGGGAATTTTGTAATTTTAGATTTAATATAACGAGGAATAGCAATAGTTTGTTTAAATAAAGTCCATCTACACAAAGAAACACTAATCTGCTGTCCACAGTGATGAACATTTTTTTACTTAGAAAGGTGATCAAAATATAGCATCCCGTCATGAAAGCAGGTTATAAAATATTATGTATATAAATTTATTTTTTACATAAAAGGGATAAATGCACATTAAAATATATGAAATTATGACCAACAAGGTATTAACTATGCTTAACATGTAGATGGAATATTCCACAGTTGCTTTTTGTTTAAAATTTTTTTCAGCAGGTAATTTTTCTTGCAAGAAAAAAATACATATGTATATGTATAGCTAAAGATACTATAGGTTTTCAAGGACAGTAGTGATGTGAAAAATAGTGATTGAGGTAGATTGCTTTAGCATCTGTATATAAGGACCTAAAATCAGCAAGACATGCTAAGATGCTTGATTAGATAATGGAAAGGGCAAATTTAAGAGATGCTTTGGAGAAAAATTAGTTTGACTAAGTTTCTAATTTAATATGGAGATAAAAGTAGTGAGACTGAAAGCGACACTGAAGTTATGAGAAATACAGAATAGATATAAGTGCCACTGTCAGTTATGGGAAAATTGAGAAGGAAAGCTTATTGAGGTAGGAGGTGGAGATGAGGAGGTGGTTAACTTTTGCAGGGTGTAGTATGACAACTGGATATATGAGATTAGAACTGGAAAAAGACAGTCAGGGCTAGAGATATAGGCTTGTGATTCATTGGTGTGTAAGGAGTATTAGTGTAGATAAACTATGAAAATTACTACGTATAGTAGTCCTAAAGAAAGCTAAGTAGGGGTCTTAAAAGAAGCCCACCAAATTCTTACATTTATTATATCCCTGTGTGTTTTTAATAGATTTATTGAAATATACATACTACAAAATTCACTTTTATGAGTGTATAATTCAATGATTAATAAATTTATAGAGTTGTGCAACCATCACCCCGCATACAATTCAGTTGTAAAATTTTTTCTATCATTCCAAAAAGTCCTCTGGTGCCCATTAGCAGTTAGTTAATCCTTGCTCCCACGCCTAGGCTTAAACAAATACTCTTCAGTTTTCCATCTCTATAAATTTGCCTTTTCTGTACATTTCGTAAAAGTGCGTAGAATCCTACAGTATGTGGTCCATTGTGTGTAGCTTCTTTCACTGAGCATAATGTGTTTGAGATGTATCCGTGTTGTAGCATGTATCAATAGCTTGTTCCTTTTAATTGATTAACAGCAATCTATTATATAGATATATTATGTTTTGTTCATCTATTTACTACGTGCTAGACATTTGGATTTTTTTTTATGTTTTTTTTTTGGGTTTTTTTTGCTATTATGGGTAATGCTACTATGAATATTTATACACATGTCTCTGTGTGGACATAAATTTTCATTTCTCAGGGTTAGACTCCTAGGAATAAAATTGCTGTTATATGGTACATTTGTTTAACTTGTTAAGAAACAGCCAAAATATTTTCCAAGGTAGCTGTCTCCTGTTACTTCGCCACCAGCAATGCACACAAGTGATCCACTTTTCCATATCCTCCTTAACACTTAGTATCATTTGCCTTTTTGATTATAGCCATTCGAATGGATAAGTAGTAATTTCTTGTTGGGATTTTGATTTACATTTCCCTAATGACCAATGATGTTGTATATCTTTTCATATCCTTTTTAAGCCAGTTATACATTTTCTTTGATGAAATGTCTATTCAAATCATTTGCTCATTTTTAATTGAGTTTTTTCTCTCCCTAGTAATTACTGACTTGTGAGAGTTATTCAACTACTCTGTATACAAGCCATTTATAAGATCTATGATTTGCAAATACTTTCTTCTAGTCTGAGGCATGGAGTTTTATTTTCCTATTGTGATTTTTGAGAAGTAAAAGTTGATCAAGTCCAATATATCATTTTGCTTGGATTATGCTTTCAATATTCTAAGAACTCTCTGCCCTACCTGATGTCATAAAAATGTTCACCTATATTTTCTCCTAGAAGTTTTGTAGTTTCAGCTCCTAAATTTGGGTCCGTGATCCATCGTGACTTAATTTTTTGTATATGGTGTAAAGTAAGGGTCTAATTTCTTTATTGTTATTATTATTTTTTAACATGGATATCCACTTGTCCCAGCACCATTTTTTGAAAAGGCTATCCTTTTCCCCCATTGAATTGTCTTGGTACCTTTGTGGGAAATAAATTGACCATAAATGTAAGGTTCTATTTCTGAGTTCTCAATGTGTTCCACATATGTATATGCCTATCTTTGTGCCAATACTACACCGTCTTGATTAACTGTGTGCCTTTCTTAAGTTTTGAAATTGAAGTGTGAGTCTTCCAATTTTGTTTCACTTTTTCAAGTTTGTTTCTGCTATTCTGATCCATATAAATTTTAGGATCACCTTGTCAATGTCACTTTCTGCAAAGAAGCCAGGTGGGATTTTGATAGGGGTTGCATTTAGTCTATCCATTGATTTGGGGAGAATGGCCATCTTGATAATATTGAGCCTTCCAATCTGAGAGCAAGGACTATCTCTCTGTTTATTTAGATATTCTTTAATTTTTCTCAGCAATGTTTTGTGGTTTTCAGTGTATAAATCCTTACAGAACCTCTGAGCTGAATGAACTGGGGCACGGGGTGGAATGTGAAGCAGTTCCAGAGCCTAATGTCACACATTCCTACTCTTTGTACCCCAAGGTCAGTGATTTTTCAAGAATAAACTCTTAGATGGATGTATGGTTTTGATCAAATTCCAAAGTGTTGAAATGGTTGCTTTTGTTAACTTTGTGCAGGTTTATAGTACTTTGGGGGGAGATTTCCTGATCTCCTCATCCAGCCTTAGCTAGAAGTTCTATTATACCATGAGTGTATTTTTGTGAGAATTTGTGTTCTAGGCACTGCTAACTCCAAAAGCCCAGTAATAGAAGCTATGCCAATTCAATTAAAAAAAAATGCTAAACTACTACTTGTCTTGTAGATACAAAACATATAGATTACTGAATAATTTTTTGCATTGCATTAATTTTGTATTTAGAGTTGTGATGAAACAGTGACTGTGATTGACTAAAAATTCAAAGAAACAAATAGATATGTTAAGTACCTCTTATGTATTTGATGCCACAGGTAATAACAGATCATTATTGCTGCCCTAAAGGATTCTCCATGTAATATCAGTCTAAACTAACTGAAATGCAAGATTGATAGCCAAATGTGCATCACTTTTGAACTCAGATTCCGTGTAATCATCGGCCTATTCAGAATCTCTGCTTGGATGTCTAACAGACATCTCAAAATTAACATGTCCAAAAGCAAATTTGCTCACCCACCCTTTACTACTAATCTTTAGGGAGGCCCATCTCAATAAATGATAACCTCTGTCTTCCAGGTTCCAGACTCTTGGTATTCATCCTCGATTCCTTTTCTCCCTTACCCCATATCCAATCAGTCACTGAATCCGCTTGTTTCTACCTGCGAAATAGTGTCTCATATCTGCCCATTTGTCTCCTACTCTAGTGCCAGTATCCTAGTCCAGACCATCTTCATTTACTGCCACCATCCCATTCCAAGCTATCGTACCTGGACTACTACCTAACCCATCGCCCTGTATTTTTTCATAGCATGCTAACATCATTTCTCCATACAAGGGTCAAGGTGGTCTTTAACAATGAAAATATTGAAATTTATGGACAAAAAATTATTTTAAAAAGAGATACTTTAGACATAATAGGGGTACCTTTCTTCTCTCCTCACACCCTAGCCCCATGTTGTAAAGAGAAAACCAAAGACACAAAAACTGGATTACCAACTTGCAAAATTACTAGACATAATCATTTTAAAGGAAACTTACACCTTCAAAAGAGAGAGAGAGATGGACAATGGGAAATGTTGTGAAATAGTGCACTATTTCCAAGGTTTTTGCAGAAAAAAATCACACTTATTTGGGTTTAGTTTGATATTTTCATTACTTTTTTTTTGTTAAAAAAATGAAAATATCACATCGCTTCCCTGCTTAAAATTTTCAGTGGCTCCACACTTGCTGTACAGTATGATGCTCAGTTAAGGGTGTTGTTCAAGAGCCATGGCATTCTAGCCCCAAGCTAGTCCCAGTAGCTGTCATCTCTCACTTAGATTAGCATTCCTTCTGCGTCTGGTCATACTTATTGCTGATTTATTTTCCACACAGTAGAGTGATTTTTCTTTTCTCTCTCTCTCTCTCCTTTTTTTTGAGAGTGATTTTCCTAAAATGCAGATGTGAGCGTGTCTCTCTCCTCTGTTCAAAACTCTTCCCATGGCTTTTTGGACAAAGTTCAAAATATTTTATATTGCTTACAGTGTCCTTCATGATCATACTCTTGCCCTTTTCTCCAGTATTATCCTGTGCCACCATCACCATTAGTCATTACTCTCCAGTCATGTTGGCCTATCGTTTCTTTTATTTTTTAAACATTGAAGGAATTCTTTTTAACTTTATTGGGGAATATTGGGGAACAGTGTGTCTCTCCAGGGCCCATCAACTCCAAGTAGTTGTCCTTCAGTCTAGTTGTGGAGGGCACAGCTCAGCTCCAAGTCCAGTCGCTGTTTTCAATCTTAGTTGCAGGGGGCGCAGCCCATCATCCCATGCGGGAATTGAACCGGCAACCTTGTGGTTGAGTGCTCACACTCTAACCAGCTGAGCCATCTGGCTGCCCCTCCGGCAGTTCAGTGGCAGCTTGTTGTCTTCAATCTAGTTGTGGAGGGCACAGCGCACTGGCCCATGTGGGAATCGAAACGGCAACCCTGTGGCCTATTGTTTCTTGAAGGAGTCAAGCTCATTACTACCTCAGCACCTTAACATATGCTTTCCTTCTGCCTTGGATAGACTCCCATCCCCTTTACCTGACTAATGACTATTTATCTTTTTAAAGAGAGGTCTTCCCTGATTCTGTAGACTAAGTACTGCTTATGTGCTGCCATCAAACCTTATACATTTTTATAGCACTAGTATAATATCAACTATGTACTTATTTGTGAATTGTTTAATATTAGCATTGCTAAAATCTATGTGGTTAGGGACCATGAGTGTATTGTAATGTTACCAACAATTTCTAGCACAGTGCTGGGTACATAGTAAGCACTCAGTAAATATTGGTTGAATGGATGAATGAACATGCCATGGAAATGTAAGGAAGAAATAAATTATTTCCTATTAGGAGGATGTGAAAAGTCAGAGATTAAAGGGAAGTTATCATGGGCAAAGGAAACATGTTTATTTAAAATCAAAGAGTTGGGAACAGTCTTGGAATATTTGAGGAATAGTAAGGTATTTTCTGTGGCTGAAGCACAGGGATCTTAGTGATAGATGGAGGAAGGGCAGAGAATAAGAGGAAGAGAGTTAAGGGAAAGTGAGGTTGGAGAAGCAGGTTGAGGCCAGGGTCTTTCTGCCAAACCAAGGAATTCAAATTTAATTAAATAAAGATTAGGGAATCAGGTTTGTTTTGTTTTTCTAAGGAAAATAACTAGACTTGCCACTGTGGAAGATGGACTGGACAGAGAAAAAAGTTAAGAAAAATATGTATGTATATGTGTACGGCCTACCTGGTGTGCAGCATTTGCATAACAATCTGTATTATTTATAGGACCCTCCTAAAATCTTGTGTGTGTGTGTGTGTGTGTGTGTGTGTGTGTGTGTGTGTAATGTCACTGAGATATACTTTTATTTCAAGATTTGCTTTGATATTTTTGTTAGACAAGGTCGTAGATTCTCCCTTTATGCCCCATGTCATATATTTAGAATCATTCAGTATATAGTCTCTTCATATTGGCTTTTTCCCCTTAGTAATATCCATTTAAGTTACCTTCATGTCTTTTCAAGGCTGGATAGCTCATTTCTTTTTAGTGCTGCATAGTATTCCAAAGTTTGGATGCACCACAGTTTATTTATTCATTCATATTTTGATGGACATCTTGATTGCTTCCAAATTTTGGCAATTATGAATAAAGCTGCTATAAACATCCATGTGCAGGTGTTTGTGTGGACATAGGTTTTCCACGCCTTTGGATATATACCAAGGAACATGATTGCTGGATCGTATGGTGAGAGTATGTTTAGTTTTGTAAGAAACCATCAAAATGTCTTCCAAAGTGGATGTACCCACCACTTTTCACATTCCCACCAACAATGTATGAGAGTTCATGTTGCTCCACATCCTGGCCAACATTTGGTGTTGTCGGTGTTCTGCATTTTGGCCATTCTAATAGGTATATAGTGGTGTCTTGTTGCTGTTTTAATTTGCATTTCCCTAACGAAATATGATGTTGAGCATCATTTCACATACTTATTTGCCATCTTTATCGAATGTCTTTTAACACAGGAAAATGTTTTGAAAATATTCTCTAATTGCCATAATGTAATTATTGCTTATAGTGTAAAAATTCTGCCATGAAACTTTTACTATTAGAATATAGTACAGTATAGATATCATACTGAATATTCTTAAGAGCTCTTTAAAAATGTATTGCTTATACTTGCAAAATTCCAAGTGCCTTGTACAATTAATACAATGGAGTCAGAAATTCAAACTGAAATTCAGAAAAATTAAAAGCCACAGGGAAGTAAGCCACCTGTAAAATTAACCTGAGAGACTGCATATAAGTATATGATTTGATTTGAAAACACCCAAAATTTTGGCTGAGTTGCAGGGAGGTCATGAATAGAATGAGATCATAAATTGGAAAGGTGAAATCTAATCATTTAACAATAAACTTAATTATCAGAAAGAAAAGTACTATTTTAGGGAAAATCAGAGAGCTAGCTGTAAGTATCCAGCAATGTCTAAGAAAGAGAGTGCCCCAATTAGCAGATTGGAATACACAAGTCCCCAATCCAGTGTTGGAGACGGGTAGTAGATCAAATGAAAATTGAGGCAGTAATTATTAAGAATATCTACTGACTCCATTTTAAAATAATTCTAGCCTCATCATAGTAATTTCTGATTATAATTTGGTTTTATATGTGTGTTATTTAATAGATTCAGTATGCTGGTTATCAAACTGAACATCCCTGTGTTTGCAATATTTTCCATTATAAACAAATAGATGGGCATTCTGATTTATACTTGCTATTTTGTGACTTTAGTTACTTTGAATTATACTCCCTAATCCTAGGCACACTGACAGAATAGTACATACTGAATACATGGAAAAAGTCTCTATGGAAGGGAATGTGGGTGACATTATCCATCCATTTGCAATCAATGAAACAATGAGGGGTTGATACAGAATATGCTTATTTTTCCTATTCTTTGTATTGTTTCTTGTTGAAATTTCCCCTATGACAATGGTGTTGAGACTTTAATTTATACCATAATAATCTGAGGAAATTGTTAAAATTACAAATTTCTAGGTCTCATTCCCAGATATTCTGATGCACTTGGTCTTGGATGGAGCACAGAAATCTGCATTTTTTAAAAAACACCTTATATAGTTCTGATCGTGAGTGTTACTGGACTATACCTTGAGCAGCACTGTTCTGTGGAGAACTTCTCTCTCTTTAAATAAGTCTGTGGTTCTTTAAGTGTTCATTCACTACTGAGCAACATTTCATAAGTTAGTGTTAGGTTTCTGTTAATTGGCTAAATTGATAACACCATAACCAATACCAGGCCTCTAGTTGGTCAGCACTGTGCATGCAAATCACAGAGGGCACTGAGGAAGTAGATGTCTACTTTACAAGGATAATAGATTTGAGGTGGGACTAAGGGAATACAAAATGGCTACAAGCCTCACGGGTTATGCGCTTGGAGGTGAAGGACAAAATAAAATCCTCTGAGTAGGCCATCCCTGTTCAGAAGCAGAAGCAAATAGATAAGTGGTAATGCCAAATAGTGGCCTAGGTGATATTACCTCCCCTCCCCAATCTCCATTGTCTACCATAGCCACCACAAATAAAACTAAGTGAAACTAATGTACTTCCTAGGGAAGTGAAAATGTAAGTCCCTAACGTTCTCTAAGAACCAGATTGCTACCCTTAAACTTCTCTTATGTAGAAATTGTCAATCTTTATCCGGAAATGAGCACCTATTTAATTGAGAGGGTGCAATTGGAAGAGGATTCAGGAGATGGGGGGAGGGGAAAGTAAGAGCCAGGAATCAGTTGAGGGGGGTACAGGTGACCATTAGAACCAAGAAATGGTGGAACTAAGATGTGAATCCATGGGACTCTAATATCTTTATATTTCTTTATTAGATTATTCTAACATTAGTGCATCTGAAGGCTGTGGTAAAAATATAAGTTCATGACTGCATAAGTTATGATTTAGTAGGTCTTTTATAGAGTCTGAAAGTCTATATTTTTAACAGGTATCACAGATGGCTTTGATGCATATGGTCGGTGGACACACTTTGAGAAACATTTTCTCAGAGAACTAGTTCTCAAACTTTTTGGTTTCAGGATTCCTTTATATATTACAAATTACTGAGGACCCCAGAGTATTTATTCATGTGGTGAATAATATCTGAGAAAAGGTTTTAGTATAAAAACTAAAACTGAGAAGTGTTTAAAATATTTGAAAATACCAATAAGACCATTACATTTTAACTAGATAACATTTTATGAAAAGTAACTATATTTTCCAAATTAAAAATATTTAGTGAGCAGAGATGTAGTATTTTACATTTTAAAATATCTTTATTGCTGACTTAGTTTAAATTCTCATAGCTGCTTCTACATCCAATCTGTTGTGATCTGATGTTTTGGTTGAAGTATATGAAGAAAATCAGGCCTCACACAAATAACGTAGTTGGAAAATGGAGAAGTTTGCAGACTTCCTGAAAGGATCTTGAAGCCCACCATGGGTCCTGGGACCACACTTCGAGTTACTGTCTCAGAGTAATATCTGTTATTGCTATCACAAAGGTCTATGTTGGTCAGTCTAGGTTGGTCACCAAAGTGCAGGTACACCAGGGAAGGCAGAAAATAAACGTATTCCGTGGATTATTTTGGATTGTTAAATTATTTCATACAGTTTACCCCAATATAACTCTCTTGTTAATTTACTTTGTAAATTTGAGAGCACTATGGAAATATAAATTGGAATCCTGGTGTTGGGGTAGAATTTTGTTTCAAGAAATTTGGTTTCATAGGGTTTCCAAATGCTCAGACTGTGGAGCGTGGTGACTGGTGCAAGAGAGATGGAGGTGGGTGTGGCAGTGGAAGACAGCTTGGGAGGGTCCCAGGAGCTGCAAGGCTTACGTGAAACTGCGAGGCAGCAGCGCAATTGCAAAGTACAGCTGCACCCCCATTTCCAAAACACTCCTACAGGTTGTACCTCTGACTCTTTATCCTTGTTGACCTGGCGTTGTTTTTCTTCGTGTATTTTTTGCTCTGAATGGTTTGCCTGATACCTAAATTAAAAAGTTGGTTTCTGGAGTGGATTCTGAAAATGACTACAAACTTCTTGAACAAAGAAGACAGATGGGAAGGGAACGGATTTCAAAACGGAAGAATTTCAGACTCTAAGGGACCTTCCTTTTATGTTATACATTACTCATTTGGAGGACTATATTAAATGTGTAATGATCTCACCCATGCATAACTAAGCTAAGTTCTGAAAACGAAACTCTGATTCATGTTTTAAAAACTTTTTAAACATCTGATGGCTTTACAGTGGATAAAATGAAAGTATTGATACAAAAAATAGTGGGTTTCGGAGCAGTGATTCCACTGAGGGTAGAAGGAGTTTCAATAGGCAATGAGGAAGGAATAAAACATTGGGTGACCAATTATAGGTAAAAAAAGTGTGAAAGCAGGGAGCAATCTGTAGTTACTTATAGTAGTTATTTACAATGCAATAAATAACTGTAATGGTAAGAAAGTGCTAACATATCCTTTTAAGTACGGTTATTACTTTGCCTGAATAAAATAACCTTTTTTTCTGGTCAGCATACCTCTTCAAATTTGGTTACTTTTTTTTTTTTTTTGTTACTTTAAGTTCTAGTTCTATAACCTAAAACTTACTGCCAACTTAATGCAAGGATTTTAACAAATATTATCTGATTTCTCATTTATCTCTGGTCAAGTGAAAGAACCTAAAAAGGAGACTGGAAAGACACAGTTGGGAAAGTGAGAGAAAAACCAAGAGTGTATGTAATCCTGGAAGCCATTTGAGGTAAGTGTTTCAACAAGGAGGGAGTGATCCACCCTGTCAATTGATGCTTATTGATGAAGTAAAGATAATGCAAATGGTCATCAGATTTAGTGACATGGAGGTCATTACTGACCTGGACAACAAAAGTTCCCATGGAGTGGTTGAGGTGAAAGCCCCATTGGTGTGGAATCAAAAGAGAATGGAAGTCTTATATCCCACATTATCAGTGAAATCATATGGTTCTCGACTTATTCTGTCTGATTTATTTCACTTAGCATAATAATCTCAGCATCCATCCATGTTTTCACAATTGGCTATTTCATCTTACAGCAGAATAGTATTCCATTGTGTGTGTATATATATACCACACCTTTATCTTCTTTATATGGTGATGGAAGGAGTACTGACTCTGGGTAGTGAACACACAGTGTGATCTATAGATGATATATTATAAAATTATATACCTAAAACCTATGTAACTTTACTAACCATTGTCACCCCAATAAACTTTAATTAAAAAAGAAAAAGAATGGAAAGAGAGGAGTTGAAAACTCTATAAACAGCTCTTCCCAGGAGTTTTGATTAAAAAGGACAACAGAGAAATGGAGTAGGTAGTAAAGAATATGGGGTTGAAAAGTGGTTTTTGAGAGAAATAGCACGTTTGTATACTGATGTTTTTTTGAGAGATTCAGTGGTGAGCACAATACACATAGATCCTTTCCTTATAGAACCCGTAATATAGTGGAGGGAAATTATATTAAACAAGTGATTATACAAATAATTAGATAATTATAATTGCTATGAGTATTAAAAGAAAAAGTTCAAGGTTCATTCAGAGCGTATTGTCAGACCTGACTTTTTCAAGAACATCGAGAAAGGCTTTTCTTTAGATTCCACATATAAGTGAGATCATATAGTATTTGTCTTTCTCGCTCTGACTTAACATATCTAAAGAACAAAATCAAGGAACAAAGAAAACAGAAACAGACTCATAGATACAGAGAACAAACTGAAGGTTCCCAGAGGGGAGAGGAGTTTCAGGGCTGGGTGAAAAAGGTGAAGAGATTAAGAAATACAAATTGGTAGTTACAGAATAGTCACAGGGATGTAAAGTACAGCATAGAGAATATAGTTACAAATGTTGCAACAGCTATGTATAGCGCCAGGTGGGTACTAGAGTAATCAGGGGATTACTGCACAAATCATATAAATGTCTAACCACTGTGCTGTACACCTGAAACTAATATAAAATAATATTGAATGTCCAGTGTAACTGAAAAAAGAAAGAAAGACTCTTCTAAATAAATGATATTCAAGTTCCACTTAGGGAGGGTAATAGTACATGCAAAAGTAGAGGGAACAATGGCATATCTGAGATCCTGAAAAAAAGCCATGGAATTTGAAATTCAGAGAGGGTGGAGGCTGAGTGGGGCAGAAAGTAAAGTTGAAGAGATAAGCAGTGACCAGATTATTTAGGTCAGAGCCCATAGAATTAGTTAAATTCTTTGGTTTTTATGCCAAGAGCATTAGGGGCAAAAGTGAACCAGCTAAAATTGAAAGGTAAAAGAAGGAACAGATAGGAAGCAAATTTGATCTGTAAATTAGAGGAATACCTAAAATGTTTATGGCATGCTAAAATGGAAGAAAACACATTTTTCATCACTCTGAATTACTGGCTTAGAAAATATTAGAAAATAAATCACGGTTCTACAATTTAAAATGAAAAAAGTGTCTTAAACTAAGGTTGAATCTGTATGGCATAAAATATATTATCTGAATGTAGGTGATTCACTTATTCACTCAACAAATGTTTATTGAGATACTACTATGAGCCAGGCACTAGTGTTGAACAATACAGATAAAGTCCATGACTTCATGAGGCTTACATTTTCGAGGAGGGAGATAATTAACAAATGGGCTTTATTTCAAATATGTCAGAATGAACTAACCAAGACTTTGGAAAGGTGAGTTGCATGACTGCTATTTATATTGCTACAGATGGGACATGAGGCCAAGTCTGTTTGTAGCTTCATAATCCGTTATTTCCTAATAAACTTAGTTTATTTAGTTTTCAACAATTGAGTGATTTCTGTCTTGCTGATCAAATCATACAGTAAGTAGATCTAATGTGTTTGTTAAGATGGCCTAAAACTAAAGATCAAATCACTCCTTACTAATAGTTTTCAATGGTATTCTTTTTTCTCCCACTCAAAAATTAATATATACTCCAACTTTTTATTAGGACATTTTCAAGCTCATAGAAAACATGAAAAACTTTTGCAGTGAATATCTATATATCCACAATCTAGAGTCAAGAACTTTTATCAATTTGTTGCATTCGCTTTCTCTGTTTTGATGCACAATTTAAAAGTAAATTACACACTTCATGATATTACATATGCACATGTCTCAGCATGCATCTCTTAAAAATAAGGACATTCTCTTCCATAATCCCAATATTATAATATTTAAAGTAGTTAAAATAATTCCTTGATAGTTTCTAATACCCATCAATATTAGATATCCCTAGATGTCACCTCAAAATCTTTTTTAACAGCCTTATTTAGAGAATAATTTTCTTTTAAATTCAAGCTTCAATGATTTACTGCAAATTTACAAAAGTTATGCAACCATAATCTAATTTTAGAACATTTCCATCACTCTAGAAAGAAATGTCATATACCTGTTTTTTATTGAACCAGGATACAAATCAAGGTTCACACTTGGCATTTAATTATGTCTCTTTAAATCTTTCTTCTAGAACAGTTTTCATTTCCCCCCGTGTAATTTTAGAAAAGACCAGCTGTTTGATTTTTAGAATGTCCCACATTCTGGATTTAGCTGCACGTCTTTTCATTATATCATTTAACTTTTTCCTCTAGCTATCCCCCACCCAGAACTTTCTATTAAAGTCTTGGTTAGTTCATTCTGACATATTTGAAATAAAGCCCATTTGTTAATTATCTCCCTCCTCGAAAATGTAAGCCTCATGAAGTCATGGACTTTATCTGTATTGTTCAACACTAGTGCCTGGCTCATAGTAGTATCTCAATAAACATTTGTTGAGTGAATAAGTGAATCACCTACATTCAGATAATATATTTTATGCCATACAGATTCAACCTTAGTTTAAGACACTTTTTTCATTTTAAATTGTAGAACCGTGATTTATTTTCTAATATTTTCTAAGCCAGTAATTCAGAGTGATGAAAAATGTGTTTTCTTCCATTTCAGCATGCCATAAACATTTTAGGTATTCCTCTAATTTACAGATCAAATTTACTTCCATGATTAGGAATTTCATGCCCAAATGTTTTGGAATAGATTAAGCCAAATAGATTACAAAGTTTTGATAAGGCTGCTTATCAGAAAACTTAAGGGATTGCATAAATAAGGTGTATGGTCATATTCAGGGCTGTTGAGGGATTTCGTCTTAGAATTGACTCAATGGAAGCATAGAGAAAAACAGATACCTAAAGTTACTGAGTTTGGAGTAAATCAAACAAATGCACTAGGAGCTTCAGATTCCTGATTCAGGCAATTATATAGGCAGATTATGTCAGTGTCAGTCAGAGTTAAAAAGATCCCGGGGAGTCTAGGTGAAAACAGCTGACTTCCTAATGTGGAACTTTTCCATATTCCTGAGTACTGTATGACAACTGCTGCTGGCAATGTTATGATACATAGGTAAAAATAACTGATATGGCATGTTTATAAGGGTCAGGTTAGCAAATTCTGTGACTCAGAACATATGCCAAAGCAGTGGATATAGCATGAGAGTCTGTGTAATGTTATATAGATATAGCCTTTACCCTTTAGGATCTGCAATCCAGTGAGGGAAAAGGAAATTACAATGACAATTTACAAGTATAAATGGCAGAAACATACAGCCATGTGAAGGAACAGAGATAGGTAGTAAGGAATCTGGAATATGAAAAAAGGAAGAAACTTCTTAGCAGAGTTTATAGATTATCCAGGCCCATTTGGACAGTCTCCACATCCTTTTTGCTGATTGTAGTTAACACTGTTCCTTAAGCATCCCCACACTTGGCAGGTGTGAAGAGAGGAGGAAACACCTAAATCACTCCATTTCAACAGCTCTGGTAATCAGGTTGGATAAGGAAAGAAGTTCAAAATAATAACTTAAATGGTGTTTTCAAGTTTTTTGTACATTTAAATTTTCCAAAGCTATCTTCATTATCATAAAATTTACTTGTATCTAGCCAGAATGTAATGCACAAAAATACATTAACTAGTTTAAGCTAGACTTCCATCTCCACTCCTACCCAAAGAGAGATTTATGCTTCATGTATCTGAAAACTTTAGATTAATTGGACAAATTAGTGGAACACCTGCTTCAATTTATGGAAACTCGTGTTATCAACCGATTTAAATTTTATTAACATTAGACTCTCTTCTGCCTTTTCAGGGGAGCATTTGTCCTGTGACCTTCTGAACTTGAAGGATAGATGTACAGTTACAAATAGCCATCTTATTTTCATTAGAACCCTTAGCCAGAATTTGCAGCTACTTTTCGTGCTCCAACATTCTTTAATAATGCAGGCTTTAAATCAGGCTGCTAGGGAGTCAATCTTGGCTCTAGTATCTCCTACCTATGAGACCTTGCACAAATTACTTAACCTTCCTGAGACTGAAGTTCCTCATCTCTCAAATGGGGAAAATAGTAGTACCTACTTCATGGGGTTGTGAGCATTAAATTAGCTAATTTATGTAAACCACTTGGAACAGTATCTGTTCAAGATGAATACTGTGAATAGTTGTAATCATTATTATGTGACTCATGATAATAGTCATAGGAATATCGTCTTTACATTTATTTTTATAATTGTAAAACCATAGCCAAAGAGTATTTCATTTGAACCTGGGTAGGAGGTGAGATTGTAAAAGAGACTGGTCATACATCAATTCAAGTTTCAGATATGAGAACGGAGACACAGAGAAGTTATACAATTTGTCTGAGAGCACTCAGCAAATAAATGGGGGAAGCTGGTCCTTCAACTCTAACGATAATGAACTCTAATAATGATTTGCTGCATCAGTAAAGTTGATATAGCCTGCCTACTGAGTTTTCCTAAGATATTTTATCTGCCTTCATCAAACCAACTCTTCCTCAGTGTTCTTCCTATAATTGAGAATTGTTTTTTCTCCCACTCAGGATGAATTCTGAGTCATTTCTTCCGCATGTTTTTTTCAGCTCAGGCCAGTCATGGAAATGTAGTCGCCTTTGATATCAGCATAATAAAGTAATGGTAATACAGATTTTCAGATAGTGATGCTTCTGAGCACACCTTACTATTATTTCCAATAAGCATCTATAATTATTGTAACAAATAAGTCTATGTATTCTGGCCTTTGAATTTTTAGGAAGTACGAGGTGTGATCAAAAGCTACGGTGAATGTTTAAATAATAATAAAAAAACCCGTTAGCAGTAAAAGACACATTGCCATTAATCCCAGTCAAAACACTCCCCCCTGACTTCGAACACACTTATCCCATCATTTTTGCCACTTTCTGAAGCATTTCTGGAAGTCCAATTTCGTGAGGGTCTTTAGTTGTGTTGTCATGGCTTCCTCAATGTCCTGAATTGATTCAAAATGTTTACATTTCATGGCCATTTTGACTTTGGGGAAGAGCCAGAAGTCGCACAGTGCCAGATCCAGTGAATAAGGTGGATGAGGACACACCATAATATTTTTATTTGACAGAAATTGCCGTACCAGAAGTGATGTGTGACATGGAGCATTGTCATGATGGAGGACAATTTATGGCACACTTTAAAACACACCTTCTCTCAACCATACCTGACACCCAACTGACTGCACCAAACAAGTTGAAACTTATCACACACTGTTACTAAGGTTCAAGGTGCTACTTCCCATATTGCAGATCCCTGCCTTTCCGTTGGATGGCACTCGGCAGCAGCATTCACCGTATTTTGTGATCACAACAGGAAAGACTCTGTGTCACGCATCGCTTCTGGTACAGCCATTTCTGTCAAATAAAAACATTACAATGTGTCCTTATCGACCTTATTCACTGGATCTGGCACCATGCAACTTCTGGCTCTTCCCCAAAGTCAAAATGACCATGAAAAGTAAACATTTTAAATTGATTCAGGACATCAAGGCAACCGTGACAGTGTGACTAAAGACACTCACGCAAGAAGACTTCCAGAACTGCTTCAGAAAGTGGTAAGAATGATTGATAAGTGTGTTTGAAGTGAGGGGGAACATTTTGAGGGGGATTAATGGCAATGTATCTTTTACTGTAATTTTTTTAATTTAAACATTCACTGTATTGTTTGATCACACCTTGTATGCATATGTGGTCATTTCTAATGTGAGAAGAGATGTGACATGCAAATGTATGGAGCTTCAAGAAATAACTGATACTTTTAGCTATTTCATAGCATATATATATATATATATATATATATATATATATTACATCAAATTCTATGTTCTGTTTTTAGAAATACATTAAAAGCTTCATGTGGAGTGGCAGGGTACTGAAGAGGGTGATTGAAGCATTGATACATGTTAAACCAAGTAAGGCTGTTTAAAGCCATTTATAAATAGACGTGTTTTAAACTGTGTTCTCTGGGAAAATAGTAAAGAGCCCCCTTGGTATTTTGCTTCCTATGTTTAGGGCCTTATCTTTTAACAGTTGTTAGAAGAGATGGCACATGTATCCTGGCACTATTAGATCCTAGGGAAAAGTTGTCAGATTTTAGACTACAAATCAATTCAGATACACAGCGAAATGCCTCAAGATGCATCTCATGATCCTCTAATATAAAATATGTCACTTTTAACACTGACATGTAGATAAAATTATAAAGAATTAATGGAAGGTGGAGTTCTAGCTCACTTTGAAAGTCTAATATATGAATTATATTCCATTTATGTCCTGGTCAGATGTGAATGAAATTGATTTTAGATGCTCAGTGCTAAAAAACATTGACTTACCAAGCTTTTTGACTTGAAGAATCTTGTCAAGGGTTTCTACAAAATTCATATTATGAGACATTTGTTAAATAGAAACTGGGACAATGAAAAGAAGACATGTGGCACCTTATTTTTGCAGTGTAGTTTCATAGGAATTATGTCACACAGATGGAAAGAAAGTAGAATTCAGTTAGCTTTGGTTCATGTAAGATGGCCCCTTGTATAGTGGAACAGGAATTTTCAGTGCTCCTAAGACATTTTGTTTACGTCATATATTGCTTCATCTTACCACATCTAAACATTCATTATAGGTTGAAATCTGTTGTCATGCAAAAGTCAAAAATGTCACTAGTGAGAATCCAAAACTTACCAATTGCACTAACAAAATAAGTTCCTTCTTGGCAAACACTTAGTTGAATTTGGTGTGTACAACATCTGTCAATGAAGTTTGTGATCTTGCCACCCTGTGCTCACATGGGCAGCACTGTACAAACAACTCGGTAAGGTTTCATAACCTTGGTATATCAGTGTCTCATAGCTGTGTTCATGTTGATGTGTGGCGGTGTCTTGCTGAATGGCGTTCATTATTGTTGTTGCGTGTTCTTGTGTGCCGTTGCGAGAATGTCTGAGCTTGAATTACAGCAATGAACAAACATTAAATTTCTTGTTAAACTTGGCAAGTGTGGAAGTGAGATCAGGGATATGTTAGTCCAAGTTTATGGGGATAATGCCATGAAGAAAACAACAGTGCACAAATGGATTAAACATTTTTCTGAGGGGAGAGAACGTGTCACCAATGAAGAGAGGTCAGGGCCACCAGTACCGAGCAGAACTGATGAAAATATTGCAAAAATTTGTCAAATTGTGCGTCCAAATCGTTGGCTGACTGTGAGAAGCATAGAAGACCCAAGTAAACATTGGCAGAAAGACAGGAAAATCTTAACTAAAAATCTTGGCCTGAAAAAGTTATGTGTAGAAATGGTCCTGAAGGAGCTCACCGATGAACAAAAGCAAAGGAGAGCTGAAATTTGCCAAGACCTTTTGGCGAGGCAAGATGATGTTTTGGGCCATGGTAATCACTGGTGATGAAATATGGGTGTACCAATATGACCTTGAAATAAAGCATCAAAGAGCACAGTGGAAGTCAATCAATTCTTCACGACCAAAAACGTTCCATCAGTCCAAATCAAGAGTCAAAACAATGTTGCTAACCTTTTTATGATATTAGAGGGATTATTCATTATGAGTTTGTACCAAATGGACAAACAGTTAACCAAGTTGACTATTTGGAAGTGCTGAAAAGACTGCGTGAAAAGGTTAGACAACCTGAACTTTTCTCCAACAATCCGTGGCTCTTGTATCATGACAATGCGCTAGCTCACATGGCACTGTCTGTGAGGGAGTTTTTAGCCAGTAAACAAATAACTGTATTGGAACACCCTCCCTACTCTCCTGATCTGGCCCCCAGTGACTTCTTTCTTTACCTGAAAAATATTGAAAGGAAGACATTTTGATGACATTCAGGACATCGAGAGTAATATGACAGCTCTGATGGTCATTCCAGAAAAAGAGTTCCAAAATTGCTTTGAAGGGTGGACTAGGCGATGGCATCAGTGCATAGGTTCCAAAGGGGAGTACTTCGAAGGTGACCATAGTGATATTCAGCAATGAGGTATGTAGCACTTTTTCTAGGATGAGTTCACGAACTTAATTGTCAGACCTCGTATGTGTATACGGGTAACCCCTGTATAACACAGCACTTCTATAACACGGTTTTGCTCTAACACAGTTCAAGAATTGGGGAAAAACCTCGTACAACACGGCATCCTAGAACAGGGTTTCACTCTAACATGGTCTGAGAATTAGAGAAATTCCGAACAACACGGAGTGTAATAAGAGCTTTTAAGAGCAAAAAATATCTCATTCAAAATTGGGGAAATCCCTGAACAACATGAAACGTAATAAAAGCTTTTAAGAGCAAAAGATTTCTCATTTGAAATTTTTCACTCAAGCGTGGATGTCGTATCAGATTTTACTGCAGAATTTCCTAAATTAAGATCCTTGCACCGAAAGAAGCACAAAGTTTAAGAGAGAGTTTCACGAGTGCTTAGCACCATATAACAAAATTTATAAAGATCTCTCAGCTAAAAGCAAGCAATCTAAAATAACAGATTTTTTTGCAAAAATTACAGAATAGAAGTCAAGATAATGCTAAAGAAAATTCAACAGATGAAGATACTCTGTCAAAAAGAAAACGCCCTTGGGTAATGGTGTTTAGTAGTGATGATAAAGAAAACATTATTTAATACATATTAATATGTTATACTTTTGGTGAAAATTGCCTTAATAAAGATATTTCTCTGAGTTATAAAAATATAATAGTATTTTTAAAAAAATTTTTGGAACCTTATCCTTTTTTTTGTACTAGTTCTTTGTTTCATATAACACGGATTCGCATAACACTGTATTTTTAAGGAACTTAACAACCGTGTTATATGGGGGTTACCTGTAATGGATTTCTACAGACAGTTTCTTAAAACATTGACACTGGCACTATAAACAATAACATTTTGTTTATGGCTTCTTGACTAGGACAAAGTGCTTAAGGGGCAAGGCTAGCTCTTCTGAGGGCCTTTGCTCTTTGATTTAGACTATACTCTTAGACTTTTCACACAGTTTCAGAAATGTATTCAGGAGATATCCTTTCCTATTACTCAAGAAATAACCATAACATGGACTTTGTTGATGATGAGTCAGTCATGTCACCTAGATGTCACATTATAGTCAACACAATGGTCTGCATACCATCTCTGAATAATGTATATTTGTCATCCAAGTGCCAGCTACTTAAAACTTAATATATGAGTGAGTAAATTAGAATAATTTCATATGTTTCCTAGCCCTGTCTGCTAAGAGGGCCTAGAAACAGTGATTTTCCAGTAGGATTCTAGGGCTAATGAAGGGGATATACAAAATGATCCTGGGGCATCTTGTAGAGTTAGAAAGTAAGTGCTTAAGAAACAAAATGATGGTGGTAAGTCAAAGGGACTTAAAAGTCAACTAAAAGAGCTCCCAAAGTCTAAAACTGGAAAAATTTTAGCAACACAATAAAGTAGTATTAAAATATTACCTAAAGTATAAAATAAATATTCATGATCCATACTGATACCAATAAATGATTGAAATAATAAATTAATGCAGATGAATTGACAAATCTCTGATACACATGAATTCCAAATAATCCATGTAGATATTCCTCCATCAAGGAGGTGGAACATAAGTCCCCACTCCTTAAGTATGGACTGCACATAGTGACTTCCTTCCAAAGAGTACAGTATGGAACGGGAGGGTTATCTTACAGTGGAGAAAGCTGACAAGCATTGCCTAAGTCAAGTGATCGAGGTTAACATCAGTGATAAGTCACCTTAGTTTGTACTCTTAATATGATGTAATGAGAATGGTACTTGACCTGTTTTCTTCCTCACAAGAACTTACAATGTAACTCTATCCATAAGAAAAACATCAGACAAACCTAAATTGAAGAGCATTCTAAAAAATAAATACCTGATCAGTATTTCTCAAAACAGTAAAATCATCAAAACCAAGGAAATTCTGACAAACTGCAGGTCTAGAGGAGCCTAAGCAACATGGTGACTAAATGTAATGTGGTACCCTTGATAGATTCCTTGGACAGAAAAATGACATTAGCTAAAAGCTAAGGAAATTTGATTATAAAGAATGGACTTAATATTAATGTGTCCATATTGGCTTATTAGTTGTGGCAAATGTTCGACCTTAATGTAAGATATTAGCAGTAAGGGAAACTGTGTGCAGAGGATACAGCTATTCTCTATTATACTTGCAACTTTTCTGTAAATCTAAAACCATTCTAAAATAAGAAGGAAAGGGGGTGGAGGGTGGTAGAATAGAAGAAGGTAAAGGGGATCAAATCTATGGTGATCGAAGGATAACTGACTGGGTGGTGAACACAGTATGCAATATATAGGTGATGTGTTACAGAATGCTACACTTGAAACATGTAATTTTACTAACCAGTGTCACCCCAATAAATTCAATATTTTTTTAAAAAATGTTTGCTTAAAAAAAGCATTTTACTTCATTAGCATAAAAGCTAAACAATTACAACATTTGTTTTTCTGAATATAAATTCCAAAATGCATTAGTATATTAAAAGGGTGAAGTACTTGTTTCTCTAAAACAAATACTTAGCTAAAATTTACACTTAGAGCTTCTACTCTCTTATATTCATTCTTTTCTATTTTATCTTGTGCATCTGCAATATTTTGTTGGTGATACAAGCTTTCTGGTATCATCCTTAAAATGGTACAGACTGATATCTTGTCATTTGACAATTCTGTAGAAGGAAGGAAGAGGAGGCAGCATTTCAAATTTTGCACCTTTTCCCTAGAATGACAAATGCTCCATGACGCAACTGTACTAGAGGGAATTCACATGAAGAGAATGGCTTCAGTACATCACGGTTTTCTATCATGTTGATCCCAGTCAAGATAAGAGCGATAGTTCCTCCTTCAAAACAGTCATGCTAACAACTAGAATAAAATGTGTTCATGCTTGAGTTTTATTGAGAAGGAAGGATATCATATTACATACACTTGCTAGAGCTAGATATTCTCAGGAAAGTGAGAAATATCATTAAATTTCTCTATGAACCCTCTTTGTCTCTTACTTGGCCTGTGAATTAGATTGTGCTACAGCTATTCTCTATATTATCATTCAACGTGAAATGGCGAAACATAGTGTGATAATTAAAAGTATTGTTAGTATTATGCGTAGAATATTATTTTGTAATTTAATAATTAATTGCTATCTTAAATCCTTTAAGTTGCTTTGTAAGAGGCCTTAAGTACCAGTAGCATGGTACTTAAACTTACATTAGCTAGGATGAACGAAAAACACCCAGTTTATTTTTATAAGGGGTCTCATCCAAATGTCCATACCTTCGTCAAAGAGTTGAGTACTCCAGATTAAGTCTTGGAGCAGTTATCAACTATTTTTATTTTTTTACTTATTTTTATATTTTTTATTAGTTTCAGGTGTACAAAGCAACATACTAGTTAGACATTTAAACCATTCACAAAGTGATAACCCCCCCAGTCTACTACCCCTCTGACACCATACATAGCTGTAATAATACCATTGACTATGTTCCCTATGCTGTACTATACACCTAGTGACTACAGAGGATGCCAAAAAAATGTATACACATTTTAAGAAAGGAAAAAAAAAACTATATTAAAATTGTAATACTCAATATATACCAATGATAAAAGATGAATACAAGTCATGCGAATACATTTTTTGGCACCCCTGGTGTGTGTGTGTGTGTGTGTGTGATATATAGATACATATATATATGTATCTATATACACACATATATACATATATACATATACATACATATATATGTGTGTGTATGATATATATGTGTATATAGATACATATATATGTATATATATCACACACACATATATATATGTATGTATATGTATATTTAATTATAGTTGACATTCAATATTATTCTACTTCAGCTTCAGGTATACAGTGCAATGATCAGTCATCTACACAGTCTATGATGTGAACCCCCCGATAAGTCCAGTGCCCATCTGGCACCCTACATGATCTTTACAACATTATTGATTATATTCCCCATACTATACTTCACATCCCCATGACTATTTTGTGACTACCAATTTGTACTTTCTAATCCCTTCACCTTTTCCCCCAACCCCATCCCCCTCCAATCTAGCAACCATTAGTTTTTTCTCTATATCTCTGAGTCTGTTTCTGTTTTGTTGGCTCATTTATTCTGTTCTTTAGATTCCACGTGTAAGTGAGATCATATGGTATTTGTCTTTCTCTGTCTGACTTATTTCACTTAGCATAATATTCTCTATGTCCATCCATGTTGTTGCAAATGGTAAGACTTAATTCTTTTTTATGGCCGAGTAATACTCCATTGTATAAATGTACCACAGTTTCTTTATCCAGTCGTCTATTGATGGGAATTTTGGTTTCCATATCTTGGCTATTGTGAATACCATTGCAATAAACATAAGGGTGCATATTTTTTTTCGAATTAATGTTTTGGATTTCTTTGCATAAATACCCAGGAGTGGAATTGCTGGATCATAAAGTAGTTCTATTTTTATTTTTTGAGGAACCTCCATTGTACTTTCCATAGTGGCTGCACCAATCTGCAATCCCACCAGCAGTGCACAAAGGTTCCCTTTTCTCCATATCCTCTCCAACAGTTGTTATTTGTTTATTTATTGGTGATAGCCATTCTGACAGGAGTGAGGTGGTATCTCATTGTGGTTTTTATTTGCATTTCTCTAATGATTAGTGACGTTGAGCATCTTTTCATATGTCTGTTGGCCATCTGTATGTGCTCTTTAGAGAAATGTCTCTTCATGTCCTCTGCCCATTTTTTAATTGGGCTCTTTGGTTTTTTGGTGTTGAGTTGTACGAGTTTTTTTTTTTTTTTAATAACTTTTGGATATTAACCCCTTAGTAGATGTATCATTGGCAAATATCTTTTCCCATTCAATAGGATGTCTCTTTGTCTTGTTGATGTTTTCCTTTGCTGTGAAACAACTTCTTAGTTTAATGTAGTCCCACATGTTTATTTTTTCTTTTGCTTTCTTTGCCCAAGGGGATATATCAGTAAAAAATATTACTAAGGATAATGTCTGCAAAATTACTTCCTATGTTTTCTTCTAGGAGTTTTATGGTTTGGGGTCTTACGTCTTTAATCCATTTTGAGTTTATTCTTATATATAGCATAAGAAGGTAGTCCAGTTTCATATTTTTGCATGTATCTGTCCAGTTTTCTCAGCACAATTTATTAAACAGATTGTCTTTACCCCAATATAAATTCTACCTTCCTTTGTCATAGATTAAATGACCACATAGGCATGGATTTACTTCTGATTATCCATTATTTTTAAAAGGATTTTCAACTCAACTGCATCGTCTGTGAGAATCCATCTACAGTTAGACATATAACTGAAAATTCAGTGAAATGATTTGTAAAATACAGTAGGTCTCTAAAATAACAAGACTTAGTGATACTTACAATAGAAATTACACTGTGAAACATTAAAATATGCTTTTAAGTAACTTAGATTCGTACTGATTTTTACCTGAGCATGTCCAATGAAAAATGGTATAGATACAATCACTTTCAAGAAGGAGAAAAATTGATACGACAGCTGGTTTACAACAATATAATAATGTGAATATTTTGCGTTGTATTTGGCTTTTCCTTTTCAGTTCAGGGCCATAGCATCTGTTCTTCCTTCTGCCTTGAGCATTCAATCAACTTTGACTCTTTTTATTATTTCCATCTTGTTTAACTCCTTCATCTTGCTAATTCTGATTTATCCATTAGGTCTAAAATTGTATGTTAGTATCTCAGAGTTGACCTTCCGTTCTGAATTAGATCCCTCCTTATACCTCTTATAGCATCCTGTAAGTTTACTTCATTGTCCCAATCACAATTATATACTCATTCACTTAATATTTGTGTAATGACTATTGCCTTTACTAGACTGTAATCTCCATGGCATATAACATGGTATCTGCCTCATAATAGATGATCAAATGTGAGTTTTTGTAAGAATAAATGAACAAATAACTATTGTAACACCCAGATTAATCAACAGGGCTGTCACAAATTATATCTAATCTTTTTACAAAATTAGCATACTTCATATAAATAGAGATACAGAAAATCAATTTAATTTCTATGATAGAAACAGAAAGTAGGCCACAATACTTTTAAACAAAGAGTATTTGAACAAGAGACTTGGTTGGTGTTACTTTTTCTCTTTTCTCTGGTGCTTTATCTTATGAGAAAAGAACACACAGATTCTGCAGTTCTGAAGGCCTCCTACATGTTGTGTTGTGCCAGCACCCTTTCCCAATTCCCCTCTGAAGTTATTCCAAATGTTATTTTTTTACTTTTAATTTTTTGACATTTTTATTACATAATTATGCAACCATTATCACAATAACTCCTTTTTAAATTTTGAAGTTTTAAAGTTCATCCCCCACCTCTTCCCCTTTAGCAACCATCAGCTTTTTATCAATATCTAGGAGTCTGTTTTTGTTTTGTTTTGTTTTATTTTATTTAGATTCCACATATAAGTGAAATCATATGGTATGTGTCTTTCTCCGACTTATTTCACTTAGCATAATACCTTCTGTGTCCATCCACATTGTCATAAATGGGAACATTTCATTCTGTTTTATTGCTGAATAATATTCCTGTGTGCGTGTGTGTGTGTGTGTGTGTGTGTGTGTGTGATCTTCTTTATTCATTTATCTGTTAATAGATATCTAGGTTGCTTCCATATCTGGGCTATTGCTAATAATTCTGCAATGAACATAGGGGAGCATATATCTTTTCAAATTAATGTTTTTGTTTCTTTGGATAAATATCCAGAAGTGGAATTGCTGCATTGTATGACAGCTTTAATTTGAATTTTTTGAGCAATCTCCATTCTGTTTCTAATTTACAATCATACCCAAAAATGTGGGAGGGTTCCATTATCTCCACATCCTCACAAACACTTGTTACTTGCTGATTTATTGATGATAGCCATTCTGACAGGTGTGAGGTGATATCTCACTGTGGTTTTAATTTGTTTCTCTGATGATTTGTGATGTTAAGCATCTTTCCATACATCTGTTGGTCAGCTGTATGTTCTCTTTGGATAAATGGCCCTCTGCCCATTTCAGTTGCTTTGCCCTTGTTTTAATTGGATTGTTTGTCTTTTTGGTGTTAAGTTGTATGCGTTCTTTTATATTTTGAATATAAACCCCTTATCAGGTGTATCACTTGCAAACATCTCCCATTCAGTAGGTTGTCTTTTTGTTTTGTTGATGGTTTCTTCGCTGTGCAAAAACTTAGTTTGATTTATTCCCATTTGTTTATTTTTCCTTTTGTTTCCCTGGCTTGAGGAGATATATCCAAAAATATATTGATAAGAGTGATGTCGACGAGTTTACTGCCTATGTTTTCTTCTAGCAGTTTTATGGTTTCAGGCCTAACATTTACATCTTTAACCCATTTTGAGTATTGTATATAGTGTAAGAAAGTAGTCCAATTTCATTTTTTACATGTATCTGTAATTTTAATTATTGGTCCCATACTCCTGTGCTACCTCAACTGCATTAATCTTAACAGATGACCTTGGCACCTATCTTTGAGTGAAAATGAAGCTATTATGTGAAAAATACTTCAACTTTCTCCCTTTCATAGCTCATCCTCACCCTCATCTCCCCAAAAAACCCCTGAAGCCACACCTTTTTTTTTTCTTTTTTTGCCTCTGCTCTGCCATGAAGAGGTATCTTCTGCCTATGACTTGAATTTGATTCCTCTCTGTTTCCTCTGCGGTTTTGCCATACCTGTTATTTCCTCCCTTTCCTATCTTTTTAAAATTTTCTCTTTATACTTTATCCTTCATGTCACCCTGTCAATGTGTTTGTTCATTCTATGATAAAAACAAACAATAAAAACATAATTTTGTTTAATTCTGCATCCTCATTATAGTTTATGTTCCTGTATCTTTACTTTCAATCTTAAATGAGTCTATCTACCCTATGTCTCTATTTTCTCACCTCCCATTTAGTCTTTAACCTACTGTCATTTGGTTTCTACCCTCACTATTTAGTTAAAATTGCATTAGCAAAGGTTACTAGTGATTTCTTTTAATTAAATTTATTGGGGTGACAATAGTAAAAATACATAGGTTTCAAATGTACAATTCTACAATACATCATCTATATATCACATTGTGTGCTCACCACCCAGAGTCAGTTCTCCTTCCATCACCATATATTTGATCCCTTTACACTCTTCTACCATCCCCCTCCCCCCTTACCCTCTGGTAACCACTAAACTGTTGTCTGTGTCTATGAGGTTTTTTTTCTTTGTTTGTCTTGTTCCTTTGTTGCTTTCAGTTTCATATTCCACATATGAGTGAAGTCATATAGTTCTCGACTTTATCTTTCTGACTTATTTCACTTAGCATGATAATCTCAAGATCCATTCATGTTGTTGTAAATGGCAGTATTTCATCTTTTCTTATAGCAAAGTCGTATTCCATTGTGTATATATACCACATCTTCTTTATCCAGTCATCTATTGAAGGACACTTTAGTTCTTTCCATGTCTTGGCCAGTGCGAATCATGCTGCAATGAACATCGGAGTATATATGTCTTTACATATAAATGTTTTCAGATTTTTTTTGGTGCATACCCAGGAGAGGGATTGCTGGGTCAAAAGGCAAACAGATTTATGAAAAAAAATGCTCAATTTCACTAGCTGTTAGGGAAATGCAAACCAAAACAGCAATGAGATATCACCTCACACCTGTTAGAATAGCTATTATCAACAAGGCAAATAATAACAAGTGTTGGAGAGGCTGTGGAGAAAAAGGAACCCTTATATACTGTTGGTGGGAATGTAAATTGGTACAGCTGCTATGGAATACAGTATGGAGGTTCCTCAAAAAGTTAAGGGTTACCACACTAGTGATTTCTTAGTAACCAAATATAATGGACATTTTCAGATTTTATCTTACTTGACCTATTCTACATTTAGTATTGTTGTTCATGACATCTTTCTTTTTTTTTTCTGGATTTTTGGAAAGTAAAGATAATACCCAGTCATTGTAGAAAATGTAGACATTATAGGAAAATGTACAAAAGGAGATAATTCCTCCCCAATGTGCAGAGACAATCAATGTTTACATTTGGTGAACTTTTCTCTCAATAATATGTTGTGCATATAGTAGTCCATTGTATATATACTCGTGTACTAAAATTCATATAACCCATTTGTTATTCATGAACATTGGGGTTTTTTTTTTTACCAACATTTTGATATTTAAAAATTGCTCAAGTGAAATTCATGAACATATGCCTTTGAGAATTATTGTCCTCATCTTGAAACTTTATTCTCTCCCTTAAGTTTCTGTGACTGTTACTTTTTTTTTTTTTTTTTTTGATACTGGTCTAGCTCTTACCACTCTCGCTAATTTTCTGAAGTTTTCTTTGTAGGCTTTACTTTCTTTGCCAAACCCTTGCATGTTGTTATTAAATTGGCTCTAGTGTTCAAACCCCTTCTTACTTGAAATCCTCCCCAAGGTAAATTAATTTTCTCCCATGACTTTAGCCATCACTCCGTAACTGCCAATCCTATATCTCTAACTCAGGTCACATTCCAGATTGCCAATACTCATATATTCAATCTCCTACATGCAGGTTGATTCAGATATCTCACAGGCACGTCAAACTTTATGAGTCCAATGCCAAACCTAGACATTTTTGCAAAGTTTATGCCACTTCCTATATTACTTAGTCTTTGGCATTGCCTTTTATCTAGTCTCTGAAGCCAGAACCTTGACCTAGATTCCTTTCTTACCCTCAGCCTTTGTAAACAGTTGGCCATTAATTTCAGTAGAATTCTCTCAACATGTCTCATATATTTCCCCTCTTTTCATTAGCAATGCCACTGTTTTTAGTCAGACGCTTTCATTTCTTGTTTGCATGAATACTTAAGTGATTTTGTTGCCTTCAATATTCTCTGCCTCCAACTCATCTTTCATACTGTAAAAAAAATCTCTTAAACACTGAAATATGAGCACGTCACTCTCCTGCTTAAAATAGTCAATGTCTCCCCATTAGCTTCACTGTAAGTCCCACAGAATAAAATCCAACCTCCTTAGCATCACATCCAAAGCCTTTGTGAACTGGTCTCTACCTATATTTCTAGCTGATGTCAGGACTAAGTCTCAAGGAACTGAAATTAGAATGGATTGTGCTATTCTAAATGTCCAATATCAAAGAGAACCAGCAAGTTGAATATGTACTAAAATCCTTAAGGGGTTTTGATGATCAAGTCAAGGAAAGAATGATATTTGACATATCTTTAGAGGAGGAGTAACAATGGAAAAGACAGAAGGACCAAATGGGAGATGGACTGAACTGAAGGGGAAAGATAATACGAATAAGAACACAGCAAACGAAATGCAGGAAACTTTCACCAATAGTCTCTGTAAAGTCTGTGGCATTGAGCTTATAATAGATAGATATGTTTGGTTGACTCAAAGGGTCAAACTCCAGATGGAGACTGACAGAAAAATCTATAATATGGCTGACCATCTTTCTCTTCTATTTAAAAGACTTTATTGGCTTCCTAACAACTATAGGACAATATCTAAGATTTTAAAATAACCAAAGAGGGCCTCCATGATCGGGCTATATTCCCGTCTATGCAGCCTCACCTCCTGCCACTGACCTCTTCAATTTAAGCTCTATCAGCACTAAATACATGGTAGTCTTTCAGATTCCTTTTTTTTAACATATTGTTTCCTCTGCCTGGAATGTCCTTCATTTCTCATTTCCTGGGTAAACTATTAATCCTTCAAAATCCTATACAGACATCTCCAACTCCAAGAGGCTTCTCTGAATGCCCCTGTCCTCCAGAGTTCCCCATCCATCTATCCATTCATTTGTTTGTTTATTATTGAGCAAATATTTATTAAGTACTTGATGTGATCCAGATGCCATATTAGGTAATGGGAACTCGATGGTCGATAAGACAGATCAAACATGACCTTTACACTTCCAGGCCTATTTAACAGTAGATACACATATAGGAGGTCTGACAATTACATTCGCGAACTTGTTGCAATGATGCTGCTAATCTTTTGGTGTTGGTGCATAACTTCCCAAGGGGAGTACTTCGAAGGTGACCATAGTGATATTCAGCAATAAGGTATGTAGCACTTTTTCTAGGATGAGTTCACAAACTTAATTGTCTGACCTCATACACACACACACACACACACACACATTCAAATAATCGGACAAATCAAATAATCACCAATTTACTATGTGCTATGAATAAAAGAAACAAGGAACTCAGATACAGAGTAACAAAGATGAGTGGTCGATATAAAGGCAACCTACTTTAGTATAAGGTTGAGCCATATGAAATTGCTGGTGTTCGACTGTTTTTGTCTTATAAAATTGACAATTTTATGTAGTTCAAACTAATAGTTGCCTTTCTGATGAATTGACATTTAAACTGAGACGTAAAGGATAATGTGGAACTGGCCATGATGGCTTAGCTTGCAGCTTGGTATGTTCCAGAAACAAAGAGAAGACTGAAGAAGATGGAATGGAGAAAAGGGGTAAGTGACTGTAGATGAAAGTAAGAGAGATAAGCAGGACAGATCATATAGGACCTTTATAAGAGTGTGGATGTGATTCTTATTAAAATGTAAAGCCACTGGAGTATTTTAAGAACCTTCTGATTGCTCTGTGGGACTGGAATGGAAAAAAGAGTAAGGGTAGAAATAGGGCAATCAATTAAGAGGTTGATAGAAGGAGATGATATAATGTTGTGTTAGGTGTGAAGGGTTTGGAGTCAAGCTGCCTTGGTTTAAATTCTGGTTCTGCCATTTATTCAGTTACTTTATGTAAGTTAGTCAAATTCTCTAAGCCTCAGTTTCTCTGTCTTTGAATTAGGGGTAACAACAGAATCAACCTCATAATAGTAGTCTAGAGATTGAATGAGATAATCCATTGCAAAATACTAAGAAGTCCCTGGCAGAAAATAAACACTTGTAGATACTAGAAATTAATAGTCCAAATGAGAGATGATGCTGCCTGGACTAACTTGATGCCAGCATATTTGGAAAGAAGTGAATGGATGTGAGATCTGTTGTAGAGGTTTAAACAGCAGGATTTAGTAATGGATTGGATGAGAGAAGGACGGCTTTTTTCAGATGTTTCTGAATTTCTGGATTTCTGTCAAAGAATGGAGTAGATTGTGCTGCACTTTTGTAAGTTGGAAAGGTCTGCCTGGTACAGAATTTAGCAATAAATGTTTCTGTCTTTATACCATATAAAGCAGAATGAAAGAAAGAAAAAAGGAAATATTAAAAATTTTAGGTAACAGTCAGAACCTTCATGAGGTATATAAAACATGTTAAGTTTACGTTATATTTATACCACAGTATCTAAAATATGCAAAAATCTTAAATATGTATCTTTTGTTCCCAAGGTCTGAGAGTTGGAAAATTTCTACTGTACTTTGTGATAGACAGTGAACCATTAAGCTGTGTGTTTATTTTGTCTTACATTAAAGGTGTTTTGTAATCATTCCATCTGCTTCTCTCACAGAATGGCACCCACTTGGCGTACCAGCAGTTGAAGAACTTAAGGAGAGCATCTGACCTTAATCTCCTCAGCCACTGAGAGTCTGCTCTGGGAACCATTAGGCAGCATGGGAAAGCGGGATAATCGGGTAGCCTACATGAATCCTATAGCCATGGCCAGGTGGAGGGGCCCAGCTCAGTCTGCAGGCCCGACAATACAAGATTATCTCAATCGACCAAGGCCCACCTGGGAAGAAGTGAAGAAACAATTAGAAAATAAAAAGAAAGGCTCCAAGGCATTAGCTGAATTTGAAGAGAAAATGAATGAGAATTGGAAGAAAGAACTAGAAAAAAGCAGAGAAAAAGTATTAAGTGGAAATGAGAGTTCATCCAAAAAAAGAGAACGAAAGAAAAAGAAAAAGAAGAAATCTTGTCGGTCTTCATCTTCTTCATCAAGCTCTGATTCTTCAAGCAGTTCTTCAGATTCTGAGGATGAGGAAAAGAAACAAGGAAAAAAGAGAAAGAAAAAGAAGAATCGTTCACACAAATCATCAGAAAGCTCAACATGTGAATCTGAATCAGAGAGCAAAGAATCCGGAAAAAAGAAAAAGAAGTCAAAGGATGAAACAGAGAAAGAAAAGTATATAAATGTCAGCAGAAAAAGAAAGAAGACTTACCCTGAGGATAAGCCTTTATCATCAGAGTCCTCATCAGAATCAGATTATGAAGAGGAGGTACAAGCAAAAAAGAAGAGAAGATATGAAGAGAGAGAAAAACCAGCAGAAAAAGCGAAGAAGAAGAAGAAGAAGAAGCACAAGAAACATGGTAAAAAGAAGAAAAAGAAGTCGAATTAAGTCACAAGTCAGGATGACATCAAGAAAAAACAACAACAAGATTTCCTTATTTTAAAAAAGCAAGGTCTAAAGGAAATTTCAACTGTGAATGTTAGGGCACATTTACCAAAATGCATGTCTCCCTGTGTTAATAGAATTATTATTGGACTTTGAGTTGCCAGTCAAATGCCATTGTGCCAGAAAGGGCCATAATTGTTGTCTGCAGCTTAAATATTGGATTTCGTTTGTGTGTTTTTCCTTACAGTGCTTTAATTACTCTGAGAGCTAAAACCCTGTTGTCATACTAGTGGTTAAAATGTTTGGAATTAAAATAAAATGTTTTAGATAATTTTGACAAAAAAGTATATCTAATGTTAAAACTATCTAATTTGGATACATCTTTAAAATACAGTCTGAAATACAGTCCAGACCTCTATAGTTGACATTTTTGAAGCATAGATTTAACATTGATGTCTCAAAATACTTACTTTTGAAGATAAATTTAGTTTAGTTTACTTTTCTCCTTAATAAATTTTTTGTTTACATGTGGAAAGGGCTTGTGGGGGAAAAAATGTTTGCTATCACTTTGGCTAGCTGAATAGTGTGCCTTTGATCCTTATACATTCTATTTTTGCCAGTGCAGCAGCCATTCTTTTCTTACTTAGTGAAATTCTGGGATGTTGTTGTATGCTGCTTCAAGTGAACAAGAAAGACAGCAACGTAACAGTGTAAGTAAGCCCCCAATTCTATGAAATTTACCTCTACTTCAACAGTACTGAATAGTATTTAGCATTAGAGTGTTACATGATTTGATTTAACTTTGATACCCTTTGGAAGGGAATAATTTTACATAGACCCTGGTATTTTTTGATTAATAAAGATTCTGAAATATTTTGCATGTTTTATACTATTAAGTTTTGATTATCCAGGGATATTCTATATAACCAGTAATCCTTTTTTTATATGATTTATGCTTAAGATACAAGTTTCAAGTTTGTAATTCTTAATCTTACTATATTCATTTCATTACTGTGTTTAATTGCACACTTGCCAAAATAGCATATAAAAAGAAGGTTTTTTAAAAATATTTAATGCCTTCATATTGAAGCTGGTTTACTGTAAGCAAGTTGAGTGCCAGACCTCTAGTACGCTGTATGTCTTGTTACTTAAAACTACTGCCACACTCTTAGTAAATGTGCTGTATAAAAGTTTGTTGTCTTAAGCATTAATATTGAATTAAACTAGGAGTTAAATTTAGGATATAATGACATCATTGGTCTTATATTTTACTAAGATTTGGTGCCTCATTTCTGTTGCTGATTCACATTTACCACTAACGCTGAAATGAGTTGAAAATTATTTTTACTTTACATTTTTATATATCAGAGTAATGTGATTTATAAATTGGTGTCTCAAAAAACACCTGTTGCAGAGGTTATGCTAATTGTAATGTCATATGTACAAAATATTTTGGCATGATGAGACAGTTAATAACTATTTTTTTAAATAGCTGATTTCATGTCAGCTCCTTTGAATCTCAAGCAAAATTATTATAAATATAGAAATCATCTAATAGATAAATAACATACTGGCCCCCAAAATTTTGGGAGTGGAAATACCAAAATCTCTCAATAAGGTTCTTGGAAAATTATAAATGTAATGCCATGTCAGATCACCTTAAAGCTTCATAACATCTGTTTCCTAAAAATATATATCTATATACTGATAAAATTATATTTAAGGGGTATTTTGTATCCATATAGAATTTTTCAAAATTGTTGTTCATTGAAATTTGGAAAAGCTTATATTATTTGTAGAATGTGGCAAAGATATTAACAGCTTATGAAATATCTATGTGCTCCCGTCACTTCCCAGCCCCTTATAGTTAGGCAACGCCATTTGACTACTTCTAGCAGAGGGATTGCAGAGAGATTGTAAACAGAAGTGATGTGTTGTTTCAATACTAGAACAATAATAAGTCCTGCATGGATCCTCCAGCTCTCTCTTTACCTGCCACAGTGACCTGAAAGCACCGTGCTCCAGACGGCATACCTACAAGATTGATGCAACCTGGATATCTAAGTCACGGTTTGTAAGGGACCTGCCCTGGAGGGTTGATGGACTTGCAGTGAACAGTTTCAGAGTGAAAAATAAATTGTTATATGTTAAGCCACTGAGATTTGGGGTCTTTTTTGTTACCACTGCATCACCTAGCCTAATCTAATAGCATAGAGCTCTAGAATGTTGATTTCATTGTTTATGTTAAAGAACTCACTTATCTTTTATCACATCTTCCTGTAGTCTGCAGATTGATTCAGAGGCGATCATTTATGCATAACAGAAGGAAATGTTACTTCATTTGCATTGGATTTTTGTATTATTAGTTTCAGGTGTACAAAACAATATAATAGTTAGACATTTATACCCCTCACAAAGTGATAACTCCCCTCCCCCAATCTACTACCCCTCTGACATCTCGCACAGCCGTTACATTTCCACTGTCTCTATTCCTTATGACCATATATATGTACTCCACTTCCTTTATATATATATAAAAAATTGTGGTTCACATTCATTATTATTCAGCTTCAGCTTCAGGTGTACACTGCCATGGTCAAGCACCTACACTGTCCATGAAGTGGTCTCCCTAATAAGACAAGTGTCCATCAGATACCCTACAAAATCTTTACAACATTATTGACTGCATTGGATTTTATGTAATGACTGAGGAAGAGAGTGGTCTAGCATAATATTTCCTACTTATGAGCAATGCTGACAGAATAGGAAGTAAAGTTTCATTATTCCTCTGATTATAGCCAAAGCAATCTTCCAGTAAAGGGTTTGGGAAGGAAATTTTAAAAGCACTTATAGAGTATTGATAAAGAAGAGAAATGCTGTTTTATAGATGTAAGTCTAGACAATATGGTAGAGAAAAGTGATATGGAAATATGTAGAGAACAATAGGCTAAAATAGATTTAGGTGAGCATTTAATGTGTAGCCTCCAGATTGAAAGCAAAATAACTTATCCCTTATGTGAAAAACACTAAAGTTATTATTTAGTAATTTTCTTTATGTAACGCAAAGGAATAATAACTTTAGCCATAACATTCAACTTTGTGGAAAGGGAGGCAGTGGGGAAGTCAATAAGGAAGTAGATAGGAGAGGGGAAAAATCAATACAGTCTAGATTAGAAATGTAATTGCAAGCGCAAAAAGAAGAATTTGAAATATCTCAGGCTGAAGATAAAGGATTAGATTGGATATAAGGAAAATGAATAAAATTTGGGGTTCTGGTTGTATATCTTGTGATAGATAGTTCCTTTTTTATTATAAATGTATCTTGAAAAAGCTGTACCTTTGACATTGTAACTCTAGTCATTTCCTGTTTGACCATATTTATTCTACCAAAAAAATCAGTATTTAATCTGATACAGGTTTATAGCTACTTCATGACTCGTGGAAATTGTAGCCAAACATTCAAGCATACCTATGTACTTCAGAGCTGAACTGAATTTCCTAGTCCTTCCTGAGCTGCAAACAAGATGTGTTCTTTCTTCAAATTGGTCTTTCACTTTTACTTGACTCTTTCATGACACTTAACCTTAATCTGCCTTGTATTATGTATTTTGTGTACTTATGAACTCCAGTTATTAAGAGTACTGGTTCTTGGCTAACCAGAAGGTTGAAATTCTTGGTGTGCTATTTCTTGATATGTGGCCCTAAGTAAGTTAGTTTACCTCAGTGTGCCTCAATTTCCTCAGATACAAAATAAATAAATAAAAATAATAGTATCTATCTCTAGAATTATTATGAGAAGAAGACAAAATATCATTTAAAGCATATAACACACTTCCTGGCACATAGTAACTGGTCAATAAATGTTGTTTATTCATTTTCCTCCTCCTATCATCATCATTATTATATCATCATTCCCACTACTACATTTTAACTTAAAAGTAGAAGCTGTTTCATCTTGTATCTCTTGCAATGATCGTACACAATGTTTTGCATATGATAGGTGATGCATGACTTTCATTAAATCGAATTGGTCAGAACCTGGAAGAAAGGAGAACCTAATTGAATGCAATGTGTTAGATGCTATGTGTAAACTCCCTACCTCATTTTTAAAAATAAAGTATTGAAATATAATTTGCATGCCATATGATTCACCTTTTGAAGTATACAATTCAATGTTTTTTAGTATACTTATAGATAATATGCAAACAAAACCAAAATCAATGTTAGGACATTTTAGTCGCCTCACAAAGAAACTCCGCACCTACCACCTCCCAGCCTCTCCAGTCCTAAGCTACTACTAACATACTTTCTGTCTCTATAGATTTCCCTGTTCTGGACATTTTATATAAATGGAATTATACAATATTTGATCCTTTGTGGCTGGCTTCTTTCGCTTCTTTCACCTACTATAATATTTTCAAGGTTCATCCACTTTGCATCATGTATCAAGAACTATACCAAGGTATTATGAAAGAAAATCCAATGCATCCTACAAAATTTCTGCTGGAATCAGGAGAAACATCACCTCCATACTTAGATATGTTGGGCATAATTGATCTGACTTGCATTGCTTTAAATATTGCAGGCTTTTTGAGGGGTTATATTTTCTGGAAGTAAAATGTTCAAATAAGGGTTCATGATAAAAACTGAACAATTTTTATGATAGAGGCTGATAATATTAACACAGGATAACAGATTTTGTGCTCAGAAACTTTGCAAGAGTAGAACTTTTTAAAATAGAGTACGGATATGTCTAATATTCCCTCCAATAAGCTACTACATTGAATGGTATAATCAAGAATTCTATACAATGTTTACAGATGTCTTTTCCCAGAAGCTGTTTACTAAAGTCAGATGACTAGTAACAATGTCATTATAAATGGCCTTATTGCTAGTTATTTTTAGCATCATGTTGCCCATGTGGGTTAAGTAAATCTTTTTATTTTTTTCTTGAACTTGAGCTCAAAGTTTACAGAATTATTTTATATACTGCAAAATGATTACCCATTCTGCTATCTTACTGGGATTTCAAAATACCACAGCTCTATGGAAACTTATGAAACATAAATAGAAACCAACTTATTAGCCTTTAAAATAACCATTTGTATCACTTAAAGTGGTTGTATTAAGTCATCAAATATTTGCATGGACTTTATTTTTCAAAAAATCTTGATCAACTATTTTTAATAATAATCCTATCATCTAAGAATAGCCAGTAAAAATAAGACCTTGTAAAAGAAAAACAAAAGCCAGGTTATTCTCCACACGGAAAAAACCTAAAAGTTTGAGAGTCTCTGTATTTGGTTTGTACATTGTCCTGTGTGACAAGCCTGCAGACTATGAGGTTAGTATTCCCACCATTCAGACTATCCCGATTGTTTCAGACTCTCTGGAATTGCATCAAAGAGCTTTAGATAATAATGCTAACAACTAAGGCAGCGTTTATTTATTTTATTTAAGGAGTCTCACTACATAGTAGTTACATGAAAAACCTGTTTCACAGAAATGATTTAAAAGGGTAACTCCAAAAAACTTTTAGTTTATGCTAAAAATGAAAGGTTTTGCACTTGTTGCCCGTCCCCTTTCCTTTGACACCATAGTATCAACCTAGAGGATTCAGATACAAAGTGTGGCCAAAGGACATGCCCCCCTTTCTCTGAAGAACTACTGTAGGCAATCAAGTCTGACACCAAACAAGACTTTGTACTATCTCTTCCCCAACCTCATTGCAGGATTGTTTTTATACACATACACACACACACACACACACACACACACACGTGTGTGTGTGTGTGTGTGTGTGTGTGTGTAATAATTCTTTGTCTCTGGACTTGGAAATCCCTTTTCATATAAGTATGACTAAGCTTATTTCTGTAGACAGTTGCTGCTGTCCATTGATAGCCATGAGGTTACCTCCCTCCCACCCCAACTCAGAACCTAGGCTAGATAGTATTAGCTTCCAGTCATTTCACCTAAACACAATTATTATATAGTCGACATTAAATGCTATGAAACGCAAACAACCCAATTGAAAAATGGGCAGAGGACCTGAAAAGACATTTCTCCAAAGAGGACATACAAATGGCAAATCGACATATGAAAAAATGCTCAACATCACTAATCATCAGAGAAATGCAAATGAAAGCCACAATGAGATATCACCTCACCCCAGTCAGAATGGCTATCATCAACGAGACAAATAGTAACAAGTGTTGGAGAGGCTGTGGAGAAAAAGGAACCCTCATACACTGTTGGTGGGAATGTAGACTGGTGCAGCCGTTATGGAAGGCAGTGTGGAGGATCCTCAAAAAATTACGAATAGAATTACCATATGACCCAGCAATCCCTCTCCTGGGTATCTACCCAAAAATTCTGAAAACATTTATACATAAAGACATGTGTGCTCCAATGTCCATTGCAGCTTTGTTTACGGTGGCCAAGACATGGAAACAACCAAAATGTCCTTCGATAGATGGATGGATAAAGAAGTTGTGGTAATATACACAATGGAATACTATTCGGTGGTAAGAAAAGGTGATATAGGAACACTTGTGACAACATGGATGGATCTTCAGAGTGTAATGCTGAGCGAAATAAGTCAGACAGAAAAAGCAGAGAACCATGTGATTTCACTGATATGTGGTATATAAACCAAAAGCAACAAAAGGACAAGACAAGCAAATGAGAAACAAAAACTCATAGACACAGACAATAGTTTAGTGATTACCAGAGGGTAAGGGGGGTGGGGGGTGGGAGATGAGGGTAAGGGGGATCAAATATATGGTGATGGAAGGAGAACTGACTCTGGGTGGTGAACACACAATGTGATTTATAGATGATGTAATACAGAATTATACACCTGAAATCTATGTAACTTTACTAACAATTGTCACCCCAATAAACTTTAGTTTAAAAAAAAAAATGGTATGACACGGGCTTGGCATAAGTTACTTTGTTTTGATTAGTCCATGTTGCAGCTTTTGCCATAAACTTTGCAAACTGAGGTGCAAAAAGTCAATGCCAAGTTTAAAATCAGCACAGTGTGGAGATTCAATGTGCTGGCATTGGAGACAGACTGCATCACAACAACCCTACAATGAAATGAGATAATGCATGGAAAATATTTCGGTTTTAAAACTCTCCAGCTTTTCAGCCACTCCCACCTATTCCATTTCAAAAGCAACAGATACCTCTTGTGTGCCAATATCCCACCTCACCCCCCAATTCTTAATACTCCCTTGCATTGCATATGTGTGTGTGTATCCATAGCAATCTATTGCCAAAGTGCAAATAGTAAAATAAATTCCCTGTATTTAAGACTTCATTTTCTTCTGTCTTCTCTTCATGATACAGATTGTCTCATTTTACAGAGGTAATTGTAATCCTTTTATTTAGTGACCCCCCCAAAAAACCTTAATTGGTTATCAATATATGTCATTTTTAACCTATCCACTCCACATTCTAATCTTTATTCGATTAGTTTACTTTTTAAGATTTATCACATTTACTCCCTACCTCAACCTTCAAAGGATTAATTTATCTAGATCATCAGATATAATCCACAAGAACATGTTTTCCTTTATTACGGCCTCTTTACTCAGATAAATATTTCACCAGTAGTACAACAGAATAGTAGTTAAAATCCCATTACATCTATCACAAATGAGCAGTAGGGAAACCAGTGAATAAAATCCATGACCTAGTGTGACTCAAAACAATCTCAATGATAGATAGTTCAGTACATAAAAACAAAATAAAAATAGAAAAATGATCATCAATGAAAAAATTTGAAACTTAATAAAAGACATCCCGTGGCTGTTAAGCAGTCATTGCTCCTGCATGATGGCCACATTTTTCTAGACCTAACCAAAACTCCCATATGAACAATTTCTATATCGCCAATAGTCCTTTGTAATTTTTCATAAATATTTAACAATCAAATTGTAAATGACAATTGCAATCTAGTAACAGGACAAAATTTGACTACCCCGAATATATATCCATATATGTATATGTACAGAATTACCCTTTAGAAAATTGCGTGTAGCTATCCAGCACATACTCACCCTGGCATAGATAGTAGACTGTTCCAAGGGTACTGCCCCGGGGATTGTATCAATCAGAGACCTGAACATATAACAGATGGCACACACAAATTAGGATCATTTAAAAGGACTTATTTGCAAAAGGGCTATTTACAAAGGTGTTGGCAAGAGGGTAGGAGAACCATGTGATAGGACAGTAACCCAGGGATAGTAACAATGAGCTCTTATTACTTCTAGGCCTGTAGGGACTAGAACTATGAAGGTGAGAGTTGTATATTAAAGGCCACCTTGAACAGAGCCTGGTCATAGTCAGCCTGAGCTGACATTTCAGAGAACAAATAGCCTGACCTCCTCTCCCAGTTCCCATTAGCTGAACCCAATGGAAATTCAGAACTCATGGGGATCTTGTCAATATGGTCCATACATGTCAGCTTCCTGGGGCACAGAACAGGTTGAAGAAGGGTGGAGAGTGGAGCTAGAGGGGAAAATAAAAGATACCTAGCACTGCTCAGCTCTTTTGCACCTCAGTATCCTCTCTTGTCCTTCATCTGAATGAAAATTTCATGTCTCCACTAAAGGGGTTGCACAAAGTCACACAAGTTACCGCATCATTGCAAGGCGATGTCATTTTGATTATAAAACAACTATAATGTCAGCCACTACTGATATTCACTAATATCAGTAAAAGGAACATAAAGCATAGTGCTACATTTTTCTCCTCTGTAACTCTTCATGGGATTAAATTGGTAACCCTAGCTGCCTTTCCTCTCCTATTCCGTGCCCCCTTTACCCTCTGCCAGCACCTGGATGGATGAGGTTCTTTACCTTATTGAGTATAATAAATCTTTATTCCTGAAGGATCTGAGTTCTATCATCTTTCCTTTACTGAGTTGTTGCAATTTACATTGAAGAGGACAGTTGGTCAAGGGATTAACAAGAGGCACCACTTCTAGTTACTCCCTTGCCCAACTGTGAAGCCTCTGGATTCCGAACATAATCCTCTTTGTCTCATTGTGTAGCAACAACCCAATTTCCCCTTAAAATTAGAATCAATTACCTAGTCCAATACATTGACTCCCTTCTTTGTCTATTGGTTTAATGGCATGAGGAGCTTAAAAAAGTTCATGAAATGGTCTCAGCTTCCCATCCATCAGACCCATGACTTTGTTTCCTGGTGGAAGTACCCTTCCCTTGCACACTACGATCTCCAAACACACCAAACCCAAGACTGAGGGAATGGAAGCAAAATTTTTTCAAGTATATTATGTGATAGTAGGAAGAACCACTTAGTTCCTGGCTATGGGAGAAATTGCACCATTTATTGGCCACGGTTTAAAGTGTATATAACATCCTTAGGACAGCATCCTAAACTTGTCAGTTGTTTTCTCCTATTTGACAATAACAAACGAATCTTCAGCAAACTACATAAGGCACATAATAAAACCACTGAATTCTGTGAGTGTGTACCCATTGCTATAAGATGTATCCCCTGATTAGAGTTAATATTATCTGAGATATCACGTCAATCAATTAAAGCATCCTATAAGTCCATGAACAGTGGTACTGGCACAATCTTTCCAGGCAGAGAAGGGAAATCCATATCCAGAATATGTGTCCATCCCATTAGGACAAATCATTGCCTCCTCCATAAGAAGAGAGATCCAGTATAATCATTCTGACACCATATAGCCTACTGGTTCATTGGAAATTATACCGTAGTAGGGACTCAACATTAGCCTCTGCTGTGAGCAGGTTGGACACTCAGAAGTGGGGGTAGCCAAGTCAGCTCTGGCGATGGAAATACCATACTGTTGAACCCATGCATAACCACTATCCCATCCACCATGTACACTTTGTACATGGGCTGATTTAATAATTATTAGGGTGACTGGAGAAAAAACTTGACTAAAAGAGCAGGTCATTTTGCCCATCTGATTATTGAGAGTCTTTTCCGAAATGGATGCCCTCTGGTCATCAGTATTTGCATAGCTAAGAATTTCTTCACATGCTTAGCTCATTCAGAGGTCTATCCAAATACTTCCCCCACAACGTGAATTCCTTGTCACTGATTTCCCAGTTCTGATCTTTCCAAATCCCTTACCTACCTGTTAGAATTTGCTCATGAATTTATGTACATCCATACTTCAGGCCATCTCTCCTTCCACTGTTGTGTAAAGTGAGGTATACTGTAGAATATTCTGCCCACTGGCAGGATTCCCCTTCACTAGTGACTTTTACAAATATTCCAAGTGGTATTCACATACCATGCAGATCCATCAGTAAATTAGGCTCATGTTTTTTGTGCTCATTAGCTACTCATAAGTAACTCCTAATAAGGTAATAGGTGCGTTTAAGGGAGAAGTGATAAAGCAATATAACCAGATACGATGAACATCTGAGATATCTGCTCATAATTTTTAATAGACTTTATTTGTAAATCAGTTTTATGTCCACAGCAAAATTGAGGAGAAAGAAGAAAAAATTCACATATACTCCTTTTCCCTACGCACACACACTCTTCCCTACTATCAACATCCAGTACTAGAGGGGTACATTTGTTACAATGATGAACCTACATTGACACATTTTTATCACCCATGGTTTATATTGCAATACACTGGTGGTGGTGTACAGTCTGTGGGTTTGGACAAATGTATCCACCATTATGTTATACAGACTAGATTCACTGCTCTAAAAATCCTCTGTGCTCTGCCTATTTATTCTTCCCTCCTAATCCCTGGAAACCACTGATATTTCACTGTCTCCATAGTTTTGTATTTTCCAGAATGCCATGTAATTGGAATCATATAGTATGTAGATTTTTCAGATTGGCTTCTTTCACTTAGTAATATGCATTTAATGTTCCTCCATGTCTTTTTATGGTTTGAGAGTTCATTTATTTTAGCACTGAATAATATTCAATTGTCTGATGTACCATAGTTTATTTATCCATTCACCTACTGAAGGACATCGTAGTTGATTCCAAGTTTTGGCGATTATGAATAGAGCCGCTATAAACATCCATGTACAAGGTTTTGTGTGGACATAAGTTTTCTGTTCATTTGGTTAAATATCAAGGAAGATGATGATTGTGTCATCTGCTCATAATTTTTGCATTTCCTTCCAGATCTCTTTAGACGAGGTATATACCACTTCCATTCGATAATACAATGCTGTTGTGCACATGCATATTCATGGTTGTGTGAATCAGATAATACTAGTTCATGATGAACAAGAAGTCTCGTCTAGGGCCCATTCTTAAGCCAGGAGCTGCTTTTAAAATGGAGAACACAGCAGTTCATGAGCTTTATCCTAGACCAAAGTGTTCTGTGCCACTATCTTCCCACTGGGGTTTGCCAGAGGCTCCATATAACACCTGTTTCTGCCAAAGGAATTTCCCATACCTTTGGCACCTCTGACTCATACAGCCTTTGTAGTGAAGCATGTTGCACTGCAGCCTGGAACTCATGGAGACCCATTCTTTTCTAGAACCCACTAAAAATTAGAAGATTTACAGATTACCAAGGGCTCTGTCAGAGCATCACAAATGTGTTTGATGTTGCCTCCCAAATCCAAGAAGGACCACAAAGCATTATGCCTATTATTTTGTGTGTGCAATGGGTGGTAAAAGGTAAAGCAATATGTCTCTCATTTTGGAAGGAACTATCCCAATATATCCAAGATCACTGGACTCCTAGAAGCTTCACTAATATGAACTATTGCATAGTTTATCTCCTACTCTCTGGCATTCATATGTCTCTACGGCAGTGCTACTCAAAGTATGGTCCATGGACTTGTGTCAGCTCCTAAACTGTTTGCCATTGGTCTGCAACGAAATAAATATGGAAATTGACAGAAATGTTTAAAAAGTTATTTGACATATTTGTAACATCCAATCCCATAAATATTTTCTAGCAATTTGTTTGTTATAATTTACAAAAGTGTCAATCTTTGATGAAATGAAAATAATTAAATTATTTAAAACTTTATAAAAATTAGAAATTACAAACTAAATGATCCTTCACCAGTGAAGTTTATTTAAAGCTTTATAAACATTGGAAATTTAAAAAGCAAATGATCGTTCACCAGTAAAGGATCTGATCTAGGGTGTTTGCTATTTCCTACACAGTGGGTCAATTAGCATATCATCAATCTAATGGGCCAAAATGATAAACTGTGAGATATCAAGATGATCAAAGTCCAAGAAACATGGTAATATGAGGGGTTCCCCATGATCTCTCTCCTTGAAGTTACAACAAGTTGAACAGCTATAATTCAACAAAAAAGTAATCCCTGCACAACATGTGAGAAATCAGCACATTGAAATAACTGAAGGTGGGTGAATCAGGGTGAACAGAGGTGGAGGGAAAGGAGAGAACAGAGATTGGTGCGCGGTCGCAGCATGGAGCTCACTGCAGGTCCCAGGAGAGGGAAGAACACAGGCTGCAGGTGCACTCTCAGTGGCCCAACCTTGAGTGATCAGCATGTAATATGGGTGAACACAGCGATCAGGGCAGAGATCTCGGAGCAAAGACCAGGTATAAAAGTTTGACAGTTGTGACCTAGCAGCCCTCACTGCCAGGCAGAAAAACAAGTCACGGAGCCAGGCCAACTCTGCCCATCCTCCCAGAGCTTGCCTCCCTGCACCTGTCCTGGGCTAGCAGCAGGACTTAGAAGAAACTGTGGCTGAGTCAGTTGGGTTAAAGAGTAGAATACCTACCACCCTGAGAACTGAAGAGACAGTTCCTGAGTGACAGACACACAGTGTAGCTAATCTAGTGAGAAGGGAGGAGACATAGGGGTGAGGCCTCTGGTCTGGCAGTCACCATTACTAGAAGGAGGACAAAAACATAAATACAACAGCTGCCTCTCCCTGCCCTCCCCCCACACCTTTCCCCGCTGATCCCAGGGTTACTGAGGCTCACTGCTCTGGATCTGGCTGCAGGGGCAGCACTGGGATTCCAGGGGCTCAGAACCCCATCACACACCACATCTTCCCTTGGGGGTGGTGCCCTGAGACCCAGGCAACCTGGTCACAAAGGAGAAACCCACCTCCCCAGGGAATCTTTCACCGGGAGAAGCAGGAACAGAGCAAGAGAAAATAAAATGCCCCAGGGCTAGTTACTGGAAAACAAAGGAAAGACATCTTCATATCTATGTGCTGCAGAATTCATTCCCATAGATGCCTAGGAAGAGAAATACTCCACCAAATACTATGAGACACCAAAGTAATAAGGCAGCTCAAAAAGAAAAAGAAAAAAAAATCTGAAAATAAATGTAAAAACATATAAATATATGACTTAAATGGCAGAGAATTAAAGATTGTGGTTCTGAAAAAAAATTCAATGAGATGCAAGAAAACTCAGATAAGCAGTTAAATGAACTCAGAAATAAAATCAATGAACAAAATGAATATTTTATCAAAGAGATTGAAATTTTTAGAAAACAGCCAAATAGAAATTATGGAGCTGAAGAACTCAATAAAAGAGTTGAAGAATGAAATAGCCAGCTTAGAAAATAGAGCTGACCAGATGGAGGAAAGAATCAGTGATATCAAAGACAGAAATCTGGAAATGACACAGATGGAAGAAGAGAGAGATTTGAGAGTTAAAAGAAATGAAAGAACTCTACAAGAACTTTCTGACTCCATTAGAAAGAGCAACATAGAATAATGGGCATACCAGAAGGAGAAGAAAGGGAGAAGTGCACAGAGAGCCTATTCAAGCAAATAGTCGATGAGAACTTCCCCATCCTATGGAAAGAACTGAATCCTCTAATTCAAGAAGCAAACAGAACACCTAATTATCTCAATCCTAAATGGCCTTCTCCAAGGCACATTATATTGAAACTGTCAGAAGTTAATGACAAATAAAGAATTTTCAGGGCAGCCAAAATAAAAATTTTTTTTTTCATTTATTTTTCTGAAATTTCATTGTTAGTATATAGGAATGCAGTGAATTTTTGTACATTGATTTTGTATCCTGCAACTCTACTTACTGTATTTGTTTGTTTCTAATAGGTGTGTGTGTGTGTGTGTGTGTGTGGAGTCTTTAGGGTTTCCTATATAAAGAGCCATGTCATCTGCAAAAAGTGGTAATTTGACTTCTTCATTCCCAATTTGGATGCCTCTTATTTCTTTCTCTTGCCTGATTGCTCTGGCAAGGACTTCCAACACTCTATTAAATAACAGTGGCAATAGAGGCGTCAGATTTCAGTTTTTCACCATTAAGTATGATATTAGCTGGCAGTTTGCTTATATGGTCTTTATTGTGTTGAGATACTTTCTGTCTATACCAATTTTATTAAGTGTTTCAATTATAAATGGATGTTGTGTCTTGTCAGTAGCTTTTTCTGCCTCTCTTGATATGATTTTTATCATTTATTTTGTTTATGTGGTATAGCACAGTGATCTATTTGCATATGTTGAACCATTCTTGTGCCCCTGGGACGAACCCCACCTGATCATGATGTATAATCGTTTAATGTATTGTTGTGTTCAATTTGCTAGTGTTTCATTTAGGATTTTTGCATCTGTATTCATCAGAGATATTGGTCTGTAATTTTTTTTTTTCTGTGTTATCCTTACCAGTTTTTGGTATCAGGGTAATGTTGGCCTCATAAAATCAGTTAGGAAGTATTGCCTGTTCTTCAATTTTTTGGAAAAGTTTGAGAAGGACAGGTCTTGGTATTAAATTTTCTTTGAATGTTTGGCAGAATTCACTAGTGAAGCCATTTGGTCCTGAACTTTTGCTTCCGGGGAGGTTTTGGATAATTGTTTCAATTTTCTTACTGTTGATCAGTCTGTTTATATTTTCCACTTCATGATTGAATCTAGGAAGGTTATATATTTCTAACAACATGAAAATGTGTTACATATACACAACGGAATATTACTCGGCCATAAGAAAAGATGAAATACTGCCATTTGTGAAAACATGGATGAATCTTGAGATTATCATGCTAAGTGAAATAAGTGAGACAGAAAAAGTCAAGAACTATATGATTTCACTTATATGTTGGATATAAAACTGAAAGCAACAAAAGAACAAGACAAACAAATAAACAAAAACTCATAGACACAGACAACAGTTTAGTGGCTACCAGAGTATAAAGGAGGAGGGGGTGGTAGATGAGGGTAAAAGAGATCAAATATATGGTGATGGAAGGAGAACTGACTGGGTGGTGAACACACAATGCAATATATAAATGACGTATTATGGAAATGTACACTGGAAACCTATATCATTTTACTGACCAATGTCACCCCAATAGATTTAGTAATTTTTTTAAAAAGATCACAGTCCCTCTGGGCTATATTATGACTGAAAGCAGTAGCATTCACAATCCGGGTTATGATACAATAAATAATATGCCATTGTCCATGCCGTGTAAATGTAAACTATTTTTGATATTCCTTACTGATTAGAAGGTAAAGGAAACCATTTTATAGGTTAGTAGCTGCCTACTAGATTCCAGGGTCTGGGTGGATTTGTTCCAGTAAATATACTACATTGGAAACCTCAGCTGCAATTGACATTACCTCCTGAGTATTTGCAATAATGTACTGTCATTTTGCATGATCCATCTGGCTTTTGCACCAGCCAAACAAGCTTGATAAATGGAAGTATTATAGGAGTCATTTTCCCTGCATCTCTAAAGTCTCTGATGGTAGCGCTAATATCTGCAAATTCTCCAAGGGCTTTGGTTTGTTATCTTGGAAGAGGACCCCACTTCACTTTTATACCATAATATCCCTCCATGAGGCTATTTTTCTACCATAATAGCCCTCTCACTTGACATATTATCACTTCACAACTCAATCAATTCTATAAAGCATTTAAATTTAACTCCATGAGACAAGGAGCCATTGTAAAATTCTGCCAGCTACTTAATATATCTATTCCCGTTATATACTCTGCAACCAGGGAAATAACACAACAGGTGTACATGCCAAATGGATGCATTTTGACATGGATGTGGGCCAAGACTCCATCTCTCACCTGATTTCACTAAGTCCCTACTTTGACCAGTAGACTACAGTGGCATTTTTGTCTCTATGCATCAGCCTAAATTCCAGGTAAATAGCTATTAATCCCCAGGTCAAGGTATTTTCCTTTCCCCAGTGCACAGTCACTTGAATTAATGACTGCAGGTCTCACTGGAGATGGATTGAAGAGGGGTCATGGTGTACCCCTGTGGCCACATCACAGGATCCCTCCTCAAAAGTTCACAGTTTGCCCTTCAGATGAAGGGCTTTGATCCAACTGAAGTTGAGGATTTAGAGAAGAGGCCATGGGTCCCCACTACGGTGACTCAAGTGAGACTTCTAACTTGATTTGGCATTGTTCCACCTGTATTATCCACTAACAACTTAATAGTCTGCTAGTTTATTTAATTTCTAGGAACTCTGTGATCAATTGGCCATTGCCACAGTTTGCTTTAGGTCAAAATATTCTAATTATCATTACATTCCTTGGCTTATTAGGAAATTATGCACACTTTGTGTCAGACAGTAAAATACTGCTACTTGACCTCTACCATACCAGGATCTCATTCCCACTGACATCAGGGAATCCAATCTATCACAACAACCTGTTGTTATCTCTGACTTACAGATTTCAGCTTCTACGGAGTTCAGAAGATTACATATAATGAATCCATCCCAATATTCCCATTTCTCTGGGTCTTTGGCCTCTTTCCTCTAAGTGCAGTGGTTCTCAAACATCAATGTTCATCATAATCACCTGGATGTTTTGTTAAAACACATTGGATCCTATGCCAAGAGATTCTGAGTAAGTAATTCTGGGGTTGTGGGGACAGAGTCCCACAGAGCAGTTTCCAGGCTCTCAGCCTCATGTGGAAAGGTGCTGGCTTGGTTATTAGATTACCATCAGCTAGAATCAGATGGTCATCAGCTGTTACCAGTTAGCCATTAGCCACTAATATAACTGCCATGGCTACACTAGTGGGTTGGGGGTTTGGTTGGCAGAGAAGCAAATGGAAGATTGCGCATCGTGTGGCTCCTGCTTCCTGTGTCTCCAACCCAGCCACTAGCGAGCATATAGTGGTATGACTCCCCTATCTATGGCTCCATTGGAGTTCCTTTTCGACTCTAGGGACAGAGCCAGGAGTGCAGTTTCCAGGCTCTCGCTCTCACATGGAAAGGTGCTCACTCGGGTAGTAAATGGCCATCAACTGTGATTGGATGGCCATCAGCTGTGGTTAGTTGGCCGTCAGCTGTAACCAGTGAGCCATTGGCCACTAGTATAACTGCCGTGGCTATGCTGGCAGAAAAATGGGGGCTCACAAGAAAATGGTGGCTGAGCTAGAAAGTGCAGATGGTGGAGTGCAGGTTGCGGATTGCACAGAAGTGGACGGCAGGTTTCCGATCATGTGGCTCCTGCTTCCTGTGTCTCCAACTGTCGTGCGGGGAAGCCTGCGGGGTCTCTGCTCCCGCTCCCCATACAAGAACGCAGGACATGGTGAGGCCAAAAAGGAACACCCACGGAGCCATAGGTAGGGGAGTCATACCACTATATTCTCTCTGGCGGCACTATACTCTCACTGGAGGCTGGATCCACACTGTCCGCAAACCGCCATCCACACTTGCCAGCCCAGCCGCCATCTTCTTGCTAGCCCCCATTCTTCTCTCTCCTCCCCTCTCCTCCGTAGCCGCAGCAGTTATATTGGCGGCTAATTGGCTAACTGGCTACAGCTGACGGCCATCTACTACCCGAGCCAGCACTCCTCCACGTGAGGCCGAGAGCCTGTAAACTACTTTCTGGGGCTCTGTCCCCACACCAACCCAGCCACCAGCGAGACTATAATGGTATGACTCCGTGGGTGTTCCTTTTTGGACTCACTGTGTCCTGCATTCTTATGTGGGGAGAGGGACCAGAGACCCCACCTGACAACACCCCGCATGACAAATGGCACTGGGAGCAGGGTACTGTGACAGTCAAAGTTCTCCGAAGGGCAGTGGAGCAGTTTGTGCATATGAACACCCAGTCTCAGAAAGACCAGGAGGAGCAGCTGCTGGAGAGCTGGACCCCCATGGAGGAGTGGAAAGACATAGAGGGTTCCTCAACCAGCATAGGCTGGAGAAAGCGAAGGTCGTTGCGGCCCTGTGGGCTGGGAAGTGCTTGCTGACACCCTCACCCCCAGGTTGGGGAGGACTTGGAGCCCTCGCACTGCAGAGAGGGCACACATTTGTGAGGCTAACGCACATCCCTGGCAAATGACTTTGGACTATGGGGAATGGATTCCATCCCTGATTTAATGGACCACTTGACTGTTTGCTTGGGAACATACTACCATGTAGTGGAGCTGGCGGATGTTTGCTTTTGTGTCTCAACCGGCTGTCGTGGACAATATGTGAGAACCCTGGCTGTGCCCAGGAAGTCTGGCTGTGCCCAGAAGGGTTGGTGGTGCCCTGAGAAACCCTGGCTGTGCCCAGAAAGACAGGTGGTACCCTGTAGCTGAATGGGAGCAGCCGTCTGATGTACCACAGCTTCTACTGGTGCGGGCCTTCATTTTCTGCTAGTGTAGCCACGGCAGTTATATTAGTGGCCAATGGCTCACTGGTTACAGCTGACGGCCAACTAGCCACAGCTGATGGCCATGCAATCACAGTTGATGGACATTTACTACCTGAGCCAGCACCTGTCTATGTGAGGGCGAGAGCCTGGAAACTGCACTCCTGGCTCTGTCCCCACATCGACCTCACCATATCCTGCGTTCTTGTGCGGGTTGCAGGACCAGAGACCCTGCATGACAGGGGTGGTCCCCCAAAATGTGCAATTCTAACAAATTCCCTGCTGCTGCTGCTGTAGGGACTAGTTTTTGAGAGCCACTGTTCCAGTATATGCCAGGAAAATACAAACATCTTTACCCCATTAAATGTAGCACATCCTTGAGTGCAGAATTCAATTAACCAATCTAGCACTGCTAATGCTACCCTCAGGTTTTTGAGCGAGCATATTATATGCTGAATCCTAAGTGAATACACCCACCTATTGCTTTGAGTCTTAAATTTAATCCACATGGGTTTAACATCCTTATAATTCATTCCCATACATGCCCTCCATACTCTTTTAGGGGCCTGAAAACAGTTATAGGTGGTGACTCACAAGATGAAATAATTCCAGTTTGTGAGGCAACCACTCTTAGTGCTACTACTGGAAGTGTTTTATGTAGAGAGATTGCCTCTGCTGGCAAGAGAGATTAAGGGATGCAATAAGCCTGAACTGACCTCACAGGGAGAGAGCCAGGGGAATCAATAATAGGGACTCACTCAGTTCCTACTCTGTGATCTCCTTCCAGGGCTCCATTTTGGCAAACCCAACTGGAAGCCAAAGAGCATGGGAGCCTATTGATGTAATCCTTATGGTTAAACTCACAGGGCAGAAAGCAAAGTGTGGAGAAGTATGGAGAATGGAGTTGGTGGGACAACTAAATATTGAGTACAGTGATCTATCTGTTGGTGATCGGTCTCCTATAAAAACTTGAGCCCTAATTGGCCTTCTCTCCAGTCTGTTCTCAAATCTTGTCCATCTTGTTGGCTAGGTCCTGAATCCCACTTGACATATCATAACTTCACAACTTGATTGATTATATAAAGTACTTCAACTGCCTAGTTGTCTAATGGATTTTTCTTGGCATGGTAGTCATTAGTGCTATATAATAGATATTTATGGTTCTCCCAAGCACATGATACAATTTCACTTGTCTACCTCCTTGAAATGCAGTCACTATGTCTGCATACTAACACAGATGATCCCTTTAATTCCAGGTGTATTGAAAAAGTTTCCATAAACAAAAATTAAGAATGCTCTTAGTTTTTATGTATAGAAAAATCATTTTAATGTCTACTTTGAATGCTTTATTGTCAAAAAGGCATATGTATAAATTAGGATTTAGAAAGAGCTAAGACAAATTGATGGTGGCAATAGGGAATGGGAAAATTTGAGCCTCTCAAGTTTGCCAAAAGGAAACTGGACAAATTAGGAGCATTTAAAACTTCGGAGCTGGGAGATTGAAACTGGAGAACTGAAAACTCTAAGTTGAAAAAAAAACCTGCAACATTAACAGGAAAAAGTGAAAATATTACGGTCCTGTATATACAATTCAGTGTTTTGTTTATGGATAAATACACTTCTGATAAAAGCAGAAAGTTATGCATGGGAATGATAATCACCAGCTTCAGGATATGACTACTTCTGAGGGTTAGGAGGGAAAATTGGTTGTGGAGTATTAGCCCAGAGTATGAGTGTACTTATAATGGTTTATTTCTTAACCTGGGTGGTGGTACAGGGGTATGTATGTGTTGTTCTCCTTACCTATTTATATATCTAACATATTAATAACAATACAAGGAAACTGAAAGCATGGAAACCCCTTTATTTTATTATCCATTCAAATAATTATAAGTCTTTATGAACCATTGAACAAAATTTCTGATATTTTGCTGATTAGCAAAGTAAACTATTTCCACTATTGATGCTTGGGTAAAGCTGTTGGAGAAATCAAAATCCAGTCATGTTGGACTTTTGTTTTCAATTATAACTACAACTATTTTTCATTTTGTGCATGACACACTGTACTATCAACTAGTCAACTCATATTTATAGATATTTATAAAACATTCATATGAAATTAACTTTGATATGACTGGATCATGGGTAATTGTGACAAAAATCCATATCAGCAATAAAAAATGCTAAAACAGTCATACCAAATATGTCTTCCAGGACAGTCTTTATTCATCATTAACTTAGCCTTATGTCAAACATTTTATTTAAGGAAATGTTTTTTTTCAAAATGTGATACTCAGATTACAAGTATCAGAATCACATAGGTGCTTGTTAAAATAGATTTTGGAGCCTCATGCTAGACTTCCTAAATCAGACTTTCTAGGCGTAGACCTGAGATTCTTTATTTTGAACAAAGTTTTAAGCCAAAATTTGAACAATGACTTCTAACTAAGAAGTAGCTTATGTAATAAAGAGAAACTCAGGGGTAATGTTTGCTATATTTTGGGGTATTTACATGAGGGTCAGTAAAACCTTAATAAAATTGAACTTGACTAGATAGAACATTCATTCAACTCCCATTTATAGAGAGCCTACTATGTGTCAGACACTGGTAGGAACTAGAGATAGAGTGGTTATTATGACATGGTCCTAGTGGAGATAGACATGCAATTTGGTCATTAAAATAAATCATGATTAGTGAATTTATAGTGATAGGCACAAAAGAGGGACACCTAACCCAAACTGGGGAAGTCAACAGGGTCTTTTGCAAGTGGTGACACCTGAGCTGAATCTTCAAGAATAGGTAGAAGGTGACTCTGTGGAGGGAGAGATGTTTGAGCTCTATGCATTCCAAACCAAATTGATGGATGGAACAGAATGGGGAATGTTTGACTTGTAGAAGAGTGACGCTGAAAGGCTTACGAATTCTAGACAATTTTCCTCCCACTTTGCTGTCTGACCTTTCCTTCTTTGAAGCTGCTACCTTTTGCTCACACTTTTCCTACTGTCTGATGTTCTAGGATGTAGTGCTCTATATATGTCAATGATGTCCATTTCATCTAATGTGTCATTTAGGGCTGCTATTTCATTATTTTCTATTTGGATGCTCTATCCATAGCTGTCAATGATGTATTTAGGTCCCCTACTAAAATTGTGTTTTGATCAATTTCTCCCTTTAGTTCTGTTAGTAGTTACTTGGTATATTTTGGTGCTCCCTGATTGGGAGCATAAATATTGATGACTGCTATGTCTTCTTGTTTTATAGTCCCCTTTATCATTATGAAATGTCCATCTTTGTGTCTTGTTGCCTTTTTCATCCTGAAGTCTCTTTCATCTGATATCAGTATGACTATACATATCTGATTGTCTCTAAATACCATTTGCTTGGAGTGTCAGTTTCCACCCATTCACTTGGAGTCTATATTTGTCCTCGTAGCTGAGATGTGTTTCTTGGAGGCAGCATATGGTTGGGTTTAGTTTTTTGATGCAATCTGCTACTCTGTGCCTTTTTGTTGGTGAGTTCAGTGCATTCACATTTAGGGTGTTACTGATATATGAGAATATCTTATCATTCTATCTGTGGTTTTCTGATAGGACTACGTCTCCATTGTTTGTTTCCCTTCTTGTTGTTGTCTATTATTTCAGTGTGGTGGTATTCTATGATTTTCACCTCTGTTTCTTCTTTTATTATGTTATGTATTTCAGTTCTGGATTTTTTTGAGTGGTTACCATTAACTTTGTGTAAAAAAAGTTTCATATATAGAGTATTCCATTATCTTCAGCATGCTTACTTTCTCCATTCCCTTATGCCGGTTCAGACCTTTACTCTCCCCTCTTTTATGTTTTGTTGTCATAAATCATCCCTGTTTATGATGTGAGTTGACTTCTGCACTGCAGTAGCAAGTGATCCTTTTCCTATTTTTTTTAAGTATTTATTTTTCTTCTTTACCCTGTACGTTATATTTAAGTATATGGTGTCTTATTTGATGTAGGGGTTGCCATTTCCTGCTTCTGTCTTTCTGTTCATAATATTACTCATGGTTTTGTATTCTTTTGCTTTTTTGTTTCAGGTAGAATAGGCTTCTTCAGTATTTCTTGTAGTGCAGGTCGTGCGTTAGAAAATTCACCCAGCTTCTGTATATCTGGAAAGGTCTTTATTCCTCCTTCATATCTAAAGGATATATTTGCTGGATATATTATTCTTGGCTTATAATTTCTCTCTTTCAATGTTTTGAATATTTGGTTCCACTCCCTCCTGGCTTGTAGAGTTTCTGCTGAACAATCTGATGATAATCTAATGGGCTTTCCTTTGTAGGTTACCGTCATCTTTTCCCTGGCTGCCTTGAGGATTCTTTCTTTGTCATTAATTTTTGACAGCGTCAATACAATGTGCCTTGGAGAAGGCCTGTTGGGATTAAGGTAATTAGGTATTCTATTTGCTTCTTGGATTCAAGGATCCAGATCTTTTCCACAAGTTGGGGAAGTTTTCATCGACTGTTTGTTTGAATATACTCTGTGTTCCCTTCTCCCTTTCTTCTCCTTCTGGTATGCCCATTATTCTTATATTGCTCTTTCTGCTGGAATCAGAAAGTTTGTAGAGATCTTTCATTTCTTTTAACTCTCAAGTCTTTCTCTTCTTCCATCTGTGTCATTTCCAGATTTCTATCTTCAATGTCACTGAGTCTTTCCTCCATCTGGTCAACTCTATTACATAAGCTGGCTATTTCATTCTTCATTTCTTTTATTGAGTTCTTAATCTCCAGAAATTCTATTTGGTTATTTTTCTTAAATTTCAATACCTTTGGTAAAATGTTCATTTTGTTCTTCGATTGTGTTTCTGAGTTCATTAAACTGCCTGTCTGTGTTTTCTTGCATCCTGTTGAGTTTCTTCAGAACTGCAATCTTGAATTCTCTGTCATTTAAGTCACATATTTCCATGTCTCTTAGTTCATTTCCTGGAGACTTTTTCTTTCTCAGCTGTCTTGTTACCTTGGTCATTCTTGGCAATTAATGAATTATTATTTCTCTTCCTAGGCATCTACAGGAGTAGCTACTGCAACAGGTTGATATGAAGAGGTCTTTCTTTTGTTTTCCTGTAGATGTTGATGGAATGTTTTATTTTCTCTCTGACTGCAGCCTTTTATTCTCTCTCACATTGTAGTGTTATATTTTCTCTGCACTGTTTCAGCTTCTCACACAATGAAGGGATTCCCTGGAAGGCAAGCTTCTCCTCTGTGAACAGGTCACCTTAGTTAGAGGGCACCACCTCTGTGGGGGGATGTGGAGAGCTTCTGAAGTTCCAAAGCTCTTCCTGCACCAGATTCAGAGCCTGTGTGTTTCAGTGGCTCTCTTTACCCATGCAGGGATCCACCCAGATAGGTGGGGACAGGGGCAGTGTGGGTTGTGAGAAGTGGCCTAGAGCGATGGCGGGGACCACCACCACAGCCAGTCCTGCACCCAAGGCTCCCTCCCTTTCACCGGAACTAGTTGGGCTTCAAGTCCGTGGCTGCGGACCACAGTTCTCAGAACTCTAAATATTCTGTTCTTTTGATCTGACACTGCTACTGTTCAGCTCCTAGCACTGGGAGGGTGGGGGTGGGGTGAGCTCTGGGAGTGTGGGGAGGAGAGCGGCTAGTCTCAGTGCCTATGCCTTCTGTCTCCTGCTGGGCAGTGAGGGCTCAAACCACCGTTTTCACCCTTCTTCCCTCAGTCTTTGCTCCGAGGTCTCTGCTGTGAACGTTGGGCCCTGTCGTGTTATATGCTGATCCCTCAGGTGGGACTGTGGGCCATAAGCGGAGCACTAGCAGTCCAAATTCTTCCCTCTCCCATGGCTGTGGTAGCTCCAGAATGCAGGGAGCTCACAGCTCCAAACTCTGCTCTGTGGCGTCCTGCACCCATGTAGCCCGTGTTTCTGCACTTCCCGCTTCCCTCCTCCCCCGCTTGCCCAATTTGCTCACCTTTACATGATTTCAGTTGCGCATCTCTTAGTCTTGCCTGTCTGCTGTGCAGGGAATCCTTTGTGGAGTTATAGTTGTTTAATTCCTTGTAAATTCCAGGGGAGATTTCAAGAGGCTCACTGCATGCTGCCATTTCTATGACGTCATGTCCTATTTTAGACTTTTAATTTAATCTCCTCTATGCTATTTAATTCTTGTTTTATTTTACGTGTTGTACATTGGTGAGTTAAACATATCTCACTATAATTTTGTTTCCCTCAATTTCCTTTTCTGTTTAGTAGTTTCTAACTACTTTTGCTTCATATGTTTTAGCCTTTTAAAAATCTTTTTGTTCAAAGCATGTCTCTTGTAAGCAACATATTTTTATTTTATTTTATTTCTAATTCAGTGTGAGCTGTTATATGATTTGATGGATGAATCTAGGCCACTTACATTTCTTGTGATAATTATTATTTGTTTTGCTGCCACGTTAGATCAGTGTATGTATGTATGTATGTGTGTATGTATGTATGTATGGACATCTAATTGTGATTGTAGGCCTGGGGTCCCTGTTTCTTTGCTGACTGAGAGCTGGGGCAGTTCTTCACTCCCAGAGGATACCTGCATTACTTCTCATGCTTACCATGTGTTCTTCTTCTACAACAGGGAGTTGAGTCCCTCTCATGCTTTGAATCTTTCTGACATTCCCTTATGCCACATCTCTCTGAGTTCAGATAAAAAAATTCTGTGCATTTAAGGGCTCAAGTAATTACATTGGGTCTACTTGTTTAATTGAGGATAATCTCAGTATCTCAATGTTGGTGACATTAATTATATATGCAAATTCCTTTTTGCCATTTAATGTAATTCACTAATAAATTTCTGGGATTAGGATTGAGGGCAATTTGGGGGATATTCTATCTATTGCAATCTACATCTGGCCTACTAAAACTTATGTCCCTTCCAAACAAAAGATATGTTCATTTCATCCAAAGGTCCTCAATGTTCTCATCCCATTACAACATCAACTCCAAGCCCAAAAGACTCATAAATTTCATCAGCTCAATAATCCCAACTCTCATCATGTAAGTCAGGTGTGGATGAGGCTCTGGCTATAATCCATTAAGTTCAACTCTGGGCCCAGTTCCTCTCCATCTGTGGACATATGAAACTAAAGAAACAAATGATTTATTTCCAACATACACTTGTGGCACAGGCATATGATAGCAGATATAGGCATTCCATTTCCAAAAAAGGATATTGACTAGTAAAAAAGAATCACCACTCCAAAACAGTTTTGAAATCCAGCCATTCAAGCTTCCTTATGGTTCAATAACTAGGAATAATTTTCTGTGGCTTTCATCTTTGCCCTGGATGCTTTAAGCTCTTCTCTCTCTTGGCTCTGTCCTCTGAATCATCTTTCCTTTTTCATGAGAAGTAGCACATATTTGCAGCTGAGTAGTTGTAGGGGACAGAGCCCCAGAGAGCAGTTTCCAGGCCCTCGGCCTCACGTGGAAAGGTGCTGTCTCGGGTAGTAGATGGCCGTCAGCTGTGGCTAGTTGGCCGTCAGCTGTAACCCTTGAGCCATTGGCCACTAATATAACTGCCTCAGCTGCTCTGGGGAGCGGAGTCGAGGAGTCAGTCGGTTGGCAGAAAAGCGGACAGCAGGTCACACGTCCTGTGAATCCAGCCTCCAGTGAGACTATAGTATAGTATAGCATGACTCCCCTACCTATGGCTCCGTGGGTGTTCCTTTTTGGCCTAGCCACATCCTGCGTTCTTATGTGGGGAGCGGGAGCAGGGACCCCACAGGCCGCCCTGCATGACAGTAGTTTTATCAGCCTGCTTGCTGCCAGTAGCATTTTGGAGGTTCAGCAGCCTTCTTTTATTCTGTACTCTCTCTGTCCTTTACAATCCAAGCTAGCAGTGTGTCAGCTGATATAAAATTCCAAGAACTTTGTGGGTCTCCTGTGGATGTCATAAGGATGCAGCTCATTAGACAGAAGTTACCTCTACATCTTTTTGAGATGACCCCTTCTCTATTTTTGGCTTCTGCTGAGATGTCTAAAAGATAATAGCCTTAAAATTCCTAGAGGTTCCCTGATTTGTTAGAGGGGATCAGTCATACCCTTAATTTCTTCAAAGAGCATTTTGTCTGACTGAATACTCTGATTTTTTGCAGTGATTTGGGAAATTCTAGATAGACTGAGAATTTCCCAAATCATTAAGTCTTGGTTCCTTTTTGTTTCACAGTACTCCCCTTAATTTATTTCTCTTCTTGCATTTTACTATAAACATCAAGAAGAAACCAGAATGCACTTTCATCACTTTGCTTGGAAGTCTCCTCTAAATGACCAGAACTTTAATGTACAGATTCTGTTTTCCGCATAACTGCAGGGCATAATTCCACTAAACTGCCAGTGTACTACAAGGGTCCCCCTTCCTCTGACTTCTAAAAACATGTTCCTCACTTCTTGCTGAGCCTACACCAGTAGTATGTTCCAAGTTCAGATTTCATGGCAATGTAGGCTTCCTTTAATGTGGTTTAGGATTTCTCTCTAATTCTCCTCTCTTCCTTCTGAACCCTCACAAGCAGGATCCATATTTCTACTGAGAGTATGTTCAAGGCAATGTAAGTTTTGTTCTATCATACTGTGGGGGCAGAGCCCCAGAAAGTAGTTTCCAGGCTCTCGGCCTCACGTGGAAAGGTGCTGGCTCAGGTAGTAAATGGCCAACTGTGATTGCATGGCCATCAGCTGTGGCTAGTTGGCCGTCAGCTGTAACCAATGAGCCATTGGCCACTAATATAACTGCTGTGGCTACGCTAGCAAAGAGGAGAAGAGAGAAAGAATGGGGGCTAGCAAGAAGATGGCGGCTGGGCTGGCAAGCGTGGATGGCGGTGTCGTGCGGGATGGCCTGCGGGGTCTCTGCTCCCGCTCCCCATACAAGAACGCAGGATATGGTGAGGCCAAAAAGGAACACCCACGGAGCCATAGGTAGGGGAGTCATACCACTATATTCTCTCTGTCGGCACTATACTCTCAATGGAGGCTGGATCCACACTGTCCGCAAACCGCCATCCACACTCGCCAGCCCAGCCGCCATCTTCTTGCTAGGCCCCATTCTTTCTCTTCTCCTTCTCGTAGCCACAGCAGTTATATTGTGGCCAATGGCTCACTGGTTACAGCTGACGGCCAACTAGCCACAGCTGATGGCCATGCAATCACAGTTGATGGCCATTTACTACCTGAGCCAGCACCTGTCTATGTGAGGCCGAGAGCCTGGAAACTACTCTCTGGGGCTCCGCCCCCACAGCGGTTTGCGGACAGCGTGGATCCAGCCTCCAGTGAGAGTATAGTGCTGCCAGAGAGAATATAGTGGTATGACTCCCCTACCTATGGCTCCGTGGGTGTTCCTTTTTGGCCTCACCATATCCTGCGTTCTTGTGTGGGGAGCGGGAGCAGAGACCCCGCAGGCCTCCCTGCATGACGCCCTGCAGGACAAATGGCGCAGCGAGCAGGGTCTCCCGCATGACACATACTCCTCAAAATTCCTACAACCAGCACCTACGACACAACCTGAAACCCACTCACACCGTTCTGGGTATTTGTTATATAATTACTCCATTCCTGGTACCAAAATATGCATTATTTTTCCACTGCTGTCGCAACAAATTACCACAGACTTAACATCTTAAAAAAAACACCCACTTATTATCTCTTAGTTCTGTGGGTCAGAGGCCCAGGCACAACATGGTTCAGCTGAGTCTCCTGCTCAAGGCCTCACAAAACCTACATCAAGGTGTTGGGCAGAGCTGCATTAGTTACTGAAAGATCTGGAGAGAATGTGCTTCTGAGTTTATTAAGGTGTTGATCAAATACATCTCCTTGTATCTGGAGCACTAAGGTCCCCATTTCCTTTCTGTCTGTCAGCTGGGGCCAGTCTTTCCTTCTAGAAGCTGCTCGTATTCCTTCTTGTGCTTTCCATGTGCCTCCCTCCACCAACTGCATGTTGAGAGGTGATGCTTTCAATCTCTCTGACTTCTTCCTCTAACTCTGACTCCAGCCATAACCTTAATTACATCTGCACTGTGCCTTTTCTCATGCAACGTAATATAGTCACAGGTTCCTGGCATTAGTACATGGACATATTTGGGGGCCATTCTACTTACGTCAGTATTTTAAATAAGTTAACAGGAGAAAAAAATGGCTATTTACATCTAGGAGTTAATTTTAATATTTTGCCCAGAGGTTTTGGCTGTAATCAGTGGAAGAGGATAGGCTATAGTTGACTTTATCTTGGCTGGCACCACAAGCCCTAATCTTTGGTTTTTAATTAGTTAATTAATTAAAAAACGAAGTGTTTACTGAGTGCCTTCTATGCACTTGGCACTGTGAGATACTGGGGAAAAACATATAGAACGGTGTTCTTGACCTTAAAGAACTGGTAGTGTTTTCAGTAAAGAATAAAATCTCATTAAATTCTGAGATTCAAGAAACCTGAGCTATATTTTTAAAGAATAGTTTTTCTGTAAGTTATTTGACTCTGTCCTCCCATAACTGCAATTCATTAAGAGAATTTCATCAGAATAAGAATAATGCAGCTCTTGAAACATCAGCATATTCAGGAATAGCTAATTTTGTTTTCTGATTGACCATAAAAGGTTGTTTCAATTAGAAAAATAAATTATTTGAAAACTGCTGCTATAGAAACAGACTTATTTCAGCATTTCCGTAAGGTTATTGTGTGAGTTTGAGGGTGAAGGCTGGGAGAGAGAATGAGAGTTAAAAAGGAAGAGTGTACACATACACTCTATATGTTAGAAAGATGGAAAGAAAAGAATGAGAAATCAAATGAATACATGAGGAATTTTCCCAAGGCTGAGGTAGTGGCTTAAGTTGCAGAGTCAATGGTGTAAATGAGATAGTGCTGGTTATTTGGTTAATAGTTTACAAAAGGAATTAGCCATTTTATTTTCCATATTCTATGAAAAAACTGCTACTGTTTATAATGAGTGCTTCAGGAAGATTTCTTTGGTACTGAGCTCTTCAGTAATGAGTTCTTTGACATGACAAGAAAGTACTTGTTCACTGGTTAGGAACCCAATTTCTGGAGATAGATGGTCTTAGATTTGCATCCTGGTTCCAAACCATCTGTGTACATGCAGGAAAGTTACTTAACCTCTCTGTGCCTCAGTGTCCTGATCTATAAAATGGGAAGATTAATGATAGTACCTGCCTCATTAGGCTATTGTGAGGATCACATCAGTTTTTGTGTGTGTTTTTTCTTTCATGTAAAAGCTTAGAATAGTACCTGGCATAAAGTGAGCACTATGATAGTTATTATTATTACTGCAGCCAGCACTAATAACAATCAGGACGTTACGTATGATTACATTTTTTAATGCACAAGCTGTTGTAAAAACAGATTTATCTGGCTCTTAGGAGACAATGTATGGCCAGCAGGACCTATCTTCTACCTCAATCAAGACCTCTCGGAACTTTGAAGGTAATGTGAAGAAAACAAAGACTCTTGGCAAACAGAATGTTAAAATATCTTCTTGATTTCATAGTGTCTTCAATGTCTTAGGCTATGAGGCAAAATCTAGTTCAAGTGTGACTGATAGTGAAAGAGAGGCAAAAAGAAGGAAAGACATTTGTTTTCAACAAGCTCCACTAGAAGGTAAACTTTATGAAGGTACGGATTTTGTTTTGGTTTAGTTTGGTTATTGATGTATCACAAGCTCCTAGAAGAGTGCCTGGTACATAGTAGACAATCATTAAATATCTGTTGAATGAACAAATGTTATAAGCAGTTCCAAGTCCCCTCCTAGTTCCACCCCATCTCCAACATAATGCTAATCATACATATGACGTTGGGGTAGGGAGACAGTAGGAGGAACTCACGTGATCGAACATAATCAATTACTAAATTTCCCTCATCATCCCAAGAGATGTCAAATCCTATCTTATCCAGAGGCTTCCCTTTGTCCTTTGATATCCCAGATGGGCGCTGACCAGATATGTAGGTGTCCCAGGCCAGCTATTGAAAATCCTATATTTATCCACTTTTCGTAATATGTAACCTTTTTTATAGGTGGATGTGAATGGTGTTCTAAATTAAATAATTGTGAATTAAAGGGAAAAAGAAAATTCATCATGCAGATGTCTGTCCACTGAAAGCATCCAGGCCTTAAGTCCATTAATTTCTTTATTTTTCTAACACAGTGGTTTTTGAACTTTAATGTGGATCAGAATCTCCCAGAAAGCATGTTAAAACACTGTTGGTTTCACCCGCAGCATTACTGATTCAGTTGTTCTGAAGTGGGGCCCAACAATCCACATTTTTCACAAGTTCCAGGGTGATGCTGCCGAGGCTCATCTAGTGACCACACTTTGGAAGTCACTGATCTGACAAAAAAGTGAATGCCTACTATATTCCAGGAACTGTTCTGGTGTTGGAGATACAGTGGTAAACAAAAATAAGGTATGTGCCATCATGGAGATTATGGTATAATGTGGGAAGTAGAAACAATATAATAATATCAGGTGTGAAACGTGTAGGAAGAAAATAAAAGCAGGTTAAGGGGACAGAAAGTGAGGGGGTGCTTTTATAGACAGTGTAGTCAGGAAAGCTCTCTCTGCTGAGTGGCATTTAAATAGACTCTGAGTTAATGGGAAAGAATGAAATTCCTTAAATAACTCTAGAAAGAACATTGGTTTTCCTTTTGATTTTTAACATTGTATTTCATAAATGAGTTGCCATTTCAAAAAGAGAATTTTGTGACAACCCTTTAAAATCTGAGATAATTAGCCGTTGGATAGAATACTTAACATTTTATCTGTTCATAACAAAGAAAAGCACATTCCCCTCTGTTTTGAAGATACAAATTGTTCCCTGCATTTCTAAAAGGCTGTAATAATTGTCCTCACTGTGTACAAAAGAAGGGGCTCTAAAAGGGTCAGACATGACCTTCATTATAAAAGAAAACCAGGCTACTCAGGCACATCTTTAGTATTTTGAAGGCCAGAAAAACAACAGCCTTCCTCACATGGTTCTTCAGCATCCTTGACTAAGACAGACTCCAGGACCTCTCCTGAGGAAAGAATGGATGCTAGTCCAGTATACTACCCTGAAATGCAGTTTTCCTCTTGTCTCAGGATGGATGGCTATCCTTCTGTTTTTCCTTTTTGTGCCTCAGTTTTATCCCTTCTTTGAGTCAACCCTCAGTATGGATTCTCCATTGCATACTGTGCAGTTCACTGCCTCAATTCTTCTTCCTTAAAATAAACATAAGTAAACACATGAAATTTATGAAGTATGCCGTTAAAAAAATATTTCTGTACTTTGTAAGAGGCAATGGTGTAAAGTGAGCCAACTTTATAAACTTTGAGTCAGACCCAGTGGCATCCCACTTACGCCACTCTATTGTCCTTTACAAATTATTTTTTTTTCCATCTGAACTTATTTCTTAATTTCTGAAATGAGGGTGAAGGGCTACAAGACATTCTTTAAAATTATAACTTTCCTTTTGGGTAAGAAGTTCCATGTGTTTACTCATCCTCCAATGTGTTGTGCTTTGCTTCTGGATTTAACCTTCTGTATGTAGGAATAACTCACATCGACACCTGGACAAGGTAAAAGGGTGGCATTCTGAATGATTTTTTTCCTACCACAGACCTTCACTCAATTACTTTTCATTTGGATAACAATAGGGAACTTTGCTGGATTATCTGATATAAGTGCTGTTCCCTGAGTCTCCCCTCCTGACATCCTGAATGCTTCTCCTTCCACCATTTCTTCTTAGCATTGACCTATGGGATCTTCTTTTCTTGCCCTCGGCAACAGTATTTACACACACACACACACACACACACACACAGTTTTTGCTCAGTTGGACTCCAGCTTTCTCTAGGTTTGTTTTACGTATCCAGTTATTGAGCTATGTATTCTTTTGCTCATTATGTCTTACAAATATTAAAAAATTGTCATCTTAGTTATTTAAGCTAAGCAGTTTTCTGCTTAACTTACCAACTGGTTCCTTATTTTTCTGACTGATACTTTAGGATACAACCACCTGGAGTATTGAGAGCTATAACAAGCAGTGTTTCTTAACTATGTTCATATCAACAGCAAATCCTGCTTCAAAATGTAATCACGTGCAAGAGGAAATCAGTTCTGCCTCTTACGTAGCTATGTTAACATAAAGAAAAATGTGTTTTAAAAGCAACAAGTAATGAATGGTACTTGTTGGAACCAATTACTAGCTGCAATTGACTGAGGTTTAGAATCATAATTTTTCTTTCTGGAAATTTATCATATCAGTTCCCTCGATGAAAAGAAGTGACACTGTTTAACCATTTTTAAAGAAAAAAAAATGCTTTAAAATTTCTCCTTAATTCTCTGAATTTCAGGTTGTTGTTTGCTTTTTTTTGTTGTTGTTGTTGTTTTGGGGGTTTTTTGCCTTGCCTTTGTAATCACACATTTATCTAAATTCTCTCAGCTCCAAGATTCTGTGCAGTTTGACAGTCATTTGGGCAAGTGAGACACTACAGGAAGATTCTGTTGAAATGACAAGAGCGGTTCTCAAGGAGAGTTTGCCTAATTAGACAATAACCTTGTTGTGTACCAAATATGCCGGCATCAGGAAATACAGGAGGAGATTTAAAAATTTGCATTCCTCCATATCTAGCTGTTAACACTATGCTAGGGAGACATACACATAGCTACAATCAATTTAGAGACACAAAATGGGTGGCAAATGCATCTTAAAATAACACCTGGGGAACCAATGAATATAAAGGAAAGAAAGACCTTAGTCACGGAAGGTATTCTGGAGCCTCTGAAGGTGCCTGATGCCAGCTTTACAGCATCCTTGGATCAAGCTCCTGTTTCTGAGATTGAGCTAAGGATATTATTGGAGCACTCAATGTATACTTAAAACATGAAAGCAGACATTACAGGGAGTGGGGTAGGGTGTGGAGGCAGGACTACTCTTTGATAAGAAAGTTGCTGACCTCCTACCCAAAGAATATCTCAACATATGGCCTCATTGAAATTTCAGTTTTAGCTACATCTTTTCAAGCCATTGAAGACGACTCCTGTTAAAATGCATGAAACAGATAGGAGTAGAAATCACTAATTAACCCAATATTTATTGAGTACACACTGTGCACTAGGTGCTATGCCTGGTGTGGTTGGTGTGACATGAACAGAACTGGGTCTCTGACTTCATGGAATTTCTTGTCTGGTGGGGAAAATGGACAAGTAAACGTGCCATTACAATACAAGGTGGATAGTGTGGCAAGGGGTGAGGGACTAAGTATAGATTGGCTCTTAGAATTACAGAGAAGGGCCACCTAACTAAAAAATGGGGTTTGGGTCAAGAATGGTTTCTGAGAGGAAGTAATGTCTGAGCTGAGACAAACAGCATAAGTAAGTTTGAAACAGTGAGTAGGGGGTAGCTACATAAAGGAATTAGAGAAAAGGGGAATTTTCAATAGAAAATTTCACTAAATAAATTACATATTACATGGGTAAAAAAAATAACAGAAAAATGGAGAGTAACCGATGAAGTGGTATGCATACACACACGTAAACAAGTAACATTCAATATTTTGGTTCCTTAGCATAGCTTTTAAGATCAAGCACCATTTTAACCCTAACCTTCCTTTCCAATCTCATTTTTGTCATCCCCCCAATCCTAAACTTTCTTAAACAGTATTTTCATCAGAAAAAACAATTATTGGGTACTACTGTTGCTTTTGTATTTTGTTATTGTGGTTTTGCTTTAATATGGGGGGACTAAGATTTGTGATCTATTCCCTCATATGCTTAAACCTGTCAAATATTTAAAAAAAAAACCTGCACATTCTGAAATAGCATATTGAAGGCTTTAATTGTACAACTATAAAATATTAGGATATAACATTGCAGTGCTCCAAAAAAGATGTATTGAAAAACATCTTTTGTGTATATTTGGGGCTTCAAAGTCATTGCATCACATGGAGAGAGATTTGAAAGGATGTTTTTTCAGTAGTGTTCTCTGTCATCTGGCTGGCTCTTGTACTGGAAGGAGTGCCTTCAACGATTTAAATATTAATATGACAATTGTATATGTGCTTAATTATTTTTTCTTTCTCAAATACTATTGTGAAAATAAGACAGCAATCCCAAATGTGGTAGCACTATGCACAACTAGAACAGATAAAATTAAAAAGACTGCAAATGCCAAATTTTTGCAAGAATATAGAGCAAGTAGATACCTCATTTATTGCTAGTGGGCCTGAAAAATTGTCCATCCACTCTGATAAACACCTTGGCATTTTCTTAAATTGTTAAGCATACACCTTTCATATGATCCACCCATTGTACTCCTAGGTAATTACAAAAGAGAAAAAGAAACTCATATGTCCATACTGAGACCTTATGTGAATGTTCATAGCAACATTATTCGTAACAGCCACAAACTGGAAACAGCCCAGATGTCCATCAATAAGAAATAGATAATGGATTAAAAAAAATTGTGTTATATCCGTACAAAGTACTGCCTATCAGCAATAACATACAACAACAGAAATGAATCTGAAAAGTATTATGCTAAGTGACAAAAGCCAGACATGAAAGATGGCATACTGTATATGCCATTTATATGAGATTCGAGAAAAGGCAAAACAACGTATAGGGACAAAAAGCAGCTCAGTGGTTTCCAGAGCCTGGGGTTCATAGAGCAAAATTTAATACAAAGGAGCACAAGGAAATTTTTACATGATGGAAATAGTCTGTATCTTGAGTATGATGTTGATTACATGACATAAAAATTTGCCAAAACACTTCGAACTGTGCATTTAAAAAGGACATGTTTTATTTTACATAAATTGTACCTCAAAACTTAAAAATATAGACAACAACTTTGAAGTGTGTATTTTCTTACTATCTAAATTTATGTCAAATATTAGAATCATACCTCCTAATAATGCAACTGAAGATGGGGTGAAGTAAAACTGTGACAATTAACCTTGTAATTAACACTCCTACCTTTTGTTCTTTGTTCTAGAAGTAAGTCAGGTAGTTAAAAGCACCTCCAGTTCCAGTCAGGTTATTTGACAGACCTTGAGCAGGTCTGCTGCAGGCTTCAGGACTCAGTGAGAAAGAACAAGGAAACTTGTAGCTCTTGTATGGAATGGAATTACCTCATATCAGTAATATCAGTGTTTTTTTTTAATAAATGTGGGTTGAGGTTATTAGTAGGTTGTGATGAATTTAGTAGGCTGTGAAACATTCGTTTTTTAAATTTATTTTTAAATAGAATAAAGAGAATTGAATATAAAGGAGTACATCTCAATTAGTAAGTTTAAGTACTGCTTTGTGGAATTTTTGGTTCATATATGCATGTGTGTATACATATACCAGGGGTGCCAAAAAATGTATACAAGTGGACACTTTGGCCAACGTTGCTCAAGCAGTAGTTCGCTGTAATCATAAGTGTCTGGACGCTGATGTTAACCACTTTGAGCACCTCTTGCAATTGCAGAAGTCAGACGTGACTTGTATTCATCTTTTGTTATCGGTATATATTGAGTAGTACAATTTTAATACAGTTTTCCTTTCTTAAAATGTGTATACCTTTTTGGCACCCTCTGTGTGTATAACTATGCATGTATAATGGAAATGCATACATATGTGTATGTATTTAATGATTCAAGATACAAAATATATTTATTACGATAGGTATCAATAAAAAAACGCTTGAAAGTTTGAATGTGAGTGCCTTATATGACAACAGATCCTTTTTTTTTTTTTACACCATTTCTTGGTTCTTTTTAGGTGATAGAATTTTGAGTGTTGATATGGCTTATTCCTAAACAATTGTTTGTCAGAACCCAGAGCTAATGAGGTCACAAGGACTAACCTAAGGACAAATGGCCAACTTCATGATGAATGGTATGAAAGGCACAAGGTTGAACTGGTCCCCCCTCAAAAGTTTTTGAAATGCAATTATTTCTAGTAGGGGGCTACTAAGAGTATTTGATATATAGAACTTCTTTATTAGTAATTATTCATATAAATAATGCCTTCTTTTTCTGGAATGGAAGAGCAGTAAGTATAGCAGGAAGGCACTTGATGTCTAAGACATTAAAGGAATAAAAAGTCTGGTAAATATTTTAAAAGATGATAAGAATGGCTGCATAAAGGTCACTGTCACATAATTTATATTTTTATGCATAACCAGCTCTAGAGGCTGTTCAATTTGTTTTCCAGATGACCAAGTGAACTTTACTGTGGCTCACAGTCATACCAAATAGCCATCTTTAAACAAAAATATCTGTATTTTATTACAAGGGGAATTGTGCAACAGTAGAAATCCATGTACCTCTAGCTAACCTCCAACCCACTTATCCACTCTGAACCATCAATAACATATACAGAGGGTGCCAAAAAATGTATAAACAGTTTAAGAAAGGAAAACTATATTAAAATTGTAATACTCAATATATACCGATAACAAAAGATGAATACAAGTCACGTTTGACTTCTGCAGTTAGAAGAAGTGCTCAAAGTGATTATCATCAGCGTTCACACACTTCTGATTATGGCGAACTACTGCTTGAGCAACATTGACCAAAGTGTCCACTTGTATACTTGTTTGGCACCCCTCGTGTATACACACACACACACACACACACACACACACACACACACACACACACATCTATTACCATTACAGGGGAAGAATGAGCTTCCTAATGATTAAACACTAAATTGGGTCAAAATTTTCTAATGGATACCATAATGTTGCAATAAGTGAAAAATAGCGATTATGTGGGCATGGAATAAGAATTGTTTGAAATTTTAGTCAAACAAACAAAAAACTTGACTTTCTGGATTATCTTATTATAATGATAGTGATTTATTTTATAAAAACTTTGTTATTGTTAGGTTGGCTTGATGTTTATCTCCTGATTTAAAAGTAAAGCATTCTTATAATGTGTTCTTCTGAGTGTTCCTATCTCTAAATGACTTCAAGATTACCAATTTCACTGACTCCATGGTATTAAGCTATCTAAGAGATGGCGACCCATTTTCCTGAAGTGTAAGCTCCTCACAACAGGCAGTGGGTCTCATCCCTATGAAAGCTCAGTGCCCAGTGCAGTGTCTGGCACAATGGAAGAGAGCAAGAAATGCTTTAACTGCTTTATATGAGCTAATAGACAGAGAAAGGGATAAAAGGGAATGATGATATCTAAAAAGCGAGTTATGGCCGGGGGAAGTAGTGTTTAGTGAAAAACTGTCAAAGAAAAGAGGACTACTTTAATTCTTAAGCCAAAAACACACACAAAAGGAGGGAGGGAGAGAGGGAGGGAGGGAGGGAGGGAGGGAGGGAGGGAGGGAGGGAGGGAGGGAAGGAAGAAAGAATAGGAGTATGCATGATTAATTTCATCAGTACAAACTGAAGTGCACTGTTTTTCAGGAAGCTCTGGGACAAGATGTTGAAAAGGAAAATGCCCTTATGGTAAAAAGCAACTGTGCTGCCTTCTCAGCAGGTAACAGGCCAAGAGAGCAGGAGTTCTAGGGCTGCTGGCAGTGACAGAAGGGATGCAGGCTATTGCTGTTTCTTTATTGTGCAGGCAGTCATAATGCTGGATGATTTACTCATGCTGTAAGATGAGAGAGTGAGCTAGGAAAAAGAAAGGAGATGTGTGCGTGTGTGTGTGTGTGTGTGTGTGTGTACCATAAAGCCAACACTACCCATACACATTTATTTAATATTGGTGTGTTATACTTTTCTCCAGACACTCATAAAGGCAGTTTGGTTTCTCTTTTACCTTTCCCTGAAAAACAAACAGACAAACAAAAATCGCAACGGTACCCTCCCCCATACCTATGAAATGAGTAACTGTATCTGGACCTGTGCCTTTCAAGTTGTCTCACAAAGTGATTGCTCAAAAAAATGAGTTCTCACTGTGAGGCTGCAGGCCAATGTGGTCTTGAATTCCTAATGAGAAAATGCTGCAGTCCTTTTTTCAGGCAAAACCTGCCTGGTATGCAGAATGAGGATTAGCATGATTTCTTGTTCAAGTTTCTTACAGCAAAGCAATTGTGGGTGACTGGGAGAAGAGCAATCAATGTAGGGGTTTTAAAACCCATTTAACTCTTTCAGGTCCCAGAAAGCCTTAAAGCCTAGTGTGTGTCTAATAATAGTTTTATTAACATTTTTGGCGTACTTACTTTTGTGAGTGTTCAACATAAGTAGTTTCTTTTTATCATCATAACTATTAGTAAATTTCTAAACAGAAAACCAAATGTAGGTAGTCTGACTCCAGAGCTCTGGGACTAAAGCCTTGTGTCTACTGCCAAATACATAAGCTTTGGGTTCAAACAGCTCTGAATTGTTACGTTAGGCAGATAACCTTAATGAGCTGCATTTCCTCATCTGTAAAACAAGGAACAAAATACCTGGATCACAGAATTGCCGTATGGTTTAAGTGAAATCAACCTCATATTTAGTATTTTGCACAGTGTCAAACACCTAGTAGTTCCTCTATACATGGTAATAACTATTATCATCTACCGAGTGCAGTCGATTGTATATTTATTACATAAATCTTTACTGAACCTCTGCATAGAGAATGGTGATGAAGTTATATTGACAGGCAATTGCCAAATCAGAGAAGACTTTGTTCACTTTGCTCCCAAAGAGGAATCTTATGAATATACTTGACTTTTTAAAAGATAATTTCAGCACAGTAAATGGTTGTATAGAGCATTAATTATGAACATACAACAGACTCTAATTATTGGAATTGCTATGTCAATCACAAAGTGACCCTCATGCCAGAGCTTCACGTGAAAGGCGTACCCAGTGACGGCCCTAACCAGGTAACTCCAGACGCAGGGTGGAGTGTGACCATCTGGACGGCTTTATGGGACAGCAGATGGGTGCACTGCACCCAGTCTTGGGCATAAGATCAGAGGTCTCTGGCGGCTTCTCGCTCAGGCCTCAACTGACAAACTGACAGCTGCACCTGCACTCGTCCCAGACGGAGCCCTTGAAGCGTCGCCTCCTGACTGTCTCACCAGCCGGGCCTGATGCCTGAAGCTCTGCACCCCAGCGCCGAAGGGACTCTCACTGAACACCAGGCTCTCTCTCTCATCCTTCTTTCGTAAGACTCTGTTCGCCTCACCTATCCCTATTGCTTGTAAACCTGTGTGACCTTCTTGTGTGAAACCACTCTACCTCGACTATTGGAGACTATCCTCTGGCTGGAGCCTTGGTTAATGTCTGCGGTAAACTGAGTCAGTAGGACTAGATACCTGGCTTTATTCTAATAAAGTCTGACATTGTGGAAAGACACAAACGTGTGTGAGACTGCTCCTTTGATAGTCATATCGCACTCATGACAATGGTGACTGACCTTCAACACCAAGAAAATCCATTAGGATACTGCAGCAATAGTACAGGGGAGAAATGAGGACTTAATGTAAGAGAGTAGCAGTAGGACAGAGATAAGAAAGTAGATATGAAGTATTTTAACTAGGTAGTGTTGAAATGACCTGTGGATTGCTTGGGTATGTGGGGTAAGGGAGATGAAACTGACAGGGATATCACCCAAATTTCTGGCTCGAACAGATAGTGGGATAATTGTTTTCATTGCCAAAAATAGGGAACACAGAAAGAGGAGTTGGTAAAACTATTGTAAAGGAATAGTTTTACTTGAGTAAAAGTGAAAGTTATATTTTGGACATGTTGAAATGGAGTTATCTGTGGGACATCTGGAAAAATATGTCCAGTGGACAACTGAAAATATAGATTGTTGTTCTGGGGGAAAAAAAGCCTGGAGAAATAGATTTGGGACTTTTCAGCACACAGGTTGAAATATTGGATGTGAATGGGATCAAAGTAAGGACCATATTTTGAGACAAGTAGGCTGAGAGCAAAATACTGGGACACACCTATATGTAAGAGAGACAGGGAGAGGAAGATAAGGTGACAAAAAAGTCGAGAAAGAGCAGTAGGGGAGGTCAGAAATATTAAAGGTCAAAGATGCATAAATTATTGGAGGGGAGAATTTTAAGATGGTCGAAGGGATCCACAATGTCAAATGCTGCAGAGATCAAATAAGTTAATAATTGAAAGATGGCCATTGGATCTGGGAACGTGAATGTGCTGACTATCTTTTGTAGGCCTCTATAAGGCCATTCTTCACTCTTATCCATTCCATTCTGATCTGTGTGTGGGCAGCTCATGTGTATGAACTTCATCAATGGGCTTTTATTTAGGTTCAAATGTTGAGGAGCCCTTGCTAGAGATCTGAGGGAAGGAGGAGACTGTGGTTTGGGTATTTATTCACTTTACTTCCTCTCTGTGGTAAGTATATGCTAGATTTTTCCTATGACAGAAGAAAGTCACAGCTTCTGTCCAGTGTCCATCTCTAGACAGTTTTCTCTATTTCCAGGTTCTAGGAACTGTTTCCTTCTTTTGCACCTTCAGGTTGAAGGGTAGTAAAGCGACCCCACTGTTATTAGCCCTAGGATTCTGCAGTTTTTTTCCTACACCCTACCCACATCTTTATAAATAATGTCTTTATTATGTTATCATTAAATTAGCAATGCCATCTCTTGCCTGCTGGGGCCTTGACTGATTGATTGGTTGGTGCAGTTATTCATGTAGAAGTGGGGACAAAAACTAGATGAGATGAAAATGTAAAGCAAACAGAAGGACAGGGAATGGAAACAGTGAGTACAAAAAACTCTTTTAAGGTTAATGGTTAAACAAAGTGAAGAGAGGGGCCACTAGCTAGAAGGGGACATAGAGGGGCTAAGGGCTTAGTGTTTTTAATGTGCAGGAGACTTTAAAATATTTAGAGGCCAAAATGAACCAGCTGGAAAATAGAGAAAAACATAATAGATTGAAGATATAGCAAAGGGGAATACTAGTGGGAGAGCAAGATTTCAGAGGAGACAAGAAAGGATGTAACCCAGAGTATGCACAGAAACATTCATCTTGGAAAGAAAGAGAGTGAACTGAAGAAATATGATTATATATAGCTACAGATAAGTCTGCAGGTTGGGAACAGGAAATTGCAGTCGTTCTTGCCTGAAGACATCTATTCTCCAGGATGAATAGAAAATTATTATTTCTATTTTCCTCTGAGATGAGTGGAGCCTTGTGAAGAGTAGATGATGTGGGAAACAGAAGAGGGATCTTCCAAGGGACACTTGAACACATTATCCTGCTTTGCTGAGAGTGCAGCTGTGGTTGGAATCCATCAATTTATGGTTGTACCAATATTTACATTTATGGGGAGATGGCCAATCTCAGTGACCTAAGATGAGAGTGAAAGAGTTAATAGATTAGATTGACCCAGGTTTTGGAATTTACAGGACAATATCAGTACAAATACACAGAGACAAGAAAGTGGAGGATGCTAACTTTGAGAGCTAGTCTTGGCAGGTTTTCAGTGAGGCAGCAATGAACAATGACATTGTCCAATGTATGGTAATCAATAGGTAAATAAACTTGATTTACAAAACATACATGTTAGTATTATGTTACCTTACAGTTTCTTGGTTTCTTCACATTGTTTTGAGACTACTATTTACCAATGCATATATTGTTACTATTTTCTAATTGGATAAATGTTAATACAAATGCTAGTAATAAGATTTTTTTCTCAAATACAGAGCTATTTATAAAAACTTAAAAACATGTTGTAGGAATGTCAATTAATGATATCAAATGCCACTTTTAATAGTCTATAAGTGCAAAAGATTTTGCTAATAGATCTTCCTCTCTGAATTTTAAAATTGAGCAAGTGTTTTTTTTATTATATATAACATTAAACAGGTTTCTTAGCATTTGTACCCTGCTCAGGATCAATTATCTCTCTTGATTGTTCGTGATTAAAGGCTGATTAATTGGTAACAGAAAGGTGTGTGGCAAGTCCTATTTGAGATTCTCAAATATTTAATAAGATAGAGGTATAATAAATGTAATTTATGTACATTTTTAGTTAGAGATTATATTTACTATTTAGGCGTGATTTCATATTGTCCAAGCATTTGGGCATCCAAATACTAAACTAGGTATTTATTGTTAAGTGAACGGTACAGAGTCAAAGGATTAGAATTTCTGCACGGCAATTCAACCTCAAATCCCTATAGTTCTTAAGTTTTCTGAACATCTATGAAGTATAATCACAAATCACCGTACTTTGAATATTAATTGTGTATGTTTCGTTAAAACTGTAAGATAAAGTGAATCAGTAATATGCAAACTCTTATTTAAAAACTCTGCCAAATGTTTCAATTATTTATTTTAGATTTTTCAACTAAGAAAATCATTACTGATAGTTGAGTGTCTCTTACTTTTTCTAACAAACAAACAAAAATTCCATAATAACTAGGGGTGCCAAAAAAATGTATAAAAGTGGACGCTTTGGTCAGCATTGCTCAAGCAGTAGTTTGCCATAATCAGTAGTGTTTGAACACAAATGGTAACCACTTTGAGCACCTCTTGTAATTGGAGAAGTCAAACGTGACTTGTATTCATCTTTTGTTATCGGTATATATCAAGTATTACAATTTTAATAGTTTTTTTCCTTTCTTAAAACGTATATACATTTTTTTTGGCACCCTCTGTAGATGCTGAAATAAAAAGTAGAGATTTTTGAATTATGGGTGGCGCTATGTGCCAGTTATTTTCTACAGTAAAATTATTCCATAGTTTCTCAAAATATTTTTTAAAATCTATGTGAACTCCAAATTACATTAATAGATCTTTGAGGAATTACTTATCAGGAGATTTTTATTCACCACATTAGAAAGATGTAGTAACATTTGCATAATTATTTTCCTGAAAATTAAAGACTGAAAAACAGTATTTTCCGATTCCCATTTTTTTTTTTTTTATTCAAAGACCATTTGATAGTAATGCTCATTGATTTACAAAGAAAGCTTATCAATTTACAAAGTTGTTAAGACAGGATTGTAATGGTGGTGATAGGGGAGAGCCCCGTCACTATAGAAATTTTAAGTCTCCTTTTCTCTAGTTTCTTAGCTCCTTAGCCCCAGGCTTTGATTACTCTTCTAATCAGTTTCTGAATCTTAGACTAAAGGTTGCCCCTAGCCTGAATCACAGACTGTTTCTCACCCCTGCTTCAGATAACTACTTAAAAGCCTGTGACTTCCCAACATCCCCCAAGCCATTCCTGACCCCCCGCCCCCCAGGCCGATATAGTTGTTGACTGTAATCGTTGAAGCTTAATATTCTTTCCAACCCATTCTGGGCCCAGCTCCTGGACAATTGAGGACACCTGAATGACTGGTTGAATGGCCACAGGCTCTATAGAGCTAATGCACTTATTAATTAAAATCTATTTTCCCCATTTAGGGGCCTTGGGGATACAGAGGATACCCCAGAAAGATTGTCAGTCCCAACCAAAGAAGCCAACACGGTTCTAGGCGGATCTTGAGACCCCTTCCTCTCATCTAAGATCAGATAGGGGAGAGTTCCATGAATCCCCAATAGGTAGGGACAGCTCTAAACCCCTGCCCAGCAGGAAGCAGATACAGAAAAAAAGACCCCTTGTCCCTCAACTTCCCATAGAGATATTATGGGGATCATGTCTCTCAAGGGGAAAACAAGGCAGGCAGTTAGAGACAGGCATCAGGTCTCTGCATTACCACCCAAAAGGCCTCCCTCCCCTCTCTGTCCAAAACTTCCCCTTTTCATTGTAATGATCTACCCCTATGAGGAAACAAATGGATACAAAATACCCAACTAGATTAAACCAGCTACTCACATGCTCAGTAAAGGCCACAACTACCTTCATTTCACGTGGGCCTCATTATACCATCATTATAAAATCATACATATGCCCGGAAGTAACAGACTGAATTCTGGGAAAGAACATGCACAGTCTAAAAAGATGAGGTAATAGCCTTTCACCAATCACAGGTGTCAATCAAATGGTCCCACACCTGCAAAGGAACAGCCCATTGTAAGAAAAAAAAAAAGGATGAAAACTCCAAGTCCTCGCCAGTCAGCCCCCCTTTTTTGGGGGTGGGGTGGGCCCTTGGCCCTTTGGGCCTTTGAGCCTTTTGAGCCTCTTCTTTTGCTCAGCCCGCTCCAATCCCTTTGGAGTGTACTATCCCTTTTAATAGTGGCCTTTGAGTCACTGATTTCTGCTCGGCCCGCTTCTATTTCTTTGAAGTGTGCCTTTTCCTCTAATAAACTGTTTTTTTCACTACTTTACCTCGGTATCTCATTCAACTCTTTGCTCGAGATACCAAGGACCTGGACACTTCACCAAGGAGGGCCCACCCACTGGTAACAGTGGCATTAAATCTTCTATTTTGAGGTTTGAATTTCTGGTATAATTTGATTTGACAAGTGTAATTTAGCTTGGGACTTTTTGAAAGCTTTCTTTTCTTTGACTCTCAACGATTCTGCTTCCTATACATTTACTATGCAGTTTCAATGTTTCTATTTACTTAGGCCCGGTGCTGGCCCTATGACATAGGAGAGGTTTTGCATCTGTATGGGATTCACACTCCTGGCTCCAACTTAAATCTACATAACATATGCAAAGATTGTGGTAACCAGCTTTACCTCACCTTCCCCCACCCCACCTACAGGAAAACAAAACTTGAGGCCAAAGACTCAATGCAGTAGTTTCAAGCAGACTCTGCCCAGCGGACCCTCCTTACTTTAATAAATCTTCTATATTTCTGTCTGAGTCGTGAATTCTTTCACGGTCTGCAAGCGAGCAGGCACAACAAAAATGACATTAAAAATGACTGGGAAACACACACAATTTAAACAAAGGGAATTGTCCTAATAGATAAATATGGATTCATTAAACCAAACAAAGTGAGGTTGATTTTTTAATTCAACCTCATGGAATTGTCACCAGGAAAATGACATTGAACACCTCGACTCTTCGTCTTCTTAAAGGAATTAATTCAATCAAGAGACAGAAATTTATGCAGCATGAACAACAGAAGTTTATTAGTAAAAGAAAGTACACTCCAGACATGGAGCTGGCTGACCCAAGGTGGGGAAGCAGCCCTGCGTCACATTGTGTGAAGGCTTTTATTTCTATGGGTAGAATTGCCTCCCCCACCCCCTTCTCTTATCTCTCCTTCTGCTGAGTTGCCTGGTCCTCTGGCACTTAGCAATGCATTTCTTTGATTTAGGACATAAGTAAACATATCCCTTTGATTCAGAGGCTTGGTAAACACATTCCTTTAATTTTGAGGCATATGTAAACACATCCCTTAGGGGGGTGTGAAAACCTGGAATCTTGTTAGGCTAGGAAGGTGTTGGTAACAAACAGGATGTGTTGATAAGCAGGATGTCTTCTCTTAACAATGCATTTCTTTGATTTTAGGGACTTGGGTAAACACATTTCCTTGATTTGGGGGAGATATGTAAACAAATCCCTTAGGGGTGTGTGTAAACCTGGAATCCTGTTGGGCTAGTAAGGTATTGGTGGCCCTGACAAACAGGATGTGTTCCCCACCCCTTCTCTGACTTCTAACAACACATCTCTGATTTACAGGTATGTATAAGCCTGGAGTCCTGCTGGGCAGCTGCCAGGGCTCTTGACCCAAGTTGGAGCTGCAGGGAGGGCCTTTCTAACTGAGGCTGAATCTCTCCTTCTCCTGCTCATTTCTATCTGTCTACCTCCCCTATCCGAATTTTGCTATTATCTGTTCTATGACCTTTTATATTTTTAAATATTGGACAAATTGTAACTAAATTGCATGTAATATGGGCATCAAGAAACACTGTAAGTTTAATTTATAGTTTTTGTCCAAAACAAAATGGCAATAAATATATTTTTAAATGGATTATATTTTCAAATGGATATATTTTATATAGGCTTTGGTAATATTTGCTTTTTGAAATATATTTTCTGATAAACAGCTATCTCACTATCATACCTTGAAATGCAATATCTATAGTTTATGACAGAGAATATTACCTAAAACTGGTGTTATTTAATTCAGCCTAATATAAATATATTCGTATTTACATGTAAGAAATAATGTTGACACACACATTAGTTACGATGTTTTAAAATTTTTATGTATTAGAACAAGTAAATGCTATATGTTATAAAACAATTATCTGATTATTTGTGGTTCTTCCAGAGAGTGAGATTAGTATGTACAGTGAGTTTATGTAGTCGAAATTAAAATCCCTCCCATCAGGTAGTATAGTCTTTAATATAGGTAAGGGTGATAAGACAGTGACAAGAGCCAAAGAAACATGATATGCAAAGAAACATTAGTAAAAAAATATATAGCATAAATTCACTGCTGAATAGGTATATTCAGATTGTTAAAAGTCTTCCGTCTATATGGCATGATAATGATTTTGAGACATGTTAGTTAACATGTCGTTAGACAGATAGGAAGGTCCCTGGTGGAATAAACATAAGACAGCCATATCCTGAAACTCCAGATTCTGAGATAGCTCATTCACTCCAGGACAAAATGTAAGGGCGCCTTGAGGCTAATAAGTTATCTCATAAATCCTTTCAGGATACACAAACAGAACAAACCTGGTAGACAAATTCCATTAATAGGCGCCAGCTCCCCTTCCCCAAACAGGCAAGGGAAGGTATAAAAGTAAGAGCTTTTGTCTCAGTCAGGCATCCCATTAGGGAACTAATTCCTGTTGGGGAGCTGCATTTCTTTGCTTTTCAATAACTTATCCTCTTTTACAACTCCTCTCCTCTCCTTGGTCCATGCTTCCACTCTTCGGTTTCCCAGCACTCAAAACAGAAAAATCTCCCACATCAATCTCACAGACATTATCTTGTTATTTCTCTGGCGAGCCAGGTTACCTAGACACATGATATAAATCTCCATTTTGCAGAGGAAGAAGTAGAAGCTCAGAGACGTTAACAGATTTGTCCAGTCATATGGCCAGTAAATGGCAGACTAAAGTCAAATTACGGTTATTGTAAATTCCAATGTAGTACTGCACTGTATTTCTTATCCCCCTCCCCCACCGCCTTCCCACTCAGGTTCACGCTGTTGTTTCTCAGTCTAGTTGTGTAGGACACAGCTCCCTGGCCCATGTTGGTATTATGAGCCTTGTGCTCCACCGGCTGAGGCAGTCGGTCGCCCTCTCACAGCAGCACACAGCTGCTCACCATAGCCCAGCTCCAGGTGGAGCCATTGTTCACAATCTTAGCTGTAGAGGGTGCAGCTCACGGGCCCATGTGGGAATCAAACCCGCAAGCGGCGTCGTTAGGAGCACAGTGCTCCAACCACCTGAGCCACCAGGCCACACCATGCATTTCTAAAGGCTATCTGATTGTGAAGATGAGAAAACTGTATCAACACAGCTTTATTTTATTTATTGAGGACCTGAAACAGTATTTTTATGGCTCCAAAGGAGGGAGTAAGGATGTATTTTATCCTCCTCCTCCAAATGTGAATAATAAAAAAGGTTTATTTCTATGGATAATGACATCTTGATGGGTTAAAAGTGGATCACAAACCTTGAGGGGATGTTGCAAATGTCAATTAAATGCTAACATATTTACATTGTTGCACTGAGAACTAACAATATCTTACACAAGAAAGAATGGTGGAAGAAGGATGGAGGAAGAGAATATTAAGTGCCTTTTGTGAGTCAGATACAGTGCTAGTCACATATGGATGCTATTTCGTATTTTCATTGTTTTCCACAGGCATCAGGAGAAGTTGTTAGGAAAGCTTTTGTTCTGCTGGTTTTATAGATGAGCAAACTAAGGCACAGAGGAAAACTGCCTTGCCTAAGGTCACGCAGTGAGTGGAATCAGAACTGAAATTATGATCTGTCATCTCTGAGTCCTATATTCTTTCCGGTACTTATCTTCAAAATGAGTCTTTTACCAGATCTTCCCATACAAAAAGGGCAATGACCAGTCATATGGGAAAATCCAAGGTACCCAAACATTTTGGAACACTATGATATGTAGGCTGATAGTAGACTAATTGAATATTGGCATTTAGTACAAGTGTTGGTGAAATATTGTATTTTAGAAAGTGAAATATTCCTAATATGCTGGCATAGGATTAATTCCTTCAACAAATAGGTATTGAGCTCTTGCTCTTGCTAGGAGCTAATCTAGACTCAGAGGATACAATAGTGAACATAACCAAGCCCCTTCTCTCACAGAAGCTAGTCTGGGACATGGAGAATGTTTGCAGACAGTAACCAAGCAAACAACAACAACAAAACTAAATAATTAGCTTTTTACTCACAGAGGATGATAAAACTATTTAAAACTAGATAACTAAGACACTTCTGAATAGTCAAATCAATTTCATATAGTGTAATTCTCAAATTATAAGATTTTTAAAAGCAGTATCTTTATGGAATTGTAAAGGAACACAGTTGCACTATAAATATTTTGATACTCCTCTAATAGATGTTTCTTAAAAATCAATCAAAAGGGAGCACTGAAATCAGATTCTGGGATAGAAGTTATTCAAATTTGCCTAAGTGCTACTTTTATTACTCACAGTGTGACAGAATTTCTAATTCTGTATATTGAACTCACTCTTATTGCAACTTATTTAGATTTATTTATTGTTTATGAACTGTTGGCGCCAAACCAATTGTGTGACTTCATCCCTTAGCACCTTATTACTAAATGCTTTTAATTCAAATTCAAGTATGTGCCAGGAAATTTCTCATTCATGTAAGATATATTGTCCAAATCCAGTTCATTAAGCAAGTAGAGAAAACACAATGAAGCTACTATAGATTATTTCTTTAATGGGAAAAAATTAATAAGCAATCTCAGTTTTCCATATGAAAAATTTATACACTTGGATGAACACTTCCTTAGGAGATATATTCTGAAATGTTCTAGACAAATGAATAAAATGATTGTTATAAAATGGAAGTAAAAAAATAGGAATTTTGAGTTTATATGCTAATAAGAAAAATGGTCATGTGAACAGGGTGACATTTCTTGTAGCTTCAATAAGTTACTGGAGTATGGTAATCATCAGGTTATATAAATTATTTCTAGCTCCACTTCTTTTGATTTCTATATCTTATCAGTGGCATATTCAAAAATGCCTAGAACAATGTTGGTATAAAAAATTGCTCAGTTAATATTTATTAAACAAAATAGTTACAAACTATTCCACTTCTGTAGCATTGACAAATATCTGAAAAACAAATGGACTTCATTCCCAATATGTTTTTAGTAGTAATAACAACAGCACCACCAATAATAATAATACCAATCGTATATTGAACACTATGTCTCAGGTACTTATTACATGGATCAAATCATCCTATCCTCACAACAACACTATGGATTAGATATAATATGATTTTTATCTCCATTCCAAAGGTAAGCAAACATAGACCAATAAATACTGCATCCAATCCTACAAAGCTAACTTGTGGAAAAGCCATGCCTCAGTAGATAAAACATGGGTCTATTCGAAGATCTAGGTTTCTATCTTGCCTTTACCACTTATTAGTGATGAGGCCTTGGGTAACTGTTACTAAATTTCTCTGATCCTTAATTTTCTCATCTTTAAAATGGAGTTGGTATCTATTTTATAGGATTGGTGTCAGAATTAAAATAGGTAAAGTATGTAAATTTCCTAAGAGTGCCTGATATATAGTAGATGTCCAACAAATGTTAGTTTCATTTTCCCTCTCCTCCTCCTACAACACTCTTCTTTCCCCAAGGTTAAAGAAAAAAAGAGATAGAAGAATAAAACAAAAAAAATTAAAAAGTGTAGATGAGGGTAAAAAGGATCAAATATATGGTGATGGAAGGAGAACTGACTGTGGGTGGTGAACACACAATGTGAGATATAGGTGATGTATTACAGAATTGTACATTTGAAATCTATGTAACTTTACTAACAATTGTCACCCCAGTAAATTTAATTAAAAAGAAAAAAAGTGTTGCTGTATTTTTTAGGACCAGAAACCAATAGGTATAAGAGCTAAATTGGTGGGGAGACTCCACAAAGCACAATAGAAATATTTAAGCAAACATATTTTGGGAACAATTGATATTTTTTAAATTTCAAATTTCCACGCAGTAACATGTTATTTTCCCCCATTAATGACTTTCAATTAATTCTGGTGTTCCTTCCTACAAGATCAACATATTTCTTGTTTAAATTCTAATAGTTTGTGAACAGAATCCCATACCCCCATTATAATTTTGAAACGTCTATTTGTGGCAAATAAGAAAGCTATTATTTTGTTTGTTTCTGTGATTATTTTACATTTTGTATGCAGCCACCTTACTAAACTCTATTATTAGCTCTTGATTTTTTTCAATTAATGTTCCTGGATATACGAAGTATACAATATCATCTGCAAAATATTTTGTCTCTTCATTTCCAGTAGCCCTACTTCTCCATTTCAATAGTTATGCAGTCTAATTGTATCTGTCAGAATTTGGCAAGATAGACTTCAGTGTATAAAATGAATGCCATTCTGGGTGCTATGCCATTCTGGGTGCCATGCCATTCTGGGTGCTATGACTGCCTTTGATTTTTATCTTTGTATGCATACTTTTCAATATTTTTTACCATGAGTAAGCATTTCCTTTATAACCAGCACAAACACTGTAGTTTTTTGTTTTTTTTTAAATTCTGTTTAATTTTTAATCTGTTGATGCCAGTTGCCATTCATAGTCCTTAAACCAAATTGCTGGGGTTTACAAAGATATACTTAACCTGCCTCTGTTCCTGCTGTGTCTGGTTCTCTCTTTAAAGCAGATGTAGGCTTTTTTTATTTTTTCCTTCCTCTGGGAGATTTGAAACAGTGTGTAGTTCTTTCCTTGTCAGAATGAGCACATGGAAAACTACAACTTCCAGAGAGCAAAGCTCCCAAATAGTTTCTACCCCTTCCTGCTATTGAATTAATTACTTCACAGTCCAGAATGCAATGTGAGAAATGTAAACTTCCACCAGGAGCCAGGTTGCATTACTGGGAAGTGTAGTCCCAAAATGAAGGTGTACAGTGAGCTACCGACTGCTAGAGAGGCCCAGGTTAGAGGCGGAGTTAGGGGTAGCTATGGAGTTGGGAGTAAAAGTCCTGTAACAGTGAGCTGCACCTGCGTAGTAGAGGAGGTGGCTAATTCAGGTCAGGAAGGCTAATTCAGTGGTCCTCACACATTTTGCTCACACGCTTCTTAAAAGAACTGTGAAAAACTATGTATGCTTTTGCACGTTTTGAAGATGATCTCTTGATTTTTTTTTTTCACCATGAGTTTAAATAGTTGAAAAGGGTGTGATTTCCAGGTTTCTATCAATATACTATTGTCTTTTAATTTCTTTCTTGTGCTATAAGTACAAAAAAGTCCAGAGATCGTAAATGTACTGCTGGATTGAATATGCATACCACAGTGCAGTCCTGCAGCCACTTAAATCAGGGTATTTCCATACTTTTTGAAGGCTCTCTCATGTGCCTCCCAGTCAAAAGACTCCAGAGATAACCACTATTTTTACTTTTATAACAAAGGAATAGTTTTGCCTATTTTTGAACTACATCTATAACAGTGTATAAACAAACTTACTGTATCAGTATTATAGATGTACCAAATGGAAGCTAAATACTGGACTAAAACCCATTATTATCCATTTAAAATTCCTGAAAGAGTTCTTTTTTAACAGTTGAAAATTCTACATAATTTCTTTTTCTCCTTGAACTTTTACTTCCATACTCTTACCCTCACAGAATTTTATTCAAATGTTATTACATTATACTTTTATGTTGGAAAATATTTTGTTGATTATCCTATCATACCCCTTACAATAAAAATATGTAATTATGTTGACATTTAATTGTTTATATATCCTTTCCTAAGATTCTAGGTTAAAACACTTTTTTCTAGACTGGGTTATTATCATAATTATTGTTCGAAGAACATTAATCAAAAACAACTGAAATATATGATTTTTGATTAATAGTCATTAAACATTAAAACTAAAAATGCCATTTGAAATGCAGTTCTAACATAATAGATTTTTATTAATTTATGTATATGCATTAATATTACTTATTAGTATAACAACATGGTTTATCATCAAACCTATATCTCTTTTGTTGTTGTTATAAATGTAATGAAGAAATTTACTCAGTAGATAAGAATGCAAAGAGATTTGTTATAGCAATGTCATTTAATTTTTTTGTCTTCCCTAAGCATTGTGTGCTAAAAATGTTATTTATCATCAAGAATTATTTGTAAATGACCTATCAGCTTATAATTGGATTGAGTGTGCTTTCAATTTTGTTGAAAGCAAAGAATTAGAAATTACCTGGATTGCAAATGGATTTGTTCCCAAACATTACAGTCCAACTAGACACCAATATTTCTAATTGTCCCTTTTTAGCTCCTTGGAGTTATAGTTTTCCCCCAATAGCTTTACTGAGGCATAATTTTTATATGTAAAATACACCCATTGTCAATGTACTATTTTAGTAAATTTATAGAGTTGTGCAACCATCATCACAATCTAGTTTTAGAACATTTCTATCATTCCCAAAATGTTTGCTCATGCCTGTATGCCATCAATTACTGCTCCTAACCCCAGGCCCAGGCAACCACTATTCTGTTTTCTGCCTATATAGATTTACCTTTTCTGGAAGTTTTTGTAAACGTAATCATACAATAAGTAGCATTTTGTGTCAGGCTTCTTTAACTGAGCACAATGTTTTTGAGATTACTTCATATTATAGCATTCCTTGAAGGCTGCACACTCTGAAAGAATTGTGATAAATCACGTTTTGGAAGGGTAAGAGATTTGCTCTTCCTCTTTAAAAAGTAAAAGGGGCCTTAGCAAATGATCAATAATATAGAAAAAAAGTACATATGGAAGTTGAGATTTTGGAAAGGATTTCTTTAAACAACCCACACCTGTGGACTCCTTGGAAAGTGTTCATGTATTATCAGGAGTGTACATACTTCACCTTGAAGAAACATTATCTAGGAGTACCCAACAGAATGGATTAAAATTTTCAAAAGGGTTTTGGTCACTTCGTCTCTACGCTTCAATTTCCTGATCTGTAAAATGCGCACAATAATAACTTACACCTCTGTTGTGGGAATTGGAGACCCTGAGGCTTGTGAGGAAAGGAATGAAATTACTCTCAGGATCTGTCCCTTTAGTTACCAGTCAGCAACTGATAACGCAGAACTTCTGGCCAAGAGATTTAATTTAGCTTTAGCCTGACTCTTTCACAGTGGGAAGGTTCTATCTGGGATCTTTCTTGGCATCACTGTTAGGTTCCACAGATATCCTTCTGTAGTAATTGATCTCAGTGTTTACATAAAAGTAGTATAATAAAGATCTAATTGGAACTTGGAGTTCCTATATACTGAGCCCAAATATTAAAACCTGTAGTGCATTGAAGATATAAAGCAATTTCATATTCAAAAGACTGCAAAGTCAATTTCATTAATTTGATTTCAAAAATGAATGCAATTTAATTGAAAGATGTACATGGTATACTTACATTGCTGTAGAAAACCCAAACTCCCCTACCTCCCACCCACCCATTCCTAGGCTCTGAAAGCAGCAGGATGGAAGTAAATTCTGTCACAATTCTGTTGTTCAACCCAATTGATCTGTCAGCTCTTTTAGGCTTTCAGTTTGGGTGTGACCTGATTATTTATCAAGAACAGGGAGTCCAGAGGAGACAGAAGTATTGAGTATCCTTTTTAAAGAATGGTAATATTTACATCTTCTCAATAAGCCTAAGGTATTCAGGAAATGGGAAAGGGATAGAATCTTCTGGTTTTCTGTAGGCAAACTCATTTTAATTGAATTAGTTTTAGAGTTATTTCCGGAAGATGCATTGAAGCTTCAGTAATGATGACAGCATTGTGGCCTAGCAAAAGGGAGACTTAACTTTTTCTGCAGCTGGGTAGAAATTCAGGACACCCAGAGACAGATCATCACAGGAGCTGCTGCTGCGTTTGTCCTGCTGTAGTAGCAGCGGCAGACAGGTAAGACAAATGAATAGTACCGTTTCCCCAAAAGTAAGACCTAACCGGAAAATAAGCCCGGACAGGATTTTTCAGGAGGACATACCCTGAACATAAGCCCTAATGCGTCTTTTGGAGCAAAACTTAATATAAGACCTGGTCTTATTTTCGGGGAAACACGGTAATTATTGTTGAAAACCCCAAAGAGTAGAATGGAGCTAAATAAGATACCTGCAGCACATTTTCAGACTCCTGTCTGTGAAGTGGTAGATGTACAATATTTATCACTAAAACAAATACTGCTTTGTGATACTGCTAAGTTGATGCCAGCAAAACAGATCCCTTTTGCTATTACTTAACTTGATTTTTCACTCACCATCCCTTAAAGGAACACCAGAAAATCCCTTTCCACATCCTTCATCCATAATGAAGACTATCCAGTTAGGGTTCTTCACTCCCTAATCAAGCATTCTGGCTGTAGACAGTGTCTGAAAGACTGTCTGCTCAGATTACGTGTTTTGTGCATTGAAAAGGCTCTGTACCCAAGTCCAGGATGGCCACATAATTCTCCAGAATTCTATATGAGCACATTCTCCGAGGTCATTTGTAGTTGCCCCTGCTCCCAAACTCTCCATCCCAGCTAATAGGTTACAGTAGGAGTAGAGAGAAATATGGGATTGCTACTGTGTATTTTTTCCTGAATCAATTGTATCTAAATTATAGTTCAGTTATTGGACAGTTTCTATTAGGAAAAAATACCAGGGAACACACATAAGATCTGTGGGGAGAAAATAACCCACCCCACACCTAAACATTTTTTAAACAGTCAACTATGGAATACTTCAAACATATTCAAAACTAGAGGCAATAGTATAATGAACCTCCACGTAAGTATCACTCAGCCTCAACAATTATTATTTAATGGCCATACTATTCTTTGTATACCCCCATCTACTTCCTAGCTCCACTCCCTGAATGATTTGAAGTAAACCCCAGACATCATATAATTTTATCAATTAGTATTTCAGTATTTATCTCTAAAAGGACTCTCTTAACCCAGTGTCATTTTCACACTCCCAAAAAGTTAACAGTAATTCATAATATTATCAAATAATCAGTTCAGATTTCCTTGATTAGCTCATAGATCAGTGCTTCTCAAATGTTAATATACAAAGGAATCATCAGGGGAATCTTCTTATAAGACAGATCTCAGGTGGAGCCTGAGATCCTATATTTACATTTTTTTTAAATTTAATTTTATTAATTTTATTGGGGTGACAATTGTTAGTAAAATTACATAGATTTCAGGTGTACAATTCTGTATTACATCATCTATAAATCCCATTGTGTTTTTAATTGAAGAATTTTTTAATTTTATGTACAAAGAGCTAGCATTGTTTCTGCAGTAAGGTAGATATCTTGAATGACTCATTCATGGAAGTTCAGTTAGTACAACTTAATGAAGCCTATACCCTTCGCATACTGACAGAAATCCTGGTGACACATACTGAAGCCGTATTTCTGGATCAGACCAAGCCAGTTTGAGCAGACGCGGCAAAAAAAGGAGAACCCGGGCCGAATTTCCTTGGATGGCTCCGATAGAGCTGCTGGTAACAGATCTTGCTCTCTCGTATGCAATGAGGCAAAAGGCCTGGGATCCTGTAGTTCTGACAAGCTCCCAGATGATGACAATGCTGTTGGTTTTCAGATCACAGTTTAATTAGCAAGGTCTTTTTTTTTTTCTTTGCTTTGTTTCTAAACTTTTAATACCATAGGCTAGAGATTTCTTAATTTAGAGATTAATGTGCCCAAAGATGTCAGAGAAATACACAATACTGTTTCTGATCATTCATTTACTTCAAAACAAACTTTGGCGTATAGCTGGCACGATATGAGGCATTGGGAATCAGGGAGGTGGGTGGTCTATAGGACCTCTTCATCTCTGTGGCCAGCTAACAACTCTTCTAAAGGGTAGAAAGGAAAGGTATATACCCATATTGAATTTCTGCCTATCTCTTTCTTGTGCACACATTTATTATGTGGTATATATGTATGTATTTTCCTTTTTATGAGAAAGTTGGTATTTGGGTTTCCTGTGGCTGCTGTAACATATTAGCACAAATTTGGCTGCTTAAAACAGTAGGAATTTATTCTCTCACAGTTTTGGAGTCCACAGGTCCAAATCAATTTCACTGATCTGAAATCAAGGTGTGTGTCAGCAATGCTGCAGTCCTTCCGGAAATTCTAGGGGAGTATCCATTTTTTTGCCAATTCCAACTTCTTGTCTGTGCTGGTATTCCTCCTGTCCCTTGCCTTGTGGACGCATCACTCTGATCTCTGCCTGTCTTCAGAGGGCCTTCACTTATTTGTCTCTGTCATTCTCTCACCTCTGTATCACTCTTCTAAAGACACATGTGATTGGATTTTTGCTCCATCTGGATAATCAGAATAATATTGCTATGTCAAGATCCTTAGGTTCCAAGGATTAGGACCTGATATCTTTGGATGAACATTATTCAGTCTATTACATTGGGTTCTTTATTTGATTGAAAATTTATGAACTACAAAAGCTTTTCCAAGAGACTCATCCCCTCAAAGTATAAGAGATCTGACATGATTCTCTCATTTAACCCCTGGAAAATGAGGAGACCCCTGTCCCTACTTGAAATTGTGTAAACCGTGGTTGGGAGTACATAGTGTGGCCTGAGGGGTGGGAGCAAGATGAGAGGTGTGGAATCCAATAGTGGATACTCATATTTCAAAGAACATGAGTTGAGTGTCACAAGAAGGATAATGCCACCAACATTAATGCTTTCCTAAATTAATACAAGTAATAGATGTATAGAATGTAAAATTATATTCATAAAGAAAATGCCCAATCTATATTTATAGCACCTGACATGTCAGCTGCCACCTTGCTCTATTAGTTTCATTATTGCAAATTACACACATGTCCAGGGGTTCCTCAACATTTTATTATGTTTTAATTACGACTCTGGATTTGCAAACATCATCATCCTAGATTCGTAAGGGAGAGGGAAGTGCAAATTCATGCAACTCTTGGAAAGGCTATGATCATCTCTTCGCTTAATTGTGAAAGATCTACAAGAAGAATGTGAATTCTGTTTCTAATTAATAGACATTGTCCATCCACTTTAAAATGGGAAGATTCAAGTATGATTTTTAGATTGCTTTACCATCATGCTCATCAGATGACAAAATATTACAAGCAACCTAGCGGTCACCCTTGCATTCCCTTCAAGTCATTGCCCTCTCCTTCAGAGTAACATTAGCCCTGACTCCTAATAGCATAGAATAATTTTTTCCAGTTTTATATTTTACATAAATGGAATCATATATTTTTGTGTGTGTCTGCATTTTTCCATAAGCATTATGTTTGTGAGAATCCATAATTTGGGGTTTAGTGGTAGATCATTCATCGTCATTGCTGTATAGCATCCCATTGTGTGAACATAGCATGATAGATTTATTTATCTGTTCTACTGCTGATGGATACTCAGATTTTCAGTTTTTGAATTATTACACATAGTGTTGCTAGGAATACTCCAGTAGATGTCTTTTGGTGAACATATGTTCACATTTCTATTGAGTATATATCTTGGAGTGAATTAGCAGAATCGTAAAATATGCATATGTTCAGCTTTAATAGATACACTAAATGTTCGTACAAATTTACATTCCCACCAGCAGTATATGAAAGTCCAGGGTTCTCCACAAACTTGTGAGCACTTGATTAAAAAAATAATTTAACCATTCTCATGGATGTGTAGTGGTACTGCATTATGGTTTTAACTTTACGTTGTCCCAATGGCAAATGCAGTTGAGCACTTTTTTGTATGTTTATTGGTCATTTGGTTAGCTTTTTTATGAGTTATCTGCTGGTCAAGTCTTTTGCTCATTTTTCTATTGAGTTGTCTACTCTTTATAGATGCTGGATGAGTCCTAAGACAAATATATGTCTACAAGTATCTTCTCCCACTCGGTCACTTACCTTTTAACTCCCTTAATGGTGTTTTGGTTTTTTATTTTTTTGGTTTTAAGGAGGGTGCAGCTCACAGTGGCCTATGCAGGGATTGAACCGGCAGCCTTGGTGTTATTAACACCACGCTCTAACCAACTGAGCTAACCAGCCACCCCCCAATAGTGCGTTTTGATACAAAGGAAGTTGTGGTACATTTTTAATGTATGGTAATTACTTTATTGATTACATTTACATGAAAATACCATGTCTTAGCCCAGAGGCATCATTGACCCAAGCTGTTGCACATGCTGTTTACTTTACCTGGATCCTATTCCTCCTTAACTAGCTACTCCTTATTTTTCCTTTGTTTCACAGTTTAAGCCTCCCCTACAAGTTACATTAAGTCTTCCCCCACACCCACCTGCAGTTCTTGCTGTGTTTCTCCACAGCCGGTACTTCTGCTATCATAGCTTTATTCATGTTTGTCATTTCTTCCCCTCCTCCTCTTTTCTGGATGCTCCCTAAGAACAAAGACTATTTCATTCTTGTTCTCCATTCTATCCCCAATGCTTAGTTAACAAATAATAATAATAATAATAAATAATAATAGTCATTGAATATTACGCACTGTTCTAAATTCTTTAAATACACTGTTTCCCTTTAATTCTTACAACTCTATGAGGTAGGAGCTATAACAATCCTCACTTTATAGATGAAGATACCAAAGCACAGAGAAGTTCAAGTACCTTGTCCATTGACACACACAGTTAATAAAGAAAGGGTACAGAATTCTGACCTAGGTAGTGTGATTTCAGAAACATGCTCTTAGCTACTATGTTGCACCCTTATAGTAGGCATTTAATAAATTCAGTTAGTTTATTTTAAGAATGTGTTAACTGGGGTCAAGAGGTGAAGTGACTTGCCCAGGATCCTAGAGCTGGTAAGTACCAAAATTAAGGCAAAATTCCAAGTGTCTTGACTGCCATTTCAGTGTTCTTTCTTGCTTTATTTTCAAATAGAGGCCATTTACTTCTTTGTAAAATCCAGCTATGCTTCACTGCTTTCAAAAGATATTCATGGGCACAGAAATTTCTAGTGATAAAAACTGTCACTTAGGTACATGGCATGACAGCTAAACAAATTGCATGAAATCATAGACTCGTGGACTTCTTTATAGAATCATATTGCTATAGCTGAGTAAACCTAATATCTTCCTGCAAAGTGAAAATTGCAAAGACTTTGAAATATCCGAATGTTTTCCGTTGAGAGGCCAAACTGAAATTTTCATTGTTCATGTGTTTATTTGGCCCTGTGGCTAGAATGAAGGCAGCCTGGTATATACTTTCCTCATCTGCTTTGGTGTTCTTCTCTCCTCCTCTTCCCAGGCCAAATACTGCCTGCTGCTACATATTATTCAGACTGGTACGTTCAGGCTGCTAACTAACTCAGATTTAAGATAGCTTAAACACTAACAGCTATTTCCTGTTTGTTATGTTTTTAATTTCAGCAAATACTAACTTGCACCAGAGAGACCAAATGGAAACAGCTTTGGAAAGGATTGATTCGGGTAAGTAGGCTAAAATTTAACTAATATTTCCCCATTGATTTTAGTTTTCTAACACACTGTTTCTTGTGCTATATTGTGAAGCCTACACAATTCTGCATTACATTCCAGATCTATAATGAAATATCAGGAAAAAAGCATTAAATAAGACAGAAGAGGGAAAAAAGCAGCATGATGAGAAGGCATACATTTAATTCAAAACAGTAAAATTTTCACTGATTTCCAATTTATTATAGTGTGGCAAAAGATCAGAAGCTTGCCTTCTGTTTTTATCATAGATGCTAAGATCCCATCATACTATTTGACTATTGCAATTCCTAAATCTTAGAAGTATTCTTCATGACATTTCAGAACTGAATTGGTTAAGGTAGTTATTTACACATAGGTAAACTTGTACGAATCTTCAAAGCCTTGAAGTGTTAAAAAATCATCCTTTATAGACTATGCATCACATAATTGTTCAAAATAAGCTAAGTTAGCTATTAAAGCCATTGTTCTTGAATTTCTTATTTTCTCTTTATTGTTTATAAGGGAAGTAAATTTCGTATTGGAACACTAGTCTTCCTGCTGCTCATTTCCTTATACTCACTGCCCTCTGAAGCCTATGATCTAGTGCTGAAACTAAACAGGGTATTTTTTTTAATTATGGAAAATTTCAATCATGTACAAAAGAAAAAAGTATAGTATAATGAACCCCTATAAACACCTCACCCAGATTCAACCATTATTAAGTAATAGCCAATCCTGTTTCACCTGTAATTTCACCCTTTCCCTCCTTGACTTATTTTGAAGTAAATCCCAGCCATCATATCAATTTACCCCTAAAATTTTCTGTATGTATCTCTAAACAAAGGAACACTTTCTGTAAAAAAAATATCTAATACCACTATTACAACTAAAATAATCAATAAATTACTTGCTACCAAATGTACCATCATTATTCAAATTTCCCCAAATGTTTTAGACTCTTTTTAATAGTTATTTAAATCCAGATCCGAACAAATCCATCGAAGCATTGCATTTGTTTTACATGTCTCTCAAATCTCTTTTAGTCTATAATTTTACCTTCCCACTTTTTTTCCTTGAAGTTTATTTGTTCAAGAAATCAGGTTTTTTTTGTCTTGTTCCTTACATCCTGGATTTTACTAGTTGCAGCCCTACTAGTAATCCTTACATCCTGGATTTTACTGGTTCCTTACATCCTGTATTTTACTAGTTGCAGCCCTGTGGTATTAAAAAAACAAACGTCCCCCTATGTCCTATATTGCTTGTAAACTGAGGGTTTAATACAGAAGCTTCATCAGATTCAGGCTTGTTTTGCTTTGTTTGTTTGTTAATATCTAATAGGTGGTACTTCAACCTTTTTATTGTATCACGTTAGAAAACATATAATGTCTAGTTTTCTCTCTTTTAGTCATGTTAGGATTGATCATTGAAATCAGGTGTTGTTAGCTGATCCCTGCATTATAAAAATTTCCATCAGCTTTTCATTATTTTATTAGGAGATTCAAATTGATGATATTGTGAGTCTATGATTACTTCATTTATTAATTGGCATCATTCTAAATTTTTTAAGAAGTTATTTTAAGGAAAACTTTTCCTGTCAATGATTTGGTTACCTGATGTACAGTTCATAAAAAAAAAAGAAAAGTCAGGATAAATGCTTGATTCTTCTTTTTTCAACATTCTTTAGAATGATTAATTTAATTTTCTTCCATCATTCAAATATGATCAATATGTTTTTAAAAGGAGATTTAAATATTTAAAAATCTCATATATTTACCCACATAGTTACCATTTCCAGTTCTTTTCACTCCTTTGTAGATGCAGTTTCTCTCTGGTAATCATTTGTCTTCTACCTGAAAGACTACCTTTATAATTTCTTTTTTTTAATCTTATTTTAAAGATTTTTATTAAAAATATAGTTAGCACACAATATTATATTAGTTTCAGGTGTACACCATAGTTATTCAACATTTATGTACCTAAAGAAGTGATCACCATGATAAGTCCAGCAACCATCTAACACCGTAATATGCTAACACAAAATTATTGACTATATTCCTTATGCTGCACATTACATCCCCATGACTTATTTGTTTTATACCTAGAAATTTGGACCACTTATTGCCCTTCACCTTTCCCCCCTTTTTAATTTTTCAGTTATAGTGGACCTTCAGTATTATTTTATATTAATTTCAGGTGTACAGCATAATGGTTAGACATTTATATAATTTAAGAAGTACCTCCCGGCACTATACATACTTGTTACCATATAATTGACTATATTCCCTATATTTCACTTTACATCCCCATGACTATTTTGTAACTACCAATTTGTACTTCTTAATCCCTTCCACCTTTTCACCCACCCCCTAAAGCCCCCTCCCATCTGGCAACCATTAAAAAGTTCTCTGTATCTATGAGTCTGTTTCTGTTTTGTTTGTTTATTTTGTTCTTTATATATAAGCGAAATCACACTGCATTTGTCTTTCATAGTCTGATATATTCCATTCAGCACAGTACCCTCCAGGTCCACCCATGCCACTGCAGATGGCAAGATCCCGTTCTCTTCCCTGGCCAAGCAATATTCCATTGTATATATGTACCCTTTCCTCTTCATCCATTTTTCTATCGATGGACACCCAGGCTGCCTCCACCTCTTGGCCATTGTAAACAATACTGCAATGAACATATGGATGCATATGTCCCGTTAAAGTAGTATTTTGGGCATCTTCAGATAAATAAATATCAGAAAGTGGGATTACTGGGTCCTTTTTTGTCTCTTGTTATAGACTTTGTTTTAAAGTCTATTTTGTGTAGCATAAGTATTGCTACCCCAGCCTTTTTTTTTTTTTATTTCCATTTTCATGAAACATCTTTTTCCATCCTTTTACTTTCAGACTGTGTGTGTCTTTCAATCTGAACTGAGTCTCTTGTAGGCAGCATATGTAAGGGTTTTGTTTTCTTATCCATTCAGCCCACCCTATGTTTTTGATCAGAACATTTAATTCATTTACATTGAAATTAATTGGTGATAGATATGTAGTTATTGCCATTTTATTAATCATATTTTTGATCTTTTTATTTTTCTTTTCATCTTAAAGTCTTCAAGAAGTTCTTCTAACATTCCTTGTAGTACTAGGTTGGTGGTGATGAACTCCTTTTGTTTTTTCTTGTCTGGGAAGCTCTTCATCTGTCCTTCGATTTTAAATGGTAGCTGTACTGGGCAGAATGCCCTTGATTGTAGGTCCTGCTTTCTCCCCACTTTGAATATTTTGTGCCCATGGAGCAGGATTCCCCCCAGCAGGCTCTGGTGCCTGTTGAAACTGCCCTTTGTGTTTGCGAATTGTGGGGCTAATTGGATGATGCTGTGATGTGGTCTGAAGCCAATCTCCAAGTATATTGGTTCTGGGGCCTCTTGGGAGGGGCTCCAGTGCTGGCCCAGGTCAGCCACTGCCTATGACTGGCCACGGATTACCTGGTAGGAAATAGAAAGCGAGCCACATTTGGTCACTGCCTGCACTGTACCTGGATGCACATGGCAGAGGCTACATTGTGAACCAAGGACAGCTGCCACCAGTATTGGGCCTGGGGTAGGTGCACAAAAGTCAGCCTCCTGCGGTAAACAAGTTGGGTGAGGCAGAGTCTCAGTGAGTCAGAAGGGTGGAGTAGCCGAGCTCACCAGGCCAATCAGATTCAGATTTGGCCAGAGGGGGCGGGCTCAACACAGGAAAGATGGTTCCTGCCTTCCGGCTGCACAAGAGAAAGGTCTCACACAGGGAAAATGGGACTGTTCTCCAGTCCTCACCCCGAAGTTACACAACTGAATCTCTTCCAATATATCTCTGATGACCCCAGAGTCACCATCCCTCTGCTGAAGCCCAAGGTGAGTGCCTGCGAATGAGTGAATCTATGCACAGGCCCTTTAAGAGGATTTCTAGGTTTCCCACAGCCTTCCATCCCACCTGGATTGTCAGAATCCTCACCTTTTCACAGCCAAAAGTTGTGGGGGCTCCTCTTCCTGGCACCATTGCTCCTGCTTGGGGAGCCAGGTATACGGGGCTGGGGTCCCTCTCTCCTTCGTGGGGAACCTCTGTGGCTGAGATACTCTTCCTGATTTTCAACCACCACATGTGGATGTGGGACCAGCCCATTTCGCGTCTCCAATCCTCCTACCAGTCTTAATGTGGCTTGTTCTTTATATCCTTAGTTATACAACGTCTCTTCAGCTAGACTTCAGACAGTTCTCTGTGTTGATTGTTCTGTAAATTTGTTGTAATTTTGATATGTTCACGGGATGAGGCAAGCACAGCATTTACCTACTCCGCCATCTTGGTTCTCCTCTCTCTTTATCATTTCTTGTAATGCAGATTTGCTGGTGATGAATTCTTTCAGCTTTTCTGTGTCTGAAAAGGTCTCTATTTTTCCCTTACTTTTGGAAGTTATTTTCGCGGCGTACAGTTTCTCCAGTGTCTTCTCACTTGTGTGCAATGAAAAATCTGCTATTGACCTCATCTTTGTTTCTGTGTACATGTGTCTCTTTCCTCTAGCTGTTTGAAAAGGACTTTTCTCTTTATCACTGAGTTGAAACATGTGGTTATGATGTAGTTTTCTTCCTGTTTCTTGTGTTTGCATTTCATTGAGATTCTGAATCTACTGATTTATAATTTTTATCAAATTTGGAAAATCTCCAGCCATTATTTCCTTAGATATTTTTCTGTCTCTCTATCCCTTTCCTTCAGAGACTCCAAATATCTGAAGTTGTTCCACAGCTCACTGATTCTTTGCTCATTTTTTTTGTCTGTCTGTTTTATTTTGTATGGTTTCTATCTCTATACCTTCAGGTTCATTAATATTTTCTTTTGCAATATGCAATCTACCATTAATCCCATCCAGTATACTTTTCATCTGACATTGTAATATTTGTCTTTAGAAGTTTGACTTGGGTCTCCTTTTTATATCTGCTTTTTATTTACTATCATAATTATATGGAATAAAGTATAATAACTTGTTTTAATATCCTTGTCTGCTAATTCTAAGATCAGGGTCAGTTCTCAGTTTCAATTGATTTATTTTTCCACTCATTACAGGTCATATTTTCATGCATGTTTGCATGCCTAATAATCTTTGATCAAATGTCGGGCATTTTGAAATTTACCCTGTTATGTGCTGGATTTTTTTTTATTTTATTTTATTTTTTTTGGATTTCTACAAATATTCTTGAACTTTGTTCTGGAACACAATTAATTTACTTGGAAATACTTTGATCCTTTCATATTTTGCTGTTAAGATTTGTTAGGTCAGGCCACAATAGGCTCAGTCTAGGCTAATTATCCCTCATTATTATGGCATGACCCTCTGATACTCTACACCAGGGGTGTCCAAACTTTTTTCAACATTTTTTACCAAGGGCCATATGCGGTAAAATACACAAACAGATGGGCCACTCACTCGAGGTGAAGTACGTATTGCCTCACCTGGTTTATTTAAGTAAACTAAATATATTTTTGGAATTTGCTGTGGGCCAATTAACAATGGATTACGGGCTGCAGTTGGCCCGTGGGCTGCAGTTTGGACACCCCTGCTCTACACAGTGCCCTGAAATCTTGAGCTTTTTGTAATCTAGCGGGTGGGAACAGATACTGTTCCCAATCATGTGTGAACATTGGACACTGTTCCGTCTAATCAGGTGGTTCTTTCCCTAGACTTGGGTAATTTACTTACATGCATAATCAGTATTCATCTGGATACTCAAGGGAGGGGTCCTCTACATATGTCCAGAATTCTCTCTCTATGCACCTCTCTCCTCTCCAGGACTTCATTCCCACTTAGTAGAAATTAGCCATCTTGGTGTCCCCAGTCTCTAACTTCCGTGAAAACTCAGGAAAGCCAATGGGATCCCCCTGGGTTCTACGTCACTGCACATGGCCTGGAAACTCACTGAAGGTAGTAAGCTTGGACATTTGCAGCAATCACTTTGTTTTCTGTCTCTCTGTGATCACTATCGTTGTCTGATATTCAGTGTTTTGAAAACCAGTGTTTCATATCTTTTGTTTTTGTTTTGTTTGTTTCAGAAAAGAGGGTAAATATAGTCCCTTTTACTAGATCTTGGTTAGAAGAAAGTTTAATATATATATGAAATCATGTACTTTAAACATATGTGTTTCAATCCATTGTAGATAATAGTGTTAAGGCTCAAATTGTCTCCTCTTTGTCAGTGAGAACCCCTTCAAGTTGCCTTCTGAAAGACCCTAGAAGTCCTTCATAGTTTACTTGCTTTCTTGTCAAATGATGTTTCAGACTCATTTTGTATATTTTTTGCCTTAAATCATTCATTTCTCCAAGGATCCCAGAGGGCTACTTTGAAGAAAAGATAGGAAGGTATGACCAAGGCCTGGGATACTGAGAATGTCCCAAGGAGAACATGAGGAAGGCAAAAGATTGCTAGAGACTAATTGGAACATATCCAGAGAATACCCAACAATTCAATAAGCAAACGTCAGGCCTCTCACCCCTTTCAGTATCCCTTTTACTGTCTTCCCTCTTTCCAGCACTGCAATACTCCAATACACACACACACACACACACACACACACACACACACACACATATTTACATCAAAAGACAGGAAATCTTTCATGTTGTTTTCTCTGGAATATTGGGAGCAATGGAAATTGATATCAAATTTCAGCAATTCTGATCATTAAATATCCATTAAATTTTATTTCAGAGAATGGACTCCTAGTTACTTCTTTCATGATCAGTCTTTAAATATAAGTGGTTTGGGAATATTCCATAAAAGATACAAAGCCCAAAGTAGGTAAAAATTCTGTGGCTCTAAATTAATTTCTCAACTTTTAATATTTTGGAGGAAAAGAACATAGAGGAGTGAAATCCATGAATGATCTAGTCCAACTCTTGTTTTAAACAGTATTTTCAACTTACATATTTAGCAAAAATTACCACAGTTAGTAAAAGGAAACAGAAATGTCTCATTTTTTCTTTCTTTTCTTCTCTAAGGCTCTTCATTTTAGAATAGTTTAGAGGCCAAAAAAAGCAAGTGAGGCAAAAAAATAGCATTGATTATTGTGTAAAAAAGCTGATCACCTAATCCTTGATAATCAACAAAACATGCAGCCCATTTGATGGTGCATATTCACGAGAATGTTTGAACAGATTTCTTCATGTGGGTTTCTGGTTTTTGTGCCTCATCTTACATTTGGAAGATTATTTGTGTCATAACTAAAAATATCAGATGGGAAGTAGAAAAGCAGTTGTAACTGTTGAATATTGAGACATAACTAGTGTCCAACTGTATAATACATGAGGGTATACATCATAAATCATTAGTCAAACTTAATAACCTTTTCATGTTCAAATTTTGATTAGAATATTATCTACTTCATTTATAATATATCTTATTTAAGAACATTGCTATTTAGAAGATAAATCCAAAGTCTTCCCATCCTCCTTACTGCTGTCTACTAGGGGTAAAGGTATGGTCAATAAAGAACAAAATTTATATTTTTCTAAATACCTCTGTAGTAACCAGATTGTTGTGTATTCAGGTAATTCTGATACAAGCAATATTAACTTAGAATTACATTTGGGATTTTAAATCAAAATGAGAGTTCTTTGAGCATAATCCAGTCATCATAGTATGGATAAAATTACAATCTTATTTTACCAAATTATTTCACACAAGTAATATATATTCAACATAAAAATATAGAAAATAGAAACAGGCAATATGACAATATTAAGTTGAAATCACACAAAAAGCCCCTACCACAAGATGACTACTGGTTTCATATTGGAGAATATCTTTCCAGGTTTTTTCTTATGGAAATATATCAGCTTTCTTTTTCATTTAAAAAATGGCATCATCCTGTTTATATTGTTCTGAAACAGTTTTTTTTTTTTAATTTAAAAATAGACATCATATATACACATAATTAAAAAATGAAGTAGTATAATAAGACATAAAATGAAGATTAGAATTCTCTTACTCTGCAGATATAGCCATTAATATTTTTAAAAGTGTTCTTTAAAAATATTTTACACATATACCAGCATATATAACCTCATACATGCACACATCATTCATGAGAATGATATAATGGTAAAACTATTATTCTGTACCTAATTTTTAAAAATCAATAATAATATTAAACATCATCAACTTGGACACACTTTTCTGTCAGCACCTATATATTTTCCTTAGTCTCTCCTTACCCTCACAAAGTACCGATATTTATTCTCTTGGATTATATTTAAACAAAGAAAAACTTAAAAACTCATGGAAAAGTAATTTAAACTCAAGTGACCAAAACATTTGCTCTGTTAAGTAGGGCAAACTGCCATTAATGTAGTAATATGGAGAGTGATTTTTCCAATAATCTCTATTAATGAGAAACATACAGGAAAATTATAAGAATAATTATAGAGTATTACTTAAAGTGTTGGAGAAACATAAAGGCAGAAAACCAAATGATTATGAATCTTCATGCATTTTCTTAATGAGTGGGTTTTATCTTACTTTCGTTTATTCTCCATACTGCTGTGCTATTAGTCTTTGTGCATGCATATTCCCAGCTCATTACGTTTCTGTTTTCCCATTGTCTGTCTGCCTATCTATCTATCTTTCTATTTACACCCACATTTACACCTATATACACCCACACAGTCCCAGAACAATAGAATGTATTAACTCAGGTCAAATAGGAGGGAAGGATATCAATGAGCTATGTGTGGGTGCAAAATAAGGACTGCCCACAATTGTATTTTTATTCTTTTGTTTGGATCTGATCTAGTGATTATTTATATATCAGGTCAAAATCAGGGTTCTTCTCAGATGGAAAATGTGTGTGTGTGTGTGTGTGTGTGTGTGTGTGTATAATAAAGTGCACACATAAACCTAGGATTTTATTCATCACAAGGCCTAATGATTAAACCTACCCACTTTTTAAAAATATTTTTATTAAAATATAGGTAACACACAATATTATATTAGGTTCAGGTGTACACCATAGTTATTTAATACTTATATACCTAAAGAAGTGATCGCCATGATAAGTTCAGCAACCATCTGACATCACACCACACTATCACAATATTATTGACTGTATTCCCTATGCTGTACATTACATCCCAATTTATTTCCAGCAATGTAGCAAATATCTCTTTTATTGCAAGTAAATTGTAACTACTCTAATCTCAATTACTCTGCACTGAGCCCTCTTGAATGTTAGATACTTCTAGATCATTATAATTGAACCATGTCTGCTTTTAAATGTTATATGAATTGTTGGTGTAGTGACTTGAAGAGGAAGAATCAATGGCTGGCAGCCAATAGGAATAAGGAAACCATCTAGTTTCAGACATTTTTTCTGTTCTTCAGTTTCAGTTTTGTGTACTACATCTAAAGATATTCAGAGCTCTTATCAGAACCAAAAACACTCAGAACTAAGTGTTGTTGAACACATCTTTTTTTTTTAATTAAGGTTTATTGGGGTGACAATTGTTAGTAAAGTTACATAGATTTCAGGTGTACAATTCTGTATTACATCATCTATAAATCACATTGTGTGTTCAACACCCAGAGTCAGTTCTCCTTCCATCACCATATATTTAATCCCCTTTACCCTCATCTATCACCTCCCTACACCCTTACCCTCTGGTAACCACTAAACTATTGTCTGTGTCTATGAGTTTTGGTTTCTCATTTGTTTGTCTTGTTCTTTTGTTGTTTTTGGTTTATATACCACATATCAGTGAAATCATATGGTTCTCTGCTTTTTCTGTCTGACTTACTTCGCTTAGCATTATAATCTCAAGATCCATCTATTTTGTCACAAATGGTCCTATTTCATTTTTTCTTACTGCCAAATAGTATTCCATTGTGTATATATACCACAACTTCTTTATCCATTCATCTATCGAAGGACGTTTTGGTTGTTTCCATGTATTGTTTGAATGCATCTTTATGCATATTATTTAGCAATTTTCATGTCACCATCTTCTTTCTTACTCTTGAGACCTTTGAGCTAAGTATTTCCTGCAGGGCTTATCCTATTTTATTTTGTTCTAAGACTTTCTCCTGGTGCTAGTCAACATATCCCTGATGCTCTTTTTTACTTTATTCTTATCTCATTCAAGCTGTCAGGATCTGGATCAGTGACTGGGGTTTCTCAGTTCCACAGATTCCAGATTTTCAGGCGTTACTGGAAAATAAGCCCTACAAATCCTATATCTGGGCTGCCAGCAGGTTCATCATCATCTTCACAGTCCAAACAATGAGATCTCTCTGTCTCTGTCTCTGTCTCTCTCAACTCTAAAACAGCTACTACATGTTCATCCTTGCTCATTTCCTTCAATCCCGTGTTTTCTAATGTGAATTTATCAGACTCTGTCAGATTAAAATCTTTTTTCCCAGTTTTTTCTGCTGCTATTCTGTTTGAAATTTCACATAGACTCTGGATAAGGGCCACATAGGTTTTAATAAACTCATTCTTACTCTTTGGGCCAATTCATAAAGCCATGAAACTCTGGAATTTGAAGTTAGATTTCCTTGATTGTTTAAAAGGGATATAGTGAAGTTAGTTCACCTTGTGAGAAGCTTTCAGTGATTAAGAAACGGAAATATGTGCACTCCCAAGGGTAAAACACAGCTTTATAGTCTTAATGCAATGAAATGTTAGTCACATTTTTTGAAATTCTGACTTTCTGACCAGACTGTAAAGTGAGATAGTCATGTTTAAGCTATAATGTTTTTAGATGAAGAATAAGAACTCTGCATAGTCAGTTATATTTATGCATGACAAAAGCACTTCTCATTCCACATCTAATAAGAATATTCTAGTTCTTTTGCCCAAAGAAAAGATTCAGAGGATCTTACGTTCACCAAGGAGGCAGTGTTTTGTTTTGTTTTCCTTTGGGGAATGTCAAGGGAGAGGTCATTAAATTGTTCTATTTGGGGAATGACTGATCGCTTGTACTTGCTGTACATATGATATGTTACCGAATCTCAAATTCCAAATTAGTAGTATCAGTATTCTCTAGTAATAAAAATATCTGATTATTTTTTCAGTTATGGCTTTAATATTTCAAATTTTATTTATTTTTGTTGTTATCCTCTTTAAGTTGTTCTAAGAACTTGTGGGGGGGGACCTTAAGAACATTGAAGTATTTATATATAATTGATGCAATATCTAGGATTTGCTTTCAATGATTCATGAAAAGGAAAAGGGGAGTATAAATTTAACAAGAATGAACAGAAGCTGATAAATGTTGAAGCTGGGTGTTGGATGTGCAGTGTTTCTTTGTAATCTTGGCTCTACTTTTATTTATGTTTAAAAATTTCCACAATAAAAGCTTAAAAATCTTAAGTATTTTTCTGCATATAACCAGAGAATCTCTGGAAGTAGCTGAAATGGCACGTTTAACCTTCTGGAGTAAACCGTTCTTAGTGTCAGAGCCAGAAGCATCCTTCTGAATAAGCAAGAGTGTGGAAGCCTGATAAGGACATTGAGTGGGATTTTCTTCCATGAAATATCTTGCTTAGGTGAATCAATAATTGGAACATGACTAAAATGAAACAGAGACTATAAAATAGCTTTCATACAGCTGGTAGTTCCAAAACTGACCTTGCACTAGTTGCTGTTAAATGAGAAGAAAGGGGCCCCCTGGTTTATTCCAGTCAGTGTGATCCTGGTCACACTTTTGTTTTGTTTTTAAACCTGTGAAGGGGCTGGCTGAGAATGAAACCCTAACCATTTTTTCAGAAAAGAGTAAGCAGAGGTTATCTGGCTTGAAATACAACTTACACCTAGGTTAGAATTTCAGAAGATTTCTCTGGTTATAGCTCTGCTACTACAAAAGAGTACAAAAGACCACCGAAGTCTGAAGTTTTCTCTTCAGCATGTTTCAGACTCGGCTGCTGCTCTGTTTCTGTTAAAATACTCTGGGGGTGGGGGAAGGTTGTGTCTGTCTTCCTACTAAGATCTGTTGATACATCATTCTGTTTTCAATAATCTTGATTCATATCTGAACCAGTTCTAATTTCTAATAATCCAAAGTGGTATTGATGCTGTGACTGTCAAAGAAGAGATTGTCCCAAGCATTTCTTTTGCAGCCTTTGGAGATACTTTAATTTTATTTCTAGAACTTTTCAAAATAGCTTATCTTAAGTCTCCAAACTTGCTGCTTTTGAAGGAACTTGTTTTTCCACTTTTTGGTTTCTTTCTGTGATGTCTTACAACCTAGAACAGTCCCAATGTTAAAACCAACCATTGATAGTATTTCATAGATGTGGGAAATTCTTATTTTTTCTTTTAAATTTTTTTTTATTAGTTTCAGGTAAACAAAACAATGTAATAGTTAGACATTTATCATTTATATCCCTCACACAGTGATAACCCCTCTCCCCCCATCCACTATCCCTCTGACATAGCACACAGCCATTACATTTCCACTGTCTCTATTCCTAATGCTGTACTCCGCTTCTTGTGTATATATATATATATATATATATATATATATATATATATATATATATATATATGTAATTACATATATATATATATATATATATGTAATTATAGTTGACATTCTTTATTGTTCAGCTTCAGCTTCAGGTGTACAGTGGAGTGATCAGGCATCTACACCACCCCTGAAGTGGTCTCCCTAATGAGACAAGTGTCCATGTGGGAAATTCTTTTGATGGAATGAGTCTAGAAATAATCCTCATTTGTCTGCATCTTTAAAAGGTATTTTGTCATTAGTCAGGAGTCTGTTATAGAGTTAACATCAAGTGACTGATTTGCTCTTTTGGGTCAAATACTGTGTTTCCCCGAAAATAAGACCTAGCCAGACCATCAGCTCTAATGCATCTTTTGGAGCAAAAATTAATATAAGACCCGGTATTATGTTTATTATATTATATTATATTATATTATATTATATTATATTATATTATATTATATTATATTATACCGGGTATTATATCATATTAAAAACAGGGTCTTATACTATATAAACCCTGTATTATATTATATTATATTGTATTGTATTGTATTATATTATATTATATTATATTATACTATACTATATAAGACCAAGTCTCATTATATTAAAATAAGACCAGGTCTCATATAAATATTTGCTCTGAAAGACGCGGTAGAGCTGATGGTCCGGCTAGGTGTTATTTTTGGGGAAACACAGTAACCAAATGTTTAACCTTGTAACTTAGCTGAAATATCTTTGGAATTTCTCTAGTTTTTCAGTGAACCACTAGGCTAACTTACTCTATTTTCCACAAATTCAAAGTTCTTTCTTTTATTTTTTCAATTTTATAAAAGAAGTCTGCATGCTACAAACTCGGAGATGATCTAGAGGAATCATTCTTTTAAAAATTGATTTTAGCCAAATAAATAATACACAACTTCACTGGAAGGTTTTGATGTTGGGGGAAAGGACTACAGGGGTGGTTGTTCTCCACATCCTGAATCAGAAAAGGACACAGGATTTATCCTGTGATTTTTACTTTTGTTTTCTTCACCTCCAGTAGGGGCAAGAGTTTGGGAAACTACCTCTAACTGCTATTTTGGTTTTTACTCTTTAATGTTTTATTAAGTTATTATTAACCTACAATACAATTCACCAATTTTACCTGCATAATTTGATGAACTTTGGTAATGGTATAAAAGTATGTAACTACCATGATTAAGCTATAAAACTTTTCCTTCACCCTAAGAACTTTCCAGGTGCCTTTTTGTCACTTGTACATCCAATTCTGGTCCATCCCTCCCCACCCCATCCCAGGTAACTATTGCCTTGTTTTATGTCACTATAGTTTTCCCTTCTATAGGGTTTCATATAAATGGAATTCTAGTATTTTGTGTTTGATTTCTTTCATTTTGTGTAATGACTTTTAGATTCATCTATGTTGTTTCAACTATTAACATTTCTTTGTTGTTGTTGTTGTTGTTCTTATAGTATTTTTTGTAGTCTTCCATGGTAGGAATATACTACAATTTGTTTATCTATTCACCAATTGAGGTTCATTTGGGTAGCTTCCACTTTTTAGCTATTATGAATAATGCTGCTGTGAACATTCATAAACAGGTTGTTGTATGAACATACTTTTCATTTCCTTTGGTAAATACTGAGGTATGGAATTTCTGGGTAGTAAGCTTAACTTTACAAGTCATTGTCATACTATTTCCATAGGGGTTTTAGCATTTTCCATTTCCAACAGTAAAGAATAAGAGTTCCAGTTTTTCCACATCTTTGCCAAAATTTGGTATTTTCAGTCTTCTTAATTTTAGGCATTCTAGTTAGTGGTTAAATATATCTCACTGGGGTTTTAATTTGCATTTTCGGATGACATGTGGCATTGAGCATCTTTCTATAAGATTATTGGTCATTTATAATTTTCCTTTTTGAAACAGCTATTACATCTTTTGCCTAATTTTTGTTAGAATGTTTGCCTTCTTATCTCTGACTTTTTGACAACTGCATTATATTCCATTGTATACAGTCAGTCTCCTTTTGATGGACACTGAACCTGTTTCCAGTTTCTTTTTTATTATAAGCAAGATTTCAATAACTGAATTACCTGTAATTACTTTACATTTTGTTAGACATTGCCAAATTTCTCTCCAAAATAAAATGAAGAATTTTATTAATTTGCTTGTTCTTTTCTTTCACAAGGGCCATGTTAATTTTCCAACAATCATGCATTTCTTTTTTCCTAATAATACGTCATGGACATCTTTTCATTTTAATAAATATATATCTTGATTATAAAATTTGATGGATGCACAGTCTTTCATTGTATGAACATAGTATTATTTATTCAACCAGTTCCTTTCTAATAGATGTTTGGATTGTTTCTCCTTTTACACTATTACAAACAATGCTGGAATGAGCATCCTTGTTCATACATATTTTCACACTTACCCGACTTTTTAAAATTAAAGTTTATTGGAGTGCCCATTGTTAGTAAAGTTACATAGGTTTTAGGTGTACAATTCTGTAATACATCATCTCTATATCACATTGTGTGTTCACCACCCCAGAGCCAGTTCTCCTTCCATCACAATATATTTGATCCCCTTTACCCTTATCTACCACTCCCCACCCCCCTTACCCTCTGGTAACCATTAAACTATTGTCTGTGTCTATGAACTTTCGTTTCTTTGTTTGTTTGTCTTGTTCCTTCATTGTCTTCAGTTTTATATCCCGCATATCAGTGACATTATATGGTTCTCGACTTTTTCTGTCTGACTTATTTCGCTTAGAATGATAATTTCAAAATCCATCCATGTTATTCATTGCAGCTTTATTTACAGTGGCCAAGACATGGAAACAACCAAAGTGTCCTTTGATAGATTATTAGATAAAGAAGATGTGGTGTATATACACAATGGAATACTATTCTGCCATAAGAAAAGATGAAATAGTGCTCTTTGTGCCAACATGGATGGATGTTGGGATTATTATGCTGACTATTTTTTTAATAATTAATGCCGTTTGATACATATTCCCAAACTTCCATGAGCAAAGGTCATACTAATTTATTTTAACTTTTTATTATAGGAAATTGTCAACATATATAAAAGAGAGTATAATGTGATGACCACTTTATCCCATGTATCTATCTTTGAGTTGCAACAATTATGGACACACTGGCAATTTTGTTTTACAGTTTCAGTCTTGTTTCACCATTACCCACTTTCAATCATCTGCCCAAAATTCACTTTAAAGAAAATCCCAAATGCTGTATTATTTTTGATGAAATTATGAATGGGATTGTTTTCTTAATTTCTCTTTCTGATAGTTCGTTATTGGTGTATAAGAATGCAATTGATTTCTCAATATTAATTTTGTATTCTGCTATGTACTTAATTCATTTATTAATTCTAATAGTTTTTTTTTTGAGGGATATTTAGGGATCTCTCTATATATTTTCATGTCATCTGCAAATAATGACAGTTTTACTTCTTCTTTTCAAATTTGGAGGCCTTTTATTTCATTTTTTTTGTCTGATTGCTATAGCTAGGACTTTCAATTCTATGTTGAATAAAAGTGGTGTAAGTTGGTATCCTTGTCTTGTTCTTTTTTTTTTTTTTTAAGATTTTATTGGGGAAGGGGAACAGGACTTTATTGGGGAACAGTGTGCACTTCCAGGCCTTTTTTCCAAGTCAAGTTGTTGTCCTTTCAATCTCAGTTGTGAAGGGTGCTGTTCAGTTTCAAGTTGTCCTTTCAGTCTTAGTTGTGGAGGGTGCAGCTCAGCTCCAGGTCCAGTTGCCATTGCTAGTTGCAGGGGGCACAGCCCACCATCCCTTGGTGGGAGTCATACAGGCAAACCTTGTGGTTGAGAGCCCGCGCTCCAACCAACTGAGCCATCCATCATATCTATGGGATGAAAATTAAAACAAACAAACCCCTAGTGATTTGGATGTTCTTTTTTCTTTTGATACTATGTATTCCAAAATTTGAGAACACACAAATTATAGATTTGCCTTTGTTCTTATCCTGTTGTAGATTCTGCATTAGTCTGAGACCTCCACACAGTTATCTGGAAGTAGAGGCACTTCAAGAATTACTATATGAGGTGTTCCTTTATTCCACAAATATTTGTTGAGAATCTTCTGGTAGGAAGAAAATAAAACAAGGTAATGGTACAGAGACTGGAAGGTGGGTGGGGACAGGATTGGGGGTAGGTAAGATGGTTTGGGACGGCCTCTTGGAAGTGGTGATATTTGACCTGAGTCTGAAGGATGTAAAGTGGGGAGAGCATTTCAGACAAACAGAGCAGCAAATACAAAAGCTCTGAGGCAGATATCAGTTTGATGTGTTCGTGAAACAAGGGCGGTGTGACTGGGGAATCATGGACAAGGGGAAGAATGGTAAGATGTAAAGTTGGAAAAGGAGGTGGTGGGAAGATTACAGAGGGATGTGTTTAAAACTCTGTTTTAAGTGCAATAAGAAATCAGCACATGATTTTACAGAAGGGATGGTTTTTGAGAGAATGTTATATGGAAACTATTTGCCCTCAGCAACCCTTTATCATAAGTGAAAATACCCTTCCAAATCCTTATGGAATTAGTTAGAGCTTAGGTTGCAGAATCTGGTGCCACCAGAAATTGTCTTACTTGACCAAAGGAACCTACTTCTCTACCGCCATCCATACTGGTGAACCTAGTGTAGTTTTCTCTGTGAGTGGGGTATTTATTTCTGAAGCTTTCTGAAGTGTCTAGGTTTACTTGGGTGAATTATTTTTATTGTTATAATTTTTTTCTGGAAAGCACAGTAAATCCATATAATTGGAGGAAGGAAGTGTATACCCATTGAGGGGTGAGAAAGGTATAATAGATGCTACTTTATTCTTTGGTTCTAGAACTTAAAATTTCAGTAATGCCATATAATTTTGGAGAACACTAGAAATATATCTTTGTGCAATAACTCTGTGAATACATTTTTTTCTAGGCTATCGGATACAACTGCCTACATAATGTAATATCAACTCCAAACCACATCACTCAAAGGGTTTCTATTAAACCTGTACCTTGACTTTAAATTCAACTAATTCAGAAGCTCTTTTGCCAAAAGGATGAAAGTGTCTAAATATCAGTTATAAAGGACAAAATGTTTCTTTGACTATCTTGAGATAAAAAGATAACCTTCTGTAGCATAAAGGGAACATTTCTCCTTTCACAGTCTTTAAAGATTTGCTTTGTACAACATTAAACTTTCCCCCTCCAGAACCTAGTGCTTACAATGTACTGAGATTTCAAACACACACACACACTCACACTCACACTTCTTTACGGTGTGCTTTCAAATTGCTTTTTTCCTTTTGATTCACATCGTTAGCAGTGGCCATGGAAAAGTCTCAGATAGCTAGAGGGAAATGCAGTAATTTTGAAAAAAAGTTTTCCCTTTGGGTTTAACTCTCTCTACAGTTTGGTCGAATTTTATTTGACATTTTTGTCTATCATAGTACAAGAGTCTTTTTTTTCTTTTCATAGAGTGAAAGAAGAGTTTATTTCTTTTAGGCTGCTGCCCTGTTCTTTGCTGTTCAAAGGAAACAAAGGTTTTCTTTTCATCTTGCTTTTCTCTTAGGCTCTGAGTGGAAGGCTTACAAGGTTGGGGGATTGGTAGCAGTAGGAGATTAAGAAATGTCTTTAATTCACACACAGCTCTGGACTTGCAGTTGTTCAACCCTAGTGATGAACTACAGTTATGCTTTTCTTACTTCTTATGTGGGTAAAGAAATTGCTCACTGATTTTCCAATTTCTACTTCAAGGATATTTTAGTTCAAGGGGATAGGATATATTGGCAAGGAGGGAAGAGAATTCTGTACCTCTTACAGAATCAATGACCCTCGCTTCCAGCCGGCTGGAGAGAAACATCTCTGTAGTCAGACCATAGTTATCTATGAAATGAGGAGAAGCAGTTTAATATTTCCTGAGTGCTACTAGATACTCAGACTGTACTAGACATTTTATATATACTATATCATTGTCAGAAAAATTTTGTGAAATATTACTATCTTCCATTAACTGAGACTTCAATAACTTAGGTGATTTGATCAGCATCGTACTGCTGTGTGAGTTACAGTTTTTGGATTTTTTTTTTCAGTCCTTGGAATTTAACATGAGGCTACTCATGCTGTTCTCCATTGCATTATACTTTCTTCTTAGGCATGATCAAGAACACAACAGCCAGTATGTCTATTCCCTTATTCCTAATTACCAACGTCTACATTTGGTGCTGCATGTCTCTCTGAGTGCATCATACATGACATCCCTTTGAGAACCTTTGTGGTGTATCTTTCCTGATGGATTAAGAAGGATAGGAAGTCTGTGTCACCCTTGGGCATGTTCATACAACTGATCAAACGTAATAGCAATAATAGTAGCTAACATTTATTGAGCCTTTGCCGTGTGCAAGGCACTCTGTTAAGAATATTTGAAATATCACTTAATGCTCAAAGCAACCCCAGGATTGGGACACATAATAGTGTTATTAGCGTATCATAAAATGGAGATTCAAATAGATTAAGTGGCTTGTTTAAGGTCACAGAGCTGTTAAGTATTTAGCAGAATCAGAATTTGAATTGAATAGGCTGATTCCATAAGCTATATAACCTTATCCAATGCACTATACTGCTTGTTATATACATGATGCAGCATGGAAGAAAGAAGCATCTAAGTATAATTAAATACACCAGGCATCAGTGATTTTCAAATATCTGAGAAGTGTACTAACATTTTTTTACCTTAGTTATTATTTTCAAAAGATGCAGAATAAAATATTGCAATCAAATATTCAAAATCTCATATCACCAACAATTACCTGCTGAGCCCCTACTATATTCTTGGTATCACTTAAAATTTAGATAGAGTAAAAGTAAAGAAGACCCAGCTCAATCACTGCCCTCACTAACTTGCCTGGACTCTGCGTTTAGTGCCAGTATCATAAACCTACAACTCTTGATGTTCCAATGAGCATGCTTTTTAAAATCCATACTATTGGGCATATTGAAAATAAATGAATGATTTTATCATCTTTGATAGCATGTGACTTATTGAATCTGAAAACAAATATGGTTACAAATATTGGCAGTGACTAAGCCTGTGATCCATAGTTGCACTGTATTTTCCAGTGAAGCCTATTGAATCTAAGTGACAACTAAGTTTGAGAACTTGTTGCAATGACGTTGCTAACTTTTTTTGATATCAGAGGGATCATTCATTATGAATTTGTACCAACTGGACAAACAGTTAACCAAGTTTACTATTTGGAAGTCCTGAAAAGGCTGTGTAAAAAAGTTAGACGACCCTGAAATTTTTGCCAATAATTCATGGCTCTTGCATCACAACAATGCACCAGCTCACACAGCACTGTCTGTGAGGGAGATTTTAGCCAGTAAACAAATAACTGTTGGAACACCATCCATACTCACCTGATCTGGCCCCCAATGACTTCTTTCTTTAGCTGAAGATAAAGGAAATATTGAAAGGAAAATATTTTGATGACACTCAGCATATCAAGGGTAATAGGACAACAGCTCTGTTGGCCATTCCAGAAAAAGACTTCCAAAATTGCTTTGAAGTGTGGACTAGGCACTGGAGTTGGTGCATAGCTTCCCAAGGGGAGTACTTTGAAGGCGACCATAGTGATATTCAGCAATGAGGTATGTAGCACTTTTTCTAGGATGAGTTCATGAACTTAATTGTCTGACCTTCGTAAGTGGGATATGAATGGTACAATATTTCATTAGGAAGAAGAGAATAAAGTCAACAAAATCACGGTATGTTGAAGTCATGGAATTATATAATATATCATCTAAACATTACATTTATAGCTAAACCAGCAATCATTGGTTATACATGTTCCGTTCTTGACTAACATCCATGTAGAATAAAAAACTACTGTATATGACTGGGACATTTTGAATTTCAGACTTAATTCAGTGTAAAGCAGAGATGAAAAACGGCATTTGTTAGCTAGTTATCTAATTATGTAGTAGCGGTGTAGCACAATGGTCAAGTGTGAAGATTGGAGCCAGATTGTCTAGATTTGAATTGTGGTTCTCTGGCTGAGTGAGCTTGGTAAGTTACTTTACCTCTCTATGCATCCATTTCCTGATTTGTAAAATAGTATTTACCATATTGGGTTGCTGTAAAGATCAAATTAATTCATACATATCAAACAATTAGAACAATGCTTGGTAAATGGTAAACATTTTAACTATTATATTATTTTAATTTAACAAAATATAGTCTTTCCAAGATATGCCTAAGAAACAAAATAATTGACCTACCAGATTGTGTGACTTTTTTTTCCATTTTGAGGGGCTTTGTGTGTTTAGGAACAGTGCCTCTTATTCTTTACTTCACATAACACGAAGATGCTCAGAAGCAGTAAAATACGTTTATATTATTTTGTTGTCATTATCATTACTATGACCTTAGAAAATGCATTTATGTCGACAATTTTAAAAAGTTTCGTATTTTCCTCTTTGCACAATAAGTTGATTTATTTTTTTTAAATTTGGTATCCTTTGAAAAGACCATGTTTTTGATTTTCTTTTTAAGTTTTGCTCTGCCTTTAGAAATAAAGAGGCCTGGATGCATAGTATATTTTGGTTATGCTTAGCTGGACACACTGCCTGAATGGCTTCATGAATATTAACATTCATACTCAGTAGGTTATTTTTCTTTTTGAATAGGGAAAGTAGGACTTTGTTACAATTAACTGTGATAGGGCATCATTTGATATTTATCTCAGAGATGAAACCTTTTAATATTGAGAGCAGAAGGGCTAGTGAATTTGATATGAGGGAATAACATCAATAAAACCAGCAAAGAAAGACCACATGAAGAGTCAGATAATTATAATTTGGTAAAGAGGGAACATGTTGCTGCTGAGAAACAGTCTGGTCAATTAAAAGCATACTAGCCCTTGATTATATCTCTAATATCTTTTGATTAACATCTGTACAAAAATGGACTTTATTACTTTGAGCCCAGAGGAGCAGATTAGCACTGCAGTTAATGTCCTCTTATGCATGTGTGGTTTCCTGGCCCTAAGGGGTCGTAGTCCAACCTGTGAGCCAGCTGTTCCTTGTCATGAGAACTGGAAACACTAGAAGCAATCTACCTAACTGAATGTTTTGGCTTGGCTGCATGAATGGATTTTAAAGTTTTAAGTTTCTACTCCACACACATGGTCAAACTCTAATAAATATTCTCAGAAATACTGCTATAATTAACACTCAATGCAATTTTCCTTGTTTTTGGAGAGGCTGATTGTAAAATCTGTACTTTTGAAATTTTCCTCCTATCGAATTGATGTGTTTATTTTGCTTAACCACTTAGATACATAACCACTTAGATTCATAACTAATCTGCTGCCTCCTTGGTAGTGCAGTCATGCCTATGGGTCATATATGTGCTTTGTTGCAGTCAGTTTTGTTACTGAGCGGTAAGAAGTAAAATGTATTCTCAGCAGTGATTTGCAGAATGAGCTTCAACTGGTAAAAAGTATTTAGGGAGGACTGAGGGATCCATTGCTAGTACCAGCAGGGGACACACTAGGTATGTTAAAATCTAGATGACATTAAAAGAGCAGAGATACTGCACACCCAAACTCAGATTGAGGCTGACTCCCACAAGTCCTCTCTGGTTGGTGAGCATATGTGCTGCATGCATGCACACTAGCTGGCCCTGGTGAGTAGATCAGTCAGATACTTTTGTCATATGAAATTGAACATGGCAGAAGAAGAGGACTATATGTCTGATTCCTTCATTATTGTTCAATAAGATGTAAGACCAGGGTTGCCAATGTTAAGGCAAATTCAAGAAGCCCGTCGAAAAGAAGAAAAGCAGCAGGAAGCTAATTTGAAAAATAGGCACAAGATTTTAAAAGAAGACCAAGAAAGACATGACGTTCATTTTCTTTGCTCCAGAAAATGGAAATAAAAATGGTCAGACCCTTGGCAAGGGTGGAGTTCGTATTGTTGAACCAATTCTTCTCAACGTCAAAACAGGGGAAAGTGACGTTGATCATGAGGCATTGTTAAAATGGAAAGCAGAGGAAAAATTAGAAAGCTAAAGGGGAAAGATTCACATGAAAATTCAAATTGAAGAAAAATCTGCAGAATAGTTTTGAATGTGACTTAAAAATCAACAAGATGAAATGAAGCTAGAAGATCTTAGAAGAAGCCAGTGAGCCAGTCAACAATTGGATAGACAGAAGAATATTCAGGTTCCCAGAGAGGGCTGGTACTGGTTGAAGCTTGAAGGAGAGACTGAAGAAGAGGAAGAGGAAGAAAAAGAACAAGATGGAGATGACTACCATGTTTCCGTGAAACTAAGACCTAGACGGACAATCAGCTCTAATGCGTCTTTTGGAGCAAAAATTAAGATAAGACTTGGTATTTTATATTATACTATATTATATTATATTATATTATGCCCAGTATTACATTATATTATATTATATTATATTATATTATATTATATTATATTATATTACATTATATTATATTATATAGACTGGGTCTTATAGTAAAATAAGAATGGGTTTTGTATTAATTTTTGCTCCAAAAGACGCGCTAGAGGTGATTGTCCGGCTAGGTCTTATTTTCAGGGAAACACGGTATAAGAGTGAAGATTTAAGTGTACTGGACCAATTACAAATATTGACTAGTTATTTAAGAGAAGAACATCTGTATTGTATTTCATGTGGAACAGCCTGTAAAGATAAAGAAGACCTGTCTCCAAATTGCCCAGGACCAACTTCTGCAGATCATGACTAAGATTATTCTCAATAAAGTAGAAATTCGGAAAATGCTATTGTTCTCAAAGATAGACAGTTGAGCAGTTAGATTTCCCAGAGTTTTGATGCCAGTAAAGAAAGAGGGCCTTTGTATATATTTTGGTTTTGTGTGTGTGTGTGTGTGTGTGTGTGTGTGTGTGTAATTTAGAAGTACTTTACACTTTAGAATATAATTGTTCGCTGACTTCAAAAAAAATAATGCAATGCTATTTCAGAACACAAGTATTTTGGACATGGGCCATTACAATTTATGACTCTATTGTGATGCTATGGAATTCAAGGACACTAACAGGTAACTCCCTTCACTTTGGAAGAAATTGAGAAATAAGACAGTCAGAGAGAGATCAAAATATTGGCTTTATTGTTAATGAAGCTGAAATAGAGAGCAAGGCTGACATGATCTCCACCCAGACTCCTTAATATGAGGTTAGACAATTAAGTTTGTGAACTTCTTTCAATGATGTTGCTAGTCCTTTTTGATATCGGAGGGATGATTCGTAATGAATTTGTACCAATGGGACAAACAGTTAACCAAGTTTACTATTTGAAAGTGCTGAGAATGCTGCATGAAAAAGTTAGGCGACCTGAACTTTTCGCCAACAATTCATAGTTCTTGCATCACGAGAATGTACCAGCTCACACGGCATTGTCTGTGAGGGAGATTTTAGCCAGTAAACAAATAACTGTATTGGAACACCCTCCTTGCTCACCTGGTCTTGCTCCCAATGACTTCTTTCTTTACCCAAAGATAAAGGAAATATTGAAAGGAAGACATTTTGATGACATTCAGGTCATCAAGGGTAATACGATGACAGCTCTGATGGCCATTCCAGAAAAAGAGTTCCAAAATTAATTTGAAGGATGGACAAGGTGCTGGCGTCGGTGCATAGCTTCCCACGGAGAGTACTTCGAAGGTGACCGTAGTGATATTCAGCAATGAGGTATGTAGAACATTTTCTAGGATGAGTTTGCAAACAGAATTGTCAGACCTCATGTATCTCCCTGGTTGAAGAGAACTGCGCACCTCTACCCTGCAAGTGTACACAGCCCATCTTTGTATTCTGAGACCAGTTAGCTTTCACAGTGAGAATCTACCAGGGGCTGGGCTGTACATGCTAAGTTCCTTCTCCCAGCATCACTCATCAGATAGGACACTTCTCTGTTGAGAGGGAGTGAATGATGGTTCACAGGGCTTGTTCTCACACTTCTCAGAGCTTACGGCCTTAAAACAGACCATTCCATTGCTGGGTAGCTCAAAGTGATTTTTAAAGTTATTTTTCTATCTTAAGTTGAAATATGCTTCCTTATAATTTAACAAAAAACAGCTAAAGACATACCATGGCACACCTCTAGAAAGTTCCATCCAAAGTTGGGCATCAAAATCATGAACTTTTTAAAATTTTACAAGCTCAGATACCTCCTTTAGAGATTTTGATTCAGGGAATCTAAGATAGTTTCTAGATATATGTATTTGTTTTAAATTTCTAGTAAGTCTGATAAGCACCTGTGGATGGGAACTAGTGCTATAGGTTGACTATAGAGCACCACTGTTCTTGGAATAGACTTATGACCTCACTGTACAGTTTTACATCTCACCTTTCAGTAGCATTGAGCAAGAGACCAACCTCTTCTTCCTTTTATGAGAAACAGCATACATGGGAACTTAACTAAAGCTAACCTATACTGGCATAAATTAAGATAATCAATAGTACAACTTATTTTAGCCTCTGATCTAATATGACCTAATTCACTTGTTCTCGAATTTAACTTGGGGAGCTTTAAAAATTGATAATGCAAGAGTCCCACCCCCAGAGCTTGTGATGTAATTGGTCGCTGTGGCCTTGGCATCATTACTCTTGATCGTAAGATGCAGCACAGCTTGAGAACCACTAACCTAGTTAACTTCTGGACCTCAGTTCCTTACCTAGAAAGTAAATCATTATTTTTATGAACATAAATACATATGAGATCAGACAATTAAGTTCGTGAACTCATCCTAGAAAAGATGCTACATACCTCATTGCTGAATATCACTACGGTCACCTTCGAAGTACTCCCCTTGGGAAGCTATGCACTGATGCCAGCGCCTAGTCCACCCTTCAAAGCAATTTTGGAACTCTTTCTGGAATGGCCATCAGACCTGTTGTTGTATTTCCCTTGATGTCCTGAATGTCATCTACATGTCTTCCTTTCAATATTTCCTTTATCTTTGGGTAAAGAAAGAAGTCATTGGGGGCCAGATCAGGTGAATAGGAAGGTGTTCCAATACAGTTATTTGTTTACTGGCTAAATCTCCCTCACAGACAGTGCTGTGTGAGCTGGTGCATTGTTGTGATGCATGAGCATGAATTGTTGGCAAAAAGTTCAGGTCATCTAACTTTTTTATGCAGCCTTTTCAGCACTTCCCAATAGTAATCTTGGTTAACTGTTTGTGCAGTTGGTACAAATTCATAATGAATAATCCCTCTGATACGGAAAAAGGTTAGCAACATTGTTGCAACAAGTTCGTGAACTTAATTTTCCGACCTCGTTTATGAAATACTGGCATTTATCTAGTTGGATAATACTGTTTAATATTTACTTGTTTCATTGAAAATAATAAAATCATAAAGAGCAGATATAGTTTGACCTTATGAAACATCTACTCTTCTATCATTGCTCTAGTGATCATACAGATATGTAGTTGAAATTTATAGTTATTTCTAGTTGGCAAAATATTTTGATTTTCTTTTTTAACAACTTTATTAAGACATATTTCACACACCATACAACTTACCCTTTGTGAACATTCAATATTTTCATTATATTCACAGAGTTTTGCAACCATTCCCGTGGTCTACTTCCAGAACATTTCTATCACCTCCAAAACAAAGCCTGAAACTCCCAATTCCTCTTGTTGCCATTCCTTGGCAAATGCTAATTTAGTTTCTGTCTCTCTGGGTTTGCCTGTTCTGGACATTTTACATAAATGGAATCATATAATATGTGGCCTTTTGTGTCTGACTTTCACTTAATATAATGTTTTCAAAGTTCATATTATAGTATATATCAATATTTCATTCCTTTTTATTTTTGAATAATATTCTAGTGTATGAATATATCACTTTGTTTATTCATTCATTAGTTGATGGACATTTGTGTTGTTTTCACTTTTTGGCTATTATGAATAATGCTGCTGTAAACATCCATGCATACATTTTTGTGTGGACATGTTTTCATTTCCCTTGCATATATACCTAGGAGTGGTTTTGCTGGGTTACGTTATAACTATGTTTAAACTTTACTAGGACTGACAAAAAGTTTTCCAAGTGTTTTCATTTTTTCTAATATGATTGTTAAAACTTGTTTAAGAATATATCCTAATTAGTTATTATCCTCATTTTTAAAAACATGGTACCTAAAATCTGGAGCCATTGGATTACTATCTCAAGTTCGGAGAGCTAGTAAGTAGGCAAGTTGGGGCTGTGAACCAAGGTTTCTGAATATCCAGTGCAACCTTTAAGATAAGTGCCTACATTCTACGTAGAATCTTATTTTCCTTAATTAAATTTGGATCCGTTACCATCTAGAATAATGAGTATAGAACTTAAGGTTCTCAAGGTCTGTTTTGCCATTAACAAGTCACTTGGAAATTCCTGCTCTGACAGTGTCCTAGTCTCTGCCTAAACTTGCTGCTTCTCTGGGCAGCATGGGGTCCTTAAAAGTGCAGATCTGGGTTTAGATTCTAGATTCACTATTTACTAGACAACTTGAGTATACCTGTGTTCTAGTCTCAGCTCTACAAATAAGTAACTGTGTGCTTTTTCCTAAACTCAATTAAACATTCTGAGGCTCAAAACTCAGTCTTTCATATTTAAAATATGCATCATACCTATCTCACAAGGTGAGTATTTAATGAGGCAAAACACATAATATGTCTGGCATAGTGCTGAACACAAAAAATAGAAAAGCACAAACTCTATATAATGCTCGAGGCGACATATAGATCTATATATTCACACTTCTCATTTCATCCCCTCCTCCAAACATGGAGACTGTCTGTCAAGTCAACATATGCTTAAAACAGTTCTGGAAATGAAATAAATATTGGAACTGGTGGATTTGACAATTTGTAATGTTGTTCATTAAAGATGAAATGTTATTCCCTATTAAAAAAAACAAGCCAATTTGATTACTTGTTTGCTAACTTACATTTATTTCCGTTCTGTAACAAGTACTTTACTATCTCTTAGTTATATTCTTAGGTCTCCACAATTTGTAGCTCAGAAATAACTGTTAAATCAAACTTCTTCAGCATATTTTTAAAAAAAGTTTATTGGGATGACAATTGTTAGTAAAGTTACATAGATTTCAGGTGTACAGTTCTGTAATACATCATCTATATATCACATTGTGTATTTACCACCCAGAGTCAGTTCTCTTTCCAACATCATGTATTTGACCCCCTTTATATTGAAAGATCTACTTTAAATCAGAATCTACATGGGAACATAAGCTGAGGCACTATATCAAACATTTTCCGACCATGTTAGATTATTTAGCTTATCTTCTACTACGTTTTCTGACACTTACTACATTAGAGATATGTTAATAATGATTTAAGAACAACATTCTCTCAATTTATTGTTTGATTTTACCCAAATGTTCCCAAACCATCTTTTTTTATTGCAATAAATAAAATTTCAATGCATTTACGCATTTGGGTGTATGGGTATCCACCTAGAGACACAGTTGCTCATGTTTAAAATATACTTGAGAACAATTAAAATAAAAAGTATTACAATAAACATGAATAATCTGAATAATAGTGAGTACCATTTGCTGAGTACCAATATTTTTCAGCATGTGTTCCTAGTGCTATATATATATTTTAATATATATGTTTGAAGAGCAATGCATAAATATTTTGAAATAAGTATTTTCTGGCCATATCCTGTATGCAATTTGGAACTTCTGTACATTACTGCAAAGGCTTCACACTGGAATCATGAAATATTCAAAATTTGAGACCAAATTTAGACATACTGTAGTTCCCCCTTTATCCACAGTTTCACTTTCCAGGATTTCAATTACCCATGGTCAACTGTGGTCCACAAATATTTAATAGAAAATTCCAGATATAAACAATTCATAAGTTCTAAATTGCATGCCATTCTGAGCAGCGTGATGAAATCGCGTGCTGTTCTGCTCTGTCCTGCCCAGGATGTGAATCTTCCCTTTGTCCAGTGTCTCCACGCTATTGACACTCCCCGACCATTAGTCACTTAGTAGCCATCTTGGTTATCAAATTGACTGTTGCTGTATCACAGTGCTTGTGATCAAGTGACCCTTATTTTACTTACTAATGGCCCAAAGCACAAGTGTAGTAATACGGGCAATTTGAATATACAAAAGAGAAGCTGTAAAATTGTTTCTTTAAGTGAAAAAGTAAATGTTCTCAACTAAATAAGGAAATGAAAAACTTGTATGCTGAGGTTGCTAAGATCTATGGTAAAAATGATTCTTCTAGCCGTGAAGTTGTGAAGAAGGGAAAATAAATTTGTGCTGGTTTTGCTCTCCTATCTCAAAATGCAAAAATTACAGCAACAGTGTATGATAAGTGCTTAGTTTAGATGGAAAAAGCATTAAATTTGTGGGTGGAAGACATGACATTTTCATGACTTGATGATCCTCCTGACATATGGTCAAAAGGTCAATAGTAATGTAACACTGCATCACAATGCCTACATAATTCACCTCTCTTCATCTCATCACATAGGCATTTTATCATCTCACATCATCACAAAAAGTGTGATACAGTACAATATTTTGAGAGAGAGATCACATTCACATAACTTGTGCTACAGTATATTGTAATAAATCTTCAATTTTATTATTGTTGTTAATCTCTCACTGTGCCTAATTTATAAATTAAACTTTATCATAGGTATGTATGTATAGGCAAAATTGTAGTATATTTAGGATTTGGTACTATCCATGGTGTCAGACATCCACTGGGGGTCTTGGAATGGTATCCCTGGCACATAAGGAGGGACCACTGGTACTTCCTTTTTAAAAATTAGGTCTGTTTGTCTTTCTTTATTCTTTAGCTAACTGTTCGTCTCTGAAATCAAAAGTGAAGGCATTTAAATACTTCCAACTTTTATCAGAAATAAATTATTATACAGACTAAAAAGCAACTTCTTATTTCCCAAACAGGTAGAATATTTTATGAAGAAAGGTTATCAAAATGATTTATGAGAGTTTTTTCATTCTGCTAGGTTTATCAGTTTGAAATTAAAATGTGGCATGGAGACTATGCTTCTTTTCTCCTTATTCTGATAGGTGTAAAATTTTATCAACATAGGACTGCCTGAGGCCATGGTGATGTAACACTTACTAGTTACTACATTTCAATGTAAATCACATGTTTGTCTCCGCAGCCATGTGGGCTTGATTGTACACACTCTTCAAATGTAGCAAGACTCAAACTCCACCTTTCTCATTAGAACAAGTGATACATTTTACCAATCCTCAACAAAAGTAGTTTTGAAAATATCCTTACTCTTTAAGATTCTTTCCCCTTTTTAATCCTTATTTCAACTATGCAGAATGAGCGTCATCCATCCCTTTTATCTTAAAATATGTTCTGCTCTATGAAAATTCAGTAATTCCTGTATGTGTGACATCGTATCATCAGAAGTATTGAAATCTTATATAAGAACAAATGTTACATTAGAATCTAAAACGTAAATGCAGTAATATAGAAAAATAGTTTAGGCCAATTTTTGATCTCTCAACACTTAATTAGAAAAAAATTTATACTACTAAATGGCAGAAAGAAAACAATGTTTAAAATGAAATTAAATCAATGAAAGAGAAAGACTGCCCAAGGAAAGCCATTTTAATGTTATCTGATTCTGAGTGCACTTTAGCATCTATTAACAGGCTCTCTACCTTACACATCTTCACTTTTACTTTCAGTCTTTTATCCCCAATGTGTTCCCCCTCAGCTTTTTATAGCAAACTTGTTACACTTCAGATTTTCTCATTATATGTGTGACTTGAATCCCTGACTCAGGCAATAGTCCCTGAAGTAAATTACCTGGAGAATTTTTCAGATTAAATATTGGTTTGAGGACTATCAACTGCATGCATATATAATTTCCTTCCTGAGGACTCAAATATTAATTCCTTTTATTATTATTATTAGTCCTTTGGGTGTTCAATACGAAAATAAATTTCATTCTAAGTATGCATTAGCCTCCAATTTCTCAATTGTTTTCTTACTTTTAAGAAAAATGCAATAGCTTTCATGTTTTCTTAATGCTCACATTTCTCTCTATTTTTACTCTCAAAGGAAAAACATTCTCAAATATATCCAATGCTATTGCTATTTCTGTTTTGCTTCACCCCTGAACAAATTAAATTTAATTTAATTTCCTCAGATGTCATAAGAACTCATAGGTCCTGCTGATATTAATATATAGTGTAATTCTATACCTACCCTTGAGGACAATTTTTTTTCTTATTTAAACAACTGTTCATATACATTATAACACAGATCTTAATTATACAATAAGATTTTAATACAGATCTTAATTATACAGATAATAATATTAACTGTAGTACATAATGCAGATGCAGTGAAGAGATGACTTCCTAGATTAGAGTTAACATCTTTTATCCTTGATATATTTGAAATAAGTTGATTTGTGATAATCAGTGTTCCCCTTAAAGCAAAACTTGACCTGTATTTAATGTACAAATAATACTAAAATGCCAATGAGTAGTGTGTTGTAACAGAAAAACAGACTAAGGGAATCTGGTCTGGGGGACTTTGGGCAAATCATTTTACTTTTCCAAATTTCTGTTTCCTAATCTGCAAAATCAAAGAGCAGGATTAGATAATGAATTTCTATGGTCCTTCTAGCCATGACATTTTAAACAAAATAGTAAAAGTATAATATGGATATCAGACAGCTAATCAATTGTCTATCTTCATTATTGAATTATTATTTTAATAACTTATTACTGTTAATTTAATGAAGTATGTTAAAGGAAATTAGATTTTTTGTTACTGCAGTTTAAATAAAATTTTCACAATTTTTAAATATAGTAATATCTTGCTTACTTTAAGCACTTTCAAATCTTTAGGACAAAATTGTTAACTAACTAGAAAATGGCCTTCATATACTTCACTCTTCAAAGGAGAGAGACTGTGCTCTCATAAACCTACTTATTTTTGACTATTCCTTTTTGATATACATTTCCTCAAGATTTTAATCTGAAAAATTCCAGACCTACAGAAAAGTTCAAAGAATAAAATAATGAGAACCCATAAAATACCGCTCACCCAGATTCACCAATTGATAACATTTTGCCACAGTTGCTTCCTGTTCTCTTTTTCCTCTCTTTAAATAGAGATACACAGACAGACAGACACACACACACACACACACACACACATTTTTGGAAACATTTCAAAGTAATTTGCTGATATCATGATACTTTACCTAAGTATTTCAGCAGCACCGTGTGTTTCCTATGAACATGAACTTTCTCCTACATAACCACAAAATTATTATCATAGCCAAGAAATGTAAATATGTGTAAAATATTATCTACTATACCAACCATTTCAAATGTCCCTAGTTATTCTAATAATGGTCTTTAGTTATTGTTTTTAACTGATTCAATGTCCAACTAAAACATTTAAAAGAATTCAAGACAGTTATTTTATAAAAATAGTATAAGCTATGTTTGTATGAGTGTTTCCTCATTATTAAATTCAGATTAAACATTTTTGGTAAGATTACTACATAGGTGATTGTATATTTACATAACGTCAGAAAGAATACAATGACAATTTGGCTCATTTTTAGTGATGCTGAATTTGATTGATCATTTAATATCTGCCTTTAAAGGTAATTTTCTCTTCTGTAAAGGTACATTTCCCTTAATAATTAATAAGTAAACTGGGGTAATACTTTGAAACCATATAAGTATCTTGTTCCCCAACACCCTTTCACCCAATGGCTTTAGCATGCATCAAGGTCATTAGCATGATCCTTGCTGAAATTAGTCATTATAGTATAGTTGCAAATTAGTGAATATCTAATTCCATTATCCCTTTCAAATTTATTAGTATTTTCTTTCAAGAAAGTTTCCTTTTAAAAGCCTTCTTATTAAAGAAATTTACAAATATACACAAAATAAAATAACGTAATAAACTCCCATATATTCATCATGCAGCCTCAACGTTTATTAACAGTTTGCTAATGTTGCATCACTCACTTTTGTATGTTGGCATGTTTGTTTCACTGGAGTATTTTAAAGCAAATCCCAGACATAATATCATTTTATGCCTACTTAAAAAAATAAAACAACATTTAAGGAAATTCTATTATCTCTTTTTCTACTAGGATAGACGTAACCAATTTAGAATATATAGAGAACTGCTGGGGATGAGCAAGATGAGAGCAGTGAGTTTTAACAATCATAGTGAAATATTACAATGAAAGTGTAGATCCAGAATATGGTTGTGTGCTAGAGTACCATACTGAATATTTATAATGATAACTGTGAGTTATCCAAAAGAAAGTTGTATATAATGTTTAATAACTTTTGTATAAGAAGGCAAGGGCATGCATAATATATTTTATAAGCTTATATAGAGAGATAACTATAGAAATACTTACTAATAGGTTTTTTAATTAATACATGGTTTTGTACTTGAATGGGTTATCCTCAGTACCTAGAAAATGTGTTCACAAGCCAGATATGAATGAGACAGTGTTATGCCTTAAAAAGTAATAAATATAACATAGTTTCACTTTACACCCTGATACCTAAAGTAGAAATAACATTTTTCAACAGTGCTATAATGTGATTCACATGTGAAGATGTAAATCACAAAAATTATCATTTAGTCATATATGCTTCTCAGATATCAGCAGTCAGAGTTAGACTACATGGCTATAAGGATGACTGAATCTGTAAGTTGATCTGAATCATTTTGTAGCGTGAATCCCAGAAGCTAACTGTAAAAACACCTAGGTGGCAGGATAGGTCATGCCAGGCCTCATCTGAATGGAAGAGCCATAAATGGGTGTTAAGCTCTGTCAGACCAAGTATATGCTTTTTCCTGACCTTCACATAGAGGGCTTTAGGATTCACCTCTGAAAGTAATATGTTTAATAGCATATTAATTAAGATTAGCAAAAACTCATCATCCTACGCTGTGTAACAAGACGTGAGTTCTTCCACTGAGACTTCTTTTCTGGACTGATGCCCATGTCCAGAAATGAAAACATGCTGACTTTTTTAAAGTGCTACACTTGGCTTCAAAAGTCCATTTTATAACTAACATAGCAATTTTCTAACCTGACTCCAATTTAGAATAGAAACCTCAGGAAAACACAAAGGTGGCCCAAGGATTTGGCATCTGGAATATTAGACCCCAATGAAAGATCAAAAGGAACTGGGGAAACTCTGTAAGTTTACTTCCTAATTATTTTGGCCAAAGGCTTTATGTTTTTTTCCTATTTACAAATAAGTTACTTTAAGGAAATTTCCACCCATAATAATTAGAAGCAAAAGGTAATTTTAGTTGTCTCAAGTCATCACAAACAGGTATAGTGAATTGGAATGATTGACTGAGTAAAGTAAGAAGAGTCAATGAATTAGGTTACTGTGAGGAGACAGGCATTCAATATTTATAATCTTGAAAATGGAACAGTATTCAGTTACGAGGAGAGCAATTATACAGTGGCATTATTGGGTGACCGATTAGAACAGATGAGATGGAGGTTGAGGAGGCAAATGTCATCCTTACAGCGATTCAAATGTGTGACAGCATAAGTAAGAGGACAGGTTGGTGTGAGGACTATGAGATACTAATGTCCGTGAATCTGGTGGAAGAACACCCTAGAGTCTGATAGATGAATGTAATACAAAATAGGGAAGTGATTTTAAAATAAGGCTAAAACTTCAAAAGGTAATACATTTTAAAGTGAAGGTTGCAGAATTGTGGTGGGTAAAACCGAAGAAGGAGGGTTACGGTAACCCGTACTGGTCCGAAACAGTGAGCTGGTCAGAAACAGTGCGCTCCGTTGAAGGAGGCGGTGGCGCATGCAGATTTGGGGAAATGTTTTCTTCTGGTTATAGGAATGCAAAATTGAACTATTTCCCTGATGGCATCCTTATTGCATTTGAAAACACAGGCATACCTTGTTTGTATTCCATACTGTTGTTTTTTTTTTTAAATTATTGTTGCATTTTCTTAGATTTATGCACTATGGGAAGAAATACAGTACACACTTATGATAAATTGACAAAAATCTCTGTATACATTAAAATCTGTTGTACATTTCACCGTTTTTAACTTAGTTGTTCCTAATGATAAATGTGATCAACAGGGTTAGTGTGGAAAAATTGTTAAGCATAAAAAAGTATGTAGAAATAGAAGAAAAAGACAAGCATATCCTACTCCTAAGAGATATAACAGGTATTAGGTTGGTGCAAAAGTAATTTCAGTTTAAAAGGTTAAAAATAATTGCAAAAAAATGCAATTAGTTTTGCACCAACCTAATATATTTTGTATCCCCCCTTCTGTCCTTTTTTCTTTATTTTGAAAGAAACATACTTTATACATACAGGAAAACATAGAGAATAATATAACACATCCATATACTCAACCACCCAGTTATAACAAATGTTAACAATTTGCCATAACATACTTTTTTTCAAAGAAATGACATCTCACCAAAGACATTAATAGCCCCATTTGAAGAGATTCAGATTCAGTAGATCTGTGGGAGCTTCCAGAAATCTGCATTTTAGCAAGAACCATCATTCCACCTCATGATATCTGATATAAATATTCTGGGGACCACATATTGAGAAAAACTGGTGATGTCAATAAGCCAAGTTTCTCCCCAGAAATTTTGTACAAATGGTATAGAGCCAGTAGTAATGCAAGATCAAACTGCACAGATGTACGAATCAGGTAGATTGAAAAGAGTAAAGGGGCAGAGCTTGCTCTGAAAGTAGGTGTCAGTGGGATATAAAACTGAAAGAAACAAAGAAACAAGACAAACAAATAAAAACTCTAGACACAGACAGCAGTTTAGTGGATACCAGAGGGTAAGGGGGGAGAGGGGATAGTAGAAGAGGATAGATCAAATATATATGGTGATGGAAGGAGAAGTGACTCTGAGTGGTCAACACACAATGTGATGTATAGATGATGCATTATAGAACTGTACACTTGAAACCTATATAATTTTACTAACCAATGTCACTTCAATAAATTTAATAAAAAAAAAAAATTAAAAAAAAAAAAAAAAAAAAAAAAAAGGAAAGAAACCCAGTTAAGGTAGCTGAGCTACCTAGGATAGTGTTTCCAAAACATTTATGCAAATCATAATAATTTGGGAAGCTTTAAACATATATACCAGGGGTGCCAAAAAATGTATACACATGACTTGTATTCATTTTTTCTTTCTTAAAATGTGTATGCATTTTTTTGGCACCCTCTGTAGATTCCCAGGAACACCTCAAATATTTAACAATCTCAGGGAGAAGAAAGGGAGCTGTGGAAAGGACCTCAAGAACTCTGAGGATCAAGTAGAATTAGAATCCACTGGGAAATGCAGCCCTTGAAAGGCAGAGGCACAGAGAACTGAGAGTCAGTCTCTCTAAGGATAAAGGAAGGCAGCAGTCAGGGTGACCTGAAGCTGAGGCAGAGATCTTTAGAATACCGTGTTTCCCCGAAAATAAGGCCAGTCTCATATTAAATTTTGCTCCACAAGGTGCATTAGGGCTTATGCTCAGGGGATGTCATCCTGAAAAATCATGCTAGGGCTTATTTTCCGGTTAGGTCTTATTTTGGGGGGAAACACGGTAGGAGCTCAAGTACTTAAATAGAACTGAATTGTTTTGAGAAGAAAAATAAAACCACCTGTTGGAATTAGAAGAGGCTAGTAGGGGGAACAAGCAAACTAAACAAAATTTCATTTCTCTTTATGTTTTAGGATGAGCTGAAAACAGGTTTTTGAATTTTTTATCCATTCATTTGCTGAAAGGAGAAAACATAAAGATGAGATATATTTTATCGTTCCTTTTATTTCACTATGACTGGCCTGATTCTTTCAGTTTATTTAAAGGTTTTCAATATGCAAAATATTGTAGTTATGTCTAGCATATGGTATAAGAATGAAAAAGAAAATTGAATGTGCAAGATATGAAATGGGATGATGCTTATAATGCTTGTCAATCTCACAACTAGAAGCTAGATGTGTTCAAGGGCCAACAAAGTTCAGCCGCACCTGCTTTGGGAGTTTTAGAGGTTTTCCATTGTTGTTGCTTCTTTGAATTGCCATCTGCAGATAGTCCCTTTGAAGCAGTTCCAGGCTATTGTACAAGGCAACACTTGCATGAGAATAATAACCAAGTTGACCTTCCTTGAATTCCCCCAATCTAACCTAATTCTAGTAGGGTTGAATGTAATAGTCACAACCTAAAATATTTTTCAGGACCTTATCTTTACTATAAGTACAATAGAGATTAACATTATCAATTTGATTTTTTCAAACGATTCCCATGAGCAAATTCCAATAGTAAGAATTGTTTTTCCTTAAATTTTAATGAGAAAATCACACAAAAATATTTTTTATAATGAGAATTTGCCAAAATAAGGTTGGCAGGATCCTGAGCCTAACCAGAGTGAAAATTTAAATGTAAAAATCAATAGCCTTGTGTTTTCTGCTCAGAGAATGACTCAGCAGTCCCTTGGTAGACATGCTGCCAGCACTGCAGCTTCCCTATTGAATTGTAATATTATTAAATGGGCATGTGGCCAGGTCAGTGCAGGGTCCCTGTTGGCAAAGGACAGAGGACAGACCTCTTGTTGTTAATAGATTGCTCCTGCCATTGTTTCTTCTTTCCCAGAGATAGATACTTTATGGATTTTGCCTTTTATGCTGTGCTTAGAATTGCCTTTCCCATTCCAAAATTTTATGTGTATGTGTATATATATAATATAATATAGTAGTATATATTATATGTAACATATATTATATATGTAATATATATAGTACATATTATATATTTCATATGCATATAATATATATAGTGTCAAAAATGTATACACATTTTAAGAAAGGAAAGCTGTATTAAAATTGTAATACTCAATATATACTGATAGCAAAAGATGAATACAAGTCACGTTTGACTTCTGCAATTACAAGAGGTGCTCAAAGTGGTTACCATCAGCATCCAGACACTTCTGATTATGGCGAACTACTGCCTGAGCAACATTGACCAAAGTGTCCCCTTGTATACATTTTTTTGGCACCCCTGGTGTGTGTGTGTGTGTAATCTCCTTATATTTTCTTATATTTATTTAATAGTTTAATTTTAGCATAAATTTTTAATTTATTGAGAATTTATGAATTAGAGAGATTAATTGCATGTCCCTTTTCAATGGACAGCTGATTTTCCTGATACTATTTGTTGAATAATTGATCCTCATCCCACTGATGTGAAATGTCAATTTTATTATATATGAATTTATAATAAAGATATGGGTCTTTTCTTGATTTTCTGTTCTGTACACTTCTCCATCTGGTCCTTGCCTTAGCCACACTACTTTATTTTGTATCTATTATTAAGCAAGTGCACCCGTAGTACCATTCTTTCTAGTATTCACCTGGCTAATATGACCTGCTTATTTTTCCAAATACATTTGAAAGTCATATGTTAAATTCCCCAAGAAATCTCATTGGGATTTTGATTGCAATTGCATTAAATATATACATAAATCTAGGAAGAATTCTCATCTTTACAAAGTTGAGTCTTCCCATCCAGAGACACGGTGTTTCTTTTTTGTTGTTGTTCAATTCTACTTGTCTCTTCATCTGAATCTAAATGAAAAGTGAAATGCCACAAACCAATTGTGAAACACTTCCAGATCCATTTCAAGTTACATTTTCTTAATTAATCCTTCACCAGTGTCTCTGATTAAATGGGCTAGTGAAATTCATGAAATACTGAAGTCATTTAGCATTTACAGACAGTGTGTTGTTCATTTAGTAAGTGTCACATAAATTTTATTTTAGTCTGAACTACAATATATCCTGTACTATACAATTTACCCTAAATAAAATGTTTTCTTTTGGAAACTTGTACAAAGGATATCTTGTATATATTTAAGAGCAAAATAGAAACCAGAAAATGTGTATTCAAGATGTGGTGCTGTTTCTGGCTCTCTGTGTGACCTTGACAAGTTATTTAACCTCTCTGACTTTCATATACTAATCAATGGAAAATAAGAGGAAAGGTTTAAAAAAAAAAAAAAAACTACCTCACTGGGTTCTTTAAACTATGATATCCTATAGAAACATACTCGTATGATTTTATCTTAATTTTCCTCCATCTCTTATGAGCAGCTAGTGTGTGTGTGTGTGTGTGTGTGTGTGTGTGTGTGTGTGTGTGTCCCAATAAAACTTTATTTATAAAACAGATAGTGAGCTGGATTTGTCTCTTAGGTCATAGTTTGCTGATCCTTGGTTTAAAGAAGAATTTTAAACCAAAGGTCTACATAGCCACCTCCTAGGTCAAGATCATAGGCAGCACCCGAATGTCTCTGTGTGCACCTCCTCAACGATGATTCCTCATTCCTTTCTAGACACTTGTGATAAATATTTTCTTGATTCTTTTTACAGTTTTGTCCATAAAAAGACAATCTTTTTACAATGTATGCACTCCTAAACAGGATAGCTTATCTTTACCTGTTTTTGAACATTAGATAAATGGAACCATATGTAATTTTTTTCCTACTTTTCCTCTTCCAACCCCTTCTTCTTGGTTTGCTTCTTTTATGTTTGTGAGATTCATTCATAAGTGACTATAATTTGTCATTTTATTACTGTACAGTATTCCATTGTATAAATACACATTTTTATTTTATCCACTTCACTGCTGATTGCAAATTGGGCTGTTTTCATTTCGGGGCTATTATGAATCACGTTGCTATGAATGTTTCACATATCCTCTCACACAGAAGTGCATAACCGTAGGAGAGGAATGTTGGAGGATGGGCTAGGTGCTGCAGATCTTTAACCTCTCAAACTGCTTTCCTAACTGGTTGTATACATTTACACTCCCAAGTTCAGTGAATGAGGGCTCCCATCCATCCACAATGTATGTGGATTTCATTGTTCACATTCTCATCAACACTTGGTGTTGTCAGACTTATTTTGCCAAACTGGTGAACATGTAATGCTATTTGATTGTGGGTTTAATCAGCAAGTCTTGATCTCTAAGCATATTTAAGATTTGTAAAGGACAGTGACCTTATCTTTACATGTTTGTATAGTACATGTATTGGTAAATTCTAGTTGATTTAGTTTAGGTAATTCAAATATAAAGCAATTAAAATATATTCTTTTAAGATAAATGAAATATTCAAGCAAATAAATATGGGTTGTAAAACAGAGTAAACTCATTTTCTAAATAAAACATTTGTTACAATATATACAAATTTCAGATTTGTATTCTTTAGGTTCAGAAAGTGACTTTCAAAATAAATATTTGTTTTGCTTTGGGGAACATATGAGATTTCATTGTATCAAAAGCCATGCGTGTTGCAGAGCAGTTAAGATGATGAAATAGGTTTAGAGTGAACTGTTTGTCATTAATTTTTCTCCCAACCTATACTATTTCTAGTTATTTAACAATTCTCCTAAAACTTGAAGGAGTGAAATAAGTATGCAGTGGCCAAGACGCAATTATTTAAACATTTCAAATACATTTTATTTTGTTATTTATAAATGAAATCTAACCACTTCAGAGACTATGAAAATAATTAAGAATAAATTACCATTGTAACACGATTATCGTTTTCCCATTATTCTCTCCTTAGTTCTCCGGTACATCTCATCTTCAAATGTCGTGTAGATACAGTTGTATGGTACCTTAAACTCTTTGAAACCTTTCAGATATTTGAATGAGATATAATCGTGGTAAAAAAAAAAAAAAGGTGATATTTAAGTTTTCACACAATATATAAACACCAGATATTACCAGTATATATCATAAGCATGTTTCTATGTTTATAATTTATAGCCATACATTTTCATGGCTGAACTCATTGAATCAGTGTACCTTTTCCTCGGTTTTTCTTTTGAAGACGAACACTGTAGGTATTTCTTTTTCTGAGCAAAAATTTTTTTTACTTTATTTTTAAATAATTTTTGATTTTTTAATTACAGTTGACATACAATATTACATTAATTTCAGATGTAAAACATAGTCATTATACATTTATATATCTTACAAAGTGATGACTCCAAAGAGTCTACTACCCATCTGACACCATATATAGTCATTACAATATTACTGACTATATTCCCTATGCTATAGCTCACATCCCCATGACTCATTTTATGACTAGCAATTTGCATATCTTAATCACTTCCCCATTTGCATTCATCTCCCTGAACCCCCTCCCACTTAGCAACAATCAAAATGTTCTCTGTATCTGTAAGTCTGTTTCTGTTTTGTTTGTTGATTAGATTCCACATATAAGTGAAATCACATTGCATCTGTCTTTCTCTGTTTGACACATTTCACTTAGCATAATACCCTCTAGGTGCATCCGTGTTGTTGCACATAGCAAGATATCATTATTTTTATGGATGAGTAACATTCCGTTGTATATATGTACTACCTATTCTTTATCCATTCGTCCATTGATGGACATTTAGGTCTCTTCCATATTTTGGCCACTGTAAACAATGCTGTAATTAATATCTGGATGTATATGTCTTTTTGAATTACTGTTTTGGGTTTCCTCACATAAATACCCAGAAGTGGAATTCTTGGGTCCCTTTTTGTTTCTTGTTATAGCCTTTGTTTTAAAGTGAATTTTGTCTGATATAAATATTGTTACCTCAGATTTTTTTCATTTGCATTTATATGAAATATCTTCTTATAGCCCTTTACTTTCAGTCTGTGTGTGTCTTTTTATCTGAAATGGGTATCTTGTAGATAGTTTATGCATGGATCTTGTTTTCTTATCCATTCAGTCCCTCTATGCCTTTTTATTGGAGTATTAAATCCATTTGCATTTAAAGTAATTGTTGATAGCAGTGTAATTATTTTCATTTTATTATTCATAATTTTAATCCTTTTTTTTTCTTTCTCATTTAAGAAGAAGTTCTTGAAGGAGTCCCTTTAACATTTCTAGTAATACAGTTTTGGTGGTGATGAACTCCTTTAGCTTTTTCTCATCTAGGAAGCTCTTTATCTGTCCTTCAATTCTAAATGATAGCTTTGCTGTGTAGAGTAATCTTGGTTGTAGATCCTTACTTTTCATCACTTTGAATGTTTCCTGCCAATCCCTTCCTGCCGCAAAGTTTATGTTGAGAAATCAGCTGACAGTCTTAAGGAAGTTCCCTTGTAGATAACTAACTGCGATCCTCTTGCTGCTTTTGATTCTTCCTTTGTCTTTAACCTTTGGCACTTTAATTACGATGTGTGTTGATGTGGGCCGCTTTAGATTTATCTTATCTGGGACCGTCTGTGCTTCCTGGGCTTGTATGTATATTTCCTTAGCCAGGTTTGGGAAGTTTGCTGTCATTATTTCTTCAAATAGGTTTTCAATTCCTTGCTGTCTCTCTTCTCTTTCTGGTACCCCTGTGTGAGGTGAACATTGGTATGATTGATGTTTTCAAAAAGGTCCATTAAACTATCCTTATTTTTTTGGATTCTTTTTTTGTTCCTTTTTGTTGTTCTGATTAGGTGTTTTCAGCAGTTATTTCTTTTTTATTATTAGTTTCAAGTGTACAAAAATAACATAATGAATCGACATTTATATGCTTCAAAAAGTGATTACCCTAACAAGTCTACTACCCACCTGATGCTGTACGAACTATTATAATACAATTAACTGTATTCACTATGCTGTACTTCACATCCTGTAGGAAAATATATATAGCCAAAAAAATGTATACACATTTTAAGAAAGGAAAACATTAGTAAAATTGCAATATTCAATATATACTGATAACAAAAGATGAATACAAGTTACATTTGACTTCTACAATTACAAGAGGTGCTCAAAGTGGTTACCATCAGGATCCAGACACTTCCATTTCATTTTTAAGGTTTATTGGGGTGACAATTGTTAGTAAAATTACACAGATTTCAGGTGTACAATTCTGTATTACATCATCTATAAATCCCATTGTGTGTTCACCACCCAGAGTCAGTTCTCCTTCCATCACCATATATTTGATCCCCCTTACCCTCGTCTCTCACCCCCTCCCCCCTTACCCTCTGGTAACCACTAAACTATTGTCTGTGTCTATGAGTTTTGTTTCTCATTTGTTTGTCTTGTTCTTTTGTTGTTTTTGGTTTATATACCACATATCAGTGAAATCATATGGTTCTCTGCTGTTTCTGTATGACTTATTTCGCTTAGCATTATACTCTCAAGATCCATCCATGTTGTCACAAATGGTCCTATTTCATCTATTCTTACCACCAAATAGTATTCTATTGTGTATATAAACCACAACTTCTTTATCCATTCGTCTATCGAAGGACATTTTGGTTGTTTCCATGTCTCGGCCACCATAAATAAAGCTGCAATGAACATTGGAGCACACGTGTCTTTATGTATAAGTATTTTCAGATATTTTGGATAGATACAGAGGAGAGGGATTGATAGCTCATATGGTAATTCTATTCGTAATTTTTTGAGGAGCCGCCACACTGCCTTCCATAGCGGCTACACCACTCTGCATTCCCACCAACAGTGTATGAGGGTTCCTTTTTCTCCACAGCCTCTCCAACACTTGTTACTATTTGTCTTGTTGATGATAGCTATTGTAATTGGGGTGAGGTAATGTCTCATTGTAGTTTTTATTTACATTTCTCTGATGATTAGTGATGTTGAGCATTTTTTTCACATGTCTATTGGCCATATTTATGTCCTTTTTGAAGAAATGTCTCTTCAGATCCTATGCCCATTTTTTAAATGGATTTTGTTGTTGTTGTTGTTGTTATTCTGTGAGTTCCTTATATATTTTGGATGTAAGCCCCTTGTCAGAAGCATTGTTTGCAATAAAGTTCTTCCATTCAGTTAGTTGCCTCTTTATTTTGTCAGTGGTTTCATTTGCTGTACAGAAACCTTTTTAGTTTGATATAATACCATTCATTTATTTTAGCTTTTACTTCCCATGCCTTTGGAGTCAAATTCATAAAATGCTCTTTTAATCCAAGGTCCATAAGTTCAATACCTATTTTTTTTCTATGCGGTATATTGTTTCAGGTCTTATGTTTAGGTCTTTGATCCATTTTGACTTAATTTTGGTACATGTTGGCAGATAGCGGTCTAGTTTTATTTTTTTATACGTGGCCTTCCAATTCTGCTAGCACCATTTATTGAAGAGGCTGTCTTTTCTCCATTGTATTTTTTTGGCTTCTTTGTAAAAAATTATCTGTCTATATTAACGTGGGTTTATTTCTGGGTTCTCAATTCTATTCCATTGATCTGTGTGTCTGTTTTTCTGCCAATACCATGCTGTTTTGATTACTGTTGGCCTGTAGTACAAGCTGTAGTCGGGGAGTGTGATACCTCCAGTATTGTTCTTTTTTCTCAGGATTGCTTTGGCTATTAAGGGTCTTTTGTGGTTCCATACAAATCTGATGATTTTTTGTTCTGTTTCTTCAAAAGTGCCATTGGGATTTTGATGGGGTTTGCATTATATCTGTATATTGCTTTGGCTATACGGCCATTTTCACTGTGTCGATTCTTCCAAGCCATGAGCGTGGAATGTGTTTCCATTTCTTTGTATCTTCTTCAATTTCTTTTAAAAATGTCTTGTACTTTTCATCATATAGGTCTTTCACATCCTTGGTTAAGTTTATTCCTAGGTATTTTATTCTTTTTGTTGCAATTGCAAAAGGATTTTTTTTCTTTTTCTGAGATTTCATTGTTAGTACATAGGAATGCAATGGACTTTTGTGCGTTGATTTTGTAGGTGACATCTAGACTGTATTCGTTTATTGTTTCCAATAGCTTTTTAGTGGAGACTTTAGGGTTTTCTATTTATAGCATCATGTCATCTGCAAAGAGTGATAATTTAACTTCTTCATTCACAATTTGGATGTATTTCATTTCTTTCTCTTGATTGCTCTGGCGAGGACTTACAACACTATGTTGAAAAGCAGAGGTGATAGGGGACAGCCCTGTCATGTTCCTGAACATAGAGCAAAGGGTATCAGTTTTTCACTATTAATTATGATATTAGCTGAGGGTTTGTTATGTATGGCTTTTATTATGTTAAGTTATTTTCCTTCTATACCTATTTTATGAGTGTTTTAATCATCAGTGGATGTTGTACCTTGTCAAATGCTTTTTCTGCATCCACTGATATAATCATGTTTTTTTTTGTCCGTTGTTTTGTTTATGTTGTGTATCACATTGATTGATTTGCATATGTTGAACCATCCTTATGCCCCAGGATGAATCCTACTTGGTCATGATGTATAATCTTTTTCATGCATGTTGCATTTGATTTGCTAGAATCTTGCTTAGGATTTTTGCATTTGTATTCATCAGAGATATTGGTATGTAATTTTCTTTTTCTGTGTTATCCTTACTGGGTTTTGGTATCAGGGTAATGTTGGCCTCATAAAATGAGCTACGGACTATTGTCTCTTCTTGTATTTTTTGGAAGAGTGTGAGAAGGGCAGCTGTTAGATTCTTTTTGAATTTTTGGTAGAATCACTAGTGAAGCCATCAGGTCCCAGACTTTTGCTTTGGGGAAGTTTCAGATGACTGATTCAATTTCCTTACTGGTGATAGGTCTATTTAGATTTTTCAACTCTTAATGATTCAGCCTAGAAAGCTATATGTTTCTAAGAATGTGTCCATTTCTTCTAGGTTATTGAATTTGGTGGCATATAATCCTTCATAATATTCTTGGATGATCCTTTGTATTTCTGTGGCATCCGTGATAACTTCCCTTCTTTCATTTCTGATTTTGTTTATTTGTCTTTTCTCTTTTTGTTGTAGTGATTCTAGCCAAGGGTTTGTCAATTGTATTAATCTTTTCAAAGAACCAGCTCTTTGTTGCATTAATTTTTTCTATTGTCTTTTTTCTCTATTTCATTTAGTTTTGCTCTGATTTTTATTATTTCCTTACTTCTACTGACTTTGGTTTTCATTTGTTCTTTTTTTTCTAGCTCTTTAAAGTGTAATGTGAGGTTGCTTCCCGGGATTTTTCTTGCATCTTGAGCTAGTCCTGTAATGACATACATTTCCGTCTTAAAACTGCTTTTGCTGAATCCCAAAAATTTTGAATAGGATATATTTTCATTCTCATTTGTTTCTATGTATTCTTTGATGTCTCCTTTTATTTCTTCTTTGACCCAGTCATTCTTTAAAAGATGTTATTTAATATTGACATATTTCTTGTTTTGCTTGCTTTCTTTTTTGCAGTTGATATCAAATTGCAAAACCTTGTGATCAGAAAATAAGCTTGGTATGATTTCAATTTTCTTAAATTTTCTAAGGCTGGTTTTATGTCCCCATATATGGTCTCTCCTTGAGAATGTTCTATGTATGCTAGAAAAAATACACATTCTGATGTTTTAGGATAAAGTGCTCTATAAATGTCAATTATGTCCATTTCATCTAATGTGTCATTTAGAGCTGATATTTCTTTATTTATTTTCTGTTTGGATGATCTATCCTTAGCTGTCAATGATGTATTTAGGCCCCTACTATAATTGTGTTTTGGTGAATTTCTCTCTTTAGTTCTGTTAGTAGTTGCTTGGCATATTTCGGTGCTCCCTGATTGGGGGCCTAAATATTGATGACTGTTGTATCTTCTTGTTTTATAGTCCCCTTTATCATTATGAAATGTCCATCTTTTTCTCTTGTTACCTTTTTTATCCTGAAGTCTATTTCATTTGATGTCACTATGACTTCATCTGCTTTTCTTTGAATACCATTTGCTTGGAGTGTCAATTTCCACCCGTTCACTGAGTTTATATTTGTCCTTGTAGCTGAGATGTGTCTCTTGGAGGCAGCATATGGTTGGGTTTAGTTTTTTGATCCTATCCGCTGCTCTGTGACTTTTTATTGCTGATTTCAGTCCATTTACAGTTAGTGTGTTTATTGATATATGAGGATTTCCTATCATTATATCTTTGGTTTTTTGGTAGGACTGTGTTTCCATTGTTTCTTTGCCTTTTTGTTGCTGTTCATTATTTCATGTGATGGTATTGTAGGATTTTTCCCCCTCTATTTCTTCTTATTATGTCACATATTTCAGTTCTGGATTTTTTTTTTTTTTTTGAGTGGTTACCATTAAGTTTATGTTAAAGAAAGTTTCATATTTAGAGTATTCCATTTTCTTCAGCATGCTTCCTTTCTCCATTCCCTTTTACTGGTTTAGACTTTTACTCTCTCCCCTTTCATGTTTTTGTTGTTACAAATTATCACTGTTTATGATGGTCTAATGGCCTCCTACAGTATTTCTTGTAGTGCAGGTCGTGTGTTAGAAAATTCCCTCAGCTTCCTTTATGTTGTAATCTTTCTTCACATCTAAAGAATATCTTTACTGGATATATTATTCTTGCTGGATATATTTCTCTCTTTCAATAGTTTGAATATTTGAGTCTAGTCCCTCCTGGCTTGTAGAGTTTCTGCTGAAAAATCTGATGGTAACCTAATAGGCTTCCTTTGTAGGTTACCGTCTTCTTTTCCCTGGCTGCCTTGAGGATTCTTTCTTTGTCGTTGATTTTAGACAGCTTCAATACAATGTCTCTTGGAGAAGGCCTGTTGGGATTGAGATAATTAGGTGTTTTATTTGCTTCTTGGAATTGAGGATCCAGTTCTTTCCACAAATTTGGAAAGTTCTCATCGACAATTTGTTTGAATATATTCTCTGTTTCCTTCTCTCTTTCTTCTCCTTCTGGTATGCCCATTGTTCTTATATTGCTCTTTCTGAGGGAATCAGAAAGTTCTTGTAGAGTTCTTTCATTTCTTTTAAGTCTCAAGTCTCTCTCTTCTTCCATCTGTGTCATTTGCAGATTTCTATCTTCTGTGTCACTGATTCTTTCCTTCATCTGGTCAGCTCTGTTACCCTACCTAAGCTGGCTATTTCATTCTTCATTTCTTTCATTGAGTGTTTAATGTCCAGACATTCTACATGGTTCTTTTTCAATTTCAATCTCTTTGTTCTTTGATTGTGTTTCTGAGTTTATTAAACTGCCTGTCTGTTTTCTTGCATCTTGTTGAGTTTCTTCAGAACTACAATCTTGAATTTGTTATTTAAGTCACATATTTCCATATCTTTAAGTTCATTTTCTGGAGACTTTTCATTTTCTTCTGGACTGTCTTGTAGACTTGGTTATTCATGGCAATTGATGAATTATTATTTGTCTTCCTAGACATCTACAGGAGTAGGTTCTGCAAGAGGTTGGTAGGAAGTGGTTGGTAGGAAGTGATTTCCAGTAGAATGCTTTATTTTCTCTTTGACTCCAGCCTTTTATTGTCTCTCATGCTATAGTGTTATATTTTCTCTGCACGGTTCTGGCTCCTCACACAATGGGGGCATTCCCTGTCAGGTGGGCTTCTCCTCTGTGAGCAGGTTGCCTGGGTCTCAGGGCATTGCCTTCGTTGGGGGATGTGGAAACTTCTGAAGTTTCAAAGCTCTTCGTGCACCATATTCAAGGCCTGTGTGTTTCAGCAGGTCTGTTTACCCCTGCAGGATTGCATCCAGATAGGTGGAGGCAGGGGTGGGTTTTGTTGTGAGAGGTGGCTGTAAGCAATGGCGGCAACAACCAGCAGAGCCCCCAGGGCTCCCTCCCTTCACCAGAACTATAGTTGGACTGAGAGTCCATGGTTGTGAGCTGCAGTTCTCAGAACTGGAAGTATTCTGTTCTTTTGATCTGACACTGCTATTGTTCTGCCTCTAGCACTGGGAAGGTGGGGGTGGGGTGAGCTCTGTGAGGGTAGGGAGAGGTTGGCTAGGCTCCATCCCTAAGCCTTGTTTCCTCTGCTTGTTAGTGAGTGCTTAAACCACCATTTTCATGCTTTTTCCCTCAGTCTTTGCTCTGAGGTCTCTGCCGTGATCTTTGGGTTCAGCCATGTTATATGCTGATCCCTGAGGCGGGACTGTGGGCCATAAGTGGAACACTAGCAGTCCAAATTCTTCCCTCTCCCATGGCTGTGGTAGCCCCAGAATGCAGGAAGCTCACAGCTCCGGTCTGCATCCTGTGCCATCTCAGGCAGTGTTTCCTTGCTTCCCGATTCTTCCTTCCCTGCTCACCCAATTTGCCCACATTTACATAATTTCAGTTGTGCGTCTCTTAGTCTTTCCTGTCTGCTGCGCAGGGAGTCCTTTGTGGAATTATAGTTGTTCAATGTGTTGTAAATTCCAGGGGAGGTTTCAAGACGCTCACCTCACGCCGCCATTTCTATGATGTCATCTCCCCTTATAATATTATAATTTTCCACTTCTTCCAGATTGTGCTCTTTGTTGTTGCAAAGTTACTCATAGTATTTTTTTTATTTATTTTTATTTATTTATTAATTTTTTTGTATTTCTGTGGTGTCCATTGTCACTTCATCATTTTCATTTCTGATTTTATTTATTTGGGTCCTCTCTGATTTTTTTTTTTTTAATAGTTACTTTACGGTTCACTTTTTTTTTTAAAAAAAATATTTATTGGGGAATATTAGACAACAGTATGTTTTTCTAGGACCCATCAGCTCCAATTCAAGTCATTGTTTTCATTCTAGATTGGAGGGTGCAGCCCACTGGCCCATGTGAGAATTGGCCCAGAGACCTTGGTGTTATGAGCAGCATTACAGGGCTCTAACCAACTGAGCCAACCATCCATGCCCTTCTCTCTCTCTGTCTTTTTTTTTTTTTTTTTTTTTTTTTTTTTATGAGTGTGGTTAAAGGATTGTCAGTTTTATGTTTTCAAAAAAAACAGCTTTTTGTTTTATTGATCTTTTGTATTTTATTTTTAGCCTGTATTTCTTTAATGTCCACTCTGATATGTATTATTTCCTTCCTTCTAGTCACTTTGGGCTTTGTTTGCTGTACTTTTTCCAGTTCCCTTAAGTGTAAAGTTAGACTTAAGTGTAAAGTTTATTTGAGATTTTTCTTGTTTCTTAGGAAGGCCTGCATTGCTATTAATTTTCCTCTGAGTACAATTTTGCTGTGGACCCTCTATTTTAGGTCAATGTATTTTCATTTTTGTTTGTGTCAATTCATTTTTAAATTTCTTCATTGATGCCATTGTTGATTCTTCATTATTTAGTAGCATGTTATTTAACCTCCATGCATTTTTTTCTATTTTTCAGTTTTTTTCTTGTAAGTGATATCTACTTTTATACTATTTTGGTTAGGGAAAATGCTTGATATGATTTCAATCTTCTTAAATTTATTGAGTCTTGTTTTGTTGCCTAGCATGTGGACTATCTTGAAAAATGTTCCATGTGCACTTGAAAGAATGCATATTGCGCTACTTTGGTGTGAATGGATCTAAATATATCAATTAAATCCATCTGGTCTAGTGTGTTCTTTAAGGCTGTTGTTTCCGTGTTGATTTTCTGACTGTAAGATTTGTTCATTGGCATCTGTGGGATATGAAAGTCCCCCACTATTATTGTGTTACTGTTGATTTCTGTCTTTATGTTGTTCAACATTTGTTTTTTTTATATTTGCCTCCTCCTATGTAGGGTGCCTAAATTTTTACTAGGATTTTGTCCTCTTTTTGGATTGATCCCTTTATTATTCTGTATTAGGTTGGTACAAACATGATAGTGGTTTAAAAGGTTAAAAATAATCGCAAAAACCACAATTAAGTTTGCACCAACCTAATAATGTCTTTCTTTTGTCTCTTACTATAGTCGTCATGTTAAAGTCTATTTTGTCCAATAAAAGTATTGCTACCCCAGCTTTTTTCTCTTTTTCATTTGCGTGAAATATCTTTTTCTATCTGTACTTTCAGTCTGTGTGTCTCTTTCAATCGAAAGTGGGTGTTTTGTAGACAGCATATGCCTGGGTCTTGTTTCTTAACCGTTCAGCTACCTATGTCTTTTTTTTTTTTTTTTTTTTTTTAATTTTGGGAATATTGGGGAACAGTGTATTTTTCCAGGGCCCATCAGCTCCAAGTGATTGTCCTTCAATCTAGTTGTGGAGATCACAGCTCAGCTCCAAGTCCAGTCACCGTTTTCAATCAGTTGGAGGGTGCACAGCCCACCAGTCCATGTGGGAATTAAATCAGCCACCTTGCTGTTAAAAGCTCGCGCTCTAACCAACTGAGCCATTCGACCACCGCCCTAGGTCTTTTGATTGGAGTATCAATTTATGTTTAAAGTGATATTGATAGGTACATAGTTTTTGCCATTTTATTATTCATATTTTTTATCTTTGGTGGTTTTTTTTTTTTTTTTTGTCCTTTCTTCTGCTTAAATAAGTCCTTTTAACATTTTTTGTAATACTGGCTTGTTGGTGATGAACTCCTTTAACTTCTTATTGTTCAGGAAGCTCTATATCTGTCCTTCAGTTTTAAATGATAGCCTTGCTAAGTAGATTAGTCTTGGTTGTAGGTCATTGTTATTCATCACTTTGAATATTTTGTGCCACTCCCTTCAGGCCTGCAGAGTTTCTGTTGAGAAATCAACTGATAGTCTTATGGGAACTCCCTTCTAAGTAACTAATTGTCTGTCTCTCGCTGCTTTTAGGATTCTCTCTTTGTCTTTCACCTCTGCCATTTGAATTATTGCTGTGGGTCTTTTTGGGTTCATTTTGTTTGGGACTCTCTTCACTTCCTGGGCTTGAATGTCTATTTCCTTCTCCAGGTTAGGGAAATTTTCAGTCATTATTTCTTGAAATAGGTTCTCAATCCCTTGCTCCCTCTCTTCTCCTTCTGGTACTTCTATGATCCGAACGTTGTTATGCTTGATGTTTTCCCAGAGGTCCCTTAAATTACCCTTTTTTAAAATTATTTTTCCTTTCTGTTGTTTCAGTTAAGCATTTTTGCTATCTTGTCTTCTAAATCAGTGAGTTGATCCTCTGCTTCATCTAATCTGCTGTTGATTCCTTCTTGTGTATTCTTCATTTCAGTTATCGTATTTTTTGTTTCTAACTGGGTCTTTTTTTAATGGTTTCTATGTCATTCTTTATGTTTACTATCTGTTTATTGAAATTGTCACTAAGTTCTTTAAGCATTCTTATAACCAGTGTTTTAAACTCTTTCTCTGGTATGTGCATTGCCTCAGTTCATTTTGTTCTCTTTGTGGAGTTTTCTACTGTTCTTTTATTTGGGACGTCTTTCTTTGTTCCCTCATTCTGGCTGCCTTTCTGTGTTTGCTTTATGTAGATCTCCTATGTCTCTCAGTCTTTTCTGGGTATCCTGTATGATCCATTGGCACTGTCTTCCTATTCACCTGTGCTTGTATTCCAGGAGTGTCCCTTGTATGTGCTTTGTGTGTATTCTCCTGTGGTGGTTGAGACTTGATTGCTTTTGGTGAATCAGTGGGTGGGATTGATTCCCAGTCTGACTGACTCAGGATTGACTATGCCCAGTGCATGAGCCCTTGTGTGAGGGGTGACCCCTCAGAAGGGGATTCACCCTCACAGGCTCTTCTGCTTGTTGAGAGCACTCTTTGGGTGTGCTGCATGTGGGGTTAACCTGGTAGTGCTCTGTTGTGGTCTGAAGCTGGCCTCTGGGTGTGCTGTTTCTCATGTCTCTTGGGAGGGACTCCCACGCAGGTCAATTTCAGCCTTGCCTGTGACCAGCCCAGGGCTACCTGGTAGGAGCTACAAAGCTATATGTTGTTGGTTGCTTTCTGTGCTGGACCTGGAGGCATGTTGGGGTGGCCTCACTGTGAACCAAGGCCAGCTGCCAGTTGTATTGGGCTTGAGACAGGTTAGGAACTGGTCCAGAGCCCCATATGCCTGTTGCCACCTGCCAGATGCCCGTGAGGCTCACCTGTTGAGAGAGACACCTTAGGTGTATTGGCCAAGCTGGTTGACCTGGTGTTGAGAGTGCCCTGGGTGATGCAGCACTAGGTGGATGGGGCAGGGTTTCAGTGAGTTACAGGGTGTGGGCCTTGATGTTTATAAAGTTAGTGTAATTTTGGCTCTTGCACCAGTGCTGAGCCTGTTCCCACTTCTCAAAAACACCCTCAGAACACCATGGCCAGGCACCACTCACCTCAGTCCTGCAGGTCTCCGAGATCTGCCCAAGAGAGGTTGTAGCACAGGTTACGGCTCACTGCCCATCCCCAAAAGTTTCCCAGGCAACTGCAGGCCATCTGCTGCTATAAAAGGCACCTACAACTTACGGGGTTAGGCTGGCACCCAGTAACCAGGAGTGTACCCGGTGATGTAGTACCAGCAGTGTAGGATGGGGACACAGGGCATCACCAGGTCATGCACATGCGTGGATTTTACCAGACCAAGGTGGTCTCAGTTTTGGTCCTTTGGGAAAGGGTTCAACATGGAAAAGATGGAGCCCTCCTCTAGGCTACACATGAGGCAGGCTCCACACGGGGACAATGGCTCTGGTTCAGCCAGCCCTCACTCCAAATCCACACAACTCATTTTTTTCCCGGGATGTCTCCAGTACCTCTCAAGTTGCTGCTCCTCCACCAAAGACCAGGTGAGATTTGCAAGTGAGTCTGTGTGTGAGCCTTTTAAGAGGGTGTCTGGGTTTCCAGCCACCTTCCATCTCACTGTGATGGAAGTACAGAGTCCTTGCTGATTTTCCCTGCCATGTTTTGTGGGAACTGCTCTTCCCAGCACAAGACTTCTGGGCTGGAAATCCCAGCATGGGACTAGGGCCCTCCCTCTTCCAGGGGATACCTCCATCACTAAGATGTTCCTCCCCATGTTCAACCACTACCTGTGGGTATGGGGTCTCTGCCCCTCCTACTGGTCTCCATGTGGCCTCTTCTTTATATCCTTAATTAGAAGGGTTCTGTTCACCTAGTCTTCAGATGATTTTTTAGGTTAATTGTTCTATAATTTATTTGTAATTTTGGTGTGATCCTGGAGGGCAGTAGGCATAGCATTTACCTGATCTGCCATCTTGGACCTTCATGGCCTGCTGTAGTTATCTCTAATGTGTTTTCATAGGTCTTTTCTTTCCCCTAGGAAAAAAGTTGAATTTGTACTTATATTGCTTAACTTATGGTTCTTCCCCACCTTGTTAAAATAAAATGATGAACAAGTACTCAATAAAGTTTTACAACATAATACATACAAATTACTTATTTTCATCCTTATTAAAGCCAAAAGTAGGTGAGACAACACATGTAAAATTTATTTGTTAATTTTCACTCTAATGTGAGTGCTTGAAGCCTTCAAATAATATTGATTTAATATGAAATTTTAGTTAGAGTGACTTTGGGAAGAATTTCAGTCAAAAGGAGGAGTTAGTGATGGGCTTTTTTTCTGGCATTGTTAAAGTAATTCCAAAACATCCGTTATTTTGATTGTGTTGATCTAGCTTGTAAAGCTTGTATGCTAAATCTGTATCTGTATGACAATGGTCTAATTGTATTGGGGCTTTTAAATGCTGAACTAAATTACCAGGGTTTGACATACAGCTTTGTGCTTCAATATCCTGCAGGGCAAGTTACGGAATTGGAATGGACCAATTGGAATTTTGAGCTTCATTTTCTAGCTACTTTATTGTATGGCTCTGGAACTAAATGAAGGATTAGGGAACATAAACACAGGTGAAAAAGGTGCAGGTGCAGCTGTAAATCAGGAAACAAGCAGAAGTGAACCATATCATACAGATTAAAAACTGAGAAAAATTAAAAGATAGCTAGAAAAAAGAGACTCAGTAGGAAGCCAATAAGTGCATACAATAAAATAAAATAAAGTAATAAGAAAAGGACGGCATAAAACAAATAAATCAACCAAACATTGTAACATTGTTATTAGGTAACTGATTATTGCCAAATAATATTTGAAGTATTTTTTTAATTAAACAATGCATTTTCAGAACAAAATGCCATTTGGTGTGTGATGATTAGTGATGATTGATCTCATGCAAGTTGTTTCTCAGAAGCAACGTGATTTTGGGCTTTGAAAGACTACTGCAAACTGTTCTCTGTGTACTCATTCTCTTCATGAAGCTACGCTTTAATTAGTGTTTTTTTACTAATGACTTTTATAATGTCTACATTTTCCCACTAAAATCAAGAGGGCTTTTCTTTTAAGTATATTTTACTTAAAAACATTTTTATGATGTCCTATATCAAGCTGTTTTACATTTTATACTTAGTGAATCAATTCATTATTAATGAAAATACTAATTTCAGGCTTGATGTGAAGCCTCTCTTTAATTAGCTAGGCTTGCTTTCATAATTTCTGTACAGTAAGCCTACTGACGTTGTACTGGACGAAAAATTAAGCAATTCATAGTAGGAAGATAACTGGTTCAGAAAAAAAAAAAAAGATGACTTTTTTCATCAATGACTGCTACAAAGATTGAGCAATGAAGGGATTGCATTATTGTTCATTATTACATCTGTTTTAGCCCTCTGAGTTCCTATACTCCCACCTCAGTGTAGGAAGAGACAGCACTTTGTGAGGCCCCATTTCATTTTTATTTGGTTTTGCTTAGTTTTCCTTTGCTAAAAAGCATCCAAAGATCCATCCAGGCCAGTTTGCCTGTGTGAGTTTATCTTTTAACCTTGAATACAAGGGGACTCCTTTCTCCTTCTGTCCCTACTAACTCCTCTCCATTAACCCCATTTCTCTCTGAATGACACATAAACCTTTTCATGTGGGATCATGGGTATGTCCTGATTATTCAATAATTACATCACTCTTCTTTTTTTATCTTTGTTATATTTCCACAGTGCTTTCTGGGTGAGTTTTTTAATCCTTAGATTATGCATTTAACAGAGAGCGTATATTATCTCATGCCTTATTCTTAGCACTTTGCAAATATTAACTCTTGTGTCATATTTTGAAGGACGCTGATTGACTTTGCATTTCATTCTCATTCTGGTATTGTCACTGCCTGGTTCCAGCAGTAGCTTCTGTGGTAGATCCCTGACTGTTTACCAAAGAAATTATCAGACATAAGGAAGAGAGGCAGAACATGAAATAGAAGATAATAGGGTTGTTTTCTATTTGTTCAATGGATGATGTCTGCTTCTATTTTGCCTGTGGGCACTAAGGAAGACAATATTGATAATATCGATGTTTATCATTTATACAGTGCTTCACGTTTTAAGCATTTTACATGTATCATCTTTGATCCTGGCAACAACCTCATGCAAATTAGTTATTATGTCCAGTTACAAGAGAGACAACTGAGGCTCAAAGAGGTTAAGTAACTGGATCTGGGATTTTAATGCTGTTGGCTAGTCTCCAAAGCCCTTGCTCCTTTCCATTTATACTAGGATGCATTTCACAGATATAAAAACTGAGGTACAGAGAAAACCCAGCATTTATTGAGTGCCAACCCTAAACATTTTCTTAATTAACCTTCTTAACAGCTTATATGGTTACTTGCCAAGATCACATATTAGGGGCCAAAGACAGTTTTCTAAATCAGAAACTTTGTCTGATTTCAAATCTTCATAGCTTTTCAACCACATAAGAGTCTCACAAAGGATGGTGGTAATAAGATGAACTTTTATGATCTATGGAAACTTTTTATTTTAAAAGTTACGCATTTATTTTAAAGTATGTTGGAGTGATATAACTAGCATATCACATCTGACATTTTATTTGTTAATTTTCATATAGGGTAAGTGTGAGGTTTTATAAGTTAGTCTTTTTAAAGAAAAATATTAATAAAATAATTATATGGTGTGAGAGATATGATACAATATGTAAGAGGGCAATAAGATAGTGTAGAGATATGGCAGAAATTGTGAAGATGCTATTCACATGACTGAAATCTGGAAAACACTAAAGAACATTGGGTCACATTTTATAGATGAATAAATGGAACTATGGTTAATGACTTGCCCAAGGTTATGAAGCTGACTTACAAAGAGACTAAAAGGTTTACACCTAGGCAATTTCTGAAATGGACACAGAGAAAAGGAGCAGCATAACTATATCCACAGCTATTCTCAAAGTGTAGAAAATGGGGTCACCTCTCACTGGGGCCTGAACTGGATGTTGTGGAGGTGAGCGAACAATCTTGCTGCAGTGACTGGCAGCAAAGCAAGATTGTTTCCCTTACAGGGGGAGGCAATGGCAGGTATGAAAGCTGTTTAAAAACAAAATTAAGCTGAGTAAATTTGAAGATCTAATTGCCTTTACTCAATGATTCATGAATTAGGCAGCATTCCATCTAGCAAAGGAGCTAGGATTATTGAGAAAAAAAAACCAAACAAACCCAAGTTTGGCTGCTCGCCACTGGAAAGCCAATACTCAAGAGACAAATGTTGGGTGGAAAAGAAAGTTTGCTTTATTCAGCAAAATTAACACATTAAGTTAAGTAATTAATAAAATTAATCATATTAAGTGATTCACACTGTAATGTGACCGAATTTGTCAGTTTTTGTTTTCATGTACTAAGAAAAATCCTACTGAATGGGGCTCCTAGACATCTAATGGGAGGCCACCCTCTCAGAAGATAAACATTGCTGTTTCATAATTTTGCCAAGGGCTGACTGGTCTTGACACATGCTGCTATTTTCTCAGATGAAAAAACTCCCTTGCACAAGTGTGTTTTCTAGGTTTTTTTTTTTTTTTTTACAGATGCACCCAAGAAGAAAATGTAGATTTGGGAAGAAAAAATAGGCCTGGGAAGACAGCAGACTAATGTCCAAGTCCATCTCTGAAGTTCCAGACCAAGCAGAAGAGTTCTAAAGGGGAGGAAGGGGAGGGAGAGTTCCAGGGAACTAAGAGATAAGTCTGTTTCTTTAGTTATAGATAATGTTTTTTCACATCAGACTTTTGGGTCCCGGCAACTCCTTGGAGACATTCTTTCCATCTGCAAAACAAACTCATAAATTCTCCCGGAAACCCTGAAGTTATCTCCTCCTGCTTGACAAAGAAACAGCACATCAGCAACACAAAATTATATTGTGAGAACAAGGGCTGCTGGGATGAAGAACCAAGATTCTGCAAAATATCTCATAATTATGCGTCAGCGACGTTATCTTTAAAGCAAAAAGCAGCAATTGGACATCTTGTGACTATCGCTATTGTTTAAGCTATCATTTCTTTTGTGTTTACTAGCTATATTTTTCTATTATCTCAAGCAAAGTGTAGTTTTAAACTTTTCTCCTGGAACTTGCTTTACAGATAGTTCTTCAGAACATGAGTAACATACTTTCTTAGTCTTTGACTATAAGCTCTGTGACAACCAAAGCGATTGAAACATTTGTTAATGTAAATGTTAAGCATTAGGTTGGTGAAAAAGTAATTGCGGTTTTTGCAATTATTTTTAACCTTTTAAACCCCAATTACTTTTGCACCAACCCAATAGTTAAAGCCTATAGTTACATCCTAATTAAGAATTAAATTATTTAATTCTAGCTGCCAAAAAATACCAGGGGCATTAAAATCACAAGGGGATCAGACACACTAGTAAGGAGCTCTGAGGAGCTGTAGAAATAGAAGATTTTATAGGCAGAAGTTGGGAGGGACTAATAAAGAACAGATTGTTTCAGGCAAGGTCCCCTTCCTTTAGGGCAAGGCAGAGAGTCTTTCAGGCAGATCACCTCACTCATGCTGACCAGGAAATTTCAAATTTACTGGTTAAGAGTACATTCTTAGGAGATGCTGAAGCTGCAATAAAGCTGGATATTAAGTCTTGGTTTGGTGACATGGATTTAACACGAATGACTCCATTTTGGGCCTATATGTCGGCTCTTTTTAAACAAATTTCTCCCATTCCTCCTTCTCCTTTTCTTTTCCCTTTCGTCCTTTCCCCCACACCTGGCATTGTTGTCTTCTTTATACTGTTCTTGACATTCAGGGTGACATGATTTCACCTGTCTAAAAATGTTGGCCAAGATCATGAGAGACATGATGCACAAAGTGTCAGTTGTCTTGGGGCTATATACACCCTCTTGCTTTTTCCCTTTGGCCATCCTCAATAATGCCTTTTCAGATGATAATTTCTGTACTATGGAAGAAAGCTACTGCAGTTTTAGTGTGCTTATGCTGAGGTAAGAACAAAGTAACCTCACTTAAACATGACAGGTTACCTATCCAAGAAACATTTAAAATAAGTGGGTTTGTGAAGAGATTTATTGCAATTAAAAAAGCAAATGTCAGTTCAGAATTAAAGCTGGAAACTGCTATGCAAGTTAAAGATGCCTCTGAGCACTGTCTTGGCAGATAACAAAATGTCTGGGTGCTTTTTGGCAAAAGAGGAAGGTTAATCTTTATGTAAGGATGAACCGTTCTTGACAAAGTTCTCAATCAGTTTTGTTCAAACAGACTTTCCAGAAACATCAAGTGTAGATTTGCAAATCTATTTTTTCTTCTTGGGTGCATCTGGAAAAAAAAAACCAAAAAACCTAGAAAACACACTTGTGCAAGGGCATTTTTTCATCTGAAAAAATAGCAGCATGTGTCAAGATCAGTCAGTCCTTGGCAAAATTATGAAACAGCAATGTTTATCTTCTGAGAGGGTGACCTTCCATTAGATATCTAGGAGCCCCATTCAGAAGGATCTTTCTTAGTCCATGAAAACAAAAACTGACAAATTCAGTCACATTACAGTGTGAATCACTTAATGTGATTAATTTTATTAATTAATTAGCTTGATGTGTTAATTCTCCTTGGGGAATTTGCATTTTAATAGAAAACCTCCTACTAAAAAGAGCAGTGTTTAACACAAAGATTTGACTGTAGTCAGGATCTCAGGCGTTATAGGGAAAAGAGTGTGTGTGTATGTGCATTGGAGGGGTGGTAGAGAGGATAGAGTGGTATTTTTGAGAGCGAAGTCCCTATAGTTCCCTCATAACACATCTATGTGACCTCAGCAATTGTTACTGTGGAAGTGGTTTGCTCTCCAACGGTTATTGAGGATAAACACAATGTTGAATGATTGTGGTTAATTTACAGAGTACCCACACCATTGAAGACCCATTTTAGAAATATACCAGACAGAAGAAATGCCCCCCGCTTCGTAGAATTGATAGAGTAGGCAGAAAGATAGAAATGAGCAGGAGGAGTAGGAACTAGTTCTGGCTCAAACTGCCCTTAGGGACATCCCCAAGAACCCTTACCATTGCCCCAACTTATAGTCAGCAACATCCTGCTTATCTCGATGTCCAGGACCCCAGGGACTTTGCCAACCTTGGAGCATGCGTACAAACCCAGAGACCTGGCCCTCAAGTGACCCCAGGTCATTATAATGCCATTATGATCTCATTTGCATTGCAGTTATGCCCCCATTAGTGGGCTTTTCAAGTGAATCATGGGAAATTGGTGGGCTTACACTTGCACCCTGAAGAACAGGAAAGGAGGACAGGACAGGACAGCAGAAAAATGGGAGGTACTAGAAAGGGAGGAGGCAATCCTATCCGTGAAGATAAAAGACCTCACACAATACAGGAAGAAGCTGCTACCCACCTTTGGGTCAGCAGCAAAGTATGATGGTACAACTGCTGCAAGTATCAGAAACCCTGATACCAATCAGGAAGTGATAGTAAGTGCCATATGGAGAGTGTAATTGGTTCTGGGCCGTTTTGAAGGCTAAAGAGTTTACATGAAAATAGAGGATAGAGGACATTTTTATGAAATAGATGATTTAAGCTGGTGGACTATGTGACCAGATCCCACTTCACTTTAGGTATTTAAGTGCCAAATCTTAGATTCAAATCAAAGAGATATGGACTTTTAAATTTTGTTTTCTGGGTTTTAATGGAATGCAGAATTATAACCTCAGAGTTAAGCATTTGGAGTTAAAGTAGTCACATGTCTTCTACCCCATCAAATAGAAGCGGGCCCTGTGCTTTGGTTAGCTCTGCAAAGAAACAGTCACTTTGCATCTTACACAGTAGACTCAGAGTCAGCCTTTGGCACTGATGTAACATGTAAGTGGCTTTGCAGCGCTCTCCTCTTTTTCAGTAGAATTCTTTTTATCCTATGTTCTTAGTGCTTGTTTGCCCAGTATCCCATATTGCAGCCCTTGAAAGTGTTGCCTCATCCTGAACTATGAAGGAAATGGAGGCATATATTTCTTTGCTGTGTAAATTAGAAACAGAATAGGATACTTCAAGGTTATCTGTTCTATGGGATTTAAAGGACATTTTGTTTAGTTTTTAGTTAAACTTGAGTTTTTGAAAGAGACTGATTATCACTTGAGGATATGTTATGTCTAATAGGAAAGAGAGTTTAATTTGGTAAGCAGTTCCTAGTTGATGTGGAAGAAATGAACCAATAAAGAAGACAAAGAAAGCAAAATAAATTAGTTTGAAAATGACAGTATCCTAATGAAAACAAAAACCATTCAGCTATCAGATATACAGTAAAATTGCCTATTTATTTGGTGATTATATCGTTCATTCTTCTAGTTACATAAATTGTCACTGACATGTGGCCTCAGTATATATTGACTGTATGATATGTGAGAGATGTTTGTATGACCAAATGTAGCCTTTTGGTAATTAATGAAACCCTAGTTGGGCTTTATTATGTGAGGCATGAATTTTCTCAGAGAAACCAAGGTAACTATATGCTAGTTGAATACTGAGATTAAAGAATTCTATACTTGATATGTTTCTTAACGTAATTTGTAAGATGATTAAAGTATCTTAAATATCATTTTAAATGTGAAACAAGAAACATAAAATATTTATTTGCTGTGTTAACATAAAATGGTCTCATGCCCAGATTAGAAAGACATTTATTTTGTATGGAAAAGGGTATGCAAAATAAGAATTGTGAATATAAATAGCAACAGTATGGTAAGATTAAGGGTGAATTAAAAGAATAGCTTTTCAATTTATGAAATACATCTATTTTGATTTTAAGTCACATTATAATTTCATTATCTTACCAGTAACATACCAAAAGTATTAATTATTTTCATTTTCCTACAATTATTCACAAACTTAACATGAAATATTAACCACATTATGCTTGAACATTTAACATTACATAGTGGATAGGGTAAAATGGTATACTTCAGCCAAAGAATGAATTATATAATTACTCATGTTCATCAGCTCATGAAATTTGACTTTACCTGTTGGGAGTGGAGGTAGGAAAATGGTGACCAAAAGGAAAATCTATTAATATATGACAGCAATGGACACTTAATTTCTGTATTTCTTTCTTCTTTATGTTTTGTTTAAAAAGCATGCCACCCGGTAAGCATTCAATAAATGTTTGTTGAATGAACAAATAAATGGCAATTTATTTGTCATTTGGTTCTCAATACTTTTCCCACCCCAAATCCTAGAATGATATTGCAAACTCCCATCAGGAACAGTGAGTTGAAAAGAGATTCTCAAATTTGAAATTCTGGAACCATCTGTGTCTCAGGTTGTGGAAGAAAAAGCCCATGCTTACAGGAATTGTTGAGAGCCGTGGCGGAAGGAGAGTATGTCCTTATTGCTACTACTACAGAGGTGCTAAATGAAATCATCTTTATTCTTTGTATTTCCAGGTAAACATACAAATGAATCCATTTTTATTTTTTTATAAAAAGAAAGAGATTCTCAAATTAGAGAGTGGGGTATGTCCTAAGAGAGGGAAGTCGGAATTTAGGTTGGGACCTGGAGGGAGTTAGGCAATGTGCAATCTGAGAGGCCTCCCAGGGTGATTCTGATACATGGACCGACTTGGATCGAAAACCCCTGGTTTAGACAATTCTCTATGACAAATTACAAGGAAGCTAATGTTTCCTGTGTTTTCAGAATCCATATTCTTTTAAAATAAGGAAATAAATAGAAACCTATTATCATAATGATTTGAATTACTCTGGGATTATAGTTTGATATCCATCTAGCATGGATGCTAGTAGAGGGTTGACAGCATATGCAGTGAGTTTAGATAACTTAGACAACTAATCCAATAATTCATTTAAAACCCTACTTACTCTCAAATTTTTTGATAATCCATACAAAGCATATGGAAGTTTGAGAGAGAGAGAGAGAGAGAGAGAGAGAGAGAGAGAGAGAGAAGTCACCTAAATTCTCTTGATATTCTCGGAAGTTTGCAAGTCAGCCTCAAAGCTGTGATCCAGGACTTAATCAGTATGCTGGGAACAATAAAAATATGAATAAGTAATCAGTTGGGAGGTGGGGAGCAACCAGAGGTCAAAACCAGGAGGCACTTAACCGAGTTCTCAGAGGTAAAGTCTATCATACAATCTAGGAAAAAGTGAGCAAAGAAAGCCAGGGGTCACCTCAGCACAGCAACCCAGAAGATTGACCCGTATTTCTTTGTCAGAATTTGAGAGTCTGGGTAATCTAGGGGTGATGAAAAAGTGGTCAGAAGACAGGGCGAATGATGTCCAGTTAATGAAACTTTATTAGTTGATGCTGATTATTAAGGTTATATTCTTTAATTGTTCAATAAAAATAAAAGCCTTTTTCCTTTTTGTTTTATTCATTGAATTTTCAATCCGAAGGCATTATCCAAGTAAGAATCCAAGATTGGCTTCTCCAACCTTAAGAGTAGGGGTAGAAAGAAGTAAGAATGTGCTGGAAATATTAATAACCTTAATTCAAAGGCAGAAGATCGCCGTCAGCCACAATTTCGAATAAGCAGCTATGTACTACTTTGGGCTACTGCTGCTCCCTGGTGCTAGGTTTATGCAATTCAATCACCTGTAAATGTTTTCTTCATTTCCCTCCAGGTTTTGTTTTGTTTTGTATAGATTTTCACAAATGACAACACCTTAAGCAAACATGGATTTTGCACATATTCATAGAGTCCTGTTTCTATAGATCACTCTAAAGAATCAGAACATTTTAGAATTTTCTCATTAATGAGAAAATTGATCCATCTTGTTTGCAGATGGATAAATTGACTGACCATTAAATAGGAGGAGGGAGGACCAAGAAGTCATACTGTTTGTCCAATTTTTGTGAGCAATAACCTCCTTGTTTGAGAGAAGAAATGACCAGTCACCTCTGCAATGAGTCAGGAAATGGCCGAGGGGTGCAAAGATGGTTTGGACATTGCATAAGCTGTTTTCAAGCTGTTGGGGATAAGCTACCTGGTTTAGGGCATCATGACCTATGAAGAGGAGTCATGGACCATACTGCTTAATGTTGTATGAAAAAAATAACTGCTAAAAAATAGCTAATATTTTTGAGCACTTGTATTATTTCATTTTATCTTTGCAATATAGGTTATTATCATTTCCATTTTTCAGACTAAGAAAGCGAGCCTTAGAATAAGATTAAATAACTTGTTCTCATTACGGAGCTATCTAGTAACAAAGCCAGATTTTTCAATTTGAGTTTGTCCAACTCCAAATTCAGCATTATTACCCATTACACTGTAGTTATTTTTATGCAGCAAAAGAAGAGTGAGGCCAGGGTCACCTTGACATAGTAGAGATGAGTTAGCTGGCCTTCCTTGGCTTTCTGATATCCACTGTTGGTCGGATGAATCGCAGGGAACAAAAGAAGGTAGTAAAGACTTTCACACCAAGAACAAAGGGCTGTACCATCAATGAGATGATTGTACCCTGAATACTGCATGAGGGTCTATTTTCTAAGCTCTTGCCTTTGTCCTGAACAGCAGTGACTACCAGGAAAGCTTTTGCATTTTCAGCATGTGACAGTGCTGATGAATCAGTGTTGTTGATGTATTTCCAAATACCTTCTGTGATAGACTTATAAATGTTTTTGTACACAGCCAGTGTCCAATCAATCAATGAGCCCATGATGAATCATGAAACACATTTGTTGACAAATAAAATCTTGTGTTCGGTGCCAATCAATCCAAGTGCGCCACCACTGTTCCAATCGCCAGCTATGAAATATTTCTCTGAAACATGAAATTTATTGTTGGAAAGAACCAGTATCAATCTAGTTATCCTGCTGCCTTTCAGCAGGTGCATCTTGCTATTCAGCAAGCATATCCAACTGTATTGATTCCAAGTGTGTATCCATTTTAGCCTTAAAATCGTTTATACTGCCTACTCTGACTGTATTATGTAGTATGCCGTTCCCAATTCCAATATGTTTCTTGGAGAGGGAAACTTTTCTAAACTTAAATATAGCCTACACTTTTCCTATCATGACACCCAGACCTATTATTTCCATTTTTTTTTTTTTTAAAAAGAATAATCACAGAATCAGGTACTAAACCTTTGTATCGACTTAAACTTAGTAAAGGGAGGGATTTTAGCTAGAAGAATGAAAACATCACATGCTCAAAAGAAAGCTCTGAATGAAAGAGCTATTTGAACTTACAACTTTGATAGCAATAATTAAATTGAGGAAGAACTAATCACTTCCATATTTACAACTCTATCAAATGAATAGGTTTTGAAAATAGTTGATTACCTATAAAAGTATAAATGTGTCTCTTTATATGAGAAAACTCATTGTGTTTTTTTTTTTTTTTGCCTCCTTTGTAAAATATTAGTTCAATTAACAGTTGTAGCTGACAAGGAGTGGAAGTAGATGAGTGGTTTATGCTCTATGACCAAGAATATTTGGGTGCAATTTCAGACAATAGGATGGTATCACATGTAACATGCATGGATTTAACTCTCATAAATGGGACTATAAAGGAGTGCACAGAATGAAAATAATGCTGATAATTTCATCTTTTTGTAGAGGCTTCAGAAAGCATAAAACATCTTACAGTGACTCTAGAGCATTATTTTTCACTCCAATGATTATTGTGGCAGGTAAATAGTTTTGTTTTTTTTCCTTTAAATCGTTTTGCTTCTGCTGTGCAGTGAATGTCACTAATTTTTGCAGACACTTTGTTTACAAAACTAATCAAGTATTAGACTAATGTGAAATACTTGATAGGTTAGTTTTCTTGAGACTCACAAAGGACAGACACTAATTTTTATGTTATCTGTCTCTCTTAGAGCTGTAGTAGATAGGCCATAGAGATGCATATTTGCCACATAGACTTAGCTTTTGATGATGGATATTATTTTACATTATCAAATGGATGGATGGATTTTACATTACAAAATTTGCTTGAATGTTTTACCTCTGGAGATTATGCAAATACCGGGCTTACATGAAAGATGCAAATAAGGGTTCCATTGGTATGATACCTACAAACCATGAGTTCAATAAATATTAGTGAAATAATTTGGTGAATTGAAATAGCTGATTTGGCACACAAAGAGGTATGATAAGTTGTTTATATATTATTGTATTCGCACAACTTCTAAATCCAGCCCTGATTGTCTGCCCGTGCTTCTTTCCTGTATTTTCATTTTCAGACAGAATTTTGCCACCATTTCAAATAAAGAACACTCTACAAGGAACCCATTATTCTCTCCCAAGCAGCACCTATTTAAAGTGTGCTAGTCCTGTTGATTGCACAGATTTTTTGGTCTTCTAGGTTGAAAATCTTGGAGCCATCATGTAACATCAAACTTTATCGGCCATTTCTATTCTCTAAACTCATCTTCTATTCTTCAATATGTATCCTCTTCTATTCTAATTTGCCAGGTGAATCTCCAAATGTTCTTCATTGCTCAGCTCAAACTTTACTTCTCCGGAGCCTTTTCTGATGTTCTCCATGTCCATCTCAGTTGGAGGTCTCTTCTTTTTTCTCTCATAGTACTTTGAGGATACCTGGATCATAGTACTATAGTCACTGTGACATCCCAGCAGTGGGTCTGGTAAAAATTGTTGCTCATAAAAGGCTTGTTCAAAAAAAAATACAAGGGGATTTATAGATGATGTAATACAGAAGTGTGTACTTGAAATCTATGTAACTTTACTAACAATTTCACCCCAATAAACTTTAATTAAAATAAAAAAAAGAAAAGAAAAAAATGCTTGTTCAATGACGAAGTGCGTTAGCTTTTTCCTTCTAACTACATTATAAGGTCAGGAAAATATTCTCGTCAATATTTCCCATAGCACTGGGCACAAGATAGATGCTCACTAAATATTTCATTGTTTAAAAGGCCATAATTGTAATGATGCCTTTACCTAGAATCAAGACTTATATATATGCAATTATATGTGTTAAAAAATATAACCTAATGAAAAGGCTAAGCACAGTGGAAAAATAGATGTTTTGTAGCCAATGTTTTCCTGTATTTTGTCAAGAGTATAGATTGGATAAGTGATAGTGGAAAATTGATAAAGGTGTTGAAAGAATTTTAATTATTGTTAGACAAAAGTCATATCCCCTGTATTCTGTGGAGAATAACCTTAATAATGAATGACTGGATCTAGAAGAATGGTGGTAGTGAAATTTCTAACAGATAGTGCATACAATGCCAGAAAGGCAAATCATCCTGTATACTTACAGACATCTGGCATTGTGTGTATCCACTGAATCACTATTAACAATACTGTGGATGAAAATCTTCGCAATTCATTATCAGTGTCATTGTTTTGGGGCAACAGATCTGTATATACTTTCATAATTCAATCAAAGCCAATGAGCATCTCAGACATTTTCAGTCTATAACAATTTTGCTTGGTGTTGCCCAATACAGGATGTTTCTATGTAACATTTTGTTTCACTTGTTTGTGAAGAATGTGACTCTTCATGCTATGTTTATTGAACTGACATTAGTAGTATCCAGTCTTCTAAGCAATGAACCACTAGAAAGGTAGTATTAAGTTTATTAAGGTAGTTTGAAATGGCAGTCCAGAGGCTTAATGTTGAATAAGTATCATAAAAACAGGTCAGTCCAATGAGGTATGCTGACTTCCTTTATGTGAAAAGCAACTGTTCAAGATAAAGTGCTAAAGAGAACTTATATTCAGTATCTCATTGTGGAATTAGTGAACTTCATAAACAATGGATCAGCAATTTGTCATGAAATGAAGAAGTATTTTCCTGTTATATCAACAGGGAAATATTCCCATTAATCAAGAGGCAAATAAAAGCAATGTAGGAATTAACTTCCCCTGGTTCCCAGTAGGGAGCAGAGGCCTAACATTTATTTTTGGTGACACGGAATTAATGTGTTATGTTTGTATATTTTTCTGATGGGCAGAATACCTCAGTAAGCTATACATGTTTTTTTCAACCTCGATGCATGAGGGCAGGGTAGCCCTAATGGTTAGCACCACTTATTAGAGCAATTACATAGTTATATTGGACACATTTTTTTTTCTAGTTTCTGATATAAATATTTCTCTGGTCCCAGTTATGTGATTTTTGCCTTTAAAGACACACAAAGGACACATGTGTTTGTGTGGACATTCACATGTATATTAACATCATATGTGTTCAAAAGGGAGAAATGCCTGGAAACAAATTTATGAAGGTCCTATGCACTGTAGAGAGACTTCAATATTGTCTGTATACACACACAAACACAAATGTACTGCACAGCAAGGCATAAGATGAAGATACTCGTAACCTATTTTGCCATGAAAACAGCACATATATAGGAAACTTCAATTATGATTAAATATTCAGGGCAATTGATTCAGTGAAGAATTATGCTTTCACGTTTTCCTCCATCGTCCAAAAAATGTAGTTTCAAACACTTTCCAGGTAAATAAAACTTGACATCAGGACACCTTGTCTGGATCTCTGGAAACAAAGGTAGGCTATAGCTTGAATATTGTCCTTGTTCTAAATTATTATAGTTTTATTATACAGAGTGATGACTAGATACCAGACCCTGTACTAAGTGCTTAATATATGATGTCTAATTCAGTTCTTATCACGCCGTGGTATTAGGAATGATTACTTCATTTAACAGATGAATAAGCTGAGCCAAAGTCCATGCTTTTAACTATTACTCTATGCTTTCCATTTTTTGGAAAATTTATTTGAATAATTTCCATTTTTGTGTTCTAATATGTTCTTAAGTAATCACTTTTAAATTATTGAAACAAAGCATTTGGGACTTTAATTTTTTTTCTTACTTTACTCTATTTCAGTCCTATTTCTAAAGCCATGGTTTGTAAGGCCTGTATTTTCATGTACTTTCATTATAGGCCACTGCCACTGCCACTGTAGATAAATGAGTTGTCCTTGTTGATGTTCCTGCCTGTCACAGGGAATTGAAAGCCCAGCTGAGAGGAATTACAAGCAATATTACTACCTTGGCAGGAACTGTCAAGACTCACATTCCTGGTTGGATGCTGGATATGTGTATGCTGAATGACAGTCACAGAAACAGGACATTTCAAATCATTTTTAGAAAAGGGAGAAAGTCATGAAATTCTAAAAACCTTTGTTTTCATGAAATCTGCACAGTCCAAATAAAATATAGTTTTGTTTGTGCATGTGTGTGTATATATATAGTATGTGTGTGCATAATGTCCTTGTATCCCTGAATAATGCTATCCTTAAGCTCCAAGAGATTATAATAGATCCATGCATTTTAAGCCCAATATGGTAAAATTCCATTTACCCAGGATCCGCAATACCAAAATGGTGAAATAACCTGAATTAATTTATAAGCATGTAGAACAATTGGTGCTATTTATAACAATACCCTTTTAGGGATTCACAAATATTCTAAAATAAAACAAACAAGTATGCCCATTCTAGTTTTAGTGATAAATATGCTTTATGATATTAAAATTCTTATATTTTTATATTTACTATTCATTAATGGTATTTAAAGAAACTTAGTTAAACACGAGAGTTAACTACAGTTGACTGTTGAATTATACAGGTTAGGATTGCATGGGTCCACTTATTACATGCAGGTTTTTCAATGAATATACAGTTGGCTCTCCTGATCCCTGGGTATCACATCTGTGGATTCAACCAACCATGAATTGAAACCATTATTTTCTATCTCAAGTTGGAATCTGTGGATGGGGAGGGCTGACTGTATGCATTGTTTTATACCATTTTATATAAGGGTTTTTGAGCATCCCCAGAATTTGGTATCCACAGGGGGCCTGAAACCAATCCCCCACAGATACCGAGGGATGACTGTAGTGAAGTTTTGAGGAAGTTAAAAGTTATGCATGGATTTTTGATTTTGCAGTGTTGGCGCCCCTAACTCCCATGTTGTTCAAGGGTCAACTGTAATTAGAATATTCCATTACTCATTATTTTTTATAGACTCCATTTGTTGATTCCAAAGTAATATATTTACTTGATTTCTTTGATACTGGCTTGTGTAATAAGCAAGCCTCCAGCACAAAAAAAGTAAATTTGGGGCAATTGTCTGGTGAATTAAGATTCTCTCGTGAGTGAACACAAATAAAAATGTTAATTTAGGTGAAGTGAATATTTTATTTTTATATAAGTATAGCATAGATCACAAAGTCCAATTCATCACCAAAAACAGGACATCAGTACCTGACAGGTTAGAATTTGGGCCTGAGTGGTAAGCTTGGATCAGCAGGACAATCTGTTGGGGGTTTCAGGTAGACTGGCTGATATAAAAATATGAATGACTTGGGTCCTAATTAGGAGTGGGGACATGTTAACTCTTTCCAAAGAGATTCTTGAGCTATTTCCCAATGGGGTTTTCTTATGAAGGAGCTGTACTACATGGTCATAGCACATCTTTCAGACATGTCAATTGTGTGAACATTATGATGTGGAGGAATGCATAGTGACCTCAACCACTTTGGGAAAGGATGTAAGTAGGAGTGTGCACAAATTGTCATTACCTACAGTCACATTGCATAAATCCAACTATGGAACAAAAATAATAACATGAAAGTGTTTCCTCTAGAGTCATCTTTTAATTGCTGCTTCAAGAATATTGGTATTACATCATCTATAAATTGTACACCTGAAATCTATGTAATTTTACTAAAAATTGTCACCCCAATAAATTTAATTTTAAAAAAAAAGAATATTGGTATTACCCTCTGCATAGAAGATGTTCCTTACTTTCTTTCAAATGTTAATAGACATATTCCTTGCCCAACTATATCCTTCTCTTTTAAAAGACCATATTTCCTTTGACAATTCCTCAATTTCTTTATTTTTAAACATCTGCTTGGACTTCTGCTGGATTTTCTTTTCATTAAATGGATGTTCAGAGTTGGACATAATTCTAATACACAATTTGACCAAACTATTGTACATTGCATCACTTGATCTGTATGCTATATTTTTACCTAAATATACTTAGGATATTTTATTAACTATCTGGCCTCTCTTGGTCTGTGGCTGGTTCAAAGGGGAAAACTTAACAGATTTTTTTAATCCCAATATTACAGTATCTTCTCCAGTCTCCATAAAAGTTCAATCTGTTTCATAACCTAACAAAAGACAGAAGAAAGATGATTCACAGGCTTGTCTCTTCCTTTAACTTTCCATGGTTTATAGCAACTTCAAAGACAACAGTTCTGGGAGTTAAAGATTAATGAAAACGTACCTGTTTTCACACTGGGTCCTTATCTAAAACAACAACCAAAAAATAAATAGCATAAATCTTCTTAAGCAAATATTTGTATTAAAAAAGACAAAAATGGGAAAGATTTTATACAGATGTGTAAGCAAATCAACTGTATTACACCTTGGAGTGAAATAGATAGATCTCTGGTTTTCAACCCTGTGTACATATTAGAACCATCTGAGTGACTGTTAAAATAATAACGGTGACCTTTTAAAAATAATTAACAGCTATATTGAGGTGTATTTGACATACAATATGAGGTCAGACAATTAAATTCATGAGCTGCATACCTCATTGCTGAATATCACTACGGTCACTTTTGAACCACTCCCCTTGGGAAGCTATGCACTGACGCCAGCGCCTAGTCCACCCTTCAAAGCAATTTTGGAACTCTTTTTCTGGAATGGCCATTAGAATTGTCATCATATTACCCTTGATGTTCTGAATGTCATCAAAATGTCTTCCTTTCAATATTTCCTTTCTCTTCAGGTAAAGAAAGAAGTCATTGGGGGCCAGATCAGGTGAGTAGGGAGGGTGTTCCAATACAGTTATTTGTTTACTGGCTAAAAACTCCCTCATAGACAGTGCCCTGTGAGTTGGTTCATTGTTGTGATGCAAGAGCTATGAATTGTTGGTGAAAAGTTCAGGTCCTCTTACTTTTTCATGCAGCCCTTTCAGCACTTCCAAATAGTAAACTTGTTAATTGTTTGTCCAGTTGGTACAAATTCATAATGAGTAATCCCTCTGATATAAAAAAGTTAGCAACATTGTTGCAAAAAGTTCTCGAATGTGTTAGACCTGGTAAATTGCACATGTTTAAAATACACAATTTGACAGTCATAACAGATATTTACAATGGTGAAACTATCACCAAAGTCAACATAAATAATATATCCAACTACCCAAAAGGGTTTCCTAGTATCCCTTTGTAATCCTCACCCCTCAACCTTCACAGGCAACCACTGACCTGTTTTCTGCCGTTACAGAATATTTTACATTTTCTAGAGCTTTAAATAAATGGAATCATGCATTATTTATTCTTTTTTGACTTCTTTCACTAATAGTAATTATTTGAAGATTCATTTTGTAACTTGCATTTGTATATCATTAATTTTTATTGCTGAGCATTACCCCATTGCATGTATTCCACAGGTTGTTTATCTACTCACTGCCTATTTGAGTTGTTTCTACTTTTTGGATTACAAATAAAGCTGTATGAATATTTGTGTACAAGTCTTCGTATAAACATGTGTTCTTATTACTCTTAGATAAAAACCAAAGAGTGGAATAGCCAAACCATACAGAAAGAATATGTTTAATTTTTTAGGTATGCATATACATTTGTTCCTGCATCATTTACTGAGAAAAGCTATTTTTTTCTCCACTGAATTGACAAAGCATGTCAAAATTAAGTTATATATATGTGTGTGTGTGTGTGTGTGTGTGTGTGTGTGTGTGTGTGTGTGTGTGTGAGAGAGAGAGAGTTTATATCTGGACTCTATTCTGTTCTATGAACCTAGTTTTATATCGATACAACACTGTCTTGATTACAGTAGCTTTATAAGACTTAAAATAAAGTAGTGGTAGTATTCCAAGGTTGTTCTTTTTCCAAGTAGTTTGACTATTACGGATTTTTATCATTTCTGTATGAATTTCAAAATTAGTTGGTCAATTTCTACAAAAAGCCAGCTGGGATTTTAATTGGAATTACATTGACTCTATAGACCTACTTGCGGAGAATATTAACAATCTTATCATTAAGCATTGTTAATGGTATTAACAACCTTAACAATACTGAGTCTTTCAACCAATAAACACGACGTACCTACCTCTCTGTTTATTTAGTCTTTAATTTCTCTCAAGGATGTACTGATGTTTTCAGATACCAGTCTATTGTTTTTCTGTTTTCCATTATATTGATTTCCATGCCGATCTTAATATATTCTTATACATGCTTTGGCATGAATTCAGCCTTCTTTTTCTAGTTTCTAAAGGTGTAAGAAGAGGTCCTTCAATAGAGACCTTTCTTCTTTTCTAAACTGAGCATTTAGTGCTATAAATTGTTCCCTAAGTACTGACTCAGTGGTATCCCACAAATACCAATATGTTTGTTGTATTTTCATTTTTATTGAATTCACAATCCTTCTTAATGTAACTTTTGAAATTAGTATTTGCCCATGGGTTATATTTAAGTCTGGTGTTTAGTTTTGACAGAGTTCAGGACACATTACCCCAAAATATGTCATCTTGGCATATTGAATATCTTAAGCTGAAGGATTTTGAGAAAAGGGCAGATGTAAAAAGTCACTCTGACCTCACTCCCACACCTTGCCCTTCTTTCCTAAAAGCAGGAGATACATCTCCCATATGAAGGAAGGAAGACATTCCTATAATCAGAGAAAGGGAATTTAGGGCCAAAAAATTCTGTATAAACAAATTTTGTTAATTTAATACGTCTTAGTTATTTCTTCACCATTTATTACCCCTAGCCCAAACCCCTTTGTCTTGTCATTCCTCACAAATTTGCTGTTTCCTTGTCTAAAAGGTATAAAACTTCCTATGCTGGTGTTCATTCTATTGTGAAGACTCCCATGTACATGTAAAAATTTAATAAAATATATATGATTTTCTCTTGTTAATCTCTCTTTGTCAGTTTAATTTTCAGACCCAGCCAAGGGTCCTAAGTGAGTTGAGGAAAACTTTTTCCAACCCTACAGTTTATAAATACTTCAGGATTTTCTAGATAATTTTTCTGTTATTGATTTCTAATTTAATCCCATGTGGTCAGAAAGCCTTGTTGATATGACTTGAATTCTATTAAATTCATTGAGACTTGTTTTATGGCCCAGAATATGGTCTATCTTGGCCAGAATTCATGTATATTTGAAAAGAATGTGTATTCTGCTGTTGTTGGGTGGAGAATATTATAAATGTCAATAGCGTCATTGGTTGATAGTGTTGTTCATCTGCTATATCCTTGTTAATTTCTGTCTACTTGTTCTATCAATGACCAGGAGAGGAACTGAAATCTCTGACTATAATCATGGATCTATTTATCCTTCCTGTTCTATCAGTTTTTGCTTCATGTATTTGGTACCTAATATTAGGTATATAAATGTTTAGAATTTTTATGTTCTCTTTATGGATTGATGACTTTAATATTATAAAATTACCTCCTTTGTCCTTGATAATGTCCTGAAATCTATTTTGGCTGGTTTTAAGATAGCCATTTCAATGTTCTTTTGATTAATGTTAGTATGGTGTATCTTTTTCCATATGTTATGGGTTGAATTGTGTCCTCTCCTAAAGATAGGTTGAACTCACAAACCCCAGACCACCAGAGTGTGACTTTATTTTGGAAACACGATCTTTGCAGAGTTAAAATGATGTCCTTACAGTGAGCCCTGTTCCAATATGACCAGTGTCCCCATAAAAAAAAAAAGAAATTTGGATATAGGCACAGATATGTACAGAGGGAAGATGATGTGAAGACACAGACACAGGGCGAATGCCATGTTAAGACAGAAGCAGAGATTGGTTTGGTGCATCAGTAAGTCAAGGAATTTCGAGGATTTCTAACCACTGCAAGAAGCTAGGAAGAGGCAAGGAAGGATTTTCCCCAGTCGCAGAAGAAGCATAACCCTGTTAACACCTTGTTTACAGACTTCATGTCTCCAAAACTATGAGATAATACATTGCTGTTGTTTTAAGCCGCCCAAATTTTGGTACTTTGTTTCAGCAGCTTCAGCAAACTAATATACATTCTGTTACTTTTAATGTGTGTGTGTATTTATATTTACAGTGGGTTCCAATTAGGCAGCATATGGTTTTGCTTTATTTACCCAATATTTAAATCTCTGACTTTTAATTAGAGCATGTAGACCATTGCATATAAGGCAATTACTGATTTATATGTTTAGGGTTAAATCCATCCCGTTAATATTTGTTTTTCATTTGTCTCATGTGTTCTTTGTTCCTGTTTTTCACCTTTTCTGATTTATTTTTTGGATTAATTTAATATTTTAATGATTCCACCTTTTCTTTTCTTGTCTTATTAAATGTAACTCTTTGTTTTATTATTTTAGTGGTTGTTTTAGATTATATATTAGCCTTTTCTTTTTAAACATCTGCAGTACAATGTTAGACCAACTAAGCATTGTATAACCAAAGAACAGAACAGAGGTGATTTTTAGGGCAATATTATTTGTGTTGGTGAAATTAAGACTTTGGCTTAAAATTGTTATTGTTGAACAATAGTTATAGGTAAGGGATACTTATATTGTGTTTATTTAATGCCTTTATAAGTAGGTGATACTTCTATTAACCAGTTGGTTTTGGTTTAGTGATGTTAAACAGCTAATGGACCAAATCATTTTTTTTGAGTGTGTGTGTGTGTGTGTGTGTGTGCATGTGGGGACAGAGCCCCAGAAAGTAGTTTACAGGCTCTCGGCCTCACGTGGAGGGGTACTGGCTCGGGTGGTGGATGGCTGTCGGCTGAGGCTGGTTGGCCGTCAGCTGTGGCCAGTTAGCCAATTGGCCGCTGATGTAACTGCTGCGGCTACAGAGGAGAGCCGAATTGCCGAGGAGCAGAGTCGAGGAGAGTGGAGTAGAGTCGTCGGTCGGTTGGCAGAAAAACGGACAGCAGGTCGCTCGTCCAGTGAACCCAGCCTCCAGTGAGACCGTAGCGGTATGACTCCCCTACCTATGGCTCCGCTGGTGTTCCTTTTTGGCCTCGCCATATCCTGCGTTCTTTTGTGGGGAGCGGGAGCAGAGACCCCGCAGGCCGCCCCGCATGACAAATGGCGCAGCGAGCAGTGTCTCCCGCACGACAGTGCACATGCATGTGTGTGTGTTTTCCCATTATTAGTTGGTGTGGCATGGACCAGGGACACCCAGGTGTTTATATTTCATGTAGAGTTGTCGACTTTTCAGTTTTTCTAGTAATGATATTTTTAAAATGTCATTTACTATCACAAATTTCACAAGGAAGGGGTGTGTGAATACCAAAAATATACAAAGGGTATTGCTTCAGAAAAAAACACATTTCTTTAAATCGAATACACTTAGCTTTATGTTGATAGTCTCTATAGCTTCCTTATTTTCTCATTTTGCTCTGTATAACTATATAAATTAAAATGTAATCATGTGAGCCTTGAAGTTGTCATTTAGAGGACAAATCATATAATTGAATTCCATCTTCCATATTTTAAGAAATATATTTATTCAGCTTGGTGGGATTTCCTGGGAGCAAAAGCCTTGTATTTCAGAGAGATTATCTATCTATCTATCTATCTATCTATCTATCTATCTATCTATCTATCTATCTATCTATTTATTTTATTTATTTTTATATTGGGAAATGGTGTATTTCTCCAGGGCCCATCAGGTCCAAGTCATTGTCCTTCAATCTAGTTGTGGAGGGTGCAGCTCACTGGCCCATGTGGGAATCTAACTGGCAATCCTGTAATTCAGAGCTCGTGCTCCAATCAACTGAACCATCCGGCCACCCCCAGAGAGATCATTATTGTGTCCTTGAACATGTCTTTGGCAGAACCAGAGAAGTGAAATCATGTTTTTCTCTCTGGTCATTGCCGGTGTAGCTATCTTTGCATGTTCATTCAGCCCACTGCCTAGTGTGAAAGAAGGCAGTCTTTTATCTATGTGGTAAAGTTTCAAAGCCAATGGAGAGTCCTAAATAGGGATAGGTGCCGGAAAGAGATATTGGGCATGTATGGATGAAGGAGGATTCCAAATAGAGAGAAAGGAATGAGATAGAATATAAATTTGACTTGATTTTAATGTTGATTAGATTGTGCTTTGCTGCCTATTCTCAAGTATGATTTAGAAACTGCTTAATATAATTGAATCAAATGCAAAGTATTTTGTGTCCTCAATACCTGCATTAATTATTGAAAACTTTTATGAGTTTCAAGGGTAAAAAACTAAGCTAGCTAGCTTTTTGTTTTTCATTTTCACAGTTGGTTGTCATGGCTAGATTCAAAGCAATATTCCAAGACATTTGAGATAGACACTCAAGAGTTTTTTTTTTTTTTTTTTTTTTTTTTTTAATGGGATAGGCTAGTAATTCTTAGAATTTGAGACACAAAATCACAAGCCTATATACATGACTTCCAGGCTGAAATGGAGATTTTATCCTTTTTTTTTTTCTAAAATATGGGCAACATTTACGTTTAGCTTTTTGCAGTAGAAGTTATTATTTTATGGCCTTTCCAAAGACCATGGCGTTTTAAGGCTTGCTATTGTGCTAAAAATATATAACAAAGCAGTTAATGAATGTCAGGAATATAAAATGTTGCAAACTACAAAAGCAGTTAAAATAAGTTCTGAGTTTTCAGCTGTCAAAAAATACATAATGTCTGAAGCAGAATTTTGACAATCACTTGGCAGCAGTCTATTACATGTGTATGTAAACATTAATCTCTTTCAAAATGGAAAAATGGCATTTTCCATAGCATTTAGGCAGATCCCTAGAAACATTTTATATGCACATACCCACACACTCACTCACATATACACAAGGATCACCTTTGATCAGTTAATTTGACTTTGTGTTTGTATTTAATAGATATTTTCGCAGTCTGGAAGAATTGGTAGATAAGTAGTATGTTATTTTAAACTGCATAAGGAATAAACATCAGTGACTGTTAAATTCGCCTGTGGCACTTCCATTGCTGAGACATAAAGACAAGCCCATAGAGAACTTTGAAAATATAAAAGGGCCACTGAAAATAAAGTCAGAAAAATAAATGTATCTAAAGGAAAAGCTATCCAGTGGAATTTGCAGGATGTGTTATTTAGGACAAGAGTTGACAAGGGACAACAGCTTTGCACTAAACTTGAAATATTTCTTTTTGAGTAGGTCACTGCTTCGTATAATGCTATTTCTATGTATGGGCTATTGAGCCACATTCTCATATTGCTCGAGGCAAGAAGGAGTCATTTAGTGCACTGAAGTAGGAATATGTTTTTCCAATGGCCTGAAAGATTTCTGCACTGTGTAAAAACAGTTTAGTCTGCAAAACTGTACCCAATATTAATACTCACAATATTAATATAATATAATGCAGTGCTAAGTATTTTGTACATGTTGTTTTCTTTATTCCTAGCAATAACCTTTAGAAATATAGTTGATTCTCATTATTCATGGTAGTCAGTTCTATAAAGTCACTGCAAACACTGAATTAGTGAATACTGAACTACTGTTCCTAGGCAAAATATAAGTTTAGATTCCTAGTTACAAAATTTTCATCAGTTGATTAATACATAATTTTGTTTTATGTGTGTTTTTGTTTAAAGGTGCCATATTATATATAATAGTTGATTTATTAACATTGATCTTGTGGCCAATAGTACTACAACTCATGTCTGAAAAACGCTTATCTAACACAGTATTTTCTCCCTAATTATTACATATTACAGGCTTCTTGTGCTTAAGAATACTAGACATCACTTCAATACTACACGTGGGGGCCATTTTAAATAGCAAAATCACCAACAAAAAGTACACAGATGTGAAAAGTGTGGCATTAAATAGACCACGGAAAAGACACTTGTTTACATGATGAGAGCTGAAACAAAAAAGCAGACTGTCCCCTTGCTCAATTTCAACTGGGTACATGTGCATCAGGAGAGTCAAATTTTCACCACTTTTCACATGTTCACAAATGAATAGGGAAGCACAAGTCTTGATTTGGGGATTACCAATAAATTTTAGTGAGTAGGTGAATTAGAAAATATAGAATTTCTGAATAATGTGGATCAGTTGTAGATACAAGTTATTTTCATGAGGAAGCAAAGGCTCAGAGAAGATTAACAAGTTTCCTATGGTCAATAGCTAGTCGATGATAGGTCTGAAATAACGCCAGAGCCTGTGCTTTTAAACACGTAGTATCAATCATTCATATCAGTCAAAATCAATATACCAGCAGTGTGTATAAAAGGGCTTCCAGAGATTGCTTCCTGAACTGTGTGTGGGATATAGTTACCATGCTTGCAAACTTCTTCATGGATTCCATTATTCCAGGAATTAGAGCTCATGACATTATAGGGAGAGTACATTTGTGATTGTTAGAATGTAAAATATAAGAGGGTAACAAGTAGTATGGCAGAAAACTGGACAGATAGGCAAAGGTCAGATAGAAGTATGTATCTTTGGAAACATGCATCTAAGAGTGGTTAGCAATTTTGAAGTCACATCAAGGATCACTATTTTAAAGTATTGATGTCCACGCTTTAGTCCTAGAGAAGTTGGTTCAGTTGATCTGGAGTGAAAAGCTCCACAGACCTTCTCATGTATAACCCAGGATTGATTTAGAGTGGTATAAGTCTTTGGTTGACTACAAGTCCAATTGAGACCAATACTTGTACAGCCCAGTGGTCCTCTTTGTCATATCCTAAGCCATGTTCTCTTTGATGTATGTTATTTACTTCTGGGATCATTCCCATAAAGCTTTATATCGTTTTGTGACTTTCCTGATGATTTCAGACACTCGGGGGGAGCTATTTAGAGTTCTTCATATTCACGTGGCTATTTGAACTTTTATTTTGAACTCACCAGTCCTACAGTGTGCACAGGACCCAAAGAGCAAAACAGCAAACTCACAGTGGTGCTGCAGAATATTTTAAATTTTCAAGAGAAATACAGCAAAAGTCAACACCAGTCTGATGCTGTGTGAACTACCTGCTTGAAGTAGTTCACCATTTCAAGTTTAGATCCCACTGCATTCCTTCCTATGATATCATATCATCTAAAAGCTGAGTCTTCTGTGCTTGCGCTGATAAATAGCAAGTACCACACAAAAATCAATGTGGAACAGAAAATGAAGGTGGCAGTGATCAATCCAATTTCAAGATTTGAGAAGGTGTTCTATGCATAACAGGAACACACATCCCATTAGTAAGTAATTATAGTTATTTCCGAATTAAACAATACTATTTTTTTCTTTTCAAATTATGTGTATTGTTTTATCAAATGGACAATAAGTTTGTAGAATAAACATTAACTACTTGATATACTTAATGTATTATAATTTCATATTTCATATTTATATATATATATGTATATATTAATAAGCAGAATTATGAGATATTTCTTTTTGCCTAAAGGAGTTGCCAAAATTACTGAGCTGCTAAGGGCTAAAGGAACCAAGAATGTTTGAGAACCTCTTAGAAACTACTAAAGTTTCCTTTTCTCATTTGGGCCAATTAATTTCTTAGGGAAACTATTCAATAAACACAGACCCCGTCATAAATTCCATTCTTCTCACAAATGTGTCCTATTAGGGGAAAAAAGGAATAGAAGAAATTGTAAATGTTTTTGGTATAACTCATCGACACTATTTGAAATTCAACTAATTGAAAATGAACTAGTGAGTTGGTACCTTGATATGTGAAGGTAAAGTCAGGAACAGGTCATTTATTTTTCCCATGTGTCACCAAAGTATCAAAATCCCTTGTTAGTAGCTACTTATTCCATCATGGTCATTTTAACTTACCTGAGCTGAGGAATAAAATATTTTATGATGAAATATTTCAAATATCATAAATGTACAGAGACTAAAATACCCATAACGCACAAATACTTGCCATGTTTGTTTCAGATCACTGAAACTTTCTGGAATAATTCTTTTTAGAAATTCAATAAACATTATTGGTTCCAGAAATTTTAATCAGGCAACTGTTAAACAGTTTACTATTTATAGAACATTGTGGCTTTTTACTCTTCTCAACATTTAGATCACTCTAAAACCAAGATGATATCCAATGTTTTCTATTAAATTACAAACTTTTGCTGGAGACTGTAGCTTTATTTATTTGTTTAGAGCAAGACATCAAGAACAACTAAGGTAGTTGTGTTGCTATTTTATTAATATTTTCTTAAATCAAAGTTAACACCATTTTTGTATCAATTTGTGGAATGCAGCTTCTGAAATAGCTTCCATTAGTCCCTACCTCCTCGTATTTGGGCCCCTGTGTAAGAGTTCTGGCAATTAAGTTCAAGAACTTGTTGCAATATTGTTGCTAAACGTTTTTGATAACAGAGGGATTATTTATTATGAATTTGTACCAACTGGACAAACAGTTAACCAAGTTTACTATTTGGAAGTGCTGAAAAGGCTGCGTGTAAAAGTTAGGCGACCTGAACTTTTCACCAACAATTCAGTCTCCTGCATCACGACAATGCACCAGCTCACATGGCACTGTCTGTGAGGGAGTTTTGAGGTAGGAAACAAATAACTGTATTGGAACACCCTCCCTACTCACCTGATCTGGCCCCCAATGACTTCTTTCTTTACCCGAAGATAAAGGAACTATTGAAAGGAAGACATTTTGATGACATTCAGGACATCAAGGGTAATATGATGACAGCTCTGATGGCTATTTCAGAAAAAGAGTTCCAAACTGCTTTGAAGGATGGACTAGGTGCTGGCATCAGTGCATAGCTTCCCAAGGGGAGTACTACAAAGGTGACCTAGTGATATTCAGCAATGAGGTTTGTAGCACTTTTTCTAGGATGAGTTCGTCATCTTAATTGTCATCATAATCTCCTCCCTTGAATATAGGCTGTGCTTTGTGACTTGCTTCCAATAAATAGAATATGGCAAAAGTGATAAGATGTTACTTCCAAGAGTGGATACAGAAAGACTCTAGTTTCCTTTCCTCTTTCTGTCACTTATTGCTTTATCACTGTTTGCTCTGACAAAACCAGCTGCCATCTTTTGAGCTGCCCTATGAAGAGGCCAGAAATTGAGAGAAGACTTCGGCCAACTGCCACGGAAGAACTTGGGTCCTCAATCTAGGAACTCCAGAAGAACTGAATTCTGCCAACCACCCTGTGAATAAACCTGGCAGCAGACCTCCCCCCAACCCACCCCAGTCTAGCCTTGAGATGACTTCAGCCCCTACCCGCGCTGTACTTTGCATCCTTGGGGGAGACCCTGAGCCAGAGGACCTGACTGTACCATACCTGAACTCCGGACCCACAGAAACTGACAGATACCAAGTATTTGTTTTAAGTCACTAAGTTTTGCGACAATTTTTTTTAAACACTAAGAGGAAACTAATACATAGTTCTACTACAATGTAGAGCAAGATATGAATTTTAGAGTTTAATAAGACAAGGAAGAAATCAATTTAAATTGTTTGACAGTGCCACAGAACAAAATACAGTGCTATCTATAAATTCTACAAACTCCTAACCACATTCAAGTTTCTTTTGAACACTTGTCAGTCTTTGAATAACTATTACCTGGGCATGATCTTGTATTGTAAAAATAATGCCTGATCTTTTCATTTCTCAGATGGCAGTGTGATTTTAACTTATTGATGTGAGATTAAAAACTGAGGGCTTGATAAACATTCACATTTTAAATTGAACATATTACTTTTGCTACACTAATATCATATTTGATAGTTTCACAGTTCTTGTGCACCCAAGGGGCTACTAAATTTATACTGCTTTCTTAATAAATTGTTTCTATCACTATCCACTGAAAGAAAAAAATTTTCTTATTTTATCTTAATCTAATATTACACATAGCTGTTAAAGGGACCATTGTATGTGTTTTGAACCATAGCAAATGTGATGTTACCAACATGGTACCTATATATTTACATTCTGATTAGAAATAGTTGTATTTTTATCATTTTCTTATTATAAGCAATATGGAATACAAAATATGCCTATTCCAATAAAACCCAGTGCTTTTAAAAAAAATTTAAAGCTTTCATGATAAAGGGGAATGCATAAAAATCTTTAGCTACTGCTTTAGCTATTGTTTTAGTCTATCTTTTGAAAAGAGCTGTTAATAAGTAAAATGGATGGAATTCCACTTCACCCTTTTTTGTGCTCCCTCTTAACTTATGGTGGAAGTAATGATAAGAAGGGAAATGACCAGAAGTGGGGAAACCAGGAGGAAGGTTTTTAAGCATTGACAATTACTAATCTGGATAATGCTACCCTGAATAATCAGGAATTTACTGAGCTTGTGTTGAACTGGTTTTTCCACTTGTAGTACAATTATCAGTGATCACTTATATCAGAGTTTGCACTTAAATACTTTTAAAGTCATTTTCTTTTCTTTTCTTTTTTTTTTTTTTGTATTTCTTTTTCTGAGATTTCATTGTTAGTATATAGGAAGGTAATGGACTTTTGTGCATTGATTTTGTAGCCAGCAACTTTACTGTATTCGTTGATTGTTTCTAATAGCTTTTTGGTGGAGTCTTTAGGGTTTTCTATATATAGCATCATGTCATCTGCAAAGAGTGATAATTTAACTTCTTCATTCCCAATTTGGATGCTTTAAAGTCATTTTCAATCTACCCAACCATTGTCATTTCCCCGAACTTAACATCAATGCTGTTGAAGTCAATTTGAAACCATTTCTGTTTTTTTTTTAAATTAAATTTATTGAGGTGACAATTGTTAGTAAAATTACATAGATTTCAGGTGTACAATTCTGTATTACATCATCTATAAATCCCATTGTGTGTTCATCACCCAGAGTCAGTTCTCCTTCCATCACCATATATTCGATCCCCCTTACCCTCGTCTCCCACCCCCACCCCCCACCCCCCTTACCCTCTGGCAAGGAACCATTTCTTAAAAGCCTGGTTGTTTGCTGTTATATTATGTATAATCTGCATTTGGTAACCATTACCTGCCTATCATTAATATACTACATCCTAAAAAGAAAGCAAATGACTATTCCTTACCCTATTTCTTTTTCTCTGTTTCAAACCTCATCTGTTCTTTAATACACTAATATGAGGATCAGAAACTATAGGGCCCAGTATGGGACTTTTTATATAGATTAGTCAACTTGAGCCCAAGTCCACAGCTGCAACAGTGTAGGACTTCTTCAGAAAGGCCTGGCTCATTAATAAACCATCCAAATGGCTGGTGCCTATAACATTCTTGTTCAATTTTGAGCACATAAAAGAAACCTATGACAATGATACTTGGGAAATGATCTTTGGTAAATAAATAATTCAGATCTTTGACTTTGGCGTTGTATTGCAGAATTTTCTTAGCATTCCCCTGAGTTTTCCCTCAGTGTTTTATGATTTACCTTACCTTTGGGAATTCATGTCAGTTGAGTCAATATTCTTATACTAGGCAAAAATTGAAAAGGTCTATGTGACTACTAATAATCAGCCACATGAATGCAATAAAGGGGTGTAGAGAAAGATGTGGAGGAGGATAAATGATGGGCAAATCTAATACCATAAGTTTGGGAAGTCACTTAACTTCATTCCTTTCCTTCACCCCTTTCCCGTCTCAGTGCAATGGTAAGGGTAAGCAAACCAAGTGAAATACCCAACTTCACCATCTACTACAAAAGGAGTACTCACATAGATGTGGTGGGCACGGTCTTATTTCCTGCACCATAAACTGTATCTTCAATTTCACAGTAGAGTGTTCTTCAACCATTTTTTTTATCATTATGTTCCCCCCTAAAGAGATATTTACACATTTTTTTTAGTAATTACCACCCACCCTTCATGAAATTTAATACCACAGATACACTGTGTATTTGTTTATGTGTTGTGGCCCTCTAGAAGACCACAAACCTTTGTGATATGAAAGATTTTTTTGCCCCCTAAGAACCCATTTTTGCCCCCTTGGGGGAGATAGCACCTCTGTTGAGAATGTATGATAAAGTGTCTTTCATGTATCAAGCAGTGTGATAAGTACTTGTACCCTGTAATTGCAGACCTCCTGATACAGGCTGAAGGTTTCTGTAGCAAATCTTGATTCCCATGCTGTTCTTATTAAATGCTTTAAACCTTTCCGTAACAACTCAAAGCATCACCCAAAACACTACAAATATGCCCGACTCAGGTGTTCATGTACTCATCATGAATGTACACTCAAACACTTTGGTTACTTAAAATTGCTTATAATAGAGGCAGAAATATTTAAAAATAAATATATTCACTGGAAAATATAGAGAAACACTTAGATATTTTTAAAATCCTATTTATGTTATCATATAACCATGGTTAACATAAGGGTTCATTACATATGAGAATGAAGTATTCTTGTCTTTTCTTTTTTTCATTTTTCTAATTAAAGTTTATTGGGGTGACAATCGTTAGTAAAGTTACATAGGTGCCAGGTGTACAATTCTGTAAAAATCATCTATATATCATATTGTGTGTTCACTACTCAGAGTCAGTTCTCTTTCCATCACCATATATTGGATCCTGTGTACCCTCATCTGCCCTTCACCACCCCCTTTACACTCTGGTGACCACTAAACTGTTGTCTGTGTCTATGAGTTTTTCTTTCTTCATTTGTTTGCCTTGTTCTTTTGTTGATTTCAGTTTTATATACCACATATCAGTGAAATTATATGGTTCTCGACTTTTTCTGTCTGATTTATTTCTCTCAGCATAATAATCTCAAGATCCATCCATGTTGTCGCAAATGGCACTATTTCATCATTTCTTATGGCAGAGTAGTATTCGATTGTGTATATATATATACAACATCTCCTTTACCTAATCATCTATCGAAGGACACTTTGGTTGTTTCCATGTCTTGGCCACTGTAAATAAAGCTGCAATGAACATCGGAGCACATATATCTTTGCGGATAAATGTTTTCAGATTTTTTTGGTAGATAACCAGGAGAGGGATTGCGGGGTCATATGGCAATTCTATTCTCAATTTTTTAAGGAACCTCTGCACTGCCTTCCATAGCCGCTGCACCAATCTGCATTCCCACCAACAGTGTATGAGGGTTCCTTTTTCTCCACAGCCTCTACAACACTTATAATTATTTGTCTTGTTGATGATAGCCATTCTGACTAGTGTGAGGTGATATCTCACTGTGGTTTTGATTTGCATTTCTCTGATGATTAGTGATGTTGAGCATTTTTTCATATGTCTATTGGCCATTTGTATGTCCTCTTTGGAGAAATGTCTATTTATGTCCTCTGCCTACTTCTAATTGGATTGTTTGGGTTTTTTGTTGTTGTTGAGTTGTATGAGTCCCTTATATGTTTTGGATATTAGCCCCTTATTGGAGGCATTGTTTGCAAAAATGTTCTCACTTTCGGTTGTTGATGGTTTCTTTTGCTGTGCAGAATCTTTTTAGTTTGATATAGTACCATTAATTTATTTTACCTTTTACTTCCTTGTCATTCATTAAAGTTAAATTCATAAAATACTCCTTGAATCCAAAGTCCATAGGTTTAGTCCTATGTTTTCTTCTATAGAGTTTATTGTTTCAGGTCTTATGTTTAAGTCTTTGATCCATTTTGAGTTAATTTTGGTACATGGTGACAGACAGCAGTCTAGTTTCATTCTTTTGCACGTGGCTATCCAATTCCCCCAGCACCATTTATTGAAGAGGCTGTCTTTTCTCCATTGTATGTTTTTGGTTTCTTTGTCAAAAATTATCTGTCCATATTTATGTGCATTTATTTCTGGGTTCTCAATTCCATTCCATTGGTCTGTATGTCCATCTTTCTGCAAACACCATACTGTTTGATTATTGTTGGCATGTAGAACAAGCTAAAGTCAGGGAATGTGATACCTCCAGCATTGTTCCTTTTTCTTAGGATTGCTTTGGCTATTAGGGTCTTTCGTGGTTCTATACATATCTGACGATTTCTTGTTCTATTTCTGTAAAAACTGCCATTGGGATTTTGATGGGGATTGCATTAAATCTGTATATTGCTTTGGGTAATATGGGCATTTTAACTATGTTGAATCTTCCAATCCATGAACATGGAATGTCTTTCCAGTTCTTTGTGTCTTCTTTAATTTCTTTTTAAAAATGTCTTACAGTTTTCAGTGTATAGGTCTTTCACATACTTGGTAAATTTATTCCTAGGTATTGTATTCTTTTTGTTGCAATTGCAAAACGAATTTTTTTTTCATTTCTTTTTCTTAGATTTCATTGTTAGTATATAGGAATGCAGTGGACGTTTGTATGTTGATTTTGTATCTGGCAACTTTACTGTATTCATTTATTGTTTCTAATAGCTTTTTGGTGGAGTCTTTAAGGTTTTCTATATATAGCATCATGTCATCTGCAAAGAGTGAAAATTTAACTTCTTCATTCCCAATTTGGATGCCTTTAATTCTTCCTTTTGCCTGATTGCTCTGGGGAGGATTTCCAGCACTATGTTGAAAAGCAGAGGTGACAGGGGACAGCCCTGTCATGTTCCTGAACGTAGAGCAAAGGGCTTCAGTTTTTCTCCATTAATTATGAGATAAGCTGAGGGTTTGTCATGTATGGTCTTTATTATGTTAAGGTATTTTCCTTCTATACCCATTTTATTAAGTGTTTTAATCATAAGTGGATGTTGTACCTTGTCAAATGCTTTTTCTGCATCAATTGATATAATCATATGATATTTGTCCTTTATTTTGTTTATGTGACATATCACATTGATGGATTTGCATATGTTGAATCATCCTTGTGCTCCTGGGATGAACACCACTTGGTCATGATAGATAATCTTTTTAATGCATTGTAGCATTAGATTTCCTAAAATTTGATCAGGATTTTTGCATCAGTATTCATCAGAAATATTGGTCTGTAGTTCTATTTTCTATGTGTGTGTGTTGTCCTTACCAGATTTTGGTATCAGGGTAATGTTGGCCTCATAAAACGAGTTAGGGAGTACTGTCTCTTCTTCAATTTTTTGGAAGAGTTTGAGCAGGATTGGTATTAGATCCTCTTGAAAGTTTGGTGGAATTCACTAGTGAAGCCATCTGGTCCCAGACTTTTGCTTTTGGGAAGGCTTTGGATGACTCATTCAATTTCGTTACTGGTGATCTGCCTGTTTAGATTTTCCAGTTCTTTGTGGTTCAATGTAGGAAGGCTACGTGTTTCTAAGAAATTGTCCATTTCTTCTAGATTATTGAATTTGGTGGCATATAGTCCTTCGTAGTATTCTTGGATGAATCTTTGCATTTCTGTGACATCTGTGATAACTTCCCCTTTTTCATTTCTGATTTTGTTTATTAGTGTCTTTTCTCCTTTTATCTTAGTTAGCCTAGCCAAGGGTTGGTCAATTTTGTTAATCTTTTCAAAGGACCAGCTCTTTGTCACATTAATTTTTTTTATTGTCTTTTTGTTCTCTATTTCATTTAGTTCTGGTCTGATTTTTATTATTTCCTTTCTTTTGCTCATCTTGGGTTTCATTTGTTCTTCTTTTTCCAGTTCTTTAAGGTGTAATGTGAGGTTACTTATTTGGGATTTTTTGTGTTTCTTGCTATAGGCCTGTAGTGATATAAATTTCCCTCTTAAAACTGCTTTTGCTGCATCCCAAAAATTTTGGTAGGATACATTTTCAGTCTCATTTGTTTCTATGTATCTGTTGATCTCTCCTCTAATTTCTTCTTTGACCCGGTTGTTCTTTAAGAGTATGTTGTTTAATCTCCAAGTATTTGTGGTTTTTCCTGCTTTCTTTTGGAAGTTGACATCCAATTTCAAAGTCTTGTGATAAGAGAATATGCTTGGTACGATTTCAATCTTCTTAAATTTGCTGAGGCTAGTTTTATGTCCCAATGTATGGTCTATCCTTGACAATGTTCCATGTACACTAGAAAAAAATGTATAGTCTGATGTTTTAGGATGAAGTTCTCTATAAATGTCAATTATGTCCATTCATCTAAGGTGTCATTTAGGGCTGCTATTTCGTTATTTATATTCTGTTTGGATGATCTATCCATAGCTGTCAATGATGTGTTTAGGTCCCCTAGTGTAATTGTGTTTTGGTCAATTTCTCCCTTTAGTTCTGTTAGTAGTTGCTTGGTATATTTCGGTGCTCCCTGATTGGGGGCATAAATATTGATGACTATTATGTCTTCTTGTTGTATAGTCCCCTTTGCTATTACGAAATGTCCATCTTTGTCTCTTGTTACCTTTTTCACCCTGAAGTCTGTTTCATCTGATATCACTATAGCCACACCTGATTTTCTCTGGATACCATTTGCTTGGAGTGTTGATTTCCACCCTTTCATTTTGAGTCTATGCTTGTCCTTTTAGCTGAGATGTGTCTCTTGGAGACAGCATATGGTTGGGTTTAGTATTTTGATCCAATCTGCTACTCTGTGCCTTTTTATTGATGAGTTTAGTCCATTTACATTTAGGGTGATTATTGATAGGTGAGGATTTCCTATCATTCTGTCTTTAATTTTCTGGTAAGACTGTGTCTCCATTGTTTCACTACCTTTTTGTTGTTGTCTATTATTTATGTGGGGTGGTATTCTATGATGTTTCCCTCTGTTTCTTCTTTTATTACACTATATATTTCAGTTCTGGATTTTTTTTTGAGTGGTTACCATTAATTTTATGTAAAAGAAAGTTTGATATTTAGAGTATTCCATTTTCTTCAGCATGCCTACTTTCTCCATTCCCATATTCCAGTTCAGGCCTTTACTCTCCCCCTTTTTATGTTTTCGTTGCCACAAATTGCCTCTTTTGGTGGTGGTCAAATAGCCTCCTTTAGTGTTTTTTTGTAGTGCAGGTCGTGTACTAGAAAATTCCCTCAGCTTCTGTATGTCTGGAAAGGTCTTTTTTCCTCCTTCATATGTAAAGAATATCTTTGATGGGTATATTATTATTGGCTCATAATTTCTCTCTTTCAATAGTTTGAATATTTGGTTCCACTCCCGCCTGGCTTGTAGAGTTTCTGCTAAAAAAATCTGATGATAATCTAGTTGGCTTTCCTTTGTAGGTTACCATCTTCTTTACCCTGCTGCCTTGAGGATTCTTTCTTTGTCGTTGATTTTGACAGCTTCAATACTATGTGCCTTGGAGAAGGCCTGTTGGGGTTGAAGTAATTAGGTATTAAATTTCCTTCTTGGATTCAAGGATCCATTTCTTTCCACAAGTTTGGGAAGTTCTCATCGACTGTTTGTTTGAATATACTCTCTGTTCCCTCCTCTCTTTCTTCTCCTTCTGGTATGCTTTTTATATTTCTCTCTCTGATGGAGTCAGAAAGTTCTTGTAGAGTTCTTGTATTTGTTTTAAGTCTCAAGTCTCTTTCTTCTTCCATCCATGTCATTCCCAGTTTTCTATCTTCAATGTCACTGATTATTTACTCCATCTGGTCAACTCTACTACCTAAGCTGGCTATCTCATTCTTAGTTTCTTCTATTAAGTTATTTATCTCCAGAAATTCTATTTCGTTCTTTTTAAAAATTTCAATCTCTTTCGTAAAATGTTCTTGTTATTCTTTGATTGTGTTTCTGAGTTCATGAAACTGCCTTTCTGTATTTTTTTGCATCTCGTTGAGTTTTTTCAGAAGTGCAATCTTGAATTCTCTGTCATTTAAGTCACATATTTCCATATCTTTAAGTTCCTTTTCTGGAGACTTTTCACTTCCTTTCTGAGCTGTCTTGTTGCCTTAGTTATTCATGGCAATTACTGATTTATTATTTCTCTTCCTAGACATCTACAGGAGTGGGTTCTGCAACAGGTTGATAGGAAGAGATCTTTCTTTTGTTTTCTAGTATGTGTTGGTAGAATGTTTTATTTTCTCTCTGACTGCAGCCTTTTTTCTCTCTATCACACTATAGTGTTATGTTATCTCTGCACTGTTCCAGCTTCTCACACAATGGGGGAGGGAGTTCCCTGGAAGGTGGGCTTCTCCTCTGTGAGCAGGTTGCCTGGGTCTCAGGGCACCACATCCATGGGGGTGTGTAGAGAGTTTCTGAAGTTCAAAACCTCTTCCTGAACTAGTTTCAGGACCTGTGTGTTTCAGTGGCTGTGATTACCACAGCAGAGATCCACCCAGATAGGTGGGGATGGGGGAGAGGTGTGGGTTTTGAGAGGTGACTCTGAGCTATGGCAGTGGCTACCAGCCCAGCTAATCCTTTCCCCAATTCTCCCTCCCCTTCGCTGGAACTAGTTGGTCTGCGAGTCGGTGGCTATGGGCTGCAGTTCTCATAACTGCAAATATTATGTTCTGTTCATGTGACACTGCTTCTTTTCTGCTTCTAGCACTGTTCAGGTGGGAGTGGGGCAAGCTCTGGGGTGGTTGGGAGGGGGCGGCTAGGCTCTGTGCCTATTCTTTTCATCCTCTGTTTGGCAGTGAGGGTTTAAACTGCCATTTTCACCATTCTTCCCTCATCTTTGCTCCGAGGTCTCTGCTGTGAGCATGTTGGGTCCTGCTGTATTATATGCTGATCCCTCAGGCGGGACTGTGGGCTATAAGCAGAGTACTAGCAGTCCGAATTATTTCCTCTCCTGAATCTGCTTTAGCTCTGGAATGCAGGGCGCTCAGAGCCCGGAGCTCTGGTCTGTGTCCTGGGCCTGAATGGCCTGTATCTCTGGATCTCCTGCTCGCCCAATTTGCCCACCTTTAGATTATTTCAATTGAACGTCTCTTAGTCTTACCCATCTGATGTTCAGGGTGTCCTTTGTGGAATTATAACTGTTCTGCCTTTTGTAAATTCCAGGGGAAATTTCAAGAGGCTCACCTCAAGCTGCCATTTCTATGATATCATCTGCCATTATTCTGTTGTCTTTATGCTCCCTCTCCCTTAACAAATCTTTTAGAAGACAACCAACCAAAAGAGACAAGGATGGTAACCAATCAGAATATTTCATATTTTCTTTCCAGTACAGACAGTTGAGTGTCTTTATTTCTCTCTGTTGAGTCAAAGTAGCTTAGAAAGCTATAAAATAATATTCATGTCCAAATTCCCATTATGCTATTTGATATAATACTTTACTAGAAAGCAGTACTTAAACCAAGTAGAATTCATGCTTGTAATGTTTTTCCAGAGTGTTATGCCTGAGTTAATAGCTGGTGATTAATACACACATTAGAGAATGAAAGTCAGAAATGACAGTTTAGCTATATACTTTTAATTGAATTTTATGTAAGAGTATCTTGATTATTGTTTTACAATGCTTATATATATATATATATATATATATATATGAAGGAGAAATGATGTGCAAGAAAGTATATTTCTAATTAGGTTAGTAACATTTAAAATATGGTATTTTCAAAGCTGGATAGAAGAGTATAAATTTATATTTCCTGGCATATAGCAAGTTTTTTGTTTGATTTATCTTTTAACCATTTCTCAGTTTTTGTGAATGAAGATATAAGTTTAAGGTGAAGATGCTCAGTAGATTCTTAGGGTGTTTTAAAGGATTAATCTAATATATTCTTATCTAGAAGAGATCCAAGATGGTGGAATAGATAATGTGTTTGCCTCCTCCTGAAACCACAATAAAATTACAACTAAATTATAGAATAGTCAACCTGGAGAACCATTTGAAGTCTAATTGAACAGAGGTTTATAACTAAGGATATAAAGAAGAAGAAATGTTGAGACTGGCAGAAAGGGTGGAGATGTGAAATGGGCCAGCCCCACACTTGTGTGTGGTGGTTGAGGGTTAGATTATACATCACAACCAAGTGGGGTTCATCCCAGGGGCACAAGATGGTTCAGCATATGCAAATTGATCAATGTGAAACACCACATAAATAAAATAAAGGACAAAAATCATATGACTATATCAATAGATGCAGAAAAAGCATTTGACAAGGTACAACATCCATTTATGATTAAAATACTTAATAAAATGGGTATAGAAGGAAAATACCTTAACATAATAAAGGTCCTATATGACAAACAAGCAGGGTTTGAGGGATCCAGTTGCTGCATGGCCTCACCAACACTAGGTATAGTAAGTCAGCTAGTCTTTTTAATATTAAACATTCTAATACATGTATATCCTATTTTAGTATTAATGTGCATTTGCCTGGGGATGAATAAGATTGAGTATCTTTTTATGTGCTCATTTGCCATCCTAATATCTTTGCTAAAGTGTTGGTTTAAATCATTTGCTTCTTTTACTATTTACTGTTACTTTCTTATGTTTTAGTTTTGTGGGTTCTTTAAATTAAGTTGGTGCAAAAGTAATTGCAGTTTTGCAATTTTTAAACTTTTAAACCTTTTAAACCACAATTACTTTTGCACCAACTATATTTTAAACTCAAGTCCTTTATCAGACATGATTTATAAATATTTTCTGTCAGTTTGTGGCCTGTCTTTTCATTCTCTAACAGTGTTGTTTGAATAGTAGAAGTTCTTAGTTCTGATGAAGTCCAATAAAATTTTTCCCACCATTGGTTATTTTTTTTGGTGCCATCTATAAGAAGTCTTTTCCTAACTCAAGGTCAAAAACTTTTTCACCTGTTTTCTTTTAGAAGTTTAATAGTTTTAGATTTTGAATTTTGTTTTATGATCCATTTTGAATGAGTTTTTGTATGCGGTGCAACGTATGGATTAAAGTTATTATTTTTTTAATATTGTTATGGGATTGTCCAAGTACCATCTCCTTAAATTCAGCATATTTTTTACTGAACACCTAGACAAGTATGGCCACAATACATTGCTGTTTAGGAAGTAGCTTACCCCTAAATATGCTCACTGGGATAGAACAATGGGATAACATCATTCTTGGGAGTAAGAGATAAGCTTTTGAATGTGTCAAGTGGCATCACATAGGTCTCCTGTCTAAATAAACTCAGGCCAAGGATATGCAGGAAGTTGATTTTTAAATTGCAATCTTATTTATTTTTTCTTTGTTTTCCTCTCTAAATATATCTGTCTGTTGGTCCTATCTGCTGTCAATACATTAACAAAAATATACAAACAGCTGTAGCCCCATCACTGAATAGAGCTCATGATCTAGTGGTCCAATCATTGGACACCCCTGTGCTTTCCACCCTTCTGTTGCCATCCCATACCCTGAATATTTTAGCTACCAACTAGTACCTGGAATACAGAGTCCATAAGGATAACATTTAGTTATTTGTATAGTCCCTAAGCATCAATAATGTTATTCCACTCTTATTTTGACCCAGTTTACAAACCTAGCTACCTTCAGACTCAAACCTATAATTCCTACCCAGTTACCTAAAATTCTACTCCTCTCCTTGGTCTTGAGCTTTTTCTCCAGCCCAGCAGTAGGTCCAATTAAACCACTCAACCCCTACTAACTTCTGAAATTAGATCCTATCCATAGGCCATGGGTCTTTGTCTAAATTACAAATATCTCCCAAAGCCTACACAGAATTGTTATTTTGGTGTGATACCTTGTCCCCAACAAATAGAAGCAGCTGATGCGGGGATGAAGAAGAGAAGTGTATGAATACAAGAGGGCAAACTTTCTTTTGTCAAGATGACTCAGATAATAATAACAATGCTATCATCTACTATTAATGGTACTTACTAAAATACTATTTATCTAAAATCGATATTCCCCTTAGGAACTGCAGTAGCATAAATGTGTTAATCAGCTTTGTGGTACACTTCAGCTATTGTGAATAAAAATAACATATTGTTACACTTTTGAAGATTTTGACACTTTCAAGTATTTACTGTGTGCCAGGCGCATTGCTATTTTAAATGACAAATCATTTACTCCTCACAATAATTATTTGTGATAAATACAATTATGCTGATGAAACTAATGCACAGAAAAGGGTCACACATAGCTACTAAAAAGAACAGCCAAGATTGCAATCCAGGTAGCCTAGCTCTACAGCACACACTCTTAACCACTTAGCCAAGCCATCCTTCTAAAATTGTATCTACTAAGAAATAAAAGTTAATAATAAAAAAAATCACTTAGAGAATAGTCTTTGAATGTTTAAGTTGACATCCTAAAAACCTATTTTACTATAGTAACAACAATAATAACAGTATCAAAAAATATCACCTACCATTTATGGAGCACTCACCATGTGTCCGACACTGTTAGGTGCCCTTATATATGTACGTCATTTAATTAACAACTCTACAAGATAGCTATTATTAACTTTATTTTATAGATGAGAATGCAGAGAGATAAAATGACTAGCTCAAGATTTTAACCATAAATGGAGGCAGGGTTGGGCTTCAAATTTAGATCTGTGCATAATTCATGTAGGCTAATTTTGTGTTCTCTTCATTTTGAATGATTGAGTATTGGCAATATAACAGTACTTTACTTTATTCAGAATAGTATAGCATATCATAAATCTGATTCACATACTTTTGTGCTATAATTATTCCTCAAGAGAATAATGTTTTTAGGTAAGAATGTATAATTAATACTGAAAAATAGTGTTATAACCCAAGGAATGCAGATTTAATATTTGTGCTTATGTTGTTTTAAACATTACACCAGTAATATGTGTATATAGGTTGACATTGATAATACCCTTTTAAGGTATTAGGAGACAATACAGTGAAACTGCCCTAGTTGAATTAAGTTTTGATTCTACGTTTTAAAATGTGTATGATTATTTAAATGTTAAATTTACTAAAAATGTTTTGAATAACCTCATTTATCCTTGACATTTTATAGGGAACTTGGCTAGAAATAGAGCTTTTAATAAGGGAAGCAAGAGCTTACTATTTTATCACCCATGTTATTTTTATCTTTTAATTTTTGTGGGGAAGAGAGCCTACCCAAAGAGTCCCTGAAAGTCATCCACAAATGTGGCTAACAATCTGTTTTCCTGAGTATCTACAGAGGTAGTCAAAATAAGGACTATACAGCTTTCTTTACTATTAGCTGAGCAGAGACTCTTACTCACTGCATGCAAGTATCAATTTCAAAGGTTGGAAAAGGGGATGTTTTTATAAGAATGTTGTCTGCTAATAAAAAAATCGGCTTTGCAGGGCTTTCCAGTAGAAAATGTCCTGAAAACAGCATCTTTGCCATCACCTAACACCTTTCAGATAGTTTTCTCAGTCACCTTGTTCTGAAGGGAAAAATGAAAGGAGCCTGCTGTGAAAGAAGTTGAATATCCCATTATATACTATCTCTTAAGCTATTCATTTCTAACTCATGCCATTTAGAGATTTTATTTAAAAAGAAGAACAAAAATCACTTAGATCTCATTTACTTTTAAGGTAGCAGCATATCTACATAGTAAAACTAAGTAATTGTTAACATTTCCCACAAACTAAAGTTTAAAAAGAAGTGCAGATGAGTTTGCTATTAACTCCCTGAGAGTGAACTGGCAGTATTTGCCAATTTTACAGACATTTCATGACATCACACTAGTCTGTTATTTCACTTACAAAAGCTACTATTTGCAATGATTGCTCTTTCAACTGAAGACGTTTGTATACCACTAACTTTTTAACAGCTTGCCCTATTCTGTAATGTAGGAGTACCCTACCATAATGTTATGGTAGTACCTTTTGTACTCCTGGATATGCTATTTTAGAACAGATATAGAAAACATAGTTAAAAATAAAACTTCCCAGGTGTTTTTTTTTTTGACAAAAGTTTATCTATTTTATTAAAAACTACAAGCTTCCAGTGCCTTACAAATCTTGGGAAAATAAAAATTGCACTAAAGGAAAATGAGAATGAACTTAGCTCTTGAATGAGGGCACATAAAATTAGACACATAAACTATCTTAAATATTAGTTTAATAATATTGTGCATGATGAACTTTCAACCTAAATAATATTTTTATTGTGGAGAATACTGGAGCCATATTAGAGCATGACTCATTATCCCTGAGGATTTAGTATCCAAAATTTACTTTGGTCCCTGTCCAAAGGAGTTTCATTTCAGAGGTGTGTTGATAAATATTTAACAACCAGTTCTCTCTTCAAAAAAATAAAAGCCCTAATTTGTAATATTTACTGATTTCCATGGTGTAAATATTTCTATTATGGTTGATTTCAAACTACCAACTTACTGCCACAGAAAACAAGAGCTGGGAACACATGTGATCAACTGGGCTGTCACAAGATGATGTGAGACACCTCCAGTGCACTACTGGCACAGTTTTTCTTTCTTTCTTTTTTAAGTGGAAGTATCAAAAAGATCTTGCCAGAACACAATCTTGTCAGAATACAATGGGTCCTGAGGATAGCACTGGAGTGAGTCCAACTGCCAATGCTTTCATTCAAGCCTCATCATTCCTTGCTTAGATGACTGCACTAATCTTACTGAGACTGTTTCCAGTCTCTGTCCTCTAATTTATCCTCCATTCTGCTGCTGCTAGAATGATATTTCTGAAATACAGGTTGTTCATACCACTCACTTGCTTAAAAACCTCTTTTAGTTCCTCAGAGCCTACAGGATTAAGTTCAAAGAATGTCTGGCAATCAAATCCCTTCATGAAAGGCAAAACAAATGTTTTCCAAATGTTGGTTTGTAGATTAGCTGCATCAGAATCCATCAACGAAGCTTTATAAAAGGCAGATTCTAGCTGGAGCACTTCCACATATCTACTGAATTACTGCATCAGACCCTAGGGGCAGGGCTTAGAAACTAGCATTTTTATAGTCCAACAGATGAATCTGTTGCCATAACCAGATTTGGGAATCCATCAAAAAGGGAAATGTTTTTGGGTTGTTATACAAGTGTTTAAAACCTGCTTTAGCTGAGAGGCCTTTGGTAAGTTATCTGACCATTATATGCCCAGGTTTTCTTATCTCTACAATGGTGATAATAATATTTAGTTTATAATGCTGTTGGAATGACAAAATTTTATAACACCTGGCACATAACAGGCACTCCATACACACTAATCTACCTTTTCCCCATATGTGCCCATTTATGCAACAAGTCAGTCATGCCTTTCCAGTCTTATTTCCAATTACTCTTCTCTACTGTCTTTATTAACCCACTTTCTCCCACTAGGCCAGTGGTGGCAAACTCAAATGCTTATAAAGGCCAGGCATCTAACAGGGATTAATAAATTGAAATGAATTACCCTAGCCAAATATTGCTACTTGGGAAAATGTATTCACTGTTATATTCTTTCATTTTTCAAGAGAAGTGAGGCATTAACTTTTAATTTGAAACCTATCGTTAAAAATATTGTCAATGAATTCAGAAAAAAATCTCTTCTGGACCAAGGAAAACACATCTCTAAGCTGAGTTGATCTCCTGGGCTTCTAGTTGGTAACATTAAGTTTAAACCCATTGTGTAGCATTTCCTATATGGTGTATTTGACCATATTATTGTATCAAAAAGAATGATCTGGCAGTAAGGTTTCTGTAAGACTCAGACTTTACCCCCCTTTATTAGGAAACTGAGCCATATCTATTCCTAGTGAATTGCCTGGCATTTTTCTTTATTTAATTCTTGCTTTCCTCTCCTTCTCTTCCCAGTCAGAATGCTGCTTGAGGTTTGACTTGAGTGTTAGTGGTTCTGCTTTTCACAGTTTTTTTGTTTCTTTGTTTTTGTTTTTGGTAACAGCCAAATAATTATTGCCAGATTTTTTTCTCATTATCATTGTCATGGACATTCTTTAAAAATTGCTTTATCTCTGTTGGATCTCTAACTGAATTGCAACATCTAAATGAATGTTGCATCAAAGATTTAAACAGGAAGCTTTAAAAGTAATAGAAAAGAGCAGATGCTTCCATTCAAAATGGAATATCAAGGATTAGATTCACTACCTTACTTTTAACTTTAAATGTTAAAAAATGGACAACATAAGTGAAACAGTGACACTCAACACATTAAACATCAGGTAACCTCTAAATGTTTTCGATAGAGGAATGGATAAAGAAGTTGTGGTATATATACACAATGGAATACTATTCGGCAGTAAGAAAAGATGATATAGGAACATTTGTGACAACATGGATGGATCTTGAGAGAGTAATGCTGAGCGAAACAAGTCAGACAGAAAAAGCAGAGAACCATGTGATTTCACTGATATGTGGTATATAAACCAAAAACCACAAAAGAGCAAGACAAAGAAATGAGAAACAGAAACTCATAGACACAGACAATAGTTTAGTGGTTGCCAGAGGGTAACGGGGGCGGGGGGTGGGGGGTGGGAGATGAGGGTAAGGGGGATCGAATATATGGTGATGGAAGGAGAACTGACTCTGGGTGATGAACACACAATGGGATTTATAGATGATGTAATACAGAATTGTACACCTGAAATCTATGTAATTTTACTAACAATTGTCACCCCAATAAATTTAATAAAAAAAAAACCAAAAAAAAAAAACACATCAGGTAACCAAAGGCAGTGATCTCTATAAATGAGGTGAACTTTATGATTTCCCCAGCTTAATGTTTGAGAAAGTTTCTAGTCGGCAGCACAGAGAGAGAAAACAGGCAGAACCCAACATACACCCTGAGCTGAGGACACAGAATGTGAATCCAGGAAAGCCAAGACAACTAGAGTTTGCAATGCAGAGTACTGGAGAGGAGAGATATGCACCGCGAGAGAACTCAAGTGTTTGGAGATCACCCATTGTCACGTCCTGCACAACAAGAGCTGTGGGAAGCGAGAAGGGCGGTGCAGGGTTAAGAAAGACAGTAGCCAAGAGTAGAGTGCAAGCAGGGCCAAGGGACTCAAACCTCAAGGACTGAGCCACAAATCGTGCCAATGAATAGTTTTATTAGTTAACTAATGAGGATGTAAACTTGTTAAGCTCAAGATCTGTGAGTTTCATGCCTGCTGGCTATTTTCCCGAAAGTCCCCATTGTGTTCCAGCAGGCACTGTGCCTTCACACACATGCATAACCCCAGGGGATGAAAGGGGAGGGACCGATATTATTCCAGTGGGTCTCAGTCTGCGAAGACATCCCTTCAAGGGAGCTTTATCGATAGCTTTCCATTGAGTCTCAGTTTGCTGAGACATTCCATTGCGAAATCCTGGGAAAGGCTAGGGGGAACAAACGGTTTGGCAGCTGTAAGGCAACAACCCTTCATGTGTTCAGTTGAGTACTAATCAGTGCATGGAGTGTATGGAGCTAACTATCTGAAACTGGAGAAATAACCACATCATGAAAAGATTAGAGGGAACAGTGCCCAGTCCTCATAGAGTCAGATATAGTGCCTGTTTCTAGCAACCAGAGTGGAAAAGCTCATAACTCATGGCACATTGGTTAGAATACAAAGAAAGGACTTGGGTAGGACTTGGAAAAACATAGCCCCAGAATAGTAAACACAGTCATACTCCTGCCTAATTAAGTATAAAAGTAAGATCCGAAAGGATTAAACTGTGTCCAAGTAATTTAATTATCCCAGACCAAAGCTCAATAGATATAGATATAGATGTAGAGGTATAGATCTATATCTATATCTATATATCTATATATATCTATATATATCTATATATATCTATATATATCTATATATATCTATATATATATATATATATATATATATATATATATATATATACCACTATATCTACATCTATCTATCTATCTATCTATCTATCTATCTATCTATCTATCTATCCCACTCTAAAAGGGAAAATTTACAATGTCTGGCATCTAATAAAAAATACCACGAATGCAAAGAAGTATAAAAGTACAAACTGTAATTAGGAGAAAAATCAATTCTACACTAAGAATGACTCATGAGAAAATTCAAAGACACAGATATTCACTTAACATGATTGTATTCCATATGTTTAAAAAGCTAGAAGGAAGACTGTACCTATTAAATGGAGACATGGAAGAAATATTTTGTAAACACCCAAGTTGACCTGCTAGTGATAACAAAAACACAATGTCTCAAATGAAAAATATGCTGGATGGGGTTAATGGCAAATTAGATATTTAGAAGAAAATATCAGTGAACCTGTAGACATTGCAACAGAAACTATCTCAAATAAAACAGAGGGACAAAAAGATGGAAACAATACAGCATCAATGAGCTATGGCACGATTTCAAGCACCTAAATAAATGTGTAAATGTAGTCCTCAAAGGAGGCAGTGCAGGAACAATATTTGAAGGACTAATGTCTATAAATGATGCAAATTTTATAAAAGTTCTAATCCTAGAGATCAAAGAATCTGAACACAAAAAACATGAAGAAAACACTACATGAAGTATCAAACTCAAATTGTTTGAAAGTAGTTGTAGGGAGAAACTCTTAACAGCTGCCATGGTGTTGGGGTAGCACATTTCTCATCAGAAATAATGCAAACAATGTCATCAAAAGGGCAGCGTTAGGTGAGCCTCGTTAAATCTCCCCTGGAACTTACAACAAATGGAACAACTATAACTCCACAAAGGACTTCCTGCACAGCAGACAGGCAAGACAAAGAGGCTCACTACTGAATTCATCTAAAGGTGGGCAAAATGCAGGAGCGGGGAAGGAGGGAAGGAGGAAGTGCAGAGACAGAGCCACACGGGAGCAGACGCAGACCTAACACAGTGCTCAGAGCTTCCTGAATCCTGGAACTGCCGCGGCTGCGGGAGAGGGAAGAACTCGGACTGCTAGGGCTCCGTTTATGGCCCACAGGGCTGAAGGGACAGCATATGACATGGCTAAACCACTCAAGGCACAGACGTCGGAGAAAAGACTGAGGGAAGAGGCTGAAAACGGTGGTTTAAGCTCTGACTGCTGAACAGAGAACAGAATCCTTAGGCACTGAGACTAGCAGCCCCCTCCCTACCATCCCAGAGCTCGCCCCGTCCCCACCTGCCCAGTGCTAGAAGCAGAACAGTAGCAGTGTCAGATCAAAAGAACAGAATATTTGCTTTTCTGAGAACTGTGGACCACAGACACAGATTCGCAGCCCAACTAGTTCTGGCAAAGGGGAGGGAGCTTTGGAAGCAGGACTGGCTGTGGTGGTAGTCGCCACCATTGCTCTGGGCCACCTCTCACGACTCACCCTGCGCCTGGCCCCACCTATCTGGGTGGATCCCTGCAGGAGTAAACAGAAATGCTGAAACGTATGGGCTCTGAATCTGGTGCAGGAAGAGCTTTGGAACTTCTAAAGCTCTCCACATACCCACACAGACACTGCGCCCTGTGACCCAGGCAAACTATTAACAGAGGGAAAGCCCATCTCCCAGGGAATCCCCCCATTGTGTGAGAAGCTGGAATAGTGCAGAGAAAACATAGCACTACCGTATGAGAGAGAAAAAAAGGCTGCAGTCGGAGGGAAAATAAAACATTCTACCAACAAGTACTGGAAAAAAAAAGAAAGACCTCTTCCTATCAATCTGTTGAAGAAGCCACTCCTATAGATGTCTAGGAAGAAAAATAATAAATCAGTAATTGCCATGAGTAACCAAGGCAACAAGACAGCTCAGAAAGAAGTGAAAAGTCTCCAGAAAAGGAACTTAAAGATACGGAAATATGTAACTTAAATGACAGAGAATTCAAGATTGTACTTCTGAAAAAACTCAACGAGATGCAAGAAAACACAGAAAGGCAGTTTAATGAACTCAGAAACACAATCAAAGAACTTGAGCATTTTACGAAAGAGACTGAAATTCTAAAAAGGAACCAAATAGAATTTCTGGAGGTTAAGAACTTAATAGAAGAAATTAAGAATGAAATAGCCAGTTTTGGTAGTAGTGTTGTCCAGATGGAGGAAAGAATCAGTGACATCGAAGATAGAAACCTGGAAATTACACGGATGGAAGAAGAAAGAGACTTGAGACTTAAAAGAAATGAAAGAACTCTACAAGAACTGTCTGACTCCATCAGAAAGAGCAATATAAGAATAATGGGCACACCAGAAGGAGAACAAAGAGAGAAGGGGACAGAGAATATATTCAGACAAATTGTCAATGAGAAATTCCCAAACTTGTGGACAGGACAGAACTTGATACTCGAAACCAAGAAGCAAATAGAACACCTAATGTCCTCAATCCCAACAGGCCTTCTCCAAGGCACAATGTATTGAAGCTGTCTAAAATCAAAGAAAAAGAAAGAATCCTCAAGGCAGCCAGGGAAAAGAAGACAGTAACCTACACAGGAAAGCCCATTAGATTATCATAAGATTTTTCAGCAGAAATTCTACAAGCCAGGAGGGAGTGGAACCAAATATTCAAATTATTGAAACAGAGAAATTATGAGCCAAGAATCATATATATCCAGCAAAGATATCCTTTAGATATGAAGGAGGAATAAAGACCTTTCCAGACATACAGAAGCTGAAGGAATTTTCTAATACACGACCTGCACTACAAGAAATACTAAAGGAGGCTATTTGACCACCATCAACAGGGACAATTTGTGGCAACCAAAACTCAAAAATGGGGAGAGTAAAGGCCTGAACTGGAATATGGGAATGGAGAAAATAAGCGTGCTGAAGAAAATGGAATACTCTAAATATCAAACTTTCTTTTACATAAACTTAAGGGTAACCACTCAAAATAAATCCAGAACTGAAATACATACTGAAATAAAAGAAGAAACAGAGGGAAACGTCATAGAATACCACCACACAGAAATAATAGACAACAACAAAAAGGCAAAGAAACAATGGAGACACAGCCTTACCAGAAAACTAAAGATAAAATGACAGGAAATCCTCACATATCAATAATCACCCTAAATGTAAATGGACTGAACTCACCAATAAAAAGGCACACAGTAACAGATTGGATCAAAAAACTAAACCCCACCATATGCTGTCTCCAAGAGACACATCTCAGCTACAAAGACAAGCATAGACTCAAAGTGAAAGGGTGGAAATTGACACTTCAAGCAAATGGTATCCAGAGACAATCAGGTGTAGCCATGCTGATAGCAGATGAAACAGACTTTCATGGTGAAAAAGGTAACAACAGGCAAAGATGGACATTTCATAATGGTAAAGGGAACTGTACAACAAGAAGACGTAACAGTCATCAATATTTATACCCCCAATCAGGGAGCACCGTGCCTCCAATAAGGGGCTAATATCCAGAATATACAAGGAACTCATGCAACTCAACAACAAAAAAACAAACATCCCAATTGAAAAATGGGCAGAGGACTTGAAGAGACATTTCTCCAAAGAGGACATACAAATGGCAAATAGACATATGAAAAAATGCTCAACATCACTAATCATCAGAGAAATGCAAAGCAAAACCACAATGAGATATCACCTCACCGTAGTCAGAATGGCTATCATCAACAAAACAAATAGTAACAAGTGTTGGAGAGCTGTGGGGAAAAAGGAACCCTCATACACTGTTGGTGGGAATGCAGATTGGTGCAGCCGCTATGGAAGGCAGTGTGGAGGTTCCCCAAAAAATTACGAATAGAATTGCCATATGACCCAGCAATCCCTCTCCTGGGTATCTACCCAAAAAATCTGAAAACATTTAGAGATAAAGACACATGTGCTCCAATGTTCATTGCAGCTTTGTTTACAGTGGCCAAAACATGGAAACAACCGAAATGTCCTTCGATAGATGAATGGATAAAGAAGTTGTGGTATATATACACAATGGAATACTATTCGGCCATAAGAAAAGATGATATAGGAACATTTGTGACAACATGGATGGATCTTGAGAGTGTAATGCTGAGCGAAATAAATCAGACAGAAAAAGCAGAGAACCATGTGATTTCACTGATATGTGGTATATGAACCAAAAACAACAAAAGAACAAGACAAACAAATAAGAAACAGAAACTCATAGACACAGACAATAGTTTAGTGGTTACCAGAGGGTAAGTGGGGTGGGGGGTGGGGGGTCGGAGATGAGGGTAAGGGGGATCAAATATATGGTGATGGAAGGAGAACTGACTCTGGGTGATGAACACACAATGGGATTTATAGATGATGTAATACAGAATTGTACTCCTGAAATCTGTGTAATTTTACTAACATTTTTCACCCCAATAAATTTAATTAAAAAAACACAAAAAACAAACAAACAAACAAACAAAAAACATTGCAACTTAAATAGGTCAAATTAAATAGGATATTTGACCCTAGGTAGTAGTGCGAAGAACAATACTCTTAATATTATAACTTTTTCACTTAATTTGTCAAACAATCTGGAGGCCAAGGCACTGCATTCAAACAAAATAATCATGAAAATGTATAAAAATCTGTATTGTCAGTGCTAAACATGTTTTAATAGAAAGGTATCATCTTTGGTAATTTTGCCACCCTACTGAAAAATTGTCCATTAATATACATTTACAGCTAACCAAAATAAGATGTTCATGTTTTATTAGTATTTTTCTAAGATCTGTGTTACATTTTCGACAGCATGAGAAATTTTAAGCTGTTAGAATATTAGAGTTATTGGGAAAATTGTAAAATGATGATTCAAGGTAGGCATTGGAATGGAAAAATTTGGAGGCATAGTTTTTCTTCCTTTATTCAGTTTGCTGAATATTTCTGAAAGCCATATTTTACAAATGGGAGAATAGGGACCTCCAGAGGTACAGTGGGAGGTCCAATGGGGGAGGGATTCGTTGGAGTGGGTGTCCTTTGAAGCAACTGTTGGAAGTTTCAATTTTTCATTGTTAATAGTGAAAAGTTTCATGACCATAAATAAAGCTGGCCCACTTGTTAGGTCCCTGAATGTTAGGTCTCAGAGACTTTGACTTAGACAGAGCCAAGTCTGAAAGAAAACAACCAAATGTCTGTTGGCCTGCACCTGCCGACAGAGCCAAAGTTGGGCTAACAGAACATGCCACAAAGCAGCTACTGGCTTACAGGTAGTCAACATTTTCTGTTCAAACAATGTTACCCTGTCAGCACAGCCCCTATAAAACCCTCCTCACCCTTCCCTCGGGGCTGCAAGTCTCCTTTAGGCATGCAGCCGGTCTGTAGCTGTCTTTGCTCAGCCCGATATACTTTTCTCTCTTACAATAAAAACTTTCTTAGCTTGCCTGACCATGCACGTTCCTTTACCAGCCAATCTATCACTACTGTGTCACCTAAGTCTATATTTGACTTTGTCTCTGCTTTTAAAATCATTTTGACAATTTCAATAATTTTGGAGACTTTGATGTTTTCATAGAAATTCATAGAAATTCTCAAGTGTCTTGAATACACAAAATTTAAGAAAGACATTTCTTATATTAAATGAGTAAATTTGTTGAATTTGAATAAATGTTCCACTAGGATAAATTTTTTCTTATATTCACAAAAATAATTATTTCCATTTTCTTGGTGTTTCATCTCTCTGTGCTTCAGTTTACCAGTAAAATGGAATTAACATAATGCCTACCTCACAGGATTGTTTTGAGGATCATTACAGACAAACCTTTATTGAAGTGTTTGGTGCATAACAAAGTACTCATTATTGTGCTTTTTATAATAATAGTAAAATAATAGCAAGAAAAATTTCTGGGGATGCTTTAATTTGTGGTTATTTGACAATTCGGCACAATTTACTTTTTTCCCCCTTAATTGGAAATCTGCTTTCCTTTGAATCTCTCAGTCCCTTAGACCAATGTACTGTCCTTTACACTCATTCCTAAATACAGAACCTGTTCTAGGCCCTTACCATATACCTACATATTAGCTGAAAACTCCCACCACTTGGTCTCCCTGGAGTTGGTTGTTCTCCAAAAGCATCTTGTTTCCCAATTGTCTCCACTTGGGAGTATTTGGCTGCAGATCTGTGAAATTATCAAGCCTTGGTTCTGGTACTGTGCTAAGATCCAGCTGCCTGCTGCTTGAAAGTTAAAAATCAAGACATGGTTGGCGGCAAAAAAAGCAGGTTTATTCAGAATGCTACATCTGGAACGATGGTGAACTCTTGTCCAAAGGCCATCTCCCCATTTCTAGACCGGTGTGGGGACAGAGTCCCAGAGAGCAGTTTCCAGGCTCTCGGCCTCACATGGAAAGTTGCTGGCTCTGTTATTAGATGGCCATCAGCTGTAATCAGATGGCCATCCTCTGTGGCTGGGTGGCCATCAGCTGTTACCGGTTAACCATTAGCTACTAATATAACTGCCATGGCTACACTAGGGGGTTGGTTGGTTGGCAGAGAAGCAGATGGCAGATTGCAGATCATGTGGCTCCTGCTTCCTGTGTCTCCAACCCAGCTGCCAGCAAGAAATAGTGGTAGGAACCCCCTATCCGTGGCTCCATTGGTGTTCCTTTTTGGCCTCACCATATCCTGAGTTCTTGTGCAGGGAGTGGGACCAGAAACCCAGCATGACACCAGTCAGAAGGTTTTATAGGTACACAAGAACAAAGAAAAAGTAGAGTTGGTCAGGCAGGCCTGAGGGCTGACATCCTTCCTGGGGTCTGGTCTGTTTTAGGATAATGTGATCTCTGGACTCGGGACTTGGACTGGCCACCACAGCCTGGGTCTTTATGTGTATTCTGGTGTCTGGGCCCCTGAGGGTTAAAAACATTGCCCTTTCCAGGTTAGGATTTTGTTAATTAAATGGATTAACGAGGTATGGGTAGTCTTGAGAAAGGGGAAAAAAACAGGGTTCTTTAGTTAAACAGTGATGGGAGAAACAAAGAAAAAATAGCTGAATATCAGGGTGAATCTAGATGCAATCTAGTGAAGTTTCGAGCTTTGCGGTGAATCAAATTGCAAACTAGCTAAGTCTAATTATGTCATTGATTTACCGAATTTCACCCTTACAGTTCAAGATGAATTTTAGTTATTTCCTGAACATCTTTCTAACCTCTCAGGATTCCTTTGAGATACTCTCTTGGATGATTGTAAACAGCTTTGATTTAAGCTCATGTGTGGATTTCATATATACTCTTCCTAGCGTTTTCCAAATTTAAAATGAATTTGTTCATCGGGACTGAACATTCTACAGGGGCTGGTTAGTTCACTTGCTTTGTGGGTTTTTTTTTAATGAAACAGAAGTTGAGGATCCAGTCCCCAGGAGGGCTAGTTAGCTTCTCTGTGCTCCTAGTCTGACTTTCCAGTCCCTGGAGGCAGACTTTGTTGTAAAATTGGTCACAGACTTAGCCCTAGACCTTGGTCATTGACAGAACTCTGAAATATTTAGATTGAAGCTTTCTGTTTCTTTCTTTTTGGCTATATATACTATGCTTGAGCCATTAAGAAGTGCAGGAGAAGGCCAGGTATCAATCTAAAGTAGTTGAAACCATTACCACCAACTAGAATTCAGAACACACCCACCTCCCTCAATATGGAAGAAACCAATTTTTGATAAGAAATTTTATTTAGTTAAAGAAAATCCCATGTTAAAACATGAATGCATGTATCTGCATCTACCTGTTAATTCCTTTACAATGCATGTTTTACTCCTGTGCAGATAAGATATCACTTTAACCCTGAGTATGTAAGTTATGACGTACCCTATATCAGCTTTAAAAATTGATACATGTAGTAATAATTAGGTTGCTGTCATTCTTTAATTTTTTTAGTTCAGCTATTGCTTTAACCTTGTTTAAATTAATCTTGGACTTATGTAGTGTTTTACTTAAATGCAATGCTTGTAATGATGTAGTGTAATTACCAGAATCAGGTGAGTAGTTATAAATTTTAATGATTAATGACAATTTAAAGAATTGAAGTTTTAAGCTTTTTTTGGAGGGGAGATTTATTTTTACAGCATTGCATATATTTTTGTATAGATATAGATTTACATTTTTTAAAAGCCAGAATCTTTTTTCTAATATATATATATTTTTATTTTTTAATGATTGTTGTATCTTTCAATTACAGTTGACATAAAATATTATATTAGTTTCAGGAATACAACATAGTGATTAGACATTTATATAACTTACAAAGTAATCACCTGATTATTATACATCTGACACCATATATAATTATAATATTATTGACTGTATTTCTTATGTTGTACTTTAAACCCCCATAGCTATTTCATAGTTACCAATGTGTACTTCTTAACCCCTTCCCCTTTTTCACCCAGCCCCCAACCGCCTCCCACCTGGAGTTCTCTGTATCTATGTATTTGTTTTTATTTTGTTTGTTTGTTTATTTGGTTCTTTAGATTCCACGTGTAAGTGAAATCATATGGCATTTGTCTTTCTCTGTCTGACTTACTCCACTAGGCAAAATACCCTTTAGGTCCATCCATGTTGTTGCAGATGGCAAGATTTCATTCTTTTTTATGGCTGACTAATATTCCATTGTACATATGTACTATGTCTTCTTTATCCATTTATCCATTTATGGATACCCAGGCTGCCTCCACATCTTGGCCATTGTAAACAATGCTGCATTGAACATATGGATGTGCATGTTTCTTTGAAGTAGTGTTTTGTGTTTCTTTGGATAAATACCCAGAAGTGGGATTACTGAGTCCTTCTTTGTCTCATGTTATAGCCTTTGTTTTAACATATTTTGTCTAGTATAAGTATTGCTACCCCAGCATTTTTTTTTCTTCCATTTTCATGAAATATCTTTTATCATCCCTTTATTTTCAGTCTGTGTGTGTCTTTCAATCTGAAGTGAGACTCTTGTAGGCAGGATATGTAATGGTCTTGTTTTCTTACCCATTCACCCACACTGTCTTTTGATTGGAACATTTAATCCATTTACCTTTAAAGTAATTGTTGATAGACATGTAGTTATTCTCATTTTATTATTCATATTTTTTATCCTTTTTCTTTTCCTCCTCCTCCTCCTCCTCCTCCTCCTCCTCCTCCTCCTCCTCCTCCTCCCCCTCTTCCTCCTTAAAGAAGTCCCTCTAATATTACTTGTGATACTGGTTTGGTATTGAACTCCTTTAGCTTTTTCTTGTCTGGGAAGCTCTTTGTATGTCCTTTAATTCTAAATGATAACTTTGCTCGGTAGAATAATCTTGGTTGTAGGTCCTTGTTTTTCATCACTTTGAATATCTCATGCCAATCCTTTCTGGACTGCAAAGTTTCTGTTGAGAAATCAGCTGACAGTCTTATGGGAACTCCCTTGTAGGTAACTGTTTTTTTATTGATGCTTTTAAGATTTTCTCTTTGTCTTTATCCTTTGGCATTTTAATTATGATGTGTCTTGGTGTGGGACTCTTTGGATTCATTTTGTTGGGACTCTTGGCACTTCTTGGCCTGTTTGTCTATTTCCTTCACCAGGTTAAGAAAGTTTTCTGTTATTATTTTTTCAAATGGGTTTTCAATTCATTGCTCTCTCTCTTCTCCTTCTAGTACCCCAGTGATGCAAATGTTGGCACACTTGATGTTTTCCCAGAAGCCAGAATCGTTTATAGTGTATCACAGACTCACTATGTCTGTTTATAATTTTCTTACAAAAAAGTGATATGACATTTTGGTACTTTAATAAAAAGTGGAAAAGTTATTTGTGAAAACTTTAAATCAACTTTTATAATTTTTTTAATATTAAAATTGAGTTTGTCCATCTAGAAGATTATGTAGATTATCCACACATTTAATGCTCTACTTTCATTACTGACCTACTAAAGTATATTGTCTCTTCAGAAGAAAATCAAAAGCAATCTATTTACTCTGCTTTCCTTGCTATTCCTACCTTACAGTCCTGTTCAGCTGGTTGGAAAAACCTGGAGGAAGCACTGATGTCACAACTTATTTCTCTCCATGAGTTGAGCGCATAAAGAAAGTGGTGACTAAGCCACTTCCTATTTTCTCCTTGTCTGGATTGCACCCTATCTCCTCTAGGGCTTCGAGTCTAAGTTATGAAATTTAAAGGCCCTTAATTTTCCAATTCCCTAAAGCAATGTCTTGTTTTTCTAAGACTCTGCTTTTATTATTTCATTTTTCTGCCAAAAGTTTCAGCCACAATCTACAACTCTCCCTTGTGACATGGGAACCTGGTACAAAGTAGAGTTGATGAGTGCTGGCAATGAGGAAAGATAGAAGCCGTAGATTTTGTTTATTTTTCCACACAAAAATCTTGATTTTTTCTCTACAATATGCAGATGACCAAAACAAGTATCATCTTGGTGAACATTTTCAGTAATATTTTATGGCTTAGTTAAACTCATTATTTCTTTAATTTAAATATATTTTTTTTAATTAAATTTATTGGGGTGACAATTGTTAGTAAAATTACATAGATTTCAGGTGTACAATTCTGTATTACATCATCTATAAATCCCATTGTGTGTTCATCACCCAGAGTCAGTTCTCCTTCCATCACCATATATTCGATCCCCCTTACCCTCATCTCCCACCCCCAACCCCCCGCCCCCGTTACCCTCTGGCAACCACTAAACTATTGTCTGTGTCTATGAGTTTCTGTTTCTCATTTGTTTGTCTTGTTCTTTTGTTGTTTTTGGTTTATATACCACATATCAGTGAAATCACATGGTTCTCTGCTTTTTCTGTCTGACTTATTTCGCTCAGCATTACTCTCTCAAGATCCATCCATGTTGTCACAAATGTTCCTATATCATCTTTTCTTACCGCCGAATAGTATTCCATTGTGTATATATACCACAACTTCTTTATCCATTCATCTATCGAAGGACATTTTGGTTGTTTCCATGTTTTGGCCACCGTAAACAAAGCTGCAATGAACATTGGAGCACACGTGTCTTTATCTCTAAATGTTTTCAGATTTTTTTGGTAGATACCCAGGAGAGGGATTGCTGGGTCATATGGCAATTCTATTCGTAATTCTTTGAGAAACCTCCACACTGCCTTCCATAACGGCTGCACCAGCCTGCATTCCCACCAACAGTGTATGAGGGTTCCTTTTTCTCCACAGCCTCTCCAACATTTGTTATTGTTTATCTTGTTGATGATAGCCATTCTGACTACGGTGAGGTGATATCTCATTGTGGTTTTGATTTGCATTTCTCTGATGATTAGTGATGTTGAGCATTTTTTCATATGTCTATTTGCCATTTGTATGTCCTCTTTGGAGAAATGTCTCTTCAAGTCCTCTGCCCATTTTTCAATTGGGTTGTTTGTTTTTTTGTTGTTGAGTTGCATGAGTTCCTTGTATATTCTGGATACTAGCCCCTTATCGGAGGCACTGTTTGCAAAAATCTTCTCCCATTCAGTTGGTGGCCTCTTTATTTTGTCAATGGTTTCTTTTGCTGTGCAGAAGCTTTTAAGTTTCATATAGTCCCATTTGTTTATTTTAGCTTTTACTTCCATTGCCTTTGGAGTCAAGTTCATAAAATGCTCTTTGAACCCAAGGTCCATAAGTTTAGTACCTATGTTTTCTTCTATGCAGTTTATTGTGTCAGGTCTTATGCTTAAGTCTTTGATCCATTTTGAATTAACTTTGGTACATGGTGACAAATAGCAGTCCAGTTTCATTCTTTTGCACGTGGTTATCCAATTCTCCCAGCACCATTTATTGAAGAGGCTGTCTTTGCTCCATTGTATGTTTTTAGCTTCTTTGTCAAAAATTATCTGTCCATATTTATGTGGTTTTATTTCTGGGTTCTCAATTCTATTCCATTGGTGTATGTGTCTGTTTTTCTGCCAATACCATGCTTTTCTGCATCAATTGATATAATCATATGATTTTTGTCCTTTATTTTGTTTATATGATGTATCACATTGATGGATTTGCGTATGTTGAACCAACCTTGTGCCCCGGGGATGAACCCCACTTGGTCGTGATGAATAATCTTTTTATTGCATTGTTGTATTCGATTTGCTAGAATTTTATTTAGGATTTTTGCATCGGTATTCATTAGAGATATTGGTCTGTAGTTTTCTTTTTTTGTGCTGTCCTTACCAGGTTTTGGTATCAGGGTAATGTTGGCCTCATAAAATGAGTTAGGGAGTACTGTCTCTTCTTCAATTTTTTGGAAGAGTTTGTGCAGAATTGGTATTAGATCCTCTTTGAAGGTTTGGTAGAATTCACTAGTGAAGCCATCTGGTCCCGGGCTTTTGCTTTTGGGAAGGTTTTGGATGACTGATTCAATTTCGTTACTGGTGATCGGTCTGTTTAGATTTTCCAGTTCTTCATGGTTCAGCCTTGGAAGGCTATATGTTTTTAAGAACTTGTCCATTTCTTCTAGGTTGTTGAATTTGGTGGCATATAGTCCTTCATAGTATTCTTGGATGATCCTTTGTATTTCTGTGGTGTCCGTGATAACTTCCCCTTTTACGTTTCTGATTTTGTTAATCAGTGTCTTCTCTCTTTTTATCTTAGTAAGTCTAGCCAAGGGTTTGTCAATTTTGTTAATCTTTTCAAAGAACCAGCTCTTTGTCATATTAATTTTTTCTATTGTCTTTTTGTTCTCTATTTCATTTAGTTCTGCTCTAATTTTTGTTATTTCCTTTCTTCTGCTGACCTTGGGTTTTACTTGTTCTTCTTTTTCTAGTTCTTTAAGGTGTAACATGAGGTTATTTATTTGGGAGTTTTCTTGTTTCTTGAGATAGGCCTGTAATGAGATAAATTTCCCTCTTAAAACTGCTTTCGCTGCATCCCAAAAATTTTGGTAGGATGTATTTTCATTGTCATTTGTTTCTATGTATCTTTTGATCTCTCCTCTAATTTCTTCTTTGACCCAGTCCTTCTTTAAAAGTATGTTATTTAGTCTCCATGTATTTGTGTTTTTTCCCGCTTTCTTTTTACAGTTGATATCCAATTTCAAAGCCTTGTGATCAGAGAATATGCATGGTATGATTTCAATCTTCTTAAATTTGTTGAGACTGATTTTATGTCCCAATATATGGTCTATCCTTGAGAATGTTCCATGTACACTAGAAAAGAATGTATAGTCTGATGTTTTAGGATGAAGTGCTCTATAAATGTCAATTATGTCCATTTCATCTAATGTGTCATTTAGGGCTACTATTTCGTTATTTATTTTCTGTTTGGATGATCTATCCATAGCTGTCAATGATGTATTTAAGTCCCCTAGTATAATTGTGTTTTGGTCAATTTCTCCCTTTAGTTCTGTTAGTAGTTGCTTGGTGTATTTCTGGGCTCCCTGATTGGGGGCATAAATATTGATGACTGTTATGTCTTCTTGTTGTACAGTCCCCTTCACCATTATGAAATGTCCATCTTTGTCTCTTGTTATCTTTTTCACCTTGAAGTCTGTTTCATCTGATATCATTATGGCTACACCTGATTTTCTCTGGGTACCATTTGCTTGGAGTGTCAATTTCCACCCTTTCACTTTGAGTCTATGCTTGTCCTTGTAGCTGAGATGTGTCTCTTGGAGACAGCATATGGTTGGGTTTAGTTTTTTGATCCAATCTGCTACTCTGTGCCTTTTTATTGGTGAGTTCAGTCCATTTACATTTAGGGTGATTATTGATATGTGAGGATTTCCTGTCATTCTATCCTTAGTTTTCTGGTAAGGTTGTGTCTCCATTGTTTCTTTGCCTTTTTGTTGTTGTCTATTATTTCTGTGTGGTGGTATTCTATGATGTTTCCCTGTGTTTCTTTTTTTATTTCAGTATGTATTTCAATTCTGGATTTATTTTGAGTGGTTACCCTTAAGTTTATGTAAAAGAAAGTTTGATATTTAGAGTATTCCATTTTCTTCAGCACGCTTACTTTCTCCATTCCCATATTCCGGTTCAGGCCTTTACTCTCCCCCTTTTTGAGTTTTGTTTGCCACAAATTGTCCCTGTTGATGGTGGTCGAATGGCCTCCTTTAGTATTTCTTGTAGTGCAGGTCGTGTATTAGAAAATTCCCTCAGCTTCTGTATGTCTGGAAAGGTCTTTATTCCTCCTTCATATCTAAAGGATATCTTTGCTGGATATATTATTCTTGGCTCATGGTTTCTCTCTTTCAATAGTTTGAATATTTGGTTCCACTCCCTCCTGGCTTGTAGAGTTTCTGCTGAAAAATCTGATGATAATCTAATGGGCTTTCCTTTGTAAGTTACCGTCTTCTTTTTCCTGGCTGCCTTGAGGATTCTTTCTTTGTCGTTGATTTTAGACATCTTCAATACAATGTGCCTTGGAGAAGGTCTGTTGGGATTGAGGTAACTAGGTGTTCTATTTGCTTCTTGGATTCGAGGGTCCAGTTCTGTCCACAAATTTGGGAAGTTCTCATCGACAATTTGTTTGAATATATTTTCTGTTCCCTTCTCTCTTTCTTCTCCTTCTGGTATGCCCATTATTCTTATATTGCTCTTTCTGATGGAGTCAGAAAGTTCTTGTAGAGTTCTTTCATTTCTTTTAAGTCTCAAGTCTCTTTCTTCTTCAATTTGTGTCATTTCCAGGTTTCTATCTTCGATGTCACTGATTCTTTGCTCCATCTGGTCAACTCTACTACCTAAGCTGGTTATTTCATTCTTAATTTCTTCTATTGAGTTCTTAATCTCCAGAAATTCTATTTGGTTCTTTTTTAAGATTTCAATCTCTTTCGTAAAATGCTCATGCTGTTCTTTGATTGAGTTTCTGAGTTCCTTTAACTGCCTATCTGTGTTTTCTTGTATCTCGTTGAGTTTTTTCAGAACTGCAATCTTGAATTCTCTGTCATTTAAGTCACATATTTCTGTATCTTTAAGTGCCTTCTCTGGAGATTTTTCACTTTCTTTCTGAGCTATCTTGTTGCCTTGGTTATTCATGGAGATTACTGGTTTACTATTTCTCTTCCTAGACATCTACAGGAGTGACTTCTGCAACAGGTTGATAGAAAGCGGTCTTTCTTTTGTTTGCCAGTACTTGTTGGTAGAATGTTTTATTATTTCTCCAACTGCAACTTATTTTTCTTCTCCCACACTGTAGTGCTATGTTTTCTCTGCACTATTCCAACTTCTCACGCAATGGGGGGATTCCCTGGGAGACGGGCTTCTCCTCTGTTAATAGTTCGTCTAGGTCACAGGGCGCAGTGTCCCGGTGGGTATGCGGAGAGCTTTTGATTTTCGAAAGCTCTTCCAGCTGCTGATTCAGAGCCCGTATATTTCAGCAGTTCTGTTTACTCCTGCAGGGATCCGCCCAGATAGGTGAGGTCAGGGGCGGGGTGAGTTGTGAGAGGTGGCCCAGAGCAATGGCGGCGACCACCACCACAGCCGGTCGTGCTTCCACTGCTCTCTCCCCTTTGCTGGAACTAGTTGGGCTGTGAATTTGTGTCTGCGGTCCACAGTTGTCAAAACAGCAAATTTTCTGTTGTTTTGATCTGACACTGCTACTGTTTCGCTTCTAGCACCGGGCAGGTGGGGGCGGGGCGAGCTCTGGGAGGGGAGGGAGGGGGCGCTAGTCTCAGTGCCTAAGGCTCCGTTCTCTGCTCGGCAGTGAGGGCTTAAACCACCGTTTTCAGCCTTTTTCCCTCAGTCTTTTCTCCGAGGTCTCTGCCGTGAGCGTTGGGTTCAGCCGTGTTATATGCTGTCCCCTCAGCCCTGTGGAGCCCTGGCGGAGCCCTAGCAGTCCGATCTCCCACCGCTGCGGTAGTTCCGGGAAGCAGCGAGCTCGGCGCACTGAGCGAGGTCTGCGTCCTGCGCCCGCGCGGTTCCGTCTCCGCGCACTTCTCCCTTTCCTCCTCCCTCCACTCGCGCGAATCTCCCACCTGTAGGTGATTTCAGTCGGTAGTGGGCCTCTTCGTCTTGCCTGTCTGCTGTGCAGGGAGTCCTTTGTGGAGTTTTTGTTGTTCGATTCTTTGTAAATTCCAGGGGAGCTTTACAGAGGCTCACCTCACTCCGCCATTTTTCCTTGTTGTTTGTTTTATTTTGTTACTATATTTTTATATCTAATTTCTCCTCAGGGAAAACAGAAGCAAAAGACAGGATTTCTCTAAGAAATGGGAGAATAAAATATATTCTTGTAATAGCTTTTCATCATGATGGTCATTCAAGGCAGAAGGAGTGATTTCTTTTCTTGCCTTGCCTGGAGAGCCCCTCCTGCACATAAGATGAAAGTGTATGGAATCTTAGTGTGGGGAATCTTGGGTTTCTTAGATTGGGTCTATAATGATAAACACAAAATACCAACTATTCTTTTCATAACTTCCAAAGATATAAAACAAAATATACCACATCTTCTTTATCCAATCATCTATCAAAGGGCACTTCAGTTGTTTCAATGTCTTAGCCACTGTGAATATGCTTCAACGAACATAGGGGTACTTATAGATTTATGGATAAATGTTTTCAGATTTTCTGGATAAATACCCAGAAAAGAGACTGCTGGGTCATATGGTAATTCTATTCTTAGTTTTTTGAGGCGTTTTCCATACTGTTTTCCATAGTGGCTGCACTAATTTACATTCCCACCAGCAGTGTATGAGGGTTTCTTTTTCTCTACAGCCTCTCCAACATTGTTATTACTTGTCTTGTTGATAATAAACATTCTAACAGGTGGGAGGTGGTATCTCTTTGTGGTTTTGATTTGCATTTCCCTAATAACTAGTGAAGTTGGACATCTTTTCATATATCTGTTGGCTGTTTGTCTTTCTGGGAGATGTGTCTGTTCAGGTCCTCTGCCCATTTTTAAATTGGATTGTTTGTTTGTTTTTTGTTGTTCAGTTGTATGAGTACTTTATATATTTTGGATATTAGCCCCTTATGGGAGGAGTTGTTTGCAAATATCTCCTTCCATTTGGTTGGTTGCCTCTTTGTTTTGTTGATGTTTTCTTTTGCTTGGATAAAGAAGATATGGTACATAAATACAATGGAATATTACTTGGCCATAAGAAAAGATGAAATACTGCCGTTTGTCACAACATGGATGAGTCTTGAGATTTTCATGCTAAGTGAAATAAGTCAGACAGAAAAAGTCAAGAACCATATGATTTCACTTGTATGTGGGATATAAAACAGACAAGACAAACAAATGAACAAAAACTCATAGACACAGATAACAGTTTAGTGGTTACCAGAGGGTAAGTGGGGAGAAGGGGTGATAGAAGAGGGTAAAGGGCATCAAATATATGGTGACGGAAGGTATATTGACTTTGGGTGGTTAATATATAATGCAACATATAGATGATGTATGATAGAATTGTACACTTAAAACCAATATTATTTTACTAATCAATGTAACCCCAATAAATTTAATAAATGTATAAACAGTGGAAGCAATAACAAAAATATAAGATTAAACAATTTAAATGCCCATTGAATTTAACCATGGCATACTCTAGTTTTTCCCATATTAAAAAAAAAAAAAGATCTTTGAAGCTATTTGTATTTCTAGTTACCTTTCCTTCCCCTCAAACCAGTGAACTAAGAAGAGTAGTATACAATCTTCGGTCTGCAGTTGTTTTTTTGTTTATTGTTTTGTTTTGTTTTGTTTTTTTACAGAAGAAAGTGGCATTTGAATTGGACCTTAATAAGAAGGAAACCTCAGATGATAAAATCATCAGGCATAGCATTTCAGGCAGAAGTAACAGCAACTACAAAGGCTGTACAGTGGAAACACACTAAAGAACATGAAGAAGACCAATATGGTTAGAGATGTGTGAACTAAGGGATAAATGGAAGAAGCTAAGATTGAAGAGGTAGGTTGAGACAAGGTCATATGATATAATGGAAAGTCATTAGAGGGGTTTCAATAGAAAGGACATGATCTATTTTGCATTTTGAGAGATGACCCTGAGTACTAATGGAGAATGAATTGGAGGAGGGTAAGGACTGGGATCAAGGAGACCAGATGGGAGATGCTACAGCAACCCAGGCGAGAGACGATAACACTGTGGACTAGGGTGGTAGTGGTGGCAGTGGAGAGAAGGGGATGGAATTGGATTGTATTTTAGAAGTCAGGTTGATGGCATTGTTGGTGTATTGGATATGAGGCAAAAAGAGAAGTATAAGGAAAAAAGGGAAATTAAGAGAAATCTTGTAGTGTGGCTTGAATCAGGTGGATGAGGGAGCAATTTACTGAGATGGGGAAAACTGGGAGAATTCTGTTTTTGAGGCCTGGGTTAAATACATGTATAACATTTAGTACATTGCCTGGTACAGAACGGGTGCTCAATTATTTATGTGCATCCTTGGCTTTCTTCTCTGAGTCTTTTGTTCATTACTTGAGAAATATCAATCTCTACCATACTTTCAAATACCACCTGCATACTGTATTATAAATGTCTATTTAGATATTTGTTACCTTTCTGGACTGTGAGTTACAAGACAGCAGAGACCTTCAAAGTTATTCTCTTTTGTATTTCTGGTACATTTCACAGTGTCTGGAATATAGCTGGAAAGGAAGGAAAGAGGGAGGAAGAAACAAAGGAAGATTGGGAGGGAGGAAATGAAAAAGAGAGGAAGGGGAAATAAAATCTTGCCTGGTCATTAAATGTTTCTGTTAACAATAGTTGTGGGGACACAAAAAACACTCCAATTAAAACCTGTAGAATAAAAGCAGACTACATTGAGAGAAAGAGCATTCATCCAAAAGATTTATAAAGTTCCCATAAACATTTTTATTCCTTTTTAAAATAACCATTTAAGATTATAGAAACATTACATGAACATTGTAGAAAATGACATACAAATAAAAACGTTAAAATGAAAAAGAAATAACTTAGAATCCCAACTTCCAAATATAACCAATATTAACATTTTGATACAGGTTTATATAATCTTTAGCCTAGGCATATATAATTTTGATTACAAAATTGGGCTAGGATTACATAGATTATAACCTGCCTTTTAAAATAAAACATATTATGAGTTTTTCTATTTTTAAACATATTTCTAATTTGTTGTTATGCTAAGCAAGAAAAATATGTGTAAATATGCATCTGTATAAAGCTATGTAGAGTTCTGATTTTTTTGAAGATTTATCTCAAAGAAATATCCAACACCTGAAATCTATGTAACTTCACTAACAATTGTCACCCCAATAAACTTTAAAAAAATAAAAATAAAAATAAAAGAAATATCCAATATTGGAATTACTAGGTAAAATTACATGCCCATTTTTTCAATTGAGACAGATATTGCCAAAATGAATTATTGTAAGTTGTACTAACTTATACTCTATCAGTAGCATAGGAACATATCTATTCCCTTACACCTCACTAACCTTAGATATTGAAATTGAAAACTATATCTCTATTATATAATGCAAAGAGATTAGATTAAAATAGCCTCATGGTATTGTAATAAGCATAATAAGCATTTTCATAATCCTAGTGAGGGTTGAATATATTTATATACTTAGAGATCATTTTTGCTTTTTCTTTAATGAGTTGCCTGTTCATGCCCTTTTCTAATTTAAAAAAATGGATAATTATAATTTTAGTGATATATGAAAGCTTTTCATCTACTAAGTGTATTTACCTCTTTGTCTATTACACACAAGTCATCCTAATCTGTTATTTGGGTTTTAACTCTTATTGTGTTAATTTTTGATATACACTTTTTTTGTAATCTAATGTAGTCATATGCATATGCATATCATTTTATGCATTCTTTAATGTTTTAATAGGGTACATTCTCATTATGAGATAAGATTCAAATATCAAGGTATATTTCCATTAAGTTATTTTTATGGGTTAATGATTTTTATATATACATTGTTATTCCTTGTGTATGCTAGTTCGTCTCTCTGCCTTCAGGAAAGTTCTATGTTCAAACTGTGAAGCAAAATAAAGCACTTCAGGAAGGTTTTCACCTTTTCTTTCCAACATTTGATGCTTATTTTTCCTGATAAACCTATTCTCTCTCTGTAATATAACATAGTACTATAATATCTGGGAATGCATCACATACACACACAGACCAATCAATTTCTGTCCAATGCAACCATACTAAATGTGAACAAGTATTTAAAGAACTGATAAAGACTAATTTAATACTGTCCATTTTTGTGGCACTTTAAGACTCACATAGCAGTTTTATCACTATTATCTCAGTTATGAAATAGACAGGGCAAGCTTTATCATCCTTGTTTTAGAAATGAGAAATCTGAGGTTCAGAAAGGCTAAGTGACTTCCCCAATATTCCACAGCTAATTGATGGTCAAACTAAAACTGGAGCCAAGGGCCATTTAGTTTCTAATCCTAGGTTTGTTTGTTTTTATTTACAAAGCCACATAATTTATTAACCATTACTCTTTGTTTAATTCAAAACATTTGCAATTTGATTTTTTTGATGATTTTAGGGCTTAGGTTTTTTTGTCATTTATGCCAGAAATTTACAGTTCACCCTTTCACCTCCTTGAAGTGATTAAGAACTTTCCTTCTACTTCAATTCTAAATTTATTTCTTAGAGTAAGATGATTTCATGGTTTAAGGGGAACTTAAATAGCAGGTACACTATTTTATTTTAGGGGAAAGGAGACCCAAGCTCATGGAGCTTAGTGCTTGCCCCCAAAACATACAGCTTGATAATGCGATTTGAGTAAGACTTCCTTAATTTTCATTCATGTATTCTCTCTACCCTACCTTTATAAAAAAGCTGATAGACAAATTTTTAGATTAGTTTTAGGTTTACAGAAAAATTGGGAAGCACAGAGAGTTCCCACATGCCCCTCCCCCAGTTTTCCCTATTATTTATATCTTATATTAGTGTGGTAAATCATTACCAATTTGATATCATTATTGATCCAACCGAATAATGATGCATTATCATTAACTAAAATCCATAGTTTACATGAGGGTTCACTCTTTGTGTTGCACATTCTATGTGATTTGACAAATATACAATGACATGTGTCTCCCATATCTATGTCATACACAATAGTTTCACTGACCTAAATATCCCCTGTGCTCCTCCTATTCATCCCTCCCTCCCCTGAAACTTTGGCCACCATTGATCTTTTTACTGTCTCCATAATTTTGTTTTTTTCCAGAATGTCATATAGTTGGAATCATACAGTATGTAGCCTTTTCATAATAGCTCCTTTCACTTAGCAATATGCTTTGACTGTTTCTCCTGGTCTTTTTGTGGCTTGATAGCTCATTCCTTCTTTTTTTTATCGAAACAATATTTAATTATATGGATGTACTGATAAACACCTTGTTTATCCATTCAAAGATTTAAGGACATCTTGGTTGCTTCCAAGTTTTGGCAATTATGAATTAAGCTTTTATAAACATCTGTGTGCAGGGTTTTTTTCTCGACAGAACTTTTCAACTCATTTGGGGAAATACCAACTCATTTGAGATTGTGGGTCATATGGTTAAGAGTATGTTTAGTTTTGTAAGAAACTGCTAAACTATCTTCTGAGATAGTTGTATCATTTTGCCTTCCCACCAGCAATAAATGTGTGTGTTCCTGTTTTATATTCTCACCGATATTTGTCTGTTGTTTGGATTTTAGCCACTCTAGTAGATAGTGATAGCATGCCGTTGTTTTAATGTTCAGTTCTCTAATTGCATGTGATACGGAACATCTTTTCATGTGCTCATTTGCCACCTGTATATCTTTTCTGGTGAGATTTCCAGATCTTTTGCCCATTTATTTATTGGGTTCTTTGTTTTCTTATTGTTGAATTTTAAGAGTTCTTTGTATATTTTGATATGAGTTCAATGTAGTTTTGATATACATTCCCCTAATGACTAAATTAGGTTTTGAATTTTAGCCACGTACACTTCCTTTTTATGTCCACACTTTCTATATATTTTCACAAAAGAGAAGTGGGAGTCAGTTGCCAAAGCCAGCATTGTTAACACGTTGCGTACAGATCACGAGAATCTTCATCAGGGATTTAAACCCCGCCGTATGCAACGTGTTAAATATCACCATCCTTAACAATCAACACCAAGAACTCAATCACTTTATGAGTCATAACTCAGAATCTGTAGTAATGGTTCTTATTGTTCCTCCAGTATTTAATCTAGTCTTTTTTTAAAAAAAGCATTTTTTTTATTAGTTTCAGGTGCACAAAACAATGTAATAGTTAGACATTTATCATTTATATCCCTCACACAGTGACAACCCCCCTCCCCCCATCCACTACCCCTCTGACATCGCACAGAACCATTACATTTCCACTGTCTCTATTCCTAATGCTGTACTCCGCTTCTTGTAACTGTGTGTGTGTATATATAAATATATATATACATATATATATATGTATATATATATACACACATATATATATACATATATATGTGTATATATATATGTATATGTATGTATATATATATATATATATATATATATATATATATATATATATATAATTGTAGTTGGCATTCATTATTCTTTAGCTTCAGCTTCAGGTATATAGGGCAGTGAGCAGGCATGTACATCAGCCTTGACTATTCAAGTTTTACATGTGTGAGGTGTCTTTATTAATAAATGTCAATTGAAAATGCTTGGAGTAAAGGTCACAATGTCAGATGTTTATGGTATTTTTACTGGTGAAAATCACTGAAATTGAATCATGTAGTACTGTATTTTTAAACACTATGTCCGAGGCCTCAAGGATGCTACCATGAAGTAATTATAATAAAAAGATTTTGACCACCAAGTAGCATTTAAAAACTAGTTACATTGTTGTGGATTTGGAATGATGGATATAAAAAATTATATTTAAACGTGTTCTGAGTGAGAGAACACAAAACCACTGACATTTGCAAACCTGCTATTTCATACTTTTTATTCTTCAGAGACTAAAGATGAATTGAAAATATATGGTTATCACCACAGCAATTTTAATGTTCATAACAACAGACTTACCAAGGACTTCAGAGTGACTACATTATATCTGATGACAAAAGCACAAGTTTTCTATGGTGATCCGTTACATTGGTATTCAAGAAAACAAATCCAAAACAACAAAAGGACACTCACTTCTTCAGGATAGCATTATGTTGGGTGGATCCTCTGATGGATCCTCTTTATTTCTGTGCTCAACTAGGGCACAGAACTACCCTAGATTATACCAATAGAACTGACCTGCATGACCGATGAACAAAGCTTCAAAAGTATAAGCAGCCCTAGAAGAAGATAACAGAAAACATGTTTTAGAACACATATTTTTTGGATGGCTGTCTCTCAAAGTTTTTTTTCATTCGACTCTTTAAATCAGATATTACTGAACAAAAATCAGTTCACATTTATATATTCAATGTTGGCCAGAGAAAGACATATAATAAACATTGAGTTTCAAGGGTGCACACATACATAGATATGATGATTTATTTAGGATTTGAGTCATGGGATTATTATTCCCTTGGTTTAAAGTTGACTTTCCTTTACTGAGGAAATTGTAGAAATATCCCACATAATTTCTGAAAGATACTACATTAAAAACGTAATTCAGGGGGCCGACCCGGTGGCTAAGATGGTTAGAGCTCCATGTTCCTAGCTCTGAAGGCTGCTGGTTCGATTCCCACATGGGCCAGTGGGCTCTCAACCACAAGGTTGCCAGTTCAACTCCTCGAGTCCCACAAGGGATGGTGGGCTCCGCCCCCTGGAACTAAGATTGAACACGGCACCTTGAGCTGAGCTGCTGCTGAGCTCCCGGATTTCTCAGTTGGTTGGAGCGCATTCTCTCAACCACAAGGTTGCCGGTTCTACTCCCACAAGGGATGGTGGGCTGCAACCCCTGCAACTGGCAATGGCAATTGGACCTGGACCTGGAGCTGAGCTGCACCCTCTACAACTAAGACTGAAAGGACAACAACTTGAAGCTGAATGGCACTCTCTACAACTAAGATTGATAGGACAACAACTTGACTTGGGAAAAAGTATTGGAAGTACACATTGTTTCCCAGTAAAGTCCTGTTCCCCTTCCCCAATAAAATCAAATATCTTTATGCTTTTTAAACCTGAAAACTGTAAAGCCATTAAAATATCTTAGGATAGTACTTTATGATAAGAAAGGAAAAACAAAGAATGTTGGCATTTGTAGCAAAATTTGAAGAAGTATGTATAAATAAGATAAATAACACACATTTTAGAAAATTATGAATTTAAAATACCTCAGTAAATTAAACTATTTTTCTTCTTCTAGCTTCTCTTTCCTGACTTAGATGATCTTATTCTATATATATATATATCTCAATATTTTATAATGTGATTTCAGTACTGGATATCATATTGCAGTTTTTATTGGGTTATAACATCTTTTATTCTTGCCTGTTATATTCAGTGTTCTGAGGAAGCACATTTCAAACTATTTTCTTCAGTAATGTATGCCCTGCTAGATTTGGAAAAGTTTAGAGGGTACCTTTCTATCTTTATTTTACCATCTGATATACTGCTATGAAAAATTTGGCATCCCAATGACTGGCTCATGATAAGTGATCATAGATTTTTTTGATCATAGATCTTTTGGAATGCATAAATAAATGAATAACTGAATGGATGCATGAATAAATCACTACAGGTAAGGTCATAAAAGAAACTGAAGGGCTATTTTCGGAAATGATTCTTTGGGAAACCATTTAAGCATATGAGATAGTCTTGAAATGAGGCGAAGGCAATATTTATATTTCAATATGAGTATGAAGTATACCAGTATAAAGTTAATGTTTTCATGAGTCACACAGATATAAGAAAAATTTTCTTGATCATATTTGAGTGAAACAGCCACTTGAAGCAGTGCTGTTTATTTCTTTCACATCTTCTGAATGTACTTTTTCTTCCTTTAAGTGACCTTGACCACTAGTTAAAGTGCGCAAGCTTTGGAGACCAAGAGGACTGACTTAAAATCCCAGCTTTTTCTAGTTGTGTGATCTTGCTATAGAACTTTTAGGAAGTTCTGTTTCACCATTTCTTAATTAAGGATAAGATTAGCAACCACATAGGATTGTTGTAAGGAACAAAATGCAATAATATATGCACACATGATAAGCACTTAATGCATATTAGCTGCTCTTATTTTTGGGGTGCTTATTTATTTTCCTATAATTTCCCCCCTTTTCCCTCTTACAACACCACTCTATCCTATATCCTAGTCTGTCTCCATGTATTTGATGTTTTCCTATGAATCACTAGTTAGCCCTTGACCCCTTTCTCATCTGATGATCAAGTCCTAAATCTGTCATATATTTTCCCCATGTAATTCCATGGAAACTTTGAAGAAATGATCTGTTTGTGTATATCTGATTTTTTAGCTTCTTGTATTAGGTTATTTCCTGGGCTGGAGTGGAAGCACTGTTGGTGCATATATGAACGTTTCCTAGGTAATTATGATTTTGAAATGACCTATTGCAACTGTTCTCAACTAGTTGTGCTGAGAAGGCTGTACCAAGATCAATTGAAGCTTCTTATAAATAAATTATTGGGCTGTACCCTCAGATATTTTAAGTCAGTAGATCTATAGCATGGTTAGGAAATCCTGATTTAAAAGAAACAGAAAGAAAAATACCACTCCAGGTGATTTTGATGCATAGCAAGGTTTGGAAACAAAGTGTCTATTCTGCTCATGCAGCCCAGGTATATGCATCCAATAAACATCCTATATTGTAGGTGCTCCCTGCTCCTCATAATACTTCTGAACGACTGGATTAATGTTATTGGTGTTATTACAGTTTTTGCATTATAAAGGTAGCATGGTGGAGTGAAAAACACACGTGGGCTTTGGCATCAGACAGACCAGGACTCAAATCCTAGCATGAAGTGAACATATGACGTTGGACAATTACGTTCGCAAACTCATCCTAGAAAAAGTGCTACATACCTCACTGCTGAATATCACTACAGTCACCTTTGAAGTCCTCCCCTTGGGAAGCTATGCACTGACTCCAGGGCCCAGTCCACCCTTCAAAGCAATTTTGGAACTCTCTTTCTTGAATGGCCATCAGAGCTGTTGTCGTATTACACTTGATGTCCTGAATGTCATCAAAATGTCTTCCTTTCAATATTTCCTTTCTCTTCGTGTAAAGACAGAAGTCATTGGGGGCCAGATCAGGTGAGTAGGGAGGGTGTTCCAATACAGTTATTTGTTTACTGGCTAAAAACTCCCTCACAGACAGTGCCATGTGAGTAGGTGCATTGTCGTGATGCAAGCATCATGAATTGTTGGTGAAAAGTTCAGGTCGTTTTCATCCTTTTCATGCAGCATTTTCAGCACTTCCAAATAGTAAACTTGTTAACTGTCCAGTTGGTACAAATTAATAATGAATCTCTTGGATATCAACAAAGTTGAGCAACATCATTGCAACAATTCGCGAACCTAATTGTCAGAACTCGTACTATTGTGTACCTTGCATGATTGTTCCATGAGTTAAATTAGATCATTTGTGTAATGCATTTGATACATAAAATATTCTGGAACTGGTTGCTATTATGTATTATTCTTTGTTTGTAACCCACCTTTTAACTTGTCAGATAAGGGATGCTGTGATACTTTGACTTGTTAGATTCAATTTTTCACCTGTCCCTGCATCTACATATTGGCCATGACTTTATTTTGCTTTCAATGTGTTTCCCTGCCCCTTGACTTTGGGCTTGGCCTTGTGATTTGCTTTGATGTTAGAATGAATGATGTAAGCAAGAGTTTGTATTGTGTTTATATGAACCAGTATACATTCATATGCCTTCTCAACACCATGAAGATGACATGACCCAACTGACCTGATCCAAGGAAGACTGGGGACACATAGGTCAGAGTTACACAATGCATCTGGTAAAGTGCAGCTTAAACAAGGGCCACCTCGCTGAGCTCAGGCAATACCAGGCTAAACCAACTAACTCCCAGCTGACCCACAGACATGGAGATCCTGGGTGACATCAGCAATGCTGTCTCAGCCTGAAAGAAAAGCCACCTAAGATGACTTTCAAATTTATGAGAGTAAAATATTTTTTTAAAAAAATAATGAGTTTGGGGATTGTTTCTTAAGCAGACTAATTAGGGTAAATAGCCTCTCTATGAGAGGCTGCTCGTGAAAACAGTATATAAGGAGGAGTGCATAGGGTCAAGAGGATATTATCCAGGATAGGTTGCAAGAAATTAGCAGCAAAAGGAAAATAAAAACATAACTATTAATTGTCTATTAATAATTCAGTTGTTGCTAACTCTTTGTAATTACAAGCAGTGCTATGATGAATATCCTCACTGATGCCTCTCTCTACAAACCTCTATGTAAGAGTTTCTCATGGATATATGCCCAGGAATGCTTAACTTCCCTAAATGCATACAAATTGCTCTTTAGAATGACAGCATGAGTTTATACCCACACCATCAGTGCATAAAGATGCCTATTCCCCACATTTGCACCAATACTTGATAGTGCCTAAATGTTCTACTATTCTATGATGAGTATAGAGTGTTCTCTTGTTATTTTAAGTTGCATTTCTTTGTTTGTGAAATTTAGTGAATCCTCTTCTTTATCAGCTATTTAGGTTTCTCCTTTAGGGTATTGCCTATTCAGAGTGCTTGCCCATTTTAATTGGGGTTCTGCTTTTGTTCTTGCTGACTTTTTCCTTGTAGGTTTTAAAGATTATGTTTTTGTTTGTTAAAGAGTTTTTTAAATTAAAGTTTATTGGGGTGACAAAAGTTAGTAAAGTTACATAGATTTCAGATGTACAGCTCTGTATTACATCATCTATAAATCCCATTGTGTGTTCACCACCCAGAGTCAGTTCTCCATCCATTCCCATATATTTGATACCACTTACCCTCATCTCCCACCCCCCACACTCCCTAGCCTCTGGTAACCACTAAACTATTGTCTGTGTCTATGAGTTTCTGTTTCTCATTTGTTTGTCGTGTTCTTTTGTTGTTTTTGGTTTATATACCACATATCAGTGAAATCACATGGTTCTCTGCTTTTTCTGTCTGACTTATTTCGCTCAGCATTATACTCTCAAGATCCATCCATGTTGTCACAAATGTTCCTATATCATCTTTTCTTACTGCCAAATAGTATTCCATTGTGTACATATACCACAACTTCTTTATCCATTCATCTATCGAAGGACATTTTGGTTGTTTCCATGTCTTGCCCACCGTAAATAAAGCTGCGATGAACATGGGAGCACACGTGTCTTTATCTCTAAATGTTTTCAGATTTTTTGGGTAGATACCCAGGAGAGGGATTGCTGGGTCATATGGCAATTCTATTCGTAATTCTTTGAGGAACCTCCACACTGCCTTCCATAACGGCTGCACCAGTCTGCATTCCCACCAACAGTGTATGAGGGTTCCTTTTTCTCCACAGCCTCTCCAACACTTGTTACTATTTGTCTTGTTGATGATAGCCATTCTGACTGGGGTGAGGTGATATCTCATTGTGGTTTTTATTTGCATTTCTCTGATGATTAGTGATGTTGAGCATTTTTTCATATGTCTATTTGCCATTTGTATGTCCTCTTTGGAGAAAAGATGCTTGAATTCCTCTGCCCATTTTTCAATAGGGTTGTTTGTTTTTTTTGTTGTTGAGTTGCATGAGTCCTTGTATATTTTAGATATTAGCCCCTTATCGGAGGCACTGTTTGCAAAAATCTTCTCCCATTCAGTTGGTTGCCTCTTTATTTTGTCAATGGTTTCTTTTGTTGTGCAGAAGCTTTTAAGTTTCTTATAGTCCCATTCATTTATTTTATCTTTTACTTCACTTGCCTTTGGAGTCAAATTCATGAAATGCTCTTTGAACCCAAGGTCCATAAATTTTGTACCTATGTTTTCTTCTGTGTAGTTTATTGTTTCAGGTCTTATACTTAAGCCTTTGATTCATTTTGAATTAATTTTGGTACATGGTGACAGAGAGCAGTCCAGTTTCATTCTTTTGCACGTGGCTATCCAATTCTTCCAGCACCGTTTATTGTAGAGGCTGTGTTTTCTCCATTGTATGTTTTTTGCTTCTTTGTCAAAAATTTTCTGTCCATGTTTATGTGGTTTTATTTCTGGGTTCTCAACTCTATTCCATTGGTCTACATGTCTGTTTTTCTGCCAACACCATGCTGTTTTGATTATTGTAGCCCTGTAGTACAAGCCAAAGTCAGGGAGTGTGATACCTCCAGCATTGTTCTTTTTTTCTTAAGATTGCTTTGGCTATTCAGGCTCTTTTGTTGTTCCAAACAAATCTGATGATTTTTTGTTCTATTTCATTAAAAAATGCCATTGGGATTTTGATGGGGATTGCATTAAAATCTGTATATTGCTTTGGGTAATATGGCCGTTTTAACTATGGTGATTCTTCCAATCCATGAGCATGGAATATTTTTCCATTTCTTTGCGTCTTCTTCAATTTCTTTTAGAAAGGTCATACAGTTTTCAGCATATAGGCAATTCACATCCTTGGTTAAGTTTATTCCTAGGTATTTTATTCTTTTTGCTGCAATTGCAAAAGGAATTGGTTTTTTGTATGTCATTTTCTGAGATTTCACTGTTAGTATATTGGAATGCATTGGACTTTTGTACATTGATTTAGTAGCCGGCAACTTTACTGTATTCGTTGATTATTTCTAATAGCTTTTTGCTGGAGTCTTTAGGGTTTTCTATATATAGTATCATGTCATCTGCAAAGAGTGATAATTTAACTTTTTCATTCCCAATTTGGAAGCCTTTTATTTCTTTCTCTTGCCTGATTGCTCTGGCAAGGACTTCCAACACTATGTTGAAAAGCAGAGGTGATAGGGGACAGCCCTCTCGTGTTCCTGAACGTAGAGCAAAGGGCTTAAGTTTTTCTCCATTAATTATGAGATTAGCAGAGGGCTTGTCATATATGGCCTTTATTATGTTAAGGTATTTTCCTTCTGTACCTATTTTATTAAGTGTTTTAATCATAAATGGATGTTGTATCTTGTCAAATGCTTTTTCTGCATCAATTGATATAGTCACATGATTTTTGTCCTTTATTTTGTTTATGTAATATCACATTGATGGATTTGCAGATGTTGAACCATCCTTGTGCCCCAGGGATGAACCCCACTTGGTCGTGATGAATAATCTCTTTAATGCATTGTTGCATTCGATTTGCTAGGATTTTGTTGAGGATTTTTGCATCTGTATTCATCAGAGATATTGGTCTGTAGAGTTCTTGTATTTCTTTTAAGTCTCAAGTCTCTTTCTTCTTCCATCCGTGTCATTTTCAGGTTTCTATCTTTGATGTCACTGATTCTTTCCTCCATCTGGTCCACTCTACTACCTAAGCTGGCTATTTCATTCTTAATTTCTTCTACGGAGTTCTTAATCTCCAGAAATTCTATTTGGTTCTCTTTTAAATTTCAATATCTTTGGTAAAATGTTTATGTTGTTCTTTTATTGTGTTTCTGAGTTCATTGAACTGCCTTTCTGTGTTTTCTTGCATCTCGTTGAGTTTTTTCAGAACTGCAATCTTGAATTTTCTGTCATTTAACTCACATATTTCCATATCTTTAATTTCCCTTTCTGGAGACTTTTTCTTTCTGAGCTGTCTTGTTTCCTTGGTTATTCATGACAATTACTGATTTATTATTTCTCTTCCTAGTCATCTACAGAAGTGGCTTCTGCAACAGGTTGATAGGAAGAGGTCTTTCTTTTGTTTTCCAGTACGTGTTGGTAGAATGTTTTATTTTCTTTCTCACTGCAGCCCTTTTTTCTATCTCACACTGTAGTGTTATGTTTTCTCTGCACTATTCCAACTTCTCACACAATGGGGGGATTCCCTGGAAGGCGGGCTTTTCCTCTGTTAACAGTTCGCGCCACATCCCTTTAGGTGAATTCAGTTGTTAGCCTCTTCATCTTTCCTTTCTGCTGTGCAGGATGTCCTTTGTGGAGTTATAGTTGTTCAATTTGTTGTAAATTCTAGGGGAGATTTCCATAGGCTCACCTCATGCCGCCATTTTGATGATGTCTCTAACAATTTTAACACTGTCTTTTCCCAGTCTTTTTGTCTCCTCTATTAACCTTAATTTATGATTTTTGGCATTGAACAAAAATATTTTATTTTGAAAAGGTTAAATCAATCAAATCTCCCCTTGAAGGTCTGCCCTTTGTACATTTCATTTAAGAAATGATTTTCCATGCCAATCTTAAAAATAAATCACATATTCTATTTTAATAATTTCATAGAGTTGACTTTCACAGGGTAGTCCTTTCTCCATGTGGAGTTTATTTTGTATATGATAAAAGGCATGTATCTTGATTTGTTTTTCTCTGTTGTAAGGCAATTATACTGACGGCGTATATTACTTAATTTCCCCACTGATGTAAACCAATATGCTAATTTCTCATTTATCATAAGGGTGTGTTTCTGTATTCCCAAATCAGTTTCATTGGTCTCTTTCAGTTTCTGTGTCAGTACCACAGTCTTTCATTAAAAAAAAAAAATTTTGAGGATCTAATACCTTGTTTTATTCAGGAAACATAAAATGACTCAACATCCCTTTCCTAGATGATTTTACATTTTTTTGACATTCAGTATTATTTTATGTTAATTTTAGGTGTACAGCATAGTGGTTAGACATTTGTATAACTTAGGAAGCAATCCCCCTGACTAGTCTAGTACCCACCTGTCATAGTTATTATCATATTATTGACAATATTCCCTCTGCTTTACTTTTCATCCCCATAACTATTTTTCACTACCGATTTGTGCTTCTTAATCCCTTCACCTTTTTTGTTTGTTTGTTTATTTATTTAATTTTTTAAAATTAATTTCAGGTGTACAAAACAATGTAATAGTTAGATATTTATATGCCTCAAAAAGTGATTTCTCCCAGTCTACTACCCCTCTGACATCACATACAGCCGTAACATTTCCATTGTCTCTATTCCATATGGTGTACTCCACTTCTTGTGAATATATATATATATATATATATATATATATATATATATATATATATAATTATAGTTGGCATTCATTATTATTCAGCTTCAGGTGTACAGTGCAATGATCAAGCATCTACACCCTCTCTGAAGAGGTCTTCCTAATAAGAAAGGTATCCAATACATGCCCTGCAAAATCTTTACAACATTATTGATTATATTCCCCAAATTGACTTTTGTATCCCTGTGGCAATCTTGTGGTTACCGATTGTGCTTTCTAATCCCCTCAGCTTCTGCCTCATCCCCACCCCCCTTTCCCATCTAGCAACTCTCAGTTTTCCCTCTCTATCTCCGAGACTGTTTCTGATTAGTCTGTTCATTTATTCTATTCTTTAGATTGCACATGTAAGTGAGATCATGTGGCATTTGTCTTTCTCCGTCTGACTTATTTCACTTAGCATAATGTTCTCTAGGTCCACCCATATTGTTGCAAATGATAATATTTCATTCTTTATGGCCGAGCAATACTCCATTGTATAAATGTACCACAGTTTCTTGATCCAGTCATCTTCAGATGGCCATTTCAGTTTCCATGTCTCAGCTATTGAGAGTAGTGCTGCAATCAACATAGAGGTGCATACATTTTTTCAAATTAGTGTTTTAGATTTCTCTGGATAGATACCTAAGAGTTGAATTGTTGGGTCATAAGGTAATTCCATTCAAGTTTTTTTTAGATACCTCCATACTGATTTCCATAGTGGCTGCACCAATCTGCAATTCCACCAGCAGTGCACGAGGGATCCCTTTTCTCCACATCCTTACCAGCATTTGTTGTTTGTTGATTTATTGATGATAGCCATTTTGACTGGGGTGAGGTGGGATCTTATTGTGTTTTTTATTTGCATTTCTCTGATGATTAGTGAGGTTGAGCATTTTTTCATATGTCTGTTTGCCATCTGTATGTCCTCTTTAGAAAAATGTCTCTTCAAGACATCTGCTCATTTTACAATTGGATTGTTTATTTTTTTGGTGTTGAGATGAATGAGTTTTTTATAAAATTTGGATATTACCCCTTATCAGATATATCATTGACAAATATCTTCTCCCATTCAGTAGGATGCCTTTTTGTTTTATTGATGGTTTCCTTTGCCGTGAAAAACTTTTTAGCTTGATGTAATCTCATATGTTTATTTTTTCTTTTCATCCCTTGCCAGAGGGGATATATCAGTAAAAATATTACTCAGGGTAATGTCTGCAAACTTTCTTCCTATATTTCCTTCTAGGAGTTTTATGTTTTCAGCTTTTGAATTTAAGTCTTTAATCCATTTTGAATTTATTCTTGTATGTGGTATAAGGAGGTGGTCCAGCTTTATTTTTTTGCATGTATCTGTCCAGGTTTTCCAGCACCATTTATTGAATAGGCTATCTTTACCCCAACTTAAATTCTTGCTTCCATTGTTGTAGATTAAATGATCATATAGGCATGGATTTATTTTTGAGCTCTCAATTCTGTTCCATTTATCTATGAGTCTGTTTTTATTCCAATACCATGCTGTTTTGATTACTATAGCCTTGTAGTATTATTTGATGTCAAGTATTGTGATACCTCCCACTTTGTTCTTGTTTCTCAAGATTGCCGAATCTATCCAGTGTCTTTTATGGTTCCATATAAATTTTAGGATTATATGTTCTATTTTTGTGAAAAATCCATATGCAACACATCTATTTGTATCTACCTTCTCTCTTTAGTGTCATAATTTTCTGAGTACAGGTCTTTTACTTCTTTGGTTAAATTTATTTCTAGTTATTTTATAGTCTTTGAAGCAATTATAAATGGGACTGTTTCCTTAATTTCTCCTTCTGATAGTTTATTATTGGTACATACAGATGCAACTGATGTCTGAATATTAATTTTGTTTCCTGTTACTTTCTTAAATTCCTTTATCCGTTCTAATAGTTTTTTGGTGGCATCTTTGGGGTTCTCTCTATATAGTATCATGTCATCTGCATATAATGACAATTTTACTTTCTCCTTACCAATTTGGATGCCTTTTATTTCTTTTTCTTGTCTGATTGCTGTGGCTAGAATTTCCAGAATTATGTAGAAGTGGAGACAGTGGGCAACTTTGCCTTGCTCCTTATCTTAAGGGGAATGGTTTTAGCTTTTCCTCATTGAGTATGATGTTAGCTGTGGGTTTATCATATATGGCCTTTATTATGTTGAGATATGGTCCCTCTATTCCCACTTTCCTGTGGGTTTTTATCATAAATGGCTGCTGGATTTTGTCAAATTCTTTTTTCTGTATCTATTAATATGATCATACGATTTTTATGTTTCATTTTGTTAATGTGGTATATCACATTAATTGATTTGTGGATGTTCAACCACCTTTGCATACCAGGAATGAATCCCACTTGATCATGGTGTATGATCTTTTTAATGTATTGCTGAATTCTGTTTGCTAGTATTTTGTCGAGGATTTTTGCACCTATGATCATTAGGGATATTGGCCTGTAGTTCTTTTCTTGTGGTGTCTTTGTCTGATTTTGGGATCAGGGTGATTGTGACCCATAAAAAGAGTATGAGAGAGTTCTGTCCTTCTGAATTTTTTGGAATAATTTGAGGAGAATAGGTGATGATTCTTTTTTGAGTGTTTTGTAAAATTCACCTGTAAAGCCTTCTGGTCCAGGGCTTTTGTTTGTTAGGAGCTTGTTGATTACTGATTCAATTTCCCTGGTAGTAATCAGTCTATTCCAGTTTTCCATGTCTTCTTGAGTTAGCCTTGGAAGCTTGTATGTGTCTAGAAAATTATCCATTTCTTCCAGATTGTCTAATTTGTTGGCATGTAGTTGCTTATAGTAATTTTTAAAATTTTTTTGTATTTCTGTACTGTCTGTTGTCACTTCTCCTCTTTCGTTTCTGATTTTATTAATTTGGGTCCTCTCTCTCTCTCTCTCTCTCTCTCTCTCTCTCTTTCTCTCTCTCTTTTTGATGAGTCTGGCTGAAGCTTTGTTGATTTTGTTTATCTTCTCAAAAAACCAGCTCTTGCTTTCATTGATCTTTTGTATTGTTTTTTTTTTGGTCTCTATTTCATTTATTCCTGCTCTGATCTTTATTAACTCCTTCCTTGTGTTCCCTTTGGGCTTATTTTGCTGTTCTTTTTTCAGATCCCTTAAGTGTAAGGATAAACTGTGTCGTGCGGGGAAGCCTGTGGGGTCTCTGCTCCCGCTCCCCACACAAGAACGCAGGATATGGTGAGGCCAAAAAGGAACACCCACGGAGCCATAGGCAGGGGAGTCATACCACTACGGTCTCACTGGAGGCTGGGTTCACTGGACGTGCGACCTGCTGTCCCTTTTGTCTGCAACCCACCGGCGACTCTCTTTCACTCTCCTCCACTCTCCTCCATAGCCGCAGCAGTTACACTAGCGGCCAACGGCCCAATGGCTACAGCTGACGGCCAATCAGTCGCAGCTGATGGCCACCTACCACCCGAGCCAGCACCCCTCCACGTGAGGCCGAGAGCCTGCAAACCACCCTCTGGGGCTCTGCCCCCACACTCCACCCCTACAGGTTCTCGCCTCACAATCTACGTGACAAGCATCTTCCGCGAGGGTCCCTGTGTCATATTAGCCTACTGACACCTATGGACGAAAAGAAACGGTAGTCTTAGGAACCAATAATGGCAAATCCCTCCCATCTGGGAGGATACATGCTAGCTTTTTGTCCTGGGAAAGGAGGGTTGCTGCCACTGGCACCTTTCCCGGTTTGTGGTACCAAACCTTTATGGCAGTGCTTGGGGTCCCTTGCATAGTTTCAACATGTAACAGAACAGGGGACCCCATAATAGGCCATAGTGAGAGCACATAGTTTCCTCGCAAAATCATCCCAGTATCGGGACCTCTGTATACTACAGTCACTTGAGGTGGCCACTCAGCCACCACCCCTGGCGTCACTTGCAAATCATGAGTCAAACCGGCCCCCCATGGGGCTATAAGACCCAACCACCGACAGTGGGGGCTTTTGACCTGCCAGGGACAAGTCCATTGCTGCCGTTCCCCTGCTTTCAAGCATGTGGGTGCTGGCAGCAAAATGTTCCCATTTCTGCCGTAGCCTGGCTTTAACAGAGTCTCACTGGTGGTAACTTGTAATTGAATGGGAGCGGCCGTTCGGTGTAGCAGAGCTTCTACTGGCGCGGGCCCTCCCTTCCGTGGTCTCTCATTCAGGACTCTCAGGACGTCCCATAGACGCGAGGCCCAGTCACGCATCGTGGGAGGGTGTTTTGACACCCGGAGACCTTGCTTCAAAAGACCATTATAACGTTCAATCATGCCAGCTGCTTGCGGATTGTACGAGGTGTGAAACAACCATTGCATGTCCATCCTGGCAGCCCAGCGCTGCACTTCTTGCCCCGTAAAATGGGTACCCCTGTCACTTTCAATGACTTGGGGGCGCCCATAGAGGGCGCACAGCCGTGTAAGGGCAACCACTGTATGCCGCTGATCCGCAGCCGGACAGGGCCAAGCAAACATCAACCCCGTAGCAGTATCCACTGCTGTAAATGCATATATCGCATTGCGGGCCTTAGGCAGGGGTCCAATGTAATCCACTTGCCAGCGAGTGAGGGGCACCCTCCCTCGCGTAATCTGCTGTGTTTCCCAGGGGAGCCTCCGCCTTTGGGGGCTGTCCTGGGCACAGACGGCACAGTCATAGCAGGCATCTGCTATCTCCTGCCATTTCAAAGGCAGGCCCCAGCGTCTGCTCACCTGCCACATGGTTCGGCTTCCAGCGTGCTGTAATTTCCTATGCAGCCAATGGGCCACATCAGTGGCAGGAGCCCGCTCTAACCATCGTACCCGTGCTAGGGCGTCTGCTTCATCATTGCCTGGGGACACTAAGGGGGAGTGACCTGTGACATGCATTAAGGTCACCTCCTTTCTCTGCCCTAGGTCCCAGAGGTCCTGCCACATGGCTTGACCCCACAGTGGACGGTGTCCCACCAACCAGTTTTGGTGTTTCCATGTAGGCAGCCACAACGTTAGGCCCCGGAACACCGCCCAGCTGTCAGTGCAAATAACTAGAGGCCCAGGCTCGTGGCTAATCACCATCCACACAGCCCGTAATTCAGCCCACTGGCTACTCTGGCCCATCCCAGTATCAAACCAAATGGTGTCTGTTTTGGGCTGCACACCAATAGCCGTCCAAACAGCTGCAGCCCCTCGGCTAGAACCATCGGTAAACCAGGCATCCTCAGGTACTGGAGACTGTCCTTCTTTGTAGGGCGAGGGCTCCAAGTCCTCCCCTCTAGGCAGAGCACTTGGCTCAGCCTGGGCTACAAGCTCCACAGGCCCCAGGACCTGTTGTAGCTCCGTGCTCAAAGGGCTTGAACTAAGGGTGCTACGTTGCTCCAAGTAGGCACCCCACTTGGCGAGGGTGGTGGTCTGTGCCAACCCCGTTTTGGGTCCCTGGGTCCACGTACGGACCCACACCTGGACAGGATACGTTGTTCTAACCAACACGCGTGCCGTTCCTGTGATGGCTTCTGTGGCCACTAGGGCTGCATACACAGCAGCCAGCTGTTTCTCTATTAGAGAGTAGCGGACCTCCGCTCCTTTCCATAATTGGGACCAAAATCCCACTGGCAACCGGAGACGCTCCTGCCGTTGCCAGAGGCCCCATCCGTACCCCTCTTGGGTTACGTGAACATCAAGTTCAAATGGGCGGCCTGGGTCCACTACTTGCAGAGCCTGTGCCTGCTGCACTGCCCGTTTCGTGGCAACGAAGGCTTGCTCTATAGCCTCAGTCCAATCCCATGAGGCCCCCTTTTTTATCATATTGTACAAGGGCCTTGCCATTTGTGCTAAATGGGGTACAAATGCCCGCCAATATCCTAGCAGACCCAAATACGTCTGCAGTTGGGAGACCTTGGTTGGCCGGGGAAAGGCTTGTATTTTGTCAATGATTGCCTCAGGTATAACCTTTGTCTTACCCGACCACACAACACCCAAAAACTTGACGGAAAGCCAGGGCCTTGGACCTTTTCCTCATTCACCGCCCAGCCGCGTGACTTCAGGTGGTGGAGAAGAGAGGGAGCTGCTTGCTCTAAATCAGAAAGAGAATCTGAGGTTAACAGAATGTCATCAACATAATGGAACAAGGCCACAGAGGATGGGTGATCCCACTGTGCCAAATCCTGGGCCACAAGCCCGTGGCAGATAGTGGGGCTGTGCAAGTATCCTTGCGGAAGGACTTGAAAAGTCCACTGACGCCCATCCCACGTAAAAGCAAACTGCTCTTGACACTCGGGTGCAATGTCAATGGAGAAAAAAGCATTGGCCAAGTCCACTACATAGTGATAAGTCCCCAGGCGGACAGTCAGACTATCCATTAAATCATGAATTGAAGGCACTGCAGCGTGCAAGGGTGGCGTCACCTTATTTAACTCCCTATAGTCCACAGTCATTCGCCAGGTCCCATCTGGCTTCTTGACAGGCCATACTGGGGAGTTAAAGGGACTGTGCGTTGGCCTCACAATATGTGCCTTCTCCAATTCCAATATTGTACGACCAATCTCCTCCTGCCCTCCTGGCAGGCGGTACTGTCGCACTGTAACCACGCGCCAGGGCTGTGGCAATGCTTGAGGAGGGTGGTGAGCATGCCCGCGTGTCACCGCTTTCACCACCCGGATCCGGAGACGGAACTCTCCTACCGACGTCTGTAAGCTGAGGCCACGTAGCACGTCCACCCCTAGAATATACTCCGGAACGGGGGAGACATAAACCTTGTAGGTACGAGGAGGGAGCCTTCCTATACCCAGTGGTAAGGAAATGGCTTTCACAGTCACAGTTTTTCCCCCGTAGCCATCAATGCAGATTGCTGGTCCAGGGAACAGTTCTGGGTTCCCATAAACGAGACTGCAGTCAGCACCAGTGTCAACCAGAGCCAAAACCCTCTGTACATTCGAAGGGGACCAATGTATGGACAGTTCCACGTGGGGCCTCCGGTCCCTGCTCGTCCCCTCTGACCGGGTACCTTGGCCCCACCCCTAATCAAGCTGAAAGGAATCAGCCTCAAGCGGCTGCATGAAGTCCTGGAGGGACACGGGTTGCGCTTTGCCAGACTCCTCCCTTATGTTTCTCCGGAATTGTTGTTCCGGACGCAACTGTTTCCAAAGTTCAAGCAGGAGTGCGTTGGGTTGCTGGTCTATTTTTTCCTGATCAACCCCTGCTGCCACGAGATCACGCCACATCTGTGCGCGTGTTACTCTCTGAGGCCCGCGACCTCGCCCCTTTACCTTTGGTGTGGGCTTCCAGGTCTCAACTGTGCGGACCTCCTGTCTTAACTTCCTTCGCCTCCGGCTTTCAACATCCCCTAGGCTGGCCATGGCAGTTGTAACTTCATGGATCCGTCGCCCTACATATGGTGTAAGAATAGCAACCAAGGATCCAAAAGCACTCGCAGGTGCAGTGTCCAAAACCAGATCTCTCATGCTGGCAGTAAAAAGCTCGTCATCTGGGCCCTGCATGTTGAGGTTAAAAATAGCATGTCTCATACCCATTTCACGGATTATTTGCGTAAGTTCCGTATATGACTGCCATTGACTCACAGTGTCTGGCAGCTCGCCAGCCTGTTCCCATACGGTGCGTACCGCAGCCGTGAGCCATGCCATCAGAGAATGGTTGTCCTGGTTGTTGGCCAACCTATGGCAGTTTTGTAACCTTTGTCGCAGGGATGGATGCACTGTCACGAAGGCTAGCTTTTCCATCTCGCCTGGGGAGCAGAGAATATTGTCTGCTCCCTCATCCCATAAACGTAACAGCCAAGCCGAGACTGGCTCTCCAGGGCGCTGTCTGTACCGCCTCCCCAGCTCCTGCAACTCAGTGGGAGTGTATGGGGTGTAGGTAGTGAACTCAGTCACAGCTGGGTTGCCAGCAGCAATGCCCCCGGGGCCCAAAGGTTGCTCATGCTTTACCTTGTGCTTCATGATGGGCCGGGCTTGGGGGTTGGGAGCTACATTGTCTCCACTTGCTTCCTCTGCCTCAGAGTCTCCACCTTGGGGCCCCTGTTCTAACAGGCGGACCCGGGCTTCCAGCGCGTCCAACCGGGACACCTGGTCAGGCACCTGGGCCCTTGCATTAAGCACATTTTCCGTGTTGAGACTCAAAGCCGTGAGGAACATCCAGCCCACGCGGCCGGCTGTAGCCTTCTCCTCCTCCGGCAACTGCTCAGCCAGAGCCTGCAGGGCCCTCTCCACGCTGGCTGGAGAGCCGTCCATCTCCTCCCACCCCTCCTTGGGGGTCCAAATCTTGAGAACAGTGGCCACCGAACACCATATACTGTGTGGGGGCCACACATCCTCCTGCCCAGAGTCAGACGCCATTCCTACCTGGTCGGAATCTTGCTCACCGTGGCAGGTGTCTGAGTGGGTGGAGGCCTCGGTGTAAAATGTCCACAACTCTAGGAGCCCACGGCAGCAGCAGATCAACAAAAGGAAGACGACACTTGCTCTGGCCAACAGGGCAGAATGCCATCTGGAGGTTTGAGTCTCCCAGGTAGACCGTGCCTCCCATTCCCGGTGTAGCTCTTCACGGGCCTCCCGAAGCTGAGCTTTTACATGCAATAACTGCTTCACCATCCTTCGGTAGGCCTTGGCCAGCACCACACCCTGCTCGCTGCGCCATTTGTCGTGCGGGGGACCCTGCTCGCTGCGCCATTTGTCGTGCGGGGAAGCCTGCGGGGTCTCTGCTCCCGCTCCCCATACAAGAACACAGGATATGGTGAGGCCAAAAAGGAACACCCACGGAGCCATAGGCAGGGGAGTCATACCACTACGGTCTCACTGGAGGCTGGGTTCACTGGACGTGCGACCTGCTGTCCCTTTTGTCTGCAACCCACCGGCGACTCTCTTTCACTCTCCTCCACTCTCCTCCATAGCCGCAGCAGTTACACTAGCGGCCAACGGCCCAATGGCTACAGCTGACGGCCAATCAGTCGCAGCTGATGGCCACCTACCACCCGAGCCAGCACCCCTCCACATGAGGCCGAGAGCCTGCAAACCACCCTCTGGGGCTCTGCCCCCACAAACTGTTATGTGATTTTTCCTGTGTCTTTTGGTAGGCCTGCATTACTATGAATTTCCTTCTTAGGACTGCTTTCGCTGCATCCCATAGATTTTGGGTCATTGTGTTTTCATTTTCGTTTGTCTGGAGACATCTTTTGATTTCTTCCTTGACTTCTTTGTGACCCATTCATTATTTAGTAACATGTTATACAGTCTTCATGTATTTGTGTGTCTTCCAGTTTTTCTTTCCTGTAATTGATTTCTAATTTTATAACACTGTAGTCAGAGAATGCACTTGATATGATTTATTTTTTTTTTAAATTTGTTAAGATTTGTTTTGTGGCCTAACATGTCGTTTATGTTGGAAATTGTTCCATGTGTGCTTGAGAAGAATGTGTATTCTGCAGCTTTGGGGTCAAATACTCTGAAAATATTGTTTAAATCCAACTGGTCCAATGTGTCATTTAAGGCTGCTGTTTCCATATTGATTTTCCATGTGGAGGACCTGTCCCTTGTTGTCACTGGTGTGTTGAAGTCCCCTACTATGATAGTGTTACTGTTGATCTCTGTCTTTATGTCAGTCAATATCTATTTTATATATTTAGGTGCTCCTATGTTGGGTGCATAAATGTTTACTAGGGTTATGTCCTCTTGTCGGATCCATCCCTTTATTATTATATAGTGCCCGTCTTTGTCTTTTAATATGTTCTTCATTTTAAAGTCTATTTTGTCAGATACAAGTATTGCAACTCCAAATTTTCTCATTTCCATTTGCATGAAATACCTTACTCCAACCCTTCATTTTCAGCCTGTGTGTGTCTTTTGATCTGAGCTGAGTCTCTTGTATACAGCATATACAAGGGTCTTGCTTTCTTATCCACTCAGCCAACCTATGTCTTTTGATTGGAACATTTAATCCATTTACATCGAAAGTGATTATTGATAGATACATAGTTATTGTCATTTTGTTATTTGTATTTCTGGTCTTCATTAGTTTGATTGTTTTCATCTGTCTTCTGTTTACAGAAGCCCTTTTAACATTTCCTGCATTGCTGGTTTGGTGGTAATGAGTTCCTTTACCTTATTCTTTTCTGAAAAGCTCTTTATCTCTCCTTCAATTTCATATGGTAGCTTTGCTGGATAAAGCAATCTAGGTTGTAGGCCTTTATTTTTCATCACTTTGAATACCTCCTGCCACTCCCTCCTGGCCTTCAAAGTTTCTGTAGAAAAGTCATTTGATAGTCTGATAGGAGTGCCCTTGTATGTAACCCGCTGTCTTTCTCTTGCTGCTTTTAGGATTCTCTCTTTTTCTTTAACTTTTGCCATTTTATAATGTGTCTTTCTGTGGGCCTATTTGAGTTCATCTTGGTTGTAACTCTCTGCACTTTCTGGGCTTATATGTCAATTTCCTTCACCAGGTTAGGGAAGTTTTCAGTCATTATTACTTTAAATATGTTCTGGATCCCTTGTTCAGTCTCTTCTCCTTCTGGTATTCCTATGATACGAATGTTGTTGTGTTTGATGTTATCCCACAGGTTTCTTAAATCAATTTCATTGTTTTTTTATTCATTTTTCTTTTTGTTGTTCCACTCGGGTGATCTTTGCTAACTTTTCTTCTAAATCTCTGATTCTATCCTCTGCCTTATCTAAGCTGCTGGTAATTCCTTCAAGTGTGCTCTTTATTTCAGTTATTCTATTCTTTAGTTCTAACTGGTTGTTCTTTATGATTTCTCTATCCTTATTTATGTTGTTACTAAGCTCCTTAAACATTCTTATCATCAGTGTTCTGAACTCTGTCTCGGATAAGTTGGCTACCTCTATTTCATTTGGTTCCTATTCTGGAAATTTCTTCTTTTAATTGGGACATGTTTCTTTGTTTCCCCATTCTGGCTGACTCTCTGCGTTTTCTTTGATGTATTAGGTAGATCCCCTAGGGTTCTCAGTCTTTGCTGGGTGGTCTTATGTAGTATGTGTCCTTTATATTTGACTTGCACTTCTTCCTTATTCTCCTTTGCGTGTGCTCCAGAGGTGACCCTTGTGTTGTGTGTATTCTCCTGTTAAAGTTGAGTAATTGCTTTTGGCTTGCACTCAACACAGACAAAAATATCAAAAATACAAAAAACTAAAACAAAACAAAAAATAGCAACACAAAAAAGAAAAATCAATACAGAAAAATGGAAAGAGGGAGGAAAAGCAGGGCAAGGAAAATAAAAAGAAGAAGAGAGACAGAAAGGGGAAAATGTGTATATATATATATACACATTTATATATATATATATATATATTTATATATATATATATATATATATTTATATATATATATATATATTTATATATATATATTTATATATATATATATATATATTTATATATATATATATATATATATATATATATATATATATATATATGCTAAAACTGGTAGTAATACTAAAAAAAAAAAAAAAAAAAAAAAGCTATCTCCAGGTTGTCCTCTGCTGTACACAGAGTCCTGTGCATCTTGTGGAGGCAGAGCCGGCCACCTGGTGTCTAGAGTGACCCTGACAATGTAGTTCTAGATGAGTGGGGCTATGGGGTATGAGTGGTACTTTTTACAAACTCAGTGCAGTTTCTGCTCTTACCTGCACATATGCGTGCTGAGAGCACCACAGCCAGCCACTGGGAGGTGGGCTTATTCCCTGTGCCCAGGTCTCCTGAGTCTTGGGGAACTTCTTCCATTGGGGTGTGTGGAGAGCGCGAGATTTCTGAGCTTCTGAAGACCCAGAGCTGCCTCTGCCACCTGCTGTTGTCCCTGTGTGTGTCTCTGCAGCTGTAATTGCCTGCCATAAGCAGCCCAGAAAAGGTGGGGGCTGGGAAGGGAGGTACCTTCCGTCTCCCTGCCTGGTCTCTTCCCTAGTTCACAGCTACAAACTGGCTTTTTCCACATCCTGAGCTCTACAGCTCCTCTGCAATCTGACACTACTCCTCAGTTCAGGGACCCGCTTGAGACTCTGGAAGGGCGCATGTATGATTGCTGAGGGACAGTAGGGGCCCAGGTATGGAGTTTCCTTTTTGTCTGACCTAGGGCCCAGCTGGAGATCTCAGCTGAGTTTACTGCCTCAAAAGCTGGATACACTGACCTCTCAGCAGGGGAGATCAGCTGTGGGATGCAGGGAAAGACAGTTGGCAACTGTTTTTTTTATTGTCTTAAGTTGAAAAATTGAAATAAAGCTGTTAATGAGTAACATTCACAGTGCTTATGACATAAAGACTGCTTTATGTTTTATCATAATGCATATGAGATGTGGGAGTATATATTATATGTTCAGGTTGTCAATATACCTATAATAAGCCACCTGAAACTTAATACTCAAACTGCTTACTTTATTAGTCATAATTGAAACTGCTAAGAAAATATTTGTTCAGCTATATTTATGTACAACATCCAGATGTAGGTTATCAAAATCATAGTTATATATTCTCTTTAGTGACTTAAGGTCCTATATTCAACTAAATCATATAGCAGGTGATAATCAGAATTCAGATCAGATAGCATATGCTCAACAAGTTTCTTAAAATTCTATTTATCCATTCCAATTTTGATCCTTTTTGTTGTCACCAGCCTAATATTCCTGCACAGTTAGGATAGTGCCAACAGTATGATGAGTGCAAATCCTTGAAATCTTGTCCTCTTTATGTTAACTTTGAAAGTTCAAATACAAATAGCTCAATGGTTTGAATACTGTAGTCGTTAATCTGTAACTATCAAGGCAGACTGCACATTTTCCAACCATCTCTCCTGCCCATGAAAGCTTTGGACAAACTGCTGGATTTGGGGAAAAGACATACAATACTGCCGCTAATGAACTGGGTGCAGTGCTGCAGTCACAGCCCCTGTCTGTGTGTATCTACATACACACATAAACACATTTTTAGTCTCATAAAAGAATGTAAATACCCCCAAACATTAAAGTTTAATAAATATCCTTATTGACAAGCAGTTATTCAATCTGTTGAATAATAAAATAAATTGCATACACTTAATCAACTATTAATTAATCAACCATTACCATACTTCCTAAAACTGATTTATATGTTAATGTAGTGCTTTATCTCCATTTGTGCTCACGCCAAAAAAAAAAAAAAAAAAGGTAATATTAAATCAATATGGAGCCTTTCAAAATCAATGACATGGTAGAATTCAGGAAATACAGTATAAGTAGAGGGTCTCCTGTATTTAAGGCACCTAGAAATATAAGCAAAAAAAAAAAAAAAAGTGTAAGACATGTTTTTGTCCTCAAGAAACTTTAAATCTAGATGAACAGACAAATAATGAACATAGGAAAAAATTAAATGGCTAAATTGTGTCATAAGTTGCTGACGATTAATTACCAAGAAAATGATAGGGTCAGTATTTTATTTATTTGTTTGTTTATTTGTTTATTTAATTATTTATGATCAATATACATTCTGGTCCTAAAAACTAGTAACCAGTTTGCAATATCCTAATTTATTTCTTCAAAATATTTTGGGACTACCAATTTGTACTTCTTAATTCCTTCACCATTTTCTCTTAGCCTCCCAGTCCCCCTCCAACCTGGCAGCCATCAAAATGGTCTCTGTATCTATGAGTTTGTTTCTGTTTTGTTTGTTCATTTACTCTGTTCTTTAGATTCCACATATAAGTGAGATCATATGGTATTTGTCTTTCTCTATCTGATTTATTTCACTTAGCATAATACCCTCTAGGTCCATTCACATTGTTGTCAATAATAATGTAATAACTATGTATGGTGCCAGGTGGGTTCCAGACTTATAGGGGAAAATCACTGAATAAATTATATAAATGTCTAATCACTATGTGGTACACCTGAAACTAATATAAAATAAACTTTAAATAAAAAATAACAATTATATGGAATGTCAAGTATAATTGAAAAAAAAAAAAGAAAGAAACTAGGTGCTCAGTGGCATTTATCATCCATTGAATCACCCCACCCATGAATCTAAACTACTTCTGGACTTTCCATCAATATGAACCAATAAATCCTCTTTATTATTTAACAAATATATTTTGGGGTACATACTCTGTGCTAGGTACTATTGAGGGTAATGGGGTTATAACAGTAAACACAACAGATAAAAACCCTGCCTTCATTGAACCTATTTCTGGAGGAGAGCAAGCAGTTAATAAATGAATGGTACAATGTCAGATAGCAACAAGTTCTATGAAGGAAAATAAAGTTGGGTTAAGGGATAGAGAGGGAGAGGAGTGCCCTTCTAGATAGAATAGTCACAGAAGACCTCTCTGAGCAGCCAGTATTTGAGCAGAGACCTAAATGAGTTAAGGGAGCTAGCCAAGGGTCTCTCTGGCTAGAGTTTTCCAAACAAAGAGATAAGCAAGTACAAAGGCCCTGAGGCAGGATCTTGCTTGCAGATTCCAAACAACAAAGAAGGCTAGTATGGCTGAACCAGTGAGCAGTAGGGGAGTGGAGAGAAGTGAGTTCAGAGAGGTAGGTACCCAGGAACTTGTTGGTTAAGACAAGGATCTGGAGTGTTATTCTAAAGTTGATAATAAATATTTGGAGATTTTAAAGCAGGAGGTGGCATGATACAACTGAGGCTGTATCTTCTGTGTCTACTTTAGCTACTGTGAAGAGACCAGGTTACAGGAGACAAAAGTAGAAGCAGATATATTGCCTAAATATAGGCAAGAGCTGATAGTAATAGTGAACATGGTGAGAAGTGATCAGATTCAGGATATATTTTAAATTCAGAGCTAACAGGAATTGTTGATGCGTATGGGGTGAGAGAGAATTAAATCAAGGATATTATTTAAGGTTTCAAGCCTGAGCAACTGAGTGAATTATGGTGGTATTTACTAACATGGGGCAAGACTGGGAGAGTACCAGATTTTGGAGGGGAGCAAGCAAAGGGCAGAAAATGAAAGTTTAACTTTGGAGATGTTTTAGGAAGCTATTAGAGATCCAAGTGGCCATATTGATTAAGCAGTTGGTTATATAAGTCTGGAGTTCAGAAATTAAATATGGGCGAAAACATACATCTGTGAGTCACTCGCATATACATGGTATTTAGAGCCACAGGTTTGGATGAGGTCATCTGGAATGGAGTACAGTTAGAGAAGAGAAGAGGCCCAGGACTGAGCATTGAGGTACTTCATTATTTTTAGTTTGGGAAGAGGAGAAACCATCACAGTTGCCTGATTAGTAGCTGCTAGTGCAGCAGTTGTTAGTGAAGTACTATAAGGATAGTGTCCTGAAAGCCATGTGAAGAAAATGTTCCAAGAAAGAAGAAATGAGGAATGGGAAAAAGCTGCTAAGAGATCCATTAGAATAGGACAGAAAGCTGACCGTTGCATTTAACAGTTTTAGTGCTTTGACTTTTTATTTCATTGTTAATTTGACTTTTTATTTCATTGTTAATTTCCCTAGCCATGCTTCTTGATTCATACATACAAATATATATATATATATATATATATATATATATATATATATATATATGTGTGTGTGTGTGTGTGTGTGTGTATATATATATATATATATACACATATATACATATCTATGCATATATGTATTCTCTGACTTCACCTGGTGAGCTACTTCAAGTCTTTACTAAAATGAAGGAGAGCATAAATAAATGCACTTTGGTGATCAAAGTGCTTGCTCTTAGAACTTGCAAATTCATTCAACAGTCATTTGATGTGCCGCTTATGTGCCGCACATTGTATAGGGATTCAAAAAAATTATATGCTTCACACAGAACTGATTAAAGGCACGTAACTATATGCCAGTCATACTCTGGATCTCCACATAACCTATGGAAATAATTTCACATTATCTTGACAGACAACCTTCATATTGTCTCCTTATGTTCTAGGGAATTATTGTTCCTATACACAGAAAATAGAACTTCCACTAACCTTTTAACCTCTATTCTCCAACAGAGCTCGCCTTATTCCCCTGAGATGACTGTGGCTTAACCTAAAGGAAGAAAATCTGTTTTCCCAAATTTCAAAATAATTACCAGGGAGAATTCAAAAGTTATGATATACCTAAGATAAAAATTCAGTTTAAGCAGACTAGTCAGCAGTTTATTAAACAAACCAATCTATAACCAATCAACCATTTTGACCTTTGCACCCAGCAAAGGAGGTAAACCCCAAATGTAGACTTATGGGCTGAAAAAATTGTGAAATGGTGTTGGCTTGAATTTCATGGAACATCATAAGGCATTTCCAATTTTATTGGATTTAATCAGTATATGTATATAAAATATATAGGCACATGTATATGTATATAGTACATATATACATATGTATTATATAGTACATACATATATATACATATGTATTTAATCAGTATACACACATGTGTATGTATTTTAAAAAGCTTTATTAAGACATACCATACAATTTACATACCATGCAATTCACTTATTTAAAGTATATAATTCAATGGCTTTTCATTTATTCACAGATTTGCACCACGATGTCCACAATCAATTTTAGAATATTTCCCTCACCTCAAAAGGAAATTGAGGGCTCCTTGGCCATCAACCCTTCAACTTCTTATACACTGCAGGCTCTAGACAATTACTAATATACTTTCTGTCTCTATATATTTTGGGATATTTCATATAAATGGAAATGTACAATATGTTGCCCTTTGTGTCTGGCTTTTTTCATTCAGTATAGTGCTTACACAATTCATCCATGTTGTAAGTATATATGTGTTTAATTCATTTTTATTGACTCATATAAAATGACTCATAATATCGTATTGTGGATATATTTTGTTTATCTGCTCATCAGCTGATCAACTTTTGGGTCGTTTCCAAAATTGCCTATTATGCATGATGATGCTATGAATATTCACGTACAAGTTTTTGTGTGGACAGACATAAGTATCATTTTTCTTGGATATAAACCTAATGTATGTGTGTATTTATATGGTTTTTTTTTCCGAGATATTGAGAGAGAGACACGCAGAAAAAATACAATTTTAAAGGATTTGAGAAAAGTATGTAACCAAAACAGCATTGATTCCAGAGGCAATGGTGCACTGGGTGGTTGTAGTAATGTGCATTATGGATGGGAGAGGGGGCAAAATGAATGGTGGCAGTTAAGAAGCTAAAAAAGTAATGAGCTGGTAATTGCTATCTCTGCTATGAAAGCCTTTGTTACACAATGCCATCCTTTCAAACCCAGCTGAAAACATTGAAAAAAATTCTATTCTCAAACCTTGGGTCAAGTCATTTAAGTTATATGGGCAGAGATGCAGGCTAGGTTTTTAAATTCTCCATACTTCACTCTTCCCAGCTCCCCACCTGTTACTAAAAATTTTAAAAGAATTACTAGCCTGTTATTCCAAAACAACCAGCTCAGACTATAACTGAAAAAAAGTGTTTTTTAATCTAACAGAATATTAAAATTATCCTATATCAATAGCTTTTACTTTTATTTTTTATTTTTAATACTTTTTGTTTGATCTGTATATAGGTGGCCAATCATATCTCTCTTAAATGACACTGTTGAAATTTAAACAGTCTACGTGACTTTTCCCCTTTTTATTTTTCATTTATTTATTTATAAATTTTTGTTAAATTTATTGGGGTGACATTGGTTAGTAAAATTCTATGGGTTTCAAGTGTACAAGTCTATAATACATCACCTATATATTGCAGTGTGTGTTCACCGCCGAGAGTCAGTTCTCCTTTCCTCACCATCTATTTGACTCCTTTTACCCTCTTCTAACATATCCCCACTCTGCTTACTCTCTGGTGACCGCTAATGTGGTATGTCTATATGAGTTTTTGTTTATTTGTCTTATTTGTTTGTTGCTTTCACTTTTATATCACACATTAGTGAAGTCATATGGTTCTTGACTTTTTCTGACTGATTTCACTTAGCATGATAATCTCAAGATCCATCCATGTTGTCGCAAATGGCAGTATTTCATTTTTTCTTATGGCCAGGTAATATTCCAATGCGTATCTGTACCACATCTTCTTTATCTAATCACCTATCGAAGGACACTTTGGTTGCTTCCGTGTGTTAGCCACCGTGAATAGTGCTGCAATGAAAATAGAAGTACCTATATCTTTACAGATAAATGTTTTCTGACTTTTTGCAGATACCTAGAAGAAGAATTTTTGGGTCATATGGTAATGCTATTCTTAATTTTTTGAAGAACCTCTGTACTGTTTTCCTTAGTGGCTGTATCAATTTACATTCCCACCGGCAGTGTTTGTGGGTTCCTTTTTCTCCACAGCCTCTTCAGCACTTACTGTGTTTCCCTGAAAATACGACTGGGTCTTATATTAAATTTTGCTCCAAAAGATGCATCCGTGCTTCTGTTCAGGGATGTCACCCTGAAAAACCATGCTAGGGCTTATTTTCCGGTTAGGTCTTATTTTCGGGGAAACACTTGTCATGTTGGTAATAGTCATTCTGACAGGTGTGAGGTGATATCTCATTATGGTTTTGATTTGCATTTCCCTAATAGCTAGTGAAGTTGGGCATTTTTTTATATGTTGGCTGTTTGTATATCTTCTTGGGAGAAGTGTCTGTTAAGGTCTTCTGCCCATTTTTTAATTGGATTGTTTTTTTGTTGTTGAGTTGTACAAGTTCTTTGTGTATTTTGGATATTAGCCTTTTATGGGAGGTGTTGTTTGGAAATATCTTCTCCCATTCTGTTGGCTGCCTCTTTATTTTGTTGATGGTTTCTTTTGCTGTCCATGAACTTAGTTTGATATAGTCGCATTCATTTATTTTTGCTTTTACTCCCATTGCCTCAGAGGTCAAATTCATAAAATCCCCTCCAAAGCCAAAGTCCACAAGTTTAGTACCTATGCTTTCTTCTATGTAATTTATTGTTTCAGATCTTAGGTTTAGGTCTTTGCTCCATTTTGAGTTAATTTTGTTATTAATTATGGTGACAGCATTCTAGTTTCATTATTTTACACCTGGCTTTCCAATTCTCCCAGCACCATTTATTGAAGAGGCTTTCTTTTCTCCATTGTATGTTTTTGGCTCCTTTGTTGAAAATTATCTGCCCATATATATGTAGGTTTATTTCTGAGTTTTCAGTTCTCTTCCATTGGTCTGTGTGTCTGTTTTTCTGCCAATACCATGCTGTTTTGATTTCAATAGCTTTTGTTTTTTTTAATTTTCCTTAAATACCCAAGATGTACTGTCACATTATATTGTTGTTGTTTGGTATACTAGTTTTAACTCAAAAGAATACCAAAATTCATAAATAACACAAGAAATCATTATTAGCTAAGGTTCTTATTTACGACATGGAAATGTCTTTTCTTCGAGCATATTTGTAGAAACTATATTACAAAAGTAATGGATGTGCTTTTCTTGATTCTTACCTGTTTGACTTAATTTACATACTGACTAGGCATGTTAACGCTAAGAGAGGGGCATTTTACTTTAAAAGACAAAGACAAAATTTTCTTATAAGATGAAATTCATAAACTTGGTGTTGGAGAATGGGTTTGGCAGGGGTCAGATGTTGCATAATGTATTAATTTCAAGGGATAGCCCAATGTTTGAACAGATGATGTATATTCTGTATTCTTATTTTTATTTGTAGATGATGTACACCCCAGCTGGTATGATAAAGTACAAATATTTTATTCTTGTAGTGCCCTAAAATATACATAAAAAGAGAGGTTTTATACAGAGGGTGCCAAAAAAAATGCATACATATTTTAAGAAAGGAAAAAAAAACTTTTAAAATTGTAATACTCAATATATATCGATAACAAAAGATGAATACAAGTCACGTTTGACTTCTGCAGTTACAAGAGGTGCTCAAAGTAGATACCTTGAGCATAATTTTGATACAGTTTTTTCCTTTCTTAAAATGTGTGTACATTTTTTGGCTATATATATATATATATATATATATATATATATATATGTGTATATATATATATATATATATATATATATATATATATGTATATATATATACCATCAGCTCTATCAGACCATCAGCTCTAATGCATCTTTTGGAGCAAAAATTAATATAAGGCCCAGTGTTATATTGTGTAAGACCAGGTCTTACATTGAAATGAGACTGGGTCTTATATTAATTTTTGCTCCAAAATACGTATTAGAGCTGATGAGCTGATGGTCCGTCTAGGTCTTATTTTCGGGGAAACATATATATATATGATGGGGACTGTAATCACCCAACACATATTTCACCAACAAAGGCTATTTTTACAGAACCCAGAGGGTTAAAAATAGCCACTTAGAAAAATGAGATGGATAGTTAGTAATCCACATTTATCTCTAATCATATAGGAAGATAAACAGTTCCTTTATTCCTGCTCAAAAATCTGTCTTCTCTGTTCTCACCAACCCTGCCAATTCCATTTAAAATGTAGCAATTCCTTGAAATTAACACATTTCTGACTCATCCCCTTAAATTTGGTTGCTTTTACATAATCAACATCTGCCCCCAATGCCTTTAGTTGAATTAGAAAAAAAAAAGAAGGAGAAGGAGAAGAAGGGGTAGAAGGAGAAGAAAGAGGAAAAAAAGAAAGAGGAGGACAAAGATGCAAATCACCAGTTAGAGTAGTTTACTTTCCCAGGACCTTCCTCAGCTCTTGGCCCCTTCCAGCTCTTCCACTTTAATCATAATAGGTTTTACTTTATAATCTATTGCCAAAAAAGTCAGAGGTTTGTCCTCATTTTTATTGAACTTCTTTCATTATCATCCTCTGTCCATCTTCTCAGTAGCAGCTTAAGAATTTCTGAATTAAAGTTTTACCCAATTGCACTACCAATTATTCTGATTCAACAAACAGGCTAATTTCTGTTGAAAGAAAAAGAGTGCAGAGGACTTCAAACATAAAGTGTGTCCAAGTCACCTAGAAAGCTTGTTAAATTCAGATTCTCAGGCTTCACCCAAAGAGATTTTCTACCTGTAATGGAGACCAGGAATCTGATTTATGATGCAAATTGTTCTTGGACCACATTTTGTAATACACTGATATAAAGCATGTAGGGCTGGAAAGAGGTTGGCAGCTTTTCTCTGGGAAAATATGAGAATTGGAACAGAAGAAACTACATAGGTAGACCTATTGTGACCTTGTTCCAATAGTCTAGACAACAGATAACTAAGTTAAGATTTTCTGATGACTCTGGAGTTTCAGGGAAGAGAATATATACAAAAGCTATTATATAGGTAGAATAGGAGAGATTTGATGATTTATTGAACGTGCAGAGCAAGTAGGGTAAGGAGGCATGGATTACTCTAGGTAACATGGAAAATGAGGGTCCTATGAACAAGAAAGAGGAATAGGTAAGGAAGAGTGGCTTCTGAAAATAATAAAGAAGAAACAGAAATTAAAAAGGGAGAAAAACCTAGTGTCTTAGAGGCCAAGTGAAGGAGGAATAGTTAAATTTGTCAAATGCAATAATAAAGGCAAAGAGAATAAAGACTGAGACAGACCCAATGGGAAAATTTAGAGATACCAAAATCAAGATTACTTAGACTCAAAAATATCCATTTCCAAAGCATGTATTCTGTAGCATAAGCCTATGAGATATATACATTTCATCTTATAAAAAAGGTGGTTTATCTGGTTTTTTTTTTCCCTTCAGATTGCTTCTCCAAGTTACTGTAAAAATGTAGACTGAGTTCTGGTTTGTGAGATTTTTAAAAGTGACAGCCTTATGTCTTTTCTGCAGCTATAGAAATAAAGATCTCACTCTTTATTTCTCTTCATTGGTAAATGAAAACTGAATACACAGCTTCTCTTGTCTTTGTAGAGGACATTGCTGATCTACAAGCTCCAATAGCCCAAGTTGGAGACTCTCTAATCTTTGTATATTTAGCACCAATCTGTTGCTTCTGTGTAGCATATAAGAAGCAAACACTGATTTAATTTCCTAAAAGATGTCTGATCTCTTAGCTTTGCCCCACTTGGTTAAAACATTTTGATAACATAATTAGTTTGTAACAACAAAACACTAAGTTGTTTGATTTTCAATCTTGGCTGTCCAATATGGTAGCCATTAGACTTGTGTGGCTATTTAAATTAAAATTACATTAATTAAAATTTCAATATTTTGTTCCTTATTCATATTAGCCACATTTCAAATGCTCATAAGAGACATGTGTCTAGTGGTTACCTGGTTGAACAGCACAGATATAAAACATTTACATCAATGCAAGAATTTCTATTGGACAATCATGCTCTAAATGTTTGTTTCTGTCTTTATTATTATTTGTTTAGAAGGATGATGATAAACACTCTACTTAGTGCACAGGAGCCTAGCAAATTCAGAACGTATGGGCATCTCTGACATGGGAGTTATTTAATTATTTTTGAACGATAGCCAAGGATTACAAAGTGTTAGATTTTTTTTTTTTCCACTAAAGGCTGAATCAAAACTTAATCATCAGAATGTTCTCTTTCTGTTGTAAATACTACTAAAAAACTTTATATAGGCTTTCATAAGTTACAGGAGTTTGCATTAAGATCTGTTTATTAGCTGATCCAGCTCATTTTTATTAATTTTCCAATAATTTTTTTAGAAGTTTATGGTAGCTAAAATGGACTTAGTTATTTGTGAAATTTTGATGATGGTAATGTCCAATATATCCATTATTTATTTCCAAGCAAATTAAAAATGTCCCACAAATACTTCTAGGTGGAGAATGAGATCATTTTAAATATCCAAGTGGAATGTAAAAAGTTTTAATGACTGAGGATTGCCAGGAGCAGACAATTTGACAAGATCAACAAATCTCAAGTGACTTTGAACTCTGAGACAAATACTTCACAACAGCTCTAATTGTGTGTGTGTGTGTGAGTGTGATCACGTGCATATGTCAGACTTATACAGCTTTATTCTTTTCTCCTAAAGATATTCTAATACTGTTCTTTGTGTCAGTTTTGTGAGTATTTTATCGGATAGATTATTTTGGAGATGTTTTAGAGAGACTAATCAAGTAATCAGTTGTGTTTAGCAGGGATTTGGGCCTTGGATATAACCTTCCTAATTTCAAACATCAGAATTTGTATTTCTCATTGAAGAAATCAGTACCCATTGATATATCTGAAATAGGAGTTATTTTATATATTTATAAAACAAATCTTAAGATTGTCCATTGAGTCATTTGCCAGTGATGACTTGCTGGACAGCAAATCTGTTATTTCAAGTGATTGTGTGTATTGCAAATCTCCAAATTAGACTGGGCCAGAAACATCTCACAGGATTAATGTGCCACAGAATACCATTGGAGAAATTTTAGTGCATGGCCTGAAATGATGACAAAAGAAAGAGATAAGCATACTCATATGCGTTCATTGTGTCTAACTTTGATGTTATATTTTGAAATGGAAAATTTAAAAAAATAACAAAAATATGTGAGAAATCAGTAGCAACCTCAAAAAGATGGATGGAAGAAAAGATGGATGGATGGAAGGAAGGAAGGAAGGAAGGAAGGAAGGAAGGAAGGAAGGAAGGAAGGAAGGAAGGAAGGAAGGAAAAAAGGAAGGAAGGAAAGAAAGAAGGAAGACGCTAACTACATACTACCACACCAGATTATTTTCTGCTAATAGCAAGCTAAGGAAAAAAAGAATGATAATTTCTTTATCTTGCAGTGCTTCCACGTCAATAGCTTTATTAATGGCTCCCAATAGTCTAAATAAGAGAAGCTACTATAGAAGACATAAAAATAATCAGAGGCCCAGGAGCCCAGAGCCAAAAAGAAATCAGGGCAGGCCTAGTGAAATTGGAAGCAGGTCTAGAATAAACTGTAATATTTACGTTTTCATTTAATTTTCCAAATACATTGTGCTTATCTTCCCTCCAGGTATCTAATGTTATTTATTATTTCATCTGTGGATTATAGTTATAAATTCTCTGTGAATCATCAGAATGCTTTCTGGAAATACCACTAATAGAAAGAAACTCCCTTTGTTTAGTAAAAATAAATAAAATAAAATGAAACTATGTCATATTTTAAACCAAAATGAAGGAATTGTTTGAAAAGATATCTCAAATAGATGCAGTCAAGCTACATTTACTGTAGACAGGGATATTACTCATTAGCCAAGTACCGTGTTTCAGAAAGTATGTTCCGTAGAAGTTAATTCTTTAGACTACCAATTTTTTTTTTTTTTAAAGAAAGGGGTGGTACTGTGTGATAAAGTTTGGGAACTGTTTAAACAGTGTCAAACATGTTTCATTGCTGCATGACATCTGAGAACCTTTAAAATGCAGTGGTTAATAATCACCTAGTGATCTAGAGAATGATTTAATATGACAAAGGTGATTTGTGGGTAGCCTTGTCAGTGTGGGGACAAAACTAGTCCTTCATATTATTTGCAAAATAGACTATATTAATTTCTCATGTATTCAATAAAATACACACATTTAAAAATAATTGAATGTGAGAAACGAAGGCTCTTTTGGAAATTATGCTTTCTTTCAGTCCAACATATCTTTTCATTGACAATGTGATGACCTTGTGGGTGAATTCCAGGAGGATATGTTGCTACTTTCTCTACTTCAGTATTATCATATCCCCCTCTTTTGGATAATAGCAGTTAAATTTGTTTTCTCCAAAGAAAACTTATGTTGAATCTGAAAGTCTTTTTTTTTTTTTCTCTCGTGTGTTTACTTTCCCAAAATCTCAGTGTGATATCTATGTATTATATGATATTTGGAAAAGACAGCAAAGTACGAATCAGAAAAAAAAAGAAAACGTTTTTCTTTCCTATGACTGATAACATTATTATGAACATCTTTTGTCCTAAATGTTTTAGATAATCTCTCATTACTTGTTCAAATTTACCACAAGAAAAATTATTGGATTAGAGGATATAAGTATTTTTAAGACTATATATATATATATATATATATATATATATATATATATATATATATGTATATGTATTTATAATTTATTTTTTAAATTTATCGGGGTGACAATTGTTAGTAAAATTACATAGATTCCAGGTGTACAATTCTGTATTACATCATCTATAAATCCCATTGTGTGTTCACCACCCAGAATCGGTTCTCCTTCCATCACCATATATTTGATCCCCCTTACCCTCATCTCCCACCCCCCTCCCCCTTACCCTCTGGTAACCACTAAACTATTGTATATGTCTATGAGTTTTTGTTTCTCATTTGTTTCTCTTGTTCTTTGTTGTTTTTGGTTTATATACCACATATCAGTGAAATCACATGGTTCTCTGCTTTTTCTGTCTGACTTATTACGCTCAGCATTATACTATCAAGATCCATCCATGTTGTCACAAATGTTCCTATATCATCTTTTCTTACCACCGAATAGTATTCCATTCTGTATATATACCACAACTTCTTTATCCATTCATCTATCAAAGGACATTTTGGTTGTTTCCATGTCTTGGCCACCGTAAACAAAGCTGCAATGAACATTGGAGCACACGTGTCTTTATCTATAAATGTTTTCAGATTTTTTTGGTAGATACCCAGGAGAGGGATTGCTGGGTCATATTGCAATTCTATTCGTAATTTTTTGAGGAACCTCCACACTGCCTTCCATAGCAGCTGCACCAGTCTGCATTCCCACCAACAGTGTATGAGGGTTCCTTTTTCTCCACAGCCTCTCCAACACTTGTTACTATTTGTCTTGTTGATGATACCATTCTGACTGAGGTGAGGTGATATCTCATTGTGGTTTTGATTTGCATTTCTCTGATGATTAGTGATGTTGAGCATTTTTTCATATGTCTATTTGCCATTTGTATGTCCTCTTTGGAGAAATGTCTCTTCAAGTCCTCTGCCCATTTTTCAATTGGGTTGTTTATTTTTTTGTTGTTGAGTTGCATGAGTTCCTTGTATATTCTGGATATTAGCCCCTTATCGGAGGCACTGTTTGCAAAAATCTTCTCCCATTCAGTTGGTGGCCTCTTTATTTTGTCAATGGTTTCTTTTGCTGTGAAGAAGACACAAAGAAATGGAAAGACATTCCGTGCTCATGGATTGGAAGAATCAACATAGTTAAAATGGCCATATTACCCAAAGAAATATACAGATTCAATGCAATCCCCATCAAATTCCCAATGGCATATTTTAAAGAAATAGAACAAAAAATCATCAGATTTGTTTGGAACCACTAAAGACCCCGAATAGCCAAAGCAATCTTAAGAAAAAAGAACAATAATGGAGGTATCACACTTCCTGACTTTGGCTTGTACTACAGGGCTACAATAATCAAAACAGCATAGTATTGGCAGAAAAACAGACACATAGACCAATGGAGTAGAATTGGGAACCCAGAAATAAAACCACATAAATATGGACAGATAATTTTTGACAAAGAAGCTAAAAACATACAATGGAGGAAAGACAGCCTCTTCAATAAATGGTGTTGGGAGAATTGGATAACCACGTGCAAAAGAATAAAACTGGACTGCTATTTGTCACCATGTACCAAAGTTAATTCAAAATGGATCAAAGATTTAAGCATAAGACCTGATACAATAAACTTCATAGAAGAAAACATAGGTACTAAACTTATGGACCTTGGGTTCAAAGAGCATTTTATGAATTTGACTCCAAAGGCAATGGAAGTAAAAGCTAAAATAAATGAATGGGACTATATGAAACTTAAAAGACAATATATTTTGATGAATTGCTTTTGTGGACCCTGAGAAAGAGGATACCTACCAAGAAGGGATCCTGGTGGCTAATTAGGTTAAAAATGTATACATAAATAAATGAAAAAAAATAACATACCCTACAGCCATTTCTACAAGGGGTCTCTCATGCAAACCAGACTTCAGGGAGAAGCCTGCACTAAGCTGCCTGCCTCCCCCACTGAACTGCCTGCCTGCATTATGTTCTTGCCATCTGAGCCAGTCCTCATAAAGGAGTTCTTGGAACAGTATTTCAACTAATAGGACTGAAGCTTTCCCTGTCCAATCGGAGCAGCGCGGCTATATCCCCATCAGGGTCTTCATCAACCAATCAGAGCAGTTTCATTCTGTCCAGCCAGGACATTGCCTTTTGGACCAATCAAACTGCAAGGATTTGGAGTCCTCATTTGCATGAGGATAGAGCAATCATGGACCAGAAGCAGAGACTTCTGTTTATATGAGTTAGTTCCTCTCTGGCTTAAAGAGGGTATTTTCCTTTTCCACAGAAGACTGAAGCCTGCATTTCCCTGGCTGGAGCTGAAACATTAAAGATGTCTCCCCGGAGCCCAACAGAGAAGACTGGCACAGGACAGTGTGGACTGGACCATAGCAAGTGGAGCAGACCATAGCAGAACAGAGCTGTCTAGCCAGAGAGGGGCCTGGCCCCAGGGCTGCCTGGCCCCAGGGCCACCTCACGGCCATGCTGCTCCATAATTGATCTATAACACTATTGAGCTGTTCCACTGCCGAGTTGTTCTCACAGCCATGCTGTACCACAATTGAGCTGTTTGCACTGAATAAAGTGTCCCTCTTCACTGCACCCCAAATTGGGGATTCCTGTTAGCATTGAGTTGGTACAAAAATGATTAGTTGACATTTTCAAGAAAGGTTGTCTAATTTTCCATTCTTACCAGCGATAAATGAGAGTGACTGCCTCTTCACATCCTTATCAGCACTAGGTTGTTTTTATTTTAAAAGCATGTTAATTTGATAGATATGGTATCTATTTTTAGTTCAGTAGACATTTCTTTGATTACATGTAGAAGTGCACATTTTTTTCATATTATTTAAAAATAATGATTTCTGAATTAGAAGAACATTACTGCCTTGGACGTAGATAATTTAAGTGTCAAGCTTTGGCTTTCTGCATCACTTCTAACCATCTCAGGGGCACTAAAGCTATACCAACCAGTAAAAACCGGTCAATCAGCCACCTATTATTTAAGGATTCTTTTCAGAGTTAGCAGATGAATATAGAAACCAAATAATGTTAAAACCTAGGTATGGTTAAAACTCATGCCCAAATGGAAAATGATATCAATTTTATATTTATTTAAAAATACTTTATAAAGGATATCCAGTGAATTTTCACTTAGGAGATTAGAACGCTTGGACTCTTGGTGGGAAATAACACTAAGACCATAACCCAAGGCCTGCATTATTTACTGCTCCCCTCACTTGGAGGGCTCATTTAATTCTTACCTTTTGACATCTCACAATACTAGTGTAAGCCTATATTGGACAACCAATCATTCATAGACAATGATGCAGAATTTTGAATTCCATGGAAGCCTAAAGAAGACAACTAGATATCATTATTAGTGACTTAACATCGATGATACATTTTACTTCATCTGATGTGCCTAATTCTACTTCTAATTTCCCAAATAATTAACCTCTTTTTTCATGGGTTATCATAAAATGCTGAAGTTATTCCATCCTGTGAAAATAATTCTGCTCCTAATCATTGCTGAAGCATAATTAAAGAGAGCCAGTTATTATAAACAATTTGCACCCAGGTTTTTTTCAATGACATGAATTGTTAGTATAGAGTATAAAATTGCTTATTTAATGTGATAACTTCTACTGAACATTTGCACAATAGTAGGTTGATGCAAAAGTTATTGCGGTTTTTGCAATTTTTTTTAACCCTTTAAACCGCAATAGCTTTTGCACCAACCTAATATTTATTGAACAAAAGTGATTGATTGCCTGAGTGGAAGAAAATAATACATACAGTATTCAGTTTGATGGTTTTAGAATGTGGCAAAACTGAAGCAACATTGACATTGTCAATTAATTTCCATTCATTAATGCAGTGTATTTGTCCCCAGAGGCCCATGGGGATCTCTGAGAGGACTCAGCCCAGAGCAGCAATGACCAGGTTCTTGTCTCCACACAAGAAAGAATTCAAAGGAGAGACAGATGCAGGAAATCGTAAGTGATTTACTGAAAATGAAAAGATACACGTCAAAGGAAAGTGGGGGCCGAACTCAGAGAATGAGTGGCACCAAGGAAATCAGGAGTAGGGATATTTATCTCTCCCAGGGCGGGAATTGGTGGTGTCCCATAGACGCGGTTCATTCATTTCCTCCCCCTGGGCAGGATCCTCCGTTTCCTGCTTTTTCTTTCTTATTTGGTTCCTCTAGAACTGTCATGGTCTCAGATGCCGGATGGGAGTCATAGTAACTGCAATGCATATGACATTATAGTGACATTAAAATTAGCTGAAGGTCTGGTTCCCGGTTATAGGGATTAACCTTGCTAGATGAAGCTTGTTCTTGTTGATCTCCAGCGGCAGGTGCCAGATACAGTCACTTGTTACTTGTGTAACCAGCGAGGCACCTCCCGTTTTACCCTGGAGGGGCTTGTCAATTTCCCAGGCTATCTATCCTGCCTCATATTTAGGTTTAATTTTCCAAGGTTAGTAAATCATGTAGGATGATACTGTAAAAGCAGCTGTGCTTTTTCTGTACATTTCAACTGGTTAAAACTCATGCCAAAAGCTGGATCTGGGAATTAAATTTTGTTTGAGATGCTGAAAAACAACTAAACATGAAAAAACAACTGTTAGTTTCTTTCTACTTTTCAAAGTGAGTAGAACAAGTATTAGCAAAAGAATTTTGATCCACATAGCCTCCGAAATTAAGTGGCGTCTTATTGAACAAATTTTATTTTAAGGAATATATTAATAAAGCCCCTTTAATTTCAGCTGTTGTGAGTTGCTTTAGTCATATATTAGATTATTTCTTTTCATGTATTTTTGTAATATATTGCTACAGAAAACTTAATATTGAGCAATTACATCTATGATTTGAAAATTTTGTTTTGAAAAAATTAATATTTGCTTTAATTAAAGGATATTCATTGAAAAGTTTCTCACCCCTAATGCCCAGTTACCTAGGTCCTTCCCCTAGAAGCAAGTGCGGTCATGATTTCTTCCAACATGATCTGCAAATAGATTTGTGTTTGTTTTTAAAGGAGAATCAGAATTATACTGTAACTATATGTTGCACATATGCAATATAATTATTTGCTTACTTCTCTGTCTCTTCAGTTATTTCCTAGCTCCTTGAGAACAAGAACTATATTTATATTTTCAACAAATCTATGTTGAGTGACTCCTGTGTCCCATGTACTGTTGTAGGTACTAGAGATATATCAGGGGACAAAACAGACCAAAAGTTCTACTGCCATGGAACTTGTATTTTTATTCATCATCACTACATCCCAAGTATATAGCACAGTATCTTGTACATAGTTATGCTCAGAAAAGTTTTGTTTTTTTAAATCAAATTATATTAAGATCCTCTATTAGTCAGGGTTCTCGCTCTGTCTCTAATTAATATATTATATAAAAATTAATATATTAATATTGTTATATTGATTAAAATATAAATACATTATACATTATATTAATATATTATAGATGAGTCTATATATATGTAGATATACACACACAAACTATATATATATGTATGTGTATATATATATATATATATATATATATATATATATATATATATATATACAGAGAGAGAGAGAGAGAGAGAGAGATTTTAAGGAATTGCTTAAAGTAAATGTAGGGGCTGGCATGTTTGAAGGCTGCAGGGTAAGCCAACAGGCTGGAAATTCAGGTAGAAACTGATATGATAATCTTAGTTAAAAGGCTGAAAACTCAGGTAGAATTTCTATATTGCAATCTGGAGGCTGAATTTCTTCTTAAGGAAATCTTTGCTTTTAAGGCTGTCAATTGATTGGATGAGGCCCACTCACATTATGGATGATAATCTACTTAAAGTCAACTGACTGTAAATATTAATTACATCTAAAACATACATTTGCAGCAACATTTAGACTAGTGTTTGACCAAACAACTGCTCACAAAAGGCTAGCCAAGTTGACAAATAAAATTAACCATTGCAGATGTCTCCCTGTTACAATAATATTCCACATTGGCTGGATAATATGGCTAATTCAGTAAAGGCTGTATTTCAAAATAGATTCATTCCAAAACATTAATTGTGCTGCTCACCCATATGCTCTCTAAATACACATGACAATTTGCCTCTACCTCTATTTTGATTGTCTCCATGCATACAGTAAGTTACTTAGGTTGTTATGCTCAAGTTTTCAGCAGTATAGAAAAACTACAAATTATGTTTTTCTTATTTAAGATGTTAAGTGGTTTATCAATCTCCATCATATGGCTTGCTTTGCCCAGATTACATCATTAAAATTTTGTTACTGTTTTGCTTTCATCTGCTCATTCTGGTTTGAACCAGATAATAATTTTTACCAATTTATAATTCTTTACTGTTCTCTGATATCTCATACAGTTGAATTAAGTGCAATTTGGAAGAAAATGATAAAATGCAGACTAGATAAAACTACATAAATATGTTATTTAATTATCCTAATAATTTGCAAATGATAAATGGGCTTGCAAATAATTGGACTCATAAAATATGTTTTTCTTTTAATTAGCCCTTTGTATTTTCAGATTAACTTTATAACATGATATCAGTGCCAGATATGCCTTCTCCATGCTCCACTAAAATACTGAAGTAAATATGCAAAAAGACCAAAACATGAAACATTTAATGAAAATAATGATAGGAAAAAAATATGGGGAGGGGCTTAACATGGTAAATGGGGTTGAATTGGAACAAAAAACAAAAGGCTTCTCCACATTTGGAAGCAGAATAACCTATTAAGGCAAAAAAAAAAAAAAAAAAAGGAGTTAGAAATAGGCTTTGCCTTTCTCCCATTGTTGATATAGACCTATGACTGCTCCATTGGCCCAAAAACTAGGCAACCACTTCTCTGTGACACAATGACCATTTATGAAATGGACAGAGTCTTGCTTACCATTCCTTCCTCCCTGGTGCCATTCAGGTTTCTGTCTTTCTATATCCATTGGAATTGTGGTTCCCATACCTACCTAATGTGGGAATAAATATTTAATCATTTACTGAGCACCTACTATAGCTAGGCAATATTCTAGGTGTTGAGGATATAGCATTGAAAAAATTCCTTCATGGTGCTTACATCCTAGTAGGAGGAGACAGATAATAAAAAAACGATAAATGAATAAACTACATGGTATGTGTCTTAGTCAGCTTGGGTTGCTATAACAAAAATATCATAGATAGAGGGCTTAAATGATAGAAATTGATTTCATTTCTCACAGTCCTGGGGGCTGTAAGTCTGAGATCAGGGTGCCAGTAAGGTCAGGTTCTTGGTGAGGGCCCCCCTGTTTGTTTACAGATATTTGTCTTTTCATTATATTCTCACATGGCAGAGAAAGAGAGAGACACGAACATCCCACCCATAGCAGTATGTTAGAAAGTGATAAGTTCTATGTTAAAAATGAAAAGAAGAAAGATGCAAGAGCAGTCTAGATGTGACATCTATTAACTTATTGATATTTAGGGTTGATTTAGCTAACCTGGTTGGCTAGGTGGGTGTGCCCTTCCTCATCAATCCTTGTGCACCCCTCCCAAAGCTGCATGCTGGGTTGAAGAGGACCACCTTCCCCAATAGAAGAGGGCTGTTCTTCCTGCAAGGGTATACAAGTAGCTATACTCCCCTGCTGGAACCTCCAAACAAGTTCTCAAGTTTCATTTGTAAGAGTACGTAGGGTAGTGAAATTTCCAAAACTCCAGACACATCCAAATGAGCTGCTGAATGTGGCAGTCTGCCTTTATTAAGAAAAAAAATAAAGAAGAAGAAAGGAAAAGCAAAGGACAAGATGGGTTGAGAGTGGGGGGATGAGCAATAATATAGTCGTGGTAGGACTTTTCAAGTCAACAGAATCATGCATGAGCTGTGATAAAAAATATGTGAATATTTAAATTTAAAAAACTTATTGCCGTAAGACACATTGCCATTAATCCCCTCAGAATACTCCCCCTTGCTTACAACACACTTATCCCATCGTTCTTGCCACTTTCTGAAACAGTTCTGGAAGTCCTTTTTCCTGAGTGTCTTCAGTTGTGCTGTTGTGGCTGCCTCCATGTCCTGAAATGATTCAAAATGTTTTCCTTTCATGGTCATTTTGACTTTGGGGAAGAGCCAGAAGTCACATGGTGCCAGATCTGGTGAATAAGGTGGATGAGGACACACCGTAATGTTTTTATTTGACAGAAATTGCCGTACCAGAAACAATGTGTGACATGGAGCCTTGTCATGATGGAGGATAAAGACACAAAAGAGGACTTCCAGAACTGCTTCAAAGAGTGGCAAGAGTGATGGGATAAGTGTGTTCGAAGAGAGGGGGAGTATTTTGAGGGGAATTTATGGCAATATGTCTTTTACTGTAATATTTTTTTTAAACATTCACTGTGTCTTTTGATCACACCTCATATATGAATTGTGTGGGCCTCTCTTCAGAATTTCAAATTCCTGAGTGAGGCCAGGAATCTGTACCTCTGTCCATTGATTTACTCATTCTGGCTTATAAATCTATGTATATATCCAATCTTAAAATAACAATCAAACAAAAATTAAACAAATCATAATCCCTGTAATATCCTCATCCCCACCCCCAAAGCCCTATGTCTTTTTCCTTTCCTTGATAGAGTTCTAGAAATAATAGTCTATACTTAAGATCTCCATTAAGCATCATTTTTGTTTATCAAACACACACATAGTACTTCTTAAATGTGAGGGATTTTTCTAAATACAAGGTAGGTACAATTATTGTAATCCTTATTTTATCTCTACACTCTACTGCCTCAGCCATTTGAGTCATCCAGCTCTTCCCCTTTCCCTTATCTGCTAGGGTGATTTAGTACAGAGACAGTTTGCCTGGCAGAACCTGAGGAAATTTTGTTGGCATTGGGCAAATCATAAACCATGGTAATCCAGTAATGTTCTGGTTCATGTCAGCCAGAGAAAAAGAAACTTTCATAACCATTATACAAAGCTCTCTGTATATAATAACTTCCTACATTTTCTTCTATTTCCTCCCACTCACACAGTACTACATTTTAACCACCTGAAGAGGAGGCAGTAAGGGGACATTTAGGAAGAGAGATAGGATAAAGGAGCTTGTTGCTCCAACCTACACCCTTTATCCTGGGAGGTTCCGGGTCCTATATCTTCTTAGTCTTGACTCATTCTTGGATTTTTCAGATTGTTCATCACCAGACTTCTTGGTGTCTTGGCCAAATCTCAAAATTCTTATATACTCTGTGCTTGTGTGTGTGTTGTGTGTGTGTGTGTGTGTGTGTGTGTGTGTGTGTGTGTGTGTGTGTGTTGGGGGATAGGAATGGGAGTTATAATGGATCCTAAGCAAATGTTTCCCCTTTCTCCAGAACTTAACACAAGTAACTTTTTTACTGTACAAGAAAGGAATAAAGGACATCTATTATACAGATGCCAGCTATTCAAAGCCATTCTGCCATAAATGAGTAGGGTTTCAGATAAATTGGCCGACTTCTCAAAAATGTACCTAATTATTATAAAGCCTCTACATAATGGTAATATCTTTACTTCAACCTCTTCAATTCTCACATTGCCTGTGTTTCCTCATGTAAGATGCTCTTTTTTCCTCTCCTTTAATAACAGCTGGGCTTTACATTGAAATCCACCGACATTCCTGTGTTAGTTATTCTCCAACCCTACTTGATGCTTCAGTGAGGAGAACCCCATCATTGAAATTTATTTCCTTCCCCTACATATTTTTTTTTCCTGATTTTCATTGGTAATTTCATGGCAATTCCTGTGCTGTACCTCGCTCATTATAGGGAATCCAATTTACAATTCCATAGATACTCCTGTCTCCATGCTTTTATAATTCATTCTCAGTCAACTTTGGTTTAGTTCCACTTTTTCTGAATAAAAGTAACACTGGAACTTCAAACAGTTGCAGTTATTTCAGTTTCAGTTCAAATATCTGAACTTTGTATGGATTAACAAATATGCCAAAGATTGACACCTTTATTGATTTTAAGCCTATCATCTAAAAATACCAATAATTAAAATAACCTCAATACAAGTTTCTTCCTGTTCTAATTAAGATTGTCAGGTTAATGAAAAGCAAAAACAAATTCAAAAAAATCTTCCAGGACTGAAAAATATTAAATTTCTCATTATACTACGTATTCATCTTCACTTTTTTTTTATGAGTTGACAAATCAGAAATTTAATTCAGAGCTTCCAAAATGTCAGCCAAATCTTTTCAGCACTTTAATTTTCACTGAAAATCTAAACACTGCTCTTCTTATCCTGATCTTCAGGCAGCTTGTGTGTGTGTGTGTGTGTGTGTGTGTTTCCATCCCTTTTAACCAATAGGTTACGAACTGACAGCTGGATTGGTAAATATGGCCATTTAGTTTGGACTTCAGATTGTTTTACCAATTAAATTAATAACCGAGGTTTAAAAATTGGGCAATGACACATGCAAAAAATATCCATATTTAGTATTAGGCTCTCCACTCCTCCATAGTGCCCCTTAGATCAGCTGTATTTATTTTCCCATTTTATTGAGATAAAATTGACATATAACATTTTATTACTTTAAGGTGTACAATATAATGATTTATATTGTATATATTGTGAAGTGATTACCATAAATTTAGTGAACATTCATCACCTCACATACTTACATTTTCCTTCTGATGAGAACTTTTAAGATCTGCTCTCTTACCAAATTTCCAACATACAATACAGTGTGGTTAACTGTAGTCACCATGTTGTACACTACATCTCAGAATCATTAATCTTATAACTGCAAGTTTGTACATTTCAACCACCTTTACCCATTTTCCCCTAACCCTCTGGCAACCACCAATCTGTTCTGTTTCTATTACTTTGTGTTTTTTCAGATTCCACATATAAGTGACACCATATAGTATCTGTTTTTCTCTTATTTCACTTAGCTTAATGCCCTCAAGGTCCATTATTATCATTGCAAGTGGCAGGATTTTATTCTTTTTATGGGTAAAAAATATTCCATTTTACATACAGAGGGTGCCAAAAATGTATACACATTTTAAGAAAGGAAAAAACTGTATTAAATTGTGATACTCAATATATATCAAAAACAAAAGATGAATACAAGTCACATTTGAATTCTGCAATTACAAGAAGTGCTCAAAGTGGTTACGAGCAGCATAATTTTAATAGTTTTTTCCTTTCTTAAAATGTGTATACTTTTTTGCACCCTCCGTATAATATATATATGTATATATATATGTATATATATATATATATATATATATATGTATATATATATGTAATATATATATATATATATTTTTTTTACCCACCCATCCTCCAATGGACACTTAGGTCGCGTCCATGTCTTGGCTAGTGTAAATAATGCTGCAATGAACATGGGGGTGCTGATATCTTTTGAAGATAGTGATTTTTCTTCCTTTGGTTCTATACCTGGAAATGGTATTGCTGAAATAGACAGTATTTCTGTTTTTAATTTATTGATGATTTGCCATAGTGTTTTTCATAACAGCTGCACATTTTTAGATTATCTCCAACAGTGTGTAAGGATTCCAGTTTCTCCACATCCTCACCACCACTTATCTTTTGTTTCTTTGATAACAGCCATCCTAACAGGTGTGAAGTGATATCTCATTATAGTTTTGATTAGCATTTCCCTGATTAGTGATGTTGAGCATCTTTTCACATCCTGTTGGCCATTTCTATTTCTTCAGAGAAATGTAGCTTCTGCAGAGTAAAGGAAACAATCAACAGAGTAAAAAAGCAACCTACAGAATGGGAGAAAATACTTACAAACCATATATCTGATAAAAGGTTATTATCCAAAATATATAAAGACTCTCACAACTCAGTCACAACAAATACATACATACATACATACATACATGACAATGGACTTGCATAAAATGAATTTTAAAAGTAACAATATTCCTATAAAAATAATTTAATGCAAACCTGCACATGACTGAACATTACCCATTCAAGTCTTGAGTCCCTTTTACTCACCTGTATGACATTAAAAAATGTAGTAATAACCTTTCATCCTAATAAGGACCTACTTCACAGTATTCAAATGGCACATATTATGACTGCCTCAAATTACAAAACTATCTACTGATGAAAGAATATTTTATAATCATTTTCACCTTTGAAGTGTACATTTCCACATTTTTCTTAAGATTTACAAAAGTAGAGCAGCTTTTTCCAATTCGAAGATATAATTATTTAAGGCAGGGGTTAATTCTATAAATAAGCCATTTTAAATGCCCAAAGATTGGATATAGCTTTACCTTTCAACCAAATACAAATTTTCAAATTTAGCCTACCCTCTTCTCCACATACACAGAACTCTTGGGAAGATTTTTCAAGGTTCCTCTATAACTCGTACAGGAAACAAGTTTGGCATATGTATGCAGACTCAGTCTAAAACTTTCGCTGAGCCCAATTCACAATGCCCAGACCCAGGGCATTATTTCTACTCTCAAGTGATCTCAGAAGTTTGTGGTTTTTTTTCTTTTAAATCAGACCCATTAGTAACTCACCTTAGTGTTCTTTCCTCTGAATCAACTTGCCAGCCTTTCAACTAAACTGAAGTTCCCCAAACACCCAAAGCCACTGTCTCTTTAACTAATTCATGCATGTGTAAACACAGAATCTGTTTTCTTTTATTCCTAAGGGTTAGAGACTGCCATAGTCACTTATTTCTGGTGAGAACACAGTTGGTGTAATTGTCTCACAAACTATTCTGTCCACCTATTGTGCTTGGCGTGGATCCCCTCCTCCACACTAGAATTAAAAGACAATTCATAAGATGTCCTGAACACCAGTTCTCCAACACAAACACTTTCACACATTCACAGGTGCTATCACACACACGCACGCACACACACACACACACACACACACACACACACACACTTCTACACCTCTAGGCTGGCCCTGACTTATTTAAGGCTTTTGGGCTATGAGCATTTGGAGTTCAAAGTCACAATCCCTCAGATCCTTCCTATCCATCCTGGGAAACCTGGCAGGATCCTTCCCCTAGCAACTGAAATCACTTTTTAGTAAGTGATTTCAAAGAGAAAATTAGCAGGTCCCATCTGTGGGAGCTCAAGACATATCACAGATCACTCACTGACCCTACAGATTCAGCCAGCTTCCCAGCCCATTCTCTAGTACTGGTGCGGTACTGCCTACCTACTCACCTATGTCTTATTTTGACAGTTCCTAGGATTCATTCCCATTTCTACACACGATTCCTAGAGGCCTGAAGTAATGTATATTAAAGAAGAGACTATTTGGCAGGTAGAATTTTATATTTTATTGCACATATGGCATAGCCATATGCTGTGGAAGTCAGGGAATGTACTGGCCCAGACCTGACTCAGAGAGAAGGTTTTTTGTTTTTTTTTTATAGATTACATATGCTCCGATAACTTTAGAAAAATTTCTTTCCAAATATCACCCCTCTACACTACCTCTTAGATCACCAATGAGGAGAAAGAGACAGAGGAAGAAAGCTTTTAGACAGACAATAAATTGGGTTCTTGCTACAAACAATCTCTGCCTTTAGTCTTGAGGGATCTCTGCCTTACCTCATCCATTGAAAACACAAGTAGGCTGTAACCAGATTCCTTAGTGTCCCAGGCCAAAACAAACCATCACCACCACCACTACGATATTATGTACCAGATAGGTGAAACTTTTCTTTTTTAAATTTTCTTTTTTTAAAAATTAAAGTTTATTGGGGTGATGATGGTTAGTAAAGATACATAGGTTTCAGGTGTACAATTCTGTAATACATCATCTATATATCACATTGTATGTTCACCATCCAGAGTCAGTTTTCAATCTGTCACCATATATTTGATCCCGTTTACCCTCATCTACCACCGCCCTCCCCCCTTATCCTCTGGTAACCACTAAACTATTGTCTATGTATATGAGTTTTTGTTTCTTTATTTGTTTGTCTTATTCCTTTGTTGTTTTCAATTTTATATCCCACATATCAGGGAAAACATATGGTTCTTGACTTTTCCTGTCTGACTTATTTCGCTTAGCATAATAATCTCAAAATCCACTCATATTGTCACAAATGGCACTATTTCATCTTTTCTTATGGTAGAGTAGTATTCCATTGTGTATATACACCACATCTTCATCCAATCATCTATCGAAGGGCATTTTGGTTGTTTTCATGTCTTGGTCACCATAAATAAAGCTGCAATGAACATCGGAGCACATACATCTTTATGGATAAATGTTTTCAGATTTTTTGAGTAGATGCCCAGGAGAGGAATTGCTGAGTCATATGGTAATTCTATTCTTAATTTTTGAGGAACCTCCACACTGCCTTCCATAATTACACTATGCTTTCAGAGATCATTTTTATAATTTGTTACTAGGTGAAAATTCTTATTCTTCACTTTTCCCAATTAGTGTGTGTGTGTGTGTGTGTGTGTGTGTGTGTGTGTATTGTGTTGGTGCAGTTGTAGGTGCTATAACTTGCTCTAAGCAAATATTTTTCCAGCCCCTAATGTAGGCATTTTACCTTAATTGATATGAGCAAAGGAAAAACATGAATCCGTTATGAAACTATCATGCAATTAAAATGTCAAATAGTAGGGAGTGGGAGAAAATTTATCAAAGTTCCCAGTACCCCTTAATTTCCTATCAGGTCCCTATAGAGTGATTAATATTAGGACTCACCTGTCTCCACTTCTTCTAGTCCTTTCAAAACAGTACAATGCAGCTTCTATCTTTCTCACTCCACTAAAACTACTCTTACTACAGTTACATATGGTTCCTGGATTCTGAACCCAAAACAAGCACTTTTTAACTCCTTAATTTGCCTGAACTGCTTTTGACCTGCATGACTATTCCCTGCTCCTTGAAACTCTCTCTTAATCAGTTGATTTTCATGACTTTGCTCCCTTCTGGTTCTTCTTCTGCCTCTCCACATGCCCCCCTTTTAGGCTCTTCTACCCTACCTGCAAATGTTGGCATTCCCTAGGCAACCACCAAATACAGAGAAATTTCTTCTGGTTCAATGGTGAATAAACAATAACTAGTCATCTTCTAGTTATTGATTTATGTTTATTGGAATAAACCAGTATAGATGCATTAAATTATGTCAAATTAGGTTAAACCAGCCATATCAGATCAAACTAAATCAAGTAATTACTACAATATTACAAGATTATAAGCAGTCATCCACCTAGAAACTTGAGGGTTATTCTTAACTCCTTTCTCTTCCTCGTTGCCACATCCATTGGGATACGACGTCCTTTTAAATCTACCTTCCAAATATTTCTCAAATTCATTTCCTCCTCTCCATTTCCACTACTACTATTTTAGATGTGGCCTTCTACATCTCTTTCTTATACTATTATAAGGCATCTTAATTAATTTATCAACCGTTAATCGTTTTCTCTTTAATTTGTCTTCTCTACTGTTCATCTTTGCAAAAAATGTCTAAGCATGTCTCTGACCTAGTTGATATTCTTTAGTCACTGTCTACTACTTCTGGAAGAAAAAGTCCAAACTCTTGAGCAACTCTTGGATTGATTGCTAGACTAAACCTTCAGCCCTGTTACCACTGCTTCTCTATACTGTATACTTCAGCTCTTGATATTTCTCTGTATCCACTTGTTCTGCAATGTCCTTACCCAATAGTTCACCAGAAAAGTTCTATTCATCCGATGGTCTACAAGAGTTGGATTGTTCTGGCTCACCAGAGCCAGGTATGTGCGTCTCCTCTCAGTGACTTCACAGTGGTAGTCTGAAATCAGCCATGGTGGTAGTATTTATACAACAGAAATTAGCAAACAATACAAGTCATATTTGTTTGGTTTTGTTTTGTCCCTAGGCAACATCTAATCATTCAGACCACCAATATTTATTGAGAACCTACTATGTGCCAGGCATTGTTTGGGAGTCATTTCCATTCTTTTGCTATTACAAATAGTGCTATAATAAACAACCTTAACGTGGAAATTCAATTTCAGGGATTTCTGTCAACAGGAAAAAAAAAAAAAACAGCCAGCTAATCAACCAATGAACAATAATGAAGCATTTTTGCGTGTGTATTTGACCAAATGATACTCATACATTTTGGCAAATATTTATCAATTGCTTAACACAACTAAAATAATTATTTTACTAAGTAGTTAATTTGGTTATCCTATGCCTAAATTGAAAGGCTGGAGGATCTTTCTAAACCTGAACTAATGTGGAATGAGTATTTCTTTAAAATGTTTACATGAAAAGAATTTTCTTAAAATACCTAAATACAAGGTTCTTCACCCAAGACACCACATTTTCATACAAACACATTGAATGGGAGAAATCTAAAAGAAGTTAAAACAGGCTTTAGCTATATAAAGCAAAGAAAATGAGCTACTTGATGACCTAAAGATCTGGAAAAATGTTCAGCTTAACAGAAATATAGCAGTTCCACCAGGAAAATCAGTCAATAGGCATATTTCCAGTTGTAGGGGGAAAAAATGTAAGAGTATATCAGTAAAAAAGACCTAAGAAATGCTAATATTTGGCCCAAGTAGCTGTAAAATGTCTCCATACTAATTGGCCTATGTATTTGACTAGGTGTCCTCTTCTGACAGGATAGCTCTTGCTTCAGTATTGGAAATGTTGTTCTGAGTGTTATAAGATTAGGGCAGAAGAGGTTAAGCCAAAAACGGAGCAGTAATAAATGTATTTGAGAGCTAAGGAATTAAAAAGAAAAGCTTTCTTTGAAAAAGCTGGGAAGGGAGAAGTAACAAGTGATCTAGTATGTTTAGATTTGCTTGATAAATCTTGGTAAATAACTAAATTTATAGCTAAATATTTGCCTTAACGGGAATAATTCTTATCGCTCTAATATTCTAGTTTATTACTGTTTCTGAACTTTTAGCTATTTTACTGCTTATCAGCCCTTCCACTAAAAACCTTAGTTTGTCTTTTTTTTTTTTTTTTTTTTAATATTACCCCTGTACAATGCTTGGTGGAGAAGGAAAAAAAAATCGCTGAAAGAATGTTTTTGAATTATCATACTTTTTGATAACAGCCAGGAAAGTAAAGGAGAGCTTAGCAGGGGTGTCCAAACTGCGGCCTGCAGGCCAACTGCGGCCCGCAATCCATTTTAATTGGTCTGCAGCAGATTCCAAAAATATATTTAGTTTACTTAAATAAACCAGGTGAGGCAATACGTACTTCACCTCGAGTGAGTGGCCCGGCTGTTTGTGTATTTTACTGCATATGGCCCTTGGTGAAAAACGTTGAAAAAAGTTTGGACACCCCTGGCTTAGAGGAATCAAGAGTAGCAAAAAAGAAGTGAAGAAATAAGAGGAAGTTCAAAGATAATTATGACATAAAATTGAATTATAGTCATGTGCTGTTTAACAACAGGGATATGTTCTGAGAAATGCGTATTTTTTTTTCTTTTTTTTTTTTAATCGATGACTAAAGATAGAAAAAGGCAATTTACTACTCACACAGACAACAAAGGAAGACTGGTCAAAGGTTCGCGCTCCCTTTGACCCTGTTCCCACAGCAAAAAGGGCAACACCGATACAATAGTGACTGATGATGGCAACACACATTGTGAGGTACCCCATTGCTGAGTAATCAGTGCAAGACTGTAGCTAAGTGTTTTTTTTTAAATGGCTAGAAATGTTTTATTTGATTTTATATGTGTGCATTTGATAAATTTGCATTTTTTGAGACCATGTTCCTCAAGCACCTCATGTATTTTTTTATTACATTTATTGGGGTGACATTGGTTAATAAAATTATATAGGTTTCATGTGTACAATTCTATAATACATCATCTATATATTGCGTTGTGTGTTCACCACCCAGAGTCAGTTCTCCCTCTGTCACCATATGTTTGACCCCCTTTACCCTCTTCTACCACCTCCCTCCCCCCTTGCCCTCTGGTAACCACTAAACTGCTGTCTGAGCCTATGAGTTTTTGCTTTGTTTGTTTGTTTTGCTAATTCATTGCTTTCAGTTTTATATCCCAGATATGAGTGACATCATATGGTTCTCGACTTTTCTGTCCATGTTGTCACAAATAGCAGTATTTCATCTTTTTAATTATTAAATTTGTTCATTTGTTGCTTTCTGTTCTATATCCCGTATATATGTGAAATTATATGGTTCTTGTCCTTTTTCCACCTGACTTATTTTACTTAGCATGATACCTGAGAAATCCATCTTTAGGTGATTTTGTCACTGTGCTAACATCACAGAGTGCACTTACACAAACCTAGATAGTATCGCCTTCCACACACCTCTGCTATATAGTATGGCCTATTGCTCCTAGGCTAAAAACCTGTACAGCATGTTACTGTACTGAATACTGCAGGCAATTGTAACACAGTGTTAATTATTTGTGTATCTAAACATAGAAAGGTACAGTAAAAATATGGTATAAAAGATAAAAAGATTACTACAACTATACAGGGCACTTATCATGAATGGAGGTTGCAGGACTAGAAGTTGCTCTAGGTGAGTCAGTGAGTGAGTGGTGAGTAAATGTGAAGGCCTGGGACATGACTGAACACTACTGTACATTTTATAAACACTATACTTAGGCTACACTAAATTTATAAAACAACAGGGTTTAAATCAAACATAAGAGAAAATGCAATCAAGAGACGCAGTAAAGATGTATGAGGCTGCTGGTGGTGTAACAAGGCATACTGTTTTACAGCAAACTTTTTTTTATATAAGTAGAAAGAATACTCTCTAAAATAATGATAAAAAGTGTAGTATATTCGGTGGTAAGAAAGATGATATAGGAACATTTGTGACAACATGGATGGATCTTGAGAGTATGATGCTAAGCAAAATAAGTCAGACAGAAAAAGCAGAGAACCATATGATTTCACTGATATGTGGTATATAAACCAAAAACAACAAAAGAACAAGACAAACAAATGAGAAACAGAAATTCATAGACACAGACAATAGTTTAGTGGTTACCAGAGGGTAAGGGGGGTGGAGGGTGGGAGATGAGGGTAGATGGGGTCAAACATATGGTGATGGAAGGAGAACTGACTCTGGGTGGTGAACACACAATGGAATTTATAGATGATGTAATACAGAATTGTACACCTGAAATCTAGGCAATTTTACTAACAATTGTCACCCCAATAAATAAAAAAAAGTGTAGTATAGTAAAAACATAAACCCATAAAGTAGTTGTTTATTATCATTATCAAGTATTATGTACTATGTGTAATTATATGTGTTATACCTTTATGACTGGCAGTGCAGTAGGCTTGTTTACACCAGCATCACCACAAACATGTGGGTAATGTGTTGCACTATGATATTATAGTGGCTACAACGTCACTAGGTGATAGGAATTTTTGAGCTCCATTATAATCTATGGGACCACCATTGTATATGTGGTCTGTTGTAAACTGAAATGTCATTATTTGGTTCATGACTGTAGTCAAAATGTCAGACTATGACAAAAAGTGCTATGTGGACCTTTGTTACACTGAACACTTAAAAATAATGTTGATGCTGTTCAATGCCTCTTTCCTCCACCAACGAGCATGAAGAGGTTTGTGGCTTTCATTAAAAATACAGTAGTTCAGCTATGGTGACCTATTAGAAAGCTTACTTCTTCTGAATCAGGTGCTCAGTAAAAGGAATGTTATTTAGAGCCTCTTTGCATTAAATGTGGTGTTGCTTTAATGCTCTTTCAATCATGGAATGTGTGAATATATCTAAGTAATGTGAAGACTACATCTGGGGGGAAAATCCACACCTAGTTGCAAATAAGATTGATAAAAAAGGCTCAGTATTCAGCTGTCCATAAAACTACTCTTCACTCTCTACCTCAGCTACACTGACCTTGCTTTTTGTCCAATATGCCAAGTTCCTTCCTTCCCAAAGGCCTTTTGCATTCCTCTTCATTCTGGATGGAACACCCTATCCCAAGGTCACCCATGGCTTGCTCAAATATCCACCACATCGAAGATCCCTTTCCTGACTACTCTTTCTTTCTTTTTTTCCCCACTTTTCCCCCTGCCCCCTCCAGTTCAAGCCATTTGTCATGCAGGGTCTCTGGTCCTGCTCCCTGCACAAGAATGCAGGACATGTTGAGGCCAAAAAGGAACACCCACAGAGCCATAGATAAGGGCTGTATACCACAATATTCTCACTGGCGGCTGCGTTGGAGACACAGGAAGCAGGAGCCACACTATCCTCAATCTGCCATCCGCTTCTCTGCCAACCAACCAACCTCCTTGCCAGCGTAGCCACGGCAGTTATATTAGTGGCTAATGGCTAACTGGTTACAGCTGACGGCCACCCAGCCACAGCAGATGGCCATCTAATAACCGAGCCAACACCTTTCCATGTGATGCTGAGAGCCTGGAAACTGCTCTCTGGGACTCTGTCCCCACACTATTGTTTCTCAATCTAGTTGTGTAGGACACAGCTCTCTGGCCCATTCTGGTATTATGAGCCTTGCGCTCCCTCGGACTGGGGCAGTTGGGCTGAGGCAGTCGGTCGTAGGTCGGCTGCTCACAGCAGCTCACAGCAGCAGCTCTCACGGGTTGGCAGCCACTCATGCTGGCTGGCAGCCGCTCATGCTGGCTGACAGTCACTCACGCTGGCTGCCAGCCAGTCATGCTGGCCACAGGCCGCTCCTGGCAGCACACAGCAACCCCCAGCAGCCCAGCTCCAGGGAGAGCCATTGTTCACAATCTTAGCTATAGAGGGTGCAGCTCACTGGCCCATGTGGGAATTGAACTCGTGACCTTGGCATTAGGAGCACCATGCTCCAACCACCTGAGCCACTCGGCCATCCCTACTCTTTCTAAAAATGGGACTTCTACCACTTTCTATCCCCTATCCTGTTCTCTTTTCCTTCATAGCACATAACACTGCCTGTTATTTTATATTTTATTTCTTCATATTATAGTATTTCCTCACTGTACTGTAATGTTCACTAGGCAGGAATTATATCTTTTTGTTGTTGTTCACTGCTGTATTTTTATTCCTCCAAACAGTGCTTGGCACGTAGGAAAATAAAATTTATTGTTTATAGAGTGCTTACATAGGGTCAGGTAATTTCTGTAAACCTTTCATTCATTAACTCATTTAATTCCCACAACTATTATTATTTCTACTTTAGAGATAAGGAAAAATGAGGCAAAATTAGTTAACATGTCCAAACTCAAAACTTGTAATTAAAGAATCCAAGATTCAAAAATAGACCACTATACTATATTGTCTCTCACTGGTAGTAGATGTTCAATAATTGTCAAATGAAAACTTGTTGGCATATTGATATACTGATATTAATATTTCAACTAGTTTCTTAACTGCCAAAGGGCCGCAATGTAATTCATAATTTTGTATTTGCATTCAGAGCACTGAATGAAATATAATAAAAAGTATCTGTAAGGCAGTAAATCTTCTGCCATGCTAAAGTGAGTTCCTACTTGTTGGCAGGCATTTTCCATATATAATCTGATTTAATCCTCACAATAACCCCACAAGGTTAGATATTACCTGCTCTGTTTTACAAATGATGTAACTGAGGTCAAGTTCAGTGTCCCATAGGGTCACACAGCAAGGGTCATTTTTTCATTGATTCTAAGATACGCAAATGTTTGAACATCTCTGAAATTGCTATACTTTAAAATCTTTGGCTTTCAACAAATATAATTGCTCATTTTATTCCTTTCTTTCTTAGTGGTATATAAAATGATGCATCTTGAAATGGATGGTATCTTAGGTATAGTATATTATAAAGGGTAAAGATCATACTCAAACTCATGCAGATGTGATATTCAAATCTAAACTCTTAACCATTATAGTATATGGTGACAGTGGTCTTGCTTGATTTCTAATTTTTTTATCAGTTACATTTTCTTTATAGAATTAACTGCAGTAGAGCTTCAGCTGTAGAGAAATGCAGAAATACTTAACCTCTCTGCCTACCTCCTCGGGACTGCCATTGAACATCTCTGGTCTCAGTGACCTACTTGGATCACACTTTGGTCTTTTGTACACAGAGTTCAATTTATGATCCAAGAGATCTCTTAGCTATACATAGAGACATTGTTAGAGATAACAGAAGGAAATTGTTGTGCGCGGCGGCCTGCGGGGACTCTGGTCCTGCTCCCCACATAAGAACGCAGGATGTGGCTAGGCCAAAAAGGAACACCCACGGAGCCATAGGTAGGGGAGTCATACCGCTATAGTCTCACTGGAGGCTGGATTCACATGACGTGTGACCTGCTATCCGCTTTCTGCCACCCGACCGACTATCCTCGACTTCCCTCCCTAACGCAGCCGCGGCAGTTATATTAATGGCCAATGGCTCAAGGGCCATAGCTGACGGCCATCTACTACCTGAGCCAGCACCTTTCCACGTGAGGCCGAGAGCCTGGAAATTGCTCTCTGGGGCTCTGTCCCCACAGAAATCCACAAAATCAAGTGGATTTGCTATGTTGCCACTAAGATTGTTAGAAGTTGTTGATATATATGTAGTTGTTTATCACATGTTTTAATGATGGTATACACCAGTGGGTCAGGGTGTTGTTCCATGTTTTTTGGGTGGTGGTGAGGGTTAAAATTATTCAGTTTAGAAGTTATGTAGTACCTTAATTGTTTCCATATAAATTTTGAAATTCATTTAAAAACAAGATTTTTTTCAATTCATTTTTAATCTTGAACAATGAAAAATTAGGCTGTTGAAGATAATCCTTTTTGTTTCACATTCTATTGGCATAATGGAGGTGATTACACAGCTACTCTTTCCATCTTGAAGTGCTAAGTTAAATTGGAAAAAGCAAAATATTTTCAGCACAAAAATGGACTATCTGATCAAGTGACTGCTCTGCAACCAGTTTTAAAATATATATCTGATTCTTAACAAAGTCAGTTTAAATAATGATGCCTTGGTATTTCATATATGTGTTCTGGGACTTGGAAATTAATATCTGCCTGAGAGAAAAAGTAGCTAATATGGCAAATCTGGAAAGAAAGTTATGATTCTCTATTCTTCCCTCAACCAAGATAATTGGAGCTTTACTTTCTTGAGTAACATTGGCATTATATTGCAGCTGTCCTTTCCTTTATGGAGAAAATTAATTTATGAGGTGTGATAAAAATATACAGTAAATGTCTAAATAAAAAAAATATTACAGTGAAAGACGCATGCCATTAATCCCCCTCAAAATACTCCCCCTCACTTAGAACACACTTATCCCATTGTCCTTGCCACTTTCTGAAGCAGTTCTGGAAGTCCTCTTTTGTAAGTGTCTTTAGTTGTGCTGCTATGGCTGCCTCGATGTCCTGAATTGATTCAAAATGTTTATCTTTCATGGTCATTTTGACTTTGGGGAAGAGCCAGAAGTTGCACAGTCCCAGATACAGTGAATAAGGTGGATGAGGACACACCATAATGTTATTATTTGACAGAAATGCCTGTATCAGAAGGGATGTGTGACATGGAGCCTTTCTGTTGTGATCACAAAATAGGGTGAATGCTGCTGCTGAGAGCCATCCAATGGAAAGGCAGGGATCTTCAACATGGGAAGCAGCGTGTGGATCCTTAGTAATAACGTGTGACAAGTTTCAACTTGTTCGGGACAGTCACTCAGGTGTGAGCTGTGGTTAAGAGAAGGTGTGTTCTAAAGTGTGCTGTAAGTCATTCTCCATCATGACAATGCTGTGCCACACATCGTTTCTGCTATACGAGGTCTGACAATTAAGTCCGCGCATTTATCCTAGAAAAAGTGCTACATACCTCATTGCTGAATATCACTATAGTCACCTTCGAAGTACTCCCCTTGGGAAGCTATGACCCATGCCAGCAACTAGTCCACCCTTCAAAGCAACTTGTGGAACTCTTTTTCTGGAATGGCTATCAGAACTGTTGTCGTATTATCCTTGATGTCCTGAATGTCATCAAAATGTCTTTCTTTCCATATTCCCTTTATCTTTGGGTAAAGAAAGAAGTCATTGGGGGCCAGATCAGGTGAGTAGGGAGGGTGTTCCAGTACAGTTATTTGTTTACTGGCTAAAAACTCCCTCACAGACAGTGTCGTGTGAGCTGGTGCATTGTCGTGATGCAAGAGCCATGAATTGTTGGTGAAAAGTTCAGGTCATCTAATTTTCACGCAGCCTTTTCAGCATTTCCAAATAGTAAATTTGGTTAACTGTTTGTCCACTTGGTACAAATTCATAATGAATAATCCCTCTGATATCAAAAAGGTTAGCAACATTGTTGCAACAAGTTGGCAAACTTAATTGTCAGACCTCGTATGGCAATTTCTATCAAAAACATTATAGTGTGTCCTCATCCACTGTGTGACCTCTGGCTATTCCCCAAAGTCAAAATGATTCAGGACATCAAGGCAGCCATGACAGTGCAACTAAAGACACTCACCAAAGGGGACTTCCAGAACTGGTTCAGAAAGTGGCAAGAATTACAGGATAAGTGTGTTCAAAGCAAGGGGGAGTATTCTGAGGGGGATTAATGGCAATGTGTCTTTTACTGTAATTAATTGTTTTAATTTAAATATTCACCGTGTTGTTTGATCACACCTCCTAGCTACATCAAAGGCTCATTTGTATCTTGAATCTGTCAATTTTGAGCTCTTAAAGAATAATCTTTTTTTCTTAACTAAAATATCTTTACTTTTTCAAGACTGTGATCATGTCAGCTAATGATATGCATTAATACGATTAGCCTTTGGCTAATAAAGTGCAGAACATTTTTAGTAGCCTTATTTTGCAAAAAGTAGTCAATTATAGGGTCTGTTAGGATCTATGATATAATTGGAAGTTGGCATTGTCAAAGGGAATACATTGATATTTTCTATGTAAATATAAAGCAAGATTAAAATATATTATCCTAAAAATACTGATAAATAATATTTAAAGTTAGCCATATAAAATATTTTTTCATAGGATTAAGTAGATGGTAGATGACATTGCAACATCACTAGTGCTCTGTATCCCAATCAATGGTGTGCTGGCAAATGATTGACAATTACCTTCGGGGGGGGCAAGGTAACATCCTGATTGTAGTGTTTACTGATTTCTGCCATGTAAATACTCTTGACACAGACAATTTCAGGATAGTAATGTGACATCAATTGGTTTGCAAAATACCTGAAAATTAAAGTCACCTCCAACCAGTACCAATTGGCTCTAGAACTCTACTTACTGTTCCTAACTCAGGCACAACTTGGCCATGGAGTCATCTGGGTCTAATTATCTGTTTTAATACTAGTGCTACCAAACAGTAGTCTATAATAGAGATTGCTTTCCATTGTTTGCACTTTGATTTATAATTTGAAAATATCTGGATATAGAATGACCAATTAATTTTAAATAACTAGCTCTTCAGCTCATATTCTTTGTTGTTGGGCCCACCCTGTTCATTATAAGTTATTGATCAGCATCCCTAGCCTCTATCACTTGAAGCCAGTAACAGTAAAATGTCTCCAAACATTGCCAAATGTCCCCTGGGAGGGTATCACTTTCTTTCTCTCTCTCTCTGTCTCTGTTTCTCTCTCTTTCTCTGATGTTTGTAAATTATAGGGAACATCAGTACTTAAAGAAGGCTCGAAGACTGTTTGTATGACGCAAAGCAGTTGCAAGGAAGCTAAAGAATATAGTTAATCATCCGGATGCTTCCAAATATCTAGATGTGTTATCATCAAATAAGCAAAACATCTGAGAGTCAGACTGAATTTTTCCAGCTTTCATCCGGAAGTTTACCAATCTGTAAAAAAAGCTTCATATCTCATTGGTCTAATGACTATGTCTATATGATGAATAACACTGGTTCAGAAATCTGTTGGTCTAGTGGTTTGGGCTAACTATCTGATTTGGATTATAGCCCAGCTGCTCTGACTCAATTTGTAATCTGAGATGACGCACAAGGCAAAAAAAAAAAAAAGAATTTATCAATTTATTACCCACGTTTTGATGCTTCAGCTCACAATCACTATTTTCCCCCATTTTATATCTTTCATTAGTTTGCATAGGTGGAGCTTTAAGTATAGAGTATAGGACACACTGCATTAATTTAATGATAGAAGTCTAAAAGTTGTAAATCTTAGACACAATACTATTTTTTCACCATTATTATTATTATTATTATTATTATTATTATTACTATTTTCATGTAATAAGTTTACCTTATCCCTTGTCACTGGGTGACACACATTGCCAAAGCAGAAACTTCCTTTATTAGACATTTTCATTTTGAATATCTTCACTAACGCTTATGCTTAAGTTGGGGAAATGAAAATTACATATGCCTCCCCATAAGAGCTGCATTTTCATAGTGTCCTACTGGAGGCCCTTTCCAAAACCTTTGAGTGTGTGTCTACATGGAGGCAATCTTCCAAATCTAGGAAATAATAAATAAGCACATAACACCTACCTTAACTACAATGGAAGAATCAACCTCTACTTACCTTTCTTTCAGCTGTAGTGGTGGTGGTAGTTATGGCAGTTGCTGCTATTTTAGGGGAAAGGAATGGAAATAAACTTACATTTATTATTATTGTGTTTTACTCTTACCTCATGTGAAAGAACATTTTCTTTGCCAGAGGAAAGTTCAGTTCAGAATTAAGCTTATTTTCCTCATGGGATTTTCAAGTCACTTGACATTATTTCAATCTGTGACATTTAAGGACATCATCAATAAATTATGATCTGGAAAAATGTGGTTTCTAACATATTCAATTATTAAGCGTATTTACTTTTTTGATCATGATACTAGCGCAACAGAATGAACTTGGATTTTGAGGGGAAATTCCTATATAAATATACGAAGAATATGTAATATTCTTAAATACGATAATAGATATAATATGTATTTATTAAATTATACATTATTATATTACATATAATAAAGAAACAAATAAGTATTACATTTTAAATATACAGAACAGCTTTCTTAATGTAAATATTAGATTTAATTACAATAGTATATCTTTTATTCCAAATTATTTTTTATTCCACAAAGAAAAGGAGTTAATGATAGAAAGATAGAATCACAGCTTTTGCACAACAGGTGTGCTGCCAGAACACAGGTGTAGTGAAACCCAGCAGTAAACCACCAGCAAGCCAAAATGGGACAGGAAAAGACTTATATCAACATCATTGTCATGGGACACATAGATTCCAGCAGGTCTACCACTACTGGTCATCTGATCCACAAATGTGGTGGGATCAACAAAAGAAGCATTGAAACATTTGAGACGGAGGCTGCTGAGATGGGAGAGGGCTCCTTCAAGTCTGCATGGGTCTTGCATAAACTGAAAGCTGAACGTGAACATGGGCTCACCACTGACATCTCCCTGTGGAAATTCTAGACCAGCAGTATTATGTGACTATCATTGATGCCCCAAGACACAGAGACTTTATCAAAAACATGATTACAGACACCTGTCAGGCTGACTCTGCTGTCCTGCTTGTTGCTGCTGGGGTTGTGAATGTGAAGCAGGTGTCTCCAAGAATGGGCAGATTCGTGAGCATACCCTTCTGGCCTACACACTGGGTGTGAAACAACTAACTGTTGGTGTGAACAAAATGGATTTCACCGAGCCGCCTTACAGCCAAAGAAATATGAGAAAATCATTAAGAAGTCAGCGTTTACATTAAGAAAATTGGCTACAGCCCTGTAATACAGTAGCATTTGTGCCAATTTCTGGTTGGAATGGTGACAACATGCTGGAGCCAAGTGCTCACATGCCTGGGTTCAACGGATAGAAAGTCACCTGTAAAAATGGCAATGCCAGTGGAACCACACTGCTTGAAGCTCTGGATTGCATCCTGCCACCAACTCGTCCAACTGACGAGTCTTGATATCTGCCCCTCCAGGATATCTACAAGTGGTGGTATTGGTACTGTCCCTGTGGGCCGAGTGAAGACTGCTGTTCTCAAACCTGCATGGTGGTCACCTTTGCTCTTTAGTATTACAACTGAAGTAAAGCCTGTTGAGATGCACCATGAAGCTTTGAGTAAAGCTCTTTCTGGAAACAATGTGGCTTCAATGTCAAGAATGTGTCTGTCAAAGATGTTCGTCATGGCAGTGTGGCTGGTGATAGCAAAAATGACCCACCAATGGAAGCAGCTGGCTTCCTGGCTCAGGTGATTATCCTGAACCATCCAGGCCAAATCAGTGCCAGATATGCACCTGTGCTCGGTTGTCACACAGATCACATTGCTTGCAAATTTGCTGAGCTGAAGGAGAAGATTGATCATCATTCTAGGAAACAGCTGGAAGATGGCCCGAAGTTTTTGAAATCTGGTGATGCTGCCATCGTTGACATGGTTCCTGGCAAGCCCATGTGTGTTGAGAGCTTCTCTGACCACCCTCCTCTGGGCCATTTTTGCTGTTTGTGTCATGAGACAGACAGTTGCTCTGGGTGTCATCAAAGCAGTGGACAAGAAAACGGCTGGAGCTGGCAAGGTCACCAAGTCTGCCCAGAAATTTCAGAAGGCTAAATGAATACTATCCCCAATAGCTGCCACCCCAATCTTAAACAGTAGTGGGAGAACAGTCTGGGAACTATTTGTCTCAATTGGCCATTTAAGTTTAATAGTGAAAGAGAGGTTAATTATTACAGTGCACAGTAAAACCTTCAGAAGGAAAGGAGAAAGTTTTGTGGACCATTTTGTGTGTGTGGGCGCAGTATTTAAGTCACTAGTTTTTAATGGAAACAACTTGACCAAAAATCTGTCATAGAATTTTGAGACGCTTTAAAACAAAGTTTAATGAGAAACATGTGTGTTCTTTTGGGCAACACTGTAACTTCCTAGAAACTTGAGAATTTGATAATTTTCAGTTAGTGTTTTTTTTTTTTTTTTTTTTTTTTTTTCCTGGGTGGGAACATTGGGTTTTTTAACCTTGTCTTAAGGGGAGTAATCATCTGTTCACATAGTGAAAAGCTATGGGAGTGGGTCTGTTGGTGCAACACTTCATAGGTTAGGACAGATAAGCAAAAACTAACTTTGTTGATGCGTAAGCTAGTTTACAAAGGCCAAATTCTGTAATATGAAAGTCCACATGTTGCATATAAAATTTTGTATAGATGAATCAGTATTGAGTAAATTTGTTGGTGTGTCAAATTTTAGTTCTCCAGTTACTGGAATGTGAATTCTCACATTTACAAATACTGAGCTAGTTGAAAGAGCCTGAAATGAGGCTTGAATAGTATTGAGCACCGTCTTGCTACAGTGAATTTTATCCAGATTCTAGGAAAAATAAATGATACTGCAAGTTGAAAAAAAAAAGAAAAAGAAAGATAGAATCACAATTTGCAACTGTAACTCACACATTTTTTTTCTTTTGAAATTAAATTAAGATACCTAACGTATCTTTCAGAATAAAGCCCAGTCTATTATATGCTTATCTTTACTTAGGGATTTTTGATATTTCCCTATCAGTTCTTTCATTGAACTTGGCAGAGCACCAAATTAATTACAATCTGTATTGTGGGCTCTATTCTCTTTGTCTATTTTTGGACCATCCTATTTTATTCTTTTCCATGGAAGACTGAATTTTCTTCACTTCACAAGGCTATTACAGACTTTATATTTTGTTTGATACTTCACAATGACTCACTGTATATACCATTTGAAATGCATGGCCAAAAATTTAATGAGTAAAGGCCAGAAATGTCGAGCTTAATTCTAAATGTTGATGTCTGGCAGATTTTCAGCAAACTTTGCAAGATTTTTATGGTTCACTGGGTTCTAGGGAACAGATGAATTTATGATTTAATCTCTTTTGCATTTTAGATGCTACTACAATAAACTTGGCAGACACGTAATTGCTACCTATTGACAATTTATATAATGCACATTTGAATTGCAGTTAACAAATAACACACACATAAAATAAAATCACTGACTATATAATGTATCACTGTGTTTGAAGTGAGGTGTGATCAAACAACACGGTGAATGTTTAAATTAAAACTATTTATTACAGTAAAAGACACAATGCCATTAATCCTCCTCAGAATACCACCCCCTTGCTTTGAACACACTTATTCTGTCATTCTTGCCACTTTCTGAAGCAGTTCTGGAAATCCTCTTTTGTGAGTGTCTTTAGTTGCACTGTCATAGCTACCTCGATGCTATTATAAATTAGATTGTTTTCTTAATTTCTCTTTCTGATAGTTTGTTATTGGTGTATAAGAATGCAACCAATTTCTAAAAAGTAGGGGATTAATGACAATGTGTCTTTTACTGTAATTTTTTTTTAATTTAAACATTCATCATATTGTTTTATCACACCTTGTAGACATATGAAAAACTGTTCAATGTCACTAATCATCAGAGAAATGCAAATAAAAAGCACAATGAGATACCACCTCACCCCAGTCAGAATGGCTATCGTCAATAAATCAACAAACAACAAGTATTGGCAAGGATGTGGACAAAAGGGAATTCTGTGCACACTGTTAGTGGGACTGCAAATTAGTGCAGCCACTATAGAAAACAGTATGGAGAATGCTCAGAAAATTAAAAGTAGAACTACTTTGTGACCCATGAATTCCCCTCCTGGGTATTTATCCAGAGAAATCCAAAACACTAATTCGAAAAAATATATGCACCCTATGCTTACAGCAGTGCTATTCACAACAGCCAAGATATGGTAACAACCAAAATACCCATCAATATATGATTGGCTAAAGAAATGGTGGTAGATTTATTCAATGGAGTATTACTCTGTATTAAAAAGAATGGAATCTTACCTTTTACAACAACATGGATGGACCTAGAGGGTATTATGCTAAGTGAAATAAATCAGACTCCATTATAGGAAGAGTTTATTTCCCCATCCCGTGAATACAGGTTACTCTTTGACTATCTTTGATCAATAGAATGTGACTGAACTGATGTTGTACCTGTTCCTAGCCTAGGTCTTGAGAGGCCTTCCCCACTTCTGCTCTCTCTCAGAACCCTGTCCAGGTACCAGGCGAACAGATTGGAATAGTTTTCTCAATGGTGACAAGCATTTGGCCTAGTTGCCAATGGTTCCTTCACTTTCAGGGAGCTAAATCTAAGAAGGATAACTACTTAGCTGACCTGTAGCTGACTAAAATGCATTAGTTAGCCCAGCCAGGACCAGAACTATCTAGTTTGAGTTCAGACAAGACTTGATAAAAAAATCATGAGATAGATAAATAAGTGCTGTTTTATTTTTTGTAAAACTGAAATTAATTTTAATATAGAAAATGAAGACAGTATTTTGCAAATTTATTGCTCAAAGGGATATCTCTATTTGGGGAAACCAGCATCTTTGATAGATGAAATGTTATAGCTTGTACACCTACTACTACAGGGGGCTAGATCGTTTATCAATTTACTTTGCTATTTACTTGGAGTAGTATTAAAAGCCTATAAAAATGTTTCCTCTCTTTCATTGGAAGCCTCTAAAGTAAGGTCATGACATGAGCTTGCTTCAGTTTTGGCAAGGTCGTTCAGATTGCTGTGCTGAGAAGAGATGGAAAAGAGAACAAGATGGAAGCAGGCAGATCAGTTATGATGCTATAGCAATAACAAAGGACCAGAATACAAGCAGTGGAAGTGATGAAAGATGGTGTCATGCAAGGCATCAGTTGGGGTCTCCAGTCCCGCTCCCCACATAAGAAAGCAGGATATGGTGAGGCCAAAAAGGAACACCCATGGAGCCATAGATAGGGGAGTCATACCACTATATTCTCGCTGGCGGCTGGGTTGGAGACACAGGACACAGGAGCCACATGATCTGAAACCCGCCGTCCACTTGTCTCTGCCAACCAACCTCACTTGCTAGCTAGCTGCAATCCACCATGCTGGCTGCAATCCGCCCTTGCTAGCTCAGGCACCATCTTCTTGCCAGCCCCATTTTTCTGCTAGCATTGCCACAGCAGTTATATTAGTGGCTGATGGCTCACTGGTTACAGCTGACGGCCAACCAGCCACAGCTGATGGCCATCCAATCACAGTTGATGGCCATTTACTACCTGAGCCAGCACCTTTCCATGTGAGGCCGAGAGCCTGGAAACTGCACTCCTGGCTCTGACCCCACAGATGGTAAGATTCTGTATATACCATATTTTGAAGGTAGAGCACAGAGGATTTACTAGATTATGGATTTGGATTTGGTGTGTGAAAGAAACACGGTAAATGATGACTCTAAGGATTTGGTCTAAGAAACTGGAAGACTGACCTAGCCACTAACTGAAATGAGGAAGACTTCTGAAATAGCAGATTTAGGGGAGTTTATCAGGACATCAGTTTTGAACATGTTGAGTTTGAGATTGTCTATTAAATATTCAGAAGAGGCATAGAATACACAGCTGACTATATTAGCCTAAATTTCAGAGGAGAGGCCTGAGCTGGAGATACTCAACTGGGATTTATTTAATATATGGAATGTGTTTAGAAACATGAGTTTAGATAGGAGAAGACGACCAAGTACTGAGTCCTTTGTCACTTCAGTGTTTTAACATCTGGGTGATGAGGAGGGACAAGCAAAAGATATGGAGAATCAGTGGGCAGTAAGGTAGGAAGAAAATTAAAAGTGTATGGCATCCTGAAAACAAATTGAAAAACAGAATTTAGAGGAGGATGGACTACCAACGGTCAAATGCTGCTGAAAGGTCAATTAAGATGAGCGCTGAGTACTGCTCACTGGATTTAGCAATATGGTAAATTTAGCAAATTGGTAACCTTGACACAGCCAATTTAATGAACAAATCATGACAAAGCCTACCTGAAGTGGGTTCAAAATAAAATGGAAAGAAACTGGAAACAGCTGGTATAGCTCACCCTTTTGAAGAGTTGCTATAAAAGTAAAAAGAAAAAGTAGGTATTGTTGGAATAGGAAGTAGGGTCAAGATCTCTCTCTCTCTCTCTCTCTCTCTCTCTCTCTCTCTCTCTCTCTCTCTCTCTCTCTCTCTCTCTCTCTAACAAGTTTAAATATTGGCGAGAAAGATCCAGTAGAGAGAGAAAAATTGATGATAGAGGAACATGACACTCATGTCTCTGCTCTTTAATAAGAATGCAAAAACAAATGGGCTTCTATATTCCACTACAAATTTTATTTCCTTCATTCAGGATTGAACAGCCAAGAGGTGAAATGGGAATGAAGTGATGATTATAGCATAGTAATAGGTGAAACTCTTTTGTGGATAGGTCAAAATGACCCACAGCAACTTTCTTTGTGTTTCAACTATCCTCATGCATAAAGAAAGAGAAAAGTTTAAAAAAAAAAAGTGGGCAGAGGAGAAGGAAATGAAGGAACATTGTACAACTGTTTTCCTTGCCCCTCGCACACTGGTCTTTCATTCTACATGGCAGTTACAACATACATGCTCTGACTGTGTGCTGCCTTTAGAGCTTGTGTGTTCAAAGAAGCTATAAATGACATAGCAGGTGATTATATGAATAGGCATCTACATGCCTTTATTCCCACTTTTGCTAGTTTTCAGGATTACTAATATGTAATTATAGTCAGCAAATACATTGAGGCAGTGGGGGCTCACCAGAGCTGCAACAATGCAGAATAATATCACCTTATCCAAGCTGTCTCACCAGTGCCAAAGGACATAAGGTGAATCTATAAGCCTGGGCAGTAGGACCGCCAGCCTGTTAATCAGGAAACCAGGACTTTGATTCTGACTCAGCTGCTGACTCACTGTACCCTGAGCAAGTCATTCACCCTTGGCATTATCATTATTGAAAGGAGATAATTATCCCCGCTTCCTTGGATTTATTGATGTTTAATACATATTCAAAAGCTCCAAAACAAGTGGGAGGAAATGCCTTAAAATTCAAGGTATAACAAAGACAGTGTTTCTGTTGAAGTGATGACAGTTTGTTTTCAACTTTGGGTAAAATCCTATTTTTTCCAGAAGAGCATCAAACATCAAAATATAAAACTCTCAAGTACTATTAGGTTGGTGCAAAATAATTGCTGTTTAAAAGAAAAAGTAATTGCAAAAACCGCAATTACTTTTGCACCAACCTAATAATTTCAAAGTTTTCTCTTTTAGTGGATGGGTACATACTAAGTTTGAGGGGAACTGTGGGGACAGAGTCCCAGAGAGCAGTTTCCAGGCTCTTGGCCTCACATGGAAAGGTGCTGGCTCAGGTAGTAAATGACCATCAGCTGTTACTAGTTGGCCATCAGCTGTAACCAGTTAGCCATTAGCCCCTGATATAACTGCTGGGGCTAAGCTAGCAAGTGCGGATTACAGTTAGCAAGTGAGGTTGGTTGGCAGAGAAGCCAACAGCAGGTTGCAGATCCTGTGGCTCCTGCTTTCTGTGTCTCCAACCCAGCTGCCAGTGAGAATATAGTGGTATGACTCCCCTATCTATGGCTCCGTGGGTGTTCCTTTTTGGCCTCACCATATCCTGCGTTCTTATGTGGGGAACGGGACCAGAGACCCCGCATGACACCCTGCATGACAGGAACATTGGTCTACAAAGCTTTTCCTCTTTTTATTTTGTCAAGGAAATGTCAGCCAGCTACATGGAAAATGATTTACAACATAAGAAAGATCTTTGGGGTGTTATGTTTCTGATGAGGGGAGTTAATTGTTAATCAGCTCTAAATATCACTACAAACCATGAGCTTTATTTTAATCAAATTGATTTCTCCACAGGACTGTTACCAGAGAGCAGGCCCTTCCCGGCGTGGTGTCCAGGTTCTTGGCATCTCGAACAAAGAATTGAATGAGACACAGGTAAAGTGGTGAAAGAGCAGTTTATTAGAAGAGATAGTACACTCCAAAGAAATAGGAGCAGGCCCAAGGAGTAGAGAGTGTCTCAAGGGTCCCGACTAACGAGGCCTTGGTTGTTTTTATCCTTTTTTCTCTAGAATGGGCTGTTTCTTTTCAGGCATGGGACCACTTGATTGACACCTGTGATTGACATCTTTTTGGACTGCACACGTTCCTTTCCAGAATTCAGTCTGTTATAATGATATTAATGAACTTCCGGGCATATGTATGATATTATAGTCATTGGTATAATGAGGCCCAGATGAAATGAAGGTTGTTGTGGCCGTTACTGCGCAGGTGCAAGTGACTGGTCTAATCTAGTTGGGTATTTTGTACCCATTTGTTTCCTCGTAGGGGTAGATAATTACAATTAAAAGGGGAAGTTTTGGGTGGAGAGGGGAGATCTTTTGGGTGGTCGCATTCTGTGGGTTGTGTTGGATGTACAGGAATGCAGAGACCCAATGCCTGTCTCTAACTGCCTGCCTTGTTTTCCCCTTGAGAGATGTGATCCACATAAAATCGTTATGGGAAGTTGAGGGACAGGGGGTCTTTTCTTCTGTATGTGCTTCCTGCTGGGCAGGGACTTAGAGCTGTCCTTACCTATTGGGTGATTCACGGAACTGTCGCCCTATCTGATCTTAGATGAGAGGAAAAGGTCTCGAGATCCACCTGGAAGACTGTTGGCTTCTTTGGTTGGGACTGGTAATCTTGCTGGGGTATCATCTGTGTCCCCAAGGCCCCTAAATGGGGAAAAATAGATTTTAATTAATAAATTTAAAAGTGTTGACTTAAAGAGCAGAGCTCAAAGCTATTGATGCTACGTGATGGAAAAATCCGTCTGCTCTATGGAGCCTGTGGCCACTTAACCGGTTATTCAGGTGATGTTAATTGTCCAGGAGCTGGCCCCAGAATGGGTTGGAAAGAACATTAGGCTTTAATGATTACAATCAACAAGTATAAATCACAAGTTTTAGGGTAATTATCTAAAGCTGGGGGTAGGAGATTTCTATGATTCAGGTTAAAAACAATCTATTACTTATGATTAAGAAATTGATTTGAAAAATGGTTTTAACCAGGGTTATAGAGTCAAAACACCAGAGAAAAGAAAACTTAGAGTTTCTATAGTGAGAAGCTCTTTCATTTGGCCTGCATTACTGTGTTTCCCTGAAAATAAGACCGGTTCTTATATTAAGTTTTGCTCCAACAGACTCATTAGGACTTATGTTCCGGGGATGTCCTCTTGAAAAATCATGCTAGGACTTATTTTCTGGTTAGGTCTGATTTTTGGGGAAACAGTAGTACCACAGAATACAGACATGTCAATTCAGAGTAAAAACAAACTGCCATCAAGTAGACCCATGTCATTAAATCTGTTTCTGAGCCCTGCTTTAGCTTTATGGAGCCTTTCATCAAACAAAAAGGAAGTATGCTATTAATTAAGGCTATTTCAGCTTATTCCTTCATTCATTAATTAAACAATATTTTTTGAGCAGCTATGAGAGAGAGAGAGAGAGAGAGAGAGAGAGAGAGAGAGAGAGAGAGAGAGAGAGAGAGAGAAAGTTAATTCAAGCAAAATCACAAATTCCTCCTCTAGGTCTATTACTGTTTTTTACCAAGAAGATGCAAACAAGATTTTACTGGCCTTGTTTTTATTTTTATAAAAAGGCAATACATTGATAAATAAGTTAAAAACCCAAAGCCATACAGAAGGGTGTGTACAGCGAGAATTCTTACTTTCATTCATGTACTTATCCATTCCCCCTACTCTGTAGGTCAGGAGTTGGCAAACTTTTTCTGCAAAGGGTCAAGTAATAAATATTTTAGGCTTACAGGCCATGTGGTCTCTGTTGTTATTGCTGAATTCTGCAATTTAATGCAAAGGCAGCCATAGACAACACAGAAACAAATGTTATGGTTATGTTCCAGTAAAACTTTATTTATAAAAATAAGCAGCAGATCTGCTGGCCATAATTTTCTATCCCTGCTATAGGTAATCATGTTTAATTTATTTTGTGTCTTTATGCAAATACAAGCCAATGTGAATATATATTTTTATGCCCTCCTTTTTTATAGAAAATTAACCTAAGATATACCATTGTTCTATATCTTGAAGCTTTGTTTTTATTGTATATTTTGGATATCTTTCTATATCAATACATTAAGAACATACTCATTTTTTTCTGTCTGCATTATAGTCCATTGTATAGATGTAACAGTTTATTTAATCAGTCTCCACTTGATAGACTTTTGTATTTTTCTAATCCTTTGCAATCACAAACAATGCTTTATGAAAAACTGTAAATACATCATTTCATATGTGTGAAAGTATATCTGAAGGATATATTTCTAGACTTGGGATTGCTTGACCAAGGAATAAATGCATCTGTAATTTTGAAGATAATGCTGGATTCACCATTATAGGATTTTACCATTTTCACTTTCAGCATAACATATGAAAGTACCTATTTAAAATTATGAAATGCTTCATGAATTGGTGTGTCATCCTTGTGCAGAGGCCATGTTAATCTTCTCAGAATTATTCTAATTATAGTATATGTGCTACTGAAGTTAGCACCATGAGGTCATTTTTTAAATTAAATTTATTGGGATGACAATGGTTAGTAAAATTACATAGGTTTCAAGTGTACAATTCTATCATACATCATGTATATATCACATTGTGTGCTCACCACCCTGAGTCAGTTCTCCTTCCATCACCAAATAGTTGGCCCCCTTTACTCTCTTCTACCACTTTTAATTCAGTAATGTATGAATGCTTTGGGGTAGCATGCAGCCAAAGACAGGGCAAACTAGAAAACTCTTCTTTCCATTGAGCATGGAGTCCAGAGAGAGAAAATATTTTTTCTGGACAGCATCAGGTGTTTTATTTTTTATCTCAGTGCCGATTGGAGGGGAGCAAATCACCTTAAGTTCCAACAATACATGAATCTATACATTAGCTAATGGGGACGTACGTGGCCAGAGTGGTAGAAAGAGCTAATGAAAACCCTGACATTAAAGTGTTTGTACACAAAGACAGAGTTCTTTGCTGATTGTAATGAACATGTACTATACTAGGATTCAGCAAAGGACAAGAAATTATGTAGAACTGGTTGACAGACAAGGGGATCTGGATGTGATCAAGTAATAAATAATTTAAAAGTAATAAAAAGAGTCAACATTTATTAAGCAGAGTTTTATGGGCCACTTTGTCAAATTACATATATATGATTTATTGTCACAACAACTCTATGAAGTATAGAGTTTTAAACTAACTTGCTCAGGCATAATATCGTATGCCTGGTAAGTGTGAAACCGGAGGCCAAACGAGTCTGGGGCTCATGTTCCCTGCCCCGCTCAGCCAATAGACCCACACAGGAGTTGGGTCATAGAATAAGCGTTTATTATCAGAGCACCAGTGATCTGAGAAGGCAGCGTGTGAACACCTCCAAAAACTGCCTTCACATTCTCAGACCAGCCTCGGATATTTAAGGGAAAATCCAGACATTCCTCTAGAGGCCAGGGGATGTTTCCTCCCTCTGGCGATGTGGCTCTCCAATGTGGTCGTCAACTCAGGAGCAGTGATGACAGTAACCTGGAAAGAATGCTAGGCCACAGAGATTGTGATCAATAAGCAAGGAATGTTGCGCTCAGTAAGAAAGCGGTATTGTGATCATAAGCAAGCACATTTCGGGGTAATTATCTAAAGCAAGAAACTGGACAGGGGACATTTCAAGCTCAAACTGCAAGGAGGGGATTTTTCAATTGTTAAGCTCTAGGGCAGGAAGAGGTGAGGCCAGGGACATTGCAAGGCCTCTTTTCTGGGGGTCTCAATGAGGCCCTGTTTCAATCCCCCCATCTTGTGTTCATTTTATTTTCTATAAAATCAGTAAGGTTAGATTAGAGAGGAAACAAATAACTATATTAATTAAGACAATGTTTAAATCCAGGGATATGGGTGATGACTCCTCTTGCTATTTCCTGCTGAGAGTAGGCATAGTTCCTGCCTATGGGCACCAGAGTTCTTTGCTATTCTGTTACAGTGGGGAGGTGGCCATGGAGGAACTGCAAGAGAAAAAGCTGGTCCTCTGGGTTAAGGGGCTGCTGGCCTGGTTTGTCATCCTCAGAAGGGACGACCATCTGGAGATAACCATCTGGAGATAAAAACTGCTGTGTTTCAGATGGCACAAACTTGTCCATTTGAAGAGGAACTAAGGTCTTCAATTGGCTCACAGGAACAGGAGTGACAGTCTTCCTTCTAGGGGAGTCCTGTGGATACTTAAATGAAATAAGTGTGATTCGAGGGAAGTGGAACCAGCCACTGACTCTCTGAAGCCCAACACCAATTGGGGTGCTTGGAAAAACTGCAAAGGGTCCCTTCTATTTTAGGAGCCATCTGGTTTGTTAGAGACCTCTCCCCCTCTAGGCTTCTAATAGTACTTAGTCCCCTGGCTTTCCAGGGCTATAATATGCAGAGGGGTCAGCCTGGGGGAGGTGCCAGTCCTCCATATTTCCCAAGTGCCTGCTGAACCTCTCCCAATTTAACAACATAGGACATAACAGAATTGAGGTTAGAATTCAAAGCAATGAGCAGCAGTCTCAGGGCTTAGAAGTCTCCTGACAAAACTTTCCCAGAGTCTTTTTTTAAGTCTGATTTGCTCGTTTTGTTTTACATTTCCTCCAAGGAATAGACCAATGGTAAGAACAGGCTGAGTAAAATGAGCCAAAATCTAGGGGCTCTCTTTATCTTTATAACCGAGCAGATTTTAGAGGAAGAAATAGGTCTAGAGTGAGCAGTCAAGACAGAATAAATGGCTCCCATATCAGTCAGGGAATTAACAGGCTTACCTGCTACATCAAAGGTCATGTGTAGTTTCTCCCTGGTGATGAGCATGGTCTCTTCTCAGGAGCCACTGGGCACTTTAGGTCCATCAGTCAATTACAGCCATTTGCAGGGAAAGAGTTGGTTTCCGCTCCTTTCAGAAGAGGGGAGGATCCCTCCTCCAGTGCCCGTTAGTTTGCACAGGGGGCACGGCTGCTTTGCCGGATTAGGACACTCCTTACCCCAGTGGTCTGGGCTTCCACATCTAAAACAGGCTCTGTTTCCTCTTCTGGGGCTACTGGGGTGGCTCTGAGGTGGCCCTGGCCTTGGTCTACCTATTAACTGCAGCCAAAATTCTGGCCTGCTTCTGGCCTTATCCACAGTCTCATTGTTCCTTTCTTTCCTCGTTTTTCCTGTCTCGGTTATTAAAGACATTTAAACAAATCCCCTGGCCTTTTTTTTAGGATCTCAGCCTCTTTATCAGGGAAGTAATAGTGGACCAGAACCATTATAATATCTTGCCAGGTTAGGAAAACAAGCTTCCTTATATTGGCCTATATCTGACACCAAGGAGGATACATGAACTCTAGCAGTCCTAAAATATAGAAGTTTAATTTTCTTTAGTAACTAGTGACCTAATTAAGACAATATAAAACATAGAAATTATTCTGATGATACATATAATGTTTGCTTTTCAGGCGGAAAACTTTTCCATAATATCAGTAGCAGACAAATAGTCTAACAAACTTTATATTAGTAGAGAGGACAAACTTAACTTTTATTTTACATTAGTTTACTTTTGAGATTTAAATTTAGTTAATCACATTTAGCTTAACCGTGTATAAAATTTTCTCAAGATTTTCCTTCACAAACCTTTTACAACTTTCCCAGTCCCTCTTAGTTTGTCTCCTCCCACTCATTCAGAAATAAGCATCCTTAAGACAAACTACTTTCCTTTAGCTCCTTCAAAAATGTATTTCCATACCTTATGCCTTCCTTGAAAACACACATCATTTCCTTTCACGTTAATTAGAATCCATAACCTTCAGAACCTTAATTTTTACTGACAATTAAAGCAACTATCCAATATTTCCATTAGCAAATCCATAAACACATTTTACAACCTTTAGAAGTACAGGTTTTTGTTAGCAATATATCTACAAATTTTTTAAATTGCATTTTCAAAAAAATACAAAACACATTTACTGACAGATCTTACGTTATTTTTTACATTTTCTGCGACAAAAAAAAAGTAGGGAACTCAAACTCATCCAATAATTAATATTTCAGCCTTTTGTTATTTTGAAATACCTAGATACTCAAGTTTTTTTTTATCATTTAACAAAACTTAGTAAAACTGAAATCTTAAGTTACCAACAGATGCTGAGAAACCTCATCCAAACATCCACAATATATTATTACTGAAAAGTTGCATCTGTTAATATTTTATTCTTTATGACATTTTAAAGGTAATTATTACTCAAGCTATTTTCTTGACAAATTTTATAATGGAGATAACATAAATTTATTTTTGTAAACCCAGGTAAAGCAAAAGATAGCATATTTGATGTTAGTAACCTTAAAGGAAACATATCTATTTAACTGAAAGCTAAACTAGCCTTAGTATCAAATATTTTTTAGATCACGTGATCCTGAAAAATACTTGAGTTAGTCTTTATTCAAATTTTATATAAGTGCTTCATCTTTTTTCTTTAAGCCAATCAAATATAATCTGGTAATAGCTTCCAGAGGCAAAAACACTACATTATATATAAAACACAGACAAGCACAGATTTCAGAGACCATATACATATAAACAGAATTATTAACAATTGCAGAGAGGTCCTAATATCTTATAATTCCCCCTACAATTTCAAAGAGGCTGGAACAAGAGGTGGGAGGTCCAGCTTGAGAATTAGTAGCTTGCTTTTAAAAGTGTCTCTTTTTTTTAATTCAGTTACCTCAGCCTCAGGCATTCCTGGTTATAAGTAGATTAGGAGATAGGTGGAGTCTCCTTCTCTCTGAACTCAGTTTCTCAGTTTAGTTCCCTTCTTTTCTAAGTTTACCATAAAGGCTTATACATAAGAAATTTCATCCTATTTCCCAGACCTCTAACAGAACAATTCCAGTTGCAAAATAGTATAATAATTCATTGAACTACTGAGTGACCAGCACCCTCAAGGATCTAAAATATACATTGGCCAAGCAGTACTGTAATAGAACATTATTTTAATTTTTTTTTTTTTGTCAACGGCTTATAGCTGTAGTTTTGCCAATGGCCTAATATTTTGTCCAATAGGCTCCTAGCTGGGATTGAAACCTTAGGTCCCATTTTTGAGCTTGAACAAATACAGCTGCACAGATATACATTCACACACACATAGAGATAGATCCAAGTATTCCCTGAATCAGACAGACAGAAACCAGAAAACCTAACTTCGGATCCGAATACCAAAACCAAAACCTGTCCAGGCACCAAATTGGGATGCAACGTCATCTTACTCCATATACATAGGCCATTGACCGCAAGACAATTGGCCAGCAGGCGAATGCCAAAAACCAAATGTGATCCTAAGACCACCCAGTGCCCAAAGGCTGAAACCAAGTGTGGTGGCTTTTATAGTGCCAACCACAGGCATGCTTCCAAGACCGAAGCAAGCTTGCAACCAAGGCCCCTTACTGGTGAGGGTATTACATCTCACTGGACATGGCAATCTCACCTATTGGCACCAATGGGTTAGTATGACCCCCAAATGGCTCTCAAAGAGGAGCCCCAGATGGTGAGTGCAAAATCTTCTGGCTGTGCACACTGGAGCCACCCCACTTTTCGAACCAGTAATTAGAGGCAGGAAACAGCAAATGCTTATTGTATACCAACTTAGCAGAAAAGGTGTCGGTGACGGGCAGGCCCTGGCACAAACCCCACCTCTGCGAGCAAAATCACTCGGCAGCTGCTTCTAGAGATTGGTCCTGCACCAAGGAATCTGTCCCGTCCAGGCAGCCCCCCAGACCTTCTGAAAGCCAGAAGACTTACTGGAGGAACCCTGAGGCTGTTTCATCTGAGTCACCAGAAACTGAAACCAGAGGCCAAATGAGTCCGGGGCTCGTGCTGCCTGTCCCGCTCAGCCAATAGACCGACACAGGAGTTGGGTCATAGGATAAGTGTTTATTATCAGAGCATCGGTGGTCTGAGAAGGCAGCGGGTGAACACCTCCAAAAACTGCCTTCACATTCTCAGACCTGCTAGGGGTATTTAAGGGAAAATCTGGACATGCCTCCAGAGGCTACATGATGGTCCAGGGGTCTGCATGGAGCCCTCCCACTGGCGATGTGGCTTTCCAAGAAGGTCATCAACCCAGGAGCAGTGATGACAGTAACTTGGAAAGAATGCTAGGCCATACATATTGTGATCATAAGCAAGCACAAGTTTCAGGGTAATTATCTAAAGCAGGGAACTGGGACAGGGGACATTTCAAGCTCAAACTGCAAGGAAGGGGTTTTTCAATTGTTAAGCTCTAGGGCAGGAAGAGAGGAGGCCGGGGACAATGCAAGGCCTCTTTTCTGGGGGTCCCAACTGGGCCCTGATTCAAGTGCAGAGTTGCGATCTAATCCCTGCACTATGGGATCTTTTCTATTGGGCTATATTGACTTGCTGTCTGGGTGGAAGGATAATTTTAGAATTATTTGAGAAAAGAAAATTAGAATCTTGACAGGATGTAGACTCCAGAAAGTATAATTATTCTTGTCTCTATGAAGAAGTTGATCAGATATTAAGAAAGAGGTTTCTAAAACGATAATTGCAGTTAATGTTCTGATGCCCGAAGTGGTCAGAGTAAAGATTTAGCACTCCATGAATGATGGGTCTCTGTCAGCTGCATGTACTTCTGATTGTGGCTGCCCTTAGGATTCTGGAAGAAATTCTTGGGAGTCTTTTCAAGGAAAAACTTCTCAGAGTTCAGAGCTTTTTGCTGACCTGGCTTAGAGATTTACATCTTGGATTCTTATGCAGAAAAAAAAAATTCAAGTTCTTTGATTTGCTATGTTAGTTCAATCATGGATGGCTGCTGAGCAGTTTTGTAGACAGAGGTTGGGCATCTACTTCACCTTAGCTGAGGCTGACCCAAGCCCGAAGTCCTGCCCTCTGCCATTCAGCAGCTGCTTTACCAGCTGGTCAGGAAAAGTTACTTGTAATGGTGGTAAGCCCAAGTGAAGTAGCTTCAACTATAGTTATACCCACTCTATATGTTCAAAATCAACCAAGGGGGGGAATGCGTCTTTTAATCTTACAAGGTCATTTTATATACTGTGCTATATAATCCACTAAAAATAATGCTAAATGTTTCTCCTCTTCATAGAAAAAATAATGATCCCTGAATGCAGTTTGGGGGTGGGGAAACTCTCCTCTGTCCTATCATTCATTCCCTACTTCAGTTAGCTATGTAACCACTGGGACTGAAAGGCAAATACAAGTGTTGGCCAAAATGTGGAATCACTGGACCCCTTCATAGCAAATCTAGAACAAGACAATTTCTCTGCTTTCTCCCACCCCAAATTGCAGAAGGTTGCCATTTTGCAATTCTGGTTTCAATGTTCTATATCATGATTAGGGAATTAGGCGAAAAGAACAAGAAATTGTTGTTTTTAAGAAACTGTAAAACTACTTTTTATTGAGTGTTTATTATGTGTCTGTGTGCATTAAGTACATTTTACATGTATTATCTCACTGAATTATCCTGATATTCCTATGAGGAAGGTCCAATTCTTACCTTACTTTGCAGATGAGGACACTGACTAAAATTTATTCAAGGATTTGAACTTGTCAGATTCCAACTTTTGTAACAGTAGTGGCTAAGCTATAGTGTAGTCTCTGTAAATATTACAGTTTGTACAATAAATTTGATGAACCCGTTCATTTTCTAGATTGATGCAGAGCTCATGGCAAATATCTTTTAAATTCACACAGTTAAGGCTTGCTACTATTCCCCCCAAAACATGTCTGAATAATAGATCTTTTTGAATAATATTCAACTTGAATACCCTTTTTTTCATCTTCTCCCCTGGTAAGATGGCCATATAGATAAGTGACATAATAAAAATGAAGTATAAAATTCTGGCATGTTATTCTGTCAGACTTTAGAATAAAATATGTAGATGTATTAGGGTTGTAACTGGAGCCAATTGCTGAAGTCAGTTCATGTCTCCTTTACAGCATTTACAATGTGGATAGCAGAGGGGAAGGATATTTGTCTTGGTGTGTCAAAAAAAGCAACATCATTGATGGACCTAGAGGGCACTCTGCAGAGTGGAGTAAGCCAGACAGAGCAAGACAAATTGCATATGATTTCACTTATATGTAGAATTTAAAGAACAAAATAAATAAACAAAACAGAAACAAACTGATAGATACAGAAAACATTTTGATGGTTGTCAGCTGGAAGGGGTTTTGGTGTGGGTGAAAAAGGAGAAGAGATTAAGAAGTACAAATTGGTAGTTACAAGACAGCCATGGGGATGTAAAGTATAGCGTTAGGAATACAGTCAATATATTGTAATAACTATGCATGGTGTCACATGGGCACTAGATTTATCAGGATGAACACTTTGTAAAATATACAAATGTCTAATCACTATGTTGAACACCTGAGAGTAATAAAACATTATATGTCAACTGTAATTATTAAAAAATAAAATCATTTTTAAAATTTAAAAAAGTAGTTCATGATATAGGTATGGAGGGATTTCTTTTATAGTAAGTTGAACATGTGAAATTGTCATTTTAGTCAATCAAAAATGTTTGGATATCAGCAATTTCATATGTTTCAATATACAAGAAGGGGATCCCCTGCAAGTAATCAGAGAGCAAGAGACAAGGTGAAAAGCCTAAGCAGGTGACCCGTGTCATAATCCAGAGAGAGCTATACTAGAGCCGAACTCACATGGTCTGAATATTCAACAGAGTGGTGGTGATACCTCTATTGATTACAGGACAAAATCTGAATTCTCTACCCTTTTGGAAAGACACACTTTTTGACTGGTATGTATGCTCTGCTCTCTAGACTCTAAGAAAGGTCATACAAAGTTTGATTGATTTTAGCATACATTAAACATGGCTTGAAACAAATTTGAATACGCCATGTAGTTGAATCCTTGACTCCTGTCTACTTGGTGGGGGTGGGGCGTGGAGAGTTAAGGCCTGCATATAAATTAGTATGGATCTAGGTCCTTCTGTTAACCCCTCTCAACTACTTGTTTATTTAACCAAGTTCTTATTACATGTTACAGTTATTTTATGTGTCTGTTTTCTATTTAATTTACTTTCTATACAGATAGTAGCTAAATGAGGCTAAATATATAGTCAGTCTTGTACACTAATCTAACCCCAGTATCTAGTAATATGCCTGCCATTCAATAAATATTTGATGAATGGATAATTGAATGAATAAATTGTTTTTAATAGCTACATAGTAGTATCACATTGCAGGGATGTATCATAATTTATGTAACTAATCCCAATGGATAGATATTAAGTCATTTTACTTTATATACTATTATAAACAGTGCTAGAATAAACTGAGTGTGTGTGTATGATTATTTGTCTATGAGAGATTCTTAAAATATTTTAAAATCAAAAATATGCATTTTAAGACTTTTGATTCATATTGTCAAAATACCTTCACATGTTTTACTGTTTTAATACTCCCACCAACCACCTATGTATGAGAGGGCCCATTTTCCCCATACAATCATCAACATGAGGTATTAATAATTCTTTTCAATCTTTATTAATCTGCTTCAGGAAAAATAGTGTTTTGTTTAATTTTACATAATTTTGTCACTATTAGAGGTATGACATTTTACCCATATGTTTTTAGGCATTTGTACTTCTTCTTTGAAGTGCTTATTAATGTCCTTTGTCCATTTTTTTTTTAATTCTGGAGTTTAGGTATGTTCTATTAATTTTTGAGCACTTTTATATATTTAGGTCATTAACCATTTCTCATATATGTTGCCAATATTTTCCTTATTTATACTTGTTTTATTTTTTTTGTTGTGATATTTTGTTCTGTTTTCAATTAAAATTTATTGGGGTGACAACTGTTAGTAAAGTTACATAGATTTCAGATGAACAATTCTGTATTACATCATCTATAAATCCCATTGTGTGTTCACCACCCAGAGTCAGTTCTCCTTCCATCACCATATATTTGATCCCCTTTACCCTCATCAACCACTCCCCTCCCCCCTTATCCTCTGGTAAACACTAAACTATTGTCTGTGTCTATGAGTTTTTGTTTCTCATTTGTTTGTCTGGTTCTTTTGTTATTTTTGGTTTATATACCACATATCAGTGGAATCATATGGTTCTCTGCTTTTTCTGTCTGACTTATTTCGCTTAGCACTATAATCTCAAGATCCATCCATGTTGTCACAAATGGTCCTATTTCATCTTTTCTTACCGCCGAATAATATTCCATTGTGTATATATACCACAACTTCTTTATCCAGTCATCAATCGAAGGACATTTTGGTTGTTTCCATGTCTTGGCCACTATAAATAAAGCTGCAATGAACATTGGAGCACACTTGTCTTTATGTATAAATGTTTACAGATTTTTTGGGTAGATACCCAGGAGAGGGATTGCTGGGTCATATGGTAATTCTATTCATAATTTTTTGAGGAACCTCCGTATTGCCTTCCATAGCAGCTGTACCAATCTGCATCTCCACCAACAGTGTATGAGGGTTCCTTTTTCTCCACAGCCTCTCCAACACTTGTTACTATTTGTCTTGTTGATGATAGCCATTCTAACTGGGGTGAGGAGATATCTCATTGTGGTTTTTATTTGTATTTCTTTGGTGATTAGTGATGTTGAGCATTTTTTCATATGTCTATTTGCCATTTGTATGTCCTCTTTGGAGAAATGTTTCTTCAGGTCCTCTGCCCATATTTCAATTGGGTTGTTTGTTTTGTTGTTGTTGAGTTTCATGAGTTCCTTGTATATTTTGGATATTAGCCCCTTGTTGGAGGCACTGTTTGCAAAAATCTTCTCACATTCAGTTGGTTGCCTCTTTATTTTGTCAATGGTTTCTTTTTCTGTGCAGAAGCTTTTAAGTTTGATATAGTCCCATTCGTTTATTTTAGCTTTTACTTCCATTGCCTTTGGAGTCAAGTTCATAAAATGCTCTTGGAACCCAAGGTCCATAAGTTTAGTACCTATGTTTACTTCCAGGCAGTTTATTATTTCAGGTCTTATGCTTAAGTCTTTGATCCATTTTGAATTAATTTTGGTACATGGTGACAGATAGCAGTCCAGTTTCATTCTTTTGCACGTGGCTTTCCAATTCCGCCAGCACAATTTATTGAAGAGGCTGTGTTTTCTCCATTGTATGTTTTTTGTTTCTTTGTCAAAAATTGTCTGCCCATATTTATGTGGTTTTATTTCTGGGTTTTCAATTCTATTCCATTGGTCTATGTGATTGTTTTTCTGCCAATACCATGCTGTTTTGATTATTGTTGCCCTGTAGTACAAGCTAAAGTCAGGGAATATGATACTTCCAGCATTGTTCTTTTTTCTTAAGATTTCTTTGGCTATTCAGGGTCTTTGTGGTTCCAAAGAAATTTGATGATTTTTCATTCTATTTCTTTGATTTTTCATGTCTATTTCATTGAGATTTTGATGGGGATTGCATTAAATCTGTATATTGCTTTGGGTAATATGGCCATTTTAACTATGTTGATTCTTCCAATCCATGAGCACGGAATGTCTTTCCATTTCTTCGTGTCTTCTTCAGTTTTGTTGCGATGTTTTCAGTTGTAGATAAGTTGTTTTTAATGTAATCATATTTATTCATCTTTATTCATGGCTTCTAGATTTTGTGTCATGTTTAGAATGTCCATCTTTACTCCAAGGACATATGTGTATTCATTTATGTGTTTATCCAAAATTTACACTTAAACTATTTATTCATTTAAATTTTATTCTAGTGTGAAGGGTAAATTTTGGTCTAATTTTTTTTTGTCCATGCTCCGCCAGTTGTTCCAAAATGTTTTCCCCAGTCAATTATATTGCCACATTCATCGTATGAGTATGAGAAATCTTAAAATGCCATTTTTAGAATCAGAGCTGAATTTAAATCACAACCCCATAAATTACCTGTTGTGTTTTACCTGATTTGAGTGAATTCCGTAAGTGCCAACCTTCAGTTCTAGCTCACCAGCCATCCCATTTTGCCAGGGATTGAAGAGTATCCAGGGATTCTGGATTTTAAGTGCTAAAATTGGAACAATCATGAGGAAATCAGTATAGGTGGACATGCTTGTTTTTTCTTGTGTAAAAATTGAAATATGGCATTATCTGCCTGAAATATGTGTAAGGATTAAAAGAGATAATGAATGTAAAGGAGTTAGTAGAATATACTGTTGGTAGCAAGTACTTAAAATATCAAATGCTGTTAATGCATTATTATAGGTTCTCAGTGTCTTCCTACAGTTGTATCCCACTGCATCGATAATTGTAGCTTTTCAATGGGATGTAATATCGATCTGGTGGGGCAAGTTCCTCTTCATTAACAGTTTGTTCCAAGATTTTCTCGGTAGGCAAACTTAATAATCATTCTTTGAGACAAAGTTTAGGGACATTTAGTTTAGTTCCAAAATTGTGTTGAGGTTGTAATTGGGATTGCATTAAATTTATGTAAGAGTTTGAAGAACATGTTATGTTTCTTCATTGATGCAAGATTTAAAAAATTTCAGTAGAGCATACAGATTTCTTTATAAAGTTTAAATAATTTCTACATATATTTTATTAAGTTTATTTTTAGTTATTTCATATTTTGAATTGCCATTATTAATGTAATTACTTTATATTTTCCTGATTGATGATATAGAGGAAAGGTATTGATTTTTAAATTTTTTATTTTGTTTTGTAAATTCAGTTTTTTAAAAAATTAAAATATTGCAGGTTCCAGAAATAAAGCAAGTAAACAGAATATTATTAATGATAATGATCATAATACAAATGGCCATGTGCCTATTGCACTGCTCTGGTAGTATAACTATATCAATATCTTTGGCACTCTTGCTGCCTCCTCAGGATTGGATCTCACTTCCAGGAACAGAGGAAATGTTTATTCTTAGAAGTGAGCCAGTCATTTCCTTACTTTTCGTATAAATTTGCAACATGCAGGTATATCCCTGAACAATGTATCATTTGTTTTGATCTTTGTATAAGTGGACAAACTGTAGGTATTTGGACTAGCTTTTTCTGCTCAACATTTTATTTAGGATGTCAAAATACTGTAATAGGAAGTATGACAGTCTTCCAAACTCCTTTCCCAAAAAATGATTGATATGAAAAACAAGATGGGGCTTTGGGTCATCAAAATGGCTGCGTAAGGTGAGCCTCTGGAAAGATCCCCTGGAATTTACAGCAAATTGAAAAACTTAACTCCAAAAAGGATTCCCTCCACAGCAGACAAGCAAGACGAAAAGGCTCACTAAAGAATTCATGTAAAGGTGGGCAAATGGTGCAAGCAGGGGAGGAGGGAAGGGAGAAGTGTGGAGACTGAGCCGTACAGGCCAAGGACACAGACCTGGCTCAGTGCTCCGAGCTCCCTGCATCCCGGGACTACCGCAGCAGGGAAGAACTCAGACTGCTAAGGCTCTGTTTATGGTCCACAGGGCTGAGGGGGCAGCATATAACACGGCTGAACCCAACGCTCACAGCAGAGACCTCAGAGACAAGACTGAGGGAAGAAGGCTGAAAATGGTGGTTTAAGCCCTCACTGCTGTGCAGAGAACAGAAGCCTTAGGCACTGAGACTAGCCGCCCCCTCCCTACCTTCCCAGAGCTCGCCGTGCCCCCACCTGCCCGGTTCTAGAAGCAGAAGAGTAGCAATGTCAGATCAAAAGAACAGAATATTTGCTGTTCTGAGAACGGTGGAGCACAGACACAGATTCACAGCCCGACTAGTTCTGGCAAATGGAAGGGAGCTATGGAAGCAGGACTGGCTGTGGTTGCGGTCACTGCCATTGCCCTGGGCCACTTCTCACAACTCACCCTGCCCTGTCACCTATTTGGGAAGATCCCTGCAGGAGTAAACAGAACTGCTGAAACTCACTGGTTCTGAATCTGATGCAGGAAGAGGTTTGGAATTCTAAAAGCTCTCTGCATCCCCACAGGGACACGGCAACCTATGACACAGGCCAACTGTTAAAAGAAGAGAAGCGTGCCTCCCAGAGAATCCCCCCATTCTGTGAGAAGCTGGAATATTGCAGAGAAAACATAATACTACAGCGTGAGAGAGAAAAAAAGGCTTCAGTCGGAGAGAAAATAAAATATTCTACCAACACATACTGGAAAACAAAAGAAAGACCTCTTCCTAACAACCTGTTGCAGAACCCACTCCTGTAGATGTCTAGGAAGAGAAATAATAAATTAGTAATTGCCATGAATAACCAAGGCAACATGACAGCTCAGAAACAAAGTGAAAAATCTCTAGAAAAGGAACTTCAAGATATGGAAATATGTGATTTAAATGACAGAGAATTCAAGATTGCAGTTCTGAGAAAACTCAATGTGATGCAAGAAAACAAAGAAAGGCAGTTTAATGAACTCAGAAGCACAATCAAAGAAAAACATGAGCATTTTACAAAAGAAATTGAAATTTTAAAAAAGAACCAAATAGAATTTCTGGAGATTAAGAACTCAATAGAAGAAATTAAGAATGAAATACCCAGCTTCGGTAGTAGAGTTGACCAGATGGAGGAAAGAATCAGTGACATTGAAGATAGAAACCTGGAAATGACACAGATGGAAGAAGGAAGAGACTTGACACTTAAAAGAAATGAAAGAACTCTACAAGAGCATTCTGACTCCATAAGAAAGAGCAATACAAGAATAATGGGCATACCAGAAGGAGAAGAAAGGGAGAAGGGAACAGAGAATATATTCAAACATATAGTCGATGAGAACTTCCCAAACTTGTGTAAAGAACTGGATGCTCGAATCCAAGAAGCTGATAGAACACCTAATTACGTCAACCCCAACAGGCCTTCTCCAAGGCACATTGTATTGAAGCTGTCTAAAATCAACGACAAAGAGAGAATCCTCAAGGAAGCCAGCGAAAAGAAGACAGTAACCTACAAAGGAAAGCCCATTAGATTATCATCAGATTTCTCAGCAGAAACTCTACAAGCCAGGAGGGAATAGAACCACCTATTCAAACTATTGAAAGAGAGAAATTAGGAGCCAAGAATAACATACCCAGCAAACATATCCTTTAGATATGAAGGAGGAATAAAGACCTTTCCAGACATACAGAAGCTGAGGGATTTTTCTAATACATGTCCTTCACTACAAGAAATACTAAAGGAGGCTATTTGACCACCATCAACAGGGACAATTTGTGGCATCCAAAATATAAAAAGGGGGAGAGTAAAGCCCTGACTGGAATATGGGAATGGAGAATATAGGCATGTTGAAGAAAATGGAATACTCTAAATATCAAACTTTCTTTTACGTAAAATTAAGGATAACTACTCAAAAAAAAAATCCAGAACTAAAATATATACTGTAATAAAAGAAGAAACAGATTGAAACATCATAGAATACCACCACACAGAAATAATAGACAACAACAAAAATGCAAAGGAGCAACGGAGACACAGTCTTACCAGGAAACTAAAGATAGAATGATAGGAAATCCTCACATATCAATAATCACCCTAAATGTAAATGGACTGAACTCACTAATAAAAAGGCACAGAGTAGCAGATTGGATCAAAAAACTAAACCCAACCATATGCTGTCTCCAAGAGACACATCTCAGCTACAAGGACAAGCATAGACTCAAAGTGAAAGGGTGGAAATTGACAATCACAGCAAATAGTATCCAGAGAAAATCAGGTTTAGCTATACTGATATAAGATGAAACAGACTTCAGGGTGAACAAGGTAACAAGAGACAAAGATGGACATTTCATAATGGTAAAGACGACTATATAACACGAAAACATAACAGTCATCAATATTTATGCCCCAAATCCGGGAGAGCCAAAATACACCAAGCAACTACTAACAGAACTAAAGGGAGAAATTGACCAAAACACAATAATACTAGGGGACCTGAAAACATCATTGATAGCTATGGATAGATAATACAAACAGAAAATAAAAAATGAAATAACTGCGTTAAATGACACATTAGATGAAATGGACATAATTAACATTTATAGAGTACTTCATCCTAAAACATCAGACTATACATTTTTTCCCAGTGTACATGGAACATTCTCAAGGATAGACCGTATATTGTGACATACAAGAAACCTCAGCAAACTTAAGAAGATTGAAATCATACCAATATATTCTCTGATCACAACGCTTTGAAATTGAGTATCAAATGCAAAAAGAAAGTAGGAAAAAACCACAAACACATAGAGATTAAACAAGGTACTTTTAAAAAATGACCAGGTCAAAGAAGAAATTAGAGAGATCAAAAGATACACAGAAACTAATGAGAATGAAAATACGTCTTACCAAAATTTTTGTGACACAGCGAAAGCGGTTTTAAGAGGGAAATTTATAACATTACAGGCCTATCTCAATTAACAAGAAAAATCCCAAATAAATAACCTCACATTACAACTAAAAGAACTAGAAAAAGAAGAACAAATGAAACCCAAGGTCAGCAGAAGAAAGGAAATAACAAAAATCAGAGCAGAACTGAATGAAACAGAGAACAAAAAGACAATAGAAAAAATTAATGTGACAAAGAGCTGGTTCTTCGAGAAGATTAACAAAATTGAACAACCCTTGGCTAGACTTACTAAGATAAAAAGAGAGAAGACAGTAATAAACAAAATAGAAATGAAAAAGGGGAAGTTATCACGGATGCCACAGAAATACAAAGGATCATCCAAGAATACTATGAAGGACTATATGCCACCAAATTCAATAACCTAGAAGAAATGGACAAGTTTTTACAAACATATAGTTTTCCTAGGCTGAATCATGAAGAACTGGAAAATCTAAACAGACCGATCACCAGTAACGAAATTGAATCAGTCATCCAAAACCTTCTCAAAAGCAAAAGTCCGGGACCAGATGGCTTCACTACTAAATTCTACGAAACCTTCAAAGAGGATCTATTACCAATCCTGCTCAAACTCTTCCAAAAAATTGAAGAAGAGACAGTACTCCCTAACTCTTTTTATGAGGCCAACATTACCCTGATACCAAAACCTGGTAAGGACAACACAAAAAAGGAGAACTACAGACAAATATCTCTGATGAATACCGATGCAAAAATCCTAAACAAAATTCTAGCAAATCGAATACAACAATGCATTAAAAAGATTATTCATCACGACCAAGTGGGGTTCATCCCTGGGGCACAAGGATGGTTCAACATCCTCAAATCCATCAATGTGATACATCACATAAACAAAATAAAGGACAAAAATCATATGATTATATCAATTGATTAGAAAAAGCATTTGACAAGATACAACATCCATTTATGATTAGAGCACTTTATAAAATAGGTATAGAAGGAAAATACCTTAACATAATAAAGGCCATATATCACAAACCCTCAGCTAATCTCATAATTAATGGTGAAAAAACTGAAGCCCTTTGCTCTACGTTCAGGAACACAACAGGGCTATCCCCTATCACCTCTGCTTTTCAACATAGTGTTGAAGTCCTCGCCGGAGCAATCAGGCAAGAGAAAGAAATAAAAGGCATCCAAATTGGTAGTGAAGAAGTTAAATTGTCACTCTTTGTAGATGACATGATGCTATATGTAGAAAACCCTAAAGACTCCACCAAAAAGCTATTAGAGACAATCAACGAATACAGTAAAGTTGCCAGATACAAAATCAATGTACAAAAGTCTATTGCATTCCTATATACTAACAATGAAATCTCAGATAAAGAAATAAAAACAAAACAAAACAACAATTCCTTTTGCAATTGCAGCAAATAGAATAAAATACCTAGGAATAAACTTAAACAAGGAGGTGAAAGACCTATATGTTGAAAACTACGAGACTATTTTTTTAAAAATTGAACAACACACAAAGAAATAGAAAGACATTCCGTGTTCATGGATTGGAAGAATCAGCATAGTTAAAATGTCCATATTACCCAAAGCAATATATAGATTTAATGCAATCCCCATCAAAATCCCAAAGGCATTTTTATAAGAAACGGAACAAAAAAATCATCAGATTTGTTTGGAACCACAAAATACTCTGAATAGCCAAAGCAATCTTAAAAAAAAAAGAACTATGCTGGAGATATCACACTCCCTGACTTTAGCTTGTACTACAGGGCTACAGTAATCAAAACAGCATGGTATTCGCAGAGAAACAGATACACGGACCAATAGAATAGAATTGAGAACACAGAAATAAAACCACATAAATATGGACAGAACATTTTTGACAAAGAAGCAAAAAACATAAAATGGAGAAAACACAGCCTCTTCAACAAATGGTGCTGGGAGAATTGGAAAACCACGTGCAAAAGAATGAAACTGGACTGCTATCTGTCATCATTTACCAAAATTAATTCAAAATGGATCAAAGACTTAAACATAAGACCTGAAACAATAAATTGCATAGAAGAAAACATTGGTACTAAACCTATTGACCTTGGGTTCAAAGAGCATTTTATGAACTTGACTCCAAAAGCAAAGGAAGTAAAAGCTAAAATAAATGAATGGGACTATATCAAACTTACAAGCTTCTGCACAGCAAAAGAAACCATCAACAAAATAAAGAGGCAACCAACTGAATGGGAGACAATTTTTGCAAACAATGCCTCCGATAAGGGGCTAATATACAAAATATGCAAGGAACTCATGAAACTCAACAACAAAAAAGCAAACAACCCAATTGAAAAATGGGCAGAGGACCTGAAGAGACACTTCTCCAAAGAGGACATACAAATGGCAAATAGACATGAAAAAATTCTCAACATCACTAATCATCAAAGAAATGCAAATAAGAACCTCAATGAGATATCACCTCACCCCAGTCAGAATGGCTATCATCAACCAGACAAATATTAACAAGTGTTGGAGAGGCTGTGGAGAAAAAGGAACCCTCATACACTGTTGGTGGGAATGCAGACCGGTGCAGCCATTATGGAAGGCAGTGTGGAGGTTCCTCAAAAAATTACGAATAGAATTACCATATGACCCAGCAATCCCTCTCCTGGGTGTCTACCCCAAAAATCTGAAAACATTTATCCATAAAGACACATGTGCTCCAATGTTCATTGCAGCTTTGTTTACGGTGGCCAAAACATGGAAACAACCAAAATGTCCTTCGATAGATGAATGGAAAAGAAGTTGTGGTGTATATATACAATGGAATACTATTCGGTCATAAGAAGAGATGAAATAGGACCATTTGTGACAACATGGATGGATCTTGAGATTATAATGCTAAGTGAAATAAGTCAGACAGAAAAAGCAGAGAACCATATGATTTCACTGATATGTGGTATATAAACCAAAAACAACAAAATAACCAGACAAACAAATGAGAAACAGAAACTCATAGAACAGACAATAGTTTAGTGGTTACCAGAGGGTAAGGGGGGAGGGGGTTTTAGATGAGGGTAAAGGGGATCAAATATATGGTGATGGAAGGAGAACTGACTCTGGGTGGTGAACACACAATGGGATTTATAGATGATGTAATACAGAATTGTACACCTGAAATGTATGTAACTTTACTAACAATTGTCACCCTAATAAAGTTTAATTACAAAAAAACGAAAGAAAAGCAAGATGATTTATTCTAAGTTCACCTGAAAAATTAAGCTGTGTGAATAATAAAGAAAAAAATCTGAAAAATCGATGGTAATGAGGAGTGGTTGCTGTCAACGTGTTAAAATGTTAACATTACAAGAATTAAATGACATAGTTCTGGTGCTGGAAAAATTTACTGGACAAGAAAAACCAGGGAAATAACTGAAAGCTGTAAGAATTTATACATGATAAAGCAGGCATTTCAAACAACTAAGAGAGCAGGAATTATTTTATAAGTAGTGCCTGGATGATTGGATGATTTGGGGAAAATAAATAGATCCCTCCGTCATATCATGCAACAAGACAAACACCAGATGGATTAATTAGTTAGGTGTAATAAATTAAATTATATATAAATTGATGGAAATGAAGAAGATATTTATCTGATTGCTAGTGAAAGGAGTTTCTTCGGAAAAAAACAATAAAAAAAAAAAAAAGAAAATACGAATAGATCTAACATGATGAAAATTTAAAGCTTCTATAATTTTTTTAAAGAAAAGAAAAGTGGGAAAAAATTGCCAGACATATTTATGTGACAAATAGTGAATTTATTAATATATTTTAATAAATAAAGAGCTTTTATAAATCAATCACTATATGAAAACATTGATACATGAAAAATTGTTATGAAAGTAGAAAAATGAAAAAAATGAAAAAACGAAAGTCACTAATGTTGATATAAATGGTGATTAAATAACATCCCAATACCGTTTACATATATTAAAATAGTAATAAATTTTAACTAGTGTTGAAGAGATGTAGAAAATGGGAACACTCCAATACTGCTTGTGAAGGTGTAGACTGGTTTAACCTTACTGGAAGGTAATTTGACAATATGTATCTAAAATCCTTCCTATTGTTCTATCCCCTAAATTGTACTTCTAGGAAATTAGCCTGAATAAGAGCTGTACACATAGATGTATATGAGTATTCATCTGTCTTGTTTATGCTAGCAGAAATTTGGAAAGAACGTACTTGTCTAACACAGGGAATGGCTAAATAGCCTATAATACATCCGTATTGCAAAATCCTATGCAGCCATTTGAATAAGTGTTTTAAGAAAATATTTAATAACAAGGAAAAATTTTACAATATGTAAATAATTTAAAAAGAAAATTGTGAAAATTATATGCAGTATGATTCCAATTTTGTATAATACATATATATATTTTGCGCATGTATAATGCATGTATAGTAAATTTTATACAGTACATATATATGTATATGCATATATATGTATATATAGATAGATGGATATGCATTGAATGATAGGAAGTATATGAATGCAAAGTGTCAACATTGATAGTCTCTGGGTTGTGTTATTACAGGTGATGTTTCTTCATTGTCTTTGTTTAAAAAATTAATATTGTAATCAGATTATAGTATTTAAAATGCTTGAAAGCCCATGTTGTTTCATTTTCTTTTCCTTAGAAAAAAATCAGAGTTTTCAAAGTGTGTGCTCCCTTAGTCTATTTACTCTCTTCTCTCTTCTCCTCTCTTCTCTCTCTCTCTCCCTCCCCCATCTTCATTTGCTTCTAATAAGCCTGTGTATGTGCTTATCTGCGATGACAATTACAACCACAGTCCAAAAATAAAATCTCCCCTAATTTTAACTTCTCTTATTAGCTGGTAGCCCATTTCTCTTATTCAACATACACATTCCTTGAAAAAGTGGACTGTGCTCATTACTCTACTTCCCTACCCCGACTTGCTCCTCATTTTATTGTATTTTGTTTTCTGCTGTTATCGTTCCATCAAAAATACTCTTTAATAGAGACATGTATTTAATAATTATTTATAATGTGTCAGGCACCATTTAGGTACTAGTGATAGAGCCATGAATAAGACTAAGTCCCTGTTTTCATCAATTTTACATTCTGGCAGAGGGAGACAAACAATAAACAAATAAACAAATAAATGCATGATGCTTTACTTGTGTGTCACAGCCAAATGCAATGAGGAAAATACATAACACAAGATGTGACACAGAATGACTAGGAGAGGTCTACGTAGATTGAATGATCCACTAAAGCCTCTTTGAGAAGATGGCATTTGAGTTAAACCCTCAATGATGAAAAGGAAGTAGTCATGTGAAAATCTGGGAGAAGAATATTCTGAAATGGGGAACAGCCAAGAGACATGCCAGTAAAACATGTCAGTACAACTAGGGCAAGAGTGGTAGGGAATGATGTTGGAAATGTAGGTAAAGATCAGATCAAGTGGGTCCTGAGTGTCTGGTAAATACTTTGGGTGGTTTTAAGTATGATGAGAAACTATTGGAGAATTGAGAGCAGGGTAATTACATGATCTGGCTTACCTTTGTGAAAAAGATTACTCTGGCCGCTAATGAATAATTGCCCATAGGGGAGCAAGGATAGAAGCAAGAGAGCAATTAGTAGGGTGTTGCAGTGGTATGGTTCAGAGGTGGTGGTATACCAGGTACCTTCTCACTTCTGTGCCTTTGCTCATGCAGTTCTGTGTAGTGAACTCCAATTCATAATTCAAAATTCAATTCAACCATGAACTCTTTGCAAAGCCTCCTCCAGCCCCAACCACTATACTCCTGACAGACTTAATTGCTTCTCTGTCAGGATTCATATCATTGTTTGGGACATTTATAGTACATGCCTAGCAGAGTGATTACACATACAAATTTTGGAGCTAGATGGTTTGAAATGAAATCCTGCCTTTACCCCTACTGTGAGCTGAATTGTGTCACCTCAAAATTCAAATGTTGAAATTCCAACTGCCAGTAACACAGATTGTGATGTTATCTGATAATACTGTCATTGCAGAAATAATTACTTAGGATAAAGTCATATTACAATAAGGTGTGTTCCCAATGTCATTAATTTCCTTATATAAAAAAGGGAAATTTGGACAAGGACAGGCTCACAAGGAGAATACCATATGAAGATGAAGACAAAGATTGTGGCGATGTTTCTATAGACCAAGGAATGCCAAAGACTTCCAGCAAACCACCAGAAGCTAGGAGAGCAGCATGGAACAGATTTCTCCCTCACAGCCGTCAGAAAGAACCAACACCTTGATCTCAGACTTCTAGCCTCCAAGAAATTCTATTTTTCTAAATGACCACTTGGTGGTACTTTGTTACTGCAGCCCCAGAAAACTAACAGATTTTGGTACTGGAGTAGTGTGTTGCTCTAACAAATATCTAAAAATGTGGAAGTGGCTTTGGAACTGGGTAATGTGTAGAGAAGAGTTTTGAGGTACTTGCCAGAAAAAAGCCTAGATTGCCTTGAAGAGAGTGTTGATTGACATATGGATGTTAAAGCAGATTCTGGTGAGAACCCACATAGGAAAGAAATTTATAGAGAAAATTCCTATTATCTTGGAGAATACATACGAGATCTGACAGGTTTGCACACTCATCCTAGAAAAAGTGCTACATACCTCATTGTTGAATATCACTATGGTCACCTTCGAAGTACTCCCCTTGGGAAGCTATGTACTGATGTCGTGCCTAGTCCACCTTTCAAAGCAATTTTGGAACTCTTTTTCTGGAATGGCCATCAGAACTGTTGTTGTATTACCCCTGATGTCCTGAATGTCATCCTTTCAATATTTCCTTTATCTTTGGGTAAAGAAAGAAGTCATTGGGGGCCAGATCAGTGAGTAGGGAGGGTGTTCCAATACAGTTATTTGTTTACTGGCTAAAAACTCCCTCAGACAGTGCTGTGTGAGCTGGTGCATTGTCATGATGTAAGAGCCATGAATTTTTGGTGAAAAGTTCAGGTCATCTAACTTTTCCATGCAGCCTTTTCAGCACAATCCAAGGACAGGGATGGGGATAAGGAGCCTTTGGTTGCCCGTGTCTAGCTGACTGGTCAACCGGCAGTCATGTCCTCTTGATGACCTCCTTCAAGAAGAGGGGCCCACTGTACTTCCTTAAGACCTCACCTTAACTAGCTCCATCTGCAATGACTCTGTTACCTAATAAGGTCACATCCTTAGGGACCAGGAGTCAAGACTTCAGCATGTAAATTTGAGGGGCACAATTTAACTCATAACAATGTACCCTCTAGCCCTCAAACACTCATGCCTTTTCACATGCAAAATACTTTCACCACATTTCTGCATCCCCAAGTCTGAACCCATTCTGTTATCAACTGGAGATTGAAAAACTCATCCAAATATCATCTAAATAGGTATGGGTGAAATTTGGGGTATGATTCATCCTGGAGTAGAAATCTTCTCCCTCTATCAACCTGTAAAACCAGATAACAAGTTGTCTATTCCCAAAATGCAGTGGTGGGACAGGCACAGGATAGACCTTCCCATTCAAAAGGGGATAAGCCAGAAAGCAAAAGGAGTCACAGGTCCCCAGCAAGTACAAAAAGTACCAGGGTAAATTCCGTTAGATATTAACTCTTAGGAATAATCCTTTTTGGCTTGATCCTCTGTCCTCTGGGCCCACTAGGGTTGCAGCCCTGCATCCTGGGTGCTGAACACAGACCTTGTTTCCTCAGTCCTGGGTGGCAGTTCTACCCCTTGGAAACCAAGGAGGAGCTAGCTCCTGAGCCACCTTTAGGGTCTTTCTTTTGTTGAAAGGCAACTTTTGTTGAAAGGTAATACAGTTTTCAGCTGAATTTTTCTGTAGACCCATTTCCTTCCTATAGAATCCCAGAAGTCCAACAAACTTCCTTTATTTTCTCCCATCTCTGTGCCCTTCAGTCAAAGCTGACAACATTTCTCCTGAGATGAATATCACTATGAATATTACTGGATATCACTACAGTCACCTACTCACATGATCTGGCTCCCAATGACTTCTTTCTTTACCCAAAGATAAAGAAAATATTGAAAGGAAGACATTTTGATGACATTCAGGACATCAGGGGTAATACAGCAACATTTTCTAGTCAAAACAACTGAAACTGCACTTAGGGTGAAGTCAGGGTATAGTTGAGTTCACTAATACTGATTTGAACAATAACAGGGAAATTAAAACAGTGATTTTCAAGTTCTAGTTTGCATTAGAAATACTGCAGACCTTCTTTAAATTGTGGCTGTCTACCCATTCACTGCCAGATTCTGATTCAACAAGTCTGGGGGCAAGGGTGCCTGTGAAGTTGCATTTTTATTAAGCATCTCCAGTGATTCCTATGTAGGTGGTCTTTCAACCATACACTGAGAAACACTGCTGTAATCAGTGCACTTGTGGGCTTTCTATACTGGGCATACAATTATTTAAAGAAAAAAAAACTATATTAAATCTTAAATTAGCAAAATTAAATATTTGAATTTATTGTGAAATATAATAATTTATTATAGAATATCAAAATACTGAATTTTTTTAAATTTTATTTTATTAAATTTATTGGGGTGACAATTGTTAGTAAAATTACATAGATTTCAGGTGTACAATTCTGTATTACATCATCTATAAATCCCATTGTGTGTTTTAAAAGAAAACACAGGAGTCGGTTTAATTTGGAAAGCTAAAATGTCATTAAATAACTATTTATTCCCAGTAATAATCTTATGTATTCAGACTTTGACGGGCATGGATCACATAGCTATTTTAAATTTTATTTTATTTTATTTTTTTATCTGTGAATCCTTTTGGAAGAAGAATGAACCCTCTCTACCTGTACCTTGACATGTTAACTTATGAAACTATGATTTGTGCCAAGTGAAATTTAAGTAAAAGTCAGGTATTAGTCAGCTTTACTATAGTAATAAACAACCCCCAAATGCAGGGGCTTACAGTAGTAAACATTTATTTATTGTTCATGTTATGTGTTGGCTGTAGGTCAACTGTGGCTCTGCTTCACTCTGCTGCATAAGTTTCTTATTCTCACACCTTAAGCTAAAAGAGTAGTTCCTGTCTTATGCATACCATTCTCATGGCAAGGGCATTGGCAAGAGGCAGAGTCAATTATATAATCACATTGAGAACCTCTTCTAGAACATGGCATATATCATAGTTACTCACATTCCATTGCCCAAAACAAGTCATATGGCCAACCCTGATAACTGGGTGGGAAAGCGTATTTCACCTCCAAGTAGGCCTTGCAAGCTCCATGGTGAGCATGGGAATGTACGACTCTGTTACAGTGGACGAAATGAATTGTTCTGAACAATTTGATTATCCAACAGCTGGTCCAATTAACACTTTTGATTTCAGCTACTGTTGCTTTTTAAAAGAATCATCTATTTACATAGAATACAGCTCAAACAAAATCTATTTAGATAATATAATCAAGTTTTAAAATTAAAAATTTTAAAGGCTAAGGTATAATAATTTTTTATATACATGTATCCAATGCCTTGAATTTGGCAAGTTGCCATTGACTCCTCTTTCTTTTAAATTTGACTATAAGGTCCAGTAAATTTTCTGTCATATCCTCAGTGCCCAGCACAGTACCTGACCAAACAAATGAAGCTCAATAGATTATTACTGAGTAAATAAATGAACGCTAAAGGTGACTGGGATTAATGGTACAAAGTAACGAATGTACCATTGGTGTGGTTTGGATGTATATTTCTAAATATCTCTGAAACTTCATTGGCTTCTTCCTTTACTGTTTACTTATATAATCAAATTTTTCTTGAAGTGCCTAGTAGTTAGGAAACTAGAAGAAAAGTTTAAGGGATTCAATAGCTTATGACTAACTCCTTTCAATTTATCTTAGGGAAAGTCATGTTAGGTCTGTTTCAAGGGATAAATTCAGCACCTTGTAAGATGCCTGGTGCACAGTAGGTGCTCAAAAGATCCATGTTAATTCGAAGTTGTTTTTTTTAATATTATTCAATGACAATGATCATTTTTTTTCTAATTGTTCTTCTTTAAAACCCATCTCCACTTCCCTTCGTATCTGACAAGCCCCTGTGAACTCTACAGGCTCTTTCTTATATGCTCCCAAATCATACTTCTCCACTCTCCAAACACCATTGTTTTTGGATGAAGAATTGTATGCCCTTGTATTCTCTCCCCTTGTTCCTTGTTCCTATGAAGAGGACAAGATGTGGGGGGGAGGCAAGAAAGAGTTTTTATTTCCCAAGAGTTTTTTTTTTTTTTTTTTAAAGATTTTATTGGGGAAGGGGAACAGGACTTTATTGGGGAACAGTGTGTACTTCCAGGACTTTTTCTCCAAGTCAAGTTGTTGTCCTTTCAATCTTAGTTGTGGAGGGTGCCGTCCAGCTTCAAGTTGTTGTCCTTTCAGTCTTAGTTGTGGAGGGCGCAGCTCAGCTCCAGGTCCAGTTGCCGTTGCTAGTTTCAGGGGGCACAGCCCACCATCCCTTGCTGGAGTCGAACCGGCAACCTTCTGGTTGAGAGGATGCATTCCAACCAACTGAGCCATTCGGGAGGCAGCTCAGTTCAAGGTGCTGTGTTCAATCTTAGTTTCAGGGGGTGTTGCCCACCATCCCTTGCGGGACTCGAGGAATTGAACCAGCAACCTTGTGGTTCAGAGCCCACTGGCCCATGTGGGAATCGAACCAGCAGCCTTCGGAGTTAGGAGCATAGAGCTCTAACCGCCTGAGCCACCGGGCCGGCCCTTTCCCAAGAGTTTAAGGATGAGAGTTTTAAGGGACTGACTTTTCGCTTTACTTTATGCAGGCATTTTCCTTTCCATGAGGCTCATGCTCAGTCCCTCCTGCAAAGCAGGAACTGTGGCAGGTTGACTCTCCAGCTAGAAATACCCAACATGTGTCTGACTTTGCAGTGAACACATGATTTAGAATTCTCACCGGGACATCCAATACAAAGTCAACATACCGATTTTCAAGACACAAGATTTCTGGGAAAGTTACAAATAATTCCTCACTTTCTCTGTCATCCCAATTTATTAATTTTTATTTTAAAAGGATCCTTGCAGAGTTAGACATAGTAACTTTGCATTGACTTTAAAGGCTTATTAGCTTCTCGTATTTCTTCCAAACTAGCTTTTCTTATTTATTTATTTAGTTAATAGGCTCAGGACTGGTTAGAATAGCTATTTGTTTCAAATGCAATCCTATAGAGGAATGGTTGTTTTACTTGTAAACTTGTTATTTATCTGTAAGGGATGGCATCTGCGTAAAAACATTATGAAAGAAATGAGGTCTCTGTTTAAATTTCTTTCAGAAGAAACAATGCTGTTTCTCAGGAGGCCTCTGATGTCTCCTCCGAACTGAAAAATCTGGAAAATACTTGCTTTTAGCCTCCAATCTCAAAAAGATAAACCATATTCAATCATTATGTATATCTTATATGTATATATTAACTGTATTAGTTTCCTAGGGCTGCCATAATTAAATGCCACAGACTTGATGTCTTAAGCAAAACATATTCCTCACACTTATGGAGGTTGGAAGTCCAAAATCAAGGTACCAGCAGGTTTGGATTCCTCTGAGGCCTCTTTCTTTGACTTACAGATGGTACCCTCTTTCTTCCCCTCCACATGGTAGTTCCTCTGCACACACACACACCATGTATCTCTGTTTTTATAAAAACAACAGACATAGTGGATTAAGATCTCACTCTAATGGCCTCATTTTAGCTGAATCTCCTCTTTAAAGACTATTTTTAAAAACAGTCACATTCTTACTATTCGGCAGTAAGAAAAGATGATATAGGAACATTTGTGACAACATGGATGGATCTTGAGAGAGTAATGCTGAGCGAAACAAGTCAGATAGAAAAAGCAGAGAACCATGTGATTTCACTGATATGTGGTATATAAACCAAAAACAACAAAAGAACAAGACAAACAAATGAGAAACAGAAACTCATAGACACAGACAATAGTTTAGTGGTTGCCAGAGGGTAAGGTGAGTGGGGGGTGGGGGGTGGGAGATGAGGGTAAGGGGGATTGAATATACGGTGATGGAAGGAGAACTGACTCTGGGTGATGAACACACAATGGGATTTATAGATGATGTATTACAGAATTGTACACCTGAAATCTATGTAATTTTACTAACAATTGTCACCCCAATAAATTTAATAAAATAAAATAAAAAAAAAAACAAAAAAAAAAAACAGTCACATTCTAAGGTACTGGGATTCAGGGTTTCGACATAATGAATTTTGAGGGAACACAGTTCAGCCCATAACACTACCAAAGGTTATAAGGCAGGCAGGCATATAGTATTTTATTTTTCTTCAAAACATACTGGTGAGGTATGAGGGATGATTGTATGATTTCACATGTAAAATCTGAACTGCCTATTGTTACTTCAAAGAGTCCAGATTACTAATCTTACATGTTTAACAATAGTTAAAAATAGTATAATTTTAATAATAATAAAAGAAAAAGAGACCATTGCAAAGTATAAAGAGTTGACATTATAGCAATTCAAAAATATTCTTTGTTACATTATTTTCCCTATGTCCTTTCCATTCTTTCCAGTGAATACTTCCATTTTTTAAAATATAAAATCGGGATCATATTATACTTAATGTCTTGAAAATATCCTGTCTATTTCACAATAAATGACAAACATTTTCCCATGGTGAGCATGGTAATATATGACATCAACTATTTTTCTAAAACAGAAATATTTGATATTTGCAAAAGATTATATTGAATAGGTGCTTGATAATTTTATAAATCTCACTTCAAGAAATAAAAACAATATTATTGGTCTTTTAGTTTTCATTCATCATTTATTCAATCAATAGTTTGAATACTTTTCATATATTTATTGGCTTTTTATATTTCTGTTTCTGTGAATTGCTTATCTGTGCCCGTCTCAGGAGGCCTCTGATTTCTCCTCCCAATGGAAGGATCTGGAAGACACTTGCTTTTAATTTCCAGTCTCAAAAGATGGATCATTATGTATAACCCATTGTTCTATCTGGGTATTCATACTTTTCTTCTTGAATTTTAAAAGTTCTTGGTAAAATAGGGATATTAACACACATTGTCTGTAATATATGTCATAAATATTTTTCCAGTTGATTCATTGCTCTGTAATTTTATTATGGAAGGAATTTATTAATACTTCACTTTGTTTTGCATATAGAACCCAGAAAATATCTACTATAGTGAAACAATTAGTGTTCTTTTGCCACTCACCCTACCTTGTGATGATTTCGCATGAAGGTATATTAAGAAATTTAATTAAAGTAATATATTACCATATCATGTCTGTAGCTAGTGTTTGAAGTTGGCAGATCTCTTCACTAGCCTGCCAGATTCCTGGTCTTTTATATGCCCCCCATCTCCCTTACAATGGTTAAAATAAGAGGCATCATTCCATTGGGACTGCACATACCTCTGGAGTGTGGACTTTTAACATTCTACCATTCGTCTCTTCATCTTCATGGGTTATCTACTTCTTGCCCTTCTGAGACTGCTGAGATAAGTAGGTTATTTAAAGTCCTCCCTTAATTATCCTGAAACTCAGAGATCAAATATAGAGCACCCAGAGACTTTTATTTTTCTGAAGAGAAAAAGGATGCCTTAACTACTTTATCTCAAGGTTGCCATCTTTCCTTTCTCCTCCAAATACAATCTCTGCCATACCACATAGCTTAAGTTTTTTGTTGGAAAGATCACTTTTGAGGCTTTCAACTTCTCATGAATCTATAGACTCCTTTCTCTACCTCACATCATATATTTATGTTGTCTAATAGATTGTTGCATCATAGTAATTTATTGTCATGTAGCAGAGACAAACATTATTTTAATTTCTACCATCATAGATTAGTTTTACCTGTTCTTCAACTTTATATAAATGTAGTCATAGGGTGCATACCCTCTTATGTCTGGCTTATTTTGCTCAACATAATTCTAAAATATCCATTCACATTGCTTTGTGTTGTTTATTTCTTGTTATTGCTGATGAGTACTCCATGGCATGAATAAAGCATATTTTTTACACCATATAATTATATTTGGGTTATTTTTAGTTTCTGGCTTTTATGAATGAATAAAGATGCTATGAACATTCTTGTATAAATTTTTCTTTTGGACATATATGTTCTTTTTGCTGGGGATAAAAACCTAAGAGTAGAATTTCTGGATCACAGGATACATATATATTTATTTTATTACAAGCTGCCAGTCAGTTTTCCAGAGTGGTGGTACCATTTTACACACCCACCAGCAACATCTGAGGGTTCCTGTTGTTTTACATCTTAGCATCAATTAGCATCTTAACTGGCCTCATGAAACTTTTTCTAAGAAATATCCTTCCTTATAGGGAAAACAGAAGCAAAAGTAAAACTAAATTCTATTAATCCTGTCATTTAAACTATGAAAGTTGATATGGGTAATTATTTTTCTTACTCTGTGTAATTTAAGCTTTTCAAGTAAATGTTATCATTTGCTCATATCTTTTTCATTAACTCTCCTCTCAGTTCTTTCATTCTCCCTTCCTCTGTGAAAGTATAAAATCAGGAGTATTAGATTTAAGCTAATTTCATTCTGAATATGCTTAGTCTGATGCAAAACCCACATATAATTTTAAGCCCAGCTGATGGAGTAACAGTATATTTAAGAAAAAGCTGTATATAAAATAAGAATTGACCATTGACAATCCACATTTTTTCCGAGACTTTCTTTTATATTTCCTTTTCTGAAATTTATTGGGGTGACATTGGTTAGTAAAATTACATAGGTTTCAAATGTACAATTCTATAATATATCATCTATGTATTGCATTGTGTGTTCACCACCCAGAGTTAGTTCTCCTTCCATTTCCATATATTTGACCCCTTTTACCCTCTTCTACCATCCCCTCCCCCCTTACCCTCTGGTAACCACTGAACTGTTATCTGTGTCTATGAGTTTTTGTTTCTTGTTCCTTTGCTGCATTCAGTTTTATATCCCACATGAGTGAAGTCATGTGATTCTTGACTTTTTCTGTCTGATTTATTTTGCTTAGCATAGTAATCTCAAGATCCATCCATGTTGTCACAAATGGTCATGTTGCATCTTTTCTTATGGCTGAGTAATATTCCATTGTGTATATGCACCATATCTTCTTTATCCAATCATCTATTGAAGGACACTTTGGTTGTTTCCATGTCTTGTGCATGATATGAATAATGCTGCAATGAACATTGGAGCACATATATCTTTATGGATAAATGTTTTCAGATTTTGGGGGTAGATACCCAGAAGAAGGATTGCTGGGTCATTTCGTAATTCTATTCTTAATTTTATGAGGGACCTCCATACTGTTTTCCATAGTGACTGTACCAATCTGCATTCCCAGTGTATGAGGGTTCTTTTTTCTCCATAGTTTTTCCAGCGCTTGTCTTGTTGATGATAGCCGTTCTGACAGGTATGAGGTGGTATCTCATTGTCGTTTTGATTTGCATTTCCCTAATAACTAGTAAAGTTGAGCATTTTTTCTATTTTATTTTCTTATTTTTCAGAGTCCCTATGGAACAATTTGGATTAAGGTATATACCATTCTATGTCAATAGAATGTCACTTACTTGGTAATGAAACAGAAGAGAAACATTTGAGTCATTCTACTTTAATGATGCTATCTATTTAGTAGCCACATGGGTACTCTAGTTATAAGAAAATAGGGACCGTAGTGTTCACTCAAATTTATGTTGATTATTTCAATAAAAAAGATTAATAGATGAATGAGCATGTTAGATTTGGAATCCTTGGGTGGGGAAAAGAGGTCCTTTTTCCTGGGTTGGATATATCATATACATGTATAGGAGTTTTTTGATAGTACTTGTTTTGAAAATATTAAGTACTTCCAATATATGTGTTCCTACAAATCACTGCACTATACATATCATGCACTAAAAACTACAAGTCTCATGGGAAAAATAAAAATAGCTACACAACACTTAAAAACTTCATCCTAATCCAATTATTCCCATGAGCCCTGCAGTTTCTTTTGCACAATTTTTGTAGTACAGTGATTTTTAGAATACATACACTGTGTTATAGCATTGTAGCTGAACTTATTATATATACAAATGATATTATGTATAATATTTGTATGTAATGCTTATATTAGTTTAAGGAATATCCAAGTTTTAAGTCAGCCAAACAAACCTGGATAAAAAGAATAGCAAAATTATAGCAATAGAAAAAGTGACAGTCGGCTGTTTTCATCTTATCCCTGTTCTTTTATCAAAGGTAGATTGGGGTAGAAGAGACTGACTAACACCCTCCTTTCAAGCTATCCTTTGGGGTTGCCTTTGAAAATATGTATAGCCATTCTTTTCCAACATGTTGAGTGTCAATAAAAGTACCTTTAGAAATCTTTGCTGTTTCTATTGATCTTTTTTGACATTCACTATTATATTAGTTTCAGGTATACAGCATAGTGGTTAGATATTTACATAATTTATGAAGTGATCCCCCTGATTAGTCTAGCACTCATCTGGCACTACACATAGTTATTACAATATTATTGACTATCCTCCATATGCTGTATTGATCTTTAATATACAGTTAGGTAGCAGCAGTCAACGTTGAACATGTACTATCAGTAAAAGAGAGTGTTTACTATGCAAAATCAGCTCTAAGAAAATCTCCCACAATGCATTTAATCCAATAATTCTTGTATCCCTGAATCTTTACTAATTTGTTTCTTAGTTTGCAAGCGATACACAATTGATTTGGCTGATAGAGTGAGGTGAGTGGTTGTGTATTTACATTTTTAGGTTTTATTTTCTTAATTCCTTATCTTTTTATAGTATTTGAATCGCTTGTTTTTATCACAAAAAGCAAAAAGCAACTCATATGTCCCTGGTTTGTTTCTTTCCTCCCTCCCTTCCATCCTCCCTTCCATCCGTCCTTCATTTTAAAATTCACAACTTGCATTTTTCTATTTAATATTCTATAAGATATTCTGCAACCTTGATTGTAACTGCCAAATTCTGTCAGTATCCAATAAATAGGCAGTTGTAATCAATTTGAGAATACTAGCAGTACAACTTGAAATGATCTCTACGCATTTTTTGGAGGATCACAATTCACATAATCTTGTTCCCTGCAGGGGACAGTTTATTGTTAAATGCATAATGAGTAGATAGTGTTTACAATTTTAAATATGTTTCCATCATGGTTCCTTCCCTGCTGTTTTTCTGGCAGCCTTTGTTGTTGGTTCTGTCTTTCCTGTGCTGAAAATAAACCCTGCATGGTGAGAAGTCTCTGTGGCTTTGGCAGCCCACTGAGGAGAGGGAATTACTTTAGCTGTAGCCCCAGATTCTTACAGTAAAAGAAATATTTCTCAAAATTTGCAGGCTACACCAAAGTTACAAACCAGTTATAGCCTGTCATTGGAAACATCGATTTCAGAAAATTTGGCTTGTGTTTTGCTAAAATCTATCCATTTACAAGATTTATTGTTTAGGATTAAATCTTCTATGTAATAACTTCATATGCCCTAGTTTTATTTTTTTAAATCAAAGCATGATATATTGTTATGTCATTCTACAATCAACAGATGGAGGAGTTTGCAGCAACTCCCTATACCAATGATGATAATGAGAGCCATTAACTTGAAAGTCCTTCTATATGGATAAAAGTTTTACTTCCAGACATAAGTATATGTTCTTTCATATTTTACCAAAGACTCAAATACCCTTATGAGTCATGTAGATTATATTAAGCAGACTGTGTTCTGCAGGAAGTAGATAGGGGTGATGATTAATATCTAATCCCTTTCAAAATCACTAATGAGATCTGCTGGGCATTGTTGCTGGACATGTTTATCTTACCAGATGTGTAAGTGAATAGTCTGAAATGGTTCACTGACTACCTTCAGGGTTCTGGAACAATCTCTACTTCTCGAACTCTTCTCTCCTGCTCTCGGTCCTAGCAACAGACAGAATAAATACAATATCTCTCTCTCTCTCTCTCTCTCTCTCTCTCTCTCTCTCTCTCTCTCTCTCATTATCTACCATTTATACTTGGATATATCTTAGTTGAAATTAATGCCAGGAGTATAAATCAAATCCCTGTTGGTAGTTGACATAATTTATGTGCTACACTTGAGGAATTATTAAATAGATCTCATTTGGGTTTCAGAGATTTAATTTTTTTTTCTGTTTAAATTTGTATTTTACCTTGGTCCACCGTTCACGTCTTGACATTACTTTTGCTTCTATGACATTAACCTGTTATTTATATTTTAAAGGTTTCATTTTATATGGCTATTTATATTTAAAACCATTTTTTCATTCAGTATTAACTCAATTGTATGTTTGCTTTCCCAAAGATACTATATTTTCTTAAAGACTTTATTTTTAGAGCAGTTTTAGGTTTGCAACACAATTGAAAGGGACATACAGATATTTCCCACATACCTCCTGCCCTCTATCAATATCATACTCAAGAATGATCTTTCTTTTCCCCCAAGGATGAACCTACACTGATACATCATAATCACTCAAAGTCTATTGTTTACTTTAGGGTTCACTCTTGGTGTTGGTCTTTCTAGGAAGCAGCTAATGTGTCCTAATAAACTGTGGTACATCCAGACAATGGAATATTACTCAGCACTAAAAGTAAATTAGCTATCAAGTCATGAAAAGAAATGGAAGATTAAATGTATAGTGTGCTAAGTGAAAGAAACCAATATGAAAATGTTACACACTTTATGGTTCCAATATGGCATCTGGAAAATGAAAAAATGTGGGGACAGTAAAAATTCAGTGATTGCCAAGGGTGGGGAGGGAGGAGAGATAAATAGAGCCCAGATAATTTTTATGGCTGTGAAAATGCTCTGTATGATATTATAATAATGGATATATGTCATTATACATTTGTTCAAACCTCTAAGTTATTACCATTTTTAGTCTAGCTATACTGTAGATATACTTCTTTATTAAGAAAAAAAGTACATTATATGTTCATAGCAGAAAAAGTGAATGATGTAAAGGTTTGGATACAAAGGTTTGCTACTGGACTTATAATCAGCATTAAGATTCTTAGACTTAGTTTCACCATTGCTTGGCCTTTGAAAGGTTGTATGACCTTACTTTGTTTCAGTTTTCTCGATTTAAAACAGAAAGAAAAATCACACTTGCCTTCCAGGAAAAATAATGTTTATGTGAAATGTTTAGCATTCTATGTCTTGTGGTGAGCCGTAGGGTAGGGAGGGAGTGGGTCACACACACACACACACATATATATATATATATATATATATATATATATATAGTTTTTATGTAGTGTCTCAGTGTCTAATTATATTTTGGGGAAAAAGTTATAAATAATGGATTGAAGCTTAAAATTAAAAATTTGATTAGACAAAGAGCTATTTCAGTGGGAATATAAAAATAGTAAACTCATTTGAGGCATGTGCAAGTATTTGTGTCTGTGAGTGCATGAGAGAAAAACTGACTAAAATATCAGTGGCTATGCAATGTGCTTTGAGACTTCAGCCATGTTTTCCAAATTTCTCTATGTCATCATTATTCAATGAAATGGAAAGAGCACAGCCAGTGATTGCATTATGATTCTACTACTTACTATGGTACATGATTTTGCACAAGTTATTTGACCTCCAGGGCCTCAGTTTTGACCTCTGTAGAATGGGAATAAAAATTTAAATATGCAAAGTATCTATCTAGCACAATGCTTACCTTCTTGAATGTACATAAATAAATAGCCAATAATATTATTATGACTTTAATTGAATCTCAAAAATAAGAGATTTCCAGGGACCAAAAGTGATCAAGTAAAAGGGACCTTTCTTATTTATTTAATTTTTTGTTCAGTATTCCCAGATTTAACAAGTAGTAGGAAAGTGGTCATCAGTGAGAAAGAAGCAAATGAAAAATCAAGCTCTGTAGGTGTTCCTCTAATATTTGTAGGCAGCTTGTTTTGACCCTGCCCTCCATCTTAAATGGGCCTTCACAATCCAAGTAGAACACTGAGCTTAGACATATTAAGAAGAAGACACCTTGTTAAGAAGTTGGTAGATGAGGGTAAAGGGGATCAAATTTATGGTGATTGAAAGAGAACTGACTCTGGGTGGTGAACACACAATGTGATATATAGATGAATGTATTACAGAATTGTACACCTGAAATCTACGTAAATTTGCTAACCATTGTCACCCCAATAAACTTTAATTAAAAAAAAGTCTGCTCTGAACATCTCATATTTCTGCACTTCTGCTATGCAGATTACATTTTCTTTGTGTTTTTGACAGTGAGATTAAATTCTAACAGTTGTTAATGAGTACATTTCAGAAGAACTAAATGTCAGGACAAAATCATGGGAGTTGGAAAAAAGGCAAACTCACGACTAAGAAAACAGAGACAGAAACAATCTAGAAGCTTGCAAGAGAAAATAAGCAATGCAAACTGCGATTTAGTGGCTATCATTCTTGCTAACAAATTCAACTGATGACACTATTTTCACAGAGAAAGTTTATGCATATTTTACTCTCAAATAAAAATGGATTAAAGAACAAACTTCTAGACCTTATTGATCATTCTGACCTATAAGTAAATCAAATAAAACAAAACAAATAAAAAGAAACACAAAAACAAAAAGTATCAAAACTATAGAAAGCTGACAACTAAAATGAGTCCGTTCTAGATACTGAATTGAGAATTAAGGATTTCTTTAAAGAAATTACAGAAACAAAGATCGTAATTTCGAGCGTATGCCTAGTGCCAATACTTAACGCAGCACTTATTCTATGACACATTCTGTTCAAAAAGGTTTATGCTTATTAATTCATTTAATCCTCATTTAACAACCCGAGAAGTAGAAATGATCACTTACTCCATTTTACAGATGAGTATACTGAGGCAAGGAGAGGTTAAATAACATCTCCAAGGTAACACAGCAAAGTGGCAGACCCTGTGATTCAGTCTCAGCCAAGCTGGCTTCAATGCCCATTCTCTTAACCTCCATAAGATGATGACTTTTTAGTCAAAAGAAAAAGCATAGTTTCATAATTTGACATTCAATCAACTGTAAAAAGCATAGTTCAGACTTATACTATCATAAATATCTTTCTAAATAAAAAAAACCATGAAATATACATATTGAGAATATAGCTTATAATGTTCCTTGAAATAGTGAAAATCTGTGGGATTAAAGTCTTTAACCATCCTTTCCACAAAATGAATTACTTTAACATACAAGATTTTTAGGTCCCACAGATATAAGTGTGAATCTTACTGCATAACAGCCAAGTGATAAATAACTCATCATTACAAATTATCTAATATGACAGTTGATGACTAAATAGTATTAAACATTTTGTTACTTGAAACTAGTAGCAGACACCCAAACTTTATTTCTTTACAAGATCATCCTAATTGACTACAACATATCATCATAGTTGATAAAGTCTGAAAGTAAATTCACACATTAGAGTCTTTGTCTATCTTCTTTAAAAACTATGAAAGAAGAAAATGGCTATTAAATCCTAGGGGGCCTGAGTTTAGGGTTTAAATATACTTTTTGCCCTATTCTTGTGAATCTAAAATAAAATATGTTTTATTTAAATTACATCAATAAGGAATTATTTTTTTTTTGTTTAAAAATGTTATCATCTTATGGCATCTTTTTGAAAGTTATTTTATATAGACCCAGCAATACTCAGGCTACCTCTGAGAAAATGATCAATCTGATCAATACATCCTCCTTTACTTTTCATTTCCCTCTCAACTCACTGCTACCTGTCCTCTGTTCTTAAGGCGTTAAGTGGCACAGGATGACATGATCTGAGAGGCCAGGTAGATATAGGTATGGTATAAGAGGTGATGACATACGTGAAAACAAAAATTCTCAACAAGAACTGAGTGTGATATTGGGCCTTGGAACTTGACTAAGAACAGGGGTGAGACTAGGATAGAATTCAAAATAAATTAATAAGGGCAGTTCTCATTTTGCTTTTATTATTAGGTTATTAAAATAGATTCCCACCATTTAGAGTTGGAAAGCCATTAAGAATCAAACCTAATTTTTCAAGTTGAAACTGTGAAATGTGTCTTGATTTTAGATCTGTCTGGAAGTGTAATATTTATAATATTTCACTGCAATATAAGGACATTCTTCTGTATGGATATTTCACTCTCAAACATCAATAGGAATATTTTTCCCCAGAGGAAAAATAATACCACACAGAACCTGAAGGACATTATGTCTCTATCTACACAATGCTGCATATTATAATAAAAAAGAAAAAGATGTTGGTATTATATTTTGTTGACGTAAGATTTTATGTATGTATATCATACTCAATGGGGAAAAGCTAAAAGAATTCTCCTTAAGATCAGGAACAAGGAAAGAATACCCACTTTCACCACTTTTATTCAAAATAGTACTGGAAATCCTGGCCACACCAATCAGATAAGGAAAAGAAATAAAAGGTATCCAGATGGGAAAGGAAGAAATCAAACTATGATTATTTGCAGACCACATGATACCCACAAAATAGATAACCACAAGGACACCACCAAAAACTATTTGAAGTGATAAATTTAGTAAAGTCACAGGATACAAAATTAATATTCAGAAATCAGTTGCATTTTTATACACAAATAATAAATTATCAGAAATGGAAATTAAGAAAACAATCCCATTTACAATTGCATCAAAAAAATACTTAGGAATGAATTTTATCAAGGAAGTAAGAGACCTGTACTCAGAAAATTATCAGACATTGAAGAGAAAAATTAAAGAAGATACAAATAAATGGAAGCATATACTGTGCTCATGTATAATAAAAAATAATATAGTTAAAATATTACCCAAAGTAATTGATAGAGTAAATGCAATCCTTATCAAAATACCAATGGCATTTTTCACAGAACCAGAACAAATAATCCTAAAATTTATCTGGAACCATAAAAGAAACTGAATAGTGATGGCAATCCTGAGAAAGAAGAAAACAGCTGGAGGTATCACGCTACCTGATATTTAATTATACTACAAGGCCATACAACTCAAAACAGCATGGTATTGGCCTAAAAATAGACGCATAGATCAATGGAACAGAATGTAGAGCACAGAAATAAATCCATGCCTATATGGTCATTGAATCTATGACAAAGTAGGCAATAATTTACACTGGAGTAATGACAGTCCGTTCAATAAATTGTGTTGGGAAAACTGGACAGATACATACACACACAAAAAATGACACTGGTCCACCTTCTTATGCCATATATGAGAATAAACTCAAAATAATTAAAGACTTAAAACTCCTAGAAGAAAATATAGGCAATAACTCCCAGACATTACCCTTAGTAATATTTGTACTGATATATCTTCTTGGGCTAGGGAAACAAAATAAAAGAAACAAATGGGGCTACATGAAACTAAAAAGTTTCTTCACCATGAAGGAAACCATCAACAACATGAAGAGACATCCTACTGTATAGGAGAAGCTATTTGCCAATGATACATCTGATAAGGGGTTCATATCAAAAAATGTATAAAAAACTCATACAACACACACACACACACACACACACACACACACACACACACACACACACAATCCAATTGAAAAATGGGCAGAGGACCTGAATAGACATTTTTCCAAAGAGGACATCGAGATGACCAGTAGACATATGAAAAGATGTTCAATGTCACTAATCATCAGAGAAGTGCAAATTAAAAAGTACAATGAGATACCACCTCACCCCAGTCAGGATGGCTATCATCAATAAATCAACAAAGAACAAGTGCTGGTGAGGATGTGGAGAAAAGGGAACCCTCATACACTGTTGGTGGGATTGCAAATTGGTGCAGCCACTATGGAAAACAGTAGGGAGAATACTAAAATAATTAAAAACAGAACTACCTTATAACCCAGCAATTCCAGTCCTGAGTATTGATCAAAAAAAATCCAAAACACTAATCTGAAAAAAATATATATGCATCCCTATGTTTATTGCAGCACTAGTCACAATAGCCAAGATAAGGAAACAACCAAAATGCCCATCAATAGACGACTGGATAAAGAAATTATAGTACATTTATACGATGGAGTATTACTCTGCCATAAAAAGGAATGAAATTTTACCATTTGCAACAACATGGATGGACCTAGAGGCTATTATGTTAAGTAAAATAAGTCAGACTGAGAAAGAAAAATACCATATGATCTCAATTTTATGTGGAATCTAAAGAACAGAACAAGCAAACAAAACACAAATAGACTCATAGATACAGAGAACAAACTGATGGTTGCTAGGTGGGAAGGGGGTTGGAGGATGGGTGAGAAAGGTAAAGGGATTAAGAAGTACAAATTGGTAGTTACAAAATAGTCACTGGGATGTAAAATACAGTATGGGGGATATAGCCAGTGTACTATAAAAACTATGTATCATGTCAGATGCATGCTAGATATACCAGGGAATCACTTTATAAATTATGTAAACATCCAACCATTATGCTGCACACCTGAAACTAACATAAAATAATATGGAATGTCACCTATAGTTTAAAAAGTATACAGTCACGTGATGTAAAGTACAGCATAGGGAATATGGTCAATGGTATTTAATAGCTATGTACCCTGTCAGATAGAGAGTAGACTTGTTGGGGTTATCGTTATCACTTTGTGAGGTGTGTAAATATCTAATCATTATGTTGTTTTATACACTTGAAACTAATAATAAAAACACAATGAAATAACATAAAAATACTTCAATAAATGACAAAAAGAATGAGGATTGGAACAGTTGTTGAAAGTCGAAAATATCTTTTCTATTTTCCAGTAGTCTACTACTAATAACCCATTTTCCCGAATCCTTGCTTTTATCCTATAGGTACAATTACATTGAATTATATTGACACTTAGTTAATAAAATAAATAATCAAAAAAAGTGATTCATGCTTACGATAGAAATTAAGCAATGCAGAAATGTATAAATAGGAAAAATATCCCTTGACATTTCATCATTTAAAGATATGATGATGGTTATGAAGACTAGGATATGTGTTCCCAGTCTTCCAGAATAGTTTTGGGTATATATTATTTTATTTTTTAAAACAGTGAGATCATACTATTTGTGTTCTGCTTTTATCACTTAATGTATTGTGAACATACCTTTCCAAAGACAGGAAATATTTCCCTTAACATCATTTTTAATGGATCTATACTATTTCATCATGTGGATGCACTATACCTTATTTAGCTAATCTCCCATTGTAGTCCTTTTTTACTTTTCTATATCAAAAGCAACACTGTGTGAACATTGAAACTATAACTGAACATTCCTGAAATCTACTTTTAGGTCAAATACTATGAATGAAATTGCCATGTCAAAAGGCATGGACATTTAAAGTCTTCTTGAACATATTGCTGAGTCCAGAAGGGTTTGGATTCTAGTCAGCATTTGGTATTTTCATACCTGTCAGGCTTTGCAAACTTGATTGATAATCTCATTTTAACTTGCATTTCTTTGGTACTAGTCCTTGAGTTTAATCAGAATGCAAAGATTAATTAGACATGGTATCTCATTGTGAGGCGCTTACCCAGATAACTCAGGTGCAAGTTAGTAAATGTTACGATAAATGTATAATCTCAATGTAATATAATTTATACTAATTTGTACTGCTGCTCTTCTTGCTTCTGGATGAGAAAGGGTCACAAGGATACTATAAGACAGACCCCTCCCAATCTGACAGTGAAATGTTAATTGAAAATCCATTTGCTAAAGAATTCCAAGAGACATGCAAATGCTAAACATGACCCCATTAACATTTCAACATGAGTTTTTTTCACTGCTTTTTTTTTTTAAGTCTCCTAGTTGTAGTTTCCCTGATGCATCCTGATTAAGCCCTGGTGAAGGGTGATTTGTGGGGGGACTGTGAGTAGCAGCCAAGTGGGAAACAGCAGATAGTGATGGTAAGGCTGTTATCAGGCATTAACCACTTGGACTTACCTAAGGAGCAAGCGGTGGACAGCACAGTGGCAGTTGCAGCAGCTGTAGACAACCCCAGACTTTGAAATGTCAATTATTAGAACAGTCTCTAATACCAGCTGCCTTGTGTTGAGCAATCTATCATGGCATTTTCTCTACATCCGTTGCCCCATTTCACTCACACGACTCTGTGATGTAGTGATCATTCCCATTATTAGGCAGGAGAAAACAACAGCTCAGAGAGGTTAAGTATTTTCCCTCTGCTGCTTAGTAAGTGCTTTATAAAATTAAGATTTTTAAAGGACATTTTTAAAGGACATTTGTTTGACTACAAAGCCCCTTTTCGCCATGTTGTATGTATAGTATTATAATAGATTACTTAGGTAAACCAGACTGTCATCTTAGCCCAAACTATAGGAATAGAAATTTAGTATGCCTCTCCTTTTCCTAGCTGTCAAAGTATGAATTTTGGATTTTGTTTTAAATGAATTTGAAGACAAATCTTTGATTTTTCACAAAGACTTTTGACTCATTATGTGTTCCAAAGTGTTTTATTTTTGTGGCGCCCATGAAGTTAAAATTGAAATGATGAGATCTGAGTTAATCAGAGCAGGAACGCCTCACCCCTTTATTAATTCAATCATTGTTCATAAGAGGAACTGCATTTCTGCTGCTTACGTTAAAGCCATGTCTGTGGCATTGAACTGAAATGACAATTTGTAACATGTACTCTGCTACAGGTTGCCTGGCAATAATTCGTTAGAGATAATATAAAACGGTATTGCCCCCTTTAAAAAGTATTCAAGTTTCCAGATGAGAATAAGCATAATTAAAGGTAGACTGGTTTTAAAGTACATTGATAACGGCCCCACCCTGAGACATTCTCTTGGCACCGTTATTTGTTTTTCAAACCATCCCAGATGGCGTTAATGCAGTCAGGGGTGAGAACCTCTGCTATAATGCACGTAAAGCGTTATGTAAGTTTTGGACGTCAGTGGATGCTGCCTATTCTAGGCTGTAAAGCCGCGCAGACTCACTGGCAATGCGGAAAAATCTGAGCTGTTGCCTGAAAAAACCTTGACGATCTGAGACTTTGAATAGGAAAGAAGCCGCCGCAAGGACTGGAGATACCGCCCCATCGCGTGGTAGCGTTTAAAATAACAACAGAAAGTGAGTGGTGCCTCTAGTCTAGTCTAACTGATTTTTGGAGAAGAATGTTGAGTTTTAAAAGGCTAACTTTTAAGTCCTAATAGGATTTTCTAGTTAGCATTGTTATTTAAGCTTCATTTTAATTTCAGCATGATTATATCACAAACTCAGGTCAATTGTTTAAAGTATGTAATTCCTCTCATTAAAACAACTGATGGTTCGCTCCTCCTTCCTCATCAAGAGACAAACCAATCAAACTTTTGTTGTAATCAGTCTGAAGCAATTCACCTTAGTCTTTGTCTTGAAGCACATGATGTCATTTTTGGGGGGTGAACTGAACTTGATGTCATATTTTTCTCCTTGGTATTTTCCCCCTCTTTTTTGTTTCCTTTTGATTTTGGCTCTGGAATATACTCCCATGTGACCGTATTTAAAAATGAATTTCAAAATTGGGCCAAGTGAGTTCATTTATTAAAGTGGCAGTCATTTCTTGTTCTAGTTACTTTTGTCACACAGTCCCGGCCAATATCCCAATTTCCAAACAGAAACAGATACATATAAGTGCAGATTTCTGGTCCATTATATTTTCTGCAGATTCAAGATACTGAAGCACAATTAGAAACATTCTTGTTTAATTGTGGTATTACTGCTTTGAACATAATCTGAGCACACAATCCAAGTGGGCATTTCAATTTCTTTGAAATGACTTTTCTGGTGGGTGAACATCTGGCAAAATTCTCCTGTTATTCAGGCTCCTATGGTCCAGACTGTGAAGACAGAATATGCATAGGGGTCCAAAAGTCACATCACAATCTGTCATTTTGATAGTATATTCTGGCTGCCTTGACTTTCCCATTACTTCAGCTGAAATCTTCACACATTTCATATTCATTTCTTCTAATCTTAAATTTATGATATTGATGGACCCTGTTAATTAGCTGCTGTATTCTGCATTCGAGATGGATCTGTTTAAAAGCGGATATAAACAATAGATTCAACACAAAAAAGGTAGCTACAAGAATATGCAGGGTGATGGAAACTGGTAACAGGGATTTCCCAGACAACCGCTCTACAGCGGGTTTAGAGAACAGTCAGAATTCCTGGAGGAGATCAAAAGGCTCTGGGAGAGAAGTCTTTGGAACAGTGAAAATAATAAAATACAAAATGTATCTGAATGTATTGAGAGAATATTTATATAATCAAGGAAGGGTGGTGGTTGAGGTGAAGAAAAGTATAACATATAGAAATCAAGACAATAACTCAAACAAAACCAAAACTCCCTGATCAGTGAAGGAAACGTAATCAAAGACTAGACTATAAGGTTGGGTGAGACCAGGTTTTAGCATAGTCAAAATAATAAATATTGAACTGATTTACGATATGATAGTGATAGAATATAACTAATGTCAGGGGATAAGGGGACATATGCTTATACATAGGGGATGTGGTGCAGGGTTGGTGAAATAAACTTGAATCCTCATCATCCAAAAGAGATAATTAGGTAATGCTGTCATTACACAGGGTCCAATTAGGAGAGAGAAACACCATTTATTTGAACACAGAGTTATTTGAAATACTTTAAAAAAAAGCTAAGTATAAAGTTGTTAACCAATTAACTGACTGAAAGAGTTGAAAGAGAATTCTAAGGTATCATGGAAGTAACAAATAAAGGAAGTGCTGTGTTTCCACAAAAATAAGACCTAATCAGAAAATAAGCCCTAGCATGATTTTTCAGGATGACAGCCCCTGAACATAAGCCCTAATGCATCTTTTGGAGCAAAAAATTAATGTAAGACCCGATCTTATTTTCGAGGAAACATGGTAGTTCTTACCCCTAGGGCAGGTGGAACAGAAGGAAAAGAGGATGAATGATTAAAACTTCAAAGCTTAGAGGAAGATTTCCCCATCCCCACAACTGAAACTGAAACCTCTGAGAATGAGGCACTTCTCTGCCTGTATTGGTGTCTCTGAACTCAAAGTTGCAGTCTTTGTGGGCGCTGTTTAAGTGGGCCAATCAAGTCTTCCTTCAAGAGAGTTCCTGCTATGGGGACACAGTTAGCTGACAGGCTCCAGCTTGGGATGTCTTCAGTAGAAAGCCATCTCAGACTGGGGTGCAGCTTTGAGAAAGTTCTTGGCCAGCCCTATGGGGAGCTCTAGTGCAAAGGGTGTTTACAGGAGAGTCTTGCACTGGTCAGCTGGTCAGAAATGATGAAATTTTGTACCACTGTCATTGGCTGGGGACTGCATAGGAAGCTCATATTCTGCAGCACTACACTATAATTCCTTCCCAGATAGAGTAGGCAGATAGATATAGGAGTCTGATGTTCATAAAGGATGTTTCAAGTGGAGATATAAATTTGGGAGTTGTTAGGATACTCATAATATTTAGCATCATCAGAGTAGAGATAGATATATAGAGAGAGTATTGAGCTCTGAGACAGCACAACCATTGAAATACGAGGGAAATCAGGACAGTGTGATGGCAGAAAGCCAGGGAAGAATGGAGTGGCCCACTCTGTCAAATGCTGATAAGAAGTGGAATAATTCAAGGAGAAAAAAAATGATCGCTGAATAAATCGAGAAGAGATTGGAAGAAAATATAGACCACTCTTTGGAGAAGCTTTGCTGTAAAGATAATTGGGTAGTATCTAGAGAGGAACATTGGGGCCCAAAGTGTTTCTATTTTAAGTATTTTAGTTGTTGTTTTTTTTACTTTAAGAGACATCCTAGAACATAAGAAAAAGTTTGTTGATAGGAGTGGTCCAGTAGGAGGAAAGAAAAGGATAACTGTAGGGCCAGAGACCTTGAGAAAATAGCAGGGGCTCAGGATCCAGAGCACAAATGGAGTGGTTGATCTGATTTTGAACTTGTATCCTTCACTATAATAGGAAAGAAGTCGCAGTACATGAGCACAGATGCAGGCAGATGAGGGATATTGTGTTGAAAAGTTGGGGATGTTTTCTTGTGATTGTTGTTTTCTTAGTGAAATAGGAAGTAAAAAAGAGGTGTGCGAGATTTGAGTAGAGAGGAAAGGGGATAATGAATCGTCTGGGGAAACCTAGAATATTGCAGAGCTGTTCTAGTGAACCTATTTTATGCTCAAGTAGTTCATTGTCTTTGGAGAATCATTTTACAGAGGTGAAATCAAAGCTTGGAAGGTCAAATGCCTTATCCAGGATTGAACATGTAGGTAGTAACTGTATTTGAACTCAGGTTCAGGTCCCTTGACTCTTATTCCAGTACTCTTTCTGATCAAACATTCTGTGTATTTCACTTGTGTGTTCAAAATGGTATTTCCTTTCCAGATGCTCAAACTCCTGCTTAGAATACATCTTTGAGTGTAAAGGAGGCTTTCTCCCAGTGTACGGCTCTGAAGCACAGGCAGTCTTGCAAAAAACAATTCTTTCTCTGAGGAGTGGTTCTGTGAGCAGAAACTCTACAATAACTTGCCTCTCAAATGTATTACAAACACAAAGTAAGTAATAGACATCAGAATTGGACTGTATCCTGAAACAGATGAGTGGACTGAAATATTTCAGGGGTGGTGAGTTTGACAGTTATTGACTAGTATTAAATCATAAATGAAGACAACAGGATGTAAGACAAAAAAATTGAAATAAATAAGGGGAGATAAACATTCACTACCTCAGAGTTATTCTGTGTTTGGGAAGGACGTGTTTTAAAAATGCCAACTAGCATATGCAATATAGTTTATACTGGGCTTGCAATGATTAAGAGTAATAGAGGAAGTGAAAGTATTCTAGGGTTACAAGAGACTTAAAGATCCCAGCATACCACATCCTTATTTAACAGATGAGAAATATGGACCCAGAAATGTAAGAATGTTCACAAAGGTCACAAAAGCTAATTAGGGGAAGAACTAAAGCTATTAGGTTGGTGCAAAAGTAATTGCGGTTTTTGCAATTATTTTTAACCTTTTAAACCACAATTACTTTTGCACCAACCTAATAGAAACCGGAGTCCAGAACTTTTATTTCAGGGTTCTTTCCTCTACAATCTGTGCTATTTAAGGGAAAAAAATGAAATGCGTGTTTAGCAACCTGTGTGTGCATACACGTGTATGTAGTTCAGGGGCTAGGACAACCAGGGTGTGGTCCTGAATCTAGGTCAATGACCACATTCTTTGAATCTCTGTTCCGCTGCTTGTTAGCAGTACCATCGTGAGTGGATTCCTATTCCTCTTTGAGTATTGATTTCCTCACCCATAAATTGGGGTTGCTCATATCAAATTTGTAACCTTGTTAGAAAAATCGGATGAGATTATGCAAAAGATTCTAGCCTATTTTTTCACAAATTTTGGGGGTGCTCAGTAAATGTTAGCTCCTTTTCCCATTTTCTTTTCCTATTTTATATTGAAGGGGTGGACTAAGACAGGCAAGAGATTTCACATGTATACTGAGGTAGACCTGTTTCTTTTGCCAAGAGTATGTCTTTGGATGGAGAATTCTTTTTTTCTCAGAATAAACATTCTCCCAAAGAATAGGAGAATGCAGAGTTCCTACTTGTTGAATTCTTCCCTTAGTAGGCATCCAGACAGAAACATCAGAGGGAGCTGACATTCCACAAGTTTAGCAAAGGATATGAATGGCCTCTTTATACCAACAAGAAGTGAATCCCAATCCTGACTGATCATGAAAATAATGTGGAAAATGTAAAAGATGAGATTACTGACATCTAATTCCAAATGTATCGGCTTGATACCTCTGAGGGGCCAAGGAATGTTTTACACAACTCTCCAGGTTAACGCATCATCTAAGGGGAAGCTCTTATTCAAACTAACAGGTATTTGTGAGCACCATTTGATAATTACCTTTTGTACTTCAAATCACTGTGTGTGCGTGTGTGCATGCGTGTGTGTGTGTGTGTGTGTGTGTGTGTGTGTGTGTGTAGAGCAATTGGGTCAGACAGATTGAGGCAGCAAGAAATTGAGCTGAAGATAAGGAGACATAGATGAAGATAGAGCTTGAGACAATCACTGTGTTAGTGAGAGACATAGAGAATGCTCCTAGTCTATTTCTAAGAGAAATAGAATTAAGTGGCTACTTGTGAGTATAAAGAAGATTTTCTCAGTAAAGAAATGAATTTGGCTCCTTCATAATATAAAAACCAGCCAGTTCTTAGGAGATGAATTTTGTGACTGCCAAACTAATTTTCTGTTGTGCATGCAAGATGGAGACTCATATATTGGATATTAAGTCACCAGGGACCTTTCCTTATCCTCATTGTAATGTCTTGGCCATGCCAAGCTGCTCAGAGATGACACGGCTGGTAGTTAGCAGAGAGACTCTCATGGGGCATTTACTGGAAGTTATATTTCCTTACATTTCTGGAAGTACACTGTGCAAATACAGTACATGATTTTCAGTAATTCTGGAGAAAGTCTGTTTCTTAGCCAGTGAATAAACATGCAAATATGCTTATTGACAGCCAACTGTGACTGGATAGGGACCGTTGAACTCAGTTTATTTCAGAAGTTGTAGGGTTTTCAGAAGCTTATGGAGAGTAAATTATAAATCCTTTGTCTTCTTTCTCATGTTCAGACCAAAGCATTTCATCAAATGGCACACTGTGCTATTTTTCTCTATTTTCATAAAGCATAAATAACGTGTTCTTTTCAAGGCAAGCTAGGACTAATTAATATGTTCCCTGAAAATTGCATTTAAATGAATGACATTTTCCTCATAATATGCTAACTTGAATACATTTAGCATGTCATTAATTCTTGAAGTGTAATGCATCTTATAAAAATATATATCTATTTCTTTTAAGAATTCTTGTTACAGTATTCAGACACATACATTACATTAACCACTTGTTTGCAATCAAAGTGATAGTTAATAAATAATGAACAGTTTAGATTTAGAAGAAAGGTTTGTTTGTTTGTTTCTTTCTTTCTTTTCCAGCATTTGTCTTCATGGCATATCTTGAAAAAAGCAGTCTACCTGAAACACAATATGAAGTCATATGTTTATGACTCAAGTCCCTTAATCCCCTTGCCCCAATTTTAGTCTATTCTATCAGCTAATTCATGGTTTTATTTACATCCCTTGCCTATGTGGACCCCATGGTAGATTGCTTTATAAACACTCTCTGGAACTCCTTTAATTATCTGTCCCTTTCTCCTGTTACCCACCTTCTGGAAGTATCTAAGATGCTGATTGAATAAATTTAACTACTTATTCACAACTCTGATTCCAGATCAGATCTTTAGGTGTTTGTTTGTTTGTTTGTTTGTTTGTTTTTAATCACATACCCTTGAATCACTGAGCAATTGCACCCCCAAACTCAATGATTTATAACATTGACCTTTTATGTAGTTCATGATTCTAAGTGTTGGCATTTTAATCTAGGCTCAGCTGAGAGCTTCTTCCGTCCTTGACTGGGCTCTCTCATGCATCTGAAGTCAGCTTCAGGTCAGTGTGATACCCCTGCTTCTGGGGACTGGCTGGCTCTCAACTGGAGTAATGGAGGGTGAAGGGCAACTAGACCTCAGGTCTCTCGTTGCTTATCAGAATAGCCTGGGCTTTTTCACTTGGCAGGGTTCCAGGAGTGTGAGTGGAATTCTGCAAGATCTCTTCAAGTGGAGAAATAGACTCCACCTTTTGATGGGAGGAGCTGCACTGTCACATTACCAGAGGAGTGGGTATAAATAGGAGTGGAGTTTTGGGGCCGTTTTCACAGTTTGACACAGTACTAACAATTGAAGTTGCTACAAATAGGTAATCTGTAAACTCAGATTGTTTAGATTGTTTTTTCCTGCTGCTTAGTGATCCTTTTGCTTATTCCTAGACAGTTCCTGATCACACTTCTCACGGAAGCTTGTTCAAAGCTTTACTGTTCTCTTTTAACCTCTGTCTATGTCTCTGACTTACCATATATGGCAGTGCACTCCTTGTATCACAGAGAAAACAATAGTGCTCAGTTGGGAACCCCATCAACTTATCTCTACTTTTAAATTTAATTATAATATAGTCACACTAATTATAATGTAGTCATTTCTCTCTGGCCTCAGAGGAAAAAGATTGTATCCTATTATCTGTAACTAAGTCAGCTTGTGGTCTACATCCCAAAGCTTCCTGCATTCTCCATCAATAATCTTATTCCTGTGTATTCATTTGGATCCACTGCTTCTTTCCCCCTAATTTACCAATGTGCTTAAATCTCCTTCATCTTAAATTTACCCGCGAGCCTACATTTTTTTTTTAACTACTACCCTTTCTGTATCAGCACTAGTACAAAAGAGCTTGAAAAAGCAGTCTACCTGAAACACAATATGGTGAAATGGGACGAGCGCAATTTTTGAAGACAAAAAGAGAGTTTCAGAGAGAAAAAGTGTGAGTTTATTCCTCATACTTCTATCCGAAGGATAGAAATAGATTGATATTTGTGAATGCCAGCAAGCCTTTCTCAATAAAGAAATTGGATTGTGCCCACGGCTCCCTAACTGAATGACCTTGTGTGCATTTTTAAAAGATTTTTATTAAAATATAACTAACATACAATATTATATTAATTTCAGATACACACAATAGTTCAACATTTTTATACCTAAAGAAGTGATCACCATGATAAGTCCAGCAACCATCTGACACTGTACCATGCTATCACAATATTATTGATTATATTCCTCATGCTGTAACTTACGTCCCCATGACTTATTTGTTTTACACCTGGAAATTTGAACCTCTTATTCCCCTTCACCTTTTCCCTCCATTTGAAATTTTTCCATTACACTTGACATTCATATTAATTGGCATTTTATATTAATTTCAGGTGTACAGCATAATGGTTAGACATTTATATAATTCAAGTAGTGATTCTGACTAGTTTAGTACTCACCTTCTACTATGCATAGTTGTGACCTTATTATTGACTATATTCTATATGCTTTACTTTACATCCCCATGGCTACTTTGTAACTGCCAATTTGTATTTCTTAATACCTTCACCTTTTTGACCCTGCTCCCTAAGTCCCCTCCCATCTATCATCCCAATAAATCTATTACCCATCTGACACTATACAGTTTTTACAATATTATTGACTATATTCCGTATGCTATACCCTACATCCCCATGACTACTGTGTAATACCCAATTTATATTTCCTAATCCCTTCCCCATATTTACCTACTCCCAATTCGCCTCCCATCTGGCAACCATCAAAATGCTCTCTGTGTATCTGTGAGTTTGTTTCTGTTTCATTTGTTTGTTTATTTTGTTCTTTAGGTCCCACTTATCAGTGAAATCATGTGACAATTTTCTTTGACTTTCTACACACAGCACAGTAAATGCTAGGTCTATCCATGTTGTTTCAAATGGCAAGATTTCCTTCTTTTCCATCTATGTCTGAGTAATATTCCATTGTATATGTGTACCACCTCTATTATCTATTCGTCCATTCAGGGACACCCAGGCTGCCTCCACATCTTGGCCATTGTAAACAATGTTGCAATGAACATGTGGATGCATATGTCCCCTCGAAGTAGCGTTTTGGGTTCCTTTGCATAAATACCATGAAGTTGGATTACTGGGTCCTTCTTTGTCTCTTGTTATAGTCTTTGTTTTAAAGTCTATTTTGTCTGCTATAAATATTGCTACCCCAACTTTTTTTCTTAATTTCCATTTTCGTGAAACATTTTTTCCATCCCTTTACTTTCAGGCTGTATGTGCCCTTTAGTCTGAAGTGAGTCTCTTGTAGGCAGCATGTGTAAGGCTCTTGTTTTCTTCTCAGTCACACTGTGTCTTTCGATTAGAGCATTTGATTCATTTACATTAAAAGTAATTGTTGGTAGATACGTAGTTATTGCCATTTTATTATTCATATTTTTTATCTTTTATTTGTTTCATTTTTCTTGTCCTTGAAGAAGACCCTCACAGACTCCTTGGAATATTGTTTTGGTGGTGATAAACGCCTTTAACTTTTTCTTGTCTGGGAAGCTCTGTATCTGTTCTTTAATCATAAATGGTAGCTTTGCTGGGTAGAATAAACTTGGTTGTAGGTCCTTGCTTATCCTCACTTTAAGTATTTCGTGACATCTTCTGACCTGCAAAGTTTTTGTTGAAAAATTGCTGACAGTCTTTTTTTGTTTGTTTTAATTAAAGTTTATCGGGGTGACAATTGTTAGTAAAGTTACATAAGTTTCAAGTGTACAATTCTGTAATTCATCATCTATATATCACGTTGTGTGTTCACCACCCGGAGTCAGTTCTCCTTCCATGGGCGCTCCCTTGTATAAAACTAATTGCTTATCTCTTGCAACCTTTAAAATTCTTTGTCTTTAACCTTTGGATTTTTAATTATGATGTTTCTTTTTGTGGGCCCCCTTTGGGTTCTTATTACTTGGGACTCTGTGCACTTCCTGGGCTTTTATGTCTATTTTCTTTGCCAAGTTAGGGAAGTTTTCTGTCATTATTTCTTCAAATAGGTTTCCTTTTATTTTTTTTTAATTAAAATTCACTGGGGTGACAATGGTTAGTAAAATTACATAGGTTTCAAGTGTACAATTCTGTAATACATCATCTATATATCACATTGTGTGTTCAGCACCCAGAGTCAGTTCTCTTTCCATCACCATATATTTGATCCCTTGTCCCCTCATCTACCACCCTCCTCCCCCATTGCCTTCTAGTAACCACTAAACTATTACCATAAGAAAAGATGAAATAATGCCATTTGGAACAAAATGGATGGATCTGGAGATGATTATGCTGAGCAAAATAAGTTACACAGAAAAAGTAGAGAACCATATGATTTCACTGATATGTGGGATATAAAACTGAAAGCAACAAAAGAACAAGTTAAACAAATAAAGAAAAACTCATAGACAGAGACAAATAGGTTTTCAATCCCTTGCTGTCTCTCTTCTCCTTCTGTTATGCCTATGATATGAATGTTGGTATGCTTGATGTTGTCTCAGAGGCCCCTTAAATTGTCCTCATTGTTTTTGGATTTTTTTTTCTTTTTGCTGTTCTGATTGGGTGTTTTCTGCTACCTTATCTTCTAAATCATTGCTTCATCTAATCTACTGCTAATTCCCTCTTATGTATTCTTCATTGCGATTATTGTATTCTTTATTTTTAACTGGTTCTTTTTGTGTGTTTTCTACCTTCATCTTTATGTTTCCTATCTCTTTGTTGAAGTTCTCCTGAAGATCACTGAGCATCCTTATAACCGGTGTTTTGAACTCTGTGTCTGGTAGATTGCTTCGCTCCATTTTGTTTAGTTCATTTTCTGGATCTTTTTCTGTTTTTTTTTTATTTGGGACATGTTTGTTTGTCTCCCCATTTTGGCTGCCTCCCTGTGTTTATTTCTATGTATTGAGTAAGTCTTCTATTCCTCCCAGTCTTAGTAGAGTGGCCTTATGTAGCAGATGTCCTGTGGGGCCCAGTGGTGCAGTCTCGCTGGTCACCTGAGCTGGGTGCTCCATGTGTGTCCCTTGTGTGGGTTGTGTGTGCCCTCCTGTTGTAGTTGAGCCTTGGTTTTTGTTTGCATGTCAATGGAAGGGATAGACCCTTGGGATGATTAGTTGTGAGGACTGGTCATGACTACACTTGAGGAACTGTTGTGTAGTGACTGATTGTGCAAAGCAGGATTAGCTTTATGAGGGCTCTGGAGCCTGCCCAGTCTGCCTTTTTGGTGTGTGTTGTCCTTGGATGAGGTAGGGTGATGCTCCAGCTCAGTCTGAAGCTGGCTACTGGGTATGCCTGCCCTGGGGCCTTTTGGGAGGGGACCCACTGCAGGCCAAGTGCAGCTGCAGTCTGTGCCCAGTCCAGGGCCACCTGGAATGAGCCACAAAGAAATCAGAAGATGGCCCCCACCCACATTGTGCTTGGAGGTGGCTCGAGATGCCAAGCCACAAACAAAGGATGGCTGTCACTAGTGCCAGGCTTAGGAGTGCTCAGTCAGAGGTACAGGCAATGCCAAAGCCAGATGCTGCTTGTTTGGGTTTAGTGAAACTTTGAGAGATTTTCAGAAAAGTCTGCAGCATGAGCCAGGCAGGCCATTTGTATGGAAAAGCCACTGAAAGCAGCTTGGGTGTGCCTGAAAGTTGGGTGGGGCAGGGTCTCAGAATCACTAGGGCATGGCAAACAATGTGTGGTAGCCAGGTTGTTGGAGACTAAGATATGGCGGTCATCTGGATCTGCATGCCCAGAGGGGGTAGGGCTCAATTAAAAAAAATACTGGCTTCCACCAGATCCTCTGTCCAGGGGAAAGCTGCCTCTCCATCCCTTTTCCTGCAGCCATACAATTCAGTTCCTCCTCATATGTCCCTGGCACCTTTCCAGCTTCTGCCCCAGCACTGGAGCTCAAAGCCAGTGAGTCAATTAGCAAGTAACTCCTTGCATGGGCCCTTTAAGAGGAGCACCTGGGAGTGCAGCCATCCTCTGTCTCACTCAGCCACAATCTCTGCTATTTTTACAGCCAGAAATTATGGGGACTTCTCTCCCTGGCACTGAAACCCTGGGCTGGAGAGCCTGATGTGGGGCTGAGACCCCTTGCTCTTCCATAGGGGACATCTGTAGCAGAGACATCCCTGCAAATTTTTAATGGTCACACAAGGATATGGGACCAGCCTGTTTTGTGACTCTGTCCCTCCTACCAGTCTCGAGGTAGCTTCTTCTCTATGTCCTTAGTTGTAGAGCTTCGGTTCAGCTAGATCTCAGGCAACTCTCAGTGATCGTTTTTCTGTAGTTTAATTGTAATTTTGATGTGGTAGTGAGAAGATGCAAGCACAGTGTTTACCTACTCTGCCACCTTCACCAGAAAAACCTCTTGTGCGTTTTTAACCTCTCTGAGACATATTTTCAATATCTGTGAATTTCTATTAATAATATAACTCACATATCTATTATGAATAGATATATTTGGGGGGCACATGTCAGGCACATGATATATGAGACTTAACAATATTAGCTTCTACATGATTATTAGAATATGGCCTTTTCTTCAAGTACTATATATAAATTGTTCTTAAGAAGGCCATTGGTACCACCTAATTGTCAAAGACAGTGGCTTATTTTTATTTCTCATTCAACTTGACCTCTCTGCAGCATTTAACATTGATTCCCTTTCCCTTCAAGGAATTCTCTTCTCATTTTCCATATATGGTACTGTTTTTTTATTTTCCTCTAATCACTCTGACCATACTTTTGAATTAATTTTGCTTGTTACTTCTCATTGCCAATTCCTCAACTTTTGGAGTTTCCCAGGATTCATAACTGGATTCTCTAATCACACATATGTATAATCAACCCAGGTTATCTGTATTGTTCTCATGGCTTCAGCTACCATAAACACACTGATGGCTCTCCAAACACCAGTTCCCCTTATACTATGTTCCAAACTCGTATACTGTGTTTCCCTGAAAATGAGACCTAGCCAGACCATCAGATCTAATGCATCTTTTGGAGCAAAAATTAATATAGGACCCAGTGTTATTTTAATACAAAAAGTATTTTTAAAATTATTTTTACTATTTTATGATTTTTATTTTAATATAAAATAAGACCAGGTCTTAAATAATATAAGACCAGGTCTTAAATTAATTTTTGCTCCAAAAGACACATTAGATCTGATGGTCTGGCTAGGTCTTATTTTCAGGGAAGCACATTGTTCAAGTGTCTACTTTACATCTCCAAACAAATATTGCAAGAGATATTTTGACTTAATATATCTAAAATACAATAAATTATCTTCTATTCAAAATATTAAATCCTTCCTATATTATCAAACTTGATTAATAGTGTCAGTTATTCATTCAGTCTCACAAGCTACAAACCTCAGACTAACCTCCTCTTTGTTTTCATTCATTTTGCCTCTTACCACCAATTCCTGTGTCTTCTACCTGAAATGTCACAGAAATTTGACCTTCATTTTCCCTCCTCATTTCTAGTGGAATGTCCATGCAGACCTATAGAATATACAAAATTTTATTTGTTTTTTAATTTTTGCAAATGTTCTTGTCATTGCCAAACTTTATCCTCCAAGTTAAATGTTAATATTATTTTACAAAGTTCTTTTCACTACTCCTCCACCACCACTACCAACTGCTGTTGGGATTTAGATTAGAATTAATTTTAACAAATTACTTGGTTACAACAGGCAAGTTTTAAATATTCTTTCTTCAGATCAAGAAAATTATCTTTTCTTAAAATTCAACAATCCTGTTGTATCCATCTGTTAAATTGTTGCCTTCTGAACTTCCTATTATATTATATTGGGTCTCCTGAGGCAAAACTTCATGCCTCACCATCTCTTTCATCATATATCTCTATTTATACTTTTTGTCTGAATTCTTAGGAAAGATCCAGGATGGTTCTCTAATTCAGTGTTTAGTTTTATGAAACATCCAGTTTGCTGTTCACTGTATCAACCATTGTTCAAATTGTTGGAATTACATAGCTCACTTTGGTCATCCCCACAGATGACAGTTGGTCTAATGACTGTCTGAATGCGAGGTTTATACTAATCTTCTTGAAGCTGCTCTTTCATAGCTGTAGTAACCCGTTGATCCATGCTCTTGGATGTGTCTCAGCTTAAGAAATTTAGGAACATTTTCTAAACCCCACCTTTCTCTTCACTTTCAGATATCTACTTTCATTCACCCCCCAAAAAGGTATTAAATCACTTATGCAAAATGGGATATATATATATATATATATATATATATGTATACTATTTTCCAAATTTAAAATGTAGAATAATTGTGATGTATAGTGATGATCAGAACAATCAATTGGCAATTTGTGCTGAAAAAAGAAGTTTAAATATAAATTTAAATCAGTGGGAGAAAGGAATGGCAACTTTGAAATGTTTAGAGTGGAAACAATACAGTTATAATTATATTTCATACTGTATGTTATCAAAATGCATTACACATAGATTGAAGGTTTAAATATTAGAAAATGAGACCATAAAATAACAATAATATATAGGTGAATATTACCTTGAGACAGAGTTGTGATTTATGAGCATAAAGCCAAAGCAAAATATTGCTAGAATTGTAATGTAAACATTTGACTCTATAATTGGTGAGAATCAATAAAGGAAAATTAAATGGTATTAAAAGTGAAAATACATGCTATTTATAAGACAGATATATTGTTGATATGCCAATCTGTAACTAAAAGATGAGTACATTATTAGAAAACATGGTATGAAGATCATGAAGAAAACAAGAAATCTAAATAAGGACCAAACAGAAAAAATATTTATTTCATTAGTTATGGAAGATATTGCTAGCTGCTTACCAAAGTCTATCCCCATTTGTTTTTTCTTGAGCACAAATCTAGGCAAAGCTGGATTACATTCCCAGCATTATCTAAACTTAAGCATGTACATGTGGTGAAGTTCTTCTATGGAATATGAGCAAAAAAAATGTTTGACTCTTTAAATGTAAACTGACAGGGATAGACAATTAAGTTTGTGAACTTTCCACACCATGTAAGCGTATGGCGGAAAGTTTGCTATCTTAATTGTCTGACCTCAGTATGTGGGATAGTAGCAGTTTTATATCAGTGTCAACATCCATTATATTTGCACATATTTTGTTTTGCTTAAAGGATGCTTAGCTCATAAACAAATTTTGTTCCATAATCTTTTCCCCTTTTGGCTGATTGAGATAGCAGCACCAAGGGTAACCTTGGAAGTTATGTATGAAGGATGAGAGAACCACAAGACAGTAGGAGCCTGGGTTCCTGAATCCATACATAAAGATGTATCTACTGACTAGTAACACCTACTATGTGCGTTTTTGTGAATAAAAAGTAAACTTATTTTATCTTTGAAATTTCAGACATTATGAGTTCTAAGTTTTTCTCCTTAAGTCTAAATGATAGACTAATATGCAATCAGTGAACATTATGTTTGTTGAGGAATATAAGGATATTGATGAACAAAAACCTATAAAATCTTAAGTTCTACAAAATTCTAGAAAATCGAATGCAACAATGCATTAAAAAGATTATTCATCACGACCAAGTGGGGTTCATACCAGGTGCACAATGATGATTCAACATATGCAAATCCATCAGTGTGATACATCACATAAACAAAACAAAGGACAACATATGATTTTATCAATTGATGCAGAAAAAGCATTTGACAAGATAGAGCATCCATTTATAATTAAAACACTTAATAGAATAGGCATAGAGAAAAATACCTTAACGTAATAAAGGCCATATATGACAAACCCTCAGCTAATTCCATAATTAACAGTGAAAAACTGAAGCCCTTTGCTCTACGTTCAGGACATCACAGGGCTGTCCCCAGCACCTCTGCTTTTTAAAATAGTGTTGGAAGTGCTCGCCAGAGCAATCCAGCAAGAGAAAGAAATAAAAGGCATCCAAATTGGGAATGAAGAAGTTAAATTGTCACTCTTTGCAGATGACACGAAGCTATATATAGAAAACATTAAAGACTCCACCAAAAAATGATTAGAAACAATCAACAAATACAGTAAAGTTGCAGGCTACAAAATCAACGTAAAAAAGTCCATTGCATATGTCCTATATACTAACAATGAAATCTCAGAAACATAAATGAAAAAGAAAAAAAAAAAAAAAAAAAGAAAGAATTATTTTTGCAACTGCAGCAAAAAGAATAAGCTACCTAGGAATAAACTTAACCAAGGATGTGAAAAACCTGTATGTTGAAACTACAAGACATTTTTAAAATAAATTGAAGAAGACACAAATAAATGGAAAGACATTCCGTGCTCATGGATTGGAAGAATCAACATAGTTAAAATGGCCATATTACCGAAAGCAATATACAGATTTAATGCAATCCCCATAAAAATCCCAATGGCATTTTTTAAACAAGTAGAACAAAAAATCATCAGATTTGTTCGGAACCACAAAAGAGCCCAAATACCCAAAGCAATCTTAAGAAAAAAGAACAATACTGGAGGTATCAAACTCCCTGACTTTAGCTTGTACTACAGGGCTACAATAATCAAAACAGCATGGCATTGGCAGAAAAACAGACACATAGACCAATGGAATAGAACTGAGAACCCAGAAATAAAACTACATAAATATGGGCAGACAATTTTTGACAAAGAAGCTGAAAACATACAATGGAGAAAAGACAGCCTCTTCAATCAATGGTGCTGGCAGAATTAGAAAGCCACATGCAAAAGAATGAAACTTGACTGCTATCGGTCACCATGTACCAAAATTAATTCAAAATGGATCAAAGACTTAAGCATAAGACCTGAAATAATAAACTGCATAGAAGAAAACATAGGTACTAAACTTATGGACCTTGGGTTCAGAGAGTATTTCATGAATTTGACTCTAAAGGCAAGGGAAGTAAAAGCTAAAATAAATGCATGGGACTATATCAAACTTAAAAGCTTTTGCACAGCATAAGAAACCATCGACAAAATAAAGAGGCAACCAACTGAACGGGAGAAGATTTTTGCAAACAGTGCCTCCGATAAGGGGCTAATATCCAAAATATACAAGGAACTCACACAACTCAACAAAAAACAAACAACCCAATTGAAAAATGGGCCAACACCCTGAAGAGATATTTCTCCAAAGAGGATATACAAATGGCAAATAGACATATGAAAAAATGCTCAACATCACAAATCATCAGAGAAATGCAAATTAAAACCAAAATGAGATATCACCTCACCCCTGTAAGAATGGCTGTCATCAGCGAGACAAATAGTAAAAAGTTTCGGAGAGGCTGTGGAGAAAAAGAAACCCTCATACACTGTTGGTGGGAATGCAGACTGGTGCAGCCACTTTGGAAGACAGTGTGGAGTTTCCTCAAAAAATTATGAATAGAATTACCATATGACCCAGCAATCCCTCTCCTGGGTATCCACCCAAAAAATCTAAAAACATTTATCCATGAAGACACGTGTGCTCCAATGTTCATTGCAGCTTTGTTTACGGTGGCCAAGACACGGAAACAACCAAAATTTCCTTCGATAGATGAATGGATAAAGAAGTTGTGGTATATATACACAATGGAATACTATTTGGGGGTAAGAAAAGATGATATAGGACCATTTGTGACAACAAGGATGGATATTAAGAGTATAATGCTAAGTGAAATAAGTCAGACAGAAAAAGCAGAGAACCATATGATTTCACTGATATGTGGTATATGAACGAAAAACAACAAAAGAACAAGACAAACAAATGAGAAACAGAAACTCATAAATGCAGACAATAGTTTAGTGGTTACCAGAGGGTAAGGTAGCAGGGGGGTGGGAGATGAGGGTAAGGGGGATCAAATATATGGAGGTGGAAGGAGAACTGACTCTGGGTGGTGATCACACAATGTGATTTATAGATGATGTAATACAGAATTGTACACCTGAAATCTATGTAACTTTACTAACAATGGTCACCCCAATAAACTTTAATTTAAAAAAATCTTAAGTTCTAAAGCTGTATGCAGAAGTCAAAAGTGACGCCACACTTACAGGAATAAAGATTAGAAGAAATACCAAAATAGAAGAAATGCTTATCTTTGGGTGGTGTGATTGGGTAACTTTATTATTTTATTCTTCTCTCTCTCTCTCTCTCTCTCTCTCTCTCTCTATATATATATATATATATATATATATATATATATATATATATATATATATATATATTATTATTATTATTATTATTATTTATTTATTTATTTATTTATTTTTTAAGGAGGGCGCAGCTTAACCCTGGCCGATGCAGGGATCAAACCGGCAACCTGGGTGTCATTAGCCCCATGCTCTAACCAACTGAGCTAACCGGTCACTCCTGTTTTTTTATTATTAGCTTAAGGTGTAACAACCAAAATAACAATTACACATTTGTGTACCGCTCAAAGTGATAACCCAAATAACTCTATTACCCATCTGACACTTTACATAATTATTACAATATTATTGACTGTATTCCCTATGCTGTACTTTACACACTGTGACAATTTTTTAAAAATTATAGTTGACTCTCAATATTATTTTATGTTAATTTCAGGGGTACAGCATAGTCTTTAGACATTTACATAACTTATGAAGTGATGCCCCCAATAAGTCTAGTACCCATCTGACACCATACATAGTTTTTACAATATTTGTGACTATATTTTCTGAGCTGTATTGTACATACCCATGACTATTTTGTAACTACCAATTTGTACTTCTTAATCCCTTTGCCTTTCTCACATAGCCCCTGAACCCCCCTCCCATATAATAACCACCAGTTTGTTCTCTGTATTTATTAGTCTATTTCTGTTTTGATTATTTGTTTATTCTCTTCTTTAGATTCCACATATAGGTGAGATCATATGGTATTTGTCTTTCTCAGTCTAACTTATTTCACTTAGCATAATAGCCTCTAGGTCCATCCATGTTGTTGCAAATGGTAAGATTCTATTCTTTTTATGGCAGAGTAGTACTCCATTGTATAAATGTACCACAATTTCTTTATCCAATTATCTATTGATGGGCATTTTGGTTGTTTCCATATCTTGGCAGTTGTGAATACCGCTGCAGTAAACATAGGGGTGCATATTTCTTTTCAAATTAGTGTTTTGGATTTCTTGGATAAAAACCAAGGAGTGGATTTGCTAGGTCATACGGTAGTTCTATTTTCAATTTTTGATGAACCTCCGTACTGTTTTCCATAGTGCCTGCAACAATTTGCAATCCCACTAACAATGTACAGCGTTCCGTTTTCTCTATATCCTCTCCAACCCTTGTTTGTTGATTTATTGATGATAGCCATTCTGACAGGAGTCAGGTAGTAATTCATTGTGCTTTTTAATTGCATTTCTCTGATAATTAGTAACATTGAACATATTTTTGTAGGTCTATTGGGATCTGCATGTCCTCTTTGGAAAAAATGTTTGTTCAGTTCCTCTGCCCATTTTTTTTCTTTTTTTCTTTTTGTAAAGGAAGATAGTTTATTAGAGGCAGGAGAAGAGGTTGCAGATCCCGAGTGGGAGGGCATACCCAAAACTAGGAAGCCCAGTGACTGAGGCAAAAGTTCTTACTTTTATACCTTCCCTTGCCTGCTTGGGGTAGGGGGGCTGGAGCCTTCTAATCCATTCATCTGTTAGGTTTGTCCTCCTTGCCCATCCTGAAAGGATTAATGAAATAACCCATTCCTATCCATCAGATCTGCTCCTTTGTCTGGACAAAAGGGATTTGAGATAATTTATTAACCTCAAGGTATGTTCTCACATCTCTGTCCTGAAGTGAGGGAGACATTCCAGAACCTGGAGTTTCAGGATATGGTTACTTTTTTGTTTATTCCACCAGGGACCTCCCTGTCTACCTAGCAACATAATAACTAACCTGTGTCAATCCCCCTTCTGAAGACGTAACCCTAACTGCCATTAGGGGATAGGGAAGATGACCTTTCTGGCTACTTCAGGCTGAGGAGGGATGTAGAAAGAGACTAGCAGCTAGGGTTTGTCCAGAAATCTATCTAAGGGTCCCTGGTAGATGAGCAGATCCAGAGGATGGTTTTGTTGCTTTGGAGGCCATTGTAGCCAGCTAGTGAGTGGTCCACAAGTAGAGATGCAGTGTAGGAAACAGCAAGAGGTAATCTCTATAATAATGAATAAGAGAAATGTGACAAAGGCTTCTTTAAATCATGTTAAGCTAGTAAGCCAGGACATAAGGAAGGATAAATCTAAGCCAAAGAATTCTGTCTGTTGTTTAATATTGGAAACTATGTTATGGATTTGTTGTACCTTATCTTCTGTTAAATGAGTTATCAGAAAAATTGAAGCAGCATAATCCTTTACAATTTTGACATCCTTGATTGTGTTTGAGGAGTAGGTAGTCTATGGCAGCTCGGTTTTGGAGAACTGTTTCTCTCACCTGTCGTAACTCTTGTCCCATGGTGTGGATAGCATGTGAGGTAGTGTTGAGGGCCTTTGTTATTGAGCAAGCTATTTGACTAATCTTTACATTTAAAGCAATGGTTATAGCAGGTACTACAAAAGGATATAAGGATACATATACCTAGCAGGGCTGAGTAAATGTATATCGATGTTACAGCTGGAGTCCAGAGTAAATTTATTTTTATGTTTAACCTGATGAGGCTTTTGGGGTAAGAAGGCAGTTAATCTCCTGAGACAGCAGGGTGCCCTAGTGCTGTAAGCTGGGAGGTTGTCTTCCCACAAATGAGAAACCATCTAGCCGGCAATTTGACATGTGCGTTAGAACTCATAGAGGTGGTAGAGCTACAGTTTAAACTGTTACCGCCTGAAATATTAAAGCATTGGTTGGAGCAGCTAGTGAAACTAACACATTGATTAGCCAGAGTTATGGCTTTTTCCTTTACGCAGTTCTACTGTTTGGGTGAGAGCTATTAGCTCAGCCAGTTGTGTGTTGACCCCAGAGGGAAGGCTTGTATTTTCTAAGATACTATGTAGAGTAACTACAGCATATCCAGCCTTTTGTATGTCATTTTCTATAAAAGAGCTCTCATCAATGAAGAGCATCCAGCCTGGTTTGTCTTAGGGGTGTTTCTTGTAAATCTGCTCTAGTAGTACATGCTGCATTAAAATTTATTGGCAATTAATTATTCCTCCATCTCTGGGAGGAATGCAGCAGGATTTGGATTATAGGACTTTCTAATACGAGGGCCTGATACTGCAGGAGGTGGCCATCAGTGAGTCAGTGACTATTATTAGCATTTAAAAGCCCTCGAATACAGAGTTAAACTAAATGTAATTAACTAAGTAAATTTAAGTCTCAAAAGTAAGCTGTACAAAATAAGAGTTAAGCTTTCTCCCTCTACTAAAATAGTTTGTTAGACTATTGGTCTGCTACTGATAAGTTTTATGCCAAGAAAAAACAAAGATTATGTTTTATATTCTCTCAATCAAGCCCTTGGTTACTCAAAAATTAAATCTAAAAGCTAAGTTTTGCTAATAGTTAAGTAAGCTTAACTATTAGAACTGCTAGAGCTCATGTGCCTTCCTCAGTATCAGCTATAGGCCAATATAAGGAAACTTAGCCCCATGTTTTCCCCTAACTAGCAGGGAATTCTAATGGTTCTGACCAACTGTTATATCCCTGATTAAGAGGCTCAGATCCTAGAGAAGGCCAGGAATTTGTTTAAATGTCTTTAACAGCCAAGACAGAAAAATGAGGAATAAAGGAACAGTGAGACCAGAGGATGAGACCAGAGATAGGCCAGCCTTTTGGCCACAGTTATAGACAACCCAAGGCTGGAGCCACCTCAGGGCACCCCAGAAGCCCCAAAATAGGAAACACTAGATAAAAGGAGCCTACTCTGGATGTGCAAGCCCAGATCACTGGAGTCCTAATCCTCCAAAACAGCAGTGCCCCCTATACAGACGAAAGGGCACTAGAGGAGGGAGTACCCCTTGTTCTGAAGGGAGCAGAGACCAGCTCCCTCTCCCCAAATGGCTGTAATCACTAGTGGGCCTGAAGTTCCCAAGCTATTCTCATCACAGGGAGTAAAACTGTGGGTGACCCTGATGTGGCAGGTAAGCCTATTAATGTCCTAATTGATATAGAAGCCATTTATTCTGCCTCAACTGCTCACTCTGAACGTTTTTTTCTCTGAAAACGGCTTGGTTGTAAAGATGAAGACAGTCCCCAGATTTGGGCTCATTTTACTCAGCCTGTTCCTTATCATTGGTCTATACCTTAAAGATAATGTAAAACAAACAAATTAAACTTAAAAAGGACTCTAGAAAAGTTTTATCAAAAGATCTCAAAGCCCTGGCTCTAACTGCTGCCCATTGCTTTAGATTCTAATCTCAATTCTGTTATTTCCTATGTTAATTTTAAGAAATTCAACATTCACTTCAAAAATATAAGGAACCCTCTCCAATCAACATGTTACTGTCCGTGGAGTCACGGACAAGCTAATTACTGCATATGGGGCGACCTAATGTTCTCCCATTCATTCTTAATTATGTCAGAAAGCCCTACTACACCATTAGGAAGAGATATTATGACAGCAATCAGAACTATTGTTCTCCTAGCCACTCCAGTCCATATTCATTTGAAGGACCCCACTCTATTTCCTTGTCAGAAACAATACCCTCTAAAATCCTTTCATTTATATATGTATATATATATATATATATATATATATATATATATATATATATATATATATATATATATATATATAACAGAAAAGGGAATGGCTTTGGGAGTCCTAACGCATTCCAGGGGACCCTCACGACAACCAGTAGGCTATGTAAGTAAGGAACTAGACCTGGTAGCACGCGGCTGGCCAGCTTGCCTCTGGGCCATAGCTGCAGCTGCCCTCCTGGTTCCTGAGGCTACCAAGCTCATGATGGGAAAAGACTTAACTGTCTTTGACCTCCATTTTCTAATTGGATTGTTATTTTGTTTTTGTTTTTGTGTGTGTGTGTTTTTTTTTTTTTTTGGTTGTTTTTTTTTTGGTGTTGTATGAGTTTTTTATAAATTTTGGATATGAACCCCTTATCAGATGTATCATTGGGAAATATCTTCTCCTATTCAGTAGGATGTCTCTTCATGTTGTTGATGGTTTCCTTCACTGTGAAGAAACCTTTTAGTTCGATGTAGTGCCATTTGTTTGTTTGTTTGTTTGTTTGTTTGTTTGTTTTCCTGAGGAGCTATATCAGTAAAAATATTACCAAGAGTAATATCTGAGAGTTTATTTCCTATATTTTCTGGTAGGAGTTTTATGGTTTCAGGCCTTACATTAAAGTCTTTAATCCATTTTGAGTTTATTGTTGTATATGGCATAAGAAGGTGGCCTTGTTTCATTTTTTTTTCCATGTATCTGTCTAGTTTTCTCAGCACCATTTATTGAATAGACTATCTTTAGACCAATGCAAATTCTTGCTTTGTTTTTTATTGACTAAATGACCATGTAGGCATGGATTTATTTCTGGGCTCTCAATTCTGTTCCATTGATCTATGTGTCTGTTTTTATGCCAATACCATTCTGTTTTGATTACTATGGCCTTGTAGTATAATTTGATATCAGGTAACACGATAAACTCCAGCTTTATTCTTCTGTCTCAGGATTGTCATGGCTATCAGTTTTTTCGTTTGTTTGTTTGTTTGTTTTATGGTTCCATATAAATTTTAGGGTTATTTATTCTAGTTCTGTGAAAAATGTCATTGGTATTTTTATAAGGATTGCGTTGAATCTATAGATTGCTTTGGGTAGTATGGACACTTTAACTATATTAATTTTTCCTATGCATGAACACTTATTTATTTGAATCTTCTTTAATTTCTCTCTTCAATGTCTTATAATTTTCTGAGTAGAAGTCTTTTACTTCCTTGCTGGAATTTTTTCCTAGGTATTTTTTTGATGTGATTATACGTGGGATTGTTTTCTTAATTTCTCTTTCTGGTTGTGCATTATTTGTGTATAAAAATACAACCGATTTCTGAATAGTAATTTTGAATCCTGCTACATTACTTAATTTGTTTATCAATTCCAATAGTTTTTTGTGGAATCTTTCAGGTTCTCTCTATATAGTGTCATGTCATCTGCACATAATGACAGTTTTTCTTCTCTCTTTCCAATTTGGATGTCTTTTCTTTCTTTTTCTTGTCTGATTGCTCTGGCTAGGATTCCCAGTACTATGTTGAATAAAAATGGTGACAGTGGATATCCTTGTCTTGTCCCTGATCTTAAGAATACTTTTAGGTTTTCCCCTTTTAGTATGATATTAGCCATGGGTTTGTCATATATGTCCTTTATGATGTCAAGATATGATCCCTCTATTCCCACTTAGTTGAGAGTTTTTATCATAAATGGATGCTGGATTTTTTCAAATGCTTTTTTTTGCACCTATTGATATGACCATCTGATTTTTATTTTTCATTTTGTTTATGTGGTATATCACATTATTTAATTTGTGGATGTTGAACCAACCTTTCATGCCAGGAATGAAACCCACCTGATATAGGTATATGATCTTTTTTAATTGTTGCTGAATTTGGTTTGCTAATATTATGTTGAGTATTTTTGCATCTAATTTCATTAGAAATACCAGCCTATAATTTTCATTTTTTGCAATATCTTTGTCTGGTTTTGGAATCAGGCTAATGGTGGCCTCACAAAATGAGCTTGGGAGCCCTCCCTCCTCTTGAAATTTTTGGAATTGGTTGAGAAGAATAGGTGTCAATTCTTTTTTGAATATTTGGTGAAATTCATATGTCAAGCCATCTAGTCCATAACTTTGGTTTGTTGGGACTTTGTTGATTATTGATTCAATTTCATTGGTAGTAATCAGTCTATTCAGATTTCTGTTTCTTCTTGATTCAATCTTGGAAAATTGTGTGCTTCTAGAAATTTGCCCATTTCGTCCAGATTGTCCAGTTGGTTGACGCATAATTGCTCTTAGTATTTTTTAATTTTTAAAATTTTTTTTTTGTATTTCTGTGGTGTTCATTTTCACTTCTCTTTCATTTATGATTTTATTTGTTTGGATGTCTTCTCCCTTTTTTCATGAGTCTGGTTAAAGGTTTATCAGTTTTGTTTATCTTTTCAAAAAACCAGCCCTTGGTTTCATTGACCTTTTGTATAATTTTTTTTTTAGAATGTATTTCATTTATTTCCACTCTGCTCTTTATTATTTCCTTTTTTGTACTCACTTTGGGCTTTGTTTGCTGTTGTTTTCCCAGTTCCCTAAAGTGTAAAGATAGACTGTTTATTTCAAATTTGTCTTGTTTCTTGAGGTAGGCCTACATTGCTATTAGTTTCCCTCTTAGGACTGCTTTCACTGTGTCCCATAGATTTTGGCTTGCTGTGTTTCCATTTTCGTTTGTCTCAGGGTATCTTTTGACTTCTTCCTTTATCTCATTGTTGACCCATTCATTATTTAGTAGCACATTATTTACCCTCCATGTCATTGTATGTTTTTCAGGTTTGTTTTCTTGTAATTGATTTCTACTTCCATACAATTGTGGTTGGAGACAATGCTTGATATGATTTCAATCTTCTCAAATTTAGTGAGACTTGTTCTGTGGCCTAACTATTGGTCTATCTTGGAAAATATTCCTTGTGCACTTGAAAAGAATGTGTATTCTGCTTCTTTGAGGTAAAATGCTGTAAAAATATCAATTAAATCCATCTGCTCTAGTGTGTTATTTAAGGCCACTGTTTCTGTGTTGAACTTTTGTCTGGAATGTCTGTCCATTGGTACCAGTGGTGTTTTAAAATTCCCTATTATGATTACATTACTGTTGATCTAACTTTTGTTGGTCAATATTTGTTTTATATATTTAGGTGCTCCTAGTTGAGTGCATAAATGTTTGCTAGGTTTATGTCCTCTTGTTGGATTGATCCCTTTATCATTATGTAATGTCCTTCTTTGTCTCTTACCATAGACTTTGTTTTAAAGTCTGATTCTCTGATGTACGTATTGCTACTCCAAAGTTTTTTATCATTTCTATTTGTTTGAAATACTTTTTTTCCATCCCTTTACTTTCAGTCTGTGGGTGTCTCTTGATCTGAGGTGGGACTCTTTTAGACAGCAAATGCATGGGCCTTGGTTTCTTATCCATTCAGCTATACTATGTCTTTTAATTGGAGCATTTCATCCTTTTACATTTTATTTTTAAATTTATTGGGGTGACAATTGTTACTAAAATTACACAGATTTCAGGTGTAAAATTCTGCATTACATCATCTATAAATCCCGTTGTGTGTTCACCACCCAGAGTCAGTTCTCCTTCCATCACCATATACTTGATCCCCCTTACCCTCATCTCCCCCCCACACATCCCTTAACCTCTGGTAACCACTAACTATTGTCTGTGTCTATGACTTTTTGTTTCTCATTTGTTTGTCTTGTTCTTTTGTTGTTTTTGGTTTATATACAACACATCAGTGAAATCATATGGTTCTCTGCTTTTTCTGTCTGACACATTTCGCTTAGCATTATACTATCAAGACCCATCCATGTTGTCACAAATTTTCCTATATCATCTTTTCTTACCGCCGATTAGTATTTCATTGTGTATATATACCACAGTTTCTTTATCCATTCATCTATCGAAGGAAATTTTGGTTGTTTCAATGTCTTGGCCACCGTAAACAAAGCTGCAATGAACATTGGAGCGCACGTGTCTTTATGTATAATTGTTTTCAGATTTTTGGGTAGATACCCAGGAGAGGGATTGCAGGGTCATATGGTAATTCTATTCGTAATTTTTTGAGGAACCTCCACACTGCCTTCCATAACGGCTGCACCAGTCTGCATTCCCACCAACAATGTATGAGGATTCCTTTTTCTCCACAGCCTCTCCAACACTTGTTACTATTTGTCTGGTTGATGATAGCCATTCTGACTGGGGTGAGGTGATATCTCATTGTGGTTTTTATTTACATTTCTCTGATGATTAGTGATGTTGAGCATTTTTTCATATGTCTATTTGCCATTTGTATGTCCTCTTTGGAGAAATGTCTCTTCAGGTCCTCTGCCCATTTTTGAATTGGGTTGTTTGTTTTTTTGGTGTTGAGTTGCATGAGTTCCTTGTATATTTTGGATATTAGCCCCTTATCGGAGGCACTGTTTGCAAAAATCTTCTCCCATTGAGTTGGTTGCCTCTTTATTTTGTCGATGGTTTCTTTTGCTGTGCAGAAGCTTTTAAGTTTGATATAGTCCCATTCATTTATTTTAGCTTTTACTTCCATTTCCTTTGGAGTCAAATTCATAAAATGCTCCCTGAACCCAAGGTCCATAAGTTTAGTACCTATGTTTTCTTCTATACACTTTATTGTGTCAGGTATTATGCTTAAGTCTTTGATCCATTTTGAATTAATTTTGGTACATGGTGAGCGATAGCAATCCAGTTTCATTCATTTGCACGTGGCTATCCAATACTCCCAGAACCATTTATTAAAGAGGCTGTCTTTCCTCCATTGTATGTTTTTAGCTTCTTTGTCAAAAATTATCTGTCCATATTTATGTGGTTTTATTTCTGGGTTCTCAATTCTATTCCACTGGTCTATGTGTCTGTTTTTTCTGCCATACCATGCTGCTTTGATTATTGTAGCCCTGTAGTACAAGCTAAAGTCAGGGAGTGTGATACCTCCAGTATTGCTCTTTTTTCTTAAGATTGCTTTGGCTATTCAGGGCCTTTTGTGGTTCCAAACAAATCTGATGATTTTTTGTTCTATTTCTTTAAAAATGTCATTGGGATTTTGATGGAGATTGCATTGAATCTGTATATTGCTTTGGGTAATATGGCCATTTTAACTATGTTGATTCTTCCAATCCATGAGCATGGAATGTCTTTCTGTTTCTTTGTGTCTTCTACTGTTTCTTTCAAAAATGTCTTATAGTTTTCAGCATATAGGTCCTTCACATCCTTGGTTAAGTTTATTCCTAGGTATTATATTATTTTTTCCTGCAATTGCAAAATGAAATGCTTTTCATATTTCTTTTTCTGAGATTCATTTTTAGTATATAGGAATGCAATGGACTTTTGTACGTTGATTTTGTAGCCAGCAACTTTACTGTATTCGTTGATTGTTTCTAATAGCTTTTTGGTGGAGTCTTTAGGGTTTTCTATATATAGCGTCATGTCATCTGCAAAGAATGATAATTTAACTACTTCATTCCAAATTTGGATGCCTTTTATTTTTTTCTCTTGCCTGATGCTCTGGCAAGGACTTCCAACAATATGTCGAGAAGCCGAGGTGATAGTGGACAGTCTTGTTATGTTCCTGAATGTAGAGCAAAGGGCTTCAGTTTTTCACCATTAATTATGAGATTAGCTGAGGGTTTGTCATACATAGATGGCCTTTATTATGTTGAGGTAGTTTCCTTGTATACCTATTTTATTAAGTGTTTTAATCATAAATATATGTTGTATCTTGTCAAATGCTTTTTCTGCATCAATTGATAGAATCATATGATTTTTGTCCTTTATTTTGTTTATGTGATGTATCACATTGATGGATTTGCAGATGTTGAAACATCCTTATGCCCCGGGGATGAACCCCACTTGGTTGTGAAGAATAATCTGTTTAATACATTGTTGTATTCGATTTGCTAGAATTTTGTTTAGGATTTTTGCATCTGTATTCATCAGATATTGGTCTGTAGTTTTTTTTTCGTGTTGTCCTTACCAGGTTTTGGTATCAGGGTAATGTTGGCCTCATAAAATGAGTTAGGGAGTATTGTCTCTTCTTCAATTTTTTGGAAGAGTTTGAGCAGGATTGGTATTACATCCTCTTTGAAGGTTTGGTAGAATTCACTAGTGAAGCCATCTGGTCCAGGACTATTGCTTTCAGAAAGGTTTTGGATGACTGATTCAATTTCATTACTGGTGATCAGTATGTTTAGATTTTCCAGTTTTTCATGGTTCAGCCTAGGAAGGCTATATGTATCTAAGAACTTGTCCATTTCTTCTAGGTTATTGAATTAGGTGGCATATAGTCCTTCACAGTATTCTTGGATGATCCTTTGTATTTCTGTTGTGTCTGTGATAACTTCCGCTTTTTCATTTCTGATTTTGTTAATTAGTTAGTGTCTTCTCTCTTTTTATCTTAGTGAGTCTAGCCAAGGTTTTGTCAATTTTGTTAATCTTTTCAAAGAACCAGCTCTTTGTCACATTATTTTTTTTATTGCCTTTTTTTGGTCTATTTCATTTAGTTCTGCTCTGATTTTCATTATTTCCTTTCTGCTGCTGACCTTGGGTTTCACTTGTTTTTCTTTTTCTAGTTCTTTAAGGTGTAACATGAAGTTATTTATTTGGGATTTTTCTTGTTTCTTGAGATAGGCCTCTAATAATATAAATTTCCCTCTTAAAACTGCTTTCACTGCATCCCAAAAATTTTGGTAGGTTGTATTTTCATTGTCATTTGTTTCTATGTATGTTTTGATCTCTCTTCTAATTTCTTCTTTGACCCAGTCGTTCTTTAAAACTATGTTGTTTAATCTCCATGTACTTGTGTTTTTTCCTGCTTTCTATTTGCAGTTGATATCCAATTTCAGAGCCTTGTGATCAGACAATATGCTTGGTATGATTTCAGTCTTCTTAAATTTGCTGAGACTGATTTTATGTCCCAATATATGGTCTATCCTTGAGAATGTTCCATGTACACTAGAAAAGAATGTATAGTCTGATGTTTTAGGATGAAGTGCTCTATAAATGTCAATTATGTCCATTTCATCTAATGTGTCATTTAGGGCTGCTATTTCGTTATTCATTTTCTGTTTGGATGATCTATCCATAGCTGTCAATGATGTATTTAAGTCCCCTAGTATAATTCTGTTTTGATCAATTTCTCCCTTTAGTTCTTTTAGTAGTTGCTTGGTGTATTTCGGTGCTCGCTGATTGGGGGCATAAATATTGATGACTGTTATGTCTTCTTGTTGTATAATCCCTTTTACCATTATGAAATGTCCATCTTTGTCTCTTATTATCTTTTTCACTCTGAAGTCTGTTTCATCTGATATCATTATAGCTACACCTGATTTTCTCTGTGTACCATTTGCTTGGAATGTCAATTGCCACCCTTTCACTTTGAGTCTGTGCTTGTCCTTGTATCTGAGATGTGTCTCTTGGAGACAGCATATGGTTGGGTTTAGTTTTTTATCCAATCTGCTACTCCGTGGCTTTTTATTGGTGAGTTCAGTCCATTTACATTTATGGTGATTATTGATATATGAGGATTTCCTGTCATTCTATCTTAAGTTTTCTGATAAGGCTGTGTCTCCATTGTTTGTTTGCCATTTTGTTGTTGTCTATTATTTTTGTATGGTGGTATTCTATGATGTTTCCCTCTGTTTCTTCTTTTATTACAGTATATATTTCAGTTCTGGATTTTTTTTTTTTTTAATTTTATTTTATTAAATTTATTGTGGTGACAATTGTTAGTAAAATTACATAGATTTCAGGTGTACAATTCTGTATTACATCATCTATAAATCCCATTGTGTGTTCATCACCCAGAGTCAGTTCTCCTTCCATCACCATATATTCAATAGCCCTTACCCTCATCTCCCACCCCCCACCCCCCGCCCCCCTTACCCTCTGGCAACCACTAAACTATTGTCTGTGTCTATGAGTTTCTGAGTGGTTACCCTTAAATTTATGTAAATAAAGTTTGATATTTAGACTATTCCCTTTTCTTCAGCACACTTACTTTTTCCATTCCCATATTCCAGTTCAGGTCTTACTCTCTTCATTTTTATGTTTTGGTTGCCACGTATTGTCCCTGTTGATGGTGGTCAAATAGCCTACTTTAGTATTTCTTGTAGTGCAGGTCGTGTATTAGAAAATTCCCTCAGCTTCTGTATGTCTGGACAGGTCTTTATTCCTCCTTCATATCTAAAGGATATCTTTGCTGGATATATTATTCTTGGCTCATAATTTCTCTCTTTCAATAGTTTTAATGTTTGGTTCCACTCCCTCCTGGCTTGTACTTTCTGCTGGAAAATCTGCTGATAATCTAATGGGCTTTCCTTTGTAGGTTACCATCTCTTTTCCCTGGCTGCCTTGAGGATTCTTTCTTTGTCGTTGATTTTAGACAGCTTCAATACAATATGCCTGGGAGAAGACCTGTTGGGATTGAGTTAATTAGGTGTTCTGACTGCTTCCTGGATTTGAGGATCCAGTTCTGTCCACAAGTTTGGGAATTTCTCATCGACAATTTGTTTGAATGTATTCTGCTTTCCCTTCTCTCTTTCTTCACCTTCTGGCATGCCCCTTATTACTCTTATTGCTCTTTCTGATGGAGTCAGAAAGTTCTTGTAGAGTTCTTTCATTTATTTTAAGTCTCAAGTCTCTTTCTTCTTCCATTCATGTCATTTCCAGGTTTCTATCTTTGATGTCACTGATTCTTTCCTCCATCTGGTCAACTCTACTACCTAAGCTGGTTATTTCATTCTTAATTTCTTCTATTGAGTTCTTAATCTCCAGAAATTCTATTTGGTTCTTTTTTAAAATTTCAATCTCTTTCGTAAAATGCTCATGTTTTTGTTTGATTATGTTTCTGAGTTCATTAAACTGCTTTCTGTGTTTTCTTGCATCTCGTTGAGTTTTTTCAGAACTGCAATCTTGAATTCTCTGTCATTTAAGTCACATATTTCCATATCTTTAAGTTCCTTTTCTGGAGAATTTTCACTTTCTTTCTGAGTTGTCTTGTTGCCTTGGGTATTCATGGCAATTACTGATTTATTATTTCTCTTCCTAGACATCTACAGGAGTGGCTTCTGCAACAGGTTGATAGGAAGAGGTCTTTCTTTTTTTTCCAGTACTTGTTGGTAGAATGTTTTATTTTTTCTCTGACTGCATCCTTTTTTTTTTTTTCTCTCTTACATGGTAGTGCTATATTTTCTCTGCACTATTCCAGCTTCTGACTCAATGGGGGGATTCCCTGGGCCACGGGCTTCTCCTCTGTTCATAGTTCGCCTGGGTCACAGGGCGCAGTGTCCGTGTGGGTATGCGGAGAGCTTTTGAAGTTCCAAAGTTCTTCCTGCACCAGATTCAGAGCCCGTATGTTTCAGCGGTTCTGTTTACTCCTTCAGGGATCAGCCCAGATAGGTGGGGCCAGGGGCTGGGTGAGTTGTGAGAAGTGGCCCAGAGTAATGGCGGCGACCACCACCACAGCCGGTCCTGCTTCCACATCTCCCTCCCCTTTGCCAGAACTAGTTGTGCTGCGAATCTGTGTCTGTGGTCCACAGTTCTGAGAACAGCAAGTATTCTGTTCTTCTGATCTGACACTGCTACTGTTCTGCTTCTAGCATCAGGCAGGTGGGGGCGGGGTGAGCTCTGGGAGGGTAGGGAGGAGGTGGCTAGTTTCAGTGCCTATGGCTGCCGTTCTCTGCTCGGCAGTGAGGGCTTAAACCACCGGTTTTGAGCCTTCTTCCCTCAGTCTTTTCTCCGAGGTCTCTGCCGTGAGCGTTGGGTTCAGCCATGTTATATGCTGCCCCCTCAGCCCTGTGGGCCATAAGCAGAGCCCTAGCAGTCTGAGTTCTTCCCTCTCCCACAGCTGCGGTAGTTCCGGGATGCAGCGACCTTGGAGCACTGATCTAGGTCTGTGTGTTGCGCCCACGCTGCTCAGTCTCCAAAGTTCTCCTTTCCCTCCTCTCTCACTTGCAGGATTCGCCCACCTTTAGGTGAATTCATTAGTGGGCTCTTCATCTTGTCTGTCTGCTGTGCAGGGAGTCCTTTGTGGAGTTATTGTTGTTCGATTAGTTGTAAATTGCATGGGAACTTACAGAGGCTCACCTCATGCCGCCATTTTGATCTATTCATCCATCCATTTTCATTTAAAGTGACTATCAATAGGTATATAATTATTGCCATTTTATTATTCATATATATTTTTTAAATCTTCATTTTTTTTCTCTTTTATTCTGCTTAAAGAAGTCCTTTTAACATTTCTTGTAATACTGGTTTGGTTGTGATGAACTCCTTTAGCTTTTTCTTGTATGGAAAGCTCTTAGTCTCTCCTTCAGTTTTAAAAGATAACTTTTCTGGGTAGAGTAGTCTTGATTTTAGGCCCTCATTTTTCATCACTTTGAATATTTCTTTCCACTGTCTTCTGGCCTGCAAAGTTTCTGATGAGAAATCAGCTGATAGTCATATGGGAGCTCCCTTGTAAGTAACTAGTTGTCTTTTTCTTGTTGCTTTTAGGATTCTCTTTCTTTAATATTTACTCTTGTAATTATAAATTGTCTTTTTGTGGGCCTGTTTGAGTTCATCTTGTTTGGGACTCTCTGTACTTCCTGGGCTTGTATGTCTGTTTCCTTCACCAGGTGAGAGATGTTTTCAGTCATTATTTCTTCAAGTAGGTTCTCGATTCCTTGCTTCCCCTCTTCTCCTTCTAGTACTCTTATGATGGGAATGTTGTTATGATTGATGTTGTCCCAAAGTTCACTAAACTATCTTCATTTTTTTCTTATTGTTTTTCCAATTCGTTTTTTTCTGCTATGTTGTCTTCTAAATTGCTGATTCCGTCTTCTGCTTTATCTAATTTGCTGTTGATCCCTACTAGTGTATTCTTCATTTCAGTTATTGTATTCTTTATTTCTCACTGGCTCTTTTTTATGGTTTCTATGTCCTTCCTTACGCTTACTATCTTTTTGTTGAAGTGCTCACTAAGTTCCTTAAGCATTCTTATAACCAGTGTTTAAACTCTTTCTCTGTTAGGCTGCCTGCCTCCATTTCATTTAATTCTTTTTCTGGAGTTTTCTCCTTTTATTTGGTACATGTTTTCTTGTTTCCTCATTCTGGCTTCTATGTTTACTTTCATATATTAGGCTCCAAAGTCTCTCAATCTTTGCAGGTGGCCTTACATATTATGTGTCCTGTATGTGCCAGTGGCACAATCTCCCTGGTCATCTGTGTATTTGGTCCAGGAGTTTCCCTTTTATGTGTTGTGTATATTTTCCTGTGGTAGTGGAGGCTTGACTGCTTTTGGCGCATCAGTGAGTGGGACTGAGACTCAGGCTGACTGGATGTGAGGATTGGCTATACCCACAGTTTATGAACTGCTGTATGGGGGCTTAACCCTCAGTGGGGGATTTACCTTAGTGGGTTCATATGCCTGTTGAGACCACCCTTTGGCCATGCTGCTTGTGGGGTTAATCACATAGTTCTCTGGTGTGGTCTGAAGCTGGACTCTGTGTTTGTTGTTTCTGGTGTCTCTTGTGAGGGTGTCACGTGGGGTGGTCTGTGGGGTCTCTGGTCCCGCTCCCCACATAAGAACACAGGATATAGTGAGGCCAAAAAGGAACACCCACGGAGCCATAGATAGGGGAGTCATACCACTATAGTCTCACTGGAGGCTGTGTTGGAGACACAGGAGGCAGGAGCCAAATGATCTGCAACCCGCCGTCCACTTGTCTCTGCCAACCAACCTCACTTGCTAGGTGCAATCCGCCTCTCTGCAATCCGTAATCCACACTCCACCACGCCATGCCACTACACCACACTTTGCTAGCTTAGCCGTGGCAGTTATATCAGTGGCTAATGGCTAACCGGTAACAGCCGATGGCCAACTAGTCACAGCTGATAATCATCTACTACCTGAGCCAGCACCTTTCCATGTGAGGCCGACAGCCTGGAAACTGCTCCCTGGGGCTCTGTCCCCACAGAGGGGCTCCCATGAATACCAATTTCAGCCTTGCCTGTGATTGGCCCAGAGCTACCTTGTTGGAACTACAAAGCTTTATGTGGTTGGTTGTTGCCTATGCTGGACCTGATTGTGTGTGTAGGTGGCCTTGCTCTGAACTGAGGCTGGCTGCCACCAGTGTTGAGCCTGGGGCAGCTTATTGAAAGGTCCAGTGCCCTTGTCGTGCAGGGTGTCATGCGGGGTCTCTGCTCCCACTCCCTGCACAAGAATGCAGGTTATGGTGAGGCCAAAAAAGAACACCCACAGAGCTATAGGTAGGGGAGTCACACCACTATATTCTCGCTGGAAGCTGGGTTGGAGACACAGGAAGCAGGAGCCACACTGTCCGCAACCCACCATCCTAACTGCAATCCTAGACACTGGAGGCAGGAGCCACATGATCCGCAACCTGCCGTCCACTGCTTTCTGCCAACCAACATCACTTGCTAGCTGAAATCTGGTCTTGCTAGCTCAGCCACCATTTTCTTACTAGCCCCCATTTGCTGCTAGTGTAGCCACGGCAGTTATATTAGTGGCCAATGGCTCACTGGTTACAGCTGATGGCCAACTAGCCACAGCTGATGGCTATCCAATCACAGTTGATGGCCATTTACTACCTGAGCCAGCACCTTTCTATGTAAGGCCGAGAGCCTGGAAACTGCTCTTAGGGGCACCTGCTGTCTGCCTCTAAGACTCAGCCACTGAAAGAGCCTCCGTAGGTGCATGGGGTGGGCTGGTTGACTTGGTGTTGAGACTGCCTTCAGTGATGCAGCCCTAGCTGGGTGGGGCTAGGGAATCATGGGTTGTGGGTGGTAGTTTTCATAAAATTAATGCAAATTCGGTTCTTATGCCAGTGCCAAGCCTGGGATTATTCTGCACAATGCCCTGAGAACACCGAAGCAAACCACTGCTTGCCTCAAGCCCACAGATCCTGGAGGGCTGCCCAACAGAGACTGCAATGCCAGCTGTGGCTAATCCTCTGGCACCTAGAGTTTCCTACACTGCTGTGGGTCATCTGTTGCTGTAAAAGGCTCCAACAGTTTGTGAGGTGGGGCCAGCCACCCAGGAGCCAAGAGTGCCCCCTGATGATTCAGCTCTAGCTGGGCAGGGTGAGGACCCAGGTGTCACCAAGTTGATGTGCATGCATGGATTTTACCAGGCCAATGCAGTTTCAGAATTGTCCTTTTGGGGAAGGGTTCAACACAGGAAAGATGGTGCCTTCTTGTAGGCTACACATGAGGTGGGCTCCACACAGGGAGGGACAATGGAGAATGTCCCTTCAGCCCTTATCCTGAGACCACACAACTCAGTCTTTCCCCATATGTCCCTGGCACCTCTCAAGTTGCCACCCCTCTGCTGGAGCCCAGTTGAGTGTTTGCAAGTGAGTGAGTCTGTGCACAGGCCCTTTAAGAAAAGGTCTAGGTTTCCAGCTGCCTTCCATCTTACCAGGTTGGGCAGAATTTTCACTTTTTTTCACTGCCAGATGTTGTGGGGACTCCTTTTCCCAGCACAGGACCCTTGGGCTGGGGAACCCAGTATGGGGCTGGGACCCTTCCCTCTTCAGGGGAAACATCTGGTACCAGTGTGTCCTTCCCACTGTTCAACCACTACCTGTGCATTTGATGTCAGCCCATTTACCGTTTATGACCTTCCTACCAGTCTCAATGTGTCCTCTTCTTTATATCCTTAGTTATAGGGTTTCTGTCCCACTAGTCTTTAGACGATTCTTTAGTTTGGTTGTCCTATAACTTAGCTGTCATTTTAATGTGATTTTGGGAGGCAGCAGGCATAATGTTTACCTATTCTGCCATCTCGGACTTTCTTTCTTTTACTCTTGTACATTTTATAAATGGTTTACAATAAGCATGTTATTATACTAAAAGTAATGCAACTATGTTTAAATCATGCACATTAATTCATTGAAATTTATAAACAGATAGCATATTATGAAATATAGGTACATAATTAACCTTTGTAAACATAGCATTCTATATTTCCTCACTCATGGGGAAATTTTTAAAAAACAAATAAAGTAGAAAGCCAAAAATATTGATTCAATTTTTGGTATTTGCAGAAATAAATACCAATTGTTTATATTGTATTTGCACAAACATTTCATCATTTGTGCTGCTGCTCGAACATCTCCCAGTATTTTGTTTATAGACATACTAGGATATTTATTAATGTCTTTCTTTGGTAAACTAAATGTCTAATAAATTTTGACTTCATGGGATTCAAAATGAGAGAAAGTGTTTTTGAAAATGAAAGTGCAGGAAGGAAAAATGGAAGCATAGTATAAAAGCCACCTAACTAAATTATAATGACAAAATACAGCATTAGTTAAAACCTATTGGCATGCTGTCCTCCTGGAAATTATGGGTCCTGGGCATGTGTCAAAATAATGTCCTTCAGCACACTCACTTCATCTAAACTTAGAGTGTGCAATGAAGTTATCAATATTTTTGAAGGCTCAGTTCTGTTCAGCACCAAGAAGCATTGTTCTGAAATATGCAATGGCTTATGAAAGTAACCTAACCAGAGACACTACATCATTATAGTAAAGGAACAAAAATTTCTGTTTGCAGTCACATGACTTCCATTATAGATAGAGGTCACTTTGCTATCAAGGGAAACACAATATAAGGAACACACCAGAAAGGTCATGGCATACCCCCCCTGTATCAGACATAGAAGATTATGTCCGTGTCTGATCTACAGATTCAAAGATGTGATACTCTGATTCTGCAAGAGACCATCTTGTCAAATGATGAGATTCAAATTGCATTAGAATGACATCCAGAAACTCCTGTAAATACTCTTGTTACTTGTCATCAAGTGATCTTTATTTTTAATCCATCAGTGTAAACCAGAACTTGTCTCATTCATTCTTGCATTCAACACAATTATTTAGGTTGTGCTATGTGCATCCACTGTGTCAAATAGTGAAGATGAAAAAAAAAACAACACAAAAAACAGTACTTTAAAACTAAAATACCTTTTTTTATAGTAAAATATTAAACCAACACAAGAAAATGACAAAGTAGAATTTCAATTTGGTGCACTTTTAAAGTTTAAATTGACAACACATTAAAAGAGATCCATAAAACATCGATGCTATCATCATACACACCAAAATTTTAAATCCAACCTATAGGTGTTGTTACCAGTCTTTTAACAGTGTCAACATCCAGTTTCTCTGTGTATATTTACTTTTTCTTAAAAGTTATTTAGACAGTTCTCATGTACACATATAAGTTGTAACAATTGTTAACACGCTAATCTGAAAACTTAAAGGTCTCAAAGTTGACTATTTAAAGATAGAATGTCATAGTTGTTAAGAGAATAGACATTTCAGCAGAGTGATTAAGTGGATTTAAATCCAACCAGACTGTTATGTGCCATCTCTACAATCAAGGGCAACTTAATTAATTTTCACAAGTCTCTGTTTTTTCAACTGCAACATAGAAATGAAAGCAGTATATGCCTAATCGTGTTGTAAAGGTATAATAAATTATCCATGTAAAATACTTAGGACAGTAACTGATACATAATAAATACTTGATAAGTGTTAATCATTATCATTATTATGTATAATAATAACTTTCACTTTATATCATACTTATTTCATCTAAAAACCATCTCAAAAACAGTTTATCAGCTAAAACCAAGTGTAATATAGCATTATTGTGACATGTCATACATTTATGTTTAACTGCACAACAATTATATGTAATGAGAGCATGTACCCTGTGCCCAGAAGATGAACTGAGCCTTCCTTGGCCTTTAACTGTATATGGTGCCCATATTTTATAATATTTCACCTGCTTGAACAACTCTGTGATGAATGGATATGTAAGGATTGCATTTAGAAAAAAAAGACTAGTGCAGAGTGATTGCCTTTCTAATTAATAATAACATGTTTATAGGACTTTTTAGAATATTTCAAGGGATAGTAGAATTATACAAAAAAGGAATTGACCAAAGAGCACTATTAATGCATTGCTAACTTCTAGTGCATCCAAATTAGGTATACACAAACAACTCATTCAAGTGTGCTTTTTAGTGTGGTTTTCAAATAGATAAAATATTGTTTTATAAAACCACATTAGAATGAAATGTTTACAAGACCTCTGGTGTGGAATCCAGTATGAAAGTCACTGATGTGCTCAAATAAGGTAACTTCAAGCCCATTGATACAGAGCAAGCATTCAATAGATGCTTGTTGGGTGAACTGCTTTTTCACAACTAGTCAACTTTCATCTTGACTGAAATTTTCAGTTCTGGTATTAGTAAAGATTAACAGTAAGGTGAAGCTTCACAGAATCAGTGGGTGTTTTAGGTAAAAAGGGAATTTATTGACTAATGTAGCTGAAATTTCAGGAATTTGTTGACTCAGGAAGGCAAAGCTGAGTTTAGGGTTGAAAATTGTGACTAACATTAAATTCTTTTCCAATCCAGCCTTTGGCTGTTTTGGCATCATCTCAGGTTTCAGGTGGTGAGAAGATCACCACCGATAGTTCCAGAACCTATAGTCTTATTATTCCAGCTTAAAAGCTAGTAGACAAAGAGACTACCTTTGTCTTAGAAGCCCTAACAAAAATCTCATTGACTTTAATGGAATTTCATGGCCATATATGAACTAAAACCTCTGGTCAGGGTTATGGGAAGATCTTGTAGGAGAGGATTGTGTCACATGCAAACTCCAAAGCCAAGGAAGGAATCAAATAATTTGGAAGCATGAGCACTGAGCAGTGTTATTGCATGGAGTAAAAGTGGGCTATCGTTACCGGAATGAGAGTGAGTGAGTGCTGCAGAGCCAAAACAACAAATGTCTGCTATAGTCAGGAATTCAGATCAATTTTGTAGAACAATTTCCAAGGAAGAATTTCTGGATTTTGGTAGCCTGCTTGAAGTGGTTCAAAAGCTCATAATTCTGTCTCATATATCTGCCACAAGTACAATTTCATGGAAGCTTAGCACATAGACTGAAGATGTCTTTGTTTTTGATAGTCAGATTCCATTATCTCTGTAGACTTTAAAAATATTTGTGACTATGGACCCTATTTAATCTCTTGCCATTGAGCTGTCTTGCCCTCAGTATGAGACTAAGAATGGTTCACTCTCTAAAGGATGCCCTGAGGCAAATTGTAGAAGGAGCTTGTTCAAGAACATTTGCTACATTTTCTAGAGGTAAGAATATCATTTCAAGTTTAAGTGATGGGAACCAGTCTTGTTAAATTACTAAAGTGGAAATTTCTGAAAACTTGCTTAAACCATCTCCATACAACCTCAAATTGAGATGAACAATATAATCAGTAATGCATTCTAGACATTGCTTTATCTATATTTTCCTCTTTTCTTAAACCACAAGTCAGTCTTGTCTAAACTTTGACGTAATTGAAACCACAATGCCTATGCTTTATGAAAACCAGAGTGCAAAGGGACCCACGGCAGGTAATTGCTTCCAGGTGTGACTTGACCCTAGTAAGTTCATTAGACAATTCACATAGAGAACTATCTAGGTTTGAAAACTCCACTCCTGAAATAGAACTTGCCACCAATGTTCCTGGTTCTGCCCTCTGGTTAAGAATATTCTCTAGAGAAATGAGTCCAAAAGATGTCATGCATAAGAATCAACAGGGGGTTTGTAAAACACATATATACTAATCTGGACCCAACTCCCAGAGGTGGTTTCAGTAAATATGGGGTGAGGCCAAGGAATCTTCATGTTTCTACAAGCACCTCAGGTGATTATGAAACAGATAATCCAATGATGATCCTTGGAAAAATACGGCCCCAGAGATATCTGATGCTCAGTCTTCTCTGGGGAATGTGAACCAAGCACGTTTTTCACTGACCACAGCAATTATAGGACAGGAGTTACCTAATGTTTCTGCTCCCTTTGCATAAGAGAATTTTGTGATTATGGGCTTGCTGGTTAAAAAAGCATTTTTATGAAGAGTGAAGAGATGGGAAGGAAGAAAAATGTTATGAATGCAATCTTGTGTTACCGTTTAACCTTGGTATTCTTTCAGAGTTCTTGATGTTGGATTTTGCACAAATTTTGGGTAAGATTATTTCCCAATAGTTCAGGCTTGAATACAATTATTTTCTAGAAGGCATACTGGGTGCTTTCAGATTTATTATGTAATTTGTCACAACCACTCTGGGAATTAGCAATCATTGTTATGCCCATTTTACAGAGGAGAAAAGGGAGTCACGGTACAGTCAAGTAATGTTCCCAAGGTCCTAAAGTCTATATTTATGGCACACTAGGGAGATCTTCGATGTGCAACATGCTTTGGGTTCCCAGGAGGGAAGGAGAAGGTAACTGGGGATGGCATTGAGAAGGAGCAGTGATAGCAATGCCAGTGACAAATTCCTGGTGCCCAAGTTACCTCAAGTTTGATCCAGTATTAACGTCTGAAGGCTGACCTGAGCCAGGCATAACAGGATACAATCTTATATATTAGGAAGGTCTGTTTTCATCAGGGGCACTAAAGATTGCTACAGTTAAGTTCAAAATTTTGCTTTGCCTTTAATAATCATCAGGATGAAAACAAAACCAAATGTCTTCCTTAACTCATACCACTGTCACAGGAAATAGCAATGCTTTCACATTGTTTTGTTTGTTTGCTTATTTGAAGACTACAGTTGTAACTTCGTTTTTCTGATGGATCATGAAGAGCACAGGTGGGTAGACAAAGATGAGAGCATATGCTTAATGAAATGCTGAAATGTACTGGAAATGTACTTCCCATTGATTTAAGAAAGAAAGATATTGAGAATCATGATGTTTGGGATAAAAGACACATTTCTATATAATTTTATGTTTTAGGTCTTTGGGATGATCAGAAAGGGTAAGGAAAGCTTCACACAGCTCTCATCTATAAAATGGGGCTTATAACAATACATACATCATAAGATAGTTATGAGGCTAAATGTGATAATACATTGAGTCAAGGGCCCAGGATGGTGCCTTATAAATAGGAAATAACCATTAAATGCCAGCCAAAAAAAAAAAAAAAAAAAAGCAAAGCCTGAAACAAAGCTAGAGCTGATAAACAGTGAACAAAACTCCCCTGTTTTGTCTTTTCATTCTTTTTCCTTTCACAGATATGGAGGAACATGTATGCCCTCATACACTGAAGTAGGTGCCAGGGAATTTTAGAGGAGTCTAGGGAAAGAGTGGAGGAGATAGTCAGGATAACAGTTCTCACTCACTCAGTTATATTCACCCAAAGTTTACTTGGAGACCTCTTATGTACCTAAATACCTTACTACATGTAAGTTTGAAGATAGCCAAGCAGGTGAATGTGTAAAAAAAGTATTAAACGGAAACACTTCACAAAGGGATGTGTACTTAAAGAAATGTGATTTGAGACAGAGTTAGTGAGCATATGAGAAGAGTAAGCATTACTATAAATAACTACATTGAACAAATTATTAAATAACAGAAAAATACTCTTCTTTGCTCCTTTGCAGAAGTGATTTGAATTTAAAATTTTCTCTGTAAATGTCTTCATCTAATCCAATGTCTAATTTGGATGTCACAAAAAAGATTCTTAATTTCTTTTGTATTTTCATACCACTAGTCTACAGTGTCAAAATTGAATAATAAAATTATTTTAATTAATATATCTGGCTTCTTTTCTCCACAGGAAAATATTAGATTAATTATATTCCACAAATTAAAATAAACTTAACTACAATAACATAATAATCGCCCAACTCTCTGAAAGAGTGACTCCTTTCACAGCTCTACTGAGTGTTAAACACTCTTAAAGATAAGGCTGGCTTAAGAGCCCTTGAGTTTGATACTTGAGTTTCCAAAATGTTTGTAGTAACCATTCAAAATAACACTGAGATGTTGGTAATTTCATTTTAGTTTAGTTTGTCCTGATCTTAATGATTTTTTAACCTGACAAATGATAACAGAGCATCCACCATGACAGTTAAATGCTTGTTTAAGTAATGTTACAAATGTCTCTGCTTAAATAGAAAATTCTAGGCTTAGAGTTTAATTACCCTGTTGCAAAATATTTTAAAAATTACCTTTTTAAAAAATTTATAGTATAAGAGAATAGTAACTGACCTTTAATTTTTAGAAGAAGCATGTATATATATATATGTATATATATATATATATATATATAAATATATATATATATATATATGTATATATGTATATGTGTATATATACACACATATATATATACATATATATATATATATATATATATATATATATATATATATATACACACACACACACATATATATATACACACACATATATATGGGGGACTTGAACTCTGGGGCCTAGGCACAGACAATATATATTGATAGTCCATATGTATTACACTTGGCAATGCTATCCTAGTCTGTATTACTCACTGTAATAATCAGTGAGGATCCAAAAAATAATTCTTTCCTTCATTTTTAACAAACATGGGCATGAATGATTTATTATAACACAATTGATGATGAAGTACAGGTATATTTCATTCTGACTTTTTAAAAAAATAATTATTAGCTTTCCATAATGAATAACCACAGAATAACACAAAATACATTATAACAATGTCTTATAGCTATTTAAAACATCAAATTTTACTAATGCCCTAAAAATATTTCTATTCAATTGAAAAATATTGCTGGTTAAAAAAAATCATGTGTAAAAGGTAAAGTCATCACTTAATCGGATAACTCAACTAGATAACATTAAAATATATCAAAGAATAACACTTAGTAAAGAATCTAGATATTCTCTGGATAATTATGGGACAAACTGTTCATTATTTTTTGGATACTATAAAAACTAGGACTGGATTGATTTCTCAGTGGAAAATTGCCATTGACAATTAACTCATAATAAAGATTCAACTTGCTGAGGCTGCTGAGATCAATTTAGCATTTTGAAACATTATTGATTCATTTGACTGAAATAATAGATTATAATTTCAAGGCAAATTGCATATGAGGAGACAGTGATGCAGTCTTTATGTTAGGTAAATATTACTTGTTTTATTTTGGTTTATTTCATCAAAAATATGAAAAACTGTCTGGTGAAAGCAAAATTTTCGATGTATGTTTTAATATAATTAGTCACTTACCTCATCTGAGTTTAAAATCAGTAGATTAACATTTCTGATTTAGTTTGAATTTAATAGAAACATTTTGTATTTTTCTATTCACAACAAAAATATAGATTGAATCCAATTATTAAATAAGCATAAGGAAGTTTTCCACACCATATGAAAGAAAAATATACTATATAAGATCCTCAGATTTCTGGTCAAAATGGCAGAGTAGGTAAACATTGTGCTTGCCTTCTCTCATGACCACATCAAAATTACAACTGAACTACAGAACAACCGTTATTGAGAATCACCTAAAGTCTAGCTGAACAGAAGTCCTACAACTGAGGACATACAGGAGCTACCTCCAGACTGGTAGGATGGATGGAGAAGTGGAACAAGTTGGTCCCACACCCAATTATCTTGACTGCATAGATCCCTCTGGAGGAGTGAGGGGCCCCAGATCCACACTAGGCTCCCAGCCCAGGGTTCCAGTGCTGGGAAGAGAACTCCTGACAACTTCTGGCTGTGAAAACCAGTGGAGATAGTGGTTCAGTGAGATGAAGGTTGGCTGAAGTGCCAGGTGTTCCACTTAAAGGGCCCACACATGGACTTACTAGCTGATGGACTCACTTGCTTTGAGCTCCAGCACTTGGGGCAGCACCTCAAAAGATGCCAGGGACATACAGGGTGGAACTGAATTGTCTGGCTTCAGTATGAGTGCTTGAGGGACAGTTTTCTCCCAGACCGAAGTGCTGGCAGAATCCATTATTTCTTTGTTGAGCCTAGCCCCTTCTCGGAGGGCAGATGCAGGTGGCCACCATATCTGAGTCCCTGTCAACCTAATACCCTTTACCCTGCCGTGGTGATTCCCTGAAACCCCACCCCATAATTTGTGGGCTCACCTAAGCTGCTTCCAGTGGTTTTTCCATGCAAACAGCTTGCATTTGCTCATGCTATAGACTTTTATAAAATCTCTGAAAGGTTCGCAAAACCCAAACAAGCAGCATCTGGCCCCAGCATGCCACATACCTCTTGCTGAGCAGCCCCAAGCATGGCACTAGTGGCAGCCAGCCTCAGTTTGTAGTTTGGCCTCTTCCCAGACACGTCCAAGCCCAGCCTTGGTGGCTGCCACCTGTGGATTGCTTTGGGGCTCATATTAGGTGGTCCTGGGCAGGGTACAGGTCGCAGCTGAACTTGGACTGCAGCGGAGTCCCCCCCAGGAGGTCCAGGATCAACAGTGGTGGCTCACTTCAGACAGTGCTGGAGCATCACTCAACTTACTCTGTGGGTGACACACCCAGAAGGCAGACTCATCAGACACCAGAGACCTGCTAAAGTGAATCCTTCTCCATAGGGTTAGCCCCTGCACAACAGCTTCTGCACTGTAGTTATGACCAGTCCTCATAACAAATCAGCCTAAGGGTCAGTCTATCTCACTGATGTGAAAACAGCAACCAAGGTTCAACTACAACATGAGGGCACACACAACCCACACAAGGTACACACCTGAAGCATGCAGTTCAGGTGAACAGGGATACTGCACAAGTGAGCCCTACAGAAAACCTACTGCATAAGACTACTCTACTAAGACTGGGAGACATGGCAGCCCCACCTAATACACAGAAACAAATACAAGGAGGCAGCCAAAATGGGGAGGAAAGAAACATGTTCCAAATGAAAGAACAGAACAAAGCTCCGGGAAAAGAACTAAACAAAGTGGGAACACATAACCTACCAGATGCAGAGTTCAAAGCACTGGTTATAAGGATGCTCAATCGACTTCAGAGAAGTATAGATGAACTCAGTGAGAACTTTAACAAAGAGATAGGAAACACAAAAATTGAGATAAAAAGAAGATTTAAAAGAACAAGTCAGAAATGAAGAATACAATAACTGAAATAAAAAATACATTGGAGGGATTCAACAGTAGATTAGATAAAGCAGAGGATCTAATCAGTGATTTAGAAGTTAAGGTAGCAGAAAATACCCAATCACAACAGAAAAAAAAAAAAAAAGAATCCCCCCCCCCAAAAAAATAGGACAATTTAAGGGGCCTCTGGGACAACATAAGCATACAAACAGTCACATCATTGGGGTACCAGAAAGAGAAGAGAGGGAGCAAGGAAAACCTATTAGAAGAAATAATGACAGAAAATTTCCGTAACCTGGCAAAGGAAACAGAAATAAAAGCCTAGGAAGTACAGAGAGTCCCAAACAAGATGAACCCAAAGAGGCCCACACCAAGACACATCATAATTAAAATACCAAAGGTTAAAAACAAAGAGAGAATTTTAAAGACAGAAATAGAAAAGCAGTTAGATAAAGAGTTTCCTAGACAACAAAAAGCTAAAGGAGTTCATCATCAGCAAACCAGTATTACAAAAAATGGTAGTGGGATTTCTTTAAGAACAAGAAAAAGGAAAAAATAAGGGTAAAAATGTGAATAATAAAATGGCAATAGCTACACATCTATCAACAATTACTTCAAATGAAAATGGATTAAACGTTCCAATAAAAAATAGGGTGGCTGAATGGATAAGAAAATAAGACCATTACATATGCTGCCTATAAGAGACTCATTTCATTTTGATAGACACACACAGTCTGAAAGTAAAAGGATGGAAAAATGTATTTCGTGAAAATGTAAACAAAACAAAACAAAAGAGCTGGAGTAGCAAAACAAAAGAACTAGTGTACCAGACAAAATAGACTGTACAACAAAGGCTATCACAAAAGACAAAGAAGGACACAGTAATCCCACTTCTGTATTTATCTGAAGAAACCCAAAACACTACTTTGAAGGGACACGTGAATCTACATGTTAACTGCAGCATTATTTACAATAGTCAAGATATACAGGCAACCTGGGTGTCTATCAGTGGATGAATAAAGAAAAGGTGGTACATATGTATAGTGGATTATTAGTCAGCCAAAAAAAGAATGAAATCTTGCCATCTGCAATAACATGGATGAACGTAGAGGGTATTGTGCTGAGTGCAGTAATTCAGACAGACAGACAAATGCCATATGATTTCACTTATATGTAAAACCTAAGGATAAAAAATAAATGAACAAACAAAACAGAAACAAACTCATAGATACAGAGAACATTTTGATGGTTGCCAGCTGGAAAGAGGTTTTGGGGGTTGGGTGAGAAAGGAGAAATTAATAAGAAATACAAATTGGTAATTACAAAATAGTCATAGGGATGTAAAGCATAGCATATGGAATATAGTCAATAATATCATAATAACTATGTATGATGTCAGATGAGTACTAGATTTATTGATGTGATCACTTCATAAGTTATATAAATATCTAATTACTATGTTGTATGCTTGAAACTAATATAATATTGTATGTCATCTTTTTTTTATGTTTCTCAATTTTCTCTTACTTTTTTGATATTTTAATATCACTAGAAACCTTAAACCATTACTTATTCTTTTTTTGTTTGTTTTTATTTGTTTATTATATTAGTTTCAGGTGTACAAAACAACATAATGATTAGACATTTATACCCCTCACAAAGTGATAGCCTCCCCCGAAGTCTACTACCCCTCTGACATTGTATTTAGCTGTTACAATACCATTGACTATATTCCCTATGCTGTACTTTACATTCCATGACTAATATATATATATATATATATATATATATATATATATATATATATATATATATCTTTAATTAAAATTAAAACAATTATTTTAAAAAGTGTTCATATTAATCTGCTTGTTGCAAACTATGTTCAATGCCACAAAATTACAATATAATTTAAAGGTTTGAATAGTCTGAGTTATTTTTATATGGATTTGACCTGTGCATAGGAAAGAAAAAAGTATTTATTTAATCATTTTAATAAATATCTGATTCATAATCGAGTTTCTCCCAGTTTGTTTTAGAACCCTAAAGAAACAAACTTTCTTTTCACACATCTATGACTATTCTCAAACTGAGTTTTACATACAAGATTTAACAAGTATTCTATGATACAGCTGGTTTTATCTCATTCTTTCTTTTATTTCACTCTCCCCTTCCTGTACTAAAATCCTGAAATGTACTGAAATTTTATTTCCATTGATTTAAGACTGAGGGATCCTGCATATCATGATGTTTATGTAAAAATACACATTTCTAGACAATTTTGTGGTGAAGATTAAATGTGAAAATGTATGTAATCAACAACTTAGCACGATGCCTTGCAAATAGTAAGTAGCCATTAAATGTTAGCCAAATAATCAAACAAAAACACCTAAAGCCCAAACCAAAACTAATAAACAAATAAAAAACAATATAGTTCATTTGTGATTTTTTTTCCTTTTTCTGTTCTATTTTTATTCAAATAAAAGAAAAATCAGGGCAGTAGAGGAGCATGTATTCCTTCATACACTAAAGTGGTTACCACTCAATTCTATGGAAGTATAGTGTCAGTGAAAGCGGGAGAAAGTCTTATAAGATTAATGCATGTGTGTATTTGCTGTCTTGAACTTGGCATGTTTTAAGAGATAATGCTTTTTAAAGTATAGTTTCTCAAAGATTTTCTCTTGTATTAATTTCTTCCTTATATTAAAATCAGTTTGGAGCTGCCTGTTAAAATGCAGATTTCTGGGACTGAGCCTAAATTTGAGTCAAAATTCTTGGAGATTGGAATCAGAAATCTGCATTTTAACAAGACTTCCAGATAGTTTACATACACACTAAAACATGAGACCACTGCTTTAATAATTTAAGTTTATGTGTTCATGAGGATCTTGTCTACAATTCATAAATTAGAAGAAATGGATAAAAGAAAAAATACTTAATTGTGTACCTGCTGTCAGATTTGCCCAGTAGCCAAAAATCTGAATGTAAAATAATCCTCAAAAATATGTTGGTTCTGTCAAAAACAAAGGAAAAATGAATGAAATCCAGTAAGAAGTTTTAGGTAATAGAAGATCAAAAAGCAAAGCATAAGGAAAGTAGTTAGAAAATGTATTAAAAGAAACATTGCAGGAAAAAAAAGTGTAGGGAAAAGACTTGAGATGTTTGGATGGAAAGAAAGAATATTAAATGATACATTTCTGTCTTCATGTATAGATTTTAACAAGACCATCTTAATTGGCAGGGATCTCCAACACTGAACCAGCTTAAGCTTGTAAATGAGGTTATCAGATCCCTCACATGAGAAACGTTTACAGTAAGATGGGTGTACATGCATGTGAGAGGACTGGAGAAGATCCATTTAGGTTGAGTTGGGCTGCAAAGTTTTAGTCTTTTGAATTGAATTCAGGAGGCTATAACAGTACACTAGTACCTAGTTGTGATGCCTCTATTGTGTGCCTAGCATGTTTCTTAAGATGCTTCTTACAGACTGGAAAAGAGACATACATAAATTAATCAAGTAGAGAACAATACAAGTTGGTGAATAATCAGTTATTGGGTTGTGTGGTTCAGGAACTATAAGATATAGGAATTCAGAGAGTTGTTTTAGATTTATTTATTTCAAAGTGGAGCTATTTCCTGCTGATCAGTTACAGTACTGATATAATCACATTATATAGTTTGAAATGTATTATATCCATATTCCTCTTAACTTATAATAATAATAACAAACATTGAGTAAGCAACATATTTTAGCCAGGTGCTATGCTTTGTATGTCCTATTATATACATTGTCCCATTAATCTTTACAATCAACTTTGGAGGTAGGTCCTATTACTTATATAATTGACAAATAAAAAAATCTTAGGCACATTTTATAGATAAGTAACTGCCAAAGGTCACGTAATTAGGAGGTGGGGGAGCCTGGACTAAAACTCAAATGTTTTGACTCCAAATTCCATGCTCCTAACCACTACCCTACAATTTTTCATGGAGTTGTGCATTGTATTGAGGTTTCTACTCAGATTTTTCTTTACCGAATTTACACATGCACTCCAAACTTTGAACACCTTGTTGTGTTCCTTTCTGGTGTTTATCCCTGGCACATTCTCAATAAACACAATTTTGGATGGCAGGATACCTGTTATCTTCAGAGACCTACTAAACTAAGGAATATCCCTCAATATAATGAATATAATTGACTATTGTTCTGAGGGTAATAGAATGAAATATAACATGAGGAAGAGTAAACTGTTCAGCTGTGTTATATGTTGTAACCCCATTGAGAAAGCAAGGGAGTAAGGACTCAAAAACAATTACTCCCTCCTTTTCATAATTACTGCGTTCTATTTGTAATTAGGCAAAACAGCATGACCCAATCACGGCATAACTGAAAGAACAATCAACTCTCTGTCATAAACCAGAGAAACCAAGGCTGGCTTAAGGATCAGAACTCTTCTGTAGTGAAGTGAATTTAAAATTTCAGCTTTCCTGTTAAAAATCTATAGTACCCGATTGAAGTAGTTAAGATATGTGTCATCTTGCCTTGCTTTTGCTGTTAATGGTAACTGAATGTTCCACAAAAAGAAGAAAAGGCTTATACTCTGGAAAGTAGCCCATGCTGAAGGGTATAAAATTATTACAAAATGCATAAGCAATACTAATGCATACCATCTAACCTAATCATGCCCACACAGGCTTAGAATGAGGAAAAAAAATAGATGAAAGCACTGGTCATGAAATTACCACTATACCAACACCAAAAATAAAATTCTATATGCTATAGGTCATATTTTAGTCATAGTACTATCCAATAGAAATATAACACAAAGCATAAATGTAATTTTACATTTTTAGTAGATACTTTAAAAAGACATAAAATGAAACTGGTGAAATTAACTTTAAGAATATACTTTATTTAATCCAATATATCCAAAATATTATTATTTCAACAGTGGCACTAGCCACATTTCAAATGCTCAGTAGCCAAATATCCCTAATGGCTACAATATTGGATAGCACAGTGCCTTAAAGGAAAACAAATATTTGGGAAAAGTTTCCAAGGTTTTAATCGGTAAAATTGGTTGAATTTCTACAAACAGTTACAACTGTGTCTATATTTCCTTTATTCATTCTCACACAGTTAATTATAGGGCTGTGAATCGAGTGAGTACTCAATTCATGGTTTTGTCTGTGTGATAGATACTGCTTCTGCCTTCAAAGATATCAGACCCACAAACTTACTGAAATTCTTTTGTGTAAAAAGAACCCCACTGGGGACAATCAGAGCATATTAAAAATGAAAAACATGCTCTGACTTGTCTTTTTATTTCAATATTAATGTTATCCTATCTTGGTGGAGTAGTTGGAAGTGGTTGTCACTTTAGATTATAACAGACTTTATCAGGCATGATTTGAAAAAGGTGGGTATCGTTAGACTTTCTTCTTGGTTCAGAGGTCATATGGGCAGGAGTTCATGTTACATGTTCATGCTGATAATCAAATTGTATGATTCTGGGCATGTTATTAAAGTTCTCTATGCTTCGGTTTCTTTATCTGTAAAATGGCATTAATAATTGGACTAACCTTATTGAGTTTTGTTGTGTTAAGTGACATAATGTATATGTCTTAGTCAGTTTGGACTGCTATAACAGAATCACATAATCTGAGTGGCTTAAACAATAAACATTCATTTCTCATAGTTCTGGAAGCTGACAAGTCCAAGATCAAGGCACTAGGAGATCCTGCATCTGGTGAAAGCTCTCTTCCTGGTGTTCTGTCTCCTTTTTGTGTTCTCACAGAGTGGAGAGCAGAGAGAGAGGAAGCAAGCTCTCTTCTGTCTTTTTTATAAGGATACTAATCCCATCATGAGGGTTCTACTGACGTGACCTAATTACCTTCCCAAGCTCCCATCTCCAGCACATTTGCAATTAGGATTTCAATATATGAATTTTGGGGGAACACAAACATTCTGTATATAGGAGTATGTGAAAGGCTTGGCAAATAAGCACTTATCAAATGGTAGTGTTTTGTTTATTTTCTACTCCAATTCACAACACCCTTTCTAGATATATTTAGGAAAATTATATGGGTGGAGTGTTTGAGGGTAAATAATGTGATGATGTTACAAGGCATTTACTTTCTATATGAATCATCTAGTAAGGCATGTGTTAACTTAAGGCTGTGTAAGATGTATAAAAGTAAAAATAGGTAAGATTTGTTCATCACCTACTATGTTTCACATACTATAGTCAGAACTATATATTTATATATGTTTTACATTTTAATAAGCAAAATGAGCAATGTGATGAGGAGTGTTGAAATAAATATTGGGTATTCCCTATAGGAGACATAAGTTGATACTGGCCTATGTGCCAAAACAGGGTAGTTAGTGAAACAAAAGTTTCAAAGTTTTGTTCTGATCTGAATCTTTCAAAGTCTCTCTTTAATAATACATGAATATTAAGCACTAACCCAATTTTCTAATGTAATCTTATCACACATCTGTAGTTAAAAGGGGAAAGGTAACTAAATCCAAATACCTATTGGAGAAATCAGAGATGACCAAATGGAAACCATTAAATCAATGAAATATCAAGATTTTTAATATTTTTGATAAAACAGCAAATATCAAATAAGGAGAAAATGAGTATCAACTTATTTTTAAATGGATATATCACATAGAAACTGTGTCAAAATCAGACCTATTCAGGCAATAGTATCAGTCCTTTGTTCTGTCTTTTGTAAAAGGTCCTAATCTGAGGGTAACTGGTAACTGACCACTTGCTGTTGAAGTAAGTTGGCAGGCAGTGCCATTTGACAGTTACAGATTTATTTCCTACAATGGAGACTAGCTCATAAATTTTTGGCCCTTAGCCTTAAACCTATCTCTGAGCTACCACCAATGATTACAGAAATGATTTGGTTCAGTGAAGACTTGTTCCAGAAAGATCAGAAGTTGATCACTCACATAGCCTTAACAAACCTACTAATATCTCTTGAAGGCCACTTTGACAGAATGGATGACACCATAGTCATTCTGTATGGCCAAAGTATGAACAACTTGCTGCTAACGTAGTTGTTCAAAGATAGAAATATTGAATTATACAAAGTCACAGTCTCCTGAAGCAGTGGTTGTTGAAGTGCTTTTATTTCAGTTTGAAAATTCCTTAGATATTCATTGACTCTGACAGTATGATAAACACTAGCTTAGGTCATATGTCCACCAGCAATTACATTAGATAATGAAGTGTGCATGTTTTCTTCTAACATGTTCCTAACCACTGGATTCAGTGTATGCACACAGAGGCAAATGCTATAAAAGTATCTATCAATACTAGCATTTATGCCTTGTTGAATATTCTCTATTACCAAAATAAAACAAAACCTAGCCACCAAATCCTCTATATATGAAAGTAAATCATGTCATAAACCTTTATGAACAATATGTCTCTTTACTAATGTGAGTGAATTAAGAAGTGTGTGATGATGCATGCCAAATAAACTTTTGACACTAATGCCATAACTATGATTTTGTTTATGTCTCTGCTGATGACAAGTTTATTTTGGTCTGAGTTTATGATACTACCTGTTTTTTTCAGGCAACCATTTTTATTTCATAAGACTCAAAATAGCTTACAAAAGAACCCATGAAAACTCTTCTTAGTGATTGTTTCTTATGGTATTCAAGATCAAAAAGTCATCCTTAAAAGTTTGAATTGTCCTTTCAGACAGAAAAATTGTTAAATAGTAAGAACTGTCACTTCATCCATTTTGTAGTGATTCTTTCAGTAACAGGACAAATTAACACCTAAGAACTTTTCCCGCTCCTGGATCTGGGCAATTTATTTTTAGTCTGGTAATTTTTGTACTGAGATAACTCAATAACTTACCAATAATAACCATCCTGAGGCATCTGGTGTTGGATTATCTGATGTGTAAAATTCTGGAAATTGCATATAGACCTGGAACCTGGTAGAAGTAATAGTCATTTTACACCACAGACACTTCTTTGCCTCTCTGATATTTTTATTATGGTTACAGATGTCAGTCAGTAACAGATGACTTTTTCCCTTAGTGAAAACATCTTTGCAATATTTTCAGGTCCACAGAGACAAATATAACAGGAAGATATTTTGAAGGGATTATTTCCAGAAATATAAAGCAGTCCAGAGGGATTTTTCAGGTTGTATCAACCTCCCTAATGTGATGAACTTAGACAAGCCCATATGAGAAAGATAGAGAAAAAAAATATAACAGCAGCAGCAAATTTAAGAACAAAATAGAAGACCAAGTTCAAAAGTTGAGGGCAGTTTCTAACTACAACGTGATATAGAGACTGGACCTGCACTATTCATTCATTGGGACTTAATGAGTAAGTTACAGTGTGTATCTCCTTGTAAGAAAGACTTGATTGGATTTATACACAAGGAGTTAATCAGATCAAGGAGGAAACATTGGTGTTTTACTATAATATCAAAACAGCTAATTAAGCCTGAGCTTGCTGAATACAAACTACCTTTCTCTTATACTCATTGGTAAATGCTAAATCTTCTAATATTTCACTTTTCCGTGAATATTGTGGTAGGCAGAATAATGTCCCCTCCAAAGATGCCCATGCCCCAATCCCCTGAACCTATGAATATGTGACCTTTCATTGCAAAGGGAAATTATCTGAGTGGCCCCAATGTAAACACAGTGGAAAAGGAAGGCAGAGTGATTCTACCGTGTTTCCACGAAAATAATACCTAGCCAGAAAATCAGCTCTAATGCGTGTTGACATAATATAAGACCAGGTCTTATATTAATTTTTGCTCCAAAACATGCATTAGATCTGAACGTCCAGCTAGATCTTATTTTTGGGGAAACAAGGTATGTGAAAAGGATTTGCCTTTGCTGGCATGGGAGATGAAGGAAGAGGGCCATGAGCCAGGGGATGTGGGTGGTCTCCAGAACCTGGAAAAGGCAAGGATAGATTTTCCCCCAGAGCCTTCAGGAAGGAATACAGCTCTGCTAAAACCTTGCTTTTAGCGCAGTGAGACTGGGTCAGACTTCTGACCTGCAGAACTGTAAGAAATAAATTTGTGTTGTTTTAAGCCACAAAGATTGTGGTAAACCAATACAGGTAAATTATGGAAACAAACAAAATCAGCTGACTTTCTTTTCATTTTGGTTCTTCATTTGTTTAACTTGCTTCCCAACTCCTGCCATGGAGTTAAACATTTTTATCTAACAGTTTTAGTAGTGGTGACTTTTATTTGCCTTTTTAATCTACAGAATACTTGTCAGCTAAATTACTATAGCTCAATTGAGAATAATCTTTGCTTTTGGACTTGCTTTTAAAAACAGCTTAAATAATGTATTTAGACTCTTTAATTCAGGGTTTCTCAACCCAGGGACTGTTGACATTTTGAGCCAGGTAATTCTTTGTTGTGGGGGGTTGTCTTGTATCCTGTAGGATATTTAGCAGCATCCTCATCCTCTACCTACTAGATGTTAGTAGCACTCCCTCCCCAGCTATGACAATGAAAACATATCTCCAGGTACTGACAAATGTGTCCAGATAGCAAAATGCCCTTCCGCACTGAGGACCACTCCTTAAGGTGAAATGGCTAACTTAAGAATACAAATTACAGAGCTTCCGTAAATTGGTAATGACTCCTCGTCATTCAGAATGATTTTAAAACATTCATTAAAATGTCAGTAATTTATGTCAATTATACTGTAGTTGTGATTTTTAAATCTAGAAGTTTTGCAGTGTCGCTTATAATTTCGCTGTTCTTTTTGGATAGCAGCAGCCAATTCTGAGTGTGAAATATGTCTTTTTTCCATGGACATATAAAAGGTTTTGTGTGATAGTTAGATGGGAATGGCACTAAAGCGTCCCAACCGAAGATTAGTGGTGAAAACGGCTGAAATTCGTTTTCCAGCTTACCTCTGGCTGTCAGAGAAATACAAAGATGTCATTAGTCTTACTCTCTCTCACTCTACCATCCTAAAACTGTATAATACGCCTTCTTTAAACTAAGAGATGTACCATGTTTTACTGATAGTGCATTGGTTTCTAAGAAATCAATAGTACATGATCATTACTGGAAATCCAGAGTACACTCTTTGAATAATTGTAAGGTAACAGGGCCTGAGGCTTAATGGGAAATTACATATAGGAATACTTATAACATTATCCTTCATTAAGATTTTTTAAAATCCACAATTCTAATATTTAAATGTTACTTGAGACTCTTTTAACAGCACCCATTACCCTCATTAATGAAGTACTGAATTCTGGATTAGCCTATGGATTTCACCTCATAACCACAGTGTAACCTTGAACTCATCTTCTCTCCTCCTAGTCATGAAAAAGAAAATATATTCATGGCCATTTGTTTTTGGATGAGGACATTGATTTATATCACTTTTAAAAGGGGTAGCTCACCTCATGGTGTGTGTTAGTTATTTATCGAATGCATAACAGATGACTCCTAAATTTAGCAGCTTAAAATAATGAAAATAGTTATTGTTGCACACGATTTCTAGGGGTCAGGAATTTGAGAGTGGTATACTTGGGTATTTCTGGCTCAAGATCTCTCATGAAGCAGCAGTTCAGATGTTGGCTAGAGATGCAGTCAACTGAAGTCTTGACTAGGACTGGAAGATACTCGTCCAAGATGGCTTACACACATGGCTGGCAAATCAATGCTAGCTGTGGAGAAGAGAATTTAGTTCTTCCCCACATGGATCTCTTTTAAGATTGCTAGGCTATCCTCATGATACAAAAACTGGATTCTTCAGAATGAATGATCCAATAGAGTGCAAGGTTTCGGAATGAAGCCACAATGCCGGTTTTGACCTAGTTTCAGGTGTCACCCTCCATCATTTCTGCAACATTCTATTGGTTGTATAGTGTGATACTCCTGGTCCTCCAAGAAATTGACAACAAAATGGAATCAATCATGCAACAAATTCATCAGGGGAAACACCTCTTAACAGAAAGAGAAGGGAGCTGGTAGAGAGCGGAGAGAACTGACGGTCCATAGGAGCACCGACAGACTATGCAAGATTGACTCTGAGTGAAAGAAAGAGGGAAGGAGAGGAGAGAGATCAGATGGAAGCATCTCCAACTATAGTGCAGTTCTAAAGAAAGTTTGGCAACGTTATCAAGAAATGCTGAGGTCAAATCAGCCTATTAGAAGAGGCCTACATCTCCCAGGAACATGCCTGCTTTATTTCAGCTGCCCTCGGTCATTAGCTAGGAGCAGCCTGTGGAAAGTGTGGCTTTGGCATAAACCCGTGATGAATTTCAGGGCACAGTAGATAGTAGATGGAGTTCTCAATCAATAATGCACCCTATAGTAGGAGGTCTACAATGTCTTCTCAAGGCTACTGCAGTCACCCCTTATCCCATTCAGCTTTACTTCTCCGCACGATATTGGGAAGTAGCTCATCTATGGTTCCTATGGGCCTTTCTTTTTTCTTTCTTTTTTTTTTTTAAGGGAAACAGAATAAGGAAGTTAGTGGGATGAACTACAGCAGCCAACTCTGCATTTGATCTTGGGGCCACAACTGGGACTCATTGTCTCCCTTCTCTGCCTCTTATTCTAAATTCCCTTCACCCTCAGCTATAACTTTGGCAGGTCTTAGTGGTGGAATGCAAAACTTCATTCCCCAGAAGTCTGAACACTTGATGATCATGCTTTCCTCAGCCTTCAGTTTCTGTCTTTTCTGTTTACAGTGACGATGGGTCAATGATGTGAAAGGAGGCACAGAGTGTATTACCTACCTGTAGTCTCTTTTGTACAGTTCATGAGCTAAGAATGATTTTTAGATTTTTAAATGGTTGAAAAAAATAAAACAAAAAATATTTAGTGACAGATGTGAAATTATATAAAATTTAAATTTAAGTATCCATAAATAAAGTTCTATTGAAGCATTGCCCCTCTCATTCATTATCATATTGTCTATAGCAGCTTTCATGCTACAGTGGCAGAGTGAAGTAGTGACACAGACTATATGGCCACAAGCCTAACTTATTTATTATCTGGCCCTTTACAGAAAAAAAAATACTGATCACTGGACTAGATATTCTTTTACTGGGTCACTTGGTTCCAGCAAAAGTGTCTATTTCTCTAACATTCTTGCCTCAAGGCCCTGGGCCTGGCCACCTCTTCTACTTGGAATATTCTTTCTCCAGGTATCAGAATGGTTCCCTCCCTCACCTCCTACATGCCTTTGCTCAAATGCCTCCTTCTCATTGAGACCTACCCTGACCATTTATTTAAAATAGAAATGTACTCACCCTACATTCACTGTCAGTCCCCCTCACTCTGCTCTACTTGTTTCCATACCACTTAATCATTTCTAAAATATTAGTAATTAACTTATTATTATGTTTGCTTTCATTGCCCATCTCTCCTCACTAGCACGTAAGCACCATGAGGTAAGAATCTTTGTTTTGTTCACTGATACATCCCCAGCTTCTAGAAGAATGTCTGCTATACAGTACATGCTCAATGAAATTTGAGGAATGAACAGAGAATAAGGAGCCTGGCAAAGTGAGTCAGACTCAACAACAAGGCCTGAGATTTAGAAAGAAGTAGTGGTACTGGTACACCAGGCATCCCCCGTTTTAAGATGAGATGACCAAGGCAGAGGAAGTTCTTAGAAATCAGGACCCTGTCAACTTTAGTCTGAAAAAACTAATTTAATACTAATTTTCATCTTAGATTTACTTTAAACTATTTAGGTGAGTTAGATTTAAGGGGATTATCCCGAACCAAGTTGCCTTCCTCCTTACTTTTTCAGTGCAGTCAGTTAATTTGAGTTGAGGCATTCTAGAAAGCCTTGTAATAAACAATGCACATACCAGGCACACCTCTGGGATTCCAACACTCACAATTCATTCCTTTGGTTGAAGACATACTGAGTGCTTCTTTCAAAGTGTAACTATTGTAGGGAATAATAACATTAAACATTTATTAGTCATTATAAAACTTATTGTGGATTAGTTTTTCTTACTAGTACCATTCTCAGAACTAGGTACTGACAAAAAGAAATTTCGATGGTTAGGATGGGATGAGTGGAAGGGGGAGATAGTCCAGGCAAATAAATATGGAATCTGAACCATTTATCATAGATGCTTGAGAGATGCACTTTGATTGGCTCTGGACAATCAGGACACCTGAATAATTAAGAACAATGGGTACTCGGAAGTAAAAACACTGAGATAGGAAAATGACTAGAAAGGACACTGAAATAAACTTCAATTTTGGCCACAATCTGACATGTCTTTGTTTTTTTGTTTGTTTGTTTGTTTGTTTTTTTGACCAATTGCTATGAGTGATAATCTTTCAATAACCTATTTTGATGCAGAAAAGGATAAGCTGTTTCCATTAATCTCTATCCGTATTGGGTGAAGATTTGCTCAGGTGTGAATACATAGAAGTGTAGTAGTCAAAGGTAGTTTCAAATTCCTCTTTTGTTCTTATATATATGGCCTTGAAGCAGATGACACTCTTGAGTTTCTCTGGGCCTCAGTTTTATCTATAAAATTGGATTATAAATACCTAACTTGCAGGGTTATTCTGAGTATTAGATGAGATCATAACTGCTTACAAAACACTAAACACATAGCACATTCTATTTTAGTGGTTGAGTGTTGAAAGACTGCTTGGGTTCAAATTCTGTGTCTTCCACTTAGAAGCTGTATGACCCTGGGGAGATTTCCTAACTTCTCAGCCAGTTTTCTCATCTGTAGAATGGAGATAGAAATACTACCTATGTTTATTATTTGCTTTAAGGGTTAACTTAGATAATACATTAGAAACTTTAGTATAATGTCTGACACATAGTACATGCTTGATAAATGTTAGCAGTTATTTGGTGCTTTAAAGAAAGAGCTGTTACTAGTTTCCTCAACACCATTATAAGATCCTTCTAGGCTATTCCTTGTAGCCAATAAACTGTCAAGATTGTCAAATCAGAATGAACTTGTGAAGTTCAGAATCTAAGAGGGAGAATGACATTAATTACAATGAGAGGAGCCTTAGGAAACTTTTCTTTAACAAATAACTTCCTAAATTTATATTGCAGCTATCAGCTTTCATATAATCTTAAGATGGTGTCATTTTAATAGGGCACAGAGTGCCCTATCTACATAGATGCTATATAGCTGTTAAGTAAGAAACATACTTTAGCTCTTTTAAAATGGTATTGAACTATCAGAAACCATGGTGCTGGCCCTAGCTCTGTTATGTATTAGTTGCACAATCTTTTATAAGTAATGTAACATCTGAGCTTGTTTCCTAGTTTAGAAAAGAGAAAACAATTATCCTTTCCTTGCCTAAGATCATATGAAATATTTATGAAAACACTTTGAGAATATAATATAATGTTTGAAGTATTATTAATCAATGCATAATGTTGAGAAAAACACACAATAAGAAAGAAAAAAAATACGATGATTTTGTATGTCAAAGCAATAGAGCAAACTCTAAATGCATTTGGAATTCAAATCTTCCAGGTACTAAAGTGCTGAAATCTGAGAATTTCGTTTGTCACTATTTATAAAACTCAGTCCCGACTTCTGAATTCCACTGAGAAAGAGGTTGTTGAAACAATAAAATGGCTTCTCTGGCCTCTCTCTTCTGTGGGTCACATCTAAATACCAGAGACAGAAGGAAAGAAAAACAAAAAAACACTCGCAGCATTTTCTGTGGAACTAATGTGTGTGAAAAACAGCTTTTACATTTGATGTGTGGAAAATATGAATTTGGAAAGTCGAAAAAAGAATCAGGATTGGGTGCCGCTGGCTGTTTGCCCTCTTCCCAGGGTGACGGCACCAAGCAAGTTTTATTCTCCATCACCTTGACACCTTTGAGCTAAAACTGGTCTACTGTGAGCTTGTGGCCCACACAAAGTACCTCGAGGCAATTTCCTTATGCAACACATTGTATGTTTTTCTCTCCCTTGATCGTAAAAATGATTTCCCAAGTGACACTATTCAAACATATAGCCCCCCTTTCCAGCATATAGAAATCACTTTTTTTCCAGGAACCAAAACTTGTATGAAGTTAAAATATGTTATATAAGAGGATCAGTTGTTTATTAAAACAGCACAGCAACACGTTTTTCTTGAATTCAAGTAACATTTGATGCCTGCTGTCAATTTCCTGGATTCTGCGTATCATTGTCTGAGGGTTTACAGTTCAAAATCAAGTGCAAATGAAATTCATCTTCATTCTGCCATTGGCACACAATGACAGGTGTCTTTCTGACAGGTATCATCTGCCCTTCTTATATAATGATATTTTTTTATTCCTTCTGGGCATTTTGCCTCTGGCGTGTTTTGCCAGTAGCTTCTCCTTTCCTTCTACGGTCAATTGTTTGAAGACTTTATTATTTCTGATCAGCTTCTTTCTCTGAGGGCAAAGTAGGGGAAGAGTGACCTGTAAGAACATCATTTGTATAAGGACATGCCATCTGTAGGTCAACAATAGACTATAGAGGACAGTATCTCTGCGTGGACTGGAAGAGAGAGGCGCTGATGGGAATAAGGAAGAGAAACATGCCCCTACCCCTTTAGAAGTAGCTCCTCTTCAATATGGAAGTAGCAGCCAGGTTTTCTGACTGGTATAGCTTTCTAGGATTGGACTCCCTGGGATTTGCATCCTGTGGGGCAGGCTAAGACCTCCCCCTGTCATTTCTAAAATTACCATGTCATTCTGGGACAGAAGATAGGATATGTTGAGGCAACCAATGTTGTTTCTTAATCCAGGTTCATCGGTACTGCTCTAAATAGGAATTCTTCTGTGAGTCCAGTCGCAGTGTTATAATCTTGCTTAGTATTTTTTTTTTCTGCATCTACATAGGTATTTGAATGGGAAAATCAGAGAGGACATATCAGTCATTATCTCATTTTTAAAAATCCTCTTTATTTAAACATAAACTACATTTACAGCGCAGTCATTATATCTTGCCATCTTAACCTGGCATTAACAATTACTTAAGTGTCAGTTTCCTCTTTTTTCCCTCCTTACTTTTTAGAAATTCTGATGCATATCAATACCTAATATTCTGTATTTCCCCTGGGGTAATACGTTTCACTCCTGATCAAAATTGATCCTGTCATATGAGCAGCTGCTTATTAGTGTATAGCCACTCTCGGCCACTTTTACTTACCTGGGAGAATTTCATCACTTGCTGAAGAACAAGGACAGAAGTTATGAGAATTCCTAAGTTATAAGATCTGTGACAATGGGTACCCTGTATTTCTGCTCATTGCTGTTTTGCCAACATTAGCATAATGGCTGATACATAATAGGCACTTAATAAATGTACTGAATGAATTCCTTATGTATCTGAAAAAGTGTGTCTCAAGCCCAAATATTATAGTGAAGCTCTAGAACCAGTGTGTATTTCTGAAAAAAAAAAAAAAAAAGATAAATATAAAAAGAGGTTTTTATTAGGTTGGTACAAAAGTAATTGCAGTTTTTGCAATTACTTTTAGCCTTTTAAACCGCAATTACTTTTGTGCCAACTTAATTGAATGCAAATATGTATGTATACCTATCTTTCATCTATTTATCTATCTATTGATCTATCATGTATCTATCTATCTATCTATCTATCTATCTATCATCTATCTATCTATCTATCTATCTATCTATCTATCATCTATCTATCTATCATCATCTACCTGTCTAGCTGTCTATCTTCCTTTCTAAAGAATTTCTTTCTTTAGAAGCTTCAGGTCTGTGAATTTGAGAAGCAGGACCACACAACTTGACAGTTTAGCTTCAGCTTACTGTTTCACTCTCTTCAAAAGTCTATTGCTGTGATTTGAGACCTGCCTTAGCCCACACTGCCTCCAAAACCAAAGCCTGTGTGCCATGGACTTTTGTCCAGATAGTTTATTTTTGGAAGTGATTCTAAGAAAAAAGAGTAGGGGATTGAGACAAGTGGAATAGGGCATCTTATTTCAAAGAAAAGCAAGATGGACAGAGAACAAAATATGTAGAGTAACATTGGCTTATTAAATTTTGTGTTTGTATATGTAGTGGTGGTGGAGTAAATACAACATAGTTAGATATTCTGAGTGAACAAAGTAAAGAAGATGCAACTCATAGAAGTTGGTTTTGCTATTGGTAAACATCATTGATTATGGAGAAAGAGGTTAAAACGTGGACTAAAATTATTTATGATTTAATTTTCTTGGTAGAACTTATTCCCCAGCCATTTCACCTTTTACTTCATCTCTCCTTCTTCACACCATCTTTCTCCTAAAAGACACACACACACACACACACACACACACACACACACACTCTTTTACAGGTATTCATGAAAACTAAATTAAAAATCAGATCCATTTCTCATTAAGATGTCGTTACTTGATCTCCCTTGAGTCAGCCTGAGTTTTTTTCCATGTCAGGATTTGGGGCATTATCTTTCCTGTTGTTGGTTAAATTAGTCCTCAAATTTTAAGACAAACATTTCTGCTTTGTTCTGTACTCTAAGTCATTAAGGTATGGGTGCATTTTCAAATCTTGCCCAATCTTTAGAGACCCTCTTATTATTGTGAGCAGAGACCTTTGAATGACACTTAAAATTTCTGTAATTCAGTCAACAAACATTTAATAAGAGCCTATTATGATTCTTGTACTAACCTAGGGGAGAATGATAAATAAAACATGGTCCCTGTTTTTTAGGGAACTCAGAGAAGCTAATTACCATACACCAGTGAATGGTTTGTGAGGTCAGGAAAGAAAACAAGGCTGGTTTTGAGGTTTTTAATTTGGGTTACTATGTGGATGGAGATCACATTAAGGTATAGAGTTGTCTCAGTATGTTTGGGCCACTATAACGAAATACCAGAGACACAGTAACTAATAAACAACACAAATTAATTTCTTACAGTCTTGGAGGCTGGAAGTCTAAGATCAAGTCATCTACAAAATCAGTGTCTGGTGAGGACCCATTTTCTGGTTCATAGATTGTCTTCTAACTGAAATATCACACGATAGAAGGAAGACGGGAGCTTTCTCTGTGGTCTCTTCTATGAGGGCACTAATACCATTCATGAGGGCTCTGCCTTTGTGATGTAATCACCTTCTTCAAAGTCCCCACCTCCTAATACCATCACCTTGGAGGTTAGGATTCCAAAATATAAATTTTAGGGGAGCACAAACATTTGGTTCATAGAAGGAGTAGAGGAGAAGATTTATGAACAGAAGAAAATGTGTTGGTTTGGGGCTTACTCTGGAGTGCCTGCAAGACAGCAGAGATGTCTGTCTTGCTGATATTTGTAGATGTGGGGCCAGTCTTGAGTTTCACAGAGAAATGTAATGGTTAGAAATGTAGTTGGTATACGCATATAGATGACAGTTCTAGTTATAGACATGGGTGAGAGGTCCCAGAGAGATTTATAGAATCGAGAGAAAAGAGGTCTGAGGATGGATCCTTGGGGAACTGCAGTCCTTGGGGGGCAGTAAGAGAAAGAAGAATAAATAAAGGCGACCAAGAAACCTAGTACAAAGCTATGAGGGAAAATCACAACCTAGTGGTCTAATGGAAACAGGGGAAAGAAAGCTTTTCTCAAGGAACAAAATCAACAGGATCAAATGCCAGTGAGGGGGTGTGATGATGAGCGGGGGGGAGGGGTGGAAGAAGGAGAATGGACATACGCCAGAATGGAGCTAATGAATTTATTTAGCAATATCTAATCAATTTATTTAGCAATATGTAACAGCAAAAGACAAAGGCAATTAATAGAATATGTTAATGTCAGAAAATAAAGATGGTTAAGACTAAACTATATACATTGATAACAATGTCATGTCAAAGGAGTACACATATATATAAGTTTAAGAGATCTCAACATATGTTTACTATTGATCAAAAATCACTTGGCTAAATACACAAATAACATCAGTGAGGAGTATCCAAAAGAAGTAATCAGCTCTATAGGATAGTAACTATTACAGTAGATGTCAAAAGCTCACCAAACTGGGGGAGGACAGCACTGGAAAAGTCATAAATCAAAACCTTGTCAGGTTTGTAGCTGAGAGAAACTCAGATGTCTCCCACACCACTGTTTGTTAGTTCCCAAGAATGTTGTTGTTGTTTTCTTTGTTGTTGTTGTTGCTAGAAGTCAAGGTGTCTTCTGATGTTATAAGCTTCAAGCTGCACATAAGTTGTTTAGATACTAACAAGTTCTCAAGAAGGCTAACCATGGGGAGCAACACTGGAGAGGTCGGGAACCTGCCAGACCTCACCAGGTTTGCGACTGGAAGTCAGGGCATCCCCTGGTGTTGTAAGCTGCATGTTGCTGGAAGTCTTCAAAATGTTAGAATGATGAAAAATCACCAATGACAAATGACCAAATGATGAAATAATAATAATTACACTGCCAACTGAGGTCTGTTTTATATGTTTTTCTTAGATGTACCTTGGAGGCAAGTTTCTTGTACCTGCCTCCCCCTCTAGGAATGGCCAGTTCTGGGAGGGTCTGGCAGTTACTGTTATGAATGCTGCCCATCCGACTGAAGGGTCAATTCATCCAGATAAGAACAAGGCCTGGCAATGGGCTTATCATGTCGTCCTGTTATAACTTAGCTACTTTTTTTACTTCATCTGCTGATGTGGATGAAACAGACAGAACAGAGAAGGAATTCTCTCAACCCCTGATCAAGAATTTCTTTAACACTAAGCAAACCATCACCTCACAACACAGAATGACAAACATCATCTCATATCTCCCCTACTTGAGAGAATGTGACCAAACAAAAAAAGAATCTCATCTCATGTCTACCCTGCTCGGGAAAATGAGACCAAAGGGGGAATTTACTCAACCCCTCATCACAGCACAGAAATCACCTCACCTACAGGAACAGATAAAAGCTAATAGACAATAGCTCACATCAACCAATGAAGGCAAATTTTCCTTAACATCTACCTACAGGGGGATAAAGTAGGGAGAGAACTAAAAAGAGACCATTTAATTTGGATACCAGATCAATGGTTTCAGTAGAGCTGTGAAGGTGGCAGTCAGATTCCTGTGGTTTGACAAGTAAGTGAGAGGTAGGCTTCTCTTTCAAAAAAGCTTGGTGCTTTCATTAAGGTGATATGTTTGACAAAGAAATAGAGTTGAAGAAAAATTTTGTTGTTGATGTTATTTTTGTTTATAGTTTTGTTTCGTTTTATGATAAAAATACTTGATTATGTTAAAATACAGAGGGAAAAGGGATGCAAAAGTGGAAGCGAAATAAATTTTGTAGTGTGTAGGAGAAAATGTGATGTGGAATAAGATGGAGGAGTTTGTCTTGGTAAGGCGCGGGGACATTGTCCACTGAGACAGGAAAGGAGGTGAGATTTTTAATGAATTTAATAATCATAGGAGGTACAGAGAAAGAAAGTTGTCACAAGCACATACATAATTTCTCTCTTTGTCTCTCTTTGTAGTAGTAGGGAGGCATGAGCTAATAACTTACGCTAGTAAGCAGGTTTTGCAACTTTTTAAAATTTTCTTCTAAAAATCACTGAGAAAATTTATAATTAAATTTTATTAAGAAAACATAGAAACTGTGGATTTCTATATGATAGACTGTTTCACATTTCAGTAACTTTTAATTTGTCTTTATTTCTGAAGAATTTTTTGAAAGTGCAGATTTTCTCAATATTTTCATATAATGCTGCTATATCTTAAAGTGTTTAAATAAAACTGGATTTAAAGTCTACTATATTTAAATTTTTCATATGCCTATTGAAAAATTATACTGGTTATATAAAATTTACCATGGCAAAAAAAAAAAAAAACCATACTGTTGACACTCCATATGTTATGCTCTTCATTTAAAAACAGTGTTCTAAAATTTACATGGGGAATGTGTGGTAAAGAAGGATTTAAATGATTCAAGAAAATCAATATAAGATTTAAAGTAATACTTTGCAGCCAAATCAATTTATTTTGAGTGGATTGGCCCCATCAGAACCCCAATGACAGAATTTCACTAATCTTCCTTCTGAGGTATTTGATGTTTTCTTCTTAAGACTCTTATTTGAACAGCTGTTTTAATAACTTTCTTGTCACCCATTACGTGTGTACTCATAATGTTTCTCAGACTACTCACAAAACTTTCAAAATGTCTTTTTCCATAACATCTGTTCTTGACAATATGAGTCCAACCAATAAATGATTTCAAACACACTTGGACTTTGACAAAAATGAAATGTCAGGTGAGGCCTCTGGCTTTTAACAGGAAAAAATAGATGGAAAGTTTGGATAGAAATACAACGCATTTTCAGGAAAGAACATTCGTATATCAAAGTGGTTGTGTTTTTATACATGGATTTAACTATTTCCTTCTCCAAATTACTTTTGTGCTTGTTTATTTTGCAGCAACTTATTATAGTACATGTTTTTTTTTATTGCAACATTCACTGCACAGATAAAAATTGATGATCCATGAGTAGGAACAATCAATTGTATTTATTGGAAGTATGTTTGTAAAAGGCATAACATTACAATTTAGAAATAGCAACAAAATGCAGCTTTTTTGAAAATTTTGGTATTGGAAAATACCCTACTATGGCAGAAACTGCTTATTTTAAGTAACATATGTTGTTATCATGAAAGTCCATGGCACACAGGCTTTGGTTTTGGAGGCAGTGGAGGTTATCATGAAATCTACCTGAAATCATATGTGTAAAGTGAATTAATCACATTTTGGGTTAATATATTGAGTACTGACAACCCAGGCCTTCTTTCACAAAACTTTATTGTAATAATTATTCCAGAGAATATAAATAAATAAATAAATAAATAAATAAATAAATAAATAAATAAAAATAATCCTGTTGGGAATTTGGTTCACAAAGATTCTCTTTTATTTATTTTCATTTACTTTTTTATTGAGTACTGTGTTAATTTGGTACTGTGTATTTAGTACTTAGTACTGTGCTAACATAGTAATTACATTTACCAATCACAGTTCTGAGGACTCTACAAATAGTCATTATTTAATTTTCACAGCAATCTTAATGAGGTAGGGAATGTTATCAGCCCAATTTTATAGATGAGGAAAATGATGCTCAATGAGGCGATCAATTTGCTCAAGCTTACATAGCTACTAAGTAGTAGAGCTAAGTTGTGGACTCAAGAAATCTGGCTTCAGAGTCTGTGTTCCCGACCACTCTGTTATAATGTCTTTAAATTGAAGAGCATTGCAAAAATGTAGTTAAGTAAACTACATTTTTGTATGTTATAAAAGATACTTCACTGACTTGCTTTTAATCCCCAAATTCATTGCTACATGAAAGTATGCAGGCAAGTTTTAATAAGCTCAGCAAGACTCATATTCATAACTTTCTAATGCTGATATTATTAACACAAAAAAAGTTTAGACTGTAATAAAGAATAAAAAACGTTTATTTGAGCAAAGGAGGCATTGCAATCCGGGGCACAGATTCAGGTAGCAACCTAAATTGTGTTCCGAAGGGAATAAAGAAAGGCAGTGTTTACAAAGAGCGAAACTATAAACTGTTCTCATTAAGGTCCTCCATGTAGATGAATGATGTAGGCCAGGTCAGGTGGGATTGGTTAGGTCCATTATGTAAATGGAGGATGCTGGTTGTCAAAATGGATTGGTTCCTTTCAAGGTAAAGAAAGCAGATGGTCTGGTCTCCATGATAAGGAGGAAGTAAAGTCCATACATGTTCATATAGCGATCATTGATCCAGGATGTTTGTTATTCAGCCTTGAGCTGAATTTAGCAGCAGGTCAGTAATTTAACAATAGGGCCAAGAATAGCCCCCATTTCCTCAATAGCATCCCCATGACTCTCTTAACAGTGCTTATTCTATTTTATTTTCTCCATTATCAACATTCTGTGCTTGTTCCTTTTCTCTCTTCTTACACTTCCTGTCAGTCACCTCCACGTCTTTGGCTTCATCTACTATTTTTGCATTGATGAATGTCTTCTGTCTAGCTTTGTCTCCTCAGCTCCAAATTCACGTGTCTGTCCCACTGTTACCACCATTGTCACATGCTCAAACTTCAGACTAGGAGGGTAGGTTATTTGCACACTCACTAGAACAACAAAGAATGGGGGAGGAACCATTCCCCTCGCACAAGAAGTGCTTTTGCAGAAGGAAGAAAGTGAGTATCAAAACAAAAGAAAGAAGGAAAAAGATACTCATTATACACTTCAAGATTGTGGACAAAAAAAGGGTTCTATGGAAAGTAACCTCACAGGGTAATCCGATCATAAATTCCTAACAGGGCAGGTCATGGGGGGTGGTCATGCCCCAGGCATATAACTTTCTAGTTTACCTTTGCCTTAAGCGAGCCCTGTCCATTGTTTCTGTGTATCTAGGTTAACACACCTTTGAAATAAACCATAAGCACCCTCAAGAGAGCAGATAATCTTGTTAACTGTCCTGTAATCCAGTTCCCACCTTGCCTTTTCCCCTTTCCATGTAAACTTCCTTATATTCTCTCCTTAATTTCAAATGCATAAAAGAAGCTGCAAACTGTTATTCTCCAGAGAATTTCGGATCTTACTCCTTGGCATGTGCGGTCAGTTTAGCTCAAATAAGCTTTTAAAAAATTATCTACAGGTTTGGATGTTTCTTACATCCAAAGATCAACATTTCAACTACAATATATGGTGAACATAATTTAATGAATTAATCAGTAAATTAATTCATGTCTATTGAGTACCTAGAGGAGATGCCATTTTAAAGCAGGGCTTAATATATTTCTTCCTTTTACACTCAGTATGCCCTTTCATTGGAAAGACAAGCTGTAGCTTATTCCATATTTCCAGGTCTAAAAAAAAATTTTCCTTTAAAAATTCCTTTTAGGATTTCCTTAGTTTTGTACAAAATACACAGCGGCATTTTGAATAACTTCAGCTTTCTTCCAGGAAATGAGTCTTGATTTTCCTATTTGTGGGAAAGATGTTAGGAAAATTTGCCTTCATTGGTTGATGTGAGCTTTTGTCTGTTAGCTTTTTGTTCCTTTGTTCCCCCATATGAGAGACTGCATGTGGGGTTCCCTCACGTGAGAGACTGCATATGAGGAGCTGGTTAGCTTTTTGTTCCCCAACATGAGAGACTGCATGTGAGGACCTGGTTAGCTTTTGATTAGCTTTTTGTTCTTTTGTTCCCCCACATGAGAGACTGCATGTGGGGTATTGGTTAGTTTTTTGTCCCCTCACATGAGAGACTGCCTGTGAGGTGATAGTTAGCTTTTGTCTGTCAGCTTTTTGTTCCCCCACATGAGAGACTGCATGTGGGGTTCCCTCCCGTGAGAGACTGCACTGAGGTATTGGTTAGCTTAGGGTTAAGAAAATTTCTCCCTCATCTCTTTCCCTCTCTTTCCTGGCAGGAGAGATATGGGATGATGTTGCTTTCTGTCTGTTTTGCCCGCATCAGCAAATGAGGTAGGAAAAGTAACTAAGTTATGTCAGAATGACGTAACAGACATGTTGCCAAGCTTTGGAAGGCCTTGGGTCGATGGCCCCAAGCGAAAACAGTAAGTATTGTTTGTCCAAATAAACTGGCCCTTCAGCCGGATAAACAATATTTTTATCACAGTAACTGCCGGACCCTCCTGGAACTGGCCATTCCCTTAGGGGGAGGCAGGAACAAGGAGCTTGGCTCTAAGGTACATCCGAAAAAATGTATAGACAGACCTCAGTTGGCAGTGTAATTTCATTATTTTGTGATTTGTCATTGGTGATTCTTTATCATTCTAACATTTTGGAAACTCGTATACAACATGCAGCTTACAACACCAGGAGACGCCCTGACTTCCAGCCTAGGACCTGGTAAGGTCTGGCTGGTTCCCGACCTCTCCAGTGTTGTTCCCCATGGTTAACATTCTTGTGAACTGGTTAGCATTTTGAAAACTTGTATGCAGCTTGCAGCTTGCAACATCAGGAGATGCCCTAACTTCCAACAACAACAACAGCAACAGGAACAACAGCATCATCAAAGTTCTTGGGAACTAGCAAGGAGCAGTGGGAGACACCTGAGCTTTCCCAGCTGCAGACCTGGCAAGGTTTTGATGCCTGACCTTTCCACTACTGTTTGGTGAGCTTTTGGCATCTAGTGTAATAGTTTCTATCCTATGGAGTTTTTTTTACTGCTTTTGGATTCTCCTTATTGATGTTATTTGTGTATTTAGCCAAGTGATTTTTGATCAATAGTAAACATATGCTGAGATCTCTTAAACTTATATATATATATATATGTATACTTCTTTGACATGACATTGTTATCAATGTATATTTTTTAGTCTTAACCACCTTTACTTTCTGTCATTAGCACATTCTTTCCAGTGCCTTTGTTTTTTGCTGTTGCATATTGCTAAATAAATTGATTAGATATTGCTAAATAAATTAATCCCACTCTAGTGTGCTCCTCCTCTTTTCCCTGCTCATCATTACACTACTGAAGGCCCTCACTTTGACAATTTCACTAATATACAATGACAAATTTACTTAAATATAATTTTCTAAAGGACACATGCTCAGTTGCTTCAACAAAATTCTTTTTTGTCTGCATTATAAATCTCCACACCTTGTTTTGGATTTTTTTTTAATATATGAGAGTTCCACTCAAAATCAATGAAGAGGAGGTCTATTAAGTGTAGATAATACTGTAGTGGTTATCTCATATTGATAGACTAAGTAGTATTCAGTTCAAGATAAAGACATGTCTGGACCCTTCAGAGCCAATGTGGTGATCACTAGGGACTTATTTGAATGAAGTTTGGGGAGGGAGATTTCCTAAGAAATAATTTAACCTCCCTCAAAACAAAGCTTTGACCACATTTTGTGTAAGGGAAGAAGTAGGTGTTAATTTTTAGGACTAATCTGATACCAGCACATCAAAAAATTCAACTTTATGTCTTTTGTCCTAAAAACTGGGTTTTCAGTTTATTTCTGTCAAATATCACAGACTGTCAAAATAAAGTCTGCATAAGATAAAAACAAAAACAAAAAACAAAGCTTTGACAACTTTACCATGTGTTCAAGAAGAATTGCCCATTTGTGAAAGGGGAAGAAGATTTTGAGTGAAGAATGACGTCTGCACTCAAATTGTCTACAGCCCAGTTCCCACAAATTCATGTTCCATTCTCATAGAGAAGGCCTGCTGTACGAAGAGAGTCAATTATAAAGGACTTTCTTTACTAACATGTAGGAAATGAGCATACAAGTCTGAATAGGGATTTGGACCAGAGAAGCGGTAGGATAAGCCATTGCACTGTAGTGTCTGTGGTTGTAGTACAGGCGGTTGGCAGCCACAGACGAGAGGAAGAAAGTGGAGAGTGACAATTGGTAGATACAGAATTATTTTATAAATGCATGTGAGATGCCCTCTGAGAACTCAGATTTAGCTGGGAAGAACTTGGAAAACAGCGCTTTCACAAAAATGGGGATGTGGGCCAAAATAGACATTGTTATTCTTATTGAGTCTTGCAAAAAACTAAAGATAATTACTTTTGTTGGTTCTTTTTCTATATGTTACAAAAGTTTTGTTAAAAGTCATGTATATATTTGATCATTTTTATAGACTAAACTTTTATTCTGAATAAACAACATTAATAGAAAACATTAAGACTCATTTTAACCACAAACTTAAATTTCTACAAATGCAAAACAAAAAATACACACACAAATAAATGTGTGCACTCGAACAACCTTGGTGTTGTCTATAAGTGAAAACTTAACAGTATCTGAAGAAGCTAGGTGGAGTTGTTATCCTCTTTTAGTGCAATAGCCTACTGTTTTTGGAATGAATATGTGCAAGCCAACATCGAGTTTTTCTTATTTCAGTTAGAATTCTTATAGCTGGTTATATTAAGGAGAAAAAACACACACATAATGTCCCATTTTTTCACTTTCCTTTAAAACAAAAAGCCCCCCCCCGCCCTTTTTTGCATTAGTTGTAAAGAAAGGCATACATTATAAGTAACTGGTTTTATTTTTCTTTCATTGCACACCACTTCAGAACATCTAACTGTTTTTAGTTGTCTAAATAAAAATCTTTTAAAACAAAGCAAAACAGGAAAATAAGCAAACAAAATATCCCCAGAAACTGAAACAGAGTACTAATTAATTAACTAATTAATTAATTGAATTAAATAATAACAACGTCAGTTTCCTGCTATGTGGCTATCTTCTTTTCACAAATCACCAGAAGCTGCTCTAAATCCACTAGGGATCATATCCTAGCAAGTTGTGCGTTTTTCACCTTTCTTTTCAGTTAGTTTCAGTCCTTCTGGATCTCTCTGTTACTATGCCTTTTAAAAAAAATCAGTTTCAAGTGTACAAAATAACATAGTTATTAGCCATTTATATACCTCACAAAGTTAAAACCCCAATAATTCTATTGCCCATCTGACACTGTACATAGTTATTACAATATTATTGATTATATTCCCTATATATCCCTGTGACTATTTTTTTAAATTATAGTTGACATTCAAGATTGTTTTATATTAGTTTCAAGTGTACAGCATAGTGGTTAGACATTTACATCCACACCTTTTTAAGAAGTTCTTGCCATCGTTTGTTTCTAGGATACTGTTTCTTTTCCTCTATTTCTCAATCTGGTACATTCTTGATGTCTGCTAGCCTCTTTTCCACTTCTGCCCTTTAATTCTTGAGGTTCTTTGTGGGGACAGAGCCAGGAGTGCAGTTTCCAGGCTCTCGGCCTCACGTGGAAAGGTGCTGGCTCACGTCGTAAATGGCCATCAACTGCGATTGGATGGCAATCAGCTGTAACCAGTGAGCCATTGGCCACTAATATAACTGCTGTGGCTACGCTAGCAGAGAATGGGGGCTAGCAAGCTGATGGTGGCTGAGCTAGCAAGCCCGGATTGCAGTTAGCATGGTGGATTGCAGCTAGCAAGTTGGCAGAGAGAAGTGGACCAAGGGCTGCGGATCGTGTGGCTCCTGCTTGCTGTGTCTCGGACCCAGCCCCCAGCGAGACTATAGTGATATGACTCCCCTACCTGTGGCTCCGTGGGTGTTCCTTTTTGGCTTCACCATATCCTACTGTGGGGACAGAGTCCTAGAGAGCAGTTTCCAGGCTCTCGGCCTCACGTGAAAACGTGCTGGCTCGGGTAGTAGACGGCCATCAGCTGTGGCTAATTGACCAACAGCTGTAATCAGTTAGCCATTAGCCACTGCTATAACTGCTATATGTGCGCTGGTTGGTCAGTCGGTTAGGTGGCAGGCAGAGAAGTGGACAGCAGGTTGCAGGTCATGTGGATCCAGCCTCCAGTGAGACTATAGTGATATGACTCCCCTATCTATGTCTCCGTGGGTGTTCCTTTTTGGCCTAGCCATATCCTGCGTTCTTGTGTGGGGAGCGGGAGCAGAGATCCTGCTTGACGCCCTGCATGACACTGGGTTAAAAATGACAGTTCTACCTTTAGACATTTAATTGCTGCTTGGTGTAACTGTGAAAATAAAATTTCTGTGCCAGTCTGCAAGTCTTTGCTGCCATCTGTTGGCAATCTGAGAAATCTGTAAACTGCCTTCTAATGATAAAGGTAAAATGAAGCTTCAATAGAACTGAATAGAATTTTAAGGTTCATCCAGTGTAACACCTGGCATCCCCTTCCCAATCACTTACACTTATAAACTACTTAAAAAAAAAAAAACTACCCAGAAGCACAGTTGTTTGTGTGTAGAGAATTTCTGCAGTTTTCGAATGTTGGTGATGGTCTTGGCATCCATTTTAAAGCAAGATAGAAGAAGGAAAAGGGTATCAAATATATGGTGATGGAAGGAGAGTTGACTCTGGGTGATGAACACACAATGCAACATATAGACGTTGTATTGTAGAAATGTACATTTGACACCTGTCTAATTTTACTAACCATTGTCACCTCCAATAAACTTTTTAAAAAATTTCGGCAAATAAACAATAGAAGAAATCAGAATGCATTACTTTTTTTCAAAATTTAAATTCCCTAGAATACATGGAAATCATCCCTGAACATATGTATAAAAACCAACTGCTCATACTTAAAAAAAAAAAATCCAGTTATCGTTGCTGAGGGATGGAGGGCAAAACAAAGGAAATCAAGGGTCCTTTTGTGAGACTTGGCATATATTAAGTGAAGTGCAGAATTGCTCCCTTCACAAATTGGTCTTTGTGCTCATTTCCACCTCTTCTTATACCCTGTTTGCTTGTATTTTTACCAGGAACAAGATAAAGAAATCTGCTTTATGCGTTATGGAGATGCCAAATATTCTGGGGAGAAATTAAGAGGTCAAAGAGCCCGCAGCAAGGTACATTTCTCATGGTCTCATTGTTCCCTGGTTGTGTTTGGATCACAGACAAGCTTCCCCTCCCCCACTTTTGTCAACCTTCCCCCACTCACCTCTTTTGAAAGCTGTGATTTATAATTAAAGCCATGCTTTTGGTTTTCTTAGTCACTTGCCTTTTCTGAAAGATTCCTTTCAACAAATAAATTCCTCAAGTAAAAGTTTTTCCTATAAACATGTCTTCTGAGATATAAAAATACTTTGGAAATCCTATACAAATTGAAAAATCTGAACTACCTCCAATAAATGTGTAAATGTAACTAGAAAAATTCATGATCTTCTACAATCATTATCCCTGTTTTAGAGCCTCTGAGCAAAATGAAACAATCTGCAGGCAAATGGTTTTCAGACCAGACATACTGTCCCTCCTACTGTACTGTTATATGGATTTTTCACATAATAGTTTAGAAATATTATAGCAATTCAGAGCAGTAAACTCTTGCACTGTTTGCACCATGACTGTACTAAAGAAAAGAGATGATAAAATATTCACATGCAGATAAAAATTGGTATGCCAAAATTTTGCTCAGAATTGGACTGTCACGTTTGATTTCTACTCTAATTTTAACCTTGAAGAAAAGAAATAGAAAAGAAATAGTGATGCTCTGTATGTTGAATGACAATGACTGTTTGTTTCTATACTGTAAGACGTATTAGTTAAATAATTTGATTCCATAAAAGCAATGTTTGCTTTATTTATATAGTTTATCTATTGAGTTTAAATATGCCTTCATTTTTGTGTATAGTGGTTTCTACAGATAAGCAGAAGTGAGATACATAAAAGAAGAAAAAGCTGAATAGCTGGGAGAGCCCAAAAACGGCAGCAATTTTATAGTACAAGAAGGGAACTCAAAGATATCAAAACAGATAATTAGAAGCCTTGAATAAGAGTGGGTTGAAATCATGGTGTTTTAAAACTATGAATTTTAGAAATATGTTTAGATAAGTTTCTGAGGCAGAAACTAGGAGAAAAAAATGAAATCTTACCTGCCCTTAGAATATTTTTGTTTTAATTAGTGCCCAGTGATATAACCACTGAGAATAGATAAGAGCAAAGAATGCTACTGGCCTAATGACAAAATGTGTTAGGCAAATGATTCAACCGAATTTCATTAATACTATACTGTTTACTACATCCACAAGTTAAAAGAGAACGGAGAATTCCAAAGTCATTTGTTCATAAGATTTATAACTATGTAAGACAGTGGAAACATAGAATATCTATGATTAAAAACTAATTTTCATGTGCTATTTTGCTTAAAGGAGTAATAGATACTTTAAATTCAGAAACAAAATAAGTATATAAACATATCTTCTTCAGTACCTCTTGTGTTCCATTGAAAATTCAAGGAAATACCTCCTAAACAAAAGAGAGAATTTTCTTTTTCATCATCTGATGGAATATTCAGGTATTTCAGATTATACTATTTGGGAAAACAAAATAATGGATTGTCTGTTTTAACTCATTAAATAAAAACAGCAATTCTGGTTCTATCCCTGAGCATTTCTTTTATGTATTTATCCATACTGTCATAAGTTTATGGAGCTTAGGCTATATGTAAAAGATGCATATATGTAAAGAAATGTAAAGCTATACCCATGTGGACATACAGTCCCTTAGAGACCAAGGGAAAACCACATAAAAAGGCATCATTTATAGGGATATTTACAGATAAGTTCTGTCAGTTAAATAATTTTAGTTACAAAAAAAAATACATGATTCTTTCAAAATAATTCAAACTACAAATTTATGAAATAAAAAATATGCAAAATCATCAGTCACCCCCCCCCCCCCATCCAACTTTCCTTTCCAGAAGTAGTTACTATTTGTGGTTTGGTATATATCCTTCCAGATCTCTCTCTCAGTCTCATATTAAATCAGTTCTCTCTCTCTCTGTCTCTCTGTCTCTCTGTCTCTCTCTCTCTCTTTCACACACACACACACACACACACACACACACACTCTCTGCATACCAAAAACATATACAACATGTTTGAAGAGAAAATAATGGTTTACTTGAGTTTGGCTGTCCCTATGAATACTATATAGTCTTCCTTTATCTATACCAAAAATACATATGTGTTGTTTTCAAGACAAAAGAATTGTTAAATTGAATTTGGCTCTCCCTATGCATAGTATATAGTTCTTCACACTAAGTACGTTTTTGAGATGTCTTAGCCATGTGATGAATGCAAAAATTTATAGTCTGGTTGTGTCTAGGTTCTTCTTTTTCAAGGAACTGGCGATTTTTACTGAACTGCATGCAATTCTTGTCATACTGGGATTATGTCCTTATAGCGAGGTCTTTAATCTCAGTTTCTACTTATGAATTTGCATAAAGCTTTCTTTAAATCAAATCTTTATCCAATCCCTTCTACCTGAGGCTCTGCTTCCATCCAGCATGCTGTGCCCGATACTAACTTTCACTCTAGTCATTCACCTAGGAATGGCAGTTCTGCTATAGCTCTGTCTACTTGAGCACTTTGTGTTGTGTCTATGTTCTGTATGTCAGTAGTTTGGTACTGTGCTGACGGGAGAAGTATTTCAAACACTTTTGGATTGAAAGACAGAGGGGACTTCTACTGACTGGTGTCTGAGTAGTGCCACAGCACATTTTGTGTAATACCATTAACAAACCTCTACGTGTAACCATCTGCCACCTCGTCCTTATCCCCATGTGCACCACCATCTCACACCCATGACCCCAAATTAGGGAGCACAATGTATTCAGATAATAGTCACTCAAATATTTGTTTAATGAATGAATGAATGAATGAATGAATTCTCCTGACAGGTTATTCTATAGTGAAGTTTGTTAAAAAGCTGAAGGATACCATTTTGTCATCTCACTTTGGAGCGTTTGGAGTGATTTGATACAAATCAAAAGTGCTCCCTCAAATCTTAGTATACCATAAATCTGTTACAGAACCTTACTTCTCTTCCATAGGGATGCAATGCTGGATTCCATTGTAGGCCGTTAAGACACCATTTAGAGCACTCCTGCCATTCTTGGGCATTGTGCTTTTGATATGTCCTTAGTGCTTTGTTGTCAGAGAACGAATTGTTGGTATTTTAACACAGTGGTCATAATCATTATTATTAGGTATTTAGCACCATTAATCACTTTCAATGTTCTGTTACCCATTTAAAATATGTGAGAATTATATTCTGTAGAAAATATCAACAACTAAAACATTGACCTTTTCAATGTTCTGTTATAGCACATCCATTCCAGTTTTTCCTGAGTGCCTACTCTCCATAACCTACGGGGAGCAGGTGAAATAGCCAGTCATTTTAATGCAAAATATTTGAAAGGTCAACTATAAAAATATCCAATTAATGATGGACCATAAATTGTGATAAGCAGAGAGCACTAGTTATCAAGAAAGAATTCATGCTCAGTCACTTTAATGGGAACAGAAAATGGCAGGGATGTAACCTCTTCTGATTTTATGTAGTGCCTACAGATTTGTGGATTGCCTCAGGTTGCATTGGAGCTATGAATGTTGCCTGCTGCAGATGAATAATGATGCATTAGATTCTGGATCTGTGAGTAGAATTCCGATTTTCTTTCTTTTCTATATATCACTCTTTGATTAAAGCCATAGCATCATTTTGGTAAGAATGCTTAGAGTCCCCATGGATGTGGATATAAGAGAATGTTGAATAATATCTTTACATTTGTCAAGTTTTCATGGATGCAATTAAATACAAAAATGTGAAATCAGAAAATCTAAGACCTTCTGTAAATGTAGACCCTTTTAAAAGCTGTTTCCTACACTTGAAATGTCCTTATTCATCTTTGAAGTCCAGTATGGGGATCCCCTCTTCCATGTTGCTAATGGCTGGTCATGGCCAAATTAGAGAATTTTAAAGAAAATGTTCATATTATTTACCAATTATCCATAATTTGAAATAAACAACATGATAATCAGAAAACTATATTGAGAAGTGGGTGGTTCCTCTCCTCTAATTGTCTCCACTGTTAGATATGTTAAAAGTAACTTAGAGAAGATATACAAATCCTCAAATTCTAATGTTTACATCCATGGTAACTGTTTAATTCACCAAGTTGTTCAGAGTATTATATACCAAGAATAGCACAGGCCAATGGTTAGGGCTCCAAATCTCAATCTTTTCTTCTCTCCTTTGACGAGCTCTCACTTATCTGTTTAGCACTTGACCTAATTTGTGCTCTGTCTCCCTTTTTTCCATGATATCTCTTTGAGTCTTACTTAATTTTCCAGAGGTAGGATTTAAAGAGCAAGTAAGAGAGACATTTCTTCCCTAATATCTAGGATAAGCTACTCATTTCATGCTTCCTTTCACTGGATTTCACTTTGGTCTGCTAATTTATTCAAGGTGGGGCCAATCTCATCTCCTAATGGGTATGTGACTACATGACTCATATGGGAATGAAGATGGAAGAGGAAGAAATTTATAAAAAAGAGAAGAGATAATAAATAGAGGAACACTTCCCCTATCCATTCCGTTGACAATACATGTTTTTCTTTTCCCAGTAAAAATTATGTTCTATTCTTTGATGGATGAATATGTGTTTTTGGAGGTCTAGGCTATTTTTTTTCTTTGACCTTTCTGGGCAATGCTAATTGCCTACCTATATCGATTCTCCTTTCTTCCTTATGAACAGAGACCTAATTGTGGGGGGTAGTGGTAAAGTGCCCTTTTCATTTTCATGAGATAAAGCTACATTTTCCAGACCCATTTGCCACTATGTATGACATGTAACTTTGTTTTGGCCAGTGAGATATCAGTAGAATTTTACTGTGAGGCTTCCAAGACAGCTATTGTTTTTCTGATGGGGGGGGGAAGAGAGAGAGAGAGAGAGAGAGAGAGAGAGAGAGAGAGAGAGAGAGAGAGAGAGAGGAGGGAGGAGAGAGAGGAAGAGACAGAGCTGCAGTGAATATTTTGCCCTTCCCCTTTTGTTCTGCCTGTAGCTAACAAAGCAGCAAAAAAGAAGGAGCTTGGCATGGTGGAGCCACTTTATGGGCATTGGGCTGCTTACTAATGGATATTTTTTTTATGTAAGAAAAATAAATTCTTACATATTTAAGACATTATTTGTCAGATTTTTTATTAGTATTTCTTGAAAGTAATCCTTACCAATATAACCTATAAGAAAACTTCTTGGGGAGAAAGAAAGAGACAGGTGAGGAAGGAGGGTGGAAAAGAGGGAGGGAAGTAGGAGAGAGAGAGAGAGAGAGAGAGAGAAAGTTGTATGTATGCAAAGGTAAGGGGAAACCTTTGATTCTCCCTAGGAAATGAGAAATTATGATTAAAAACTATTTTATAACACTATCACGAGTGGGTGATATTTCATACAAGCAATAGAATTATAATAGTTGAGATGCTTATTATATATTTAGACAATTCCTTTCCTAATGAGTATGTGGTTGTTGTTTAAAGGTTTAGACGAAGAGAAAACTAAGAGTAACAACAGGCTGGGGAAAGAACGAAGAATTATAGATGGAATGAAAAAGGAGAAAATTGTAAATATGGCAATTGCGTAAACTTCTAAGTGTAATAAAAGTCCAGACTGATTCAAAATTGTTGCAAATGAATGAAACAGTGCAAGGAGGAGTGAACACATTTTTTTACACGGAAGTACTCCCAAGTTATCATTTATGCCAATATAACATTCATCCCCAAGAGAGAATTTTTTTGAGAATATGTGGCTTAGACTAAAGGAAGTAAGCGTCAGTCATATTGGTGAAATTTGAATCTTGACACGCATGTGTCATTTACTCCCTATTATTTTTTGTTCTATGGATAAAAGGAAACTCTGAAGCATTTGGAGAACTGTTATTTGTACTGCATCTTGGAAAAACTTTTGTGATATTTCTTTGCGTACACCATTAGGATAATGTTCTAAATTAGGCTTTTCTGGTATGTGGCTTATAGTTTGCTTATTTCTGCTAAATGAACCAGGTAACCTTAGACAAGATTTTGCCATTTTATATATAGGGATATTTTATAGGAATTCATGAAGCAAATTTATCTTGTCACTGGGAGCAGATGTTTTTGCATTAAGTTTTAGGCCTATTAGTTGGGGTTTGAATGAAGATAGAAATTTAAAACTGCTATGTTTAGACTGCCTATATTGAGCTCCAAAGACCATGGGCTGGAAACCTGACCGACTAAAGATAGTTTAAATTGTAATTTCTACTTCTCTGGGGCTCCTGATGACAAGGATTGAGCACTGTCTTCCAGGAATTGTAAGAGCATGATTCTGCCTCAAGGCAGCTAAAAGAACTAAATTATCTCTTCTAAGTTAACATGATTTTGTGATTATGAGAGGGATGATTTTATCATATGGTTCATTCCTCATAAAATAGGGAAATAAAAATTTTACCAAAAGAAACTTATTTATGCTAGAGAAGGAACAGAAGTTGAAAAAGAATGCTGTATATTTCTTAAGGTGTTTTTAGTGGCATGTGACATCTCAAACTAGAGTAAACAGAAAGGAGAATACATTTGTTCATAACTGAGAATTTCAAGGGGTTAATTGGTGTCAGGCATGTTAGGATCCAGGGTTTCAACCAATGTCATCAGAAATCTGTTCTTTTTATTTTCTTCATACGCCAGCTTTATTCTCAGCCAGGCCCTAGCTATGATGTAAGCATAGATATTAACATTCTTTATGTCATCTATATTTGAAATTCAAGTATAAGAAAATTCCTCTTCACCAATAATTCCAGCAGCAATCCCAGTGAGGGCTCGTATTGGCCCAGTTTGGTTCATGAACCTATCACTGAACCAACCACTCTGCCTAAATGTATGTGCTATCCTAACTTTTCAGGCCTTGGCCATATCCTACACCCGTCAGTTTAGGTTTGACTGAAACACAAAACTATGGAATGAATGGTGTCAACCAACTCAATCTATATGAATTCTGCTAGTTAACAGAAGAGTGTTTCTTCAAAGGAAAATCAGATTCTATTACTAAAAGAAGGAAGAGTGAATGCTGAGCAAGCAAATTCAACAAGTGTTCATGATATGCTACAATGCAACACAGCAAATGTAAGTAAAAAGACAAAATCATTATAGGTGACAAACATGGAAGTATATATACCAGGCCTAACAATTAACTTCATGAACTTGTTGCAACGATGTTGCTAACCTTTTTTGATATCAGAGGGATTATTCATTATGAATTTGTACCAGCTGGATAGTTAACCAAGTCTACTATTTGAAAGTGCTGAAAAGGCTGCGTGAAAAAGTTAGAAGACGTGAAATTTCACCACCAATTTATGGCTCTTGCATAATGACAATGCTCCAGCTCTCACAACACTGTCGGTGAGGGAGTTTTTAGCCAGTAAACAAATAACTGTATTGGAACACCCTCCCTACTCACCTGATCTGGCCCCCAATGACTTCTTTCTTTACCTAAAGATAAAGAAAATGTTGAAAGGAAGACATTTTGATGACATTTAGGACATCAAGTGTAATACGACAACAGCTCTGATGGCCATTCCAGAAAAAGAGTTCCATACTTGCTTTGAAGGGTAGACTAGGTGCTGGCATCAGTGCATAGCTTCCCAAGGGGAGTACTTCAAAGGTGACCATAGTGATATTCAGCAAGGAGGTATGTAGCATTTTTTCTAGGATGAGTTCATGAATTTGTCTGACCTTGTCTGCATTCTTGTCCAACTGGGATTAGAGAATTTTCACATCATAATAAATTAAAAGTTTATTTCTCGTGTGTGTGTGTACACGTGTGTGCATCCCAGATATCTTTTAATATAATAGATTCAAACTTCAGACTTACTTTAACTAATAATACATTTCAAAGTTTTAATAGATCTAGCACAAAACATTTTATAGATGGGCAGGGAACAAAATGCAATCTCAGTGTCGATCATGTAGCATTCTTTTATATTGTATTAAATGTGTTGTATCTCAATTTTACTTGGTGCTTCTTTTGTAAATTTTGGAATCAAACTTTTAGAATGGATTGAAAATTGAAGCTTAGGGAAAAATTAGGATTAAGTTTCACTGTAAAAGCAAGGCATTATACACCCATTGAGTCCAACTCATAAGCCTCAGTGAAACTAGATGCTTATCCTTTACAAGCCATAGTATGTAAAGGTTAAAACCATACCTATTGGACATCATAGGAATGGCAGCAGCAGGACGCACTTTTTGTGTTCTCCTCCGGATCTTATCACAAAAGGGACATATAACCCATCAAAGGACTCTCTGCTCATCACGCAGAACAGCTAAGAGACTTGTGCAAGGATTACTTGAAGGTGGGCAAATTGGACGAGCAGGGGAAGAGGGAAGGGAGTGGAGTGGGGACGTGGTCCGCATCTGCGGCTGTGGAAACGCCACTGGCATCCACAGCTGCAGAGATGCAGGAGATGCCAGGATGGAACAGAGAACACAAAAGCCAGAAAGTGGGCTCTTTCCCTGCATCCCACAGCTGATCTCTCCTGCCGAGGGGGGGGCAGCCAGTTGGGCCCTAGGTCAGACAAAGGACACAACCTCCATACCTGGGCCCCTCTCCCCACTCTCCCAATCCTACCCCAGTCCTTCCAGAGATTTAAACTGGCCCCTGAACTAAGGAGTAGTGTCAGATTACAGAGGAGCCTTAGTGCTCAGGCTCTGGGAAGACTGGCGTGTAGCTCTGACCCAGGGAAGAGGCTGGGAAGAGTGTGATTTTTGCTGGGCTAGGAGAGAAGAGACTCCACCTCCACCCCCAGCCACTACCTTTTCTGGCCTGTGGGAAGAGTGTGACATGGCTGGGCTGGGAGAGAGAAGACCCTCAATCCCCAGCCCCCATCCTTTTGGGCCTGCCTAGAGCAGGGCAATTACAACTGCAGAGAAACTCCCAGGGTCAGCAGTAGGTAGCAGATGCAGCTCTGGGCTTTTAGCAGTTCAGAAATCTCCCACCTGCTACACACACACAAACACACACACACACACACACACACACACACACACACACACACACACACGGAAGAAGTGCCCTAAGATTCAGGAGAACTGGACACAGGGCTGGTGGTGCTACTCTCAGTGTGCATATGTGCAGGCAAGAGCAGAAACTGCACTGACTTTGTAGAAACTACCATCCAGACCCCTCAGCCCCACGCATCTAAATCTGCAGTCCCAACGTCAGTCTGAGCACCAGGTGACCAGCTCTGCCTGCACAATACACAGGGGAATCTTTGGTACAGCACAGGGCAACCTGGAGATTACTTGGTGGGCTTACGCCAAGACTGGTGTTGCTTTTTGTTGTTGTTTTTGTTGTTTTCTTTTGTCTTTATATTTTTGATATCTTTGTATATGTTGAGTGTGGGTTGTCGGTTGTTTTTACACGTGAATGTATTTGATTTTTTCTTTGTTGTTGTTGTTGTTGTTGTGCTTGGTGATTTGCTTTGTTCTGAAATTGCCCTACACCAGGACCCAGCTTAAGAAACACAAGATTCAACACACCCAGAGGCCAACTCCAGACCAAACCAGAGTACTACCAGGTTTGAACTACAAGTGACACACCCAGAGGGAATTCTCTACAGGCACAAGAGCCCATAGAGGCCAAACCACATTTAAATGGTCAACCCTCACGCAGCAGAACACCCTGCAGTGGGCAGAGCCAAGTATCACAAATAGTCAGCCTAGGAGTTAACCCCACCTACTCACAAGCGAAAAGCAATGAAAGATCTTCTTTAACAGGACAATATACACAATGCAAGAGTCACCTTTGGAGCACACGCAGAGGAGAAGAACGAAGTAGTGCAAGTCAAATATAATGGACACATACTACATAAGATAACCCAGCAAGAACTAAGAACTCTAGGGGATCTATCTAATACATCCAAGCAAACACAGAGAGTCAGCCAGAATGGGGAAACAAAGAAACATGTCCCAAATAAAAGAACAGAAGAAACCTCCAAAAATGGAACCAAATGAAACAGAGGTAACAAACCTATCAGAGACAGATTTCACAACACTGATGATAAGAATGTTTAAGGAGCTTAGAGACGACATCAAGAAGGATGTAGAAATCATAATGAACAAACAGTTAGAAATAAAGAACACAATTACCAAAATAAAGAACGCACTTGAATGAATTAACAGCAGGTTAGATGAAGCAGAGGATCAAATCAGAGACTTAGAAGACAAGTTAGCAGAGATCACCCAAACAGAACAACAGAAAGAAAAAAGAATAAAAAACAATGAATTATATCAGATAAATGTATCTTTTATCTTTTAAAATCCCCTTTTACCTAAATTTATCATGTGAGATATGAACTAATATGGATCAGTTTGGAAAAATCATAAATACGAGCTATTCTTTTTTGCAAATTGTTCTGAACCTAAGAAAACGTATAATTAGACCAAATAATATTCTATGTATTTCTTATGTTCCAAAGCCTTCTGGGAGTTTGATTTCTGTAATAAATATTAAAAGAAAAATTACTAAGAAAAAGAAAAAAAAAAACAATGAAGATGGTTTAAGAGACCTCTGGGATAACATCAAGTGCAACAACATATGCACCATAGGAATACCAGAAGGTGAAGAGAGGAAGCAAGGGATTGAGAAAATATTTGAAGTAATAATGTCCGAAAACTTCCCTAACCTGATGAAGGAAACCAACATACAAGCCCAGGAAGCTCAGAGAGTTCCAACCAGGATAAACCCAAACAGGTCCACACCAAGACACATTATAGTTAAAATGGCAAAGGTTAAAGACAAGGAGAGAATCCTAAAAGCAGCAAGAGAAAGACAGAGGGTTACATACAAGGGAACTCCCATGAGACTATCAAATGACTTTTCTACAGAAATATTGAAGGCCAGGAAGGACTGGCAGGAGATACTCAAAGTGATGGAAAACAAAGGCCTACAACCTAGATTACTTTATCCAGCAAGGCTATCATTTAAAGTTGATGGAGAGATAAAGAGTTTCTCAGAAAAGAATAAGCTAAAGGAATTTCTTACCACCAAGCCAGCATTGCAAGAAATGCTAAAAGGACTTCTGTAAATAGAAGTAAGATGAAAACAATCTAACTACAAATTTAAAAATGGCAATAACTATGTACCTATCAATAATCACTTTCTTTTTTTTAAATTTATTGGGGTGACAATTGTTAGTAAAATTACATAGATTTCAGGTGTACAATTCTGTATTACATCATCTATAAATCCCATTGCGTGATCACCACCCAGAGTCAGTTCTCCTTCCATCACCATATATTTGATCCCCCCACCCTAATCTCCCACTCCCCACCCACCTTACCATCCAGTAACCACTAAACTATTGCCTGGGTCTATGACTTTTTGTTTCTCATTTGCTTCTCTTGTTCTTTTGTTGTTTTTGGTTCATATACCACATATCAGTGAAATAATATGGTTCTCTGCTTTTTCTGTTTGAATTATTTCGCTTAGCATGATATTCTCAAGATCCCTCCATGTTGTCACAAATATTCCTATGTCATCTTTTCTTACCGAGGAATAGTATTTCATTCTGTATAAATACTACAACTTCTTTATCCATTCATCTATCGAAGGATATTTTGGTTGTTTCCATGTCTTGGCCACCGTAAACAAAGCTGCAATGAACATTGGAGCACACATGTCTTTATAGATAAATGTTTTCAGATTTTTTGGGTAGATACCTAGAAGAGGGATTGCTGGGTCATATGGTAATTCTATTCATAATTTTTTGATGAACCTCAACACTGCCTTCCATAACGGCTGAACCAGTCTGCTTTCCCACCAACAGTATATAAGGATTCCTTTTTCTCCACAGCTTCTCCAACACTTGTTACTATTTGTCTTCTTGATGATAGCCATTCAGACTGGGGTGAGGTGATATCTCATTGTGATTTTTCTTTGCATTTCTCTGATTAGTGATGTTGAGCATTTTTTCATATGTCTATTTGCCATTTGTATGTCCTCTTTGGAGAAATGTCTCTTGAGGTCGTCTGCCCATTTTTGAATTGGGTTGTTTGTTTCTTTGTTGCTGAGTTTCATGAGTTCCTTGTATATTTTGGATATTAGCCCCTTATCAGAGGCACTGTTTGCAAAAATCTTCTCCCTTTCAGGTGGTTGTCCCTTTATTTTGTCGATGGTTTCTTTTGCTGTGCAGAAGCTTTTAAGTTTCATATAGTCCCATTCGTTTATTTTAGCTTTTACTTCCATTGCCTTTGGAGTCAAACTCATAAAGTGCTCTTTGAACCAAGGTCCATATGTTTAGTACCTATGTTTTTTTCTATGAAGTTTATTGTGTCAGGTCTTATGCTTAAGTCTTTGATCCATTTTGAATTAATTTTGGTGCATCGTGACAGATAGCAGTCCAGTTTCATTTTTTTGCATATGGCTATCCAATTCTCCCAGCACCGTTTATTGAAGAGGCTGTCCTTCTTCCATTGTATGTTTTTAGCTTCTTTGTCAAAAATTATCTGTTCTTATTTATGTGGATTTATTCCTGGGTTGTCAATTCTATTTCATTGGTCTATGTGTCCGTTTTTCTGCCAATACCATGCTGTTTTGATTATTGTAGCCCTGTAGTACAAGCTAAAGTCAGGGAGTGTGATGCCTCCAGTATTGTTCTTTTTCCTTAAGATTGCTTTGGCTATTTGGGGTCTTTTGTGGTTCCAAGCAAATCTGATGATTTTTTGTTGTATGTCTTTAAAAAATGCCTTTTTGATTTTGATGGGGATTGCATTAAATCTGTATATTCCTTTGGGTAATATGGCCATTTTAACTATGTTGATTCTTCCATCCCATGAGTATGGAATGTCTTTCCATTTCTTTTTGTCTACTTCAATTTCTTTCAAAAGTGTCTTATAGTTTTCAGCATATAGGTCCCTCACATCCTTGGTTAAGTTTATTCCTAGGTATCTTATTCTTTTTGCTGCAATTGCAAAAGGAATTGTTTTTTGTATTTCTTTTTCTGAGAATTCATTGTTAGTATATAGGAATGCAATGGACTTTTGCACATTGATTTTGTAGCCAGCAACTTTACTATATTCATTGATTGTTTCTAATAGCTTTTTGGTGGAGTCTTTAGGGTTTTCTATATATAGCATCATGTCATCTGCAAAGAGTAGTAATTTAACTTCTTCATTCCCAATTTGGATGCCTTTTGTTTCTTTCTCTTGCCTGATTACTCTGGCAAGGACTTCCAACTCTATGTTGAAAAGCAGAGGTGATGGGGGACAGCCCTGTCGTGTTCCTGGTTTCCAGGTTTCTGTCTTCGATGTCACTGATTCTTTTCTCCATCTGGTCAACTCTACTACCTAAGCTGGTTATTTCATTCTTAATTTCTTCTATTGAGTTATTAATCTCCAGAAATTCTATTTGGTTCTTTTTTAAAATTTCAATCTCTTTTGTAAAATGCTCATATTGTTCTTTGATTGTGTTTCTGAGTTCATTAAACTGCCTTTCTGTGTTTTCTTGCATCTCGTTGAGTTTTTTCAGAACTGCAGTCTTGAATTCTCTGTCATTTAAGTCACATATTTCCATATCTTTAAGTTCCTTTTCTGGAGACTTTTCAGTTTCTTTCTGAGCTGTTTTGTTGCCTTGGTTATTCATGGCAGTTACTGATTTATTATTTCTCTTCCTAGACATCTATAGGAGTGGCTTCTGCAACAGGTTGATAGGAAGAAGTCTTTCTTTTGTTTTCCAGTACTTGTTGGTAGAATGTTTTATTTTCTCTCCGACTGCAGCCATTTTCTTCTCTCTCACACGGAAGTGCTGTGTTTTCTCTGCACTATTCCAGCTTCTCACATGATGGTGGGATTCCCTGGGAGATGGGCTTCTCCTCTGTTAATAGTTTGTCTGGGTCACAGGGCACAGTGTCTTTGTGGGTATGCGGAGAGCTTTTGAAGTTCCAAAGATCTTCCTGCACCAGATTCACAGCTGGTATGTTTCGGCAGTTCTGTTCACTCCTGCAGGGATCCGCCCAGATAGATGGGGCCAGAGGCTGGGTGAGTTGTGAGAGGTGGCCATGAGTAACAGCGGCGACCACCAGCACAGTCGGTCCTGCTTCCACAGCTCCTTCCCCTTTGCTGGAACTAGTTGGGCTATGAATCTGTGTCTGTGGTCCACAGTTCTCAGAACAGCAAACATTCTGTTCCTTTGATCTGACATTGCCACCATTCCACTTCTAGCACCAGGCAGTTGGGGGAGGGGCGAGCTCTGGGAGGGTAGGGAGGGGGTGGCTAGTCTCAGTGCCGAAGGCTTCCATTCTCTGCTTGGTAGTGAGGGCCTAAACCACCCTTTTCAGCCCTCTTCCCTCAGTCTTTGCTCCGAGGTCTCTGCCATGAGTGTTGGGTTCAACATTGTTATATGCTGCCCCCTCAGCCCTGTGGGCCATAAGCGGAGCCCCAGCAGTCCAAGTTCCTAATTCTCCCACAGCTGCGGCAGTTCCAGGATGCAGCAAGCAGAACACTGAGCCAGGTCTGTGTCTTACACCTGCGGGGCTCTGTTTCCGCACTTCTCCCTTCCCTCGTCCCCCGCTCCTGCGACTCGCCCACCTCTAGGTGTACCCAGCAGTGGGCCTCTTTGTCTTGCCTGTCTGATATGCATGGAGTCCTTTGTGGAGTTATTGTTGTTCGATTAGTTGTAAATTGCAGGGGAGCCTTAGAGAGGCTCACCTCTTGCCGCCATTTTGATGACGTCTCCAATAATCACTTTCAATGTAAACAGATTAAATGCTCCAATCAAGAGACATAGAGTGGCTGAGTGGATAAGAAAGCAAGACCCTTGTATATGCTGTATACAAGAGACTCACCTCAGATCAAAAGACACACACAGGCTGAAAGTGAAGGGTTGGAGTAAGATATTTAATGCAAAGGGAAATGAGAAAATAGGTGGAGTTGCTATACTTATATCTGACAAAATAGACTTTAAAATGAAGAACATATTAAAAGACAAAGATGGACAGTATATAACAATAAAGGGATCGATACAACAAGAGGACATAACCCTCGTAAACATCTATGCACTCAGCACAGAAGCACCTAAACATATAAAACAGATATTGACTGACATAAAGACAGAGATCAACAGTAACAATATCATAGTAGGGGACTTCAACACACCTCTGACAACAAGGGACAGGTCTTCCAGACAGAAAATCAATATGGAAACAACAGCCTTAAATGATACATTGGACCACTTGGATTTAATCAATATTTTCAGAGCATTTCACCCCAAAGCTGCAGAATGCACGTTCTTCTCAAGCGCACATAGAACAGTTTCCAAGATAGACCATATGTTAGGCCACAAAACAAGTCTTGATAAATTTAAGAAAATTGAGATCATACCAATTGTCTTTTCTGACCACAGTGCTATGGAATTAGAAATGAACTACAGGAAAAAAAACTGGAAGACACACCAATTCATGGAGGCTGAATAACATGTTACTAAATAATGAATGGGTCAACCAGGAGATCAAGGAAGAAATCAAAAGATATCACAAGACAAACGAAAATGAAAACACGGCAATCCAAAATCTATGGGATGCAGCGAAAGCAATTCTAAGAGGGAAATTCATAGCATTGCAGGCCTACCTAAAGAAACAAGAAAAATCACTAATCAACAGTTTATCTTCACACTTAAGGGATCTGGAAAAAGAACAGCAAAATAAGCCCAAAGGGAGCACAAGGAAGGAGATAATAAAGATCAGAGCGGAAATGAATGAAATAGAAATGAGAAAAACAATACAAAAGGTCAATGAATCCAAGAGTTGGTTCTTAGAGAATATAAACAAAATCAACAGACCTTTAGCCAGACTCATTAGAAAAAGAGAGAGAGAGGACCCAAATGAATAAAATCAGAAATGAAAGAGGAGAAGTGACAACAGGCACCGCAGAAATACAAAAAAAATTTAAGAAATTACTATGAGCAACTATATGCCAACAAATTTGACAATCTGGAAGAAATGGACAATTTTCTAGAGGCGTACAACCTACCAAGGCTAACTCAAGAAGAAACAGAAAACCTGAATAGACTGATTACCACCAGGGAAAATGAATCAGTAATCAACAATCTCCCAACAAACAAAAGCCCTGGACCAGATGGCTTTACAGGTGAATTTTACAAAACGTTCAAAAAAGAATCATCACCTATTCTCCTCAAGCTCGTCCAAAAAAATCCAGAAGGAGTGAAGACTCCCAAACACTTTTTACGAAGCCACTATCACCCTGATCCCAAAATCAGACAAAGACACCACAAAAAAAGAAAACTACAGGCCAATATCTCTAATGAACATAGATGCAAAAATCCTCAACAAAATATTAGCGAACAGAATTCAGCAATACATTAAACAAATAATACACCACGATGAAGTGGGATTCATCCCTGGTATGCAAGGGTGGTTCAACATCCGCAAATCAATTAATGTGATACACCACATTAAGAAAATGAAAAATAAAAATTGCATGATCATATCAATAGATGCAGAAAAAGCATTTGATAAAATCCAACAGCCATTTATGATAAAAACCCTTAAGAAAGTGGCAATAGAGGGTTCATATCTCAAAATAATAAAGCCCATATATGATAAATCCACAACGAACATCACACTCAATGGGCAAAAGCTAAAACCATTCCCCTTAAGATCAGGAACAAGGCAAGGTTACCCACTTTCTCCACTTCTATTCAACATAGTGCTGGAAGTTTTAGCCACAGCAATCAGACAAGAAAAATAAATAAAAGGCATCCAAATTGGTAAGGAGGAAGTAAAATTGTCATTATATGCAGATGACATGATACTATATGTAGAGAACCCTAAAGACTACACCAAAAAATTATTAGAGGTGATAGATGAATTTAGTAAAGTAGCAGGATACAAAATTAATATTCAGAAATCAGTTGCATTGTATACACCAATAATAAAGCATCAGAAGGAGAAATTAAAAAAAACAAAAAACAATTACTTTTACAATTACTTCAAAGACTGTAAAATACCTGGGAATAAATTTAACCAAAGAAGTAAAAGATCTGTACTCAGAAAATTATAAGACACTGAAGAAAGAAATGAATGAAGATACAAATAGATGGAAACACACACCATGTTCCTGGATAGGAAGAATTAATATAGTTAAAATGTCCATACTGCCTAAGGCAATATACATATTCAACGCAATTCCTATCAAACTACCAACAACGTTTTTCACAGAAATAGAACATATAATCCTAAAGTTTATATGGGAACATAAAAGACCCCGGATATCCTCAGCGATATTGAGAAATAAGAACAAAGTGTGAGGTATAACAATACCTGACATCAAATTATATTACAAGGCTATAGTAATCAAAACAGCATGGTACTGGCATAAAAACAGACACATAGATCAATGGAACAGAACAGAGAGTCCAGAAATAAATCCTTGCCTATATGGCCATTTAATCTATGACAATGGAAGCAAGAATTTATGGTGGGGTAAAGACAGTCTATTCAATAAATGGTGCTGGGAAACCTGGACAGACACATGTAAAAAAATGAAGCTGGACCACCTCCTTACACCATATACAAAAATAAATTCTAAATGGCTTAAAGACTTAAATGTAAGATCCAAAACCATAAAATTCCTAGAAGAAAATATAGGAAGAAACTTCACAAATATTACCCGTAGTAAAATTTTTACTGATATATCCCCTCGCACAAGGGAAGAGAAAAAGTAAACATGTGGGATTACATCAAACTAAAAAGTTTTTTCACAGCAAAGGAAACCATCAATAAAACAAACAGGGACCCTACTGAATGGAAAAAGATATTTGCCAATGATATATCTGATAAGGGGTTAATATCACAAATTTATAAAAAACTCACTCAACTCAACTCCAAAAAAACAAACAACCCAATTAAAAAATGGGCAGAGGACATGAAGAGACATTTTTCTAAAAAGGACATACAGATGGCAAACAGACATATGAAAAAATGCTCAAACTCACTAATCATTAGAGAAATGCAAATAAAAACCACAATGAGATACCACCTCACCCCAGTCAAAATGGCTATCATCAATAAATCAACAAACAACAAGTGCTGGCGCGGATGTGGAGAAAAGGGAACTCTTGTGCACTGTAGGTGGGATTGCAGATTGGTGCAGCCACTATGGAAAACAGTATGGAGGTATCTCAAAATTCTGAAAATGTAACTACCTTATGATCCAGTAATTCCACTCCTAGGTATCTATCCAGAGAAATCCAAAACTCTAATTCAAAAAACGTTATGCTCTCCTATGTTTATTGCAGCAATATACACAATAGCCAAGATATGGAAACAACCGAAATGCCCATCGGTAGATGTCTTGATTAAGAATCTGTGGTACATTTATACAATGGAGTATTACGCAGCCATAAAGAAAGAAATGTTACCATTTGCAACAACATGGATGGATCTAGAGAACATTATGTTAAGTGAAATAAATCAGATAGAGAAAGACAAATACCATATGATCTCACTTATATATGGAATCTAAAGAAAAGAATAAGTGAATGAACTAATCAGAAACAGTTTTAGAGATATAGAGGAAAAACTGAGGGTTGCTAGATGGGTGGGGGGTGGGGATAAGGGGGAAGGTGAGGGGATTAGAAAACAGTCAATAACCACAGGATAGCCACGGTGTTTTGAAAATTAATTTGGGGAGTGTAATCAATAATGTTGTAAAGATTTTATAGGGTATCCGATGGACACTTGTCTCATTAGGGAGACCACCTCAGGGATGATTTAGATGCCTGATTACTGCATTGCACACCTGAAGCTGAAGCTGAACAATAATGAATGTCAACTACAATTACATATGTATATGGTTACAGGAAGCGGAGTACAGCATAGGAATAGAGACAGTGGAAATGTAATGCCTCTGTGCGATGTCAGAGGGATAGTGGATGGGGGAGGGGGTTCACACAGTGTGAGGGATATAAAAGATAAACGTCTAAGTTTTACTTTGTCTTGTGCACCTGAAATTAATAAAAGTATTGAAAAAAAAAAACCATACCTGTTAACACATGGATCTTTTCTGAAAACACCAAAATATAGTGTGAGACTCATGGTGTTGTTTTTTTCTCCCCCACACAAGTTAAATGCTCTGAGCAGTGTTCAGATTCAGAATACTAGATTACACTGGCAGAGTGATTGTAATTTACCAAAAAATTTCTTAGTGATCTGAACGTTTTAACAATAATTGCAAATAACATCACATCTACTAATATTACTCATCAATGGGATCCTATCTAACATATTTTTCTAAATCATTGCAGAAAATATGCATGAGAATTTTGACAGAAATTTTTATTGTTTTTGAGTCTTTTATTAATACTCTGGTCTTAATCACTTTTTCATTTACAAAGCAAGAATTACCTTTATCTGACTTAGAAGGCTTTCTGAATTATTTTAAATTAAAGTTTATTGAGGTGACAATTGTTAGTAAAGTTAAATAGATTTCAGGTGTATGTGCTCCAAAGTTCATTGCAGCTTTATTTATGGTGGCCAAGACATGGAAACAACCAAAATGTCCTTCGATAAATGAATGGATAAAGAAGTTGTGTTATATATACACAATGGAATACTATTTGGCTGTAAGAAAAGATGAAGTAGGCTTTCTGAATCTTGATCAATTGGTCTATCCTTGATTTTTAAAAATTCTTTGATAAAGACCATTGGAGACTCTGGGTGGGGAATTATTATCAAAGATAATTACTATGGCAGAAATTTTTAAAGTATCTTAGTTTTCACATTATTTAGAAGATAGGCAAATGGTGTTGCATTTATATCCATGTTTTAAAGCATTATTATACACACACACATATGTATATAATTTTTAAATTTAAGTCATCATGTTGTATTCATTAGGTGTACACAGCATCCCGGAATAATTTGGGCTTATGACAATTCTGTGTGTTTAGTATTCAAGTTTTCTTAGGAGAATTTGGATAGAAATTATTTTATATCAACAAATGCAAAATTTTTACTTGGTAACTTGGTTTGTGGCAGGGTGAAAACAAGGTATATTTGGTTAAAATGTGTAAATATGCAAATCAGCAAACTAGCTCTATGCCTCAAAGTATATAAAACAATGAGGTAATAAGTTTTTATATTTTCAAACTTCATTTTATCAAAAATTAGAGGTATTTAAGGACAAAAAGTCAATGTTGATGTTAGGGTGACAGTATATCCTTAAAGGTAAGAACATGATCTTTGGAATTAGATAAACCTGTGTTCAAATATAGACTTCACCACTAAGAATTGTGTTGCTTTGAGTACATTATTGTAAAATGAAGATAATTGCAGGTTGTGTGAAGATCAAATAACACAATGTTTATAAAGCTTTAGAAAATGTGTTAAATATACATTAGCTAAAAGATGTAGAGTTTGAATAATAGAAAGGTAGCCAGAGTGTAGAAAGGGACACATTTTTTCTCTAACCTGTACAGTATCCTTGCATGAATTAGAAAAACATTTTATCTCTGGGTGGATACAACCTCAAGAGTGCAGCTTGGCAACTGGATGGAACCTTGTGCAAAGCCAAAGAAATCTCTCCAGATTGTGGCAGATTTGCACTGGAATGCAGAAATTGGCAAACCAAGTGTAGACTGAATTCCAGCCTTCATTTGTTCCATCTCTCAGATGTTCTTATAGTTAACAACTTATGTAACATAAAACTCTGTCTCAACTTTTCTACCGAATATGTTTGTCAATTAATTTCTTCTTCTAGACAAATAAAGCCCTTTCCCTAATGTGAATTCCATTGACTACATTTTTCTCTATCTCATTACAAAAGTTTAGTTGAAGAAAACTTGTCCTAAGAGAAAAGAATTCCCCGACAATTCTCTATTTTGTCAATACTTGGCCAGGTGTCCTACTATAATGTCCTAATGGATCAAAGAAATGTAGTCCAACATTCTGGTGTTACTTCTAGCAAATGGACTTTAAAAACACGCCTATTAAAGGATTAGACTGGTTCTTCCAAGCTGTGATCACAATCCTCTCTGCAAACGTAATTTAAGAGTGCTTTGAGATATCAAGAGATGGAATCATTCTTGAACTGGTCAGAACCCAGACAAGGAAGTGGAGTATACTGGTTAAGGGGTGTGGGTTTGTGATCGAATAGGGTTGGATTTCATCCTGCTATTTCGTACTGCTTATTTGGCCTTGATCAAGTTCATTGATCTCTCTGAGACTTAGGGTTTTCACATGTAAAGGAAGATAATATTACCTTTGTAAAGTAGTTGTGAGGATTACCTAAGAATCTATATAGAAAACTGACATATTGTAGTCATTCAATGAATGGCAGTCATTTTCACTGACTACTGATGCACGTTCTGAAATGCCCAGTGTTATGTTCTGCAATTCCTAGCGTGAGTCAGATTAGGTCAATTTAGAGATGAATAAGCTCATTTGTATTGTATCCAGACACTGGAAGAATATTCAGACCATTTCTGCACATGATTGTGTGAGGCTCTTTCATGATCTTGAAAGAGATCCTGACAGAAGGCAAATGTCAGTTTCCTTGAAGGTAAATGATTTAGTCTAGGCAGTATGAAATCAATTTGACTGTTTGCCATTAGAAGGGTAAGACATGTAATTTTATATCGAACTTCAAATATGATGCTCTCATGTGGGCACTGAGAGTCTATGAAATTACAGCTAAAATTTAAAAGTATGTTTCTGAGTCTTCTGTAGCTCTTTGAGCTGTGGCTGATGCTCATTCTGTGGAAGGAGGGTGGCCATGGAGCACCTGGGGCCCAGCGAAGTGACAGGCTCAGACATATTGGGACTGGACCCGCGGCTGGCGGTCACCATGGGCTTCACGGGGTTTGGAAAATAGCTCACACATTTGATTTGGAAGCAGTGTTTGAACAAACTCGAAGAACAGCTGTGGGAAGAAGTGAGAAAACACTGGCGAAACCATTATTTGGAAGGCTGGGCGACAGGTGGCTCTCAGAGCTGTGTACACCACTGACGATTGACCCAGACAGTATAGAAAATTGAGACATATAACGAAAGTGGCTGTTGCTATTGAATCCCTACATTAATAAATTGTATCAGACATTTAATTGAGGTCTTAATTTCATATTGTCTCATTTGATACCAGGTGGTTGGCAATTCTAGGTACTACCTCAGGGTCTTCAAAGGAGACTGACTCCTCCACTGCTTTCTTTGGATTTGTTACAGATCATTCTTACACCAGAGAAGGGATATGTGCAACCTAATACAGCAGAAGGGGCTAGAAATCAGACAGGACTCCTGGAAAAATTTTAAGTAAATGTTGTTCTGGTACTTGCATTGTTAGTTTTAAAATTATAAATGTATAGCAGTAATATCTAATACTTAGGAAGTGAGCTTCACATGAAATAATTTTGGTCTCTGGAAGAATGACAGTTATTTGTTTGTGAAAAGGTAGATCTCTACATGTATTATTTATTATGTGAAATTTCAAACTCATACAAAAGGAGCAGTAATGAACTCCCATGTACCTATCACAAATTTAACTACTATAACAATTCATGGCTAACGTTATTTCCATTCACTCCCCCCTCAGATTATTTTGACACAAAATTTTGATACATTGTTTCACTCATAAATATTTTAGTTTGTGTCTTTAAGAATTAAGGATTTTTTTATTTCATTTTTTTTCAATTACAGTTGACATACAATATTATATTAGTTTCAGGTGTACAACATAGTGAGTAGACATTTCTACAACTTATGAAATGATCACCCTGATAAGGCTAGAAGAGATAAAGATTAAAAAAAAAAAAACTTAACCAAAATACAATTACCACATCCAAAAATATTAAATAATTTATTATCATCAAATAAGATACAAGGACATGCTATCTGAGGCATATTTACAAATGCTTTAAACACTTAATTTTTAAACATTTTAGTGAAAGAATAGTATACTATATTACTATAGTGTAGCTTTTTTGTATTTGCCTCTTTTATCGTGTGATATAAAATATTTTGAACAAGGATTGTCTTATTCACCTAAGGAAGTTTTATAGTCCTCAGTACCATGCCTTGCAAGATAGGTTCTCAATATGTATTTGAGATGATTTAATTGAATATAGAACCGTGTTCCAGACATCAGAAACATAGCAGCGTGAGCGAACCTCCTTGATCTCTCCCTTTGAAGTTACAACAAGTTGAAAAGCTGTAATTCAACACAGGATCCCTTGTGCAACACACAAACACATCTGAGAGATTCACACATCAAAACATCTGAAGGTGGGCGAATCAGGACAATCAGGGGAGAAGGGAAAGGACTAGAGCACAGACAGATACCATGGGCACAGTCCAGAGCTAATTGCAGTTCCCAGAGAGGGAAGGATTCAACCTGCAGGTGCACTCTGTGTGGCCCCAAGTATTCCTGCCTGAGACATGAGCATATAATATGGCTGAACCCAGCAATTGGAGCAGACCTTGGGGCAAAGACCAAATACAGAAATGCAACAGCTGTGGTCTAACAGCCCTCACTGCCAGGTAGAAAACTAAGCCACAGAACCTGGCCGGCTTCCCCCACCCTCCCAGAGCTCACCTCCTCTGTACCCTCCCAGTGCTAGCAATGGGCCCCAGAAGAAATGGTAACAGTTTCAGGTTAAAGAGCTGAAAATTTACAGCCCTGAGAAATGGAGAGACAGTTCCAGAGCAGTAGATGCACACTGTGGCGAATCCGAGTGACAATGATGGAGATACAGAGGCAAGGGAGCTGAGGTCTGGCAGTCACAATTACTGGCAGGAGAACAAAGCCACAAACACACTAGCTGCTTCTCCCATTCCACGCCACCCCACCCCCACTTTTACCAGCTGACCCCAGCAGGGGCAACCAGGGCTGCTGAGGTACACAGCTCTGCATCTGGCTTCAGGGGCAGCACTGGGATTTCAGAGGCTCAGAACCCATCACCCACCACATTCTCTCACAAAGGTGGTGCCCAGAGACCGAGGTGACCTGGTCACAGAGGAGATGCTAACCTCCTCAGGGAATGTTCCACTGAAAAATCATGAACAGGGCAAGAGAAAATAACTCTCCAGTGCTACCTACTAACCAACAAAAGAAAGGCCTATTACCATCAACCTGCTGCAGAATTCATTCCTGTAGATGCCCAGGAAGAGAAATAATCCATTAATTACTAGGAATAACCAAGGTAACAATGCATCTCAAAAACAAACTGGAAAATCTCCAGAACATAAACTTAAAGACATGGAAATATGTGACTTAAATGACAGAGAATTCAGGATTGCAGTTCCAAAAAAACTCAATGAGATGCAAGAAAACCCAGACAGGTAGTTTAGTGAATTCAGAAATAAAATCAACAAACAAAATGAATATTTTACCAAAGTGACTGAAAATTTTAAAAAGATCCAAATAGAAATTCTGGAGCTGCAGGACTCAATAAAAGAGATGAAAAATGAAATAGCCAGCTTAGTAAATAGAGCTGACCAGATAAATAACAGAATTGGTGATATCGAAGATAGAAATCTGCAAATCATGCAGATGGAATAAGAGAGAGACTTAAGAGTTGAAAGAAATGGAAGAACTCTACAAGAACTATCTGACTTCATCAGAAAGAGCAAATAAGAATAATGGGTATACGAGGAGGAGAAGAGAGAGCGAGAAGGGCACAGAGAACCTACTCAAACAAATAGTCAATGAGAACTTCACAAATCTATGGAAAGAAATGGATCCTCGAATCTAAGAAGCAAATAGAATTACCTCAATCCCAACAGGCCTTCTCCAAGGCATATTGTATTGAAGCTGTATAAAATCAACAACAAAGAAAGAATCCTCAAGGCAGCCAAGGAAAAGAAGATGGTAACATACAAAGGGAAGCCCATTAGATTATCATCAGATTTTTCAGCAGAAACTCTACAAGCCAGGAGGGAGTGGAACCAAATATGCAAGCTATTGAAAGAGAGAAATTATGAGCCAAGAATAATATATGCAGCAAAGTTATCCTTTAGATATGAAGGAGGAATAAATGTCTTTCCAGATATACAGAAGCTGAGGGAATTTTCCACCACAAGGCCTGCATTACAGGGCATACTGAAGGAGGTTATTCTACCTGAAACAAAAAGACAAAAGGATATAAAACTATGTGTAAGATTACTAACAGACAGACATCAGTAGGAAATGGCAACCCCTGCAGAGAATAGGGCACTATACACTTAAAAATACCGTAAAGGGTAAAGGAGGCAAAAATGTTTTTTAAAAAAAGAGAGAGACAGAAAAGAAGACAATTTGCTACTGCAACTCAGTAATGAATGCACAGCATAAATAGGGATAATTTGTGACAACAAAAACATAAAAAGGGAGGCAGTAAAAGTCTGAATTTGCAAAGGGGAATGCAGATAAGAGGTATGCTGAAGGAAAAGGACTACTGTATATATGAAACTTTCTTTTTCCTAAACGTAATGGTAAGCACTCAAAAGAAAATAAAAAACAGAACTGAGACAAATAACATAAAAAACAGAGGGCAAATAATCATAGACTAGCACCAAACTAAAACAACAGACAGAAACACAAAGACACAGAAACAATGGAGACACCAAGCTCCCAGAAAACGAAAGATAAAATGGCTGTAGAAAATCCTCATATATCAATAATTTAAATGGACTGAAATAACCAGTAAAAAAGGCACAGAGTAGCAGATTGGATCAAAAAACAAAACACAACCATATGTTGCCTTCAAGAGACATGTCTCAGCTGCAAGGACAAATATAGATTCAAAGAGAAAGGGTGGATAAGGATACTCCAAGAAAATGGCATCCAGAGAAAAGCAGGTGTAACAATACTTACATGTGACAAAACAAACTTCAGGATAAAAAAGTTACCAAGAGACAAAGACGTACATTTTATAATGATAAAGCTGACATTACAACAAGAAGATATAGCACTTATCAATATATATGCTCCCAATCAGGGAGCACCAAAACTACAAAGCAACTAAAGGGAGAAACTTACAAAACTAAAGGGAGAAACTTACAAAAACACAATGATAGTAGGGGACCTAAATACACCATTGACAGCTATGCATAGATCATCCAAACAGAAAATCAATAAGGAAATATCAGCCTTAAAAGACACATTAGACCAAATGGATATAATTGACATTTACAGAGCATTTCATTCTAGAACACCAGACTACACATTCTTTCCTATTGCACATGGAACATTCTCAAGTATAGGCTATATGCTAGGACACAAAAATAGCCTCAGCAAATTTAAGAAGACAGAAATCTTCCCAAGCATATTCTGTGATCCCAGTACTTTGAAATTGGAGATCAACTGTAAAAAGAAAGCAGGAAATACCACGAATATGTGGAGATTAAATAACATGCTACTGAAGAATGACTGGGTCAAAGAATAAATAAATGGAGGGATCAAAAGATACATAGAAACAAATGAGAATGAAAATACATGGTATCAAAATTATTGGGGTGCAGAGAAAGCAGGATTAAGAGGGAAATTTATATAATTACAGACTATCTCAAGAAACAAGAAAAATCCCAAATAAACAACCTAACATTACATCTTAAAGAAGCACAAAAAGAAGAAGAAATGAATCCCAAAGTCAGAAGAATGGAGTAAATAACACAAATTACATCAGAATGAAATGACATAGAGAATAAAAAGACAATAGGAAAAATTAATGCAACAACGACATACTTCCTTGAAAAGATTAATAAAATTGACAAGTCCCTGGCTAGACTCACTAAGCAAAAAGAGAAAAGACACAAATAAAATAATAAATGGAAGTGGGGAAGTTACAATGAATACCACACAAATACAAAGGATCATATAAGAACACTATGAAGGACTATATGCCACAAAATTCAATAACATCGAAGAAATGGACAGGTTCTTGGATATAGCATATAACCTTCCTAGAATGAATCATGAAGAACTGGAGAATCTAAATAGACTGATCAACCATGAGGAAATTGAAGTAATCATCCAAAAACTCCCTAAAAGCAAAACTCCAAGACCAGATAGCTTCGCTAGTGAATTCTACCAAAAACGATTTAATACCTGTCTTCCTCAAATTATTCCAAAACATTAAAGCAAAGGTAATATTTCCTAACTCATTTTATGAGGCTAACATTACCCTGATATCAAAATCTGCTGAGGATAGCACAAAAAAACGAAAACTGCAGATCAATATCTCTGATGAATACAGATGCAAAAATCCTTAACAAAATACTAGCAAATTGAATACAACAATACATTAAAAAGACTATACATCATGATCAAGTGGGATCCATTCCAGAGGTACAAGCATAGTTAAACATATGCATATTGATTAATGTGATACACCACATAAACAAAATAAAGCACAAAAATCGTATGATCACATCAATAGATACACAAAAAGCATTTGACAAGATACAACATCCATTTATGATTAAATCACTTAATAGAAGGAAAGTACCTCAACATAATAAATTATATTATATATATATATATATATATATATATATATATATATATATATATATATATATCCTCAGCTAATATCACACTTAATGGTGAAAAACTGAAAGTTTCTCCTCTATGATCAGAAAGAAGACGGGGATGCCCCTTCTCACCATACCAAAGTATTGGAAGTCCTAGCCAGAGCAATCAGGCAAATTAAATAAATAAAAGGCATCCCAATGGGGAATGAAGAAGTTAAAATGTCACTTTTTGCAGATGACATGATGCTATATATAGAAAACGCTAAAGACTCCATCACTAAGCTATGAGAAACAATAAACGAATACAGTAAAGTTGCCGGCTACAAAATCAACGTACAAGAGTCCACTGTATTCCTATATATTAACAATGAAATCTCAGAAAAAGAAATTAAAAACAAACAATTCCTTTTGTAATTGCAGCAAAAAGAATAAAATACCTAGGACTAAACTTAACCAAGGATGTGAAAGACCTATATACTGACATTTTTGAAAGAAATTGAAGAAGACACAAAGAAATAGAAAGACATTCCATGGTCATGGATTGGAAGAATCAACATAGTTAAAATGGCCATATTACTCAAAGCAATATACAGATTTAATGCAATCACTGTCAAAATCCCAGTGGCATTTAAAAAAATAGATTAAAAATCATCAGATTTGTTTGGAATCACAAAAGACACCAAAGAACCAAAGGGATCCTAAAAAAAATGAACAATGCTGGAGGTATCACACTCCCTGACTTCAGCTTGTACTACAGGGCAACAATAATCAAAACAGTATGGTATTGGCAGAAAAGCAGACATACAGACCAATGTAGTATAACTGAAAAAAAACCCAGAAATAAGCCCACATAAATACAAACAGATAATTTTTGACAAAGGAGACAAAAACAAACAATGGAAAAAAGACAGCCTCTTTAATAAATGGTGCTGGAAGAATTGGAAAGCCACATGCAAAAGAATGAAACTAGACTGCTATCTGTCACTGTGTACCAAAACTAACTCAAAATGAATCAAAGACCCAAACATAAGTCCTGAAACAATAAACTGCACAGAACATAGGTACTTGGGTGACTGGTTAGCTCAGTTGGTTAGAGCGAGGTGCTGATAACACCAAGGTTGCCAGTTCGATCCACACATGGGCCACTGTGAGCTGCGCCCTCCTAAAAAAAAAAAGAAATAGAAAAAACGAAAATAAAAAGGACATAGGTACTAAACTTATGGACCTTGGGTTCAAACAGGATTTTATGAATTTGACCTCAAGAATGCAAGGGAAGTAAAAGCTAAAATAAATGAATGGGACTATATCAAACTAAAAAGCTGCACAGCAAAAGAAACCATCGACAAAATAAAGAGGCAACCAACCGAATGGGAGAAGATATTTTCAAACAACACCTCGGAAAAGGGGCTAATATCCAAAATATATAAGACAGTCATACAACTCAACAAAAAACCCAAACAATCCAGTTAAAAAATGGGCAGAAGACCAGAATAGACATTTCTCCAAAGAGGACATACAGATGCCCAATAGACATATGAAAAAATGCTCAACATCACTAATCATCAGAGAAATGCAAATAAAAACCACAACGAGATATCACCTCACCCCAGTCAGAATGGTTATCATCAACAAGACAAATAGTAACAAGTGTTGGAGAGGCTGTGGAGAAAAAGAAACCCTCATACACTGTGGGTGGGAATGCAGACTGGTGCAGCCGCTATGGAAGACAGTGTGGAGGTTCCTCAAAAAATTACAAATAGAATTACCATATGACCCCGCAATCCCTCTCCTGGGTATCTACCCAAAAAATCTGAAAACGTTTATCTGTGAAGATATATGTGCCCCAGTGCTGAACATTCTTGATTTAGTATTACATCCTTTGTCTTGGACTGGTGTCGCATGAATCCAAAGTTTGACTCACTTTCTTAAAAGAAAAGTTACAAAACTCTGATATGGGCATTATTTATATCATGATTGGTATTGGAGTCTTTCCCTGGGTATTGATATCAGACTTGAGGAAAATAAGAACTTTGGTTCCTTTTAATAGCAAGTATGTCTGTGTATATGAATATGAACTGCTTAGTTTTTAAATTCTCTAGTAAAAAGGATGAGTTGCTATAACACCTCAGTAAAATATAAGTTATGTAAAATGTCAGGAAGTACTAATGGTACACATTGCTATTTAATGCTTTTTTTTTGTTGTTTGTTTTTTTCTTGAAAGCTGTAAGTGTATCTTGGAAATATGAAAGACCCTTTCGTAGAACTAGTATTATATTAGATTGGTGCAAAAGTAATTGCTGTTTTTGCAATTATTTTTAACCTTTAAACCACAATTACTTTTGCACCGATCTAATACTATGATGAGATAAATTAGGAAGAAAAATTTCTTTTTATTCAAATGCTAATTTTGGGTCTGGCCATGCTTTGGATGGATTATGAACCTTCTCTGTTATATGTCTGGAAAAAAACTTCCTTGAAAAAAATGATTAAGATAGGATCAAATATGATTCTAACAGATGAATTAATGATCCTATAATGAAATATTGTCACAGAGATTTTAGAAATTAGAAAAGCTCTAACTTTTTTTTTAACCTGAAACCCTCTTCCTACTTAGTTAAATCCTATATCATCCTCTAAGGCCTTGTTCATTTTCACCTTTTCTAGGTATTATTTCAAAACCCCTCTGGACATAATAAGTGTTCCCTGACTTTGTTTCCATAACTTTTTGAAAATGTCATAAATTTATTTTAGTATTTCTCATGTCTTTAGGATAAGACCCTTGTTCTTCATTTTTACACTTAAAATGTGTAACACAGAGCTTGCTACATGCTAGTTATATTTCTAAATGTTTAATGGAGAAATGTAACCAATGTAGTTAAGGTGATGTCTTTTTACTTTCTAGAATTTTGACACTAAACATTTAAAATTAAATTTCATTTTTTTATGAAATTGATAGGCTAGTGAATTGTTTAAATTCTAATAATAAGAACATCTAGATAAATCTTTAATAATATCTAAAAACATTTATTCTAGCTTATATTTATAATTATTTTATTTCCTCTGTATTTTGTTTATCTTAACTCTCTTCCTTTAAGTTAAATGGTTGCTATAATGATTGGCTCTGAGATTTTCAGGTACCAAATTACATTCATTTGAATATATGCACACACACACACAGTGGTACCTCAGTTTTCGAGCATAATGCGTTCTGGATGAGTGTTCGAGTTCTGAAACGATCGAAAACTGAGGCACGGTTTCCCCATAGAAAGTAACACAAAATGGATCAATCTGTTCCAGACCTTCAAAATCAACCCCTAATACTGCAAATTTCGCATGAATTTTGCTATCTAATGATACCATAGATCCATAAAATTATCACATTCGTAAACCGAAATGTTGGTCAATGGAGACGTTCGAAAACCGAGGTACCGCTGTATATATGTTTTTCTTATCTCCATCATCAACACACTGTGCCATTATGCTTCCAGGGGCCCTAAGTATTGCATAAACATTAAGCTGTGTCATTGCTTCATTCTCTTCACAGAAAGTCAAGCACACAAGGAGGTTAAATGATTTGCCTAAGGCAGTGTGTTGTGCTAATAACAGAACTGGGAATTGAATGAGAAGTCAGGCTCCCAGGTAATGTAAAACCTAAATGAGAAAGTATTTTTGTTGTTGCTGGTTCTGTTGCTTATCCTATTGTTCCTTATACTAATACATCAAGTATATTCTCTCTCTTTATGATCTTGTTCAGTGTTTGTGGGGCTGTACTAAATCACTGGTGCTTGTTTTAGATGAGAAACTATGAGAAGGAAGGGACTGCATGTATACTACAAAGACAAATGAAATTAGAAGTCAGCTCTACAATAAGCCTACAATTTTTTTTTTTATAATTTTACAAACCCTGCAATAAATGTTACTAGAAAATCACTATATGAGGAAGAACTGGGGACTTTTCCTACAAGTATTTGTCTTTGCACTTCCTTTCCAAATTATTATTCCAAGAAGGTATTAGACATATCATGATAGAAGAATTATTTCTCTCAACCAGCAGCAGAAAATAGAGAGATCTTGAGATTTCTGTTGCTCACTATGATTAAGAAAAAAAATTGACATGGATTGAGTATAGTTTATTTTTACAATGCCAATAATTATTGAAAAAGTTCGTTAGTCATTACTAATTTTACCATCCTGCCCCTAGTATGACAGAAATTCATTTGACAGACAATCTGGTAGTAAAATGAGTCAAAGATCATAAAGTCACAGCCTCATCATAGTAATAATTTAAATAGCATGCTAAGATTTATAAAAGATATTCCAACACAACATTACATGTGATTCTCACTTAAATTTGTATCCCATGTTATTTGTGATCTATCTTGACACCTGACTAACAAACGACCTATTTAAGACTAGAGAGAAATATCTTCTTATCTCTAGTCCAGGGTACTGTTCAATATACTACACTTCCAGAAATACCTTCAAAAGCATCAGATCTGGATTACTGACTTTAGTCAAGAAAGATAGTATTTCCATTTACAAGACGGGGTACCATGCTGCTTTATCTCTAACTAAATTCTTACTCCTTTCCAGATCCCATATAGTTAAATTCTCTAGCACAAATCACTGTTGTCTTTTTAAAACATTTTTTTGTTGTTGAAAACATATTCAAATTATAGAAAGTCAACATTTTTCACACCTAGTGGCTCTTATGATTTAACAGACACCAAAATACACTCTATTTGTCACACACATTATATAAATTCCAGTCATTATCATCTCTGCTGTTTTTCCTATTCATTGCCATATTGCTGTATATAAGTCAGGTGGGCCAGTGGTATGCTGCTAAACTGATTTGGGAGGAGAAGGAGAAAGCCTAATTTGTAGCATTTGATTATTTTTTATTGTGTAAACACTACCACCATTACTGACTTCAAGCTACCAATGAGACAGTATTGAACACAGAATTGTGAGGAGTTGTACATAATCAGCTCTTATAAGCTGGTATGACCTGGCTCTAGAACACCATGGAGAGGGAGATCCAGAACGTGAAATTGTGAGGACATGGACAGACTGGGTGAAGCATTTATTCATTGATTCAAGGATGTACTAAGCACCTACTCTATAACTGGGGTTCTGTTAAGTGCTTATGGGGGGAGATGGAGATAACATTTACAATTTTTTGAGGGTGTATTATGTGTTGAGCAAAATGTTAGGCCCTTTATGTACACATCCTAATTTTACCTTCATAACTTCCATATAAAACATGAATAATCGCCCTCTTTTTTTAAGATGAGGAAACTCATGATCACTGAGATTAAGGGATTTGTCCAGTGAGCAAGTAGCTAAGCCAGCATTCTAGATTATATCACAGTGTATCTTCAAAACACTTTACATTATACCTTCCTAGAAGAAAACATAAGCAATAAACACTGACATAGGTCTTAGCCATATATTTTTGGATATATCTCTTAGGGCAAAGACAAAAAAAAAAAGCAAAAATAAATGGGACTACATCAAATTAAAAAGCTTTTGCACCGCAAAGGAAATTATCAACAAAACAAAAAGGCGACCTACTGAATGGGAGAAGATACTTGTAAATTACATACCCAATAAGCGATTAATATCCAAAATATACCGGGGGTGCCATAAAAGTGTATATAAGCAGACACTTTGGTCAACGTCGGTCAAGTAGCAGTTCGCCATAATCAGAAGTGTCTGGACACTGATGGTAACCACTTTCAGCACCTCTGTAATTGCAGAAATAAAATGTGACTTGTATTCATCTTTTGTTATTGGTATACAGGGTCTGACAATTACATTCGTGAACTTGTTGCAACGATGTTGCTAACCTTTTTTGATATCAGAGGGATTATTCATTATAAATTTGTACCAACTGAACACACAGTTAACCAAGTTTATTGTTTGGAAGTGCTGAAAAGGCTGCGTGAAAAAGTTACACGACCTGAACTTTTCGCCAACAATTCATGGCTCTTGCATAACAACAATGCACCAGCTCACACGGCACTGTCTGTGAGGGATTTTGTAGCCAGTAAACAAATAACTGTATTGGAACACCTTCCCTACTCACCTGATCTGGCCCCCAATGACTTCTTTCTTTACCCAAAGAGAAAGGAAATATTGAAAGAAAGACATTTTGATGACATTCAGGACATCAAGGGTAATGCAATGACAGCTATGATGGCCATTCCAGAAAAATAGTTCCAAAATTGCTTTGAAGTGTGGACTAGGTGCTGGCATCGGTGCATGGCTTCCCAAGGGGAGTACTTTGAAGGTGACCATAGTGATATTCAGCAATGAGGTATGTAGCACTTTTTCTAGGATGAGTTTGCGAACTTAATTGTCAGACCTTGTGTGTGTGCATTAGTCATATATATATATATATATATATATATATATATATATATATATATATATATATATATATATATATATATTATTCAGCCTTAAAAAAGAAGGAAATCCTGCCATTTGAGACAACTTGGATGAACCTGGGGGACATTATGTTAAGTGAAATAAGCCAGATACAAAAGCACACAACCTACATTATATCACTTATATGAATAATCTAAAATAGTCAAACTCATAGAAACAGAGAGTATAATGGTGGGTGCCAGGAGCTGGGGGAGAGGAAAATGGTGAGGTATTAGTCAAAGGGTAGAAAATTTCAGTTTATACAAGATGAAGAAGAGCTTGAGATCTAGTGGACAACATAGCGCCTATAGTTAACAATACTGTAATGCACACTTAAAAATGTGCTAAGAGGGTAGATCTCATGTTAAGAGCTATAATGACGATGATGATGATGAAAAACCAATTAGCTAGGCTATTTACAAATCTGCCTTAGCCTTCATTTCCTGCTTGAATTCAGCTTAGAGATCAGCCAGAGATTAAAATTTACGGTCTTCTCAGGTCTTTCTGAGCATGAGTCCTGCACTGACGTGTATGGCTTTCTGAATTCTTTGATATTACACAGACACTTTAGAATACCCTAATTTCCCAAATAACATCTCCCCAGATTTTCAGTCCATAGTCTCAACCACAATCTTTACCCTATGTAGCCACTGGTTTTTAGTTCACTTTACAATGTTTTTGAGCAATGCACACAAATGAAAATGTTGGCACTTTTCAGCCCTGAATGAGTTCTGAGTTCTGCAAAATTAGATGAGTGCCTTGTGTCAGTCCTTCAGGTAGCTTCTTGACAAGTTAGAACAGAAAAACACAACAATTTGTGAATAAGGTATTACCTGCTTCCTTTGGAACCAGGGACCAGGGTTCTACACTGGGAATGTGGTCTGCTGTCTTCAAGATTATCTCTGAGCTGGGGACAAGGTGGAGCAAAAGCAAGTAAAAATGCCACAAACCTTTTTTACTATTTTAAGTTGCCTATTTCTTGATTTAGCATTCACTTGGTTACTGTAAATCTTTGCCTGTTTTCCAGAGTTCTGACAAAGTTGGTTCTGACAGTTGCTGCCTTTTAAAAAATTTCTGTGGAGGGTGTAGAGTTTGAGCTTCCTACTCCACCATTTTACTTATGTCATTCCCCACAAGAGGGTTTATTTTTAAATGGAAGAAAGTTGAGATATTTTAAGTGTGAATGAAAGAACCATTGGAGAGGTAAAGATTGAATCTATAAATGAATAGAAGATAATTGATGGAGCAAGTTCTCAGAAGAGGTGAGAGCTACAATGTGAAATGTTATTTCGCATAAAGAATTGCAACTCTTTTGATTCACATGTCATTTTAGATACACTTTTTTATTTAATGGAAAAATTAGACTGAGGCATGAAGAAGTGTAAAGCACTGCTGACATATATTACTATTTATTTTTAAAAATTTTCAGGGGAAAAGTTAAAGATCCATGGGATTGAGGATTCAATAAATGAAGTTTCCAAAGAGTCAAGAGTTCGAACCAATAATTGAAGCAGCAATAAATTTTATATAAAATTTTAAACTTCATTGAAATTTCATTTTTCCCTGTAAAAATGGCAAAAAATAAAACCAAAATTGGTTGTATTTGGATTTGGGGAGAAAGTAGAATAAAAGGTGCACTCATGAACTCTTTGTGGGGTGTACCTGTTTAGAAGTCAATTCAGCAGCTTCAATCCTAATTTAAAATGCATTCTGCCTTTGACATAGCAATTATATTCTAGAATCTCTATTTTTAGAAGTTGAATGAACATGTATAAGGATGTTCATTCCAGGCTTGTTTATAAGTCAACAATTCTGAGGCTACTTAAACACCCAGAAATATATTAATAAGAGAAAAATTGCCCACAAATAAGATGGGTGTTGGGTCCTACATACTACTATAGTGTGTATGTCTCTGTGTGTGTGTTTATATAAGCACAAAAGGCCTGGAAGGATCCATGTCAAACCTTTCATTGTGATTCACCCTGGGGGATAAGGGAAGAGTGCTTTCACTTCTTACTTTATACATATTTACATACTTTAATTTTTACAATGACCATGGCTTACTTCATAATTTAAAAAAATATTTTATTCTTGAAAATTTAATTATCACAATGAAGAGCACGATACCTTTATGTTATCTATCACCAACCCCAAAAGAATATATAAATTGTCAAGCTTTCTGATAAGAAGTATAATATGGCAAGTTGCCTGACCCAAGCTTACATTCAGCAACTATAGCTAAATGGACATAAAACAAAACAAAATGCAGTATAGTTTCTATTTAGTGAGAAGCAAATTTATCTTTATCTCTTTGTTTTTCTTTTCTTTTTCTTTCTATTCCTTTCATTCCGCCCTTCTCCCCCACTCCGCCCAAACAGAATGAAAGGATAAAGCTTGTTTGGTATGTAAAAAGTTCTTTTTCAAAAGCTCCGAACTTTCATACCACTTCAAAATAGTTTTCCACTTTCTTAAATAAATATTCTGTGTTCCTGGTATGTGATTTTCCTTCAGCTGTGTTAGCACATGATCTCTGAAACTGAGCTTACAAACCATGCCGTCTTCTATTTCTGGTAGTTTTCTCACATATACTGTGGGAGTGTGTATATTAATTAAGAAATAAAACATGTAATTTAGGATTCATTTATATCGGTATGATTTTGCTCCCTGTATCCTGGTTGAGAACCCACCATGCCTACATTGTTCTAGAAATCATTTATTTCTGTCAGTAGTCTGTACATTTTTTCTGGTAATGTCTTTCTGATTGTGTCATCCGATACCCAACTAATCTGGTATTTTGAAGCAGTTCTTCTGCTGAATAGACCAATTAAAGAGGCTTATATCACTTTCTGCGGTAATCAGGGAATTTTTTTTTAATTTACTTCTCTAAATTTCTTTAAGTATGATTTGCAGATCAAATTATTTCACTTCCCCAGCTTTCTTGCTGCCATCTTCAGACAGTATACATTACATATGGTACAAATCACTCTCAGTTCTCATTTTATTTGCACAGTTTTTGGCAATGAAAGACCATGATTTCAGAGCCATTGAGAGGAGCAGCTTTAGTCATTTAAATTAGTTGAAGATTTAAAGTGTGCTTTTTTGCCAAGAGATTAAATGACTTCTTTATTTTATTTCATTTTTTATAAATTATGTTTTTATTTATTTTTTTATTTATTAAATTTATTGGGGTGACACTGGCTAGTAAAATTCTATTGGTTTCAAGTGTACAATTCTATAAGACATCATCTATATATTGCATTGTGTGTTCACCACCCAGAGTCAGTTCTCTTTCCATTACCATATATTTGACCCCATTTACCCTCATCTACTACCCCCCTCCCTCCTTTCTCTCTGGTAACTACTAAACTATTGTTTGTGTCTATGAGTTTTTGTTTATTTATTTGTTTGTGTTGTTCCTTTGTTGCTTTCAGTATTATATCTCACATATCAGTGAAATCATATGGTTCTTGACTTTTTCAGTTTGACTTATTTCGCTCAGCATAATAAACTCAAGATCTATCCATGTTGTCGCAAGTGGCAGTATTTCATCTTTTCTTATGGCAGAATAGTATTCCATTGTGTATTCTGTCCACATCTTCTTTATCCAATCATCTATAGAAGGATACTTTGGTTGTTTCCATGTATTGGTCACCATAATTAAAGATGCAATGAACATTGGAGCACATATATCTTTACAAATAAATGTGTTGTTGTTTTTTTATTTGGGGAGTAGATATCCGGAAGAGGGATCACTGGTTCATATGGTAATTGTCTTCTTAATTTTTTGAGGAATCTCCATACAATTTTCCATAGTGGCTGTACCAATCTGCATTCCCACCAACAGTGTATGAGAAGTCCTTTTTGTCCATAACCTTTCCAACACTTGTTATTATTTGTCTTGTTAATAATAGCCATTCTAACAGCTGTGAGGTAATAGCTCATTGTGGTTTTGATTTGCATTTCCCTAATAGCTAGTGAAGTTGAGCATTTTTCATATATCTTTTGGCCTTTTGTATGTCTTCTTGGGAGCAATTTTGATTAAAATCTGTAATAGACAATAATAATGAAGCAACTTAACTTAAAAATGCACCAATTGCCTCTCTGTTGCAGAAACTGCCCAAATAAACAAAACCTATTTTGCTTAAACATTCTCATTTTAATGTATTCATACATATAAATCTTGAACTTACAGATAATTTCAGAAGCACATTCTATGAATAGACAAATGAGCACTTATTCCAGAAAGTACGTACAATTTATGTGCACATAGGAAATTACCACACAATACTTACTTCAGGAATCTGCACTTTGAAAATAGAGTTATAGCCTCAGGCACTATCACAGATGAATGCCCTGCAAATTATTCTATAGTAAAATTGGAAAATGTCAAAATGAGAATATGATGTTAGATGTTATAAAAATAACCATGAATTCCCTACAAATGCTCCAACACACCTATATTTCTTTGGTGTAGGCATTTTTGACTTATAATTTATATATAAGCCCAGGCTCATTCTTGTCAAAGCTAAAATAGTAGATTGTTCTAATGTGACTTTTGCCATGCAAATTGTTAAGGCAATAGCATGACTGAAAATCACATAATGCCACCAGAGTATAGGGTAATACTATTAGATAGCTATAAAAATACTCATGTACTCAGCTTACAAGCCATTTTTAACTATGCTGTCCCACCTATAACATGCTACAAATTTTCATTTTTTTACCAAGATGAGTGAATATGCATGCACTATAAAGACTGTACCTTTTATAAGAGATACACTTTTAATATGCAGGAATTAGATTTCTGTATAAAAATTATTAATGATAATTAGGTCATCAGCCCTTAGTTTATCATCTCCCAAGTTCCATTAAACTACCCAATAAAAGATAAAAACTCACAAAAGCACTGAAAACCAAGGATGTGGAATAATTCACTGAAGAAAAATGGCACAGGCAGCAAAAGTGTAGTCATGAAGAGGCTTGGCCCCTCCTATATCACCTGCCCATGGTAGCAGCCATCTATTCAGATAGTTCCTGAAGTAGAACTGCCTCATTTTCTCAAACCTAAAGTTGACTATTTCCCTCCATTCAATGGGAAAGAACAATATACAACACAGAGATGAAGGCCACAGAGGCAGAGCACACCGGGGATATAGTCTAAGTAGAACGACATGCTGCCTAAGACAGAAATTGTTCTCTTCACAGGAAACAAACAATAAACAAACAAGCAAACTGAAAATCTGCACAGCAAAGACAGAATAGTCTCTCCCTCAGTTCAATAGAGTTGTGTCTTTTGGTAGCCTATTGCTCTGTCACTCACTAGCTATGTGACTTTGAGCAAATTATTTAACCCTTTTGAGCCTCAGTTTCATCTTTAATATGGATATAAAATAACATCCAGTCTCATGTGAATAATGAGGAATATATATTAAAGTGCCTAATATAGAATTTGGCTCATAGTAAGTACCCACTAAATATTATTAATATTTTTCCTTCTTGTGAAATGTATTAACCATATTTGCAGCATTGCTGTGTACATAGTATATGTTGGACCTACATTCCAAGGACTGTTATCTAATAATCTTTCTAGGAATCTAGTTTAAGGAAATAATCAGATTTTGGAAACTCTTCGCTCATATGGATGCTTACTGCAGCATTATTCAGAATAGTAAAACTAAATATTTTAACTGTGCAAAAATAGGCAAATATGATGAAATATCATTAAAATATAATTATGAGAACTTTTCAGTAGCATAGAAAAATGTCAAACTTATAATGTTTGAAATGAAGATAAATACTTTATATAAGTGAAAAATGCATAAAACAACTGGAAAAGAAAAGAATAAAGTGTTAATATTTGCATTGAATGACAGGAAGTAGGGTGATTGTATTTAGATAAAAACTTTCCTGTGATGCTCAAATTTCCTACAAGAAATATATATATATATATATATATATATATATATATATATATATATATATATACTTTTATGCATATATAATACTGGCTGGCTTAAACAATAAATTTATTTTCTCACAGTTCTGGAGACAAGAAGTACGAAATCAAGGTGTTGGTAAAGTTGGTTCCTTTCGGAGGCCTCTCTTTTTGGCCTGTGGATGGGTCTTCTCTCTGTGACTTCACATGGTCTTCCCTCTGTACATGCACATATCTGTGCCCTAATTTCCTCTTCTTACAAGGACACCATTTATATTGGATTAGGGCCCACCCTAATGATCTCATTTTAATTCATTATCACTTTAAAGACCCTATCTCCAAACACAGTTACATTCTGAGATACTGGGGTTTAGGAATTCAACAAATGAATTTGGAAGCACACAGTTCAGCCCATAGCAACACCCCTTCCTAGATTATTTTTAACCACTTACCTGATCTAACTACTATTTCACAAAGAAGTCAATCATCTTGAGCAAAGTACAAGTAACATAATTTACTGAAATCAACTGACTTGCTTTTTTATTCCAACTCTGCCACTTAGTACCTATATGATCTCGGTCAAGATAGTCAAACACTCAGAACCTCAGTTTCCTTAACTGAGAAAGGGGGATGATAATATCTCTCTCATAGGATTTATTATGAACCAAACAGTGTGCTAAGTATTTCACGTATCTTATTTAACTAACTTTTGAAAAGAACCATATCAAGTGACTCAATGAATTCTCCTTCTTTTGCATAAGCTAGAGCAATTTGGCCTTCTTCATTCTGTAGCCAAAGAACAGTTATTCATAAAGTAGTCAATTTTTTAACATTTCAACAAGAATATAATTTGTGATAAAATGTCCACCAACTAAAGTATAGTCTTTCTTGATATATATTTTATTCTCATTTTGAATCCAATGCAATAAAAGTATTTTCTTGTATAAGTAACAAGCACCATTAATTATATATGGTATAAAAACCACAGTACATAGCCCCGATGTTCTCATCTCTACCAAAAGAATAAGAGGCAGCCTGAAGTGATGCGAGATTGGCATCAAAAAATAAAAAAGTTGGGAAACAGGCTGAAGAAATGAACCATTCTTTGCTTATTGAAAGATGAATTACACTACAATGAAGTATCACTTCCCCCTTGTTAGAATGCCTACCATCAAAAAGACAAGAAATAACAAGTGCTGAAGAGGATGGGGAGAAAAGAGAACCTTCATACACTGTCGGTGGGATTGTAAATTGGTGCAGCCACTACGGAAAATAGTATGGAGGTTCCTTTAAAAATTAAGAATAGAACTACCATATGATCCAGCAATTCCTCTTCTGGGTATTTATCTGAAAAATTTGAAAACACTAATCTGTAAAGATATATGTACACCTATGTTCATGTAGCATTATTTACAACAGCCAACATGTGGAAACAACCTAAGTGTCCCTCAACAGATATGGATAAAGATGATACACACACACACACACACACAAACACACACACACACACACACACACACACACACACACACACACACACACACAATGGAATACTACTCAGCCATAAAAAAGATGAAACATTACCATTTGTGACAACATGAATGGATCTTAAAGGTATTATGCTTAAGTGACAGAAGTCAGACAGAAAAGGACAAAAACCGTATGATTTCACTCATATGTGAAATATAAAACAAAAAAGTAAAAAATTAATTGACAAAACAAAACAAAAACAAACTCATAGATACAAACAACAGAATTGTGGTTACCAGAGGGGAAGGAGGGTGAGGTGAGGGCAAATTGGGTAAAGCAGGTCAAATATATGGTAACAGAAGAAAACTAGATTTTTGGTGGTAAGAACACTGTAGTGTATACAGATATCAATATTATACACCTGAATCGTATACTATAATGTTATTAACAAGCATTACCTCAAGAAATTTAACTTAAACAAACAAAGATGAGTTACATTCCGATACACACGCACAGAGAGAGAGAGAGAGAGAGAGAGAGAGAGAAAGAGAGAGAGAGAGAGAGAGAGAGGAACAAAAGGTATCCTTTCATTGTTGTTAGAAATTTTATTTTTTCTTTATTTTTTCCAGCTTCTATTTTTCCTCCATTAAAATATTCTAATTTGCCTTCCTGCTGAGGCTCTTTCCCAAAAATAGATAGGGTGAATATAGCAGGCCAAACTGAGTTTAAACAAAATTAATGTTTCAATCTAAATAAGAGGCGATGTATAATCCACATACGTATTAAATACCACCCAAATGACATTTTGTCATCAGATCCTACTCCATCTCATCTCTTCCTACACAGTGTAAATGTTTGAAGACTAAGACTGACCACAGGAATATTTTAAGGAAAATCAGTTTGCCTTTTCTGCTCATCATCCTCTAGCCTTACTTTGAACCTGTAATACCTTCAATAACACACTTCTTCCAAACTGACCAATTTATTTTACTTCGTAAACATCTTTTGTAGATTCTCTTCTCCACTCTCAATATGCTCCATGCTTCAACCACAATGATATCTCTAAAATTCAAACCTTGCCACGTATCTATCCCCATTGAAAACCTATTAAACACCCTCCACCACTGTCTTCAGGATGAAGCTCAAATTCTTCAGTTGGAAAGCAAAGCTCTCCATGTTCTCACTGCTACATATCTCTCCTGCCTTTCATCTATCTCACCATGTTCTCACAAAAACTCTGCCTGAGAGCATTTGAACTTGCTGGAATGCTTTCCTTCAGATGTCAGAATGGTGTGCATCCTCATCTGCGTTTCTAGTCAAATACCACTTGCCAGGACACAGGACAGGGGCTAGGGTAAGGATGCTAAGGTACCCAAGACACAAAATTTAAAAATACACTCACTCTCAGGCTTGTGCATGTTCAGGGTCGGCAACTAAGAGTGAGTGTCTCCTTAAATTTTATACTCTGGGTGCCTCCTATGCCTCACCCAGGCTTCCCAGTCTACACCCCTTAATATTGCAACCAACCCCTGACATCAACTACTCCTTGTTTCTTGTCTCATTTTCCCCCAGCATTAATTACCACCATATGTACACACACACACACACACACACACACACACACACACACACACACACACGGTGTCAAAAAATGTATACACATTTTAAGACAGGAAAAAAACTGTATTAAAATAACTCTGATGGTAACCACTTTGAGCACCTCTTGTGATTGCAGAAGTCAAACATGACTTGTATTCATCTTTTGTTATTGGTATATATTGAGTATTACAATTTTAATAGAGTTTTTTCCTTTCTTAAAATGCGTATACATTTTTTGGCTATATATGTAATATAAAATCTCTGTCCCTCATTTTGTCCCTAATACAATGTAAGCATGTGTGTGTGTGTTTGCATATATATATATATATATATATATATATATATATATATATATATCACATTTTCTTTACCCATTTATCTGTCGATAGACATTTAGTTTGTTTACACCTCTTGGCTATTGTAAACAGTGCTGCAATGAACATGGAAGTGTATCTATCTTTTGGAGATCCTGATTCCAGTTATTTTGAATATATACACAGAAGTGGGATTGCTGGATCATATGGTAGTTCAATTTTTAATTTTATGAGGAACCTCCACACTGTTTTCCATAGAGGCTGCACCAATTTGCAATCCCACCAACAGTGTACAAGGGATCCTTTGTCTCCACATCTTCGAAAACAGTTATTATTCTTTTTACAATAGCCATCCTAAGAAGTGCAAGGTGACATCTCATGGTCATTTTCATTTGCATTTCCCTAATGATTAGTGATTTTAAGCACCTTTTCATGTACCTGTCAGCAATTTGGTATGTCTTCTTTGGAGAAATATCTATTCAAGTCCTTTGCCCATTTAAAACATTGAGTTATTTGTAGTTTTGCTATTGAGTTATATGAGTTCCTTATACATTTTGGATATTAATCCCACATCAGCTATATGGTTTGCAAATATTTTCTCCTATTACATATCCAAGAAATCCTTGCCGAGACCAACGTCAAGAAGATTTGCCTCAATGTTTTCCTCTAGGAATTTTACAGTTTCAGATATTATAATTAAATTGTTAATCTCCATTTATAGTTGATATGGGGGTATGGTGTAAGATAAAAGTCCAATTTTATTCTTTTGCATGTGGATATCCAGTTTTCCCAGCACCATTTGTTGAAGAGACTAACCTTTTATAATTGTGGGGTTAGGGGTATGGTTAGGGTTGGGGTTAGGGTTAGGGTTAGGGGGATCACTTCATAAATTATATAAATGTCTAACCAATATGCTGTACACCTGAAATTAATATAAAATAAAATTTAAAAAATAAAATACAATAATATTGAATGTCAACTATAAAAATAGTTACATGAATATAAATACAGCTTAGAGAATGTAGTCAACAATATTGTAATAACTATGTATGGTGTCAGATGAGTAATAGACTCATTTGTGAGGTATATAAATGTCTAATCTTTATGTTGTTTTGTACACCTGAAACTAATAAAAAATAAATAAAATGAAATACATTTTGAGATCAGAATGTGTAATGCTTCCACCTTTGTTCTTCTTTTTCAAGATTGTTTGGGTTATTCAGGGTCCTTTGTGGTTCTATATAAATTTTATAATTATTCTGTAAAAAATGTTATTGGGATTATGATACAGATTGCATTGACTATATAGATCATTTTGAGTAGTATGGACATATTAATAGTATTAAAACTTTGAATCCATGAACATAGGTTGTCTTTCCATTCATTGTGTTTTTAATTTCTTTCATCAATATTTTGTAGTTTTCAGTATACAAGTTTTTCACCTTCTTGATTAAGTTTATTCCTGTTTTTCTGTTTGTTTTGATTTTGATGCTGTCATAAATGTGATTGTTTTCTTAATTTCCTTTTTGGATAATTTTTTGTTAGTGTTTGATATGCAACTAATTTTGTACATTGATATTGTATCCCAAAAATTTATTAAATTTGTTTATTAGTTCTAACATGCTTTTCATGGAGTTGTTATGGTTTTCTGTATAAAAGATCACATCATCTACAAACATAAATTATTTTATTTTTTCCTGTCCAATTTGGAGAGCAGGGGCAGTTCCTCAAAAAGTTAAACACGGAATTACCATATGACCCTAAATTCTATCCCTAGGTATGTACCCTAAAGGTAATTTTAAAAAGCACTTAATCACGTACAAAATATGCACGCTCATGGCAGCACTATTCATAATAGACAAAAGGTGAGCATAGGCTAAATGTCCGTCATGGATGAATGGATAAACAAATTATGGTACATACATGCAATGGAATATTATATAACCATAAAAATGAAATCCTGATAGATGCAACAACATAGATGAACCTCAAAAATATTGTTAAGCCAGGCCCAAGAAGTCACATATTGTATGATTCCATTTATGTTAAATATACAGAGTAGATAAATCAATCGTGAGATAATGCAGATTGGTGGTTATAAAGAATTTGGGGATAGAGGAATAGAGCAAAACTGCTTAATGGTTGAGAGGTTTTGCTTTACAATGATTGTAATGTTTTGGAGCTAACTAGATACAGGTAGTGATTGCATAACATTGTAAATGTACTAAAAAATGCCAATGAATTGTTCATTCAAATTGATGAATTTTATGTTTAATAAATTTCACCTCAAAAATACTTCTTAAAAATAACCCTCTTGTGATCCTCTATGCATCTCTAGCTATCATTATATTGCTCCTTCTCTTCTTAGTCAAACTTCTCAAAAAGTAGCCTACACACACTGTTTAAATCCTGACTTTCCATCACTTCTCAAACCACAGCAATCTGATTTCCACTTGAACAACAACCTTACTGAAAACCATTTCCAGTGACTGCCTTATTGCCCAAGTGGATGTTTTCCATTGTCTTGCTAGACTTCTCTTGCATTTTATAGTCTGCTCCTCTATTCTTATTAACCCTCCATTTCCCTGTTTTCTCTTGTACTTTTCTAGTTGTTTCCTGTTGTTCACCTTCATGGGTTTGGGTGCTCTGTTTCTTAACCATGGAACTCGCCCAGCGCTGTATGCTTAGCAATCTTTTCTCTCTTAATCTTATCTACTTCCATGATTTTAAAGAGAATTTGACTGGCTAACCCCTAAATCTATATTCCCAGCATCAATCTCACTCCTGAGCTCAATTATATATAGCCAATTGCCTGTTGATCATATATACTTTGCTATATGTTATAGGCTCCTCAAATTCCAAATATCCAAAACTGAATGTCTCATACCACTGCTTATACCTACTCCTGCTTCTGCATTCTAGACCACTGTAAATGGCATCACTATCCATCTGGCTATCAATATCAGAAACCCTGGGTTCATCCTAGGCATGTCTTTGACATCCAATTAATATCCAGTCTACTTGTTTTTCCTTCTCAGTGTATCTCAGACTGTTCTCATCCTCTTCATCCTTACTTCCATTAGCATAATTGAGTTGTTTCTCCTATGGACCATTATAATGACTTACTAACCACTTTCCCTGCTTCATCTCCAATCCACCCACCAACCACCATTCATAGGAACATAGGTAAATACAAAACAGATCATCGTACTTCGGTGTTTAGAATACTTTTTCGCTTCTTCATTGCTTACAAAATAAGGCCTCACATCCCTGCTTGCTACCCCAAGATGTACAAAATCTGATTCTCTATTTCACCAGTCTCATCCTTCACCCTTCCTTGTCTTACCTTTGATGATGTATATCAAACTGCTTATAGTTCTTCAACATGTTCTGCTTTTCTCACCTCCTTTCCTTTGTTCATACTCCTTTCTCTCATACGCCTTCCTCTCCCTGTACATGTGCTTCCTACCTTTCAGTTAGTTTCTGAAGTACTCTTAGTCATCTTTCAAGATTCAACTAAGGTATCACCTACTGCAGAAAGCTTTTCCTGATCTGCAAGGTCAGGGAGAAATATATCTTTTTGTGTTCCTATAGGATTGTATGCATATATCTGTCTTAGCACTTATGTTAATTGAAACCATGAAATTCTGATCAACTCCCTCATTTGACTATAAGATCCTTGAGGCAGACACCATAGTTCACTCGCCTATGTTCCAAGTGCCTTTTACATTTGGTTAATGTTTGTTGTACCTGAAGGTGAAAGAACCTCTCAAAGATATAAATATGTGTAGTGCAGACCTTACATATATTTTTGTTATTTGTAGTCCCACAGCTTTCTTTAGATTTTTGCCTGTCTTGCCTGCATTTTCTTTGCCGGCTGTTTTCTGACTCATGTTTTAGTCAAGGAAATGTTCCTTTGCTAATTTCCTTTGGTGAGAAGCTATTACATTTCTCCAAGAAGGCCATGACAAAAGTTAAGTCTCCAATTTTGCAGCACAATAATGTCAGTTTACTTTGCAAACATCATCCCTCTGGCAGAAGTATTAACTAAGGAACACTACTGTGGGTCTGTTTTTTTTTCTCCCCTGTAGACTTGTAGGCTATATAGACAGGCTACATCCTGCCATTTTGTTTTAGAAGATACCTAGTAAAAATATCAAGACAGAAATAAAGAAGCAACTTTTGTATGATTGATTGATGTGCACTGCTTATTTATGAACTTGTGTAGACAGGGATGCAGATACATTCTATAAAAGATGCATATAAATAGAAAAGAGCTATTTTAATAACAGAACCAAGCATATCTAGGTCCTTTTTAGATATATCTCATAACCCAACAGAGTGGTGAAAGACTGATCCTCAATTTTACACATAGGTATCAGAAACTTGAGAAGAAAAATCTCAAACTTAGGAAGTTTGTTATTAGACATTGCTTTTCTGGTTTGTATACTTCATTTGTGGAAAAATCAAACTACAACCCCGAATTTTGGCTTCCACCAAATATTTAGACCTTTTCTTTTGATCAGTTCTTTTTGGTGATGTGCAAAAGTCTCTATCTACTTATTGATGCTAAATATGGATCAAGACAATTAGGGCTTTCTTTGATCAAATTACACATTGTGCTTTTCCACCCATTAGTAATGTAATTGGTTGGATTTCAGTTGTTATTTTTGCAACATTAGTAAGACAGGCATTATTTTACCTCTTGTGATGTATAACTTTGTACAAATCAGTTGCTTTTCAACAGTTTGATTTGCACTGTTGAGCACATGATATTTTTGGTTCTTGTTTATAACTCTGGAAATTTGCACTAGAGAAACAACGAGCAATCATTTGGACTATAATTATTGCTGTTAAAGCATCCTATCTAATCTTAAGAAAATGCCAGAATTGTTGCATTCCAGATAATCTTCTAATGTAGTTTGCACTTTGTCTACAAAAAAGAATTACCTCTTACTGGTTTTTTTTCTTTGCATATTCTTCTTCAAGGCTAGTTCAATCTGGTACAGATATGGATAAGAAAATGCTTAAGAATATAATAATTTAGACAGTTTTATAGTGCTACAATTCTTAGATTTTGATTCTACTTTCAAACAGATTTGGCCAAATATTTTCGTTTCAAACAGATTTGGATAAAGGAGAGAAATCACTCAAAATTAGAGTTATTTTTCTTGGACCTGATAATTATTGGATCACTCAATTTCAGAGCCAAAGACATTTCTTAAGTATACATTTCAGTTTGATCTCACTGATGGAAATATTAACATCATTATCTATTATAGCATATGAAGAAAGAAGAGTTATTAGTTTAAAAAATCAACCAACTAACCAAACAGAAAACCTTAGAAACCCATTAATTTAATACCTACGTGTATTTTTATATGTCTGATAATTTATTATAGGTATTTGCATATATTAAATCCTATCTTTGATGTCCTCCCTGCTTCTGCCAATAATCTTCTTGACAGTTTTGGTGAAATTGCATTAAGGAATAAGCCCTTCTTCTGATGTTTCTGTAAGAAGGTGATATGGGCTTTGTATCCTATAGCTTTTGATTTTTATCTAAACTCTATTATTTCATTTTACCTAAACATGGTTATTTGTGAGTTTATTCTTAGCAACAGCAAAACTAAACAAGTTTAAACATTACAGTTAGAAATGTGTGTATAAAACCAAATGAGGACAGTTGATTGTACTTCTGTATCATCTAACATACACTTCACCTTTTTTTGTGGTAATCCGTTTTCAACTTTATATCCCTGTCATAAGGAGGGATAATGGCAGGAGAAGGGGATCCATAGTCTAGGATGATTTCCTAACAGTTATCTAAATTCAATTACCTTGCGTCTTGGCGGGGTTCCAGAGTCTGCTTCTTGAGCATGAATTCAGCACTCCCCAAAGCAGCGCTTCTTTGAAGATGGTGGTAGCTTACTTTGTACCTTGAATGCTGGATAGATATGGTAGAGTTCCAGTGGGAATCTGGTAGAAGAGGAGTGCATACATATGACGTGTTCTCATTTATTAACACATAAGGAACATTGCCTGGGACCTCTCAGAAATGTTTTCCTAAGAAGGGCAGATTATTCAGTGAAACAGAGTATCAATCTACATAGGCAAGAACCAAAAGGCAAGAAAATGTGAGTTATGGATGGATGCTAATGTGATTTTGCTTATGCCAGTTGGCTTTGGGGGCCTAGGGAGATTCAGGTTAAATGTGGATATCAAAAAGGCTTAAAGCTTTACAGAACGCTATCCCAATTTACGGTATCATTTTACTACATCTTCACCAGCACTGAGCAAGAGCACTTCTTTTCTCCTTTAAGAATTGTAGAAGTAGGTATTCGCAGCCACAGCCATGCCACTGTTGCTTTCTTAACACCAGCTCCGCCTCTAGCTCGCCAAGCTCCAGCCGGAGGAGAAAGGGAAGAAAGGCGATCTCTGTACCAAGGCTCCTACAAAGCACAGCAGACTGCCCACAAATTAACCAGTGGTAAATAAACCACCAAGTAAACAACTGGCTACACAAGCTGCTCACAAGAGTGAACCCTCTACTGGAGGGGTGAAGAATCCGGATTGTTACAGGCCTGATACCGTGGCACTCCGTGAAATTAGACATTATCAGAAGTCCACTGAGTTTCTCATTCCCAAATTTCCCTTCCAGCGACTGGTGCGAGAAATTGTTTAGGACCTCAAAACAGACCTGTGTTTCCAGAGTGCAGCTATTGGTGCTTTGCAGGAGGCAAGTGAAACCTATCTGGTTGGCCTTCTTTGAAGACACCAACCGGTGTGCTATCCATGGTAAACGTCGAACAATTATGCCAAAAGACATCCAGCTAGCACAATGCATACATGGAGAACGTGCTTAGGAATCCACTATTATGGGAAGCATTTCGTTCTTAAATTTTTTTTTTCTCTTCTTTCTGTCATTGGTAGTTCTGAACTTTAGTTATTTTCCCCCATAGGGGCAAAAGGTACCTAAGTATATGATTGCAAGTGGAGAAATAGGGGACAGAAATCAGGTGTTGGCAGTTTTTCCATTTTCATTTGTGTGTGAATTTTTAATAAAAATGCAGGGACATAAAGCATTAATGCAAGTCAAAGTGTTTCAGTGAACAAGTTTCAGTAGTTCAACTTTATAAGAATTATAAATAAACTTGTTAAATTTTTTCTGGACAATACTAGAATTTGGATTTTTTTAAAAAACAAGTTAATTTTTTATTGATGGCGACTAAATGGTGTTTGTGGCATTTTTATTATACAGTAGTTTCCATTCATTCACTATACTTTTCTAACTGAGTTGTCCTATATACAAGTACATGTTTTTAATGTCTGTCTTCTGTGCTGTTACTATAAGTTTGCTATTAAAATACATCAAACTATAAAAAAATTGTGTAAGTAAAATATGGTAAATTTGAGTTGTTAAAATTAATTTGAATGAATGTATTTTCTTATTTTTATTATCAGCTATATTTCTTCTGGAAATTGTCCTTCTCTGTCCTTTGGCTATTTTATTATAGTGTTGTTAAAAAGATCTTCATATAACAATTATTATACATATATTCTCTGTTGCTTTTGTGGAAAATATTCCTACAGTTTCCCATTTGACTTTTAATTTTATTCAGAATTCATTGAATTAGGATTTACATATATGTGGCTTTACATATGTGACTTCTTCCATTGAGATTCTCTAAGATTATTCTACTTGATTCAGAGTTCAGTTAAAATTTATTTCATTACATATTTCACTTAGCATGATAATCTCAAGATACATCCATGGTGTTGCAAATGGCAGTATTTCATCTTTTCTATGGATGAGTAGTATTCCATTGTATATACAGAGGGTGCCAAAAAATGTATACACATTTTAAGACAGGAAAAAACTGTATTAAAATTGTAATACTTAATATATACCAATAACAAACAATGAATACAAGTCATATTTTACTTCTGCAGTTACAAGAGGTGTTCAAAGTGGTTATCATCAGTGTAATTTTAATACAGTTTTTTCCTTTCTTAAAATGTATATACATTTTTTTGGCACCCTCTGTATATACCAAATCTTTATCCAATCATCTATAGAAGGACACTTTGGTTGTTCCATGTCTTGGCCACTGTGAATAATGCAATGAACATAGGGGTACATATATCTTTATGGATAAATGTTTTCATATTTTTGGGGTAGATATCCAGAAGAGGAATTGCTGGGTCATATGGTAATTCTATTCTTAATGTTTTGAGAAACCTTCATACTGTTTTTCATAGTGGCTATACCAATTTCCATTCCCACCAGCAGTGTATGAGAGTTTCATTTTCTCCACAACTTCTCCAATATTTGTTATCATTTGTCTTGTTGATGATAGCCATTCTAACAGGTGTGAGCTACATTACAAATATTTTAAAATAGTTTTTTAAATTCTATTTTAGAGAACATGGGTCACATTCTTAAATAATATGAGTAAGGGAAACTTTCAACACATGACACAAAGCTATAAGGAAGACTAAAATAACAAGCTATTGTAACTGATCTCATTTGAACAGCTCACCAGATTAGACAATTCTCTTCATTTCCTATATCAAACATATCAGTTTGTGTACCTGGTATTCTGAATGTTCGTGCTAAATAGATTACTCTTTAGTACTGGAGAGAGTTTGAAGAAATACCACTCATCTGCTGCTGCTGGGAACGTAAATCACTGTAAACTATTTTAGAGTGCCATTTGAGAACAAACATCTTTATGAAATACATACTTTTGGTCTGTAAGAAATTTATTATATATGTATGCAAATATTTGCCAACATATACATAAAAAAGACTTTCATCATAGCACTTCTGTATTTGTAATTGTTTTAAAAAGCTGGCAAAAATTAATGTCCATTAGTAGAGGACAGATTTAGTAAAGTTATGTGTAAGCATAAAATGGAATACCATTAAAATGAATGGAAGTAAATGTATATTTTATGATATAAAAGATGGCCAATAAATATTGCCATTAAGTGAAAATAGACAAGTTACAGAACAAAATGCATCGTAGGAATTTATTTATACGAGGAAAATTTCTCAAAGGATATGATTGTGGATACTTCTGGTGAGTGGGACTAGTGGCTAAGGGTGGGAAAAATCTTTTAATTTCTATTCTTTTATATTATACACCAACTGCATTTTATTATGAGCATATAATCTTTTAGATATTTATGTTAAAAAATCAATCATTTTAAAATTCAGTTCCTTTTTCTTTTTTGTGAAAGTTTTTCCAAAGACAAATACATGGTAAAATAGAGAAATTAGTCCTCCTTCCTCTGTGAATCTGTCCTGGTAATCTGTGTGACTATACAGGCCTCAATTATACTCAAACTTCAATGGGGGAAAATGTGTGTTTTAAGTTGAAACAAATATTCTGAATGTATATTAAAAACTTAAATTCACTCATGGGTTGAATCTGGCCCATAGGCATGTTTTGTTTGACACAAATATTTGTAAAATTATTTTTAAATACTAAACTGTTGTCTATGAATTTTTGTTTGTTGCTTTCAGTTTTATATCCCACATATGAATGAGGTCATATGGTTCTCAACATTTTCTGTCTGACTTATTTCACGTAGCTTGATGGTGTATTATAGAATTGTACACTTGAAACTTACATAAATTTACTAAGCAATGTCACCCAAATAAATTTAATTAAAATCATATGAGATTTTGGGGGGTTGTACATTATGCATAAACTATAAATTTTACCAAAAAATTTTAAACAATCGAAAGATTATGATTTTAAGTTTAAAAATGACATTTTTTGCTTCTTTTGAAAAATTAAGATATTTTAGTACTAAGACTCATGGAAGCAATCAGCTTGAACTGAGCAGAAGTTGCCACCTTTATATGGGGCATGTGACTCAATTTGTCATAGTCTCACCACTCATAATTGTCATATAACTGGATAACTGAAAACTCCATGGCCCCTGTAAATAGTATGAATTGAGTCATGCTCTAGAACTCATGGGACAATCATGTAAAGGGGGGTGGGGGGTGGGGGGTGGGAGATGAGGGTAAGGGGGATTGAATATATGGTGATGGAAAGAGAACTGACTCTGGGTGATGAACACACAATGGGATTTATAGATAATGTAATACAGAATTGTACACCTGAAATCTATGTAATTTTACTAACAATTGTCACCCCAATAAATTTAATAAAATAAAATAAAATAAAAGTACATTTCCTCTTTCCTTGTTAAGTTAATAAAAGGATAGCAAACCATTTTTAAAAATTTAAGCACAAGCAATGACACCTTTTGTGTAAATTCTCAATGGTCTGCTCTGGACTTTGATCAAAGTGCGATAAACTCACAATAGCTAGTCAGGCTCTTAGGATTAATGCCACACCTCAAATTGATTTTGGAAAGAAGCAGGGAGAAAATAGATAAATGAGACACCAGCATATAGTTAGGATAATATAAAGACCTATTTATACTGCACAAAACAATAAAACTAAAACTATAGCAAGATTACAAATTACTTAAGACTATTCATATCACTACAAAGTTTATTTTGAAGAGCACTACAGAGAGAAAAGTTATGAAGCAGACACTAATTACTAAAACATGGTATTTGTATTTCCCAGAAGGTTAGAAACAGAATAAAGTTTCTTGTCCAAGGTTACTAAGATCATTTGCAGAAAGATCAGGAATGAAAACAAAGCCTTTCAGTTCTGTGTCATAGTCCAGAGCATGTCTTTTTTTCATCACAGCTTTGTTAACTGAAAGACAGAAACAAATAATAATCAGGTGAATCCTGTATCAGCTTTACACATTAAGTAATGATTATGTGAGACAGAATGAATAAACAGAGAAAGAAAAAGTGGACAGATGTACCAATTATTTTTCTTTTTGTTCATCTCACTGTTGATTTGAGTGACATAAAATACAGAGCTAGAGGTGGAGAGAACAATAGTCTAACTTCATTTAAAATATGAAAACAGAGCAAAATAAACAGAGATGGCAAAACACTATTGATTATTATAAATATTTTGCTTGGATTTCAAGTTTGCCAGGATTTGCCATATTGGCTGATGGAAGATTTCAGACAGCTACACCAAGTGATCCATCAGGATTAAAGTGGTTGGTGGACTCAAAACTAGAATGAATCAAAAAGAAAGAAAAAAAAACTCTCTCCCAAATTTTAGGCCAAATCATAGCTAACCTTCTAAAGAAGCTGAAACATCAAGAAGGATAGATTTAAAAAAAAATTTTAGAGCAGTTTTAGGTTTACAAAACATAATTGAGTGTAAAGTACAGAGAGTTTCTGTATGCCACTCCCTCTCTCCTTACCCAGTTTCTCTGTTATTGACATCTCGCAGTAGGGTGGTGCATTTATTACAATGGATGGGTCAATATTGATATTTAACTATTATTAAATGAAGTCTATAGTTTTCATTAGGGTTCACTCTTCATTTTGTACATTCAATGGGTTTGGACAAAAGTATGATGTCATGTATCCACCATTACAGCATCACGCAAAATATTTTCATTGCCTTATAATGCTTTTGTGCTCCACCTACTCATCCCTCCCTCCTCCCCAATTTCCTGACAACACCTGCTCTTTCTACTGTATTCATAGTTTTGCCTTTTCCAATATGTCACATATTTGTAATCATACCATATGGAACCTTTTCAGAATCACTTCTTTCACTTAATATGCATTCAAGTTTCATCCATGTCTTTTCATGGCTTGATAGCTCAGTTCTTTTATTGCTGAATAATATTCCATTCTATGGATGTAGCACAAAATTTTTATCCACTTAGGCATTGGAGGACATTTTTGTTGTTTCGCAGTTTGGGCAGTTGTTTTCATTGTTTTTACTGTTATTTATTTTTTATTAATTTCAGCTATACACAACAACATAATAATTAGACATTTACACACCTCACAAAGTGATAGCCCCAACAAGACTGCTACCCATCTGACATTGTACATAGTTATTACAATACCTACCATTGACTGTACTCCTCATGCTGTACTTCATATATATATATATCTTTATTATATATATATCCTTATAATATATATATATATATTATATATTCATTTTATATATTCATTATATATATCTTTATAATATATGTATATCCTTATAATATATATATTATATATTCAGTTTACATATTCATTATATATATATATATATATATATATATATATATATATATATATATATATTCATTCAAGGGATTTTATATATATATACACACAGAGGGTGCCAAAAAAAAGTATACACATTTTAAGCAAGGAAAATTGTATCAAAATTTTTTTTAGCAATTCTCATGTTTATAGGGCAGGAAAATAATCGTAATACTCAATATAGGTATACCAATAACAAAAGATGAATACAAGTCATGTTTGACTTCTGCAATTACAGGAGGTGTTCAAAGTGGTTACCGTCAGCATCCAGACACTTCTGATTACGGTGAACAACTGCTTGAGCAACATTAACAAAAGTGTCCACTTGTATACAATTTTTTGACACCCCCAGTATATTAGGTATACTTTTTTATATTAATTTCAGGTATACAGCACAGTGGTTAGGCATTTATATAATTTTGAATAAGTCTGATACCCATCTGGCACCATACGTAGTTTTTACAACATTAACTATATTCCCTATACTGTATCTCACAACCCCGTGACTATTTCGTGACTACCAGTTTGTACTTCCTGATCCCTTTACCTTTCTCACCATCCCCCAAACCTCTTTCCATCTATCAACCATCAGTTTGTTCTCTGTATCTATGAGTCTATTTCTGTATTGTTTGCTTGTTTATTCTGTTCTTTAGATTCCCCATATAAGTGAGATTGTATGGAATTTGTCTTTCTCAGTCTGACTTATTTCACTTAGCATAATATCCTCTACGTCCGTCCATATTGTTGCAAATGCTAAGATTTCATTCTTTTTTTGGCAGAGTAATACTCCATTGTATAAACGTACCACCATTTCTTTATCCAATGGTCTGTTGATGGGCATTTCAGTTTTTTTCATATCTTGTCTATTGTGAATAGTGCTGCAGTAAACATAGGGGTGCACACATTTTTTGAAATAGTGTTTTGGATTTCTTTGGATAAATACCCAGGAGTGGAATTGCTAGGTCATATGGTAGTTCTATTTTTAATTTTTTGAGGAACCTCCATACAGTTTCCCACAGTGGCTGCATCAATTTACAGTCCCATCAACAGTGCACAGGGGTTCCCTGAGCATCTTTTCATATATTTATTGGCCATCTATGTCTTCTTTGGAGAAATGTCTATTCAAGTCCTCTGCTCATTTTTAATTGGATTATTTGTTTTCTTGGTGTTGTGTTGTATGAGGTTGTTTTTATATATAAATTTTGGATATAAACCCCTTATCAGATGTATCATTGGCAAATATCTTCTCTCATTCAGTAGGATGTCTTTTTGTTTTGTTGATGGTTCCTTTTACTATGCAAAACTTTTTTAGTTTGAGGAAGTCCCCTTTGTTTATTTTTTCTTTTTTTCCCTTGCCCGAGGAGATACATCAGTAAAAATACTACAAAGGGCTATGTCTGAGAGTTTGCTTCCTATATTTTCCTCCAGGAGTTTTATGGTTTCGGGTCTTACATTTAAGTCTTTAATCTCTTTTGTGTTTATTCTTATATATGGCGTAAGAAGATGGTCCAGTTTCATTTTTTGCATGTATCTGTCCAGTTTTCCCAACACTATTTATTGAATAGACTGCCTTTACCCCAATGTACATTCTTGCTTCCTTTGTCATAGATTAAATGACCATATAAGCATGGATTTATTTCTGGGCTCAATTTGTTCTCTTTTGTGCATAGCAAATTAGCTGAGATTAGGAGCCAACACTGTATTTACAAGTGTGGTGCCAGGAATCAATAATCTATGTTGTGATGGCTATGCTTTTTTATAAATAATAAAACTTACAGACAAATATTTTAATTATTGTTAAATATTGTTATTTCAAATATGCCAAAGCATCCTTGTTGCTTTGAAGCAAAGCGATTTCATAGTAAATGTCCTTAATCTGTATAATCAGGGTTTAAATGGGATTTGGTAGGGCTAGTATTTCCCCCAAATATTATGAAAAACTCTGTGTATATTTGCATATATTCTTTTCCTGTGGAAAGAACTTATAGCTCTTAGATTCTCAAAATGGTCCATGGAAGGGGGGGAGATTAGGAACTACTTCTTTGGAAGAACAGGATTCAGTCAAACAGCATCTGCAGATGAACCCCAATGCCCACTTTATTCTTTTTTTTTAATTTATTTTTTAAATTTATTGGGGTGACAATTGTTAGTAAAATGACATAGATTTCAGGTGTACAATTCTGTATTACATCATCTATAAATCCCATTGTGTGTTCACTATCCAGAGTCAGTTCTCCTTCCATCACCATATATTTGATCCCCCTTACCCTCATCTCCCACCCCCCTCCCCCCTTACCCTCTGGTAACCACTAAACTATTGTCTGTGTCTATGAGTTTTTGTTTCTCATTTGTTTGTCTTGTTCTTTTGTTGTTTTTGGTTTATATATCACATATCAGTGAAATCACATGGTTCTCTGCTTTTTCTGTCTGACTTACTTCGCTCAGCATTACACTCTCAAGATCCATCCATGTTGTCACAAATGTTCCTATATCATCTTTTCTTACCGCCAAATAATATTATATATCTATCCATCAACATAGCTCCAGAAGGTGTGTGAGACTTGTTAGGTTCATCTTATAGTAATGGTTTCATAATTAAGATATGAAACAGAACCTTTTTTGTTTATTTGTTCAGTTCTAGCTATGTGTCTTCCAACTTTATAATGAATCATATTCAGGATTATCTGGGTACATCCAAGGATCTTATGCATCCACTAAACCTATGCTTTTAAACAATGCTATGAATCTTGTTAAATGAATGAAACACTGGCCATATCACATTGCAACTACAAAAGTTTATTTACTTTGTAAATAAACATAGTTTTCAAATTAAACACCATGTGTTATCACTGTTTTGGGATTTCTTTGATTTAGATCATGCTTAAGTAGAATGCTACAGTGTGGCATAGTTGCAAAAGCAAAAGCTTTGTATCCAGACATGGATTCATATCACCTCTCTTTCAGTTAGCAATTGTAAAATAGGGATAATATTATCTACTTTATAGGACTTACAGAATTTTAGAAATAAGATGTGGAAAATGCCTACTGTCCTACCTGGCACATAACAAATATTCTACAATTGGTAGTGATTACATCCTAGATAGCAAGAATTTTGTCTTTATTGTCAACTTTATTGTCAACTAGTATATGTTGTCTTTCAGTCACATATTTTATGCAGTTAGTACCTGGATTCCCGCAGATAGTGGCCAAAAGAAGTTAACTAACCTTCAGAAAGGTTTATTTATAATTCCTGTCTTAGGATGACAGCTGAATGTTGCAGGGATATAAGATCCTAAATTTATTGAAATATTCAAATTCTATAAAACTCATGTGGCTTTGTATGGGTCTACATTTCAAAACTGCAGTTTATTTTCTACAAACTAATGTTTATGCATTACTATATACACAGTACCTCTTATGCTGAAATGAGGATCTGTCTTTCGAGACAAATCAAAAATATGAATTTCAAGTATTGTTACAAGCCTGACAAACATATTCGTAAAATGCGACTTGTCACAAATGCATGTTGCATAAATAGCCATTTCCTGACTTTTATGATGCGATTTTTAACCCACAGAGTTTAATACCATGCTAGGATGAGCAGAGAATAAATAAGATTTTGTATTGTAAGCCTAAATCTTTTCAATAATAGTCTTTCATTTGACACAAACTTATGATTATGCCCATCTCAATAATACTCAAACTGTAAGACAAATGTCTGAAGCTTTTATTAAGTGCACTACAGCAATTTTGTTATATGAAAGGTTATTTTAAGTTTTTTGTAAACATTGAAAGTTAAAAATACGGATATATTAGTTTATACAGAAAAATAAATTACCTGTTTTAGAGCACTTAAATATGAAATGCAATAAAAAAAGCTCATTAACCAACTTATCACAAATACCAAACAGGCCAATGATTTTGGTAATTATCAGGACAACTCAATTTTTGCTTTACTATGCAGAACTTATTTGCTGAACTGAATTTGCGATCATCAAAATTACTTACAATATACTACTTACTGAAGCATGACAGAGTCAAACTGTTATAACCAATTAATTGAACCTAATAAAGCTTTTAAATTATTTTTGTTTATTAGCATTCCTTTGAGGTTAATGATGTGATCTTTCTTTTGGCTAGGAGGAATAAGTAAAAATTTTAGAGGAAAATTAATTTTTTTTTTGTTTTGAGATAACCGAGATTCCCTAACAGCTAAATGATAAAGTATTGTTCTTACCCAAATCTGAAAGAAAATCTCACCATAAATTAATTTATTTGTACTCTTTGTTAAACATTTTTTTCAATCAACACTTTTTGTATGTTAAATTTGTTGGAAGTTCAAGGTCTGTGTTGGTTTGATTTTCTGCTACTGCAAGGTAGATATATAGAAGAAATCATTGCTTTCTAGACCAGTTTAATTTCCTGATTAGGGCAGATATTGCACCATCCGTTGTATACTCTGTGGTGCTTGTGAATGTAATTTTATCTCTTTTCTCTAGAGAAAGTCTGCTTTGAGTCACCTATGAAATGAGCTGTTGTTCTTTGCTCTTTGACTTGTATTTGAAAGGTGATTATAATAGTAAGGCTATTCCATACTTTTCATTATATGTGAGAAGAAAGTTATGTGGGTATATGAGATGTCCCTAGGAGTAGTTAACTGGTTGGCTGGCATGGGCCTTATGAAATGGCATTCACTTTGGTCAATTCATTCAGTCTATGTTCTGATTCTAAGACTAGTAGGTCTAGAATACTGACTTGTTAATATCCTGGAATTGCTGTGTGTTCAAACAAATTCTCAGTATTTAAACCAGAAAGCAAACATATTGATAATAATTTATGATTGATATGTAGACTTGATCGTTTTCATTGACCTGACCTGCATATTCTTTGGAGTTCGAGCCTGGGCTCGAACCTCAAGTCTGCTATTTCCTATCTCTGATATCTCTGTTAAGTTATTCTCTGTAATGTAATCTCAGCTTCCTCAACTGCAACTGAGAATGATTGTATCTGCCTCATAAAATGGTTGTGAGGTTTATATAAAATAAAGTATATAAAGAGTATAACAAAGTGCACAGCACATTGTAAGAAAATGTTATTCTCTCCCTATGAGAAAACATAGACAAAATTATTAAATGATTGCTTGTTGTATTATCTTATCAGTTCAATGATCTTTCCACTACAAAATAATCCAAAATATACTCTGTGAAAGAGAAGAGTTCATTTATTCACATCTCATAGAATGTAGCTACAAGAAATACTTAAAAGCAAACTTCTTTTTCAAAGTTCAAGCCATCTTAAATGTATGTGACTTATGATCCTTTGTATAGTGTTACAGCCTCATAGAAACCAACCAACATCTTTGCATCTTTTTTTCCTCGTCTCCTCTCCCGATGTCTTATGACATCTCATCTATTTTTTCCAGTTACTTTTTTTCAAAATATATGAGTAATTAGAGGCCAAATATAAAATCATACATCAACAAAATATTAAAGATCAGCAAGAACACTTAGAAATTAAGGAATAAAAAATGCATACCAAAATATCTTACCATAATGTATCTAAAATAATCTAAACGACACATTCTATAAACGTCTCATCTCTGGAAAGATACAGTAAGTACTCAGATAACATCATTGATAGGTTCTTGGAACTCTGGTGAAATGACATATAATGAAAACAGTTTTACCATAGGCTAATTGATATAAATAAGAGTTAAGTTCCTAAAACATCTCATCAATTTTATTTATTTATTTATTTTATTTTTTGCACCAGTAGTATAATTGCCTTGTATTATAATTATCTTATACAACTGTTGTTGAAATGGCAGTAAAATATCTGCCTACTGGCACAGTTAAACACACTTTAACAAATGCATACTGTATTACATGCTATCTTATTGATTTTCTTCACTGATTTTATTTTTTTATACTTCCTACAAATAAATTTACTATTGGATTAAGCTATTTCATTGTCAGTTAGGTTTCTATTTTATTTTATTTTTTATTCCCACCCCCCTTCTTCCCTTTGGAAACCATTAGCTTGTTCTCTATATCTATGGGTCTGTTTCTGTTTTGTTTATTTGTTTTGTTTTGTTTTGTTTTTTAGATTCCATATATAAGTGGAATCTTATGGTATTTGTTTTTCTCTGTATGACTTATTTCACTTAGGGTAATCCCCCTAGGACCATCCATGTTTTCTCAAATGGCAAGATTTCATTCTTTTTCATTGCTAAATTATATATATATATATATATATATATATATATATATATATATATATATATATATATAAATTATATATATATATGTGTATATATATATATGTATATATATGTGTATATATATACATACATACACATATATATGTATATATATACATACATATATATGTATGTATATATGATATTAACCCTTATCAGATGGATCATTTGAGAATAGCTTCTTCTTTATCCATTCATCTATCAGTGGACACCTAGGTAGCGTCCATATCTTGGTTATTGTAAGTAATGATGCAATGAACATAGCGGTGCATATATCTTTTTGAATTAGTGTTTCTGTTTTCTTCAGATAAATACCCAGAAGTGAAATGGCTGGGTCATATGGCAACTCTATTTTTAATATTTTGAAAACTCCCCATAGTGTTTTCCAAAGTGGCTTCACCGATTTTCAACCCCACCATCAGTGTACAAGGGTCTCATTTTCTCCACATCCTTACTAGTACTTGTTATTTGTTGATTTATTGGTGATAGCTCTTCTGACAGGTATGAGGTGATATCTCATAGTGATTTTACTATTCACTCCACTGGTGATTAGTGATGTTGAGCAGGTTTTCGTATATCTGACTGTTGGCCATCCATATGTTTTCATTAGAGAAACGTCTATTCAGGTCCTCTGCCCATTTTATAATTGTATTGTTTAATTATGTATTTATTTTTGGTGTTAAGTTGTATGAACTCCTTATATATTTTGGATATTAACCCCTTATCAGATGGATCATTTGAGAATAGCTTCTTCCATTCAGTAGGTTGTCTTTTCATTTTGTTGATCTTTTCCTTCACTGTGCAAAAACTCTTTATTTTGATGTAGTCCCATTTGGTTATTTTTTTTTCTTGCCAGAGGAGACATATCAAAAAAGATATTGCTAAGAGTTATGTCAAAGAGTTTAAGGCCTGTGTTTTCTACTAGGAGTTTTATGTTTTCAGATCTTACATTGAAAACTTTTATCTATTTTGAGTTTATTTCTGTATATGATGTAACAAAACGGTCCATTTTTTTTGCATGTATCTGTCCCATTTTTCCAACACTACTTATTGAAGAGACTGTCTTTACCCCATTGTATATCCTTGCCTCCTTTGTTGTAGATTAATTGACCATATATGTGAGGGTTTATTTCTAGGCTCCCTATTGTATTCCACTGATCTATATATCTGTATATATACCAGTACCATATTGTTCTCATTATTGTAGTTTTATAGTATACTTTGATATCAGAGAGTGTGATGCCTCCCACTTTGTTCTTTCTCAAGATTTCTTTACCTGTTCAGGGTCTTTTGTGGTTCCATATACATTTTTGGATTAGTTGTTCTCTCATCAATGTTTTAACAAATTAACATTGAACAAAATGATGTTATTGGAGGGCCTGCTTTATCAAGTCAACAATGACAATAGTAAGTCCAGAGATAGTGTTTTAATGCGAAGAGAAATGATGAAACAATCTTGAATAAATTGTACAGATGAATTTATTAGCAGAAATAAACGAAAGGTAAATTTTAAAAAAATTATATTTGTTATAACTTACAATAGTAAAAAACAGAAACATTTTGAATGCCCAAATATAAGGAGATTAAATAAATTATGCATACTATATTTATATGAAATATTAAGACCTTAAAATCATCATAGATATCTCTTTTTGAAAATACTTAGTGACATAAGATACATTTATTAAAAGAAAATATATTATTCCTCACTGGTCAAGATGTTGAAGTAGATAAATGAGACCAGCCAGTTCCGCATCTCTACCCCTCCTACCAGGCTTGAGGTGGCTTTTTCTCCCAATATGTATTTCTTAAGCTTGCTATATTTACAGTATATAAGAGAATTTTTCAATGTGTTTGAAGCAAAGAAAATTTAAGATTAACATCAGCCCCTGTAATTGAGCTCTGGAACATTTTATCAAGCCTGGGATCCTTATTATTTCTCAAAATACTGGTAAGAGATTATAAAATCTCCAAAATTTACAGTGAAACTTATTCTATTATCTCTTTATAAAATTTATAGAAGTGGTGTGTATCCTGTCCCATATCACAGAGTTAAATCCAAATTTCCCAACTCTTAAATTTTATTTTTTTCCCTTAATAACTTTGGCTATGAGTATGTATCTCACAAACTACTCAACATTTTGACAAAGAAATATCTTTGCTTCTTTGACAAAGGCTTTCAGTGAAATACTCAAATGGCATATTGATTCAATTTAATTCCATTGATATTTACTTAGTTTCTACCATGTGTCTGGCACAAATTTTGCATATTGGGGTTCTTAAAGACCACAAAATCCAGTGGTAAAGACACATGTCTAAATAACTAGAGAAATACAAGTGGCAAAACTAATGGTGAATTCTCAGTCTTCTTAATGTATTAGCAGCATTTCACCATTGGTGATCTCCTTTCTGAAACACTTTTTTTTTTTCATTTGAATAAACATCTAGAAAATAGTGATTCCTTCTTCCTAATATCCCATACCCTCTTCACTCTGTATTACATATTTCTGTAAAAATTATCATCAGGTGACATATTTGTTTATCTGTATCTCCTTAAGAATAATGGAGGAGACTTTGTTGTGATCAATGCTATAACCCCAGCCCTAGAACACTTCATGGCATGTAATAAGCACTCAATAAATATTAGTTGAATGAATTTTAGAGAAATGTATAAACTACTATCAGAGAAACTAAAAATGAAATAGCAATTGATTCTGTTTCAGAGTGAGGGTAGAATGAATTAATTAAGTTTATTGATAGTAGGTAGTGAACCTTTAATGACAAATAAATGTTTCCAGGTGAAATTCTAGAAAAGTGGATATTTTGTCCAGAGACTGTCAAGTAGTTCAGTGTGGCTAGAATGTAAGCTATTTGTTAGCTAGACATAAAACTGGAATCTACTCAACTGGGGATAGTTTGTGAAAAGTCTAGTATACCATACTAAGGAAAGTTGACCTAGACTATCAGACAGCATCAAGAATATTTAAGCAGGAGCATAATAAGTTCAGACAGGTTTTAATACTATTGCTATCACTAGCTCATACATATGCAACATATGCTATGTTCCAAGCACTGTTCTAAGCGCTATACATATTTGCATAATTAGAATAATCCAGTGAAGTAGATACTATTATGATTCCCATTTATCAGTGAAAGAAAATGACATACAGAGAGGTTAAATAACTCCTTTAATATCACAAGCTGCTAAATGGCAGAACCAGGATAACAAACCCAGGCACTCTGGTTCCAGAGTACACACTCGTTACCTGTATGCTATGAAGGATGAGTTGGTTTGGTGAGATTTCAAGTACAATACCAAATTAGAAAATCACTGAAAAAACGGTAGAGGCCAGTAATTGTGGGGATGGAATATAAATAAACACTTAAAACAAGTGCTTTCAGTTGAACAAATATAGAGTGCTATCCTTTGTCTTTAGTTGAAATATATGTTATGGCTGTCATTCCTCTCAATAAATTATTAAACTTACATAATTCACAGACCATTTCAATAGGCTGCAATAGCTACAATGATGGGGTGGGATTACAAAGAATGTTATGGCGTACTTTTGAAGAACACCTAGCCTAGTCTTAGAGATAATGAAAAGTTACCCTAAAAAAATGACATCTTAGAAAAGAACATTGGGAGGAAGGTCCAAGATGGTGGATTAGGTAAATGCTATGCCTGCTGCCTCCCAGGATCACACCAACATTACAAATAAATTATAGAATAATTAACCTCAAGAATCATCTGAAGACTAGGTGAACAAAACCCCTATAATTAAGGATCTAAAAAAGAGGCCACATTGAGACTTGTAGGAGGGATGGAGATGCAAAATGGGCTGACCCGGGAGGGACACCTTGGTGGCAGAGGTCCCCCTAAGGGGGGAAGGATCCCAGACTCACATTGGGACCCCCATGCCAGGGGTCCTATATCAGGAAGAGGAATTCCCACAACACGTGGCAGTGAAAATCAGTGAGGACTCTGTCTGTCAGTGCTGGTTAGACTGAAGGCAGCTGGAAACCCACATGGCCTCTTAGAGGGACTGCACAGACTCACTTGCTTTCATACACTCACCTGGTCTCCGATGGAGGGGCAGCAATTCGAAAGGCACCAGAAACATAAAGGGAAAGACTGAGTTGTGTGGCCTTGGGGCAAGGGCTGAAGGGACAAGCTATTGTCCCTCTTGTGGAGCCTGCCTCACTTGTAGCCTACAGTAGGGTGCCATATTTTCTATGTTGAACCTACCCCCAAAGGGCAAATCTGAGACCATATTGGTCTGGTAAAATCTGCACATTAGTACCACCTTGGTGACACCCTGGGTCCCCACCCCACATAGCTAGAACTTCATCGCTAAGGGAACTCTCAGCTATGGAGTGGCCTGACCTGCCCCATGAGCTGCAGAAGACTTCTGCAACAGCAAATGGCCCACTGTGGCCCAGTGACCCAAAACATGCAACATAACCACTATTTGGTAGCTCTCGGAGATTTACGAGCCTAGGGCAAGCAGTGGCTTGCCACAGTATTTTCAAGGCATATTTGCAAAATGGTTGCAGACCCAGCACCAGTACAAGAACAAAAACTGTGTTAACTTTGTAAAAACTACTGCCCATACCCCGTAAATCCCCGGAACCCAGCCCGGCCCACCTAGGGCTGCATTGCCAGGGCACTCTCAAGAACAGTTCAATCAACCTGGCCTGTGCACCTAAGGAATCTCTGTCAATGGCTGAGGCTCACAGTTATTTGGCAGGTGTCAACAGGCACAGGGGACTCTGGGACTCTTTGTAAGCTGCCACAGGCCCAATATTGGTGGCAGCCAGCTTCAGTTCACAGCGAGACCACCCCCACATGCCTCCAGGTCCAGCACAGGCAGCAGCCAACCACATATAGCTGTGTAGCTCCTACTGGGTAGCCCCAGGCCCGTCACAGGCAAAGCTAAAATTGGCCTGGATGGCAGCCCTTCCCGAGAGATACCAGACAATACACTCAGAGACTGGCTTTATACTACACCAGAGCAGTACCTGGTTAGCCTCAAAAGTGGCACACTCAAAGGGTGGACTCAGCCCATGGGAGTGAACCCCACTTGAAAGGATCAGTTCCCATACAGCAGCTAATACACTGTGGGTGAAGCCAACGCTCACAGTCAGTCAGTCCCACCCACTGACACTCCAAAAGCAATCTAGGCTCAACTGCAATAGACCACAAACAACACACTCAAGGGACACTCCTGGAACACACATAGGAGATTAGGGAGACTGTGCCATTGGACCACAGGGACACATACTGCATACGGCCACCCAACAAAGACTGGGAGACATAGGAAATCTACCTAATATATAGAAGCAAACACAGAGAGGTAGCCAGAATGAGGAAACAAGGAAACATATCCCAAATAAAACAACAGAAGAAACCTCCAGAAATAGAGCTAAATGAAATGGAGGCAACCAACTTACAAGAGACAAAGTTTATAACATTGGTCATAACAATGCTTAAGGAACTTAGTGAGAATTTCAACAAAGAGACAGCAAGCATAAATAAGGACATAGAAACCATAAAAAAAAAGAGTCAGAAATAAGGAATACAGTAATGGAAATGAAGAATACACTTGAAGGAATCAACAGCAGATCAGATGAAGCATAGTACAAACTCAGTAATTTAGAAAAAAAAAAGTAGCATAAAACACCCAATCAAAACAACAAAGAGAACAAAGAATTTTTAAAAATGAAGATAGTTTAAGGGACAACATCAAGCATAATAGCATTTGTACCACAAGGAGAAGAGAAGGAGCAAGTCATTATTTGAAGAAATAATGACTACAAACTTCCCTAACCTGGCAAAGGAAATAGACATACAAGGCCAGGAAATGCAGAGAGTCTCAAACAAGATGAACCTAAACAGGCCCACACCAAGACACATAATTAAAATGGCAAAAGGTAAAGACAAATACAGAATTATAAAAGCAGCAAGAAAAAGACAACTACTTACTTACAAGGAAGCTGCCATAATAATACTATCAGCAGATTTCTCAATAGAAACTTTGCAGGCCAGAAGAGAGTGGCAGGAAATACTCAAGTGATGAAAAGAAAGGGCCTACAACCAAGATTACTCCACCCAGAAAGGCTATTATTTAAAATTGAAGGAGAGAAAAGAGGTTCCCCGACAAGAAAAAGCTAAAGGAATTCATTACCACCAAGCCAGTGTTACAAGAAATGTGAAAAGGATTCCTTTAAGCAGCAGAAAGAAGAAAACAAGCAAACAAACAAAGACCAAAAACATGAATAATAAAGTGGCAATGACTATATAATTATCAATAATCCCTTTAAATGTAAATGGAGTAAATACTCCAATCAAAACACAAACGGTAGCTGAATGGATAAGAAAACAAGACCCATGCATATGCTGTCTACAAGAAAACCACCTCAGAATGATAGACACAAACTGACTGAAAGTAGAGGGATGGAGAAAGATGTTTCACACAAATGGAAACCAAATAAAAAGAAAGAAAAGCTGGAGTAGCTTTTTTTATATCGGAAAAAATAGACTTTAAAATGAAGACGATAATAAGAGACAAAAAAGGACATTTCATAATAATAAAGCGATCAACCCAACAAGAGGATATAACCCTGCTAAACATTTATGCACCCAACATAGGAGCATCGAAATATATAAAATCATATTGACCGACATAAAAGCAGAGATCAATAGTAACAGAATCATATGCAGTAGGGGACTTTAACACACCACTGACACCAAAGGACACCATAGAAATACAAAAAACTTTGAAGAAAATACCATGAGCAACTATATGCCCACAAATTGAACAATCTGGAAAGAAATGGACAAATTCCTAGAAGCTAGGATTTTACAAGATTGAATAAAAGAGAAACAGAAAATCTGAACAGACTGATTACTATCAATGAAATTGAATCAGTAATCAACAAGCTCCCAAAAAAACGAAAGTTCTAGACCAGATGGCATTACAGGTGAATTTTACCAAACGTTCAAAGAAGAATGAACACTTATTCTTCTCAAACTATTCCAAAAAATTCAAGAGGAGGATAGGCTCCAAAACTCATTTTATGGCACCACCATTACCCTGATTCTAAAACCAGATAAGGACATTACAAAGACAGAAGATTATAGGCCAATATCCCTGACGAACATAGATGTAAAAATCATTAACAAAATCTTACCAAAAAGAATTCAGCAATATATTAAAATGATTATACACCACTATAAATTGAGATTTATTCCTTATATGCAAGGTTGGTTCAATATCCACAAATCAATTAACGTGACACACCATGTAAACAAAATGAAAATAAAAATCATAAGGTCATATCAACAGATATCGAAAAAGCATTTGACAAAATCCAGCATCCATTTATGATAAAAACTCTCAACAAACTTGGAAGAGGGAACATGTCTCAACATAATAAATGTCATATATGATAAACCCACAGATAATATCATACACAATGGGTAACAGCTAAAAGCATTCTCCCTTATGATCAGGAGCAAGACAAGGATGTCCACTTTCACTACTTTTATTTAACATAGTTCTGGAAGTCCTAGCCACAGCAATCAGACAAGAAAAATAAATAAAAAGCATCCAAATGGGAAAGGAGAAAGTAAAACCATTATTATTTGCAGTTGATATAATACTATATAGAGAGAATCTCAAAGAATCCACCAATATATGTTAGAACTGATATTTGAATTTAGTAATGTAGAAGGATACAAAATGAATATTCAGAAATTGGTTGCATTTTTTATACACCAATAATGAACTATCAGAAAGAGAATATTAAAAAAAATATTTACAACTGCATAAAAAAGTACTTAGCAATAAATTTAAACAAGAAAGTAAAAGACCTGTACTCAGAAAACTATAAGACATTGAAGCGAGAAATAAAAGAAGATAAAAATAAATGGAAACATATACCATGCTCATGGATAAGAACAATTAATATAGTTAAAATGTCCATACTACCCAAAGCAATATATAGACTCAACACAAACCAATCAAAATACCAATGGCATTCTTCACAGAACTAGAAAGAATAATCCTAAAATTTATATGGAACCAAAAAAATCCCAAATATTCATTACAATCTTGAGAAAGAAGAACAAAGCTGGAGGGATCATGCTACCTGATATCAAATTACACTACAAGGCCATAGTAACCAAAGCAGCATGGTATTGGCATAAAAACAGACACATAGATCAATGGAACAGCATAGAAAGCCCAGAAATAAATCCATGCCTGCCATAGTCATTTAATTTATGAAAAATGAAGCAAAAATTTACATTGGGGTAAAGACAGTATTTTCAATACATGATGCTGGAAAAACTGCACACATACATGCAAAATAATAATAATAATAATGAAACAAGACCACCTTCTTATGCCATAACAAAAATAAATTCAAAATGGATTAAACACAGGAAATAACAAAAATCAGAGCAGAACTAAATGAAACAGAGAACAAAAAGATAATAGAAAAAATTAATGTGACAAAGAGCTGGTTCTTTGCATAGATTAACAAAATTGACAAACCCTTGGCTAGACTCACTAAGATAAAAAGAGAGAAGACACTAACTAATTAACAAAATCAGAAATGAAAAAGGGGAAGTTATCACGGACACCACAGAAATACAAAGGATCATCCAAGAATATGTCAACAAATTCAATAACCTAGAAAAAATGGACAAGTTCTTAGAAACATATAGCCTTCCAAGGCTGAATCATGAAGAACTGGAAAATCTAAACAGACCGATCACCAGTAAGGAAATTGAATCAGTCATCCAAAACCTTCCCAAAAGGAAATGTCCGGGACCAGATGGCTTCACTAGTGAATTCTACCAAACCTTCAAAGAGGATCTATTACCAATCCTGCTCAAACTCTTCCAAAAAGTTGAAGAAGAGACAGTACTCCCTAACTCATTTTATGAGGCCAACATTACCCTAATACCAAAACCTGGTAAGGACAACACAAAAAAAGAAAACTACAGACCAATATCTCTGATGAATACAGATGCAAAAATCCTAAACAAAATACTAGCAAATTGAATACAGCAATGCATTAAAAAGATTATTCATCACGACCAAGTGGGGTTCATCCCTGGGGCACAAGGATGGTTCAACATCCGCAAATCCATCAATAAACAAAATCCATCACATAAACAAAATACAGGATAAAAATAATATGATTATATCAATTGATGCAGAAAAAGCATTTGACAAAATACAACATCCATGTATGATTAAAACACTTATTAAAATAGGTATAGAAGGAAAATACCTTCACATAATAAAGGCCATATATGACAAACCCCTGCTAATCTCATAATTAATGGTCAAAAACTGAAGCCCTTTGCTCTACGTTCAGGAACATGACAGGGCTGTCCCCTATCACCTCTGCTTTTCAACATAATGTTTGAAGTCCTCGCCAGAGCAATCAGGCAAGAGAAAGAAATAAAAGGCATCCAAACTGGGAATGAAGAAGTTAAATTGCGACTCTTTGCAGATGACATGATGCTATATATAGAAAACCCTAAAGACTCCACCAAAAAGCTATTAGAAACAATCAACAAATACAGTAAAGTTGCAGGCTACAAAATCAATGTACAAAAGCCCATTGCATTCCTATATACTAACAATGGAATCTCAGAAAAAGAAATACAAAAAACAATTCCTTTTGCAATTACAGCAAAAAGAATAAAATACCTAGGAATAAACTTAACCAAGGATGTGAAGGACATATATGCTGAAAACTGTAAGATATTTTTGAAAGAAATTGAAGAAGAAACAAAGAAATGGAAAGATATTCCGTGCTCATGGATTGGAAGAATCAACATAGTTAAAATGGTCATATTACCCAAAGCAATATGCAGATTTAATGCAATCCCCATCAAAATACCAATGGCATTTTTTTAAGAAACGGAACAAAAAAATCATCAGATTTGTTTGGAACCACAAAATACTCTGAATAGCCAAAACAATCTTTAAAAAAAAGAACTATGCTGGAGATATCACACTCCCTGACTTTAGCTTGTACTACAGGGCTACAATAATCAAAACAGCATGGTATTGGCAGAGAAACAGATACACGGACCAATAGAATAGAATTGAGAACACAGAAATAAAACCACATAAATATGGACAGAACATTTTTGACAAAGAAGCAAAAAGCATACAATGGAGAAAACATAGCCTCTTCAACAAATGGTGCTGGGAGAATTGGAAAACCACGTGCAAAAGAATGAAACTGGACTGCTATCTGTCACCATTTACCAAAATTAATTCAAAATGGATCAAAGACTTAAACATAAGACCTGAAACAATAAATTGCATAGAAGAAAACATAGGTACTAAACTTATGGACCTTGGGTTCAAAGAGCGTTTTATGATTTTGTCTCCAAAGGCAAGGGAAGTAAAAGCTAAAATAAATGAATGGGACTATATGAAACTTAAAAGCTTCTGCACAGCAAAAGAAACCATGGACAATATAGAGGCAATCAAGTGAATGGGAGAAGATTTTTTAAAAGAGTGCCTCCGTTAAGGAGCTAATATCCAAAATACATAGGGAAATCATGCAACTCAACAACAACAACAACAACAACAACAACAAAAACCCAATTAAAAAATGGGCAGAGGACCTGAAGAGATATTTCTCCAAAGAGGACATACAAATGGCAAATAGACATATGATAAATTGCTCAACATCACTAATCATCAGAGAAATACAAATAAAAACCACAATGAGATATCACCTCATGCCAGTCAGAATGGCTACCATCAACAACACAAATAGTAACAAGTGTTGGAGAGGCTGTGGAGAAAAAGGAACCCTCATACACTGTTCGTGGGAATGCAGACTGGTGCAGCTGTTATGGAAGGCAGTGTGGAGGTTCCTCAAAAAATTACGAATAGAATTACCACATGACCCAGCAATCCCTCTCCAGGGTATCTACCCAAAAATTCTGAAAACATGTATCCATAAAGACACGTGTTCTCCAATGTTCATTGCAGCTTTGTTTACGGTGGCCAAGACATGGAAACAACCAAAATGTCCTTCGATAGATGAATGGGTAAAGAAGTTGTGGTATATATACACAATGGAATACTATTCGGCAGTAAGAAAAGATGATATAGGAACATTTGTGACAACATGTATGGATCTTGAGAGTGTAATGCTGAGCGAAATAAGTCAGACAGAAAAAGTAGAGAACCATATGATTTCACTGATATGTGGTATATAAACCAAAAACCACAAAAGAGCAAGACAAACGAGAAACAAAAACTCATAGACACAGACAATATTTTAGTGGTTACCAGAGGGTAAGGGGGGAGGGGGGTGTTAGATTAGGGTAAATGGGATCAAATATATGGTGATGGAAGGAGAACTGACTCTGGGTAGTGAACACACAATGGGATTTATAGATGATGTAATACAGAATTATACACCTGAAATCTATGTAACTTTACTAACAATTGTCCCCCTGATAAACTTTAATTAAAAAAATATATTTTGAGGAACCTCCATTCTGTTTTCCATAGTGGCTGTACCACTTTACATTCCCACCAGCAATGTATGAGGATTCCTTTTTCTCCACAATCTCTCCAACACTTGTTATTACTTGTCTTATTGAAAACAGCCATTCTCGTGGATGTGGAGAAAAGGGAACCCTTGTGCACTGTTGGTGGGATTGCAGATTGGTGCAGGCACTGCGGAAAACAGTATGGAGGTATCTCAAAATTCTGAAAATGTAACTACCTTATGATCCAGTAATTCCACTCCTAGGTATCTATCCGGAGAAATCCAAAACTCTAATTCAAAAAACGTTATGCTCTCCTATGTTTATTGCAGCACTATACACAATAGCCAAGACATGGAAACAACCGAAATGCCCATCGGTAGATGACTGGATTAAGAAACTGTGGTATATTTATACAATGGAGCATTACGCAGCCATAAAGAAGAAATAAATCTTACCATTTGCAACAACATGGATGGACCTAGAGAACATTATGTTCAGTGAAATAAGTCAGACAGAGAAAGACAAATACCATATGATCTCACTTATATGTGGAATCTAAAGAAAAGAATAAGTGAATGAATTAATCAGAAACAGTTTTGGAGACATAGAGAAAAAACTGAGGGTTGCTAGATGGGCGGGGGGTGGGGATAAGGGGGAAGGTGAGGGGATTAGAAACAGTCAATAACCACAAGTTAGCCACCGGGTTTTGAAAATTAATTTGCGGAATGTAATCAATAGTGTTGTAAAGATTTTATAGGGTATCTGATGGACACTTGTCTCATTAGGGAGACCACCTCAGGGATTATGTAGATGCCTGATCACTGCATTGAACACCTGAAGCTGAAGCTGCACAGTAATGAATGTCAACTACAAGTTTATATATATATGGTTGCAAGAAGCAGAGTACAGCATTAGGAATAGAGACAGTGGAAATGTAATGGCTCTGTGCGATGTCAGAGGGATAGTGGATGGGGGGAGGGGGGTTCACACAGTGTGAGGGGTATAAAAGATAAACGTCTAAGTTTTACTTTGTCTTGTGCACCTGAAATTAATAAAAAAATTTTAAAAAAAATGGAAAACAGCCATTCTGACAGGTGTGATGTAGTATCTTATTGTGGTTTTGATTTGCATTTCCCAAATAACTAGTGAAGTTGAGCATATATATATATATATATATATATATATATATATATATATATGTGTGTGTGTGTGTATGTGTGTATATATATATATATATATATATATATATATATATATATATATATATATATATATACCTGTAGGCCATTTGTATTTCTTCTTGGGAGAAGTGTCTTTTCAGGTCTTCTGCCCATTTTTTAATTGGATTGTTTGCTTTGTTGTTATTGTTGAGTTGTATGAGTTATTTATGTATTTTCGATATTAACCCTTTATCGGAGGTGTTGTTCATGAATATCTTCTCTCATTAGGTTGGTTGCCTCTTTGTTTTATTGATGGTTTCTTATGCTGTGCAGAAGTTCTTTAGTTTGATATCGTCCCATTCATTTATTTTTGAATTTACTTCCCTTGTGTTTGAAGGAAAATTTAAAACATCCTCTCTGAACCCAGGTCCATAAGTTTAGTACCTATGCTTTCTTCTATGCAATTTTGTTATTTCAGGTCTTACAAGTATGTTTAAGTCTTTGATCCATTTTGAGTTAATTTTGGTGTATGGTGACAGACAGCAGTCTAATTTCATTCTTTTGAATGTGGCTTTCCAATTTTCCCAGCAGCATTTATTGAAGAGGCTGTCTTTTGTCCATCGTATGTTTTTGGCTCCTTTGTTGAAAGTTATCTGACCATATATAGATGGGTTTATTCCTGGGTTTTCACTTCTATTCCTTTGGTGTCTGTGTGTGTTTTTCTGCCAATACCATGCTGTTTTGAGTTGAAGTCAGGGAATGTGATACCTCCAGCCTCGTTCATTTTGTCAGTATTGTTTTGCTTATTCAGACGATTAAATAATGAGTTATAGTGCTATCACAAACTTATTTCCATCCCCATCTACTTATATAAGTGAACAAGGTTTTTCATTGCTTATATTTATAAAGTAAAATAAAAATAAAAAATAATTTATTCTGAATGCTGTGTCAGTTTATCAATAAGGAATATTCATCTGCAAATACACGTAGTAATTGAAAATATTCTCCTTCATTGATTTAAGAGACACTTCCAATAAAATTTTACTTATATTTAATAGCTATTTTTTTAAACTGTTAGATATTTAGTTGTTTTAATAAATTGCATATCTCTAATAAGTGCAATTATAACTCAGTCTAGAAGAGAAATTTTAACACTTAGAACCTCATGATCATTTTAAACAAAAATAAACATCAGTTTATATTCATATATAATAGATTAAAAATATTTTCAAGTATAAAATACATTTCATTAAGTTAAAATTCAATGAGTGAAGTGGAAAGGAATATTAATTCAGGAAGAAATATAAATAATATAGATTTTGCTAACTTTTAAAAAGTTGTCCATGTGTTTTTAAAAAATGGATTATAACATCATTGGTAGTTAGGATCCATCACATACATTTGAAAGATAGCTGTAACTGTTTTATTTTAAAACACTATTATTTATAATATGTTGGAAATCATATTTTTGCTGCTATTTAAATACATGGTGAAAAGTTGTAGACGTCAACTTAAAATATGCAAGGAGGTGTGCCTATTTTCAAAACTCTTAGAGGTTAGTTGAGAAAAAAAGGTATATCACATTGTTTGTTCACCACCCAGAGTCAGTGATGTATTACAGAATTGTACACTTGAAATCTATGTAAGTTTACTAACATTGTCACCCCAATATATGTCAATTTTTAAAAAATGTTATAAAGGGGTGTGTATTTTCAGCTTCTTCTTGTGGGCTCAGGTAACAACTAATAAAGCCAAGCATTTCTCACTGACCTAGCCACCATAGCAATTGTAATGGACTTAATGTAATGCTTTGTTTTTATCTGTACAATAAATCAGCAGGAACATGACGCCAAATTCATTTAATCAGATGCCATAAAGGTTGAGTGTTGACTAACAAGTTGGCAAATATCTGATTAAGTTCGATCATTAAGATAACAGAAGAGTCAAACCAACCTTCTGTGCTTTGGTCATTTTAGCCCTTTCAATGAGCACGTGAACAGGATTGACAAACCACTTCCAATCTTTTTTGTAGCAAGGTAGGAAATTAATTAATGTAGTTTTGACTGTTTAACCAGATATATGCTTCCATTTTTATTAAATCTGGTCACACATAATGCTGATTTTTGGCTACTTCAAATTAGCTCTTTAAATGCAACTTCTGATTACTATAGAGCAAATCTCAATTTCAAAAACTGAGTCCAACTTTTAATTCCAGAGGAGAAATCACTGAAGGAATATCACTTCTTCCTCCCTCCTTTCCTTTAATCTTTTAGCAGGCTTTTTAGTAAATATCAATTTCAGGTTAGGCACTTCAACAGATGTTAGAATAGGGGCATGAGGACATAATCAGAGGAGATACATAAACACAATCAGATAGTTACTGCATTCAAGGGGTTAATAGCTATTGAGTGGCAGTTAGGAGACACATGAAAAGATAATTCCAATCCAATATGAAAGTGATAATAGAGATAAAATAGTCTTTAGATGGTTAGCATTCACTTTATGAAAGATTAATGTTACCAAGCCAGTGGTTCTCAAACCCAGCTGACTGACCTGTGAAATGCCAGCTCTATCAAAATTATTTAAGGCAATTTTAAAAATAGAGATTCCTGGCCTCCACTTCCATGAATTCTGATTCTGTATGTCTAGAGTAGGGTATTGAAATATGTAATATTATTGCTAGGCCAAGTTTAGCAACCACAGACCTCAAGAGGATAACCACTATTTTCTACAATATGTTTGACATTTATATCACATGATGCATTGGGGGTAGTATTCACTGAATAACTTTTTCTATCGGGTAAGTACTATAGAATTAGTGACTTGAGAAGAAAAATATCTCTTTTGGGACCATGTGGTGATAGCTACCACTTCTCATTTACTATGAGCCAAGTGCTGTTCTTAGCATTTTGTATTCGTTAATTCATTTGAGTTTGATATCCTCATTTAAGGAAATCAAGGCACATTGAGATTAATTAACCTTTTCCAAGGTTACAAAGCTAGTAAATAGTGGAGCTGGGATCTGAAACCAGGCAATCTGGCTCCAGAGAACGTACAACTATACTAAACTGCCTCTCATTTATCACGGTACTTTCTTGAAAGTCCTTTGTCATTCTTTGGCAAGCATTACAAAATGAAAACCAAGTGCATTTACATAGATCCTATGAACTTGCTGAGATTGTTTTTATGTTCTCTTCTCTTTTGTGAACTTCCATCTCTAATTTATTAGACTGCACTCATTTGTTAGACTGTTGTTCCGATTCAAAAGCATCACTAACAAGTTTTCTTAATTTTTCGTGAAGTTTATTGGGGTGACATTGTTAGTAAAATGACATAGATTTCAGGATACAATTCTGTATTACATCATCTATAAATCCCATTGTGTGTTCACCACCCAGAGTCAGTTCTCCTTCCATCACCATATATTCGATACCCCTTACCCTCATCTCCCACCCCCCACACCCCTTACCCTCTGGTAACCACTAAACTATTGTCTGTGTCTGAGTTTTTGTTTCTCATTTGTTTGTCTTGTTCTTTTGTTGTTTTGGGTTTATATACCACATATCAGTGAAATCATATGGTACTCTGCTTTTTCTGTCTGACTTATTTCGCTTAGCATTATATTTTCAAGATCCATCCATGTTGTCACAAATGGTCCTAGTTCATCTTTTCTTACCGCCGAATAGTATTCCATTGTGTATATATACCACAACTTCTTTACCCATTCATCTATCGAAGGACATTTTGGTTGTTTCCATGTCTTGGCCACAGTAAATAAAGCTGCAATGAACATTGAAGCACACGTGTCTTTATGGATAAATGTTTTCAGATTTTTTGGGTAGATGAACAGAAGAGCGATTGCTGGGTCATATGGTAATTCTATTCATAATTTTTTGAGGAACCTCCACACTGCCTTCCATAGCGTCTGCACCAATCTGCATTCCCACCAACAGTGTATGAGGGTTCCATTTTCTCCACAGCCTCTCCAACACTTGTTACTATTTGTGATGTTGATGGTAGCCATTCTAACTGGGGTGAGGTGATACCTCATTGTGGTTTTTATTTACATTTCTCTGATGATTAGTGATGTTGAGCAATTTATCATATGTCTATTTGCCATTTGTATGTCCTCTTTGGAGGAATGTCTCTTCAGGTTGTCTGCCATTTTTCAATTGGGTCGTTTGTTTTTTTTGGTGTTGAGTTGCATGAGTTCCTTGTATACTTTGGATATTAGTCCTTTATCGGAGGCACTGTTTGCAAAAATCTTCTCCCACTCAGTTGGTTGCCTCTTTATTTTTGTTTTGCTGTGCAGAAACTTTTAACTTTCATATAATCCCATTCATTTATTTTAGCTTTTACTTCCCTTGCCTTTGGAGTCAAATTCATAAAATGCTCTTTGAACCCAAGGTCCATAGATCGGTACCTATGTTTTATTCTATGCAGTTTATTGTTGCAGGTCTTATGCTTAAGTCTTTGATCCGTTTCGAATTAATTTTGGCACATAGTGACAGATAGCACTCCAGTTTCATTCTTTTGCACATGGCTTTCCAATTCTCCCAGCACCATTTATTGAAGAGGCTGTCTTTTCTCCGTTGTATGTTTTTTGCTTCTTTGTCAAAAATTATCTGTCCATATTTATGTGGTTTTACTTCTGGGTTCTCAATTCTATTCCATTGGTTTATGTGTCTGTTTTTCTGCCAATACCATGCTGTTTTGATTATTGTAGCCCTGTAGTACAAGCTAAAGTCAAGGAGTGTGATACTTCCAGTATTGTTCTTTTTTCTTAAGATTGCTTTGGCTATTTGGGGTCTTTTGTGGTTCCAAACAAATCTGATGATTTTTTTGTTCTACTTCTTTAAACAAAGCCATTGGTATTTTGATGGTGATTGCATTAAATCTGTATATTGCTTTGGATTATATGGTCATTTTAACTATGATGATTCTTCCAATCCATGAGCACAGAATGTCTTTCCATTTCTTTGTGTCTTCTTCAATTTCTTTCAAAAATGTGTTATAGTTTTCAGCATGTAGGTCTTTCACATCCTTGGTTAAGTTTATTCCTAGGTATTTTATTCTTTTTGCTGCAATTGCAAAAGGAATTGTTTTTGTATTTCTTTTTCTGAGATTCCATTGTTAGTATATAGGAATGCAATGGACTTTTGTACGTTGGTTTGGTAGCCTGCAACTTTACTGTATTCATTGATTTTTTTCTAGTCGCTCTTTGGTGGAGTCTTTAGGGTTTTCTCTATATAGCATCCTGTTGTCTGCAAAGAGTGACAATTTAACTTCTTCATTCCCAATTTGGATGCCTTTTATTTCTTTCTCTCGCCTGATTGCTCTGGCAAGGATTTCAAACACTATGTTGAAAAGCAAAGGTGATAGTGGACAGCCCTGTCGTGTTCCTGAACGTAGAGCAAAGGGCTTCAGTTTTTCACCGTTAATTATGAGATTATCTGAGAGTTTGTCATATATGGCTTTTATCATGTTAAGGTATTTTCCTTCTATACCTATATTGTTAAGTGTTTTAATCATACATGGATGTTGTATCTTGTCAAATGCTTTTTCTACATCAATTGATATAACCATATGATTTTTGTCCTTTATTTTGTTTATGTGATGTGTCACATTGATAGATTTGCGTATGATGAAACATCCTTGTGCTCCGGGTATGAACCCCATTTGGTCGTGATGAATAATCTTTTTAATGCATTTTTGTATTCGATTTGCTAGAATTTTGTTTAGGATATTTTCATCTTATTCATCAGTGATATTGGTCTGTAGTTTTCTTTTTTGTTGTTGTCCTTACCAGGTTTTGATATCAGGGTATTGGCCTCATAAAATGAGTTGGGGATTACTGTCTCTTCTTCAATTTTTTGGAAGAGTTTGAGCAGGATTGGTATTAGATCTTCTTTCAAGGTTTGGTAGAATTCACTAGTGAAGCCATCTGATCCCGGACTTTTGCTTTTGGGAAGGTTTTGGATGACTGATTCAATTTCCTTAGTGGTGATTGGTCTGTTTAGATTTTCCAGTTCTTCATGATTCAGCCTAGGAAGGCTATATGTTTCTAAGAACTTATACATTTCTTCTAGGTTATTGAATTTCGTGGCATATAGTCCTTCATAGTATTTTTGGATGATCCTTTGCATTTCTGTGGCATCCATGATAACTTCCCCTTTTTCAGTTCTGATTTTGTTAATTAGTGTCTTCTCTCTTTTTATCTTAATGAGTGTAGCCAAGGGTTTGTCAATTTTGTTAATCTTTTCAAAGAACCAGCTCTTTGCCACATTAATTTTTTCCATTGCCTTTTTGTTCTCTATTTCATTTAGTTCTGCTCTGATTTTTCTTATTTCCTTTCTTCTGCTGACCTTGGTTTTCGTTTGTTCTTCGTTTTCTATTTTTTTAAGGTGTAAGATGAGGTTGTTCAGTTGAGATTTTTCGTGTTTCTTGCGATAGGCTTGTAATGATATAAATGTCCCTCTTCAAATTGCTTTCGCTGCATCCCAAAAATTTTGGTAGGTTGTATTTTCATTGTCATTTGTTTCTATGTATCTTTTGATCTCTCCTCTAATTTCTTCTTTGGCCCGGTTGTTCTTTAAAAGTATGTTTTTTACTGTCCACGTATTTCTGTTTTTTCCTGCTTTCCTTTTGCAGTTGTTATCCAATTTCAAAGCCTTTTGATCAGAGAATATGCTTAGTATGATTTCAATCTTCTTAAATTTGCTGAGGCTGATTTTATATCCCAATATATGGTCTATCCTTGAGAATGTTCCATGTACACTAGAAAAAAAATGTATAGTCTGATGTTTTAGGATGCAGTGCTCTATATATGTCAACTATGTGTATTTCATCTAATGTGTCATTTAGGGTTGTTATTTCTTTATTTGTTTTCTATATGGATGATCTATCCATAGCTGTCAATGATGTATTTAAGTCCCCTAGTACAATTGTGTTTTGGCCAATTTCTCCCTTTAGTTCTGTTAGTAGTTGCTTGGAATATTTCGCTGTTCACTGATTGGGGGTATAAATATTGATGACTGTTATGTCTTCTTGTTGTATAGTCCCCTTTACTATTATGAAATGTCTATCTTCTTCTCTTTTTCCCTTTTTCACCCTGAAGTCTGTTTCATCTGATGTCAGTATGGCTACACCTGATTTTCTCTGGATACCATTTGCTTGGAGTGTCAATTTCCACCTCTTCACTTTGAGTCTTATCCTTGTAGCTGAGATGTGTCTCTTGGAGACAGCATATGGTTGGGTTTAGTTTTTTTATCCAATCTGCTACTCTGTGACTTTTTATTGGTGAGCTCAACCCATTTACATTTATGGTGATTATTGATATGTGTGGATTTCCTGTCATTCTACCTTTAGGTTTCTGGTAAGGTTATGTCTCCATTATATTTTTGCCTTTTTGTTGTTGTCTATTATTTCTGTGTGGTCGTATTCTATGATGTTTCCCTCTGTTTCTTCTTTTATTACAGTATGTATCTTAGTTGTGATTTTTTTTTTGAGTGGTTACCCTTATGTTTATGTAAAAGAAAGTTTAAAATTTAGAGTATTCCATTTTCTTCAGCACGCTTACTTTCTCCATTTCCCATATTCCAGTTCAGGCTTTTACTCCCCCCCTTTTTATGTTTTGGTTGCCACAAATTTCCCTATTGATGGTTGTCGAACAGCTTCCTTTAGTATTTCTTGTAGTGCAGGTCATGTATTAGAAAAGTCCCTCAGCTTCTGTATGTCTGAAAAGGTCTTTATTCCTCCTTCATATCTAAAGGATATCTTTGCTGGGTATATTATTCTTGGCTCATAATTTCTCTCTTTCAATAGTTTGAATATTTGGTTCCACTATCTGCTGGCTTGTAGAGGTTCTGCTGAAAAATCTGATGATAATCTAATGGGCTTTCCTTTGTAGGTTACCATCTTCTTTTCCTGGCTGCCTTCAGGAGTCTTTCTTTGTCGTTGATTTTAGACAGCTTCAATACAATGTGCCTTGGAGAAGGCCTGTTGGGATTGACGTAATTAGGTGTTCTATTTGCTTCTTGGATTCGAGGATCCAGTTCTGTCCACAAGTTTGGGGAGTTCTCATCGACAATTTGTTTGGATATAGTCTCTGTTCCCTACTCTCTTTCTTCTCCTTCTGGTATGCCCATTATTCTTATATTGCTCTTTCTGATGGCGTCAGAAAGTTCTTGTAGAGTTCTTTCATTTAAGTCATTTAAGTCCGAAGTCTCTTTCTTCTTCCATCCGTGTCATTTTCAGGTTTCCATCTTTGATGTCACTGATTCTTTCCTCCATCTGGTCAACTCTATTACCTAAGCTGGCTATTTCATTCTTAATTTATTCTATTGAGTTCTTAATTTCCATAAAATCTATTTGGTTCTTTTCTAAAATTTTAATCTCTTTCGTAAAAGCTCAAGTTGTTCTTTGATTGTGTTTGTGAGTTCATGAAATTGCCTTTCTATGTTTTCTTGCATCTCTTTGAGTTTTTTCAGAACTGCAGTGTTGAATTCTCTGTCATTTAAGTCACATATTTCCATATCTTTAAGTTCCTTTTCTGGAGACTTTTCACTTTCTTTCTGAGCTATCTTGTTGCCTTGGTTATTCATGGCAATTACTGATTTATTATTTCTCTTCCTAGACATCTGCAGGAGAGGCTTCTGCAACAGGTTGATAAGAAGAGGTCTTTCTTTTGTTTTCCGGTACTTGTTGGTAGAATGTTTTTTCTCTCTGACTGCATCCTTTTTCTCTCTCTCACATGGTAGTGCTATGTTTTCTCTGCTCTATTTCAGCTTCTCACACAATGGGGGGATTACCTGGGAGATGGGCTTCTCCTCTGTTAATATGTCGCCTGGGTCACAGAACACAGTGTTCTTGTGGGTATGCCTAGAGTTTTTGACGTTCCAAAGCTCTTCCTGCACCAGATTCAGAGCCTGTATGTTTCAGCAGTTCTGTTCACTCCTGCAGGGATCCGCCCAAGTCTATGGGCCAGGGGCCGGATCAGTTGTGAGAGGTTGCCCAGAGCAATGGTGGCGACCACCGCCACAGCTGGTTCTGCTTCCACAGCTCTCTCCCCTTTGCCGGAACTAGTTGGGCTGCGAATGTCTGCAGTCCATAGTTCTCAGAACAGCAAATATTCTGTTCTTTTGATCTGACACTGCTACTCTTCTGCTTCTAGCACCGGGCAGGTTGGGGCGGTGCGAGCTCTGGGAGGGTAGGGAGGGGGTGGCTAGTCTCAGTGCCTAAGGCTTCCGTTCTCTACTCAGCAGTGAGGGCTTAAACCACCATTTTCAGCTTTCTTCCCTCAGTCTTTTCTCCGAGGTCTCTGCCATGAGCGTTGGGTTCAGCCGTGTTATATGCTATCCCCTCAGCCCTGTGAGCCATAAATGGAGCCCTAGCAGTCCGAGTTCTTCCCTCTCCCGCAGCTGCGGTAGTTCCGGGATGCAGCGAGTTCGGAGCCCTGAGCTAGGTATGCGTCCTGCCCCCGCGCGGCTCCGTCTCTGCACTTCTACCTTCCCTCCTCCCCCGCTTGCACGATTCGCCCACCTTTAGGTGAATTCAGTAGTGAGCCTCTTTGTCTTGCCTGTCTGCTGTGCAGGGAGTCCTTTGTGAAGTAATAGTTGTTCCATTTGTTGTAAATTCCAGGGGATATTTACAGAGATTTTGATTTTTTTCTTCGTTTTTTAAAATCAGAGCTGTAATGATTTCATTTTGTTAAAGTTTATCTTCATGAATCTTTGAAAACTTTACATTTAAAAAACTTAAATCATATGTAAAGTCCATTGCTCAAATCCATTTAATTGTACATCAGTGCACATACTCATATCACCTTATTATATTGACTGTTTTGTGTAGCAGCATTTTATGTTCTGAATTAGTTCATTCCAAGTGAGAAGGCCTTGGCTGAAGGGTCGAAGAATAAATTGTTGAATTTCAACATTATATATACCATGTAAACCACGTTGGCAAATTTCAATATTCTGTATGTATGGTATATGAGAAAGTTGAAATTGTACAATTCTCACTGGAAAGTCTTATGAATACCAAAAGGATAAAAAAGGTATCAACTTATAGAGAATAGAAATTTAAGCATAATTAGGCAGTTACCAAAAGTCAGTATTTGAAACAAATTGGCTCAATACTGTCATTTATACCAAGGAACAAACGATAGCAAGTGGGGGTGAGATAGATGAGTGAGTTGCATTCACTTGCCTCTTTCTCTCCAACTCTCTCAATAGTGTAGGTTTATGATTAGCTTTGGATAGGAACTGGCTTCCCTGAACTGAGCTTCTATGGCTAGCTTTTACCTCTAACACTTTTTTTCTCATTTTTCTCTCAGAGTAGTTCAGCAAATTGGAGTTGTGTATCCTTAAAACAAAAGTGTTAAAGATTTCCAGTAATACTTAGGAACACACTTAGTTCTATGTGATACATGAGAATGGAGTGTGATGATTCATATTAGAAGATAAAATATACTATATCATCTGTCTTCACTATCTCCCTACACAGAAGATAGATACAAGGGATTCAATATAGGTACCCGAGTTAAGATTCCTGTCTTAAAACGTACAGAATGTAGTTCCAGTGCGTTTTCTTGGTTATATGTGAGCTTTTACAGTTTTCTTTTCTTTTTTCTATGCCAGTGTAACTTGGAGAACTAATTTGAGGAGAATAGATATTATTCACAAATAACTTCTATTTATTTACAAAGCATCAATTGTTACACTTCAAAGTAGGCATACAATTAGACAGATGGGGGTAGCTTCTGGGAGAAGGCTCGCTGGTTTCAACTTTGCAGACCTAGACAAATGATTTGGTAGTAACTCTGAGAGGGAGATCAAACTCTCAGAAGTATACCTATATTGGTCAAGTTCACACACATACCAGAATTCCAGTTTATTAATTTACAATGAGAACTAAACTGTCAGGTAAAGTTAATATGCCTATTAGCTTACTTTAGCATTCTGTACCTGTGCGAAAGTAATAGAGGATGCCAAATTATCATCAGAAATTTGCTTCATGAGCACAAAACAATGGGAATTTGTAAATCCTTGGAAATACCAGATAAGTTGACTTGTGATACTCTCACCCACTATAGGGACACATTGCCAAGGGAACGTGAATGCTCCAGTACTCTTAGCCAAGAATCTCTCTTTTGGATAGTGAGTGGAAGGTTCTGCCTAATGCTTGCTTTTGTGAATCTTCATTTTTATATCCTATAGCTCACTCAACTTCTTCTGGTTCAAAATTTCCCCCCAAAATTTGTATGACATGATTATTAAACCTTTACTTCCAAAATTATAGTCATGTTTTACTTTTCCCTTCCTAAGAATACTCCCAAGTTTTCTTGATTGCAATGTTGTTTTTTCTATACTATTTTATCACATATTTGCAGTTTCTTGGTTTTTGCTGAGCATGGTTGACTATATCTATTGTGAATGGATTTTAATACATTGAGTGTTAGAAGGCAAACCTATTTCCAAGTTATTCGAGAGTGTCACACTGTACTAATATAAACTCCTGACAGCAGGGTCCAATGCATACCACAGTACTCACATAATGCCTGTCATATAATAGATGTTCAAAACGTGTTGAATGAAACCTCACACTCCATGAACTAATAAAGACAAATACTGCACTTATTAACAAGTCAGACTTCTAGATTCCATATTTTCTGCCATATGGTTGAAAAACCGGATCCTAAGCAAAAATAGGTTGAAATGAGTGGAAATCGTCTACCATAAAGCTCATGGAAAAGATCCAGTAAGGGATCATCTCACATCCTTACTTTGAGTTTATTTTATACAGAATCCCAGCAACCCTAGCTACCGAATTTCACAGCAATGTTTTGGAACATTGGAATTGTGTGAGAATAAGGAGGAAGCTGCTAAAGGCAATCATTCTGACAATAATAAAATATGGTAGTTGAAAATAAGGAGAAAACAGAAAAAAGATTATATGGACAACAGAGTATTTTGTTTTGTGGATTGTTTGTTTTGTGGACACTAGTTTCTCCTCCCTATTGTCCTGTGTAACTCAAAATTCAACTAGGAACTTTTCTTTGTGCACATTTTTAAGTATTGGTGATTACAGGTGACAGGGAAAATTGATACAAAAAAAGAAAAGGCTAAATCTCCAACTTTCTGTAAGTTTCTTCCAGGAAGGGGACCTTGTTTTATTTTTCTGCCATTCTTTGTGCCCTGTAGGATCTTTTTCAAATTGAAGTACAATTAACATACAACATTATGTTAGTTTCAGGTGTACAACATAGTGGATCAATGTTTATGTACATTATGAAGTGATGTTATCACTATAAGTCTGGTTACCGTCTGTCACCATACAAAGTTGATACAACATTATTGATTACACTCCCCATGCTGTATATTACATCCCCATGACTTACTTACTTTAATGAAATTTAATTGAATTACTTTCTCAATTGACATGTGCTAAGCAATCAAAGAACAAAACCACAAAGAAGAAAAAAGTAAGCAAGATAGGCTGTGGCATTAGATAGTATATATAGGGACCAATGTATCTCAATATACCATAAATATATTTGCAATAAAATAAATAATCTTGGTAACAGTAATATTGCATCTTTAGCAACACCTAGTTATAGTGAAGGAAAGTTTTCAGCCAGTATTAGTCCACACCTGGGTTCCTAGGCTGGGGTAGGGGTTATTCTGTGTTTTATTTATTTTTTAACTTTGACCAATTTTATTAAAATATGAGGCAATTTAGTAAATTATTCAAAAAAATTGACTATGGAAATGAGTAGGTGGTAGGTGACTGAACTTAGTTATAGCATCTTGTATTTAAAAAGAGATAGGAAATTCTACCATTCACTAAATACAGATTTCTTTCTTTTTTTAATTCTTTATGTATTTTATTATTGGAAACACAATCCAAAGAATGCAATAAACTGAAATGTGTTAGAAACACCAGTGCTTCATTCAAATATATAGCAAACCATCAACACTATGTAATTTTTTCCAACATTTGTTTCTTCACTCCTTTTTTTTTTTTTTTGGTATTTTGCATTTTTATTTTTTTCTCTGCATTTTTTTATTATTAGTTTCAGGTGTACAAAATAGTGTAATAGTTAGACATTTATAACCCTCACAAAGTGATAAACCCCCCTCCCAATGTACTACCCTTCTGACATCGCACACTACCATTACATTTCCACTGCCTCTATTCCTTATGCTGCACTCCACTTCTTGTGAATATACAACATATATACATATATATATATATATACATATATATAATATATATGTATATATAATATATATATATATATATATATATATATATATATATATATATATATTATAGCTGACATTCATTATTATTCAGCTTCAGCTTCAGGTGTACAGCGCAGTGAGCAGGCATTTACACCGTCCATGAAGTTGTCTCCCTAATAAGACAAGTGTCCATCGGATACCCTACAAAATCTTTACAATATTATTGATTATATTCCCTAAACTGTCTTTCATATCCCTGTGGCAATCTTGTGGTTACCGATTGTGCTTTGTAATCCCCTTACCTTCCCCCTTATCCCCACACCCCTCCCATCTAGCAACTCTCAGCTTTTCCTCTATATCTCTGAGACTGTTTCTAATTAGTTTGTTCATTTATTCTATTCTTTAGGTTCCACATATAAGTGAGATCATATGATATTTGTCTTTCTCTGACTGACTTATTTCACTTAACATAATGTTCTCTAGGTTCATCCATATCGTTGCAAATGGTAAGATTTCATTCTTCTTTATGGCTGCGTAATACTCCATTGTATAAATGTACCACAGTTTTTTGATCCAGTCATCTACCAAAGAGCATTTTGGTTGTTTCCATGTCTTAGCTATTGTGAATAGTGTTGAAATAAACATAGGAGTCCATAAATTTTTTCAAATTCGTGTTTTGAATTTCTCTGTATAGATACCTAGGAGTGGAATTGTTGGGTCATAAGGTAATTCAATTTCCAGTTTTTTGAGATGCCTCCATACTGATTTCTTTAGTGGCTGAACCAATCTGCAATCCCACCAACAGTGCACAATTGTTCCCTTTTCTCCACATCCTCGCCAGCCCTTGTTTGTTGAGTTATTGATGATAGCAATTTTACTGGGGTGAGGCAGTATCACATTGTGTTTTTATTATATTTCTCTAATGATTATTGAGGTTGAGCATTTTTTCATATGTCTGTTTGCCATCTGTATGTCCTCTTTAGAAAAATGTCTTTTCACGTCCTCTGCCCATTTTTTAATTGGGTTGTTTGATTTTTTTGGTGTGGAGTTGAATGAGTTTTTTTAATAAATTTTAGATATTAACCCCTTATTAGATATATCATTGACAAATATGTTCTCCCATTCAGTAGGATGCCTTTTTATTTATTGATGGTTTCCTTTGTTGTGAAATTTTTTTTTAGTTTTATGTAATCCCAAATGTTTTTTTGTTTTTTTTTTCTCTTATTTCCCTTGCCCGGGGGATATATCAGTAAAAATATTACTAAGGGTAACGTTTGTAAACTTTCTTCCTATATTTTCTTCTAGGAGTTTTGTAGTTTCAGGTCTCTGTCTCAAATGACCGGAACAGTAAAGAAAATTGTACCATGAATTTGTAGCTTCAAGTATATGAAAAGTTCACCTCTGTCAGGATCTTAAAGATTGCAGGGTAGAAAAACACATGATATTGCCTTCAGTAATGAAGGTTATTTCAAAGGTCAAGGGAATATAATCTAGTCTTTTATCATCAAGAGTTAGACAAGAAATCTGAACTGTTCAAGTTATATTCAAGAGGCTCATTTCTGCAGAGTTCTGATCTTATTACATCAAAGAGGCAAGCATTATATAAAGTTATAAAAATATATTATATAAACTAATTAAAATCACTCAAATTGTGAGTGATTGATAGGATCCATACCATGACCAATTCAAAATACTGTATTTTTATTTTAAAAGTTAGGAATTGGAAATAAATGTTTTACTTAAAGTAATAAACCTCAACTTTAAGGTGGAAAGAGAAATCATTTTTACTTAGAGGCAGTAGAAGTCATTTTAGTGTTGACCAAACAACGACTTGTAGGCAACTCCCTCTCTGTTCATTGGATGTACACCCAAAAGACACAGCATTATGAGCGATGTTTTATCTATATAGGGACAGTTGGAAGCAGTGTCTTATTTTGGTATACTAGCATATGTAAATAACTCTTTGTCCTCAGTTCCATACTTAAACCTTTTTGAATAATTTAGTAAATAGCCTAAAATTTTAATGAATTTAGTTGAAGATCTATTTTTTAAAAAAGAATTATTCTCATCTCTGACTTCAATCTGTAAGAGCACTGGCTGAAAACTTTATTTGAATATGATTAGATGTTGTAGAAATTTAAGAAGTACTATTGATGAAAGCAAATGACAATGCACATTTTCCTTGGTGATCAAGAATATTTTACTTCTATGAGTCAAAGACATTTTCACAAAAGAGTTGAGCTATGAAAAGATATTCTGCAACATGTGTAAGGCATTGATTTTCTAGTACAACATAATGAAATAGAATTTAAACCATTTTCTTTCTCTATAAGTGTGATGCATAAAAATTACACCCGGGAAAAACTTTCAAGCACAAAATCAATAATACTCTGATATCACTGCATTCCATTAAGTATAAATTATTACTTGGAATAGTAGTAGGGCAAGTATAAGGATGCAAACAACAGAAAAGTAATTTGATTAATTAATATTTAATGGCTTACATCATTTAGTTTTAATATTCAGTTTTAATATTGTTAACTCTATTTATTAAAAAAGAAGCAGTTGTATATTATTTAAGTAATATTTTAAAAATATATTTGAACCTGGAAAAATGCAATACATCCTTGCCATCTGAATAAGGTACAGGAATAATGGCTAATTCACATTCATCTCCAATTATTAGTCACTATTTTCTTTTTCACAATGCCTAATTAGATATTATGATCTACCTTTTTACCGATAAAAACCATCATAAAAATGGAAGAAAAACTGGTGCTTTCATTTTTAGAAAGCATTTCAATTCAATCACCTATGTAATTTTAATCAGGAACAATCATTTTTTTCTTAAAAAATATTTTTAGATTAATAACTTACTAAAACTTCATTGTATAATTTGTATTTTTTTAAACTGAAAACATTGCAATGTCCTTTACATATTTTGGGAGGGAAAAAAACTGATTCTGACAAGTATAGTTTTCTGTTTCTTCTCATATTTTTATATAGAACCTGCATTTCAGTATTTGAGGAGAAGCAGGGGTCTGAGGTGGTGGTGAAGGATGTCTGGTCAGAATGTTTTGTGATTAACTATCTGTGTTCTATATGACAATGATTAATAAGGTGACAGACTCTGGATTAAAGTGCTGATTCAACTTGCATAACCTTAGCTTTTCTTTGTGAAGGCACCAGATTGATCTTTCTGCCTACGTATCACCAGCTGCACCACCTGCTGGCAACATCGATGTGTCTGTGAATCCCCACCCCCCAACAAATGGCAAAGATTGAGATGACTGATGGAGTTGACTAGTCCGTATTGATTCTGGACTTCTTATTTATGAGGTTTAAAGGAGTTGCTGTTAGATTCTTTCAAGGGCATTGCTTCAATACTGTCTTTCCTCACTCCCAATCACTTGTCTTTTGTCTTTTTTCTTCTTACCCAGTTTTGATTAAGCTAAGGAATTTTGTTCAGAAACATATTTTCAATCTATATATATAAAAATAACCTGGCATACCTCACAATATTGAAAGGTGACAGCTCAGGTTTATTTCAATAGAGGTGTATCATAGTGATATGCCTGTTAATAGTTGTAACTCTCTGCTGAATAAAAGAGGAATTACAAAATTAATTTCTATGGCAGGATTATCTGTTTGATGTTTCCTAATTAAACAGTGGGATAGTTTAAGGAAATTATAGTGTGTTGATTTTCAATTTAAGGCTTACAAGTATTTATTAAAATCAGTTAAAGCACAGAATAATAGTATGGGAGTATATATTTGCTTACTGTATTAAAGGAACTATAGAAATTAACTAAAAAAGAGAATATGTCTTGTGCAAGGTTATGTAGAGGGTAACTAGAATGGCAAAAGATATGCAAAAGTTCCTGCCTTTAAAGTTAATCCTTAGACTACAAACCAACAAAATTATTAGTATGCAATGCACATTTGATGATATACCCAAAGTGTGGGAGACATAAGAAGGGAAGAGAACATAAGGCTGTATAAATAAATGGGGTCATGCAAAAATATAAAAGAATAAAAACAGAGACTGACAGGTATGCATAGATTGGTACTAAAAATACTTCAGTAGTAGTCTTTAACCACACTTTATACTACTGTATACACTTCTCCAAGGTGGGTCGTCATGAATTTGCATGAATTTGCATAGGCAGAATGGGCCATATTATGGAGTGCCTTCAAACCTTGACAATGATGGTGAGACTTGATGTAGTAAGAAACTAGTAATTAGAATTAAGGAATGCAGTGAGGAAACTAGTGAGAGATAATTACTTAACAGTAGTCTGCAAATCAGTTTGGGAAAAAAAGAGTAGGAGAAGGGGAATAACAGCTCAGATATGTTTTATAAGATTTAACGATTCTTCTGATGGAGGGACACAACACAAGGACATGAAACACAGAACTCCTTGTTACTTACAGCTTCATAGGAAGGCAGGCTACCATGAAGGGATACTTAGGGGATTACACCAGGGGACAGGGAAAGGGCAAGCCTAGCTGTAGGAGCTGCATGGCTTATGCATGGGAAACAGAGGTGGGGGTAGCTAGATTTCACTGGCTTCCTGGGGATTGACTTTATTTGAATAATTTATCTGGCTTTTCTCAGTTGTTTAGTACCTGGCCACACAGTGAAAGCCTGATAAAGGAAGAGTTTGGGTGGGAGCTTAGTAAATTGCCAGCAAAGGGGAATTGCGAGATTTAGCCATGATTTAAAAACTGTATCAAGATAGCACTTGTGAAATATTATATTACAGAGGTTAAGACAGTAATCCAAGCATGAGGGACTGATAAACAGAACCAAGATTGCAGCAGTGGGGAGTATGTACAAATATAGAGGACGTTTAAAAAGAAGGACGGAACTAGGTAAACAAGCCTTCCCAGGGTTTGGCATAATGTCTTCCATATAGTAAGTGCTCAGTAGATATTAGCTGAAAGAAAGAATGAAATAAAGATGTCAAGAGTCCCAATCTGCATAAATGAATAAATGATTGTGCTAATTTACAGACATACAAGAAGACCTCTTTTACATGGCAGATTGGGGATGTTAGTACCCATGATTCATTTAGATCTGTACATATCAAGTTTAATTTGATATTAGAATATCTGTGCAGAAAAATGTTTTATGGGAATGGGTGTGTCTTCCTCAGAATATAGCACATAGTATTATTTAGAAAGGAAAAATTGGCAAAGAGATGAAATCTTGGGAAATAATCTTCGGACGACAGAAAGTAATAGACTGTGAGAAGTCCCAGACTTTTCTCTGATCCCTGGTTACCTGATGCTACCTAGAATTGGAACGGTTGGAACAAAGACATTTTTAAACCAATGGAATTTTATTTCTTCCCACTTTAAAAGAATCTTTCAAACTCACCAGAGAGATAAAAATTAGAAAACGCAAGGCTAATGTGATTAGCAATTTCCTAGTCTAATTATTCCCAGGAGACTCAGATTGGTCCCTCCAGCAGGCACAAACAGCACCAGTGTGGAAGGATGAGTGTGGTGCAGTTAGCTTTTCCAAGCCTAGTTTGAGTCTGTGTGTGTGTGTGTGTGTGTGTGTGTGTGTCTGTGTGGTGTGTGTGTGTGTGAGAGAGAGAAAGAGAGAGAGAGACAGAGAGACAGAGAGAGAGAGAGGTGGTATATGCGTGTATCTCTATGCATGGGTGTATGTTATATTGTTTTTAGAAACCTAAAAAATTAAGCACCTGGAATCTTGACTGATTCTAACCTCTAAAATTCAGCCTCTAACTGGGAAATGAGCTTTTTAAAACTCTTCTTAACGGGAACAACAATGTGGATCTGAGAATATTTTCTCAAACAACTTAAAATGTATGCCCACAAAATGGAGCATTGTTTTACTTGGAGGAAATAGTTTTCAGTTTTATAGAGGAACAGAGAAAAAAAATAAGGCTGATTCAACTCTTTTGTGCGATAACTGCAAGAAAACATACCTGACATATTTCTTGTTTATTTTATATATGTTGGAATGCAAAGTAAAAGGCATTACATACATGGTATTCACATGGGGAAATAGTACCACTACAACCATTCCCCACACTTGGAAAAAGAGTAATACTGCCTTGTAATGAGTATTGTTAAGTACCAAAAAGTATTATACAAAAAGACAATACATATAGTCTTTGGAACAACAGAGTCATTGATGTGGTACACAGATAAAAAACAAACAAACAGAAAAACTCATATTTATTGAGTATGCATTATTTATCAGGCATTATGCATCATTTGTCTCACTTTAATTTCCAAACTCCTTTCAAGGTAGGTGGGTCAAGATTTGCCTAGAAGAGCAACTCAAGTGTCATCAAAGAAGATTGAAATTTTTTAAATGGAAAGGAGTGAAAAAGTAGTTTTTGTTTATAAATATGATTACATGGTTAATTATTTGTGAAGTAATGTTTGTTTTTTAGTAAGGACATATAAAAAAACATAGTGGTGATGAACCTAGGGTTTGCAGTTACACAGATCTGGGTTCAAACCCAGGTATAGCAAATTACGACCTCTCTGATTTTGGCCATGTTACTTGTCTTAGACCCTTTGGGCTGTTGTAACAAAATATCACAGGTTGGGTAGCTTATAAACAACAGCAATTTATTTCTCACAGATCTGGAGGATTAAAGTCCAAGATCAGGGTGCCAACATGGTCAGGTCTTGGTGAAAACCCTACTTCAAGTTGTAGGCTATTGAATCCTCACTATGCCCTCACATTGTGGAAGGGGCAAGGACGTTCCCTCCAGCATCTTTTATAAAAGCATTAACCCCATTCATGAGGGCCCTAGCTTCACAACCTAATCACCTCCAAATCCCTTCCTCCTTAATACCATAACATTGGGCCTTAGGATTTCAACATATGAATTTGGAGGGACACAAACATTCAGACAATAGCATGACTTAATCTCTCTTAGGCCCAGTGTTCTCATCTATTAAAGGAGAAGGAAATTATCTACATCATAAAATTATTGTACAGTTAAGTTAAATTAATTATTTTATTCAATAAATACTTATTATACTTCTACTAAGAGTCAGGTACTGTCCTAGACAGTGAGAAAAAAGCAGTTATCAAAACCAAGGCCCTGTCCTTAGGAAATGTACATTCTAATGGTGATAGAGGAGAGTAAACAAATAAACAAGGAAATACAAAATATGCTAGATGGTGGTAAGTGCTATAGAAAAAAAATAAAGCTGAATAAGAAGGATGAGAGATGTGTAAGATGGGTGTGAATGAGAGTGCTATTTTATATTTGGTGATTAGGGAAATCATCTGTAGTGTAGTAATACTTAATATACATTGGCAGAAAGTGCAAGAGAACACCATGTTCTTATCTGGGAAAGAGCATTTCAGGAAGAAAGCACACAAGTACAATAGCCCCAAGGCTGGCATGACATTTACAATGAATAGTGATGAGGCCAGTATGGAAAGGAGTTCATAGAGGGATTTGGGAGCCAGTTCATACAGAATAATTCACAATGTTGTAACACGATTTAACTTGAATTTTAGCTGGATCACCCAGGCTACTATGTTGAGGAAAAAATGAAGGGATCAAGGGCAGAACCAGGAAGATTTAAGAGAAGACTACTACGATCACCCAGGTGATGGATGACAGCAGCTTGGAAAAATAGCAGCAAGGGTGATGAGAAGTGGGTAGATTCTGGATATAAAGTAAAGACAGAGTCAAGAGAATTTGTTGAAGGATTTGATAAGGAATGAGAATGAAAAGGAGGTGTTAAAGATGACTCCAAGATTTTTGGTTTGAGTGAGAAGAAAGGAGTTGTCATTTACTGAGATTATGGTTTCTTGTCGTCTTGTCTTTCAGGAATTTGTCTTTCAGTAGTTTGATCTTAAGTATGTTAGACTTGAGGTGCCCATTAGACAACTAAAAGGAAACACAAAGAAAGAATTAGGATACACATGCCAGAAATTCAGAGGCAAGAATCAGGAAGGACATAATCTATAGATATAATCTTAAAGGTGGTCTTTCAAGCCATGAGCCTACAGGAGGTCACCTAGGGAATGAGTAAATCAAAATGAATTTCAAAGCCTTGGTCTTGGGTCACATAGGTAAGTAAGGAGGATAAAACAAAGGAGACTAAGAAGGTAGAGCAAATGAGGGAAGAGGAAAACAAGGAACGTGTGGTGTCCTGAAAGCTAAGTGAAAAAATAAGAGTGCTGCTGATAGTAGGACAAAAATCATATTTAGTAATATGGAGCTATAGGTGTTCTTGATGAGAGCTGCTTTCAGTGGAGTGGTTGGGAACAAACGCCTGATTGAAGTGAGTATAGAAAATCAGTGGGTTAAGAGAATTTTGTAGACAACAGATATAGACAATTCTTGAGAAATTTTGCTTTAAAATGGAGTAGAAAAATGACAAACAATCCAATTAAAAAATGGGCAGAGAATCTGAATAGACATTTCTCTAAAGAGGACATACAAATGGCCAATAGACATATGAAAAAATGCTCAACTTCACTAATCATCAGAGCAAAAAAAACCACAATGAGGTATCACTTAACACCTGTTAGAATGGCTATCATCAACAAGACAAATAATGACAAGTGTTGGCGAGGCTATGGAGAAAAAGGAACTCTCATACATTGTTGGTGGCAATGCAGATTGGTGGATTCACTATGGAAAGCAGTGTGGAGGTTCCTCAAAAAATTAAGACTAGAACCACCATATGACCCAGCAATCCCTCTCCTGGGGATCCACCCAAAAAGTCTGAAAACATTTATCTGTAAAGATATATGTTCTCCAATGTTTATTGCAGCTTTATTTATGGTGGCCAAGACATGGAAACAACCAAGGTGTCCTTCGATTGGATAAAGAAGATGTGGTATATATACACAATGGAATACTATTCTGCCATAAGAGAAGATGAAATAGTGCCATTTGCGACAACATGGATGGATCTTGAGATTATTATGCTAAGCAAACTAAGTAAGAAAGAAAAAGTCGAGAACCATGTGATTTCACTGATATGTGGGATATAAAACTGAAAGAAACAGAGGAACAAAATGAGAAAACAAACAGAAACAAAAACTCATAGATACATACAATAATTTAGTGGTTACCAGAGGTTAAGTGAAGAGGGGGCTGGTACATGAAGGTAAACGGGATCAAATGTATGATGATGGAAAGAGAACTGACTCTGGGTGGTGAACACACAATGTGATATGTAGATGATGCATTACAGAATTGTACACTTGAAACCTGTAACTTTACTAACAATTGTCACCCTAATAAACTTTAATTTAAAAAAAAGATCTGGGAACATTCAACAAAGGTAGTAAAAGACCTGTTCACAGAAAATTATAAGACATTGAAGACAGAAATTAAAGCAGATACCAATGAATGGAAACATGTACCATGCTCATGGATAGGAAGAATTAATATAGCTAAAATGTCCATACTACCCAAAGCAATCTATAGATTTAATAAATCCCTATCAATTTACCAGTGGCATTTTTCACAAAAGTACAAAAAATTATCTTAAAATTTATATGGAACCTTAGAAGATCAGAACAGCCACAGCAATCCTGAGAAAAAGGAACAAAGCTGGAGGTATCACACTACCTGATATCAAACTATACTACAAGGTCATGGTAATCAAAACAGCATGGTATTGGCATAAAAACAGGCACATAGATCAGTGAAACAGAAAGGAGACCCCAGAAATAAATCATGTCTATATGGTAATTTAATCTATGATAATGGAAGCAAGAATACATTGGAGTAAAGACAGTCTATTCAATAAATAGTGTTCAGAAAACTGGACAGATACATGCCAAAACTGAAACTGGACCACCTTCTTACTCCACATACAAGTACAAATTTAAAAAAAGATTAAAGGCTTAAATGTAAGACCTGAAACCATATCTCTCAGGCATTACCCCTAGTAATATTTTATGTCTGATATATCTCCTCGTGTAAGGGAAACAAAATTTTAAAAAAAATTGGAATACATCAAACAAAAAAGTTTTTGCACAGGAAGAAAATCATCAACAAAACAAAAAGACATCTTATTGAATAGGAGAAGATATTTGCCAGTGATACATCTGATAAGTGGTTAATGTCCAAAATTTATATATAAAAAAACCTCCCTCAGACACCAGAAAAACAAACCATCCAATTAACAAATGGGCAGAGGACCTAAATAAATCAACAAAAACAAATGTTGACAAGGATGTGGAGAACTGGGATCCCTTGGACACTGTTGATGGAATTGCAAAATGGTGCAGCCACTATAAAAAACAGTATGGAGGTTCCTCAAAAATTAAAAATAGAACTACCTTATGTCCCAGGAATTCCTCCCCCAGGTATTTATCCAAAGAAATCCAAAACACTAATTAGGAATTATATATGCACACCTATGTTTACTGCAGCTCTATTTATAATTGCCAAGATATAAGACAGACAAACAAACAAAAACTCAGACAGAAACAGTTTGTGTTACCAGAGGTAAGGGGGAGTGGGCTTGTAGAAGGGGGAAAAGTGGGTCAAATATATGGTGATAGAAAGAGAACTGACTCTGGGTGGTGAACACACAATGTGATATATAGATTATGCATTACAGAATTGTACACCTGAAACCTATATACCTTTACTAACCATTGTCACCCCAATAAACTTTAATTTAATAAATAAATAAATAAATAAATAAATAAATAAATAAATAAATAAGAAATTGTGGTACATACATACAATGGGATATTACTCTGTCATAAAAAAGAATGAAATCTTACCATTTGCAACAACATGGATGGACCTAGAGGGTATTATGCTAAGTGAAATAAGTCAGATTGAAAGAGACAAATACCATATGGTATCACTTATATGTGGAATCTAAAGAACAAAAGAAATGAACAAACATATTAGAAACAGACTCATAGATACAGAGAATAAAATGATGGTTACTAAATGGAAGGAGTGTTGGGGGGCTTGGTAAGAAAGGTGAAGGGATTAAGTACCAACTGGCAGTTACAAAATAGTCACAGGATGTAAATTACAGTATGGGGAATATAGTCAATAATATTCAAAACATTTGAAAACTTTAAAAATTCATTTATAGAGGATTTTCAAAAAATATATCTATAAGTGTTTGAATTTAAGCTTAAGAAATATGTTCTTAGCTATATTGATATGAATGTTGTAATTTCCTCCTTCTCATCCAAACACACACACACACAAATGAATTAAAGACTTAAATATCTGACTCCAAACCATAAAACTCCTGGAAGAAATCATAGGCAGTAAAGTCTTTGACATTGTTTTGTGGGGTAGATATATCTCCTCAGAAAAGGGAAATAAAATTTTAAAAAGTAAACAAATGGGAGTATATCCAACCAAAATGTTTTTGCACCAGAAGTGAAACCATCTGATGGAAGGAGAACTGACTCTGGGTGGTGAACACAAAATGTGATTTATAGATGATGTAATACAGAATTGTACACCTGAAATGTATGTAACTTTACTAAAAATTGTCACCCCAATAAACTTTAATTTAAAAAAAAAGTAGTGAAACCATCAACAAAACAAAAAGGCAACCTACCAAATGGGAGAACATATTCACCAATGAAACATCAGTTACTTACTTTTAGCGAATATCCCAAACCTAACATTTTACAAGGTAATAATTGTGTTAGGGTTACCGCAGTTTTTCTATGTTTCTGAGTCAGAATTTCTCTTAATAATGTGTCTCTCAGGCTGTATTTCTTTACCATTGAGATGGACTAACTGAAGTTTTGCCTCCTTACAACATTCCACAACTAAGCAAATGTGATTTGGACTTTAGTTGTGCAACGTATTCTCCATCAGCACAGATATTTGAAAGTTTTTTTGAAGCTATTGAGAACTGAGAAGCCTGAGGTGGTTCAGGAAATATTTGCTCTAACCTGTCAATCTGAAACCTAAGTTGAGTCCTGAAAAAAACCAACATTACTTTTTCAATGAACTTCTTTTCTTCACTGAGGACCTGTTATGGCAAATAAATTTCCCTTAAGATATTAATTAGCTTGCAAGGAAATCTTCCAGCATAAATATATGCATATTTATGCCTATAAAGGCCCCCTGAATTGAAGTAAAACTTGAAGGAACTAAAAATTTTCAGTTCATGGCTTTGATAAATATTCTGTTCCCCTTTTATATAAGCCACACATAGGAAAATTGAAACATTAATAAAATATTAGACTTTATCTTCCCAATAATATACATTTTCTGAATATTAAAAAGGACTCGCCAAGATTCATCTAAATGTCAATTATGTCAGCATAGTAAAAAGTACACTGACCTTTTTTTGGATATATGTCTGAGTCCTAACTCAGCCTTATAGTCCAACTCTTATAGTTATAGTCCAACTCTGCCAGTGCTGGGAAACCTTAGAAGAAATTCTAAGTATAGTTACATTGTAATTTGGGTTTGATTATTATTCAGTTCATGTTTTACCAAGGCTCTGCCAGCCCTAGAACTAAGCCATATAGAAAACTGTGACTACTTTTTCTTCCTGAAAAACTCATATTCTGTGCCAATTAAAAAAAATCTCTTTTCAAGGTATTGAGACATCTGGTGTTTTATTTCTTTCATCTTTGCAGAGAACTCTCTCCTCGAGTCTTCTCATGTACCCCAATCTAGACTGGTTGCCCTCCCCACTATTGCCAGCTAGTCATCCTGGGATCACCTTTCACCACCTTTGAGTGTTCCTTCATCTCTCTCTTTTGCTTTGGATCGCCTACATCTTGCATGCTATATCTTCCTCTTTTTGAAAAGAAAAATTCCCTCATTTTGATGGAATATATTGTCCAGTAGATTCCTGAGAAATCTACTTTCTTATGGGGGGATAGTCATTCATGATGAATGTCTGAAAATGACTTTTATTTTCTAACTTCATCTTAGCTGATGGTTTGCTTGAGTGACAGATAACCACATTGTCTTCTAGTTTCTGATGTTACTGTTAAGAAATTAAATGTCATTCTCAATCTTAAAAATTTGTGTATGACTTTTTTTTTCTTCTTTCTGGAAGCTTATATATATATATATTTTTTTTTTTGCTCTGAGTGTTTTTAAATTTTTAAATGATGGGCCTTACTGTTTTTATCTTAAACACGTGGCATAGTTGGCAGCCCCTTTTGATTACGTCCTTCATTTCTAGAAAATACTTTGAATTTACTCCTTAATAAATATTTCCCTGGCATTTTCTCACTTCCCTCATTGTGGAATTCTTATCTTACAGATATTGGACTTCCTGGCTTTTCTCAAATGTCTGGTAATCCTTGGTTGTTCATTATTGAAAATGGAAAATAAAAAATCTAATTAGAAGTTCTGAGCTCAACTGAGAGTTACCTGGGCTGATTTCCTGGAACTACTGATGTCAATATCTTGTCTTTGTTCTTGGTCCAGTTGACTTCACCAGAGAAGACATTCAAATTTCCTCCCTGCACATTAATATAGAGTCCAACCTCTGGAAGCCAAACAGGGGTTAAAGAGGCTGGGAGCGGGTGTCAGCACCTAGGAAGCAATATTTTTATTTTTTTATTTTTTTTAGTGTTAGTAAGCTAACACCACATAACTGTGCCTGGTATTCTTCAGTCCAGAAGACCTCTGTTTTAACTATTCCAAAAACAAACTTCTTTTCTTGTGCTAGGCTGGAGAATGTAATTCTGGATTCTATTTCTTAAACAAATTTTCGAATTATCCTCCTAATTTTACAATCATCATCCTCTCCATTTCCAGAGACATTTGCTGCTGCCAATTCCTGAATGTTTTAGGGCTCTACAGTGTTAGTTAAGTTCAGCTCTAGGCTTTTCTTACCTGGAAGTTTAAATTCAGTTTTCTCTGGCTTACTGTCACTTTTATCACCCATCCATCTCCCTTCTAGTTTTGTGAGTTTATGACTTAGAAAATTATACTTTACAGTTTGTGAGTAGGTGGAGGAGAGTGGGGGCTGGGAGAAAGTAAAAGTAGCTGCATGCAATCAATCCAACACCTCTACCTGCAAGTCCAACAATATATTTTCCTTTTTCTGTTTTTGTTTGTAATTTACTAAGATTTTCTTTGTTGCTTACTACATATATATATAATATTATATTATATATAACATAATATATTATATGTTATATATATATATATATATGTATATATATATATATATTACATACATATATTCCATGTTTACTTGAAAAGAAGGTATATTCTCTGTTTTCTGGTTGTAGTTATATATATATATATATATATATATATATATATATATATATATATATATATATATATGTAGTGTGTGCTCAGTGGTACTCAATATATATTCGGTGGTACTCAAAATGGTTCATAAAAATATAAAAAAGATTTCTAAATATCTGGGTAACAATGCTTCTTCAACCTACCTCGGGGTGTTTTACAATACATATTAGTACATTAAAGGCCTCTGAATTCCTGCAATTATGAAATTATTTAACTTTATAATGTTTCCCAAATTTATTTGACCACGAAGCTCTTTTTCTTTATTACAGCAGCTACATACACCGGCATCTTCAGAGAAAAGCTGGGTGAGATCCTTATTTCATTTTTTCAGTTCTGCTGTTTACCTTATTTAATTTCTGTATCTTTTGTCCATCAAATATTGAGAGTAATATGTTAGTCTCCTTGTACTGATTCTTAGTGCGTTTCTTGCTTTGTGTTCACACACAAATCAAATTCATGGGTGGTAAACTTAGTTTATTATTATTCTAAATATATACCTTTTTAAAAGAAGTTGGTTGAAGTTAGTTGATAAAATGGTGACTATTTTAGTTGGCATTTTAAACTATTCAACACTTGTTAGCTATTATTGATATTACTGTTGTTTAAGTTTACATCGATATTAGGTTTTCATAGTTATATCCTTCTGAATATCTGCTTTCTATACTTGAATGAATAATGTTTAGAAAGTAGCTGCTAGAGTCTTAATATTCTTGCAAAAATCTACAATATATACAGGCAAAAAGGACAGGGCCTGGATTTAGAGACTACCAGGGGTGCCAAAGAAAATGTATACACATGACTTCTACTCATCTTTTGTTATTGGTATATATTGAATATTACAATTTTAATTGTTATCTTTCGTTAAAATGTGTATACTTTTTTTGGCACCCTCTGTATATTTCAGGCCTTGCTCCACCACTTACTAAAGAATCAACAAAACTCTCTAACCTTCAACTCCTCATCTGTAAAATAAGCATAATGATAGCATATATCACAGGGTTGTTTTTAGGATTGAGTGAGTATACCTACAAACTGTCATATAGCAATAAATGCTTAGTGCTAAGACTTATTGTTAGCATACATTTTGACCATCTTTTAAATTAATGAGAATGTTTGATAAATTAATGAGTTAAATAACTTTGAGCCACAAATTTTTATAGTCACTAATTCCTGTACTGACATTGGTTCACCTTGCATAAAGAATTTCTCTTTTGCATTCTCTTTTGAATTTTGAATTTCTCTTTTCCTGTCTTCACTAGTAGTCCATAAGACTGCTTTGAATGTTGGAGAAACTAATTTTCACAGAGTGGGCAAGAAAATTAGATTGTCTGTCTCATCATATGTCCTGCCAAATACAAGTGTAAGACTGTCAAGTTTTCAAAAATAATGAAGGCTTTTTATACAGCAAAAGGGTTATAGTGTTTTCATTGTGACTTTTATAAGGAGAAACTCTGATCTTCAACCTGCTGAGGAATAATAATGACATCAAATAAGTAAAATCTCAAATAGCTTTTCAGTATCAATATTCCTAGTAACTCCATAAACCTGACCCCAAGTTTTACTCTAAAGGGGGAAAAAATAGCATAGCAATTAAACAACAATCTTCAATGGTGGGTATATAAGAGGGACATTACGCATATGTTTGATGTAGGGCCCAACTGCTGTGGTTTAGTTGAAGTTATCCTTGCCAGCAGTTTAACACTCCAGAAGACAGCATGTGTTTATCTCAATAGGGCCCTTTATTTTATGGTGTTTTCTTCAAATGTCAACCTAACTATAAAAGGAGAATTAAGGCTTTTAGACATGTTACAACTGAAACGTTTTTGACACTACATACTCTATGGTTGATGAATGTCAACTAAAGCTTCCTGTGGTGTGTTCAATGAAATATAATAAATCAGCTAAAAACACAAATAGAAGTATTTTGAAAAACACAAGGGTCACAGCAGAATAACTAGCTGTTCCAACCACATCACTTACACTTTAGCTGTTTGATAAGGATAGTCTTCAGGTTCAGTTGAGTAGACACTGACATTTATTTATTACCACAAACAGCAAAAGATTCTTCTTATGGTCTTAAAAGTACTTCTTTACCACATATACAGTGATGTCTGCGAGCTTTCTTCACTATAGATATAATTTTTTCTCCTTTGTAATTAACTAATTAGTAATTTATAGGTAGATATTTTGGGAGTCTGTATCCTTCTCCACAGCATACTCTCAAAAAAAAAAATAGAATCTATGGATAAGATTTCCTGAATCAGTTATTAATATGATTATAAAAATAACAAGTTTCTATCAATCCTTCTCCATTTCTCAGTTGATATTCTACTGGCTTTATTTTTAATAAGTCATTATTGCCAAGAAATTGTAATGGGCCCCACTTTTGTGATGTCAAACACGCATTACAACTTGCTTGTTAGCACTACTCAGGTTCTAGTTCTCTTTGTTGTTGCTGTTTTGCTTTCTATATATTTTATTTTAAAATGTCACATCCTAACTGGATTACTGTGGATTAGTCAACTGATCAATTATTTTCACTTGCTTAGGAAGAAAAGAAATAATCCATATAAGCCAGGTGGAGGTTATCTAGAACATTGATGTATTAATTAGATTTATGGAGTTTGGAATTCCAACTCATTTTGTGTCTTTTCTATAATGTTTTACAGTGAAGCTTATTATGATTATCAAAATTATTACCTTCCTTTTGCCAACCATAGGAAGCTATTTGTGAAGTACTTTGACTACCTTGAAACAAAGATGCTTTTTCACCCATGTCCCAATTATTAGACTTAATAAGGATTCCGTTGTGAGGATTAATTAAAAATAAACACATTTTATAGTATTTTGATAAATAAATGGAGATTAAATATTTTTCCGGACATTTTTGGGTGGTAGAACAGAGACTACCACTTCCTAGTTTTAGAGTAATTCTAGTCTTAAAGAATATAATAAATTATTCCCTTATATACTTAGAGCCTCACTTTTAAATGCTTGCTATTTCAAAATGAACATAGAATTCTTTTTTGTTTACTGCTAAAGAATGCAATATTTCCGTGATATTAGAATGTGTTTGCCAGCAATTCCTTATGACAATGATAAATATTAAAATTAACTATGACACTTTACTTATAAACAATAACTTAAGTTAAATAATCAGTCCCCACTCTAGTTTGTTGAAGTTTAGAAGCAACATCCCTTAATCATGAGATAAATTTTCTTTATAATGCTTTATTCCTAGATTTTAAAAGTTTTAGGTTAATTTTTTTTAGATTAAATGGTCTTTGAAAAACATTCATGTACCACAAAATATGGTTATATTAGAGCTCTCAATTGCAACTAATCAATTCCACTCTGGCTAGTCGGTGCAGAAAATAAATTTATTAATTGATATTAAGTACTTCATAGAATTGTTAGAAGTGCCAGATCAATGGACTTGAAGATAAGCTTCCAATAACAATATTGAGAACTACACTGTAGAACTGGATAAATGAAGAAACTGCTCCTGCTGTCACCACTGTTCTGCCCACACACCAGTTGCCAGGAACTCAAGTCTATTGTGACTGCTATAACTCATTTACAAAACTAGATGTGTCTGCCATATCTTACATCAGAACAATGCATGGCCCACTCAGGGCCTATTTCCTCACACTGCTTGATTCCGAAGTCTCAAATTGGTGAATCTGCAAAATCATATAAGTGCAGCCTAGCTTTAAGGTAGACCAGGAAAGTAGGTTTTCTGGATTCTACATTGGGATAATGGTAACCAATATGTGGGGAACTATCTTTTTAATTTTTATTTTATTGTTTTTATAATTTTTTATTGTTTCAATAACAATTCATATTCAATATTATTTTATATTAGTTTTAGGTGTACAGCACAGTGGTTAGACATCTATATAATTTACAAAGTGATTCCCTCCATTAGTCCAGTATACACCTGGCACTGTACATATATATGACAATATTATTGACTATATTCCATATGCTGTATTTTATATCCCTGTGATTATTTTGTAACTACCAATTTGTACTTAATCCCTTCCCCTTTTTTCACCCAGCTCCCCAGCTCCACCCCATCTGGCAACCATCAGTTTGTTCTCTGTATCTATGAGTCTGTTTCTGTTTTGTTTGTTTATTTTGTTCTTTGGATTCCACATATAAGTGAGATCATACAACAAACTAAATGTTTTTGCAAAGCGAAGGAAACCGTCAACAAGATGAAAAGACAACCTACTGAATGGGAAAAGATATTTGCCAAAGATACATCCAATAATGGGTTAATACCCAAAATTTATAAAGGACACATACAATTTAACACCAAAAACAAAACAAAACAACAAAAAAAACAATCTAATTAAAGAATGGGCAGAGGATCTTAATAGACATTTCTCTGAAAAGGGCATACACATGGCAAGTAGACATATGAAAAGATGCTCAATGTCACTACTCATCAGAGAAATGCAAACTAAAACCACAATGAGATATCACCTCTCACCTGTAAGAATGGCTATCATCATAAATCAATAAACAAGTATTGGCAAGGATGTGGAGAAAAGGGAACTCTTGTGCACTGTTGGTGGAATTGCAAATGAGTGCAACCACTATGGAAAACAGTACGGAGGATCCTAAAACTTAGAAGTAGGATGTTCATACAACACAGCAATTCCAAATCTGGCTATTTATACAAAGAATATGAAAATAATAATTAGAAAAGATATACACATTCCTATGTGCATTTCAGCATTGTTCACAATAGCCAAGATATGGAACCCTCTAGGTGACCATCAATAGATGAATGGATAAAGAAGTGGTACATGTGTACAATGGAATATTACTCAGACATAAAAAAGAATAAAATATTGCCATTTGTGACAATATGGATGGTCTTAGAGTATTATGTTAAGTAAAAATATTGGACAGAAAAAGACAAACACCATATGATTTCACATATATATGGGATCCAAAAAATGAAACAAATGAACAAAGAGAATGAAACAAAAACAAACTGATAGATATAGAGAACAAACTGATGGTTTATAGAGGGGAAGACAGTGTGGGGGGGGTAGGTGGAAAGGAAATGCAGATTAAGAAGGACAAACTTGTAATTATAAAATAAGTCATCATGGGATGTGATGTATACAGCATAGGGAATAGTGAACAATATCATATCTACGTACAGTGACAGATGGTAACCAAACTTATTGTAGTGATCACTTTGTAAGTTGTATAAATGTTAAATCACTATGTTGTAGACTCAAAACTATATAATATTGTATGTCAACTACAATTAGAAATAAATAAATATAAGTAGGAGAAAATTAAAATTTAAAAGTTACCTCTGAAAAAACAAAAAAGCAGGCAGGCCACTGAACAAAATGCATCTTTGCTGTGATGCTATTATTGTGGGGGGAAAGTCAGGCAGCAACCACTCTGAGGACTTCATCCCTCTTTACTAGCAAGTACTTCCCTTCTTCCCTCACAATACTCTCAATCACTACACACTTTCACACACACAGATGCATGCACAACATGCATACTTACTGAGGAATATAGTATTAGAGTACACATAGATGGTAAGGACAGTTTTAAAGTTTGTTCACTGAACAAGAGTTCTGTAATCCAGTTAAGAGGTAAGGGATCTGAAAAATCAAACTGTGATCTGTTCACTTAACCTTGTGTCCTGGTACAGGACTTTCTATGTTCTAGGGAACATGTGATTTTTCAATTGATTTCTGCACAGCTCCAAATGGGCTAGCAGCAGCCCTGATGGACATGACACACTTGTTGTCATCATGGGTAGAAAGAAAAGGAAAAAAACCCTCTTTTTTTCAGGAGGAACTAAACTTAATGGGGAGATTTACCCTGCGACAACCTGCAAATCAAAATTAATGGAGATTTATTGGTACATTACAGCAATGTACAGAGAACAGGAAATCATCATAACAGTCAAAACATAATGGTTCATGGAAAACTGAAGTTAAGATTCACAGCAGGACATCATGAAAATGGTGGAGTGAGGTGAGGCTCTGGAAATCTCTTCTGGAATTTACAACAAAACAGCTATAACACCACAAAGGACTTCCTGCACAGCAGACAGGCAAGACGAAGAGGCTCACTGGTGAATTCACCTAAAGGTGGGCAAATTGCGTGAGCAGGGGTGGAGGGAAGGGAGAAGTGCAGAGACGGAGCCACGCAGGCTCAGGACGCAGACCTAGCTCAGTGTTCCGAGCTCGCTGTATCCCGGAACTACCACAGCTGCGGGAGAGGGAAGAACTAGGACTGCTAGGGCTCCGCTTATGGCCCACAGGACTGAGGGGGCAGCATATAACATGGCTGAACCCAACGCTCACAACAGAGACCTCGGAGAAAAGACTGAGGGAAGAAGGCTGAAAACGGTGGTTTAAGCCCTCACTGCCGAGCAGACAACAGAAGCCTTAGGCACTGAGACTAGCCGCAGGCTCCCTACCCTCTGAGAGCCTGCCCTGCCCCCAAGTGCCCAGTGCTAGAAGCGGAACAGTAGCAGTGTCAGATCTAAAGAACAGAATATTTGCAGTTCTGAGAACTGTGGTCCGCAGACACAGATCCGCACCCCATCTAGTTCCAACCAAGGGGAGGGAGCTGTGGAAGCAGGACTGGATGTGGTGGTGGTCACCACAATTTCTCTGGGCCAATTCTCACAACTCACCCCACCCCTGTCCCCACCTACCTGAGTGCATCCCTGCAGGAGTAAACAGAACTGCTGAAACTCACGGGCTCTGAATCTGGAGCAGGAAGAGCTATGGAACTTCAAAAGCTCTCCACATACCCACAGGGAGGCAGAGCCCTAAGACCCAGGCAAACTGTTAACAGAGGAGAAGCCCGCCTTCCAGGGAATCCCCCATTGTGTGAGAAGCTGAAATAGTGCAGAGAAAACATAACACTACAGTGTGAGAGAAAAAAAAAGGGCTGCAGTCGCAGAGAAAATGAAACATTCTACCAACACGTACTGGAAAAAAACAGAAAGTCCTCTTCCTATCAACCTGTTGCAGAATCCACTCCTGCAAATGTCTAGGAAGATAAATAATAAATCATTAATTGTCATGAATAACCAAGGTAACGAGATAGCTCAGAAAGAAAGTGAAAAGTGTACAGAAAATGAACTTAAAGTATGGAAATATGTGACTTAGATGACAGACAATTCAAGATTGTAGTTCTGAAAAAACTCAACGAGATGCAAGGAAATACAGACAGGCAGTTTAATGAACTGAGAAACACAATCAAGGAACCACATGAGCATTTTACCAAAGAGATTGAAATTTTAAAAAAGAACCAAATAGAATTTCTGGAGATTAAGAACTCAATAGATGAAATTAAGAATGAAATAGCCAGCTTAGGAAGTAGAGTTGACCAGATGAAGGAAAGAATCAGTGACTTCGAAGATAGAAACCTGGAAATGACACAGATGGAAGAAGAAAGAGACTTGAGACTTAAAGAAATGAAAAAAACTCTACAAGAACTTTCTGACTCCATTAGAAAGAGCAATATAAAAATAATAGGCATACCAGAAGTAGAAGAAAGAGGGAAGGGAACAGAGAGCATATTCAAACAAATAGTGAATGAGAACTTTCCAAACTTGTGGAAAGGACTGGATCCTCGAATCCAAGAAAGAAATAGAACACCTAATTACCTCAATCCCAACAGGCCTTCTCCAAGGCACATTGTATCGAAGCTATCAAAAATCAATAACAAAGAAAGAATCCTCAAGGCAGCCAGGGAAAAGAAGACTGTAACCTACAACGGAAAACCCATTAGACTATCATCAGATTTCTCAGCAGAAACTCTACAAGCCAGGAGGGAGTGTCACCAAATATTCAAAATATTGAAAGAGAGAAAATTATGGGCCAAGAATAATATACCCAGCAAAGATATCCTTTAGATATGAAGGAGGAATAAAGACCTTTCCAGACATACAGAAGCTAAGGGAATTTTCTAATGCACGACCTGAACTACAAGAAACACTAAAGAAGGCTATTTGACCCCCATCAATAAGGACAATATGTGGCAACCAAAACATAAAAAGGGGGAGTAAAGGCCTGAAGTGGAATATGGGAATGGAGAAAGTAAGCGTGCTGAAGAAAATGGAATACTCTAAATATCAAACTTTCTTTTACATAAACTTAAGGGTAACCACTCAAAAAAAAATTCAGAACTGAAATATATACTGTAATAAAAGAAGAAACAGAGGGAAACATCATAGAATACCACCACACAGAAATAATAGACAACAACAAATAGGCAAAGAAACAATGGAGACACAACCTTACCAGAAAACTAAAGATAGAATGATAGGAAATCCTCACATATCAATAATCACCCTAAATGTAAGTGGACTAAACTCACCAATAAAAAGGCACAGAGTAGCAGATTGGATCAAAAACTAAACCCAACCATATGTTGTCTCCAAGAGACACATCTCAGCTACAAGGACAAGCATAGACTAAAAGTGAAAGGGTGGAAATTGACACTCGAAGCAAATGGTACCCAGAGAAAATCAGGTGTAGCCATAATGATATCAGATGAAACAGACTTCATGGTGAAAAAGAAAACAAGAGACAAAGATGGACATTTCATAATGGTAAAGTGGACTATACAACAAGAAAACAAAACAGTCATCAATATTTATGCCCACAATCCAGGATCACCAAAATATACCAAGCAACTACTAACAGAAATAAAGGGAGAAATTGACCAAGAAAAAATTATACTAGGGGACTTAAATACATCATTGACAGCTATGGATAGATCATCCAAACAGAAAATAGATAATGAAATAGCAGCCCTAAATGACACATTAGATGAAATGGACTTAATTGACATTTACAGAGCACTTCATCCTAAAACGTCAGACTATATATTTTTTTCTAGTGTACAGGGAACGTTCTCAAGGATAGACCGTAAGTTGGGACATAAAACTAAGCTTAGCAAATTTAAGATTATTGAAATCATACCAAACATATTCTCTGATCACAAGGCTTTGAAACTGGATATCAACTGCAAAAAGAAATCAGGAAAACACACAAATACCTGGATAGTAAACAACATACTTTTAAAGAATGACTGGGTCAAAGAATAAATTAGAGGAGAGATCAAAAGATACATAGTAACAAATGACAATGAAAATACATCTTACCAAAATTTTTGGAATGCAGTGAAAGCACTTTTAAGAGAGAAATTTATATCATTATAGGCCTATTTCAAGAAACAAGAAAAATCCCAAATAAATAACCTCATGTTACACCTTTAAAGAACTAGAAAAGGAAGAACAAATGAAATCTGAGGTCAGCAGAGGAGAGGAAATAATAAAAATAAGAGCAGAACTAAATGAAATAGAGAACAAAATAAAAAGAAAAAAAAAACCAATAGAAATAATTAATCAGACAAAAAGCTGGTTCTTTGAAAAGATTAACAAAATTGACAAACATTGGCTAGACTCACTAAGCTAAAAAGACAGAAGGCGCTAATAAACAAAATCAGAAATGAAAAAGGGGAAGTTATCAAGGATGACACAGAAATACAAAGGATCATCCAAGAATACTATGAAGGACTATATGCCACCAAATTTAATAACCTAGAGGAAATGGACAAGTTGTTAGAAACATATAGCCTTCATAGGCTGAATCATGAAGAACTGGAAAATCTAAACAGACCTGTCACCAGTAAGGAAATTGAATCAGTCATCCAAAACCTTCCCAAAAGCAAAAGTCCAGGACCAGATGGCTTCACTAGTGAATTCTACCAAACCTTCAAAGAGGATCTAATACCAATCCTGCTCAAACTCTTCCACAAAATTGAAGAAGAGACAGTACCCCCAACTCATTTTATGAGGCCAACATTGCTCTGATACCAAAACATGGCAAGAACAACACAAAAAAAGGGAACTACAGGCCAATATCTCGGATGAATACATATGCAAAAATCCTAAACAAGATTCTAGCCAATCGAATGCAACAATGCATTAAAAGATTATTCATTACGACCAAGTGAGGTTCATCTCAGGGGCACAAGGATGGTTCAACATCCGAAAATCCATCAATGTGACACATCACATAAATAAAATACAGGATAAAAATCATATGATTATATCAATTGATGCAGAAAAAGCATTTGACAAAATACAACTTCCATTTATGATTAAAACACTTAATAAAATAGGTATAGAAGGAAAATACCTTCACATAATAAAGGCCATATATGACAAGCCCTCAGCTAATCTCATAATTAATGATGAAAAACTGAATCACTTTGCTCTACGTTCAGGAACACGACAGGGCTGTCCCTTATCACCTCTGCTTTTCAACATAGTGTTGGAAGTCCTCTCGAGAGCAATCAGGCAAGAGAAAGAAATAAAAGGCATCCAAATTGGGAACAAAGAAGTTAAATTGTCACTCTTTGCAGATGACATGATGCTATATATAGAAAATCCTAAAGACTCCACCAAAAAGCTATTAGAAACACTCAATGAATACAGTAAATTTGCAGGCTATAAAATCAATGTACAAAAGTCCATTGCATTCCTATATACTAACAATGAAATCTCAGAAAAAGAAATAGAAAACAATTCCTTTTGCAATTGCAGCAAAAAGAATAAAATACCTAGGAATAAACTTAACCAAGGATGTGAAAGACCTATATGCTGAAAACTACAAGACATTTTTAAAAGAAATTGAAGAAGACACAAAGAATGGAAAAACATTCCGGGCTCGTGGATTGGAAGAGTTAACATAGTTAAAATGGCCATATTACCCAAAGCAATATACAGATTCAATGATATCCCCATCAAAGTCCCAATGGCAGTTTTTAAAGAAAAAGAACCAAAAAATCATCAGATTTGTTTGGAACCACAAAAGAGCCTGAATAACCAAAGCAATTTTAAGAAAAAAGAACAATACTGGAGGTATCACACTCCCTGACTTTAGCTTGTACTACAGGGCTACAATAATCAAAACAGCATGGTATTGGCAGAAAAACAGACACATAGACCAATGGAATAGAATTGAGAACTCAGAAATAAAACCACATAAATATGGACAGATAATTTTTGACAAAGAAGCCAAAAACATACAATAGAGAAAAGAAAGCCTCTTTAATAAATGGTACTGGCAGAATTGGAAAACCATGTGCAAAAGAATTAAATTGGACTGCTATCTGTCAACATGTACCAAAATTAATTCAAAATGGATCAAATACTTAAGCATAAGACCTGAAATAATAAACTGCATAGAAGAAAACATAGGTACTAAACTTATGGACCTTGGGTTCAAAGAGCATTTTATGAATTTGACTCCTAAGGAAAGGGAAGTAAAACCTAAAATAAATGAATGGGACTATATGAAATGTAAACGCTTCTGCTCAGCAAAAGAAACCATCGACAAAATAAAGAGGCAGCCTACTGAATGGGAGAAGATATTTTCAACCTCCGATAAGGGGCTAATAATCCAAACTTAATGTACAACTCAACAACAGAAAGACAAGCAATCTAATTTTAAAAGGGTCAGAGGATGTGAACAGACACTTCTCCCCAGAAGACATACAAATGGCCAACAAATATTTGAAAAAATGCTCAATTTTACTAGCTATTGGGACATGCAAATCAAAACCACAATGAGATATCACCTCTCACCTGCTAGAATGGCTATCATCAACAAGACAAATAAGTGTTGGAGAGACTTTGAAGAAAACCCTCATACACTGTTATTGGGAACGTAAATTGGTACAGCCACTATGAAAAACAGTATGGAGTTTCCTCAAAAAATTAAGAATAGAACTCCCATATGATCTAGAAATCCCTCTTTTTGGTATCCACCTGAAAATATGAAAACACTTATCCATAAAGACATATATAACCCTATATTCACTGCAGCATTATTCATGGTGGCCAAGACATGGAAAAAACAAAAATGTCTGTCGATAAATGATTGGATAAAGAAGATGTGGTGCATATACACAATGGAATACTACTGGTCCATAAGAAAAGATGAAATAGTGCCATTTGCGACAGCATGGATGAATCTTGAGATAATCATGCTAATTAAATGAAATAAGTCAGACAGAAAAAGTCAAGATCCATAAGACTTCACTTCACTCACATGTGGGATATAAAGCTGAAAGGAGCAAATGAACAAGGGGAAGGAAGGAAGGAAGGAAGGAAGGAAGGAAGGAAGGAAGGAAGGAAGGAAGGAAGGAAGGAAGGAAGGAAGGAAGGAAGGAAGGAAGGAAGGAGGGAAGGAAGGAAGACAGAAGAAAGAAAGAAAGAAAGAAAGAAAGAAAGAAAGAAAGAAAGAAAGAAAGAAAGAAAGAAAGAAAGAAAGAAAGAAAGAAAGAAAGAAAAAGTCATATACACAGACAAAAATTTAGTGGTTACCAAATTGCAAGGGGGCGAATGGTAGAAAAAGCTAAAGGGGGTGAAATATATGGTGATAGAAGGAGAACTAACTCTGGTTGGTGAGCACACATGCAATATATAGATGATATATTATGGAGATGTACACTTGAAATGTCTATAATTTTACTAGCCAATGTCACCCCAATAAATTTAATAAATTAATTAATTAATTTAAAAAGAGTGAATATCAAGTTTTGTTAGTATCTATATAGGTATTAGAAAAACTGGGTAAGCCTAGTCATGTGGGTTTATTTATTTATTTGTTTAAAGTTTATTGGAGTTACAATTGTTAGTAAAGTTACTTAGGTTTCAGGTGTACAATTCTGTAATATATCATCTATATATCACATTGTGTGTTCACCACCCAGCATCAGTTCTCCTTCCATCACCATATATTTGATTCCTTTTACCCTCATGTACCACCCCTTCCCCTCTAGTAACCACTAAACTATTGTCTGTGTCTATGAGTTTTCTTCTTCATTTGCTTGTCTTGTTCCTTTGTTGTTTTCAGTTTAATATAACTCATATCTGTGAAATCATATGGTTCTCAACTTTTTCTGTCTGACTTATTTCGCTTAGCATAATAGTGTCAAGATCCATCCATGCTGTCGTAAATGACACTATTTCATCTTTTCTTATGGCAGAATATATTCCATTGTGTATATATACACCACAACTTTATCCATTCATCCATGAACGTGCACTTTGGTCACCATAAACAAAGCTGCAATGAACATCAGAGCACATATATCTTCACGGATAAATGTTTTCAGATTTTTTGGGGGCAGACACCCAGGAGAGGGATTGCTGGGTCATATGGTAATTCTATTCTTAATTTTTTGAGGAACCTCCACACTGCCTTCCATAACGGCTGCACCAATCTGCATTCCCACCAGCAGTGTAGGAAGGTTCCTTTATCTCCACAGTCTCTCCAACACTTGTTACTGTTTGTCTTATTGATGGTAGCCATTCTGACTGGGGTGAGCGGATATCTCATTGTGGTTTTTATTTGCATTTCTCTGATGATTAGTGATATTGAGCATTTTTTCATGACTATTGGCTATCTGTCCTCTTTGGAGAAATGTCTATTCAGGTTCTCTGCCCATTTTTTAATTGGATTGTTTGTTTTTTTGGGGATGAGTTATATGAGTTCCTCATATATTTTGGATATTATCCCTTATTGGAGGTGTTTGCAAAAATCTCCCATTCGGTTAGTTGCCTCTTTATTTTGTCAATGGTTTCTTTTGCTGTGCAGAAGGTTTTTACTTTGCTATAGTCCCATTCATTTATTTTTGCTTTTACTTCCCTTGTCTTTGAAGTCAAATTCATAAAATCCTCTTTGAATCCAAGGTCCACAAGTTTAGTACGTATGTTTTCTTCTACGCAGTTTATTGTTTAAGGTCTTACATCTAGGTCTTTGATCCATTGTGAGTTAATTTTGGTACATGGTGACAGACAGCAGTCTAGTTTCATTCTTTTACATGTAGCTTTCCAGTTCTCCCAGGACCATATGTTGAAAGGGCTGTCTTTTCTCCATTGTATGTTTTTGGCTTCTTTGCGAAAATTATCTGTCCATATTTATGTGGATTTCTTTGTGGGTTTTCAATTCTGTTCCATTGGTCTGTGTGTGTATTTTTCTACCAGTACCATACCGTTTTGATTATTGTTGCCCTGTAGTACAAGCTGAAGTCAGGGGGTGTGATACCTCCAGCATTGTTCTTTTTTTTAGGATTGCTTTGGCTATTTGGGTTTTTTTGTGGTTCCATACAAATTTGATAATTTTTTGTTCTATTTCTTTAAACAATGCCATTGGGATTTTGATGGGGATTGCATTAAATCTGTATATTGCTTTGGGTAGTATAGCCATTTTAACTTGTATGTTGATTCTTCCAATCCATGAATGTGGAACGTCTTTCCATTTATTTTTGTCTTCTTCAATTTCTTTTAAAACTATCTTATGGTTTTCAGTATACAGGTCTTTCACATCCTTTGTTAAGTTTATTCCTAGGTATTTTATTCTTTATGTTACAATTCCTAAGTATTTTATTCTTTTTGTTTTATTCCTATTGCAAAAGGAATTTTTTTTTCTGAGATTTCATTGTTGGTATATAGGAATGAAATAAACAGTACGTTGATTTTGTAGCCGGCAACTTTACTATATTCGTTGATTGTTTCTAATAGTTTTTTGATGGAGTCTTTAGGGTTTTCTATATATAGCATCATGTCATCTGCAGAAAATGACAATTTAAATTCTTCATTTCCCAATTCAGATGCTTTTTATTTCTTTCTCTTGCCTGATTGCTCTGGCTAGCACTTCCAATACTATGCTGAAAAGCATATATGATACGGGAGAGCCCTTTGTGTTTCTAAATGTAGAGCAAAGAGCTCCAGTTTTTCATCGTTAATTATGATATTAGCTGAGGGTTTGTCATATATGACCTTTAATATGTTGAGGTATTTTCCTTCTATACCCATTTTATTAAGTGTTTTAATCATAAATGGATGTTGTATCTTGTCAAATGCTTTTTCTGCATCAATTGATAAAATCATATGATTTTTGTCCTTTATTTTGTTGATGTGGTGTATCACATTGATGGATTTGCATATGTTGAACCATCCTTGTGCCCCTGGGATGAACCCCACTTGGTCGTGATGAATAATCTCTTTAATGCATTGTGCATTCACTTTGCTATGATTTTGTTTAGGACTTTTGCATCTGTATTCATCAGAGATATTGGTCTGTAGTTTCATTTTTGTGTGTGTTATCCTTACCAGGTTTTGGTATCAGGGTAATGTAGGCCTGATAAAATGTGTTAGGGAGTATTGTCTCTTCTTTGATTTTTTGGAAGAGTTTGAGTACAACAGGTATTATATCCCCTTAGAATGTCTGCTAGAATTCACTAGTGAAAGCATCTGGTCCCGGACTTTTTCTTTTGGGAAGGTTGCAGATGACTAATTCAATTTCCTTACTGTTGATTGGTCTATTTAAACTTTCCAATTCTTCATGATTCAGCCTAGAAAGCTGATATGTTCCTAAGAACATGTCCATTTCTTCTAGGTTATTGAATTTGGTGGCATATAGTCCTTCATAGTATTCTTGGATGATTCTTTGTATTTCTGTGGCATCCCTGGTAAGTTCACCTCTTTCATTTCTAATTTAGTTTGTCTTTTCTCTTTTTGTCTCAGTGAGTCTAGCCAAGGGTTTGCCAATTTTATTAATCTTTTCAAAGAACCAGCTCTCTATTGCATTAATCTTTTCTATTGTCTTTTTGTTCTCTATTTCATTGAGTTCTGCTCTGATTTTTATTTTTCCTTCCTTCTGACTTTGGGTTTCATTTGTTCCTGTTTTTCTAGTTCTTCAAGGTGTAATGTGAGGTTATTTATCTGGGATTTTTCTTCTTTCTTGAGATAGGCCTGTAATGATATAAATTTCCTTCTTAAAACTGCTTTTGGTGCATCCCAAATATTTTGGTAGGATGTATTTTCATTATCATTTGTTTCTATTTATCTTTTGATCTCACCTCTTATTTCTTCTTTGACCCAGTCATTCTTTAACAGTATGTCGTTTAATCTCCACATATTTGCGGTTTTCTCCTGCTTTCTTTTTGCAGTTGATATCCAATGTCAAAGCCTTGTGATCAGAGCATAGGCTGGATATGATTTCAGTCCTCTTAAATTTGCTGAGGCTAGTTATATGTCCCAATATATGGTCTATCCTTGAGAATACTCCATGTACACTAAAAAGAATGTATTATTTGCTGTTGTAGGATGAGGTGCTCTGTAAATGTCAATTATGTCCATTTCATCTAATGTGTCATTTAAGGCTGACATTTATTTATTTATTTTCTATTTGGGTGATCTACCCAAGGCTGTCAATGATGTATTTAGGTCCCCTAGTATAATTGTGTTTTGGTCAATGTCTCCCTTTAGTTCTGTTAGTAGTTGTTTTGTATATTTTGGTGCTCCCTGATTGGGAGAATAAATATTGATGACTGTTATGTCTTCTTGTTTTATAGTCCCCTTTATCATTATGAAATGTCCATCTTTGTCTCTTGTTACCTTTTTTATCCTGAAGTCTGTTTCATCTGATATCAGTATAGCTACACCTGATTTTCTCTGAATACCATTTACTTGCAGTGTCAATTTCCACCCTTTCACTCTAAGTCTATATTTGTCCTTGAAGGTGTGATGTGTCTCTTGGAGGCAGCATAGGGTTGGGTTTAGTTTTTTGACCCAATCTGCTACTCTGTGCCATTTTGTTGATGAGTTCAGTTCATTTACATTTGGGGTGATTATTGAAACATGAGGATTTCCTATCATTCTATCATTTGTTTTCTGTAGGCTTGTGTCTCCATTGTTTCTTTACATTTTTGTTGCTGTCTATTATTTCAGTGTGGTGGTATTCTATGATTTTTCCCTCTGTTTCTTCTCTTTTTATGTTATATATTTTAGTTCTGCATTTTTTTTAGTGTTTACCATTAAATTTATGCAAAAGAAATTTTCATATTTAGAGTATTCCATTTTCTTCAGCATGTTTCCTTTCTCCACTCCCCTTTACATGTTTAGACCTTTACTCTCTCCCCTTTTATGTTTAAGTTGTCACAAGTTATCCTTATTTATTCTGTGACTTGACTTCTGCACTGCAGTAACAAGTTGTCTTTTTCCAGTTTGTTCTTTTTTAAGTGTTGTTTTTTTTTGTTCTTTACCCTGTATGTTATGTTTAAGTGTATAGTGTCCTATTTGGTGTAGGGGTTGCCATTTCCTGCTTCTGTCTGTCTGTTTGTAATACTTCTCATGTTTTGTATTTTTTTACTTTTTTGTGTCAGATTGACTAGCCTCCTTTGGTATTTCTTGTAGTGCAGGTTGTGCATTAGAAAATTCCCCCAGCTTCTGTATATCTGGAAAGGTCTTTATTCCTCCTTCATATCGAAAGGATATCTTTCCTGGATATATTATTCTTTGCTCATAATTTCTCTCTTTCAATAGTCTAAATATTTGATTCCACTCCCTCCTGGCTTGTAGAGTTTCTGCTGAAAAATCTGATAATCTAATGGGCTTTCCTTTGTAGGTTACCGTCTTCTTTTCCCTGGCTGCCTTGAGGATTCTTTCTTTGCCGTTGATTTTAGATAGCTTCAATACACTATGCCTTAGAGAAGGCCTGTTGGGATTGAGATAATTAGGTGTTCTATTTGCTTCTCAGATTCAAGGATCCAGTTCTTTCCACATGTTTGGGAATTTCTCATCGATTATTTGTTTGAATATACTCTCTGTTTCCTTCTCCCTTTTGTCTCCTTCTGGTATGCCCATTATTCTTATATTGCTCTTTGTGCTGGAGTCAGAAAGTTCTCGTAGAGTTCTTTCATTTCTTTTAACTCTCAAGTCTCTTCTTCCATTTGCATCATTTCCAGGTTGTTTTTCTGTGAGTTCACTGACTCTTTCCTTCATCTGGTCAGCTCTGTTGTCTAAGCTGGCTATTCTATCCTTCATTTCTTTGATTGAGTTCTTAATCTGCACAAATTCTATTTGGTTCTTTGTTAAACTTTCAATCTCTTTGGTCAAATGTTCATTTTGTTATTTGATTGTGTTTCTGAGTTTGTTAAACTTCCTTTCTGTGTTTTTTAATATCTGGTTGAATTTTTTCAGAACTGCAAACTTGAATTCTCTGTCATTTAAGTCAATATTTCCATATCTTTAAGTTCATTTTCTGGACACTTTTCATTTTCTTTCTGAATTACCTTGTTGCCTTGGTTATTCATGGCAATTAATGACTTATTATGTCTCTTCCTAAGCATCTACAGTAGTGAGTTCTGCAACAAGTTGATAGGAAGATGTCTTTCTTTTGCTTTCCAGTAGGTATTGGTGGAATGTTTTATTTTCTCTCTGACTACAGCCTTTCATTCTCTCTCATGCTGTAGTGTTATATTTTTTCTTTCACTGTTCTGGCTTCTCACACAATGGGGGAGTTCCCTGGAAGGTGGGCTTCTCCTCTGTGAGCCGGTCTCCTGGGTCTCAGGGCACCACCCTTGTGGGAGGATGTGGAGAGCTTCTGAAGTTCCAAAGCTCTTCCTGCACCAGATTCAGAGCCTGTGTGTTTCAGTGGCTATGTTTATCCCTGCAGGGATCCACCCAGATAGGTGGGGGCAGGGTGGATTTTGATAGGTGGCTGTGAACAATGGCGGCAACCACCAGCCCAGCCAATCCTGCACCCAGGGCTCCCTCCCCTTTGCCAGAGTAGTTGGGCTGTAAGTCCGTGGCTGTGAGCCACAGTTCTCAGAACTGAAAATATTCTGTTCTTCTGATCTGACACTGCTACTGTTCTGCTTCTAGCACTGGACAGGTGGAGGTGAGGCGAGCTCTGGGAGGATTGGGAGGGGGCGGCCAGGCTCCGTGCCTAAGCGTTCCATTCGCTGCTTGGCAGTGAGCACTTAAACTGTCGTTTTCACCCTTCTTTCCTCAGTCTTTGCTCTGAGGTCCCTGCCGTAAGTGTTGGATTCAGCCGTGTTATATGCTGATTTCTCAGGCAGGACTGTGGGCCATAAGCGGAGCACTAGCAGTCCGAGTTCTTCCCTCTCCCATGGCTCCAGTAGCTTCAGAATGCAGGGAGCTTGGAGCTCTGAGCTCTGGTCTGTGTCCTGCTCCTGCTCAGCCCGCATCTCCACACTTTCTCGTTTCCTCCTCCCCTGCTCGCCCAATTTGCCCACCTTTAGATGATTTCAGTTGTGCACCTCTTAGTCTTGCCTGTCTGCTGTGCAGGGAGTCCTTTGTGGAATTATAGCTGTTCAATTTGTTGTAAATTCCAGGGGATATTTCAAGAGGCTCTCCTCACACTGCCATTTCTGTGATGTGATCCCATGAAGGTTTAAGCAATATCCCTTCTTGTAGTTATTTTGGTAATAATCTATATTTGTACACCTTTTTTTCCATTCGTCTTCTATGTACATCCTTGTAGAACATATTCAAATATATAAATATATATACATATATATCCTGACTTTATCTTTTTGTATTGTACCATTAGGATTTACTTAAATCAAAGTACTCACATTCTTAATAGATGTGTGGTACTTCATTGTAAGGATCTACCATCATATACATAACCAAACTTCTATTTTACAACATCATTACTACTGTTCAGTTTTTCTATATGCTCATGGAAATTTAAAATTTCATCTAGTACTTGTTCACGTCCCTGTCCTGAACACTTGAGAATAATTATATGAGATTGTGTCCTATGCATTAATGTGAACTGCCTGAAATATGCATTTTTTATTGTAGACCTTAGAAATCTATTCTTACCCTCTCATTTTTGTTTTAAAGTTTACAAAATTGGTTACTATTCTATTTGTTTGGGTTTCTGTAACACTTTTGACTATAAAATGGGAATAATGTAATGCAGTCAACCAAATTTAGAGTTGTTATGAAAGAAGTCGGATGGCATTGTAAAAGCGTTTTGAAAGATACTCACATTATACAAATGTATAATATTGCTATAGATAATATGCTATTAGTCAAAATGGGGTAGAGTTAATATAAGAACTTCTCAAGTGTTGCCAGCTATATCAAATACTAAGGAGCTCAACTTAAAATTTTGCAAAACAGGAAGTTATATGTGCCAGAAAATATCTTATTGTAGGTAGGTCTCTAGAGAGAGATGTGTAAGGCTGTAATGATGGCAATAGCCATGTTTAGCGCTTGGGATATTTAAAAAAAAAAAAAAAAAAAAAAAACAAAACAGAAAAAAGAACACCCTGTTGAATCTTCCTACTAGTTCCAAACTACAACTGCTCCTAACCATCCCCTAATCATGTGACATGAATAAATCATCTTTGTTGGCATGTTGAGACCCAAATCTTATAAGGACTGTTGAGTAGCTAAGTTTCTGTGGATGTTATTAAAACTCATCACAGGAAAACAAATGAGAGAGGTGGATTCTTTGTTAATCATCCAAGCCTGAAAAATATCTCATCTCTCTGCATTTTTTGCCAAACTTTTCAAGGTCCACCCTGTAACCTAACTCAATAAAGAATTTATCAACATATGATAACATGTTCTGTAAAGAGATTTTATCTATAAAGCTGGACTTCCAGGGATGTTTATAAAAATGTGAATAAACTAAATATTGATTAGACTTGAAATTTCATTGGGAAAGAATATTTAAAAAGAATAAATTAAATACTATTTAAATAAATGTGTTTTTTTTTTTTTTTATGTGACCACACTCTCCACTCATTACAAATTACATTGCATTGGACTATTTTTTTATAAGAGCTGCGTTAATTGTGATGAGGTTACTCTTGATAAGAATTTCCAAATTTAATGTATGCTTTGTTATTTCAAATATTTTAGTATTTGAATCCAATATAAGCAAGTCTTTAAAATGTTATAATTTGAGGTAGTCTTTATTAATCATCAAATAATTTTTGTAATTATATTAGTATTGAACTATAAAATATTAACTTTTATGGCCGAAATGCAGGTTTCTTGGAAATTTTAATAAAAATATGCTTGTTACATTCCTTGTAAATTTTGCTTAGAAAAATAGCTAGGTATGTTTTTATTGTTAGTTAATTTTGCAACTTTTTTCAAAAATTTTTTGTAACTGTTTAAAATCTGTATATGTTAATGATCAGAACAAATGTCAAGAATATAATCCTAAGGGTGCTGGAGCTAAGCTGGGTAACATTCCTAAATTTAAGTCACCAAGTGTTCCAATTTATGTAGAGAGTTGAACTAAGAACAAATGTAATAGCAGGTTCAAAGTGAGTGACTAAATTGAAGGTTGAACAGTAGGAACTGTCTGCACAAAATATAATCTTGATACAAATGTAGAGATTGGGGGGCAGTAAAAAAACTGTTAAGAAGTGTTTGGGATCAAGGAAAGGAAATTGGGAGAGCAAGGAAAGCCTTCAGCAATTCCTGAACTGAAAATCAGCTCTTTAAAGGTATCTTTATTATTTTATTAATGGCATGGATTTTTGAAACATTTTTGTATAGTGCCAGATAGATACTAGACTGATCAGGGGGATCACTGCATATATTACATAAATGTCTAACCACTATGCTGTACACCTGAAACTAATATAAAATAATATTGAAAGTCAACTGTAACTGAAAAACAAATTTAAAAAGAAACAATGGCATGGGCAAGTGATATTGGTTTCAATGAGACACAACATTTTCAAATTTTATTCATACTCTGGGAATATAAAAGTTTGCTAAGTGACCTTAATTTGGGCAGGCACTCAAAACAATTTACAGGACAAATATAGTATCCATAATGGCCTGCTTAATTTTAGTATAGCATCATCAGTGCTATTAGAAAAACATTTTTGCTAGTGAGGTTACATAGAAAATATACTGTGAACCCTTGCTAGTATCCTAACAAACAGGTCCCTAAAGGTCATATAATTTACTAAGAGGAATGTAACATATTTTGAAAGATAATGCAATATATATTTATTTCTACTACCTAAATAAAATATATTGTGAACCTTACTACAATACTACCACTGCTTCTGCTAGTTACCATTTATTTAGCTCTTATGCCAGGAATAATACATGCACGCTGTCATTCTTATAACAACCTCATAAAATAGATATTATTTGCATTTTACAAATGAGAGAAATAGGGCTCAAAAAGCTTGAACAATTTACCCAAGACCCCACTGCTACCAGGATATTTGAAGTCAGGTCTCTCCTATCTTGAATCATATTATCTTCAGCACTGATACTGAAATGGGTCAGTAGTGGCATCTTAGTATGTGAAGTTGAGATACCATTTATTATTAGAAAAATTATAATCAGTGTTTTTCAGAGAGAGAGTCAATGATAGATAGGTACATATAAAGGAAAGGAAGGTAAAAAGAAAAAAAAAAGGAAGAAAATTGGAGCTTATAAAAATAAGCACCAAATAAATAGGATGAACTAAAATGTGGCCAAGTATTGACAAGAAAATTTAAATAAACTGAAAATATTTGTTTTCTGCTCATGCACTTGATAAAAAGTGCTAGTGAATAATGTGAGAGTCAGCACCATTTGAACAAACTTCCAAAATCAAGCCAAACTGTATAGCTTGATATGATTTGTGACATCAGATAGAAAGTACTACACAAGCTTTTAAAGAAGAAAAAAGCAAGTTCAGATGAGTATTTCAAAAGGGAATGCATTTACTTGTTTGTTGCTTTCAGTTTTATATCCCACATATAAGGGAAATTATGTTTCTCGACTTTTTCTGTCTGACTTATTTTGCTTATTATTATAATCTCAAGATCCATCATGTTGTTGCAAATAGCAGTATTTCATCTTTTCTTATGGCCAAGTATATTCCATTGTGTATATTATATATACCACATCTTCTTTATCCAATCATCTATTGAAGGACACTTTGGTTGTTTCCATGTCTTGGCCATCGTGAATAGTGCTGCAATGAACATAAAAACTCATAGACACAGACAACAGTTTAGTGGTTCCCAGAGGGTAAGGGGGGTGGTAGAAGAGGGTAAAGGGAGTCAATTATATGGTGATGGAAGGATAATTGACTTTGGATGGTGAACACACAACGCAATATATAGATGATGTATTATAGAAATGTACATTTGAAACTTACATAATTTTACTAACCAATGTCACCCCAATAAATTTAATTAAAAAAGGGAATGCTAAAATGCCACTTAATGACCTTCAAAGGCAGGAAGTCTGAATATAAAAACATACTAGGAACCAGTCAAATTTTATCTCCAAATAACATAAAGTGAAATTAGCATAGGCTGTGATAAGAGCTCAGTTAGATAGCAAGAACACAATTACAAAGATGATCAATAGTTTAAGAAGCTGCCACGTGACCACTATCTGCTGGCTGCCATTATTCAAAAACTACCTAGATTAAATAGTGATCACTTTGGTCTAGTGGTGTGCTGGAGCCACAATACTGGCTCTTGAGAGCCAACTGCACTCATATCTTTGCAACTCTGTGTTCAATGACTGGTGGTATACTAGTAACTTGGAATTAGCCATGAAGAAAGTATTTGAACCATAGAAATCAGAAAATACTACAAACCAGAACTATATTTCTGGCAAGTCATTTTAGTTAACTGTTTGCCAGCATATCACTGCTTTGGGTTGAAGCAACTTTGGAATTATCTCAGTTCAATGATTCTCTGGGAATGTCTGTATTATCTGACCATAAAATCTGTGCAGGCAGTTCTATTTTGTGAAACAATTTTAGTGGGTAGAGGAGAGATTACAGAGTTGTGGGGGTAGAATGGGTACTATGTGTAACAGAGGTCAGTTATCACAGAATTAACTACACGGACAGTTGGTTGATTTAAGTCTCATTGAAAAGACTGAAATAATTAAGAAAACTGACAATGATGAGCTTGATCTGGTTATTTCAACCATTGATTTAATTACTTAATAATTGTTACCTTAACTTTCACTCCAACCGTCACACTCTGTTTCTCCAAATACAAATCTGAATTAAATGCACCACATGTAAATTTGATCTATCCTCAAATAGTTGATATATTTAATATCTTCAATATATATTTTGTTGCTATTATTCCTACTCTGCTCACTTACAAAATTTGAAGTGTGTCAGGTTATATACCTCTTATTAGCCCGTTAAATGAAGCATAGCACTAGACTAAGATAAATATTTTTTCTTTCTGCCAGTGACCATAACAATATATTTATTGCATAAGTACATTATAATACAATTATAGGAGCATTAAATAATATAATGGACATGTCATCAACTCTGTTTTTCAAAATCTGTAGAAAGGAATGTCAAATAGATACATCTTTTAGTGACTGTAAGTAAAAACTGTGGTAATAATATTAAATTGCAAATCAATATAATCATTTCTATGGGGGTTTATAGCAATAAGGTTCAAGTATGTAGATTTCTGGTGATTTACTTGATAATAGGGTTAGATATTAGAGAAGTCAGGCTAAAGGAAATAATATTTTGGCAGTCCCATACACCATCTAGAATATCAGCTGTCTCAAGCATTCTTGTATCAAGAGGTAGACACCAATTGTCTGGCAATTTTACTTGTTTTTACAAAAATTATATTTATTATGAGATGGTCCGTTATACATAAAACATATTCTGAAAGACAATACAAAATCATACTTATTAATAAGCCACACAAGTTTCTTAAACAAATGTAAAACTTCTGTATGTTAAGCTTGATGCTCTACTTACTTTGGATTGTACAGATAAAGACAAATGTACTTTTGCAAAGGTTAAGCTGGCACTTTTGTTTAAATGTGTTTATTGTAAGGAGTCCATGCCCTTTAAATATGCTCCTGTTATGTTGCCACTTTCCTGTTGTTTGCCTTTTTTAAAACATAACATATTATTAGTTGATCTGTTAATCTAAAAAGAACACTGGGGCTAATTATATGAAAAATGTTAACTCACTGGAAAATAAGACTAAAGTCAGCAGTTGTTTCTTTTCACAGGACCACATCCCAAGTTTGGCATTTCTTGAGCAGCAATTAACTTTGGCAGGGCAACTGAATTCAAACACACAGAGATTCAATTTTCTCTACGTTAAGAATCATAATAAAGAAATTATAACATGTTGTCATGGACTATCCAATTACTGTGATAACGTTCGTTTTCTTTGAAAGCTGAGGGGAAAGCCTTTTAAAGCACACAGGTGGAAGTAGAAAATGCTTTCCTGTACATTATAGGATTAAGATAGAGTCAGAATAACTATTGCTGCATATATGAGGGCAATTATAAAATTTACATTTCTTAAAACATCCTCTGATTCCACCCACATATTTACTTATCTATATAAAATGTTGAATTCAAAATAATACTGCAAAAATGCTTTTAATGATAAGTATTTTAGTTCTATATAATAAAGCTATAAAAATTGTTGTACCATAATTATAATGTAGTAAAGTGACATTTAAGCCACTGGCAGGTTTCTGTTAGAATGTAATTTCCACAGGATTTTCAACCATTTTTTTTAAATTTATTGGGGTGACAATTGTTAGTAAAATTACATAGATTTCAGGTGTAGCATTCTGTATTACATCATCTATAAATCCCACTGTGTGTTCACCACCCAGAGTCAGTTCTCCTTCCATCACCATATATTTGATCCCCCTCAACCTCATCTCCCATCCCCCACTCCCCTTACCCTCTGGTAACCACTAAACTATTGTCTGTGTCTATGAATTTTTGTTTCTCATTTGTTAAGCGAAATAAGTCAGAAAAAAAAAAAGCAGCGAACCATATGATTTCACTGATATGTGGTATATAAACCAAAAAGAACAAAAGAACAAGACAAACAAATAAGAATCAACCATTTTTAAAGTTACTTAGGAAATATATGCAGAGAGTAGTGGACTTATTGATCTTAGTTTATATTGTTTATGTCTCCCCATGTGAGCAATAGCCTGTTAATTTAAGGCATAATGCAGTCAACGGAAAATTGGAAACATTCTCTCTTCCAGGGAGATGATGAAAAGATAAAAAAGGATGAGGAGGAGGGAAAAGAGAAGGAGAAAGTAGAGGAGAAGGAGAAGGGGTAAGAAGGATTAGAAACCTGAAATGTGTATGATATCCTGGGGAAGAGGCCAGGGGTAGGAGGTTGGAGCGTGGGATAGTTTGATGTTCTCCAAGCTTTACTATTATAAGTTGGAAGCATCCATATCCCTATGTATTTCAATGACATCACTAACCTAAGGGGCAAACACAAGCCTAATATACTTTTGCATTGGTAAAATGGAAAACAGACATTGCTCTTGGTATGTCCCGTAATTTCAGGGCTTCTTATGTCCATTGTATTAGTATTTGTTCCAGAAACTTAAAACTACTGTCAAATAGCTGTATTGTCTTGAAACAGAGAATTCAACCATCTCTGGGTTTGGATGGCTGCCTCATTATATCCTGAAGAGCTTGAAGAGGATAACTGCACAGCAAATATATGCAGAACATGAAATAAAGGCCACTGTAACTCCATCTGGTGTCTCTTTAATGCACAACTTGATAAAATGCAAATCAAGAGATATGATGTGCACACATTTTTTACTTGTGATAAATAAGCTGATGGTAGAAAGACTCAAAATAATAAGAGCAAGGAAAAAATGCAACTTAGAACAAGCTTAAGCTATTATCCTACTTTATAAATCATATTGAAGAAAATAATGTTTACTTAGAAAACAAGTAGGTACATTTATCTATAGGGTAAAATACAAGCGCTGACAATTAAGTTTGCAAACTTGTTGCAATGATGTTGCTAACCTTTTTTGATATCAGAGGGATTATTCATTATGAATTTGTACCAACTGGACAAACAGTTAACCAAGTTTACTATTTGGAAGTGCTGAAAAGGCTGCATGAAAATTTACACGACCTGAACTTTTCGCCAACCATGCATGGCTCTTGCATCACGACAATACACCAGCTCACACAGCACTGTCTGTGAGGGACTTTTTAGCCAATAAACAAATAACTGTATTGGAACACCTTCCCTACTCACGTGATCTGGCCCCCAATGGCTTCTTTCTTTACCTAAAGATAACGAAAATATGGAAACAAAGACATTTTGATGACATTCAGGATATCAAGGATAATACGACAACAGCTCTGATGGCCATTCCCGAAAGAGTTCCAAAATTGCTTTGAAAGGTGGACTAGGCGCTGGCATTGGTGCATAGCTTCCCAAGGGGAGTACTTCAAAGGTGACCATAGTGATATTCAGCAATGAGGCATGTAGCACTTTTTCTAGGAGGAGCTCACGAACTTAATTGTTAAACCTCATATGCTCTACCAATGAAGACTTAGTTCCACCCTCTGCTAAGCTCCCACAGTACTTTTTATATACCCTTCTTATAGCTATTACAGTTTTTTTTGTGTTTTTTTTTTTTTTTTTAATTTAGTTCTCTGTCTTGGCACCTAGCCCAGTGCTATAGGAGACCAAGAAATGTTTTATTTTATTTTCATTCAATTTAAATAATCAAGGGTTGAGCCAGAAAATACCTGAACATCTTTTTAGTCATTTTTATAATTGAACCCTGGGAAGATAAGAAAGGCGAATTGTGCAGGAATTCTAGTCCCTCAAATTCACTTCAACTTGAACAATTTCTTTTCTTTTTTTTCCAGTTTTTATATTGGGGTTCCAGCTTAGGCTTTGATTGAAGATAGATTTTTTTTAATGAACGGTTGAAATCATTATTTTGATGTAGTAGCAAAAGCATCGGCTAGCTTAAGCAGTGTCTAACGCTAAAAAAGCAAATCACTCTGTTATTATGTACACGCACACAAACTGAAGTTTGCAAGCATAATATTTACCTTAAAGTTTTATAAAAGAGTAAAGCTATTTTAGTGCTCTTAGAATTTGTAGTCCATTAAACATAAAAAAAACAATTTTATAAAAACAACACTTTATTAAGGTGCAGGTTTATAATTACACAGATAAAATAATAGACATGATACTTTATACATTTATTCCTAAAATATAGTGTATGCCCATATAATTCAAGCAAAATGAAGAGATGTACAATAACAAATTAAAGGCAAATTACTCCCTGCACTTCCCCGTATCAATTGTTACTTACCAAAAAAATAAATACTTTCTTGTTTATCATTCCAATAAAATATTATATGATACACACACATATATATATATATATATATATATATATATATATATATATATACATATATATATATAAAACCCTTTTTATTTTACTCAAATAGAATCTTTTTATACACGGAAATTTTACTTTAACTTTTATTCAAGAATATATTCTGATAATGTTTCTGTTTCAGTGAGAACATTGAGATTTTTCCTATTTTCTTTAATTATTGCATAGTAGTTTATTTTATAGATATATCATAATTTATTTACTCAACCCTATTGATTCACATATATATTATTTTCACTTCTTTCAAAATAATTTTTTTAGAAGTACAATAAATTGGATCAAAAGTTATGTACTTTTTATTTTATTAAATATTGACAAATTGCTTTCCTATAAAGCTTTCCCAATTTATGCTCTTCTCAAGGATGTGTATCAAGAGGACCTGTTTCTCCTACCTTATACCTGGAAAGCTTTTCTATATGCTATCTGCTTGGCTAACTTCACATTTTTTTAAGTCTTCTCTCTAATGAGCGCTAACATTACCACCTTATATAACATTGCGATTCTTGGTATTTAAATGACATCCACAACCCTGGCATTCATAATCCATTTACCCTGTTCTAATTTTTTTCCTATCACCATCTAACAAACTGCATGATTCACTTATTTTTATGAAATATCATTACTTTTTTCCCTGCCTACCTCTGCTAGAATGTAAGGTGTATTAAAGCAGGGATCTTTGCTTTGTTCACTGATGCATAACAATCATGTACACAGTCGGCATATAGTAGCCAGTCAGCATGCACTCTCAGCAAAGTGGGAATAGAGGGGACTTCCTCAGCCTTAGTAGGAACACGTGAAAAACCTAGAGCTGAGCTTCTGTTCAAGAAAGTGGTGTAGGAAGGTCCTGAACTCACCTCTTACCTCACACACACACACTGAATCTACAACTGTACATAGAACAATTGCCTCTGAAGAAAACCTAAAAACTGGCAGAGTGAATCCTTCACATTAGGCAAACAAGAGGAAAACCACATCAACGTGGGTAGGAAATACTGAGACACAACCTCACCACAAACCCCGTCAATTGAGAGGGAACTCAAAACCCGTAGCTCCTCCCTGAGCTCACACACAGACTCACCTGCCCCCGGGCCCAGCATAGAAGCAGTCTTGTTAAAAGCACCCAGACTTTATGAGAGAGACTGATTTGCTCATTTTAGAGTGTTGGTCTGAGGAGCAGGGGTCTGCTGGGATACCCTTGAGGGATGAAGGCTGGTAGGTGCCATCTTCCTGCTCTCCCTCTGCCTTTCTAAAGTTGGTAGGCACCACCTATTTTTTCCCTATCTTTTCCCTTGCTTTCTTTTTTCTTTTTCTCTTTCTTAATTATTTTATTTTCATTCTCTTTCTTTGACAGGGGTCATGTTTGCAAGCGCCCTCTGTCTTGCTCCAGCCGGTACATGCCATCTTTGTGCTCTCCTTGTGCCACACTCCAGAGCCTCAGTACTTCCTGGCAGGGATCCTCTTTACACATCGGGTTCCTCCGATTTTACACCTGGTGACCCAGATTTTGTGGCTGCTACCCAGGAGATTCCTCTTGATTACCTAGTTCTAGAGGCCAGGGGGGCTTGCAGTCCTGGGTCCTATGGGACTGTAACATTTGGAGAGAGAGTTTTTGGAAGAATACCACTCCCAAGGCACTGTATAGATAGAAGACTGAAAGACACTCCCACCCATTCTGAGAAAGAGTCCTATTTGCTTGTCATGGGCTTTGTCCTAAGGGGCAGTCTTCTGCTCTGGCACACTTGAGGGGTCTACAGAGGTATCCTGAGATAATGATGACCACGGAACCCAATCTTTGTGCTCTCTCTCTGCATCATTCCAGGTCACCAGTATCTTCCAGAAAGGAGCTTATACCTTGACTAGTGCTGAGATAGTTGCTGCTGCTACCAAGGAACACTTCTACGTCACCTGGCTCTAGTGGCCAGTAGGGCTTATCCTCATGGGTCTCACAGGAGGAAGAGTTTTTAAACAGCTACCATGCCCAGGGCACAGCAAGAAGCAACAGACACAGGAGCTCAATCTTTTTATGAAAGAGTCTTACTAGCTTATCATCATAGTTGAAGCCTAAGTCGCAGGCTTCCAATTACACATGTAAGGGCTGGCTGTAAACATTTCTTGAAACTTCAGAATGTAGGCATTATCTTCCTGCTATTCCTCTGCTGCACTCCAGAATACCATCATCTATTGGAGAAGAGCTTTCATATGTGTCTCATGCCCTGGTTTTTATATCTGGTTTTTGTTATTGTCACCGAAGGCATTCCACTTCCTCACCTGGTTTAGGTGGCTAGGGGGTCTTGCATTCCTGGCTCCCACAAGACCATAACAATCAGAGAGGCAGTTTTGGCAGGATACCACTTCCAAGGCAATGCACAGAGAGCAGGTTAGAACACTCCCCTAGCCTTTATGTGAAAGAGGCCTACTTGTTTGTCCTGGAGCTTTGGCCTTGGGATAAGCTTCAGGTTTGGGGTGAGGCTACAGAGCTGCCTCAGGGGATGTAGGCTGGGGATGCCATCTTTGTGCTCTCCCTCTGCCTAGTTACAGCTCACCTGTATCTCCCAGAAAGGAGTTTATATATTCATCTGGAGCATTAATTTTTGCAACTGCCACCCAGGGGACACCTCCAGATTGCCTAGATTCATGGCCAGCAGGGCTTATGCTTTCAATCCCACAGGACTTTGTATATTTGTATTCTTTAAAAGCTGCTACCTGAGGGCTTGGCTTTCTATACCCCTCAATGTAGACTGAGATCCTCTCCTTTGGGACACTGAATGGTCTTGGTATACCCTACTGGGTAAAATACTACTGGATATTTTTTAAAACAAAATAGGCTGCTTTGACAATCACAAAAATTTGAGAGAAAAGCCAAAGGCTAGGAAAGGGTTGAATGATAAGGTTCATCTCCTACACAAGGCCAACCCTTCAATACTGGGATAGGTGGCTCTTTTACCAAATGCATAGAAACCAACACAGAGAATCAAGTAAATAAAGAAATAGAAGAATATGTCCCAAATGAAAAATAAAATGAAACTTTAGAAAAACACTTTGATGAAATGGAGATAAGTTATTTACCTGAAAAAGAGTTCAAAGTAATGGTCATAAAAATGCTCACCAAAACCAGGAGAAGAATAGAGGAAGACAGTGAAAACTTCAACAAATAGAAAATATAAGAAAGTACTAAGAAAAGTCATAGTGCAGAAGAATACAATAACTGAACTGAAAAATACATAGAGGGTTTAATGAACAGGCTAGATGATGCAGAAAAAAAGGATTGGTGAACTCAAAGACAGGGCACAGGGACTCAGACTAACAGCAGAATCTTTTTGGAAGAAACCTTGAAGGCCAGAAGGGAGTGGCACAATATATGCCAAGTGCTGGGGGATAAAAAACAACAACTTCCAACCAAGAATATTCTAACCAGCAAAGTTATTTAGAGTTGAAAAAGAGATAGAGTTTTCTAGACATGAAAAAAACTAAAGGAATTCATCACCCTAAATTGGCATTACATAAAATGTTAAAGGGATTTCATTAAGGTGAACACAAAGAGCACAAATTAGTAACAAGAAAACAAGAAGGTAAAAATCTAACTTGTTGAGGTAAGTATATAGTAAAGGCAATAGACTAATCACCTATAAAGCTGCTATGAAGGTTCAAAGACAAAAGTATTAAAATAATTGTTATTACTCTAATTAGTAAAATGATACAAATATAAAAAGATGTGAAATGTGACATCAAAATCACAACACCTGGAGGGGGACAGTAAAAATATAGAGCTTTAGAATGTGTTCAATCTTAAGTTATTATCAATTTGAAATAGACTGTTATAAATATATCATTATATGTAAGTCTCATGGTAACTGCAAAGCAAAAACCTATAATAGATACACAAAAGATAATGAGAAACAATTATAAGCATACCTCTAAAGAAGGTTATCAAACCACAAAGGAAAAGAGAAAGAAGAAAGGAACAGAAGAAGTACAAAACAGCAGGAAAAAAATTTATAATGTGTACGTATTTATCCATAATTCCTTTAAAGGTAAACGGACTTTAAAGGCAAATTCTCCAATCAAAGGATATAGAGTGGTTCAATGGATTGAAAAAAAAAAAAAAGACCTATCTATATGCTGCAAGAGGCTCATTTCAGACAAGAGGACACACACAAACTGAAAGTGAAAGGATGGCAAAAGATATTCCATACAAATGAAAACCAAAAGAAAACTGGGGTAGGTATACTTATTTCAGACAAAATAGACTTTAAAACAAAGACTGTAATAAGAGACAAAGAACATCATTACATAATGATCAAGGGGTTGATCCAACAGGAAGATACATCATTTATATATATTATGCACCCAATATAGAAGAATAATATATATAAAACAAATGTTAACAGATCTAAAAGGAGAAATAGACAGCAATACAATAATATAGGGGACTTTAATACTCCAATTACATCAATGGATAGATAATCTAGATAGAAAATCAATATGAAAACATAGACCTTAAATGACACATTAGATCAGATGAACTTAACAAATATATACAGAATATTTCATTCAGAAGTAACAAATGTACATGAAAAGATGCTCAAGTGTACATGAAAAGATGCTCAACATCACAAATCATCAGAGAAATACAAATCAAATCATAATGAAATATCACCTCACACCTGTTAGAATGGCTATTATCAAAATGACAAGAAATAACAAATGTTGGCAAGGATGTGCAGAAAGGGAACCAACATGCACTGTTGGTGGGAACATAAGTTGGTGCAGAAACTATGGAAAACACTATGGAGGTTCCTCAGAAATTAAAAATAGACCGCCATATGATCCAGCAACTTCACTTCTGCGTAGTTACCCAAGGAATATGAAAACACTAATTCAAAAAGACATGTGTACCTCCATGTATATTGCAGAATTATTTACAATAGTTGAGATATGTAAAACACCTGTGTCCATTGATGGACAAATGGATAAAGAAATACACACACACACACACACACACACACACACACACACACACACACAGAGAGCGTGCCAAAAAAATGTATACACATTTTAAGAAAGGAAAAAAACTGTACTAAAATTACACTGTTCATAACCACTCTGAGCACCTCTTGTAATTGCAGAAGTCAAATGTGACTTGTATTCATCTTTTGTTATTAGTATATATTGAGTATTACAATTTTAATAGTTTTTTCCTGTCTTAAAATGTGTATACATTTTTTGGCACCCTTTGCATATATACAAATATACACATTTGTGTGTGTGTGTATATATGTGTGTATATATATGTATATATATACACACACACACATATATGTATATATACATATACATATGCATATATATATATATATATATATATATATATATATATATATATATAGGAATGTTAATATTCATACATAGGACTATTAATTAACCATAAAAAAGGAAATCTTGACATTTGCAACAACATGGATGGGACTAGCAGGCACTATGATAAGTGAAATAAGTCGGAAAGAGAAAGACAAATATCGTATGATCTCACTTATATTTGGCTAGATCATCCAAACAGAAAATCAATAAGGAAATATCAACCTTCAATGACACATTAGACCAAATGTAGATAATCAACATTTACATACCCTTTCATCCCAGAACACAAGATTATACATTCTTCTTTAGTGCACATGGAACATTTTCAAGGATAGACCATAAGTTGGGACATAAAACTAGCCTCAACAAGTTTAATAACATTGAAATTATATCAACCATATTCTTCAACCACATGTTTTGAAATTGGAAATCAACTGCAAAAAGAAAGCAGGAAAACCCAAAAGTACATGGAGATTAAGCAACATGGTACTAAAGAATGACTGAGTCAAGAATACATAAAAGAAGAGCTCAAAAGATACATAGAAACAAATGAGAGTGAAAATACAACATATCAATTTTTTTGGATGCAGCCAAAGCAGTAACAAGAGAGAAGTTTATATCATTAAATGCCTATCTCAAGAAACAAGAAAAATCCCAAATAAGCAACTTAACATTTCATTTTAAAGAACTAAAAAAAAAACAACAAAAAAAAAAACAACAAATGAAGACCAAAGTCAGCAGAAAAATTGGAGCAGAAATAAATGAAATAGAAAGTTAAAGGACAATAGGAAAAATTAATGCAACAAAGAGCTGGTTCTTTGAAAAGATTAATAAAATTGATAATCCACTGGCTAGACTCACTAAGGAAAAAAGAGAAAAGACACAAATAAACAAAATCAGAAATAAAAGAGGTACGATGGATACCACAGAAATGCAAAGGATACAAGAGTATGATAAAGACTATGTGCCATCAAATTCAATAACCTGGAAGAAATGGACAAGTTCTTGGAAATATATAACCTAGACTGAATCATGAAGAACAGGAAAATCTAAATGGACTGATCAACAGCAAGGAAATTGATACAATCATCTATAACCTCACAAAAAGCAAAGGCCCAGGACCAGATGGTTTCACTAGTTATTCTACCAAATATTCAAAGATGATTTAATATATGTCTGTTTCAAACTCTTCCAAAAAACTGAAGAAGAGGCAATACTTCCTAATTCATATTATGAGACCAACATTACTCTGATACCAAAATAGGTAAGCATAATACAAGAAAAGGAAACTATAGACCAATATCCCTGATAAATACAGATACAAATATCCTAAACAAAATACTAGCAAGTTGAATACAACAATACATTAAAAACATTATAAATCACGACCAAGTGAGGTTCATTCTTGGGCACGAGTCTTATTCAACATATGCGGTGACATCATCAAAATGGCGGTATTAGGTGAGCCTCTGGAAATCTCCCCTGGAATTTAAAACAAATTGAAAAACTATAACTCCACAAAGGACTCCCTGCACAGCAGACAGGCACAACAAAGAGACCCACTACTGAATTCACCTAAAGATGGTGAATCACGCGAGCAGGGGAGGAGGGAAGGGAGAAGTGCGGAGACAGATTTGTGCATGCATAGGACGCAGACCTAGCTCAGTGCTCCCAGCTCGCTGCATCCGGGTACTACCGCAGCTGTGGGAGAGGGATGAACTCGGACTGCTAGGGCTCTGTTTATGGCCCACAGGGCTGAGGGGAAATCATATAACTTGGCTGAACCCATTACAAACGGCAGAGACTCAGAGCAAAGACTGAGGGAAGAAGGCTGAAAACGGTGGTTTAAGCCCTTACTGCTGCAGAGAATGGAAGCCTTAGGCACTGACGCTACCCGGCCCCATCCTACCCTCCCAGAGCTCGCCCCGCCCCCACCTGCCCGGTGCTAGAAGCGGAACAGTAGCAGTGTCAGATCAAAAGAACAGAATATTTGCAGTTCCAAGAACTGTGGTCCTCAGACAGAGATTCACAGCCCAAATAGTTTTGGCAAAGGAGTGGTTGCTGTGGAAGCATGAATGGCTGTGGTGGTGGTCACCGCCATTGCTATGGGCCAATTCTCACAACTCACACCGACCCTGTCCCCACCTATCTGGGCGGATCCCTGCAGGAGTAAACAGAACTGCTGAAATACAAGGGCTCTGAATCTGGTACAGGAAGAGCTTTGGAACTTCAAAAGCTCTCCACATACCTACAGGGAGGCGGAGCCCTATGACCCAGGCAAACTGTTAACAGAGGAGAAGCCCGCCTTCCAGGGAATCCCCCCATTGTGTCAGAAGCTGAAATAGTGCAGAGAAAACATAACACTACAGTGTAAGAGAGAAAAAAATGGCTGCAGTTGGTGAGAAAATAAAACATTCTACCAACACGTACTGGAAAAAAACAGAAAGCCCTCTTCCTACCAACCTATGGCAGAACCCACTCCTGAAAACATCTAGGAAGAGAAATGATGAATAATTAATTGCCATGAATAACCAAGGCAACAAGACAGCTCAGAAAGAAAGTGAAAAGTCTCCTGAAAATGAACTTAAAGATATGGAAATATGTAACTTAAATGACAGAAGATTCAAGATTGCAGTTCTGAAAAAATTCAGTGAGATGCAGGAAAACACAGACAGGCAGTTTAATGAACTCAGAAACACAATCAAAGAAAAACATGAGCATTTTACCAAAGAGATTGAAATTTTAAAAAAAGAACCAAGTATAATTTCTGGAGATTAATAACTCAATAGAAGAAATTAAGAATGAGATAGCCAGCTTAGGTACTAGAGTTGACCAGATGGAGGAAAGAATCAGTGACATCGAAGACAGAAACCTGGAAACTACACGGATGGAAGAAAAAAGAGATATGAGACATAAAAGAAATGAAAGAATTCTACAAGAACATTCTGACTCCATCAGAAAGAGCAATATAAGAATAATGGGCATACCAGAAGGAGAAGAAAGAGAGAAGGGAACAGAGAGTACATTCAAACAAGTAGTCAATGAGAACTTCCCAAACTTGTGGAAAGGACTGGATCCTCGAATCCAAGAAGCAAATAGAACATCTAATTACCTCAACCCCAACAGGCCTTCTCCAAGGCAAATAATATTGAAGCTGTCAAAAATCAATGACAAAGAAAGAATCCTCAAGGCAGCCAGGGAAAAGAAGACGGTAACCTACAAAGAAAAGCCCATTAGATTATCATCAGATTTCTCAGGAGCAACTCTACAAGCCAGGAGGGAGTGGAAACAAACATTCCAACTATTGAAAGAGAAAAATTATGAACCAAGAATGATATACCCAGCAAAGATATCCTTTACATATGAAGGAGGAATAAAGACTTTTCCAGGCATACAGAAGCTGAGGGACTTTTCTAATACACGACCTGCACTACAAGAAATACTAAAGGAGGCTGTTCGACCACCATCAACAGGGACGATTTGTGGCAACCAAAACATAAAAAAGGGGAGAGTAAAGGCCTGAAAGGGAACATGGGAATGGATAAGTAGGCATGCTGAAGAAAATGGAATACTCTAAATACTAAACTTTATTTTACATAAACTTAATGGTAACCACTCAAAAAAAATCGAGAACTGAAATACATACTGTAATAAAAGAACAAACAGAGGGAAACATCATAGAATACCACCCCACAGGAATAATAGACAACAACAAATAGGCAAAGAAACAATGGAGACACAGTCTTACCAGAAAACTAAAGATAGAATGATAGGAAATCCTCAACTATCAATAATCACCCTAAATGTAAGTGGACTGAACTCACCAATAAAAAGGCACAGAGTACGAGATTGGATCAAAAAACTAAACCCAACCATACGCTGTCTCCAAGAGATGCATCTCAGTTACAAGGACAAGCATAGACTCAAAGTGAAAGGGTGGAAATTGACACTCCAAGCAAATGTATCAAGAGAAAATCATGTGTAGCAATACTCATATAAGATGAAACAGACTTCAGGGTGAAAAAGGTAACAAGAGACAAAGATAGACATTTCATAATGGTAAAGTGGAGTATACAACAAGACATAACAGTCATCAATATTTAAGAGTCATCAATAACAGTCATCAATATGCCCCCAATCAGGGAGAACCAAAATATACCAACAACTACCAACGGAATTAAAGCGAGAAATTCACCAAAACACAATTATACTATGGGACCTAAATACATCATTGACAGCTATGGATAGATCATATAAACAGAAAATAAATAATAAAATAGTAGCCCTAAATGACAAATTAGGTGAAATGGACATAATTCACATTTATAGAGCACTTCATCCTAAAACATCAGACTATACATTTTTTTCTAGAGTAAATGGAACATTCTCAAGGATAGACCATGTATTGGGTTTTAAAACTAACCTCAGCAAATTTAAGAAGATTGAAATCATACCAAGCATATTCTCTTATCACGAGGCTTTGAAATTGGATATCAACTGCAAAAAGAAAGCAGGAAAAACCACAAATACATGGAGATTGAACAACATACTTTTGAAGAACGACTGGGTCAAAGAAGAAATTAGAGGAGAGATCAAAAGATACATAGAAACAAATGACAATGAAAATACATCCTACCAAATTTTGGGATGCAGCGAAAGCAGTTTTATGATATACCTTAAAGAACTAGAAAAAGAAGAACAAATGAAACCCAAGGTAAGCAGAAAAAAGGAAATAATAAAAATCAGAGCAGAACTAAATGAAATAGAGAACAAAAAGACAATAGAAATAATTAATGTGACAAAGAGCTGGTTCTTTTAAAAGATCAGCAAAATTGACAAACCCTTGGCTAGGCTCACTAGATAAAAAGAGAGAAATACTAATTAACAAAATCAGAAATCAGAAAGGGCAAGATATCACGGAAGCCACAGAAATACAAAGGAACATCCAAGAGTACTATGAAGGACTATATGATACCAAATTCAATAACCTAGAAGAAATGGACAAGTTCTTAGAAACATATAGCCTTCCAAGGCTGAACCATGAAGAACTGCAAAATCTAAACAGACTGATCAACAGTAACGAAATTGAATCAGTCATTCAACACCTTCCCAAAAGCAAAAGTCCGGGACCAGGTGGCTTCACTAGTGAATTCTACCAAACCTTCAAAGAGGATCTAATACCAATGCTGCTCAAACTCTTCCAAAAAATTGAAAAAGAGACAGTACTCCCTAACTCATTTTATGAGGCCAACATTACCCTGATACCAAAACCTGGTAAGGACAACACACAAAAAAGAAAACTACAGACCAATATCTCTGATGAATACAGATGCAAAAATCCTAAATAAAATTCTAGCAAATCGAATACAACAATGCATTAAAAATATTATTCATCACGACCAAGTGGGGTTCATCCCTGGGGCACAAGGATGGTTCAACATACGCAAATCCATCAATGTGATACATCACATAAACAAAATAAAGGACAAAAATCATATGATTCTATCAATTGATGCAGAAAAAGCATTTGACAAGACACAACATCCAATTATGATTAAAACACTTAGTAAAATAGGTATAGAAGGAAAATACCTTAACATAATAATGGCCATACATGACAAGCCCTTAGCTAATCTCATAATTAATGGTGAAAAACTGAAGCCCTTTGCTCTAAGTTCAGGAACACGACAGGGCTGTCCCCTATCACCACTGCTTTTCAACATAGTGTTGGAAGTCCTCTCCAGAGCAATCAGGCAAGAGAAGGAAATAAAAAGCATCCAAATTGAGAATGAAGAAGTTAAATTATCACTCTTTGCAGATGTCATGATGCTATACATAGAAAACCCTAAAGACTCCACCAAAAAGCTTTTAGAAACAATCAACGAATACAGTAAAGTTGCTGGCTACAAAATCAACGTACAAAAGTCCATTACTTTCCTATATACTAACAATGAAATCTCAGAAAAAGAAATACAAAAAACAATTCCTTTTGCAATTGCAGCAAAAAGAATAAAATACCTAGGAATAAACCTAACCAAGGATGTGAAAGACCTATATGCTGAAAACTGTAAGACATTTTTGAAACAAATTGAGGAAGACACAAAGAAATGGAAAGACATTCCGTGCTCATGGATTGGAAGAATCAACATAGTTAAAATGGCCATATTACCCAAAGCAATATACAGATTTAATGTAATCCCCATCAAAACCCCAATGGCATTTTTTCAAGAAATAGAACAAAAAATCATCAGATTTCTTTGGAACCACAAAAGACCATGAATAGCCAAAGCAATCTTAAGAAAAAAGAACAATACTGGAGGTATCACACTCCCTGACTTTAGCTTGTATTTCAGTGCTACAATAATCAAAATAGCATGGTATTGGCAGAAAAACAGACACATAGACCAATGGAATAGAATTGAGAACCCAGAATAAAACCACATAAATATGGACAGATAATTTTTGACAAAGAAGCTAAAAACATACAATGGAGCAAAGACAGCCTCTTCAATAAATGGTGCTGGGAGAATTGGATAACCACGTGCAAAAGAATGAAACTGGACTGCGATTTGTCACCATGTACCAAAATTAATTCAAAATGGATCAAAGACTTAAGCATAAGACCTGACACAATAAACTGCATAGAAGAAAACATAGGTACTAAACTTATGGACTTGGGTTCAAAGAGCATTTTATAAATTTGACTCCAAAGGCGATGGAAGTAAAGCTAAAATAAACGAATGGGACTATATGAAACTTAAAAGCTTCTGCACAGCAAAAGAAATCATCGACAAAATAAAGAAGCAACCAACTGAATGGGAAAAGAGTTTTGCAAACAGTGCCTCTGATAAGGGGCTAATATCCAAAATATACAAGGAACTCATGCAACTCAACAACAAAAAAACAAACAACCCAATTGAAAAATGGGCAGAGTACCTGGAGAGACATTTCTCCAAAGAGGACATACAAATGGCAAATAGACATATGAAAAAATGCTCAACATCACTAATCATCAGAGAAATGCAAATCAAAACCACAATGAGATATCACCTCACCCCAGTCAGAATGGCTATCATCAACAAGACAAATAGTAACAAGTGTTGGAGAGGCTGTGGAGAGAAAGGAACCCTCATACACTGTTGGTGGGAATGCAGACTGGTGCAGCCGTTATGGAAGGCAGTGTGGAGGTTCCTCAAAAAATTACGAAAAGAATTACCATATGACCCAGCAATCCCTCTCCTGGGTATCTACCCAAAAAATCTGAAAACATTTATCCATAAAGACACGTGTGCTCCAATGTTCATTGCAACTTTGTTTACAATGGCCAAGACATGGAAACAAACAAAATGTCCTTCGATAGATGAATGGATAAAGAAGTTTTGGTATATATACACAATGGAATATAATTCGGCGGTAAGAAAAGATGATATAGGAATATTTTTGACAACATGGATGGATCTTGAGAGTGTAATGCTGAGCGAAATAAATCAGACAGAAAAAGCAGAGAACCATGTGATTTCACTGATATGTGGTATATAAACCAAAAACAACAAAAGAACAAGACAAACAAATGAGAAACAGAAACTCATAGATACAGACAACAGTTTAGTGCTTACCAGAGGGTAAGGGGGAGGGGGGTGGGAGATGAGGTTAAGGGGGATCAAATATATGGTGATGGAAGGAGACCTGACTCTGGGTGTTGAACACACAATGGGATTTATAGATGATGTAATACAGAAGTGTACACCTGAAATCTATGTAATTTTACTAACAATTGTCACACCAATACATTTTTAAAAAATAAATTAAAAAAAATTATTGTTAAAAATTAGAGACTATAGTCCTATTTCTACCTTTATCTAGTATGGAGTCATAGATTTACTAACCACCTCCAAAGTTTTATTGTTTTGTTTTGTACTTGTTTCCATAATGTTTGTACTGAAGTCTTGATAGGGTATTTATGCAGTATTGTTTTTTACAACATGTTTGTGTACTGTTTCTTAAACACTTGTGTATATGAGAATGTCTGTACTTTCACTTTACAATTGAATAAGAACTTTGCTAGGAAAAAATATCATCAGATCACTCTTTTCTTTCCTTAGAACTTTATAGATAGTAATCAATTTACTCCTAAATTGGTTTGATGCTGTACAGAAATCTAAAATCAGCCTGATTTTTCTCTTCTTTTTAGATGAATTTTTGTGCTTGAATGCCTGCATAATTCTTTCTTCATCCTTGAAGTTTAATAACTTTATCATCATATATATATATATTCAATCACATAGCCATATTTCCTAGTAGTACACAGTATATTCTTTCAGATTTGCATATCAACTCCATCTTTTATTTAAAGAATATTTTATTCTATTATATCTTTTAATATTTTTCCATTTGTTATGTCCTTTATTTCTGTACAATTATCCACATGTTGGATGTTTGTCCATTTTCTTTATCTGTTTTTCTCTGTAAGCACTTTGAAATCTGCTTTTTTTGTTCTGCCACATTTGTGATATTTATCTCCATATAGGAGATAACTATCATAAATTAAGTTTTAATTTGTATGTATTCCTTTCCTTTTAAAAAATATTTTGTATACTATATCAAGGAAAGTAAACATCACTATATTTCTTAAACTTGATACAGACACACAGTTTATATGCAAATGAAAGTCATTTTGTCCATGAAGTTTTTTATAGGGATGTAAATTGTGGAAAGCAAGAATAAAGACAATTATTTCATTATCTTTTTTAATAATATCTTAAATTTAGACTAATAGATAACACAGTTCTCTGTGAAGTTTTTTGTAGGAATGTAAATTGTGGGAAGCAAAAATGAAGACACAATTATTTCATTATCTTTGCTAAGAATATCTTAAATTTAGACTAATAGATAACACAGTTGTGTATGAATAAAAATCAATAATTTTCCATTTTCCTGGAATATATTTTGCTACCACAAAGAGATAGGTCATAGCACTTTTATTCTATAAAAGTCTGTTGGATTGTGAATCCTTAAAATGAACTAGCTATTTGCTAGTGATATGAGCTTATTGTATTTAAGACAGTACTGAATGTTTATATGGTTTTTAATATTTAAATAATCAAAATAAGTATTATGTTAAGGGTCTGTTCTTTTCACACATTTGTAATGTTTTCCCTCTAGCATCTATGGTGAAAGACAATACTCATAGTATAAACCTTTGTATCCTCTCAACATATGAAATCATTCTGTGGATTCAGTCTACAATCATCAAAGAGAGAATATAACATATTTCAACTGCATCTAGAAATTTTAAAAGATTATTCATAATGAGTATATATTTTCTACACTGCAAATGATTTAACTGTATCTACAATTCAACGTGACATATATAAGGTCTACTCTTTAAGAGGGAAAATGATCATTTATTAAACACTTAAGGGTCAGATGCTGTACTAAGAACTCACATGTATTAATTAGTCCTTACAGCAATCTCATGAAGTAGTTACTATTATTCGAATTTTACAAATGACAAACAAATGAGTAAATGAGACCCAGGGTGGTTAGATGACTTTCTCAAATTACTTGCACAGCTAATAAGGGGCAGAGCTAGTATATAACCAGGCAGTTTGGTTTAAGAGCCATGCTCTCAGACATTATACTATAATGTAATCTATTATACTATATTCCAAGGTCAACAGAGAAGAATTTCAGGTGCTAATAATGTTCAAGATTTGCATTGATATATTTTTTAGAGACAATAAACTGGTAACATCTGTAAACTTTTTTACATTATTTTCAGAGGTAACATTCTCTAAGGATTTATCTTATCTTCCAATGAGAAGCATTTTTGTTAGAATATACTACCGTAGGTATTTCCTCCAGTGTTTTTCAGTGGTTCCCAAAATACTGATGACAAATCAGACTCATCTGTGAAAATTTGTAATCATCATAGAATCAGGCTCAATCAGAATTTCTAAGGTTGAGGTTCTGTTATTTTCCCCAAAAGCCTTTAAGCAAATATGAAGTACAACAATTTACACAGCTCACATATCTACCAAGGAAGCTTTAAGCCATACAAATGGTGGCATCACTCTGTTGGCAATAGACCCAGAAATATTACTTTTTCCAACTTAAACAGAGTACTGGAGATGGCTATCCCTTCTCTCCTTCTGAGAGAGTCTCCTTGTAAAAGCAATAGGAAGCATTCTGGGTTCTTACTTTAACCATTTGGTACATAAATACATCTCTTCGGGAAAAGATCGCTTCTTCTTTTTTGTATTATTATTTTTTTAAGTTTATTGGGGTGACAATTGTTAGTAAACAAAAAAAGAACAAGACAAACAAATGAGAAACAAAAATTCATAGACACACACAATAGTTTAGTGGGTACCAGAGGGTAAGGGGGGTGGGGGGTGGGAGATGAGGGTAAAGTGGATCAAATATATGGTGATGGAAGGAGAACTGACTCTGGGTGGTGAACACACAATGGGATTTATAGATGATGTAATACAGAAGTGTACACCTGAAATCTATGTAATTTTACTAACAATTGTCACACCAATAAATTTAAAAAAACATGAAGGAACAAAAACTCATAGACATAGACAATGGTTTGGGGGTTACCAGAGGGTACGGGGGAGGGGGACTCTAGAAGAGGGTAAATGGGGTCTAATATATGGTGATGGAAAGAGAACTGACTCTGGGTTCTTCTTTTTTTTAATTCTTTTATTATTATTATTATTAGTTTCAGGTGTAAAAAACAATGTAATAGATATTTATACCCCTCAAAAAGTGACAACCCCCTCCCCCAATCTACTACCCCTCTGACATCGCACACAGCCATTGCATTTCCACTGTCTCTATTCCTTATGCTGTACTCCACTTCCTGTGACTATATATATATATATATATATATATATATAGTTATCATTGACACTTATTATTATTCAGCTTCAGCTTCAGGTGCACACTGCAGTGGTCAGGCACCTACACCATCCATGAAGTGGTCTCCCTAATGAGACAAGTGTCCATCGGATACCCTACAAAATTTTTACAATATTATTGATTATATTCCCCAAACTGTCTTTCGTATTGCCATGGCAATCTTGTGGTTACCAATTGTGCTTTCTAATCCCCTCACCTTCTCCCTCATCCCCATCTCCCACCCCCATCTAGCAACCCTCAGTTTTTCCTCTATATCTCTGAGACTGTTTCTGATTAGATTGTTCATTTATTGTATTATTTAGATTCCACATATAAGTGAAATTATATGGTATTTGTCTTTCTCCATCTGACTTATTTCACATAGTATGTTCTCTAGGTCCATCCATATCATTGCAAATGGTAAGATTTCATTCTTCTTTATGACTGAGTAATACTCCATTGTATAAATGTACCACAGTTTCTTGATCCAGTCATCTACCAATGGGCATTTCCATTGTTTCCATGTCTTAGCTATTGTGAATAGTGCTGCAATGAATATAGGGGTCCATAAATTCTTTCGAATTAGTGTTTTGGATTTCTCTGGATAGATATCTAAGAGTAGAATTGCAGGGTCATAAGGTAATTCCATTTCCAGTTTTTTGAGATACCCCATACTGATTTCCATAGTGGCAGCACCAATCTGCAATCCCGCAAGCAGTGCATGAAGGATCCCTTTTCCCCAAATCCTTGTCAGCCCTTGTTGTTTGTTGATTTATTGATGATAGCAATTCTGACCTGAGTGAGGTGGTATCTCATTGTGGTTTTTATTTGCATTTCTCTAATAATTAGTGAGTTTGAGCATTTTTTCATATGTCTGCTTGCCATCTGTATGTTCTCGTTAGAAAAATGTCTCTTCATGTCTTCTCCCCATTTTTTTAATTGGGTTGTTTGGTTTTTTGGAGTTGAGTTCAATTAGTTTTTTTATTAATTTTGGATATTAACCCCTTATCCGACTTATCATTGATAAATATCTGCTTCCATTCAGTAGGTTGCCTTTTTGTTTATTGGTGGTTTCCTTTGCTGTGAAAAAAACTTTTTAGTTTGATGTAATCCCACATGTTTATTTTTTCTCTTACTTCCCTTGCTTGAGGCGATATATCAGCAAAAATGTTACTAAGGGTAATGTCTGCAAACTTTCTTGCTATATTTTTTTCTAGGAGTTTTCAGATCTTACATTTAAGTCTCTAATCCATTTTGAATTTATTCTTGTGTAGGGTGTAAGGACATGGTCCAGCTTCATTTTTTTTTGCATGTGATTTTCAGGTTTCCTAGCACCATTTATTGAATAGACTGTCTTTACCCCAATGTAAATTCTTGCCTCCACTGTCATAGATTAAATGACTATATAGGCATGTTTTCTATTCTGTTCCATTGATCTATGTGTCTGTTTTTATGCCAGTACCGTGCTGTTTTGATTACTATAGTTTTGATTACTATAGCCTTGAAGTATAATTTGATATCAGGTATCATGATACCTCCCACTTCGTTTTTATTTCTCAAGATTGCCAAGGTTTTCTGGTGTCTTTTATAGTTCCATATAAATTTTAGGATTATATGTTCTATTTCTGTGGAAAATGAACTTGGTAGTTTGATAGGAATTGCATTGAATCTGCATATTGCCTTAGGGAGTATGGTCATGTTAACTATATTAATTCTTCCTATCTATGAGCATTATATGTGTTTCCATCTATTTGTATCTTCTTTCTCTCTTCAGTGTCCTATAATTTTCTGAGTACAGGTCTTTCACTTCTTTGGTTAAATTTATTCGTAAGTATTTTATAGTTTTTGAAGCAATTCTAAATGGGACTGTTTTCTTAAATCCTCCTGATAGTTTATTATTGGTATATACAAATGCAAACAATTTCTCAATACTAATTTTGTATCCTGCTAATTTACTGAATTCATTTATCAGCTCTAATAGATTTTTGGTTGAGTATTTGGGGTTCTCTATGTATAGTATCATGTCATCTACATATAATGACAATCTTACTTCCTCCTTACCAATTTGCATGACTTTTATTTCTTTTTCTTGTCTTATTGCTGTTGCTAGAACGTTCAGAAAGATGTTGAATAAAACTGGAGAAAGTGGGCAACCTTGCCTTGTTCCTGATCTTACGGGGAGTGGTTTTAGCTTTTCCCCATTGAGTGTGATGTTAGCTGTGGGTTTATCACATATGGCCTTTATTATGTTGAGATATGGTCCTTCTATTCCCACTTTCTTAAGAGTTTTTATCATAAACAGCTGCTGGATTTTGTCAAATGCTTTTTCTGCATCTATTGATATGATCATATGATTTTTACTTTTCATTTTGTTAATGTTGTGTCAGTTTAATTGGTTTGTGGATATTGAACCAACCTTGCATACCAGGGGTGAATCCCACTTGATCATTGTGTGTGATCTTTTTAAGGTATTGCTGTATTCAGTTTGATAATATTTTGTGGAGGACTTTTGAACTAAGTTCATTAGAGATATCGGCTTGGAGTTTTCTCTTTTTGTAATGTCCTTGTCTGATTTGGGGATCAGGGTGATAGTGGCCTCATAAAAATGAATTTGAGAGCCTTCCCTTCTTCTGGATTTTTTGTAATAGTTTGAGGAGAATACGTAATAATTTTTGTTTTTTGAATGTTTTGTAAAATTCTCCTGTGAAGCTATCTGGTCCAGGGCTTTTGTTTGTTGGGAGCTTGTTGATTACTGAGTCAATTTCCCTGGTAGTAATCAGTCTATTCAGGTTTTCTGTTTCTTCTTGAGTTAGCCTTGGAAATTTGTATGCTTCTGGAGAATTATCCATTTCTTCTGGATTGTCTAATTTGTTGGCATATAGTTTCCCATAGTAATTTCTTAAAATTGTTTGTATTTCTGTGGTGTCTGTTGTCACTTATCTTCTTTCATTTCTGATTTTATTAATTTGGTCCTCTCTCTCTTTTCTTTGGTAAGTATGACTAAAAGTTTGTCGATTTTGTTTATCTTCACAAAAAAACACTCTTAGTTTCATTGATCTTTTGTATTGTCTTTTTTTGGTCTCTATTTCATTTATTTCTGCTGTGAACTTTATTATCTCCTTCCTTGTACCTCCTTTGGGCTCATTTTGCTGTTTTTTTCCCAGATCCCTTAAGTGTAAAGATAAACTGTTGATTTGAGATTTTTCTTGTATCTTGAAGTATGCCTGCATTGCTATGTATTTCCCTCTTAGGACTCCTTTCACAGCATCCCATAAATTTTTGGTTGTTGTATTTTCATTTTTGTTTGTCTTGAGATATCTTTTGATTTCTTCCTTGATCTCATTGTTGACCCATTCATAATTTAGGAACATGTTATTCAGCCTCCATGTATTTGTGTGTCTTCCAGTTTTTTTCTTGTAATGGACTTCTAATTTCATAGCACTGTGATCAGAGAAGACACTTGATGTGATTTCAATTTTTCTTAAATTTACTGAGACTTGTTTTGTGAACTAACATGTGATCTATCTTGGAACATGCTCCATGTGCACTTGAGAAGAAACTGTATTCTGCAGCTTTGGGGTGAAATACTCTAAAAATATCAATTAAATCCAATTGGTCTAATGTGTCATTTAAGGCTGCTGTTTCCATATAGATTTTCCATCTGGAGGACCTGTCTCTTGCTGTCAGTGATGTGTTGAAGTCCCTTACTATGAGAGTATTACTGTTGATCTCTGTCTTTCTGTCAGTCAATATCTGTTTTATATATTTAGGTTCTCCTATGTTGGGTGCATAGATGTTTACTAGGGTTATGTCCTCTTGTTGGATAAATCCCTTTATTATTATGTAATGCCCATCTTTGGCTTTTAATATATTCTTCATTTTAAATTGTATTTTGTCATTTTCTTTTCCATTTTACTCATTTCCATTTGCATGAAACATCTTACTTCAACCCTTCACTTTCAGCCTGTGTGTGTCTTTTGATCTGAGGTGAGTCTCTTGTATACAGCATATACAAGGGTCTTGCTTTCTTATCCACTCAGCCACCCTATGTCTTTTGATTGGAGCTTTTAATCCATTTACATTGAAAGTGACTATTGATAGATACATAGCTATTGCCATTTTGTTATTTGTATTTCTGTTCTTCATTAGTTAGATTGTTTTCATCTTTTTTCTGCTTACAGAAGCCCTTATAACATTTCCTGCATTTCTTGCTTGGTGGTAATTAATTCTTTTAGCTTATTCTTTTCTGGGAAGCTCTTTATCTCTCCTCCAATTTTAAATGACAGCCTTGCTGGATAAAGCAATCTAGGTTGTAGGCCTTTGTTTTTCATCACTTTGAATACCTCCTGCCACTCCCTCCTGGCCTGCAAAGTTTCTGTAGAAAAGTCATTTGATAGTCTTACAGGAGTTCCCTTGTATGTAACCTGCTGTTTTTCTCTTGCTACTTTTAGGATTCTCTCTTTGTTTTTGACCTTTGCCATTTTAACTATAATGTGTCTTGGTTTGGGCCTGTTTGGGTTCATCATTTTTGGAACTTTCTGCACTTCCTGGGCTTGTATGTGATTTTCCTTCACCAGGGTGGGGAAATTTTCAGTCATTATTACTTCAAATATGTTCTCAATCCCTTGTTCCTTCTCTTCTCCTTCTGGTATTCCTATGATGTGAATGTTGTTGGGCTTGTTGTCCCATAGGTCTCTTAAACTATTTTCATTTTTTTTTAGTCTGTTTTCTTTTTGTTGTTCTGCTTGGGTATTCTCTGCTAATTGGTCTTCTAAATCACTAATTCGATCCTCTGCCTCATCTAACCTGCTGGTAATTCTTACAAGTGTGTTCTTTATTTCAGTTATTCTATTCTTTAGTTTTAACTGGTATTTCTTTATGATTTCTCTAGCCTTCTTTATGTCATCACTAAGCTCCTTAAACATTCTTACCATCAGGGTTCTAAACTCTGTCTCTGATAGGTTGATTCCCTCTATTTAATTTGGCTCTAATTCTGGAGGTTTCTTCTGTTCTTTTATTTGGGACATGTTTCTTTGTTTCCTCATTCTGGCTGACTCTCTGTGTTTGCTTTGATGTATTAGGTAGATCCCCTAGGGTTCTCAGTCTTTGCTGGGTGGACATATGTAGTATGTGTCCTTCATATTTGAATTATACTGCTTCCCTATTTCCTCTGCGTGTTCCCCAGAGGTGACCCTTGTGTTGTGTGTATCCACCTGTTAAAGTTGAGCTTTAATTGCTTTTGGCTTGTCTGTAGGTGGGATCGACCCCTCAGCTGATTAGTTGTGAGAATTGGCTATGCCCACAGTGGATGAGCTGCTGTGTGGAATTTGACCCCTCAGATAAGGCTTGGCCCCTATGGGCTCTTGTGCCTGTAGAGAATTCCCTCTGGGTGTGTCACTTGTAGGTTAAACCCAGTAATACTCTGGTTTGGTCTGGAGTTGACTGCTGGGTGTGTTGAATGTTGTGCCTTTTGGTCTGGGCCCTGGTGTCAGGGGATTTCAGAACAAAACAAATCAACAAGTACAACAACAACAACAACAACAAGAAAGAAAAAACCAAATACACTCACATGTAAAACAACCAATAACCAACACTCAACACAGACAAAAATATCAAAAATACCCCAAAAAACTAAAGAAACAAAACAAAGAAAAGCAACACCAAGAAATAGAATCAATACAGAAAAATGGAAAGAGAGAGGAAAAGTAGGGCAAGTGTCATGCAGGGCGGCATGCGGAGTCTCTGCTCCCGCTCCCCACACAAGAATGCAGGATGTGGTGAGGCCGAAAAGGAACACCCACGGAGCCATAGGTAGGGGAGTCATACCACTATGGTCTCACTGGAGGCTGGGTTCACACGACGTGCGACCTGCTGTCCGCTTTTCTGCCAACTGACCAACTCCTTCGCTTGCCAGCCACCATCTTTTTGCTAGCCCCCATTTGCTGCTAGTGTAGCCATGGCAGTTATATTAGTGGCCAATGGCTCACTGGTTACAACTGACGGCCAACTAGCCACAGCTGACGGCCATCCAATCACAGTTGATGGCCATTTACTACCCTCAGGTAGTAACCTTTCCACGTGAGGCTGAGAGCCTGGAAACTGCTTTCTGGGGCTCTGTCCCCACAGCAAGGAAAAGAAGAGAGATGGGAGGAAAAATAAAAAAGCAGCACCAGTCTTGGCTTAAGCTCACCAAGCAATCTCCAGGTTGTCCTCTGCTGTATTAAGACTCCTCTGTGTCTTCTAAAGGCAGAGCCGGCCACCTAGTGTCCAGAGTGACTCTGTGTGGGGGCAGAGCCCCAGAAAGTAGTTTACAGGCTCTCGGCCTCACGTGGAGGGGTGCTGGCTCGGGTAGTAGATGGCCATCAGCTGTGACTGATTGGCCGTCAGCTGTAGCCATTGAGCCATTAGCCACTAATATAACTGCTGCGGCTACGAAGGAGAGCCGAGGAGAGTGGAGGAGAGTGAAAGAGGGTCGCCGGTGGGTTGCAGACAAAAGGGACAGCAGGTCGCACGTCCAGTGAACCCAGCCTCCAGTGAGACCGTAGTGGTATGACTCCCCTGCCTATGGCTCCGTGGGTGTTCCTTTTTGGCCTCACCATATCCTGCGTTCTTGTATGGGGAGCGGGACCAGAGACTCTGCATGACACCCCGCACGACACTCTGGCAATGCAGTTCTAGATGAGTGGGGCTATGGAGAGTGGTTGGTAGTTTTCATAAGTCAGTGCAGTTTCTGCTCTCCCTACACAAAAGCATGCTTAGAGCACCACAGCCAGCCACTGGGAGGTGGGCTTATTCCCTGTGAGCCAGTCTCCTGGGTCTTAGAGGATTTCTTCTGTTGGGGGGGGTGAGAATGTGAGATTTCTGAGCTGCTGAAAGCCGAGAGCTGCCCCTGCTACAAGCTGCTGACCCCTGCATGTATCTCCGCAGCTGTAATTGCCCTGCAGAGAACAGACGAGAAATGGTGGGGGCTGGGAACGCAGGTGTCTTCAGTCTCCTGGCCAGGCCTCTTCCATACATCACAGATGCAAACAAGCTTTTTTCAGATCCTGAGCACTAAAGCTCCTCTGTAATCTGACACTACTCCTCAGTTCAGGGACCAGCTTGAGACTCTGGAAGGGCGGGGGTAGGATTGCTGTGGGAGTGAGGGAGGAGGAGCCCAGATATGGAGTTTGCTTTTTGTCTGACCTAGGGCCCAGCTGGAGATCTCAGCTGAGTTTACTGCCTCAAACACTGGATATGCTGACCTCTCGGCAGGAGAGATCAGCTGTGGGGCGCAGGGAGGAAGCCAGAGCCTGGCTGCTGCAATCTCCTGTCCAAGTCCTGGGGCCCTGTGTCACCGCAGCTGCAGATGCGGGTGCATCTAAACACCACTCCCTTCCCTCTTCCCCTGCTCATCAGCTTTGCCCACCTTCAAGTAATACTCCTGTGAGTCTCTTGGCTGTTCTGTTTGAGGAGCACAGAATCCTTTGATGGGTTTCAAATGTTCAATTTGTGGTAAGTTCCAGAGGAGAACTCAAGAAGCCCACCTCACTGCCGCCATTCCTATGACGTCACCCCAAGATCAGTTCTTCTTGAAATATAATATCTTAGGAATATAATGCTCTAAATTCCTCTGGAGTTTTCTGATTTATGCAAACACCATTTCTGTTAATTCAGGTATGATCCAGGAATGTAACCATTTAGCTTTTGGGGAGGTAAGTAAAGGTTTATTATCTTTTGGTTAGAAGCAGTTACCTCCACTATTATGGAAACACTATGACTGCAGATCCTAATGCTATGTAAAAAGCAATTGGGCCTAATCGCCATTTAAAAATCCACATTAAAAAACAACAACAATAAATATCACATAATGAGCAATAATCAATTTGAAATGGATTATAGAACTTTATGTGAATGATCAAAGAATAAAGCTTTCTGATAAAAACAGTAGTATCTTCATGATTTGAGGGTAAGCAAAGGTTTCTAAAATAAGAAAAAACATCGATCATGAAATGAGGGTAAGGGGGATCAAATACATGGTGATGGAAGGAGAACTGACTCTGGGTGGTGAACACACAATGGGATTTATAGATGATGTAATACAGCATTGTACTCCTGAAATCTAGGTAATTTTGCTAACAATTGTCACCCCAATAAATTTAAAAAATAAATTATTTAAAAAAAAAGAAATAAAGAAATTGAAAATTAGATTTTACTAAAGTTAAAAACTTCCATTTATCAAAAGACAAAGTTAAAACATGAATAGGTAAGAGGTAATACTGGAAAAAATCCTCTCTCCATATATTCATATATATATATCTCCACATATATATGGATATATATATGGATATATATATATATATATATATATATATATATATATATATATATATATACCTCTCTCCATATATATAGGAGCAGGGGAATAAACACAGACACACACATGAGGTCTGACAATTATGTTTGCGAACTTGCCACTGTGCACTTACATTGGCAGCCCTGTACAAACAGCTCAGTAAGGTTTCATGACCTTGGTATATCAGTGTCTTACAGCTGTGTTCATGTCGACGTGTGGCAGTGTCTTGCTGAGTGGCATTCATTATTGTTGCATGTTTTTGTGTGCCATCGCGAGAATGTCTGAGCTTGAATTAGAGCAACAAACAAACATTCAATTTCTTGTTAAACTTGGTGAGAGTGGAAGTGAAATCAGGGACTTGTTAGTTCAAGTTTATGGGGATAATGCCATGAATAAAACAGCAGTGTATAAATGGATTAAACATTTTTCTGAGGGGAGAGAATGCATCACTAATGAAGAAAGGTCAGGGCAGCCAGTAATGAGCAGAACTGATGAAAACATTGCAAAAATGCATCAAATTGTGCATCACAATTGTCAGCTAACTTTGAGAAGCATAGCAGACCAAGTAAACATCAATAGAGAAACACAAACATCTTAACTGAAAATCTTGGCATGAGAAAGGTGCGTACAAAAATGGAGCTCACCAATGAACAAAAACAAAGGAGAGTCAAAGTTTGCCCAGACCATTTGGGGAGGCAAAATTAAGTTTTGGGCTGTGTTATCACTGGTGATGAAACATGGCTGTAGCAATACAACCCTGAAACAAAGCATCAAAGTGCACAATGGAAGTCAGCCAATTCTCCATGACCCAAAATGTTCCATCAGTCCACATCAAGAGTCAAACGATGTTGCTAACCTTTTTTGATATCAGAGCGATTATTCATTATGGATTTGTACTAACTGGATAAATAGTTAACCAAGTTTACTATTTGAAATGCTGAAAAAGCTCCCTAAAAATGTTATACGACCTCAACTTTTTGCCAACAATGCACGGCTCTTGCATCACGACAATGTACCAGCTCACAACCCACTGTCTGTGAGGGAGGTTTTAGCCAATAAACAAATAGCTGTATTGGAACACCCTCCCTAGTCATCTGATATGAGCCCCAATGACTTCTTTCTTTATCCAAAGATAAAGGAAATTTTGAAAGGCAGACATTTTGATGATATTCAGGACATCAAGGGTAATATGGCAATAGGTCTAATGGCCATTCCAGAGAAAGAGTTCCAAAATTGCTTCGAAAAGTGGACTAGGCTCTGGCATCAGTGCATAGCTTCCCAAGGGGAGTACTTCGAAGGTGACTATAGTGATATTCAGGAATGAAGTATGTAGCACTTTTTCTAGGATGAGTTCATGAACTTAATTGTCAGTCCTTGTGTGTGTGTGTGTGTGTGTGTGTAAATCTCCACACACATTTACCACAAATAGACATATAGCAAAGAATTATACCTGAAATTTATAAAGAACTACAAACCAGTAACAAAAAAAGACAAAACAACAAGTTAATAATGGACAAGTGACTTGAACAGGCATTTCAAAGACATCCATGTGGCCGATAAGCATATGCAAAGGTAACATCACTCTTCATCAGGAAACTTGGCATTGAAACCACACACTTCACACCCTCAAGAGTGGCTAAATTTAAAGATCAACCAGACCAAGTTTTGCAAAAATATGGAGAAACTATAATTTTCACACATCTTTGTTGGTAGTAACATGGTAGAAACCATGGTACAAACCACTCAGTAACATGGTACAAACCACTTTGAAAAAACTATTTGACAGTGCCTAGTAAAATTAACCATATGACTGTCCTATGAATTAGCACTTCTACTTGCAGGCATATACCAAATAACAATGAGTACAGAAGTGTACCTAAACAAGTTTATAAGTGTGTCCATAGCCATTTGTTCATACAGCAAAAACTGGAAACTGAAATGTCCACTAACTGGGGAATGGATAAACATATTTTGGCATAGAATGGAATACTACGCAGTAATAAAGAGAAATGAACTACTAATAAATGCAACAACATGAATGAATCTCACAGATATTGTGTGCAGGGAAAGAATGACTTCAGACACAAAGAAATACATGCATCATGGTTTCCTTTATACTATGTTCAAGAACAGGAAAAATTAATCTGTAGTGATGGTTGTCAGAATAGTCATTAACTCTGAGAAGCTGACTGATAAGGGGCATGAAGGAATCATCTGGGATGCTGAAAATATTCTCTATATTGATCTAGGTCATTGGTGTGTGGTCATTTATCCAAAAGCATCAAACTGTACACTTAATATTTGTATGCTTTACTATATGTATGTTATAATTCAATAAAAAGGGGAGAAGCAAATAGCTTTTTAAACATTTCCCTGCAATGTCTTTGTAACAAGTTTATGCTCAGAAAAATCAGAAATCTCTCATGTATAGGGCATTCAATAACAGGTCTAAAAGATACAAGTTCTGCCTTATCTTTATGTTAGATATTGGTCAAGACAAACTATGTCAAAAAAAAAAAAAGAAGAAGAAATAAATAAACTCTGAGCATATTTTCCTCAAAAACAAGTTTGTTCTTCCTGAATAAATGGATAATAGAATATAGCGAACATGGTAGAGAAGAATATAGAAACAAAGCTGTATTTTGAAGTCATGGCAAGACAAAGCATTTGGACTTGCTAAATTGATTAACTACATTAAGCAATCAATTTGAAATAAAAAAAACAAGCATTTTATTCTATAAGTAGCTTGTTAAAATGATCAGGCTACTTTTATAATGATTAAGCACCTTTTAACGTGGGTGTGTATTTAGAGAGAGGGCAGTGATTACAGATCATCTTTATTCCGGATCACAGACACACTTTCATGCTGGATTTTTAGAATATAAATATTTAAATGGAGCTTTGGTCATTTGAGTATTTATTTCAGATATTTCCAGAAATCCAGACATCTACAGTACTCACAAATACTCAAGTCCCTTCCCAAAAGTTCTTTCTAGTAGTTTCTGCAGAATATGATATTGCATAGTATTGAGGACATTACTCACTTCCACCATGAAACACTAATTAGTGGTAATTCTTCCTCCTCTGAGAAAATGCCAAATGGCGCTGTAATGGGCAATGTAATTTTCCTCACAAGGTTGCTAGATGAAGCAATGAATGAAAATAAATAGCATCAATTTGTCAGTAAACTACAGTACATTTATCGTAACTGTGAGCAACAAACTTTGCTGATGCCGACAGTCTCAACACCATTACTACATATTTTGTCATATGTTTTGGAGAATAAAATAGAACACTGAAAAGTACTATAATACACAAAGATTTGAAAGATGTATATGTCCATTAGACTTTGTAACAATGTTTCAATAGCCACCAAATTTGATAAGAAGTGACTGCGATATTTTTTATCAAATACCATTTCAAAGTTAGTATTTGTTTCCTTATTTAAAAGCAGATCAAGGGCAGTAATTAGACCCTTATTACACCAATTGAAAATTACTTTTCAAGTACAAATCCCCTGCATGAAGTTAGGGGATTGAGAGGAGCTAATAAACTTCACGATAGGCTCTCTCAAAAATCTGGTTTGTTATCCATGTTTTTAAAGACCCAGCTGAAAGGAAGGCAAAATGGCACTATCCTCCTTTAGGTTCACATAGATCAATTTCTTTGTGTGTTTTCCACAGTTTCCCAAGATAAGTTCATATGATGCGAGAGGTGAAAATACTGAAAGATGTACCAGGTAAAGTCCAGGAGTATTGTTACTTTAGTTCCAATTCCTAGAAGCTGTTTATTATTTTCATGATGCGAGTCAGACTGAGAGGCAGTGCAGCAAGACTCTATAATTTGCCAGCCTCTCTTGGGACAGGAACTGAACTGTTTAGGTCTGCACTATGAGAACAGTATCCTGGTTTATTTGTAGGAGTTGTTTCAGGATGGTTCCTCAGCAGAATAAATTCATAGACAGAACAAAACACTTTTCAGGTTCTCTTTTCAAAACAATGTCTGGTTTTCAAAATATTAATGTACTTCTTTAAATATCTAAACTTTAGCACATGACTGAAATAAATTCTCTGGTTACAATTTTGAAAATGAAACTTCTAGAGCAACAAAATTACTTAGTGACAGCAAATGAGTGATCTAGCTATCCAATTTGTTGTTCTACTTAAAAACCATTTACGGGATCATGGTGCTGTGTTTTAGATACTTACTGGTTCAAAGCAAATCTCCATTACACAGTGATCAGTAGGTATCATGTAGATCAAATCTCTAAGATGCACACTGAACAGGTAGTAACTGTCTCCTATATCTGCTGCTCAGAGTTCAGTGACTGTCAGATAAGGTTTCCAAAATGCTGCTGTTCTTAAGCAGGATTTTCAGTGTACATTTATCAAATTCCATGTTTAACTGTAAATCAACAGAATGCCTTAAGGGAAATATTAAATTAGTCACCCACATAAATCTTTTCTTTAAAACCAACCATGCAAAGAAAACAGCATAGAAATTTATATAACATTTTTAATTTAAATGATAAAACTTGAGGCTGATAATGCTATAACTGAGAATACACTTAATGACTCAGTTCAACAAATCTTCCCTGTAACAGTACATGCAACATTTTGCCCAAAGATTAGAGTACGTGCAGAGAGAAATAGTGCAATACTATAATTAGAGTATAAGCCAATCAGCATGGTGATTGAGTTGAGTATCATGGAAAAACAGTTGCTTGATTATGAAAACAGAATGTGGTATAATGTGACTAGTTGTTTTCTTGCACAAGGAAAAGTATTCCTGGCAATGACTTTTGTACCATTTCAAAATTGCTGGAGTGATTAGATGGTCGTCAAAGGAAGGCAACTAGTTATGCATATTTTAGACAGATATAATTTTTAGCAATGTAGACTCTGAAGTTACACAAATAATGAGCAGCTCAAATCCCTTGACACATTCCTGCAAGGCATTCCAAATACTGTCTGTTTCATTGTCTTGAATTAGCATCATTCTATGGTTTTCTGTTTTAGGTCTTTTACTGGTAGCTCACTTAGCTGTCACTCAGGCCCCTTATGTTGTGTTCATGGTAAGTATACTGCAAATCAAATATCCATATCTTTACGTGACAACAGTTAAGTGATAAAGATGCATATGAAGTGAGCAATAAGCTGTTTAGAATGTGTTAAAAATAATGCAACCAAATGTTTCAGTAATTAAGGGTAGCTGTTAAAGCAGGGTAATATGTGACCACATTTACTCTGTAAAATATAAGTGCACTAATGGTTTAAACTCATAGAATTTTAGAAAAAGGAAAAAAGAAAAAAACGAGTTACTGCTACCTACATAGATCCTCAAAGGATTTTTGTTCTTTTCAATGCCTGGTTTTCCTTCAATTCTGTGAACTACCTCCATATGCTATAAAGTAATTATTCATCCCCTCCTTAACTTTTGGGTATTTCTGCTTCTGTTGCTTGCAATCAAATAAATCTACCTGATATGTGTATTTTTTACACATCAGTGAAATAAATCTCATATTAATCTTTGTGAGATCACCTGGATAAGGGAAACTGAAACAGTCAATTTAATCAGATCTTTTGAATATCTTCGCCATCCTCCTAATAAAAGAGAGCCAGAAGCTTTGCCACCTGATATGAGAAGTAATTAACTGGATTAAAAACGTAATTCTAGTCATGTGCCTTCTCACAAGCAGAGGGATAAAAATCTGATAAAAAGGCAGGATCCAACACAAGAAGTACGTGTTTTCTTTCCAATACCCTTATATGAGGTCGGATAATTAAATTTGCGAACTTCTTGCAATGATGTTGCTAGCCTTTTTTGATATCAGAGGGATTATTCATTATGAATCTGTACCAACTGGACAAACAGTCAACAAAGTTTACTATTTGAAAGTGTTGAAAAGTCTGCATGAAAGTTAGACGACCTGAACTTTTCACCAACAATTCATGGCTCTTGCATCACGACAATGCACCAGCTCACACAGCACTGTCTCTGATGGAGTTTTTAGCCAGTAAACAAATAGCTGTATTGGAACACCCTTCCTACTCACCTGATGTGGCCCCCAGTGACTTTTTTCTTTACTAGAAGATAAAGGAAATATTGAAAGGAAGACTTTTTGGTGACATTCAGGACATCAAGGGTAATACGATGAAAGCTCTGATGGCCATTCCAGAAAAAGAGTTCCAAAATTGCTTTGAAGGGTGGACTAGGTGCTGGCATAGGTACATAACTACCCGAGGGGAGTACTTTGAAGGTGACTGTAATGATATTTAGCAATGAGATATGGAGCACTTTTTCTAGGATGAGTTCACTAACTTAATTGTTCGACCTCATATTCTTTCTTTAGTAAGCAAAGTCTCATCTTTAGCTGGCTTAAAAATTCACAATGGCCTTATATTTAATTATTGCTATGGCTTCAAAAGCAAATAAAACTTCTTTACACACAGATGAGGTTTTCTACTTCTAATTCTAGTTTTGTCAACTTAAAATTACAATGATTACTTTTTCATGTTTGATTATGTGCCAGGTATTATACAAGATCCTTAATTTTCTACTTCTGACTTTATCTCTTCCTTTTCATACTGTGAAGATTAGTCTTGTGATCCAGCTACAGGCACTGTAGTTTTGAGATGTTTTCCAAGATATACCACATAGTGCAATATGTTTTTGAAACATATACATAAAAATTTCATATCTGATGTGCCCAATGAAAAGTTTATGATAAAAATAATGTGGAAAATTCTGTTGTAAAGCAAAAGTTGACATTATCATTTATTTATTTATTTATTTATTTATTTATTTATTTATTTATTTATTTATTTATTTTATTTTATTTTATTGGTAAATCTAGACTGTTCTTCTTCAGTTTACTTAAAAGAAAGACTACCTGTAGTTAGTTAAGGTTTCATATGTTTATTGAGAACCTGCCATGTCCGGACACTGTTAGAGGATCTGGGATTAGAGCAGTGTTATAAAACAAAAAGGTTTCTGCTCTCATAGGCTTACAATCTAGTGAAAGGTGGTTTACACTGATCAAGGACTCCTGAGGTGGACATCACATGAATGAGAAATAAACTTCTATTACATTAATCAAATAATTTTTCAGTCTTTACCCTTTATAGCAGTTAGTATCACACAATATAGTCACTATTTTAGAAATACTGTCAACACCTGTGCCCCTTGTCTTTCATTGTGCTCACCTGGCAAAATTTCAACCCTGGATAAGTTTAGCTCCACTAACTCTATGCCAGCCTGCAAGAGAACACCAGAGAGTTAGTGAAGAAAAATACACAACCGTGATGTCTGGCCTTGCTTCTTATATTAATGACCATTCAGCTAAAGTGGGAAATTAATGATGCCCAGCAATGTTATATTGAGCTAGTCAATCCACTCTCTTACCTGATGACTCTTCCACATCTCTTCCTCCCTTTTTATAATCCATTGATGGCCTTTCTTTCTATTTCTCTAAGAAAATAGAAGCAATTATAAAACAATAGAATTCAACATTCCTCCACCATTGGTTGTACCAAACTTCCTACATCTCTGTCTATATACCCTGCCTTTCTTCCTGTTGTATGGATGAATCATTGATGCTCCTACTCTACACCAACTACTCCTTTTATTTTCTAGATTGCAACTCACTTACTTGCACATACAATATGGCTCTTAAAGTTGTCTCTTCTCTCTGCACAGTCATCCATCTTTGTCATCTCTATTGAATAATATGTACATCAGCATACAAACAGGCTATAATTTCTCTCATCATTAAAAGACACTCCCTTGACCTCACATCTCCTTGTAGTTAGCTGCCATCTCTCTGCTTCCCTCATAGCAAAACTCCTACATAGAGTTGTCTATATGTGCTGTCTTTATTTTTCTTTCATAATCTCTCTTGACTTCATTCCACTTAGGTTTTTTGCTTACCATTTCCCTGAAACTACTGCTGTTACAGACACTAATGACCTCCATGTTGCCCAATCCAAGAGTCATTTTTTGGTCTAGTCAGCCTTCCAGCAAGGCTGGAAGGTATTTGACCAAGTTGAACCCTTGCTTCTTGAAATACGTGTCTCCTTTGACCTCATGAACACTTTTACTTATCTTCCTGCCTCACTGAATGGTCATACTTTCTTATTGTTTGGATCTATAAATATTGAAGTGTTCTAGAGTTGAGACACTGGACCATCTTTCTTCTTTGTCTACATTCATTTCTTATGTTTTTTTCCAGCATATGACTTTAAATACCATCTATATGCTAATGACACATACATTTTTATCTTCAACGCTATATATCCTCTGAAATTCAGACTTTTATTTAACTATTTTTTTTTTTATATTTCTACTTGGGATATGTAATAAGGCATCTTAAACTTGGCATGTACTCAAATGAATTCTTGAATTCGCCCCTCTGAAACTGCAGTTTAAATCTCTTCACCCTTCTCAGGAAGTGGTAATTCTGTGCTACCCTTGTGCAGGTTAAAAGTTTGTAGCTGTCCAGAATTCCTCTTTTACTTCAAATTCCTCTGTGATCTGGCTGTCATCTCCACTATTTTTCTGACCTCATTTGTCTTTATGAAATATACCAAGCATCTTCATACCTTAGAACCACTGCATTTTATCAACGTATCTCCCAAGATGGCTTTCCCACTCACTCCATTTGGGATTCTACATTCCTGTAATCTCCTCAGAGGTGCCTTGCTATATAAAATAACACTGCGAGGAGAGACAACCAAGATGGAGCAGTAGGTAAATGCTGTGTTTACCTTCTTTCACTACCATATCAAAATTACAACTAATCTATGAAACAACCATTATTGAGAATCACCTAAATCAAGCTGAAGTGAAGCCTTTCAACTAAGAATGAGCAAAAGAAGCCACCTCCAGAGTGATACCGTGTTTCCCCAAAAATAAGACCTAGTCAGACAATCAGTTCTAATGTATCTTTTAGAGGGAAAATTAACATAAGACCCAGTATTATATTATATTATATTATATTATATTATATTATATTATATTATATTATATTATACCCAGTCTTATAGTAAAATAAGACTGCACTTTATATTAATTTTTGCTCCAAAAGATGCGTTAGAGCTGATTGTCCAACTAGGTCTTATTTTCGCGGAAACACGGTAGGAATGTCATAGATAAGGAACAGGCTGGTCCCAAACCTGTGTGTGACCATTAAAGATCAGGAAGGCTATTTCAGCTGCAGGGATCCCCCCATCCCTCAGAGTAGAGAGATCCCAGCCCCACCCAGTGACTGGGAGCCAGGGAGAGAAGTCCCCATAATTTTTGGTTGTGAAAACCAGCAGAGATTGTGATGAAGCGAGGCTGAGTATGGCTGACCTCCCAGGTGCTCCTCTTAAAGGGACCACATGCGGACTTACTTACCAATGGAATCACTCTGACCTCCAACACTGGGGCAACAACTGGAAAGGCAGCAGGGACAAATGGTTGGGAACTGAGTTGTCCGGCTTGGGATGAGGGCAGGAGACATGGCTTTCTCCTGGACGGGGGAGCTGGTGGAGGCCATTATTTCTTTGCTGAGCCCCTCCCCTTCCTGGTGTGTGAACACAGGTGGCCACCACTTCTGGTCACCACCATTCTTTTACCAAACCCTGGTGATTTGAGATGTGGCCCCGCCCAACTTTTGGGCACACCCAGGCTGCTTTCAGTGGCTTTTTCATGCAGACCGCCTGATTTGGCTCAAGCTGCAGACTTTCCTAGGGTCTCTCAAAGGTTCATGGAACCCAGACAAGCAGCATCTGCCTTGAGCATGTCCTGTACCTCTGGCTGAGCAGCCCTAAGCCGGCACTAGTGGCAGCCAGCCTTGGTTTGCAGTTTGGCTTCTCAGCATGCTTCCAAGCACAGCACAGGTAACAGTCATCTGTGGACTTCTTTCTGGGTCCCTGGGTGGGTCATGGGCTGTGGTTGAAGTAGATCAACAGCAGATCCCCTTCAAGGTGGTCCTGGGGCTGGCGTCCCCAGTGGCCCACTTCCAAACAAGCTGGAGCATCACCCAGCCATCTCCAAGTACAGCCCAGCCATCTCCAAGTACAACACACCCAAGGCATGGGTTGGGCAGACACCAGAGTCCTGCTGAGGCAGATCCAGCTCCATAGCATCAGCCCCTGCACAACAACCCTTCCTCTGTAGTCAAGGGCAGTCCTCACAACCAGTGAGCCCAAGGGTAAGTCCCTCCCATTGATGTGCAATTATCAACCAATGCTCACCTGCAAGAGGAAGGCACACACAACCCCCACAAGGGACACACCTGGAGTGCATGGCCCAGGTGAACAGAAAGACTGTGCCACTGAACCCCAGAGCACACCACTGATATAAGGCCAGTCTAGTAAGCCTGGAAGACATAGCAGCTCTACCTAGCACATAGAAACAAACAGAGGGAGGCAGCCAAAATGGGGAGAAAAAGAAACATGTCCCAAAGAAAAGAACAGAACAAAGCTCCATAAAAAGAACCAAGTGAAACAAAGATAAGCAATCTATCAGACACAAAGTTCCAAACACTGGTTATAAGAATGCTCAATGATCTCAGGGAGAACTTCAACAGAGAGATGAAAACCATAAAAAAGAACCAGTCAGAAATAAAGGGTATAATAACAGAAATGAAGAACATATTACAGGGAATCAACAGTATATTAGATGAAGCAGAGGATCCAACCAGCAATGTAGTAGATAATGTAGCAGAAAACACCCAAACAGGACAGCAAAAAGAAAAAAGAATTCAAAAAATTCAGGAGAGTTTAAGGGGTCTCCAGGACAATATTAACCATAGCAACATTCACATTATAGGGGTACCAGAAGGGGAAGAGAGAGAGAGCAAGGAATTGAAAACCTACTTGAAGAAATAATGACAAAAAACTTCTCTAACCTGGTGAAGGAAATAGACATACAAGCCCAGGAAATGCAGAGCGTCCCAAACAAGATAAACCAAAAGAAGCCAACATCAAAACACATCATAATTAAAATGCCAAAGGTTAAATACAAAGAGAGAATCTTAAAAGCACCAAGAGAAAAGCAGTTAGTTACCTAGAAGGGAGCCTCCATAAGACTGGCAGCTGATTTCTCAACAGAAACTTTGCAGGCAAGAAGGAAGTGGCAGGAAATATTCCAAGAGATGAAAAGCAACCACATACGACCAAGATTGCTCTACCCAGCAAGGCTATTACTTAGAATTGAAGGACAGATAAGGAGCTTCCCAGACAAGAAAAAGCTGAAGGGGTTCATCACCACCAAACAAGTATTACCAGGAATCTTAGAGGGACTTCTTTAAGATGGGAGGGTGGTAAAGGATAGGTGAAAGGGGAAGGGATTAAGTACAAATTGGTTGTTATACAGTAGTCATGGGGATGCAGGATATAGCATAAGAAATATAGACAATAATATTGTAATAACTAGGTAAGGTGCCAGATAGGTACTAGGTCTATCAGGGTGATAGATGGGAATGGGGTTTGCGGTAGGGTGAACAAGGTGAAGGCATTAAGAAATACAAATTGGAATTGATCAAAATCGCGGTGTGAGGTGAGACTCTGTAAATCTCCCCTGGAATTTACAACAAATGGAACAAATATAACTCCACAAAGGACTCTCTGCACAGCAGACATGTAAGACAAAGAGGCTCACTACTGAATTCAACTAAAAGTGGGCAAATTGCGCGAGCAGGGGTGGAGGGAAGGGAGAAGTGCAGAGACGGAACTGTGCGGGTGCAGGATGCAGACCTAGCTGAGTGCTCCCAAATCGCTGCATCCCGGAACTACCACAGCTGAGGAAGAGTGAAGAACTTGGACTGCCAGGGCTCCGTTTATGGCCCACAGGGCTGAGGAGCCAGCATATAACATGGCTGAACCCAACGCTCACGGCCACGGCAGAGACCTCGGAGCAAAGACTGAGGGAAAAAGGTTTAAGCCCTCACTGCCGAGCAGACAACGGAAGCCTTAGGCACTGAGACTAGCCGCCCCTTCCCTACCCTCCCAGAGCTCGCACTTCCCCCACCTGCCCAGTGCTAGAAGCAGAACAGTAGCAGTGTCAGATCAAAAGAACAGAATATTTGCTATTCTGAGATCTGTGGACCGCAGACATAGATTGCAAGCCCAAATAGTTCCGGCAAAGGGGAGGGAGCTGTGGAAGCAGGACTGGCTGTGGTGGTGGTCGCCATCATTGCTCTGGACCAACTCTCACAACTCACACCACCCCTGGCCTCACCTATCTGGGCAGATCCCTGCAGGAGTAAACAGAACTGAGTAAACACACAGCTCTGAATCTGGTGCAGGAAGAGCTTTGGAACATCAAAAGCTCTCCGCATACCCAAACAGACACTGTGCACTGAGACTCAGGCAAACTATTAACAGAGGAGAAACCGTCTCCCAGGGAATCCCACAACTGTGTGAGAAGCTGGAACAGTGCAAAGAAAACATAGCACTACAGTGTCAGAGAGAAAACAAGGCTGCAGTCAGAGCGAAAATAAAATATTCTACCACCAAGTACTGGAAAACAAATGAGAGACCTCTTCCTATCAACCTGTTGCAGAAGCCACTCCTGTAGATGTCTAGGAAGAGAAATAATAAATCAGCAATTGCCATGAATAACCAAGGCAACAAGACAGCTCAGAAAGAAAGTGAAAAGTCTCCAGAAAAGGAACTTAAAGATATGGAAATATGTGACTTAAATGACAGACAATTCAAGATTGCAGTTCTGAAAAAACTCAACGAGATGCAAGAAAACACAGAAAGGCAGTTTAATTAACTCAAAAAAACAGTCAAAGAACAACATGAACATTTTACGAAAGAGATTGAAATTTTAAAAAACAAACAAATAGAATTTCTGAAGATTAAAAACTCAATAGAAGAAATTAAGAATGAGACAGCCAGCTTAGGTAGTAGAGTTGATCAGATAGAAGAAAAAATTAGTGACTTCGAAGATAGAAATGTGGAAATGACGCGGATGGAAGAAGAGACTTGAGACTTAAAAGAAATGAAAGAAATCTACAAGAACTTTCTGACTCCATCAGAAAGAGCAAAATAAGAATAATGGGCATGCCAGAAAAAGAAGAAAGAGAGAAGGGAACAGAAAATACATTCAAACAAATTGTCGATGAGTACCTCCCAAACTTGTGGACAGAACAGGATCCTCGAATCCAAGAAGCAAATAGAACAAGTGAATACCTCAATCCCAACAGGCCTTCTCCAAGGCACATTGGATTGAAGCTGTCTAAAATCAACGACAAAGAAAGAATCCTCAAGGCAGCCAGGGAAAAGAAGACGGTAATCTACAAAGGAAAGCCCATTAGATTATCATCAGATTTCTCAGCAGAAACTCTACAAGCCAGGAGGGAGTGGAACCAAATATTCAAACTATTGAAAGAGAGAAATTATGAGCCAAGAATAATATATCCAGCAAAGATATCCTTTAGATATGAAGGAGGAATGAAGATCTTTCCAGACATACAGAAGCTGAGGAATTTTCTAATACACGACCTGCACTACAAGAAATACGAAAGGAGGCTATTCGACCACCATCAACAGGGACAATATGTGGTAAGCAAAACATAAAAAGGGGGAGAGTAAAGGCCTGAACTAGAACATGGGAATGGAGAAAGTAAGCGTGCTGAAGAAAATGGAATAATCTAAATATCAAACTTTCTTGTACATAAACTTAAGGGTAACCACTCAAAAAAAAAAAAATCCAGAACTAAAATATATACTGTAATAAAAGAAGAAACAGAGGGAAACATCATAGAATACCACCCAACAGAAATAATAGATAACAACAAAAAGGCAAAAAAATAATGGAGACACAGCGTTACCAGAAAACTAAAGACAGAATGACAGGAAATCTTCACATATCAATAATCACCCTAAATGTAAATGGGCTGAACTCACCAATAAAAAGGCACACAGTAGCAGATTGGATCAAAAAACTAAACCCAACCATGTGCTGTTCCCAAGAGACACATCTCAGCTAAAAGGACAAGCATAGACTCAAAGTGAAGGGGTGGAAATTGACACTCGAAGCAAATGATACCCAGAGAAAATCAGGTGTAGCCATACTGGTATCAGATGAAACAGACTTCAGTGTGAAAAAGGTAACAAGAGACGAAGATGGACATTTCATAATGGTAAAGGGGACTATACAACAAGAAGACATAACAGTCATCAATATTTATGCCCCAAATCAGGGAACACCGAACTATACCAAGCAACTACTAAAAGATCTAAAGGGAGAAATTGACCAAAACACAATTATACTAGGGGACTTAAATACATAATTGATAGCTATGGATAGATCATCCAAACAGAAAATAAATAACGAAATAGCAGCCCTAAATGACACATTAGATGAAATGGACATAATGACATATATGGAGAAGTTCATCTTAAAACATCAGGTTATACATTGTTTTCTAGTGTACATGGAACATTCTCAAGGATAGACCATATATTGGGACATAAAATCAGCCTAAGCAATTTTAAGAAGATTGAAATCATGCCAAGCATATTCTCTGATCACAAGGCTTGGAAATTGGATTTCAACTGCAAAAAGAAAGCAGGAAAAAACACAAATACATGGAGTTTAGACAACATACTTTTAAAGAACGGCTGTGTCAAAAAAAAAACAACAAAAAAAAATTAGAGGAGAGATCAAAAGATACATAGAAACAAATGACAATGAAAATAGATCCTACCTAAACTTTCTGGATGCAGCAAAAGCAGTTTTCAGAGAGAGATTTATATCATTCCAGGCCTATCTCTAGAAACAAGAAAAATCTCAAATAAACAACCTCACGTTGCACCTTAAAGAACTAGAAAAAGAAGAACAAATGAAAACCAACTTCAGCAGAAGAAAAGAAATTACAAAAATCAGAGCAGAACTAAATTAAATAGAGAAAAAAAAGACAATAGAAAAATTAGTGTGAGAAAGCACTGGTTCTTTGAAAAGATTAACAAAATTGACAAACCCTTGGCTAGACTCACGAAGATAAAAAGAGAGAAGACACTAATTAACAAAATCAGAAACAAAAAAGGGGAAGTTATCACAGACACCACAGAAATACAAAGGATCATCCAAGAATACTATGAAGGATTATAGGTCACCAAATTCAATAACCTAGAAGAAATGGGCAAGTTGTTAGAAACATATAGCCTTCCAAGGCTGAACCATGAAGAACTGGAAAATCTAAACAGACCAATCAACAGTAACGAAATTGAATCAGTCATCCAAAACCTTCCCAAAAGTAAAAGTCCAGGACCAGGTGGCTTCACTAGTGAATTCTACCAAACCTTCAAAGAGGATCTAATACCAATCCTACTCAAACTCTTCCAAAAAATTGAAGAAGATACAGTACTCCCTAATCATTTTATGAAGCCAACATTACCCTGATACCAAAACTGGTAAGGACAACACAAAAAAAGAAAACTACAAACCAATATCTCTGATGAATACAGATGCAAAAATCCTGAACAAAATTCTAGCAAATCGAATACAACAATGCATTAAAAGATTATTCATCACAATCAAGTGGGGTTCATCCCCAGAGCACAAGGATTGTTCAATATCCTGAAATCCATCAATGTGATACATCACATAAACAAAATAAAGGACAAAAATCATATGATTATATCAATTGATGCAGAAAAAGCATTTGACAAGATGCAACATCCATTTATGATTAAAACACTTAATAAAATAGGTATACAATGAAAATAGCTTAACACAATAAAGGCTGTGTATGACAAACCCTTAGCTAATATCATAATTAATGGTGAAAACTGAAGCCCTTTGCTCTACAGTCAGGAAAACGACAGGGCTGTCCCCTATCACCTCTACTTTTCAACATAGTGTTGGAAGTCCTTGCCAGAGCAATCAGGCAAGAGAAAGAAATAAAAAGCATCCAAATTGAAAATGAAGAAGTTAAATTGTCACTCTTTGCAGATGACATGATGCTATATATAGAAAACCCTAAAGACTCCACCAAAAAGCTGTTAGAAACAATCAACGAATACAGTAAAGTTGCTGGCTACAAAATCAACGTACAAAAGTCCATTGCTGTCCTATATACTAACAATGAAATCTCAGAAAAAGAAATACAAAAACCAATTCCTTTTGCAATTGCAGCAAAATGAATAAAATACCTAGGAATAAACTTAACCAAGGATGTGAAGGACCTATATGCTGAAAACTATAAGACATTTTTGAAAGAAATTGAAGAAGACACAAAGAAATGGAAAGACATTCTGTGCTCATGGATTGGAAGAATCAACATAGTTAAAATAGCCATATTACCCAAAGCAATATACAGATTCAATGCAATCCCTATCAAAATCCCAATGGCATTTTTTAAAGAAATAGAACAAAAACTCATCAGATTTGTTTGGAACCACAAAACACCCCGAATAGCCAAAGCAATCTTAAGAAAAAAGAACAATAATGGAGGTATCACACTTTCTGGCTTTGGCTTGTACTACAGGGCTACAATAATCAAAACAGCATGGTATTGGCAGAAAAACAGACACATAGACCAATGGAATAGAATTCAGAACCCAGAAATAAAACCACATAAATATGGACAGATAATTTTTGACAAAGAAACTAAAAACATACAATGGAGGAAAGACAACCTCTTCAACAAATGGTGCTGGGAGAATTGGATAACCACATGCAAAAGAATGAAACTGGACTGCTGTTTGTCACCATGTACCAAAATTATTTCAAAGTGTATCAAAGACTTAAGCATAAGACCCAACACAATAAACTGCATAGAAGAAAATATAGGTACTAAACTTATGGACCTTGGGTTCAAAGAGCATTTTATGAATTTGACTCCAAAGGCAATGGAAGTAAAAGCTGAAATAAACGAATGGGACTATATGAAACTTAAAAGCTTCTGCACAGCAAAAGAAACCATCGACAAAATAAAGAGGCAACCAAATGAATGGGAGAAGACTTTTGCAAACAGTGCCTCCGATAAGGGGCTAATATCCAAAATATGCAAGGAACTCATGCAACTCAACAACAAAAAAACAAACAACCCAATTGAAAAATGGGCAGAGGACTTGAAGAGACATTTCTCCAAAGAGGACATACAAATGGCAAATAGACATATGAAAAAATGCTCAACATCACTAATCATCAGAGAAAGGCAAATAAAAACCACACTGAGATATCACCTCACCCCAGTCAGAATGGCTACCATCAACAAGACAAATAGTAACAAGTATTGGAGAGGCTGTGGAGAAAAAGGAACCTCATACACTGTTGGTGGGAATGCAGACTGGTGCAGCCACTATGGAAGGCAGTGTGGAGGTTCCTCAAAAAATTATGAACAGAATTACCATATGACCCAGCAATCCCTCTCCTGGGTATCTACCCAAAAAATCTGAAAACATTTGTATATAAAGACACTTGTGCTCCAATGTTCATTGCAGCTTTATTTACGGTGGTCAAGACATGGAAACAACCAAAATGTCCTTCGATAGATGAATGGATTAAGAAGTTGTGGTATATATACACAATGAAATACTATTCAGCGGTAAGAAAATGTGAAATAGGACCATTTGTGACAACATGGATAGATCTTGAGAGTATAATGCTATGCGAAATAAGTCAGACAGAAAAAGCAGAGAACCATATGATTTCACTGATATGTGATATATGAACCAAAAACAACAAAAGAACAAGACAAACAAATGAGAAACAAAAACTCATAGACACAGACAATAGTTTAATGATTACCAGAGAGTAAGGGGGGTGGGGGGTGGGAGATGAGGGTAAGGGGGATCAAATATATGGTGATGGAAGGAGAACTGACTCTGGGTGGTGAACACACAACGGGATTTATAGATGATGTAATACAGAATTGTACACCTGAAATCTATGTAATTTTACCAACAATTGTCACCCAATAAACTTAAAAAAAAAAGGAAATACAAATTGGTAGTTAATACAGTATAGGGCACATAATGTTGTGAAAATCATGTAAGGTGCCAGATGGGCACTGTATTTATCAGGGGAATCACTTCATTGACTGTGTAGATGCCTGACCAATGCACTATACACCTAACACTGAAGTAGAATAATATTGAATGTCAACTATAACTAAATATATAGGTATGTATAGTCTCAGGATGTGGAGTACAACATTGTAACAGCTATATTAAATGTCAGAAGGGTAGTAGCTTCGTGGGTTGGTTATCACTTTGCGAGGGGTTTAAATGTTTACCTGTTATGCTGCTTTGTACACCTGAAACTAATAAAGAAGTAAATTAAAAAATAATAAAATAATAAAATAGCATTGCTTTCCTTTTAGTATTTATCACCACCTGACACATTATATATTTGCTTATTATTTGTCTTCCCCTAATAAAATGTAAGCTCTGTTAGGGCACATATTTTAGAAGTTTTATTCACTGCTGTGTTACAAATACTTGGCAAATGGTAGACACTCAATAAATATCTATTAAAGAATAGGTGACTTAATAAATAAGCAATGGAAAAAGATGACTATATCTGGAATGTAGTGAGCCAAGAAAGCATAATCGAAGAGGATGAAGAGACAGGATGGGACCTGATTTATATAGGTCCCTTTTAGGCCATTATAAGGTCTTTGGATTTTTCTAAGTACGTTATTAAATATTTAATATTTTCAGGAACTGTGTGAGAAGTGTGTGTGTGTGTGTGTGTGTGTGTGTGTGTGTGTGTGTGTGTAGTTGGAAAGATTAGTAAATCATGTTTTTCTCTTAAAAAACCCATGTAATAGAAAGGTGAAATTGTTTGTAAAGAAAACAACAGCCAATACTTTCCTTAAAGAACAAAGCAAACTGGAAGAACAAAAGAGTTCTTCTCACATAGTTGTTTCATGGGTAAACTTGTAATGGGCATGTGAAATAATTTTGTAAATTATAAGGACAGTGTTTATTGTGTTTGGTCTTTTTTTTTACTCACAAGAAAGTTTAATTTTTAAATGAAGGCTTAAAATTTAAATCTTCAAAATTAATTCATTTTCTCTATGGAAAATGCTTTTAGAATAAATGGGTGAGTAAATGTCATTATTACTATTACTAGAAATGGTTTAAAATAATAATGTGTAAGAAGTAGGTAGAAGTACAAAAAAACAAACAAACAAAAAAAACCCCCAGCACATTGCTTCCTAATATGTATTGTATCCATCCTATAAACATTTTCATCAAGACATTTCTGCTTAAATCCCTATCCCATAAGGACATTCAGCTAGTACCAGAGACTATGACTGCCCACAATCACTCTGAGCTACCTAAAATGATTGAGTAGATCACTTGAATATCTTCTTTAAAATGCCCATTCCAGGCCTTACATCACATGTACAATTTTACTTCAGATCTTCAGATCTGAATCAGGATGGAGGAGAGGAGGTATTTCCCAGGATTTTGCATTTTTAAAACAATCTTTTAGGTAATTATTATGTAGTTGGCAGGAGAGTTGAAAAGCATGACTGATTAGAAGATTTATTCCTAAAAACATTACGGGAAACAGGGAAAAATGCTTAACTTTCCTGTTGGTACCACTCTTTGTTCATTTTGTGACATTTGAGTAGAATTTGAGAATTGAATGCTCACTCCTTTCTGGCAGAAAATAAAAAGCAGTGTAAACACACACATACATACACACAATGATTGCTCTCAGCCAAACACAAATCAAGTAGAAGAAAGAAAAAAATATCAAGACTGATTACACGCATTTAACACCTGACATTTCAATCAGAGTTGTTGGCAGTGCAGCATTCTTGAGTATCCACACTATTCTCCTGCAGAATACCTATGATTTCCTGAACACAGGTTTGTTTGTTTGGTTTGGTTTGTTTGTTTATTTGTTTGTTTTAGAAATTATATGTATATGCTTTCTAGAAGCTTTGAAAAATCAGTATGTTTATTTACAAAACTGCACTGGCATTATTTAGTAACTTGGTAAGCTGTATAGGCTCTTATCGTGACCTAAGTGGTGTTTTTAATATTTGGGTTAAAATTATCATGAATGTGTTAATATTGATAATATTTGTGTTACATATTTATGTCTATAATTACAATCTATTTCATAAATATTAATCAGATATTGCAATCTTCTTTCAGTTTGATGTTGTAAGACAATGTAATGTTCTCCCTGAAGGAAAGGCCTTGTTTTATACCTCTTTTATATTTTCCACCATACAATAAAGAGTAAAACTCAGTAATACTTGCCAAGTTGACCTTACATCATATAACTAAATAGGGAGAATGTTGTTTTTTTAAAAAACTATGCTGGTGAAATAACTGTAGAACATATGTGGGAAGGACAATGACACATTAATATAAAACCATTGGCTCTACTTTCTAAATTCATGAGTTATTGCTATTTTCATTTCCTTGGCAGAATATCTTTAGCAAAATCAAGGACTAAACAGGAACTAAGGCTTAAAAGTCCTAAAGGTTGACTAAGAAAGACAGAGTTCCAAAGGAATCACAAATTAATTATGTTTATATAATGAGCAAGATGTTAATGAATTTGTTATGATCTAAATTGCCATATTACAAATTTACATCACACCTTTCTGATCAATAGTATTGAGAGGAGTCATGAAATTACAAGAAGTGGCAGAAACCATGTTGTGTGGTACATGGGCAGTAAGTCAAAAGCAAATGTGTTACCAGCTTGGTACAGATTGAAAAGTAAATTACCTTAGTTTGCAATCTGTAATTTTTTAGTTGATTGACGTAAGCAGAAGATGCAAATATGTCTTTTCCATGTTAAACCTCATACACATTATCTTTTATGACTTAGATAAAAACTACTATTTTTTAATTACATGAAGAAATAATAGACATGTATTGGTTTTTGCCATCCCCACTTCTTGTGGGGGGCTAACCCTACTCCAATAATGTCAGTCTGCCAAAAACAGTATTCTGCTCCTCTGAAACAAGATGGAAATATGGATCATACCTAGCATATCATATTACTTCATACCCATGGAGTGAATCGTGTCCCCCAACATTCATGTTCACTCTGAACCTTAGAATGTGACCTTATTTAGAAATCAGTGTTTGCAGATATAACCATTTAAGATGAGATCATACTGGATTAGAATGGGCCATACATCCAATAAGTGATATTCTTAGGGGAAGAAGAGGGAAGACATACAGACATAGTAGGAGAATGCTGTGTGACAATGGAGGTAGAGATTGGAGTGTTATGGCTACAAGCCAAGGAACATTAAGGACTGCTGGCAATCACCAGAAGCTAAGAGGAGGCAAGGAAGGATTCTCCACTAGAGTCTTAACAGAGAGCACGGCCCTGCTGATACCTTGATTTCAAACTTCTGGCCTCCAGAATGATAAGCAAATAAATTGTTGTTGTTTTAAGATACCCAATTGTGGTAATTTGTTATGGCAGCCCCAGGAAATTAATATAGATTCTTAACTCATATCATGCACAAATTAATTTAAAATGGATTGTAGATCTAAACATAAAAGCTAAAACTATAGAGCATCCAGAAAAACTCATAAGAGAATGTCCTCATGACCATGAGACAGTAAAAGCTTTTTATAGAGGACAGGAAGAGCTTGATGATAAAAAATAAAAAGATAAATTAGACTTTATCAAAGATCTTTTAAAACTTGTATTCACCAAACAGTACCATTAAAAATGCAAGGACAAGTCACAGAGTAAGAGAAAATATTTTCAAGACACATTTCTGACAAGAATCTTCTACCTAATATATATAAAGAATGCTTACAACTCAGTAATTAAGAGATGATTCAGGGATTTCTGGTCAAGATGGCAATAAAGGTAAGTGCTGTGCTTCCATCCTCTTACAACCGCTTAAATTACAACTAACCTACAGAAAAACCATCATTGAAAATTGCCTGAAGTCTAGTTGAAAAGAACACCCATAACGGAGATATACAGAAGAAGCAAAAATGAGACTGGTAGGAGGGGCAGAGAAGCAGAATGAGCTGGTCCCACACTCACATGTGGCAGTTAAAAATTGGGACGGATATCCAGGCTGCAGAGGTTCCCCTCTGAGGACCAAGGCGTCCCAGTCCCACACCAGGACCCCAGCTGAGGTTTCCAGTACCAGAAAGAGAAGTCCCCACAACTTCTGTCTGTGAAAACCAGCAGAGACTGTAGCTGAGTGAGGCAGAGGGCTGCTGGAATCCCAGGTGTCCCTCTTAAAGGGCCTGCACATGAAATTCCTCACTTGCTATGAGCTCCAGCACTGGGGCAGCAGCTCAAAAGCCACCAGGGACATATAGGGAGTAACTGAATTGTCTAGCTTCAGGGTGAGAGCTGGAGGGGCAGCTTTCTCCCAGACAGAAGTGATGGCAGAAGCCATTATTCCTTTGTTGAGCCCTCCCCTGACCCAGTATGCAGACATAGGCAGGTGCCATATCTGAGTCTCCATCAACATGGCTAACACTGTTCACCCTGCCCTGGTGATTCCCTGAGACCCCACCCACCCCAAATTGTGGGCCCATCCAAACCACTTCCAGTGGCTTTCCCAGACAAACAGCTTCTCTTAGCTCATGCTGTGGCCTTTCCTAAAATGTCTCAATGGTTCACAAACCCAAAACAAGTGGTATCTGGCCTTAGCATACCCTGTACCTTTTGTTGAGTAGCCCCAAGCCTGGTACTGGAGATAGCCAGCATCAATTTGTAGCTTGGCCTCTCCCAGGAACCTCCAAATCCAGTACAGAAGGCAGCCATTTAGAGATTGCTAAATGGCCCATTCCAGGTGGCCCTGGACAGGGCATAGGCTGCGGCTAAACTTGGCCTGCAGCAGAGCCACTCCCAGGCGGCCCTGGGGTGGGACACATGGTGGCCAGCTTTTGAACAAGCTGAAGCACCACCTGGCTGCCTTCATGGAAAACACACCTAAAGGGCAGACTGGGCAGGCACCAGAGCCCTGCTAAAGGGAATCTTGCTCCATTGGGTCAGCTCTTGCATGACAGCTCCTCCACTGAAGTCACAGCCAGTCCTCACAATCAATCAGCATGAAGGTCAATCCCTCCCACTGATGTGTAAATGGGAACCAAGATACAACTGCAACAAGAGGGCACACACAACACACACAAGGGACACACCTGGAGCACCCAGCTCAGGTGACCAGGGAGACTGTGCTACTGGGCCCAACAGGACATGTATGCATACTACATAAGGCCACTCTACTAAGACCTAGAGACATAGCAACTCTACCTAATACATAGAAACAAACACAGGGAGGCATACAAAATGGAGAGAGAAAGAAATATGTTCCAAATGAGAGGATAGAACAAAGTTCCAGAAAAAGAAAAAAACAAAATGGAGACAAGCAATCTATCCAGATGCAGAGTTCAAAACACTGGTTATAAGGATGCTCAGTAATCTTAGTAACAACTTTACGAAAAAGACAGGCACATAAAAATGGAGATAGAAAAAATAAAAAAGAACCAGTTAGAAATGAAAAATACAATAACTGAAATGAAGAATACATTAGAGGGAGTCAACAGTATATTGCATGAAGCAGAGCATTGAATCAGTGATTTATAAAATAAGGTCACATAAAACACCCAATCAGAGCAGTAAAAAGAAAAAGGAATCCGAAAAAATTAGGATAGTTTAAGGGGCCTCTGGGACAACATCAAGAATATCAACATTCAAAAAGGGGTGGGAGGAGGAGCTAAGATGGTGGAATAGACGGGCACTATGCCAACTGCCTCTTAGGATCACATCAAAATTACAAATAATTTATACAACATTCAACCTTGGAATTCATCTGAACACTAGCTGAACAGAGTCTCTAAACTAAGGATTTAAACAAGAGGCTACCCTGTCAAGACTGGTAGGAAGGGCAGAGACATGAGGCAGGCTGACTCCAGGCCCACGGATAGAGGGCAAAGCCCATGATGGGCACCTTAGTAGTGGAGGCTTCCTCTGTTGGGGAGGGACCCTTCGGGCCCACACAGGGCTCCCCAGACCAGAGTCCCTTTGCCAGTGTGGGAACAGAGTCCCAGAGAGCAGTTTCCAGGCTCTCAGCCTCACATGGAAGGGTGCTGGCTCGGGTAGTAGATGGCCATCAGCTGTAACCAGTTAGCCAATTAGCCACTGATATAACTGCCTTGGCTGCGTTGATTGGTTGGTTGGTTGGTTGGTTGGAGGCAGAAAAGTGGACGGCAGATTGCAGATGGCAGATTGCAGCTAGCAAGTGGGGTTGGTTGGTTGGTTGGCAGAGAAGCGGATGGCAGGCTCCTGCTTGCTGTGTCTCGGACCCAGCACCCAGTGAGACTATAGTGGTATAACTCCCTTATCTATGGCTCTGTGGGTGTTCCTTTTTGGCCTCACCATACCCTGTGTTCTTATGTGGGGAGCGGGAGCTGAGACCCCACATGACACCCTGCATGATAGCCATGAAGGAGAGCTCCATGATAGCTGGCTGTGGAAATCAGTGAGGACACTCTTTATTCAACTCAGTGGGGTGGAGGGTGACTAGAGACCCAGTCATCCTACTGTGGAGCCGGCACATGGACTCGCTCCCTGGCCAGCACTCATCTGGTCCCTGGCAGAGGGAGTGACTCTGCAGGTGGGGGCCCAGGAGGTGATGGGGGAGGACTGAACTGAGCACCTGTGGCATGGGAGCTGGAAGTTTTGGGACCATTCTTCCCCCTGTATGGAGCTTACACACGAGTGGTGTACAGGAGGGTGACATTTTTTCAGGGTTAAGCCCTCCCACAGAGGGTCAGGTTTGGGACTACACTGGTCTGGTGGAATCGGCACAGGCATGTACATATGCGTGCACTTGCTGCCTTGGGTCCCAGCTCTACACACGTCTTGTGACATGTTGCTAGGGAAAGGCCTGAATGTCAGGCATGCTCTTGCTCCAACAGGCTGCTGATTGAGATGTGGGTGCTTGCATGTGTGCTACCTTGATTCCCAGATCTGAACACAGCTTGTGCAGTGGAGTCAGGGTGGTGACTGGCTGTCTGCCTGACCCGCAGACTGCTGATTGAGACAGGCATAGACTGAATGTTTTCCTGACAATGTTGGGATGGGAGCTGCGGGGCAACGCGATCTGACCAAGGCATTCATGGTGCGTTTGTGAGGGCTGGGTGTCGGTGCAGGAGCGCTTGGTGGGGGTCACTGACCACACCCCGTGGTGCCCTGGGGGCCTGCCCTGCCCAACTAGAGCTGTGTTGTCAGGGGCTCCCTTGGCCCCTGGTGCCTGGTCCCCACCTCCATAGGCCATAGAGGGTTATTGCAGCAGCAGACAGCCCACAGCAACCTGTGGGGATATTTGGTGGTGAGTACAACCCCAGAGCTCACAACAGCCAACTGTGGGCAGCTCACTGTAAGCATGAGAGGGAGGCCAGCACACGAGGTGCTGGGCCCTTCCCCTGAACACAACTGGTTCAGAGTCACCCGGAGACTCTCTATTGCTGAGCAAGCAGACTGCAGATTAAAGTAGGCGGAGAGCCTTTTTCTTTTTTCTTATTTGTTTTCATTTACTTTTTGTTGTTGTTTTTGGGTTTTGCTTTCTTTTCTTTTAGTCCTTCCTTTTTTTCTTCTCCTCCTCCCCGTTTTTTATTATTATTACCATTTTCCCCTTTTTCTTTTTATCCTTTTTTCTTTCTTTTCGTTCTCTTTCATCTTTTCTGTTCCTTTTTCTTCTTCTTTCTTCTGTTTTCTTTTTATTGTTGTTTCCTGGGTTTGTTTGTCTTGTTATTGTTTTGGTAACTGTTGTTCTGTTTTCTGCTGTTTTTGTCTCTTTTACATATTTTTGTTTCTCCTGTACGGTTGTTGTTTATCAAGTTTTTGAGGGGGTGTATTTGTTTTTTGGTGTTGTTGGTTTGCCCTGCTTTATTTTTGTTTTGAAAAGTGAACAAGGGCCTAGCACTGGTCCAAGAGCTGAGACTACACTGAATTTGTAGAAACCACTTACCACAGCCTTTACCCACCTGTAACATCACCTCGCCCACTTATAGCTGCATTACCAGGGGCACTCTGGGTGCCTGAGTGATTGAACCCACCCTCACAAACTGTGGAAAAGTTTTTTTACAACAACAGATGGCTCACAGAGCAATGGGGTCATCTTCGTGGTGTTCAGTGACCCCATACCTGCACCACAGCCACTCGGGAGAAGCTCTTGGGAATTTGTGAGATTGAGGTGGAGGCTGGTGGTAGTGCCCAAGGGACACTGTACAAGAGGTCACTGGCCAGATATTGGCACAAGATCTGGATCTGTATTAACATCTTAAAAACCACCAATTGTGTCTTGTAACTCACTTGAACTCCATCCTGCCCAGCTAGTGCCACATCGCCGAGGACATCCTCAACATTGGGTCAAATAGCCAGACACATGCTCCTAAAGAGCCTCGTTCAATAGTCGGGCTTTATGGGCAACTGTAAGGTGGCAACAGGCTTGGGGGGTTCTGGGCCTTTTGCTAAACTGCTTCAGGATCAATATTGGTGGCAACCAGACTCAATTCACAGAGACCATCCCCACCTGACTCCAGCTCCACCACAGGCAGCAGCCAATGGCATACAGCTTTCAGATATCTACCAGGCAGCCACGACCCAGTAACAGAAAGGGCTGAAACAACCCTGAGTGGGAGCCCCACCCAAGATACACCAGAGACAATACACCCAGAGGCCAGTGACAGACCAAACAAAAGTACTACCTGGCTGAACCTACAAGTGGCACTCTCAAAATTGTCCACAGGCACAATAGCCTGCAAAGGCCAAGCCCCCTCTGAGGGGTCAACTTCTTAAAAGACCTGTTCTCTGAAAATTGTAAGACACTGAAGAGAGAAATCAAAGAAGACAAAAATAAATAGAAACACATATCATGTTCAAGAATAGGAAGAATTAATATAATTAAAATGTCAATACTACCTAAGGCAATATATAAATTCAATGCAATTCCTATCAAAGTCCCAATGACATTTTTCTAAGAAATAGAACATATAATCTTAAAATTTATATGGAACCATAAAAGACCCCGAATAGCCATGGCAATCTTGAGAAATAAGAACAAAGTGGGAGGTATCACACTACCCAACATCAAATCACACTACAAGGCTACAGTAATCAAAGCAGTAGGGTACTGGCATAAAAACAGATACATAGATCAATGGAACAGAATAGATAACCCAGAAATAAATTCACTCATATACGATCATTTAATCTATGATAATGGAAGCAAGAATTTACATTGGGGTAATGACACTTTATTTAATAAATAGTGCTGGGAAAACTAGACTGACACATGCAAAAAAAATGAAACTGGACCACCTCGTTATGCCATATACAAGAACAAATTCAAAATGTATTAAAGAGTTAAATGTAAGACCCAAAACCATAAAATTCCTAGAAGAAACTATAAGGAGTAAATGTGCAGACATTACTCTGAGTGATATTTTTACTGGTATAGCCTCTTGGGCAAGGGAAGTAAGAGAAAAAAATAAGCATATGGGATTACATAAAACTAAAAAGTTTTTTCAGAACAAAGGAAACCATCAATAAAACGAAAAGCCTGAATGGGAGAAGACAATTGTCAATGATACATCTGATAAGGGGTTAATATCCAAAATTTATAAAACAGTCATTCCGCTCAACACCAAGAAAACAAGCAACGCAATTAGAAAATGTGCAGAGGACATGAAGACACATTTCTCTAAAGGGGATATTCAGATGGCCAACAGACATAGGAAAAAATGCTCAACCTCACTAATAATTAGAGAAATGCAAATAAAAACCACAATGAAATACTACCTCATTTAGGTCAGAATGGCTATTATCAAATCAACAAACAAATGCTGGCGAGGTTGTGGAGAAAAGGGAACCCTGGTGCACTGTTGGTGGGATTGCAGATTGGTGCAGCCACTATGGAAATCAGTATGGAGGTATCTCAAAACACTAGAAACGGAACTACCTTATGACTCAGCCATTCCATACTTATGTATCTATCTAGATAAATCCAAAACACTAATTTCAAAAAACACGTGCACCCCTATGTTTATTGCAGTGCTATTTACAATAGCCAAGACTTGGAAACAACCAAAATGCCCATTGGTAGATGACTGGATTAAGAAACTGTGGTACATTTATACAATGGAGTATTACGCAGCCATAAAGAAGAATGTAATCTTACCATTTGCAATGATATGGATGGACCTAGAGAACATTATGCCAAGTGAAATAAGTCACATGGAGAAAGACAAATACCATATGATCTCACTTATATGTGGAATATAAAGACCTGAATAAATGAGCAAAATCAACAGAAATAGTCTCAGAGATGTAAAGGGAAAACAGGATTGCTAGAAGGGAGGGGGTGGGTATGAGGCAGAAGGCGAAGGGATTAGACAGCATAAATTGGTAACTACAATATTGTCACAGGGATATGAAAGACAGTTTGGGGAACAAAATCAATAATGTAAAGATTTTGTAGGGTGTCAGATGGGAACATATCTTATTCGGGAGATCACTTCATGGACAGTGTAGATGCTTGAACACTGCACTGTACACCTGAAGCTGAAGTTGAATAATGTTGTATGTCAACTATGATTTAATATACATAGTCACGGGATATGGAGTATAGTATATGGAATTGAGTTAGTGAAATTAGAATAGATATATACGATGTCAGAGGGGCAATAGATCGGGGGAGAGGGTTATCACTTTGTGAGGGGTGAAATGTCTAGCTACTACATTGATTTGTGCACCTGAAACAAAAAAACAAACAAACAAACAAACAAACAAACAAAACCAACATTCACATCATAGGGGTACCAGAAAGAGAAGAGAGACAGTCAGGAATTGAAAACCTATTTGAAGAAATAAAGATGGAAAACTTCCTTAACCTGGCGAAGGAAATAGACATACAAACCCAGGAAGTGCAGAGTGCGAAACAAGAGGAAAACAAAGAAGCCCACACCAAGACACATCATAATTAAAATGCCAAAGGTTAAAGACAAAGACAGAATGTAAAAGTAGCAAAAGAAAAGCACTTAGATACCTACAATGGAGCTTCCATAAGACTGTCGGCTGGTTTGTCAACAGAAACTGTGCAGGCCAAAAGGGATTGGCAGGAAATATTCAAAGTTAGGAAAAGCAAGGACCTAGAACCAAGATTACTCTACCCAGCAAAGTTATCATTTAGAATCGAAGGACAGATAAAGAGCTTCCCAGATGAGAAAATGCTAAAGGAGTTCACAACCACCAAACCAGTATTACAAGAAATGTTAAAAGGCCTTCTTTAAGAAAAACAAGAAAAAATAGATTGAAAATATGAATAACAAAATGGCAATAACTACATGTCTATCAACAATTACTTTAAATGTAAATGGGGATTAATGCTTTAATCAAAGACATAGGATGGCAGAATGGATAAGAAGAAAAAACCTTACATATTCTGCCTACAATGGACTTGCTTCAGATCAAAAGTAACACATCGACTGAAAGGAAATGAACGGAAAAAAATATTTCATGAAAATAGAAATGAAAAAAAAAAATCTAGGGTATCAATGCCTACACCAGACAATATAGACTTTTTTTAAAAGGCTATACAACAAGAGACAAAGAAGTACCCAGTAATCCCGCCTGGGTATTTTTCTGAAGAAACTCAAAATACTATTTTGTTTGCACATGGCTTTCCAATTTAACCAGCACCATTTATTGAACAGGATTTCTTTTCTCCATTGCATGTTTTTGGCACCTTTGTTGAAAATTATTAGTCCATATTTATGTGGGTTTATTTCTGGGTTTTTAATTCTATTCCAGTGTTTTCTGTGTCTGTCTTTCTGCCAATACCATGCTCTTTTGATTATTGTTGCTCTGTAGTACAAGCTGAAATCACAGAGTGTGATACCTTCAGGCTTATTCTTTTTCTTAGGATTGTTTTGGCTATTCAGGGTCTTTTGTGATTCCATACAAATCTGATGATTTTTTTTGTTCTATTTCTTTAAAAAATGCCATTGAGATTTTAATGAAGATTGCATTAAATCTGTGTATTGCTTTGGGTAATATGGCCATTTTAACTATGCTAATTCTTCCAATTCATGAACACAGCATGTCTTTCCATTTCTTTGTGTCTTCTTCAATTTCTTTCGATAATGTCTTACAGTATTCAGCGTATAGGTCCTTCAAATCCTTTGTTAAGTTAATTCCTAGGTATTTTATTCTTTTTGTTGCAATTGCACAATGATTTTTTTTTCATTTCTTTTTCTGAAATTTCATTGTTAGGATATAGAAATGCAATGGATTTTTATGTGTTGGTTTTGTAGCCAGCAAATTGACTGCATTCATTTATTGTTTCTAATAGCTTTTTGGTAAAGTCTTTAGGGGTTTCTCTGTAAAGAATCATGTCATCTGCAAAAAGTGACAATTTGACTACTTCATTCACAATTTGAATGCCTTTTATTTTTTCTCCTGCCTGATTGTGCTGGCTAGGATTTTCAGTGCCATGTTAAATAACATTGGTGATGGGGAAAAACCCTGCCTTGTCCCTGAATGTAGAGCAAAAGGCTGTAGTTTTTCACCATTAATTATGATATTAGCTGAGGGTTTGTCATATATAGCCTTTATTATGTTAAGGTATTTTCCTTCTGTATCCATTTTATTAAGTGTTTTAATCATAAATGGATGTTGTATCTTGTCAAAACCACAAGGAAATATCACCTCATACCTGGTAGAAATGGCTATCATCAACAAGACAAATAATAACAAGTGTTAGAGAGGCTGTGGAGAAAAAGTAACCCTCATATGCTGTTGGTGGGAATGCAGATTGGTATAGCCACTATGCAGTGTGGAGGTTCTTCACAAAATTAAGAGTAGAATTACCATATGACCAGCAATCCCTCTCCTGGGTATACACCCAAAAATGTGAAAACATTTATCCATAAAGATATATGTACTCCGATATTCATTGCAGCTTTATTTATGGTTGCCAATACATGGAAACAACCAAAGTGTCCTCCGATAGATGATTGGATAAAGATGATGTGGTATATATACACAATGGAATACTACTCTGCCATAAGAAAAGATGAAATAGTGCCATTTGCGACAACATGGGTGGATCTTGAAATTATTATGCTAAGTGACATAAATTAGATAGAAAATTTGAGAATGCTATGACTTCACTCATATGGGGGATATAAAACTGAAAGCAACAAAGGAACAAGATAAACAAATAAAGAAACAAAACTCGGGCCAGCCTGGTGGCTCAGGTGGTTGGAGCGCCATGCTTCTGTCGCCGAGGTCACCTGTTAGATTCCCACATAGGCCAGTAAGCTGCGCTCTCTACAGCTAAGATTGATAACAATGGCTCTCCCTGGAGCTGGGCTGCAGTGAGCAGCTGGAGGTTGGAGGGGCTGCTGTGTGCTGCTGTGTGCTGCCGTGGGCTGCCATATGCTGTCAGGAGCCCCCGGTGGCCAGCATGAGTGGCCGGCAGCCGGCGAGAGCTGCCATCAGCTGCCCTGAGCTGCTGTGAGCGGCCAACCGATGACTGTCGACCAACTGCCTCAGCCGAGGGGAGTGCAAGGCTCATAATACCAGCATGGGCCAGAGAGCTGTGCCCTACACAACTAGACTGAGAAAAAACAGCTTGAACTAGAGGGGGTGCAGGTGAGGAAGAGGGGAATAAAAGAGAAACAAAAACTCATAGACACAGAAAACAGTTTAGTGGTTACCAAAGGGTAAGAGGGGAGGGGGATGGTAGAAGAGGGTAAAGGGGTTCAAACATATGGTGATGGAAGGGGAACTGACTCTGGATTGTGAGCACACAATGTGATATATAGATGATATGTTACCGAATTGTACACTTGAAAACTATGTAATTTTACTAATCATTGTTATCCCAATGAATTTAATTGAAAACACACTATGAAGGGCCATGTGCATCCATATGTGCATTGCAGCATTGTTTATAATGGCCAAGATCTGGAGGCAGTCTGGGTGTCCATCAACGGATGAATGGATAAAGAGTAGGTGGTACATATATACAATGACCATAAAAAAAGAATGAAATCTCATCATCTGCAACTACAACCTAGAGGGTATTTTGTTGAGTGGAGTACATCAGACAAAGAAAGACAAATGCTACATGACTTCACTTATATGTGGAATCTAAAGAGCAAAATAAACAAACAAACAAAAGAGAAACACTCATAGATACAGAGAACATTTTGATGGTTGCCATATGAGGGGGGTTGGTGGATGGGTAAAAAAAGGGAGGGGATTAAGAGGTACATATTGGTAGTTACAAAATAGTCATGGGGATGTAAAGTATAGTATAAGGAATATAGTCAATAACATCGTAATAACTATGTATGGTGTCAGATGGGTGGTAGAGTTATTGAGGTGATCACTTCGTAAATTAGAGAAATGTCTTATCACTATGTTGTACAGCTGAAAGTAATATAATATTGTATGTCAACAGTAATTTAAAAAAAATATTAAAAGGGACAATTCAATAAAAGTAGACAAAAACTTTATATATATATATATATATATATATATATATATATATATATATATATATATATATATTTCACAAACAAAATAAATTAATGGCAATAAGCACATGCAAAAGTGTTCAATGTCAATATTTGTCAGGGAAATGCACATTGAACCATAAAAAAATAACACCATACAGTCACTAAAATAGCTAAAATTTAAGTGTTTCACAAATCTCAAAATTTGGTGATGATGTGGAACGACTGCAATTCTCATGAATTTGAGTTAGTAGTATAAAATAGTACAATCACATTGTAAAACCATTTGTTGAGTTCTTATGTAATTAAGCATACCTTTATTATATAATCTAGCAATTCCATTTCTAGGTATTGACTCAAGAGAAATGAAAATATATATACACAAGATTTTAATAAGAATATTTATAACAATGTTATTCATAATAACTCCCCAATAGACACATGTCCTTCAATTGGAAAGTAGATAAACAAACTGCAGTATATTCATGCATTAAACTATTACTCAGAATTAAAAAATATATGTAATATAAAATACAACATAATTTTGATGAAATCAGAAATTTTGTTGCAAGAAATAAGACAGCAAAGAGTACATACTGCATGATTCCATTTATATTAAGTTCAAGAACAGACAAAAACTATCTCTGGTAATAAAAGGCAGAATACAGTCATGTGCCGCTTAATGACTGAGAAATGCATCATCAGGTGATTTTGTAATTGTGCAAACACCATTGAGAATACTTATGCAAACCTAGATGGTATAGCCTATTACACAACTTGACTATATGGTATAGTTTATTGCCTTCAGGCTACAAGCCTGTATAGTATGTTACTGTACAAAATAAACAGGAGATTAAATCAAGCATAAGAAAAAATGATTCATTCAAGAGATGGTAAACATGAGATGTACAAGGCTACTGCAAGCATAACAGTTCATACTGTTTTACAGCAAACATTTTTTCAATAAACAGAAAGTGTACACTCTAATATCACAACAAAAAGTTATAATATAGTAAATATATAAACCATAGTCATTTATTATCATTATCAAATACTACGTACTGTACATAATTGCATGTGCTATACTTTTATATGATTGGTAGGGCAGTAAGTTTGTTTATACCAGCATCACAAAAAACTCATGAGTAACGTGTTGTGTTTTGACTTTATGATATCACTAGGGGATAGGAAATTTTCAACTCCATTATAATCTTATGGGACCACTGTTGTATCTGTGATCCATCATTGGTGACTCATCATTATGTACCATATGACTGTATATATTTTTTTCCTAATAAGATTTGGTATCTGTTAGACTAAGTCCCATATCATTCTTCAGCTTTACAAAAAAAATGTTATTCTTACAGAACAAATCATAAAGTGTTTTTAGAAAGGAAAACTTTTTGTTATTTTCAGGTGTACAAAACAATGTAATAGACATTTATACCCCTCAAAAAGTGATAACCCCTCTCCCCCAATCTACTACGCTCTGACATCGCACACAGCTGTTACATTTCCACTGTCTCTATTCATTATGCTGTACTCCACTTCTTCTAACTATGTATATGTATATGTATATGTATATGTATATGTATATGTATATGTATATGTATATGTATATGTATATGTATATGTATATGTATATATATGTGTGTGTGTGTGTGTGTGTATATATATATATATATATATATATATGTATATATATATATATATATAATTGCAGTTGACATTCATTATTGTTCAGCTTCAGCTTCAGGTGTACAGTGCAGTGATCAGGCACCTACACCGTCCATGAAGTGGTCCACCTAATAAGAAAAGTGTCCAAAGAATACCCTAAGAATCTTTACAACATTGTGGATTATATTCCCCAAACTGTCTTTCATATCCCTGTGGCAGTCTTGTGGTTACCGATTATGCTTTCTAATCCCCTCACCTTCTGCCTTGTCCCAACTCCACTCCCATCTAGCAACCCACAGTTTTTCCTCTATATCTCTGAGACTGTTTCTGATTAGTTTGTTCATTTATTCTATTCTTTAGGTTCCATATATAAGTGAGATCATATGGTATTTGTCTTTCTCCGACTGACTTATTTCACTTAGCATAACGATCTCTAGGTCCATCCATATCATTGCAAATGGTAAGATTTCATTCTTCTTTATAGCCGAGTAATATTCCGTTGTATAAATGTACCACAGTTTCTTAATCCGGTCATCTACCAATGGACATTTCAGTTGTTTCCAAGTCTTGGCTATTGTAAATAGCACTGCAATAAACATAGGGGAGCACTTTTTTTTTTTTTAAATGAGTGTCTTGGATTTATCTAGATAGATACATAAGTGTGGAATTGCTGGGTCATAAGGTAGTTCCATTTCTAGTGTTTTGAGATACCTACATACTGATTTCCACAGTGGCTGCACCAATCTGCAATCACACCACCAGTGCACAAGGGATCCCTTTTCTCCACATCCTCACCAGCACTTGATGTTTGTTGATTTATTGATGATAGCCATTCTGACTGGAGTGAGGTGATATCTCACTGTGGTTTTTATTTGCATTTCTCTAATGCTTAGTGAGGTTGAGTGTTTTTTTGTTTTGTTTTGTTTTTCATGTCTGTTTGCCATCAGTATGTCCTCTTTAGAAAAATGTCTCTTCATGTCCTCTGCCCATTTTTTAACTGGTTGTTTGTTTTTTGGGTGTTGAGCTGAATGAGTATTTTTTATAAATTTTGGATATTAACCCCTTACCAGATATAACATTGACAAATATCTCTCCCATTCAGTAGGCTGCCTTTTTGTTTTATGGATGGTTTCCTTTGCTGTAAAAAAAAAAAAAAACAAAAACAAAACACAACAAAACAAACAAACAAAAAACAACAACAACAACAAAAAACTTTTTAATTTTATGTAGTCCCATACGTTTATTTTTTCTCTTACTTCCCTTGCCTGAGGGGATATATCAGTAAAAATATTACTAAGGGTAATGTCTGCATTTTACTTCCTATATTTTCTAGGAATTTTTTTGATTTCAGATCTTACATTTAAGTTTTTAATCCGTTTTTAATTTCTTCTTCTATATGGTGTAAGGAGGTGGTCCAGCTTCATTTTTTTGCATGTCTGTCCAGGTTTCCCAGCATCATTTATTGCATAGACTGTCTTTACCCCAATGTAAATTCTTGCTTCCACTGTCATAGATTAAATAACCATATAGGCATGGATTTATTTCTGGGCTCTGTATTGTGTTCCATTGACCTATGTGTCTGTTTTTATGCCAGTACCATGCTGTTTTGATAGCCTTGTAGTATGATTGGATGTCAGGTAGCATGATATCTCCCACTTTGTTCTTATTTCTCAAGATTGTTGTAGCTATTCAAGGTCTTTTCTGGTTCCATATAAATTTTATCATTATATGTTCTATTTCTGAGAAAAATGTCATTGGTAGTTTGATAGGAATTGTATTGAATCCATATATTGCCTTATGTAGTATTGACATTTTAACTATATTAATTCTTCCTATCCATGAACATGGTGTTTGTTTCCATTTATTGGTATCTTCTTTGATTTCTCTCTTCGGTGTCTTATAATTTTCTGAATATAGGTCATTTACTTCTTTGGTTAAATTTATTCCTAAGTATTTTAGAGTTTTTTAAGCAATGGTAAATGGGACTGTTTTCTTAATTTCTCCTTCTGATAGTTTATTACTGGTGTATACAAATGCAACTGATTTCTGAATATTAATTTTGCATCCTGCTACTTTCCTAAATTCATTTACTAGTTCTAATAGGTTTTAGTGTAGTCTTTGGGGTTCCCTATGTATAGTATCATGTCATCTGCATATAATGACAATTTTACTTCCTCCTAACCAATTTGGATGCCTTTTATTTATTGTTTTTGTCTGATTGCTGTGGCTAGAACTTCCAGAATGATGTTGAATAAAAGTGGAGAAAGTGGGCAAACTTGTCTTGTTCCTGATCATAAGGGGAATGGTTTTAGCTTTCCCCCATTGAGTGTAATGTTAATTGTGGGTTTATCATATATGGCCTTTATTCTGTTGAGATATGATCCTTTTCTTCCCACTTTGCTGAGAGTTTTTTATCATAAATGGCTGCTGGATTTGTCAAATGCTTTTTCTGCATCTATTGATATGACCATATGATCTTTAATTTTCATTTTGTTAATTTTGTGTATCACATTAATTGATTTGCAGATATTTAACCAACCTTGCATATCAGGAATCAATCCCACTTGATTGTAGTGTATAATCTTAATGTATTGCTGAATTCTGTTTGCTAATATTTTGTTGAGGATTTTTGCATCTATGTTCATTAGCGATATTGCCTGTAGTTGTCTTTTTTTGTAATGTCTTTGGTATTGGGATCAGAGTAATAGGGGCCTCGTTCAACGTGCTTAGGAGCTTTTCCTCTTTCTGGATTTTTTGGAATAGTTTGAGTGATGATATTTTTTTGAATGTTTGGTAAAATTCACCTGTAAAGCCATCTGGTCTAGGGCTTTTGTTTGTTGGGAGCTTGTTGATTACTGATTCAATTTCACTGGTAGTAACAGTCTATTCAGATTTTCCATTTCTCCTTGAGTTAACCTTGGAAGGTTGTATGCTTCTAGAAAATTATCCGTTTCATCCAGACTTTCTAATTTGTTGGTATATACTTCCTTTAGCATTTTCTTAAATTTTTTGTATTTCTGTGGTGTCTGTTGTCACTTCTCCTCTTTCATTTATAATTTTATTAATTTGGTTCATCTCTCTCTCTCTCTCTCTCTTTTCTGTTTTGATGAGTGTGGCTAAAGGTTTGTCCATTTTGTTTATCTTCTCAAAAAACCAGCCCTTAGTTTCATCGGTCTTTTGCATCGTTTTTCTGGCCTCTATTTTTTTTTTTTTTTTTTAATTTATTTCCACTCTGATTTTTATTATCTCTTTCCTTGTACTCCCTTTGGGCTTGGTTTGCTGTTCTTTTTCCAATTCCCTTAGGTGTAAGGATAAACTGTTCATTTGAGATTTTTCTTATTTCTTTAGATAGGCCTGCATTGCTATGAATTTCCCTCTTAGGACTGGTTTCACTGCATCCCATATTTTTTGGGTCATTGTGTTTTCATTTACATTTGTCTGGAGGTGTCTTTTGATTTCTTCCTTGATGTCCCTGTTCATCCATTTGTTATTTAGTAACATGTTATTCAGCCTCCATGCATTTCTGTGTTTTCCAGTTTTTTTCTTGTAATTGATTTCTAATTTCATAGCTCTGTGGTCAGAGAAGACACTTGATATGATTTAAATTTTCTTAAATTTATTGAGACTTTTTTTGTGGCCTGACGTGGTCTACTTGGAAAATATTCTATGTACGCTTCAGAAGAATGTATATTCTGCAGCTTTGGGGTGCAATGCTCTAAAAATATCGATCAAATTCAACTGGTCTAATGTGTCATTTAAGGCTGCTGTTTCCATATTGGTTTTCTGTCTGGAGGACCTGTCCTTTGTTGTCAGTGGTGTGTTGAAGTCCCCTATTATGATAGTGTTACTGTTGATCTCTGTCTTTATGTCAGTCAATATCTGTTTTACATATTTAGGTGCTCCTATGTTGGATGCATAGATGTTTACTAGGGTTATGTCCTGTTGTTGGATCACTCTTTTTATTATTATGCAGTGCCCTTCTTTGTCTGTTATATATTCTTCATTTTAAAGTCTATTTTGTCAGATATAAGTATTACTACTCCAGATTTTTTCTCATTTCAATTTGCATGCAATATCTTACTCCATCCCTTTACTTTCAGCCTGTGTGTGTCTTTTGATCTGAGGTGAGTCTCTTGTATACAGCATATGCAAGTGTCTTGTTTTCTTATCCACTCAGCCGCCCTATGTCTTTTGATTGGAGCATTTAATCCAGTTACATTTAAAGTGATTATTAATAGGTACATAGTTATTGCCATTTTGTTATTTGTATTTCTGGTCTTTATTAGTTAGATTGTTTTCATCTTTCTTCTGCTTAAAGAAGTCCTTTTAACATTTCCTGCAATGCTGGCTTGGCAGTAATGAAGTCCTTCAGCTCATTGTTTTCTGAGAAGCTCTTTATCGCTCCTTCAATTTTAAATGATAGCCTTGCTGGATAAAGCAATCTAGGTTGTAGGCCTTTGTTTTTCATCACTTTGAATACCTCCTGCCACTCCCTTCTGGCGTGCATAGTCTGTAGAAAAGTCAGATGATAGCCTTATGGGAGCACCCTTGTAAGGAACCCTCTGTCTGTCTATTGCTGCTTTTAGGATTCTCTCTTTGTCTTTAAACTTTGCCATTTTAACTATAATGTGTCTTGGTGTGGGCCTGTTTGGGTTCATCTTATTTGGAACTCTCTGCACTTCCTGGGCTTCTATGTTGATTTCCTTCACGAGGTTAAGGAAGTTTTTGGTCATTATTACTCCAAATATGTTCTGAATTCCTTCTCCCCCTCTTCTCCTTCTGGTATTCCTATGATGTGCATGTTGTTGCGCTTGATGTTATCCCACAGGTCTCTTAAGCTATTTTCATTGGTTTTTATTCTTTTTTCTTTTTGTTGTTTCACTTGGGTGATCTCTACTAGCTTGTCTTCTAAATTGCTGACTCGATCCTCTGCCTCATTTAACCTGCTGGTAATTGCTTCAAGTGTGTTCTTTATTTCAGTTATTGTATTCTTTAGTTCTAACTGGTTGTTTTTGTTTGTTTGCCTGTTTGTTTTTAAGGAGGGTGCAGCTCACAGTGTCCCATGCGGGGATCTAACTGGCATCCTTGCTCTAACCAACTGAGCTAACTGGCCACACCTAACTGGTTGGTTTTTATGATTTCTCTATCCTTCTTTATGTTCTCACTACGTTCCTTAAACATTCTTGTCATCAGTGTTCTAAGCTCTGTCTCTGATAGGTTGGTTACCTCTATTTCATTTAGTTCCAGTTCTGGAGGTTTCTTCTGTTCTTTTGTTTGGGACATGTTTCTTTGTTTCCTCATTCTGGCTGACTCCCTGTCTTTGCTTCGATGTATTAGGTAGATCCCCTAGGTCTCTCAGTCTTTGCTGGGTGGACTTATGTAGCATGTGTCCTTTATATTTGACTTGCACAGTCTCCCCCTCCTGTGCATGTGTTCCAGAGGTGTCCCTTGTGTTGTGTGTATTTTCCTGTTGAATTTGGGCTTTAATTGCTTTTGATTTGTCTGTCAGTAGGTGTGAATGACTCCCAGGCTGACTAGCTGTGAGTATTGGCTATGCCAACAGTGGATGAGCTGCTGTGTGACGGTTGACCCCTCAGATGAGTCTTGGCCCCTGTGGGCTCTTGTGCCTATAGAGAATTCCCTTTGGATGTGTCACTTGTAGGTCAGATCTGGTAATGCTCTGGTTTGGTATGGAGTTAGCCTCTGGGTATGTTTATTCTTGTGCTTCTTGGGCTGGGCCCTGGTGCAGGGCAATTTCAGAATAAAGCAAATAAACAAGCACAGCACCACCAGCGAAAACAAATACACTCATAAGTAAAACAACTGACAACTAACACTCAACACAAATAAAAACACAAAAAAACAAAAGAAGAGAAACAAAACAAAAATTAGCAACACCCTCCCCCCAAAAAAATCAATACAGAAAAAATGGAAAGAAGGAGGAAAAGTAGATGAAGGAAAAGAAAAAAGAAATGAAGAGAGGGAGAAAAGGGAATAGATATAGGTATATTAAAAACAGCACTAGTCTTGGCTTCAGTTCACCAAGCTATATTCAGGTTGTCCTCTGCTGTACAAAAACTCCTCTGCATCCTGTGGAGGCAGAGCCAGCCAGCTGGCGCCCAGAGTGACCCTGGCGATGCAGTTCTAGAAGGGTAGGGCTGTGGGGAGTGGTTGGTAGTGTTTACAAAGTCAGTGCATTTCTGCTCTTGCCTGCATAAATGCACGCTAAGAGCACTACAGCCAGCCACTGGGAGGTGGGCTCCTTCCCTGTGCGTAGGTCTCCTGGGTCTTAGGGCACTTCTTTCATTGGGGGGTTGTGGAGGGTGTGAGCCTTCTGAGCTGCTGAAAGCCCAGAGCTGCCTCTGCCACTGACTGCTGACCCCTGTGTGTGTGTCAGCAGCTATAATTGCCCTTCTGGGGGTCGCCCAGAAAAGGTGGGGTCTAGGTAGGCAGGCATCTGTTTTTTTCACTGTTCAGCCTCTTCCCTAGGTCACAGCTGCAAACTGGCTTTTTCCAGTTCTTGAGGGCAACAGCTCCTTTGTAATCTGATACTACCCCTTTCAATTCAGACACCAGTTTAAGATTCTGGAAGGGCTGGGGTAGGATTGCTGTGGGAGAGTGGAGGGAGGGGCCCAGGTATGGAGTTTGCTTTCTGTCTGACTGAGCTAGCCCAGCTGCAGAGAACCTCAGCTGAGGTTTCTGCCTCGAATGCTGGGGATGGCAGTGCTCTATGCTGATCTCTCGGCAGGACTATGGGGCGCAGAGAGGGAGCCCACTGCCTGGCTGTTGTGATCTCAGGTTTGTGCCCTGGGCCCCACCTCTCCGCACCTCTCCCTTCCCTCTTCCCCTGCTCGCCCAGTTTGCCCACCTTCAGGTAATCCTCATGCCAGACTCTTAGCTGTTCTGTGTGATAAGCAGAGAGTCCTTTGATGAGTTATAGATGTTCAATTTGTGGTAACTTCCAGGGGAGAACTCAAGAAGCCCACCTCACTGCAGCCATTTCTATGACATCACCCCCCAGGAAAAATTTTTTTTTTAAAGTTTTGTAATTAATCCTTCATATTTGTTCTTGATTTAGAAAGAGATCATCACATGGCACATGAAGAGAGTTAAAACAGTTTTTTCTTATATATATTGGATCAAATTAAATAGTTACTATATTGCTATCATGCTTAACTATTTCTTTCTATTAAAGTACATAGTAGAGAGAGCAAATACATTTTGAGTTTTTCTAAGGAAGAGTTGGAGACTTTCTGTACCATACGACACCCCTCAGATCTCACTCTCACACTCCAATACTAATCAAGTGTTATTTTTTAGAGCATCTTTATGTCATATATTATGTTTTGGAATGGGCTTTGTAAAAGGAACATACACTTAGGTTAACAAGAAAGAGAAATTCAATGGCAATCATAGTTACCTGCTTGCCAAAGGAAGGACATCAGTAGAGCAAGTTGTAGGCAATTTGACTTATCAAGTATTTTACATTTCTCCCGTTAAATGCCCTTCTCTATACTGTGGATGAGATTAGGTGACTTGGAGTGTCGCAATAAAACCAAATGATTATAGGATTTTAAAAATTATCTCTCCCAGATGTTCAAAAATTCAAATGAGCAGAAGTAAGCACATAAAGGAAATTGCAAGCAGAAGCAGCAATTATTCAAAATGAACTCCTCCGGATGGAGATGTAAAAAAGAGAGAATACAAAAAGAGTATGAAACAAGTTCCGCAAAAGCACTCAAAGGAGGTATTTTTGATGGCCAAACTAAGGAAACAGTTGCCTAAATGGTGAGTCTGATTAATCCACCATCCTATAACCTCATCCTTTTGGTACAATTATTAGTTTACCAGATTTTAAGTTTTAAGTAAACTGGAGTAATATTTGAAGCTGTGATTCTCATATATTGAACTAACAGTAAAGTTTCATAGCTTTACTGTTACTTTATGTATGTCCTAGACATTTCCCAAAGATTTTTTAAAGTAATTTTATAATGTAAGGGGATTAAGTGTAGAAATAAACTAGCAGTGCTTAAGCAAAACAAAACAAAGTGGGCATTAATGCTGCCTATAAATTCTATTTAATTAGAGCACTCCTGAGTTATTTTGGGTCTTCAAATACTTCATACCAAAAACAAAAGTAAGACAAAAAGACAAAAAACACAAGATTAAATGAAGTAAGTGAAGATATAGTAGCTTCATGACTTGTTAGTAAGGAGCAGACTGCTCCCTGATATAGTAGTGTTGGAGAAATAATAATGTATCTCCTAAGAAAAACATGGAGGAAGAATTGCACGCCATGTTTTATGACTTTCTTCAAAATATTCCGTAGCACTCTAAATACTTTAAAAAATCTTGTGCTAAAGAACTGTTTAACTTTGTCATGCAGTGTTTCTCTTTTTGAGAAACACACATTGTTAGCTCTCAGAGCCAAGTTGGAGAAATCTTTTCAGAGAGGCATGCATTATTTATATTCAAAGAAGCACTCTTTTTATTCACCTCTTGAAGGGAAAGAGTTAAATCACTAATCTCAAAAATAAATAAATAAAGCTCTAGAGAAAACATGGGCATATTATTAACCTAGTATATCAGGAAAATATTTTGTGGTTAATTGGGAAAATCATTTGAGTCTTATTTGATTCTAAGGAGAAGTGAGAGGTATAATGAAAGAGTAAAGAGCCAACTATTTTAAAAGTGGATATCAATCCAAACCAGAAAAAAACACATAGGACAGATGGGTTCTTATTATCTCATCTCATATAGCTTAAATAGTATTTCTCATCATTTTTAAGGAGGCACATTTTCTTCATTATCCCTGACTGCATGAGCCACTCTCTCCTGCACTACGAACAAAAACATTTTAAACAAATATCACTCTTCCTAATATATGTATAGGTGCAAGTATATTAAACTCTTAGGCCTTAGCTAGTAGTAAAATACTTTCTCATTATTAGCCCACTTAAAACACAGGCAGTTTTCCACAACTATGGTGTTAGTCAATTAGCTGCAGGAAAAGGCCTTAACACACCTTTACAAAAGGACCTTTAGTGATTATTTGAAAAAAATGAATTGTTAATTACAAAATATGTAGACAGGAAAATATCCACTATGTTCTAAATACAGCTGCATTTAAAGTGTATGCTACATTTCAAGTAAAAGCAAGATTCTGGGTGGAAATATAGGAGTAAGAACAGGGCTTGTACCCATGCTTTGAATTTAGGAATGCAGGGGGTGAGGTTATTGAAGAAAATGCCATGTTTTGCTCTAATTCAATTAAAACCCTTTCCTACAAAGTCAAAAATAAAGATTCCTAAGGTGAAATTGATGCAAACAATCACAGAACTACTTTAAGGAGCATATAAAAACTTTAGTCTAATCGATACACAAAGATTTTAGTGGAGTCCTGAATTTCAACATACCCATTTAAGTGGTATCCTGCATTTTCAAATTTCCTTTTGGAATTCCAAGTGAGAAACTTTTTCTGCATATGCATACTACCTTTTCTATCCCCATTACTAGGCATAAAGCAGTGTCTTTCATAAAGAAAAATTTCAATTAAGTAACTGTTCCTTGTTTCTCCTCGTATATAATGTTTAATTTTTTAAAACACACATAAATAAAGGCATACGAGATTTTAGAAATTATCTCTAGAGAGAGTAAAATGTAGATGAAAGTAAATTAAATCATGGGTAATTTTGTGAAGAGTCAAGTGAAATGTTTTCTAAGGTATACGCATTTCTTAGCCTCACCTAGATTCATAAAATTAAATGTTATCTACTACTCTCCTCAGAATCACCTACTACAATATGCTAAAATATTCATATGGATTCTGAGGTAACAGCTCATTACTGATTGTCAAATAATACAACTGAGAGAAGATCTTAAAGCACTATATTTCTCAATACAGGCAGTTTCAGTCAATTTTCCTATATTCAAAAAGTATAGGTTTGGAGTTATAAGTTCTTTTAATAGAGTTTCTTGACCTCTGAGACATCTGAGCAAAAATTCCTATTGGTCCCTTTCTGAAAAAACACAAGAAATATTATTAGTGGAGTTAAGGTCATTTTCTATTGCTAATTACAGATGGTGTTTTAGGGAGGTTGTTAAAAAAAGGAAACAAGCCCCAATTCTTTATTAACCAATTGATTAAGTTAGAATAAAAGTAGGCTAACTAAATATTGTTTCTTATAGGGCATAATAAAATGATGCCAGGACATAAACTGCATGTTTTGTTTTGTTCTGAAGTGGTGAAGAATTTTCAGTGAGCATATCTGATTTTGAAAAAAGGCCCTTATTTGTGACTTAGTCAAAGGTAGGGCAAAAGTTGTGAAACAGTTTTTGGAAAAAGCAACTGAATTATATAGTACTCAAATTTGTAAAATTTGCATTACAAACACTATACTCTAAGCACAGAGTAACTAAAAACAATAAAAAAAGGAAACATAAAAGGGACATCAATAGTTAAGAAGAGCAAACATTAAAAAAAGGAAGAAAAGAAAATCAAACAAGAATCAATGAGGGGTTCTGATCAAGATGGCACAGTAGTTAAATGCTGTGCTCACCTTCCCTCATGACCACATCAAAATTACAACTAAACTACAAAACTACCATCACTGAGAATCACCTAAAATCAGCTGAACCAAAGCCCTACAACTAAGGACACACAGAAGAGGCCACCTCGAGAGAGACTGGTAGGAGGGGCAGAGACATGGAATGGGCTGGTCTCACACCTGCGTGTGATTATTAAAACTCAGAAGGGGTATCTCAGCTGTGGAGGTTTCCTCCCTACTCCCTGTAGGAATGAGAGATGCCAACCCCACCCCAGCCCAGGGTTCCAGTACTGGGGAGAGAAGTCTCCATAATCTCTGGTTGTGCAAACCAGCAGATTGTGTCTGAGCAAGACTGAGCATGGCTGGATTCCCAGGCACTCCTCTTAAAGGGTCCATGCATAGACTTAATCACCGATGGACTCACTGGCTCTGAGCAACACCACTGGTTCAGCAGCTGGAAAGCCGAAGGGACATATGGTGGGGAATTGAATTGTCTAGCTTGGGATGGGGCCTGGACAGAAGAACTGGCAGAGGCCACTGTTTCTTTGTTGAGCCCTCCCACTTCCCAACATGTAGACACAGATGGGTACACATTCGCCACACCCTGCTGATTTGAGACCCCGCCCCACCCAACTTTTCTGCACACCCAAGCCACTTCCAGTGGCTTTTTCACACAAAACACCTGCCTTGCCTCATGCTGCAGAATTTCCTACTGTCTCTCAAAGGTTCACAGAATCCAAACAAGCAGCATCTGGCTTGAGCATGTCCAGTACCTCTAGCGGAGCAGCCCTAAGCCTAGCGCTAGCAGCAGCCGACCTTGGTTCAAGACTTGGCCTCTCAAAGAACTTCCAAGCATAGCATGGGTGGCAGCCATCTGTGGATTTCTTTGCGGCTCCTGTCAGGTGGCCCTGGGTGGGCACAGGTTGTGGAAGAACTTAACCTGCAGCAGATCCCCTCCAAGGTGGTCCTGGGGCTGGCGTCCCCAGTGGCCAGCTTCAAAACAACCTGGAGCATCACCCACCCATGCCCAAGTATGACACACCCAAGGGGCAGATTGGGCATGCACCAGAGTCCTGCTGAAGCAGATCCTGCTTCAGATTAGCCCCTGCACCACAACTTCTCCATTGTATTCACAGCCAGTCCTTACAACCAGTGAGCCCAAAGCTCTATCTCTCCCATTCACATGCAAATAACAACCAAAACTCAATTACAAGAGGAGGGCATGAACAACCCACACAAGGGACACACCTGGAGTGTGTGTCTCAAGTAACAGGGAAGACTGCACCACTGAACCCCAAAGTGCACCTACTACTTAAGGCCACTCTACTAAGACCAGAAGACATAGCAGCCCTACCTAATACATAGAAACAAACACAGAGAGTCAGCAAAAATGGGGAGACAAAAGAAACATGTCCCAAATAAAAGAACACAGCAAAGCTCCAGAAAAAGAACTAAACAAAATGGAGACAAGCAATCTACCAGACACAGAATTCCAAACACTGGTTGTAAGGATGCTCAATGATCTCCGGGAGAACTTCAACAAAGAGATAGGAAACATAAAAATTGAGATAGAAAACATGAAAAAGAACCAGTCAGAAATAAAGAATACAATAATAGAAATGAAGACTACATTACAGGGAATCAATAGTAGATTAGACGAAGCAGAGGATCAAACCAGCAATATAGAAGATAAGGTAGCATGAAACACCCAATCAGAACAGCAAAAAGAGAAAATAACTTAAAAAACTGAGGGGAGTTTAAGGAGTCTCTGTGACAACATCAAGCATACCAACATTTGCATCATAGGGGTACCAGAAGGAAAAGAGAGAGAGCGCAAGAAATTGAAAACCTATTTGAAGAAATAATGACACAAAGCTCCCCTAATCTGGTAAAGCAAATAGGTATACAAGCCCTGGAAGCACAGCGTCCCAAATAAGATTAACCCAAAAAGGCCAACACTAAGACACATCATAACTAAAATGCCAAAGGTTAAAGACAAAGAGAGAATCTTAAAAGCAGCAAGAGAAAAGCACTTAGTTACCTACAAGGGAGCCCCCATAAGACTGTCAGCTGATTTCTCAACAGAAACTTTGCAGGCCAGAGGGATTGGCACAAAATAACTCAAAGTGATGAAAAGCAAGGAACTACAACCAAAATTACTCAACCCAGCAAAACTATCATTTAGAATCAAAGGACAGATAAAGAGCTTCCCAGATAAGAAAAAGCTAAAGGAGTTCATCACCACCAAACCAGTATTACAAGGAATCTTAGAGGGACTTCTTTAAGGTGAAAAAATAAAAAAATAAAAATATGAATAATAAAATGGCAATAACTACATACCTATCAACAATTACTTTCAATGTAAATGGACTAAATGCTCCAATCAAAAGATGGGGGGCTGAATGGATAAGAAAGCAAAACGCTTACACATGCTGCCTACAAGAGATGTACTTCAGATTGAAAGACACATACAGACTGAAAGTAAAGGGATGTAAAAAGTAATGTATTTCATGAAAATGGAAACAAACAAACAAAATCTGGGGTAGCAATACTTATACCAGACAAATAGACTTTAAAACAAAGACTATAATAAGAGACAAGGAAGGACCTAATGATCCCACTTCTTGGTATTTATCCAAACAAACCCAAGCTGCTACTTCTAGGGGACATGCTCATCCATATGTTCATTGCAGCAGTATTTACAAGACATGAAGACAACCTGGGTGTCCCTGAATGGATTAATGGATAAAGAAGAGGTGGTACATGTATACAAGGGAATATTACTCAGCTGTAAAAAAGAATAAAATCTTACCACCTGTGACAACATGGATGGATCTAGAGGGTATTGTGCTGAGTGGAGTATGTCAGACAGTGAAAGACAAATATCACATGATTTTACTTATAAGTGGAATCTAAAGAACAAAAACAAACTCATAGAAACAAAGAACATTTAAATGGTTGCCAGATGGGAGGATGGTTGGGACTGAGTGAAAAGGTGAAGGGATTAAGAAGTACAAATTGGTTGTTACATAGTAATCATGGGGATGTAGGGTATAACATAAGGAATACAGTAATAATATTGTAATGACTATGTATAGTGTCAGAGGGGTATTAGATCTACTGGGGTGATAGATGGGATAAGGACTGGAGGCAGGGTGAAAAAGGTGAAGGGATTAAGAAATACGAATTGGTAGTTACAAAATAGTCATGGGGATGTAAAGTACTAGAAATATAGTCAATAATATGGTAATAATCATGTATAGTGCCAAGTGGTACTAGTCAATGGGATCACTTCCTAAATTATATAACTCTAACTACTAGGCTATGCACTTGAAACTACTATAATATAATATTGAATGTCCACTCTAATTGAAAAATTTTTAAAGGGGAGAAAAGATCAATAATATTGTGATAGCTTGGTACAGTGTGAGGTGGTTGCTGGACTTATCATGGTGATCACTATTTTAGCATAGGGAATATAATCAATAATGTGGTAATAACTCTGTATAGTGCCAGGTGGGTACTGTTGAATAACTGATGTGTACCTGAAACTAACATAATATTGTATGTTTGCTATATTTTAATAAAAATCTTTTGAAAAAGAAAATCAAACAGATTGAGCTAAAGCATTACTTCAATTTTTAACAGATTACTAGGAAAAATACATATAAATATGCATGTACAAGTGTACTTCCCTTCACCACACTTTGTTCTTCTTTGTTACTGATTTATATTTTATTTTTTCATGTTCATATGTAAAACATTTTGCTTTACAAAATGTGCCAGAATTTTTGTATGTTTTGCCTATTCAAAGCATGCAAGTAATTGAGAAATATAAACACAAGAGTCAGAGGAATATCAAATTGTTAAACAAACAAGGGCTGGTAAAGCAGGTTTTGAAAATGCAATTGAGGCCAGGATCAGGCTTCCTGTCAGAATTAAATTTATCTTCACTGTCACTAAAAACCATAACTACTTAACACATGCATGAGAATCTCAGTTCTCAAGGGCAGTCTACTGCAAATGAGAAAGACAAATGAATCTTAGTGTTGACAAGTGTGTGAGAATTTGTTTTCCAATCTCACCAATAAAATCAATAATTCTTTCCTTGGATGATCTACCTGAAGACATTGAAAGGAAGGATGGAAGTTACTTTCTAATACTATAATTCTACTGGAAATGGACACTACCACATGGAATCATGAAGAAGAGGGAATTAATGACAGAGATCGTAATTCTGCCAAATAATACTGATGTCTGAACTCTAGACCTAATGCTTTAGGCCTTTACTTCAAGTGTGGTCAACAGATCAGCAGCATTAGCATCATAAGGGAGGTTCTCAGAAATGCAGAATATCAGTTCTCACCCAGGACCTACTGAATCAGGATCAGAATTTTTAAGATCTTCAATTGGTGGAAGACTTCCTTAATTAGAACATGATTCTCAAAGTTCACTGTGCATAATAATCACTTTGGGATTTAAAAAAAAATACCAAAATTGATATCTAGTTCTCACCTCTATGTATATAGTCCATGGTGTATTTCAGATGAAAGTCAGTATATTATTTGAAATAATTTTAGGTTGTAAATGCTGTCAGTAATGTTAATAATTTTCATCACATGTAGCAAAAGCTACAAAGTGAAATACAAATCTTATATGTAATAAGCTCATTGCAGGATTCTAGGAAGAAGTGAGGATGATGAGTAACAGAGACAGGTGGACCTTGGCTCTGATACAGGTGTACTGCAGGAAGGTTAATGGAAGGATACTACAGAGAATTAGGTGTTGGTCCTCTGGCCAACCCCCTAGAGACTCATGCTTGATTATTCACAAAATAGGAGGATGGAATAGAAGCAGAAATGGTGTGTTTGCACACAATATCGTGAAAACTTTGGGACTATTAGGCAGTAGCTGAGATATGTGTGTTATTAAAGAGTTTCTCCTTACTTTTATAGGGCTATTTCAGCACATGGCTGCATTTTCATAGTGCACTTTTCACAAGGAAGCAATGCCAAAGGCAGGAGGCATCACCTATAGCAATGACAAAAGCAAAATCACATTCATTGCTATTGGGGACATTAAAGGTGTGGGAAAACTGGAGGGCCTCTATTAGAGCAGGAAATGTGACAAACATTGTGTCACTTTTAGAACTAAAATTCACCAGATTAAAAAAAAAAGTCAGTATATCAAACTGCCATTTAAGACAATGGAATCTTTGCAAAAGAAAAATAAACTATAGAATATCAAACTATAAATGGATTTATTTTATAGAGTATTATTTCCTAATTCAAACTTAAGCTAACTATGGCTTAGATTGCCACAGTTTCTCTCTACCAAAACTTGTTTAGTTACTAAACAATGATAATCTAGCTTCTGGAATGAAATTAGTCTATACTCTTATCTCTACTACCCCATGGTACTTCCCATCTTTGTCTCTCTAATGACAACATAATCTTTTTTTTTTTAAATTTATTGGGGTGACAATTGTTAGTAAAATTACATAGATTTCAGGTGTACAATTCTGTATTACATCATCTATAAATCCCATTGTGTGTTCACCACTCAAAGTCAGTTCTCCTTCCATCACCATATATTTGATCCCCCTTACCCTCATCTCCCACCCCCCACCCCCCTTACCCTCTGGTAACCAATAAACTATTGTCTGTGTCTATGAGTTTTTGTTTCTCATTTGCTTGTCTTGTTCTTTCGTTGTTTTTGGTTTATATACCACATATCAGTGAAATCATATGGTTCTCTGCTTTTTCTGTCTGACTTATTTCGCTCAGCATTATACTCTCAAAATCCATCCATGTTGTCACAAATGGTCCTATATCATCTTTCCTTACCGCCGAATAGTATTCCATTGTGTATATATACCACAACTTCTTTATCCATTCTTCTATCGAAGGACATTTTTGTTGTTTCCATGTCTTGGCCACCGTAAACAAAGCTGCAATGAACATTGGAGCACACGTGTCTTTAACAACATAATCTTAATGATTGGTATAATGTACACCTAGAATGGCATCAAGCCTGAAGCAAGTCTTTTTCTGTTTTAAAGCAGAGTTTATATTTGTTCCATTCTCTGAATTCTGCAACCCTCCCGGTGACCTGAGGGACTTTCTATTATTCATTTATTGACATAACTGACTGATATATACACTGAATTGACTGCATTGTCAACTCAGTTCAAGTCATTTCTATTCCTTTCTGTTAGTTCTCTTTGATGACCTCACCACTATCCAGGGAAAGTGGTTTTCCGGGTAGAATCATTAATATTTCATCAAATAAAAAAACATTTCTATTGTATCAAACATGAAATAAATACTAAGGGTTGGTAAACATTTTATCTCATAGGACTTTTAAGGGATTGTGAATTGATGTGGCTCAGTAGATAAGAATTTAAAGAACATATAAAGTAAATGAAAACTTATGTCAACTTATCACAGTTTGGCCTGCTGTTTGAGAGTAATAGGAACACAAAGGTAAAGAGCTGAAGAGTGAAAGGGCTGAAATAAATGTCTATAGCTAATTAGATCTTTGTTGTACTTTGAAACTGTAATAAAAGATAACTAGTTGTAATAGTGTCCTATTGGTGCCGTAACAAATTATCTACCAATTCAGCAGTTCAAAACAACACTGATTTTAAACTTGCGGTTCTGTAAATCAGACATCTGACCCAACATGGCTGGATTCTCTCCTCAAAATTCACAATGTTGAAATCAAGGTGTTTTCTAGAGCTGCAGCTCATATCTAGAGCTCAGAGTTTTCTCAGCTTACTGGTTGTTGGCAGAATTAATTTCCTTCTCATGTTTTCCACTCGGTATCTTTAATCTTCAAGTCAGTAATGACATATTGAATGCTTCTCATTCTTTAAATATTCTAATTTCCCTTCTGCTTATAATGGCTCATGTGATTGCATTGGGCTCACTTGGATAACCCAAAAGAATCTCCCTTTTTAAGATCAACTGATAAGCAATTTGAATAATACCTTCAAAGTCCCCTGTGCATGAAATATACCATAGCCATGTTAGTAACACAAAGGAATAAAGGTCAAGGGGGCCAAAATTCTACCTACCAAACTGGATAAATCTGGGTACTGGCAAATTTATTGTAACAGTAGTATAATGTAATGGTTGACAACTTAAACTCTACAGGTTTGAGTCCTGACTATGCCACTTCTTAGCTATGTTCTCTAAGCTTCATTTCCCTGATCTATAAATAAATACAATAATAGAAACTAACTCATAATATTACTCAGATGATTGAATCATAAATATATTTGAACACCTGCCACATAGTGCATGTTCAGTAAATGTTAGCTATCATTATTATCGCTTCTATTTTATTTTCAATATTTTTTATTTTTATGAAAGTAGTAAGTGCATGTTACAAAAATACGTATAGTACAGATCAGGTTGTAATAGAAAATCATTCACATCTCTGTTCTAACACCCAAACTGTTTTAATGAATTTTGTTTTCAGTTCTTTGGGTAGTTACTTCCATACTCTAAATGTGTATACATAATTATTCTTTGACACTATCTATTGATTCCTTGCAATGGAAAATAGAGGTTTAGATCAATGGCACTAATCCCAGCTCTTGACAGTTGTATTATTTGTACTTCTTCTATTGGTTAATTTTGTAATTTTTTTTTGTTGTTGAAGTTTTTATTTTTATTTATTTGTTCTTTGACTCCTTTTGTCTGTTTGCCCACTAGCTTGGGAGGATTGAATCTGTCTTGCTCACTGTTGTATTTTAGCATACAGCATAGTGCTGAACACAGTATTTGCTCAGTAAATGTTTGTTGCATATTGACAAAAAAACAGTAAATGTGTATCTCTCATATCGTCATTGAGAATTCCTGGTTGACATTGGGCTTACAATGGCCACAAATATTTTCCTCTTATTATTTTCACTTTAGACAGTTCTCCTAACTCCCCACAATGTCAGAAAGTACATTAAAGCCCTACCTAATCTTCTCTCCACCACTTCTTCCTACCTCAGATCTCACATTTTCTGTCAACTGTAATTTACTTCGCATTGTGAACATTGATATTCATGTTGATGTCATTTACATTCTACTCTGTAGTCAAAATTAAATATTTCATTCTCTGTCTGAAGCTGGATTCCAACTGAAAACCAATAAACAACTTTTATAATGTCCAAGTTATATAATTATTATTCACTAGAGAGACAAACAATGTGGTAAAATTATATTTTCTTGTCTGTAGCCTCAATGTCATGATCTCTGTGCAACTTAAAGCAGCATATTATTTCTGTCTTAATTGAAGGGAGTTTACTATTCATAATGTGAAATTATTATTTTGAGATGGTATGTAATATATAATGCAGTAAACACCGTGGACAAACTTAATACTTTAATTATTGGATTGACAAAGGTTTGTTTTTTAAATAACTATACTATGAAACAAGACTCATGTAATACTATGAAAAGATAGAATCTAATATTTTCTTATCTAATGATAAAGAAGTTTAACCTTTGATAAAAGCTGTTAAAATTATACTTATTTCTTAGCAGAGATTGGAATTCAGAAACAATGGTAGCAATTTGCCATTTTGATTAAGTGAACAACAAATGGCAGCATTTATCAGAATTACTTTTTTAAAAGTGGATTTCTTCCTCTTCTGTTCATTCTTTGATTTCATTTGAATGTTCTTTATTCTATAGCATTTTTTTTTGTTCATGCTGTAAGTGTATTATAAAATAGAATGTCAACTTTTAATTTATGCAGTGACTTGAGCAATGAATTATTTAATATTGTGGAATTACTTTGTAAGGTCACAGTGATGTACACAATGTTTCTTATGAAAATACAAGTGGGTGAGGAAACAATAGGTATGAATTACTAACTAAATTGAAGGGCTATTTGCTATACTTGTCATAGACTTCAGAAAATAACAAAAGCAAAAACAAACTTGTTTCCCCAAGACACAATTTTCATCAAAATAAAAATGATTTTGTTATGGTAAACTATATTTGTTTATTTCAAGGAACAAGTGAATCCAAATTCATATATGTATTATGAGAAATGCATATTCAAAAATGATGTGACCAAAGGAGGAGTTCTCACTTAATGTCTATGTGACCCCACGGAAAATAATCGAGTACATGAACACTGGCTTATAAATACTTCTTTGTAGTGCTCAGTAAAAACGAACCTTAGAAAATAATTTAGTAATATCCAATTCTGTGGTGGTTATATGGACTATGATATATAGCCAACTATTTGTTAATACATAAAAAAATGCCAAACTCTTCAAAAACAAATTTACTTGCTATTTTATCTGCATCAAATGATATTATATATTTTATACTATAAAATATTACATATTTTGTATATAATAATTCAGAGTCAGCAAAATCAGTTACCTCTTTTGAATATGATAATAGTTTCTGAAACAAAACCAACCAACCAACCAGCCAGATGATGAAAGAGTATTAAACGCCATTCTAGTAGCTACTATATTTCCTTACATTTTGTACAAAATCAAAATAATGACTTTTGAAAAAATTAGTGAAAACTCTTGTCTTAAATAAAAGTAATGATTTCAAGCAATGGATCCACAACTTGAGAAAAAAGATTGCATCATCATTCTGTGGAAAATAGGAAGCAACAATATCATTCTATTGTTTTCATTTCTAGTTATAAACATGTAATTGAAGTAGGAAAGTGGAAGACCCTAAGTAGCTCTTAAAATAGTGCTATAGCAATCACAAATTCACTGACAAACCTCTATCTTTGTTATATTTTCAGGTTAAGGATTAGATATCAACTTTAAAGGTACCATCCAAATCACTGCTAGAATAATGCTGCTAATATTGCATAAATGATCCTAAATTTATAAATTAAAAGATAACTCATTTTATTTTTTCTATTCAGTGCCTAAAAAAGCTAGGGTGTTCCATTTATAAGAAGAGATGCTCTCATATGTTCTAAATAGTCAGAGTGATTTCAGGGAAAAGGATGACTAGTGTTGCCACAGATGTTTGTAGAATGTTAAATATTGCTAATTAATGAAGAGAATAAGATCAGTGCTGTGAACAAAAACACAAAACAAAACAAAACTCCCACTGTGATTGTTTCACCATTCATTACCCCAGGACACTAACATATCTTCCACAAGCTGTATTCCAGCATAGTGGAGATGGTGATTGAAGGGTCCATATGGTAGCAATATGGATACCTTCCTGTGAAACATAGGGGTGAATTCTACAGGTCAAGTGAAGAGTGTATTTTGTGATGGTGACTGGCTTCAAACTTTGGAGTTTCAAAACATTTGAATGACAAGTCATATCCTATTAAAAAATATAGTCAAGGTGTTTTATTATTTCAGGAATAAATGTAAAAAACAATGCATTCATAAATTGAAGCCATCCCTAATCTTGAAGACTCAGTAAGTTTTTAATTAAAACCTTCAATTTAGCACCTGACTAGGCAGATCTCCATCTAAGTGATATATACACATTACCAACATCAACACCATTACAATCAAAAGAAAATTGAAAACAGAATATGTTCCCGAAGTTTCAGAAAATTTGCAGACTATTTTGGAAGCACACACAATGAAATTAGACCAGATAAAGAAATATATCTACAAGAGCAAAGAAGCCACTGCAAACTTAATGGAAGTACTGAGGGAAAATAGAGTAATGAAATGGAATAACATGTTTATTTTCTCAGTGTCCCTCTCTCTGGTACAACCCTCACATCTCCATTTCTCCTGATTTCTCACCCTTTATCTGTTCCCTTATGTCCTATTGCTCAAATAATCTTGCTACTTTTGTTTTCCTTTGATACCAGAACAATGCATCTGTACAGACCTAAACAGAAAATAACCTTACTCATTTTCTTCATTCCACTTACTGGCATTTCATTCTTTTTTTCTTTCTCAGACTCACAATCTGGGAGGATTTCTTTAATAAACTTTTCTTTCTTTTTCCTAACTGACAACAAATCTTTTTTTTTTTTTTACATATTAACATTTCCCTCTTTGCAATATCTCTTAAATTCATTCCATACTTTACATTCTTGCATTTATCATGCTAATCCTATCTTGCAGAGTTGGATTAACTCAAGCCATTATCTTCTTCAGATAGTATCACATCACTCTCCCTCATCCTCAATTTAAGAATTTATACTAATTTCAAATATTCTAGGAGGGTTTCCAAGATGGCTGAGTAGGTAAATGCTGTGCTTGCCTCCTCTTGTGACCATATTAAAATTACAACTAAATTATGGAACAGTCAACCCGAGAACCATCTGAAGTGTAGCTGAACAGAAGTCCTATAACTAAGGACAAAAATAAGAAATCACATCTAGACTGGGAGGAGGAGTGGAGACACGAAACAGGGAGCCCCATACCTACATGTGGTAGTTGAGAACTGGGAGGGTTATCTCTGCCATGGAGGTTCCCCCTGTAGGAGAGAGAGTCCCCAGCCCCACACTGGCCACCCCAGCTCAGAGATTGGTGCCAGGAAGAAGAGCCCTCACAACATCTGGCTGTGAAAAATAGTGGGGATTCTGACCATCAGGTGGGTTGGAAGGCTGCGGGAAACCCAGACATCCTCTTAAATGGCCAACACACAGACTTTTTCACTCACAGGCACTCAACTTGTGTTCCAGTGGACAGACTGTAACTTGGTAGTATATGGGGGTCAAACTGAGGTGTGTGGCTTTAAAACGAGGACTGGAGGACAGTCACCATTTTCTCTGTGTGGGGTCTTCCTTCTTTGCAGCAATCAGGTACGTGGTACCTTTCCTGTGTTGAGCCCTACACCACAAGCCAACTCTGAATCTGTTTGTTCTGGTGAGCTCCTCTGCTAGATCCTGCTGACTCACTGGGATGCTGTCCCACCCAACTCACCCAACATCAGAGACACTTTCTCTGAGAGCAGCCAGCCCCACTCATATTTCACTGTTTGTTGAAAAACTATAGGAGTCTGGAGGCCCCAGGCAGGCAGCAGCTGGCCTCAGTGTGCTCTGAGACTTTTCCTGAGTAGCTGCAGGCTCAGCACTGGCACAAAACCAGAGTCTACATTAATCTATTGACCACAATCTTTCCACTCTAGTGACTCCCTGAGACCCTGCCTCACCCAACTCATGTACCTCACAAGGCTTTATCAGGGGCTGAACCTTAAGGGAGCCAGCAGGTGGCAGCAGACCTTGGGATGTCCTGGCTTTTTGCAGAGCTACTTTAGGCTTCTTACTGGTGGCAAACATCCTCAGTTCGCAGCTGGCCTCTCCCACACACTTCAGGGTTAGCACAGGGAGCAACCAACTATGGATCACTTTGTAGCTCATACCAAGTAGTCTCCAGCAGGTCATGGGCAGTGGATGACCTGAACCAAAAACAGAGCCCCTCTCAAGAAACCCCAGAACAAACATACTTGGAGGTTGGCATCAGATCACATCAGAGCACTACCCAATTAACCCCAGAAGTGGCACACCCAAAGCACAACCTGAACAGGCACCAAAACCTACTGGGGCAAATCTCACTCTGTGAGGTAAGCCCCCCACCACAGCAGACGTGTCCAAACCCCACAACCAATCAGTCCAAGGGTCAATCCCACCCACTGACATGCCAATAGCAATCACGGCTCAACTATAACAGAAGGGCATACACAATCCACACAAGTGACACTCCTGGAGCACCTAGAGCACATGACCAGGGAGACTGTGCCAGGGACCCACAGGGCACCTATCACATAAGGCCACCTGGCCAAGACTGGGAGACATAGCAGACCTACTGAATACATAGGAACAAACAGAGAGGCAGCCAAAAATGAGGAAACAAAGAAATATGTCCCAAATAAAAGAACAGGAGAAAACTCAAGAAACAGAACTAAACAAAACAGAGGCAAGCAACCTACCAGATGCAGAGTTCAAGACCATGGTTATAAGGATGCTCAAGGAACTTAGTGAGAACTTCAACAAAGAGATAGCAAGCATTAAAAAGGGCATAGAAACCATAAAAAAGAACCAATCAGAAGTGAAAAATACAATAACTGAATACTACAAGGAATCACCAGTAGACTAAATGAAGCAGAGAATCGCATCAGTGATTTGGAAGACAGGTAGCCAAACACACCCAATTGAAACAGCAAAAAGCAAAAATAATTTTAAAAAATGAGGATATTTTGAGAGACCTCTGGGACAACATCAAGTGTAACAACATTCACATCATAGGGATACCAGAAGGAGAAGAGAGAAAGCAAGAGATTGAGAACATTTTTGAAGAAATGATGATTGAAAACGTTCCTAAACTGACAAAAGAAATAGACATACAAGACCAGGAAGCACAGAGTCCAAAACAAGATGAACAAAAGACACCCACACCTAGATACATTATACTTAAAATGCCAAACGTTAAAGACAAAGAGAGAATCCTAAAAGAAGCTAGAGAAAGGCAACTAGTAACTTATTAGGGAGCTCCCATAAAATTGTCAGCTAATTTCTCAACAAAAACTTTGGAGGCCAGAGGTGTTGGCAGGAAATATTCCACGTGATGAAAAGCACGGACCTACAACCAAGATTACTCTACCCAGCAAAGCTATCATTTAGAATCAATGGACAGATAAAGAGCTTTCCAGACAAGAAAAAGCTAAAGGAGTTCATCACCAAACCAGTATCACAAGGAATGTTAGAGGGACTTCTTTAAGATGGAAAAGAAAAAAAAGATCAAAGTTATGAATAATAAAATGCCAATAGCTACATATCTGTCAACAATTACTTTCAATATAAATGAATTAAATGCTCTGCTCAAAAGACATAGGGCTGAATGGATAAGGAAACAAAATGCTTACATATGCTGTCTACAAGAGACTCACTTCAGATTGAAAGACACACACAGATGGAAGGTAAAGGGGAGGAAAAAGATATTTTATGGAAATGGAAATGAAAAAACCAAAAAGTGGGGTAACAATACTTATACCAGACAAAATGGCCTTTAAAACAAAGGCTATAAGAAGAGACAAAGAAGGACCCGGTACTCCCACTTCAGGGTATTTATTTGAAGAAACTCAAATGCTACTTTGAGGTGACATGTGCATCCATATGTTCATTGCATTGCTTACAACAGCCAAGATGTGGAGGCAGCCTTGGTGTCTGTCATTGGAAGAATGGATAAAGAGGATGTGGTACATACATACAATGGAATATTGCTCGGCTATGGAAGGGAATGGATTCTTGCCATCTGTGATGGAATGGATGGACCTGAGTCAGTGCTGAGTGGAGTATAAGACAGATGCAATGTGATTTTGCTTATATGTGGAATCTAAAGAACAAAATAAACAAACAAACAAAAGAAAAACAAACTCATGGATAGAGAGGACATATTGATGGTTGCCAGATGGGAGGGGGGTTGGGAAGGTGGGTGAAAAAGGGAAAGAGAGTAAGAAGTGCACATTGGGGCAGCCGGATGGCCCAATTAGTTAGAGAGGGAGCTCTAAACAACAGGGTTGCTGGTTCGATTCCCACATGGGCCAGTGAGCTGTGCCCTCCACAACTAGATTGAAGACAACGAGCTGCCACTGAGCTGCCGGAGAGGAGACCAGATGGCTCAGTTGGTTAGAGTGCAAGCTCTTAACAAGGTTGCTGGTTCAATTCCCGCATGGGATGGAGGGCTGCACCCACTGCAACTAAAGATTGAAAATGGCAACTGGACTTGGAGCTGAGCTGTGCCCTCCACAACTAGATTGAAGGACAATGACTTGGAGCTGATGGGCCCTGGAGAAACACAGTGTTTCCCAATATTCCCCAATAAAAATTTTGAAAAAGGAAGTGCAAATTGGTTTTTATACAGTAATCATGGGGATGTAGGGTATAGCATAAGGAATATAGTCAATAACATTGTAATAACTATGTATGATGTCAGATGGGTACTAGATTTGCTGGAGTGATAGAAGGGAGAGGGTTGGGGACAGGGTGAAAAAAGTGAGGGGTTTGATGAGTACAAACTTGTAGTTACAAAATATTCATGGGAGTGTAAAGTAAAAAGCATAGGGAATATAGTCAATAATATGGTAATAATTATGTATAGTGCCAGGTGAGTACTAGACTAGTTAGGGAGATCATTTCTTAAATTGTATAAATGTCTAACCACTATGCTGTACACCTGAAATTAATATAAAATTATATTGAATGTCAACTGTAATTGAAAAGTTTAAAAAGGGGAAGGGGCGGTGAAGGGGAATAAGAGGTCTAAATTTCCAGGTATAAAACAAATCAGTCATGGAGATGTAATATACAGCATGAGGAATATAGTTAATAATATTGTGATAGCATAGTACGGTGTAAGATGGTTGCTGGACTTATCACGGTGATCACTTCTTTATGTATATAAATGTTGACTAACTATGGCATACACCTGAAACTAATATAATATTGTGTATTAGCTATATTTTAATAAAAATCTTTGAAAATTATCATAGTATTGGCATAAGAATAGACATATAAATCGATGGATCAGAACAGAGACCCCAGAAATAAATCCATGCCTATATGTTCATTTACTCTATGACAAAGGAGGAAAGACTATACAGTGGGGTAAAAACAGTCTAATTAATAAGTGGTACTCAGAAAACTGGACAGATACATGCAAACATAAAATTGGACCACCTTCTTACTCCATGTACAAGAATAAACTCAAAATGGATTAGAGGCTTATACATAAGATCCGCAAAACTCCTAGAAGAGTTTTACTGATATATCTCCTCAGGGAAGGGAAACAAAAGAAGAAAATAAACAAATGGGACTACATCAAACTGAAATGTTTTTGCATAGCAGAGGAAACCATTCATAAAACAAAAAGACATCCTACTGAATGTGGGAAGATATTCACCAGTGATATATCTGATAAGGGGTTAATATCCAATATTTATAAAAACTCATGCAACTCAACTCCAAAAAGAACAAAAAATTAAATAAAAAAAAAAGAACAAAAAATCCAATTGGAAAATGGGTAGAGGACCTGAATAGACATTTCTCCAAAGAGGACATGCAGATGGCCAATAGACATCTGAAAAGATGGTCAACATCACTAATCAGCAGAGAAATGCAAATAAAAATCACAATGAGATATCACCTCACACCTGTCAGAATGGCCATCATCAATAAATCTATAAACAAGTATTAGTGAGTATGCAGATAAAAGGGAACCCTTGCGCACTGTTGGTGGGATTGCAAATTGCATGCAGCCTGTATGGAAGGTCCTCAAAAAATTAAAAACAGAACTATCATATGACCCAGCAATTCCAATCCTGGGTATTCATCCAAAGAAATCCAAAACACCAATTCGAAAACATATATGCACCCCTGTTTACTGCAGTGCTATTCACAATTGCCAAGATATGGGAGCAACACAACTGCTTATCAATAGATGATTGGATAAAGGAGAAGTGATACATATATAATGGATACATATAAAAAGAATAAAATCTTAGCATTTGCAACAACATAGATGGACCTGAGGACATTATGCTAAGTGAAATAAGTTAGATAGAGAAAGACAAATAACACATGATCTCACTTATATGTGGAATCTAATGAACAAAATAAATGAACAAACAAAACAGGAACAGATTCATAGATACAAAGAACAAAGTGATGGTTGCCAAAGGTGTGGGTGCTTGGGGAGCTGGATGAAAAAGGTGAAGAGATTAAGAAATATAAATTGTTAGTTACAAAATCATTATGGGGATGTCAAGTACAGTATAGAGAATACAGTCAGTAATGTTGCACCTCACAGTCAGTAAGGTGGGTACTGGACTAATCGAGTGGATCACTGTGTAAATTATATAAATGTATAACCACTATGCTGTGCACCTGAAACTAATGTAAAATAATATTGAATGCAACTGTAACTGAAAAAATATATAAATAATTGGGGAAAAAAGAATTTATACTGATTCCCTCTTGCTTATGCTATCAAATAGAAATTTTGTAACCTGACATTTGAGGTCTTCCACTCCTGCCACATTTGCCTCTCTCCTGTTTTTAAAATTACTTTGCCAGTCAAATAATTCCACTAATCTTGATATATGACTTCCTTTGCACTTACACCAGGTGCTTCATAAGAATGCATAAATTTGCATTTGCACTTATGGTTCTCCTGGCTTAGAGTATCCTGCCTGCTAATTTATGTCATCTTAACTAAACTAGTTTGCATTTCTCAAGATTTGGCTGCACTACACAAGGCTCTTTTCTCAATAAAACTTCACACACTCTAAACACTCTAAACATTCTTGTTTTTCATGCTTCTCAGTATCTAGTTATGCAGTTTATAGGGTGATTTTCCATATTTCTGAGGACTATGTTACAAATTCCAGGAAGAGGATAATCTTCTAATGATATACTGGGACATAGTGACTAAACTAAAGAGAGAGGAAACAAGGGACGTGTATGTCTTATTCTCCTTTGATCTTTTTCTTTCTTGTCTTCTTCTCCTCTCAAAGTAGCTTATGGTACCGATAGATAGGTGACACTATCACCTGTCTGCTACTGTACATTATTAGTTATAGACCAATGGTGAAGCCAAAATGGAAAGCCTGATGGTGGTGGCAGGGTGATGCTTCTTAATCTAACAAAAGCTGAGTTTTGAATATTTCAAAACAATTTTTTAAATTTTTTATTAAATTTATTGGGGTGACATTGGTTAGTAAAATTTGTTCAGCATTCTGAATTCAGTTTTTTCCAAGGTACCACAGAGTTTCAATGATATGTAGATTGTTGACACTGCAAAGTAGGCATTTGTCTTTGTCACTCCTACATTGTCTGGCTCTCTTCAATTCAAAACTTCAGTGCCTGTGTGCTGCTTTCTAACTATCCTCCAGACTTGCCCTGCATACCACCTGTACCACACAAACAATGCCCCCACAATTTTTTTGCCCCAACCAGCGATCCAATTTCTTTCTCAGAGATACAAAGCCCTCAGCAAGGTATTGCAATTGATTAAGATATGAATGAGGCACAGCCTTCCATTTGTATTTTATTATTTTTATTACATTTATTGGGATGACATTGGTTAGTAAAATTATATAGGTTTCAAGTATGTATTTCTGTAATACATCAGCTATATATTGTATTGGATGTTCACCACCCAAAGTCAAATCTTCTTCTGTCACCATATATTTGACCCCGTCTACCCTCCTCTACCATCCCCCCGCTTACCCTCTGGTAACCACTAAACTGTTGTCTGGTCTATAAGTTTTTATTTCTTTGTGTGCCTTGTTTCTTTGTTGTTTTCAGTTCTATATCCCACATATGAGTGAAATCATATGGTTCTCGACTTTGTCTTATTTCCGTTTACATTCTATAATAGAAGCTTGTTAACCCCAATGAGTCTGTAATTAGTAAAATGTTAAAGAGAGTTACTTTTGAACAAGTTTCACAGAGGGAGTCTTCAAGTAAATCTTTGCCTGTATATTCCTTCCCGTTTCCCTTAGATGGTTAGAGACTAATGTTCATGGGATCTCTGCAGGCACATAGCACTTATTCCCACCTTCATCCAAATGTTTGAAATGGTTTTATTCCTACCTGGGCAGAATAAAATCCTTATTTTGAGAGCAATTATGGGTTAAATTGCAAATATTCCAATAAATGGACTTATATGTGCATAAATATTGTCTTCCATTTTGCAGTCATTAATGATGTTTTATGTGTTCTTCAATCAATTCATGTATCTTTCTTACTCTGCCCTATGACAGGATAAGGATACCAAGAGGCAGGACTAGTGTGTAAGTACGTGTGTGGTAGCATCTTAAGGGAAAGATTTAGAATCAAACGTTTCTTGATTGGAATCCTAGGCTCTGCCTCTTGCTATCAGTCTGAAGTGGGGACTTACTTAAGCCCCATGAGCTTTATTTTACCAATCCATAAAATAGTGATACTATCTACATCAAACAGTTGTAAGCGTTAAGTAAAATCGTGTTAGAAAATAAAGCTTACCAAGGTAACTTGCCCCTATCAGGGATTTAATAATTAGTGTTCTCCATGCTCCCCCACCCCAAACAGTCATCATGTCTCAACAATTCCCTTTCAGAATATCTCCTGCACTTTTGTAACCCTCCCCCCACTTCTTTCTTGTAGAGACAGTGTGGTAGAGAAGAAAATATGCTGACTTTAGAAACAAATACACCAGAGTCTGAATTGTAGGTATGCCATTTACTATTTGTGAAGTTTGGCTAGCTGCAATCATTAGTTTATTTCTTCCTCGACAAAATAGAAATAATGATTCTACCTAACAGGGTTGCTATAAGAAATACACACACACACACACACACACACACACACACACACACACACACACACACACCATTTCCCGGCATTTAGGTGAAGTTCACAAATGCTAGCTATGATCATTGACATTTTTCTAACTGCAGGCCCTCTCTCCTTTGTGCCTCGATTTCTTTGACAGTTTCTATTGCAGCCTTCATGACACCATTCTGTTCCCATTCTGATCATCCTGCTCAAAAATCTTCACTGACTTTCTCTAACCCTTAGGAAAAAAATTGCAAACTCTGTATCATGGCCTATAAATCACTGCATGACCTGAGCTTCACCTTCTTCTCCCAAACCATCTCTTGCCACTCTTCTTTGGTCTTTATGCTCTAGCCACCCAGACCTTCTGGCTTCAGCAACACACTAAGCTGTTTCTCTCCTTCGGGCCACTGTAGATTCCTGTTCCTTTCGACTATAACTCTATTCTTCCTCCTCATTACAAACCTTTGTGCATTGCTGGAGCTTCGTCTTTTTGGTCTCTTCATAAACACCCTCTTCATAGAGGTTTACCTGATTGCTTAAACTATATTAATGTCTCTGTTATTTATTTTTTATATAAAGATATTATTTAATGTTATAGCAATTTATAGCAATATATTTTTGTTTTCTGTTTATAATGTTTTCAGTCCATCTCTCTTTTTTAAATACAATATATCACAAATTTATACTTAGAAGTTACACATCTATGTGATCAGTAATTAACAGCCCTAGAAGAGTGCATGCAAATACCTCAATTTCACAAATGAAGGAGTGGAGAAAGCAATAAAAGGACTTTATTGATGACTGACATTTTGTGTAAGCCAAGCTCAAACAGTTTAATCCTGCAGTTGAGAAAAGCCACAGACAGCCACAGGGGAAGCACAGCAGAGAACAAGGCAAATGTTTTACAGCTAAATCAAGCATCTCAAGTAAGTCACAGCAACACTAGCAAAATCAGCTTAGCAATTACCGTTCAATGTGGAAAGCTGCTAAAGAAGCAAAATTTACAGCTCTGTATTTATTACATTAAGTCTTTGTGCCTCATCAGGCTTATTCCACCTCTGAATTTCCATAAATAAGATTGATTGTTATTTTTCAAGTTAAGAAAATCCATTCTCTTTCCTTCAGCTTTATCCTCAGCTATTGAAAAGATCTGGGCATTACTCATATAAGCTTTAAGAGGGAGTTTAGTGTGATTATCCTATTTTAGAGTGGAGTAAACAGAGGTTAATCAGAATCTAAAGTCACAGATCTATGCAGGCAATTACTTTTTTAATTTTATTAAATTTATTGGGGTTACATACCTTAATAAAATTATACAGGTTTCAAGTGTACAATTCTATAATACATCATCTGTATATCACATTGTGTGCTCACCACCCAAATTCAAATCTCCTTCCATCACCTTATATTTGGCCCCCTTCACCCTTTTCTACATCCATCCACCCCCACTTACCCTCTGGTAACCACTAAACTGTTGTCTTTGTCTAAGAGCTTCTGTTTGTTTGTTTTGTTCATTTGTTTGCTTTCAGTTTTATATCCCACATATGAGTGAAATCATATGGTTATCAACTTTTTCCGTCTGACTTATTTCACTTAGCATGATATTCTCAAGATCCATTTTGAAAGAGTTTTCTCCTCGTAGAACCTTACTGTGATGGTTAATTTTATGTGTCAACATGGCCACAATGTGCCCAGGTATTTAGTCAATATTATTCTCAGTGTTTCTGTGAGGGTCTTTATGATGAGAGTAACATATAAATTGGTGAAGTTTAAGTAAAACAGACTGTCCTCCACAATATAGGTGGGCATCCAATTGGTTGAGGGTCTGAATAGAACAAAAAGACCAGCCTCCCGAGAGCAAAAGAGAATTCTCCAGCAGACTGCCTTTAGACATCATCTGTAACACCGGCTGTTTCTGAATCTGCAGCAGATGACCTACAGACTGGAACTGGAACATTGGTTCTCCTAGGTCTCCAGCTTGCCAGCATTCAGACTAGAACTACAGCGTTGTCTCTATTGGGTCTCCAGCCTGTTGACTCGCCCTTCAGATTTTGGACTTGCCAGCCTCCATAACAGTGTGAGCCAACTTATCTATAATAACCCTTGAGAACCCTGACTAACATCTACTCTCTACCAAGTAGACCAGAGTACAGATCCTGTATGGGCACTAGCTCAGTGACTGGATGACTCTAAAAGCCCACCCAAATCAAGTTTGTTTTTCTGTCCTCTTGGTTTTGAAATTCTATTTTTGAATCTCATAGTTATCTGGATTCCCTAAAGTTGCTATTTACTATCCCTTGCAGTGTCTCTGCCCATACCACTCAACATTTTGTAAATGTCTTTGTTTCCCTCTTCAGGCATCTAAAATGTAGCTAATGGTATTATTACTTGGGTTTGTAACAATTGCTATTAATCTTTAGATCATTGTGTTTCTTCTCTTTCTTCTTTCTACTTTTCTATCATGTGCCTTCTTTAAACTTTTCCTGCAGGTCTGTGCATTAAGAATAAGTGCTATGTTATGATCTGTTGCTCCTTTTGCTCCATCTTTTTGCCATGAAACTTAACATTTTTATTCTCATTTTGCACTTTCTCTCTAGACCTAGGAAATTCCATGAGTTGATCAGCCTGGTTTCCATAGGGAAAACAAAGGAAAAATGTTACAGAAAATAAAGCTTCCCTCTCCAATACTTCTTGTGTCTTCACTTGAAAATGTCCATTGTTTAAAGATCTCAATAGTACTGCTATGTCAGTACTTTCTCTTTTGATTGTTTAATGGCCACTTTGTGTAGGTTACTTCTGTGCAAAAGCAGGTTGAAAATTAGGGTATACCATTATTTTTTTTCTATATACTGGCAAACTTGTTTCTCTGGGACTTAGTTTATCTATAAAATGAAAAGGTTGGCTTAAATGTTCTCTAAGGAACCTTTCTAGTCTGACATTCTTTGGTTCCATGATTTTTCACACACACACACACACACACACACACACACACACACACGGTGTCAAAAAATGGACACACATTTTAAGAAAGGAAAACAAAAACTGTATTAAAATTGTAATACTCAATATATACTGATAACAAAAGACACATACAAGTCACTTTGACTTCTACAATTATTAACACAAGAGGTGCTCAAAGTGGTTACCATCAGCGTCCAGACACTTCTGATTACAGCGAACTACTGCCTGAGCATAGATAACATCTCTTAAAATGTGTATACATTTTTTGGCACCCCCGGTATATATATATAATGCAGAAAACTAATTTTGTATTAAGTATTAGAGGTTTTCATCCAGATGATTACATTGTTTAGATTTATCCAAATTTTATGAAGGAATAATCATGTACACTGATTGTACACTGAAAGTAAACATCACAAAAGGGAGAGCAGAACTGAAAAATAGTAACGTAAAATGCACTAGCTTTCAGTTTAAATTGGTTTGCACATCCCTGAACTGACATATTCATAGGAGCAAAATAAACTATTTTCCTCCATAATGTTTCAAGGAGGACATTTTCTAAGTATAATCTGAAATGCTAACTCTGGTTCTAATATCTATTTGTTAGAGGTCATAAGGGTATAACTCAATATATAGGCTGATTTTACATTGTCCATAGTCACAATGATTTTTACACTCAGAACACATTTATTTCCTCAAGGCATTCCACCCATGCTTGCACATCTTCATGATAAACATATATTAATTAAAGAAAGATGCATGAGTGATTTTGTGTTTTAAGCTTATATATATTATGTGGATTAGGAACATAATAAAATGTACTTAAAGTAATTTTTTTTATTTTGGAGACCTCTTGGTGAAGATATATGAAAACAGCGTACACTATGTTCATAACTTAGTATAACCACACACAAGAATTGCAGCAACATTCCCATATTCCTTTTTTTTAAATCCTCAGATGCAGAGCATAGCATACGACACCAAATTTTCTGCCAGTTCACTTCAACCAATAAAGATTAATGGTAAACTATGAAAATGGATTTTATGGTAGTAAATAAGTGAAGCTTTGAAAAAAGACTACAATAATTTTCCCCCAAATTATTCTTTTGCAATGTGACCTTAAAATCCTAATCATCAAGGACTCTTGCACACAGAAGCACTAATTATTTTTAGTCACAGAGCTTAACTGTGGGTTTAACATTTCTATGGAATGCTAAGTAAAACAAGTGAGACAGAAAAAGTCAAGAACCATATGACTTCACTTATGTGGTATATAAAACTGAAAACAACAAATGAACAAGACAAACAAGCAAACAAACAATCTTGACACAGACAACAGTTTAGTGGTTACGAAAAGGAAAGGTGGGAGGGGAGAGGTAGAAGAGAGTAAAGGGGATCAAATATATGGTGATGGAAGGAGAACTGACGCTGGGTGGTGAACACACAATGCAATATACAGATGATATCTTACAGATTTGTACACTTGAAACCTATATAATTTTACTAACCAATGTCACCCAAATAAATTTAGTAAAAATTTAAAAATAAGTAAATAAATAAATAAAGGGATGGTATAAATCCTGTGAAAATTAAAAATGTGCCCATTGGCTTTTAAAACTAGCATCTTAAATAGAAAAATCCTATTGCATTTATACGATTTCAGAATAGAATAGCATGTATAGCATGTATATCATGGTAGCAGTGTACACTGGCTGGGTTAAGAAGAGAAGCTATTTTTTGCTGTTTATTTGCTAAACACAAAAATATAGGATATCACACTTTCTCACTGAATTATGCCCAAATAATATAAGTGCATTTCAGTACCTAAGGTAATATATTTCTTTACCCATGATCTACCTTACTACTAGCCATTGGGTAAAAATTTAAGGATATTGAATTCCAGGTTTTTCCATGTTTCAGGATTTCTGAGATTTCCATAGCATTTTTTAAATATTCTATCACCGGACTTTGGCAATTCCTTTCCTATAGTGAAAGGTTAATAAATTTTGAACATACCTTCTATATTGAAATAAATGGTTTAGGTATGAAAGTACTTTAAACTTTGCTATAAAAACATGTTTCTGGAATAGAGGTAGTTTTGTTGTTTCTAGGCATTTTTGTTTGTTTTTATATCTATTCACTAAGTTTGTTTTATTTTTTTAATTTTTATTAAATTTATTGGGGGAGATATTGGTTAGTAAAACTATATAGGTTTCAAGTGTACAATTCTGTAATACATCATCTATATATCATATTGTGTGTTCACCACCCAGAGTCAGTTCTCCTTCCATCACCATATATCTGACACCCTTTACCCTCTTCTGTCACCCCGTACCCCCTTACCCTCTAGTAACCACACAACTGTTGTCTGTGTTGACTCTGAGGAAGCCATGTTCTTGTCTAGCAAGTTTCTAGATATGCTCTGAACCAACAGAGATATTTCAAGGTGTCTACAGATTGGTGAATGCCTCATCTTAGCTGTCTTTACCATGCCTTCTGGACTCCTGAGAGATGTTTAGCCTCTAGTTGAAGGTAACAGGTGAATGCCCACTATTTGATATTACTAGTCAGCCCTCTCTACAGAGTGATCAGTTACCTACTGGATCATATGGTGCCCCTGACTGTGAAATATGAAGTTGAGAAAAATAGTTATCTCATAACATGTTGATCAACTCTATTCATTTAGATCAGTTGTTCCCAGTGGGGAAGAGAGTGACTTTGCCCCCAGGAATGTTTGGTAATGTCTGGAAACTTTTGGTTGTCATAACTGGGAAGAGTTTGTTATTGTCATCTAGTGGATAGAACCCAGGAATGTTGCTAAACATTGTTGTAGGACAGCCTCCTACAACAAAGAATTATCCTTCCTAAAGTATCAATAGTGCAGTGGTTGAGAAACCCTGTCTTAGAAAAATGCTCACATTACCAATTTAATGTGATTTGGTGCCTATTACGTAAAAACACTGTATTTTTCTTTAATATTTATTGAGCACAACTAAGTACCTGGAAATACACTAAATAATTTACAAAAATCAGTTCATTTATCCTCACATTAAATCTGGGAGGAAACCCAAGTTAAAGAGTTATATCATTTACTGTGTATCATTCATTTCATAGGTGGTCTGACTGAATCTAGGGTTTGTGATCTTAACATTGTGCTATTCAAAATTCTAAGTATAATAGAGGCATTTCCTGTGGCACATGGACCTCTTTGAAAATCTGATGAAGGCTATTGCACCTCTGTCCAGAAAATGAACATATGTTCAAATATATAAAATGCTGCATACAGATTCAGGAGATTTCATCATACACTCCCATCCATTCATGTATCCCTAGGTAAGAACAGGTCTAGTGGGAGACAAAGACAAACTAACATATAATTTTAAATAGTTTGGCAAGTGTTATGAACCCCAGCATTATACCTGACATAAAGTAGACACTCATTAATTATTTACTGGGTGAATAAGGAAAGGTTTGTCAAGGATGAGAAGAGTGGAGAGAAAAGGGAGTACACATAACTACTATTCCCTAAGGAAATAAGAGCAAGTGGGATAGTATTTTGCTTGGTTAGGGACTAATACAAAGAGAGGCCATCTATGATTTTAAGCAGGCATATGCCAGGATTTCAACTATAGAGAAAATCTCTATAACACTGAATTTAGCATCATACTTTATCTTATTTACTGGTGATTCAGACATTGTTTTATTCTTATATTAAACCATACACTCCTGTACTCAAGGAGTCTCCTACTCATTCTCATTTTTTCTGTATTATGCTACATTTTAGAATAGGTTCCTGCACATAGCAGACACTGGATAATGTTTGTTGAATTGTTTAAGAACTAGATAAAACCTTATAAATAATTAAATTCAAAGGTTTACACACCTTTTTTCTTAAGTAGTAGTAGAACCTTCTTTAAAAATGGGATATTTGGGGGCAGCTGGATGGCTCAGTTGGTTAGAATGCGAGCTCTTAACAACAAGATACTGGTTCAATTCCCACATGGGATGGTGGGCTGCGCCTTCTGCAACTAAGATTGAGAATGGCGACTGGACCTGAATCTGAGCTGCGCCCTCCACAGGTGGATTGAAAAACAATGACTTGGAGCTGATGGGCCCTGGAAAAACACACTGTTCCCCAATATAATTATTTTTAAATGGGATAGTTCATGGAAGAAAAGCATAAGAGATTAAATGAGAGAAAGGGAGAGAAATGATTATTTTTAAATGGGATAGTTCATGGAAGAAAAGCATAAGAGATTAAATGAGAGAAAGGGAGAGAAATGAAAGAGAAAAGAGAGAGAAATAAAAGAGACAGAAGAGATCCAAGAGAAGGAGGGAAGAAGGAAAAGAAGAAAGATGGAAGACAGAGAGAGGGAAAGAGAGAGAGACAGACAGTAGGGACATGAAGATATGAGAATAAAAGTGAGAGAGATGAAAGGGTTTGAATCCAGCTCTGTGAAAGGTTGGACAAGTTACTTAACATTTTTGTGTTTCAGTTTCCTTATTTTAAGATGCAGATGATAATATTAGTACCTCACACAATTATGGAAGTTTTTTAATATGTTAATACTTGTGAAGTGCTTGGAACAGTTTCTGGAATAGAGGCCTACAGGAAGTACTTGTCATTATTACTATTATTCAGTTCTTATCCTGCTGTACTCATTTAGATGCTGTGAGTACAAAGTCTAAGACCTGCCTTAGCCTCACCCACAGGGAGCTTATGATCTAGCCTTCTGGGGATCTGAAAAAATACTAACTTCCCTGCTAGTCATTCTTCTAATTATCGTCTGTCAAATATGATTTGAGTTATAATGAACATGCGTCCCAGTTTGCCTGGGGCAGTTCTGGTTTTTGCATGTTATCCTACCATTATGATTAATTAAATCTCTTTTCACTCTTAGAAATGTTCCATTTTGGACAATGCATTTGGCTATAATTCTACTTCTGTGTATGTTAAAAACATGGTCAGCTGGATAACTTAAGATAATATTAGTATACTCCAAAAACTCAGAGAAGGAAAACCAACAAGCACATTGAAATAAATTACTCTGTCTTCTTGAATGTTTAGTAGATGTTGGTATGCTTTTAAACTATTTCCATTAGGATATGCCTTTCATGTAATCTTCAGAACAAAAGTGATAGTCATAGGCCTTTTCCCTCCTTTTAAGAAGGACTGTACCTAAAGGCAACCCAAGGGTTATTGAAACATATGCAGCATCTATGAAACATTTGTCATTTTTCTTGATATAGTATATATTTATTCCTACACACATAGACACACACACACTGAATAAAGGGAATTTAAATCCATTTACATTTTACCATCACAAGATAAAAATTATTTCCCCTAGTAATTATCACTTAACACATATGTATATATTGTTAATAAGGCCACCCATTCGTGTTAGCATGCACTTCCTGTAATGAGTACCTGCAATCTTACGTTTCTTGCAGAATTTATTTCCAATCCCTTTAATCATTTTTGTTGTTTTCTTTTGGGCATCTTCCTACATGTTGCTTAAGTTGCAAAACAGACTCTACATTTCTATAAAAGTCTGAGCAAAGCTGAAGTTAGAATCAGGATTAACTTGTGATTCATGAGAGGAAAAAAATGTTGCCAGCATTTCAAAGGATCTCACTATTTCTCATGGTGGGGAGGTGGAATAAAGAACATATAAACTTTATTTAAAGAAATATAAAACTTTGAGATGTTTCAAGAAATAATCACTAAAATTACTTAAAAAGCAGGCAGCATTTTTAAGTAAACAGACCCTAAGATGGCTCCATGATTCCTGCCTCATAGTGTCCATACCTCTGTGTAACCCTCTCCCACAGAGTGTGGACAGGACCTGTAATAGATTATAGGCTTTAGAATATGGCAGAAATGATGACATGCCACTTTTGTGATTATTTAGGTTACATAAGATTCTGCTATGCTAGCAGACTTACTCTAGAGTTTCTCTACCTTATTAGCTTTGGAGAAATAAGCATTTTAGGGGGCTTATGTGGAATAGACTCTAGTATCTGAGAGTGGCTTTAAGCCAAGAGCCAAGAAGAAGCCTCTATGGCTGCAATAAAATGAAATATGCCAACAATCTGAATGAGCTTAGAAGCATATTATTCCCCAGTTGAAGCTGTAGATGAGAATGCAGCCCTAGACACCTTGATTTACAGTCTTGTGAAACCCTAAGCAAAAGGCACGGTTTAGTCCTATCCAGACTCCATGGCACAGAAACTGAGAAAATATGTTATTTTTAGCCTCTGAAGTCGTAATACTTTTTTTCAGGAAACTCATTTACTCACTAGATTATGGATTACAAAGGAAATTAAAGGATTTGAATCAACAGCCAGTTGAAAAGATGCACAGGGCCAGGTACATGGGAAGGAGCTCTGAGCTTCCATGTCCTCTCCAGGCATGCCACTCTCCTCTCCTTGAATCTGTATGTGTTCACCAAACCCAAAGTTCTCTGAACCCCACCCTTTTGGGTTTTATGGTGGCTTCACTACATAGGCATGATTGATTAAATCATTGTCATTGGAGATGGATTTAACCTCTAGACCCTTTTTCCTCCCTGGAGGTCCAGGGATGGGACTGAAAATTCCAACCCTCTAATCACATGGTTGGTTCTCTGGGCAACTAGCCCCCATCCTTCAGTGCTTTTTCCAAAAGTCACTCATTAACATAACAAGTGTCATTTTATTGCTCTCATCACAGGAAATTGCAAGAGCTTTAGCTCTGTAGATGAGGAGCAAATGTATATTTCTTATAAATCACAAGATCACACATCCATTGCTTTTTGCCTGAATCAGTCAATACTGCGATGACTTAAAAATGATATGAATAAGTTTATTTTCATTTTTTTTGACATCTGCTGAACTGTGGAGCCAGGCTCCATTGGTAGAGCTGTGTGGTGCCTTATATCTGTCTGCCTCCTGAAGTTCTGTTTACCATCTCCAGAAGTCTCAGCTTCTCAAGAAGCTCAAGGTATATTTAGAAGTGTTTGTTCCCAGGATGAGAGAGATTTGGAGCCCAGGCTGATGACATCAAATACACTGAATGTATCTCTTGACCCATCCTGTTCTGGCTTCAGAGAAATAAGACAGTTGCTAGCGAGGTTGGTGCCATTTGGTGTAATTTATGTACCTTGAACTCCCTTGTCTCAGAGATTTCATTCCTGGTCTTGTTTCTGTTCTAAGGGCTCATCATATTCTCTTTTTTTCTGGACATGGAATCTAGATCTTCGATTTTGAAACCAAATTTGGACTCTTGACTCTGGAACCCCAATTTCCTTAGCAAGTGGCTCTCTGGAATCAACCCCAGGATAAGAGTTGTTCATGAGTGCTGTGTTGAGGGTGTGCAACTGGGAGGAAGTATAGCTGGTATGACACCGTCTATCTGCTCTACCATGAATCTTCTTTTCAGGGTGATCTTGGCCTTGGCATGCTTCTAAGTCCTTCTCAGGTTCTGATCTTTTCTGGACTCGGTGCCTAGTTCTTCAATTCTGAAACCAAATTCGGATTCTAAACTCTTCAGTGTTGATTTCTAAAACAAGCTTTTGTTTGGTAGCATAGCCTGGGTAAGGTTCTTGATTGAATGCTTTGACGAGGATTTTCAACTGGTCTTCTGTGAATTTGGTGTGGCTTCGTCTATGATTTCTTGCTGCGGTCTTGTTTGGAGAGTTGTTTGGGGTCATGTTAGAATAGACTCCTGAAGTTTTCAACCGGGCTATAATATTTTTTTAACTAAGCAATAGATAATAGTGAATGATACTGCCTGGGTCATAGTTATTAGTCAAATTATTAATGCCCATTAACACATCAACAATTAGCAAATTTCTAGATTATGGCTGTGTTGGCACCTGTATTCTGAGTTTTTTTATGCCACTGTTCTTATTAAGAGTCTAAGCACACCTAAAAGATGTTAAATTAAAAAATAAATACTGATTTGGCAAAATTTTGAAAGATATCATCCATTATGCAACATTCTGTCAGTTTGGCTCAAATAGTAATTAGGTGCCAGAGAAAATTCATAATGAGATTACTAAGAATTTTAGAATCCTATAGTTATTGCATATATCTCTGATTGGTAAATACAACATGGATTTCAGTCCTAAGGCTAGGATTGCCTAGGTTTAGACCTGCTCCCTAAATTATCCTTTGTCTACTAACTAGTCTGCTTCTTGATTTCCTGAACAGCATCTACTATATTGATTGGCTATTGCCTTGCCCAAGTCTGGCTGCTGATTGGGATGCTAACTCTTCAACTACACTCTTTCTAACTACCCTGAAGACAAGACAAGCACCCAGATACTGTGAGAGAGAGAGAGAGAGAGAGAGAGAGAGAGAGAGAGAGAGAGAGAGAGAGAGAGAGAGAGAGAGAAAGACTTTACTGCTACTAGGGGAAATAAAAAATAACAAGACAAAAAATATCAAACTGGATGACAGAAGAGGGTAAAGGGAGTCAAATATGTGGTGATTGAAGGAGAACTGACTTTGGGTGGTGAACACAAATGCAATATATAGATGATGTATTATAGAAATGTACACTTGAAACCTATGGAATGTTACTAACCAGTATCACCCCAATAAATTTAATAAACAAAAAATGATCATGTTTCCAAAATTAGTTCATCTTCTATAATTTCTGACTGTCCTATTTTTGTTTTTGAGCTATAACCATATGCCATAAAATTCACTCTAGTAAAGTGTATAATTTGGTGTTTTGTACATTCACAAAGTTAAGTAAAGATCACCACTATCTAGTTATGAATCAATTTTATGACCTCACAAAGACACACCATACCTATTAGCAGTAGCTCTATAAAATCCCCTCCCCTTCCCTCAATCCTTGGCAACCACTAATCTACTTTCTGTCTATGAATTTGCCTTTCTAAGATATTTCATATAAATAATATTATACATGTGGCTTTTCTGTCTAGCTTCTTTCACTCTGCATAAGGATTCAGAGTCATCCATGTTGTAGCATGTATCATAACTTCATTCATTTTTATTGGCAAATAATATCCTGTGATATGGATATGCGTTCTATTAATCCATTAACTAGTTGATGGATATTTGGATTCTTTCCACCTTTTACCTTTTATGAATAGTGCTATTATAAACATTTCTGTATGGATATTTATTTGAATACCTATTTACAATTCTTCTGGGTATATACTCAGGAGTGGAATTGATGGGTTATATGCTAACTCTGTATTTAAATAATCTTTTTGAGGAACTGTCTGATGGCTTTCTGAGATGGTAAATGAAAAGCCCCTTTGGTTCTCTCCATTTATTTAAGGTTGTAGCACACTAAACCTTTTCCCTACACAGAAGTCTTAATTTAGTGAGATACACGTAGCCCCTTCTTCGTGATGCCCTCCTCCCACCAACTTCCCAAGGCTGTAGGATAAGAAAACAAATGATATGCCTATTTTCCTCCTGGAACAATCAGCATTGCTGAGAAACTTATTTTGGGTATAATGCCCTTTTCCTTAACATTCTACCTACTATGACCATATAATTTATTGCACAAACAAAGACATTTTGAGAGTGAAAGTTGGAGCTATTTAAAAGGGTTTCTAGAACAATGGTTGCAAACTAGGACTATCCTGAGAAAATAGGAAGTGTGATATTTGCTTTACGGCATGTGTACTGCATGGTGGGTTGGGACTCACTGAGGAAAAGGGAAGCACTTGGTAATAATTTTGTTACCAAGTCTTAACATGGAGTTTTTCATGGCATTTTCATATTTCAATTAAGCATTTACAAATATTTTAGAGCTGTTCTTGTTAAAAAATAAATTATTCTTAGACAAGTACTAAGTCAACTTCTCCTTATGCAAGGCAGGGATTGAAAACTGGTTTGCTATAGTAAGATTATAAATTTTGAGCATCAGATTTTTCTTTGTTTTGTTTTGGTTCTGAAATCTAGGTTAACCCCTCACTTGCCTAAACTAGATTAAAACATAATATTTCCAGAACTTTAATAAAATTTAATACAGGACTTTTTCATTTTTCTCTAATAATTAGCCATATAATTACCATATGTATTCACACACTTGAGCTAATATGTGTCCTTAGGACATATGGTTATTATATATGTGTGTATATATTCCTCATGAACCTGGAGGCAGGAGTATCAGTTTCCCATTTTGCATTTTAGGACAAAAAAGTTCACATTATTGAATTTCTGTACTCCTTACTTAACCCATGTCATTAGAATGTGTATACATACACATTATATATATATATTCCCCCAGTGTAAGGGAGAAATTCGAGAATTAATAATGAAATTAGACTTAATTAATAATGCAATTAGACTTAGCTCGTTTGCAGTTTGACTCACCACCTAGCTCACTACCGTGTTTCCCCAAAAATAAGGCCGGGTCTTATATCAAGTTTTGCTCCAAAAGATACATTAGGGCTTATGTTCAGGGAATGTCATCCTGAAGAATCACGCTAGGGCTTATTTTCCGGTTAGGTCTTATTTTCGGGGAAACACGGTATCTAGCCACTTGAAATTAAACTTAGCTAGTTTGCAGTATGGGTCACCCTGATAGTCAGCTGTTTCCTCTTTGTTTTTCCCCTCACTTATTAACTGAAGAACTCTGTTTCGTTCCCTTTCTCAAGGCTACACATACATCATTAATCCATTTAATTAACAGAATCCTAACCTGGAAAGAGCAATTTCTTAATCCTCAGGCGGCCGGACACCAGAGTCCAATTTACAACTCCCTTGCAGTTTTTACTGGTGATGCATAAAGTTCCAGTCTGCTATGGCAGAGTCCGAGTCCTGAGTCCGGAGATAACATCGTCTTCAAACAGACAAGACCCCAGGAAGGATGTCAGCCCTCAGACCTGCCCTACCGACTGTCCCTTTCCTTTGTTCTTCTTGTGTACCTATAAAACTTTCTGACCGGTTTAGGAATAGGGAGATGGCTTTTGGACAGGAGTCCACCATCCTCCCAGAATACCGGCATTCTGCTTTTTTTGCCACCAATCTTGTGTCTTGATTTTTAACTTTTGCAAGTGGCAGGCATGGTATCACCAGGATTATAAAACAATCACTTAAATTCAATTATTGTCTGTGTGGACAGAGTCCCAGAGAGCAGTTTCCAGGCTCTCGGCCTCGCGTGGGGAGGTGCTGGCTCGGGTAGTGAATGACCATCAACTGTGATTGGTTGGCCATCAGCTGTAACCAGTTAGCCAATTGACTACTGATGTAACTGCGGGGCTGCGTTGATTGGTTGGTTGGTTGGCAGGCAGAGAAGTGAATGGCGGACTGCGGATCGTGTGGCTACTACTGAGTGTGTCTCGCCTGGCCTCCAGTGAGACCATAGTCGTATGACGCCCCTACCTATGGCTCCGTGGGTGTTCCTTTTTGGCCTCATCATATCCTGCATTCTTATGTGGGGAGCAGGACCAGAGGCCCTGCTGGCTGCCCCGCACGACATTGTCACAAAAGTTTTCACAGTGTGAAGTAAATATTTTTTTTTCATGAGGGAGACAATGAGAATGTCGATTCTGAAAGGAGGAGCATTTTCCCCCCTTCTTCCACCTCTGCCCCCTCACCCCAGTTCAAGCCCTTGTCTCTCAGTCTAGTCGTGTAGGACACAGCTCCCTGGCCCATGCTGGTATTATGAGACTTGTGCTCCACCCCCGGCTGAGGCAGTCTGTTGCCAGTTGTCGGTCAGCCACTCACAGCTGCTCACAGAAGCTCTTGACTACTGCCAGCCACTCACGCTGGCCACTGGCCACTCCTGGCAGCACATGGTAGCCCACGGCAGCTCAGCTCCAGGGAGAGCCGTTGTTCACAATCTTAGCTGTAGAGGGTGCAGCTCACTGGCCCATGTGGGAACCCAACTGGCGACCTAGGTGTTAGGAGCAGGGCACTCCAACCACCTGAGCCACTGGGCCAGCCCCAGGAGGAGCATTTTTGATGCCTTTATATAAATCTGGTAACCTTAACATCTCTAAGCAGGAAAAAATATTGTGGAGGTTATTACTGTCATTATGTAGCATGGCTCCTAGAAGCCTTAAGAGTTTTTGTTTGTTTCTATATAACTATTAGTCTAATTGGATATTAAATGAATCCATAAATGAGAAATTACCACACTTTTCTGCAAGCCAGAAGACGCCACTGGTAAGCAATATAGAAAATGCATTTCAACACACTGTCTCCCCTAATGACAAGAGTTTTAGCAAAAATAGATGAAACTGACCTTATTTAAGGAAAGAATGTGCTCTTCAGAAATATGACAGTATTTCCTCAGTTCACAACAGATAGGCAGACTCGGAGAGTTCAGATAACACTATATGGAGTTATTGAAAAATATGTATGATATTTTTCTTTATTATCAATGCCTTATTTTCCTAGTTATTGGTTCTAAATTTTATAGATACTGCCATTTGTTCTAATATAGGTTAATTAAGAATTTATACTAGTAACAAATACCTTTGTAGCTGTTTTTCTAAAAGATCAATTAACAAAATATTCCAGAAAGAGGAATACATGATATTAGTTAAGCTGATAATGACAATAATGATAATCACACTAGTTAATATTCATTGAGTGCATATTATGTGTCCAATATCATCTGAAGAACTGCATGCATAATTTCATTTAGAACTTACATCAAATCTATGAAAGTGTCATTTCAAAAATTCATCCATTTAACAATTTAGGAAACTAGAGACTAGAGAGATTAAGTAACTTGCTCATTTTTACCCAGCTTTTTAGTGGTAGATCTGAGATTCAAATTCAGAACAATTTTACTCCATGCACTGGCACCATACAGTGTACAAGCATAGAACTATCTGAGACAATCCAATGTAAGCATTCTTTCCATACACAAAAATTAAATATACTAATATATGGTTTTCCATTTGAGGGATCTTGGTTATAAAGTTGGGAGATGATTAAGAAAACACAAAAGAAACCACCAGGGTTACCTGTGGGAGATGAGATCAAGCAAATTTAAAAGCACTCCTTGAGGTAAATTCACCTCAGGCCATAATCATGGTAGCTAGGTCTTCAGCCAAGACTGGGTTTCAGATGACAATAAAGAAGGGTGAAACTAATTTGTGGTCTGAGACTGTGCATTGAGAAATTGGAGTAGAACTTCTGAAACTGATTTTGGTGCACAATATTGTCAAATCAACTGAAGCACAAGTTTCACATATTCATGATGATAGCAAGGAAGCTCACTATTTTTAACATTCCCATCCTGTCACCATCTTTGTTCAAAGTTCTTCTTTGCTGACTTTTTAGCTGTTAAAATTGGCAATACTTAGGCTGCCTAGGGTGTTATTTTGCTTCAGTACTTCCTATTTTATCACTAGCCTTTATATATATTATTAGTGAGGACTGCCATCCAGTGTTCAACTTGATTAACAACAACTAGCTGTTCTAGATTCAAGCAGCTACAACTTCCAAATACCGCTCTTTCTTTTTAACATAACACCAAGGTACATTTAATTAATCTACCTGCTCTATTAATCGTAGGGTAGGTAGACAGATAGAGATGAGCAGGAGGAGAGATTCAGCCCCAGTTAGAAAGCCCCTCCCTGCAGCTCCTACTTGGGTCAAGAGCCCTGGCAGCAGGACTCCAGGCTTACACAGACCTGTAAATCATAGATGTGTTGTTAGAAGTCAGAGAAGGGGGTGACACATCCTGTTTGTCAGGACCACCAACACCTTACTAGCCCAACAGGATCCCAGGTTTACACACACCCCTAAGGGACATGTTTACATATGCCCCCAAATCAAAGGGATGTGTTTACCCAGCACCTGAATCAAAGGGATGTGTTTACTCATGCCCCCAAATCAAAGAAATGCATTGCTAAGTGCCAGAGGACCAGGCATCTCAGGGGAAGAATGAGAGATCAGAGAAGGGGGTGGGGGAGGCAATTCTACCCACAGAAATAAAAGCCTTCACACAATGTAAGGCGGGGCTGCTTCCCTCCCTTGGGCCAGCCCCTCCATGTCTAGGAGTGTACTTTCTTTATTTACTAATAAACTTCTGCTGTTCATGCTGCACAAATTTTTATCTCTTGATTGAAGCTTTTCCTTCAAGAAGACAAGAACTGAGGTGTTCAACGTCATTTTCCCGGTAACATTAACAGATGGAATATGTAAGTGACAATAAGAAATACCAGTCTAAAATAATCTTCGAAATTCCTTGATAGTGTTACTTTGTCCCTTGATGTTATATGCCAAACAGAGCTAAAAAGCAATGCAAATGCAGTAGTGTATGGAGCCTACATTTTAATATTTGGACACATTGGAGAAAATTAGGTTTAATAATACTTCCATAATTCCAAATAAACTCACAGCCAAGATATTATAAGACTTAGACATATGTATGGAAAAGGGGCCACATGTTAAACCTGACAAGCTCAGGAGACTGAAAATAACCACACAGAATGGCGTGAACATAAATATTCCTAACTAAGGTAGGCCATGGCGGGAAGTCACATCCTTGGCCTGTAACTTTCTTGACAAAAGTCAATCTTTACCTTAAGTGAGCCTGTCTATTTTTGCACCTAGGATAACATGACCTTGGAATGTCAGTAATCCCTTTCTCCAGACCAGAGCAGGAAACTACAGAATCCTTCATTATTATGCTTGTCTCCTGATCACCATCTTTATATGCTATAAAAAGTGAACTATTAACTAATCTGTACCCACCTATGTAAAAGAAGTGTGTCTCTCCAATTTACTTTTATCCAATCCCAGAGAATTCCCCGCTTTGCTTTCTCCCACCCCCTTAATCTACCACCAGTGGATTTCATGTAACCCTCTCCTTTGATTTTACATATAAAATAAGCTGCAAACCATTTTGTGGAGCATTTTCTCAATCTTTTGAGGTTTTGCTTCCTAGCAATTGTCTTCAGTTTGGCTGAAATAAACTCATAAACTTTCTCTTAGGCTGGATGTTTTTTGTCGACAGATAAACCAAGGGAAGTGTCTTTTCTTGGCAATTGGAAACCCAGAGTTAGCTCTTTCTTCATTATAATCTTGAGCATTGTTGATGCATATAAGAAACAGATTCAAAGGTTTAGCATTACAATAAAACCTTTGTAAATCTGAGAAATTGATGGGTTGGACCACATTGGGTTTTTAAAGAATTGTGGTTATTACAATGCACTCAGAAACTAGAATTGCTTGAGATTGAATTTAAACTGCATACAAGTAAATGGAGCACACTTGGAGGAAGCATCATCTCATGGATTTACCTAAACAATGCACATCTCTTTGAAGAAGAGAATTTAACAAGATCTCCTTAGGTCTTCTTCAAAGCAAAAATATTTTACATTTAAAATGAGCTGTTAGAGAGGATTTGAATTATAAGGCTTACAAAGCAGGGTAGTTTAGTAAACCAGAATTTCAGATAAGCAGTCATCTTATTATATTTCAAGTTCATATAACAATTTAAGTTAGTTCTTTACAATGTTTACAAATACAGGCCTTGCTCTAATAAATAGATAAAACTTTTACATAATAAAAAAGCATCTGCTTTCAGGTTATTTTTACTAAAAAGCTAAATATTTTTAACTATTTGTTCTTTTGAATTGGTTAAACATGCCATATTATATTGTATAACATTTTAATGGGTTTGATAAACTTTTTCTTAAAGAGAAACAATGGAGCATAGTGATTAAGAGTATTGGCTGTAGAGTCAGATGCATTGCCAAATTCACGCTCTGTTTCTTATTGTGCATTATTAGAAAAATTCCTTAACGTCTCTGTGCTTCTGTTTATTTGTCAGATATACGGACCTTACTTCATAAGATTGCTGAGATATTCTAAAGTTCTTAAAACAGTTCATGTCATACAGTGAGTGTTCAATAAATGTTACTGGTTATTATCCATTATTGTAGAGCAAAGAACCACTTCGGGCCAAGTCAGAGCAAGCAGTGTCACATGAAGTGTAAATGAACACCATGCTAATTGAGCTTTTCTGCATACAATTGATTTGAAGGAAATAGATTCATTCCTTCTCAAGACATAAGGTCTGTGCAGAGAAACACATGCATAGCACTAAGACTTATATTCACACGTGGAGCCAAATGTTTCTGGAGCATTACTGATGCTTTCTTTCCATGTATTGCCTTATTGAATTGTAACAATACCCCATATGAGGTAGGTACTACTATTATTCTCATTGTACAGATAAACTGAGATTCAAGGAAGTTCATTAAAAATGCCCAAGGTCACGTATAATAAATGACAGAGATAGAAATTTAAACCCAGCAGGCTGACTCCAGATGCTGCTCTATTAACCACTTGGCTTTAAAAGTAGCTATCATCATTATTATCAGTATGTCCTCATACTATAAACTGAAACATTAAATAGCCATCGTCCTGGTTCTATTTCTCTGCCTTCTAACTCTTAGTGACTTGCCAACATGAATCACAGTTCTATTCAGATAATGAAGGCTTAAGCAATTTTATTACATACTCTTAAAATATAAATCTATCTAGGCATTCCATTAAAATTGACTCTGTCAGAGGATATAGTGCATTTCCTGGAAGTCGGTATTGAGCTTTAGTTGAGAACTTGCACTCCCTAATCCAATTCATTTTCTTGGCCAGAATTGTTGGTAGAAACTACCAAATTTTCAATAGATTATTTAACTACAGAAATGTTTAACTGTAACTTTTTGTTTCCTTTCTTAAGTGTCTTGTTTTGGGGATGGTGAGGTGCTTGAGATAGTTTTGCTAGTAGATCTACAGTATATATATGTAAGCAGAGATTACTCTTTTAATATTCTTCTTCAAAGCGTCCCCGCAGCTGTCTGTCTTTTTGCTTCTTTTCTTCCTCCCTTTCTTCCTTTCTCTCCCTCTCTCTTTCTTTTTTTGTTCAGAGGTCCGTTATTTCCCTAGTAACCTTAACCTAAAACTTCAGATTCATTTTATTTCTCCCTTTTTAATCATCCTACAGCCAAACAGTTGTCAGATCTTGTAGTTTCTACTAGTGTAAAATTTCTCAGCTGTACCTTCTTCTTTCCAGCCTCACTGCAACCATTCTATTTCATGTGTTCTTTATCTCTTGAATAAACTATTGCTTTAGGTTGCCTACTGGACCCTTCATTTGGAGTCTATCTCTGTCAATCGACTTTACCCATTAATTGTAGATTAATTGTTCCTAAATACACTTTGAAAACAATTCTCCATTTTTACAAACAAAACAGACATTTTCAGTGGCTTCCCATATCCTTCCTAGTCATTATAAACTTCTAACTCTGGCGTTCAAAATCTAGCACAAAGTGGTCCCAATGTACTTTAAATAATCTCTTCCTACAAAAACTTTACTACATAATGTTGTTGACCATTCACCATGGTTTCACTCCTCCAAACTTTTTCTTCTGTGTGAAATGTCCCTCTCTATTTCTACATGTCAATTGCCAATGCATCCTTCAAAATTCATCTAAAAAGAAACTTCCACCATGAAATGCTTCTATTCCCCTAACTGGATATGACTTATCTATCTTCTGAATCTTAATAGTGAAACTGAAGGCCGAACGAGTCCGGGGTTCGTGCTGCCTGCCCCGCTCAGCCAATAGACTGACACAGGAGTTGGGTCATAGAATGAGCCTTCATTATCAGAGCACCAGTGGTCTGAGAAGGCAGCAGGTGAACACCTCCAAAAACTGCCTTCACATTCTCAGACCAGCTGGGGGTATTTAAAGGAAAATCTGGGCATTCCTCTAGAGGCCACATAATGGTTCCTCCCTCTGGCGATGTGGCTCTCCAATGTGGCCATCAACCCAGAGCAGTGATGACAGTAACCTGGAAAGAATGCTAGGCCATAGAGATTGTGATCAGCAGCAAGCACAGGTTTCTGGGTAATTTTCAAAAGCAGGAATTGGGACAGGGGATATTCCAAGCTCAAACTGCTGGGAGGTGGTTGATCAATTGTTAAGCTCTAGGGCAGGGAGATGCGAGGCCAGGGACATTGCAAGGCCTCTTTTATGGGGGTCCCAACCGGGCCCTGTTTCAATAACACATTATATGTATAGAGCTTATGGTACTTGTTATACTTTGTGATAATTATTTTTATCTTTACATTCCTTTCTGTATAGAGCATTGATTATGAACACACAACAGACTCGAATCATCCCGATTGCTATGTCAATCACAAAGTGACCCTCATGCCAGAGCATCATGTGAAAGACGTACCCAGTGAACGCCCTAACCAGATAACTCCAGACGCAGGGTGGAGTGTGACCATCTGGACGGCTTTATGGGACAGCAGATGGGTGCACTGCACCCAGTCTTGGGCATAAGATCAGAGCTCTCTGACGGCTTCTCGCTCAGGCCTCAACTGAAGCTGACAGCTGCACCTGCACTCGTCCCAGACGGAGCCCTTGAAGCGTCGCCTCCTGACCGTCTCACCAGCCTGGCCTGACGCCGGACCCTCTGCACCCCAGCGCCGAAGGGACTCTCGCTGAGCACCAGACTCTCTCTCTCATCCTTTTTTCGTAAGACTCTGTTCGCCTCGCCTATCCCTATTGCTTGTAAACCTGTGTGACCCTCTTGTGTGAAACCACTCTACCTCGACTATTGGAGACTATCCTCTGGCTGGAGCCTTGGTTAATGTCTGCGGTAAACTGAGTCAGTAGGACTCGATCCCTGGCTTTATTCTAACAAAGTTTGACATTGTGGAAAGACACAAACGTGTGTGAGACTGCTACTTTGATAGTCATATCGCACTCATGACACTTTCACAAAGTGTTCAGAAAATATTTGTTGAATTGACTAAGTCTCAAACATTAGGCAAAGATGACGAACTTCTTACATACAGTAATTTGTACAAATTATGCAGAGATACTTTAGTAGCACTTTGATATTTATTTTATATTGATTATATAAACATTGATATTCTTTTAAAGAACTAAACTATCTATGAAGTTTATAAACTATACTGATGACAACATATTTATAATGTAGTAAGTATACCTATAATATGGTGCAAATTTAATTAATATGTATCAAGAAATGCCAACCAATGCCATCTGATTTAGAGCTTAGTAAATTTTTAATATATTTTTTCTCAAAGGCTTAATTAAGGCACTTCCCCCAATGGAAAAAATATACAAGTTTGTTAACAAAATGTGAAAAATGTGAAAGAATTGTATCTAAAATGTATGCAATATAGTTCAATTTATTATGGGATGCTCTGAAAAAAGTAGAAGACAAAAAGAGACCAAAAAGAAAAAAGAAAGAAAGAAATGAAACCCACCATTTAGAATTAGGGAAAATTTTAAAAATCTAAATGACATATTGTATTGATCATAATGGAATTCCAGGCTGCTAACCTTATCACTAAGATACCCTCCTCAGTATCTAGTTGAGAATAGGTTTCCTGCTCAAAAGATTTCGTGAATTAAATCCATGAGCTCTATCTACTAATTATTTTTGCTGTTTGATTGTAATGAGAGCCAGGTGAGCTCTGCAGAACCACATCTGAGATTCCTTCACTGAATGGTAATCACCAGGCTCTCCCTACGTAGAAGCAAAAGTAGACTGAGTTTGATTGACTTTTCAAGCTGTGCCTAATTACCAGTCTCCTGTCTGAAAAATTTTCAGTGGTTATACATTTCTGACCAAGGCCAAAAGGGTCTGGAGAAGTATATTTTATGCTATTTAAAGAAAACATGAATTTTAATCAGAAACAGGAATACCAGCAGCCCTGCAATGATAATACTGCGGTAACCCTGCATAGAAGATGTTCAGCTCCAGGCTTCAAAGGCTATTTGCAAGAAAAGTATAATGGAATTTTAAAATAAATAAGAAATGATAAAGTTCACTAATGATCTGTCTCAGGTTGTGATCTTAACTAAAGACCTTATTTAGTATAATACACAAATATAATCAATATTGTGTTCCTTCTTAAAGAAATGAGGAACTCAGGTTTCTCATGTGGGCCACAATCTTTGCAATTTTAAATTTGGCTGCAACTCAAAAACTCATTCATGAGGAAATATAATTGACAACTAAAGTGGTGTGGTTCTATTTGAGAACTTCTTTGCTCTCTGGTTCTATTAAAGGATTCTTTCGCTTTAATGTTCTCTCTTAACAAGATGGTTGTAAAAATGAATTAAGTCATCTGGGACTTGTGATATAAATGGAAGAGAATGTCATTTTAGGACTCAGGTGTACATCATAGAATTTTGTAATATAATGCTCATAGAAGTTGTCGCAGAATAAGCAATGTCCTCTGAATGTGCACAGAAGTCACCTGGAATATAGCAATGCAAGCTACAGAGTGATTTATTAAATCTACAGTTTAGGGGAGAATAGCATAAAGGGTTTTATGCTATTTAAATCATTGGATTTTCCACCAGTCGTGCATAGGGGCTTTAGACATGGTGGTCAAACTTAGAGGGTATCAAAGCAAAATAACATCTCAAATTAATCTATTTTTAGAGGTTAACAAAAGCTAAAAAGAACAATGCATATAAGTGACCTTGTTTTTAATTAACCAAACCCAACTTATTCATATATGAAGTTATAGCCTTGTTTGGTTTTAAAAGCACTGTAAATAAAAAAGAATGCTTTTTTTTTCTTTCTGAGCACATGATTAAATAATAAAGAACCCATACTTATTTTTTAAGAAAATACCTAATCTTCAAGTCACAAAATTTCCAAACATATTATTTCATATTTAGATTACTTACAAGTTAATAGTATTCATATACGCTTTGGACCATAATGAATTTGAATACATTTTGGCATTCATTTATCTACTAAAATTCTACTAAAAGTGCCCAAATCAGTGAAATATAAGATCAGCTTCAGATTGAACTGGTGTAGTCCTTTTTAGCCCTATTGAAAGAAAATGTTTAATTTAGATCACCAAATTCATCAACCACTGACCACAGGCATAAACGTTCCGTATTTATTCATCTTCACTTTTATAAGCAGATGAAATGGTATATAACAAAGCACATTTAACTCAAAATCCTCTGCACAAATTTAAGACTTAAGTTTGCTTATATTTATTTAGAGCAGGAGACAAATACAAATTAAATATTGTACATGATGTGACTTTGTTCTCTTTGTGTTTACTTAACGATCTACTAGAATCATGACAGATCAGCTTATATTCTCCAATTAATGTTATGTATCTCTAGCATATTTTAACAATCTATTTTATGGATTATCACTAACATCTCTATTGCCTGCAATGCAAGCATTGGACAAATAAAAGAAAAAAGTTGTTATGTCTGTCAAATATAAAAATAATCCCACTGGAAATAATGTGAGTGTGTTTTGTAACAGGCTAAGGGACTCAAAAGATGGGGAAGAGGAGGAAGACAATTGCAAGCATAATTGTAATAGCAGAAATGTATGACAGACCATGCTTTCATTCATCTCTGTTTCTTTGAATGGAACAATTTCCCTACCTGCTCCATTCATTCCCCACCCCCATTCCCTTTACCTGGCAAACTCTTGCTCCTCCTCAGGTCTCAATTTGGAAAGCACATTTTGGGAAGGCCTGGCCCTGTCATTTGGTGTTGGAGATGTTTGGATTCCACTGTTCATGTACTTGTCTTAAGAAATATGATCTATAAATATTCATACTAAATATTACTGGTGCTATTAAAGAATACAAAATAAAATTGACAAGAGCTAAAATAGTTACTTTGAATAGTAAAATTTATTATTGAATATAAACTGAATTCTTAAAACTTCAAATGTTGATTCATGAAAAATTAAAGTAGGTAGAAATCAAGACTGAATACCACCAACAAAGGCTAAAACTGCACATAGTTTAACTACACTATATAAACAATGTTTCAAGACTTTAATACGGCTAAATAAAGTTAATTTTTGAAATTACTTTCCTATTGAAAATTCATGCATGTGGACATAATTTTGATTCAAATTGTAAGATTTATAAATTTGAAATCAAAATATCCATCTGTCAAAACAATAAGGTCTAAAGACCTACTCAATTGAAATATGATAGTGTCCAAGCTTTTATATCTTCACTTCTTTGCTCCCATAACAACCTTTTGTTGTCCTATGATAGAAGTTATCAAATGATACTGCAGTTGCTTGTTGTTTGTATACCATACTCAAATGTCCCTTTTGAAAGGAGGGACAATGTCACCTTTTGCCCCTATTGTGTGTGTCTTCAGCATTCTAGCAAAGTACTTGACCCATAAAAAGCACTCAGTAAATATTTTCTAAATTAATGACAGTATGAATGAATTAAAGGAAATTTCAGGGAATGTTTGTAGCAAGACAAAAATTCAAAAGAGTTCAAGTGTAATGGATTTAGTGAATAGGAGTAGAGAGGGGACTGGACAAAAGGAGTGACCAGGGCACAAGATTGAAAAGGGGGTTGGAAACAGAGTATTGTGCAGCTTGAATATCATTCTCAGGAGTCTGAACATAATTTTGTATGTATTGAATTTGGTTTTTGTTTCTTAAGTAGAGATAAAAGTGTTCATAGGCATTATAGTAAGGATTGACAAACTATGGCCTGTGGGCTAAATACAGCCTACTGGCTTTAGTAAACTTTTACTGGAAAACAGACATGTGCATGTTTGCATTGCTATTGCTGCTTTGGCACAGGTGAGTAGCAAAGGTGAGTAGTTGCAACTGAGACTGTGTGACCCACCAGGTCGAAAATATTTATTATCTGGCCTTTTATAGAAAAAATTTGTCAACTCCTAATCTGTAGATGATTCCTTCCAAAACAAATAATTGAAGAGAAAAGACAGACACAATACCTGAAATATTGATCCAGTTAAATATTCAGTTTAAAAGTGATATTTGACTGATGTTTTAATATTAACAATTTGCATAAAGTTAGGCTATGATAATCTTGGATGTCAGTGATAGATATATCAGATTGCTGGTGTTCAATATTCTATAGTTTCTTTCATTTATTTTTTATACTTTATTTTGGTTAAGTTTATTTTTATACAGTTTTTGGTCCTGTTCTTTTTTTTTAATTTGTAAGTTATACAAACTTTTATTATAAAACATTTCAAACACATGCAAAAGAACATAAAATAGTATAATGAACCTGTGTTTAATTTACTTCACCCACACGGGGTCAGTCTTCCTCATTACATCTACTGCACCTCATTATTTTGAATCAAATCCCAGACACCGTGCCGTTTCATCTGTACATCTTGCAATGTGTCTCTAAGCGATAAGGATTCTTTAAAATTAAATAACCATAATACCTAAAAGCATTGACAATAATACCTAATATCAAGTATACAGTCAGTGTTTACCTATCCCCAACTGTCTTACATTCTTTTCTTTTTTTTTCTTTTTTAAAGGAGGGTGCAGCTCACAGTGGCCCATGCAGGGATCTAACTGGCAACCTTCGTGCTACCAGCACCACGCCCTAACCAACTGAGCTAACTGGCCATCCCTTACAATCCTTTTTAAACAATCTATTTAAATCCAGATCCAAACAAGGTCCATACATTCTAATAGTTTGATATGCCTTTAAGGTCTCTTTAAATCTGTACGTCCCTCCTTCATCTGTAATTATTTTCTTTTAATTTTTGGTTGAAGAAACGGGATTGTTTACCTTGAAGATTTTCTAACAGTTGGAATTCATTTTATTCCATTTCCCAGGGTGTTCTCAAATATATGTGTCCTCTTGTTCCTTGTACTTCCTTTACATTTACGGTTAGAGCTAGAGATGTTATCCGATTCTGGTTCCATGTTTTTGGTTTTTGGCAAGACTATATCATAAGTAGTGGTATATATTTCCATAAGTAGAAATGCGTGTGTGTGTGTGTGTGTGTGTGTGTGTGTGTGTGTGTGTGTAATGTTATCAACTATTAAAGATTTTTGCGTGGATTCATTCATTTTTTAGATATTGCAAAGTTGTGATATACTAATTCTATTTTTAAAAATAATTTTTGGTGCTGTTCTTGATTGTGATCTTTTTGTTTTCTATTTAACTTTCCTTTTATTGTTTTTGGAAAGAAAATAGAAAGTTAGTAATTTTTGTACAGTGATCTTGTATCTGGCCAAAAAAGTTGAACTCTCTTATTAATTATAATAGATATTAATTAATGCTCTTAAACTTTCTAGTTAAAATTTCATACTATCCAAACAATGACAGTTCAGTTCTTTCCTTTCTTATCTTTATACCTGTCTTTTCTTTTTTTAAATGTATAACCTCAAATTTACCAGAAGAAAGAAAGATTGGGGAAAGTGGACTGTTTGAACACAAGCAGCTGGAAAAATGCTAATAAAAGTTAGCAAAATAAATTTAAAAACAATTATTAATGAAAAACAAGAAATTAAAATTTAAACTATAACCCTTAAGTCTAGATATGCTTTTTCATTCATTTTCAAATACATCCTTATTTCCATCAGGATTTACTCTTTTACTCTTGAATTATGTAAATGTGTGTGTGCATGTGTGTATGTATGTGTATGTGTGTTTAATTTACAGATGCATAGCTTATTTTTTACCATCTGTGCTATTAATATATAAGTTTATTTTATTATGTTCAGCACTATTATCATGCTTAACAGCATATTTCATTTAAAAATGTGTATAGGTATGGGATTTTAAAACGTAATTTATCAAGCTTAGAACTCAGCAGTTTCTTTTAGTTCTAGGAAATTCTTGGCCATTATTTCTTCAAATGGTGTGTCATTTCTATTCTTATTATTCTCCTCTACTATACTTCCTTTTACATAAATATTAAAACTTATCGAGCTCGCCTTCATGTCTCTTTATTTTTATTACGTATTTTCAATCTTTCCATTCCTTTCTGACACATACAGAAGAATTCCTCAGTATGATAGTGCAGCTCATGTTATTTATTTATCTTTTGCCCTTCAGCTGTCTTTTGCCTGCTATTCAGCCCATCTATTGGTATTTTTAATTCAAATGTTTTTCAAGGTGTCTAATTGTTTTTGTTTGTTTTCAGAGACATTCGTTTTTGTCTAAAAAATGTACTCCTTCATTTTGATGGGGATATTAAGTTCACTAATTTTAAGGCCCTTGAGTTTAGTGACATTATTTCACAGAGTTAATTTTCCTTAGATGTTTGTTGTTAGAGTTTGGATCACTTTTCCGTGACATAATCCTCATGTACATGTTCTAGGCTACATTGGTGTTTTTAGTGACTATCCCTGTTTCCTATACTCTCGTACTGATGATGGCTATATAGCATCCTCTATACTTCCTTCTGTTAGGGATGGCTCACAGTGCCTGCTCCACAGAGATTTTACTTTTTATTTTCAAGTGTAGAAATATTTTCATTGATTTTTTTAAATGACATCTGATCATTTACTTGGTTTTCATGTGGGTGAGAAAGGACATATTTCACTGTCTGTCATCTTGAAATTTTATGTCTTGAAGTCTCCATTCACTTTTTGATAGGACCCCATACTCAATGTGAGAGGATATTTTTTGTTTGTATATTCAATATGAGTCACCATCTTCAAACTCAGGAAGGCGAGACACATAACCTTATTTTTCTATAATTAACATAATAATTTTTTTAATTAAAGTTTATTGGCGTGACAATTGTTAGTAAAGTTACATAGATTTCAGGTGTACAATCCTATATTACATCATCTATAAATCACATTATGTGTTCACCACCCAGAGTCAGTTCTCCTTCCATCACCATATATTTGATCCCCTTTACCCTTATCTACTAGCCCCCTACCCCTTTACCCTCTGGTAACCACTAAACTATTGTCTGTGTCTATGAGTTTTTGTTTCTCATTTGTTTGTCTTATTCTTTTGTTGTTGTTGGTTCATATACCACATATCAATGAAATCATATGGTTCTCTGCTTTTTCTATCTGACTTATTTCACTTAGCATTTACAATCTCAAGATCCATCCATGTTGTCACAAATGGTCCTATTTCATCTTTTCTTACCGCCGAATAGTATTCCATTGTGTGTATATACCACAACTTCTTTATCCATTCATCTATCGAAGGATATTTTCATTGTTTCCATGTCTCAGCCACCATAAATAAAGCTGCAATGAACATTGGAGCACACGTGTCTTTATGTATAAATGTTTTCAGATTTTTTGGGTAGATACCCAGGAGAGGGATTGCTGGGTCACATAGTAATTCTGTTCGTAATTTTTTGAGGAACCTCCACACTGCCTTCCATAACGGCTGCACCCGTCTGCATTCCCACCAACAGTGTATGAGGGTTCCTTTTTCTCCACAACCTCTCCAACACTTGTTACTATTTGTCTTGTTGATGGTAGCCATTCTGACTAGGGTGAGGTGATATCTCAGTGTGGTTTTTATTTGCATTTCTCTGATGATTAGTGATGTTAAGCAATTTATCATATGTCTATTGGCCATTTGTATGTCCTCTTTGGAGAAATGTCTCTTCAGGTCGTCTGCCCATTTTTCAATTGAGTTGTTTGTTTTTTTGTTGTTGAGTTGCATGAGTTCCTTGTATATTTTGGATATTAGCCCCTTATCAGAGGCACTGTTTGCAAAAATCTTCTCCCATTCAGTTGGTGGCCTCTTTATTTTGTCAATGGTTTCTTTTGCTGTGCAGAAGCTTTTAAATTTGATATAGTCCCATTCATTTATTTCAGGTTTTAGTTCCCCTGCCTTTGGAGTCAAATTCATAAAATGCTCTTTGAACCCAAGTCCATAAGTTTAGTACCTATGTTTTCTTCTATGCAGTTTATTGTTTCAGGTCTTATACTTAAGTCTTTGATCGATTTTGAGTTAATTTTGGTACATGGTGACAGATAGCAGTCCAGTTTCATTCTTTTGCACATGGCTTTCCAATTCTGCCAGCACCATTGATTGAAGAGGCTGTCTTTTCTCTGTTGTATGTTTTTGGCTTCTTTGTCAAAAATGATCTGTCCATATTTATGTGGTTTTATTTCTGGGTTCTCAGTTCTATTCCATTGGTCTATGTGTCTGTTTTTCTGCCAATACCATGCTATTTTGATTATTGTAGCCCTGTAGTACAAGCTAAAGTCAGGGAGTGTGGTACCTCCAGCATTGTTCTTTTTTCTTAAGATTTCTTTGGCTATTCAGAGTCTTTTGTGGTTCCAAACAAACCTGATGATTTTTTTGTTCTATTTCTTCAAAAAGTGCCATTGGGATTTTGATGGGGATTGCATTAAATCTGTATATTGCTTTGGGTAATGTGGCCATTTTAACTATGTTGATTCTTCCAATCCATGAGCATGGAATATCTTTCCATTTCTTTGTGTCTTTTTCAATTTCTTTCAAAAATGTCTTGTAGTTTTCAGCATATAGGTCCTTCACATCCTTGGTTAAGTTTATTCCTAGGTATTTTATTCTTTTTGCTGCAATTGCAAAAGGAATTGTTTTTTGTATTTCTTTTTCTGAGATTTCATTGTTAGTATATAGGAATGCAATGGACTTTTGTACATTGATTTTGTGGTTGGCAACTTTACTGTATTCGTTGATTGTTTCTAACAGCTTTTTTGTGGAGTCTTTAGGGTTTTCTATATATAGCATCATGCCATCTGCAAAGAGTGACAATTTAACTTCTTCATTCCCAATTTGGATGCCTTTTATTTCTTTCTCTTGTCTGATTGCTCTGGCAAGGACTTCCAACACTATACCATAATCATTTTTAATGATCCACTTCCCTGGATGATCATAATGTAATCTTGGTCATTTATTTTAAAATTCTCTCCACTATTCTTTTCAGTGATATGTAAGTTCTATGGAGCTAATATTTTGATGAAATATGTGTATAGGGGAAAGTCTTTGGTATTATCTCTGCATGTTGGCATATATTGAGACATCCAACATCACTACTAGAAGATATATATCACAGCTGCATTTTCTAAACTCTTCACCACAACCTTTTTCAAAACTGTTATCTCTCTGTACCATATCTGTGATGCTCTCACGGTTGTTTCTTGTCATTTTTTGCACAAGATATTCTAAGACTACCTTAGGCTATTCTCCCTAAAACAGAGGTCACTCACTGGTTAATTATGAGCCATATCTAAACCATGTACCTATTTGTTTGGCTTACATTTTTTTCTAACACTTGAGACATTTAACATGTGAAGTCAAATTTCAGGCTTCTTTTATAAAATTGCAAGAGCAGGCAACAGTGAGTGTATATTGTTATCTGACAACAGCTGACTGAATCTGAGTAGTTACTTTTTAAAATGGAGCACAGTGGAATATTACTCAGTCCTAAGAAAGTATGAAATACTGCCATTTGCGATAACATACATGGATCTTGAGTTAGCATGCTAAGCAGAATAAATCAGACAGAAAAAGTTGAGAATCATGATTTCACTCATATGTGGGATATAAAACTGAAGCAACAAGGGAACTAGACAAACAAACAAAAACTCGTAGACACAGACAATAGTTTAGTGGCTACCAGAGGGTAAGGGGGTTGGGGGCTGGTAGAAGAGGGTAAAGAGAGTCAAATATGTGGTTATGGAAGGAGAATTGACTCTGGGTGATGAACACACAATGTGATATATATAGATGATATATTATAGAATTGTACACTTGGAATCTATATAATTTTACTAACCAATGCCACTCTAATAAATTTAATAAATTAAAATAAATAAATAGAACATATGCTTTAACTTTACCAGTCTCACTATACTTTATTGTCTTAGGCAAGCTCACGTCACACATTTTTATTATGCAACATGTCCATGTATGTACTTGATTTTGTGAAAACTGGTCCAAATTCACAGTACTGATGTACATCACTCTTCTTGTACAGTGTAAATCATACAAACGTTGATGTCTTAATGCCTTCTCAAAATTTAACTGAGAATAGCTGCACATATTTCCTCTGCCCTTATACTCCACAAATCTATGAGAAGTTTTGATTATTTACCTCCCATCCTGATCCACATTTGTCTGGGGAATAGCAAGGAACAAAGCTCCACCCCAAGAACCACCTTGTGTCTTTCCCTCTGGCTTTTACCTCATTCCCTTATCCTCAGAAATCTTTTCTGAAATGGACAGCAAAATAGTAGATTAACAATCTTAATCTTCTATAATTTGAGTCCTATTAAAGTCTAGAACTTTAAAACTTAAAAAGTTGAATATTGACTCTTTTTTTTCTTTCTCCGTTCCGGTTGTGCCATTCCATTCCCTGAGGCAGTGAAGGTAGAATGTTCACTGCAGAAGCACGCAAATTAGAGAGGAAAACAATTACCTAATGTTAGTACTTCAAGAATGAACAAGCCTTCAAGGAAATGGTCATTTATTACTACGAAAACTTTCCCTGCAGCATCTGAGTAAAATGCAGAAGCAGCACACAGTTTTAATCAAATCTAAATTGAATTCAACCACTAATATTGGACTACAGCACAAGCAAGAAATCAAATCATACGGACTTAAAGTACATAAATGCAACTTGATATCGAAGCCCTTTGACTTTATGTGATAGGGACAACTAGAGGACTACTGAGATTTCAAGAGACAAGAAAAAAGATTGTGTTTCATGTTAGAACAGTGATCTAAATAGGTATTGAACTTGGATATCAGTCTATCTTTCACACTTAGAAAGACTCTTGAGCAATTGATTAAAAAAATCAATGTACAAACACCTGGAGGATTTCAAGTTGTTAAGCGGCAAACAAAATGGATTTATTTCCAAAGTCAAACCATGCTAAAGAGCACTGTTATTCTTTGACCTTTTATATAAAGAAATGATGCTGCAAGTTTGTTTCTGAAGTGCTCTCAACATGCATGCATACAACGTGGTAGCAACAACAGTAGTTGTCATGCTGAACACCTGAAAATGATTCTTGACAGTACTACTTTGCAAGAATGCAGATAGAACTTTTTTGACAAAAGGTGTGGTCCAACTGTATTTTATGTTAGATGAATCAATAATAGTTAAGCTTTAGAATATTTCTATCTATTATTTTCATAAGAAAACAGTGAGAACGCACATAGAAAAAAGATTTTTCAGCAATGAGGATTGTTTACATGAAGTTCAAAAAGCAGACTGCAGAATCACTCCATTGGGTAGTATTTCTATAATGTGACCTGCTTTTTTGAGAAAGAGGCACTGGAATATAGACGACAATTTCATTAGTGTTATTTCACCCCTATTAGTGTTGAAAAGCAACTAGTCATGGGTGTAATGATGGGTTAAGAAAATAAAGATGAATATTGCAGGGTCTTTCACTGCTCCCATTACACAAATAACAAGAGTAATGGTGTAGAGTACTCCCCGCCTCTCTTTGGCCCTATCACATGGTCCTTCTTTACTCTAAGGGGAACCAAGATAAGTACAGAAGACTGATGAGCAGGATCAAATTTAGTAAAATGAGTGAAGTAGGTAGTTTGCTGACACCCTCCCTGAGTCATTTCCTTTCTTTTTTTCTCACTTTTATCACCTAAGTTCACAAGGTATTCTAAGCTAGCCTGTCTTGGAGAAAAGCATATGCTAAATTTATTTAGAGTGAAAAATTAGTGGCCTCCTATTTTTGCCTACCTAAGGATATTAGTGTTTTAAAAGAGGACCTTAAAAAAATGAGCTCTGATCGGAGAGACATCCATGGGCTAGGTTTCCTTTCATGTCCTACAACATGAGCAAGTGTGTGCCTGTTGATGGAAAAGAGTTTTAACATCATTCCATGCACTTCCATTTCTGCCATATCTCAAAATACACGTTTGTCTTTGTCAGCTATAATCTAAAGGAAAGATAAAGCGCAGTTTATGTTTCAAGACAATTTTTAAAAACTACCTAAATATTTAGATCCAGTGATGTAAATATTGTGTGGTCATGGTAAATCAATCATTTTCAAAATATTTCAGGTCATGGGAAAATATCAATATCATCATGTGAAAATGCAGGCTACAAAAGTATATTCAGTAAAATTGCAATTTTGATAACACAATGAAAATGAGAAGAAATTTACATGTACAAATATAAAGTCTAGACTGAAATATAGCAATTGTAGTGCTTAGCAGTGCAACTCTGCTATCATACCAGAAAATGAGTGGACAGCTGCAAGCGAGATGCTGCTTTTAACCATGTTTCTGCTATTCATGGAGCTGAAAATAATGAGGTTTCCTTTGAGTCCATGAACTGATAAATGTTATATTTTCAGTACACCATAGTTTATGCCACTTTACTAGATACAGACTATTCTTTTTGTCCTTGGCATCAAATAGTTGAATCCAAAAAGTTACTAGGTTTAGTTGTTTTTCTTTAAAATTTGTCATGTTATATTTTCCTTATTAAAAAGGTAATATGTGTTGACTGAATTTTGGGAAAGCATAAACGTGCACAAAATGTCACCTGCAATTCCACCACCTGGGGATTACATTGTTAGCATTTAGTATATTTGCATCCAGTCCCTGATCTATGCACACATCAATAATATATACAGTTGCATATATGTGAATATGTTTATGTGTATATGGGTATATACTACAAAATTAGGATCATATAAATGTATGCAATTGTGTATCTTGATGTTTTTCACTAAATGTTATATAGTGTGTGCTTTCATGTGTTAAGGCATGATTCTGAACAAAAACAAAGCATAAACAGACTCATAGAAATGAAGAACTAACTGATCGTTGCCAGAGAGGAGGGGGTTGGAGGGATGGGTGAAAGAAGTGAAGAGGAATATAGCCAATAACAGTGTGATAACTTTGCACTGTGACAGATGGTTACTAGACTTGGTGTGGTGCTCACATTGTAAGATATATAAATGGCGAATCACCATGTGGTACACCTGAAACAAATAAAATATTATATGCCACCTATACTTTAATAAAAAAGACATGATTAATGGCTGCACAGTTTTCCAGAATATGGCTATATTAAATAGCCCCTGCTGCTGTCCTGTTTAGTTTTCTTCACTTTTCAATATTCTCCCAAAGTTTTTAATGAATATGCTCGTACATACATATCTTCATTTCTGATCATCTCCTTAGCCTTATATCTATAAGTTAAATTGCTGGGACAATGAGTATGTTTATTTAAAGTTTGTAACATGTCTTTGTGAAATTACACTATCATAATGTTATCACCATATTCCTTTCAACAGTCTAGGAAAGGCCTGTTTCATGAAATCTTTATCAAGATTAAGCATTATCAACATTTTCATCATTGTGTATCTAGTTGGAAAAAGGATTTTCTAATTAGAATTTGATTTTTCAGTTCTTTGAACATATTGTCATATTTAATAGCCTTTCCTTCTTTTATGAATTTCCTGTTTATTGCTCAGAATATCATTTTATACCATTTCTTTCTCCCTCTGCTTCCCCATATATAAGAAAGAGATAATAATAGTACCTATCTCATAGTGTTCTGTGAGGATTAAATGAATAATTCTATGTAAAACACTTAAAACAGTGGGTATCACACAGCTTGTTGAATGTCAGCTATTTTATTATCATTAATATTCTTATTAGGTTATTCATTTTTTTTATTTGTAAGAAGTTTTTATATATTAAGAAAGTTCACATTTTATCTGCCATGTTTGATGCAAGTACAATCATGGGTCACTTAACAATGGAGATACATTATGAGAAATGCATCTTTAGGCGATTTCATTATTGTGTGAACATCATAGAGTGCACTTACACAAACCTAGATGGTCCAGCCTACCACACACCCAGGCTATATTCTATAGCCTATTGCTCTTAGGCTACAAACCCGCACAGAGTTTTACTGAACTCAACAGGGTAGGCAATTGTAAAACAATTGTAAGTATTTGCTCATCTAAAGATAGAAAAGCTACAGTAAAAATATGATATAAAAGATTTTTAAAAATGGTCCACTTGGATAGGGCACTTACCATGAGTGGAGCTTGCAGGACTGGAAGTTGCTCTAGGTGAGTCAGTGAGTGAGTGGTAGTGAATGTGAAGGCCTGGGACATGACTGTACACTGCTGTAGACTTCATAAACACCTTCTCACAAGCCTTCCCCCTGCTTCCTTCTGACAGCATCAGAAATAGAGGTTTTGAAGTTGCCAATGCTACTCCATTAACAGAGATGTGGGCTAGATTGATTGGAAATATGGAGGAGAAACTGTCTGGGTAAGGCGTATATCACCATAATAATGTCTGTCGGAAGAGAGTGAGAGGTGGCCTGCAGATCAGTAGGAATCAGAAATAAAGATGGAGAGCTATAGGAACATAAGAGACTGTCATGGCAATGTGGATTGGCTATTTAATGTTGGAGCAGTGGTCATATTAAGGAACTTTGTGCTATTCATAAAAAAGAAGGTGTTTAACATAGAGAGGGTGTAGAACTGAGGACTCAATATTTTGACTATGGAAATTTGTTTTTGGTTCCATTCACTGTATCTGGCACAATGGGCTCTCTCTGGCATTGAACTGGTGGAAGAAATGAAACTTATTTATGCTTTACATCATTACAACCTAAAAATATTTCCAAAGTACAGGGACAGGTTGGCTCTACACTACCACAGAGAGCTTCTACTAAAGTGGCAGTGGCACTTAATACTTGCTAAGGTAGATCCTGTGGACTGTGTCCTTGTACAGGATCTTAGGGCCTCAACAATGAATTTAAAACAATATATGATGAAGGCCATCAAGCTAGATCTGGGAGGGCTGTAGCAACCACGCTAGGGGGACAGGTCCCTTTGTGCTGAAACAGGTTGACTGATTGGGATGTAATCTGTGCACTCAAAGGTAAGGTGCTGTGGCTGATAGGGACTCTGTTGTCAAGTCCCACAGATATTGCTCTTGTCTTAGAATAAAATCCTCCTGAGCCACACATCCTTCCATTTCTTCTGGAAATTCATTTCCATTATAATCTTATGGGACCACCATTGTATATATGGTTCATCATTGACCTAAATGTCGTTTTGTGGTGCATGACTATATATTTTTCAGTTTGTTTAATTTGTTATTATTTCCCCATGCTATTAAACATACAAAACTTTTAAATTTCTTTGTAGCCAAATCTATTACTCAAGGTGCCTTGTTCTCTTTCACATAGATGTGCCATGAAAGACTAACCTTGAACAAAAGGTTTGCATAAAGTGGTTTGATCTTTGCTCCTGGGAGGTACCCTCTAAAACCTTCCAGTGTTCTGCCTGATAAGGGTATTTTTGCTTATGTGATAGACCTGGGCCACACCACATAATCCAGGCTAATAATGTGATCTATGATGTGTGTGTAAGGGGTGGTCAGGCCATGTGGTACCAACTCAACCTCTGGAGGGGCGGAAGACTAAGGTCATCCATGAAGACAGTCAACCATGTCTATGTGACTGGGACCCCAGTAACATTTCTGAACACCAAGGCTTGGGTGACCTTCCCTGATTGGCAATGCTCCATACATACTGTTACACCTCATTGCTTGGAGACGTAGGCAATGTTCACAGGACTCCACTGGGGGACGACAATGAGAACCTCATGTCTGGAACTCTCTTGGACACTGCCCTATGTGACTTTTCTTACTGCTGATTTTAATCAGTAACCTTTTATGGAAATAAACTATAACCATGATTATAAGAGCTTTTACAAGTTCTATGAGTCCTTCTAGCAAATTTTGATTGTGACGTTAGTCTTGGGAAAACTCAGTCTTGCAAAGTTGCAAAGTTGATAGCAGAAGTAAGGGTGGTCTTGAGTATACAGAATTTTGGGGTAGAAAAATACCTTCTCCACTCTGAGACAAATACATTTTCACATATATCTTGCTGTAGGCTTTTTGTCTTCATTAATTATATTTAGCACTTTATATATGGCTAAGTCACCTGTTATTTATTTTTGTACGTTTTGTGAAGTAGAGACCTAAATTTGTTTTTGTTTACATATACTTAATCAGTTTGCCAGCCCTATCAATCGACTAAATCATTCTTTACTCACTGATATGATATGCTTCAATTATCAAATACTAAAATATCTAGGCTTATTTTTATTAAATTTATTGGGGTGACATTGGTTAGTAAAATTACATAGGTTTCAAATGTACATTTCTATAATACATCATCTATATATCACATTGTGTGCTCACCACCCAGAATCAGTTCTCCTTCTGTCACCATATATTTGACCCTGTTTATCCTCTGCTACCACCTCCCTTACCCTCTGGTAACCACTAGACTGTTGTCTGTGTCAACGAGTTTTTGTTTCTTTGTTTGTCTTGTTCCTTTGTTGCTTTCAGTTTTATATCCTGCATATGAGTGAAGTCATATGATTCTCAACTTTTTCTGTCTCACTTATTCTGCCTAGCATGATAATCTCAAGATCCATCCATGTTGTTGCAAATGGCAGTATTTCATCTTTTCTTATGGCTGAGTAGTGTTCTGTTGTGTATATATACCACATCTTCTTTATCCAATCTTCTATGGAAGGACACTTTGGTTGTTTCTGTGTCTTAGCCATAGGTAATAATGCTGTAAAGAACATAGGGTTACATATATCTTTACGGACAAATGTTTTCAGGTTTTTTGAGTAGATATCCAAAAGAGGGATTGCTGGGTCATATGGTAATTTTATTCTTAATTTTTTGAAGAAACGCCATACAGTTTTTCATATTGGTTGCAATTTATATACCCCCCAACATTGTATACTTTTTTATGCTATTTCATTGATCTCTCTTTGTGCTGATCTCATGCTGTTTTGCTTAGTGTTAATTTATAATATATGTTGTTTTTGGTAACACAGAACACCTCTTATTATTGGATTTGGAGACACTCATGATGCTGATGTGGATGATTATAATAATATGAATGTGAACTTATAGTATTTATTGGCTTCTGAGAGCCCTGTACTTCTATAAGTACCTTATATGTATTAATATATTACATGTCCTCAAAATAGCATAATGAAGTAGATACTATGTTTTCCCTCTTTTGCAGATGAAGAAATGCAGGCATAGAAAGGATAACTGCTTTGGCAAGGGACACACAGTTAATTATTCATAAAACAGATTCAAGCACCAGCAGCCTGCCTTCAGAACTTTTGCTGTATATTGTCCTTAGATTTTCTTGCTTATTAATCCTTCCAGATGAACTTCTTCCCATGGCTCTTAGGGGCTTCAATGCAAATGTACTTCTTGAGTTGAATTATCTCTACTAAAAGCTACCCATATTTGGCCAGTCTCTGACATCCAGAGGGATTGAGTGCTATTTACTCTGACTTGAATATTTTCTTTCTACGCACACACCCTTTCATATATTGGACTATTAGAATTTGGGCTAACCAGCTGCTAAATGTTTACAAGTTTGGGATGATGGCTCTTCCCAACCCTATTACCTAAGGATAATGGCCTTCATTTTCACTCCTGTGTTTAAAGAATTAAACTAAAGCTCAAACAACATAGCTACACATGGCTTAGCATTATAATTATATCAGAAAAGTCCAAACCCATGTCCTTGGCCATAAAGTTATGAAATGTTAAGATACATAGCTTCTATGCCTGGAGAATGGCATTAAATAGAAAGTGTCGTGGTAGTGTGTAAACGTGTGCATGACTTCAGTGTGTTTTTTTGGGGGGTGGAGGATGTTGCATATCAGTTCAAATTTCTAGCAGGATAATACTTTTTTCATAAAGGGGTAGGGTGGTTAAAACTGTTCCTGTCCTCACAACATAAAGAGAGAACTCATGTGCCAGAGCTGTATAAAGGGTATCCTTGCAGAGAGAGCAGAGATAAAGTGTGGGTTATAAGGAGCTGTAGTATTACATAGTCAGTCTCAGATTTCACAAATAAAGACTAAATCCTTATGAGTGCACTTAAGAAAGTACATAAAGTGAGACCAAGACTTAATATTAAGAGTTGTCTACGTAGTGAAATGTGGAAAATATCAGTGCACGCAAAGCTAAATGGGACCAAGAACATTCAAGACACAAGAAAAGGATTTCAAGCAGACCTGAGCCAGACTCTTCCTATCCACACTAGTAAGGGCCACAGTGGTTCATAAATCAGAATGTGCTACATATCCTTTATTCTGCATAGCATACTATATATAAGTATTCACAGCATTCACATTTACAGTTGTTCTTAGTACATGAGTGTGGGGCTACTAGGTATTGAAGAACATTTCCAGCTGTTGTGATACATAAAGAACTCCTCTAGGCAGTAAAGATATCAGGACAAGGAAATAGAATCAAAATGCTACTTCCAAGATTGGGCAAAAGCATGTAATTAGTCCTCTTTTCTCTCTGCCTTCCTTACAAAATGTTGAATGGAAGTCCTACACATTGAACTAAACATGCCTAGTACATGTACAAAGGTAGGTATCCCTTTGAGAGGCAAAATTTCCCTGATTTCTGTTCCGTCATTATTAAAATATTCCTCTTTTTTCTTTGGGTACACAGATATTTATTCTTTGGGGTGCTTACTTCCAGTTATAAATCCAATTTTATTCATCTTAAAATAGTCATTGGAGAACTGACTCTGGGTGATGAACACACAATGCAATATATATAGATGATGTATTATAGAAATGTACACTTGAAACCTATATAATTTTATTAATCAATGTCACCACAATAAATTTAATAATTTTTTTAAATAGCCATTGATCTACATTCTCTTGTGAACTTTTATGCACCTTGCAATAAAGTTAATTCCCTTGGCCCACTTCCTCTGTGCCAGATCTAATGTTTCTACTGGTACAAGATACCAATTTTCAGCAAACTTTCTAAAAGAATAGGCATTGTAGCCGCCCCTAGTACAAATTACAAACTCATGAGACTACAGTAAACAGACTTATTACTGGTTCTTCAATATCCTCTTTTGCTCTCTTCAAATCCATTTTCCATATTTGTAGCCACAGTAGTTTTTTTAGTGTCTTTTATTGTGTTAAAATATACATAAACAAAAAATTATCATTTTAACCATTTTTAAGGGTACAGTTGAGTGGCATTAGTGCATTCACCTTATTGTGGTAACATTGCCACCATCAATCACCAGAACTTTTTCATATTCTCCAAACTGAAAATCTGTACCTATAACCCCCATCCCATGGCAACCAGCATTCCACTTTGTGCTTTATGAACTGACTATTCAAGGTAGTTGATATAAGTGGAATCATATATTTCTCCTTTTGTGTTTGGCTTATTTCACTTAGCATATTTTCTTCAAGATTTATTCATGTTGCAACATGTGTCAAAATTTCATTCCTTGATCTCACTGGTATGTGGAATCCAAAGAACACAATAAACGAGCAAACAAAACAGAAATAGACTCAGAGACACAGAGAAAAAAACTGATGGTTGCTAGATGGGAGGGGGCTTGGGGGATGGGGGAGAGGGTGAAGGGATTAGAAAGCACAAATTGGTAGTCACAAAATAGTCATGAGGCTATAAAATACAGTATGGGAATATAATTAATAATGTTGTAAAGACTATGTAGGGTGCCAGACGGGTACTGGATTTATGGTGGGGGGGATTACTTCCCAGACTGTGTAAATGTCTGACCACTGTGCTGTACACCTAAAGCTGAAGTAGAATAATACTGATTGTCAACTATAATTAAATACACACACACACACAAGGTCAGACAATTATGTTTGCAAACTCATCCTAGAAAAAGTGCTATATACCTCATTGCTGAACATCACTGTGGTCACCTTCGAAGTACTCCCCTTGGGAAGCTATGCACCCATGCCAGTGCCTAGTCCACCCTTCAAAGCAATTTTGGAAGTCGTTTTCTGGAATGGCCATCAGACCTGCTGTCGTGTTACACTTGATGTCCTGAATGTCACCAAAATATCTTCCTTTCAATATTTCCTTTATCTTCAGGTAAATAAAGAAGTCATTGGGGGCCAGATCAGGTGAGTGGGGAGGGTGTTCCAATGCAGTTATTTGTTTACTGGCTAAAACCTCCCTCACAGACAGTGCCGTGTGAGCTGGTGCATTGTCGTGATGCAAGAGCCATGAATTGTTGGCGAAAAGTTCAGGTTGTGCAACTTTTTCACAGAACCTTTTCATCATTTCCAAAAAGTAAACTTGGTTAACTGTTTGTCCAGTTGGTACAAATTCATAATGAATAGTCCCTCGGATATCCAAAAAGGTTAGCAACAACGTTTTGACTCTTGATGTGGACTGACGGAAATTTTTTGGTCGTGGAGAATCGTCTGACTTCCATTGTGCACTTTGACGCTTTGTTTCAGGGTCCTATTGGTACACCCATGTTTCATCACTAGTGATAACACAGCCCAAAACTTAATTTTGCCTCTCCAAGTAGTCTTGGCAAACTTTGACTCTCCTTGGCTTTTGTTCATCAGTGACCTCCTTCAAGACCAATTCTGCACACACCTTTCTCATGCCAAGATTTTCAGTTAAGATTTTTCCTGTTTCTCTATTGATGTTTACTTGGTCTGCTATACTTCTCACAGTCAGCCAACGATTTTGATGCACAATTTGATTAATTTTTGCAATGCTTTCATCAGTTCTGCTCATTACTGGCTGTCCTGAACTTTCTTCAACAGTGACGCATTCTCTCCGCTCAGAAAAGCATTTAATCCATTTGTACACTGCTGTTTTCTTCAAGGCATTATCCCCATAAACTTGGACTAACATGTCCCTGATTTCACTTCCACTCTTGCCAAGTGTAATAAGAAATTTAATATTTGTTTGTTGCTCTAATTCAAACTCAGACATTCTCACTATGGCACACAAAAACACGCAACAACAATAATGAATGCCCCTAGCAAGACACAGCCACACGTCAACATGAACACAGCTGTGAGACACTGATATACCAAGGATATGAAACCTTACCACGCTGTTTGTACAGTGCTGCTAATATAAGCGCACAGTGGCAAGGTTGTGAAATTAATTGGCAGACCTCGTACATTAGATCCCCAAACTGTACTTGTCTTCTAACGACAGTTTGTATCCTTTGACCAAAATCTCTCCATTTCCTCCATCCTGTAGTCCCTGGTAACCACGGTTCTATGTTTCTACAAGTTCTGATTTTTTTAGACTCCACATATACATGATATCCAACAGTATTTGTCTTTCTCTAACTTATTTCACTGAGCATAATGCCCTCAAGGTCCATCCATGTTTCTGCAAATATCAGTATTTCCTTCTTTCTCATGACTGAACAAAACTCCATTGTGTGTGTGTGTGTGTGTGTGTGTGTGTGTGTGTGTGTGTGCATCTCACATATTCTTTATCTATTCATTTATCAAGAGACATTTTGGTTGTTTCCATATTTTGGCTATTGTGAATACTGCTACAAAAACATGGGAGTGCAGATATTTGTTTGGTATCCTATTTGTGTTTCCTTTGGTTATATACCCTGAAGTGGACTGTTAGATCATATGGTAGCTCTATTTTTAATTTTTTGAGGAACCCCCATATTGTTTTCCATCATGGTTGAAACAATTTACATTCTGAAAACAACACACTAAGGTTTCCTTTTTTCCCACATCCTCACCACTAGTTATCTTTTGTTTTTCTGATGATAACCATTCTAACAGGTGTTGGGTGATTATCTCATTGTGGTTTGGTTTGCATTTTTCTAATGATTAGTGATGTGGAGTACCCTTTTCATGTACCCATTGACCATTTGTATGTCTTTTTAGGAAAAAATGTCTTTTTAGTTCCTCTGCTTATTTTTTTTTATTTTTTTTTTTAATTAAATTTACTGGGGTGACAATTGTTAGTAAAATTACATAGATTTCAGGTGTACAATTCTGTATTACATCATCTATAAATCCCATTGTGTGTTCACCACCCAGAGTCAGTTCTCTTTCCATCACCATATATTCGATCCCCCTTACCCTCAGCTCCCACCCCCCATCCCCCGCCCCCGTTACCCTCTGGCAACCACTAAACTATTGTCTGTGTCTATGAGTTTCTGTTTCTCATTTGTTTGTTTTGTTCTTTTGTTGTTCTTGGTTTATATACCACATATCAGTGAAATCACATGGTTCTCTGCTTTTTCTGTCTGACTTGTTTCGCTCAGCATTACTCTCTCAAGATCCATCCATGTTGTCACAAATGTTCCTATATCATCTTTTCTTACGGCCGAATAGTATTCCATTGTGTATATATACCACAACTTCTTTATCCATTCATCTATCGAAGGACATTTTGGTTGTTTCCATGTCTTGGCCACCGTAAACAAAGCTGCAATGAACATTGGAGCACACGTGTCTTTATCTCTAAATGTTTTCAGATTTTTTGGGTAGATACCCAGAAGAGGGATTGCTGGGTCATATGGCAATTCTATTCGTAATTCTTTGAGAAACCTCCACACTGCCTTCCATAACGGCTGCACCAGTCTGCATTCCCACCAACAGTGTATGAGGGTTCCTTTTTCTCCACAGCCTCTCCAACATTTGTTATTGTTTGTCTTGTTGATGATAGCCATTCTGACTGGGGTGAGGTGATATCTCATTGTGGTTTTGATTTGCATTTCTCTGATGATTAGTGATGTTGAGCATTTTTTCATATGTCTATTTGCCATTTGTATGTCCTCTTTGGAGAAATGTCTCTTCAAGTCCTCTGCCCATTTTTCAATTGGGTTGTTTGTTTTTTTGTTGTTGAGTTGCATGAGTTCCTTGTATATTCTGGATACTAGCCCCTTATCGGAGGCACTGTTTGCAAAAATCTTCTCCCATTCAGTTGGTGGCCTCTTTATTTTGTCAATGGTTTCTTTTGCTGTGCAGAAGCTTTTAAGTTTCATATAGTCCCATTCGTTTATTTTAGCTTTTACTTCCATTGCCTTTGGAGTCAAGTTCATAAAATGCTCTTTGAACCCAAGGTCCATAAGTTTAGTACCTATGTTTTCTTCTATGCAGTTTATTGTGTCAGGTCTTATGCTTAAGTCTTTGATCCATTTTGAATTAACTTTGGTACATGGTGACAAATAGCAGTCCAGTTTCATTCTTTTGCACGTGGCTATCCAATTCTCCCAGCACCATTTATTGAAGAGGCTGTCTTTGCTCCATTGTATGTTTTTAGCTTCTTTGTCAAAAATTATCTGTCCATGTTTATGTGGTTTTATTTCTGGGTTCTCAATTCTATTCCATTGGTCTATGTGTCTGTTTTTCTGCCAATACCATGCTGTTTTGATTATTGTAGCCCTGTAGTACAAGCCAAAGTCAGGAAGTGTGATACCTCCATTATAGTTCTTTTTTCTTAAGATTGCTTTGGCTATTCGGGGTCTTTTGTGGTTCCAAACAAATCTGATGATTTTTTGTTCTATTTCTTTAAAATATGCCATTGGGATTTTGATGGGGATTGCATTGAATCTGTATATTGCTTTGGGTAATATCGCCATTTTAACTATGTTGATTCTTCCAATCCATGAGCACGGAATGTCTTTCCATTTCTTTGTGTCTTCTTCAATTTCTTTCAAAAAAGTCTTATAGTTTTCAGCATATAGGTCTTTCACATCCTTGGTTAAGTTTATTCCTAGGTATTTTATTCTTTTTGCTGCAATTGCAAAAGGAATTGTTTTTTGTATTTCTTTTTCTGAGATTTCATTGTTAGTATATAGGAAGGCAATGGACTTTTGTGCGTTGATTTTGTAGCCGGCAACTTTACTGTATTCGTTGATTGTTTCTAATAGCTTTTTGGTGGAGTCTTTAGGGTTTTCTATATATAGCATCATGTCATCTGCAAAGAGTGATAATTTAACTTCTTCATTCCCAATTTGGATGCCTTTTATTTCTTTCTCTTGCCTGATTGCTCTGGCAAGGACTTCCAACACTATGTTGAAAAGCAGAGGTGATAGGGGACATCCCTGTCGTGTTCCTGAACGTAGAGCAAAGGGCTTCAGTTTTTCTCCATTAATTATGAGATTAGCAGAGGGCTTGTCATATATGGCCTTTATTATGTTAAGGTATTTTCCTTCTATACCCATTTTATTAAGTGTTTTAATCATAAATGGATGTTGTATCTTGTCAAATGCTTTTTCTGCATCAATTGATATAATCATATGATTTTTGTCCTTTATTTTGTTTATGTGATGTATCACATTGATGGATTTGCATATGTTGAACCATCCTTGTTCCTCTGCTTATTTTTAAATTGGATTGTTTTTTGTTGTTATTGACTCATACATATTCTTCCTATATTTTTTATATTAACACCTTATCTGACATATGGTTAGCAAACATTTTTTTCCCATTTAATAGGTTTCATTTTAATTTTGTTGATTGTTTCATTTGATGTGCAGGAGCTTCTTAGTTTGATATAGTCCCACTTGTTGATTTTTGCTTTTGTTGCTTATGTTTTGGGTGCCAAAGGTCAAGAAAATGGGATGATGTCCCTTATATGCAAGCTTTTATGATGTTACTCAATAAAGATTGGACAACCAAAATTATGTTCAGAAACTTGGCAAAAGTAGAGGTCTTAGGGGTTTTTCTAACTCTCGGTGACTTTCAAGATCTTGCACATAACCTAAGTGTAAACACGACTGTTACTGCCTGAAGCTGAGGTAACTGAAGAAAAAGGGGGGAGGGCATTTTTAAAAACAAGTGGCTAGTCTCTTCAACCAGACCTTCACCCTTTTGTTCCAGCCTCTTTGAGACTGTCGAGGCCAATTTGATGATCTCAGGTCATCTTTGCAATTGTTGTTAGTTCTGTTTATGCCTATGATATCTGATATCTATGCGAGTCAGTGTTTTATATATAATGTAGTGTTTTTGCCTCCAGATGGTATTACCAGTTTATAATGTTTAATTGGCTTAAAATAAAATTTAAATGCTTACATAAATTTAATAAAAACAGACCCAAGTACTTTTCAAGATCACGTGATCTAAGAAAATATTTGATACTAAGGCTGGTTTAACTTTTGGTTAAATAGACATGTCTTAAGGTTATTAACATTAAATATGGTATGTTTTGTTTTATCTGTGTTTGCAAAAATAAATTCATGTTATCTCTGTTACAAAACTTGTCAAGAAAATAGCTTGAGTAATAATTAACTTTGAAATCTCATAGACTTAAGAATTAATAGATGTAACTAAAATAAAAGGTTGTTAATAAAGCTTTTCAGTAAATATATATATATATATATATATATATATACATATATACACATATATACATGTATGTGTGTGTGTGTGTATATATATATATATATATATATATATATATATATATATATATAGTGTTCCCCCGAAAGTAAGACCAGGTCTTATATTAATTTTTGCTCCAAAAGACGCATTAGGGCTTATGTTCACAGGAAGTCATCCTGAAAAATCATGCTAGGGCTTATTTTCCAGTTAGGTCTTATGTTCAGGGAAACATGGTATATATATATATGATATACATACTTAAACATGGTTTCCCTAATCCTTTTGGTAACTTGAAACCACAGAGTTTTGCTAAGTTAAGTTAAATGATAAAAAATATTGAATATATAGATATTTCAAAATAACAAAATACTGAAATATTAATTATTGGATGGGTATGAGCTCACCTACTTTTGGTTTCTTGTTACAGTAAAGCCAAATCATAAATTAAGATCTGTTAATAAATACGTTTTGTACTTTATTGAAAAAAAGGATTCTAAAAAATTGTGGATATATTGCCAACAAAATCCTATGCTTCTAAAGGTTGCAAAGTATGTTTGCAGATTTGCCAGGGGAAATATTGATCGCTTGCTTTTCAGTTGTCAGTAGAAATTAAGGTCCCAAGGGTTATAAATTCTAATTAATATAAAAATGATGTGTTTTCAAAGAAGGTATAGGATATGGAAATACATTTTTGAAGGAACTCAAAGAAAGTAGTTTGTCCCAAGGATGGTTATTTCTGAATGAGTGAAAAAAGATAAAGAGGGACTTGGAAAGTTGTAGAAGGTTTGTGAAGAAAAATCTGAGAAAGTTTTATGTGGTTAAGCTAAATAAGATTAAAATAAATTAAATAGATAAGTTTAAATATCAAAAGTAAGCTGGTTCAAAATTAGAATTAAGTTTTCTTTCTGCTAAATTAGCCAAACTTTGTTAGACTATTTGTTACTGATATTATGAAAAAGGTTTCTGCCTAAAACGCAAAGGTTATATGTCATCAGAATAATTTTCTATGTTTTGTATTGTCTTAACTCGGCCCTTGTGAAGTAGGAATATTTTTCTGAGTCCCTAAATGTTGTAAATGATGGTAGATGTGCCGGCAGTTTCTGGGTGTGGGCCGGGATCCTGTCCCGTGAAGCCGAAGAATGAACACACAGACCAGGGAGAGGCAAAGAGTTGTAAAGGAGGATAGTTTACTAGAGGTAGGAGAAGATGTTGCAGCTCCCGAGCAAGCGGGAGGGGGTCCTGAATGGGGGGGTGCCCAGTGACTAAAGCAAAAGCTCTTACTTTTATACCTTCCTTTGCCTGCTTGGGGAAGGGGGCTGGAGCCTTCTAATTGAATTCATCTATTAGGTTTGTCCTGTTTGCCCATCCTGAAGGGATTAACGAACTAATCCATTCCTATCTATCAGATCTGCTCCTTTGTCTGGCCAGAAGAGATTTGAGATTATCTGTTAACCTCAAGGTGAGACATTCCAGGGCCTGGAGTTTAAGGATATGGCTGCTTTTTGTTTATTCCACCAGGGACCCCCTGTTTACCTAGCAATCATACTAACTAACCTGTCTCACTTGGTTACTTAAGAAAACTAAATCTCCACAATAGTGAGAACTAAGTTTTGCTAATAGTTATGTAAACTTCTGTATTCCAGGGCTGCTAGACTTCATGTGCCTCCTCGGTGTCTGATATAGGTCAGTGTAAGGAAGCTTGGACTGATGTGTTCCCTACCTAACAGGATATTATAGTAACTTTGACCCATTGTTGCATCTTGACAAGAAGGGTCAGATCCTAGAGGAGGCCATGGAATTTGTTTAAATGTCTTTGACAACCGAGACAGGGAAAACAAGGAAAGAAAGGAACAGTAAGACCAGAGATAAAGCCAGAGACAGACCAGAATTCTGGCTGTAGTTATAGGCAGGCCAAGGCCAAAGTCACCTCAGGGTCATCCCAGCAACCCCAGAAGAGACCACCAGGTGAAGGATTCTGCTTTGGATGTGGAAGCCCAGACCACTGGAGTAAGGAGTGTTCTAATCCTCCAAAAAAGCCATGCCCCCTGTGCAAATGGAAAGGGCACTGAAAGAGGAATTGTCCCTTGCTCCAAAGGGAGCAGGGACCAACTCCTTCCCTGCAAATGGCTGTGATCAACTGATGGGGCCCAAGTATCCCAGTGGCTCCCAAGAAAAAGGTCATATTCATCACAGGGGAAGAACTGTGGGTGATACTTGACGTAGCGGGTAAGTCTATTAATTTCCTGATTATTGATATGGGAGGCATTTATTCTGTCTTGACAGCTCACTCTGTACCTATTTCCTCTAAAACCTGCTCAGTTGTGAGGATAAATAGAGCCCCTAGATTTAGGATCATACTCAGCCTGTTCCTTACTGGGGAAGCCTGAGAGCCAGTGTAGAATTTCGGATTTACTCCACCCAAGGGGAGAAGAAGGTAGGTTGTTTTTTATTTACAACCTTCCACCAGTTATTGTTTGAGAGCTACTTCTGGGGGCTGTTAATTCTGTAGAAATTATGGCTTTCTCTGCATGCTAGCAAAGTGATCTGGAGAAGCTAGAGAAAGCCTTCAGCAAATAGTTATAGTGTAAAGGTGAAACTTGGGGAATCAATAACTTAGACATAGCTACTCTGCAATTAGATCCACCCTGATATTCAGCTGTTTTCTTTGTTTCTCTCCTCACTGATGAAAACCTCTGTTTTGTTCCCTTTCTTAAGGCTACACATACCTCATTAATCCGTTTAATCAGCAGAATCCTAGCCTGAAAAGAACAGTTTCTTAATCCTCAGGCGCCTGGACACCTGAATTCATTTTAGAACTCTCTTGCAGTTTTTATGGGTGACGTATAAAGCCCCAGGCCGCGATGGCCGAGTATGGATATAAAATTATCTTGAAACAGACCAGATGCTGGGAAACAATGTCAGCTCTAGGACCCACCTGACGGACTCACCCTTCCTTTGTTCTTCTTATGTACCTATAAAACCTTCTGCCCATTCTAGGAACGGGGAGGTGGCCTTTGGACAGGAGTCTGCCATAGTCCCAGAACGCCGGCATTTTGAATAAACCTGCTTCTCTTTCCACCAGTCTTATCTCTCGGTTTTTAACTGTTTCAAGAGGCTGGTAGCCGGACCTTAGCATGAGGCCGATAATTCCTGGTTGTTAGAAGTCTGGCTGGTATGCTCAGTGCTAAGAAGGGAGCATCGACAGGTTATGCAGCACAGCAGTTTGTAGAGGTGCTTCTTTTGAACCAAAAAATAATCATCTATTGCTCTCTTTGAATTATTCTAACACAGGAAACCTCTGTGATACTTATGAAGATATTTAACAGATTTTGTAACAATATCAAAATTGTCAATATATATTGCTCAATATATTTATAGATATCTGAGTTTTTAAAGTAATATTCCTGCCTTCTGCTACTATTCCATACTCTGTAAATTGAATGATACTTCCTTCTTTGCTAATAGTCTCTTTTTTCATCTTGATTCTTCTTATGTTTAATTTTCTATTTAAAGTCTGACTAGAATTCAAAATACTTGTGATATGGGCCATGGGCTAATTTTTCTAAAAACAGCAATTTCCTGAGTAGTTATATAAACCAAGCAAAATTCAAGTCGCTGAGTATGTACCGATAAATACATTATACCTGCTCTGAAGGAACATACACTTTGACCATGCTCTAGAATAGTTAAAATTTCTATTAACATTAATTCATCCATATGTTCAACAAATATTTCAAATACTAGGAATCAGGAGCTGTACTAGATGCAAAGGATACAGAGGTAAGTAAAACACAGTTCCTGCTCTCATAGAACGTACAGGATACAAGGGATGTGGACACTAATCAAGTATTCATACAACTTTTCTTGAAAAATTGTATTGGAAACTAAGATCTGGCAGTAGGTGTGCTCAATGCTATCATAGTGTCATTGCTAGGAAATGTATGTGTGCATACTAATCTGTATATATACACGTATAAATACTTGTATATGTAGCTATATTAAACTAATCATGAATTCATACTTATGCCTCCAAATCTAATCCATTCTCACATAGATGATTCTAGTTTGTTTCTTCTCTTTGCTTGTCTGTAAACTTCCACTCCAACAGTGAGAAACCTGACTCTTGCCATCTGTAATGTAATTGGTTACTTGTTCAATTCCAGTATATATGTATGGCAGACTCAGAATTGTTAACCCATTTTCTTAGTGAGAAACACCTTTATCTATATGAGTACAGTGCTTCTATTCAGTTCCTCTGCCATTAGTTTTACAAACTACTCATTTCCAAAGTTACTTAGGTTAGCACTTTACCCATCTGCTTTAGTGAGGTTTTTTTTCACTTTTATACACTGAGGGGTTTTTTTGTTTGTTTTGTTTTTATTTCTTATTTTCTTAGTAATTCATTTACTTAAACTTTAGAGTTTTTAAAATTTTTGTTAAATTTATCGGGGTGACATTGGTTAGTAAAGTTATATAGATTTCAAGTGTACAGTTCTATAGTACGCCATCTATATATTGAATTGTATGTCCACAGCCCAAAGTCAATTATCCTTCCTTCACCATATATTTGACCCCCTTTACCCTCTTCTATCACCCTCTTTCTCCCCTTCCCCTCTGGTAACTATTAAACTGTTGTCTGTCTATGATTTGTATGTATGTTTGTTTGTTTGTCTTCTTCACTTGTTGCTTTCAGTTTTATATCCCATATATGAGTGAAATATTTCTCGACTTTTTCTGTCTGACTTATTTATTTAGCATGACAATCTCAAGATCTATCCATGTTACAAATGGCAGTATTTCATCCTTTCTTATGGCCGAGTAATTTCATTGTATGTACTATGTACCACATCTTCTTTATCAAATCATCTATCAAAGGTTATTATTTTTGTAAACTTGACATTCCACCCTAGAGTTCTCAAACCTCAAAAATGATTTTTTAAAGTTGCATATATTGTTTTACTTTTGTACTGTTGAATATTTCATTTTAGTAAATTATATTTATTTGTCTGTTGAATTAATGATGTGATATTTTTCTTTTGCTGGATAATATGGTGAATTATGTTGTTTTTGTATATATTAAATCATTAAAATTTGAATTCCTGGGTTAAATTTAACTATTGTGATATGTTATCTTTTTATGCACTGTACAATTCAGTTTGAATATGTATATCTTTTTCCAAATTATTGTGTCTATTTTTATAAGTAAGAATAGTCAATAATTGTTTTCAGTGTTGTTCTTTTCATGTTTCTTATACGTGTGATCTTAGCTGCATAAAATGAATTAGGAATGTTCCTTCTTTTTCACTTCTTGCTAAAATTTGTGAAATATTAGATTGATTTGTTCTTGAATGTTTTACAAATTTCATGGGTAAAACTGAATGAGCTTGGTGTTATGCTGTTGGAAAATTTTAAATTTTTGATTCAAAATCTTCACTTCATGGTTACAATTTTCTTTCTTTGTTTTTATTTTTCAATGGAGACATAATTCATCTACCAAACTTTTACCTTTTTAAAATACACAATCCGTTGATTTGTAGTATATTCACAAAACTGTGTAATCATCACTATTCTCTAATTTTAGAATAAATTCACCACCCAACAAAGAAAACTTTGAATTTGCAGTCACTCCCAATCCCTTCCACCCGTTACTGGAAACCACTATAAACACTTTTTGCGTCAGTTAATTGGCCTAACCTAATCTGCTCATTTCATTTAAATGGCATCATACAATAAGTAATCATTTGTGTCTGACTTCTTTCACTTAGCATGATTTCAAGGTCACCCATGTTGTAACATGCATTAGAGTTTTATTTCTTTCAAATGCTGAATAATATTCCACTATATTCCATTAATATGGTATATATTATATACATGTATCACATTTTAGTTAGCCTTTCAGCAGTTGATGACCATTGGTTATTTTTCTCTAATACATAGAACTCTTTTATAAAAACATAACCATAATAACATTTTCACACACTCAAATTTTATAATAATTTTTCGATATGATCAAATATCCAATGAGTAAGAGTTTCTCAAATTGTATTTGAGTTTTTCTCGTAAAATATTTATTTCAAGTATCATCAAATAGCAGTGATACATTGTAATTAGTTGATATGTTTCTTAAGTTGCTTTTAATATATGTCTCCCTTCTATATTTTGTTAATTTTTCTTGCAGTTTACCTGTTGATAAACCAGGTTGTTTGCACTTAGAGTTTTCTATAGTCTGAATCATATGTTTCCTTTAATTATTATGTTTAGAATTCATACCTAAATCGGTAGATGATTGTCTTTTATCAGTCTGGGAAAATATCAACCATTATCTCTTTAAATATTCTCTTTTCTACACCCTCTCTTTCCTCACCTTCTAAAACGCTGACATTTTTATACTAATATCTCTGTTAGAAGCCTCTCATCCTTCCAAAGAGGATTTAAAATCGATTCTTCCAGGCATCAGAGAGCATTACCAGTTAGACAGAATTTTAACTAAATTCCAAACTTCATATTTTTTAGATCATCTAGATAGAGAAAAATTTAGGTTGCAAGTCCATATGAGGACAGGCTTGTAAATTACCAGAAGAAATATAATTTTTCCTTCCAATCAGAATGATTGTTCAAGACAGGCAAGTTTTCTTTGTATAATAGTTCCCAAGAGGTAGACATTTATTTCTAGTTTGCACTTAATACTAACAGTGGAACACTTGGGAGCACCAACTTTATTTGGAATGGGTGGAAATATACTATTAGATTCCAATTTCTGGTGGTCCCTGGCCTTTTTTCCTATACCCTTTTCCCTATGAGTTGGTGAAAACTGAAGCACAAGTTCATCTGGCATGTTAAATATCCCAATAGCAGGCCAGTTTCAGTTCTCTGCTTATCTCTCTCTGGTTTTCTGCTTTAAATTATTTTTTTTAGGTTTTGAGTACTCTCACTTTCTTCCCAGCTCATGGATGAATTTAGTGTTTTTTTAAAAGTATATTTCATTCAATGTGTGTGTGTGTGTGTGTGTGTGTGTGTGTGTGTGTGTGTGTGTTTTGGTTGGAGTCTTAAATCATATGCATGCAAAACCTAAGGCTCTGAGTATCCAAGTTCCCTTACTATCATTATTACTGGCAGTTAGTTCATTTTGTTCCTACATTATCAAGCCCATACAAAGGAATTTATACATCTTAAAAAGATTATCTATTTCAAAAGCTTCACACTGCTTCATAGACTTCTCACATTGACCATTACGTAATCTTGGATAAGTAACTTAACCCCTGTGAGCTTTATTTTCGTTTTGTTTTAAATGGAAATATTAATCCCAACTGACAACCTTTGAAGAACAAATGATAATGAAATAGTATATGAAAATGTGTTTTGTAAACTGCAAAGTATCATGGTAATGCAAGATGTTAGTATTAGTGAACAGATCACCTATCATCACTTGGGCGTCCTATTTAACAGTGTTTGCTTTTTGTATTAAGTCACTTTTGGCAACATTTTAAAAATGAGTGATGGTTAACTTATTTTTTTCCACAATGGTCTGTATTCTTTCTCACTTAACTAATATTATGGCCTTGTTTTATGTTATAACTCTTTCATGTAAAATTATCAATAATTGTCTTGTGAATTTTACAACAAGTTATAATCTACTGTATTTGAACACATTCCATAAAATAATAAATCACAATTACCTTCTTTGAGCATAAAAAGTGCATAAAGACAACCAAATACCTACCCTGTATATCTTGGAAAGTTTATATTATTGTTTACCAATACTTTCATTCAGGGTTACATTTCTGGATCTCCAATTTACCTGTGACGTAGCATGAATTACCTTGGTTTTTTTTGATGAATATATTCTTGTATCATTCTTAAAATATCAATCTTAAAAATTAAATTGCTACGCTTCCTAGTTATTCTAATACCCTTATATACTCACTGTGACAGATTATGCAAAATGTTTTCTAATGATAAGGCACATTTGTAATTAACTACACAACTGTATTTACAGAGCAGAACTGATGAGCTTGATGAAGCAAAAATGAAGAATATGACAATTATAAGTTTAACTGAAACTATGCTATGTATTTATCGTGCCATACATAATAAACATTCATAAAACTAAGAGCTTAAACTGAAATGGGAATTTAAGGTTTGCTCTCACTGTGTTCCCATTTTCAAAATACAATACTCATAGGGTAATTTCTCATTTTAAATAATTTCACTTTGTTCCTCAGTCTTTGAAAGTATGAATACAGTTCTGAAGTCTACCAATATTCACAACTAAAAAATCATCAGCTATCTAATGAATAAAATGTAGCTTTCAGAAGTGACAAGATAAGAATATTTACTGTGATACTTTATTAAGCTCAAAACTTATGTGTTAAGAAAAGCAGATTTGATGTGTCTACATCATAGTAGCTAAAAACATCAAAAAGTATAAACCTTTAAATAATAATCATAGCTTCAAGCTATAGAGTTAAATGAAATAAAAAGGAATGGAATTGTATTTGAACGTAATTTGAAGAGAGAGCACTTTTACTTTTTTTACTTAACTATATCTTTAATGATGGTTCAATCAATAAAATCTTCCATGTAAGTAAAAACAAAAAATGTAGAATCAATTCAATTCAAGAAATTTATTGAGAGTTTACCATGTATTATGGGCCATTCCAGGAGTTGAGTGGGCCAATGATGAATGATGAGACAGAAAAGGGTTAATAAAAGTGAACCTGAAGGAGGACTTCAGGCCTGCATCCCCTCCCCAGGAATCACCCAGGCTCATACCCTAGAAATAAATCTAAGATGTCTAAACCCTCAAAAAAAGAGGAGATAAGACCCAAATGGTTTTAACTGGTTCTTCACACATGCGCAAACTGCCAAAACCTGCCCATTAGTTGAACTCTAGCCTAATTATAATGCAAATAGAATGGAATGAACATTAAGGCTTGCCCCCCCCCCCCCCCCCCGCCGTGGGTTTTTCTGTATGCATTCTGGGTAAGAGCATTTGCAAAAAGAAACTAGTTATATAACCAACATATGTCAATCAAATGGTCTCAGTCTATACGTCACATCTCCTGACATAAGGAAATTTACCTACACTTTCCTATTTAAGAAAAAGCTAACCTAAAGTTAGGTGCAGTCCTCTGCCCCAGCAACATCTAGACCAGCTTCTTTCTTCTTGAATAAACTTACTTCCTTGCTCTCCTCATTTCAGGCTGAGTCTGTGAATTCTTTTCATCTTTTGCGAATAACCAGGGGTTAATTCCAATGGCACACACTGAACATGAGATAACTCTATTATACGGGACTCTAAACTAGTATGCAAGTCAGACATATACAGAAATATCTCTAATGTATGAAAGAATAAAATGAATACAATAATAAAGGCACATAATACCATGGGGATATGGTAGAAGTAGAAATAAGTTCCGACTGAGAAATCAACAGTGACTAATATAAAATATAAATATCCTAAACAAAATGATCAGGACCTAATATTTCAAACTGGAAACACAATTAATACTTGCACTTTTCCCATATGTAGTTGCTATGCATGTGTTATGAACATTGTTATGTTACTTAAGGAATCATATAATGCTTATACATCTCTGTATGTGAAAAATATATAATAAAGTCGGATCCCAGTTGTGGAATGCTGGAAAAGAAAGACGTGGGTTTTTTTTGTTTTGTTTTGTTTTTTATTATAGAAGTTCAAACATGTTGTCATTTCAGACAATAGTTCGTATTTCTAGAAAATTAGACATGAAAGGAAACTTAAAGGTCATGTAGTCAACTTCCTCATTCTTACATGAGGAACTGAGACCAAGAGGTGAATTGATTTAGTGAAGGTCTCACAGTGGGTTAGTGGGTTAAAACTGGGTTTAGTATTCCCTGTTGGGTGCTGCCCACCAAACTGTTTTACATGAACAGGGCAAGTTCGGTTAATAAAACAAAGGATTTCACAATTAATGTTAAAGACAAAATTTAAAAATAAAAAAACATGAAAGACTATTTCATGTAAATGGGTTCTTAACATTTAACTCATATTAATATCTGTGGAGCTGAAAACTGAAATTCTGAGACAATACCAAAAAGTTATCTAAGGGTTGTCATGGCAACTTGGTAGGAGGTTTTTTGGTGTTTTTTTTGTTTTGTTTTGTTTTTGAAAAATTTTAGTAGCATTTTGTAATATATGCTAGCAGCTGTCTGATTCAATTGTCAAAAGGAAGTCAGTTGAAGAAAGTCTACAGAACTAGAGTTTCTGAAAAACTTGTAAAGGAATCTATACATTTAAATGCAGTTAACTTCACCTAGCCCTATCATTAAAAAATGTGTATTCATTTAAAAATCTAGATATTTATAGTTTCTGAATAAGAATAGCTACTACCTAGTAAAGCATAAAAATTACATGTTTAAGGTCAACCTTGCAAAAGAAGATAATGCTCTTATGACTAGATCACTCAGTAGATACCAATATAGACAAGATTTAAGCTCTCACATAATAATGAAGAGAAATAGATAATAAGCAAACAAATACATTAGACTGATAATGTTATGCAGCAAATTGAAACACATTGTCAAAGAGTGTGAGTGTTTTACTTTAGCTGGTCAGAAAAAGTTTCTTTAGGAGTAGTATTTGCGTTAAGATCTGAATGACAAGAAGGATACAGATTTGCAAAGATCAGAAAGAATTAGCCGATAAAGGACATACTACTGCTGGGAACCCTAACCTGCTTTAAATAAATGAATACATAAGCAGTGCAATATAGTTGCAACTAGATATTTTAATACCACTTAAGAATATGCTCTTTCTCTTTTAGCAGAGTATATTAGAATGAGTCAGCCACTGAACATCCATAAAGTGTCATCATTGGTCAACATGGTTTTTGAAATAAAAAGTTATATGAACTAACATTTGGTGGAAACAAAACAGAGTATTTAAAAATGGAACTTAATTATATCAGAAAAAAATTTAAATGGTTATTAAACATTATTATGGGGTACTATCCATTTTATTAATGGTCAATCGGATATAATTTTTGAAAGAGAAAATACAATTATCTAGTCCTGAATTTCTCAATATTGAATCCATGTTGGTTTATATGTGCTAAAGATATTGAAATACTCATAGACAAAAATAAACAGGTAAGGTATTTTTGAAATGCAAGACTGCTCAGTCTTTGTTATAACAAAATTTTGCTAAATTTATTTGACATTTGAAACATATATTTTTAAATCTGATCATTAACATCTCCCAGAATACTGTTCCATGGAACCCCAGATTAGCTGAGACTAATGTAGCCCAACTATTTCATTTAGCAGAAGTGCAAACAGAGATGCACAGAACTTGTATAAGTTACTTCACCTCTTAGCAGCTGCATTAGTTTTCTATTGCTGCTGTAGCAAATTTATAAGCTTAAGATAGCACCCATTATTAATATCACAGTTCCTGTAAGTCAGAAGTCCAGGTGGGTTCAACTGGGTTCTCTGCTTAAGGTCTTAGAAGAATGAAATCAATATGTGGGCAGGTCTGCGCTCTTATCTAAAGCCTCAGGGGAAAAATAAACTTACATGTTCATTTAGGTCAATGATACAATTTATTTCTTGTGCTTGTACAGCTAAGGCCCTTGTTTACTTGCTGGCTGCCAGTTGGTACGGCCTCTCTACTCCTAGAGGCTGCACACATTCCTTCTAATATCTTCATCTTCGAAGCTACAATGGCACATCAAGTCCTTCTCACGATTTGTTTTTATAACATCCTCTCCTGCCATCAAATGCTGTTTTTTAAGGACTCCTATAATTACATTTGGTCTACCTGAATAATCAAGGATATTCTCCCTATCTCAAGGTCAACTGTGCCAAAACATTTACAGGATTGATATCCCATGATATCCAGATGTCGAGGATGAGAGCAGGGAATTTTTAGGAGGCTGTTTTAGAACTCTGCCTATCAAAACAGTAGAGCTGAAACTAGAATCAAAGTCTCTTTATTGTGAATCCAGTATTTTTCTCCTATTATGTTTAAAATCAGTAAATAGGTTTTTATTAATACTTAAGGATCACTGAATTGCTGTTGAAGGTATAATTTATATATAATGTATTCTTAATATTTGCGTATTTAATCTGAAGAATTGTGATCACCAACATATTTTCTCTAAACAAGTCTTGTTCTTTTATTATAAATGGATTTCTAAACAGATTATCAGTTTGTCATTTTTAATAATCATGTTTTGTTTTCTTTGTTTTTTTTATTTTAAGGAAAATTAAATGGCATATAATTTGCATTACTGTAAAGAAAAGCAATTGCAATAATAACCAGAATGCATTTTATTCTCTTGTAGGTATGGAAATTTAAAGTAATTACTTTTTTATCTGTACCAATTGAATTGCTAATGGATTAATTATTGTAAAATAAAAAGTAACATAATATGTGTTAATTAAGCACCCAAATGCTGTTCTATGATCATTTGCCAAACCACAGTAATTTTTATAATTTTCTTAATTAACAGTATTATTTTTGGATATAGTATTGCAGTCATTATAAATTATTTCTTTCATTAAAAATAATCAAGTTTTTTTATTAGCGGTATGATAATTTTCTAAACTGGAAAATAGCTTACAAAAGAAGTTGAAGGATAATTTTGCTAATATACAAGCATAATACTCAATCTCAAACCAAGGTATAGTGAACATCTCATGGCTTTTATCTGCTCATCATTACTTCCACTTTTTCTGGTAACCTCAACCTCAGTTTTGGGGTGAACTTTCCCTTATACATGCTGTGGTTCTAATGATGTTGCCAAAATATAACCTAATATCCTGGTGGTAAAGCTGACCATCTGACTCACCCTATCCTGACAATTTCTAATAACCTATTTTCTCATCTTTGATGATTCCCCCAAAGAAAGGCACCCAGGACAATCAATGTCATTTTCTCAAATTTTATATGTGAATAGAGGGAAAGAAGACTTACTTCTTTGTCTGGGGTTGCAGGTTGGAAACATATAATACTGGAGCTACGTGCAGATATTATCATCTCCTAACTCTCACTACCAAACTGAGAAACGCTGTATTAAGTAGGAAAGAGGTGGATCAACAACAACAATGAAGTAGAACTATGATATAGAAATAAATATAAAATGAGCAAGATATAAAAGATATATGAGATATAAGATATAGAATGAGCAAGAGTTAGACATAGAGGAACTTGACAACATGGTTTAATTCCTGAAAAATTTACTATTTGACTTCTTGGTTGCATGAACCGATAAGTTACTTTTTTGTTGTTTGTTTATACTAATCTATAACATGTGACCAAAAGTTCATTGACTAGTACATTTGGGAGCATTTCTCTTGGTAAATTGAATTGGGTGACTAGTTCGATTTCAAGCCAAGAATGAAAATACTACTACTGTTATTTCTTTTGTCAATCCGCCATTATTTCTCATTTTGATGACTGCAGTAGCTTCCAAACTGCTCTCTTTATTTCCACCCTTGCCCTTACAGACTATTTTTAACATGGGAATGATAAGCCTGATTATGTCATCCTTCTGCTCGTACCTCTTTGATGGATGGTCATCTCTACTGAAACCTAAATGAAGCACATTGAGGATACTTAAGGCAGTGGGTCTCTAAACTTTAGTATGCATCATAATCATGAAGAGATTTGTTGAAAGGCAGACTCCTGGACCTATGCCAAGAAATTTTAAATCAAGAGATTTGGCATGTTTTTCACATTCCATCCTTCGGGAAACACTGAGCTATATGGATGGAGAGGCTTAGAAGTATTTTACCAGTAAGTGGGGTGAATATTTACAAAAGCAATTGCTAGGCTTTGGAAATTACCTATGCTTTTCTAATGATTTATTCTTCATAGCTCAGTCTTTCTTCTGTGCAGAGGAATGTAGACTGTTTAATATTTTTTCTTTATACTTTACCTTATATATGCTATTACTCTTTAATCTTCACCTTCAGTATTTCTCTGTTTTACATGTAGCTCTGCTATGTGGCCTTTTTTTTTTTTTTTTTTCTGTCTAAGAAATATTTTTCTTTCTTTTTTTTTTAATTAAATTTATTGGGGTGACAATTGTTAGTAAAATTACATAGATTTCAGGTGTACAATTCTGTATTACATCATCTATAAATCCCATTGTGTCCTTATTAACTTTATCTCCTAAGTCAACTACATGTCCAGTTGACTTTGCCCATCAGCATCATGATTTCATATGCTCAGGACTGAATTGAATCAGCTTGTCGATTGATTTTCCTCTTGCATAGCTTTATGTAAGGTATTTAACTTCCACATTTGGGTGTCTCATCTACACTTCTTGCTTTGTAACCTACCCACTTATTTACCGATCATCTTGGTTTTTGATCTGCTGCTGTTCCATCTATATTTAGAATCTACACTAATAATTTTTCTTTTTTTCTCAATTTTTTAAAACAAGAAATGTTGAAAAGTTAGGCTCTTTGGCCTGTTTAAAAACACAAGAAATAGAACAGACTCTGGGTGGTGAACACACACTGTGATATATAGATGATGTATTACAGAATTGTACACCTGAAACCTATGTAACTTTACTAACAATTGTCACCCCAATAAACTAATTAAAAAACACACAAGAAATAATTGTTCATTTGCATCTTTATTTTTATTGTATTGTTAGTTTTATAGAATTTTAAAACACAAATCTAGCTCTTTGGTGAATTTTACTCACTTCCTGCTGAGTTGACATTTAGACTGCCTGTTTGCTTGCTGTAACCAAGATCATTCCATGTTTTAGAATGTGACTAGCACACATATTTTTATTTAAACAATTTTCTAACGAGCACATTTCTACAACGTAAACTCACACCCTCCCATGACTTTTGTGCAATTTAGCTTTCAGTGTGAAAATTACATGTAGATTACTATACCCAAATAAATCATGTGTACATGATGAAAATTACTCAAAATGAAGCTACGTATTTATGTATTGCTGTCCCCAAAAGTCATTCTGACCATCTCTGCAGAAATAAGTTATATGAAAATATCCTCAATATATGGTCAGTTTGATATATGCAAACAGAATTGTTCTGAGGAGAGGTTTTTCAAATACTTCCCTTTGCATTGCATGGAAAAGTTGCTCAATATAAGGCTGGATGGGAATCAGACTCATTGAAGACAAATCAGGAGACTTATTCTATGAGTAGATACAAGGCATGAGTTCTTATCTGTCTATTATGATTCCAGAAAACTTTCCAGAAAATGAAAAATATCTGATCTAAGCCTGAAGTTGCTCTTTCAGGATTATGTAAAAAACTGTATTCCTAACCAAAGCATTGTGTTGTGGGTGCAGCCCTATTTACAGCAAGAGATAATCTAAAGTGAGAGCTTGTTTCTTTATAAATGCCTAAACAATGTGAACTTTCAAGGACTTTTCACCGCTGAAGATAATTTGGAAGGACAGAGATGAGTCAGAGCTAAGAGATTAGAATAATACCCAATGTTGTGCAGCAGATATAAGCCCCGGTCCACAGATTGTTGATGCTGTGAACATGACACCATGTGCTGTGCTTTCGGATTACACATTTCCACTTTGAGCATTAGTGGAATTTTATTGTTGAGAGGTAGGAACAATGACATTGATAAGTTATTGCCAAGGTACATACTAAATGGTTGCATCAACTGTTCTTATGAGCCATATATGTCTTAAATTGTTTTTATTCCCTACTTTTAAAATGGAGACTTTTGTTTGTGGATTTATATTTAATGACAGATTCTTTCTTATGTTGTGTTAGTTGCTGATGTATGTGGAGATGCTGGAACTGTTTTTGAGTTATACTTTTCTATTGGCTGTAAGTATATTCCAAATGCTTTTGGGAACATTATTAAGTGATAAGTGTTATATGCAAACTTACTCCATGAAGTTGGCTAATTATCATTGTGTCAGAAAGTGAATCGTGTAGATATCTGAGTTATGGTCTTGTACTTCCTGCTTTATCAATTAAAACGTATATTGCAAAACTTATAATGTCAATTACAGTATCTCTCTGATTTAAAAGTCACTGTATATGTAGTAATATCAGTAAACATGTATTTTAAAGAAAACAGTCTATGTAGAAAAGCACTGTCCTTTTTCCAGGTAATACCACCTAGGTAATGTTAGGATAGACAAGTCATCAAGTCAATGCTTAAATTTTCCTAAGGATGGTGTTTTTTGGCTTCCTTTCTTCTTTTGTAAAATTCAATAATATATTCAATGAATGTTTTTTTGACCTGGTTAATTCAAATTTATACCCCATTTTAAATCTATAATTATCTGAATTATAATTATATTCTTTTTTCTTAGTTGTCTTATTTATTTTTGTGTTTTTTTTTCAGTTACAGTTGACATTCAATATTATTTTATATTAGTTTCAGGTGTACAGCATAGTAGTTAGACATTTATATAATTGATGCAGTGATCCCCCCAATTAATCTAGTACCCACCTGGCACTATACATAGTTGTTGCAACATTACTGACTATATTCTCTATGCTGTACTTTACATCTCTCTGACTATTTTGTAACTACCAATTTGTAATAAACGTTTTTATTACACATGTTGCCAAGGAACTATTTCTGCTTCCTAACTTTTCTTTTGTTGTAATTTGCTGACTTTATTACAGCAGTTCTTATTTCAGAGTAATGCACTTCATAATGATACAATGTTAACAATGCTTTGCCTATTATACACATTTTGCTATCATTGTATTTATAACAGGAAGCACACCAAGCAGATTCATCTAGCTTTCACATACTATCTTCTCCTTTTAGAGAATAGGTAACCTCATCCTTCTCTTGGCTATAACTGGATCCCAGCCTCTTGCACAGAACTCTATTAAATTCTGCTGTACTGAGAAGACACAATTCTTCTCTAAGTGATAATCATTACTTTAGAAATCACTTACATAAATCATATTAAATCAAAATTATTTTATTCATTTATGAATTAATTAATTAATTTAAAAATATTTTTGACTAATTACTAGGTACATAGTACTAAGCTAAGTACTATTTATACAAGATAAGACAAATGAAGCCTCTGCTTTTGTAGACTTTATAATTTCAATGGTCACTTTCCTACCCCATACATTAACGCACTAATGTATGCACATAAACTAAATATAATTCTGAAAGCTTTATGCCATGTGAAATAAAGGCATATAATTTTTAGTTTATTTAATATGCAAAAATGCACTGGATGTATTAATTTTCTCTCTCATCCCCCGTAATACTTTCTTCACAAATAAACAAAAGTGATCTTTATAACACATAAATCAGATTATGTCACTTTTCCTCTTCAAACCCAACACTACCAAATGTTGCATTGAAAATAAAGTCTTAGTGGCCTACAGCAACCCATGCAGTTTGGCCAAGGCTGGCTTTCCCACCTCATTAATGCCACTCTTTATTTTATTTTTGTGCCTGAGACACACTGATTTTTCTGTTCCTTGAACATATGCATTGCTAGCCCTTCTGGCTGGAAGGTTCTTTCATAGTTTTTTTTTTTTTTTTTTCTTTTTTTTTTTCACAACTATGACTCCTATTAATAATCACCCCCTGTAAGAAACCTTCTCTGGGGCACCCTAGCTTGCCTCAATTGTCAATGTCTCTCTCAGCTCCTTTTATTACATAGCAAATAGCAATTTATAATTCTACATTTATTTGTTTGCTTGCTTGTTTATTGTCTGCCTTCCCCACTAGAGTAGGCTCTATGTGGGCAGGAGCAAAGTCTGTTTCATTCATCTTTGTGTATTTACCACTTAGCACAGCACTGACCAGAAACAGATTGCTTAATACATAAATAAGTGAATGTCTGAATGAATCAAAGCCCATGGTTAGGGATGCAGACTTTCATTATAACATTTTTTCCACCCTATGGAAAAATCTTCTTAGACCAACATCATTTTTGTTTCAACACCTTTCTCAGGAACACAATTCACTTGAAGTTAAAGAAATACCTACTTCAAAATATGCATGATTTTTGTAAAAGTTTCATGAACCCGAATCCAAAATCAAGGCTGATATGTTATAAAAATATTTTTAAGTACGTGGATATTATTTATATATGCTGAAAATACAGAGAGAGTATGTTTCCATCAACAAACAGATTAAAATTAATCAGTATTTTTTAAACTATTTTTTATATACCATAATTATGCTATCTACTTGGGTTTCAGAAATACCATGTTGCATGTAATTTAAATGTCTAGATTTGGTGGGCCATAAGGGCCTTCTCCGTACAAAGACTAACACTGAAGTGAATACCTAGCATGCTTACCTCTATATTTCTGAAGATGCAACTAAAGTCCACAGTAAACTTCTTTCACATTTTTGGTCTTAAGACACATCTCTTGTAACATTCTTAACTAGCCATGCCTTAAATCATATCCCTCCTTTCATGAATTTATAATCTGCTCTATGCATGACTTAGCACATAATTCTGAGCTAGTTTATATTTATATCTATTGATTTTTGTGTGTGTATGCTAGTCTGATCTCCACAACTAGATTGAAAGTCCTTCAAGGGTAGGGAGCTATTGTGTCATATTTCTTCTGTATACCCCAAAGTTTCTGTGATAATATCGAGTAAACAGAGAGTGCAAAATAAATACTTGATTACTATTTGTGTTGGCTATGAATATTAATATTTTATGTACAGTTTTTTAGCTTCATGCTCTATAGTACCTTAAGAATGTTCTATGAGAAGAAAAGCTATTTGTACAATGATAACCATTGTAATTTGGATCACATATAATTTTTCTGAGTTTAATTAAATAGAACACTAATAGATGGCGCCTGCTGGGATTGCAGAACCTGGCCTTTATAGGGAAATTATATTCTACAGTTTATGCTATAATTTCTAATTTCTTTGTAATATCAGGAATCCTATGTTTGTGTTTCTGTAGGAAGTGTTCCGAAAAGTGAATTGAATCTCCTGGAAATTTTGACCTCTCATATTTTCAAGTCTTCTTATTGTCTAACAGAAAGGGACATAGTAAACACTGAATGTTTGCCTTAAATATGAAATTTTAAAATGTCAGACTAAATTCATTCATGTGCTACTTTCAGGGGCTAGCCTACAAGGACCTTCAGCAACAAATCTTATGCTATTTCCAGTCTACAGACCCCTGCAACAGTGTAGCCAAAGTTCCCTTTGATTCTTGTTATTAATTTTTTTTTAAAAAAGTTATTTTTTTACATGTTATTTAATTTAGTTCTCACATAAGCACTCTGAGGCAGGCATTATTGTCTCTATCTCAGTAACAAAGAAAACTGCAGGGCAGAGATGTTCAGAAATTTGCCTCTGGTAACAGTAATGGAGTTATGTGAGCACCTAGATCTACTTCACTACAATTCCTGTGCTTTTTTTCTAATATTTTATGTGTCATTCCAAAGCATACAGAGAAAGAAAAAAATGTTAGGGGAAGAAATCTGAGACTGGGTATTTCAGACAGAGGTAGACATAAAATTGTCACTGGGAAGGAGAAGGGAGATAAATCTTTTTGAAAACTCAGCTAATAAAACAAGTTTGTTGTACCTTTGAATGTAACCTACTTCCACTTTCCTAGTGGTCAGGAGAATTTGTTACACTCGGGTCTTTACATAATCAGAATTTTCCCAGTCTTGTCTATGGCTGAGTTTATTGGCTGCTTTGCTCTATCAAAACTTGTTTTGCTTCCTGCAGCAAATTTGTAAATGTATCACGGAATATACAGGGTTGAAAAAGTACTACTCTTATTACTCAAGGGAAGACCAAACGAGCCCAAATTAGTTCTAAGGAATTACTTAGTCACTTTCCAGTTCTGGTTGAAAAATAAAATCCTCACTAAAAGAAAGCTCTACAAAAAAGGTCAGAATTTTTGTTGTTTTCTTTTTTTCTCTTTGCCCCTGTATATTTCTCCCCAAGGTCTAAAAGGTACATAAGACGAAACAGCATTGTATTAAAGTGTGCCCAGAATTAGCACAATGTGAAAGAGATTAACACACTGATGAAGAAACTTCATCTAATCCCATTCTAAACACACAAAATCGGGCCACGAACAGCTTTCAACCAAAATTGTAAGCATTAGAAGGATCTTTAAAACCATTGTGTAATTAAAATGTCAGTAGTTAATGCCAACCTTGGGGAGGAAATTGATTGGTTTAATAGTTTCCCAAGGTGACAACAGTCATTTGCAATCCAGTAGTGAACCCTAATGTGAAGTGCCTGGAAGAGACAGGAAACAAAATAGAGGTCATGTGGTAATTGCTTTCTAACTTAAAGTGACAGTAAAAACAAGCACAATGTAAACCTTGTGCAACATAAACAGTCCTTTGGACCATTTAAGCTAATGGAGGACATAAGACATGTTAATTATAAGGATATTTAAGAATACAGAACTAAATTTGTAACTAGTCATTTCCTCATATTCACTTTAGGTGCCAATTTTTAGGTGTTAATCAGATGATGTCTAAGTATAATCAATTAAATATTTGCTATGACACTGTCTTCAAAGTCCTTTCCAGTAAACCAGGAAGAGAGTTAAATAAATCCCATATCCAAATGAGTATAAAAGTTTAAGAGTTTATACATTTTTTTCTGGACCTAAATTCTATGTGTGCATTTAGCCATCAGAAAGTATCACAAAGTTTCAATGTTACATTTAAATTAACTTTAACCTGAAACACTGTATTTTGGAATGAGAGGGTACGGAAGCATGGTGCTGTGCAGCATGACTTCTGCTGACTCTCTCCTTTCCAGTTAATATGGCATAATGGCCAAAACTCCAGGCTTCTGATCAAATACATTAGGGTTTTGGACTCACCTCTAGCATTTGTTAGCTATGTGCCAGGCACTGTGTAAGGCAATTAATGGATGTTATTCCAATTTTCCTATCAAATCATAAATTTTATTAATGTCCTAATTTTTAATGTGCAAATTAAGGCTCATACAGATTAAGGAATGGTCCAAGATCATTTGTTAACACAGTTGTTAATAAACAAAGCCAGGATTTTAATCAAAATGTATTTGAATCCACTATTCATAATTTAGCCTTTGACATTTGCAGCAATGTGGTCAGTGCCCTGTCCAAATCCTCTGAAAACAATTTCTGAACACTGTAAGGGCTTCTTGTACTTCTCTGCTTGAGGGCATGTTTTGGTGAAGTGGATTATTCAGGGGGCAGCAGTCGTACCAGCATGGTGAATTACGCAGATTAGGGTTCATGTAGAGAACTAAAAGATTCTTCACTGTAAATGAAGTGGAGTTTTCTGAACTATGTTGCCAGGGCACCGAAGAAGAAATTAGAAGCCTGAGAAAGATGAGCATGCTAGAATGGGTTAACTATGGAAGCCCATGAAGCCCATCATCTGAATATCTTCCTCAGGAGGCCCCAGAAGACACACTTTTCACCCAAGTAGGAAGGTATAATCTGGCTGATAATCAGAAGTCTAGAAGGAACAAGATCTGATGATTGAAGACAAAAAAGTTTAAGGGAGATGGATGTGTCTGAGCTTGTAAGAGTAGGTACAAAGTGTATAGATCTTTGTCTCGTATTAATACCCACCTGACAGCATCCACTGAAGAGGAGGCGTTTAATAACCAGCTGGATACAATGGCTGTTTTAGTGGATTTCTTTTAGCTTATCTTCATTTCTTACACATTGAAATCATGAATATATTAATCATGCCGTATTAGTTTCCTAGGTCTGCCTTTAAAATCTCTACAAATTTGGTTGCTTAAAACAACAGAAATTTATTGTCTGACAGTTAAGGAGGCTAAAGGTCTAAAATCAAGATGTCAGTGGGGCTATACTCTATCCCAAGACTCCGGGGAAGAATTCATTTTTCATGTCTTTCTCATGACGTCTGGTGGCTGCTGGCAATTGTTTGCCTTTCTTGGTTTGTTACTATATTACTCCAATCGCTGCCCCCATGTTCACATTGCCTCCCCCTTTTCTGTTTGCGTGTTTCTCCTCTGTGTGCCTCTTATAAGCACATTTTTCATTGGATTAGGGACTATACAGATAATTCACAATGACCTCCTCATCTCCATTCCCTTAATTTAATTATACATGCAGAGAACCTTTTTCCAAATAATGTAATACGGGTTCCAGGGATTTGATGTGGACATACATATTTGGGGGCCATCACGCAATAACTACAGGTGGTAACAAAACTGGTAATTATGCATCAGCTCAATGGCATGGATTCCTTCTCACTAAAGCTAATCTATATACTCCTGCTTTAAAATTTCTGCTGTATAAACAGCAAAGACTGATACTGGGCCCTTGATATCGTACACCTCAAAAAATCCAGTCAGCCACATGTTGGGAGGTTGATTATGTATGATTACTTCCACAGACAGAGATTAGATTAGTCTTGATTAAGAAGACATGAATTCTTGATGTGGTTGTGCTTTTATGTTCAAACTTTTTTTGCTAACACCACCAATCAGAGGCTCACAGAGTGTCATATTTACCCATACTGGGTTCCAAAGAATATCACCTTGGAGCAAAGAACCCACTTTTTAGCAAACGGTTGCCACAATTAGCACATAGCCACAGGATTCATTCATACATTACATCACTCAGAAGCTGCATCCATTTATGATTAAGACACTCAATAAAATGAGTATAGAAGGAAAGTACCTCAACATAATAAAGGCAACATACAACAAACCCTCAGCTAATATATTTAATGATGAAAAACTGAAAGCTTTTCCTCTACAATCAGGAACAACAGAGTAGGAATGCCCTCTGTCACCAATGTTATTCAACATAGTATTGGAAATCCTAGCCAGAGCACTCAGGCAATAGAAACAAATAAAAAGCATCCAAATTGGGAATTAAACAGGTAAAGTGTTACTTTTTCCAGATGACTTGATTCTTTATATCAGTTCTGACAAGGAAACTCGTGAACTTAGTGCAACAATGTTGCTAATCTTTTTTGATATCAGAGGGATTATTCATTATGAATTTGTACCAACTGGACAAACAGTTAACCAAGTTTACTATTTGGAAGTGCTGAAAAGGCTGCATGAAAAAGTTAGATGACCTGAACTTTTCGCTAACAATTCATGGCTCTTGCATCATTACAATGCACCACCTCACACGGCCCTGTCTGTGAGGGAATTTTTAGTCAGTAAAAAAAAAATAACTGTATTGGAACACCTTCCCTACTCACCTGATCTAGCCCCCAGTGACTTCTTTCTTTACCCAAAGAGAAAGGAAATATTGAAAGGAAGACATTTTGATGACATTCAGGACATCAAGGGTAATGCAATGACAGCTCTGATGGCTATTCCAGAAAAATAGTTCTAAAATTGCTTTGAAGGGTGGACTAGGTGCTGGCATCAGTGCATAACTTCCCAAGGCGAGTACTTCGAAGGTGACTGTAGTGATATTCAGCAATGAGGTACTGAGGTAACACTTTTTCCACGATGAATTCATGAATGTAATTATCCAACATCGTATAGAAAACCCTGAAAACCTCACCAAAAGACTATTAGAAACAATAAACGAATACAGTAAAGTTGAAGGATACAACAAAGGCAATGTACAAAAATCCATTGTGTTCCTATATGCTAACAATGAAATTTCAGAAAAAAGAAATGGAAAAAAAATTCCTTTTGCAATTGCAACAAAAAGCATAAAATACTTAAGAATAAACTTAACTAAGTATATGAAGGACCTATGCACTGAAAACTATAAGACATTAAAAGAAGTTGAAGAAGACACAAAGAAATGGAAAGATATTCTGTGATCATGGATTGGAAGAATCAACATAGTTAAAAATGCCGTGTTACCCAAAACAATACATAGATTTAATGCAATCCCCCTCAAAATCTCAATAGCATTTTTTCAAGAAATAGAGCAAAAAAAATATCAGACCCCAAATAGCTAAAGCAATCCTGATACAAAAATGAAAAGGCTAGAGGTATCACACTCCCTGGCTTCAATTTATACTATAAAGTGACAATAATCAAAACAGCATGGTATTGGCAGACAAACAGACACACAGACCAATGGAATAGACCTGAGAATGCAGAAATAAACACACATATACATGGGCAGATAATTTTCAACAAAGGAGCCAAAAACATACAATGGAGAAAAGAAAGCCTCTTCAATAAATGGTGCTGGGAAAATTAGAAAGCTACAAGCAAATGAATGAACTGGACTGCTATCTGTCCCCACCTACCAAAATTACATCAAAATGGATCAAAGACTTAAACATAAGCCCTGAAACAATAAACTGCATAGAAGAAAGCATAGGTACTAAATTTATGGACCTTGTGGTCAGAGAAGACTTTATGAATTTGTCCTCAAAGGGAAGTAAAAGCAAAAGTAAATGAGTGGCTCTATATCAAACTAAAATGATTCTGCACAACAAAGAATCCATCAAGAAAACAAAGAGGCAACCAATCGAATGGGGAAGATATTTACAAACAATGCCTCTGATAATGGGCTAATATCCAAAATATATAAAGAACTCATACAACTCAACAACAAAAAATAATCTAATGAAGAAATGGACAGAGTACCTGAAGAGAGCTTTTTCCCAAGAAGACAAACAAATTGCCAACAGATATATAGAAAGATGTTCAACATCGCTAGCTATTAGGGAAACACAAATCAAAACCACGGCATACCACCTCACACCTGTTAGAATGGCTGTTATCAACAGGACATGGAATAACAAGTGTGGGAGAGGCTGTGGAGAAAAGGGAACCCTCATATACTGCTGATGGAAATGTAAATTAGTACAGCCACTACAGAAAACTGTGTGGAGTTTCCTCAAAAAATTATGAATAGAATTACCATATAGCTAGGAATCCCTGTTCTGAGTATCTACTCAAAAAATCTGAAAACATTTATCTGTAAAGATATATGAACTCCTATGTTAATTGCAGCATTATTTTGGTGGCCAAGTAATGCTAACAACCAAAGTGTCTTTTGTCCTTTGATAGAAGACTAGATAAAGAAGATGTGATATATATATATATATATATGAATATTACTTAGCCATAAGATGAAATACTACCATTTGCTACAACATTGATGGATTTTGAGATTATCATGCTAAGCGAAATCAGTCAGACAGAAAAAGTTGAGAACTATATGACTTCATTCATACGTGGGATATAAAACTGAAGGCAACAAATGAATAAGACAAACAAATAAAACTCATACACAAACAACAGTTTAGTGATTAGTAGAGGGTAAGCGGTGGCGGGGGTTGTAGAAGAAGGGAAAGGGTGATGGAAGGAGAACTGACTCTGGGTGGTGAACACACAATGCAATATATAGATGATGTATTATAGAAATGTACACTTGAAACTATATAATTTTACTAATCAATGTCACCCAATATGTTTAATAAAAATTTCTAAACAATGAAGCTGCCCCCACAATGAAACATGGAAACAGTCTTAATGGTGCAGCTAAGGTGCTAGCTTGGAAATGACACTCTCAGAAGTTGGGATGCTCTTATTCAGTATGTACTATATCCCTTAAGCAAATGTAAATTGTGCTATTGCGCTATTTCCCAAAGGACAGAAGACAAGGGTCCAGGAACAAAGTTGTAGAAGTAGAAATGGCATAGTCACCATCACTTCCAGTGACTTTAGGTTCTATGGTTCCTGCTTCCCACAAGAAGGAGCTTCTATTGAACATAACAAGAGAATGATAATATCTTAATCTATGTATGTAATGGATCTCTTTGGGTTTCTTCTACCAGTGGAACTGTAGGGAACGTGTTAAAATACCTGTAGAGGTCATTGAACCTAATTTTACAAAGAGGTAGGATTGCTGCTCTATAATGGGGACATTCACTCAGATTCTTCTTTGTGTTTCCATGATGGATATTAATAGTGAAGGAGAAATTGCAGCAATGATGGACTGACAAGTGCAAGGTAACCAGAAGGCTTAGATTTTTCAGAGATGAAGTTTAGGTCACTCATCTTGGCAAACAACTCAGACTAGTAGAAGTGCATGCTTAATGGAAGAAAAATCCTATCTAGAATTCATGGTAAAGCAGAATTTTAATATCAGGAAACATTACAACATCAAGTACTAATGCTTCTACCATTAAGCCTCTGTTGTCTTTTATTTTTATTCAAGGGATTGCAAGTGGATACCACCATTAAGGATCAATAATAGGAGGACCAAGTCGACTTTAGAGGAAGCATGAGTGGATATGAGGGGTGCAATGGTAGGACTCAAACAATTGCTATCTTTACCCCGCCTATTCAGCTTCTCCTAGAGATTGCCTGAAGACAGCAGACTCTGATTTCCTTCATTTCTCTGCTTGAGGAGATTCTCTGGCTCTGGGAGTATATTATGCTCTAAAAGGAATCTGGCCAGAAATGTCAGAGAGTTTACATCCTTGATGCAATTTTCAATGAGTGACAGGTGTGGAATTCTGAGACCTGTTCCACACAATCTACCAGATGTTCTCCAGCAGGATTGAGACCAAGTTGTCAGCAGTCGAAACCTATGCATTAGCACAACCTTTATTTTCTTTCCTACCTTACACACCTTCATGGTATTACCTCTGATCACTTCCTAAGACAATTTCCCATCCTACCTAAATGGAGTACTCCCATTCCTCACAGATCTTTCAAACTAAATATATTTGGATATAGAACAACAAATAGGCATAAGAAGACACTAAACAATGGAAAGAAGAAGGTGATTTTTCCCAGAGACCTCTGTCCTTGAGGGATAACATGGTAATGAATTCCCTGGGTTTCTTATTGCCTCTGATATATCCCAGAAAGAGCACTGCAGAAGCATCCAACCCCCAACTGCCAATGAACACAAATGAAGACAGCTCCTACATACCCTCTAACTAAAGGACCTGGAAAACGGTAGCTTAACAACAGAAACACCTTTTTTAGCAATATCCAAACTAATCTAGCCAAATACAAATGGAAGAAAACCATACTCTCTATCCTGAGATTTCAGATGGGCTGAGGAAGGAGGTAATCTTCCACTCCTTCCCTTGGCCTCAAAGAAAGCAGGCAGCAGTGTTTAGACTCCCTGTCAGGGAGTGTCAGCAGAACCATGCTGTCATTTGGTTTTCCATCCCATGCCCAACATACACAGTGTGCTCTGATTCCCCTGCAGTGAATGGTCAGCAGGAGAAAGGGGTAGCTGAAATTTTCTCCACCTATCTGCAATGAAGCAGTATGATTCAGTGCCCCACTTTTGTCTAGGTAGTGCCAGCAGGTCCAGCAGGAAGATAAACATATATATCTACATGGCCCTCACAATATCAATAGGAGGGAAACCTGCTAAATAAGATGATTAAATAAGATCCAGAGACTCATAATATGATATACAAAATGTCCAGGATAAAATAAAATATCATCCCTTTTACTAGGAAACAGGGGAATTACAAAATAAATGAGAAGAGATAATCAACATAAGAATACATCAAGATGAGTCAAATGTTGGAATTATTTGACAAGGATTTAAAAACAGCCATTATAAAATGCTTCAACAAGCAATTATGAGTTCTCTTAAAACATAGGAAAACATAGATATTCTCAAAATGTAAATGGAAATTAGAAAAAATAACCAAATGGAAATTATAGAACTGACAAATACAATAGCAGATATAAAACTTGCTGGATGGGTTTAATAATACAGTAGAGATAAAAGGATAGAATCACAAAACTTGAGGCTGATTAACAGAATTTACATAATCTGAACAACAGAGAGAAAATACACTAAAGAACAAATAAAGGACAGCATCTCAGGGACTTGTGGTCCAAAAGAACTTATATTCTTATCATCAAAATACCAGAAGGAAAGGCGATAGAGAATAGGACTGAAACACATTTTGAAAAAATAATTACTGAAAACTTCCCAAATTTGGCAAAAGACATAAATCTAGAGATTTAGGAAGCTAAGTATCCTCCCAAAAAAATAAATGTCAAAATATTCATGCCAAGATACATCATCATAAATAAACTTCTAAAAATGAAAGACAAAAACAAAACAAAACCTTGAAAGGAGCCATAGAGAAAAAAGATAATCATTACTTGTAGGGGAAGACCGATTCTAATGACAGAAGATTTCTCATCAGAAACAATGGAGTGAAACCATGGAAGCCACAAGGAAGTGGCACGATACTTTTTCAAGAACTGAAAGAAAAGATCTGTCAATTGCAATTTCTATATGCAGTGAAAATATTCTTTAGTAATTAAGGAGAAATGAAGACATCTTCAGATGAAAAAAAAAAAAAAAAAAACTAAGAGAAGTTGTTGCAAACCGACTTACCCTAAAGGAATGGCTAAAGGGATTTCTCTAAACAAAGAGGAAATTATAAAAGAAGGAACCTTGGAACATCAGAAAGGAAAAAAGAACACTATAAGCAAAATATGGCTAAGTATTTTCCTTATCCTGTTGATTTTTCTAAATTATATTTAACGGTTAAAGCAAAAATTAGATCAACTGATATGGTTCTAAATGTAGAGGTGAAATAGTTAACACAATTATATTATAAATGGTATAAATGGGAAGGTAGAGATATAAAACCAGATGAGGTTTCTATAATTCACTAGAACTGATAAAATGACATGACTTGACACTGGTAAGTTTGGTATATATCATGTAATATCTATAGCAACAACTAAGAAAACTATAAAAAAAGATAAACACAAAAACACTATAGATAATTCAAAATGTGTTTTTAAATGTTCAAATGACCCACCGGAAGGCAGGAAAAAGAAAATAAATAAAAAGCAGAGAAAACAAATAGGAAAAAATAAAAGGATAGATTTAATCCATAATATATAAATAACTACATTAAATATATAAACAGTGTAAGTATACAACTGCAAATTCTGTATTCAGTGAATATATCCTTCAGGAATTAAAGGGAAGCCAAACATTATCAGGCAAAGGAAAACTAAGACAACTTGTTCCCACCAAATATACCCTTAAATAACAGCTAAAGGAAGTTCTCTTAATCAAAAGGAAAATGATAACAAAAGAAGGCTTGGGAAAGAAGGATTTTATGATAGATAAAATTATATAATAGAATGTCCTTCTCATGAGTTTTAAACATCATATTTGGTGCTTAAAAATTTATAACACCTCTGATATAGTGCTCAATGCATTTAAGGAAAATATTCAAAACAATAGTATTTTAAAAGTGAGGGATGTGAAGGGACTCTAATAGAAGAAAGGCTTCCACTCTTTACTCAAGGTAGATTATGATAAGTTAGTATGCATATTGTAATACCTACAGCAACAGCAAAGGAAACTACATCAGCAATATTCTTGGAAACAACATAAATCAATGAATCAATTAATCAATCCAGGTAGAATCCTAAAACATGCTCTAGTTACAGATCAGAAGGCAAGAAAAGACAAACAAAGGAACAAACAGAAAACGAATGCAATGCTAGCCTTAACCCATAACATATCAATGATTAATATACACAATCTAAATACATGAATTGAAAGATAGAGATTGGCAGAGTGGATAAAAACACATAATCAACAATATGCTGTCTATGAGAAACTCACTTCAAAGTAATGGAAATAAATAGGTTGAAAGAAAAAGGATGGAAAAAGATATACCACATAAACATCAATAAAAATAGAGCAGAAGTGGCTATATTACTACCAGATAAAGTGGACACCAAAGCAAAGCAAATTACAAAGATAGACATTATTTTTTTTAATTAAACATTATATAATGATAAAAGGATCAATATACCAGGAAGACATAACAATCTGATATGTGAGTGTATGTAGCAAACATGAAACCTCACAACTGATGAAGCAAAAATTGATAGAACCAAAAGCAGAAATAGACACATTAACAATTATAGTTGATGACTTTAACAACACCCCAGTCTCTGCTATTAATAGAACTACTAGAGAATAAGTCAGCAAGAATCTAAAAGAAATCAACAAGACCATCAAATACCAGGATGTAATTGATGTTTATAGAACAATTTACCCCCAAACAGCAGAATACACATTTGTATGTGATTTCTCTCTCCACAATGGAATCCAACTAAAAATCAATAACAGAAAGGCCAAAAAGAAAAACAAAAAACAAATCTGAACACTTGGAAATTAAACAACATAATTCTACACAACACATGGGTGAAAGGGTCTCAAAGAAAATTTGAAAAATTGAATGAAAATGAAAATACAAAATATTGAAATATGTGGGAAGCAGCTAAACTAGTGATGAGATTATGATCTATAGTAATAAAGATTTACATTACAAAATAAGAAAGGTCTTGAATCAATATTCTAAATTCTTACCTGAAGAATCAAGAAAAAGCAAAGCGAAATAAACCCAAAACAAACAGAATGAAGGAAATAATAAAGACAAGAGGAGAAATAAATGAAATATAAAACTGGAAAACAATAGAGAAAATCAATGCAACAAAAGCTGGTTCTTGAAATGAAATTGAAAAACCTCTAGCAACAATGACAAAGGTAAAGAGAGAAGACACAAATCACAGATATCAATAATGAAACAGGATATCACTATAGATCCTGCAGCCATAAAAAGAATAACAAGGGAATACTGCAAACAACATTACTTTCATACAATTGACAATTTTGAATTCCTTGAAAACTATACTACCAAATTCCACCAAGATAAAATAGACAACATAAATAGTCTTGTAACCACTAATAAAATTAAAATTATAATTTAAAAGTTCTTAAAAAAAAAAAAAAAAAAAGAAAAGAAAAGAAATATCCTGACCCAAATGGTTTCACCAGAGAATTTCATCAAATATTTTTTAAATTAAATTTATTGGGGTGACAATGGTTAGTAAAATTATACAGGCTTCAAGTGTACAATTCTGTAATACATCCTCTATATATCACGTTGTGTGTTCACTCAGAGTTAGTTCTCCTTTCATCACCATACATTTGACTCCATTTACCCTGTTCTAGAAACCCCACCACTTTTCCCTTTGGTAACCACTAAATAATTGTCTGTATCTCTGAGTTTCTGTTTCTTTATTTATTTGTCTTGTTCCTTTTTTGCTTTCAGTTTTATATCCCACATATCAGTGAAGTCATATGGTTCTCAACTTTTTCCTCTGACTTATTTCGTTTAGCATAATAATCTCAAGATCGATCCATGTTGTCACAAATGGCAGTATTTCATTTTGTGGCATATTTTCTTTAAAAAAATGATCACTTATTATATATAAACTGTTCCAGAAAACAGAAAAGAAGGAAACACTTCCCCAAATATTTTATGAGCCTAGTGTTACCCTGATTCCAAAACAACATACAGTATAAAAACAGAAAACTAAAGACCAATATTCCTAAATTAATACCATAACCTTTATAATCATTCCAAAGACAATGAAACACTTAGATATACATTTTTAAAAAATTTTACAGTACCTGTAGGCTTAAAATGATATATTCCAATGGAAAAAAAATCAAAGAAGGCTTAAATAAATGTAGAGACAGACATAATATTTTAATGGGCTGGAAGGCTCAACATTGTAGAGATGTCAAATTTCCCCAGACTTATCTATGAATTTATGAAATTCCTATCACAACCTCAGAATTTTTTTTATAAATTATTGTATGGAAGAGCATAGTTTCTAGAATTGCTAAAACTGTCTTGAACAATAGGGAAAACGTGAGCAAACACATTCACTTGATATTAAGATTGATTATATAGCTATGATAATCAAGATAGTGTGGTGTGATGGAGGGATAGATGCATAGAACAATGGAACAGAACAGAATATCAAGAAGTAGATGCACACAAATACACCTAACTCAACCCCCTATTTACAAAATGCTGCAAGAGTAGCTCCATGGAGAAGTATAGCCTTTTCCACAATTGGTGCCGGAGAAATTGAGCATCACTAGGGGAGAAAGATGAACATATACCTAAACCTCACATCTTGTATGAAATTAACTCAATGTAGATCATGAACTTAAATAAAAAACAAAATTTTAGAATGTTTAGAAAAATAATATGAGAAAACTTTCAGGATCTAGGGATAGCAAAGCATTCTTAGAATTGACAAAGGCACAATCAATAAGAAGATAAACTTATAAACTGGATCTCATCAAAATGAAAAACTGACATTTCATCTAAGTGAATATACTGTTACAAATAAGCACATTCAAAAGATGTTCAACATCATTAGCCATTAGAGGAATGCAAGTTAAAACCGCAATTAGATATCAACACCCACCTATTAAAATGGCCAAAAAAATAGTATTAATAAATAGAAGAGAAGGGAAAAATCCACTGTGCAAAAGAATTCCAAATATTTATGTTGACACTCTGCCCTATGTGAATACATAAGAACCTCTTAAAAATACTTAACAAATTGCTGTTGGCAACCCATTGGTGAATAGTTCAAACAATTGAGTTTGTAATGACTGCAATTTTTAAATGACATTGAATAGAATAGAAAACATCAGAGTGTATTGTTCATAGAAAGTGTAAGTATTATCTGGTAAAATTTTGTGGATATATATATATATATCATATATATATATGATTATATATATGTGTGTGTATATATATATATATATATATATATATATATATATATATGCATATACATATCTTGAAATGTAAAATGCATTTCTCACTGAGGATTTTGGTCAACTAAGGTTGAAAATCATTCGTTGAAGATGTTCTGCCATCAAAGGATAGATATAGGAACAAATGATGAATAGACATCATGCTCTGAAATCATATAAAACTACCAAGAGAGATGTCAAGTTAGCAGTTCATATCAGGATTCTTATTTTAGTGCTGTTCATTGCAGGAATTGCCTGAAAATTGCTGATGGATATAAAGAGCTCATCTGTAGTGATTTCTCAGTCATCATCCAAACTTGCTGGTGACTGCAGTTTTTTCTTTTTTTATTTCTAGATATCTGGAAAGAATTATGTCAACAAACATTTATTGAAACACTTCTCATGATTACTCACAGTTATCTTGGTAACATAATCCTGGCATCTCCAGTTATTGTTTCCAAGAAAAAAATGTGATTGATCAGAAATGCAGAAGGTAATTACATATGTATGAAAATATTTAGATCAGATTGAAGCTTAGGAGCCTGTTGTTGAAGAATAAAACCCATGCTGAGAGATTAAAATATCTTCAATTAGTCCTGTGACCTTCATATTTGATCACCGTCAGAAGCAGAATTAAAGACTTATTTGTCTAAGAACAGATATGATGACAGAAGGAGATTTGACTTTGGGTGGTGAACACACAGCGCAATATATAGATGAGGTATTATAGAAGTGTATACTTGAAACCTATAGAATTTTATTAACCAGTGACACCCCAATAAATTGAATTAAAAAGATCTGTATATCATACATACCGAGTTCAGAAGAATTAATAGCTAAAAATGCTAAGGAGTCACCTATGGTGGTCTCTGACAACTTTTAAATTTATTTAATGTGAGCAAACTAGAAAGCATCATAGATAGGGAACTTTTCTTTTGTATTTATTTATTTTTTAGAGGAATAGGGGCAATACTTATAGGAAGCCAGTTGTTCCCAACTAGCTAATGTGTTGGGCATAAAGTGAAGACCTAATTTTACGATTAAGAGTCACAAATTAGCAACTATCAGATTATTAGAATAGGCAGGCTTAAAATAGAGATGTTTTTCATGTTGAAGTGATAAACTGAGTGATAAAGTTTGGAGGACAAAAAGTGAGGAAAAGACCAAAGAAGATATATAGATGGCAAATAAGCATATGAAAAGATGCTCCACATCTCACGTCATTATGGGATTGCAAATTAAAACGAGATACCACCCTATACCTATTAGAATGGCCCAAAATCCAGAACAATGAAAACACCAAATGCTAGTGAGGACATGGAGCAAAAGGAACTCTCATTCACTTCTGGTGGGAATGCAAAACGGCATAGCCACTTTAAAAAGTCAGTTTGGCAGTTTCTTATAAAATTAAACATACTCTTACCATATGATCCAACAACCACACTCCTTGGTATTTCCCAAATTAGTTATAAATTTAAGTCCACAGAAAAACCTACCCATTGATATTTACAGCAGATTTATTCATAATTGCCCAAACATGGAAAAAATCAAGGTGTCCTTCAGTAGATAAATGGATAAATAAATTGTGGTACATCAAGCCAATCAAATATTATTCAGCACTAAGAAGAAATGAGCTAGGAAGTCATGAAAAGATAGGGAGGTGCCTTAAGTGCATATTACCGAGTGAAAGAAACCAACCTGAAAAGGTTACATACTCTACATTTCCAACTATATGACATTCTGGAAAAAGCAAAACTATGGGGACAATAAAGGTATTTTTGGTCCCAGGAGCTGGTGGGGGAGGGGGAGGGATGAATAGGTAGAGCAGATTTTTACGGATGTGAAACTATTCTGTATGACACTATAATGGTAGATACATGTCATTATGTATTTGTCCAAACCCATGGAATGTACGTTAAGAGTGAATCCTAATGTAAACTATGGACTTTGAGCAATAATGATGTGTAGATATATGTTTATAAATTATAACAAATGTACCACTCTGGTGCAGGATGGTGATAGTGAGGGAAGCTGTGTGTGTGTGTGAAGACAGAAGTTACATGGGAACTCTCTATACTTTCTTATGCTTAATTTTTCTGTGGACCTAAAATGGCTCTAAAAATAAGGTCTATTTAAAAGGAAAAGAGAAAAAGAAGAGAAATATTATATATCGCATATATAGGATCACTGAATGCATTAAATATCATTGGAAATATATATATATATATTTAAACTCCAATGAAGGTATCAGATGTTAAGAAAACAAAAAAAAAGAAAACACTTCAGTGTATACTTGTGTTCAGACAGTGTTGTTTGAAAGAAAATATAGAGGTTACAGGGTGCAAGGAGTAGATTCATGGCTTATTTGACAAAATATGCAAGGATTCTGAAGCAAGAGAGTTTATAATAACTTGTAGTAGGAGCAGTAACTCCCTCATAGTATAATAAATAAAATTGAGTTAATTATGTAGGCAGCGTATGAATCCCCATGAGACACACTTAGAGCCCAGAAGATTAAGATACAGAATAAATGAGGATATGATCTCATCATCCCTGGTTACAGAGCTATCACAACTACTAACTATTTAGTGAGGAGCAATTAGCAGTCAGACTAAATTCATTCCTACACTGTACATCTGCCATTTGCTGTTTATGCTTAATTCTCATTCTTAGAAATTTTGTTTTTAAGTTGATCCACCCTGTGACCATGTTACATCCCCAAAATATCTATATACTTTAAGTTTTAACTAACGAACACAATCAAGTATTAGCAAAAATCAGAAATGCCTGAATATGGGTGAGTCCTATTAATCTGCTGATTACTGGATTGATGCAGGAACAGGCTGCCTATCTGTCTCCCAGGCTACTGATGAAGAGGGTAAGTGGAGGCTATAAAACTGGTGTCCTGAATATAGGTTCTTACATCTGCAGCGTTCATTTCAACAATGGATTAATGTTTTGCTTAGAAATATTAGCATATCATGAGATAGTGCTGAAGAAAAGACTCGTGTCAGAAAAAATGCTGTACTTTTTTATATTGCATACAGGATTCAGTGGGATATACACAATGCTATCAATGGTGTTTTAGATGTTTCAGTTATTTCCAAACAAGAGATGACAAGGAGCATAAAATAAGGTCAGTCATCATACTACAACACGGCACACAATACATATCAATGAATCCCCAAACATGTAACATTAAATCAAATATTTATTTAATTATGATAACTATTAACAAGAAAGAGTAGGTATCATTATGCCTGAGCCTAGATCCCTTTTATCTGGGAAAATATAAAATTAAATTCAGTTTAATAACCACCATGTATTCTGGTTCCTAGAGAGCATAATGCAAAGGGTCGTGAGGGGAATACAGAGATAGATAAAACACCGTCCCTACAGTTCATCAAAGACATCACAATACAGTTGGCTTGGCAAATGACACTTATTTTCAGTTGCTGTAGGAGAGGAACTAATGTGTTTCGATTTTGGTAAAGGAGTGTTGCTACCCTTTGTTGTATGGGCAAATGATTTCTAACATATCATTCTAGAAATAACTCTCAAAGCTATGGAAGTATTTTTGGACTATGTAAGGAGAACTGATTTTAAACTATAGCATGTATGTTAGTAACGTCTACTCTTTGGATACTGTATTTTTCTAGTAGCCAGCGATGATTTCATAGTACACCATTTCCCTGTTGCCCGGTTACTGACTCATGGCATCCAACACATAAACACTTATATTAGCCTGTCAAAAATCCAGAAATAGCAAAATTTAAACCACCAAATCAATAAATAGTATTCAGTAAGAGTTTACTGTGCATATAAGAACAATTAGCGAGCTAGGAGCTTTCAAATTCAAAACTGATATGAAGCTCGGGAGAGTGATGTTATAGGATGGTTTAAAAAGTGAAAATGAGGAGTTTGTTTAACTTTACAATGATTGGTTATTACAGTGGGGGTTTCCAGATGACACGGGATTGCTTAAAAGTAATTATCTTATACCATTTTTAGGAAGATGACTCAAGTTTCTTTTATGATTATCAGAGGCATTTGCAAGACATAATCTAAGCTTCGCTTATGTTCATAAAATATGCTAAATTTACTTTTGATCACATGGCTTAAATGGTTTTGTCTGCTCGGAGAATTTTCAAGTCTGGTCTTTACTTTGTATTTTAACAAGCTCAGAAGACTCAATTTTTGCTTTGTTCTTGACATTAAGTCACTTTTTTTGTTTGAGAATTTTCAAACCTTGTGTTTTTAAGGAAAAGTTTGCATATGCTGAGGTAATGTGATTATCAACTTTAGCAAGAATATGACTTAAGAATTTAAATATGGGGTGGCCAGATGGTCCAGTAGGTTGGAGCGTGAGCTCTCAGAAACAAGGTTGCTGGTTCAATTCCCGCATGGGATGGTGGGCTGTGCCCTCTGCAGCTAAAGATTGAAAACAGCAATTGGACTTGGAGCTGAGCTGCACCCTCTGCAATGACTTGGAGCTGGTGGGCCCTGGAAAAAAACACACTGTTTCTCAATTGAAAAACAAAACAAAAAAAAGTAAATATAACTTCTGGAATGATAGAATTAGAAACTAGGTAGACTCATTCCCCAGCAAACCTATAATCTCACTGGTAAAAATTATAAAAAATAGTCATTTAAATTCTCTGGAAGCTGTTCTAAGGGCATACAGCGAATGGAGAAACATTCATTCAAGAAAATCTATTATATCTCAGTAATAAAAACATAAACCTGTGATATTTGAGCCATGACCTGCTCCATTACCATGTCTAACTGCCAGGTGTTTAGGTCATCAATTAGAATGGGAGCCAAACTGAAAGTAACAATAAAGCCTTTATTCACTTACCAAGATAGTGCACGCAAGAGGCAACGGGGAAAAAATTGCCGTTCCCTAAAGTTCCATTTCTCCTCAGGGAATGACACAGGATCAATCAGATGGCATGCAGTACGGGTGGGCGGGGGGAGGCCATCTCACTGCCCAGGAGCCCTGAACAAATTGTTCCTACTCTTTTATGGACCCTGAAAACCAGGGATCAAGAGAGGGGCGGGGGGTGGGGGGGAGTCTAGGCGTGAGTCAGGTGTCACATGTACTGAATCAGAGACAGGAAAGAGTATCTTAGTTAAAGCTCCCTTATAAGGAGGTCTTAGCAGAGGTTCCTGAAAAGTGCTTCATGGACTCTCCCAAGATAAAGAAGCCTCTGAATGGAGGCACCTTGGTTGGGAATGCAGATGTATATATATAAGCATGGCTTGTCCAGAGGTCACCTTAATCCTTGACTGAAACTACCTCCAGAGACTGTAATGAACTGGCTGTGTACCAAATCTGGGGTGAGAGGGTAGCTTTCTCCCATTAGGCCTCCTAGGTAAAGCTTTTGTAATTGCCAAAAGTTGGGTCTTAAAGATTGCACATAGGATTTTGATATGCAGCTGGTCTCCTCAATCCCCAGCTCTGTATTTCAGCTATGACCCTACTCTGGACATGTGCAGTCACGAAGACAGGCTCTCTCTCCACTAACTCCCAGTCCGGAGCTATAGTTTAACCCTGGGAGAGGCAAGCTGTCAGCATTTTTCATTCCGTTTCCTAGCCCCAAACTGCAGAAACTCTTTTTCAAGCAGGTAAGGGTGGCAAGCTGAGAATATTGTAAGCTTCTGCCCCAGCTTTCTTATAGAACAAAGGTTACAGGCCAGAAGGGGCAAGCAAGGAAGATAAGGGGCTGCATCCACTTCCCACCAGGACTACTTGTAGAGCAGGGCTGTCATTTCTAAAAGTGAGGGACTTCAATTGTAGTTCCTGTGTTGGGGTACAGGATTTATTTATGTCCAAGGGGAAGGGTGGATCACAAGGCTGAAGAGCTCTAAATCTCTGCCTGAGAAGATAGACCTTATTTGGACCATAGAGAACTCCATGTCTAATGGCATTATTTAAAAGAGAGAAGATTTTGGTGGACAGCCATCCTTACCATGGAGATTTCTAACTCCATTTTTGTGAGCCAAATCAAAGGGCAACCAGAAGTTTAATATTTAATAGGTGCCCTTTTATTTTTAAAAGTGTACAATTTTGGAAAATAAAGTGTATAATATCTTTAATGTTAAGGCTAATAAGTGTTTTATATACAGGCTTCTGTCTTGCCTATTGTTGTATCTCAGTCTAAAGCGATTACAGATTCAGTGCAGAAAAGCTGGCTAGAATGGGAAACATCAGGACCTTGACCTGCCCTTAGCACAAGGTTAATGCAGGCACATGAGATATGGAGCCAGCCATAGATATTACAGGGATGATAGAATATTAGAGGTGATAGTTCTACACAAAAGTCAACCTTGGATTCTGGGTGAAACTTAAGTTCATGAAACCTAATAGTTGAAAGTTAGAACCTCTGCGCTCTATATTAAGGCCCATGAAAGTGAAATGTTTTAGCAGTAATAAATATAGTCATTGGATAATATATTTAAAACTAACTGTTATGGCCACTCAGCATAATACCCTGTAGGTCCATCCATGTTGTTGCAGATGGCAAGATTTCATTCTTTGTTATAGCTGAGTAGAGGAAGTCAAATAGAGAAAGACAAATGCCATATGATCTCATGTATATGTGGACTCTAAAGAACAAAATAAATGAACAAATGAAACAGAAAAAAATTCATAGATACAGAGAACATTTTGATGGTCACCAACTGGGAGGGGGATTGGGGGAGTAACTGAAAAAGGGGAAGAGATTAAGAAGTACAAACTGGTAATTACAAAAAAGTCATGAGGATGTAAAGTATAGCATAAGGAATATAGTCAATAATATGGTAATAACTATGTATGGTGTCAGGTGGGTACTTGTTTATCGGGGTGATAACTTCATAAGTTATATAAATGTCTAAACATTATGTTTTATACATGAAACTAATGTAATATTGTATGTCAACTGTAATTGAAAAATTTTTAAAAACTGAGTGTTATGTCAATATCAAGCAAAATTGTTCATAAAGATAACTTTGGCAGAATTTTTTTTAATTCTTTCTAAAAATATCATGGCTTTGTCATACATAATTTAATATTATCCCAGGGAATCCTAATTATAAAGTGAATAGAGTGATAAATATTTGCTTTATTCGAGACCATTCCAAATGACATTAAACAAAAAAGTTCTATGATGTAAAAAGTCTTCATCTTTGCAAATATGGTGATTTAACTTTGAAGCAGTTTAAACAGGGTTCTTTAGCTGCAGGACTTCTCAGTGTGTTAACATGCTAATGTTATATATTATGAATCCCCAAGAGAAGGGTCTAATGAGCACCATTTCCCATTTAACAAAACAACCCTTTGCTCTTTTATTTCTTTGCCCCGCACAGTAATAAAATATCCTGTCAGCTACAATTAAAAACTAAATTTCATCTTTCTAATACAAAATTGGCAAAACTGCTATGAAACCTAATTTCAATAAGCAATGAAAATATACACACAAATAATTACAAACTATATTACAACATATAACTGTATTTGTCAGATTTATCTCGTGTAAGTAATCTTTTTTTTATTTGTCCCAACCTCACTTCTTACAAAGCTCTTACTCAACCAGTCATGGCAATAATGTTTATATATTTTGATTTTTATAAGATGCATAAAATGTATGCATACATTTCATCAAGCCTTAGAAGGAGGTATTAGGCTTTGCAGCAGTGCCCATTTTTCCTACTTTAGTCACTCATTAGGTCAGTGCAAGTAGGCACTTCATTATCCTGACAGGTGGGCAGAACATAGCGACAAGGAATTCATGAGCAGACCATGCATAGAAATCCAGTTAGGTTAGCAGTTGAAATCAGAAAACGTTGTTAGTTGATAGTCTTGCCAATCTCTCAGACTCTAAATTTGTTTCAAATCATTACCCTGGACAACCATGACTGCCCCGGGTGCTGAATACTGAGTTTGTTCAGAAGAGCTGCTGGTATAACCTAATAGGCTACAGAAAGGATATGCCTCCCTACACTTTAAAACATTTCTTTTGCCCTTGTTTTCAACCATTCGACTGCATTTTGACATCTAATAGCTGTTTGAGGATCATTCACCTTCCTAGAATGTATATGTTTGAAGGGGTATTGACTCATGTCGGTAGATTGGCTGAGGTGTTTTTTTTTGGTGTGTGTTTTTTTTTTTTGCTTTTAAGCCTCAAGCTCCACGCCTCCTCCCTGATGATCAAGTCCTATTTGTTAAGACTCAGGAGGGCTCACCTATAATATTGAACAGATTGCTCCTGAGCTTCAGTGGTCTATGCCAAATAAGAAAGAAGTCAGAAAACAGGACTATATCCGTGTTTGTTCTGGGTAATAAAACAAAATTGCAGACAATCACTGTGCTTCCCTAAAAAGCTGATACATTGAGAATTTATTCTCAATTTCTCCTTGAAAATATAATAAAATAATTATTTTCTCCTGTATTTACTTATGTGCATTTTTACCGTACTTGTGTGCATTATCTACTCTGTCCTTCACGCTAAATTAAACCATACAAATGTGACTTCATAAAAATGTCTATTCCGTCCTACCTCAGAAATTTAAATGAGAGAAAATCCTCATAAACTGTGATTTCTTATCCACTGGCATGTCATTGCAAAATTACACGTTTAGAATATGCAATCTTTTGAAATGGATTGATAGATCTTTAACATTGTTATTTGTCATATAACCTCACTTTCAGCATTAACATATCGAATTCTTTTAAATGGTAATACACAAATGAAGTTCAAATGCCTTGCAAGCCACCCTTTCATTCTGTATTACCATTTAGTTTCCTTTGGAACTTTCTAAAATACAAGTTATATAACTAAAGCATTAACTAATTTGGTGTAATAATGATACCAATTTTAAGTGGAGCTATACATTTGATTTATAAGAAGTTGCTAATGTGTTTAATCCAGTTATGAATCCAAATATAAAAAGCAATTATTAGGTAAAATGAATTTTTTAAGGAGGTCCTTTCAACAATTTCATAATATTTGACAGAAGGATGCACCAATTTTTGGTTAAAAACTTATGAAGCTGCAGTTGTCTGAAATGAGACTAGTGATAAATGTATTATTTTAAAGGGAATTATTTTCTCAAATTACACTTAATAACAGTTTTTTTGAATAAGTTGTTCAAGACATAAAATGTATGCCAATTTCTAACTAATGTGGCAGCTCAGAGGAGCCCTTATCAAACACTACAATAAAGGTACAAAAATTTTTAATTCACAAGGACAAAGAGAATGAAAAAGGAGGCAACAGCTTTTTAGAAGCATTGACAGAATTTGGGTGGATGAAATGTAACCATATGAATGCTAACTGACTCAACAGGGTGAGGAAAGCTGAAACTTAAGTGCTATAGAAAGATAGCAACCAGAAACACAGGGGCTGTGTTTTATTGACAAACAATGCTGCTCTCTGAGAATAGCTCTTCCCGTGTATTGCCTCACCTTTTAGTGTATTTAGCTAAAGCCGGTGTCCATGTGGGGTCAGAAAAATAAATTTTCCTGATACCTTTCGAAGTTCTTCTGACTGGACTAATATTCAAATTAACATACGACAGATTAACAGGAGAAAATTACCAAATTCATTACATATGTACATGTGGGAGTTTCATAAGAATATAAGACCTGAGAACAGATAGGGCAGTTAAGACTTATATGCCATACTGAGCTACGGAGATGTGAAGGTTGTAGTTTGGGACTTCAAAGGGCAGGAAGGCAATTCACATGGAGATAGAAAAGAAAATGTTAGGTAAAGAAATGTTTGCTGGGCCATCTTTAACAGTGGACACAGAGAAGACTTTGATAAAATGGGCCTGATAAGTTCCTCCCTGTCTATCTCACTTATTTCATATTAAACTATAGTTATGATGATAGCTCCCTTCCTGGAGCAGGTCCTCTATCTAAATTCTTTTAGGCAGTTAGGGAGATGGTCAAAGATTTTTCCTGAGTCTGTGTTTTCTTAAAAATAACCAGCTTAAAATAATCAATATCCCAAAAGGCATATTTTGGGGTGGCAAACTCTGCTTCCCCTCACCCACATAAGCATAAATATTATTTCAGCATTAACAGTATTTTTATGATTGAACTTAATAATTGACCTTAATCATTTATAAAAAGGAAAGAGTTCATCTATTTAGCAGACAAGAAAACAGAAAGCACAGTTACTCTATTATACAGAGGGTGCCAAAAAAATGTATACACATTTTAAGGAAGGTGTATAAAAACCGTAATACTCAATATATACTGATAACAAAAGATGAATACAAGTCATGTTTGACATCTGCAATTATAAGAGGTGCTCAAAGTGGTTACCATCAGTGTAATTTTAATACCATTTTTTCCTTTCTTAAAATGTATATACTTTTTTGGCGTCCTCTGTATATATACTGGCAGCTTTGTTCTAGAGACAAAATCAGTATAGATCCAACCCCCTCTCTGCAATTTTGAACTTATGTTGTGTGGCCTAGTCATTGTTATTTTAAACAAAATCACAGTTCACCAGATGGATTCAATTTTGAGTAAAAAACATATTTTAAGTCTAATAAAAGATGATGCCTTTCCTGCATCACAAAAAATAGGGATCACATGGTTTCCGGAACACACAGTACAAAGTCTAGAATCTTTCCAACTGTCTTTGGGCAAAGTGAAGCATTACCACTTTTCTAGTAATCTCCAAGCTCTTGTAGATTGGAAAGGTAGTTAAGTATCTACCCTGTTTCCCCGAAAATAAGACCTAGCCAGACCATCAGCTCTAATGCGTCTTTTGGAGGAAAACTTAGTATAAGACCCGGTCTTATACTACAACACAACACAACACAACACAACACAACACAACACAACATAACATAATATAATACCAAGTCATATTAATTTTTGCTTCAAAAGACGCATTAGAGCTGACTGTCTGGCTAGGTCTTATTTTCAGGGAAGCAGGGTAAATTTTGGGGGAAAATACATTGCATGAGATTTTAATATAGAAAATTTCAACAGCAGTAATTCTATCACAAACAGATGCATGAATATGATGTAGGTGATGTTGGATCTGCTGGCAGTTTCTGAGTCTGGGCCGGGATCGTGTCTCGTGAAGCCGAAGAATGGAAACACGGACCAGGGAGAGCCAAAAAGTTCTAAAAAGAGGATAGTTTATTAGAGGCAGGAGAAGAGGTTGCAGCTCCTGAGTGGGAGGGGGTCCCGAATGGGGGTTCCCCATGACTGAGGCAAAAGCTCTTACTTTTATACCTTCCCTTTTGTCTGTTTGGGGAAGGGGAGCTCTTTGGAGAAGGGAACTGTTTGAAGAAGGAAACTGATGCCTTCTAATGAAATTTGTCAACCAGGTTTGTTCTTCTTGCCCATTCTGGAGGAATTAACAAAGTAACCTATTCTTATCTATCAGATCAGCTCCATTTGTCAGGCCAAAAGGAATTTTATAATTAACCTTAAGGCCTTGTTACATTATGTCCTGGAGCGAAGGAGTGATTTCAAAACCTGAAGTTTTAGGATATGGCTGTCTTTGTTTATTCCACCAGGGACCTCCGTGTCTACCTAGGGACATGCTAACTCTCCTGTATAAAATGCAGACAATGTGGTAAGAAGTCATAAGAGCATACATTGGTAAACAAGGGATATCTGAAATGTGCGAAGGAGTCTTATGAGATGTGGCTGTGGAATGAGACACCTTGCCTATGTAAAAACAATCTCTCTTAAATCCACATTCCCTCCATCTACCACCCTAACTCTCTCCATTGATTCACAACTAAAGTCTTCCCCCCTCCTGAGTTGAATTTATTTTGATTTCTGCCCTTACCATTTCATTGAAAACTCTCCTCCTGAGATCACCAGTGACTTTGTGTCATTAATTCTAATATGCATTTTTCAGTCTTCATTTTGCTTGAATTCTCAGCAGTGTTAATTGCACATTAAATTATGAAGGATTCTTTTCCCTTGGCTTGCTTTCTCACATAAAGCAAACAGAACAACCCATCTTTCATAACTTCAGACAGTTTTCTCTTCCCCAACTTGCCACTCCTTTTCTATCTCTTTGCAGAGTCATTTTCTCTATCCATGAATTAAATATTTCAGGTTGTCCACTTTGAATCCCAGGTGCTCGTATTTTCTCATTTTATATTATTTTCTTAGGCAAACATATCCAGGCCTGAAACTGTATTGACCATTTCTATGGTGTCGACTCTCAAATTTTTATGTCCATCATAGGTCTTCCTTCTGAAATCTATAATTATGAATCCAATTACTTAATTGGCATATTCTCTAGGTTATTTCCAAGGAAATACAAACACTACAGGGCCAAGATGAAACTTGAAGATCCGCTCTCTCTGAACCTGATCTTTTTCGGTTGTCCTCTATTTCATTTAATGGACACCACCATAAATTTAGAAACCCAGGAGTCAGCTTTGACAACTCCTTTTCCCTCACCATTCCACCTTCCCCAATCAGTCATCAACTCTTATTTACTTTACTTCCCAATGTCTTTCAAACCCATCCACTTCTCTCATCATCCCCTGCCACATTCCTCCCTGATTCTAAGTTTCTAGCAACTTTCTCTTCTAGTATCGAAAGAACCTCCTAACTCCTGGTATCCCTTAAGGACTTCTCTAAATTTTTCATAACACTGCATTCAAAATGATACTTACAAAATGCAAATCTCATTAGGTAACCCTCTACTTAAAATCCTTGAATGGTTTCAAGACGCTATTAGAATAGAGACAAAACTTAACTGGCTTACAGTGTTATGCATGGTCTGGACTCTACTCATTCTTTCATTCTCATCTCAAACCACACTCTTCCTTGCTGTACTCCAGATTTTCAGTTATTTAAATGTGCTCTTACTCACTCCTAAAATAGGGCATTTGCATGTGCTACTAGCTCATTCTACAATTCTTCACACATCCTCCTGCTCCCCAATCCTCGTTTATGAACATATTTTCACCTCTCAGAGCTCAGCTCAAATATAACTTTGTAAATTGCCCATGAATGCTTTTCATTTTTACTCTCAAATCAACTCCCTTCATATATAGGTCAGATTACTTCACTATAAGTTCTAATGATGTTATATTTACTTAGGTCATTTTTTTTTCTCGTTTGTGATTAAACATTTATTAGTGTGATAAGTTTATCTCACTAGACTGTAAGCTCATCGGGGCAGCAACTATACCTCATTATCTCACTAATGTCTAACACCTAGTACAGTGCCTGATACTGGGAATTTAATAAATATTTGTAAAAGAATGAAGCAAATGATGAATAGATGTGTTTGGAGAAAAAGTTTTATGTATCACAAATAGGGAGCCTGAGATTAATGAAGAACCATTCTATGGTAAGCCACCAAATCTTCTGATTAGTTAATTAAATTCTCAACCTTCCCAGAATTATAAAAAACAAATCTAAATTAAAATTTTCACCTAATAAATAATACAGAAATTTTTATGTTTGCTATCTAATAAGATAGCAAATATAGTGAGAACGGAATTGGGAATTTATGTCCTATCTCTACCACTAACTATCTGAATAACTTTTAGCAAGTCACTTCATCTCTCTGAACGTATACATTTAAATTGAAAACTGAATTTAAAGAGTTGGAAAGATTATCTTTCTAAACTCTTCCAATTTGAATACTTTGATATTTTTGGGTGTTAAAAATCACTGATTATTCTCAACATCCTTATTTGGATTAGATTATTATGTTAAATAATTGGAGGTGATGTCTAATACACCAAAATATACCCATAAAAAGTCATACCAGATTAATTATTGCCTCTACTAAAATATAATGGGAGAATTCTGCTTCTACCTATGATACAGAAAGCTGGAAAGTGTTGCTGCTACACAAACAATAATAAAAAACTCACATAAACTATGGAATCATAACTCTTCTTTAATGCCTCAAAGAGCTGAAATCATGGAGTGTAATACATATCCTGAAATCTGAAGAATTCAAGTACCTCCGAGTAAAGAGGGGACACAATTACTGAATCACCTTTGACAGAGCACAGGATGAAGACATCATAATAAACATACAAGTAGCTAAGAAGAGTTCTGTTAAAAGTTAAAACAAATAGCTAATGGCTGAGTTGGGCTGGTATGAAAGTATAGAATCCACACAGGCAAAAGAAGAAATTGCACTCTTTCATCAGCTTCACCTTAATACACTTATACTTGATCTTGAAAAGAAAGATTAGAGACACAGTGGGGGACCACAGAAAGACTTCCATAATGGTATAGCTCTGGAGGAAAGAAATGGTCATAGCTGTACAAAGTTCATGAAACTCCACTCAGACTCTACCCTTTATAGTAAAAAAACATTAACTTACTTGGGAAAAGCCAAGAAACTGTCATCTCCAGTGTAGAGGTGAAGCAGCATTGTAGCTGGAAAAATGGAAAAAAAATCCTACCTGTGGGGCAGAAGAAGTACGTTACTCTAGTTATAGATAATTAGATGTCTCCTAACAATGGGGAAGGGGTAGACAACTCTTCTGCAAAGGACCACCAAAGACACAGGTCAGAATTTGACTGCCCCTGGGAAAATGAGCATGATCACTGAGCAATCCCCAACATTGAGATCTAAGGACATGGGCCTGCTTATGACAGAGGCTGGACCAGGACAAAAGAGGATCTCCCATGCAATTTATTACCAGGCTAGCAAAAGCACCCAGTGACAAGGGACAGATTATAGGAGAAGAGAAATTTATAGTTCTAGGAATAAATACTATTTATCCCAGTATGTACTACACAGTATATTGAACATTCAATTTAAAAAAGCAAGACACACAAAACCAAAGAAAAATATAAATAACACTGTCATAATAAAAAGTAATCAGATAAGAATATAAAAAGTTGATTCATATGGTGGAAATATCAGGCAGGAAATTTGCTACAACTAAGATTATTATGTCCAAGACTCTAGTGGAAAAGATTATCAACATGCATGAACAGATGGGAAATTTTAGTAGAGAGATGGAAACTTTAACAAAAAAAGAGATGAAGATGCTAGAGAAGAAAAAAAAAGTACACTAACAGAGATAAGAATGACGTCAATGGGCTCCTCAGTATACGTGACACAACCAGGGATGGAATCAGTGAATTTGAAGATGGGTCAACAGAAATGACCCAAACCAGAACATAAAAAGAAAAAAAAGTGGAGAGAGAGAGAGAGAGAGAGAGAGAGAAGAGCATATAAGAGGTGTGAGACAGTTAACAAATGATCTGACTTACAAATACCATATTTCTCCGAAAATAAGTCCTAGCCAGACCATAAGCTCTAATGCGTCTTTTGAAGAAAAAATTAATATGACCTGGTATTATATTATATTATTATATTATATTATATTATATTATATTATATTATATTATATTATATTATATTATATGTATACCGGGTATTTATATTATATTATATTATATTATATTATATTATATTATATTATATTATTACCTGGCATTATATTATATTATTACCTGGCATTATATTATATTATATTATATTATATTATATTATATTATATTATATTATATTATAATATTATATGACCCAGTCTTATATTAAAATAAGACCGGGTCTTATATTAATTTTTGCTCCAAAACATGCATTAGAGCTGATGATCCAGCTAAGTCTTATTTCCAGGGAAACATGGTACTTGGAACTCAAGAAGAGAAATGAGGGCAAATGAGCTGAAAGAAAAATTTGAAGATATGCTGACCAAGATGTTTTTAAAAATAATGAAAGTATTAAAACCACAGTTGCAAAACAAAACAAAACAAAAACAAAAACAAAAAAGAAACTCAAAACAACAACAACAAAAACTCAGATATGCCTTCTTCAAGAAAGTAGTTGATATTTTAAAGGAAAAAATATAGTAATATGCTGTATATTCATGTCCCATGTAAAAATAAAATGTCTGACAATAAGAGCACAGAATATGGGAGGGAGGAATAAAAGTATACTGGTAAAAAGTCCATACACTGTATGTAAGGCAATATAATATTTTTTGAAAGTAGTTGCAATTAATTAAATATGTATATTGTAACCATTAGGACAATTCCTTAAAAATTAAAAAGCAGTATAAATAATGAGCCACCATGGAGATAAAATGCAATAATGAAAACAATCAATTCAAAAGTAGACATGAAAAGAGGGAAATAATAAATATAGAACAGATGCAAAAAGGAGAAAACAAATAGATTATTGTAACTCTAATGCCAACCATATTAATAATGACATTGAGTCAATGGTCTAAATCAGGGATTAGTAAGCTACAGCCCACAGGACAAAAGTGCTTTGTCATTTGGTTTTGTAAATAAAGTTTCATTGGAAAATAGCCATGATCAGATTTTTACCTATTTCTCTGGCTCCTTTCATGATACAACAGCAAAGTACTTGGGAAAGAGACCGTAAAGCCTATAAAGCTTGAACATTTAATATCTGTCTCTTATGAAAAAGGTTTTCCAAACTATGGTCTAAACACATAAATTAATAAGATTGGCAGATAGAATATTTTCAAAAATGAGATCCAATTAAAAGCTTCCTACAAGAAACTATTTTAAATATGAAGAGATAGACAGGTTAAAATTAAAGTGAGAGGAAAAAGGTATGCCTTGCATCCATGAATCAAAAGAAAATTAATGTGGAGCTTCCTGTCAAGATGGTAGAGTAGGTAATCTCTGTGGTTGCTTCTTTCCACAACCACATCAAAATTATAATTAAACTACAGAACAACCATCATTGAGAATTCCCTGAAGTCTAGCTGAACAAAACTCCTATAAATAAGGATATACAGAAGAAGCCACATGGAAACTGGTAGGAGGCGCATTGATGAGGAAAGGACTGATCCCATACCCATGTGTAGCAGTTAAAAATTACAAGGGATATGAGGTATGATCAAAAACTACAGTGAATACTTAAATTTTAAAAATTATTACAGTAAAAGACACATTGCCATTAACCCCCCTTGCTTTGAACACACTTATCCCATCATTCTTGCCACTTTCTGAAGCAGTTCTGGAAAGTCCTCCTTTGTGAGTGTCTTTTGTTGCACTATCGTGGCTGCCTCGATGTCCTGAATCAATTCAAAACATTTACCGTTCATGGTCATTTTGACTTTGGGGAAGAGCCAGAAGTTGCACGGTGCCAGATCCGGTGAATGAGATGAATGAGGACACACCATAATGTTTTTATTTGACAGAAATTGCCGTACCAGAAGTGATGTGTGACACAGAGCATTGTCATGACAGAGGCTGATTTACGGCACACTTTAAAACACACCTTCTCTCAACCGTAGCTCACAGATGAATGCCTGCACCAAACAAGTTGAAACTTGTCACACACTGTTACTAAGGTTTGACACACCACTTCCCATATTGAAGATCCCTGCCTTTCCTTTGGATCGTACTCGGCAGCAGCATTCACTATATTTTTTGCTCATACCTCATATACCCCTGAGGAGTGAGGGGGTCCCAGCCCCACACAAGGCTCCCCATTATTTCTGGCTGTGAAAACCATCAGATTGTGGCTGTGTGAGATGAAGGCTGGCTGCAATCCCAATTGCTCCTCTTAAAGGGCCCATGCATGGACTTACTCACTGATGGACTTACTTGCTCTGAGCTCTAGCACAGGGGCAGCAGCTCCAAAGGTACTGGGAACATATGGATAGGAACTAAATTGTTTGGCTTCAGGACTGGAGGGGCAGCTTTCTCCCAGACAGAAGTAATAGCAGAAGCCACTGTTCTTTGTTAGCCCTCCCTTCACGCAACTGAACACAGTCCCGCACCATATCTGAGTCTCCATCTACCTGGCTAACACCTTTCTTTCTGTTCTGGTGATTCCCTAAGACTCCCACCCAACTTGCAGGCCAACACAAGCCACTTCCCGTGGCTTTTCCATACAAATGGCCAAATCTGAATTTGAATTGGCCTGGTGAGCTCAGCTCACTGCATCCTGGTGATTCCCTGGGACCCTGCCCCTCCCAACTTGCCCAATGTTACAGGCACTTTCTCAATGAGCAGCCGGCCCCACCCTCATTGCATTCTTTCTTGGACAACTATAAGGGAGTTCTTGGGCCCCAGGTGGGTGGTGGCTAGCCTCAGTGTGCTCTGAAACTTTTGCTGAGTAGCTCCAGGCTCAGCACTGGCAACAAATCAGAATCTACATTAACCAGCTGAACACAACTTATCCTACCTCGGTGAATCCCTGAGACCTGGCCTCACCCAACTCACGTACCACAGCAGGCATTATCAACTGCTGAAACTTATGGGAGCTGGGAGGTGGCAGTAGGCCTCAGGGTTGCCTGGCTTTTTGTGGAGCTTCCCCAGGTCTGGTAATGGTGGTAGCCATCCCCGGTTCATAGTGTGACCTCTCCCATGCATGCATCTTCAGGTTTAACACAGGCAGCGACCAACCATGGATGGCTTTGTAGCTCATATCAGATAGTCCCTGGCCAGTCACTGGTTGTGGCTGACCTGGGCCTGAGCTGGAGCCCCTCAAAGAGGCCCCAGAACCAATACACTTGGAGGTTGGCTGCATACCATAGCAGAGTAGCACCCAATTGGTCCCACAAGTGGCACAGCCAAGGGTGGTCTCAACAGGCACCAGAGCCCTCTGGGGCAAATCTTTCCCAGTGGCGTAAGCCACCCCTACAGCAGCCTCTAAGCTGTTGATGTGGCCAAACCCCACAGCCAGTCAGCCTGTGGGCAATCCCACCCACTGATAACAATCAAGTCTCAAGTATAACAGGAGGGCACACATAACCCACACAAGGGTCACTCCTGGAGTAACTAGCACAGGTGACTAGGGAGATTGTGCCACTGGGTCCCACAGGACACCTACTATATAAGGCCACCTGGCCAAAACTGGGAGGTGTAGCAGATCTACCTAATACATATAAACAAACTCAGAGAGGTAATCAAAACAAGGAAACAAATAAATACATCCCAAATGAAAGACAGGAGAAAACTCCAGAGAAGAAAAACAAAACAAAACAGAGGCAAGGAACCTACCAGAGACAGAGTGCAAAACAATGGTTATAGGGATGCTCAAGGAACTTAGTGAGAACTTCAACAGAGAGATAGTAAGCATAAAAAAGGACATAGAAAGTACAAAAAAGAATCAGTCATAAGTGAAGAATACAATAACTGAAATGAAGAATGTAGTAAAAGGAATCAATAGCAGACTAGATGAAGCAGAGGACTGAATCAGTGATTTGGAAGTCAAAATAGCAGAAACACCAAATTGGAACAGCAAAAACTTAAAAATATCGTAAAAAGAATATCATCAAATGTAACAACATTTGCATCATAGGGATACCAGAAGGAGAAGAGAGACAGTCAGGAATTGAAAACCTATTTAAAGAAATAATGACTGAAAACTTTCCTAACCTGGTGAAGAAAATAGACATAGAAGCCCAGGACGTGCAGAGAGACCCAAACAAGATGAACCTAAACAGACCCACACCAAGACACATCATAATTAAACTAGCAGAAGTTAAAGACAGAGAGAATCCTAAAATCAGCCAGAGAAAGGCAACGAGTTACTTACAAGGGAGCTCCCATAAGACTATCAGCTAATTTCTCAACAAAAACTTTGCAGGCCAGAAGAGATTGGCACAAAATATTCAAAGGGATGAAATGCTAGGACCTACAACCAAGAGCACTCTACCAAGCAAGGATATTATTTTTAATCGGAGGACAGATAAAAAGCTTCCCAGACAAGAAAAAGCTAAAGGATTTCATCATTACCAAACCATTATTACAAGAAATATTAGAGGGACATCTTTAAGTCAAAAAAAGATAAAAAATATGAATGATAAAATGGCAATAGCTATATACCTATCAACAATTACATTCAATGTAAATGGATTAAATGCTTCAATCAAAAGATGTAGGGTGGCTGAATGGATAAGAAATCAAAACCCTTACATATGCTTCCTACAAGAGACTCACTTCAGATGGAAAGACACACACAAACTGAAAGTAAAAGGATAGAAAATGTTTTCATGAAAATGGAAACAAAAAAATGCTCAGTAGCAATACTTATACCAGACAAAATAGACTAAAAAAAAGGATACAACAAGAGACAATAAAATACCCAGTAATCCCACTTCTGAGTAATTATCTGAAGAAATCTAAAATGTTACTTTCAAGGGGACATGTGCATCAATATGTTCATTGCAGCCTAGTTCACAATGGCCAACATGTGGAGGCTGCCTGGGTGTCTGTTGATGGATGAATGGATAAAGAGGAGGTGGTACATATTTATAATTGAATATTACTCAGCCACAAAAAAAATTAAAAATGAAATCTTGCCATCTGCAACAACATGGATGGATCTAGAGGGTATTGTGTTGAGTGGAGTAAGTCAGACCGAGAAAGGCATATGATTTCACTTATACAAGTATGCAGACTCTAAATAACAAAATAAATGAATGAGCAAAGCAGAAAGAAACTCATAGATACAGAGAACATTTTGATTATTGCCAAATTGGTGGGGTCATGGGGGGATGTGTGAAAAAGGAGAAGGGATTAAGAAGTACAAATTGGTTGTTACAAAATCATCATGGGGATGTAAAATATAGCATAGGGAATACAGTTAATAAATTGTAATTACTGTGTATGATGTCAGATGGGTACCAGATTTATCAAGTTGATCACTTTATACATTATATAAATGTCTAATCAGTATATTGTACATCTGAAACTAATATAATATTGTATGTCAACAATAATTGAAAAAAATTAAAAAACAATAAAAAGAAACCAAGTATGCTATCTTAGACAAACTAAACTTCAGCTCAATAAAAATATCAGAGATGAAGAGAACCCTGGAGGTCCTATCCAGTTCAATAAGGATAGATAAATGAATAAATAAGTAAATTTATAGAGATAGGAAAAGAAGATATAAATTGTCTCACTTAACGGAATGTGTGATTGTCCACTTAGACAACTCTAAAAAGGTTACAAAAGAGTTACTAGAACTATTAACATCTTCAGCCAGTTTGCAGGATACAGGTCAATTTATAAAAATCAACTGTGTTTCCATATATTTGGAATGAAAATCTAAAGTTCCATTGAGCTATCATATAATAGCAACAAAAAACAGTGTTTCCAATCACACATGGACCATTTTCTGTGGTAGATTCTATGTTGGGCCACAAAACAAGTCTTAGTAAATTTAAGAAGACTGAAATCATGCCAAGTATCTTTACTGACCACATGATATGAAACTAGAAATCAATAACAGAAGGAAAGCTGGAAAATTCACAAATACATGGAAATCAAAACACATCCCTGAACAACCAATGAATCGAAGTAGAAGTCAAAAAGGAAATAAAAATATATCATGAGATAAATGAAAATGGGAACACACATAGAACTTATGGGATGTGGCAAAAATAATTCTAAGAGGGACGTTTATAGTGATAAACATATACATCAAGAAAAAAGAAAGCATGTAAAAACATTTCACCTTCTGCTTTTAGTCTATTTTCTTACATAGAATAGAAATAATATTTCAAGAGCAGTTTCAAGTAGTTTAAATATAAAAGTAATTTCTTCTCAAATAAAAATCAAATACTGTGGATACTGCATAATCTAATAGGCAGATATAACTTTATGAATTATGTTTGCAAATCTCAGGTAACTTACTAAAAGTGTTCATGGATGCTCCAAATGAGTAATTTATTTTATAAAACAAGGCAAGCTGAATTGCAGTCCCTTTCTTATGCATTTTAAATAGATTTGTTATTGTTTGTATAAACACATTTTACCCTCATAGGGTCATTTCTGTTTGGTCTCTATGGGCTACAGACAACAAATTTTATTCTCCCAGAAAACCATGACTTATTTTAAAAACAGTCAGTAAGAAATGTCATTTAATCTCATTTCTGCCACACCAATCTTACCACTTTTCCTTTCTTTCAGTGTAATTAAAAGATTTCTCTTGATGCAGTTCAAAATAATACAATAGCAAGTAAATAATATAATTTTAATGTATGAAAACTGATATCCCATGAACAAAGATAAAATTCACAAACATCTTTGTAAAGTCTCAGGAAATAAATTATCTGTATATCATAGAATTTCCAAATGATTTCCTGGAAAGAATTTAAATCAATAAATTTTCTCTGAGAATTTAATGTGTAAAAGGCTTTTCACTAGGAGTTTGGGGAAACAAAGATAAGAGGCACATTTTTTAAGTCAATATGGACTATTACAATAGACAAACAATCCTGACATAATTATTATTACAAAATGTCTCTTCTGTTTCAGAAACTTCACGTCATATTTTCTTTTAATATCCTATACTTTCTCTTCATTACACTTATTATAACCATAACTAAATTTCGTTAAGTTTTGAAAATGGTTTGTACTCTTTTTGCAAAACAGCCTTCATATAAGTCATTATCTCTGGCTAGGAGATCACAGTTGCCTACTCCCATCTCCAGTGCTAACTTTATTTTCCTAAATCCTACTGAATTTTTACTCCTACTCACTTGCTAAAATGTGGCCTCTTGAGGGAAATATTTTATCCTGAGTAGATTAGCTTCCTTCTTATATATTTTTATAGCTAACCCTTCCCTTTCTTTTAAACACACATTGCACTTGTAATGATTTTTAAATGATTATATTTCCCATTTGAGTTTTCACTTTATGAGGAATATCTCTAATGTTTACAGCTGAACACTCACATAGTAATTGTTGGTAAGTATTTGTTGAATAAAATAAATTATTGAGTGTATGAAAAGGAGTATTCCAGTAATTGATGTGGAACTGTAAGAGTGGGAATATGTCAGTCAAGTAACTAAAAATGGATGAGATGTAAGAAGAAAATTATGAGTAAAGGCAAAGCAAAAAAACAAATATAGGAAGTGTTAGAAAATATCTACCAGCAAAAATTGCCTAGAGAAAAGGGTTTTAAGTAGAAAAATGGTGAAATGTAAGGGTGAAATTTAGATAAGTGGCAGAGTTTGCATGACCTTGAATGCTGTGATAAACCATCTAAGTTTGTCACTTAGTCTGAAAAGAAATGGGAGACCACATCATGTTTTGAGGTAGGAATTGATATGATCAAGGTTGCAAATTAGTAAAAAATATATTGCAGGATCAATTAGAAAAAGTCAAAGCTGTTATCCTGCTATTGTGTCATTCACTTTTACTTTATAACTCAGATTATAACCAGGTTATAGAGGTTAGGAACAGGCCATGGCATCAGTCATTAAATGATGCTGCTGCTACTGCTGTTAATTATAGCTAAAATTCATTAAGCATGTACTTAGGTGTCCAGCATTATTTTATAAGCTGTATGTGTCGTACAAAATTTAATATTTAAAACAATCCTTTGAGGTATAATCTATTATTATCCACATGTTTCAGATGAGGAAACTGAGGCTCTGAGAGGTTATGCAACTTGCCCAAGGTATGCAGGAGGTATGAGGGTCTATTGAAATTCCTTGCTCCTTTTGTTGGGAAATTCACATGATTAGGTAAAAATTAATGTTATCTGGTAGGCACAGGGTAAGCAAGCTTTATCTTGGGGATAGGTCCTCACTATTCCATACTTACAGAATAATTGACATTTTTCATTTACCTTAGACTCAATTAGGATGTTCTAGAATGTACAGAATATTGATAGTGAGGACTTATTTATTGTTTCATTTCCCTTGGCTGCTTCCTGGGTATATATAGGGAGTCCCAAGGACAGTTTGTGCCTTTTTCCTATAATCCACATCTACTGCCATATGTCTAAGCATTATGCAATACTGACTGAATACCAATAATTAATCACATGGCTATTTCTAATTAGTTATATTTCATAACCAAAGTCTTATATTCACTTGAAGATATACTTAATAACCTTTAGAGCAATGTTCCTGAAATGCATTGGAGGATAATAATGGGTCTCTGCTGTGTGTTTGTGTGAAGAATCTAATTGGATTAACAAACACTGGATAAAATTAAAATTAATCAGATTTCTTTACAACATAACTTTTCAGAAATCATTAATATTTAAATATATATTTGTATGCATGTACATATGTATATAAGTTTGTGTGCATGCACACACACATGCATGTGAATAAATTAAATGATGGTGCATGAGTGTTTAGGAAGACAAAGAAAATGTGAAATTTGGCATTTTCGGATCAATGGTGATCCTTGAAGAAACACTTTGAAGAGATCAGTGAGGGTATAAACAAAACTGTAATAGACTGAGAAGTAAATAGAAGCAGTAACATAGCATGATTTGGAAAAATAACTGAAAGCAGAAACAATAATGTTTTGTTGCTGTTGCAAGTGTTGATGTTGTTTTAAGACTAAAGAGACATTATCATATTTGAAGAAAAAGGGGAAGGTATTGTTTGAAGAGAAACTAAAAATACAGTGGGTGGGTGAATAGGCAAGCAGATATTTGGCAGATAAAACTTAGAAAGTAATAGTAGGAATGTGGTCAAGAGCACACAAAAAAGTGCAGATGTACAGTTTCTAAAAACAATAAAGGATAACATTTATTTATTACTTATTATATGTTAAATATTGTGCTAAGTGTTAGATATTATTTCATACCTCTATATATTATCTAACTTTATTTTCCTGGCATCCTTATGAGACAGTGTGTCAGTTGAATCTTTGACAAACTGATATAGTAATGTAGTTAGGAGTTTAGAAGATGTAATGTGTGATAAGGCCTATAAACGATCAAGGAGGAAAAGGAGAGTTGGGTAGGGAAAGCTTTCAGAATACGTCAATTGCAATACAAATATGAATCCTATAAAAGGAACTGAAGAGGAGGGAGGGAGCTGGATTAGGTAAGGGGACTCTCAGATAAGATGCAGATCTGACAAAGTATTGGCTGACCCAATGGGGATCGCTAGATCAAAGATTGCCTATTGGAGAATTCTCGTGTTGATTAGAAATGACCAAACCCTAGTACCCTGCCATACTTGGTCATTGGCTAGAGGATGCTCACAAAGAATGTGGTCTCACCTAAAAATCTGAGGCAGACCCCAAAAGCATTAATAGCTGGAAGCTGTCAGTAAAATGTAGTCAAAGTCAGCAGAAGGAAGGAAATAATAAAAATTAGAGCAGAACTAAATGAAATAGAAAACAAAAAGACAACAGAAAAAAATTAATGCAACAAAGAACTGGTTCTTTGAAAAGATTAATAAAATTGATAAAACCTTGGCTAGGCTCACTAAGGCAAAAATCAAAAAGACACAAATAAACAAAATAAAAAATGAATGAGGAGAAGTTACCTCAGAGACCACAGAAATACAAAGGATCATCCAAGAATACTATGAAAGACTATATGACACCAAACTCAATTACCTAGAAGAAATGAAAAAGTTTTTAGAAATATATATCCTTCCTAGACTGAATCACGAAGAACTGGAAAATCTAAATAGAGTGGTCAACAGTAAGAAAATTGAAATAATCATCCAAAACCTCCCCAAAAGCAAAAGTCCAGGACCAGATGGCTTCACTAGTGAATTGTACTAAACATTCCAAGAGGATTTAATACCTGTGCTCCTCAAACTCTTCAAAAAATTGAAAAAAGGCAATACTTCCTAACTCATTTTATGAGGCCTACATTATCCTGATACCAAAATCTGGTAAGGAAAAGACACAAAAAAGAAAACTACACACAACTATCTCTGATAAATACAGATATAAAAATTCTAAAGTAATTTCTAGCAAATTGAATACAGCAATACATTAAAAAGATTATACATCACAATCAAATGGGGTTCATGCCAGGGGCACAAGGATGGTTCAACATATGCAAATCCATCAATGTGATACACCACACAAACAAAATAAAAGATAAAAATCATATGATTATATCAACAGATGTAGAAAAAGCATTTGACAAGATTCAACATCCATTTATGATTAAAACGCTTAATAAAATGGGTAAAGAAGGAAAGTACCTCAACATAATGAAGGCCATATATGACAAACCCTCAGCTAATATCATACTTAATGGTGAAAAACTAAAAGCTTTTCCTTTAAAATCAGGAACAAGACAGGGATGCCACCAGTTACCACTGTTATTCAACATTATTGGAAGTCCTAGCCAGAGCAATCAGGCAAGAAAAAGTAATAAAAGGCATCCAAATTGGAAATGAAGAAGTTAAATTGTCACTTTTTAGATGACATGATTCTTTATATAGAAAACCATAAAGATTCCACCCCCCAAAAAAAAATAAACTATTAGAAACAATAAACAAATACAGTTTATTGGATACAAAATCAACATACAAAAGTCCATTGCATTCCTATATACTAACAATGAAATTTCAGAAAAAGAAATGAAAAAAAAATTCCTTTTGCAATTGCAACACAAATAATAAACTTAAGAAAGAATGTGAAGGACTACATTCTGAAAACTATGAGACATTAAGAGAAATTGAAGAAGACACAAAGAAATAGAAAGGTATTCTGTGTTTATGGATTGGAAGTATCAACATAGTTAAAATGGCCATATTACCCAAAGCAACATACAGATTTAGTGCAACCCCCATCAAAATCTCAATGGCATTTTTTCAAGAAATATGACAAAAGTCACAAGATTTTCAGGGAATCACACAAGATCCTGAATAGTAAAGCATTTCTATACAACAAAGAACAAGCCTGGAGCTATTACACTCCCCACCTCAATTTGCACTTCAAAGTGAAAATAATCAAAACAGTATGGTATTGGCAGAAATACACACACAGAGACTGATGGAATAGAATTGAAAACCCAGAAATAAACCCACATATATATTGTCAGACAGTTTTTGACAAAGGAGCCAAAAACATACAATTGAGAAAAGAAAGCTTCTTCAATAAATGGTGCTGGGAAAATTGGAAAGCCACGTGCAAAAGAATGAAATTAGACAGCTACAGTGTTTCCCCGAAAATAAGACCAAGCCAGACAATCAGCTCTAATGCATCTTTTGGAGCAAAAATTAATATAAGACCAGGTACTATAAGACCTGGTATAATTATATAATATAATATAATGTAATATAATATAATGTAATACAATATCAGGTCTTATATTAATTTTTGCTCCAAAAGACACATTAGAGCTGATTGTCCGGCTAGGTCTTATTTTCAGGGAAATGCGGTATCTGTCACCATATACCAAAATTAACTCAAAATGTATCAAAGATCTAAACATAAGATGTGAAACAATAAATAGCACAGAAAAAAGCATAGGTACTCAACTAATGTTTCTTAGGTTCAGAGAGGACTTTGTGAATTTAACCTCAAAGACAAGGGAAGTAAAAGCAAAAATAAATTAATAGGACTGTATCAAATTAAAATGTTTCTGCACAGCAAAAAAAATCATCAACAAAACAAATAGGCAATTAATCCAATGGGAGAAGATATTTGCAAACAATGCCTCCAGTAAGGGGCTAATATCCAAAGTATATAAAGAACTCATACTACTCAACAACAAAAATTCAAACAATCCAATTTAAAAATGGGCCGAGGACCTGAACAGACACTTCTCCCAAGAAGACATACAAATGGCCAACAGATATATGAAAAAATGTTCAACTTCACTAGCTATTAGGGAAATGCAAATCAAAATCACAATGAAATATTACCTCACACCTGTTAAAATGGCTATTATCAACAAGACAAGTAATAACAAGTGTTGGAGACAGGTTGTGGAGGAAAAGGAAGCTCATACACTGCTGGTGGGAATGTAAATTTGTACAGCCGCTGTCATGCAGGGTGTCATGCGGGGTCTCAGCTCCCTCTCCCCACATAAGAACGCAGGACAGAGTGAGGCCCAAAACGAACACCAACGGAGCCATAGATAGGGGAGTCATACCACTATATTCTCGCTGGCAGCTGGGTTGGAGACACAGGAAGCAAACATCCGCCAGTACCCCAACAAGGGGTCTTCCTGTACCCCAGTCTCTCTGGCAGCCGGGTGAGACACACACAGGAAGTAGGATCCACAGGATCTGCAATCGGCAGTCCACTTTTCTGCCTGCCAACCAACCACCAACCAGGGCAGCCATGGCAATTATATCAGTGGCTAATTGGCTAGCTGGTTACAGCTGATGGCCATCTACTACCTGAGCCAGCACCTTTCCACATGAGGCCGAGAGCCTGGAAACTGCTCTCTGGGACTCTGTCCCCACAACCACTATTGAAAACATTATGGAGTTTCCTCAAAATTAAGAATAGAATGACCATATGACCCAGCAATCCCTGTTCTGGGTACCTACCCAAAAAACTTGAAAACATTATCTGTAAAGATGTAGGTACCCCTATGTTCATTGTAGCATTATTCATGGTTGCCACGACATGGAAACAACCAGTGTTTTTTATTTGTTTGTTTGTTTGTTTAAGGAGGGCGCAGGTCACAGTGACCCATATGGGGATCGAACCGGCAACCTTGGTGTTATTAGCATCACACTCTAACCAAATGAACTAACTAGCCACCCCTAACCAGTGCTTTGTGATAGATGATTGGATAAAGAAAATGTGGTATATATACACAATTGAATACGCTTGGCCATAAGAAGTGATGAAATACTGCCATTTATGACAACACGGATGGATCTTCAGATTATCACACTAAGTGAAATAAGTCAGACAGAAAAAGTCAAGAACCATATAACTTTACTCATATTTGGGATATAAAACTAAAAGCAACAAAGGAACAAGACAAACAAATAAAGAAACTAAAACTCATAGACACAGACAACAATTTAGTGGTTGCCATATGTCATGTGGGGAGACCTGCTCGCTGCGCCATTTGTCGTGTGGGGCGGCCTGCAGGGTCTCTGCTCCCGCTCCCCATACAAGAACGCAGGATATGGTGAGGCCAAAAAGGAACACCCACGGAGCCATAGGTAGGGGAGTCATACCACTATATTCTCTCTGGCGGCACTATACTCTCACTGGAGGCTGGATCCACACTGTCCGCAAACCGCCATCCACACCAGCCCAGCCGCCATCTTCTTGCTAGCCCCCATTTTCTCTCCTCTCCTCTCCTCTGCTAGCGTAGCCACAGCAGTTATATTGTGGCCAATGGCTCACTGGTTACAGCTGACGGCCAACTAGCCACAGCTGATGGCCATGCAATCACAGTTGGCCATTTACTACCTGAGCCAGCACCTGTCTATGTGAGGCCGAGAGCCTGGAAACTACTCTCTGGGGCTCCGCCCCCACACCATAGGTTAAGGGGGAAGTGGGTGGTAGAAGGGAGTAAAGGGGCCTCAAATATATGGTGATGTATTATAGAAATGTACACTTGAAACCTATATAATTTTGTAACCCCAATAAATTTAATAAATAAAAAAAAATGCTCTTATCTTCTGAAAAGAACAGACAAATCAAGAAGTATAATTGTGCCGCAGTAAAATGTAAGTAAAACTAAAGCAGTAAACTATAATGATGTCAGAAAGTCAGTGACTGATAACCTTGCTTTTTGGGTTTGATCCAATTACAATTTCACCAGAGAAATTTACCACGAAAGCAGTAACTATCATTGAGCGCATAATCTGTGGTAATTACACCTTGATTGAACAATGTCAACTTTCATCTAAAAAGCTTTTCTAAATCTATTAATGCAAGTACATTCACAGAGTCTTGTGGTTAAGTAATTAAAGTACTCTTTAACCTTTGAATGCTTTGTTGTTGTGGGTATGCTCATTACAAAACATCAAATTCCAAGGATACCTAATGAAGACCCCATTTATAATACTACAAATTTCCTTTTTCCACCTCTTTTCATTTGCACAAAGCAATAAATAACATGCCGTTTTTGAAAGTGTTCACTGAAAAAGGAGACAGATCATCAGTCAAATGTTTACATGCTGTTCACAGGATTGTAGGATTATCCATTGGAGCTCAGAGGAGTCTGGGAGCATTATCACTATGAAAGCTGCTTAGAGGAGTTTTCAAAACAAGGACTGGTATACAGTGGGGCAGATTGATCAAAGCACATTGGCACCACATTTAAGGTTGGGCACCAAGGACAGTGCAGACATCAAAAATTGTTTATAACAACACTTCTGTAGCAGATGGAAATGTGATGTCTTGAGGAATGGTTACTATTACCTAATTCACAAAAGACATCATTTGGGATGATATTGGCTCTATTAAAATAGGTGATGTTCTTGGAAGTATGGTATCTGTAGGTCCATGATTGAGAATGAAAGATAAAAGACAAGATGTATTAGTCAGGGTTTTGAGGTGTGTTTTTTTTTTGGGGGGGGGGTAACTACAAATAATAGAAATTGAATAGACTTGGGCTTAATTAATATGGGACTTGGTTAGAAAGATATGGGGTAGATCACATATTTCAAGGATTAGTATACTATCTTAGCTTGGTTAATCTGCCTGTCTGATGGCCAGGGCAAGCAAGCCATGTTAATCAAGAGGCATGCAAAGACTATCAGAGTGAGATCAGCAAAAGTAAATTTCTGTTACTGGAAGAGAGAAATAGATAAGGCCATCAGAAAAAAACATATGTCCATCACACTAGCTTTGCACATTATTTTAGGAAGTCTGTTGAATTAAAATTCACTATCTTCTCCTGTATGAATGATGCTTTTTCCCTTCTATAGTAGCCATATTCATCTTATACTAGTTTGACTTCTCTCACTTGGCCAATCTCATGCCCTGACATGCAGTCTTCCATAGATTCCTTGTTATTTATTCTATATTTGTGAGCACCCAGAGTGGCCCCGTACTTGGATAGAGAAACCAGACAATATATCATAATGATTAGAACATGGGTTCATTAGGCTATTACATTACTGTTATTTCACATTCCAATCCTGTGTCTTCAGAGTAACTTTATTCATATGAGGTTCTCTGTGCCTTTTCTTTGAGACAGTGGGGAACTACATATGATGACATAGATGATTTTAAAGATTAAAAAAAGTACATGGTCTTCATACTTGGTAATTTTTATTTCTCTTTGAAGTTGGAAGTGACACATAACACTTATTAATTGTTGACCTTGGGCGATTTACTTAACTTCATTGAGCCTCAGTTTCCTCAAATGTTAGATGTGAATAATACTAATCTAGTAGAGTTGTTTGGAATATGAAAGAATGGAAATAAGCCCTCCAGTATGCCATTAAACAGGCATTCTCACTATTGTGGATTTCATTATCGTCATCATCATCATCACTTAGTATCATGAGGTTATTTCCTGAGAGGAAGGACTGAGGATGTGAAGAGTGTTAAGGTTTGCAATCACTGAGGAGAATGGGGATAGGAATCCATCATAAATAAACAATATGATAATCATGCTGAGAATGAAGATCAGTATGAAAAATACATAAATAATCTCATAAACACTTACATATGAATACTTGTATGTATGTCCCAATCATCTTTCTATGATTTTTCTCTAGCAGTGCTATATTGCTCAGGACCAGAAGCAGAGGAAAAATATGAAAGGAATAAACTTTTCTCAGATCTACCTTCCCATTACCAACTGCTGTAAATATTTATAGAGAGAATAATGCAAAAGAGAAAGCAGTTGTGCTCTTTAGAAAAAAATTATATTGGAGTTCAATGACCACTGCCAATTACTAGTTAGGTGAATTTGGAGAAGTAGTTGACATCTGAGTTTACTGTCCTCATTTGTACAATAGGTATTAAAACTTAAGCTCACACTGTTGCAAAGACTTCATAAACTAATGCAATCTACCATTTTTAGGTATTTAAAATATTCTATGTTCTGTGCCAACTGCTATGCAAGTATTGCTTCATCTAAGCCTTAGCACAAGCTTATGAAATAGAAGCTTTTCATTTCCTCTATTCTACGTAGGGGTAAATGCATGCTCAGATTAAACAGAGCCCACTCACTTTACCACTAAGTGTACCCTTTATGATGCATATAATATACTAAATATTTTATTTAAGATTCCAGCAACTCAAATAGGATAAATTTTGTGGAAACAAAATTAGGGCACGGATACTTCTTATATCTGTTACTATCTTCCTTTGATTACAATACTGCTGTCCACTTCCCATTCCCTTTTGGACATTGAGTCAATTCTACAAAAGTATTGTTTAAACTAAAATTTTGTCTATATAACATTATAGAAACAACTTAGTCATTTAGGGAATTTAAATTCAAAGAAATTTTTTTGATATTTACTTTTTTGATATAAAAATATTTCTTTAATATGGAGGAGTTTATCAAGATTTTAGAACCTTGGGAACTTTTAAATTGTACATTCAATTGCCTCTTCTTTGGTGTCCTGCCTTCTCTAACATCTTGTTCTTAACCTGTATAGAAAACATATGCTTATTTATGATCCTTAAAATGTTCTAAGCATTTTAGATGTAATATTCCACTAATACTTTTGGCAACACCATGGGGCAGGTTGGATTTTTGTCCAATTTTTATAGAAAAAAAAAAGTTATGAGTGTTAATTTGTTCAAGGTGACAGAGCCAGTAAATGGTTGAGCCAGTATTTCAACTCAAGCCATCTGGCTCCAGTTTAAATCCTCTTAACCACTGTGCTGTATTCCCTCCAAACTGACCTTTTTAAAAGTAGAATTCTCAGCTTTTGTTTTGTTGATGAAGACTCCAACCCTCCAGATGCAAAATTTATTTAGTGTTCTGAAACTAAGAAGGGATAGTAAGAATCAGTCAGTTTTGCTATGTGACTTCATTCAGTGATTTTTCAGTATGTGTTTTCTTAACATCATTGGTTAGCACAAATATACTGTTTAAGTGTTTCTTGACAACATGTTTTAAAAAGTTGCAATTTTAAGTGCTTGATTTTCTAGCAAATAAAGTAATTTCAGAGGAGTTCTTTTATTTCTGACTACACATTAGAATCACCTGGAAAACTTTAAAAAAAAAATTACTTGGCCCAACACCCAGTAATTCTAATTTAATAGGTCTGGGATGGGCCCAGGAAGAAGTGTTTTTTAAAAACTCCTAAGTTGATTCTGATACGTAGCCATGGATTGAAAGCAGTGGTTTGAGAGCCTTTATTTCATCTTGGAAGACAGTTACCTGGAACAGAGTGTTTACAATCTTTATTTTCAGGCTCAAGAATAGTCAGATGATCAAATTGTGATATTTAGTGTGTTATGTTCTCTGTATGTGCTATTTCCTCAATGTAAGACAAGCAAAAATTGAAGACCTCATAGAAGGACAAAATCTTATTGTTCTTCCTCTTTGGCACAATCAACATTAGCTCTTAATGAAAGTTCGCATTTCTCTTTCTTCCTCTCTCTTTTTTCCTTCTTTTTAAAGATTTTTATTAAAATATAGCTAACGTACATTATTATATTAGTTTCAGGAGTACGTAATAGTTATTCAACATTTATATACTTAAAGAAGTGATCACCATGGTAAGTCCAGCCATCACCTGACACTGTACCATGCTATCACAATATTACTGACTATATTCCCTATGCTGTACATTACATCCCTATGACTTATTTGTTTTATACCTGGAAATTTGGACCACTTATTCCCTGTCCTCTTCTCCCCCCCCTTTTAAATTTATCAATTACACTTAACATTCAATATTATTTTATATTAATTTCAGGTGTACAATATAGTGGTTAGACATTTGTATAATTTAAGAAGTGATCCCCTGACTGGTCTAGTACCCACCTGGAATTATACATAGTTATTACCATATTATTGATTATATTCCCTATGCTTTAATTTACATCGTCAGGACTATTTTATAACTGCCAATTTGTACTTCCTAATGCCTTCACCTTTTTCACCCTATCCCCAAGCCACTTTCCATCTATCACCCCAATAAATTTAGTATCCATCTGACACCATACATAGTTATTACAATATTATTGACTATATTTCTTATGCTATACCCTATATCCCCATGACTACTTTGTAACAACCAACTTGCACTGCTTAATCCCTTCCCCTTTTTTACCCACACCTTTCCCATCTGGCAACCATCAAAATGTCTATGAGTTTGTTTCTGTTTTGATTGTTTGTTTGTTTGTTTTGTTCTTTAGATTACACATATAAGTGGAATCACATGGCACCTGTCTTTCTCTGTCTGACATACTACACTCAGCACAATACCCTCCAGGTCCATCCATGCCGCTGCAGATGGCAAGAACCCATTCCCTTCTTTGCCCAAGCAATATTCCATTATATATATTTACCACCTCCTCTTTATCCATTCATCGATCAGTGGATACCCAGGCTGCCTCCATATCTTAGGCATTGTAAACAATGTTGCAATGAAGGAGAAGGAGGAGGAGGAGGAGGAGGAGGAGGAGGAGGAGGAGGAGAAGAAGAAGAAAGAAGAAGAAGGAGGAGGAGGAGGAGAAAGAGGAAGAGGAAGAGGAAGAGGAAGAGGAAGAAGAAGAAGAAGAAGAAGAAGAAGAAGAAGAAGAAGAAGAAGAAGAAGAAGAAGAAGAAGAAGATGGATGCACACAACCCCTCAAATTAGCGTTTTTGGTTTCTTTGGATAAGTACCCTGAAGTGGGATTACTGGGACCTTCTTCGTCTTTTGTTATAGCCTTTGTTTTAAAGTCTATTTTGTCTGGTATAAGTATTGCTACTCCAGATTTTTTTTCTTCATAAAATATATTTTTCCATCCCTTTATCTTCAGTCTCTGAGTGTCTTTTCATCTGAAGTGAGTCTCTTGTAGGCAGCATATATATATGAATCTTGTTTTCTTATCCATTCACCCACCCTATCTTTTGATTGGAGCATTTACTTCATTTACATAGAAAGTAATTGTTGGTAGAGATGTAGTTATTGCCATTTTATTACTCGTATTTTGTTTATCTTTGTTGTTGTTGTTGTTCTTCTTCTTTTCTTCTTCTTCTTCTTCATCTTCCTCCTCCTCCTCCTCCTTCTCCTCCTCCTTTTCCTTCACCTTCACCTTCTCCTTCTTCTAGAAGTCCCTCTAAGATTTCTTGTAATTCTAGTTTGGTGGTGGCAAACTCCTTTACCTTTTTCTTGTTTGGGAAGCTCTTTATCTGTCCTTCGTTTCTAAATGATATTTTTGCTCAGTAAAGTAATCTTGGTTGTAGGTCCCTGCCTTTCACAACTTTGAATATTTCCTGCCAATCCCTTCTGGACTGCAAAGTTTCTGTTGAGAAATAAGCTGATAATCTAATGGGAGCTCCCTTATAAATCACTAATTGCCTTTCTCTTGCTGTTTTTATGGTTCTCTCTTTGTCTGTAATCTTTGCCATTCTAGTTATAATGTGTCTTGGTGTGGGCCTGTTTGGGTTCACCTTGTTTGGGACTCTGCATTTCCTGGGCTTATATATCTATTTCCTTCATTAGGTTAGGGAAGTTTTCTGTCATTATTTCTTCAAATAGGTTTTCAATTTGTTGTTCTTTCTCTTCTCCTTCTGGTACCCTTATGCTGTGAATGTTGGTATATTTGATATTTTCCCAGAGGCCCCTTAAACTATACTCATTTAAAACATTTTTTCTTTCTTTTTGCTGTTCTGTTTGGGCGTTTGCTGCTACCTGAAGTTCTAAGTTGCTAATTCCATCTTCTGCCTCATCTAACATACTTTGATTCCCTCTAATGTATTATTTATTTCAGTTATTGTGAGGGGATGAGAAAGCACATTTGGTAACCACGAGATTGCCATGGGGATACGAAAGACACTTTGAGGAATAAAATCAATAATGTAAAGATTTTGTAGGGTATCCAATAGACACTTGTCTTATTAGGGAGACCACTTCATGGACGGTGTAGGTGCCTGACCACTGCAGTGTACACCTGAAGCTGAAGCTGAATAATAATGAATGTCATCAAAACAAATAGTTCCAGAAGTCTCTATAGCTATCTCTACACTTTTTCTGTTATGTGAGCCAATAAATTAACTTTATTTTATAAAGCACTTTGAGTTGGGTTTTTTATAACTTGTAACTGAATGTATTTTAACATATACCCTTTGTATATGAGATGCCAATTGCTATCAGTGCCACCTTCAGTCTCCTTATTAAAGAAGCTGTCTCACAAACAGCCTCTTCCAAGTGTGTAGGCAGATCATTTATATCCATTCCCAACTACACATGATTGGACAAGAACTGAGCCACTGATAAAAATCAGTGCCCATTGCTGTTCTGATATCTATAACCTGCATGGCTTGGTACAAAAAGATTAAATGCTTATATCAAAACCCTCTTTCAGGAACCTGGAAATTAGAAACTTAGATATTGAAGAAGTTAAGAGGTGGAATCAAAATCATAAAATCATGTAGCAAAGTCAGTTCTAAAGAGGCCTTATAATTCACTGGTAAGCTGCAGTTATAAAGGAACATAAATTACACATTAGCAAAGGAAGCAAGCTTGTGGAAAGTAAAATGGAGCCAAAGAGCTTAGAGTGAGAGAGTGGCTGATAGAGAAAAAGAGGGAGAGACAGACAACTAGTAGATCACCTCACTGGTCTCCTGCCCACAGTTTTTCTGCCAAATAATTAATCTACATCATTTCCATGAGAGGCTTAGTTTGAAAATATATCTGGCCATTTTCTCCCTCTTACTTAAAACCCTCTAATGCATTCCAAGTATGCAAAGATGATTCAACATCTGCAAATCAAAGAACAAGATACACCACATTAACAAAATAAAGAACAGAAATTATATGATAACCTTAATAAATACAGTAAGCATTTGACAAAATTCACTATCCATTTATGATTAAAAAACAATACTCTCAATGAAGTGAGTATAGAGAGACTGTACCTCAACATAATAAAGGCCATATATGATAAACCTGCAGTTAACATCATTCTAAATGCTAAAATACTGGACATTTTCCCTCTAAGATCAGAAACAAGACAAGGATGTTCATTTTCACCACTTTTATTCAACATAATATTAGAAGTCATAGCCAGAGCAATAAGGCAAGAAAAAAGGCATCCAAATTGCAAAGGAAAACTGTCATTATTTGTGATTTACATTATTTTATATTTGTAAAACCATAAAGACTCCACCAGAAAACAGTTAGAACTAATAAAAAAATTCAATGGAAGTTGCAAGAATGAAAACCCATATGCAAAACTTGTTGCATTTCTATATACTAACAACAATCAGAAACATAAATGAAGAAAATCCTATTCACAATTGTATTAAAAAGAACAAAATACCTAGAAATAAATTTAACCTAAGAGATGAAAAAATTGTATACTGAAAACTGTAAGACATTGATGAAAGAAATGAAGAAGACACAAATAAATGGAACAATATTCTCTGTTCATGGACCGAAAGAATTAGTATTATTAAAATATCTATACTACCCAAAGCAATCTACTGATTAAATGCAATCCCTATTAAAATACCAATGGCATTTTTCACAGGACTAGAACAAATAAGGCTAAATTTACATGGATCCACAAAAGACCTTCACTAGCCAAAGCAATATTGAGCAAGAACAAAGCAGGACGCATCACAAACCCTCACTTTAAACTATATTACAAAGCTGTAGTAACCAAAACAGTATGGTATTGCGTGAAAACAGACACATAAATAAATGAAACAGATAGAGAGCTCAGGAATAAATTCACACATGTATGGTGAATTAACCTACTATAATACCAGGGTACCAAAAAGATGTATACACATGACTTGTATTCATCTTTTATCAGTATATATTGAGTATTACAATTTTAATAGTTTTCCTTTTCCTTTCTTAAAATGTGTATACATTTTTTGGCACTGTGTGTGTGTGTGTGTGTGTGTGTGTGTGTGTGTGTGTGTGTGTCTGTGTATTAGCTATTGAGTTGTGTGAGCTTTTAAATATATTTTGTGTATTAACTCATTATTGGATATACTATTTGCAAATATTTTTCCATTCACTGTCTGCCTTTTTATTTTGCTAATGGTTTCCTTTCATGTGAACCAGATTTTCAGTTTGGGCTTGTCTCACTTGATTAACTTATTTTGGTTGCCTTTACTTTATGCATCAGATTAAAAAAATCAATGCCAAGATAATGTCAAGGAGCTTACTGCCTATGTTTTCTTCTAAGAATTTTATGATTTTAGGTCTTACACTCAAGTCTTTAATCCATTTTGATTTAATTTTTTATGTATGGTGTAAGGTAGTGGTCTAATTTCATTCTTTTTTTACATTTCCCCAACATCATTTGCTGAATAGACTGCCGTTTCCCAATTGTATACTCTTGCTTTTACAGAGGGTGCCAAAAAATGTACATATATTTTAAGGAAAAAACTGTATTAAAATTGTAATATTCAACATATACGATAACAAAAGATGAATACAAGTCACGTTTGACTTCTGCAGTTACAAGAGGTGCTCAAAGTGGTTATCATCAGCGTCCAGACACTTCTGATTATGGTGAACTGCTGCCTGAGCAATGTTGACCAAAGTGTTCACTTGCATACATTTCTTGGGCACCCCCCCCCCCGGGAATATGGTATATATATACTTACTTAAATATATACTTACTTATATTTTATATATATATTTTTTTTACTCAGACATTCAAAAGACCAGAATATCGTGAAAACATGGATGGACCTTGAGGGCATTATGTTAAATGAAACAAGATTTCATTTATATGTAGATATAATCAAAACAAAACAAACAATGCAAAAAACAAAAAAAAAACAAAACAAACAAAAAGCCAAGCTTACAGATAGAGAGAACATATTGGCGGTTGCCAGAGGAGGGGGCAATGGGATGGTTGAAATGGGTGAAGGATGTCAAAATGCACATAATTTCAGTTGTAAAATAAATAAATCATGGGGATGTAATGTACAGCATGATGACTGCAGTTAATAGTATGGTATTGAATATTTGAAAGTTGCTAAGAGAGTAAATCTTATAATTTCTCATTAGAAGAAAACACTTGTAACTGTATAGTGATGAGTGGTGACTATAGTTACTGTGGAGTCATTTCACAATGTATACAAATATGGAATCATTATATTGTACACCTGAAACTAATATAATGTTATATGTCAATTATACCTGGATAAAAATATGAGAAAAAACCTCTAATGCATGAATAATGATAAGATCCACTACTTATTAAGTCAATGTCCTCCATGATCTGACTCCTGTCTACAGCTCCTAAAAGAAACCTCTGGTTCCATATGTTCCATTAAGTCCAAGTTCTTAGTGATTTCTTAAACATACTATATATCTCAAATAATAAAAAATGTGGTCAATAATATTGTAAAAACTATGTATATTGCAAGTAGGTATAAGACTTATTGTGGGATCACTTCATAAATTATATAAATGTCTAACCACCAGCTGTACACCTGAAACTAATATAAAATAATTGAATGTCAACAATAATTGAAAAATAAATAAATATAAATAATAATAATAATAAATATATAGTTTTGTTTAGTCCATATAATTTCTTCTTAATGAAGTAGTTTAATTATTGCTAAAATGTTCTAACCATCTATTTGAAAAATATTTTCATATTTTTAAATCATATATTATATGCTACTCACTGTATGGAAAATGGTGATATAATAATCAATATAAGAGACAATAACAAATAAATAAATATACAATTGCAATTTTTATTTTAACAGGACTTTATTGGGGAACAGTAAATAAAGGACTTCCAGGACTTCTTTTTTTTTCCAAGTTAAGTTGTTGTCCTTTCAGTCTTAGTTGTGGAGGGCGCAACTCAGCTCCAGGTCCAGTTGCCATTGCTAGTTGCAGGGGGCGCTGCCCACCATCCCTTGCGGGACTTGAGGAATTGAACTGGCAACCTTGTGGTTGAGAGCCCACTGGCCCATGTGGGAATCGAACCGGCAGCCTTCGGAGTTAGGAGCATGGAGCTCTAACCGCCTGAGCCGCCGGGCCAGCCTCTAATTACAACTTTTAATAAATGCTGTTATTGAAATGAATAGGCTTACAGAAAGAAATGGGAAGCCACAGAATGTTTTAAGCAGTGTGATTTTTAAAAAATTAAATTTATTGGGGTGACATTCATTAATAAAATTATATAGGTTTTAAGCATACAATTCTATAATACATCATCTATATACTGCATTATGTGTTCACCACCCAGAGTCAAATCTCCTTCATCACCATATATTTGACCCACTTACCCTCTTGTACCATCCCCCTCTCATGTTACCCTCTGGTAACCACTAAACTGTTGTCTGTACCTATGAGTTTTTGTTTGTCTTGTTCATTTGCTGCTTTCAGTTTTATATCCACATATGAGTGAAACCATATGGTTCTTGACTTTTTCTGTCTGACTTATTTTGCTTAGAATGATAATATCAGAACCCATCCATGTTGCTGCAAATAGCAGTATGTCATCTTTTCTTATGGTTGAAGAATATTCCATTGTATATATGTATCACATCTTCTTTATCCAATCCTCTATCGAAGGACTCTTCGGTTATTTCCCTGTCTTGGCCACCATGAATAATGCTGCAATGAACATAGGGGTAAATATATCTTTATGGATAAATGTTTTCAGATTTTGGGGTAGATACCAGAAGAGGGATTGCTGGGTTGTATGGTAATTCGATTCGTAATTTTTTTGAAGAATCTCCACACTGCCTTCCATAGCGGCTGCACCAGTCTGCATTCTCACCAGCAGTGTATAAGGGTTCCTTTTTCTCCACAGCCTTTCCAACACTTATTATTTGTCTTGTTGATGATAGCCATTTTAACAGGTATGAGGTGGTATCTCACTGTGGTTTGATTTGCATTTCCCTAATAGCTTGTGAAGTGGAACATGTTTCCATATATCTGTTGTTCATTAATGCATCAGATTATTAGTTGTCTCACAATATCTATTCTTTGATTCATCTGCATTAATAAAGTTTTAACTGGGTTACAGTAAACTAATAAAACCTTTTATTTCCCATTTTTCCTTGCATCTAGCTGTGGCCATAAGTACAGGCCCATGAAAAGGGGGGAAGTGCTGTTGGTTATTTCTAATATTTCCTCTTAAAAGGATTGGGCATTCACTTTCCTGGGTTCTTTATTTCCTTTCCAATGTCAAGTAGATGATAAAAACTTGAAGACACTGTTTTGAATCCAGAAATGGAAACTAAATGCTGACTATGTCGGAGCTGCTATGCCAATCTTGGACTGCTTACCTCTGAACTGTTACACAAAAGAGAAATACATGTATGTCTTATTAAATCCACTGTACTTTGGAATCCTTTTGTCATAACAGCTTTGTTTGTGTCATAAATAATAGTTGCTTTGTGGAGAAGGATTTGTTAGTGACTAAGAGTAGAAATGGGAAAATCTATTTTGTGGCTACTGCAATAATTAAGAAGATAAATGATGGTGTTTCAAGTAGGGTGGTGGTAATGGATATGGAGAGAAGTGCATGGATTGGTGATGTATTTGAAAGATAAAGATGACATGACTTTCTGAAAGGTTGGATCTGAGATTGAAGGAGAATAATTAATTAAGTATCAGTCTAACTTTTCTAGCTTTTGATTGCGATGGCAAAGTATAGGTGTGGAGAACAAACGTTTTGTAGGTGCGTTGAGTAGGCAATAAAATCATAAGAAGCACATGAATCAAAGGAAGCACAGGAGAAAAAATTGATCAACAAGTTGTCCTCTCATCTGCAAAACGTACCTCAATTTTCTGGGAAGAATTACTCATAAGTCCTATATGTTTTTAGGGCACTTTGTGCATGCTTTCACAAGAACATTTATCATATTAAATTACTTTTTTCCCCCCAGCTGTATATCTCCTTGAGTGCAAGGGTTCTTTTCAACATTTATCTTTATACGTCTAGTTTCTGTCAACATTTCCAGGGACATATTAGCTGCTCAACGATTTTCTTTCATTTTTTTTGAAGCAGTGTTAATAGAAATGTTAAAACTAATTAATTTGTTTTCTATGGCTATTTTTTTTTGCTTTGTTTTTCCATATTGAACTTTTTGGAAGATTTGGAATATGCACAGACATAAAAAGGAGTTGTATAGTAGAGAGGATAACAATGACATGTTTCCTCATTCAAGCACTTTCATTTAGAATATAATATTTCATTACAATTTTTAATAAGTAGCAAGCATTAACTTGCAAAATTTCAAGAGAGTGTTTGTTTTATGTTTTGCTATCATGAAACAAAACAAACCTAGAATTTGAAGTAATTATTAATGCATATATAGCAATATTAATTTTAATAAACCAGAGAGCATGTAAGTTGTATAATTGGGAAAGCTCATGGAAAGCAGAAGTACGGCAAACCTTGAACTCTACTGAGTTTGAACCTGATATTTTAAAAGGGGTGAAAATTTAGTAGTGGATTTTGTAGTAGACTTATATGGTAAAAGAAGCATATTAGAAATAGTTTGAAGCAACTTTAATAAACTTCAGGCAATAAGAGGATAAAGTTTGAGAAGCCAAAATATAGGTTTAGAACTACATATTTGGTTGTTTGGTAAACAAAAGTGAGTGAAATGTTACAGAAATAATTTGGAACATAAATACTAAAATTAGGTTCACAGTGAATACAAACAAGCTGGCTTATTTTTTGAGTAATATTCTCCATTGTTATGCTCAATTCCTTTATAAGATAGTTTCCAATATATTCTGATATTACGGGACTTAAATTATTTTTGAAGTAACTGTCAACAAAAATAAATTCATTCTTTTATATGTGAATTTTATTTTTAATACAGGTAGAATAAATCTTATTTGTAACTTTAATTCTCCATAAGAACTCCACAGTTTCCTCAACTATAGAGGGTAGTAGGTTGTTTTATTTCCTTTTCTTTTCTCTAAGTTTATACATCTCTGCAGCCAACATTCAGCATAAGCTTAAAATAATGATATATGATTGTTTTTTAAAATTTATTTTATATTTAAGTATAGTTGGTATACAATTTTATATTGGTTATGTTAGTTTCAGGTGTACAATAATTTGACATTTTTATACTTTACAATGTGACCACCCAACTAATTCTAGTAATCATCTCTTCCTGTGTACATTTATCACAATATTATTGACTATATCCCCTTTCCCGTTTCACCCATCTCTCTATCCCCTCCCTTCTGGTAACCATCATTTTGGTCTCTGTTTCTATGAGTCTCCTTTTGTTGTTTTGTTTTGTTTCTAGATTCCACATATAAGTGAAATCATACTGTATTTGTCTTTCTCTCCCTGACTTATTTTACTTAGCATAAGGTCCACCTATATTGTCACAAATGGCAAGGTTCCATTCTTTCTATTGCTGCATAATATTCTATTTTACATATATGCCACATCTTCTTTATCCATTCATCTATTGATGGCCACCTAGATTGTTTGATTATCTTGGCTATTGTAAATAATGCTGCAATGAACATAGGGTTGTATATACTGAGGGTGCCAAAAAATGTATACATATGACTTATATTCATCTTTTGTTATCAGTATATATCGAGTATTACAATTTTAATACAGCTTTTTTCCTTTCTTAAAATATATATGCATTTTTTTGGTAATCTCTGTATATTTGCGAGTTACTGTTTTCATTTTCTTTTAATAAATACCCAGAAGTGGAATTGCTAGATCATATGGTGTATCTATTTTTAGTTTTTGAGGAATCTCCATACTACTTTCCACGGGGGCCACACCAGTTTGCAGTTTCACCAACAGTGTGCAAGTGTTTCCTTTTCTCACATCCTTGCCAGCACATATTATTTATTGACTTTGTGATAAAAGCCATTCTGACTGGTGTGAGGTGGTATCTCATTGTAGTTTTGATTTGCATTTCCCTGATGATTAATGATGGTGAACATCTTTTCATATGTCTGTTGGCCATCTGCATGTCTTCTTTGGAGAACTGTCTTTTCATGTCCTCTGCCCATTTTTCAAATAGATTGTTTATTTTTTTGTTATTAAGTTATATGAATTTCTTATGTATTTTAGATATCAACACCTTGGATATATCATTTGAAAATATATTCTCCCATTCAGTAGGCTGCCTTTTTGTTTTGTTGAAGGTTTTCTTCACTGTGCAGAATCTTTTTAGTTAATGTAGTCCCATTAGTTTATTTTCAGTTTTCTTTCCTTTACTCGAGGGGACATATCCAAAATCATATCACTCAGATTGATGTCAAATAATTTACTATCTATGTTTTCTTCTAGGAATTTTATGGTTTCAGACCTTACATTTAAGCCTTTAACCAATTTTGATTTTATTTTTGTATATGGTGTGACAGAGTGGTCCAGTTTCTTTCTTTCTTTCTTTCTTTCTTTCTTTCTTTCTTTCTTTCTTTCTTTCTTTCTTTCTTTCTTTCTTTTTGCATGTATCTGTCCAGTTTTTTGTTTGTTTGTTTGTTTGTTTGTTTTGTTTTTGTTTGTTTGTTTGTTTTTTAACACCACTCATTGAAGACACTGTCACTACTCCAGTGAATATTTTTACATCCTTTATTGTAGATTAGTTGACCACATAAGTGAAGGTTTATTTCTGGGCTCTCTATTCTGTTCCATTGATCTATGTGTCTGTTTTTGTGCCAGTACCTTACTGTTTTGATTATATCGTTTTATAGTATAGTTTGAGAGAAGAGAGCATGATACCTCCAACTTGTTCTTTTTTCTCAAGAGAGTTTTGGCTCTTCGGGGTCTCTTGCGGTTCCATATAAATTTTAGAATTATTTGCTCTAGTTCTGAGAAGAATGACATTGGTATATTGATAGGAATTGCATTGCATCTGTAAATAAGACTTAAACAATATTAATCATTCTGATCCACGAACATGGTATATCCTCCATTTATTTGTGTTCTCTTCAATTTCTTTCTTCAACATCATATAATTTTCAAAATACAGGTTTTCCACCTCTTTGGTTAAGCTTATTCCTTGGTATTTTAATCTTTTTGATGCAATTGTGAATGGGATTATTTTCTTTGATTCTCCTGATTGCTTGTTATTAGTGTATAGGAATGTGACAGATTTCTATACATTAATTTTGTATCCTGCTAATTTACTGAATTATTTTATGAAATCTATTAATTTTTTGTGGATTCTTTAGGTTTTTCTATATATAGTATCGTGTCATCTGCAAATAGTGACAATTTTACTTCTTCCTTTCCTATTTAGATGCATTTTATTTTTCTTTTCTTTTCTTTCCTTTTCTTCCTTTTCTTTTCTTTTTATCTGATTGCCATGGAGAGACCGTCCAGTACTATGTTGCATAACAGTAGTGAGAGTAGGCATCCTTGCCATTTTCCTGATCATAGAGGAAAAGCTTTTTTCAGCTTTTCACCACTGAGTATTATGTTAGCTGTGGGCTTGTCATATATAGCCTTTAACAAGTTAAGGTAAGTTTCTTCTATGTGTTGAGATATTTTTAATGATAAATGGATATTGAATTTTGTCAAATGCTTTTCCTATAGCTAACATACTATTTTTTTAAGCAACGACTGTCTAGTTATTTGTTACTCTAGCATCACTAATGAAAACCAAATAAAAGAAAATATAGACTCATATAACTCAACACCAAAAAAACAAACAATCCAATTAAAAAATGGGCAGGCAAACTGAATAGACATTTCTCCAAAGAGGACAAACAGATGGCCAATAGACATATAAAAAGATGCTCATTGTCACTAATTACCAGAGAAATGCAAATAAAAACCACAATGAGATATCTCTTCACAGCAGTTAGAATGGCTATCATCAACAAGACAAATAATAACAAGTATTGGAGAGGCTGTGGAGAAAAGGAACCCTCATTCACTGTTGGTGGGAATGCAAATTGGTGCAGCTACTATGGAAGGCAGTGTGGAGGTTCTTCAAAAAATTAAGAATAGAGGGGCCAGCCCGGTGGCTAAGGTGGTTGGAGCTCCATGCTCCTAACTCCGAAGGTTGCCGGTTCGATTCCCACATGGGCCAGTGGGCTCTCAACCACAAGGTTTCCGGTTCAGCCCATGGACTCCCACAAAGGATGGTGCGCTCTGCCCCCTGCAACTAAGATTGAACACAGCACCTTGAGCTGAGCTGCCGCTGAGCTCCCAGATGGCTCAGTTGGTTGGAGCGCATCCTCTCAACCACAAGGTTGCCGGTTCAACTCCCGCAAGGGATGGTGGGCTGCGCCCCCTGCAACTAACAACGGCAACTGGACCTGGAGCTGAACTGTGCCCTCCACAACTATGAGTAAAAGGACAACAACTTGGAAAAAATTCTGGAAGTACACACTGTTCCCCAATAAAATCCTGTTCCCCTTCCCCAATAAAATCTAAAAAAAAATTTTAAAAATTAAGAATAGAATTGACATATGATCCAGCAATCCCTCTGCTGGGTATATACTCAAAAAATCTGAAAACATTCATCAGTAAAGATATATGTGCTCTGATGTTTATTGCAGCTTTATTTAAGGTGGCCAAGACATGGAAACAACCAAAATGTCCTTCGATAGATGATTGGATAAAGAAGATGTGGTATATATACACAATGGAATACTATTCAGCCATAAGAAAAGATTAAATACAACAACATGGATCGATCTTGAGATTATTATGCTAAGTGAAATAATTTAGACAGAAAAAGTCGAGAACCATATGACTTCACTGATATGTGGGATATAAAACTAAAAACAACAAAGGAACAAGACAAACAAATAAAGAAACAAAAATGCATAGACACAGATAATAGTTCAGTGGTTACCAGGGGGTAGGAGGGATATGCAGATAGTAGAAGAGGGTAAAGAGGGTCAAATATATGGTGATGGAAGGAGAACTGACTCTGAGTGGTGAACACAATGCAATAGATAGAGGATATATTATAGAAATATACACTTGAAACCTATATAATTTTACTAATCATTGTCACCCCAATAAATTTTCATTAAAAAAGAAAATATAGATTCAATTTAGAAGGCAACAGGAAAGATTAACACATTTTAATCCCCTTTACAGATTTTAAACATATGGACTGGAATATGAAAGTTTCAGAATCAAACTGCAGGAAAATTTTGGGTGCGTTGGGATGGAATAGCTAGAATATAAGGAAGACTCCTGACATTCCTAACATGTTGGCAAATTTTTAAGTTTGCTAATAGTGCTATTGCATATAATTCACACCATTAAAAATCCATAAGTAGTAGAAGTAGCTCTTAAAATTCTCATTACAAAAAAATGTGATTATTTATGCTGATGGATATGAATTACACTTATTGTGGTATTTATTTCACAACATATACAAATATGAAATCATGGTCTTGTACACCTGAAACTAATATAATATTATATGTCAATTATATCTCAATAAAATGCATATAGGATAAAATTAGAAATAAATAGAATTTAACAAAAATCAACAATAGAAAGATAGCTGGAAAAGCCCAAAATTCTTGTAGATTAAAAAAACAAATACTTTGAAATGACACATGGGTCAAGAAGAAGTCTCAAGAGAAATTTAAAAATGATTTGAATGAATGAAAATAAAAATACAGTGCTTAGAAAGAAATATGTAGTACTGAGTTTATATATTAGAAAGAAAGATCTTAAATTAATAATCTAAGCTTCTACCATAGGAAGCCAGATAAAGAAGAGCAAATTAAATCTAAAGTGGAAGAAAATAAATAATTAACATTGAATTAGATCAGAAATACATTACCTCATAAGAAATTATTATGAACAATTATATGCCCAAAATTAGATAACCTAGAAGAAATCGATAAATTTCTAGAAACACCCAACCTATCAAGACTGAATCAGGAACAAACAGAAAATATGAACAAACCATAGCAAGCAAAGTGATTGGATCAATAATAAAAAAAACCCTCAACACAGAAAAGCCCAGGATCAGATGAAATCACTGGAAAATTCTATGAAACATTTAAAGAATAATTAATTCCAATCTTTCTCAAATTCTTCCAAAGAAAATTGGAAAGAAGGCAACACTCTCAAACTCATTCTACAAGGCCAGCATTACATTGATTTGCATATGTTGAAATCAGGATAACAAAAGCAGATAAGAGCACTGGTAGAAAAAAAAAATACGTAGACCAATAATCTGATGAAACATAGATGGAAAAATTCTCAAAAAATATTGGCAAACTTAACTTAAAAAATTAAAAGAATTATACTCTGTCACCAAGTAGGATTAGTCCCTGGGATACAGGATGCTTCAACATATGCAAATCAATGTTATACATCACATAAATAGAATGAAAGATACATATCACACATGATTATCTCAACAGGTGCAGAAAAAACATTTGAGAAAATAAAACATCTTTTCATATTAACCCTTAACAGACTGGGTATAGAAGAAACATACCTCAATTTAAAGATGCCATATCGGATGAACCAAAGTTGGAGGCATCACACTTTTTTATTTCAAATTTTACTGCAAAGCTACTGAAGCAAAAACAGTATAGTACTGCCATTAAAATAGACACATAGATCAATGGAACAGAACAGAGAGCCTAGAATTAAATCCTTGCATATATGATCAACTAATATTTGACAACTCTTTTTTTTTAAGTTTATTGGGGGGACAATTGTTAGTAAAGTTACACAGGATTCAGGTGTACAATTCTGTAATACATCATCTATAATTCACATTGTGTGTCCACCACCCAGAGTCAGTTCTCCTTTCATCACCATATATTTGATTGCTTTTACCCTCATCTACCACTCCCCTCTCCCTTTACCCTCTGGTAACCACTAAACTATTGTCTCTGTCCATGTGTTTTTGTTTCTTCATTTGTTTGTCTTGTCCCTTTGTTGTTTTCAGTTTCATACACCACACATCAGTGAAATTATATGGTTCTCTACTTTTCATGTCTGACTTATTTCACTTAGCATAATAATCTCAAGATCCATCCGTGTTGTCACAAAGGCAGTGTGGAGATTCCTCAAATAATTAAGAATGGAATTACCATGTGACTCAGCAATCCCTCTCCCGGGTATCTACCCAAACAATCTGAAAACATTTATCCATAAAGATATATGTGCTCTGATGTTTATTGCAGCTTTATTTATGGTGGCCATGACATGGAAACAATCAAGTGTCATTCAATAGATGATTGGATAAAAGATGCAGTATATATACACAATGGAATACTATTCTGCCATAAGAGTAACACAAACTCTTATTCATTGATGGTGGGAATTATAAATGGCACAGATACTTTGCAGGATAGTTTAGCAGTTTCTTATAAAACTAAACATACTCTTACTATACAATGCAGCAATCATGCTCTTTGGTATTTACCCAAAGGAGCTAAAATTTATGCCTATCCAAAAACTTGCACATGCATATTTATATCAGTTATATCATGTCTATATCAAGACAATCAAATATTATTCATCCCTAGAAAGAAATAAGCTATCGGAGATCCAAGATGGTAGAGTAGGTAAACACTGTGCCTGCTTCCTTACATGAACAAATTAAAATTACAACTAAATTATAGAACAATCAACCTGGAGAACCATCTGAAATCTGGCTGAACAGAAGTTTTATAACTAAGGATACAAAGAAGAAGCCACATTGAGAATGGTAGCAGGGGCAGAGATGCAGAACTGGCTAACCCCAAACCTCTGTGTGGTGGTTGAGAAACAGGAGGGATAGTTCAGCCATGGAGGTTCCCCCCAGAGGAGTAAGGGACCCCAGCCCCACACCAGCCTCCCCAGGCCAGAGTACTGGTGCTGGGAAGAGGAGCTCCCACAATATCTGACTGTGAAAAACAGTGGGGATTCAGACCATCCAGGTAGAATGGAAGGATGCGGGAAACCTCGGCATCTTCTTAAAGGGCCTGCACACAGACTCTCTTACTCACAGACATTCATCTTGGGCTCCAGCGGAGGGACAGTAACTCCGGGGGTGTCAGAGACATACGGGGAGAGACTGAGTTGTGCTGCTTCAGGTTGAGGGCTGGAGGACAGTCCCCATTTCCCTGTGAGGAGGTCCTCCTCCCATGCAGCTGGCAGGTGGGTGCCATCTTTCCTATATTGAGCCCACCCCTACACAGCCCAGTTTGAATCTGTTTGGCCTGGTGAGTTCTGCAGCTCCACCTGCTGGCTCACTGGGATCACATCCCACCCAAATCTCCCAGGCCATAGGCACTTTATCCAAGAGCAGCCAGCCCCACTTGCATTGCAATATTTCTTGGGAAACTACCAGAGACCTATAGACTCCAGACAGGGCAGTGACTGGCTTCAGTGGGCTCTGAGACTTTTGCTGAGTATATGGGGTGTGATCAAAAAAATATGATGAATGTTTAATTAAGAAAAAAATATTACAGTAAAAGACACATTGTTGTTAATCCCCCTCAAAATATTCCCCCTCACTTCGAACACACTTTTCCCATCATTCTTGCCACTTTTTGAAGCAGTTCTGGAAGTCCTTTTGTGAGTGTCTTTACTAGTTGTGCTGTTGTGGTTGCCTCAATGTCCTGAATCAATTCAAAACATTTACCTTTCATGGTCATTTTGACTTTGTGGAAGAGCCAGAAGTTGCATGGTTGCCAGATCCAGTGAATAAGGTGGATGAGGATACAGTGTAATGTTTTTATTTGACAGAAATTGTCATATACCAGAAGCGATGAGTGACATGGAGTGTTGTAATGATGGAGGATAATTTACATCACACTTGAAAATGCACCTTCTTTTAACCATAGCTCACACCTGACTGACTGCACCAAACAAGTTGAAACTTGTCACACACTGTTACTAAGGTTCACCGCTTCCCGTATTGAAGATTTCTGCCTTTTCATTGGATGGCACTCAGCAGCAGCATTCACCATATTTTTTTTTATCACACCTTATATGTGAATGTAATGTGATACCACTCTCAATGCTAGGTTACTAATCAGTTGACTATGAGTTAATCAAAAGGGAAGTTGCCCTACTGGCCTCCCCAAATCAGGAGAGTCAACAGAGGATCAAGGATTCAAAGGGATGCTCTTCTATTGACTTTGAAGAAGTAAATTGCCATGTTGTTATAGGACCACAAGGCAAGGACCAGGAAGTGACCTCTCTGAATTGAGAGTTGTCTTCTGCTGACAATCTCCAAGAATTGGTGACCTGTGTTTTACAACCCCAAGGAACTGATTTGTGCCAATAACATACATGAGCTTGTAAGAGGCTTGTGGTTTTCAGATGTAAACACATACCATTCTACTCCTTGATTTCTTTCAGCCTTGTATAACCCTGAACTCCAAACTCAAGCTATACCAGGCTCAGATTTCTGACCCACAGAACTATAATATATATATGATTGTTTTAAGCGATTAAGTCTATGATAATTTGTTAAGCTGCAATAGAGAACTAATACAATTCTTCTTGACAGATGAGGAATTTGAGGCTGAGGTCATACCAGTGGTAAGTGGCAAAGATGGAATTTGAGTGAGTCTTTCCAACTTCTCTTAATTTTGATGCTATCTTTACCTCTTTATTCACTTTGATACTTAATGTGTATACTTCTTTCACTCACAAACAAAAATGTTCAATAAAGGAGCTGGTAATAAACACTGAGCAGTATTTTGGTGACCAACAGTTGAGTAATATGCAGAAAAAGTCATCAAGCAAATACTATGGGAGTGGAGTTAAGTAATACAGAATTCCTAGTTAAGCAATTAATTACTACTGACAGAAGGGAAATGTTGCTTCCTTGGGCAATCTCAAAGCAAGTGGGAATAAAAGTCTTTCAAAGTTTCCTACGTCAAAGTACGGAGTCCATAAGAGAGTGTGACTACTGGTAAAGTTGTATGGATGACCAAGAGATTTAATGAATATGCTTACAATTAGTTCCTCCATACTTGAATTAGTAGAAAAAAATGGTTAATACTTGTTTTTTCTTGTTTGCTTTTGAACTCTGGCATATATAGTTACCAGCTGTATGGTTGTGAACAATTCTATTAAGTCTCAAGTTCTTTCACTATAAAATGAAGTTAATATTATACCCAGATAAAATAATTGTTCTGTGCGTTAAATGACTAATGCATTTAAAAACATTTAGTATGCTGATTTGTACAGAAAATAATGTGTTGACCATTATATTAGTTTGTACTGGGTTTATGTGAGAATAACAACACATCTAAAGCTTATTTTTCTCTTACATAAATAAGTGTAGAGGTAGGAGTAATGGCTGGAGATGATGTGAATTCATTAAGTCATAAGTGACATAGCTTCTGTCTTTTTTGTTGCTATGCTTATTCAGAATGTGGGTTTTACATCATATTCCAATATTGTTTCCTGAACTCCTATCATCATATCTGCATTCAAGTCAGCAGTATGTGGCAAAGATGGGGACATTCATTCCTTTCTGGCAGTATCCAGAATTTGCATGCATATCTATGTCCAAGTCTTTCACCAGAAATGGATATTATGAACATACTAATTTGCAAGAAAAAAAAATGCATATATATTCAAAACAACCAAGTATCCAGCTAAAAACTAGGATTATCACTATAAGAAGGGGAGAATAGATAATAGGGGACAAATAGTCATTATCAATATTACTATCAGAATTTACTCAACTATTCACCATGGAAAGCCCTGCTTGTAAATATACTCAGACCCTATCAGAGAGGCCAAATGGGTACATGGAAGCATGAACTCTAAATACTTACAATTCTACGAATGAGCCTACACTTAAGAATGGTGAAGTCAATTTGAATGTTAAGTAATTATCCAGATAAGTTGACCAAAGCCATTCTCTATTTTGATGTTCTAGAAACAGATTTTCCTACTGCCTGTTGAATAAGAGTCAGAAGAAACTTATGTTAATGACTGTTTTTCCATGGTAAAAAGAAAAAGAAATCTATTTTTACTGCTATGTTATTTACTGTTTAACATTAATTGCATACCCAAAATCTGAAATTTGCTTCATTTTTCCTGATGAGAAAAATATTAATAATAAAGAAATCCTGATACTTTGGGCCACTAATGCAAGCAGGGATTAGATGTACAATAAATTCAATATGGGAGATAACCAGTATAGCTAGAAAGAACTATTATATTTACAGTGTAATGCAGGTCTGACTCCTATGGAAGGAGACTGGGAAGTAAGCAAGATCATTAGACAGTCTCCTACAACTATTTCAGAAAAGCTGATGAGGCATTCTCAAACCAAATTTACCTGTAGAGAAGTCTCATATACTGCCTTAATACCCCAGTCTCCCTTCAGGCTCAGTCATTGGCTAGGAGCAGCCGATGGGAAGTATGACCTTGGTACAAACGTGGTGGTGTATATGGCACAACAGCAGTTTGGACCATTAGTCAGTTATGCTCTCCACATAGGAGATCTGCAGGGTGTATTTTCATGACTACTGTATTCCACCCTTTGCACCACACAGATCTAGTTCTCCATGCAGGCTGAGGAAGTAGCTTATCCACAGTTCTTTTGAACCATGCTTCCTGAGAGGAAAGTTAGAAGAAGGGGAATAATGGGACCAACTATAGGCACTATAACCATTGTTAGCCTTGGTGCCATGGCTGGTACTCATCCTACTCCTCTTCCACAATTTATTCTAAATTTCCTTCACTCTAAGCTGTCACCTTACTAAGTCTCGGTGTCTCAGTGGTGATGTGGTGATCCACACCCTTATTGCTTAGAGTGCCAAGTCCTTGGTAATCATACCATTCTCAGGGTGGGATGGCTATACCTGTCCATTCAATCATAGTTACGATGGGGCAAAGAAGTACCAAAAACCACTCAGGTGAATCACCTGGGTTCCACACATATTCCTCCCTGCCATTATTGTGCCTCCTCTTGTTTCCTGTTTGTTCCTGGACACAGAGTCCAAAGTGATAGCTTTGCCATTTTCCCTGGACCAGGACCACTAGCTTTGAAGAGCCTGGGTTTGCAGGTACAACACGGAATCCTCCACTGGGTCATTGATAGCAGGATGGCTCCATCCTGCTTTTACTCCTTGATTCCAAGACCCATATAGTCTTCCTTTGGAGACATAGCTTCATACAGAGATCTCTTATTTAATGTATATACCCCATCCTTTCAGAGTTTTCTTTCCAAGCTTTACCTCAAGTGCACTTTAGAAGTACTTTTAGTCCTCTATAGGCTTGCTGCTTCTGGATGGTGTAGTATATGATATGACCAGTAGATCCCACATACATGGGCCCACTCCCATACCTCTTCCACTGTGATTTGGTTCTCCTGGTTGGAAGTTAAGTTATTTGGTATTCTGTGGTTGTGGATGAGGTATTCTATTGAGTTCCCAGGTAGTGGTGCTTACTGAGGCTCTGCAGGTAGGAAAGGAAAACTCATACCCAGAAACCCATGTCTATCCCCATGACTACTAATCTCCATTCCTTCCAGGATAAATACAGCTTGGATTAGTGAACTCGATACAAAATGCTTGGTTTATTTCCTTGAAGAACAGTGCCATACAGAGGACTCATCACTGCTCTCTATAGTTTACAGGTTGGATATTCAGAGTCAGCAGTAGTTAAATCAGCTCTGTTATTGACAGTCAGTGTTGTTGGGCCCTTATGCATTCCCCATCTCTGTGCTCATGGCCACTCTGTACATAAGCTCATTGTGCCAGTTCTAGGGTGACCAATGATAGAGGCTGATGAATTTCCATTGGCCAAAGCACTTTATGTACTTTGTTGCACAGTACCTCTTTCATGATAGGCATTAATGAGTGTTATAAGTATCTTCACACTTTGTGCCCATTCCCACATGTCTATTCATATGCCTCTACCTCGGACACCCTTTCTCTGATCTTCCAGTCATCTTATTTCCAGACCTCTGGCCAGATGGCCAGTTCTCTATTTTTAATTCAGTCACCTATAGAACTAATCATGATGCACAAAATATATCATTTTCCCTGCCATCCTAATGGAAATATCCTTTGTAGGTGTTGGTCATGAAAATTACATTGCTGTTATATATTTTAGTGAGGATGTTACTAATATTATTCATTTGATGTCAGTATTAGGTAAAATTGATCATTGCATTACTTTTGCATATGTATCCAAGATAACATTTTTTAGATATGGTCATTCCGTGAGAGCCCAGTTTGGCTCTGCTTTGACTCTGCTGTTTTTGTGGCCATGTGCAAACTGAGCACTCCCACAATAATTGTTATGCATTATTTCATTCTCAAAATGAGTCCAACTGAAATGAAAATAAATAGCACTTTTTCAAATTAATCTAGGTTCCAAAACATAACTGAGCACAATATATTTAACATTTTCCTATTTCGTGCAAAATTCTCTGGGTTTGATATTGACATTTTTGACACTATATAGATTATACACATGATATGATTCCAAAGTAGCAACGTCAATTTAAAAGCATGCAAAAAAGTTATTGGTTCTTTATAAGCATTCGCAAATGCCAACAATTTGAAAATATACAAATAGGAGATTGGTTATCAGGATAGCAACAAGCTTTGCACTTCACACAGTCATAATTAACTGAAGCTTCTTTGAAAGGTTTCCCTCACTAGATTAAGCAACATTCACAGCTGTCAAAACTTGACATTCTGTATCAGAAAATATTCTATGCAAATTTGTTTTCTATTCTCTTGTGGAAAGTTCCTCATTCTTTCTTCTATTTATCTGACATATGTTGAAACATATGCCATAGCATTCTTTAAAGGAAGTGAATATTTGTTTTATGTGAATGCATATAAAAAGTTATAGATTCTACATACTTTTTTAATTTGTATTAGTTTTATACAAAAATATTATAAACAAAAATTTATGATAACAATACTTAGAATTTACATGTTTTTAAACATATTTTAAATTGTATTTCATGACTGATAATTGCTTATCTCCCCACAGTTTCATGTATAATTTGATTATCTTAAATCTTGATGAGAAGTAACCTTTCCTTTTTTTGTGTAACACCTTTACACAAAATCTAGAAAATACACTCAGAAATAATTAAGTGCCATAAAGATATAAAACATCTTTTGACATACAATATCTGAACTGCAAGTAGAGCATTTTACAGTCAGTAAAACGTGATAGTAAACATGCCTTTAAAAAAGGGTATGTAAAACTGTTTCGAAAGTCCTTGAATAAAATTCTTTAGCTTTGGATATTTTACTTCAAGTCCACCAAACTAGATTAACTCTTTAGAGACATTTTAATAATGAATTAGTTTAATTATGAAATAAAATACAAATATGACCAATTTATTAGGTAAAGGCCAATGATTATTTTTTAAAAATGCCAATAGATTGTCTAGTCATATGGATATATAGTAATTGAATCAACTGCATTTAATTTTAATATATTTATTTTTATTAATAAATAATTAAAATAATTTTAAAATAAATTAAAAAAATTATTTCTGCCAAACATATGCAAATCAATAATTTAGCAAAATTAGTAGTTAATAGCTTAGGGTACTAGATTGACTCTTTAAAATCTGGTATTTTGTCATGTGTATACTACACAGATTAGCATTATTTTTCTTACATTATATACATAATTTTATTTTGAGAAAGAAAAATGGGCTAACTCCCATAAAAGCTCTAATATATTAATTTCTTATAGAAACAAAGAAAAATGCTCACTATTATATTTTAAATAAGTTTGAAATATACTATGCACAAATAATTAGTAAACAGACATGGAGGTCATCAGGACTAACACTAGTATATGACAGTCTTCTATTTGCAGGGTAGGGTGACCTCCTGATCTATTTAGAGGTGTATGGTAATTTTAGAGAGACATCTTTTGACAGGAAACCCTTAATGACTACAGTACTTTCTGCTTCTAAAGTGAGCACTTCCCACCGGTACTTCAAATCTATTGATACACACTTATTTTTAACAGAACCTTCCATTATTTGTCCATGGAATAAATTCTATGGATATCAATTCAAATGCCCTGCTCCTATCCATGTGAAACTAAGTAAAGTAAGCCCAGTTCAACTAACTGGAGCTTTTCTTACACTAAAGGACCCAAATTTATATAGTTCCTCAGATATACACTGAAAGATTTCTAAGAAGGAAACAGGATGAATAGTACAGCTAACAATGACATAAAAATATTTTCAAAGCTGCTGCCAGTAGCTTTTCCATACAAACAACCTCATGCTTTAGACTTTCCTAAAACCTCTCAAAGGTTCACAAACACCAAACCATTAGCATCTGGCCTTGATGTGCCCCATGCCATTTGCTAAGCAGCCCCAATCCCCACATTAGTGGCATCCAGCCTTGGTTAGCAGCTTATCCTCTCCCAGGCACCTTCAAGCACAGCAGGGGAAGACACCTGCATATCCCTTTGTAGATCATGCCAGGTGCCATAGGCAAGGCAAACGTGGTGGCTGAACTTTGTCTGTAGCATGGCCCATCTCAGGAGGCTCCAGGGCCAGCATACCAGGTGGCCAGGTTCAGATCTCACCAGAGCACCACCAGTCTGCCTCTACAGACTATACCCACAAAGGGCAGACTGGGCAGGCACCAGAGCCCTGTTAAAGCAAATCCTGCTCTGTAGGGTCAGCCTCTGCACAACAGCTCCTCCACTGTAGTCACAGCCAGTCTTCACAACCAGTCAGCCTAAAGGTCAATCACTCCCACTAATGTGCAGACAACAACCAAGGTTCAACTGCAATAGGAGGGCAAACAACACACACAAGGTGATACACGTGCAGCACCCATCTCAGGTGACCAGGGAGACTGTGCCACTCGGCCCCACAGGACACCTACTACATAAGGCCACTCTACTAAGACTGGGAGAAGTAGTAGCCCTACCTAATACATAGAAACACACACAAGGAAGCAGGCAAAATGGGAAGACAAAGAAACATGTCCCAAATGGAGAGTAAAACAAAGCTCCAGAAATAAACACTAAACAAAATGGAAACAAGTAATCTATCAGATGCAGAGTTCCAAACACTGGTTATAAGGATCCTCAATGATCTTAGGGAGAATTTCAACAAAGAGATAAAAAACATAAAATGGGCATAGAAAACATAAAAAAAAGAACAAGTCAGAAGTGAAGAATACAATAAGTGAAATAAAGAATACACTTTGGGGGATAAACAGATTAGATGGAGGAGAGGTTCAAATCAGTGATTTAGAAGACAAGGTAGCAGAAAACACCCAATCAGAACAGAAAAAAATAAAATAATAATCCAAAAACATGAGGATAGTTTAAGGGCTTCTGAGATAACATCAAGCATACCAACATTTGAATAACTGAGTTACTAGAAGGAGACAAGAGAGAGGGAGGAATTGAAAACCTATTTGTAGAGGGGTTCTGGGCAAGATGGCAGAGTAGATAAATGCTGGGCTTAATGCCTTCCTTGACCACATTAAAATTACAATTAAATTATGGAACAATCAACCTCAAGAACCATCTAAAGAATAGCTGAATGGAACTCCTATAACTAAGAATATAAGGAAGAGGACACATCAAGACTGGAAGGAGGGATGAGATGTGAGACTGGCTGGCCCCACACACATGTGTGGTGGTTGAGCATCAGGAGGGATATCTCCACAATGGAGGTCCCCACCCCAAGGAGCGAGGGGTCCCAGACCCACACCAGACTCCCCAGCCCAGGGTTCCAATGCCAGGAAGAGCCTCTACAATATCTGGCTGTGAAAATCAGCAAGGATTTCATCCAGTCAATTAAAAAGGAAGGCTGCTACAAACCCTGACATCCTCTTAAAGGGCTCACACACAGACTCACTCATTTGCAGGAACGGACCCTGGGCTCTGGAGGAGGGGAAGCAACTCGAGAGGTGACAAAGGCATATAGGGAAAAAATGAGTTGTGTGGCTGCAGGGCAAGGGCTAGAGGGACAGCTAGAATTATCCCTGTGTTGAAACCTCCTCCTGTGTAGCCTACAGGCAGGTACCATATTTCCTGTGTTGAACCCTCCCACATAGGGCCAAATCTGAAATTGCATTGGTCTGGTGAACATTCCTCGCTCCATCCCATTGACTCCCTGTAACACTTCCCCTCCCATCTTGTGTAGCATTGCCGAAGGCATTTTTGGTGGCCAAGCAACCAGCCCGAAATTGTGTTGCAGTCCTTCCTGAACAACTCTCAGGTGTCTATGGGCCTGGGGCAGATGGTGGCTGGCCTTAGTTTGCTCAAGACTTTTGCTAGGGGCCACAACTCAACAGTGGCGCCAAAGCTGAATCTGCATTAACCTGGTGAATACAATTCACCCCAACCTGGTGACTTCCTGAGACCCTGCCCCACCAAACTTGTGTAACACCTGGGACACATACACTGGCCTAGCAACCATCCCTTCCCCCAAACACTGCATGTGGATATTTTGGCAGCATACAGCAGACCTTGGCTAGTGAACCACCATGAGGCATTTTGGGTGGTGTGCAACAAATCCCAGCTGTATCTTTCTTACATGATTCTTGGGGGTTTGCAGTCCTGAGACTGGAGATGGCCAGCCTTAGGGTGCTCTGAGATGTTTTTGAGGGTCCCCAGGCTCAGCAGTGGTGTCAAACCTGAACCTGCATTAACCTGGTGAATAATTGCCACACTCTGGTTACTACCTGGGACACTGCCTCACCCAACTAGTACACCACCTGAGTCTTTTTCAGCTGCTGAGCCTTACTGGTAGCTGGCAGATGGTAAAAGTTCTTGGGGTGCCTGGGGCCTTTTGCTAAGGTGACATAGACCTGGTACTGACAGTAGCTGGCCTCAGTTCTCAGCATAGCCTCTCTCATCTGTCCAGGTCTGGCACAGGCAGCAAACAACTGTGAATTCTTTTGTAGCTTCTACCAGGTAGCCCTGGGTCAGTCACAGGCAGCAGCTGACAATGGGCTGCATGAGAGCTCTTCCCTGGGAGGCCCCAGAACTAACATTTATGGAGGCCAGTTTTAGATGACAGCAGAGCATTACCCGATTATCCCAATATTAGCATACACAAAGAGTGGTCTCAATAGGCACATGAGATGGCTGGGGCAAATCCCCCTCTGTGCAGTCAGCCCCCACACAGCAGCTCATATGCTGTGGACATAGCCAATCCTCATAGCCAGTCAGCCTGAGAGTCAATCCTACCCACTGACGTGTTAATAGAAATCCAGGCTCAACTACAACAGGAGGGTACACACAACCCACAAAGGGACACTGCAGGAGCACAGAGCATGGTTGATCAGGAAGGCTGCACCACTGCGCCATACAGGACACCTATTACATAAAGCCACCTGGCAAATACTAAGAGACATAAAAGATCTACCTAATACATAGAAACAACCACAGAGGTGCACCCAAAATGAGAGACAAATTAACATATCACAAATGAAAGAATAGGAGAAAACTCCAGGAAAATAACTAAATGAAATGAAGACAAGCACCCTATGAGAGACAGAGTTCAAAGCACTATTAATAAAGATGCTCAAGGGACTCAGTGAGAACTTTTATAAAGAGATAATAAGCATTAAAAAGGACATATAAAACATAAAAAAGAACAAATAAGAAATAAAAAATAGAATAGCTGAAATAAAGAATATACTAGAAGGAATCAATAACAAATTAGATGAAGCAGAGGACTGAATCAGCAATTTAGAAGACAAGGTAGCAGAAAACACCCAAACAGAACAACAACAATAAAAGAATAAAAAAAATTGAAGATAGTTTAAGGGACCTCTGGGACAAAATAAAGTGTAACAACATTTGTATCAGAAATTGAAGAGAGAGAGCAAGGGATTCAGAACCTATGTGAAGAAATAATAACTGATAACTTCTCTAGCCTGGCAAAGGATATAAACATACAAGTGCAAGAAGTGTAGAGAGCACCAAGCAAGATGAGTCAGAAGAGGCCCACACCAAAACACATCATAATTAAAATGCCAAAGGTTAAAGACAAAGAAATAATCCTTAAAGCAGCAAGAGAAAGCAGCTAGTAACTTATAAGGGAGCTCCTATAAGATTGTCAGCTGGTTTCTCAACAGAAACTTTGCAGGCCAGAAAGATTGGCATGAAATATTCAAAGTCATGGAAAGCAAGGACCAACAACTAAGATTACACTATCCAGCAAAACTATCATTTAGAATCGAAGGAGAGACAAAGAACTTGCCAGACAAGAAAAAGCTAAAAGAGTGCATCACCACCAAACCACTATAACAAGGAATGTAAAAGGCACTTCAGTAAGACGGAAAAAAAAAAAAAGAAGAAGAAGAAAATGGAAAAAAACTACACACCTATCAGCAATTACTTTCAATGTGAATGGATTAAGTGCTCCAATCACAAGACATAGGGTAGCTGAATGGATAAGAAAACGAAACCCTTACATATGCTGCCTACAAGAAACTCACTTCAGATCTAAAGACACACACAGACTGAAAGTAAAGGTATGGAAAGTGTTATTTCATGAAAACAGAAACAAACAAACATAAAACCTGAGGTAGCAATACTTATACAGAGGAGCCGAAAACATACAATGGAGAAAAGAAAGCCTCTTCAATATGTGGTGCTGGGAGAATTGGAAAACTACATGCAAAAGAATGAAACTAGACTTGTCTATCACCGTGTACCAAAATTAACTCAAAATGGATCAAAGACCTAAACATTAAGACCTGAAACAACAAACTGCATAGAAGAAAACATAGGTACTAAACTTATGGACCTTGGGTTCAAAGAGGATTTTATGAATTTGACCTCAAAAGTAAGAGAGGTAAAGGCTAAAATAAATGAATGGGTCTATATCAAACTAAAAAGCTTCTGCATATCAAAAGACACCATCAGAGGCAAGCAACCGAATGGGAAAGGATATTTGCAAACAATGCCTCTAGTGAGGGGCTAATACCCAAAATACATAAAGAACTCTTACAACTCAACAATAAAACCCAAACAATTCAACTGAAAAATGGGCAGAAAACCTGAACAGACACGTCTCCCAAGAAGACATACAAATGGCCAACAGATATATGACAAAATGCACAACTTCACTATCAATTAGGGAAATGCAAATCAAAACCACAATGACATACCACCTCACACCTGTTAGAATGACTATTATCAACAAGACAAATACTAACAAGTGTTGGAGAGGTTGTGGAGAAAAAGGAATCCTCATACACTGTTGACGGGAATGTAAATTGGTACAGCCACTATAGAAAACAGTATGGAAGTTACTAAAAATTTATGAATAGAATTACCATATGACCCAGCAACTTCTGTTCTGGGTTGCTACCCCAAAAATCTGAAAACATTTATCCATAAAGATATATATAGCCCTATGTTCATTGCAGCATTATTCATGGTGGCCAAGACATGCTAACAACCGAAGAGTCCTCCCAAAGAAGATTGGATAAACAATATGTGGTACATATATAAAATGAAATATTACTTGGACATAAAATGAAATACTGCCATTTGCGACAACATGGATGGATTTTGAGATTATCACGCTAAGTGAAATAAGTCAAACAGAAAAAGTTGAGAATCATTTGACTTCACTCATATGTGGAACATAAAACAAAGCAACAAATGAACAAGTCAAATAAACAGAAATAAAACTCATAGACACAGACAACAGTTTAGTGGTTACCAGAAGAGAAGGGGGATGGAGGGTTGTAGAAGAGGGAAAAGGGGGTCAAGTACAAAGGATAATTGACAATTGGTGGTGAACACACAATGCAATATAGAGATGATATATGATAGAAATGTACAATTGAAACCAATGTGATTTTACTAACCATTGTCACCACAACAAATAACAATAAAACAAAGAAAACCATAAGGAAGAGAAAACACATTTACAATATTTTTTGGAAAAAATTCACATATATTCGTATGTCATCTTGACATTGGCATCTGTTCTTGATTGTCTTTTCCCAATAACTTGAGATTTTTCTTATTCTTTGTATGCCAAGCTATTTTTTCATTGAAATCTTATGAATGTTGATATTTTTGTTTTAGCAGGCAATGGCTCAGTTGGGTTCATGCAGAAAGTTGCAACTAGACTTCCATTGGTGTGGTTTTAATGCGAACTTTTTTCTCTTTTTATTTATTTAAATTGTTAAATTAAATTTACTGGGGTGACAATGGTTAGCAAAATTACATAGGTTTCAAGTGTACAATTCTATAATACATCATCTATATATCACACAGTGCATTCACCATTCAAAGTCAGTTCTCCTTCCATCACCATATCTTTGACCACCTTTATCTTCTTCTAACATCCCTCCTCCCCATATATATATATATCTTCCTGATATATATATAGATATATATATCTATATATATCTATATCTATATATATATATCTATATATATATATATATATATATATATATAGAGAGAGAGAGAGAGAGAGAGAGAGAGAGAGAGATAGATAGATAGATATATATATATATATATATATATATATATATATATATATATATATAATGAGTACAGGAACTATATAATGCAGGATAAAAAGATTATGCTAAAGTTACAGAGGCAGGAGAAATTGGAACACAAAGGATGGAACTGCCTTTTGTGAAAAAGCTGATACAGTCATCGAAAGGGGATGGGCTGAAATGAAGTGATGAGGAAACTTCTCTGGATTTGCACTTACTCCGAATGGGGAAAATAGTCTCACTGAAAATGTGAAGAATAGGTCTGATTTTATTTGTTCCTGGAGTTTGAACTTAAACTATCCCCATGATCAGAAATCCTCAGTCCTAGAAATTAAATTACAGTGTTTCATGACTTGTAGCACTGCATGTTGCAAGGCAAAAGTAAATTCCTCTGGAGGAAAATATCTGCTGTCATGGTCCTTCAGGATTCTAATGACTAAATTTAAGCAAATATGGCACAATAAAAAAACAGGAAACATACAAGAAAACATGGCAGTATGAGCAATAATCATAAAAACAACAAACAATAAAATTAGGTTCCTAAATACTTCAAGTATTGGCTTTATCAGACACAGAATATTTTAAATGTATGAAACGTGTAAGGAAATTAAAGATGATATTGACAAATTAAGGTATCTTGATACCTTAAATGTGTCCTAGTAAGCAGATTTATAAAATAACAAAATAAAATGTTAGAAAAAATGTGAATTATCATTATAGTCAATGAATATATAATGATGACTAAATTAGATTAAAAACAACTGAAGTGGTAATTTGGGAAGTGTTAGATAGATTAGAAGAAAATGTCTAGAAGGTAGCAGGAACAAAGACAAGGATATGGAAAATGTGAAAAAGAGGTAAGAGACTTGAAAAATGCATAAGAATCTTTAACATATAAATACATTTAATCAGAGTTCCTGAAAGAGACAATAGAAAAAATGAAGAAGATATTTGGAGAGTCAATTACTGAGAATTTTCTGGAACTGATTAATGACAAAAGTCCACAAATACAGTAAGCCCAATATATATCAAACAAAATTAGTAAAAACAAATTTGCTTCTTGATACATATAGTGAAACTTCAAAAGAGCAAAGATAAAGACATCTTAAACGTATCATTTGTAGAAATTTTCATTAGGAAAAAAAGTTGAGTGACAGAGAAAAACAAATTCTTGATCCTAGATGAATTTGGCTAAGGTTTGAGCTCTAATTTTCTATTATAGAAATAGAAAGGTAGAATCAAAATGACCCAAACAAAGTATGGCTGAAGTGAAACCATGAAGAAATTATTTCAAATCAAGTAGTACACTAGTGTAGTACTAGGTGTGAGGTCTTACAGTCTTTAGGCTGCTGTAAACATCCATGCAGGTTCCATGGGGGCACAAACTTGCATCAGGATAAAGTAGAAAAAATGGGTTTCATAACTCTGGGAAACAACGAAAGAACTGATCGAAGTGTCCTGCAATTCTGTAGCCATATCGAATCAAAGCAGAGTGCTATAATCAACTTTACCCTTTACAACAATTATTTATATTTTTCTACTTCTATTCCTTGTTTTCTATTAGGAATTAAACCTATTTTCCTTGCTTTCTGGAAGGTAATTCTATGTAACCACTCACTGGGGCTTCAAAAGTTCTCCCACAGATTCCCCTTATTCCATATCTCTTCACCTTTACCTTCTTCTCAGAGTCACTTTTTTCATCCTGTTTTATCCTCATTTATTTCTCTCTTACCTCCATCTAATCTATTGGCTTCTTTTATGACTATGAGTTGTGGCCAGGAGGGCAGCAGAGGGATCATAGTTACTAGTTGTAGCTGCCTCGTTAAAGAATAAAATGCTTAGACTTAGTAAACATGTTGTTATGTGACAGCTCATTTGTTCATAGAGTTTAAGGACACAAACTGACTGCTTTTGCAGTTAATTTTATAATGTCATTAAACACATGTGTGCTCATACACATACACATGACTCACAAAGATTCATACGTTAAATCATTTCCAGTGATCAAGCAGAACTAATATAAAAAATAAAACTTTTTCCTTAACTTCAAAATGATAGAGTGCCCACGCATGCGCTCGCACACACACGCGCACACACACACGCACACGCACACACACACGCACACACTATCAGAAGTCATGACTGACTTTAATTAAACAAAGCAACTTCTTTATCTGTAACTTCTGCCTAGCTCCAGCATGGAAACTATTTTGCAGGTTTATCAACACTTCACACCCAGGGCCATAGCCCCCACCTACTCAATCATGACATTCTTTCCTAGTGAGAGTTGGTATGTTTCACATTTCTTCTCTGCACAGCACTCCAGGCAGCCACTACCAGGTGATCAGAGTTGGCAAGTACGATGAAATATATTTATTACTTTCAGTCTGTCAGCTTCAGTCAATCAGTTTGGAGTGCAGATATTTTGGCTCAGATTATTCCTAGCTTCCAATTCAGTCACGGGATTCACTGCGGTACAGATGGCTTGCAGGTGTTTGCTTTCTAGGCACCATCTGCTTAGATGTCATAGCATACTAAACTGTGCTTGTTGGTGTGCTCTGTTCTATTATTAGCAAATCAGATGTATGAATGATTTGACTTCCTTATTAATTAAACAATGAAATAATTTAAGATTTGAGAAAAAGGAGGTAAAATAAATGACAGGAAAATGTACTAAAGCTGAGTCACAAATCTGGATTCCTGTCTGTTGGGGAGGATAAAATTAGAATTTACTGAAAGAATAATGAGGTTAAATCAACTTATTTAAGTCCTTATCATTTTTCTCTGTGTTGTTTATAGGGTTACTGAAGAAAAAGCTAAAGCTAAATAATCCTGTGTATAGAATGAAAGGTTAAATGGATGACCCTGACAACACACGGAGAGTATCTCTAGCTATTCCAGTATAAATATTTTAATAAAGGTAACACCAAATGCTTTTGTAAAACACCTTAACTAATCCTTGCATTTTTTTTAATTGAAGTTTATTGGGGTGACAATGGTTAGTAAGATTACATAGGTTTCAAGTACACAATTCTGTAACACGTCATCTATATATCACATTGTGTGTTTATCACCCAGAGTCAGTTCTCCTTCCATCACCATATATTTGACCCCTTTTACCCTCTTTTACTATCCCAACTCCCCTCTTACTCTCTGGTACCACTAAACTATTGTCTGTGTCTATGAGTTTTTGTTTCTTTATTTGTTTGTCTTGTTCCTTTGCTGCTTTCAGTTTTAGATCTTTTAGGTAGACACCCAGGAGAGGGATTGCTGGGTCATATGGCAATTCTATTCGTAATTTTTTGAGGAACCTCCACACTGCCTTCCATAACGGCTGCACCAGTCTGCATTCCCACCAACAGTGTATGAGGGTTCCTTTTTCTCCACAGCCTCTCCAACACTTGTTACTATTTGTCTTGTTGATGATAGCCATTCTGACTGGGGTGAGGTCATACCTCATTGTGGTTTTTATTTGCATTTGTCTGATGATTAGTGATGTTGAGCATCTTTTCATGTTTCTATTGGCATCTGTATGTCCTCTTTGGAGATATGTCTATTCAGGGTCTCTGCCCATTTTTTAATTAGATTGTTGTCTTTTGTTGTTGAGTTCTATGAGTTCCTTATATATGTTGTATATTAGCCCCTTATCAGAGGCATTGTGTGCAAACATCTTCTCCCATTTGGTTGATTGCCTCTTTATTCTGTCGATGGTTTCTTTTGCTGTGCAGAAGCTTTTTAGTTTGATATATATAGTCCTATTCATTTATTTTAGCTTTTACTTCCTTGCCTTAGGGGTAAAATTCATAAAATTCTCTTTGAACCCAAGATCCATAAATTTAGTACGTATGTTTTCTTCTAAGTTTATTGTTTTGGATCTTATGCTTAGGTCTTTGGCCCATTTTAAGTTAATTTTGGTACATGGTGACAGATAGCAGTCCAGTTTCATTCTTTTGCGCGAGGCATTCCAATTCTCTCAGTACAAATTATTGAAGAGGCTTTCTTTTCTCCATTGTATGTTTCTGGTTCCTTTGCAAAAAATTATTTGTCCATATTTATGTGGGTTTAGTTCTGGGTTTTCAATTCTATACCATTAGTCTGTGTATCTGATTTTTGCCAATACCATCCTGTTTTGATTATTGTAGCCTTGTAGTACAAGCTGATGTCAGGGAGTGTGAGACCTCCAGTATTGTTCTTTTTTCTTAGTAATGCTTTGGCTATGTGGTGTTTTTTGTGGTTACATACAAATCTGATGATTTTTTCTTCTATTTCCTTTGAGATTTTGATGTGGATAGCATTAAATCTGTATATTGATTTAACATGGCCATTTAAACTATGTTGATTCTTTCAATCAATGAACACAGAATCTTTCCATTTCTTTGTGTCTTCTTCAATTTCTTTTAAAAATGTCTTATAATTTTGAGTGTATGGGTCCTTCACATCCTCGGTTAAGATTATTCCTAGGTATTTCACTCTTTTTGTTGCAATTGCAAAGGGAATTGTTGTTGTTGTTTTTTAATTATTTTTCTGAGATTTCATTGTTATGCAATGGATTTTTGTACACTAATTTTATAGCCAGCTACTTTACTGCATTCATTTATTGTTTCTAATCGCTTTTTGGTGGAGTCTTTAGTCTATATATAGCATTATGTCATCTGCAAAAAGTGGTGACTTAACTTTTTCATTCCCAGTTCAGATGCCTTTTATTTCTTTCTCTTGCCTGATTGCTCTGGCTAGAACTTCCAATACTATGTTGAAAAGCAGAGATGATAGGGGACAGCCCTGTCTTATTCCTCAACATAGAGTGAAGGGCTTCCGTTTTTCACCATTAATTATGATATTAGCTGAGGGTTCGTCATATATGGCCTTTATTATGTTAAGGTATTTTCCTTTTGTACACATTTTATTAAGTATTTTAATCATAAATAGGTGTTGTATCTTGTGAAACGCATTTTTTTCATTTTTTTTGCATCTATTGACATAATCACGATTTTTGTCTTTTGTTTATGTGGTGTATCACATTGATCGATTTGCGTAGCTTGAACCACTCTTGTGCTCCTGGGATTACCCCACTTGATCGTGATGTATAATCTTTTTAATGCATTGTTGTATTCAATTTGCTAGAATTTTGTTTAGGATTTTTGTATCTGTATTCATCAGAGACATTGGTCTGTAATTTTTGTGTGTGTGTGTGTTATCCTTGGTTTTGGTATCAGGATAATATTGGTCTCAGAAAATGAGTTAGGGAGTATTAACACCTCTTCAGTTTTTTGGAAGATTTTGAGCAGGACAGGTATTAGATCCTCTTTGAATGTTTGGTAGAATTCACTAGTGAAGCCATCTGGTCCTGGACTTTTGCTTTTGGGAAGGTTTTGGATGACTGATTCAATTTCCTTACTGGTGATCGGTCTGTTTAGATTTTCCAGTACTTTGTGGTTCAGCCTATGAAGGCTATATGTTTCTAAGAACTTGTCCATTTCTTCTAGGTTATTGAATTTTGTGTCATATAGTCTTTCATAGTATTCTGGGATGATCCTTTGTATTTCTGTGGTGTCTGTGATAACTTCCCCTTTTTCATTTCTTATTTTGTTTATTTGTGTGTTTTTTCTTTTTATCTTAGTGAGTCTAGCCAAGGGTTTGTCAATTTTATTAATATTCTCAAAGAACAAGCTCTTTGTTGCATTAATTTTATCTATTGTCTTTTTGTTCTCTATTTCATTTAGTTCTGCTCTGATTTTTATTATTTCCTCTGCTGACTTTGGGTTTCCTTTGTTCTTCCTTTTCTAGTTCTTTAAAGTGTAATGTGAGTTTTTCATCTGGGATTTTTCTTCTTTCTTGACATAGGCCTGTGATGGTATAAATTTCCCTCTTATTACTGGTTTTGCTACATCCCAATAATTTTGATAGGATGTATTTTCATTCTTATTTGTTTCTTTTGTATCTTTTGATCTTTATATCTTTTGATCTCTGCTCTTATTTCCTCTTTGACCCTGGCATTCTTTAAAAGCATGTTGTTTAATCTCCACATATTTGTGGTTTTTCCTGCTTTCTTTTTGAAGTTGATATCCAATGTCAAAGCCTTGTGACCAAAGAATATGCTTGGTAAGATTTCAATCTTTTTAAATTTGCTGAGACTAGTTTTATGTCCCAATATATGGTCTATCCTTGAGAATGTTCCATGTACACTAGAAAACAGTGTATAGCCTGATGTTGTACAATGAAGTGCTCTATAAATATCAATTATGTCCATTTGGTCTACTGTGTCATTTAGGGCTGCTATTTCCTTATTTGTTTTCTGTTTGGATGATCTATCCATAGCTGTCACTGATGTATTTAGGTCCCCTGTGATAATTGTGTTTTGGTCAATTTCTCCCTTTAGTTCTGTTAGTAGTTGCTTTTTACATTTCGGTGCTCTCTGATTGGGGGCATAAATATTGATGACTGTTATGTCTTCTTGTATTGTCCCCTTTATCATTATGGAATATCTGCTTTTTAAGAACTGCTATCTTGAATTCTCTGTCATTTAAGTCACATATTTCCATATCTTTAAGTTTGTTTTCTGGAGACTTTTCATTTTCTTTCTGAGCTGTCTTGCTACCTTGGTTATTTATGACAATTAGTGAATTATTATCTTTCTTCCTGAGCATCTACATGAGTGGGTTCTGCAGCAGGTTGATAGGAAGAGGTCTTTCTTTTGCTTTCCAGTAGGTGTTGGTGGAATGTTTTATTTTCTCTCCCACTTCAGCTTTTTATTCTCTCATGCTGTAGCATTATATTTTCTCTTTCACTGTTCTGGCTTCTCATATGATGTGGGGAGGGGGGTGGTTCCCTGAAAGGTGGACTTCTCCTCTGTGAGCAGGTCGCCTTGTTCTCATGGGGTGATATGGAGGGTGACAGAGTACTGAGCTTCTAAGTCAAAATGCTCCCCCTGCAGCCCAATGCAGAGACTGTGTGTCTCAGTGGCTCTTGTTGCCCCTTTAGGGATCCACTCAGAAAGGTGGAGTTGGAATGGGCTGTGAGATGTGGCTCTGAGCAATGGTAGTTATCAGCCCACCTTTGTCTTGCCCCTACAGTTCCTTCCCTTTCACCAGAATTATTTGCACTGTGAGTCTGTGTCTGTGGGGCTGCAGTTTTCAGGGTTGTAGTTATTCTTTTCTTTAATCTGGCACTGCTATCGTTTCTTCTGGAACGTGCTTCTAACCCTGGGAGGGTGGGAAGAGGCGACCAGAGTCCATGTTTTTGTTTTCTGCCTGAAGTGAGGGCTTAAACCACCGTTCTCACCCTTCTGTATCTAGTCTTTGTGCCCAGGTCTCTGCCACGAGCACTGGGTTCAGTGGTATTATATGCTGATCCCTCAGGCAGAACTGTGGGCATAGGGCGTGAGCTGGCATGCCGGATTCTTCCCTCTCTCATGACTGCTCTGCACTGCAGTGAGCTACGGTCTGCATCCTGCAGCCCATGGCCTGTTCTCTGTATTTGCCCCTTCTCACGTCCCCCGCTCACCAAATTTGCCCACCTTCATGTGATTCGAAATGCGGGTCTCTGAGACATTCTTGTGTTCCACACAGGGACTCCTTTGTCTATCATAGTTGTTAAATTTGTTGTATCTTTCAGGGAAGATTTCAAGAAGCACTCTTCATGCTGCCATTTATGTAATGTAATATAATCATTGTATTCTGAAGCTACATCTATAACATGAAATGGAAATGGACATCCAAAACTACAAAGTAAATTTATCTTGGTCATTATCCTTAGTAATCGGGAACAATCCCTTCCCTCTTCACTGCACCTACTACAGTGCTCTACCCATGGGAAGAAAACATTAATTGTTTTCTGGCTACTGTGCATATGTCACTTGCCTTAAATATTCCAAGAATCTATTTCAAGGATCGCTGTCAACACAGTTAATGGACCTGTACAAAGAATCAGTCTTATTCAGTTAACATGTCAAAGATTACTGAGATAACAGATTAGTTTGCTGATGTCCTCATGGAAGACAAGTCCATGGCTTCAAAGTACTTTGGAAGAAAGGTATTTGTATTAGTTTTAGTTTTATTTTAAATAAGAGGTGTGATGCAGACACTGATATACATCACCCATGACAATGAGAGGGGATTTTCAGAGGCAAATATGACTGCTGGAACCGATACTATGGCCTCAAGTGTGAAAAAAATTTGTTTTTAATCTTCCCTTTATGAAAGGTATAGGATAGTTAAGATAGTTTCATCAATTTAATGAGATTTAAGTAGGAAGGGGAGATCAGTTTCTCTTATCCAATTTACTGTTATCCATTGACTAAGATTATAATTGAAATATTATTTAACATGTAACCCACATTACAACTTAAGCACATAATGCTTTCTATAAAAGAGCTAAATTAACAATATATGTACACTTATATAATTCTTAATATATAGTCACACACATGTATATTATTTCAAAAATAAATGAATATTATCAAAAGAATTTTAAGCAATATCTGTAATGGAAACATTGAGAGAAATCTATTAATTTTCATATCAGCTATTTATTTAAAATATCATATTATGAAAATGTGTGTTTTTTAAGGGAAGAGAATATGAGAAAATGAGAAAGCAATAGTATGAGAGAACGTCATTCTTCTGTAGGCATTATTTAATTTTTTAAATAATATTTGAAAAACACATGGAAGTGAGAAATAACTTGCTTCAGGCTAACAAATTTACAGATATAAAAGAAAATACAAATTTACCAATGAGAAATATCTGGGGAAATTAGAAGAAAATATATTTCTATTCACTTGGTTTTCTCTCTCAGAGTACACCAAGAGACAGGTCCCTAATTTATTTCTTCTTAGGGCTTAGCAAAGAGGTAAATATCAATTAGGTTTGATATTATATTTCACCAATTCCATGGGACACCCAAGACCTTATCATCACAATATTGGTTAAAGTATGGCAGCAGTAAATGTCATGTCTGTCATCCTGAGCTGTACTGAGCCAATCCATGTTAGATTTACTCCGAGTAAATGTCAGTGCCATTGAGAGTGTCTAGAGAATGTAGATTTTTCTTTCTACTGACAAGTGCTTGACAATAAATTGTCTGGCTAGTACAACAGCAGCAAGCTAATGACTGGGTCTTATTCTTGTAAAGATATGAAGACTATCATGTAGTTCATTTGATTTGTCATGAAGGCTCACAATACTGCTTCTATATGCATATTTTATGTAGAATTGGGATGGCACTTCATTTTAAGGATTTCATTTAAAAAGTATTTTAGTCTGATACCCTTGTTTGTGATATGATAAATAATTTTATCTAATGCTATCTCTTTTTCTGCTTTTGTAATAAAAATGACAGGCTGCCCTTTACAATCTTGACAGCCTTCCATGCATAAAGGACAAAGAACCCACCAATTCAATACTTCCCATCACATCACTTGCACCTACAAGATTACTTCTGTCTTTAACCACTGCTTTCATTCTTTGAAACAATTTCTAGAGGCTACTCTAAGTATCACTTCTGTCAGATAAAAGACAAGAGACTAGGCAGGGTGTTTTATAATGAGAGGGTACAGGGAATTGAAGGAAGGTCCCTCTTCTTCATATTAGGAAACCACATAACTAATATAATTTGACCCAGAAAGAGAAAAGGAAGTTTATTGGATATAAAATATTGAATAGAATAATAAACTTTTCCTCTATCTCTCCCTCCAAAAAATGTTAATATTTTTACACATCTCTTGACATCTACACTATGGTAAATAAGAGTGTGGGCTTTGGAGGCTTTCAGGCCTGGCTTTGTCACTTTCTAGCCATGAAACTTGGAATATTAATTAATCTCATCGAGTCTCAAGTTTCTGATTTGTAAAATAAGAAAAATTATAGTTTACCCAAAAAATGTATTTTGAAATTTAAATGACAGAATGTCTATGTGAAACTCAGTAACTAACTACCCAATAACACTAGGCTTTACAGAAATACTAATAAATATTTCCTTTCATTCTCACCAAATTTCAATATCATTTGAAAGACACAGGAGTCACACATATGGTGATTAAAATATGAACTTTATTAGCGAGTAAATAAAAGAATGTGGTATAGATTCACAGCCAAATGAACTTTCTAAATACTCTGCTCTTTACTAATTCTAATGCTCAGAAACAGGAAGTGTTGAATTTCAGGACAAAGTTTACCTTTCTGAGCTTATCATGCTGTAAAAGAATATAGCAGATTGCACTTTGTCTGCAGTCAGGCATGTAAAAAAGAGAGAGAAAGGGACTGAGCTCAGTTCTTTGTCCAAACTAAATAATCAGGTAAATCATTCCTTTGGTTCTGTTATCTTTCTGAGTAAAGAGTGGCTATAAAATTCAATAGTATGTCAACTATAATTTTATATATATATATATATATGTCACGGGATATGGAGTACACGGGAGTACACGGGATATGGAGTACAACACAGGGAATAGAGTCAATGGAATTGTAATAGATATATATGATGTCAGAGGGGCAATAGATTGGGTGATGGGGATTATCACTTTGTAAGGGGTGAAATGTCTAACTATTATATTGTTTTGTACACCTCAAACTAATAAAAAAATAAAAATAAATTTTAAAAAAGTCAATAGGATTATTCCAACAAAATTGTTTCTACATGGACATATGATGCCAGGGGAAAGGAGGTTCCTGACCACCAAGAATTATTATAATGTAAATAAACATGTGTTGTTTTTCTTACTGATCTAAAAATCTGAAAAACCCAAATATAGGATAGATAACCAATGTATTTAGGTACTATCTTGGAGAAATGTCTAGAACTCAGCATGTTCTAACCATGAACATATTCTATTTTTCTCCTTGTCTCTAATTTGTGTTTCATTATAAAGCCCAAACACATTTATGGTATCATCAGTTTCTCTTTTCTTCTTTTACATATATATATATATATATATATATATATATATATATATATACACATATGTGTATATATATGTATATATATATGTATATATATAATTAAAATTTATTGGGGTGACAATGCTTAGTAAAATTACATAGGTTTCAAGTGTATGTTTCTATAATACATCATCTATATATTATATTGTGTGTTCACCACACAGAGTCAGTTCTCCTTCCATTACCATATATTTTAAATATGTACACAGCCTTGGATTTTCTCTTCCCTACATGTGGCTCTTTTGTCATGAGCAATGGTGGCATTTGTTCAGATAGCTTTTTCCCATAGCAGCTTGGAGGCAAAAAGTAAACCTTTTTTTTTTTTTTTTCAGACCCCTTTTCCTGTCGGGTCTAATGGATGCCTTTAAGGGCACTATGAGAAACTAGTCTTAAAAGCAGAGAACATAAAAGTAGAATGCTCTGTGATGGACATATAAGAACAAAAGGTGAATGGTTCCCTGTAGCAATACAACTTCCACAGTGTTAACATAGGGCTCAATTTGTTGCTACCTTCGAGTGAGTGACCATGAAATCAAGAGTGAATTTTTCTAAAATTAAATGACAAACATCAATCTTGGAGCAGTTTCTCTGAGATCACATTTCTAGAATGCTGGAAGTACCTATTATTTTCAAGAATGAGTACTCTGGACAGCGCCATTTATTAAAGCATACAAGTTCTCATTGACACTTAAAATACATCTTTGTTGCCAAAGAAGTTAATAGTATAAAAATGTTTATAAAGACTTTGTTCTCAGAATACAGTTTCAGTACATCAAAAATCAATTTTAAGTGTTTGATGGATTGTTCAAGTTCTATTAATATTTGATATTTTTATTTAAGTTAAAATTAAGAATAATGATTAAATTTAATGAATGCTTGACTAAACTATAAACAGATACTATGACCTTGTTTTAAAAAGTTACAATTCATGGGATGAAATAATCCATTAAGTGACCATGTTCATATTTTGAATAATATTAAACATATTAATTTGTATTATACAATCAATCTATTTAGAATACTATTTATTTAAATAGTACATTTGCATTAGTTAATTATCACTTGATTAAAGTGGTATATACTGAATTAAAGTCCCTTTGGCATGCTGGAAAATAAATTAGCTGAAAGTATTCATATTGACATTATATATATTTTAATGATAAAAATTTGCTCAATTGATATTTATTAAATAGTTAATAAATATTAACAGAAAGGTAGCAGAGACCATGAGGGCTGGTTTTGGGGCAGTCAGATGACGCAAGCAAAATAACTAAGCATGAGCTAATACCTTAAACCTATATCAGAACTGAGCTTAGAAGAACATCTGTGAAATCACCAAAATATGAAAAGGGAGCTTAAACAAAAGGATATCTATTCAAAGCAGTCTTTTCATAAAGTTAACTAGATTAAAGTTTTAAGTGCTAGTCAAATCAAAATTCAGTAAAAATATCAAGGAATGAGAATGGAGTTCTAATATGAATGCCCATGATGCAAGATTGGCCATAGCTCTTGAATTTAATTGCTCTGCCATTTCTATTTTCTGGCTTTGATGTGAATGTCTTAAAGAGTCTGTAGTCCCATTTGATATCAAGTGCTGTGTAGCTGTGATGTTATAAACTCTGATGCTCTAAGGCCCTATCTCTAGCATAGTGTATAAAAATAATCTTGCAGCAAGAGTTACATTTGAGTAGAATATATCCATTTCATTTCATCTCTTCTTTAATCTGCTTTAATATTTTCTTTCTTTGTTATTTATTTTTATTAAAGTTTATTGGGGTGACAATGGTTAGTAAAGTTACATAGGTTTTAAGTGTACAATTCTGTAATACATCATCTATATATCACATTGTGTGTTCACCAGACTCTGCTTTAACATTTTCATATAAACTTTGTCCCTTTACTCTCTCCAGAATGAGTTAGTTGGTCATAACTTTGGTATCAATTTCTCTATGTGTTTTTCCAGTTTTATAACCACTTTGACACTCTTTATTTCTTCTTGTCTTTTGTGAAAAATGGCCTTTTAGGCATGGCCTCAGTGCTTTCTCAGAAACACACCTACAGGCAACCCTAGTGAGACAAACCTATGTCACTATGATGCCAATGCAATAAAAATACTTGAATTTAGATTAAATGTAATGTAATAATATTTTATTTGTCTTATTTTAAAGACAATAATGTAAATCTATTGTAGAAAGAATGGATCATAAGGGAAATTATAAGTAAAAATTTTAAAACCATGGAAAATTTTAGAACACACAGATAAATACTGTTAATAAATATGTCAGTGTTTTTATATAAATTTATTTTAGGCACCATCAAATGATATATGCAAATAATTTTTAAATTAGTTTTCCCCAATTATAAATGGTAAAGGTCACTTAATATGAGTTTTAGAGATGAACATACGTCACTCTTCAAGTTCCTTGGTAATTAAAATAGAGCATATTATTCTAGCTGACTCTTTTGTGGAGGAATATAAAGGCTTTGTTTAGTATTTCTTTTGCCATAGTATTTAATACATGTAAATTTTAGCCATTAATAACAAATGATGGAGCAAAACTGCACAAGTTGTTATTTTAAACAATCATCACACATAGAAGGAATTTTCATTTAAAATATTTTTTAAGAACTTTCATTTAAAATCAAAGTTAGAAAAATGTGTTTTTCTCTCCTCTCCTTCTAAAAATTCCTTTAACATGACAATATAAGTTGTATCTGTCTATCTATCTATCTATCTATCTATCTATCTATCTATCTATCTATCTATTATCTATCTACCTAATCTCTAATTGGAATAAGAACAAGAAGATAGAAGGGTAGATTAAGCTGGTGAATTTGTGAATGACTTAGTAGAGGAAAGAAAATGTAAGTGTAAATGCCTGCAGAGATGATGTAATATTGACAAGTGAGCCATTTCACTTTACAGACGCCTTCAAAGACACAGTATTAAAGATATCAGGTACCAAAAATGGTACAACTGAGAGGTGGAGATAAAATTTAAAAATTGTTGAAAAGTCTCTGAATACAGACATATATCATTTTATTGCACTTCATTTTACGTGCTTCCCAGATATTGTGTTTTTTACAAATGAATGCTTCATTTGCTCACTTTATGTTTCTGTGTCACATTTTCACAATTCTCACAATATTTCAAATTTTCTCATTATTATTATATTTGTTACAGTGTTCTGTGATCAGTGATCTTTGATGCTACTATTGTAATTATTTTGGGGTACCACAAATCATGCCCATATAAGATGGCAAACTTGATTAATAAATATTGTTTGTGTTCTGAGTGCTCCACTGACTTTTCTACCACCTATTTCTTTCTCAGGCTTCTCTATTCTCTGAGACACAACAATACTGAGATTAGTACAATTTGAATACAAACTCTACAATGGCCTACAACTTTGAAAGTGAAAGAAAGAGTTGTACATTTTTCATTTTAAATCAAAAGCTAGACATGATTAAGCTTAGTGAGGAGGGTATGTCAAAAGCTGTGATAGGCCAAAATATAGACCTTTTGCTCCAAACATGAATGCAAATGAAAAGTTCTTAAAGGAAATTAAAAGTGCTACTCCAGTGAACACATGAATGACAAGAAAGCGAAACAGCCTTATTGCTGATACGGAGAAAGCTTTAGTAGCCTGGATAGAAGATCAAACCAACCACAATTCCTTAAGTCAAAACCTAACCTAATCCAGAGCAAGGCCCTAACTCTTCAATTCTGTGAAAGCTGAGAGAGGTGAGGAAGCTGGAGAAGAAAAGCTTGCAGCCAGCAGAGTTTGGTTCATGAGATTTAAGGAAAGAAGCCATCTCCATAACATAAAATTGCAAAGTGAAGCAGCAGGTGCTGATATAGAAACTTCAGCAAGATATCCAGAAGATCTAACTAAGATAACTAATGCAGGTGGCTACACTAAGTAACGGATTTTCAATGCAGACAAAGCAGTCTTATGTTGGAATCAGATGCCATCTAGGACTTTCCTAGCTAGAGAGGAGAAGTAATGTGCCTGGCTTCAAAGTTTCAAAGAACAGGCTGACTCTTTTGTTAGAAGCTAATCTAGCTGGTGACTTTAAATTGGAGCCAATGCTCATTAACTATTCTGAAAATTTTAGGGCCCTTAAGAATTATGCTAACTCTACACTGCCTATGCTTTATAAATGGAATGACAAAGCTTGGATGACAGCACATCCTGTTTACAACATGGTTGACTGAATATTTTAAGCCCACTATTGAGACTCACGGCTCAGAAAAAAAGATTACTTTCAAAGTATTACTACTAATTGACTGTGCATATGGTGACTCAAGTGCTCTGACGGAAATGCACAACAAGATTAATGATGTTTTTGTGCCTGCTAACATAACATCCATTCTGCAGCCTATGGATCAAGCAGTAGTTTTGACTTTCAAGTTTTATTACTTAAGAAATACATATTGTAAGGCTATTGCTGTCATGGAAAGTAATTCCTCTGAAAAATCTGGGTCAAGTAAATTGAAACCTTCCAGAAATTATTTACCAACAAAGATGCCATTAAGAGCATTTATAATTTACAGAAAGAGGTCAAAATGTCAACATAAACAGGAATTTGGAAGACGTTGATTCCAACCTCCATGGATAACTTTGGGGGGTTCATGGCATTAGCGAAGGAAGTAACTGCAGACATGGTGCAAAAAACTGCAGATGTAGTGGAAGGAGCTAGAAAACTATAATGGGAAATGAAGCCTGAATATGTGACTGAACTGCTGTAATCTCATGATAAAACTTTAACACATACTGTGATACATAGATGATGTATTACAGAATTGTACACCTGAAACCTATGTATATAACTTAACTAACAATTGTCACTCCAATAAACTTTAATTTTAAAAAAATGAAAAACAAAAGAATAAAAAGATAAAAAATAACTTTAGTGGATGAGTAGTCACTTCTTACGGATGAGCAAAAAAAAGTGGTTTCTTGAGATGAAATCTACTTCTGGTGAAGATGCTGTGAATATTGTTGAAATGACAACAGAGGATTTAGAATATCACATAAACTTAGTTGATAAAGCAGTGGCAGGGTTTGAGAGGACTGACTCTGATTTTGAAAGAAGTTCTACTGTGGGTAAAATGTCATCAAACAGTATTACATGCTACAGAGAAATGGTTTTTAAAAAGAAGAGTCAATTGATTAAAGAGGCAAACATTATTACTGCCTTATTTTAGGAGATTGCTATCACCACCCCACCCTTCAGCAACCCTATTCAATCAGCAGCCATCAATATCGAGGTAAGGTCCTTCACTAGCAAAAAGGTTATGACTCACTGAGTCCTCATGACAGTTAGTATTTTTTAGCAATAAAGTATTTTTAATTAAGGTATGTTCAGTGTGTTTTTTTAGACATAACACTACTGCACACTGAATAGACTCCAGTATGATGTAAACATAACTTTTATGTGCACAGAAAAACCAAAACATTTGTATTCATTTTATTGCGGTATTCACTTTATTGTGGTGGTCTGGAAACACACTCATAATTATGTCTGAGGTATGCCTGTAATTGCATCCCTAGTAGTACAGCAAATACCTACATCTTCACTCTCTTCTTCCTTTTAAGAATGTTAAGGTTTTATTCACTGTTCAAAATAAACTGAAGAAGTTTTAGACTTGGGGACATCAAGCAAGCAAAGTCTCAGGATTACATTCAGAACTGTAAACAAGACAGTGGAAATGAAATGGCTGTGTGCGATGTCAGAGGGTAGTGGATGGGGGGACGGGGGTTGTCGCTGTGTGAGGGATATAAATAATAAATGTCTAACTATTACATTGTTTTGTGCACCTGAAACTAATTTTAAAAAGTTAAAAACAATGAAGAAAAAAAGAAAAAAGAGAACTGTAAACAAGAAGAATAAAGGTCTTAATGAAGTACATGCTATTATGAATAATACTGCTATGAACATGGGTGTACAAGTATCTGTCTGAGAGCCTGCTTTCATTTATTTTGGCTATATACTCAAAGTGAAATTCTTGGATCATATGATAATTCTATATTTAATTATTTGAAAAACCAACATACTGTTTTCCACAGTGGCTGCACCATGTTATATTCCCAAAAGCAATATATGAGAGTTGTGATTTTTCCATATCCCGGCCAACACTTATTTTCTGTGTTTTGTTTTTTAAATAATAGCCATCCTAATGTATGAGAAGTGATTTCTCATTGTGATTTAGATTTGTATTTTTTTAATGATAGTAATGTTGAGATTCTTTTATGTGCTTATAAGCTGTTTGTATATATTCTTTGGAGAAATGTCGATTCAAACCCTTTGCTTATTTTTTAAATATAATTGTTTGTTTTCACACTTCTGATATCAGATTCCAGCTTCGTTCATTGTCCTTGAGATGTGTTTCACCTCTTTATATGTAGAAGGTAACTGATAGATATGTAATCTTTGCTTTTTCTGGTAGAGATTTAATTGACTTCCCCCTCCCCACTTCCATGGAAACCGAGTTTTGTACCTGCTTTAAAATTGGACGGGATCATGTTAACTTGTCCAAATTGTCTATTAGAATTTGTTCAATTCTTCAATATTTGGCTACAGTACTCCAAATAAAAAGTTGCAAATTTGTTCTCCCTCTTGTCTTACTCACTCACCAAAAACTAAAATCTGACTGCTCAGATCTCTATCAAGAGTCTAGCTTGCCATGTAGCAGGTTTTACCCACCATCCCAGGATCTGAAGAAGCTCTGTCAGCTAAAGTCCCATGGCTTAATATAAACTTCAAAGAAATCACCATGACAGCTGACCTTGTTTGGGCTAGAATTCTCCCTTAAAATGCTGCTATCTCGACTACTAAGGAAGTCTAGAGACATGCTTGGGTCGTGCATGGCCTTATATAGTACAGGTAAACAAGACTGAACAACATCACCAAAAGTATCAACATCCGAACTGGATAGCCTCAAGAAACTCAATGAGCAGTGCTGTATAGCAAATATTTTCCTCCACAAGCCATTTGAAATACACTGGACTAGTATCCTCATGGTTCATTCCTGGCTCTTTTGTTTAATATAAGCATGTATTCTAATACATCTCTTTTCCATTCTAGACATCCCTTTTGGAAGATGTCTAGTCTCTATAAATCTAGAATAACTGAACTTTGTTGCCAGTTCTCAAGAAATGATTCAAGCAGTCTTGCAGACACAATGCCAACAAGAGTAAGAGACGTTCTTAGACCCTGCTTTGCCCTGCTTAAGTTTATGATGACATCTCAGTTTTTCAGTGACCAATAATATGCATTTTGAACAAAAGGAGGAACTGACAGTGGTGAACATTATCTGAACTCTATTTCTATAGTAATAGTCAAGAAGATTTCCCATCATTTTATGTTAAAAAAATGATGACCCTGCCCTCTTATATTCCAAGATAAGACCTACTTATACCTCCTCGATGACTTCCTACTTTACTTGCCCCTATAAAACCCAGTCCCCCTTCCTTCTGTTTGAAGTGTTCCTCAAAAGTGAATATTCCTCTTATTGCACTAGCATGAATAAAATCACCTTCTTAATTTACCAGTACCTATTGTTTTTCATATACCTATACATGTTATTTACTCAGGTAAACTTTACATTCTCCCAATGCATCTTGCTACTCTTCTTGATAACAATCATCTCAATTTAATATAACCTTTGTCTTCTACTTGAGATTGTAAACTCCACAGTGGCAGAGCTTATTTATCATATTTTGCCATCCCCTGTTACCACTTCTTTTTTTTAAACTTTTTAAAAGCGTAAATAAAATTACATGTTTAATTGGTCCTCAACTCAATGTGGAGGCAAAAATTCCCTTTATATAATTTTCAGAATTAGTTAAATAAAATGTTTTCTTTACATTCTGTGTTACCCACCATAAAAATGTCAATAAATCCTGGTTTCAATATAAAAATCATTATTGTTGAAAAAACATTATATTATAATATATGCTAAAGTTTTTCATTTTTTTTGCATGTGCTGCTAAATTGGAAGCAATTAGTAATGCCACCATAGCCTATTTTATGTAAAACAGGTTACACAAAAATATAAAGTTGTAGTTAATTAACTACTTGACACAGGCTTAAGTAAATACAAATTATAAAGGTAGGAGGAACAAATAAAACTGATGACCCTATTGGCCCTTTATAAGTACTGTGAAACTTTGTGGCACAATTGATTGCTGGTCCTACATATTTGTTCAAGAAGCCAGAATCCCTTACTGGTGTGCTGTTAAAAGGGTTATTAGCAAAAGAGTTAGACCTTCTTCTGTTTGAGTCTATTGTACTGTGCAAAGGTGACTACATATTAAACTTGGTTTAGGCTGAAATACAAGCCAAAGCAAAGTAGTGGGAATTAAGGTCCATTTGGGAACATATATGAGTATTGTACTCATATCTTTATAAGTTATAAAAAGATTCTTTCAAACTTATCTACTTTTTAATATCCTTACCACTATTCAAGTTGCATGGACATAACAGCTTTTTCTTGTCAAATGAGTAATAAATTATCACATTTTTCAGCATTAGTCTGTAAAAAAACAATGAACCTAACAAATAAAACAGTACCAGATTACATCATGAGACACATCCTCCCCTTCCCCACAAAAATTATTTGAATATGGATGGATTTGCTGCCTCATTTGATTCAATATGGCATTTTATCATTTTTAAGTACTTGAAATTTCCTACTCAAATAAAAATGTCCCGTTGCATCATATAAATCTATAGGCTTAAAAGGAAAGCTGCACCTCTCTATTTCCATTTGGCTAAAAGTCTTAAGAAACCTCCCCATTCGCATTTTGAGTAAATGAATACTATATCATGGTGGTGGATTAAAAGTTGCTGAAAGTGTAGAACGCTTTACATATTAATGGAAATGCATTGCTATTCTTCATCCACATGGCATTCAAGTGTATTACAGAATTGATCTAATCTACTGAGATGAAAAGATTATTCCCCATTATTAATGTCCTGTTAGACTCTTATAGCTCATTTATATTATTAAGTGACATATTACTTTAACATTCTTTAAAAGTTACAGGCTACCAGAATTCAAGACATGAGCTGACTGGAATAAATGGGGGTCAGGTGTGCATTCTAAAACTCTTGAGTTTTTTAAAAATCAATATCCATTATGCTTTTTAACTAGATAGTGGTACCCTGAATGTCATAAAAATCAGGTGGCTAGAGTCAGTAGAACACTAGAGTAAGTTGTTGCTTCCAAAATCATTTCAATTCCTTTAACTCACTCCAAACATTGATGCCATTAAACAATTTTTCTATAAAATAACTTTACTTTTTAAAATATGAAAACATTTAAGTGTAATCATGTTTTCACAAATAATGCTATTGAACTGAGGGCATAGATGATATTTTCAAAATAATAAATTCTATCTTGTCAGTCAAAACACTTCAGAGAGTTATATTACACAAACTGAAGAACTAGGGTCTAGGTGATAATATCAGTTTCTGAAGTATTTGTCCTGATAACCAATCTTTCAAATATCATAATTATTATATTTTATTATAATTCTTGAATTTTGCTTTCTTTTTATTATGATTTATTTATTTAAATGTGTACTAAGCACCATTATTTTTTCAGGTTTCATAGGGGCTAGAAATATAATGATAAACAAAACAGACACAATATTTTACTCTCACAAAACTTGATATCATAGAAGGGAAAGATGCAATAAAAACATTAGCAAATATAATGATTTCTAATTGTAACATACTATAAATAAAACAAACAGAGTGATGTTATCAAGAGTCATGGTAAAATTGTAAAATAAGCACCATCTAATCAGGTGACATCTAAGGTAATACCTGAAAGACATGAACTAGAAACTATATGAAGAAAGAGAAGACTTGTGAATTAGAAAAACAGGCCTATTTTATGTCTTCATGGGGCTTAGTACTAAGAAGATGAGTGTTCAGGAGAGGACCCAGTTGAAATCTAATTCTCAGAGGGATCCTGGAAGGTATAAGATGAGAGATGGTGTTATCTCCTCCTCCCAACCTTCATTTTTGCCTTTTATAATACCTCATTGCCCTTCTCCCTTCAATGGTAACATTGTTCAGTTGCAGTCAGTTTTTATTCTGAAAGATGGGAAATAAACTATATTTCTATTAGTGACTGCACTTAAAATTGATTTCTCCATGAAGACAAATTTTCCACAGAAAGGTAATTTCACCTACTACCTGTCTTTTCCTTTTTCATATACACAATTGCATGCTGGGGGGAAAAGTATCAGCCACTGTAAACATTGCTTAAACCAATAACGTTTAGCAAAACTAACTAGGTTATTCCCATCGTACTGTATTTCTGAAATTCATCTGCATAATTTTTAATGTACAGATAATTGTTGAGGTCACTATGTACCTGTGAATACTAAAGAAGTCTCCAGCACATGTCTGACACACATTAGGCACTCAATAAATGTGTTAAATGAATGATCACATATATAAGCAAACGAATAGCTAAAGATGAATTAAGTGGAAACATGTCCTTGACAATGTTGTCTGTGTGCTGAACATAATGATTGACTTCCAGATTCTAAGAGTTCTCCTCAAATGGGGAAGAACATACCACCATTCAAGAAGACACATACGATTATCAGGGCTGTACAAGGGAGGGAACAGTTATAATTTCAGAAATAATTTATTTTTATATTTAATTTGGAAAATTAAATAATATTAAAAGTGGATTCAAATTAAGTATATGCCCAAGAAGAATGAAAACACGAGTCCACACAAAAACTTACATACAAATGTTTATAGCAGCATTATTCATAATAACAAAGAAGTGGAAACAACAGAAATGTCTATCAACTGACAAATGGATAAACACAATTTGGTATATCCATAAAATGTAATATTATTCAACCATTAAAGGAAATGGAGTACTGAATCAAGCTACAAAGTGAATGAACTTTGAAAACATTATGCTAAGTGAAAGAAACCAATCACAAAAAATTGCATATTGTATAATTCCTTTTATATGAAATGTCAAAAATAAGAAAATCCATAGACAGAAAGTAGATTAATAGCTGCTTATGGATGGAGAAGGAATTAATAAGTTGTGACTACTAATGGGGTGAAGAAAGTGTTCCAATGTTAGATCATGGTGATGACAAAACAACTGTGTATATACTAAAAATCATCAAATCATACATTTCAAATAGGTGTATTGTATGATATGTGAATTATATATTAGTATGATAGTTTAAAACAAAAAAGTAAATACAACATTTTTAGGCTTATCAGAAGGTGACTTTTAAAAAACTATTTGGGAAAATTATACACTATAGCAAGAACAAAGAATATAAGCTGACACTTCAGAGGACTGAATTCAAAATGAATATACACTTGCCTAAATGACTTATCAAATTATTTTCTTGTCACTTCCTATTTTTTCCATTGCTTTGTAAATTTGGAGGAACTAGAAAGAACTTGCACTGAATAATTCAGGCTATTTTATTCAGGGTTTTTTTTGTTGTTTTAATTTTTTGAATCACTTTGCTTCTGAAATACTAAATTTCTTTATCTTAATTGATATTCATACTTCTTTAAAACTAAAAAAGATAGGGTTCTAAAAACCATCTTCCTAGTAAAATACAATACAAATTAGAGAGGCATATATTGCATTGTCAGCCAAAAACAGAGTACTGCCAAATGAGCTGATAAAACATGAATTGAAACATAAATTAATGATTCAAAGCACATGCCAATAATACATCCAATTGAGCATAATAAAATCTATGTATAGGAATGGAGCTAAAGTCTACTTCTGAGAATGAATCTGGCAGTAATAGTTCAGAATCTTATTAGAAATATTTATTAAAGAGTATTTCAGGATCCAAGATGGTGGTATAGGTAAATGATGTGCCATGCCCCATGATCACATTAAAATTACAACTAAATTATAGAACAATCAACATCAAGAAACACCTAAGGACTACCTGAACAGAACCCCTATATCTAAGAATATAAAGAGGTCACATCAAGACTGGTAGAAGGGGCAGAGACGTGAAATGGGCTGATCCCAAATCCACAGGTAGTGGTTGAGTACCAGAAGGGACATCTGTACAGCACAGATACCCACTGAAGATTGAGGGGTTGCAGCCCCACACCAGGCTCTGCAGCCAAGGGGTCCTATGCTGGGAAGAGGAGTCCTCACAACATCTGGCAGTGAAAATCAGCAAGGATTCTGTCCGTCTGTCTCAGATGTCCTTTTAAAGGACCCATGCCCAGACTTATTTGCTTGCAATCACTCACCCTGGGCTCTGGTGGATGAATGGCAACTCAAGAGGCACCAGAGACATACAGAGAAAGCCTGAATTATGTGGCTTCAGGGCAAGGGCTAGAAGGACAGCTGCCATTATCCCTCTGTGGAACCTACCTCACGTGCAACCTACAGGAGGGTGCCATCTTTCCTTTGTTAAATCCACATCCATAGGGCCAAATCTGAGACCCCATTGGTCTGGTAAAAGCCGTGTGTGTGCACCACCTTGGTAACTCCCTGGGGCCCTACCCTGCCCAGATAATGTAGCATTGCCCAGGGCACTCTCCAGCTGCAGGAGGCTTGTATAGCAGCTGACTGCCTGCAGTGGCCTGGGAAACTTTAGTACCAAGCAGTCAGCCCTGAGTTGTGCTGCAGTCCTTCTTGGGTGACTCTCAGGGATCTGTGGGCCTGAGGCAAGTGGTGGCTGGCTGACTGCAGTATTCTCTGGATGTTTTGTGGAGTGGTCACAGACTCAGCACTGGTGTAAGAACTGAATATGTATCAACTTAGCAAAAGTCACCAGGCATACCCCGTGATGCCCTTGGACCCTGCCCTGCTAAGCTAGCATGGCATTGAGAGGGCACTTTTGGCTCCTGGGCAGATGGCCCCACCCCACTACCTGCTTGAGGCTTGTATAGCAGCAGACAGCCTGCAGTAGCCTAGAAACCTTTTGGTGGCAAATGGTCAGCCCCAGCTCATGCTGCAGTCTTTCTTGGATGGCTCTTAGAAATCTGTAAACCCGATACAAGTAGTGGCTGGCCATGATTTTCTCAGGGCTTTTTGTGGAGTGGCTATAGGCATATCACTGGCTCAAGGACTGAAACTACATCAATCTTTGTGAAAATCACCAGCCAAACCCCATGACTCCCTAGAACCCAGCCCAACTAACTCTTTAGGTATTGAGGGGGGCATTGTCAACACTGTGTCAATAGCACCAGTCTGTGAATCTAACAATTCTCTTTCAGCAGTGAGCATCATGGGCAGCTGGAAGGCCTAGGGGAGCCCCAGGCATTTTGCAAAGCTGCTTCAGGCCTGATACTAGTGGCCGCCAGTCTCAGTTCACTGTGAGGCCACCCCTACACATCTCCAGGTCCAACACAGGCAGCAACCAATTGCATATAGCTTTGTAGGTTACCAGGTAGCTCCATGCCAGTCACAGGCAAGGCTAAGGTTGGCCTGTAGAAGAGCCCCTCCCATGAGGCACCAGAAAAAACATACCCAGAGACCAGCCTTAGACTGCACCAGAGCAGTGCTGAATTAACCCCATAGGAAGCACACCCAAAGGGTGTTCTCAACAGGCACAAGAGCCCACTTGGGCAAATTTACCCCCAAAGGGTCAGCTCCCACAGAGCAGCTTATACACTGTGGGCATAGCCAATCCTCACAGCCAGTCAGCCTGAGAGTCAGTCCCACTCACTGACCCACCAAAAGCAATCAAGGCTCAAGTACAACAAGAATATACACACCACATACATGGGATACTCCTGGAACACTCACATAGGTTGTCAGAGAGTCTGTGGCACTTGAACACAAAGGCCACCTACTATATAAGTCCAGGTGGCAAAGACTGAGAGACATAGTAGATCTACCTAATATATATAAGCAAACACAGAGAGGGAGCCAGAATGAAAAAGAAAGAAAAAAGTCCCAAATAAAGAAACAGGAGAAAACTACAAAGAAAAAGTTAAATGAAATGGAGGCAACCAACCTATCAAAGAAAGAGTTTAAAACACTGGTTATAAGAATGCCTAAAAATCTTAGCAAGCATAAAAAAGGACATAGAAACCACAAATGAGAACCATCAGAAACAAAGAACACAGTAACTGAAATGAAGAACACAGTGAAAGGAATCAACAACAGAGTAGATGAAGCAGAGGATCAAATCAGCAATTTTAAAGGCAAGGAAGCATAAAACACCAAATCAGGAAAAAAAAAAAGAAAAAAGAATAATCATTTTAAAAAAGAAGATAGTCTATGGGATGTGTGGGACAACATCAAGCGTAGCCACATTCACATCATAGGAATACCAAAAGGAGAAGAGAGAGATCAAGGGATAGAAAACCTGTTTGTAGAAATAATGACTTAAAACTTCCCTAATATGGTGAAGGAAATAGACTACAAAGCAGGAAGTTCAGAATCTCAAACAAGATGAACACAAGCAGGCAAGCAGGCCCACACCAAGACATATTATAATTAAAATGGCAAGGTTAAAGACAAAAAGAAAATCCTAAAAGCAGCAAGAGAAATACATCAAGTTACAAAGGAGTTCCCATAATACTACCCTGTTTCCTTGAAAATAAGACCTAACCAGACCATCAGCTATAATGCATTTTTTTGCAATAAAAATTTATAGAAGACCGGGTCTTATATTATATAAGATCCGGTCTTATATTATAGTAAAATAAAACTGGATCTTATATTAATTTTTGCTCTAAAAGATACATTAGAGCTGATGGTCTGGCTAGGTCTCACTTTCAGGGAAACACTGTATCAGCTGATTTTTTTTAAACAGAAACATTGCAGGCCAGAAGGGAGTGACAGGAAATTATTCAAAGTGATAAAAAGCAAGGGCCTACAACCAAGGCTAAAGACTACTCTACCCAGCAAGACTATCATTTAAAATGGAAGGAGACATAGAGAGCTTCTCAGACAAGAAAAAACTAAAAACAGAAACCATTGCCACCATGCCAGTATTACTTCTTTAAGAGAACCAAGGGGAAAGACAAACAAACAAAAGAAGGTAAAATATATGAATAATGAAATGGCACTAACTATGTATCTATCAATAATCACTTTAAATGTAAATGGATTAAATGTTCCAATCAAAAGACATATGGTGGTAGATGAGGGTAAAGGAGATCAAATATATGGTGATGGAAGGAGAACTGATTCTGGGTGGTGAACACACAATATGATTTATAGATGATGTAATACAGAATTGTACATCTGAAATCTATGTAACTTTACTAACAATTGTCACCCCAATAAATTTTAATTTTACAAAAAGACATATGGTAGCTGAATGGATAAGAAGACAAGACCCATGCATATGCTGTCTACAAGACACCCACCGCAGTTTGAAAGATATACATAGACTGAAAGGAAAGTGATGGAAAAAGATATTTCATGCAATGGAAATGAGAAAAAATCCAGAGTAGCAACATTTGTATCAAACAAAATAGACTTCTATAATAAGAGTCAAAGAAGAATATTACATAATGATAAAGGAATCAGTCTAAGAAGACATAACCCTAGTAAACATCTATGCACCCAACATAGGAGCACCTAAGTATATAAAACAAATATTGACTTACATAAAGGGAGAGATCGACAGTAACCCAATCATAGTGTGGGACTTGTAACATCCCACTGACACCAATGGACAGATCTTCCAGACAGAAAATCAACAAGGAAATAGTGGCCTTAAATGACAGGCTAGACTACATGGATTTAATTGATAACTTTAGAGCATTCCATCCCTAAGCAGCAGACTATACATTGTTTTCAAGTGCACATGGAACATTTTCTAAGATAGACCACATGTTAGGCCACAAAACAAATCTCAATAAATTTAAGGAAACTGAAATCATATCAAGCATCTTCTCTGACCACATGGTATGAAATTAAAAATCAATTACAAGAAAAAAACCCTAAAAAACATACAAATGCATGGAAGCTAAATAACATGTTTCTGAACAATGAAGGGGTTAATGAAGAGATCAAGGGAGAGACGAAGAGGTACCTTGAGACAAACGAAAATGAAAACACAACACAAAATCTATAGGGCACAGCGAAAGTATTTCTCAGAGGGAAATTCATAGCAATGTAGGCCTATCTCAAGAAACAAGAAAATTCTCAAATAAACAATCTAAATTTACACCTAAAAAAAAACTGCAAAAAGGAAAACAAACAAACAAAGCCCAAAGTGAGTACAAGGAAAGAAATAATAAAGATTAGTGCAGAAATAAACAAAATAGGGGCAAAAACAAAACAAAAAACAAAAACCACACAATACAATAGATCACTGAAACAAGAACTGGTTCTTTGAAAAGATAAACCAAATTGATAAACCTTGAACCAGACTCATCAAGAAAAAAGGAGAGAGGACCCAAAGAAATAAAATGATAAATGAAAGAGAAGTGACAATGGACACCACCGAAATACAAATAGAAAAATTAAGAAAATACGACAAGCAATTATATGCTAACAAATTGCACAAACTGGAAGAAATGGATAAATTCCTAGAAGCATTCAATGTTCCAAGGATGAATGAAGAATAAACAGAGAATCCGAACTGACCAATTAGTACTAATTAAATAAAATCAGTAATCAACAAGCTCCAAACAAACAAAATTACTGGACCAAATGGCTTCACTGGTGAATTTTACCAAAAATTCAAAAAAGAATTAACACCTATACTTCTCAAACTATTCCAAAAAAATCCAAGAAGAGAGAAGGCTCCCAAGCTCATTCCATGAGGCCACCATTACCCTCATCCAAAATCAGACCAAAACATTACAAAAAAAGAAAATTATAGGCTGATATCCCTAATAAACATAGATTTAAAAATCCTCAACAAAATATTAGCAAACGAATTCAGCAATACATTAAAAAGATCATCTACCACGAGCAAGTGAGATTCATTCCTGGAATGCAAGATTGGTTCAATATCTGTAAATGAATCAATGTGATACACCATGTAAACAGAATGAAAAATAAAAATTATACGATCATATCAATAGATGCAGAAAAAGTGTTTTAACAAAATGCAGCATCCATTTATGATAAAAACTCTCAGCAATGTGTAACAGAGGGAATATATATCAACATAATAAAGGTGATATATGACAAACTTACATCTAATATCACATTAAATGGAGAAAAGCTAAAAGCATTCCCTTTAAGATGAGGAACAGAACAAGGATGTCTACTTTCACCACTTTTATTCAGTACTGGAAGTTCCAGTCACAGTAATCAGACAAAAAAAGAGATAAAAGCCATCCAAATTGGAAAGGAAGAAGGAAAGCTGTCATTTGCAGAAGACATGATACTATCTACAGAGGGTGCCAAAACAATGTATACACATTTTAAGAAAGGAAAACTGTATTAAACTTGTAATACTCAATATATACCCAATAACAAAAGATGAATACAAGTCACGTGTGACTTCTGCAATTATAAGAGGTGTTCAAAGTGGTTACCATCAGTGTCTAGACACTTCTGATTACGGCGAATTACTGCTTGAGCAACATTGACCAAAGTGCCCACTTGTATATATTTTTTGGCACCTCTGGTATAGAGAATCCCAAATATTACAGAAAACAATTTAGAACTGATAAATAAATTTAGTAAAGTAGCAGGATACAAAATTAATATTCAGAAAACAGTTGCATTTTCATACACTAATAATGAACTATCAAAAAGAGAAATTAAGTAAACAATCCCATTTATAATTGCACCAAAAAAATGCCTAGAAATAAGTTTACCTAAGTAAAATACTTGTACTCAGAAAATCAATGACCAGTTTATATATATATATATATATATATATATATATATATATATATATATATTTACAAGAAGTGGAGTACAGCATTAGGCATAGAGACAGTGGAAATGTAATGGCTGCGTGTGATGTCAGAGGGGTAGTAGATGGGGGAAGGGGGGTTATCACTGTGTGAGGGATATAAATGATAAATGTCTAGCTATTACATTGTTTTGTACACCTGAAACTAATAAAAAATACTTAAAAAAAGAAATAAAATTATAAGACATTTAAGAGAGAAACAAAAGAAGATACAAATAAATGGAAACATATAGAATTCTCATAGATAGTAAGAATTAATATAGTTAAAATTTACATCCTATTCAAAGCAATCTATAAATTCAATGCAATCCCTATCAACATACCAATGGCATTTTCACAGAACTAGAACAAATAACCTTAATATTTATATGGAACCATAAAAGACCAGAAATAGCTACAGCAATCTTGAGAAAGAAGAACAAAGCTGGAGGTATCACATTATCTGCTATCAAACTATACTACAAGGCTATAGTAATCAAAACAACATGGCATTGGCATAAAAGCAGACACATAGAAAAATGGAACAGACTAGAGACCTCAGAAATAAACCCATGTGTATATGGTTATTTAATCTATGACAAAGGGAGCAAGAATATACATTGGGGTAAAGACAGTCGATTCAATAAATGGGGCTGGGACAACTAGATAGACACATGCAAAAAAAATGAAGTTGGGCCACTTTGTTATGCCATATACTAGAATAAACTCATAATGGATTAAAGACTTAAATGTAAGACCCCAAACCATGAAACTCCTACAGAAAACATAGGCAGTAAACTCTCAGACATAACCCTTTGTAATATTTTTACTGATATATCTCTTCAGGCAAGGGGAAAAAAAGAAAAAATAAACAAATGAGACTACATCAAACTAAAAAGATTTTGCACAGAGAAGGAAACCATCAAACAAAAAAGACATCTTACTGAATGGAAGATGATATTTGCCAGTGATACATCTGATATGCGGTTGATATCCTAAAGCTATAAAAAAAAAAAAAAAAACTCATACAATTCAACACCAAAAAAACACAAAGTATCCCATTAACAAATGGGCAGAATATTTGGGTAGGCATTTCAACAAAGAGGGCATACAGATGGCCAATAGACATATAAAAAGATGCTCATTGTCACTAACCATCAAAGAAGTGAAAAGAAAAAACCACAATGAGATATCACCTCACACCTGTCAGAACTGCCATCATCAATAAATCAACAAACAACAAGTATTGGCAAGGATGTGGAGAAAAGGGGACTTATGCACTGTTAGGGGGATTGCAAATTGGTGTAGCCACTATGGAAAACAGTATGGAAGTTCATCAAAAAATTAAAAATAGAACTACCTGATGACCCAGCAATTCTACTCCTGGGTATTTATCCAAATAAATCCAACCCACTAATTCAAAAAGACACATGCACCCATATGTCCACTGCAGCACTATTTACAATGGCCAAGATATGGAACCAACTGAAATGCCAATCAGTAGATGATTGGATAAAGAACATATTATACATATTTGTACAGAGTAACATGGCATGTTAGTCTGCCATAAAAAAAGAACGAAATCTTACCATTTGCGATAACATGGATGGGCCTAAAGGGTATTATGCAAAGTGAAGTAAGCCAGACCGAGAAAGACAAATGTATGATCTCACTTACATGTGGAATCTAAAGAACAAAATAAACGATCAAACAAAATAAAAACAGACCCATAAATACAGAGAACAAACTGATGGTTACTAGATAGGAGGGGGTTTAGGAGTCTGGGTGAGCAAGGTGATGGCACTGGGAAGTACAAATTGGTAGTTGTAGGAGAGTCATGGGGATGTGGAGTGTGGTATGGCAAGTATAGGCAATAATATTGTCGAAACTGAGTGTAGGGTCAGATGGGTGCTGGATTACCCAGGGGATCACTTTATAAATTGTGTGGATGTCTAACTACTGCACTGTACACCTGAAACTAATGCAAAATATTATTGAATGTAAACCATGATAAAAAAAATAGTCATAGGGATATATAGTACAGCATAGGAAATATAGTCAATGGTATTGTAATAGCTATGTACGATGTCAGAGGGGTAATTAACTTGTTGGGGTTATCATTTTGTGTTGTTTTGTACACCTGAAACTAATTTTTTAAAAAAAGAAAGTCACACTTAAAGAAAATCTTTTACATGTATAATGCTAACAGCTTTTTGAAGATCAATACAAACACAATTTTGATTTTTCCCAATAAAAATGTTAAAATTATATTGAGCACTCACTGAGAATCACACACTGATCTATGTACTGACTAGAATGATGAATAAGACACAGTCCCTTCTATATAGATATAACTGTGAAATAGTTTAAAATATGTTACCTTTGAAGATTTGAAACACACTTAACTCCAATCAGATGATCAAAGATTATTCTTAGGCTACATACAGGGGGTGCCAAAAAAATGTATACACATTTTAAGAAAAAAAAAACTGTATTAAAATTAAAATAAACAATATACACCAATAGTACAAGATGAATACAAGTCACATTTGACTTCTGCAATTACAACAGGCGCTCAAAGTGGTTACCATCAGCATAATTTTAATACAGTTTTTTCCTTTATTAAAATGTGTATACATTTTTTTGGCACCCTCTGTATATGAAAAACGTTATAATATAATCAAACATATCATCACCTCTCCGAAAAATGTTTGGTAATGGATGGGTGGTATACAGTTATATGATAACATTTGAACATGTACATGAGCCATATGATACTTTATGACTTTCCAAATTACCAAGTCTCAGCGAATTAATTTATGGAACAATATTAATATTTACCTAGTAATTATTTCCAATAAAGACACTTGGCTAAGACAATTTTATACTCAAGTTCTTTGAAATATTAAAGGAATAAATCAATCTAAAGTTACTTAAATATTTTCAGAGTATAATAAAGGAATGCTTCCTGTTCATATTGCAAAGGTAATAGAATTCTAATCCTGAAATTCAAACTAATCTATATAGTATAACAAAGTAATACAATATAAAACAAGACTGAAAATCACTTATAAAAGAGTAGCTGTGGTAAAATGGATTTTCATTTCCAATAGTTCACTCTCTCCCTGTTATAGAATTATACATCTATGTCCTTTGCCATGTGACTTTCCAGTACATTATATTGAAGTATGCGTGTTTTATGTTCTTACCCCATTGATGTTAGGCTTAGCCTTGTGAGTTGCTTGGGTCAAAGGCATAAATAAAAATTGACTTTTAATCTGTTTGTTTGACTTGCTTGACCTCTCCTCTAGTGCTCCTGTGGTCTGCTAAAAGAAGATCATATCCCAGTAGCTTCTGCCACCTTCAGGCTTGGCCTGAGAATGAAGACATGCAGCTGACCTGAATCTGACCTTAAGCCTGGAGTCCAGCCTGGCCTAGTGAAACCCCTGAGCTTCAGAATAAGTGTATTTGTTTTAGCACATTGAGATCTGAAGGTTGTTTGTTAAATGGATGAAACTTTTTAATGCAGTATCATAAGGCTCATCACGTTACCCTCCCCTCCCCACTATTGATATAATTCCTTGCCAAAATCAAACAGATGCATCATATTAAGAATAATATAATCTAAAATGATACCAGTGATTCCCACTATAAGGTGGTGTCCATATTTTAACTTGATTTTTTATTTCTCTCTTGAAGAGATAAACATTTTGTACCTTACTCCTTATTAGCTAAATGACCTTGGGGAAGTAATTTGAACTTCAGTGCTCCGGTTTTCTCATCTGTAACATGGGAAATGTAATAATACCTATTTCCCCATGTGGAAGAACTTTGGCTCCCAGAGTTCTTGTTCTGACCTACCGTGTTTCCCCGAAAATAAGACTGCATCTTATATTAATTTTTGCTCCAAAAGACACATTAGATCTTATGTTCAGGGAATGTCATCCTAAAAAATCATGCTGCGGCTTATTTTCCAGTTAGGTCTTATTCTCGGGGAAACACGGTATTACAGGTTGCTGCTGTGCTTTGGTGCTTCACTTTTATAGAAAAGTTTCAGCTTTTCTATAATCTAAGGAGATTCTTGATAGTGTGTTTATTCTTTTGAATTTTTTGAGATTCCCCCTTTGCTATTTTGTGAAAGCTTTTCCTTTAGTGTCCATCTGGGACAATGAGAAATGTATTTGGATAGGCATGTATCAACAGCATTTGGTTGGTGGTTCTCCGCCATTCTTTCTGAATGTCAACAGCTATCAAGGACACTTGTTCTTCTCCCTTAGGTTGCTTATTCTAACTTTGCTCCTATATAGGGGCTAAATAACTTGGCAACTCCTTACTTGGAAGAAGAGGAGGTTGCATTGACTCAGTTGACTAAATCAAGACTTTGTTTTAACTACACAAAAAAAATCACAATCCCTTTATGAAAACATGCACTATAAATTAAATTGACTAATAAACAGCAAATGAGGAAAACACACATTTAACACATATTTACAGTTAAAATTGAATAGCCTTAATACAAAAGACCATAGAAATCCATAGAAAATGGCAAATACCAAAATAGAAAAATTGTAAAAGTTTGTGAAAAAGAAATGCAAAAAAAAAAAAAAATTCTTGAAAATATTGTATATTTTTTCCATATATGGTATAAAAGGGTATCGTACTTGCAAACATAAATATTAGCAGACTCCACTGTTGATTAAGATGTAGGGAAATGGACACTATCACACCATGTTGCTGGGCAGGCAAATTGGTACAACTTTTCAGGATTACCAACTGGGGATATGTACTTGAATCAGTTAAAATTAAGTTTAGCTGTAACAGAAACCTCCAAAATAAAATAGCATTTAAATATAGTAGTTTATTTTTCCCATAAGCATTTTTAAACCAAGATTAAATATATAATAAAAAAAGAACTTCTTAAAAACAATATAATAATGGGGAGTGACATCAGCATCATAGCAGCATAAGTAGTTCCTCATTTGTATCCGCTTTTTAAACTAGTTATACTCCCATAACTGAACAAAAGTGAGTCTGCACCTTACACAAAGGGACCTGGGAGGTTGTGACCCACCTGTGTATCTAAAAATAAACAAACAAAACCTTGGTGAGGAATTCAGATCCAAGGGAGTTGACAAACTGGCCCCACCCCCACTCCCCACAATGTAGGGTGGGGGTACTGGATAGTGAAAACCTGGACAGGCACCCTTGGGTGAGAGAATTTGTAGAAGTCCAGCCTGCCTGTCTGAGGAGAGATTCCAGAATGCCATGGGATCAGGATACAGATGAGTTTCAACACAGAAGAGAGGGAAGAATTTGCCAAGTATGCCTCTCTCCCTGGGGGTGATACTGTAAGGCGATAAGCTTTTGGTGGCAGCAGTGCTGCCATCTCTGAGAGAAGAAGTAGAAAGCAGAGATCTCTCACCAGGAATAGGTGGGAAAAAAAGTGGTTAGTGACTTCCCAGCTATTCCAGTTGTATAGGTTGCAACTGCAGAAATATATTTCTCTCCAGCAGTACCTGGGTTTCTGAGAAGAAATTCCATGACTAGGTGGAAGGAGAAGAAAGGGAAGGATGCGGATAAGAATGGCAAAGGTCATTAAATGAATGCATTTTGTGCTTCTTGCTCAGCAGGAGGTTTGCTCACAAACCTCTGGGAGTACCTAGCTCAAGGGTCTTCCCACCAGGCCCATGGCCACCCCCAAAGCTCCAAGTGCAAAACCCAAGCCACCCCCACTCTGCTGCTGGCTCCTTGTGTGTGATCTTGAGTACACCCCAGAGAGCCAGTTCAGGTAGACATAGAGGGGTCTCAGATAATAGGCCAAGATTGGTGGGCATGGGAGAAACCACAAACTTAAGCAATAGCACCACCTTCTGAAATACAAAAGAAAGGTTATTAATAGCCAGACTATTGAATTGTAAGAACCAAATAAAACATAAAAGCTTAGATAAGCAGGTATCTGCTACTTAAAATGCAAAACCAGAAGTGCATACCTATAAACATTATTAAAAATCAAGGAAATATGGTATCACAAAAAGAAAATAATAATTCCCAAGCAACAAAGCTCAAATGCATAGAATATTACAAGCTAATTGATACAGAATATAAATATATGTGGTATCAGAAACAAATAATGAACAAACAAAATAAAACAAAACCAGATACATAGAAACAGATGGTCAATAGAGGGGAGGGGGCTGCAAGGATGGGTGAAAAAGGTGAAGGGGAATATAGTCAATAATATTGTGATAAGTTTACATGGTGACAGATGATTTCTAGACTTAGTGCTGTGATCACATTGTAAGGTATATAAATGTTGAATCATTATGATGTACACCTGAAACTAATATAATATTGTATACCAACTATACTTACATTTAAAAAACTTAAATAATTTAAAATAGGTGTTATAAATAAATTCAATGAGCTAAAAGAAAACTCAGAAAGACAATTGAATAAAAGCAGGAATAAAATTAATGAACAGAGGAGTTATTTTACCAAAGAGATTGAAATTATAAAAAAGAACCAAACAAAAATTCCGGACCTGAAGAATTGATTGAATGAGTTGAAGATTGCAATAGAGAACATTGTAACAGGAATGAACTGATGGAAGAAAGAATCAATGACTCGAAGGATATGAACATAGACATAGTTCAATTAGAATGGGAGCTAAAACTAACACTTTAAAAAGTGAAGAAACACTTGGAGAGCTATTGGACTCCATCAGAAAGGTAAATATTAGAATAATTGGTGTTTCAGATTGAAAAAGGAGAAGGGGGAATAAAGTATATTTAAAGGAATAATAGCTCAGAACTTCTAAAACCTGGGGTACGACTTAGACATACAAGCTTATAAAACTAACAGAGAACCCTATTATCTCAATACAAAAAGACCTTCTCCAAGACACATTATAATGAAACTCTCAAAAATCAATGAAAAATAAAGAAACTTAAAGGACAAAATAATGTAACCTACAAAGAAACCCCAATTAGGCTATCAGTGGATTTTGCAAAAGACACTCAACAGGCTAGGAGAGAATGGAACGACACATTCAAACTGTTGAAATATAAATATGACAGCCAAGAACACTTTATCCAGTAAAGTTGTCCTTCAGGTATGAAAAAGAAATAAAAGCTTTCCCAAACAAAGCTGAGGGAGTTCACCACTACCAGGCCTGCCTTGCAAAGGTCTGAAAAGAGATCTTCCAGCTGAAATGAAAACATGTTTATCAGCAACATAAAACATACGAAAGTATACAACACACAGGTAAAGGTAAAAAATAGACTGTCAGAATTAGAAAACTGTAACTTTATTAGGATGATGTGTTAACTACTTAACTATAGTATAAAGGTTAAAGGAAAGAGTATTAAATGTAGCTACTATACTTTCATACACAGAAAGTTCTTTCAGCTCTAAGACACATATAGATTCAAAGTGAAGAGATAGAAGAAAATATTCCTTGCAAGTGGACACCAAAGAAAGTTGAAGTAGTCATACTTATATCAAATAAAATAGACTTTAAGCCACAAATGGTAACAAGAGACAAAGAAGGTCATTATATAATGACTAAGGGGTGAACCCATTGTGAATACATAACAATCATAAATATGTAAGCATCTAACATCAGAACACACAGATATATTAAGCAATTACTAATGTATATTAAGGGAGATATAGACAAAAATACAATAATAGTTGGGGACTTGAATACCCCACTTTCAACAATAGGTAGATTATCCAGACAGAAAACCAACAAGGAAAGTTGGAATTGCTTCTTGCTTTAGAATAAATGGTACTGACAGACATAGTATATACCACTTTCCACACCAGAGCAGCAGAAAACAGTTTTCTAAAGGGCACACAGAACATTCCCCAGGATAGAAAATATGATAGGACAAAAAAAAACAAGTCTTAGCAAATTAAGAAGAATTAAATCATACCACCTATCTTTTCTGATGACAGTGATATGAAACTAGAAACAACAATAAGAGAAAACCTGGAAAAACTACAAATTTGTGGAAACTAAACAACACATTCCTGAACAACCAATGGGTCAAAGAAGAAATGAAAAGGGAAATAAAAAATATCTCAAAACAAATGAAAATGAAAGCACAACATAACAAAACCTATGGCATGGTGCAAAAGTACTTTATGAGGGGAAACTTTATATCAATAAATGCATATACTAAGAAATTAGAAAGATCTCAACTAAACAACCTCATTTTATGCCTCACAAAACTAGAGAAAGAACAAATTAAGCCCAAAGTTAGCAGAAGGAAGGATGTAATACAGATCAGAGTGGAAATAAATAAAATGAAGACCAGAAAAACAATAAAAAGGATGAATAGAAAAAACAAACAAACAAACAAAGGACCAACAGAACTAAGAGCTATTTTTTTAAAAAAGATAAACAAAATTGACAAACCTTTAACGAGACTTAGAAAAAAAGAGTTTCAATATATAAAATTACAAATGAAAGAGGAGAGATTCCAACTGATACTACAGAAATACATGGGATCAAAGGGAGTACTATGAACAAATATATACCTCTAAAATGGATAACCTAGAAGAAATGAATGAACTCCTAAAAACACACAATCTACCAAGACTGAATCAGGAAGAAATAGAAAATCTGAAGAGACAGAAAATGAGTGAACAGATTAAATCACTAATCATAAATTTACCAACAATATAGACAATAATGTGTGATAACCACTAAACTTTCTATGAAGCTAGAACTTAATTATTCTAACCACTCAAAATAAATGACAATTATATAATGTGATAGAAGTGCTAATTATCTCTACAATGACAATCATATTACAGTATACAAATGTATCAAATAAACATGTTGTACACCTTAAATTTACACAATGTTATATGTCAAATATATTTCATTTAAAAAGTAACACAATATCCTTAGAAGGATGAGAATGTCCCATGATATTCCCAATATCCCATGAAACAGGAATAGACTGTTATGAAAATAGGAAAAAACAAAACAGATATTAGCGTTCTCTAAAATATCAGAAGACCAGTTAGTACCAAACCAGCATTTCTGAATGACATTAGTCTGTGGAATAGGGTAGCAACTACCAGCTTTAGAATTGGATTGTGATCAATAAAAATATAATAATTGAAGAATTCACGTTATATCCATTTAATGAGAAAAGACGAAATAGAAATAACTGTGTTGATATTTAAAAAGTAAATAAAAAACAAGTCATATTAAGCAAAATTAGGTTCCAGAAGAGTGTATATAGTGCGTGTGTGTATTTATAAATATATCATATATATGTAAAAATAATCAAAGATATGTATATTTGATTGGTTTTCTCTTGGATTTGGGGGATTTATTTTTATTTATATTTTGGGGTAATATTTTGTTTTTATACTTATATGCACTTATTATTTATTTTATCATTTAATAGATACTATTGAAAAACTTGAGCACCTATTGTGTTCCAGGCAAAACAATTTTTAAATGAATATGTATTAAAGATTTTATTTACTTCATTATTAATGAGGAAAACAGACAGCTATTACAAACTAAAAGGAGAAAGCAGAGGATGATGGCAAGAAAATTTGGTAACAACTTCTATACAGACCAATTTGACAACTTCTATCAAAATTTTACACACATTTTGATCAAGCAATTTTGCTTTTAACACATTTCCTACATATATATAGGTGCAAAATGACATATATAAAGTTAATCATTGTAGCATTGTTTTTTTACAGCATGAGATTGGAGACCACATAAATTTACCACCAGTTAGGGACTAGTTAAATACATTGTGAAACAGACACATTGTGAAATAGAATATGACAGATCCATTTAAAAAAAAACACAAAACTCTCTAGAAACTAATATGGAAATCTTTCCAAATAAATAGTTAAGTAAAAAAATTGTATGAAGAAAAAAATACATGTATTTGCTTATATATGCATAAAATATCTATGAAAGAATACACACAAAACTAAGAACACAAAAAACAGGAAAGAGAGGCAGAAGGGATACATTTTATTTATATATATTTATGCCTTTGAATCCATATGACTGTATTATCTATTGAAAAGTTCGATTAAAAAAAAGAAAAAAAGGGGAAAGCAGAGAATCACAGATTTATTAATGTTATATTATCACAAATAAATAAAATGAAAATATGTCTGTTAAAATGAAATCAAATATAGAAGCCAAAAATAAATGAAAAGTTCAGGTCAGGATTTTCTGGGAAAGCTCTTATGTGAAATAAAACCTGGGGAAAAGATCAAATATTAGCAAATATTATTCAATGAAGCCTACTATGATAAAACATTAATACTCATCCTCCAGTGTCTATATTGTAGCTAAGAACTATTTTATTTGTTCTGTGACTTTTAACATTGTAGTGTATTTTGAGAAAATAAAGAAACAGAACTATCCATTTCTGCAAAATCATATTTCATTTTAATTAAAATGAATGTAACCTGTTAAAATGGTTTCTATTTAATGACAATTTCTAAAATATGGTTTCCAGGAATTTGAATGACTCTTTTTAATGTGCTCATAAATCTTGACAAGGTAAAGTGGATTAATGTGACAGCTGTAGCAAGCTGAGTGATGACAAATTATAGAGAAGATATGAGAGAACAGATCTTTTTTAGGCTAATTTTGGGATGTACAGATATTAAAGTGAATATTATATGTTAACTGCTGTTTTCCACAAATCATGAAAAACTTTTCTGTCAAATATACTTCCAGAAGGAGAGGTCTATTTTATATCATTTTCTTGTGTTTTAATTAAAGCAGAGATTCTTAAGCTTTGAGAATCTATTGGAAAATTGAGAATCCCCAACAAAACTATGGATGATGTTTATAAATAAATATTTTACCAGAATAAGTAAACATTACAAAATACGTATATATAAGCTAAAAGTAAGAAGGGAACAGATGAAATGATTCAAAATATAATTTATTATTTTTTTTTAATTTTTCAATTACAGTTGACATTCAATATTATTTTATATTAGTTTCACGTGTACAGCATAGTGATCAGACACTTACATAATTTATGAAGTGATTCCCCCTACTACTAGTCTAGTACATACCTGGCACTATAAATACCATGTTTCCCCAAAAGTAAGACCTAGCCGGACAGTCAGCTCTAATGCGTCTTTTGGAGCAAAAATTAATATAAGACCTGGTCTTATATTATATTATGTTAGATAAGACCCGGTCTTATATTATAGTAAAGTAAGACTGGGTTTTATATTAACTTTTGCTCCAAAAGACGCATTAGAGCTGATTGTCGGCTAGGTCTTATTTTCAAAGAAACAGGGTAGTTACTACAATATGATTGACCATATACCCTACACTGTACTTTCATTCCCGTGACTGTTTCGTAACTTCCAATTTGTACTTAATCCATTTACCTTTTTCACCCAGCCCCACAACCACCCTCTGATCTGGTAATCATCAGTTTCTTCTCTGTATCTATGAGTCTGTTTTTGTTTTGTTGTTGTTGCCTATTTTGTTTTTAAGATCCCACATGTAAGTGAAATCATATATTTGTCTTTCTCTGTCTGACTTATTTCACTTAGTATAATACCCTCTAGATCCATCCATGTTATAGCAATGGTAAGGTTTCATTTTTTTGTGGTTGAGTAATATTCCATATATACATATGGATATGTATATATGGAATATATATATCACATCTTCTTTATCCAATTGTCTATTGAAGGCACTTAGGTTGCTTCCGTATCTTGGGTAGTGTTGCAGTGAACATAGCCGTGCATATATCCTTTTGAATTAGTGTTTTGGATTCCAAATGTAATTTAATTTTCAAGTTTCGCTTTCATTTTCTTGCAGGACTTAGGGAAGAATATTTTTTTCTACATTTGTCTTTTTACCAAAAGAGAATTCATTTAAACCTTTCAATTTTGAAAGTAGCTAATAATGATAATAATAACAGTTCATAAACAATAACAACAAACAAATTCTGTGCAGATGTAGTAGGCCCAAGGCAAGTGGCTTCTATAATTATCTCTTACACCTCATCACAGCCCTGTAAAGTGAATTTATCATTATAAAATAAGGTTAGGCAACTTTTACTTCATACAGTTAGTTACGGGTTTGGGAGTAGAGCAGAGACCTGTCTAATCTAAGGCCTCATGTTCTTAATCATTTCTATTCCTAGTAAATAACTATAGTAAAACAGGCATAAAATGTTTAAAAGTATTAGCTAGGTATCAGTCAATGACTCACTTCTAGGTGCACACTTATTAACAAGATACAGAGAGGCACTCCCTGTCCTTACGGAACTTACTTCTTCTCATAGGCAGAACCATTCAGTATACAAGCAAATAAGTATAACAACAATGACAACAAAAATACCTCTAGTATTGCTTTGTCTTGTGCACCTGAAACTAATAAAATTATTTTAAAAAAAAGAACTACACTTATCATCATGATCACTTAGTAAGGTATATAAAACATTGAATCACTATTTTGTATTCCTGAAACTAACATAATATTGTATGCCAACTATACTTTAATTAAAATATATTTTTTTAAATAACCAGTTACTTTAGGGTGAAAAAATAATGTATCTTCCAACCTAGAATACTTTTGAGAATGAAAGGGGATATTTAAATAATTATAATTGAACAGCAGCTCTAATCCAGAACTGACACATGTATGTATGAAGGGAAGAACTACTGGGACTATTTCTTTGAGTAGGTGTGTCATTTGAGTTCTCCAATAAGCAGATGTTGAGATGGATTTAGGGGCAGAAGCAGTTGGGGTAGGGCTGTAATGCCTGTGAAAGTTAAAAAAGTTGAGAGGAGCAGGATTCGGCAGGAAAATCTTGTAGAATATGATGATTTGACACTTATGAAAACAAAGGAAGGGGAATATGAGACTTGGAAGAGAGACTCTCAGATTGCTATACAGTTCTAATAAAGTCTTCTCCAAGCCAACAGGAAGATCCAGAGTAAATATTGAATGATAGATGAGCCCCCCTGCACTGGGCAGAATTGGCCTGGTCTCCTTTGGTACTACAGCTCTGCCATTAGCAGTAGGGTTCCCAGGAAGAGCATAGGCTTTATTTAAAGGCTTAAATGAATCTTCAAGTCCCTAACAGCCAGGGGCTGCCAGCTAATGGTACTCCTCACATTGAAACATCAAATTCTTCCTTGAAGGGAGATTCAAGCAGCACATTTCCATGCATGTAACAGTAGGTGAGAGAGGATGGGAATTAGTATGCAAGTGGAACAGTTTACCTTAGCCATAAGTACAGAGAAGTCACACAAAATGATGGGGATTACAGCACAACATGAGAGCACAGGTACAGGTAGTATTTAGCTATATCTGGGAATTTATCACAGTTCTCTTCTAATTTACACCATTTTCTCAGTGAAATAAGAAATAAGGTCATCCACTGAGAGCGAGGATGCGGGAACAAGTATTTTGGATCAAATAAATAGGAGAACATAAGACAAAAATCATTGAAGAAAGAGGGATGATAAATAACTTAGGGAAATACGAGTTCTGTGCAGCATTTTTGGCTGTGGTTTAATGATGTCAAACTTAAAATGAGACCAATCAACATGTCTGTGTGTTCTTCTACAGCCATTTTCAATAACATGAGTGCAGGCACCAAGTAGAGAGCTGGATATTATAAGAATTTGGTTTAGATAGATGAGTATAAAGAACCAAAAGCGGAGCAAGGGAGGTAAAGAAGAATACAAAGTAGTGAATATAATGACAGATCATTGACTTAAAAAGGGTATAGAGCAAGTATCCAAAACGGCAGAGTAGATAAAAGCCATATTGTTTGATCACACCATATATATACACATATGTGTGTGTATATATATGTATTACATATACATATATAATATTGTTAAGACTTTATATTTTACAGGAGTTTTAGGTTCACAGCAAAATTGAGGGGAAAATACAAAAATTTCCCACATACCTTCTACCATCACCCATATATGGCCTCCCCCATTATCAGTATTCCCCACCAGAGTGGTGCATTTGTTCACAATTGATGAACCTACATGGACACATCAAAATCACCCAAAGTCCATAGTTTATACTACAATTCACTCTTGGTGTGATACATTCTATGGATTTGGGTGAATATATAATGACATGTATCCATCATTATGATGTCATACAGAATATTTTTACTGTTCTAAAAATTCTGTTTTCTACCTGTTTGTTCTTCCCCCTGTGCTCATCTTCTGGTAACCACTGATCATTTTACTGTCTCCATAGTTTTGCCTTTTCTAAAATGTCATATAGCAGGACTAAATCAGTATGTATTAGATATTTTTACTTAGTAATATGCATTTAACTTTCATTTTTTGATAGCTCATTTCTTTTTAGTGTTGAATAATATTCCATTCTCTGGATGTACCAAAGTATTTATCCTTTCACTTATTGAAAGATATCTTGGTTGCTTCCAAGTTTTGACAATTATGAATAAAGCTGCTATAAATATGCTTGTGCAGGTTTTTGTGTGAACGTAAATTTTCAACTCCTTTGGATAAATATCAAAGAGCACAACTGCTGGGTCATATGGTAAGAGTATATTTAGTTCTGTGAGAAACTGCCCAACTGCCTTTTATAGTGGCTGTGTCATTTTGCATTCCCACCAGGAATGAATGAGAGTTCCTGTTACTCTGCATCCTCACCAACGTTTGGTGTTGGCAGTGTTTCATATTTTGGCCATTCTAATAGGTACATACTGGGACATCACTGTTGTTTTAATTTGCATTTCCTTGGTGACATATGATGTGGAGTATCTTTTAATATGCTTACTTGCTATCTGTATATCTTCTCCGGTGAGGTTATCCGTTAACGTATTTGGCCAATTTTTTTTATTGTGTTTTTTCCCCTTACTGTTGAGTTTTAAGAGTTTTTCATACATTTTGTGTAACAGTCTTTTGTAAATATATTCTCCCAGTCTGTGGCTTGTCTTTCAATTTTCCTGACATTTATTTTTGCAGAAGAGAGGGTTTAATTTTAATGAAGTCCAGCTTATCAATTATTTCTTTCATGGATCATAATGATGGTATTATATCAGAAAAGGCATCATCATACCCAAGGTCCTGTAGGTTTTCTCCTATTTATTTTCTAGGAATTTTACAGTTTTGAATTTTACATTTAAATATGTCACTCATTCATATGTATATTTTCATTGGTTACACAAACTCATTTCTATGTATTGCTATAACTGATTTTTTCCCTCAGTTTTGTTTTAGGTATAGTTATTTATGCAGATACAGATTACGGGGGTGTTATGCAGTCAACCTTTTGAACCAAGAATGTCACTTCTGGGGCATATGACAGAGAGAAACTCTCACACAGGCGCACAATTATGTTTGGTTAGACACTGTTTAGAGTAGGAAAACATTGGAAGTGACACAACTATTGATCAGGAGAAAACTGGATCACTTAAATATGATACATTTTCAAAAATATAATTATTCACACAGCAGTAAAATTAAATTAATTATCTCAATATTGATATAAAATTAATTATGGGTGAAGAAAAGCAGATTGCATAACAATTATAAAAGTTTGATACTGTTATTTATATGAAATTAGTAATGATTCATCAAATATACATTCTTTTAAATGCCTGCTATGAGCCAAACACTAAGAGAGAAATCAGGATTTATATAAACCTAAATAAAATACAACTTTTCTAGGTATACAACTTTATACACCTGAAATTTATATAATGTTATTCACCAGTGTTACACCCATACATTTATAAAAATAAAATAGGAAAACTTATAAAAATGTATAAAAACATAACACTTGCCTTTTAGGAGAATATAGAGTATACAAAGAGACAGGCATGCACATAAATGATAACAAAATAACAGGATAACTGGATAAATGCCATAATGAAATTCTTCATAGTGAGCCTAAGAAAACAGGGGAATCATCTACTTTGCCTGGAGTGTTTGGGAAAAGCTTCATGGTAAAGTATGCTTTTCTTTTTGAGCTGACTCTTCAAAGGTCACCTCACTTAATCTGCCTTTGCTTTTTACAAATGTCATTCCTTTCTTTACTATTTTACCAACAGAAGATGGAACTGTTAGTGTTTAGAAGTCAAATATAGAAAAAAATAGTGTTTACATGACTTAATCTTTGTAAATTAGAACCACTTGCATCTACTTGCCTGCAACACAGTCTGAATTTAAGATCCAACAAAAGAAAATATTAAATGTTATCCAGAGCTACGTTCTTTCCTAGGGAGGAACACATATTCAGGATAGAGTCTCTGTGTTAGGAGTTGGTGATAAAATAGTGATAGACAGGGTTTCATGCATGAGGGTCAAATCTCTTTGGATTGTTTTTATGGACTATAGAATGTAACATAGTCATAGTCATATTTTAATGTGCTCTTCTGAATATTGAAAAAAAGTAACTATAGTCAATTTAAGTTGCACTATAATTAGTATGGACTATTTCATGTTCTCATTTTTGTATTACATGAGAATCCCAGCAGTGTTAATAGATTTTAAGGCAGTTTGAATAGGCATATAAAAATTAAATTTGTGTTTGTGTGTCTTTAAGTTCAGCTAGAAATATTTTATGTAAAAAAACTTAATTGAATGATTGCTGCATCTTTAGAGAAAATAAGTTAAGTTGTTTTGGCATCGTGAAATTGAATCAATCAACCAATGCTCCATTCTTAACTAAATGAAACCCTTCAGGTCTATTTCTCCTTAATATATTGCAAAAACCATGGCAAAGAGTGAGGAGTTCATTTGAATAAACAAAACTGACATCCCATCTAGCTGATATCTGCTATCTATAGTAAGATTCGTTTCTCTCTCTCTCTCTCTCTCTCTCTTTCTCTCTCTGTCTTTCTTTCTTTCCTTCTCTCTCATTGTGTTCTTCCTTCCCTACCCTTTCTATTCTTTGTTTCTACCTCAGATGCACACAATTAGATTAACCAAAATTCTTGGTTCATCACATATTTTCATCATTGGTTCATGGATTGTCTACTTTTAGTTATCACTTTATTTGTTTTTTAATAATGCATTAAGCACCAATCTACTCACCTACCAACACCAAAATCTAACACTTTGAGAAAACCCTCATGTAACTATATGGTCCCTTAAAGCATCTTCCCAATCATTGTAAAATAACCACAAGACCAAAATCCATGCTCATAATTTCCTTACTTTTCTTTTGATACAGTTTTATTGCATTTATGTATAGCTTGCATTTTGAAATTTTATTTTAAGTGTATTAAAAACATGTACTCGTCTGTATATAATCTTTGGGACTTATTTTTTTCACATATTATTTCAAAGTTTTGTCCATATTGTGTGTGCTTCAAAATATAATTTATTTAAATTTTACAAAGTCACTTGAAGCATGATTATATCAATAAAAACCTACTATATAATCTACATGAGTACTAGTGAAAGCAGTTAAGTACTGAATGAGTATTGTTGAGAGTGTATAGAATATACTGCAGTGGTACGGCACCTCTTATCCAGATAGGATCATGTCTGTGCTCACATTGTTATGTATTATGTGTTATCACATTTAGCTTCCCCAAACTTTCCCTGCATTTTGGCCCTACAGGAACCCAAGTCTTCACTTTTTCCAGGAGCTTGTAGTCACTACAAACTTTTAATTTAGAAAGTATCTTGTGTTTGTTGTACTGTGAAAGGAAATCTAATTTTCATCTGATACGCCATATTACTGTTGAGTAACTGCACACAAATGTACCCACTAAATAGTTGACTAAGCATTAAATAATTAGTTAACTTGTGTTGTGAATATTGTATATTATATAGAAATTCTTGCTGGATTGCTATATAGGTATTTCAAACTGTTTTAATAATGGCTGGGAAAAATTGGTTGAATTTTTGAATAAATTAGGAAATATTATTTTCAATTTAAAATAATGGAACCTGGGTGTCTCGTATCACACACACACACACACACACACACAAACACACAAACACACACACACACACACCTATAGTAAAAGTATAAAGCATATACATAGAAATACATACACACATACACACAAGCATGCATTGGAATAATATACACTAAATTCAAGATAAATGGTTGGGGAATGCAGGAAGTGGAAGGGATGAGTATCTGTGATGATTTATTTATTTAAAACAAAGAAATATAAAGCAAATATGAAAAAAGTTAATATCTATTTTAACATAATTGCAGAGACATAGCTGTTTATTATGTTATCATTTGCAATTTTCCCTAATATTCATCAATTTCATACAGAAAAGTAAAGGTAAAGAATTTGTAGCATCATGTCTCTGGTCAGAAATATTGTAACATGGATTCTCTGGAATTGCCACTTATTTGAAAATTCTTAAGCAGATTTCAAACTAATAGGCTTACTAGCTTATTTAAAATCTAAGAAAATATTTTCCGTAAGATAATGTGTGTAAACTCTTTCTATTAATCTTTAAAACATAATTAAAATACGAATAACTTTTATACATCTTGATAATGGACACATTTTGTGGCACTAATGAAAATGAAAATTAGCATATTATTTAAATGACACATTGATAATATTTATGTAATTTCTCTAGGAAAAAAATCTCAGATGACATAGTGTTTCCTCACATATTTAAAATGGGTCTCTCAAAATAAACAAATATAAGCAGTTAGTAGAATCATGACCTGAATGATTAAATCTCATTCAGGCTACTCATACTTTGCTAGTATACAGAAGACTCCATTATGCAGTAACGGCCTGTAAAAGTGGAGATCACTATAGTATCACCCAGTTATGGTATTGTTTTGGATCATTACTGCAGAATGCAACAAAGTTTTTCATAAGTAGTACTGTGGTAAAGATGAGACAAGAGTAGCTAAGTTTTGCAAAATTGTATATAAACCACATAGAGCATTCAAGACTTTTTTAGTTACTTTTTTAAATAACACATTATTTCACTAAGATTTTTACTTAATTTCCATGGAATTTTGAGTTTCATTCAACTGAAAATTCTCCAGTTTAAATTTTCCACTATATCTTTATAGCTAAAAGCACTTGCATTGGAAGTGAATGTGTATATAGCCTTGTAGAATGGTCACATTCCTCTTTTTCATTAAAGTCCTGATTATTGGAGACGTCATCAAAATGGCGGCATGAGGTGAGCCTCTGTAAGTCTCCCCTGGAATTTACAACTAATCAAACAACTATAACTCCGCACAGGACACCTTGCACAGCAGACAGGCAGATGAAGAGGCCCACTACTGAATTCACCTAAAGGTGGGTGAATCGCGTGAGAGGGGGCAGGGGGAAGGGAGAAGTGTGAGAGGGAGCCGCGCAGGCACAGGACGCAGACCTAGCTCAGTGCTCTGAGCTCGCAGCATCCCTGAACTACTGCAGCTTAGGGTGAGGGAAGAACTCGAACTGCTACGGCTCTGTTTATGGCTGACAGGGCTGAGGGGACAGCATATAACATGGCTGAACCCAACGCTCATGGGAGAGAATTCGGAAAAAAGACTGAGGGAAGAAGGCTGAAACAGTGGTTTAAGCCCTCACTGCCGAGCAGAGAATGGAAGCCTTAGGCACTGAGACTAGCCGCCCCATCCTGACCCTCCCAGAGCTCGGCAGGACCCACCAGCCCGGTGCTAGAAGCAGAACAGTAGCAGTGTCAGATCAAAAGAACAGAATATTTGTTCTTCTGAGAACTGTGGACCACAGACACAGATTCGCAGCCCAATTAGTTCCGGCAAAGGGGAGGGAGCTGTGGAAGCAGGACCAGCTGTGGTGGTGGTCGCCACCATTGTTCTGGGCCACCTATCACAACTCACCCCGCCCCTGGCCCCACCTAACTGGGTTGATCCCTGCAGGAGTAAACAGAACTGCTGAAACATATGGGCTCTGAATCTGGTGCAGGAAGAGCTATGGAACTTCAAAAGCTCTCCGCATACCCACACGGACACTGCGCCCTGTGACCCAGATGAACTATTAACAGAGGAGAAGCCCATATCCCAGGTAATCCCCCCATTGTGTGAGGAGTTATAAAAGAGAAGAGAAAACATAGCACTATGATGTGAGAGAGAAAAAAAGGCTGAAGTTAGAGAGAAAATAAAACATTCTACCAACATGTACTGGAAAACAGCAGAAAGACCTCTTCCTATCATCCTGTTGCAGAAGCCACTCCTGTAGATGTCTAGGAAGAGAAATAATAAATCAGTAATTGCCATGAATAGCCAAGGCAACAAGACAGCTCAGAAAGAAAAAGTCTCCAGAAAAGGAACTTAAAGATATGGAAATATGTGACTTAAATGACAGACAATTCAAGATTGCAGTTCTGAAAACACTCAACAAGATGCAAGAAAATACAGAAAGGCAGTTTAATGAACTCAGAAACACAATCAAAGAACAACATGAGCATTTTACGAAAGCGATTGAAATTTTAAAAAAGAACCAAACAGAATTTCTGGAGATTAATAACTCAATAGAAGGAATTAAGAATGAAATAACCAGCTTAGGTAGTAGAGCTGACCAGATGGAGGAAAGAAGCAGTGACATCAAAGATAGAACCCTGGAAATTACACGGATGGAAGAAGAAAGAGACTTGAGACTTAAAAGAAATTAAAGAACTCTACAAGAACTTCCTGACTCCATCAGAAAGAGCAACATAAGAATAATGGGCATACCAGAAGGAGAAGAAAGAGAGAAGGGAACAGAGAATATGTTCAAACGAACTATCGATGAAAACTTCCCAAACTTGTGGACAGAACTGGACCCTCGAATCCAAGAAGCAAATAGAACACCTAGTTACCTCAACTCAAACAGGCCTTCTCCAAGGCATATTGTATTGAAGCTGTCTAAAATCAACGACAAAGAAAGAATCAAGGCAGCCAGGGAAAAGAAGACAGTAACCTACAAAGGAAAGACCATTAGATTATCATCAGATTTCTCAGCAGAAATATTACAAGCCTCGAGGGAGTGGAACCAAATATTCAAACTATTGAAAGAGAGAAATTATGAGCCAAGAATAATATATCCTTCAAGGATTTCCTTTAGATATGAAGGAGGAATAAAGACCTTTCCAGACATACAGAAGCTGAGGAAATTTTCTAATACACAACCTGCACTATAAGAAATAATAAAGGAGGCTATTCGACCACCATCAAGAGGGACAATTAGTGACACCCAAAAAATAAAAAGGGGGAACATAAAGGCCTGAACAGAAATATGGGAATGGAGAAAGTAAGCATGCTGAAGAAAATGGAATACTTCCATTATTATACAACAAGAGGGATTATACAACAAGGGGATTATACAACAAGAAGACATAACAGTCATCAATATTTAAATATCAAACTTTCTTTTACATAAACTTAAGGGTAACCACACACAAAAAAAATACAGAACTGAAACATATGCTGTAATAAGAGAAGAAACAGAGGGAAACATCATAGAATACCACCACATAGAAACAATAGACAACAACAAAAAGGCAAAGAAACGATAGAGACACAGCCTTACCAGAAAACTAAAGATAGAATGACAGGAAATCCTCACATATCAATAATCACCCTAAACGTAAATGGACTGAGCACACCAATAAAAAAGCACAGAGTAGCAGATTGGTTCAAAAAACTAAACCCAACCATATGCTGTCTCCAAGCGACACATCTCAGCTAAAAGGACAAGCATTGACTCAGAGTGTAAGGGTGGAAATTGACACTCGAAGAAAATGGTATCCAGAGAAAATCAGGTGTATCCATATTGATATCAGATGAAACAGACTTCAGGGTGAAAAACATAACAAGAGACAAAGATGGACATTTCATAATGGTAAAGGGGATTATACAACAAGAAGACATAACAGTCATCAATATTTATGCCCGCAATCAGGGAACACCGAAATATACCAAGCAACTACTAACAGAACTAAAGGGAGAAATTGACCAAAACACAATTATTCTAGGGCACCAAAATACATCATTGACAGCTATGGATAAATCAGCCAAACAGAAAATAAATAATGAAACAGCAGCCCTAAATGACATATTAGATGAAATGGACATAATTGACATATATAGAGCACTTCTTCCTAAACCATCAGACTATACATTCTTTTCTAGTGTACATGGAACATTCTGAAGGATAGACCATATATTGGGACATAAAATCAGTCTCAGCAAATTTAAGAAGATTGAAATCTTACAAAGCATATTCTCTGATGACAAGGCTTTGAAATTGGATATCAACTGCAAAAAGAAAGCAGGAGAAAACACAAATACCTGGAGATTAAACAACATACTTTTAAAGAATGACAGGGTCAAAGAAGAAATTAGAGGAGAGATCAAAATATACATAGAAACAAATGACAATGAAAATACATCTTCCAAAATTTTGGGAATGCAGCGAAAACAGTTTTAAGAGGGAAATTTATATCATTACAATCCTATCTCAAGAAACAAGAAAAACCCCAAATAGACAACCTCATGTTACACCATAAAGAACTAGAAAAAGAAGAACAAATGAAAACCAACTTCAGCAGAAGAAAGGAAATAACAAAAATCAGAGCAGAACTAAATGAAATAGAGTACAAAAAGACAATAGGAAAAAGTAATGTCACAAAGATCTGGTTCTTTGAAAAGATTAACAAAATTGACAAACCCTTGGCTAGACTCACTAAGATAAAAAGAGAGAAGACACTAATTAACAAAATCAGAAATGAAAAAGGGGAAGTTATCACGGACACCACAGAAATACAAAGGATCATCCAAGAATACTATGAAGGACTATATGCCACCAAATTCAATAACCTAGAAGAAATGGACAAGTTCTCAGAAACATATAGCCTTCACAGGCTGAACCATGAAGTACTGGAAAATCTAAACAGACCGATCACCAGTAACAAAATTGAATCAGTCATCCAAAACCTTCCCAAAAGCAAAAGTCCTGGACCACATGGCTTCATTAGTGAATTCTACCAAACCTTCAAAAAGGATCTAATACCATTCCTGCTCAAACTCTTCCAAAAAATTGAAGAAGGGACAGTACTCTCTAACTCATTTTATGAGGCCAACTTTACCCTGATACCAAAACCTGGTAAGGACAACACAAAAAGAGAAAACTACAGACCAATATCTCTGATGAATACAGATGCAAAAATCCTAAACAAAATTCTAGCAAATCGAATAAAACAATGCATTAAAAAATTATTCATCACGACCAAGTGGGGTTCATCCCCAGAGCACAAGGATCGTTGAACATCCGCAAATCCATCAATGTGATAAATCACATAAAGAAAATAATGGACAAAAATCATATGATTATATCAATTGATGCAGAAAAAGCATATGACAAGATACAACATCCATTTATGATTAAAACACTTAATAAAATAGGTATAGAAAGAGATTACCTTAACATAATAAAGGCTATATATGACAAGCCCTCAACTACTCTCATAATTAATGGTGAAAATCTCAAGCCCTTTGCTCTATGTTCAGGAACACGACAGGGCTGTCCCCTATCACCTCTGCTTTTCAACATAGTGTTGGAAGTCCTTGCCAGAGCAATCAGGCAAGAGGAAGAAATAAAAGGCATCCAAATTGGGAATGAAGAAGTTAAATTGTCACTCTTTGCAGATGACATGATGCTATATATAGAAAACCCTAAAGACTACCAAAAAGCTATTAGAAACAATCAACGAATACAGTAAAGTTGCCAGCTACAAAATCAACGTACAAAAGTCCATTGCATTCCTATATACTAACAATGAAATCTCAGAAAAAGAAATACTAAAAACAATTCCTTTTGCAATTGCAGCAAAAAGAAAAAAATACCTAGGAATAAATTTAAACAAGGATGTGAAAGATCTATATGCTGAAAACTATAGGATGTTTTTTAAAGAAATTGAAGAGGACACAAAGAAATGGAAAGACATTCCATGCTCATGGATTGGAAGAATCAACATAGTTAAAAATGGCCATATTACCCAAAGCAATGTACAGATTTAATGCAATCCCCATCAAAATCCCAAAGGCATTTTTTTTAAAGAAATAGAACAAAAAAATCATCAGATTAATTTGGAAACACAAAAGACCCCAGATAGCCAAAGCAGTCTTAACCAAAAAAACAATACTGGAGGTATCACACTCCCTGACTTTAGCTTGTACTACAAGGCAACCATAAACAAAACAGCATGGTATTGGCAGAAAAACAGACACATAAGCCAATGGAATAAAATTGAGAACCCAGAAATAAAACCTCACGAATATGGACAGATCATTTTTGACAAAGAAGTTAAAAACATACAATTGAGGAAAGACAACCTCTTTAATAAATGGTGCTGGGAGAATTGGATAGCCACATGCAAAAGAATGAAACTGGACTGCTATCTGTCACTATGTACCAAAATTAATTCAAAATGGATCAAAGACTTAAGCATAAGACTTGACACAATAAGCTGCATAGAAAAAAACATAGGTGCTAAACTTATGGACCTTGGCTTCAAAGAACATGTTTTGAATTTGACTCCAAAGGCAATGGAAGTAAAAGCTAAAATAAACGAATGGCACTATATGAAACTTAAAAGCTTCTGCACAGCAAAAGAAACCATCGACAAAATAAAGAGGGAACCTACTGAATGGGAGATTTTTGCAAACAGTGTCTCCGATAATGGAGGGATATCCAAAATATACAAGGGACTCATGAAACTCAACAACAACAAAAAAAGCAACCCAATTGAAAAATGGGCAGAGGACCTTAAGAGGCATTTCTCCAAAGAGAACATACAAATGTCAAATAGACATATGAAAAAATACTCAACATCACTAATTGTCAGAGAAATGCAAATAAAAACCACAATGAGATATCTCCTCCCCCCAGTCAGAATGGCTATCATCAACAAGACAAATAGTAACAAGTGTTGGAGAGGCTGTGGAGAAAAAGGAACCCTCATACACTGTTTGTGGGAATGCAGACTGGTGCAGCCATTATGGAAGGCAGTGTGGAGGTTCCTCAAAAAATTACGACTAGAATTACCATATGACCCAGCAATCCCTCTCCTGGGTATCTACCCAAAAAATCTGAAAACATTTATACATAAAGCACACGTGTGCTCCAGTGTTCATTGCAGCTTTATTCACAGTGGCCAAGACATGGAAACCAAAACGTCCTTCAATAGATGAATGGATAAATAAGTTGTGGTATATATACCCCATGAAATACTATTCGGCGCTAAGAAAAGATGATATAAGAACATTTGTGACAACATGGATAGAACTTGAGAGTATAATGCTAAGCGAAATAAGCCACACAGAAAAAGCAGAGAACCACATGATTTCACTGATATGTGGTATATAAACCAAAAACAACAAAAGAACAAGACAAACTAATGAGAAACAAAAACTCATAGACACAAACAATAGTTTATTGGTTACCAGATGGTAAGGGGGGTGGGAGGTGGGAGATGAGGGTAAGGGGGATCAAATATGTGGTGATGGAAGGAGAACAGACTCTGGGTGGTGAACACACAATGGGATTTATAGATGATGTAATACAGAATTGTACACCTGAAATCTATGTAATTTTACCAACAATTGTCACCCCAATAAATTTTGAAAAACTCCTGATTATTGCTGACAATCTTATTTAAAATTTTACACACACACACACACACACACACACACACACACACACACACACACATCCTTGGTATTGTATGATAACCAAAAGCTAAACTTAGATCAGGAACAATTTTATGCCAAATAAAATCTTGAATTTTGGCTTTTAGCCTCTCCTAAATTCATAGAATATGTCTAAACACAGCCACATTAAGTAAGTCTGAAGAAAAACCTGGTATAGTAGAATAGAATCATTGGAAGAAAAAAAAATGTTGTTATGTTCCCTAATGGGTCATAAAATATCTAATTATAGGGGAGAGATCCAAGATGTCATAGTAAATAAACACTGTTCCTGTGTCCTTCTGTGAACACATTAAAATTACAACTAAATTATAGAACAATCAACCTGGAAAACCGTCTAAAGTCTAGCTGAACAGAACCCTTGTAACTAACAATATGAAGAAGCCACATTGAGACTTATAGGAGGCGCAGAGACACAGAATGGGCTCCCACACCTGCATGTGGTGGTTGAGAATCAGGAGGGATATCTCAGCTACCTTGGTTTCCCCCAGAGGAGTGAGAGGCCCCAGCGCCCCACACCACGCTCCCCAGCCTGGAGTATTGGTACCGAGAAAAGTGACCCCCACAACATCTGGCTATGAAAAATAGTGGGGATTCTGACCGTCTGAGTGGGATAGAAGGCTGCAGGAAACCCAGGCGTCCTCTTAAAGGGCCCATCCACAGACTCACTCACACGCACTCACCTTGGGCTCCAGCAGAGAAACGGTGACATGGAGGGGGGCCTCGAGACTTATGAGTGGGCAGACTAAGGTGTGTGTCTTTAGAGGAAAGACTGGAGGACAGTCAGCATTTTCCCTGTGAGAAGTCCTTCGGAGCAGCAGGTCAGCAGGCGCCATCTTTTTTGTGTTGAGCCCGCCCCCTCCAGCCAAATCTGAATCTGATTGGCCTGGTGAGCTCCTCTGCTAGATCCTGCTGACTCACTGGGACCCTGCCTCAGCCAACTCACTCAACAGGAGAGACACTTTCTCTTCCAGAAGCCAGCCCTGCCCGCATTGCACTCGTTCTTGGAAAACTGCCAGAATCCCAAAGGCCTTGGTGTGCTCTGAGACTTTTGTTGAGTCGCTCCAGGCTCAGCACTGGCACCAAACCAGAATTACAGGAATGTTAGAGGGACTTATTTAAGGCAGAAAAAAAATCAAGATTATGAATAATAAAATATCAATAGCTATATATCTATCAACAACTACTTTTAAAGTAAATGGATTAAATGCTCCAATTAAAAGACATAGGAGGGCTGAATGGATAAGAAAACAAATCACTTACACATGCTGCCTACAAGAGACTCACTTCAGATTGAGAGACACACACAGACAGAAAGTAAAGGGATGGAAAAAGATATTTCATGAAAATGGAAATTAAAAAAAAATTAAAAAGCAAGAGTCGCAATACTTATACCAGCCAATATAGACTTTATAACAGAGGCTATAAGAAGAGACAATGAAGGACCCAGTAATCCAACTTCAGGAAGAAAACCAAAACTCTACATAGAGGGGCATGTTCATCCATATGTTCATTGCAGCATTGTTTACAATGGCCAAGATGTGGAGGCATCCTGGGTGTCCTTCAATGAATGAATGGATATAGAGGAGGTGGTACATATATATAATGGAATATTGCTTGACCATGGAAGAGAATGGGTTTTTGCCATCTGCAGCATGGATGGACCTGGAGAATATTGTGCTGAGTGAATTATGTCACAAAGAGAAAAACAGATGCGATGTGATTTGTGGAATCTAAGAACAAAATTAACAAACAAAACAGAAACAAACTCATAGATACAGAAAACATTTTGATGGTTGTTAGATGGAAAGGGGATTGGGGGTGTGGGTGAAAGAAGGGGAAGTAATTAAGAAGTATAAATTTATTGTTACAAAGTCATGGTTATGTAGGGTACAGTATAAGGAATATAGTCAATAATATGGTAATAACTATGTATGGTATCAAATGGGTACTAGATTTTTGTGGGTGATAGATGAGAGGGGGTTGGGAGACAGGGTGAAAAAGCTGAAGGCATTAAGAAGTACAAATTGGTAGTTATAAAATAGTCCTGAGGATGTGAAATAAAGCATAGGGAATACAATCAATAATATGGCAATAACTATGTATTAGTGCCAGGTGGGTACTAGATTAGTCGAGGGGACCACTTCTTAAATTATATAAATGTCTAGCCACTATGCTGTACATCTGATATTAATATAAAATAATATGAATGTCAAAAAATATATCTAATTATACCTTTAGAAATCAAGTGAAAATGTTGCAACTTTTCTAGCATGTGAACCACATGTTTATTCCCTTATTTTATGGCAGAGGGCTTGGGAACATATGGTGTATTAATAGCTGGAGAGCATTCAATTGTGGAATGGTAAATTATGGGAAAGCAACCCTCATCACACAAAATTTTGGTGTAGGGCCATGTGTATTTTGCTAATGAGAATGCAAATGTTATATTTCAGAAGTTTAAGATTATGCAGTAATCTTCTAAATAATGGAAGAGTTATTTAGAAGATTGGAAGAGTTTGGTTAAAGAGGATTAACATTTAGTGAACAATTCCAGATAGTTCCTGGCTAAATACTTTGACAATTTTAAGTTATTTAATTTTTTTTCTTCAAAATAACCCTATGAAGTATTGTTCCAATTTTGTCTGAGGTTCACCCTAATTAAATTTCTTGTCCAGTGGTACAAGCTTGATAAAAAGTAGATCTGAATTCAAAATGAATTTTGTTAACTCCCAGCTAGCTTCATTTTTCTGATGTGAGGGAATTATCGTGAAGGAAGTTGATTCAGCAGGAAGTTAAACAGTATGGTAACAGAAGTGTACAAATTTCTAGTTCATGTACTACGTCTAGTTATAGCCATAAACTAATTAAAGAACTAAATAGGGTGAGGCAAACATTATCTTTTCTCTGGTTTGACTTTGTTGTAGAAACATGCATAGGAAGCGAAAATATGCAAGTATTGTTCTCACAACTCAGTGAATAGCCACAAACCTATTTTAATAGCAAAAAATATTAGAGAACTATCTCCTTTTTATGTTGGAGAGACTTCAAATAAAGCAACAATAACAGTTCTTTATTTAAGCTGAGAGAGTAAATGTGGTACAAGGCCTAAAATTAAGGCTAAAATTATGTGCTGCCACCATATCTGGGGTAAATCAGGTGAGCTTCAAATGGCCTAAAGTTTCCCTTCTGACTCTGCACCCACAGAAAAGGTCTTCTAGTCAAACAACACTCTTTATCAAAAGGACTAGGTACAGTTCCTGCTTATCTCTAAATAGTGGGTTTCAATTCCTTGCCAGCCTGTGGAATTCAAGAAGGCAATCACATCTTCCTGTTGGAATCAGGGAGCACCCAATTATCTTGATAGTATAAAGCTTGCCTACCACATACCCTGTAGATTTTTTTCTGATCCTGAGTGCAACCACCATGTGGACTACATAAATGTGACAAACTGCTGTCAATACATTTGTCCAGTGTCAGGTCATGTGTCTGGTCATCTCCATAAACCTAGGGCAGAAATCCTTTCTCCAACAAGATGAATAAGAAGAAATTAAAATAATAAGAGCACAGAAATCTCACTTATGGTGAATAAACAGAGGTTTCAAATGATGAGAAATGCCAAATGAACATATTCATTTAGTATGTATCCACATATTTCTTTAAAAATATGTATTGAGTGACTGCTATTTACCAGGCACTGTGCTATTACTAGGGAGATAGTGTGAAAAAAAGAAAGTCAAACTCCTTGACCTTAGAGAGTTAATAATTGTCAATACCACCAATTTAATAATTCCTTGTTCTTTAATCATGTCACATGATTTAGTTTTTGTACTCTAACTACATTTTAAGTTCCATAAGGACTTGTTTTAATCATTTAGTATATCCATCATAGAGTTTGTGCTCAATATAGCTAATTGATTGATTCATGTACACTACATCTATTTATACATATGTATAAAATATGGCCAGTGATCTCATAAAGAAATACCATGGATTTTACTATATGGAGTTGAACTGGGTTTCATATTTCCTCACTATTAAGTTATATTCAATTAATTTTAATAATAAATGCGAATAAGCATTATGGCTTGAATCACAACATATTTTTGACAGATTTTAGGTAAGCTTGTTTGAGTGGTAAGTCCTTTTAATTTCTTCCCCCTCTCTTTTCAAATCAATACATCATAAAGATATTTGAAATATTTCAAATAATTTAATGCAATAGTAAATATACAAGAAAATCATGAGTATTCTGACTGTCAGCCTGCCAATAGTAATTAATGCTACTGTATGATTATGGATAAATATAAAAGAGATAGACAACCTAGTCCCTGACATCGAGGGCTTTATAGATGCTGAAATTATCTCAGGCTCTGTCCCACCAGATCTTGGAACACTTAGTTTAGCAAAAACAATGTATCAACTTGAGTACTACCTGTTAAATTAGAATTGGGTCAAATTAACATTTTAACTCAGCATGTTTCTTTCATCAGTTTCACAGCAATTCAACGGACACCTTTTTTCTGCCTCTTAGTGCTTCAAAATATCTTGATATGGTTTCTCTTAGCTTTGATGTGAATTTTATTTGGTAAACATTACTATCCAAACTACGAGGAGTGACAATTCAGTGCATGAACTCATCCTTGAAAAAGTGCTATATACCTCATTGCTGAATATCACTACAGTCACCTTTGAAGTACCCCCCTTGAGAAGCAATGCACTGACACCAGTGCCTAGTCCACCCTTCAAAGCAATTTTGGAACTTTTTTTCTGGAATGGCCTGCAGAGCTGTCATCATATTACCCGTGATGTCCTGAATGTCATCAAAATGTCTTCCTTTCAATATTTCCTTTATCTTTGGGTAAAGAATGAAGTCATTGTGGGCCAGATCAGGTGAGTAGGGAGAGTGTTCCAATACAGTTGTTTGTTCACTGCCTAAAAACTCCCTCACAGACAGTGCCATGTGAGCTGTGCATTGTTGTGATGCAAGAGCCATGAATTGTTGGCAAAAAGTTCAGGTTGTCTCACCTTTTCACGTGGCCTTTTCAGCATTTCCAAATAGTAAACTTGGTTAATGTTTGTCCAGTTGGTACAAATTCATAATGAATAATCCCTCTGATATCAAAAAAAGATTAGCAACATGGTTGCAACAAGTTTGTGAACTTAATTGTCATACCTCCTATAAACAGGGAAAGTAAACATACATATCACGAAGAGAATCATAAAGCATCTGCTTATCTTAAATGATTTCCCATTTAGGATCTAATCTAGATATCCCCTGCCAAATTTCTAAAACATATTCTCCCTGGCCAGATTCCCTGAAATTCAGAATTTAAGACATTTATCATCTCTCCCTTCTTTATTTAGACAATCTACAATATAATCCTTTGAAATTGAAGTAGATGATATTCCTTTATCATAGTTGCCGATTACAACAATTAACTGAAAAGAAATAATTGTCAGTTTTATCTCAAGTTGCTCATCTTGAATTCAGGCTTTAACTTGGATCAATGACTATTGTCCTAAATACACCAAACCACTCTGAAAACTCTATTATGTTTAATAGAGTTTTCAGAAACTTTAAATATTCCACACCCTCCTCAGCCCAAGGCAATACATCTGTCTTAATTGAAAATTTAATACAAATTCATTTTCAGAATAAGCTGTGTTTCATACCTTTAAGTGCCATTCCCATTAGCGTGTAATTGGTAATGAGAAAGGAGAAAAAATATATTTGTGTCCCATAATAACACCTGTACCTAAATGTTCAACTATCCGCCAAGTAATAAAATGGAACTTTTAACTTATTTTTAAAATTTAAATTGTTTAAAGAAAATATTGTTGAGTAATCCAAGTGTGTCATTCAGTGGCTTATGTAAATGTCAATATAACTATTGTAAGAGTCTCATCTGCACCAATCTGGAAATTTAATTTCTAATATTCTAAGTTTTTACTGTGTAACAGTTAAAGGACTGGCAAAACAGATGTTGCACAATTATCAGAAAGAAAGTTCTTTCACAGTAATTATTTCAAAACGCCACAAATTTTAAACCTTTTTATAACAACATTGCAGACTAGAATGTACATAGCAATTTACCTCAGCATAACAAGAATCCCATTATTTCATCAGAAGGTAGGTATTTCATGTACATTTTCCCACATTATCCCGTTAGTCAATTGAATTTTTGAAAATATTCTTATAAAATAAATTACTCTCTTTTGAAAGTATTTAGTATCAAAAAATTAATTTTATATTTGATTGATAGTGTATTTAATACATAGATGTACATTATGTTAAAATGAACGATATCTATTACTAAGTGATGATTCATGGTTAAATAATTTAAGATATAGACAGCTTAATGCAGCAAACGTTTTGATAATCACTTTGTTTTCTAATTATGTAAGTAATAAAAAATGAAACTGGAGCAACATCCAATCAAAATGTACCAGGTTTATAATATTAATATTATCTGCATTGTGTTCTGTGATCATCAAATGGAAAAACTCAGCTTCATTACAAGTAAAGTTTGGTGCCATAGTAAAAAAATAATAATATAGATCTGTCACATTTGGAAAAAATGAGAAGGGAAAAGTAGAATTATTATGTTATACTTTTTAAATTACACATAAGTAGTATAATGTTATTTAAAGGTAAAATGGAATAAATTAAAGATAAGTATTGAAAGCTCTACAGCAACTATTAAAAAACAACAATATGAAAACTTAGCTACTATGACAATAGTATAGACAAAATTGTGTATCAGTTTTTTCCAATACCACTCTTAGGTTTGATGATTCACTAAAAGAACTCATAGGACTCAGAAGTCATTATACTCATAACTATGACTTATTACAATGAAAGAAAATAAAGTAGGGATAATAAAGGGAAAAAAAGCCACAAGGCAGTATCTGGAGGACACCAAGGGTAAGTTTCCAAAAGGCATTGGAGTAATAAGTTTGAAGTGTTTCCTGCCAGGGAAGTTCTTTTGAACCTGAGTCCAGACTTTTTATTGAGAGTTGGTCAAGTGAGCACACTGTCTCTTGATGACTGACCCTGCTTACAGAAACTCCTAGAAGGACAGCACATATTCACCATAGATCACATGGTTTGCACAAACTCTGTAGACAAACTGTTACAACATGGTTCAAGACTGTAAGAGAAAAAGACATTCTTATCAGTTAGTAGTATAGGGAACATTTAAAGACCCCAATTCCTAGGAACTTGACCATGAGCAATCATGTAAACAGGTTTATTTGAGAATATGCAAGATTTAAGCAATTCAGGCCTACTGAGTGGTTAATGTTTTCCAGACAAATTGATTAATAAAAAATCCCCAGTGATCTAAAAGAAGGCAGGAAAAGGTGGAAAATGGAACAAATAAAAGATAGGAATATAAAACAAATATAAAGATGACAAAAATAGAAATGTTAATAATTATATTAAATGTGATTAAAAAGCAGAGTTTGCCATACTGGGTATGAAGGCAAGACTAAACATATTGTCTACAAACAACACATTTAAATATGAACTCACAAATACATTTAAATTAATATGAAAGAAAGACAACATTCAAACATTAATCATAAGACAGCTGGAGTTGCTATATTCATGTAAAGCTAAGTATACCTTGGGGCAAGGAATATTACCAGAGGTATTTTGTAACGACAAAAAAGGGCCATAATCTTCATAAGGAAGATTGTCACGTCCAGCACAACAAAGGCAGTGAGTGAATGAGAAGCGGTGGCAATAGGTTAAGAAAGTCAGAAACAGAAATCAAGAAAGTTATGAAACAGGGGCCAAGGATCTCACAGCCTCAAAGGACTGAGAGCCCCAAATCAGGTGCCTTGTGGATTTTATTGATGTACACACAAGAAAGCAACATTGTTTCCTCCAAGGTCTGTGATTTTCACACATTATACTAAGAAACTGATTTGAACTATTTACCCTTGCCTGCAAGCAGCTGAACTGCAGTTTCAGGATGTACCTCCCCAAGAGACAAAATCTTTATGCTGAAACTTACTGAAATGGATAGATGGAGAACTGATGTTATTACACCATTGAATATCTTCCCAAGCAAGTTGTGGGAAGGAATGCAGCCACAAAGGCAGAAGCCGGGGGGAAAGTGGAGGTCTATGCCCACCTCTATCTACGCAGTGGGTTCTCCTGTTGGTCCCTGTTGAAGTTTTTCCTGCAGGTCCCCCCTAAGAGCTCAATCTCCCCCTTATTGGAGATGTCCCCGGCAAGCTCCCCCTAAGAGCTCTGCCCCCTCCTCTTCCCATACCTTATCAGAGATGACTCCTGCAGGCACCATAGTTAGAGGCCTCCCTGTCAAAACAAAGTTGAGGGATCACAGCTGCTAGGGACGGATCTCCCTGGCACCCCGGCCAGACTTCCCCCCCTCAAGCCGGAGGCTTAAGCATATAAAAGTAAAATCCCTGACCCCAGTCAGTGCTCAGTTCTTTGGGAAATATCCCACTGGGCCCACTAGTGTAATAAAGCTGAGTTCTCCTTGTCCTCTGGGTGCCGTTTGTGTCTCTCGGTCCTCACCGATATTCTGCAACAGTCCCCACTCGACTGTGCCTGGCTTGAGTTGCCCCCCCCCCCGTGGGGAATCTTACCCGTCATTGGCTAACCAGCCATCCTCCGGGGCCAAACAGGGAGACATAAGGTGTAAGCACAAAGGTGAAGCAAAGTCCCGAAAGGATTAGTCTCACAGACTCTCCTTTCTTTAGGGGTAGGTATGAGGGGACAGACAGGTAGGCTGCTGTGTGACAACAGAAGATATGAAATCTTAAATGTGTATGCACATAACAGAGCTTCAAGGCACATTAAGCAAAAGGGTCTGAATGATAAATAAATACACAACTATAATTGGGGCTTTCAGCACTGTCCTGTCAGTAATAGATAGAACAAAAACAAGCAGACAGAGTCATTAAAGATATAGGAACTTCAACCACATTGACTAGTTGACATTTATAGAACAATAAATGCCAAAACAGCAGAATAAATAATTTTTTAAGTGCACAAGAAACATTTCCCAGGATTAACCATGTGCTGGGACATAAAACAAGTGTCACTGGATTGAAAAGGTTTAAAATCATACAGAATATGATATCTGACCACAGTGGAATTAGAATAGAAATCAATAACAGTAAAATGTCTGGATAATCCCCAAGTATTTAGAAATTAAACACTTCTAAGTAACCCATGGGTCAAAAAAGAAATCATAAGATAACTATTTTGAATGAGTACTGAATGAAAATGAAAACCCAAGAAATTAAAATTTGTCACATGAAATGCAAATGAAACTTGAAAGAAAATTTGTAGCTTTAAATGCTCTTATTAGAATAGAAGAATTGTTGAACTTCATAAATCTAGAAAGAGAAGCAAATTAAATCCAAAATTCCAAAGCAAGTAAAAGGAAATAAATAATAATGAGTGGAAATCAACAAAATAGAAGAGAGCTGGGAGAGAGAGAGAGACTTAATGTAAATAAACAAGGGTTTATGAAAGATTAATAAAATTCATAAAATTCAAGGCCATCTGATTATTTTAATAAGGGAAGAGACAACTTAGTGATATTATTATTAAAAACTAATAATAAATATTATAAAAACTGCATACCAATACTCAAAAGTATACAATTAAAATAGGTATATTTACTACATGTAAAGTGTGCTCCAATAACATTAGTTTAAAAACTAAAATAAATATTCAAGTAATGATGATTTTAAATAATATCTAGCAAGGACTAGCTGTATGTGTAGGTAAGTCCATTAAAACAGCTCACTTATTGACTCAAGAAAGTATCCAGATTTCCTCACATTAAAATGAAGACAACCAATTGTATAGTGCAAATATTGTCAACCAGTGACATTAGATATTAGTTTCTGTTGGCATAACAGACCCATATTGTTATATCTAATTAAGGTACTAATGTGGGTTTTGGGGAGGTATGAGATTATTATGTACTTAAAGTTGGAAGTAGCAGTAAATGAAGGGAGAATGACACTGACCAGAGGACACAAAGAAATGTTAATCTTAAAATCTAAGCCAGTACTAGGTATAAATTCTACAATTTAAAGGAAAATCATTGCTATTCATCTTCTCACACTTTTTACCTATAATCTCTTCTATATTAACCCATCCCCATATCAGGGAAATAGTATTTACCAAGTATCTACAAAAAATAATCTGTCGCATCTTGGAGCTGTGCTGGTACTCAACTGCCAATCAGAAGATGGATTCAGCTGTGAAAAACTTTTACTATGCAAATCTATATCACTGAGCCTTGTTTGTTCCAAAGGAGAACCAGAAAGAAGGGAGTAAGGTGTGTGGTGTACAGAGTGTAATGGAAACAGCATCTCCAGAGCTCTCCATTTCCTGATAAGTTTTGTCCTGATATCATGTCAAGGAGACTTCAATTTGAAATTATAAAAACACAGTATTCACATACAAGACATTTGGGGCCATGAATGGGTGAACTAGGATGAGTGAAAGGTTGAAGGGTTGTTTTCTCCTATTGTATACCATCAGTCACTACCATAGAATGCAAAGTGATATGTAGATGATGTACGCTTGACCTGTGTAATTTTTCTAACCATTGTCACCCCAATGAATTTTTTTTTATTAAATTTATTGGGGTGACAATTGTTAATAAAATTACATAGATTTCAGGTGTACAATTCTGTATTACATCATCTATAAATCCCATTGTGTGTTCATCACCCAGAGTCAGTTCTCCTTCCATCACCATATATTCGATCCCCCTTATCCTCATCTCCCACCCCCCCATCCCCCACCCCCCTTACCCTCTGGCAACCACTAAACTATTGTCTGTGTCTATGAGTTTCTGTTTGTCTTGTTCTTTTGTTGTTTTTGGTTTATATCTTGAGAGAGTAATGCTGAGCGAAACAAGTCAGACAGAAAAAGCAGAGAACCATGTGATTTCACTGATATGTGGTATATAAACCCCAATGAATTTAATTAACAAAAAAAATGATGCAAAGAGATGTTGATCAACTCTCCTTCTAGAAAGAATCAAACTTAGTATTAATTTCCTTAGGTTATAATAAATTATTAATTTTAAAGGAAAAAACTTACACAAGTGTTTAGTTTTGTGGGTGAAATAGAGTGAGTGGAATGCTACTTGGCATTCTAAAATTTAGGGGCTAACAGTTTCACACATCTTCATGTTATAGCAGCAACTATGTACATTTAGGTGTTAATTTGAAAAATAACCCAATAGATAAATTTCAACAAAGAAAATTGAGGATGAGTTGAATTTTATTTTATTTTCTGTGGGGAAAACTTTGTATTGATTGATCATGTATTACCTATGTGTGAATTAAAACTAATTTCCCTAATCATTTTGTTTGTTTCCTAAAATAAAACGTATTTTCTGTTGGGTGTGATTAGAGGAGGTGGATACGAATACAATATTGAAAGACTGTTTGTTTTGTAAAGGTAAAAAGTAGTTTATGGTCTGACTTCCTTTTGCATGTCTAACCTTTTAAAAAATTTCCTGCTGTAGTAAAAAGTATTGACATTACAGAAAACTGTTATTTTAAATGTAAACCCTTCCTTACCTTAGCATAAGTAGCTGGTTTCAAAAGTACAAGAATAATTACATCGGAACACATATATCTTTATGGAAAAATGTTTTCAGATTTTTTGGGGTATGTTCATTGCAGCTTTATTTATGGTGGCCAAGACATGGAAACAACAAAAGTGTCCTTCATAGATGATTGGATAAAGAAGTTGTGGTATATATACACAATGGAATACTATTCTGCCATGAGAAAAGATGAATTACTGGTAGTACCATTTGCTACAACATGGATGGATCTTGAGATTGTTATGCTGAGCGAAATAAGTCAGACAGTAAAAGTCGAGAACCATATGATTTCACTGATATGTGATATTTAAAACTGAAAACAACAAAAGAACAGGACAAACAAATGAAGAAACAAAAACTCATAGACACAGACAATAGTTTAGTGGCTACCAGAGTGTAAAGGAGGAGGGGGTGGTAGATGAGGGTAAAGGGGATCCAATATATGGTGATGGAAGGAGAACTGACTCTGGGTGGTGAACACACAATGGGATTTATAGATGATGTAATACAGAATTGTACACCTGAAATCTATGTAACTTTACCAACAATTGTCACCCCAATAAACTTTAATTTAAAAAATTACATTGTTCTGAAATATACTATATAATTTGTATTTAAATAAAAATGTATAATAACTTAGACATTTTTTCAATATGAGGGTCCCTTAAATTCACTTATATATATTCTTTCAAGTGAGTTCCCAAAGCCAAAATGAAGATTCATCTGAGCTTTTCCTATTGTTGGAATATCACTATATTTACAACAGGTCAGGAATACGAAGTAAAACCAAGTTTTCAGGACTGCAATGAAATTGTTTTCCGGTGAATCTATTATAGTAATAACAAAAAGTATTTTAAAGGACAGTTGACTTTGGAAAATAACATTCAAAAGAACTTTTCTTAAAAGTTATATTCTAATAAGAGCACTTCCTTTAAAAATTGGGGATGAAGGGGAATTTGATGTTGCAAACCTTGCTTTAAATCATAGTTATTGGTATCTGCTTTTTGGTTTTTCAGATTTTATTGCACACACATACCCAAACTGTAAATTGGATAAATGAGATTTCTAAATTCCATAGGCAGAATATATGAAAATTGCATCAAAATAAATGTATAAAATCAAAGTTTTAAATCATCTTTAGTACTCCTTTATACTATCTCTACTACTATAGACAAGAGTTCAACTATTAAGAAATGTGTATTATTTTCCATGCAAACGTCTACTCCTATAAAACATGATACTATGCAATAAACAAATCATAGAAAAGGGGCTGAGAGAGTATGATTTAAGAGAAGGAAAATGTTCGCCACACACAGTAGAATATATAGGTGATGTATTATAGAAATGTACACTTGAAACCTGTATAATTTTACTAACCAATGTCACCCCAATAAACTTTAAAAAGAGAAGAAAAATTACCAGACAACAAGAAATTTTTTACTCTGGGATAACATAAATGATATGTCTTTTTACTTTAATATTGACTTATATAAATATTTTCAGTGATTGATTAGGAGAAAAATGATTTGACTGTTACTTCATTTTGAGATTTTTTTTCACAAAGGGGTGAATTACAAATAAACCATAATGGAGTTTGGAGTCTACGGTTGCCATTGCTCACTGCTTGCTATTGGAAATATCTTGGATTTTTAGTTGTGAGCATCAAAGAATATGAATCAGGAGCAAATGTATACTACAAAATGGAAGAAAATAATTGGGGACTTTAACACTTTTCTTGTCATCAAAGTTATGATTGATAATAATTTAATGTTTAAGAGATATTCTATTTCGCATGTGTATTTGCTTAGTTTCATGTTGTCCTTCACTTTTGCTTATATTTACTTGGGTAAGACTTGAAAGTGTACTTTCCAAAAACTTGGCTAAAATCTATTTTAGAGGTTATTTACACATCCCAAACAAAATTGTCATTTTATTTCCAGAAACATGTGTCTCATAAGTGATATCTTACATCTAAACACTTTATTTAATACTGTAATATAACACTATGTACTCCATATTGACCTTTTATAATGGAACAAATTTATATTCCTGAAAGTGTTCTGTTTATTAGAGATAGTCATTCATGTAATCTTCACTGTTGTGGAATTAGTTTTATCACAATTGCTTCTGAGTTCTGCATTTAAATTTCTATATAGAAATAAGTTCACTTCAGTTTTATTGCTTTCTACGTTTGGTGTTTTACAGCTGAAGTTATCTGAGTTGCAATTGCTTCGCAGGAGTGCCAGCCACAGTGCTTATTTTCCACCTTATCCTGTCCCATAAAATCTGTGCTGACCCTCAGGCTCACTTGGTCAAGTGCAGGCACAGGGTCAAGTACAGCCTCCAGTTCTTCAGGGCCATTATCTTTAATCCATCTTTTTAAGGCTTCATTTTGCAAGGATGATTTAGGACAAAATTAAGGTATTACATATGTAACCTGGAACAGCAGGCAACATGTAAATTGACCCAAAAAAAGTCAGGATGCAGCTATCAGCACTTCTGCATTGTGAAGCTCTCACTCTTACCTTAGGTTTCTTGGTATATTAACAGTATGTGTGACACAAAGATTGAATAGGGATTTCAATATTAATTTATATAATAAAATTTAGTGAAGCTCATTTTTATTTTTTATATAAATAATTTAATTAAAATATCTAATATATTTTTCCTGTAAACTGAATGATTATGCAGTACAAATGTACCTCGAATATATTGCAGGTTCAGTTCCAGACCACCATCATAAAGTCAGTATTGCAATAAAATGAGTTTCAATCTTTTTGCCAGTGAAAGGTCTTACCTTCAGCTTGTAAAAAAAAAAGAGAGAGAGAGAAAGGAAAAGAAAAAGAAATAAAAAGAAAGAAAAGAAAGTGCAACATCTGTAAATCACAATAAAGTGAAGCAAGATAAAATGGAAGTGTACCTGTACACTTGTGGTTCATGCAACTTCAACATGCAGAAATCTATGCTAAAGATTAGGAAATGTGTCTGTGAGATTTTGCTTGTTTATTTGTCTTGTTTGTTTGTTACTTTCAGTTTTATATCCTACCTATGAGTGAAATCATATGGTTTTAGACTTTTTCTATCTCACTTATTTTGCTTAACATGACAATCCCAACATCCACCATGTTGTCGCAAATGGCAATACTTCATCTTTTCTTATCACTGAGTAATATTCTCTTTACACATACATATATATTCAACAAATTAAAGAGAATTGAACTAAGAATTAGAAGATTTATTTCAAAATATAGCTCAAAAACTTACAAATGGCTTATACTTGCACAATTAATTTATCTTCTTTAAGATTCAATGACCTCATCTAGGTATGAAATATGGGTAAGTATCGATATGGAATAATATTGATTGCTGTGCACAGACTGCTGTTAAATAAGCTTGATAAGCAAGACACACCACCACAAGCCAAGCATGTAAGAATAAAGGGTTTATTACAAACCGAAAGTGACAACAGAAGAGAACGAGAGGATAATGCATCATACCAACAGGGCCCAGTCAATTAGAGTCGCAGAAGCGGCACTGGCCCTTCATCAGCATGGGTGAAATATCTTGCAGCAGCAGAGGCGGCCCGGGGAACAACCGTGCCTGCCCCTATTCGTCTGGGGTTTTAAGGACTTTGCTAACAACAGTGGCAAGGAGCCAATAAGCATACGTGTCAGCAACACAAGAAACTGGTCCTGGATCTGGCTAGGAGCAGAGGCCAGTCCTTGGTATGAGATTAGATGTGTTGGAGCTCGGCCCAGTTACACTAAGGCGAAGGCCAGGCTTCACATCCTCTTGTTTTCTTGGCCCTTGGGAGGGTAGCCAATCCTCCCAAGGCCAAACACGTATCCAATTCACTGTAAAAGTTTACATCCCCAAATGTCCCCAGGCAGACCTTCATATATTCCATCCCTTACAGGGTAATAGCACTAGTAGATCTTGCCATCATGTAGCGCTCTTAAGAAATTCAAGTGATAATATGTGTCAAAATGCACCTACAAATGTAAGATGTTAAACTGATAAATTATACATCTATATGTGACACTATAGAGATTAATCGTATACTATGTTTATAATGTATTAAAAATGAAGATAATATTAGTGCTTACCTCTTGAGGTTTTTCATAGTGAAAAAAATGTATTACTAATGCCCTAAGTACATGACTATTAGGTGCTCAATAATTCTTAGCACTTAATATTAACATTAATTATTATTATGGAAAGGATATTGGACTTGAATTAAGGATTCCTGGATTTAAATATTTTACACTTGATTTGCAAAATATGTTATCAAGTTAGTCTAATTTTTAGACCCTCAGTTTTCTTACTGTACTAAACTATATTACTACCTCCCTAGATTGTTGACAGGATTAAATGAGATACAACATGTGAAATCACCTAGCTCACTAGGTTCTCAGAAAATGTTATTTAGATGTAAATCTGAAATACATAAAATTTGAAACAATGTATCATAATTACTGTGTTTAAAATTTTACCATATTTCCTGAGCAGTCAACTTAAGACTTCCTTACTCAGAAATGGTCTTCAATGCTTATATTTTTGCTAACTCATTTTCCATTTTAAATTGTCAGATTTTCCTCAGAATTTGTATTCAGAGACCACAAACTTACCATTCTTGCACCTTTAGTATAACTGAAAGAAAGTTGACATGCATTTCCAAACTTAATTACTCAATTATTCAGATTTACTATTTAAATTATTTCCATTATTGGAATAAAATATAGTCTGACAGACTAAATATGGGACTGGAAAGTTTAAAATATATATTGAATTTTATTTAATGTAAATTCTCATTTCCAAATATTCAATTTTTTTTTACTTTTTTGCTTTTTTGGAAGACCAGTGCAATAACGGCCATCCTTCAAATTTATTATGTAGTTTCATGTTTTGGCATTATTCAAATTACTAGCTAATATCAGAAAAGAGTTATAGAAAAGCAAAAGTAAGATAAGTATGTATAAATATAAAATATTATGATTTATTTCCTGAGGCAATTTTTTATGAATTTGCAAATGCCAATTTATTTTTGATCACACATTTGCATTTAATACAGTCACTTTCTCCATTTTTAATGTGCAATTGTTCAAAAATGTTCAATTGCATTTTTGTACCTGGTGTGAAACAAGGTCTATTGTTTCTACATAGTATTAAGCAATCTAGTGTTTTGGGGTTTTTTTGTTTTTGTTTTTGTTTTGTTTTTTCTAATTTGATTCTTCATAATACCTCCATTTTTTTGTAAAGATGGAAGTATGTTGAGGAATTACAAAGGTTCCTGCATTTATACCAGTCAGGTAAGTTGAGGTCTTGTTTAGTGCAAACTAGGAATAAATATCTAATTAGAAAAAGAGAAACAAAAGCAGCTAAGGCTCCACTGGGAAAGGGCTATTTCCTTGCAATTTATGCTCTTAGCAAGATTCCGTGCTTACAATCAATGTTGATTTTGAAGGAAAGTGAGAATTGGTTCAGGGTTGAGAAAGATCTATAGTATAAAATTTATTAAAGATCAGTGATCAATTTTCAGAGGAAGCCGAGTAGCCAAATTGATCATGAGTACATGCCACCCATTCCCAAAATGAAAGGGGACAGAAAAGAAAATATTGAGTCTTTCTGCCATGCACACATAAACACTTTATGAAAAGTTTATGTCCTATTTTATCCATATTAGCAGACATAATGTAAAAATAGCTTTCATGCTTTGTATCACTTTAAACAGTGATTTTTCTATATCTGTTGGGTCACTGGTTCCTTTTACAATGTTATGGAACAAATAGACACCTCCCTCCAATTCTATCTATCATCTGTCTATCTATCTATCTATCATCTATCTATCTATCTATCTATCTATCTATCTATCTATCTATCTATCTATCATCATCTATCTATCATTTCTCATAAAATTTCTGAGACTCCACAGAGCCTATTTGGGAAACCAATTTAGGTATTCCTGCTCTAGTATAGATTTTAATAAGAAGTTGCATAATGACACTTTTTTTTTAATTTCCATGATTTATTTATTTTATAACTGGAAGTTTGTACCTTTTGACCACCTTCATCCATTTTGCCTACCCCACATCTCCTGCCTCTGACAACCATCAATCCCTTCTTGGTATCTTTGAGCTTGTTTTTGTTTTTTGTTTTTAAATTCAACATATAAGTGAGATCATACAAGATTTGTCTTTCTCTGTCTGACTTATTTCACTTATTGTAATGCCCTCAAGGTCAATCCATGCTGTTGCAAATGGCAAGATTTCATTCTTTTTATGGCTGAATGGAATTCCATTGCATATGCATATGCCACATTTTTATCCATTCATCCATTGATAGACACTTAAATTGTCTCTATATCTTGGACTTTGAAAATAATGCTGCAATAAACATAGGGATGCAGAGGTTTTTTTTAAATTATTGTTTTTATTTTCTTTGAATAAAAGCCCAGGCATGAAATTGCTGGATCATAAGGTAGTTCTATTTTTAATTTTTTGAGGAAATTTCATAATCTCATCCATAGTAACTACACTAATTTACATTTCCAATAAAAATGCACAAGGGTTGCCTTTTCTCCACATTCTTGCCAACATATATTTCTTGTCTTTTTACAATAGCCATTCTAACAGGTGTGAGGTCATACCTCATTGTGGCTTTGATTGACATTTTCCTAATGATTAGTGATGGTAAGCATCTTTTCATGTATATGGTACATTTCTTCTTCAGTGTGTGTGTTTGTGTGTTTTGAGAAGTGTTTTCAACATGTAAGTTTTATTCTCATATCCTATTTTCTTTAATAGTATTTTCTATTGTTTATTGTCTACTCTTTTCATTTATTTTGCTAATGTCTTATTTCTTAAAGACCAGCAATAGGAGTCAGGAGTAGGATGTTTGTGTGCTTTCTTGTTTTCTTAGTTTATCATACTAAGAGGTTTGGTGAAATGCAGTTTATTTATTTTTTTGGAATATATCCTTTTTTTCTGTATTTTATGCGTTTTTGTTGAGATATCAGATACACATTTTTAAAGATTTTTATTGAAATATAGCTAACACAATATTGTATTCATTTCAGGTGTATACCATAGTTATTCAACATTATATACCTAAAGAAGTGATCACCATGATAATCCAGCAACCATCTGACATCATATCATGCTGTCATGTTACAAAGTAGTCATGAGGATGTAGGGTATCGCATAAGGAATACAGTCAATGATATTGTAATAACTATGTATAGTGCCAGGTGGGTACTAGATTTATTGAGGTGATAAATGGCAGGGGTTTAGGGGTCAGGGTGAAAAAGGTGAAGGGATTAAGAAACATAAATTGGTAGTTACAAAATAGTCATGGGGATGTAAAGCATAGGGAATATAGTCAATAATATGGTAATAACTACGTATGGTGTCAGATGGGGTAGTAGGCTAGTGAGGGAGATCATTTCTTAAATTACATAAATGTCTAACCACTATGTTGTACACCTGAAATTAATATAAAATAATATTGAATGTCAACTATAACTGAAAAAAAATTTTTAAGGGAGGAAAAAACATGAAGGGGAATAGAGGATCTAATTTCCAGGTATAAAAGAAATGCAGTTTATTTTGATTGGCATTTTCAATTGGTCGATGGGAAAGAACTGATGTGTCTTCTGATTTTGTGATTCAGCTTTGTTTTTGTAGACCTTTAATTTCCACTGCATGCTTACTTTACCCCTTTACTACCAATCTACCAAAAGATGTCTCCTCTGGTCTTATCCACCAAGTCTCACCTGAATTGAGTATTTCCTTGATGAGATTGAGACTCTCTTTCTCTAGGATAATTTTATCCAAGTTCTGCCACAGATAATATTTGAACTCTCCACTTTTCTGTGTTTTCTCTGCCGAAGTCATCTATGGCAGGGATTCTGGAACTGAGTGGTTTCAAAAGTTTCTTGCCCACTGAATTAGCTTCCCAATGCTGTTGCAACAAATTGACACAAACTGGGTAGCTGAAAACAAAATAAGTTTATTATCTCACAGTTCGTGAAGCTAAATGTCTGAAATCAAAGTGGCAGCAGGACCATAACTACCTCTGAAACTTTAGAAAAGAATCTTCTCTTGCCTCTTCCTTGCTTCTGGTCCGTGGCATTCCATGGCTTGCAGCTGCATCGTTTCAATTTTTGCCTCTGCCTTCACATGGCTGACTTTCCTCTGTGTATGTCTGTATCTGTGTGTCTCCTCATCCCCTTATAAGGACACTAGTCATATTGAAATTAGGACTTACCTAATCCAGTATGAACTCATCTTAACTAGTTATATATGCAAAGACTTTTTCCAAATTAAGTCACATCTTGAATTTCATTGTGAACATGATTTTGGGGAGAATACTATTCAATTCATTACACTTACTTATACATAAGCTAGGCTGTAGGTATGGATTATAGTGGTTTTATTTGCTCTGCTTGTATACAATATACTTTTTAGAAGAATGTGCATGGAAATTTAAATTTAGTTAGCTTTCATTACCCTATAGGAAACTGGATCACCAAAACACTCTGAGGCTAAATATATGCAATTAATTAATTTTAGCTAATGCTTATAAAGTTTTCTCTTGATTCTGTTTACACCTGTCAAAAGTATTTTATCTCAGAACATTCTTACAACATTTTATTGAGAATTAGCTTACTTAATTATTTTTCTCTTCTAGAGAAAAAGCCCAGAGTGGTATAAGAATACTGAATCCCTTAATGAGAGGGGAGGGGCTAAAAATCAAGGAGGTGAATGTAAAAACAAGATGATTTCTGGAAATACCTATTTAATAGTTTTGCCAAAGGATATTTCTGATCAGAGTAACACAGAAATCAGTTGACTTAATAGACCTGGGAAGTTATCTTGATCACCACGATAAATTAAACTTCAACCTTTGTTTAACCTGGTTTTTTAAATAAGCTATGTCTATATCTGATCTACAAGTTAAGTTCTAATTAAGTTCTTCCCCATCATCCCTTATTTCTCTGCACTCTATGTAATCAAAAGAATTTTATCAAAAGATAAGTTTTCTGGCCCATGTTTTCCATCCACTGAAAATGTTCCTTTATTTCTAAATTCCTGTATGATTGCCCTCATAACATTTTTTCCAGCTGGCCTCAGGAAGGATTGTGGAGAGGCCAGTTATCCTAGGGAAATTAAATGGGATTCTCAATGAATAAAAAAATAAAAATTTTAATAAGTCTAGTGTTACTCTATCAGGAATTTAAGTTATTGCATATTTACTGAGTACTTAAAACTATGTCAAAAACGGATGGTGGGAGGCTACACAAGGAAGGGATGGTATGAGACAGAGTTCAAAGAAAAACTTTACATTTGCCAACTAATGTACGAAAGGGTAAAAAACAAGCATGAGCAGAAGATGATTCCAAGGCTTTGATCTCTTTGACAAAGAGAATAATTATTCTATCCTTCCCATTAATGCTGGCATTAAGAGTTTCAAGTCATTTTGGAAATAAGTTGAACCATCTGAAGTTTTCATTCTTTAGTGCAGTTTACCTGTTTGAAATTGCATATGCTCTTATTGTAGGTATATTAAGATGTGATACATATGATTCCTTTTAATATAGTTGACACATTTTTTCAGCACCTAAGTGCCAAATATGGCATTGGGATAAAATAGTAGATGATTCTTGATATGAACATGTTTGCAAAACAGGGAGGAATCAAAGGCAGGGAAGATAAACCTAATGTCTGTTATTTGGAGCTTAAATTTTGGCCAGCCATTCAAGTAAAATTATTGATTTATAAATCCATTATCAAAATAATGCTGCAAGAGGTCCTTCTCAAACTGAAGTGGTAGTGTGTACATATTGTGTACATGTGTAATATATGTATTGTATAAATATGTATATTCAATATATCTATATCTGCATCTACATCTATGTTTACATCTCCCCATCTATATGCTTATCAAACTAGAAAAATATAAAAGCTGAGCTAGAACTGCCTTGTCTAGCAATCTTTCTCAATATTTATTCTCAGAAAGATTGCAGCAAATGTTCCCTCGCCCTTTAATGTAATATGTACATTGTGTACAATAAATCTGCCGATTGTCATGCATTTTTGGAGCTATTACCATGTTTCTTTGATTTATTGAGTGCAAGAGGAATAGCTTGTCATATGTGGTCCATATTCTCCTACGCATATCTTCAATCTGCTTGCCCTTATATTCATTTCTCCCTTTTCCCCTGCTCTGTTCTACTGGTGGTGCCAAAAATATGTATACACATGACTTGCATTCATCCTTTGTTATTGGTGTACATTAAGTATTACAATTTTAATACATATTTTTCCTTTCTTAAAATGTGTATACATTTTTGGGGCACCCTCTGTATATAAGTGGCTTGACCACTTATAGACTGTTACCCAGGTTCCCCTGTCAGTTGATTTCATCCTAAGGGAAGTCAAGTTTAGAGACTGGGGTTTAGGACAAACACCTGCTTCTCCTCCATGGGTCCAGTCACTGCCGGATAGGGCTGCCATCGCTTAGCTTTCACCCAGTGAAAGTACCACATCTCTCTAGCCTGGGATTGGTAGGGGCTTCCCACTACTGCTAATATATTGGTTACTTCTCTATACCGTCTTTGGCTTTTCAGCTCTTCCATCATCAGTGGGAAAAAATCACCTGCATTAAAGTTCATGTGCTTTAAATTCTCAGGGTTCTCTTTCCTGGTTTTATCTTGATTGATTTGATCAAATTAGAGTTTACATACAAGTGATGAGGCATTCCAGTGGAATGGTTGGAAAATAAAGGAAGCTTGCAAAACAAAGGACATATTTCAGAGTTTTTATTTTCTTCTGAGTAAACAGACACCTCTCATGATAATCTTGGATTTTAAGAAAATATTAAAGAGGCATAGTCTTCTTGTATATTGTGATAATAGTAACTATTAGTATAAAAAATATCTCATTCTACTTTTAGTTTTGTAGCTTCCTTTCTTCAAATGAGAGAAACTGTTTAATGTAGTCACTGGATGAGATTTAATTGGTCCCTGTTACAATGGTGAATCAACCAATCAACACATATTTGTTGATTTTTTGCTGCATGCAAAGCATGGATAAAGAGAGACAAAGACATAGAAAATGCATGTACAAGGAAGAGGGTGGAGGTGAATAACTAAAATGTATCAATCACCTTTGCTCTGAAATGTTTACTGACTTCTAAAGAAAAGTGCTAGGTTTGGAATTTCGAAACGTTGGTGTGACAAATTTAATTCCCACAGATGGGTAAAAATTGATTGTCTTATTTTTACAAGCACAGAAAAACCATTATTTACATTCTTAATTACAGCTCCTAAACTACTCCTTATCATTTTCATGACAGATACTTGTCGATCACTGACAGTTGGCTTTGCGTGTCTCATTCTACTAACTTTTTGTATGAGAAAAAAACTGAAGCTGAAGAATCAATTTGAAGAGAACTGTAATTTAATTCCTGATCAGAAAATACCATGGTTTCCTTGATCACTGTATTCTTTTAAAATTCAGAGTTTGATATACATGTGTCTTAGCCAATTCCTTAGTGTAGATTATGTATTATTACAATTCGTTGATTATGGATCATATTTCATAAAAATGACCACTCTGACCACATACATGTAGGACCATTTTCTGACATAGGACTACTTTATCTCATTGAAACAGAAAGATAATGATAATTTCCTGATGAGAAAGTGTTTAAACACTCCCCCAATGTAACATGAACTGAAGAGAGATGGTTTAATAGGGCTTAATGTTTAATATTGAATTCTTACAGTCTCTAATTTTATTTATAAGAAAAAAAATCTTATGAAGTGATTTAAATGCAGTAATTACTAATCAAATATGCTAAAGGGAAAATATTACAATTTACCATAGTTTGAAATTATTTTCCCTCCATACATACAATTTGCATTTTTAAACTTGAATGGATTTATAATCAAATTACTGTTTTCTCATTTGAAAACGTAATCATTCTTAGATAAAAATTCATAATTTGCATGTATATTTTAATAAAATCCACCTATCTTATTTTAAAAATGAAAACAGATAAAACTAGGTTGAACAAAGGAAAGTCAAATGAAAAAGCAGATGTTTTCTAGACAAAGGAATAAGGGTTTAACTTTATCCAGTGGTGAGATTGGAAATGGGAAATTAATTGGTGAATTAAAGCACAAGAAATTTTACAAAAGCTATTGTAATAAAGCACTGAAATCACAGTCAAAGGAGAAATTATTTATGAGCACAGCTATTTATAGAGATTTTTTTTCCAAATTAATCTAATAAAATGAGATGGATCCTCAAAATGTGATTTTTATTGTACAATTATTTCCCAAGCTTTGACAATTGGGAAACACAAAACATTACTTTAACATTAATACAGACAAAAGTGGATTTTTGTCATAACTTGGGTTCAACTTGTTTTTATTTCTTTGCTATTTGTAATTAGCACAGGGGTTTGGAATATTTTTTTTATTTGAAATATGGGATATAATCGTAAGCAACAGTGAAAAGAAAATTACAATATCAAAGTAACAATTATCAAGACTGAGGTATGTTTCAGTTTGTACAAGAATCTTCTGTATGAAATTCTAACTTTAATTAAAAAATTTCTCCTTTTTTGGTTCTCCAATGTCTGGAGCATTTCTAATGTTCTCTGTTGGAAATCATTTATCAGTTTAATGAACACATTCAAGGAAAGATAACCATAGGGGAGAAGGAGGGAAGATCTTATTTTTTTGGTGCACAAATAATATAACTACCCATCTCTCAGTGTATCTGACAGACTCCAAACATTAAATTAACTGAAATGAAAACCTCATTCTGAACTGTGATATCTCATACATACCAAACAGCCTGTGAAACGCCTTAGATTTTATGTCCAAATCCATTAAATGCACTGCAGAGAAAAGTATAGCAAATGCATGGTTGAATATATGCTCATGGAAAGCTTCCATACTTTGTTAACTTCATAGCTGAATTGATCCACAGGGTGCAAAGCAAGGCACTGAGTATACTAAATGGCCTGGCATAGTTGGGGATGAAATTGCATCTGAATGAAATTGCAACATTGGGAAGAAGCTCAAAATCAAAATCATTTCCTATTCTGTCATCTTTCTACTGTTCATGTAAATTTAAGTATGTGGAAATAGAGCTTGTAAGTTATTGCTGCTCAAAGGCAATGCCAGTTGTTGGAATGAGGAGGTTTTAGTAAAGACCAGTTTGATGGAAACCTTTTCAAGCATCCTTACCTTCATTGTTTGTGTATTTCTTACAGATCTTTAAGAGTTGCAGTAGATCACTGTCAGGAGTTATTTAGCTTTTCAATTTTTTTTTGTTATTATCTTCATTTTTGAACACATTTCATTGGCATAGAGCAAAGAGTTTCTTTCTTTCTTGGTTAAGGACCATATACAACTATCTGAAAGTCAGCATTAGGAGGTTAATGGCAATGAACTAGAATAAAACTAAATGTCACCTCATCTTACTTTTGTCCAAAACCCTCTAAGTAGATAAGACATGTTCAGAAAGCTGTAAAATGTGCCCTTTGCTTACAAGAAAAAAGGTCACTTCTGGCACCAACAAATTGTAATAGGTTATTCATAAATGCTCACATCAAACTGAAATATGGTGCCAAGCCCAGTTTTAATATTGGTACAATTACCTTGGCCATAATTAATATTTTTTTTCTTTTGCCTGATAGGAAGTAACTTAGAGCTTTTGAAAGATTACAAAATTTAATATAAATTCATGTACCAAATGAAATACATCTTAATGTCACTATAATCATATTTGTTTTGTCACCTACACAGCTTATCTTTCAAGTCTATGTACTTAATTCTGCATGACCATGGACCAACCAATTATTATTCAGAGGAAACATATAAAAATTTTTTGGACTATAACAGACATGTTGAGCAGTTGGAAAGTATATATATATGTAAAGGTTATAAGGGCATGCTCTATTGTAATACAATCTTTTGAAAACATAGTGTAATGCAGCTGTCACAAAGGGCAATTGAAACCACATAAACTGTGATTCATCTAGACAATAGGATATTATTCAACACTCAAAAGAAATGAGCTATTACGGTATGAAAAGACATGGAGGAACCTTAAATGCGTATTCCTAAGGGAAAGAAGCCAATCTGCAATGGCTACATACTGATTCCAACTATATGACATTCTGGAAGAGGCAAAGCTATGGAGACAATAAAAAGATCAGTGGTTACCAGGGGTTGGGGACAGGGAGAGATGAATAGGCAGAGTATGGGAGATTTTTTAGCGCAGTGAAACTATTCTGTATGATACCACAATGGTAGATTCATGTCATTATACCTTTGACAAAAGTCATAGAATGTACACCAAGGTTGAATACTAATAGAGACTATGGACTTTGAGTGATAGTTATGTGTCAGTGTAGGTTCACTGATTGTAACAAATGCACCACTGTGGTGGAGGATGTCAATAATGAAGGACATATAACATGTTTAATGACAGGTGACATATGACAACTTTCTGAGTTTTCCACTGAATTTTGTTGTGGAAGTTAAACTGCTTTAAAAAGTAAAGTTTATCAATTAACAAAAAGTCAGTGTAGCAAGAATGCATCTGTAAGAAAAAGTTGCTGCACAGAAACAAAAGGAGAGACAAAATATCTAGAATAGACAAAATATCTTCAATATGCAAAAACTCTCTTGTCCTGGGAAGACAAGAAGGCACAAAACAATAGAAGAAAAAGGATAAAGTCTATGAAAAGTTTTTAATCTTCCTGCCCATTAGTTGATTTTCTCTCTTAAAATGCAGAGTAGCTGAAGTTCTGTGTACTACTGACTACTGGTAATATTTTAGCCTGAAATTTTTAGTGATCAGGTCTAGATAGACAGCCTATATTAGTTGCTCCAAATTTCACTCTGAATTTAGGCTTAAGACGGAAGGATTTATGAAATGGCCTAATATCCATTTTTCTCCTATTCCAGAAAGAAGGTCCAGGAAAAAATGGAGGCAAGTGACCAGATCTTATTCTTGTACAAGTTGTAGTATGGCATTAATCGCTGAGCAGAGACTAATAAGTGCCATCAGCAGAATTTCTAGGTAGAGGTAATTTTAATTGTTTAATAAATGGCTTACTTATTCCAAAATTTAGCAGTTCTCTTGATTTATTCTGCTTTTATCTGTAAAGATGCAAGAACTTTTTGTAATGATAGACTTTGGCACTTTTTTAATTCATAAACTTTATTTTTAAAGTAGTTTTTGGCACAAAGAATAAAATACATTTACACACAGAGAGACACACATGAAAATATACACACACATACCCAAGCATATGAATACATATATGCATACATACATACCTACATATGCTCTTAAAGGTCTGTGTATGTAACAAAAATAATTTGAAATATTGAAAAAAATCATACAATTATTTTAAAACCTGGAAACTTTAAAAATGGTTAATGTTTGCATTAAGCAAGTATTGAATGGATATGGGCTGATGTTTTCTATTGCTTTAACTTAAGTGATCTATATATGAAAGAAAGTGACCCATATTCTAAATTTTACCAACATTATGTATTTTCTTCATAATGTCTTAATCCATGTTTTATTTTTGAGTTTCACCAATTTTTCAAGGCAGTATCTTATGACTTCTCACATATTACACTAATTTTTAGGAATTTTTTATCCTCCACAATTTTCTTTATCACTGCTTTGTGATATACCCTTTAATACAATACACACTTGGAATAACATACCTCTGCTCTGATTATTTGTATAGATAACTGTTCTTCAAAGCATACCAGAATGATGTTTTTGAACGGATTTGAGCATCTAAAAATAAGTGGATAAATATTATATTTCTGGAGATATCCGATTGATTCCCTTAGTCTCCTATTAGTAATGCTAAAGTCACAGGAAAAGAAAAATGCACAAAAATCCGATAGCTAATTTTAAAAAAAAATCAAGTCTCGAAATAGAAGAAAGAGAAGCAAATCTTAGATTATTATTTAAATTTAAAATATTCAAGTTAGAGTGATATGAGAAATACAACTAGTTCACTTTTAATCTACTTGATGTCCTTCCCCTTCAAAATGAAGGGAGCTCACAAGTCAGCACATGATAATTTATTCTCATCTTTCAATATTTTATTGTAGTTTCCCCTTCAACCACAAACTGATAAAGCAAAATTCAAAATATTATATATATTCCTCCATTAAATTGCATGAAAAAAAACTTCCCCTAAAAAATAAAATGTTTAGTGTGGCGGGTTGGCTCAGTTGGTTAGAGCACAGTGCTCATAGTACCAAAGTCACCGGTTCAAAACAATGACTTGACTTGGAGCTGATGGGTCCTGGAAAAACACATTGTTCCCCAATATTCCCCAATAAAAACTTAAATAAAATAAAATGTTTACAAAAATAAAGGAAAATGCCTGAAATGGCAAGTCCAAGAACAGCACATTTCACAAGAAGTATGTAAAATTTTTGTTTAATAGTCAGCTGCATAACATATATTTACAGATTTTTTTAGTGGTTTTGATTTAACTGAGGTGAAATGATGATTTCACTTTTTATGTGTGATAGCTTGAAGTGACAATTCCACACTTAGCAATGATGATACTATAGGCTTCATTGCCAGAAAGCATAAAGTAGCAGAGAAGGAAACTGCTCATTCATATCTAGATCATTCTAAAGCTTCACAGAAAAGATTTATTTTTCTTTCAAGGTTATTTAGTTTATATACACCAATAAATGTTTATCTAATTAAAATCTGTTAATAAGACTTGAATATTCATGAGAAGAAATTCTTAACCAGAACTATGTGCTGTTGTACTCTTCAGGAGTAGGCACATTGAGCACGTTGAAAGTCAAAAAGCAAGAAAAATAACTCACATGAACACACCGTGCCATATGAACAGAAAGTCGGGCATATATACAAAATACAGAATTATCAGAAGTTCAGGACAAACCAAACCATTGAACTCAGATTGAAACCCAATCTTCAAGAGAAATTTATCCCTGCCTAATTCAGCAGCTGAAGAGGAAAATATAAAGCATTTTGTTTCACTCCTATGAGCTGTCAGAAGTGGGAGAATGATGGGGCATAAGATTGACAAAGCGCATCAAACTGGGTTCTAAAATAATACTAGCTGTTCCCTGCATTACACAAAAATTAGTGTTTGACACTTGACAGAATAGGTTTGACAATAAAAGGCTATTGAAAAATGATAACAGTGAAAACAGTTATGCAGTATACCAATCAAATTTTGCAAATAGGATTTCACATCTTCCTTGGAATAAGTTCAGTTCACAGTTGTACTTAAAATATAGCAAATAATTTTACTTTATTGCAGTGAGTAAGGTGCCAAACTGAAATAGCAAGATGCAAAATGTGAGTGCCTAGCATTATGGCAGTGCAAATGGAGGGAAGGAGACATAATTCAAAGAAAGGGTTGGTTCAATTTACATGCTAATCAAAAAGGAAAAATTTGGTTTTCAAATATCATACACAAATTTTTTCAAACAGCCCTATTAAAAAACACATTATTTTTGCTAAGGACCAAACTGAAATATTTTCCTGATTAATAATATATTGATATAACTTTTTAAATCCAAGGGGAAAATGCCATTTTCAAAAATAATCATGAAAAAATACCAACTAAATTGTTTTGTTAGTAAAACATAGTTATGTAGTTGTACTAATATGCTATATATCTCAAATTTGAAAAACAAAAAAGAATTCCATAAAAACACAAAAACAAAAAAACCTGGAACAAACAAAAAACTGCTTGCAGACTTTTAATCATCAGACTGGTCTAATTGACGCTGAACCACTGCAAACAGTACAGTTGCCAGAGAAATTCAGACAGAATTTTGTGGTATTCTGTGAGGTAAAATAAAAACCCTAAGCAAGTTTGAAACATGGTGACAGTGGTAGGATTTTTCAATGATGAGATGTTAAATGTCTACACCACTAATCTGAAAGATAAAATTCAAAAAGTATATTAAAAAATGTATGACCTTATACTAGAAAGAGGGGACCAAATTAAATGGAAAGTGAATAGTAGAAAAGAAATAATAAGGATATGTGAAAACCAATAAAATAGATAACAGTAAAAAGATATAGAAAATCAATGAAATAAAAGCTGCATTTTAAGAAGATAAATCATACACTGCTGTTGGGAATGCAAATTAGCACAGTTACTATGGAAAACAGTATGGAGGTTCCTCAAAAAATTAAGACTAGAATTACCAGCAATCCCTCTTCTAGATATTTATCTTCTTAAAAAAATCTGACATTTATCTGTAAAAATATTGTACTTCTATGTTCATTGCAGCATAAGTCACAGTGGCCAAGACATAGAAACAACCAAAGTGTCCTTCGATAGATGAATGGATAAAGAGATGTGGTAAATATACACAGTGGAATATTACTCGGCCATAAGAAAAGATGAAATATTGCCCCTTGCAACAACATGGATGTATCTTGAGATTATCATGTTATGTGAAATAAGTCAGAAAAAGTCAAGAATCATATGACTTCACTCATATGTGGGGTATAAAACTGAAAGCAACAAAGGAACAAGACAAACAAAGAAACAAAACCTCATAGACACAGACTGTTGCCACGCAGCAGCCTACCCTTCTGTCTCCTCCTACCTGCCCCTAAAGAAAGGAGAGTCTGTGAGTGGGATCCTTTCAGGGACTTTGCTTCACCTTTGTGCTTGCACCTTATGTCTCCCTGTTTGGCCCCAGAAAGATGGCTGGCTAGTCAAAGACGGGTACGATTCCCCTCGGGCTGGAGGTGGGGGGGAACAACCCAAGCCAGACACGGCCACATGGGGACCATCTGGGGAACTCGTGGGGTTGATAAAGGTGGGCACAGCCCCCCACCTTCCCCCTGCTAAGGAGAGCCTCTGCCTCTGTGGCTGCATTCCTTCCCACAACCTGCAGGGGAAGTGATTCAATGATGTGCTCTCCATCTATTCATATGCATAAAGGTTTTGTCCCTTGGGAAGGTACATACACCCTGAGACTTACAGTTCTGCTGCCTGCAGGCAAGGGTGATTGGTTTGAATCAGTTTCCTATTATAATGTATGGGATTCACAGATCTTGAGATTGACAAGCTTTATCTCCTTTACTTCCTCACCTAACTAATAAAACCTTATGCGTTAGCCCGATTTGGGGCTCAGTTCTTGAGGCTGGAGTTCCTTGGCCCCACTTGCACTCTATTCTTGGCTAATGTATTTCTTAACCCTGCATCGCCCTCCTCGCTCCCCACAACCCTCGTCACTGGACGCAACAACAGACAACAGTTTAGTGGCTACCAGAGGGTAAGGGGGGAGGGGGATCGTAGAAGAGGGAAAAGGGGTCAAGTATATGGTGATGGAAGGAGAACTGAGTCTGGGTGGTGAACACATAATGCAGTATATAAATGATGTACTACAGAATTGTACATTTGAAACCTATATAATTTTACTCACCAATGTCACCCCAAAAATTTATTAAAAAAAATATTTTGGATATTATCCCGTTATCAAACGTATCATTTGTAAATATCTTCCCCCAATTCAGTAGGTTGCTTTCCTGCTTTATTGAAGGTGTCCTTTGTTGTGCAAAAACATTTTAGCTTGATGTAGTCACATTTCTTTATTTTTAATTTTGTCTCCCTTACCCGAGATGATACATCAAAAAAAAATATTACTATGAGCAATGTCAGAGAATTCACAGCCTAGATTTTCTTCTAAGAGTCTTATGGTTTGGGATCTTACTTTTAAGTCTTTAATCCATTTTGAGTTTAGTTCTTGTACATAGTGTAAAAAGGTGGTTTAGCTTCATTTTTTGCATGTATCTGTCCAGTTTTCCCAACACCATTTATTGAATTGACTATCTTTACCTCATTGTATATTCTTGCTTCCATTGTCATTGATTAAATGACCATATAGGCATCAGTTTATTTCTGGGCTTTCTATTCTGTTCCATTGATTTGTGTCTGTTTTTATGCAAATACCATGCTGCTTTGATGACTTTAGCCTTGTAGTATAGTTTGATATGAGGCATTGTGATACCTCCAACTATGTTCTTAAGATTGCTGTGGCCATCAGGGTCTTTTGTGGTTCCATATACATTTTAAGATTATTTGTCTAGTTCTGTAAAAAATGCTATTGATATTTTGATAGGGATTACATTGAATCTATATATTGCTTTGGGTAGTATAGACATTTTAACAATGTTAATTCTTCCTATGCAGAAGCACGCGTATGTGTTTCCACTTATTTGTATCTCAATTTTTCTTCAATGTGTAATAATTTTCTGAGTACAAGTCTTTTACCGCTTTGGTTAAATTTGTTCCTAGGTATTATTTTGATGCAATTGCAAATGAAATTGTTTTCTTAATTTCTCTTTCTGATAACTCATTACTGGTGTATACAAATGCAATGGATTTCTGTATATTAATTATGTTTCCTGCTATTTTACTGTATTCATTCATCAGTTCTCATAGTTTTTTGGTGGAATCATTGGGATTCTCTATATTTACAATATACGTATAGTATTATGTCATCAGCAAATAATGAAAGTTTTACTTCTTCCTTTCTAATTTAGATGACTTTATCATTTTTTTTTTTGTCTGTTGTGGCTCAGACTTCCAATACTATGTGTGAAAGTGGACATTCTCTTCTTGTTCCTGATCTTAAGGAGAATGCTTTTAGCTTTTCTCCATTAAGTATGATGTTAGCTGTGGGTTTATCATATGTGGCCTTTATTATGTTGAGATATGTTCCCTCTATTCCCACTTTGCTGAGACTTTTTATCATAAATGGCAGCTGGATTTTGTCAAACACTGTTTCTGCATCTATTGATATGATCACATGATTTTTATCCTTCATTTCAAGTATGTAGTATGTCACGTTAGTTAAATGATTTGTAGATAGATGAACCAGCCTTGCATCCCAGGAATAAATCTCATTTATCACGATGTAAGATCATGTTAATGTATTGCTGAATTCATTTTATTAATATTTTGTTGAGGATTTTTGCATCTATTATTTATCAGGAATATTGTTAATCACACACACACACACACACTATTGTGTGTGTGTGTGTGTGTGTGTGTGTGTTCCTATAATTTTTCGTCTAGCTTTGAAACCAGGGTAATGGTGGCCTCATAAAATGAGCTTGGGAGCTTTCCCTCCTCTTTAATTTTTATAGTTTGTTAATTCTCCTTTGAATGTTTCATAAAATTCACCTGTGGAGCCATCCAGTCAAGGACTTCTGCTTGTTGGAATTTTTTTGATTACTGATTCAATTTCTTTAGTAGTGATCCATTTCTTCAGGTTTTCTATTTCATCTTGATTCAGTCTGAGAAGATTGTATGTTTCAGGAATTTATCCATTTCTTTCAGATTGTGGAATTTGTTGGCATGTAATTGTTCATACTGTTTTCTTATAATCCTTTGTACTTCTGTATAGTGTCAGTTGTCAGTTCTCCTCTTTCATTTCTGATTTTATTTATTTGGGTTTTCTCTCTTTTTTTCTTGATGAGTCTAGTTAAAGATTTATCAGTTTTGTTTATCTTGTCAAACAACCAGCTTTTGGTTTCATTGACCTTTTGTATTGATTTATTTAAATTCATTTTTTATTTTGTAATTTGCTCTCTGATCTTTATTATTTCCAGCCTTCTGCTCACTTTGGGTTTCGTTTGATGTTCTTTTTCTATTGACTTTAGGTATAGGGTTAGATTGTTTACTGGAGATTTTTCTTGTTTCTTGAGGTAGGCCTGCATTGCTATTAATTTCTCTCTTTGTACTGCTCTCGCTGTGTCCTATAAATTTTGGGTCGTTGTGTTTTCATTTGTCTCAAGGTATCTTTTGATTTCTTCCTTGATCTCATTGTTAACCCATTCATCGCTTAGCAGCATGCTATTTAGCCTCTATGTATTTGTGTGTTTTTCAGGTTTTTTTCCTAGTAATTGATTTCCAGTTTCATACCATTGTGGTCTTGATTTGATTTCAATTTCTTCTATGTATTGAAACCTGTTTCCTCATCTAACCTGTGGTCTATGTTTGAAAATATTCCATGTGCAATTGAAAAAAGTGTATATTCTGCTGCTTTGGGGTAAAATTCTTTGAAAATATCAATCAAATTCATCTGGTCTAGTGTGTCATTTAAGGCCACTGTTTCCTTCTTGATTTTCTTACAGGAAGATCTATCCTTTGATGGCAATGTGGTGTTAATGTCCCCTAGTATGACTGTATTATTTTCAATCTCTGCCTTTATGTCAGTTAATATTTGCTTTATGTACTTAGGTGCTCCTATGTTGGGTACATAAATGTTTACCCGGTCAGAGGGGATGAGCAGGGACCGGAGACCCCATGTGGAACTGTCCATACATTGGTCCCCTTCTAATGTGCAGAAGGTTTTGGCCCTAGTTGACACTGGCGCACACTGCAGTCTTGTTTATGGGAACCCAGAACTGTTCCCCGGACCAGCAATTTCTATTGATGGCTACAGGGGAAAGACTGTGACTGTAAAAGCTGTTTCCTTACCACTGGGTATAGGAAGGCTTCCCCCTCGTACCTACAAGGTTTATGCCCCCCCCCTTCCAGAGTATATTCTAGGGGTGGACGTGCTACATGGCCTCAGCTTACAGACGTCGGTAGGAGAGTTCCGTCTCCAGATCCGGGTGGTGAAAGCGGTGACACATTGGCATTCTCACCACCCTACTCAAGTGTTGCCACAGCCCTGGCATGTGGTTACAGTGCGACAGTACCACCTGCCAGGAGAGCAGGAGGAGATCGGTCGTACAATATTGGAATTGGAGGAGGCACATATTGTGAGGCCAACGCACAGTCCCTTTAACACCCCAGTATGGCCTGTCAAAAAGTCAGATGGGACCTGGCAAATGACTGTGGACTATAGGGAGTTAAATAAGGTGACGTCAGCTTTGCACGCTGCAGTGCCTTCAATTCACGATTCGATGGATCGTCTGACTGTCTGTCTGGGAACATATCACTATGTAATGGACTTGGCCAATGCTTTTTTCTCCATTGACATTGGACCTGAGTGTCAAGAGCAGTTTGCTTTTACTTGGGATGGACGACAGTGGACTTTTCAAGTCCTTCCGCAATGATATTTGCATAGCCCCATTATCTGCCACAGGCTAGTGGCCCAGGATTGGCACAGTGGGATCGCCCGTCTTCTGTGGCCTTGTTTCATTATGTTGATGATATTTTATCAACATCTGATTCTCTTTCAGATTTAGAGCAAGCAGCTCCCTCTCTTCTCTGCCCCCTGCAGTTACGTAGTTGGGCAGTGAATGAGGAAAAAGTCCAAGGCTCTGGCTTATCCATCAAGTTTTTGGGTGTAGTGTGGTAGGGTGCCTGTAGGCTAATATGGCACAGGGACCCTCGCAGAAAACTCTTGTTGTGCAGATTGTGAGGTGAGACCCTGTAAGGGTGGAGTGTAGGAACAGAGCCCCAGAGAGCAGTTTCCAGGCCCTCGGCCTCACGTGGAAAGGTGCTGGCTCGGGTAGTAGATGGCCGTTGGCTGTGGCTAGTTGACCATCAGCGATAGCCGGTTAGCCAATTGGCCACTGATATAACTGCCACGGCTGCGCTGGAGAGTAGAGTCGGTCGGTTGGCAGGCAGAAAAGCGGACAGCAGGTTGCACGTCATATGAATCCAGCCTCCAGTGAGACTTACAGTGGTATGACTCCCCTACCTATGGCTCTGTGGGTGTTCCTTTTTGGCCTAGCCACATCGTGCCTTCTTATGTGGGGAGTGGGAGCTGAGACCCCACAGGGCAACCCGCAGGACACAGCCATACACAGGCGTGGGACCAGACTCTTCTTTCTCTCTGCCCCTCTTACCAGTCTCAAGATGGCTTCTTCTGTCTGTCTTTAGTTGGACTTCTGTTCAGGTAGAATTCAGGTGATTCTCAATGATGATTGTTCTGTAGTTTAGTTGTAATTTTGATACCATCATGACAGGAGGGAAGCACAGTGTCCAGTCTGCCATCTTGACTGGATCATATTTGCCTATATTCTATAGACTTATTGTTTCTTCTTCTCTTTCTCCTCCTCCTCCTCCTCCTCCTCCTCCTCCTCCTCCTTCTTTCTCATTGAGTAGTAAGAATTCTTTATATTCTGTATATTATCACTTATCAGATATACGATTTACAAATGTTTTCTCCCATTCTTTGTATTTTTCCACATATTTAATAATGTCCTTTGATGCACAAAAGTTTTTTAAATTTTTATGAAGTCCAACTATATCTATGTTTTCTTTTGCTGCTTATACTTTTAGTGCCACGTCTAAGAATCCATTACCAAATCTGAGGTCATAAAGATTTAACAGTGTTTTCTTCTAAGAATTTTATTAATTTTTGCTCTTATAAATTTAAGTTGTTGACTCATTTGAGTTAATTTTTATATTCAGAATGTGGTAGGAGTCCAACTCTATCATTTTGTATGTGGTTATCCAGTTGTCCTAAGCACCATTTTTGGAAGAGACCATTCTTAACTTATTGCATGGCCTGGCATCATTGTCAAAAATCAACTGGCCATAGATATTTGTATATATTTCTGGATATGTTACTATATTGGTCTAAATGTAGATTTCTTTTTAAATTAAAGTTTATTGGAGTGACAATTATTAGTAAAGTTACATAGATTTCAGGTGTACAATTCTGTAATACATCATTTATATATCACATTGTGTGTTCACCACCCAGAGTCAGTTCTCTTTCCATCACCATATATTAGATCCTCTTTACCCTCATCTACCACCCCCCACCCCCTTACCCTCTGGTAACCACTAAACTATTCTCTGTGCCTATGAGTTTTTGTTTCTTCATTTGTTCGTCTTGTTCTTTTGTTGTTTTCAGTTTTATATACCACTAAATGTAGATTTTTATTCATACAGTTTGGATTACTATAGCTTTGTAGGATGTATTGAAATCAAGACATATGAGTCTTCTTATTTTTCTTCATCAATATTATTTTGATAATTTGGGGGCACCTTGCAATTCCATATGAATTTGAGGATCTTTTAGAATTTGGTGTAGGGGAAGGTTATTGCTATTTTGGTAATGATTGTATTGAGTCTTTAGATTGCTTTGGGGAATATTTTTCAACAATAATGTTATCCAGTTCATGAACTTTGGATGTCACTCAGTTTACTCAGGTGTTTAGTTTTTTTCTGTTTTGTTTTTTTTCAGCAATGTTCACCAATGTTTTGTAATTCAGTGTAGAAGTCTTGCACCTACTTTGTTCAATTTATTTTCAGGTATTTAATTCTTTTTGATGCCATTGTTAATGTAATTACATTTCTTACTTCCATTTCAAAATGTTCATTGCTAATCTATAGAAATACATCTGATCTTTGCAAGTTGATTTTGTATCCTGCAACTTTGCTGAATTTGTTCACTCAATTTCCCTGTAGCTCCTTTAGTACTTTCTATGTATAAGATCATGCCATCTGCAAATATAGTTTTGCTTCTTCCTTTACAAATTTAGATGGCTTTTATTTTTCTTAGGTGACTTTTATTTCTATTCCTTGCCTAATATCTCTGGCTAGGACTTTCTGTACAATGTTGAATAGCAGTGGTAGAAGTAGACATCCTTGTCTTGTTCCTGATCTCCATTTTGCTTTTTGAGCAAAGTGTAAACTGTGGGTTTTACATAAATGAACTTTATCATGTTGAGAAATTTCTATTTTATTCCTAATTTGCTGAAAGTTTTTAATGATAAAAATATATCGAATTTTGTAAAACAATTTTTCTGTGTCTATTAAAATTGTCATGTATTTTTCCCCTTTATTTCGTTAATGTGATGAATCTGAACTTTCTCCAGGATAGTTTCTGTCTTTTTTTTTTTTTTTTCATTTTCCTATAAATTTGGTTTACTTTCTTTTTTTTTTTTTTTTTTTGGCATACCTCACAATTTTGTGTTGAAAACTGGACATTTTGTATATTACAATGCTGTTACTTTGCAGATCAAATTCTCATCCCTCTCCCTGAGACTTTTTATGCTCTTTGTTGTTGGAATAATTTATTATTAGTGACTTTTCTAAACTAGTTTTATAAATATTGTATACTTTTTCATGTATGGTCACTTAATTCCCGCTTATGTTAGCTTTTTGATCAGCTAGTAATTTGACAGAGATCGTTTTAAACTCTTGGGGCCTGTAAGAAAATTTAAAATACAGCAAAAGAAACAAAAAATATATTGTTCCTGTCTTTGCAGATTGACTCAGAGTGGATCACCCCTTGTATTCTTTCCTAGGACTTTAAAATTCTGCTTTAGCCTTCAATTCCTGCCTATATGAACTCTAACTATCAGCTGCAGTGAAAACTTAGGTTCTTCTCAAGTCTTTTCTGAGAATGTGCTAGCTCTGGGCATAGGTGTGGTCTTCTGCATTTCCCAGTACACACTGGAGCTTTTTAAATCATTTATTTCCAACATATCTCCTTCCCAGACTCCTAGGCTTTTTTGATTTGTCTGCTGCTTGCCCCATCTGTTGTCCCTTGCCCAATCAGTTTCTGCTAGTATATACCTTTAAATGCTTTCAACATAGGATTCCCAGGCAGCTTCTCCAGCCATGAAAGAATCTGGAGGGGTGTCAAATAATGGTAAGCCATTTAACTGATTCTTCAGACAGGTACAACACAGTCAGAAATTCACAACAATTCTTTTAGAACAAGGTCCATATTCCTCCTCCGGCACCAGCAAGCTACACCAGAAATATGAGTTACCATCTCCTTGGTTGCCTCTGACCTGCAGATCAGGGGAGAGTAGCTGAGCAAACAAAAATGTGTCATATACTGAAATTTTATAGCTTTTTCTTCATGAAGCATGCCACTTGGTGCTGTAAGTTTGTTTTGTTTTGTTTGTTTGTTTGTTTAATCAAGACTCATGATTAGAGCCCCAAGTCTCAAAAATTTGACTGATAATTTTTGCCAACTTAATTGCTTTACTGGAGAGACACATCCTTGGAGCTCCCTACTCAGACATTCTCAGATCTAAATGCCTTTTTAAATCCCATCTCTCAGTTATATTTTCTATTTTTGCAAATCCCCATGTTTCTGGATTTCCTATGTAGTCTTTTATTCTTGTTTGCAAAGCATCCTATTAATTTCCAAGATAATCTCCTTTTCATAATACATTGTTAACTGCAGCCAATAATATGTAATGTTCTAATAATAGCTAAGAGGCTAATGTTCTGAGTCTTTCAAACTCAGCCTAGAGTTGTAAGTTCATTAGGTACCTCATAAGCCTTCAATGTTTAACCAGGTGACAGTTTTACCAAATGCTCTGCCATGGTATAATATATTTCCACGTTTCCAGCTTCAGATATAAATTTTCTCATTTCCCACTGCCTGAACACTAAGCCAATGATACACAATTTAAAGTTTTATTATAGAAACATATCACTTGAGCTTTGCAGTTTTTGTATTATTAGAGCAACTACAGTTGTAATAAGCAATTCAACAATCTGTGTCCAATAAAAGTTTTTTTTTTTTTTTTTTTTTTTTTTTTTTTTTTTTTTTTTTACAATACAAATAATATTTTATTGCAGATATGGCAGATATCCTAGGGGTTCTACCCCCAGAGGGATTCAAGATTATAGTCTACTTTAATATCTGACTCCGCCTTTGCAATGTTATTTTTATAGACTTAGAGATCTGAGAAAGATATTGAAAGAATAATCTCTAAGTACGTTTCAGGGGGAAGGCCTGGAAATGGCATACAGTACTTCTACCCACAATCCTTTGGCAAGAACTAGTCACAGGACCCCAATTTAAATTCAAGGAAATTTAAATTGGGGCCCTGTGAAGTAGGAAATATGATATTCCTGTGACATCAAAAGAAAAAATGTGACTGGTCATTAATTGATCTCTGTTACACATTATACATATAGTTGTTTTAAAATGTGTGTTCAGTAATTAAAATACCTAAAGTTGCTTGGGTCTGCCTCTGGTCTCTGTGGTATCTATCAAATGTTGCTCATATTGATTTATTTTCTTATTTTTCTGTTAGTCTTATTTATACTTATTGCCCCTCAAGATTATGTATGGGGATTTCCTATAGACTAGGTTAGACTTTTTTATGGAGTTTGTTTGATTTTGTTTTGTTTTCCTGTTTAAAAAAATTATTTAAGGCTACTGGAAACACTGCCATAGTGTTTCAATATCCTCCTCACTTCTCTTGTTGAAGGCTTGTATTCAAAAATTGGTTTGGGAGATTCTGTGTGTACTTTTACATATTCAATACTTTAAGGGATTTTTAAAAGTTTTACTCAGATTTATTTTTATTGTTATTCATTGGGAAGGTTGATCTGAGTACTCTAACCTGCTTTTATTGGAAACTAGAAATAAAGGCAAACTTAAAACAAGAATAAACCGAAGAGCTTTCTTCACTTTCCAATCAACCAATACTCAAGCCACTATAAATTCTCCAATGACTTCTGGTTGTAAAATGCAATCAATAAATTGTTCTCACTTTATAATTGTGTCAGATACACCTAAAGTGACCATCAGTAAGTCATACTTTTGTATAATCCTCTCCTCATGAGTACAGGCATAGCCTGTGACTTGTGTGTAACCAATAGAAAATGGCTAAGGTAATGGGATAATCACCCCTGTGACTACATTGCATAATATATAACTCTCTCTTATCAGACCAGACTGAAAGATTCTCCAGCTGGCTTTCAAGAAGTGAACTACTATTTTGTGGGAGTGCCTGGAAACAACTGTCAAATCTGAGAGCAGCCCGCAGCTGACAACCAGTAAGAAAATAAGGATCTTAGTGCTACAACTCAAAGGAATTGAATACTGCCAACAATCTGAGGGAGTTTGGGAGAGGGTCTCAACTGAGAACCTCATCAGAGGATTCAGCTAAGCCACACCAGAAATCCTGATCAATGAAAACTGAGAGATAATAAATGTATGTTCTTTTAAGCTGCTAAATTTGTGGTAATTGGTTAGACTGCAGAAAAAAAATGATATAACGTCATCTTTAAAAATTTGATTATATTTAATCATATACATATATTTTATAGAACACAAAATATAATTTTATTATAATTACCTTTTTATTCCTTTTAAATCAGTCTACATTTTATTTGATTTTTTAATTTTCTTTTTGACTTGGCACCTTCCTGCACACTTCTTCTCCATTAATCTATATCAACCCCAATGTAAGTGGCACTCTAAATCATTATTTTTAATAACTGTATAATATTGCATAATATGGATAAAATATACTCAGTGATCTCTCTGTTATTGAATGTTTGCTTTGTTTTTTATTTTTTCCAGCATGAACAATGCTAAATATACATATATATATACACACATATATATACACACACATATATATATATATGTGTGTGTATATATATATATCTCCATACAGTCTATTGATTTTATTTGCATTTGTTGGTTTATAAAAACGATTGTTGGGTCAAAAAGTTTATGCATTTTAATTTAATACACGCTTTTAGATGAGTCAAAAATAACTGTTGCATTTCATTTTACTACCAGCAATTTATAAGATTAAACATTTATCAACATGTTCAGCTACAATAGATGATATATCTATCTCAATTTTTGCTGGTGAGACAAAAAGATAGAGAGAAAGAGAGAAAGATTATTGTTACTTTAACTTGCATTTCCCAGGACATTAGTCAATTTGGGCATCTTTTCATTTGTTCTTCCAGCCATTTAGATTTTTTCATCTACAAGATCCTCATTTACATAATTTGTTAATTTTTTTGTAAAATTAAGTTTTTCTTAGTGGGTCTCTAAGACTCAATTTTTGATAGATATTAATTTTTTCATGTGCATGACAGATATATTCTTCCAAATCCAGTGTTTATTTATTATAAAATTCACTACACACCATTTTAATCTTTAAATAATTAAATGTGTATTTTTTAAGCTTCTGTCCAGTGTTGCTTAAGAAATCTCTCCAACATCTCTCCCAGTTTGTACATGTGTATTCTTACATTTATTTTTTTAAATAATGTTTTTTTTAAAAATCGTCTTTAATCCATTTGTAATTTATTTGAGTATAAAAAGTTTACTAAAAGCTTCAGTACAATGTTAAATAATACTGACAAGCTTTGCCGTCTCTATGCTAGTACTAGTGTTATAACTGATAAGTTTAAACTCTTATTTTATTAGAGCTGTTATTAGAAATGGCTAGTGTATTTTCTCCAACACCATTTCAACAATATTCAAACATTTATATGGAGATATATGTCAGATTTTGTAATGTGTCATGATAAGGAATATGTATCCCTTGTATGACCAGGGGAGGGCAGGAGAAGCCTGTTTGATCTCAGTGAATTATTCTTTTAATATAGTACTGCTAGAGTTTGTTTGATATATACATACGTATGTATATATGTCAAACAAATGTATATATACATATGTATATATGTATGTAGATGTACCCACATATATACATTTTCTTGTACATTTGAAAATAAGATATACTTACAAGTTTTTAAACAACCTTAATATTTTGATATTAATGTTATTCTGGCTTTATAAACCAAATAGAAGAACTTTGTGTTTTATTTTTTGTTCTTTGCTAAAACATTTTTAATAACATTGAAATTGTTTTCTTTTTAAAGATTAGGTAACATTCTATATGGGATCCATATGGTCTTGGAGTATTTTTCAGTGGCAGGTATTAAAATTCTTTTAAAACTTATTTTATGGTGATATATCTAAGCAAATGTTTTACAGTAATGTACTGTATGTTTGAAAGTTGCTAAAATAGTAAATCTTATATATTCTGACTACACACACACACACACACACACACACACACACAAAAATGTTATGTAATGGATGTATGAACTAACCTTATTGTAGTAATTATTTTGCAATGTATATGTATATCAAATTATCATGTTGAACACCTAGAATTTACACAATTTATATGTTAACTATATCTCAATAAAGCTTGGGGAATTTTTTTTAATATACAACAGAGAAAGAAATATTTTACATCTCCTTGGATAAATTTTAGAAATTATATTCTGCTAGGAATTATTGTTTTCTCCATATACTGTAGTTTATTTATACATAGCAGCATGTGATAGTTCCCTGCCATTGTTTTAATCTTTCCTGGTAAATGCATTATGGACACTTTGTCATTGTTTACCCTTACCTGTTTTGCTCTATTTTTTTCCTGATCAGGATCATAAGGATTAAACTATTTTTGAATGCACAAATGAGTATTCCCTCTCATCTATATGGCATCTCATCACAATGACACCCAAAAAAGTAATAATTCCAGTTGTCAAAGATGCTAAATTAGCTTAAATGTATAATAACCAGAAATATCATAACTTGGAAAATAAAATTCAACTTAAAATTGTACGGATAGTGGCTGCATATTTACATGATATCATAAAAAATGATAATTCTCAAAATTCATCATCCCATATTTAGAAACACATAGTTTTCATGAGAAACTCTTATTCAAAGTATTTTTTCACTAGAATTTGTTTCTTAATATAATCTGAGTACCTATACAAATATTAGAGGTATTTCCATCTACTCCCTCTAAATTATAACAAGTTTACAAAAGAAACTGGCAGCATTACAAACCAACAGATTATGTAGTTTGCAATTATTACTGAACAATTTAGCATATAGAAGGTATAGGAAATAAGCACAACTTGCCACCCCAAAATGTGTCTCTTTGTCATGAGAAACAAGGGGCAAACTGAAGTGGACATAGAAAGTTGTAGAAGGTTTGTGAAAGAGGAATCTTAAGAAAGGAATTTTGTGTGTGATCAAGCATAATCTTTCCAGAAAGCAAAGATTTTGTGTTGTACCAACTGTACTTCATACTGTCTTCATCTGGATTTATTTTAAAAACCTCTTTTACTTATAACTAACATTCTGTATTTGCCTGCAAAGTCTTTAATCATCACCATGATTAAATGGATAACTAAGCATTGTTTCACTGTGACCTATGAACTTATTTCACCAAGTATCTTAAAACCTTTTGATATTTTTGACAAACGTTCCATACACAAAACAGAATTAGACTCACAGATACAGAAGAAAAACTGATGGTTGCTAGATGGGAGGGGAGTTGGGGGAGAAAGTGACGGGATTAGAAAGTACAAATTAGTAGTCGCGAAATAGTCACAGGGATGTGAAATATAGTATGGGGAATATAATCAATAATGTCAAGATTATGTAGGGTCCCAGACGGACACTGCATTTATCAGGGGGATCACTTTGTAGATTGTGTAGATGCCTGACCATTGCACTATACACCTGAAGCTGAAGCAGAATAATATTGAATGTCAACTATAAATATATATAGATATAGATATAGATATAGATATAGATATAGATATAGATATAGATACAGATACAGATACAGACATAGACATAGACATAGACATAGACATAGACATAGACATAGATAGATATATATACCTTATTTCCCGAAAATGAGACCTAGCCGGACAATCAGTTCTAATGTGTCTTTTGGAGCAAATATTAATATAATTAATATAAATATTATATTATATTATATTATATTATATTATATTATATTATATTATATTATATTATATTATATTACATTACATTATATTAGACCAGGTCTTATATTGTAATAAAATAAGACCAGGTCTTATATTAATTTTTGCTCCAAAAGACGCATTAGAGCTGATTGTCTGGCTAGGTCTTATTTTCGGGGAAACATGGTGTATAGATAAATAGATATAGATATATTCATGGGATGTACAGTACAGCATACAGAATATAGTCAATAGTGTTGTAACAGCTATATATGAGGTCTGGCAATTAAATTCCAGAACTGGCCACTGTACACTGGCAGCACTGTACAAACAGCTCGGAAAGGTTTCATAACCTTGGTATATCATCAGTGTCTCACGATATGTTTGTGTTGGCATGTGGTGGTGTCTTGCTCAGTGTCGTTCATTATTTATGTTTTTGTGTGCCATTGTGAGACTGTCTGAGCTTGAATTAGAGCAATGAACAAACATTAAATTTTTTGTTAAACTTGGCAAGAGTGGAAGTGAATCAAAGACATGTTAGTCCAGGTTTATGGGGAAAATGCCATGAAGAAAATGGCAGTGTACAAATGGATTAAACACTTTTCTGAGGGGAGAGAACACGTCACTAATGAAGAGAGGTCAGGGCGACTAGTAATGAGCAGAACTGATGAAAACATTGCAAAAATTCATCAAAATCCTTGGTTGACTGTGAGAAGCACAGCAGACCAAGTAAACGTCGATAAACAGTTAGGAACATCTTAACTGAAAATCTTGGCATGAGAAAGGTGTATGCAGAAATGGACCCAAAGGAGCTCACTGATGAACAAAAGCAAAGGGAGTTTTTAGCCAGTAAACAAATAATTGTATTGGAACACCCTCCCTATTCACCTGACCTGGCCTCCAATGACTTCTTTCTTTACATGAAGAAAAAGGAAATATTGAAAGGAAGACATTTTGATGACATTCAGGACATCCAAGTTTATTACAATGACAGCCCTGATGACCATTCCAGATAAAGAGTTCCAAAACTGCTTTGACGGGTATACGAGGCACTGGTGTTAGTGCATAGCTTCCCAAGGGGAGTACTTCGAAGGTTACCGTAATGATATTCAGCAATGAGGTATGTAGCACTTTTTCTAGGATGAGTTCATGAACTTAATTGTCAGACCTTGTACAATGTCAGAAGGGTAGTAGACTTTGGGGGGGGTTATCACTTTGTGAGGGGTGTAAATGTCTAATCATTATGTTGTTGTGTACACCTGAAACTAATATAAAAAAATGTTTTAACTACAATTCCACCAAATTCATGAAGTTAAATAAAAATTTGGGGGGAAAAAATAAAGTCTTTTTGACCTCAACAAACTGAAAATTCTCAGATGGCCTCTAAACATTTCAAAGGACTTGTTCTCTTTTCCTATGAAAGAGAGATATTAAATTAATTAGACTTATTAGATGTTAAACTAAATGGGATGAGTGATCAAATAAATGACACTAAACCTACTAGATTATTTGTATATAAATATACATTTTTAATGTAAGTGTTCTTAAAATTACATGAAATTCCTGAAAATCTGATATGCCATGAAAACCATGTTTCAGTCATAATTCTAGCTATCTTAAAATGTTGTATTTCACAAAATAACCAAATGTTTCTATGAATTACATGATAATGAACTATCATCAGATCTTTCCCCATGCAAGTTTGAAGTCTTCTCTCATTTATAGACAGTTATTGTTTTACTTTGATGCTTTTGCCAATGTGCTTCAACTTCAAAGACTCATGAAGTGTACTCTAAAACATAGGTTTCTAATAACTTTAAGATCCTAAAACTGAACTGGATGAGAACTTACAGAACTCTAAGGAAAAACTGGATTCATAAAATTGCTGAAAAAAGAGATCAAGATCATCAAGAATCAATTATATTAGAGTGAGGCAAGATGGAAACTAGGTAAATGCTAATGTTCACATCCTCCTATGCCACATCAAAATTACAACTAAACTACAGAACAATCATCATTGAGAATCACCTGACGTCTAGCTGAACAGAAGTCTTATAAGTAAGGACATACAGGAAAAGCCACTTTGAGATTTGTAGGAGGGGCTGAGATGCAGAACGAGGTGGTCCCTGTGGCAGTTAAACATTGGGAGGGATATTGCAACTGTGGAGGTCACCCCTGTGGAGTGAGGGGTCCCAGCACCACACCAGGCTCTCCAGCCGAGGGTTACAGTGCCTGAGAAAGAAGTTCCCATATCTTACGACTGTGAAAATCAGCAGAGATTGTAACTGAGCGAGACAGAGAACTACTGAAGTCACGGGTGTGCTTCTTAAAAGCCCACACATGGACTAACTTGCTAATGGACTTGTGCTCCCTGAGCTCCAGTGCTTGGGCAGCACCTTGAAAGGTGCCAGGGACATATATAGAGAACGTGAATTGTCTGGCTTCATCATGAGAGTTGGAGGGATGACATTGTCCCAGATAGAAGTGCTGGCAGAGGCCATTGTTCCTTTGTTGAACCATTCCCCTTCCAGCCTGCACAGGAAGGTCAGTTCTACATGAGTCTCTATCAATGTGGCTAAAACCAGTCACCATACCCTGGTGATTCCCTAACACCCTGCCCCATCCAATTTGCAGGCACACGTAAGCCACTTACAATGGACTTCCATTAAATTGGCCTAATTTGAATCATGCTGCAGACTTTCCCAAAATTTTCAAAGGTTCACAAACCCCAAACAAGCAGAGTCTTGCCTCAGAGTGCCGCATGCCATTTGCTTAGCAACCCCAAGCCTGTAACTTGTGGCAGCCAGCCTCAGTTCACAGCTTAGCCCCTCCCAGCCACTTCCAAAACCAGTACAAATGGCAACCATCTGAAGATCACTTTGTAGCTCATACCAAGTGGCCCTAAGCAGGGAACAGGCAGCAACTAACCTTGGCTTGCGCCAGAGCCCCTCCCAAGAGATCCCAGATCCAATACTCCTATGGCCATCATCATGATACATGAGAGCACCACTGAACCATTTCCACAAATGACATACCCAAAGGGGAGACTAGACAGGTACCATAGCCCCACTAAAGCAAATCCTGCTTTGTAGGGTCGCTCCCTGCACAAAAGCTCCTCCACTGTAGTCATGGCCAGTCCTCCCAAACAATTAGCCTGTGGGACAACCCCTCCCATTTACATGCCAAAAGCAATCCAGGCTCAACTACAATACAAGGGCACATACAACCTACAGAAGGGACACTCTGGAGCACCCAGCTCAGGTGACCAGGGAGAATGTATCACTGGGACCCAAAGGACACCTACTACATAAGGCCACTCCACTAAGAACGACCTAATACATAGAAACAAACAGAGGAAGGCAACCAAATTGAGGAGACAAAGAAATATGTCCCAAATGAAAGAACACAACAAAACTCCAGAAAAAGAAGTGAACAAAATGGAGCAAGCAATCTACCAAATGCAGTCATCAGTACAATGGATATAAGGATGCTTAATGATCTCAGTGACAACTTCAACAAGGAGATAGAAATTATAAAAAAGGACAGAAGAACCATAAAAAGAACCAGTCAGAAATGAAGAATACAATAACTGAAATAAAGAATACATTAAAGGGAATCAACAGTAGATGAAATGAAGCAGAATATCAAATCTGCAATTTGAAAGACAAGGTGATAGAAAACACACAATCAGAACAGAAAAAAGAACCCCCCAAAATGAGAATAGTTTAAGGAGCCTCTGGGACAACATCAAGCATACCAACATTTGCGTTATACCAGAAAGAGAAGAGAAAGATCAAGAAATTGAAAACCTACTCATATTTAAAGATATAATGACAGTAATGTCATCAAAATGGCAGTGTGAGGTGAGCCTCTGTAAAGCTCCCCTGGAATTTACAACTAATCAAACAACAATAACTCCACAAAGGACTCCCTGCACAGCAGACAAGCAAAACGAAGAGGCCCACTACTGAATTCACCTAAAGGTAGGCAAATCTCAAAAGCGAGGGAGGAGGGAAGGGAGAAGTGCAGTGACGGAGCCTCGTGGGCGCAGGACGCACAACTAGCTCAGTGCTCCGAGCTCGCTACATCCCAGAACTACCGCAGCTGTGGGAGAGGAAAGAACTCGGACTGGAAGGGCTTCGCTTATGTCCCACAGGGCTGACGGGGCAGCATATAACACAGCTGAACCCAACGCTCACGGCAGAGACCTCGGGGAAAAGACTGAGGGAAGAAGGCTGTAAACAGTGGTTTAAGCCCTCACTGCCGAGCAGAGAACAGAAGCCTTAGGCACTGAGAATAGCCGCAGCCTCCCTCCCCTCCCAAAGCTCGCCCTGCCCCCACCTACCAAGTGCTAGAAGCGGAACAGTAGCAGTGTCAGATCAAAAGAACAGAATATTTGCTGTTCTGAGAACTGTGCACCGCAGACAGATTGGCAGCCCAACTAGTTCTGACAAAAGGAAGAAAGCTATGGAAGCAGGACCGGCTGTGGTGGTGCTCCCTGCCATTGCTCTGGGCCACCTCTCACAACTCACCCCGCCCCTGGCCCCACCTATTGGGGCAGATCCCTGCAAGAGTAAACAGAACTGCTGAAACATACGGGCTCTGAATCTGGTGTAGGAAGAGCTTTGGAACTTCAAAAGCTCTCTGCATACCCACACTGACACTGCGCCCTGTGACCAAGGCGAACTATTAACAGAGGAGAAGCCCATCTCCCAGGGAATCCCATCATTGTGTGAGAAGCTGTGATAGTGCAGAGAAAACATAGCACTACCGTGTCAGAGAGAAAAAAAAAGGCTGCAGTCAGATAGAAAATAAAACATTCTATCAACAAGTATTGGAAAACAAAAGAAAGACCTCTTCCTATAAACCTGTTGCAGAAACCACTCCTGTAGATATCTAGGAAGAAAAATAATAAATCAGTAATTGTCATGAATAACCAAGGCAACAAGACAGCTAAGAAAGAAAGTGAAAAGTCTCCAGAAAAGGAACTTAAAGATATGGAAATATGTGACTTAAATCACAGAGAATTCAAGACTGCAGTGCTGAAAAAACTCAACGAGATGCAAGAAAACACAGAAAGGCAGTTGAATGAACTCAAAAACACAATCAAAGAACAACATGAGTATTTTACGAAAGAGATTGAAATTTTAAAAAAGAACCAAATAGACTTCCTGGAGATTAAGAACTCAATAGAAGAAATTAAGAATGAAATAACCAGCATAGGTAGTAGAGTTGACCAGATGGAGGAAAGAATCAGTGATATCGAACATAGAAACCTGGAAATTACACGGATGGAAGAAGAAAGAGACTTGAGACTTAAAAGAAATGAAAGAACTCTACAAGAACTTTCTGACTCCACCAGAAAGAGAAATATATAAATAATGGGCATGCCAGAAGGAGAAGAAAGAGAGAAGGGAACAGAGAATATATTCAAACAAATTTTTCATGAGAACCTCCCACACTTGTCGACAGAACTGGATCCTCGAATCCAAGAAGCAAATAGAACACCTAATTACCTCAATGCCAACAGGCCTTCTCCAAGGCATATTGTATTGAAGCTGTCTAAAATCAACGACAAAGAAAGAATCCTCAAGGCAGCCAGGGAAAAGAAGACGGTAATCTACAAAGGAAAGCCCATTAGATTATCATCAGATTTCTCAGCAGAAACTCTACAAGCTAGGAGGGAGTGGAACCAAATATTCAAACTATTGAAAGAAAAATTACGAGCCAAGAATAATATATCCAGCAAAGATATCCTTTAGATATGAAGGAGGAATAAAGACCTTTCCAGACATACAGAAGCTGAGGAAATTTTCTAATACACGACCTGCACTACAAGAAATACTAAAGGAGGCTATTCAACCATCATCAGCAGGGACAATTTGTGACACCCAAAACATAAAAAGGGGGAGAGTAAAGGCCTGAACCGGAATATGGGAATGGAGAAAGTAAACGTGCTGAAGAAAATGGAATACTCTAGATATCAAACTTTCTTTTACATAAACTTAAGGGTAACCACTAAAAAAAAAAAAATCCAGAACTGAAATATATACTGTAATAAAAGAAGAAACAGAGGGAAACATCATAGAATACCACCACACAGAAATAATAGACAACAACAAAAAGGCAAAGAAACAATGGAGACACAGCCTTACCAGAAAACTAAAGATAGAATGACAGGAAATCCTCACATATCAATAATCACCCTAAATGTAAATGGACTGAGCTCACCAATAAAAAGGCACAGAGTAGCAGACTGGATCAAAAAACTAAACCCAACCATATGCTGTCTCCAAAAGACACATCTCAGCTACAAAGACAAGCATAGACTCAAAGTGAAAGGGTGGAAATTGACACTCCAAGCAAATGGTACCCAGAGAAAATCAGGTGTAGCCATAATGATATCAGATGAAACAGTCTACAGGGCGAAAAAGATAACAAGAGACAAAGATGGACATTTCATAATGGTAAAGGGGACTATACAAGAAGAAGACATAAAAGTCATCAATATTTATGCCCCCAATCAGGGAGCACCGAAATATACGAAGCAACTACTAACAAAACTAAAGGGAGAAATTGACCAAAACACAATTATACTAGGGGACTTAAATACATCATTGACAGCTATGGATAGATCATCCAAACTGAAAATAAATAACAAAATTGCAGCCCTAAATGACACATTAGATGAAATGGACATAATTGACATATATAGAGCACTTCATCCTAAAACATCAGACTATACATTCTTTTCTAGTGTACATGGAGCATTCTCAAGGATAGACCATATATTGGGACATAAAATCAGCCTCAACAAATTTAAGAAGATTGAAATCATACCAAGTGTATTCTCTGATCACGAGGCTTTCAAATTGGATATCAACTGCAAAAAGAAAGCATGAAAAAAACACAAATACATGGAGATTAAACAACATACTTTTAAAGAACAACTGGGTCAAAGAAGAAATTAGACCCCGAATAGCCAAAGCAATCTTAAGAAAAAAGAACAATAATGGAGGTATCACACTTCCTGATTTTGGCTTGTACCGCAGGGCTACAATAATCAAAACAACATGGTATTGGCAGAAAACAGACACATAGACCAATGGAATAGAATTGAGAACCCAGAAATAAAACCACATAAATATGGACAGATAATTTTTGACAAAGAACCTAAAACATACAATGGAGGAAAGACAGCCTCTTCAATAAATGGTGCTGGGAGAACTGGATAGCCACGTGCAAAAGAATGAAACTGGACTGGTCTCAGTCACCATGTCCCAAAATTAATTCAAAATGGATCAAAGACTTAAGCATAAGACCTGACACAATAAACTGCATAGAAAAAAACATAGGTACTAAACTTATGGACCTTGGGTTCAAAGAACATTTTTTTAATTTGACTCCAAAGGCAATGGAAGTAAAAGCTAAAATAAATGAATGGGACTATATGAAACTTAAAAGCTTCTGCACAGCAAAAGAAACCATCTACAAAATAAAGAGGCTACCAACTGAATGGGAGAAGATTTTTGCAAACAGTGTCTCCGATAAGGAGCTAATATCCAAAATATACAAGGAACTCATTCAACTCAACAACAAAAAAACAAACAACCCAATTGAAAAATGGGCAGATGACCTGAAGAGATATTTCTCCAAAGGGGACATACAAATGGCAAATAGACATATGAAAAAATGCTCAACATCACTAATCATCAGAGAAATGCAAATAAAAACCACAATGAGATATCACCTCACCCCAGTCAGAATGGCTATCATCAACAAGACAAATAGTAACAAGTGTTGGAGAGGCTGTGGAGAAAAAGGAACACTCATACACTGTTGGTGGGAATGCAGACTGGTGTAGTCGTTATGGAAGGCAGTGTGGAGGTTCCTCAAAAAATTACGAATACAATTACCATATGACCCAGCAATCCCTCTCCTGGGTATCTACCCAAGAAATCTGAAAACATCGATCCATAAAGACACGTGTGCTCCAATGTTCTTTGCAGCTTTGTTTACGGTGGCCAAGACATGGAAACCACCAAAATGTCCTTCGGTAGATGAATGGATAAAGAAGTTGTGGTATATATACACAATGGAATACTATTCGGCGGTAAGGAAAGATGAAATAGGAACATTTGTGACAACATGCATGGATCTTGAGAGTATAATGCTAAGCAAAATAAGTCAGACAGAAAAAGCAGAGAACCATATGATTTCACTGAAATGTGGTATATAAACCAAAAACAATAAAAGAACAAGACAAACAAATGAGAAACAAAAACTCATAAACACAGACAATAGTTTAGTGGTTACCAGAGGCTAAGGGGGTGGGGGGCGGGAGATGACGGTAAGGGGGATCAAACATATGGTGATGGAAGAAGAACTGACTCTGGGTGGTGAACACACAATGGAATTTATAGATGATGTAATACAGAATTGTACACCTGAAATCTATATAATTTTACTAACAATTGTCACCCCAATAAATTGAAAAAAAAGAAATAATGACATAATAATGGAAAACTTCCATAACCTGGAGAAGGTAATAGACATACAAGTCTAGGAAGTGTAGAGAGTCTGAAACAAGATGAAAACAAAGAGGCCCACATCAAGACATAGCATCATTCAAATGCCAAAGGCTAAAGACAAAGAGATCATCTGAAAAGTAGCAAGAGAAAAGCAGTTAATTACCTACAAATGAGCTTCCAGAAGACAGTCAGTTGATTTCTTAAGAGAAATTTTGCAGACCACAAGGGATTGGCATGAGATATTCAAAGTGATGGAAAGCCAGGACCTAGGAGAAAGATTACTCACTATCCAGCAAAGCTATCATTTACAGTTGAAGGAGAGATAGAGCTTCCCAGACAAGAAAAAGCTAAAAGTTTAGTGATAGAGTTCATCACCACTAAACCAATAATACAAGAAATATTGAAGGGAATTCTTTAAAAAGAAGGAAAAAAAGATAAAAATATGAATAGTAAAGTGTCAATAACTACATGTCTATCAACAATTACTTTAACTGCAAATGGATTAAATGTTCCAATCAAAAGACATAGGAGGGCTGAATGGATTAGAATATAAGACCCTTACATATGCTGCCTATAAGAGACTCACTTTGTTACAGTGACACTATATCTTCTATTTTTGAAATTTAAAACTCTGATGTAATTTGATTTGAGAATGGTTTGGCTTGGGACTTTTTGAAAGTTTTTTTTCCCCTTTCTTTGTTTCCCTCTCCTCCCACCAAAACTTGGTGACTCTGTTTATTGTGCATTTACTATGTATACCAGTTTTAATGGTTCTGTTTACTTCAGACCAGTGTGCACACCTGGCTGGCAACTTGAGAGGAGTTTTCTGCATCTGTATGGGATTCATTCTTGACCCTGGGGCAGATCAACCTCTAGGATGTGACTTTTCCTGAAGTTGCCTGGCCAACTTCTCCTTCCTTTGTTCTGCCCCTCCTTGAGTGTCTATAAAACCTTTGGTGGTATTGAGAGAGGAAGGCAGTCTTTGTGACAGGAAGTCCACTGTCTTCCCTTAATGCTGGCATTTTGGAATAAAACTGCTTTTCTTCCCACCAACCTCACTTCTCGAGTTTTGGCTTTCGTGAGGCAAGCAGCCAGACTGACCTTTTGTACAGTAAAAAAATGGTGACTCAGATGGGACAGAATCATACCAGACATGGAGCTGGTGAGTTCACCGAGCCACCCCCCTGCCCAAGAGGGAGTGGCACCACAGCTGGTTTGATCCACAGCCTTTCATGGCAGGCTGGCACAGGGGAGAGAATTGCGGGAATGTCCCAGCAGCTGCCAAGACCTTGTTCATCTTGGGGATTTTTCCTGACCCTCCCCTTCCCAGTATTGGCTGCCTATAAATGCTGAAGATGGTGAAAAGAAACTGGTTGTCTGGTTCTAGAAACTGCAGGTTAGGGCTTCATTGGAGACCCATTTGCAATGCCGGTTTTAGGCTTTTATGCCAGCTCGGCTTCTAGCCATCTGGGCTTTTACGCCGTTGGGGGTCTTTTGAGACCCATTTGAAGTCTGGGCCTTGTCAGACTGGAGAGCACACTGGAAATCCTCTCTCTTCCATTGGGGCATCTAATGCCATTCAGAAGCCTCATTTGAGGCTCATCTCTGGTACCAGTTTGGGCTTTTATGCCATCTGTGGGTCTTTCAAGACCCATTTGTGATGCCAGTTTTGGTGGGAGACCAGGTTTCCCTTCTTCCGTTGGGGCACTGATGCCATTTGGGGTCCTCATTTGAGGCCCGTTTGCCATACTGGTTTGGGTTTTCTTGAGACCCATTTGTGGTACCAGTTTTGGTGGGAGACCACGTTCTGAAGCCCCAGCTCCTCTTTGTTGAGAATTTGGTGTGAGTACTCACATTTGGCTTTGTTTTGTCTATATGTAATTTGTTTGTCTGTGGTTTGTTTTACCCTCCTTTTCCTCTGTTTGTATCTTAAGCTAAAAATGGGAGGCTGTGTATCTATACTACCTGAGAGTGCTCTGCATCATATATTGGTTGATTGGTCAACTTATAAACCAATGACAAGAAAGAAAATGGTGTTTTACTGTAATACAGTTTGGTCTACACATGGATTCGAATTTGAAGAGAATTGGACCCTCAACGGGTCTTTGAACTATTATATTATCTTGCAGTTAGAATTGTTTTGTCAAAAGTCAAGAAAGTGGGACAAAGTCCCTTATGTGCAAGCTTTTATGTTGTTATAAACTCAGTCTTGCCCCAGAACTATGTAAACTATTCCAGCTTGAGATCAGTACCACCTGAATGTACTGAGGGATATCACATGGGTCCTCTTTATCGATGGCATCCTAATGGGATTGGATGAGCAGGAAGAAACTAACACATTGAAGCTGCTGGTAGGGCAATGTGATTCTTGGAGTAGAAGACAAACAATTTAGATCCAAAGGCTTGCTATATCAGTAAAATTTTATAAGCCCAATGGTCAAGGGTGTGTTGGGATAGTCCCTGTAAAATAAAAGATAAATGATTGCACCTTCCACCATGAAAAAGAAACAATAACACCTGGTGGGCCGGTCTAGGTTTAGAAGCAGCATGATGGCTGCAAAAAAAACACCCTAAAGTTTGGAATGGGTATGGATTAGATACCAAGTCTATATTCAGAAAGTTGGCAAAAGTGGAGGTCTTACAAGTTTTTCTTTTCCCTAACTCTCAGTGACTTTCAAGATCTTGCAGATAACCTGAAGGACGAACACAGCTAACTACTACTGCCTGAGGCTGAGGTAACTGAAGGAAAAAAAGTGGCATTTTTAAAAACAAGCCACTAGTCATTCTCAATCCAGAACTTCACCCTTTGTTCCAGCCTCTTTGAAATTGTAGGGACAAATGAAAGATTTTAGGTCCTCTCTGCAGTTGTTAATAGTTCTGTTTATATGTGTATAATCTCTAATATCTGTGCTTGCTTCTGTTATATATGTATAATGTAGTGTTTTTGCCTCTGAATGGTATTACCAGTTTATGATATTTGATTGGCTTAAAGAAAAACATTAAGCACTTACATAAATTAGAAATAAATAATAAAAACTAACCCAAGTACTTTTCAGGATCACCTGATCTAAGAATATTTGATACTAAGGCTGGTTTAACTTTTGGTTAAATAGACACATCTTTTAAGGATATTAATATTAGACGTGATATCTTTTGTTTTACCTGAGTTTGCAAAAATAAATTTATGTTATCTCTGTTACAAAATGTTTCAAGAAAATAGCTTGAGTAATAATTAACTTTGAAATCTTATAGAGTTAACAACTAAAAGGAGTAACTAAAATAAAAAGTTATTACAAAGCTTTTCAGTAATAATAATGTTATATGTATATGTATGTATATATGGTATATATGCTTAAACATGGTTTCCCAAATTCTGTTGGTAACTTGAAACCTTGGAGCTTCGCTAGGTTGGGCTAAATAATAAAAATTATTAAATGTCTAGATATTCCAAAATAACAAAATACTGAAATATCGATTATTAGGTGGCTCTGAGTTCAACTTTTAATTTTTTGTTACAGAAAAGCTATAGGATAAATTAAGATCTATTAATAAATGTGTTTTGTGCTTTAATGAAAATATGATTGTAAAAAAATAATTAACTTTAGTAGACACTGTCATCACTTACTTGGTATTAAAAACTAAACTGGCTAACGTCATAAAAATGGCAGCATCAGGTGAGCCCCTTGCAATCTCCCCTGGAACTTACTGTGTTTCCCCAAAACTAAGACCTAGCAGGACAATCAGCTCTAATGCATCTTTTGGAGCAAAAATTAATATAAGATTTGGTCTTATAGTAAAATAATTTTACTGTAATGTACGACCAGGTATAATATAGTATAATATAATATAATATAATATAATATAATATAATATAATATAATATAATATAATATAATATAATACTAGGTCTTATATTAATTTTTGCTCCGAAAGATGCATTAGAGCTGATTGTCCAGTTAGGTGTTATTTTCAGGGAAACATAGTACGACACATTGAACAACTGTAAGTCCACAAAGGACTCCCTGAGCAGCAGATAGGCAAGACTAAGAGGCACGCAACTAAAAACATCTAAAGGTGGGCAAATTGGGTGAGCAGGGGAGGATGGAAGGGGGGAGTTTGGAGACTCAGGGTGTAGGACATAGACCTAGTTCGGAGCTCCAAGCTCCCTGCATTCCAGAGCTACCGCAGCTGCGGGAGAGGGAAGAACTTGTACTGCTAGGGCTCTGCTTATGGTCCACAGGGCTGAGGGGACAGCATATAACACAGATGAACCCAATGCTCACGGCAGAGACATCAGAGCAAAGACTGAGGGAAGAAGGGTGAAAAGGGCAGTTTAAGCCCTCACTGCCGAGCAGAGGATGGAAGGCTTAGGCACAGAGCCTAGCCACGCCCTCCCCACCCTTCCAGAGCTCGCCCCACCCCAACCCACCGAATGCTAGAAGCAGAATATTGGCAGTTCATAGAACTGCGGCCTACAACCACGGACTCGCAGCCCAAATAATTCCAGCAAAGAGGAGGGAGCCTTGGGGGCTGTGCTGGTGGTCACTGCCATTGCTCACAGTCACCTCTCACAGCCCACCTCGTCCCCGCCCCTGTCCCCACCTATCTGAGTACATCCTTGCAAGAGTAAACAGAGCTGCTGAAACACACAGGCCCTGAATCTACTTAGGAAGAGCTTTGGAACTTCAGAAGCTTTCCACATCCCCCGAAGTAGGTGGTACCCTGAGATCCAGGCAACCTACTCACAGAGAAGACCACCTTACAAGCAATCCCCCATTGTGTGAGAAGCTGCAACAGTGCAGAGAAAATATAACACTACAGTGTGAGAGAGAATTAAAGGCTGCAGTTGGAAAGAGAATAAAGCATTCTACCAACACCTACTCGAAAGGAAAGGAAAGACCTCTTCCAACCAACTTGTTGGAGAACCTACTCCTGTAGATGCCTAGGAAGAGAAATAATAATTCAATAAAAGCCATGAATAACCAAGGTAACAGGAAGCTCAGGAAGTAAAAGAAAATTCTCCAGAAAATGAACTTAAAGACATGGAAATATGTGACTTAAATGACAGAGAATTCAAGATTGCAGATCTGAAAAAACTCAACAAGATGCAAGAAAACAGACAGGCAGTTTAATGAACTCAGAGACACAATCAAAGCACAAAATGAACATTTGACCAAAGAGATAGAAATTAAAAAAACAAAAACAAATAGACTTTCTAGAGATTAAGAACTCAATGAAAGAAATGAAGAATGAAACAGCCAGCTTAAGTAATAGAGTTGACCAGATGGACAAAAGGATCAGTGACACCAAAGATAGAAATCTGGAAATGACACAATAGAAGAAGAGAGAGACTTGAGAGTTAAAAGAAATGAAAGAAATCTATAAGAACTTTCTGACTCCATCAGAAAGAGCAATATAAGAATAATGGGCATGCCAGAAGGAGAAGAAAGTGAGAAAGGAACAGAGAGGATATTCAAACAAATAGTCAATGAGAACTTCCCAAATTGGTGGAAAGAACTGGATCCTCAAATTCAAGAAGCAAATAGAACACCTAATTACCTCAACCCCAACAGGCCTTCTCCAAGGCACATTGTATTGAAGCTGTCAAAAATTAACGACAAAGAAAGAATCCTCAAGGCAGCCAGGGAAAAGAAGGTGGTAAACTACAAAGGAAAGCCCATTAGGTTATCATCAGATTTTTTCAGCAGAAACTCTACAAGTCAGGAGGGAGTGGAACCAAATATTCAAACTATTGAAAGAGAGAAATTATGAGCCAAGAATAATATATCCAGCAAAGATATCCTTTAGATATGAAGGAGGAATAAAGACCTTTCCAGACGTACAGAAGCTGAGGGAATTTTCTAACACACAACCTGCACTGCAAGAAATACTGAAGGATGCTATTCAACCATCATGAATATGGATAATTTGTGACAACAAAAACATAAAAGGGGGAGAGTAAAGGTCTGAACTGGCATAAGGGAATGCAGAAAGTAAGCATGCTGAAGAAAATGGATACTCTAAATATGAAACTTTCTTTTACATAAACTTAATGGTAACCACTCAAAAAAATCCAGAACTGAAATATGTAACATAATAGAAGAAGAAACACAGGGAAAAATCATAGAGTACCACACACTGAAATAACAGACAGCAACCAAAAGGCAAAGAAACAATAGAGACACAGTCCTTCCAGAAAACCCAAGACTGAATGATAGGAAATCCTCATATATCAATAATCACCCTAAATGTAAATGGATGGAACTCACCAATAAAAAGGCACAGAGTAGCAGATTGGATCAAAAAACTAAACCCAACCATATGCTGTCTCCAAGAAACATATCTCAGCTACAAAGATAAATATAGACTCAAAGTGGAAGGGTGGAAATTGACACTTCCAGCAAATGGTATCCAGAGAAAAACAGGTGTACTGATAACAAATGAAACAGACTTCAAAATATAAAAGGTAACAAGAAACAAAGATGGATATTTCATAGTGATGAAGGTGAGTATACAACAAGAAGACATAACAGTCATCAATATTTATGCCCCGAATCAGGGAGCACCAAAATATACTAAACAACTACTAACAGAACTAAAGGGAGAAATTGACCAAAACATAATTATAGTAGGGGACTTAAATACATCATTGATAGCTATGGATAGATCATCCGAACAGAAAATAAACAAAGAAATATCAGCCCTAAATGACACATTAGATGAAATGGACATAATTGACATTTATAGAGCATTTCATCCTAGGACATCAGACTACACATTCTTTTCTAGTGAACATGGAACATTCTCAAGGATAGACCATATATTGGGACATAAATCTAGACTCAGCAAATTTAACAAGATAGAAATCAACCTAAGCATATTGTCTGATCACAAGGCTTTGAAATTGGATGTTAACTGTAAAAAGAAAGCAGGGAAAACCACAAATATGTGGAGATTAAACAACATCCTTTTAAAGAAAGACTGGATCAAAGAAGAAAAAAGGTCCTCTTATTTGAGAACTATTTATTGTTTATCTTGAAAATATGTATGTATGTATTAGGTTGTATCTGCTTGGCTATATAAGTGGGTGAGATTCATTTCCGTTTTTCCAATCCCTTTGGGATTGCCTATGTTACACATCACATTCTGGTTCAAGGTTTATTCAATGAAAAAACTGTTAGGAAAATATTTTGTTTTATTTTTAGTTATATTTCTCCAACACCCCTGAAGTAGATAGAGTGTTTGTTAAGTTTTTGTAACTGCAGAACCAGCTCAAAATGATCCTATCCTATTTCTAACAAGATGCTGAGTTGCTTTTCAGAGGCAACAGACCAAAACAAGTCAGGCAGCCTAAGCATGCACAGAGGAAAGAACTTTGACCTCCAGCTGCACCTGCACCCAAAGTCTCATGCCCTCCCCCCAACACACACACACTCTCACACACACACACACACACACACACACACACACACACACACACACACACAGAACCAAAGGACAAGGACATAACCAAAACTTGAACACCAGAATTCGTTCAGAAGCTTAGGGTCTATTGTCCAGGAAGATCTGGTGTTGACACCCCTTTACCATAAATGGCTAAGTTCCAATGTCCTCCAGTTAAAACTTGCCCCACCAGCACTTTTGCATACCTGAAACCCCTTAAAAGCCCCTTAAGCTAATCCAGCAAGTAAGGTGGATTTGAGGCACCCTAAGGTCTCCCATTTTTCTCATGGTGTCTTCTCCATCAATAAACCTTTTCTTACTCCAAACTCTGAAGTTTTGAGTTTTGGCTTTTTGAAGCATCGGGCACACAAACTTTGGTTTCAGTAACATTTTGAATAGATGTAAAACTGGTTCTGTTAGTTAATTGTGACCATGGCTACAGAATATCAGTCTTTTCCTAAATTTATGGAAAATTTTAAATTCTCACATGCTTTCTCTTACTCCTATATAGCACCATAGGCATTGATTACTGCTTAATCAGCAACGTTTGGGTAGGCACATAGCCCAGCAATACAGCATACAACCATCAACCCAAATTTTCTAAGTTTGGTTTTTAGGCTACCACTCACTAGCTTTGAGATTATGGGCAAATTACTTCCCTCTGTATACACCAGTTTCCTTATTTGTAAAAAATATATACTAATAGCATATACTGTGTAGGTTTATTCTGGGGAATTGACATGTAACCAAATGCAACATAGTTGCATTAATTATTTTTATAACTAAATTATTGTATAAAATTTATAAAATTATTTATTATTAAATTATAATATTTTAATTAAAATAGTGTCTGGTACATAGTAAGGAGTATGTATTGTGTTTATTAAATTTAAAAATACTCTTTTGTTATAAGATTCTTGAAATTAGGATGTCCAATTGATTATTTTTATATCCCAATAGCACCTGATATTAATAAAAGCCATGCTTCATTTATAGCACAAGTATACTTTAAGCTTAGTTCTTCCTGATTCTCCACCTAGAATGATGAGCACTGAGTACAGAATGCATCACATATAGTCATTCAAAATTGTTTACCATAAATGAATAACTATTTACCTATAAATATCAGACAGCAGAAAGAGAAATAGTTCAGATGAATAAAAAGATGGTAGAGCCAGGCTGTCATGATGATATTTTAATATATCCAAAGAAATTCTGTATCAGACTTTATGGAGTTTGTTACAAAATGAAAAGAGCTATGGTTTCAGTTTTCAGTTGAACCTGGGTTCAAGATATAAACTAAGCTGTGTTACTTGGAGCAATTCATTTAATCCTTCTGAGTGCCCCATTGTGAAATGGAAATAATGACGTTTACAACTTATAGAATTATTAAAACTACATGAGATAATTTACTTGAAATGCTTTGTACATGGAAGCTACATGGTAACTTATAGCTATTATTATTATAAGCACTAGTAGTATAACTAGTAGTGGTAGTAGTAGTAGCAGTAGTAGTAGTATTTTGATAGTTTGTTATTTTGGTACCCATTGTCCCTTCTGCAGGCCGCTACCCATTATACTTCAGGCAGTTGATGCTGTCCTTCCGTCTGTGTCTGAAAAAGCTCTAACACTAGTTATTTTCATTTTAGAGGTATTTCCAATTAAACTCTTTCTGTTTAGAACAGCAGACTGGAAAAGGTGGGTGAAAGATATTTTTCTTTGTTTATTGTGTGTATACGAAAATTTTAGTTCTTGAAATATATTTCATTAGTAACTCCCTATTTGTAAGGCTTATGTTGCCTATATAGAGTTTCTTTGCATCTTACCACATTTATCTTCTAACTAACCAGATAATCTGATGAAAGTAGATTTTGCAAGTTTAATTGGTAAACTACCATTATGCAACTCGCAGAATGAATCTAGATGTTCGGTGAAATATACGTTTTTATACTATTAAAAATTTAATTCAGCCAAATGTTTTTAGCACAGAAACAATGCATATTAAATACAGAAATATTTAAAATGCATATTTATAAAAAAGAAAATATTTTAAAAACTACTCAAAATTTATGACAGAAATTCAGTTAAAATGTGAACAGGCATCATTTCAGAATGTTTTTCCTGGATGTATTTATATACTTTTTCTTATAACAGGCTATATTTTTCATTACTTAATGCTTTCTATAAGAATTACACTTTTCTAATAGCTTTCTTATTAGCTGAATATTATTCCTTTGCATAAATATATCACAATTTACTTAGGCAGTTTCCTATTATTAATCATTTCCTCACGTGGTTTGGAACAATGGGTATTATGTGTGTGTGTGTGTGTGTGTGTGTGTGTGTGTGTGTGTTGGGTTATAAATTATATCTGATTAACTAATTGGCCATTTTAAACACATGAGTTAAGTCAGATGAAAACCTGGAAAGTTATCAGTTACTTCTTGAAAAACAATAATTTTGTTTCATGAAACAGAAAATTGAAATAAAAATGTCTGGTAGTGGTAAAACTGTGAATTTTGCAGGGTAAGTTCATGAAATTTAGGGCTAGAGAGTGTGTGAAAGAAATTTGGACAATTTATATATATATGCATCTTTCAACTCTTTATCTTGAATCTCAGCATCAAATGGCAGGTGCTCTTTTCATTTAAAAGGAAAGAAATCATTTCCTGCAACAATGACAAACTACTTAACACAGAAAAGGAAAAATCCTGTTTCATTGCCATCATCAATAGTGAAGTGCTGAATAATCTACCACCTAGGACAACTGAAGTACATCTATGCTCCTATACATTATAACTTTTATATGTCTCAACCAAAATTAAGTGAAATAAGCAGTTTTACTAAAATAAAAATAACAAACCTTAACATTTTCAGAAATAAATATTATTATGCTAAATTCAAAATTCTTGAACGTTTTCCTCACAGAGCATCAATTTTATTTGAGTTGAAATTACAGACTAATGAGACTTGGGCTTTCTTGACAAGTATAAACTGTATTTCTTTGAAATTTATTTGTAATTTAAATTGAATTTTTTTTTTTTACTAGTCAGTAATTGATTATTATTTATTTTCTCAAATAACAGGCTCTATTATAACTGGCCTCTGCTCATCTTCCATCCCCCAAACTTGTTTTGTTCTGAAACTGCTGATCAGCTTTAGTCTTTCTGCCTTTCTTTTCAAGATACTAAAACATTTGGATGAAAATTGCTAATATGCAGTCAAAACTCAGATGCTCTAATTATACATTTGCAGACGTTTATTGAGAGGAAAAGGAAAGTTTCTGTTTATCCTTAAGGGGAAATAATGAACATTTGATTGTGTCATTATTGGAATGTGTTTACAAATGGGCAGAGGCATTATATTTAAACAAACCTGGGCAGGGCTTTCTGTGAAGACCTATAATCTCTCTCTCTCTCTCTCTCTCTCTCTCTCTCTCTCTCTGTCTCTGTCTCTGTCTCTGTCTCTGTCTCTCTCTGTCTCTCTGTCTCTGTCTCTCTGTCTCTGTCTCTCTCTGTCTCTCTGTCTCTCTCTCTTTCTCTCTCTCTCTCCATATTCCTGCCTAAGTGTGCTCACCATTGTATTTTTGTGCTCCTGAATAATATGTCTCACCAGAAGATAGCAAGAGTACAAGCTTTAGATTTACACTTAGAGCTAAGAAGAATAAAATTCCTACTACTCACTCCAGTAAACTTTAATTAAAAAAAATATCCTACTGCAATCTTATGCCTAAGCTGACTTGGGCTGGATGGTGAATATTATTGGGGACTACCCTAAATAAGAATACAAATGTATTTTATTTCTCATTGGCTATATGCTGCATTTCTGTATATAGGTTTAGAAATTTCCCAAAAAAGCAAGATGATTTGGGTACAATCTTTTACAAGACTGTAATTACATCTTAATACTCTCACAACATTACACTAAATTTTCACAGCTGTCAAGATGTAGATATACAGATCACTGATTTTCATTTCACCTATTTTCTGGATAATTTATTTCATATGACTATAAACTAAAATTTGTATGAAAAAATCTTCAGTTCATAAAATGCATGTATTTTAAAATACCAATTCAACAGAACAAATGACTTGATATTGTTTAAAATAAAGCCTATCTCTTATCATGAAGTAGTGTTGATAATACAACTAATACCATGTAAATGTAAATATCTTTTAATTGATCCGTTAATGATAATTAAATTTATCCTGGGCTGAATGAGTCAACAATGATGGGTCCTTATTTTTAAAGCAGATTTAGAAAGAAAAACCAAAAAAGAGAACATTTAAACTGAGAAATTATTAGCATATAAAGTTTAAAATCCATTAGAATCAGGTGATTTTACCCTCCTACATGTGGGCATATATAAAGGGATAGGTTGCTAAAGAGATATGATTAGCATACAAATGGTAGGATGGTTTACTGAAGTTTTTTTTTTGTTTTTTTTTAATTAAAGTGCTGAGGCTTCTTTAAATAGGAAATCCTCTCCAAATTAAATTCAAATGCTCCTGGTTTTGGCTTGAACTGTGAATACCTCAGAACCAGTTTGATTGGTTCAAGCTTTATTCAATTCTGATTGAAGCCTATAATAAACAACACAATATAATCCTATTTATCTGTTTGCTTTCATTCCTTTACATTATTAATATAAAGCTATTTCCCCCAAATTTATTTTTCTGCAATGTATTATTCTTTCTTCAAAGCACCACTCATCTCAAACAATAATAAATTACTTATTTTATGGCAATAAAATTCTACTTGCAGATGATCACCTACTAGCTCTGTGTATTCATAACGATCTTACCTAAATAATGCCTCTTATTTTTCTCTTTTTTCATTCTCACTATTGTTCACTAAATCAGACATTCATAATCTCTCACTTAGACTACCAGGACAGTATCTTAAATAAGCTTGCTGTTCACAGTATTTCTTCAGCCCAATCAATCTACCCAGTGCCACCAGGGTTTTCTTCTAAAACAATAGTCAGCTCATATTGCTCAAGAATATTCAATAGTTCTCTCCCTGTCTTCGCGTATGTGCACAGGCATGCATGCCCATTTTATATTATTGAGGAAATAAAAAGACTGAATACTTTTAGGAATTTTTATCATGCTTGGCTTGGAAAATACTTTTATTTTTCTCAAAAAAAAAAAAATCCCAAGCACAAAACTGCGATTAAGGTGCTTTTTTTCTCTACTTGTACAATGAGGACTCAAACTAAGGAAATATTCACACTATTATTCCTAAAGTAGCCTCTTCCAGAATGTCAATCTTTTCAAGAGCCTCAAGGTAATTAATATATAATCAGCCTTAAACCTTTAGACAAGTGCTCATAATTGGCACGGATTTCTTTCTAATATTTTTCTTCCTCATTTAGTTACAGTTTTGTCTGCCTCATCTAATAATCAGTTTGCCAGAGATCATGTTATGCCCCAAATGTATACTTATGCCTTTAAAATTTGGTCACTCGAGGATGTGTTTTTGTCTCTATAAAATTATGGCGCCTTCCCTTGAGCACTCTTTCAAACTGAAAATTAGAACAGATAACTTTATTAACTTCCCAATGGTAACTATGGCACTCTTATAACACTCTCTATTGTTTACTCTATAAAACCTTCAAAATAATATGAGCTTTGAAACTGACTTGTGTGTGTACCAAACACGACTGTGAGTTGGTTTCAGTTTAGATTCAGTTTCTTTAGTCTAGTGAGAACTTAAGCAGGTTTGAAATGAGTTTCTTTATTTTCTCTTTTAGCTGTACTAAGAATTGATATTTTAAAAAATCCATTACTGCTCTATGGCATTATTTAAGCTATTCTTATTTTTCTGATCAGCCAAATAAAATATGTGTCTGTGTAATGATTTCTAAGGAGAAACAGCTCCATCTAATGGCTATTATGAACCATATCATTCTTTTTTTTAACTTCCAAGTTTTCAAAAAGCTATTGCAAAAATGATTTTACTGGTAGAAACAGAAGCCCCTTTACCTTCAATATAAAGGTATATATATATATATATATATATATATATATATATATATATATATATATATACACATATATGTGTATATATGTATATACATATATATGTATATGTATATACACACACACACATTTTAAGAAAGGAAAACTGTATTAAAATTGTAATACTCAATATATACCGATAACCGAAGATGAATACAAGTCACCTTTGACTTCTGCAATTACAAGAGGTGCTCAAAGTGGTGACCATCAGTGTCCAGACACTTCTGATTACGGCGAACTACCGCTTGAGCAACGTTGACCAGTGTCCACTTGTATACATTTTTATGGTACCCTCATACCCTGGGTATATTTAAACAGTTAATTTGCCTCTGTTAATTTGATTATTAGCCCAGCTATAAGAACTTAGAAGGTAGGAGGAAAAGTATTATGTTTTTAGCCCCACACTGCCAAGTCCAATAAAGCAAAGCAAAACAAAATGAGGTATATCTGCATATATATATATATATGAACAAGTGGGCCTTTAGATTGAGGTAGCCCTAATGCCATGGCATCCTACATAAGCAAACCAAAATCTAAGTTTATAAATGACTCAAGGTTTAAAAATTAAAACTTAGAGGCAATCAATCACAAAAAGTGAATTAGGCTTTAAACTAGTATAGCCAAAATGATAATTTCCGTACTTTGCTTCTGCCTTTTCTCTATAAGTCTCTCCTCGAGCTCCTCGAGCTCCTGTTAGGGGAGCACTCCTCGAGCTCCTGTTAGGGGAGCACTCTTTACCACTTCCAGTTTGTTGCTGCCCAATTCAAGTTTATTTTTGCTCAAATAAAGTCTTAAAATGTTTAATATGCCTCTGTTTATCTTTTAGCAGTTCTGCTTGGATGAGGGACTTCTGGTCAGAAAAGGAAACTGAAAGAGACCACCTGTGGCCTCCAGGAGCCATGAATAACCAGAGGAAGGTAACCTGCTAAATCCCTTGAGCTCACTGCTTTCTAGCTGCCTCTAGGATCCTAGCTCTGCCATTTTTGTGTTCTGAGCTGTCAGACTATATTTGAGAATTTCTTCTTCCAGAAACCAGCCAGAGTTGGATTGGGTCCTATTCAGATACCAGACTGGGTCTGGGGTTGGACTGGGTATGACTTAAACTAAACAAAGTCCAGTGTGAGGCCTCAGATCAATACATTTTTCTTTTAAGGCTGGATAGGCAGGTTAACCTTATCAAAGACCATCTTGAAATGCAGTGGCACAGTGGAGAATTTTTAACTTAGATAAGTTTATCTATTTCTAAGGTGCCTTAGAGAAAAAGGGGTATCTACCTAGCAATCACTATAAAGGGTAGAAGAAAAATTTTTTCTCCTCTACATTTTCTGGTGATCAGGGCACTCCACTCACTCCAGAGCTTGCAGACAAGATCTTGGGAAAACTGGCAGGAGCCTGCAAATGGTGAGAATTCTTACCAAAGTCAGTTCTTTAGATCTTTATCTGTGGTCCTTCATTGAGAGAGAAAGGTAAAATTCCATGTTGTCCCTTCCTTTCCAAATTCAGATTGGCAAGAAAAATAAAAAACATATATATTTGTAAGAATTAGATCTTTGAATTGTTATTCGTGAATTTGCTTTTGGGTACCTATCAGTTATTGATTCTTTTTCTCCCAGGGACAGTTACTCCTTTCTTGTCTGTCTCATTTTGTATCCTGAGAATTGGGCCTAGCAATCATCAGTTTGGGGGCCCCAAAAATATGGCTGGACAGAAATAGGGGTTGCACCACATTTGTGGATAGATAGGGACAAACAGAAATATGAGTTGTAGTCTGTTAGGCCATATTTAAGCCAGGAACAGGAACCTTCTTATCTTAAAATCCATCTTGTCTTGCTTTGTACCTTGTACCTGCTGGCTTGTATTTGCCTTAGGCCTGGAGAAGCCGCCTGGAATGTAGAAACCATCTTAGCCTGTCTAGCTTTGTACTTTGTTGGTCTCCTAGGGGCTTGTGATCAGCGGCCTGGGTGGGCCTGGGTGGTCCAAATGGAGGCTTAGGGGCCAGGGTCTGGAGCCAGAGGGCTTGATCATGCCCTGAAACACTTGGTTGCTAGAGACAATGCAACGAAAAAACTCTGAAGCATTGATGGGGAAACAACCTCGTTACCCCCTCCTGTAAAACTCCATACCCCTTTTTGCTTGGAGAGGTTATGGTCTTTTCTAGCCTGACCTCCCGCAGCTCAGACATGCCAAATAAATTCTAATAGACCAATTTTGGGCTCCTGCAAATTATTCCTCTGGCCATGCCTAACGCAGTCCATTAGCAGCTAGGGGCCTGCCAAATATTTCTAGCTCTCAAAAGGAATTATCCAAGAATTTCTTTCTTTTGGTTATCTTTGGCAGTGGCTTTGCATCTTGGAAAAGTGGTATTTTTGGACCCTTTTTGGGGATGCCTCTTGCGTCTATGGCAGTTGTTCAATACTGCTGAGAATGACACAGGTTAGCTAGCATGTCCCTAGGTAAAAAGGGAGGTAGGTCCCTGTGATGGGGAAACTGACCTTAAAATGGCTCCCTGCCATGTGGAACAGACCTAAAATGGTGGCCCAAGTGGAGAGAGAGGTCCCCAGCCTAAGCCCCAGCCCAGTTCCGCATAACCCCCTCCAAGCCACACCTTGAGCCAATCACCAGACGACACCTACCCCTTTCCCGACTCAAGAAAGTCCCCAACCCATAAAAACCTGCTCAAAACTTTGCTAGGGGCTCAGTATTTTGGGAAAGATCCCGATAATAAAGCTGACTCTCCTAACTCTCTGAGTGCCGCTGGGGTTCTTTCCGCTCTTGGATTCTGCAACACCTAGTGCAATAAAGAAAAGACAGTCATATCCTAAAACTTCAGGTTTTGAAATCACTCTTTTGCTCCAGGATATAATGTAACAAGGCCTTGAGGTTAATCATAAAATTCATTTTGGCCTGACAAATGGAGCAGATCTGATAGATAAAGAGTGGGTTACTTTGCTAATTCCTTTAGGATGGGCAAGCAGAACAAACCTGGAAGATGAATTTCATTAGAAGGCGCCAGTTCCCTTCTTCAAACAAGTTCCCTTCTTCAAACAGCTCCCCTTCCCCAAGCAGGCAAGGGAAGGTATAAAAGTAAGAGCTTTTACCTCAGTCATGGGGCACCCCCCCATTCGGGACCCCCTGCTGCTCGGGAGCTGCAACCTCTTCTCCTGCCTTTAATAAACTATCCTCTTTTTAAAACTTTTTGCCTCTCCTGGTCCGTGTTTCCATTCTTTGGCTTCACGAGACACAATCCCAGCCCGCACTCAGAAACTGCCAGCAGATCCAACATCACCAACATCAGGAATATTTACTGTTTGTTCCAGATGAAAACTGACAAGATGTTTGAAATATCTTTTTTTTTAAGTAGCAATATGTCAAAAGTTACCCACATTAGAAGGTGATATTTAGAGCCTGATAGAGACTTTTAAAAAAGTTTAGTTCTTTTTTAGTTTCTCCCCTAAACTCCAATAAAACTATGTGCCCAGAAGATAAGAAAATCATTCTGAAGCTGTTGTGGAAGGATTTACTGAAACATTCTAAAGACACACACCTGTAGATCTAGAATATAGGAATCATTTGTTTTTCAGCTGAATTGAAGGTTTTCTCCCTGCTATAAAGATATAAATGGAAAATTATTTTGTTGGATGAGTGGGTCAGACTCTTGATATCATTCAGGTTGCAACTCAATTTTTTGAGAAATTAAGTACAACTGTACTTTTCACACAAATCAAGTCTTTATAAGAACAGAAACGTGGCTCTAAAAACAGTTCAAAGCCCATCTGTCCTTTTTACCACTCCCAAAACCTCCTGTGGGGGGCTAAAAAAAGATATTTTTCCTCCCACCTTCTAAGTTCCTCTGGCTGGGATAATGATCAAATCAACAGCGACAGCGAAACAGAAGAAAATCAAATGTTAAAACATACACATGGGGAATTCATATAAGCATGAGAATGCTAAAGACACTGAGGTTATAGTGGCTATGTATGTCCTTTTGGACAAACAAGAAAAGGAGGGTAGGGGTCTGAGATTTCAAAGGAAGTAGGCAATTTACAGGTACTTGAGAAATAGTGAAAAATACATGGCAGGTAAATTTTTGCTAGGCAACCCAGAAACAATAGGATACAGGGGTAATCTAGTAAACATGCTCCTGCTTAGAGTCTTCCTGTCTAATGCTAAGGTGATTATGCTAAGATTCCTTTCTTTAAGCAGATTTTCCCTCTGAATTTCTTAGGCAAGAAAGAGGGAGGGTAAAAGGTTCATTCTGAGTCCTTTGTTTCTTAACAACGAGCTTAAAATCAATATCCCAAAAGGCGCTTTAGGGTGGTAAACCTTTAGTCGCTTTCACTCCTCTATTTATTTCAAAAAGCTTGCAGATATTGTAAAATATTTGGATTGAGGAAACAAAACTTTTCTTGGAGAAATTTACATCTTTTTCTGTTCCTTTCAAATGTAAATGTTCTACCTGGTCTCATAACCCAGAGCTAAATTTTGAAACTCAAACTTCAGAAGTATAATACTTACGAGAAAAAAAAAAAAAAAAAAAAAAAAAAGCTATTTGGAAAGTAAGTGAATGAAAAATCTTAAAAATCTTTTCCACAAATATTAGTAAAAAGCTTTAACTACCTGAACAGATAACTAATTTATTCCATCTGCCAGAAACACAATTTGGATCCAATTGTTCTTTTCTAAACTAGTGGGGTTTGTATTGATATACCTGTCTCATGGCTAAAATTTTAAAAGCTATAAGATCTGTTTGTATCTTTCTGTATGTGTATGTATGTTTATGTATGTATGTTATAGATGTGCAATATTTTTCTACCTCCAAATGGTATCACCAAAATTAATTTGTAAAGAGCTCCACTTAATTGGCTTAAAGAAAAATAAACAATTACATAAGTACTGGTCAAGATGGTAGAATAGGAAAACAATGTGCTTTCCTTTTCCCATGACCACATGACAATTACAATTAATGGTAGAAAAATCAATATGGAAAAACTTCTGAACTCTAGCTGAACAAAAGTCCTATAATTAAGGATATAACAAAGAAGCTACATCGAGACTGGTAGGTGGGGTGGAGGCACAAAACGAGCTGGTCCCACACCCATGTGTGGCAATCGAGAATCAGGAGGGATATCTCAGCTGCAGAGGGCCCGCCTGAAGAGCGAGGAGTCACAGTCCCACATTAGGAAAAATCTGTCTGTTCAGATGAAACAGAAGGCTGCAGGAAACAAAAGCATCCTCCTAAAGGTTCCATGCACAAACTCTCACTCACAGGCACTTACCCTGGGCTCTGGCAGAGTGACAGTGGCTCAGGAGATGCCAAAGAAATACAAGGAGAAAGAGGGTTGTATGACCTCAAGGTGAGGAATGGAGGGAAAGCTGCCATTGTCTCTGTGTTCAGCCCTCCTCCCATGTAACTAGCAGGTGGATGCCATCTTTCCTGGGTTGAGCCTTCTTCCCATGCAGCCAAATATGAATTTTCATTGGCCTGACGAAATCTGTTTGATCCATCCTTGTGACTCCCTGGGACACTGCCAGAGACTTTTTTGGCAGTTGGCCAGCCGCTGATGTTGGCCAGAGCTAGTCTTTCTTGGACAATTATCAGGGATCTGTGGGATGCAGGCTGGTGGCAACTGCCTAAGTGTGCCCTGACCCTTTTTGCTGAGTGCATATGAATCTGCATTAAACTGATGAACACCACTTGGCCCACCGTAGTGACTCCCTGGGATCGCGCTTCACCCAAATGCCATATTACACAAGGCTCTAGCAGTGACTGAGCCTAATGGGCAGCTAGAAGGTGATGGCAGACCTTGGGATGCTCTGGGCCTTTTGCTGAGCTGCCCTAGGCCTGGTGATGGCGGCAGCCAGCCTCAATTCACAGTGTGGCCTTTCCCACATATCTCCAGATCCATCACAGGGAGTGACCAACGTGGATTGCTTTGTAGCTCCTACCAGGTAGACCCAGGCCGGTCATGGGCAGTGGTTGATCTTGGTCTGAACAGGAGCCCCTCCCAAGAGGCTCATGAACCAGCAAAACTGGTGACTGGCTTCAGACCACAACAGCACCACCCAATTAGCCCCAGAAGGTGCACACCCAGAACCAGAGCATGCTGTGGTGAATCCAGCTCCATGGGGATAATCTCCACATAGCAGCTTGGATGTGGTTGTTGTGTTCACTCCTCATAGCCAGTTAGCCTGTCAATCCTACCCACTGACATGCCAACAGCAATCAAGCCTCAACTATAACAGGAGGGCACACAACCCACACAAGGGACACTCTGGGCAATCCAGCTCAGGTGACCAGGGAGAATGTGCCACTGGGACCCATAGGACACTTACTACATAAGGCTACCCTGCCATGACTAGGAGATGTAGCAGATCTACCTAAGACATAGAAACAAACAAAGAGAGGCAGCCAAAATGAGGAAACAAAAACATATCTTAAATGAAAAAGGAGAAAACTCCAGAAAAATAACAAAACAAAATAGAGGCAAGCAATCTACCTACCAGACATACAGTTCAAAACATTGGTTATAAGGATGCTTTAGAAAGTTACTGAGAACTTGAAAAAAAAGAAGAAAAAAAAAGGACGTAGAATGAAAAAAAAAAAAAATACCAGTCAGGAAAAAGAATACAATAACTAAAATGAATAATATACTAAAAGGAATAAACAGCAGATTAGATGAAGCAGAGGATCAAATCAGTGACTTGATAAAATAGCGGAAAACACGCAATCAGAACAGCAAAAAGAAAAAATAATTTTTAAAAATAAGGATGTTTAAGAGGCCTCTGAGACAACATCAATGTAACATCAGTCACATCAAAGGAGTACATGAAGGAGAAAAGAGAGGACAAGTCACTGAGAGCCTATTTGAAAAAATAATGACTGAAAACTTTCCTCAGCTGGTAAAGGAATTAGATGTACAAGTCCAGGAAGTGCAGAGAGTCTGAAACAAGATGAACCCAAAGAGGTCCAAGCACAACACAACACAATTAAAATGCCAATGATTAAAGAAAGACGAAGAGAATCTTAAAAGCAGCAAGAGTAAGGCAGTTAGTTACCTTCAAGGGAGCTCCCATTAGACTGTAAGCTGATTTCTCAATAGAAACTTTGCAGGCCAGAAATGATTGACACAAAATATTCAAAGTGATGAAAAGCCAGGATCTACAAGAAAGGTTACTCATTATTCAGCAAACCTATCATTTAGAATTGAAGGACAGATTAGGAACTTCCCAGACAAAAAAATTTAAAGGAGTTCATCACTATCAAACCAGTATTATAAGAAATGTTAAAGGGACTTCTTTAAAAAGAAGAAGAACAAAAAAGATTAAAAATATGAATAATAAAATGTTAATAGATACATATCTATCAACAATTACATAATTGAAATTAGATTAAATGTTGCAATCAAAAGACATAAAGTGGCGGAATAGATAAGTTAACAAAACTCTTACATATGCTACAAACAGGAAACTCATTTCAGGTTGAAACACAGACTGAAAGAAAAAAAATGGAAAAAGACATTTCATGCAAGACAAAAAGAAGGAAAAGAAAAAAGCTGGGGTAACAGTACTTATATCAGACAAAACAGACATTAAAACAAATGCTATAATAAGAGACAAGGAAAGACATTTCATATTGATAAAGTGATCAATCCAACAAGAGGATATAACCCTTGTAAACATTTATGCAGCCCACATAGGAGTACCTAAATACTTAACGCAAATATTAAATGACATAAGAGAGAGATTGACAATAATAAAGTCAGACTAGGGAACTTTTACACCCCATTGATATCAATGGATAAATCTTCCAGAGAGAAAATTAAGAAGGAAAGAGAAGCCTTAAATGACACATTTAACCAGATGAATATAATGTAATATTATTTTTAGAGCATTTCAACCCAAAGCAGAAGAATATACATTCTTTTCAAGTACACATGGAACATTTTTTAAGATACACCACACATTGGGCTACAAAGCATGTCTCAATAATTTAAAATGATTGAAATCATATCAAGCATCTTCTCTTATATAAATGGTATGAAACTAGAAATCAATTACAAGATCATACTGAAAAACACAGAAATGCATGGAGGCTAAATGACATACTACTAAACAATGAATGGGTTAACAATGAGATTAAGGAAGAAATCAAAGCTACCTTGAGACAAATTAAAGCAAAAACACAACAATCCAAAATCTATGGGACACAGCAAAAGCAGTCCAAAAAGGGAAATTGATAGCAATACAGGCCTACCTCCAGAAAAAAGAAAAATTTCAAATAAACAATCTAATCTTACACCTAAAGGAACCAGAAAAGAATAGGAAACAAAGCCAAAGTGAGTGGAATAAAGTAAATAATAAAGATCAGAGTGGAAATAAACCAAACAGTATCTACAAAAACAATTAAAAAGATCAATAAAACCAAGACATGGTTCTTTGAAAAGATAAACAAAATTGATAAAACATTAACTAGACTCATCATGAAAAAAAAACAAGAGGACCAATTAAATAAAATGAGAAATGAAAGTGAAAATTGACATCACAGAAATACAAAGGATTATAAGAAAATGCTAGCAGCAATTATACACAAACAAACTGGGACAATCTGGAAGAAATTGATAAATTCCTAGAAACATATGATATTCCACGAATGAGTTTTCAATAATCTGAACAGACCAATTATACTAAAAAATTTAAACCAGTAATCAAAAACCTCACAAGAAACAAAGTTGCGGACTGGATGGCATCATAGGCGAATTTTACCAAACATTCAAAGCTGAATTAATACTTAACCTTCTCAAACTATTCCTAAAATTTCAAGAGAAGAGAAAGCTCCCAAACTCATTTTATGAGATCACTATTACCCTGATTCCAAATGCAGACAAAGATATTACAAAAGAAAATAAATTATAGGCCAAAATCCCTGATGAACATAGATGCAAGAATCCTCAACAAAGTATTAGGAAACCGAATTCAGCAATACATTAAAAAGATCATCCCTGCCGATCAAGTGGGATTTATTCCTGGTATGCAAGTTTGCTCCATATCCACAAAACAATTAATGTGATACACCACATAAACAAAATGAAAGATAATCATATGGTCATATCAATAGATGCAGAAAAAGCATCTGACAAAATCCAGCATCAATTTATTATAAGAATTCTTAGCAAAGTGAAAATAGACGGAACATACCTCAACATAATAAAGGACATACGTGTATATGACAAATACACAGCTAACATGATACTCAACAGGGAAAAACTAAAAGTATTCTCCTTAAGATCAGGAACAAAACAAGGATGCCCACTTTCACCACTTTTATTTAACATAGTATTGGAAGTCTGAGCCACTGTAATCAAACAAGTAAAAATAAAAGTCATTTAAATTGGAAAGGAAGATATAAAACTGTTATTTGCAGGTGACATGGTACTATATATAGAGAACCCTAAGTATTCCACACACACACACACACACACACACACACACACACACACACACACTATTAGAACTGATAGATGAATTCAGTAATGGAACAGATACAATATTAATATTCAGAAATCAGTTGCATTTTAATACACCAATAACAAACTATCAGAAACAAAAATTAAGAAAACAATCCCATTTACAATTGCATCAAAAATGAAATACCTAGGAATAAATTTAACTAAGGAAGTAAAAGATCTGTACTCAGAAAATTATAAGACACGGAAGAAAGAAATTGAAGATACAAATAAATGGAAACATATGCAATGCTCATGGATAGGAAGAATTAACATCGTTAAAATGCCAATACTACCCAAAGCAATATATAGATTCAATGCAATCCCTATTAAAATACCAATGGCATTTTTAACAGAAGTAGAACAAAATATTTCAAAATTTATATGGAACTACAAAATACTGTGAATAACCACAGCAATCTTGAGAAAGAACAAAAGTTAAAGGTATCAAAATACCTGATATCAAACCAATGACCATAGTAATCAAAACAGCATGGTATTGGCACATGATGTGCCACATCGATAGATCAATGTATCAGAAAAGAGAGCCCCAAAACAAACACATGCCTATATGGTAATTTTTCTATGATAAAGAAGGCAAAAATATGCAGTGCGATAAAGACAGTCTATTCAATAAATGGTGTTGGGAAAACTGGGCAGATACATGCAAAAAATAAAACTAGACCACATTTTTATACCATACACATGAATAAACTCAAAATGGATTAAAAACTTAACTGCAAGACCCCAAACCATAAACCCCCATCGTAGAAAACATAGGTAGTAAATTCTCTGACATTGCTCTTAGTGATATTTTTTCTGATATAACTCCTGGGCCAAGGGAAACAAAAGAAAAAACAAACAAATGGGACTTCATCAAACTAAAATGTTTTTGCACAACAAAGGAAACCATCAACAAAATGAAAAAATATCCTATGAACAGGAGAATATTTGTAAATGATACATCTGATAAGGAGTAAATATCCAAAATTTATTTTAAAAAAAACACAACAACTCATACAACTCAACACCAAAACGAACAAACAATCCAATTAAGAAATGGGCAGAGGACCTGAACAGACATTTCACCAAAGAGAACATACAAATGGTCAACAGACATATGAAAAGATGCTCAACATCAGAGAAATGCAAATTAAAACCACAATGAGGTATCACCTCACACCTGTTAGGATAGCTATCATCAATAAATCAACAAATAACAAATGTTGTCAAGGATGCAGAGAAAAGAGAACCCTTGTGCACTGTTGGGTGGGACTGCAAATTGGTGCCGCCACCATGGAAAACAGTTCGGAGGCTCCTCAAAAAATTGAACATAGAACTACCTTATGACCCAGCAACTCCATTCTGGGTATTTATCTGAAGAAATCCAAAACACTAATTGGAAATATGTACCCCTATGTTTACTGCAGTGCTATTCAGGATAACAAAGGTATGGAAACAATAGAAATGCCCAACAATAAATGATTGGATAAATAAAATATTGTACATATATACAATGGAATATTGCTCTCCCGTAAAAAAGAATGAAATCTTACTATTTCCAAAAACATGGATGGATCTAGAGGGTATTATGCTATATAAAACAAATCAGACTGAGAAGGACAGATACCATATAATCTCAGTTATATGTGGAATCTAAAGAACAAAATAAATGAGCAAACAAAACAGAAACAGACTTATCGATGCAGAGAACTGATGGTTGCCAGACCAGAGTGGGGTTGGGGGGCTGGTCAAAAAAGGTAAACGGGTTAAGAAGTACAAATTGGTAGTTTTAAAATGTCATGGGGATGTGAAGTACAGCAGGGGGAATATAGTCAGTAATATTGTAATAACTATATATAGTGCCAGGTGGGTACTAGACTAGTCAGGGGATCACTTCATAAATTATATAAAAGTCTAACCACTATGCTGTACACCTGAAATTCATATAAAATAATATTGAATGTTAACTGTAAGTGACAAATTAAAAATGGGGGCAAATATGAAATAGGATAAGAGGTTCATATTTCCAGTTACAAAATAAATAAGTCATGGGGATGTCAACATAGGGAATATAGTCAGTTATGTTGTAATAACAATGTACAGTGTCAGATGGTTACTAGATTTATCATAGTGATCACTTCTTTCGGTATATAAATGTTGAATAACTATGGTGCACACCTGAAACTAATAAATATTGTATGTTAGCTATATTTTAATAAAAAACTTTTTAAAGAAAAAATATAAAACAACGTATTTTAAAAATAAATAAAAGTACACATATAAATTAAGTACACTCTTAGAAATATAGAACCTAAGCCAAATATTTTTCAAGTTCATATGACCTAGGATATACATTGGTAAATAAAAACTAGTTTGTTGTTTTAATTAAAATAGTCATCTTTTTCAGAGTTATTAAATATAATTTCACTAAAAATTAAGCATTCTAAGAGTTAAGAATTCTAATCAATATATGCAATCAAAACTATTTAGAAATATAAGAATGAAAGGAAACAATTGTGCATTAAAACTAGGTAAGAAAAGGAGAATGTGGGCGATTTTTTTTATAAGGAAAGGTATACAGACATTGTTTTCTGTTAAAGGAAAAAATAATTTTGTCTTTATAGTAGAATGAACTGATTTTTCCAGATTGAAAAAGGGGAAACATTAGAATGACTAGAAGGGCTGTGGAAAAAGAATCTTGGGGGAAAAAAATTTTAGGTAGGTCTGGGCAAACTAGCTAAGATTTGAATAAATTTAAGTTTTAAAAAAATGAGTCAATTTAAAAAGTATGCTGATGAAAAATTAGAATTTTGTTTTCTCTCTGTTAAATGGATAAAATTTTATTGGACTGTTGGTCTACTCTTTTATAAAAGATTGTGCAAGGTTTTTCTTTACCTTTTAAGTAATCTGCCTCAAAAGCAAAGATTTTGTGTCTTGCCAAAATAATTTTCTGTGCCTATTGTTGTCTTTATCAGGACTTTCATTACCTGTGAGAATCAAGTCCTCTCAATATTAGAAGAGCTAAATTTTGTTCACAACTATGTAACCTTCTGTATTTTCCTTTAAAATCTTCTATTGTCAATTTGGTTAAATAGATAATTAAGTATTATTTCCTAATTCTCTTTACCATTTTCAATCCAATGTTTAAACCTTTTGATGTTTTGGCAACTTTCCAAATTCAAATTCTAAATGGCATCTTTTTGACTTCAAACTAACTTTGAAATTTCCTAGAGGGACTTTGGAGAATCTCAAAGAATTTGTCTCTTACTTTATAAAAGAGAGATGTTAAAACAATTAGGTTTATTTGGTATATTAAATTATATAGGAAGCATTGTCAAGTAAGAAGTGATGATAAACCTTCTTAGGTTATATGCGTATGGATATATGTTACTAATACAAGTATCCCAGAAATTATTTGAACTTCATAGAAATGTAATACTTTAATTGTCCAATCATCTTAAATTGTTGTATATCACAGAAATAACTACTACATTTCCTTATCAAATGAGTGAGTACTCAGCAGATATCTAGCCATGGACATTTTTTATGTCTGTTTGTAATTTACAGACAATTATTGTTTCACTTTGATGCTTTTACAAAAGTGCTTTGTCTTCAGAAAGATTCATGGAAAGGACTCTGACAAATGCTCTAGAATATAGGTTTCTGATAACTTTAAGATCATAAAGCTGAACTGCATGAGAATTCTGAGAACTAATGGGAAAATTGGATTCAAGCAGAATAGGAATTAATAACATGGGATTGAATGAGCTGATGAAGATGATTATAAATTTTTTACAGCTTTCTTTGAAACATTGTTAGTTCCTTAATGTTTTGTTTTCCAGATTTAAGAACTTTTTTCTTAAGCTATCTGTGACTTACAATAATTTTATAAAGTATACCTTTGTAAACATAATTAAATATTTATTTTCCCCATCAGATCCCTCCAGAATTCAGAAATGTATTGAGGATTCTTATTTTCGTAGCCATATAGTTATTTACATAAGTTCAATAACAATCTGTTCTTATACAACAGGACACAATTGGAAACACTGTTATAGTAACAAGGCTTTGACTGAAATGTCATATTTGAGAATATGCATAAAATCAGATATGATCAGACAGTTTTAAGGCACTATGGTTGACTTTATAGAGCCAATAAATTTCCTTGAAAACTCAGCCTGGTACCTTGCTCACAGAGCTCCTGGCAGTCTTACCAGGTGAGTAAGGAAGGTCGTTTCTTGGCAGGCCCCAGAACCTCAAAATATCAAGAAAGGGGGAATTAATACAAATGTATAGGTATTCCAGACAAAGTCTAATGGCAAGTCCTTGGCTTGGCTTCTTAGCCTAGATAAGTTTTAAAAGTCCCATGTAAGATTCCTTATGAAAAGTTTCAGCAAAGCAAATTTTAAAAGAGCCTATATGCTCAATCCCTATTCTTGAGGCATTTGTGTAAGTTATTAGCCCAGATTTAATGAAACTAGACTTATTGTGCAAATAAATTAATCTTATTATGACTATATTTTATAGAAATGTGGTTGATTTTAGAGAAAAATTTATGTTTCAGCAGAAAATTATAACATAACTGTGGATATCAGATTGTAGTTCTATTCATTATCTTTAAGGCTTTCCTATATACCTGTAAATTGGACTGGATCCTGAATTTTTCTATTTTCCTCAAATATCTGGCTATGACTCTCCAAATTAACATTTCTAACTTTATTCCACCCTTCTTATTTGGAATTGCTAAGAACAAAGATTGTCCTTGAACCTCCTTGAAAGGAACCATAGCAGGCCCTCCTCACTCCCCAGACAGTGAACGAAGTTCAGGGACATGAACCTTGGATCTACATCTCCCAATTTAAAAGCTCCCCCAGACACTTGGAACTGCCCATCAGCTGAAGATCTGAAATTAAAACTGACTATAGAGGTTCTCTCCCGGAATCAGATGACATCTTCAGGTGGACAGTGTTCCTAAGATCACAGATCAAGATCTTCAACTCCAATATAAAAACTTTTTTCGTTTTGCCTTTTCTCTATTTGCTTTTTCTCTCTGTTAATGCACTGGAGGACAATTTTCCTTAACTCACGCAACCATCCCTGAATCTATTGCTCAGGCCATAGCTGCACAAGAAAAGTCTTTAGGCTTTGTTACTATGGTGGTTCCAGATAATAGAATTTCCTCAGATTACTTACTGGCTGAATAAGGAGGAGTCCTTACCATAGCAAACACCTCTGGCTGTACCTGGATCAACACTGCTGATATGTAGCAAATACAAGGAATTAACAAATAAGCCACTTACCTGAAACAGGTTGATGCCCCTTCAGGTACATTCTTTGATTTACTTGATATCAACTGGTTTGGTTCATGGCGGCTCTGGCTAAGGAGTATACTTAAGTCCCTTGGTATTATCTTCCCAGTAGTCATCATTGTAGTCTGCCTGGTGTACTGTGTTCTCTCAAACTCTTAAATGCATGTTCACGGCCATCCGCAGCACATCAGATGGTCTCACTGCACTTGGAGAAATAGAACAAGATGAACAATGAGATGAATAACAGAAATAGTTCTTCCACTAATCTGACTTCATCATCTGTGAGTTTCACAATGAGACAAGAGCAACTTAACTCTGATTGTGACTGAGAGTGGTGATAATATTAAATTTCTGGTCAATCTTTCATGTATGAGAGGATGAACAAAATTAACTAAACAAGGAGGCCTTTAAACTGACGTAGGTCTAATGCTGTGGTGACCTACTTAAGCAAACCAAAATCTTAACCAATATATGCCTCAAGGTTAAAATATTAAAACCTAAGGACAACCAATTACAAATAACCAATTAGACTTTAAGCTATAGCCAGCTAGTAATTTCCTTACTTCTGCCTTTTTTCTATAAAAGTTTCTCCCTGAGCTCCCGTTTGGTGAGCACTCCTAACCACTTCCTGTTGGAGGTTGCAAAATTCAGTTGATTTTTGTTTAAATAAACTCTTAAATTTTTTCATATACCTCAGTTTACCTTTTAATAATATATTTCCTGAATGTGTTTGCCACCTTATATTTAACTAGATAGAAACTAGACTCTACATTTTCTAGTTTCATATATCTCAAGCAAAAATTGATATGGATTCAATTTTGTGCTGAGTTTGAAATAGTTTTTGACTTTTGAGATACATCCAAGTCTTTTGCAATATTAAACTATTTTTTAACATTAAGGAAGGGGTTATCACACTACAGTTGGTTGTACATTATTAGTATAATTTATATAAAAATGTAATAGAATGGATATTTGTTTTTCCAGGAGCAATTTTTTCAAACCACTTCTAAATTTCATGTTTAATCTTAATGAGGAAAACGTAACATAAATAAGTGTTCTCTAAACACTTGATTAAAACACTTTTTTTGTCATTTTGGTCTCACAGGGTGTTTTTTATTGTTTAGACACTATGACAAATGAAATGCCTGAATAGAATATTTTCAATAGCCTCCTATTTTTATACACATTGATATAAAGACATCTCTCAGAAAATTCTTCAAACTTGTCTTTTATGGAGCTCTCATGAAGACTCCACAAAAGAACCCAGCAGAAATATTGCTCTTTTGCTGAGAGGAACCCAACATAAAAAAAGGAGGCTTTTTTTCATGTGCATATTTCTGAAGCACTGTGCTCTACTTAGGCAGTGCAGAATACCTTGTTGATACCTTACTCACCAACCAAACATCTCCCAAGAAGAAAAATGGAAATTCTTAATGGGCAAAAAAGTGAAGTAGGTTCAGTTTAGCAGTGACTAGAATCACCATTTTGCTACTCGTATGTCTTTCCATCTCAGGATTTCTCTCTAGCCAATGTATCTACTGTCAGATTTCTATTATCCAGAGCCTAAACTTTCTGCCCCAGAGTCTAAGGACATGCTGTCCCTGTACCTTATTGAAGCTTTCCTGTCCTCTACTTCTTTCCTCCCTAGAGGGCCACAATTCTTATTCATTTAAGATGAAGTGATATCAGTGTCATTGTCGAAACAGCTACCTATATTTGTAGTCTAATGCCTCACTATTCAAACTATGGTTCACAGACCAACACCATCAGCTTGGGAAACATTTCTAGGTTTTCAAGAAGATGAAATATCTTTTCAAGAAGATGTCATATCTTTATGACACTCAAATAAAAGAGATATTCAGAGTACATGAGATCTTTCAAAAATCCCCAAATAATTTATTCTGTTACTGTTAGAGTTAGTGCAAATATAATATTTGAAAGGAAGGAAGCTAACATTTACTAAATATTTACTATGTGCCAGGTCCTGGGAACTTAGCAGAGATAATGAAGGTATCTCTGTCCCCTTTCCTTTAACAGTTTATGGAGTATTTTTATCCCTATTTTACAGTTGAGACAATTAAGGTTCACAGTAGTAAAGTATAATGTTGGGTTAAATAATAACTTCTGGAAATACACTGTAATGAAAGCCGTTACTTATTGGCTTTATCACCTTGGGTAAGTTATTTTATCTCTTTATGCTTCAGTTTCTCCTCATAAAAATGAGATAATAAAAACATGCATTATTTTGCATATTTATTGTGGAGACTAAATGAGTTACCATATGTAAAGTACTTAAAACAATGTCTGATAGTGCTCTATAAATGTAGTTGTTGTTGTTATTATTGTTGTTGTTGTTGTTGCTGAAAGTCACACAGTTAGTAAATGGCCAAGCTGAGATTCAATCCAAGTATTACTAAAATCAAAGAACTTGTCACTTACAACATTACCAGTTATTTTAAAACAAATTTAGAGGCAGCTATGGTTTCGTGGAAAGAACTCTGTAAGCGCTTTTAGAAAAACAGCATTTTTTTTTCAATTACAGTTGATATTCAATATTATTGTATATCAGTTTCAGTTTTACAGCATAGTGGTTAGACATTTATATAATTTATGATGTAACAACCCCCCCCCCCCAATTAGCCTAGTACCAACCTGGTTATTACAATATTATTGGCTATATTCCCTATACTGTACTTTTTACATCCCTGTGACTATTTTGTAACTACCAATTTGTATTTCTCAATCCCTTCACCTTTTTCATCCAGCCCTCCAGCCCCCCCGCCCCCCATCAGGTTGTTTTCTGTATCTATGAGTCTGTATCTGTTTTGTTCGCTCATTTCTTTTTTTTCTTTAAATACCATATATAAGTGAAATCATGTGGTATTTGTCTTTTTCTGTCTGACTTATTTCACTTAGTGCAATATCCTCTAGGTCCATCCATGTTGTCACAAATGATAAGATTTCATTATTGTTTTATGGCTCAGTAATATTCCATTGTATATGTGTACCACATCTTCTTTATTCAATTGTTAATCAGGGGGCACTTAGGTTGCTTCCACATCTTGACTATTGTGAATAATGCTGCAGTGAACATAGGGTTGCATATAGTTTTTTGAATTAGTGTTTTGGATTTTAGAAGACCAATATTTCAATCAGATGTTTTCCTGCTCTGAAACTTGTGTGATCACTCTGAGTTTTTTTCATGTATGGGTTTGGGATAATACTAGAAACTACTTAATGAGATTCTGAAAAATTAAATGAGATAAAAATGTGAACAACTTAGTAAACTACAAGTTTAAAGTTAAAATACCTAAGCTATATGTTTTATTAATAGTTATTTTGATGATATTGACAGTATTTAAGGAACCTCTTCTTTGCAATTGTCACCAAACACCATACCACATTATTTAAATCATGACAATTTTTTACCTCCTGATATTTTATATAATTTTTAAAATATTTACAATGTCAGGAATATTAGATGGAGAAGGTAGATGATTAAGCTCGGTAACACCTCTTGTGAATAAAAATAATCTTCAAGTATAAAGAGTGTACTTCTCATGTGGCTCATATATTGCCTCTGAAAGTATCTCTAAATTATAACAATATGTAATTGAATGTATGGTGTGTTTTTGAAAGCTATTAACAGTCAACTCATTACTTTATAATTTTACAGGGTACTTGTTTTTTAATGTGTGAATCATGAGACTTGAAAATCCTTAAAACTCACCCCCATGTAGTTTTGAAAAATACATAGAAGCTTTATAATTTGCATTATATCATTATTGTATACAATTATACATAATGTAAAGTATAATTTATAATTTAAATGTATATAAGCTTTATAATTTAGAATGCAGTATAATTCTTACAAGAAATCAATAAAGTTTATTTTTAAAGTGTTAAGAAGAATCATTTGAAATATATTGTGAAGGTATAATGACCCCTGATAGACAATATTTATTAAACTAAGTTTCAGGATTTTAAATTATGTTTCACATAGGTGCTAAAACTTTCTTTTCCTACTCTGCTGATAAGACAATAAAGGACGTCTGTCAATTTAAAAATATAGGTTATCCATCAGAAAAATAATAATTTGTGATAGGAGAACTATTCCCTTTAGAAAGTATTCTCAGCTTCAATGTCTTTATTCTGCACAATATTCTATATTTTGGCAAAGCCTTCTGTATATCTAATATATGTTGGCTAATAAGCGCCAGATTTACAGTATTAGATTTCTATGCTGTATAACAAATTACCTTAAACTTAAAAGCTTAAATAACACACATTCATTATATCACTTTTTCTACTGGCCAGCTGTTCAGATATGACTTAGCTGGGTCATCTTCTTTGAGTCACACATGGCCACATTCAAGGTATCAGCCAGAGCAGGGTTATCATAAAGAGACTCAAGTGGTAAACACCAGCTTTCAAGTTACCTCTGATTGTTGGAAGAATTTATTTCCTGTCAATCATAAAACTCATGGCACCTTACATTTCCAAAGTCAGCAATATAGAGAGAACAAATCTGCTAGCAATACTGAGTCTTATATAATAGAATGCAGTCATGGGTGTAATATACTAACATCTTTACCATGTTCTGTTTGTCAGAAGACAGTCACAAACTCCACTCACACACAAGTGGAGCAGGCTATATAAGGTGTGGACACAAGGAGTTTGGCTTCAGTGGGCCCACCTTAAAGTCTGTTCACCACACAGAGTTCACAGCTTTAAGAAAATTAAATGCATTCAATGTAAAAATTTAAAAACTAAGTTCTTCTTGAGAATTTATATCTGTAAACCCAAATTCATATATACCAATGAATTAAGGTGTAACCCTTTTCAAAATAGCAACCTCAAACACACTTTCAACTCAAGTGTATTGTTTCACTCTACATGCAAATATTTTCATTGACTGGAACAAAACAACTCAGGGTGAATAGATGGCGCTGCCTGCATAGTGAATTCAGCTGATTTTATTTGGAGTCATGACCTGCTGAGCTTTGAAGGCAGCTCAATTTTAGCATTGAGCATATCAATGCAAGATATATAGGTTACATGGCTTCTTGAATACAGGATGTCACCTGTTTAAAAGAGTCACCGTAGCTCTTTTATTAATTAGTTGGTTGGACTAACGACTGTTACCTTCTAATAGTCTTACAGCCTTAGACTATTCCTTGTGAAGAAACCAGAGGTTATTAATTTGTTAGTTAGAATCCTGGGAACCATTCTGGCTTTCTTATACAAACTATATTGGAAATATCAGCACCTCTTGAAATATATACTTGATTCTAGGGGTCTTTTTATCAACATTGTTGCTATTAGTATTATTATTTCAAAAGCAAGTACTATTACTTGACAGAGCTCTTACTTACGGTTTTGCAAAAAGATTATACTTTATACAATTAGGATCAGCCATATGGTAAGAAGACAGAGACTCCTCCATGCATGAATCTTTGATCAAATCATTTAAAACTTTTGTTAAAAACCTAACCTACTCTACACCACACACTGTATTTAGTACATGAAAAATTTTCATAAGTTTCTGTACCATATAAGTCATTTTGAGTTTTTGTTTGTTTATATAAAAATTATTATCAAAGAGATGCTAGTCACTTTATTAAGATAAAATTATTAGGGATAAGAAGAGGCGATCTAAGATGGTGGAATAGGTAGGCACTGTCCCAACTGTCTCCCAGGATCACACCAAAATTATAAATAAAGTATACAACAATCAACCTTGGGATTCTAATGAGCACTAGCTGAACAGCACCACTAAAACTAAGGATTTAAAGAGGTCAGGTAGAGACTGGTAGGAGGGGCAGAGACACAAGGCAGGCTGACTCCAGGCTCACAGAGAGGGGTGCAAACGTCGGGAGAGACACCTCAGGGGCAGAGGTCGACCCTGAAGGAGAGGGTTACCCGCTCCCCAGCCCCACACTGGGCTCCCCAGCCCAGGGGTCTTATGCCAAGAAGGAAAGTTCCATGATAGCTGCTAGCAGAAATCAGCAAGGACTCTGTCTGCCTGACCTGGTGGGGCAGAGGGCAGCCCCTCCTGGTACACGGATGGGCTCAATGACGAGCACTCACCTAGTCTCTGGTGGAGGTAGTAGCAGCTTGGGGGTCCCAGAAGCCTGCAGGGAAGGAATGAACCCTGGGATCTGGAGGGAGTGGAGCCATTGTTCCCCCTGTGTGGGGCCTGCACATACATGGATTACAGGAGGGCGCCATCTTTTCAGGATTAAGCCCTTCCCCAAAGGGCCAGGTTTGGGACCGCATTGGTCTGGTGGAATCCTCCATCCTCTCATGCTGCCTTTGTGATACCCTGGGTCCCTGCCCTCCACGCTGCTTGTGTGGCATTGCCCGGGAAATGCCTGACTGCCAGGCCACTAGCCCCACCCCACAGACTGCAGATTGAGACAAGAGGAGACTGTGGTGGCGGGATAGCATTTCCAGAGGGCGTTGGGCCTTGAGCTGTACTGTTCCTCAAGAGCGGTGGCCGTGGCTGGTCAAAGCGTTCTTGGCATGTTTTTGCAGGCTGGTTGCCGATGCAGGGGTGGATGTTGCTCTGACTTCGTGAGGGCCACCAACCACACCCCTTGGTACCTTGGGGGCCTGCCCCACCTACTAGAGCTGTGTTGCTGGGGGCACCCTGGGCATCTGGTGGCCAGCACCGCCTCCACAAGCCACAGAGGTTTTTTGTAGTGGCTGACAGGTGCAGAGACCTGGGGAGATTTTGGTGGTGAGCGGTAACCCAGAGCCCACTGCAGCTAATTGGTGCCAGCTCTCGGGGGCCTGTAAACCTGAGGGGGAGGCTGGCACACATGTGGCTCATGGGGGTGTGCCATGTTTTTCCAGGTTGAGCCCTCCCTCCAGGGGGCCAGGTCACAGAACTCATTGGTTTGGTGGAACCCACACACAGGCACTGCCTTGTGACACGCTGAGTCTCTACCCTCCTCAAAACTGGTGCTAAGTCATTTGGAGACTCTGCTGCTGAGTGGCTGGCTCAGACTAATGCAGGAAGAGAGCCCTTTTTTTTTTTTCTATTCTTTTTCCTTCTTTTTTTGTCTTTTTCCTGTTTTCTTTTTATGTTGTTTCTTTTGTTTGTTTTGTTATTGTTTTGGTTACTGTTTTTTTGTTTTGTTCTTTTGTTGTTGTTTTTTTTTTTTGTATTTTCATTTGTCTTGTCTGTTTGTTGTTTGCTATTTTTTTGTGTGGATGTATATGTTTTTTTTGTTGTTGTTTTCTGTTTTGTTTTGCTAGGTGGTAGCAGGCCTAGTACTGGTCCAGGAGCCAAGACTACACTGAATTTGTAGAAAGCACTAACCATACCCTTTAGCCCCCTGTAACACCACCCCACCCACCTACAGCTGCATTGTCAGGGGCACTCTGGGTGTCTGGGTGACTGGCTCCACCCCAAAAAACTGCAGAGAAGGTTTTTTGTTTGTTTTTTTTTACAGCAACAGACAGTCCACAGCATCCTGGAGAGATTCTGGTGGTGAAGAGTGACCCAAAACCTGCACCACAGCCACTCAGGAGCAGCTCTTGGGCATTTGTGAGCCTGAGGTAGAGGCTGGCTGCCTTTGAGGCACTGTACAAGGGGTCACAGGCCAGGTCCTGGAGTAAGGTCGGAATCTTCATTAATATTGTTAAAACAACTGGTCTCGTTTCATGACTCATTTGAACTCCATCCAGCCCTACTAGTGCCACATCGCCTAGGGCATCCTCAACACTACAGGTCAACCCGCCAGACACATGCTCCTAAGGAGCCTCTTTCAACAGTTGGGCCTTATGGGCAACTGACAGGTGGCAACAGGCCTAGGGGCCCTGGGCCTTTTGCTAAGATAGCTTTGAGGAACCTTCCAGGTAGCCACAGGCCAGTAACAGACAGGGCTGAAACTCCCCTACATGGGAGCCTGGCCCAAGAGACACCAGAAAAAAATACACTCAGAAGCCAGCTTCAGACCAAACCAGAGCACTACCTGATTTCACCTATAAGCGGCACACCCAAAGGAAATTATCTACAGGCACAAGAGCTCGCAGGGGTGAAGCCTACTCTAAGGGCTCAGCCCTCACACAGCATTCATACACTGTGGGAATAGCCAAGTCTCATAGCCAGTCAGCCTGGGAGTCAATCCCACCCAGTGACAAGCCAAAAGCAATTAACGCTCAACTTCAACAGGACAATACACACAGCACAAAGGACACCTCTGGAACACACACACACAGGAAAATAGGGAGGCTGTGAAATTTGACTATAAAGGACATATACTACATAAGGCCACCCAGCAAAGACAGAGACATAAGTGATTTACTTAATACATAGAAGCATATACAGAGCAACAGCCAGAATGAGGAAACAAAGAAACATGTCCAAATAAAAGAACAGAAGGAATCTCCAGAAATGGCACTAAATGAAACTGAGGCAACCAACCTATCAGAGACAGAGTTTAGAACACTGATTATAAGAAAATTTAAGGAACATAGTGAGAATTTCAACAAAGAAATAGCAAACATAAAGAAGGATACAGAGAAACCATAAAAAATAACCAGTCAGAAATAGAGTACAATAACTGAAATTAAGAATACACTCGAAGGAGTCACCAGCAAATTAGATGAAGGAGAGGATCGAATCAGCGATTTAGAAGACAAGATAACAGAATTCACCCAATTGAAACAACAAAATGAAAAAAGGAATAAAAAACAATGAAAATAGTTTAAGAGATCTGTAGGATAACATAAAGTGCAACAACATTTGCATCATAGGAATAACAGAAGGAGAAGAGAGGGAGCAAGGGATGAAAAATCTGTTTGAAGAACTAATGACCAAAAACTTCCCTACCCTGGTGATGGAAAATGATACACAAACCCAGGAAGGGCAAAGAATCCCAAACAAGAAGAATTCAAACAGGTTCACACCAAGACACATCATAATTAAAATGGCAAAGGTTAAAGACAAAGATAATCCTAAAATCAGCAAAAGAATTACTTACAAGGAAACTCCCATAAGACTATCAGCTGACTTTTCTACAGAAACTTTGCAGGCCAGAAGGGAGTGGCAGGAAATATTCAAAGTGATGAACAACCAAGACCGAAAACCAAGATAGCTCTACTCAACAAGGCTTTTTAAAATTGAAGGAGAGATAAAGAGCTTCTGAGAAAAGAATAAGCTAAAGGAATTCATTACCACCAAGCAAGCATTGCAGGAAATGTTAAAAGAGCTTCTTTAGGAGAAGAAAGGTGAAAAAAACTAAGAAAGGAAAACCAGGAATACAAATACTAAAATGGAAATAAATACGAGGCCTGACAATTAAGTTCACAAACTCATCCTACAAAAAATGCTGCATACCTCATTGCTGAATATCACTATGGTCACTTTCAAAGTACTCCCCCTGAGAAGCTATGCACTGATGTCAATGCATAGTCCACCCTTCAAAGCAATTTTGGAACATTTTCTGGAATGGCCATCAGAGCTGTCATCATATTACCCTTGATGTCCTGAATGTCTTCAAAATGTCTTCCTTTCAAAATTTCCTTTATCTTCGGGTAAAGAAAGAAGTCATTGGGGGCCAGATCAGGTGAGTAGGGAGGGTGTTCCAATACGCTAACTGAATGCAGAAGAGTGCATCTTTCAGGTCCAGGCAGTAAGCCCAAAGGGAGTACAAGGAAGGAAATAATAAAGATCAGAGGGGAAATAAATGAAATAGAGACAAAAATAAATAAAAAGATCAATGAAACCAAGAGCTGGTCTTTTGAAAAGATAAACCAAATCAACAAACCTTTACCCAGACTCATCAAGAAAAAGAGAGGGCCCAAATTAATAAAATCAGAAATGAAAGAGGAGAAGTGATAACAGACACGACAGAAGTACAAGATATTTTATGAAAATACTATGAGCAACTATACGCCAACAAATTAGACAATGCTGGAAGAAATGGATAAATTTCTAGAAACATACAATCTTCCAAAGCTGAATAAAAAAGAAACAGAAAATCTGAACAGACCAATTACTGCCAATGAAATTGAATCAGTAATCAACAAGCTCCCAACAAGCAAAAGCCCTGGGCCAGATGGCTTCAGAGGTGAATTTTACCAAACATTTAAAAAAAAGAATTAACATGTATTCTCAAACTATTCCAAAAATCCAGAAGGAAGGAAGGCTCCCAAGCTCATTTTACGAGCCCACAATTACCCTGATCCCAAAACCCGACAAAGATATTACAAAAAAGAGAAAACCATAGGCCGGTATCCCTATTGAACACAGATGCAAAAATCCTCAACAAAATATTAGCAAACCGTATTCAGCAATACATTGAAAAGATCATACACCATAATCAAGTGAGAGTCACTCCTGGCATGGAAGGTTGGTTCAATATGCACACATCAATTAACGTGGTACACCACATTAACAAAATGAAAAATAAAAGTCATATGGTCACATCAATAGATACATTTGACAAAATCCAACATCTATTTATGATAAGAACTCTTAGCACAGTGGGAATAGAGGGAACATATCTCAACACAATGAAGGCCATATATGATAAACCCACAGCTAACATCATACCCAATAGGGGAAAGCTAAAAGCATTCCCTTTAAGAAAACGAAGAAGACAAGGATGCACACTTTCATCACTTCTATTCAACATAATATTGGAAGTTCTAGCCACAGCAATCTGGCAAGAAAAAGAAATGAAAGGCATCCAAATTGGAAAGGAGGAAGTAAAACTGTCATTATATGCAGATGACATGATACTATATAGAGGAGAGCCCCAAAGATTCCACCAGAAAACTATTAGAAATGAAAATGAATTTAGTAAAGTATCAGGATGCAAAATTAATATTCAGAAATCAATTGCCTTTGTATACACCAATAACAAACTATCAGAAGGAGACATTAAGAAAATTTACATTTGCCATTTATAATTGCCTCAAAAACAATAATATACTTAGGAATAAATTTAACCAAGGAAGTAAAAGACCTGTACTCAGAAAATTATAAAACATTGGAGAGAGAAATTAAAGAAGATGCAAATAAATGAAAACATATACCATACTCAGGGATAGTAAGAATTAATACAGTTAAAATGTCCATACAACCTAAAGCAATATATAAATTCAATGCAATCCCTATCAAATTACCAATGACATTTTTCACAGAACTAGAACAAATAATCCTAAAATTTATATGGAACGATCAGAGACCCTGAATAGCCATGGCAATCTTGAGAAATAAGAACAAAGTGGGAGGTATCACACTATCTCACATGAAATCATACTACAAAGCTATAGTAATCAAAACAGCATGGTATTTGTATGAAAAGAGACACATAGATCAATGGAACAGAATAGAGAGCCCAGAAATAAATCCATACCTATATGGTTATTTAATCTATGACAGTGGAAGCAAGAATTTACATTGGGGTAAAAACCATCTATTTAATAAATGGTGCTGGGACAACTGGACAGAAACATGCTAAAAAATGAAACTGGACCACCTTCTTATGCCGTATATAAGAATAAATTAAAAATGGATTAAAGACTGAAATGTAAGACCCAAAACCATAAAACTCTTAGAAGAAAATATAGGAAGTAAATTCACAGACATTACCCTCAGTAATATTTTTACTGATATGTCTCCTCAGGCAAGGGAAGCAAAAGAAAAAATAAACATGTAGGACTACATCAAACTAAAAAGCTTTTTCACAGCAAAGGAAACCATCAATAAAACAAAAAGACATCCTACCAAGTGGGAGATGTTATTTGCCAATGATACATTTGATAAGGGGTTAATTTCCAAAATGTATAAAAAACTCATACAACTCAATACCAAAAATACAAACAACCCTATTTAAAAATGGGCAGAGGACATGAAGAGACATTTCTCTGAAGCGGACATACAGATGGCCAACAGACATATGAAAAAAAATGCTCAATGTCACTAATCATTAGAGAAATGTAAATAAAAACCACAATGAGATACCACCTTACCACCTCACTCCTGTCAGAACAGCAATCTTCAATAAATCAATAAACAACAAGTGTTGGCAAGGATGTGGAGAAAAGGGAACCCTTGTACACTGTTGGTGGGATTGTAGATTGGTGCAGCCACTATGGAAAACAATATGAAGTACCTCAAAACATTGAAAATGGAACTACCTTATGACCCAGCAATTCCACTTCTGAGTATCTATCCAATGGAATCCAAAACACTAATTTGAAAAATTATATGCACCCCTATGTTTATTGCAGCACTATTCACAGTAGCCAAGATATGGAAACAATCAAAATGCCCATTGATAGAGGACTGCAGAAAGAAACTGTACTATATTTCTACAATGGAGTATTACTCGGCCATAAAAAAGATGAAATCTTAGGGACGGCCAGTTAGCTCAGTTGGTTAGAGTGTGGTGCTCTTAACTACAAGGTTGTTGGTTTGATCCCCACAGGGGCCACTGTGAGCTGTGCCCTCCACAACTAGATTGAAACAACTACTTTATTTGGAGCTGATGGGTCCTGGAAAAACACACTTAAATAAATTAAAAGGTTTTTTTTAAAAAAAGAATTTAAAAACTAAAATTAAATCTTACCATTTACAACAACATGGATGGACCTTGAGAATATTATGCTAAGTAAAATAAGTCAGACTGAGAGGGACAAATACCATATGATCTCACTTATATGTGGAATCTAAAGAACAGAATAAATGAGCAAACAAAACAGAAATAGACTCAGAGGTATAGAAAAATACACTGTTGATTGCTAGACAGGAGGTGGAGGGGATAGGGGAGAAGGTGAAGGGATTAGAAAGTGCAAATTAGTAGACACAATATAGTCATGGGGATATGAAATACAGTATGGGGAATATAATCAACAATGTTTTAAAGATTATGTAAGATGCCAATTGGGCACTGGACTTATCAAGGAGATCACTTCGTAAACTGTGTAGATTCCTGACCAATATGCTATACATCTGAAGCTGAAGTAGAATAATATTGAATGTCAACTATAATTAAATATGTATACAGAGGGTGCCAAAAATATATATGTACATTTTTAAATAGGAAAAAATCTATTAAAATTGTAATATTCAATATATACTGATAACAAAACATGAATACAAGTCACGTTTGACTTCTGCAATTACAAGAGGTGCTCAAAGTGGTTACCATCAGCATCCAGACACTTCTGATTATAGCGAATTACTGATTGAGTAGCGTTGACCAAAGTGTCCACTTGTATATATATATATTTTTGACACCCCCAGTATATAAACAAGGTGTGACAATTAAGTTCACCAACTCATCCTAGAAAAAGTGCTACATACCTCATTGCTGAATATTTCTACCATCACCTTTGAAGTACTCCCCTTGGGAAGCTAGGCACCGACACCAGCGCCTTGTCCACCCTTCAAAGCAAGTTTGGAACTCTTTTTCTGGAATGGCCATCAGAGCTGTCATCATATTACTCTTGATGTCCTGAATTTCATCAAAATGTCTTCCTTTCAATATTTCCTTTATCTTCAGGTAAATAAAGAAGTTATTGGGGGTCAGATCAGGTGAGTAGGGAGGGTGTTCCAATACAGTTATTTGTTTACTGGCTAAAAACTCCCTCACAGACAGTGCCGTGTGAGCTGGTGCATTGTCGTGATGCAATACCATGAATTGTTGGTGAAAATTTTAGGTTGTCTAACTTTTTGATGCAGCCTTTCAGCACTTCCAAATAGTAAACTTGGTTAATAGTTTGTCTAGTTAGTACAAATTTATAATGAATAATCTGTCTGATATAAAAAATGGATTAGCAACATCATTGCAACAAGTTTGCTAACTTAATTGTCAGACCTGGTATGTAGTCACAGAATGTGGAGTACGGCATAGGGAAGATAGTCAATGGTATTGTAACAGTTATATAAGATGTCAGATGGATAGTAACTTGGGGGGGAGGTTATCACTGTGAGTGGTGTAAATGTCTAAGTATTATGTTGCTTTGTATATTTGAAACTAATAAAAAAATTATTAGGGATAAAGAGCCCACGTTCAAGCTATTGAAGTTAGCTATCTAGTACCAGGCAAGCCTGCATTTCAGTGGAACTCTTCTAACATTAAAACTTCCTTTTTTGTTGGTTTGTTTAGCACAATGATTACAGAATTCTCAATGAAGCCATAAAACTTATTTTTGGAGGAACAAAGTGATCAAAATTCTAGACTTAATTTTGCAACACTAGTAAAAGTCTTATTACAGTTTATTATTTATGGCAGTGAACATTCTAACTTCCTGTTTGGACCAGAGAAGTTTAAATCAAGTGAACTGATAATAAACTTTAGCCAGTTTACAGATCCAGAATACCTTGATTAAAGGGGAGGCTGAGAAAGGACCCTAGTATCCTACTGAAAATTTATACTGGTAATCTGTTTCCTAGTGTTCCCCAAAGGGACCTATGGCCTTTTACTAGGATAAATTGCATTAGGAAAAATGAAATAATCAGACATTTCAGAGACAACTGGTCACTGGCTCTGAACTGACAGGAATTCCAGGAGACACAAAAAATCACTGTGCTCTACCTCTAACAGTAGCGGATTAAAGAGGTTTAGTGATCAATGGAGTTTTACTTCAAGTTCATATCACATTGGGACCAGCTGGTTCCCAAACCCATTCTGTGGTTATTTCCCCAGTTCTAGAATGCATAATTAAAATAGATATTATCAGCAGCTGGTAGAATACCCACATTTGCTTCCTAATCTGTGAAGGGAAAGGCCATGTAGAAGCCACTAGAAGTGACTGTACCTAGAAAAATAGTAATCCAAAATAAATACTGCATTCCTGGAGGAATTGTAGAGATTAATTCCAATGTGAGGACTTGGATGCAGTTGTGGTTACTCCAAACACATCCTCATTCAACTTGCCTATTTTGCCTGTATAGAAGACAGATCTTGGGTAATAACAGTGGATCATTGTAGGTTTAACTAGGTGGTAACTTGAAGCTGATATACTAGATATGGTTTCATTGTTTGGGAAAATTAACACATTCCCTAGTAACTGGTAGGTAGCTATTGATCTGGAAAATGATTTTTCCCCAATACATGTTAGTAAAGGACACCAGAAGCAGTTTGCTTTCAACTGACAAGAACGGTAATATACCTTCACTGTCCTACTTCAGGGGTATACCAACTCTACAGCCCAATATCATAATTTAGTTAGTAGGGTTCCTGATCACCTTTCCCTTCCACAAGCTATCACATTGGTCCATTACATTGATGATATTATGCTGATTGAGACTAGTGGGTAAGAAGTAGCAACAACTCTGGACTTATTGCTAAGACTTCTATGTCAGAGGGTAAAAAATAAACAGAACTAAATTCAAGTATTCCTATTTCAGTGAAATGTCTAGGGGTCCAGTGTTGAGAGGCATATCAAGATATCCCTGCTAAAGTGATAGATAAGTTGTTGTATATGGCCCCTTTTACAATCAAAAGAGGCACAATACCTAGTGGGCGTCTTTGGACTTTGGAGGCAACATATTCCAACACATTCCTCATTTGGGAGTATTCATCTAGCCCGTTTACCAAGAAACCCAAAAAACTGCTAGTTTTGAGTGGGGTCCAGAACAAGAAAAGTCTCTGCAACAGGACCAGGCTGCTGCTCAAGTTGTCCTGCCACTTGAGCCACACTGTCTAGTAGATCTAACGGTGCTTCATGAGTTAGTGTCAGATAGGGATAACTTTTAGAGCCTTTGGCAGGCCCCTGCTGGTGAACTGCAGCAGAGGCCTTTAGGATTTAAGAACAAAGCACTGCCAACCTCTGCAGATAACTACATTCTTTTGAGAAACATCTCTAAGTCTGTTACTAGGCCTTAGCAGAGAATGAACACGCAAACATGGGCCATCAACTTAGCATGCAATGTAAGCTGTTCATGATGAACTAGGTGTTATCTGACCTACTAAGCCATAAAGTTGAGCATGCACAGCAACACTTCATCATCAAATGGAAGTGCTGTATCCATTATTGGTTTAAAGTGGGCCCTTGAACACAAGAGTAAGTTACATGAAGTGGCCCAAATGCCCAGAGTCCACACTCTTACTATACTTCCTTCTCCTTCTGAGTGCATCTATGGGTTCATGGGGAATTCATCCTGATCAGTTGACAGAGGAAAAGAAGAATTGGGCCTCATTTAGACCGTTCTGCACGATATGCAGGCACCACTGAAGGTGAACAGCTTCAGCACTATAGCACCTTTCTGGGACATCCCTCAGGGACAATGGTGAAGGGAAATCCTCCAAGTGTGTAGAAATTCAAGCAGTGCAGCTAGTTGTTCATTTTGCTTGGAAAAAAGATATGGCCATATGTGTAATTATGTATTATATATTGATTCGTGTAGCCAATGATTTGGCTGGGTGATCAGTGACTTGGAAGTAACATGATTGGAAAATTGATGACAACGACATTCGGGGAGAGGTATGTGGATAGACATCTGAATGGACAAAAAATAAATATTTTAGTCCCATGTCAGGCTCACCAAAGAGTAATCTCAGAAGAGAAAAAAATTTAATAATTTTAATAATCAAGTGGGTAGAATGACCCATTCTGTGCACACAAGACAGTCTCTTTTGCCTGCCACCCTTGTCATTGTTCAAAGTACTCATGATCTAAGAGTCATGGTGGCAAGGATAGAAGTTATGTATAGGATCACTCACATGGATTTTCACTCACCAAGGATAAGCCAGCTATAGCCACAATTGTGTGCCCAAACTGCCAGCAGTATGTTCCATCACTGAATCCCCAATACGGCAAAGTTTTCTGGAGTGATCAGCCAACTGCCTGGTGTCAGGTTGATTCCATTGAACCATTTCCATAATGGAACTAACAGCATTTTAAACTTACTAGAATAGACAGTCTGCACGTGGATTTGACTTCCCTGCATGCAATCCTTCTGCCAAAAACTGCCATCCATGGATTTACAGACTGCATTATCCATCTCACAGGCATCAGTCACTTTGTTCTCACTTAGCTCTGTTTTATATCTGAATGTCATTGTGAAAAATATAAGTTACTGAATATTATCCTAAATAGATAATCTGTTCATTCTGTTTTTCTGGAACATCATTAGTACAGAACAGGATTGCTTGCTCAGTAATTCCAATTAATTGTCAAAAAATTTTTTTTTAATCCAGTCAAATTCTATCTGTCAAAGAAAAATAAATACATAGGCATGATCTATATTAAAACCCAAAATGTGTCTATCTAAATATTTGAGTACAAGTACATCTCCTCCTTCTATGTTGCCCATTACTGCAGTACTAAAAGTAACAGTAAAATGATTGAAAACCAAGCAAATGACCTTGTTATATAAAACTCAAAACACAAGTCAAAACAAAAAATTAAATATTTTTAAGTAAGATCAAGCTTCTCAAGCTTTAAGAGTTGTTAAACCAACTTCTTCCCACAAGAAATTATTTGGGAGGTGGTGGCGATAAAAGTTCATTAAATGTCTTATATGTCCTTTACTCAAATTGTTGAATTCCAACTATAAAACTATTAAATTTGATGGTAAAAAGGCACAGATGGAGTATAGATTTAGTTGTTGTTATGGAATTTGATATAAAATTTGTGACTACAGATAAATCAATATGTATAACTTAACAAAACTCTTTTTTGGCATATGGAATTTTATATTCCTAGACTGATGTAGTGAAAGCAAACTTATAATTCTTTATTGCAAAAGAAAAACAATGTCTTTGAAAAAATGTTCTTTAATGGAAATATAATGAAAACTCAAGGAAAGGCTCTAGTTTATACATACTAGTAATATTTATATATTTTTAAATCAAAAACTGATATTTTTAAGTAAAAAAAGACCATGGAAGAAATATAAGTAGTACCTACAATGTATTAAGTGCTTAAAATATATCAGATACTGTGATAAGCACCTAATTCAAGACAGTATATTTAATCCTCAAGAGAACCCTATAAATTGGATTCCATCTTTATCTTCACTTTACAGATAAATACTCTGTTTCAGAGAACTAATTTACTAAGAGTAACACACCTAGTAAGTGGCAGAACTGGGCCCTAAACAAAGACCCATGTGATTCAAGGCCCCTGTTTTTTTTTTAAACATAAAACAAAATTTTAAGCAAACTTTGGAATGTTTAAGTCTTTACTGTCATATAGATGTGTGACATCTGTGTTTTATCTATACATATCATGCCGAGCACTCTTTCTAGCCATAGTGAGTGTCTATGTATAACTTAACTCCTATTTCACGGAGCTGTTATGAGAAGTCAGATAATGTATGTAATTTGGATATAAAATTCAAAACACAATATAAATGCTAATTATTTTTAATATCACAAGCCACCATAATCCAGACATCTAAAGGAAACAAATTTGCACTTTGAATGGAAGAAAAGCACAATCAAATAAACTTAATCAGCATATTTTCACCATATCTCCTCAGCTTAATACAAACCCTATCATAGAACATTCTAAATTTCCCAAACCTTGGACTACTTATTATGGAAGTAACTATGAAAGTTTACACAAAATACAAATACAATATGGTGGGTTTTGATTATATTTAAATCCAGCATCTATTACCAAGACGTGATTGAAGCTCTTAGCTCAAAAATAAGGAATGTCTCTGAATTGGATTTTTTTTTTTTCTACTAAGATTTTAGCTTAGCATATCCTCTTATTCTATTCTACATTATTCTTGTTCCACTATGGTGACCATTGAGATGGTTACAATTGGCAGAAAATCTTTGATTTCCACATTTGCAATATCTTAAAGTTTATTATTTTATTTGAAATGCGGAATACATGTTTCAATGTATAGTTAAGTATGGAGGGTGAAGGAATTGGGCAGATGCTTTTTCCAATATGTTTCTGTCAAACATGTTGCATAAGCCTTACTTTTAAATGTTGCCTAGGAGGAGCTTAAGACGGTGGAGTAGATAAATACTGTGTGCACTTCCTTCTGTGAACACATTAAAATTAAAACCAAATTATAGAACAATCAACCTGGAGAACCATCTGAAGTCTGGCTGAACAGAAGTTTTATTACTAAGGACATAAAGAAGCCATGTTGAGACTGGTAGGAGGGATAGACACGCAAAACAGGCTAGCCTAAAACCTCTGTGTGGTGGTTGAGAATCAGGAGGGATATCTTGGCTGTGGAGTTTCCCCCCAGAGAAGCGAGCGACCCAGCCTCACACTAGGCTCCCCAGTCTGGAGTACTGGTGCCAAGAATAAGAGCTCCCTCAACATCTGGCTGTGAAAAACAGTGGGGATTCCAACAATGTAAGTGGGGCAGAAGGTTGTGGGAAACCCAGAGGTCCTCTTAAGTGCCTCATGCACAGACTCTGAGGCACCCACCCTGGGATCAAATGGAGGGACAGTGACTCAGGGGGCATCAGAGGCATATGGAAGGCAGACTGTGGTGTGTGGAGTTGAAGCAAGAGCTGGAGGACAGTCACCATATTCCCTGTGTGGGGTCCTTGTTCCATATAGTCAGCATGTGAGCACTATCTTTCCTGTGTTGTTCACTCCCCCACACAGCCAAATCTGAATCTGATTGTCCTGGTGAACTCTGCAGGGAACCTGCCCCACCCAACTCCCTCAATGCTGGAGGCACTTCCTATCGAGCAGCCACCCCATCCACATTGCACTCTTTCTTGAAAAACTATCAGAGCTCAGAATCTGTGGGCCCCAAGCAGGCAGTGATTGGCCTCAGTTTGCTCTGAGACTTTAGCTGAGTAGCTATAGGTCAAGAACTGGCACCAAACCAGAATCTACACTAACCTGATGACCACAACACTTCTCACTCTAGTGACTCCCTGAGACCCTGCCTCACCCAAATTTCATACTGCATGAGACTTTATCAGTAGCTAGACCATAGGAAACCAGCAGGTGGCAGAAGGCCTCAAGGTGTATTGGCTTTTTGTGGCACTACCCCAGGTCTAGTACTGGTGGCAGCCATCCTAGGTTTGCAGCGTGGCCTCTCCCACATGTCCCCTACATTAGCACAGGGAGCAAACAACTGTGAATCACTTTGTTGCTCCTACCATGTAGTCCCTGTTCAGTCACAGGAAGTGGGTGACATGAGCCTGCACCAGAGCCCCTCTTGAGAGGGCCCAGAACCAAAATACTTGGAGGTTGGCTTCAGACCACAGCAGAGCACTGCCCAATTAGCCCCACAAGTAGAATACCCAAAGGGTGGTCTCAACAGGCACCAGAGCCCACTGGAGCAAATCCCACTCAGCAGGGTAAATCCCCAGCACAGCTGCCTGTAAGTTGTGGATGTGGCTGAACCCCACAGCCAGTCAGCCTGAAGGTCAGTCCCACCCACTGACATCTAATAGCAATCAAGGTTCAACTATAACAGGAGGGCACACACAATCCACAGAAGGGACACTAATGGAGCACCCGGAGCAGGTACCAGGGAGACTGTGCAAGGGCCCCACAGGGCACCCACTATATAAGGCCACCTAGCCAAGACTAGGAGACATAGCAGAGCTACCTAATTCATAGAAGCAAAAAGAGAGAGTCAGCCAAAATGAGGAAACAACGAAATATGTCCCAGCTAAAAGAATAGGAGAAAAGTCCAGATAAAGAACTAAATGAAATGGAGGCAAGCAACCTACCAGAGACAGAGTGCAAACAATGGTTACAAGGATGCTCACGGAACTTAGTGAGAACTTCAACAGAGAGATAGCAAGCATAAAAATGGACATAAAAACCATAAAAAAGAAATAATCAAATGAAAAACACAATAACTGAAATAAAGAGGCATTAGAAGGAATCACTAGCAGACTACATGAAGCAGAGGATCGAATCATCAATTTGGAAGACGAGCTAGCATAAAACACCCAATCAGAATAGCAAAAAGAAAAAGAATAAAAAAATAATGAGGATAGTTTAAGAGACCTCTGGGACAATATCAAGCATAACAACATTTGCATCATTGGGGCACCTGAAAGAGAAGAAAGAAAGCAAGGGATTGAGAACCTATTTGAAGAAACAATGACTGAAATCTTTCCTAACCTCGCAAAGGAAATAACCATATAAGTCCAGGAAGTGCAGTAGTCCCAAACAGGATGAAGCCAGATAGGCCCACCCCTAAACACATCATAATTAAAATGGCAAAGGTTAAAGACAAAGAGAGAATCCTAAAAGCAGCAAGAGAAAGGCAACTAGTAATTTATAAGGGAACTCCCATAGGATTGTCAGTTGATTTTTCAACAGAAACTTTGCATGCTAGAAGGAATTGGCAGGAAATATTCAATGTGATGAAAAGTAAGGACCTACAAACAAGGGTACTCTACCGAGCAAGGCTATTATTTAAAATCAAAGGACAGATAAAGTGTTTCCCAGAGAGAAAAAGCTAAAAGAGTTCATCACCATCAAACCAGTATTACAATGAATGTTAGAGAGGCTTCTTTAAGATGGACAAAAAGTGGTATCATAATTATGAATAATAAAAAAGGGCAATAGCTACCTCTCTATCAACAATTTGATTAAATGTTCCAATCAAAAGATGTAGGAGGGCTGAATGGATAAGAAAATAAAACCCTTACTTATGCTGCCTACAAGAGACTCACTTTAGGTTGAAAGACCCACGCAGAAGGAAAGTAAAGGGATAAAAAAGTTATTTCATGAAAATGGAAACAAAAGAAACAAAAATATCTGGGGTAGCAATACTTATACCAGACAAAACAGACTTTACAACAAAGGTTATAACAAGACACAAAGAAAGACTGGTAATCCCACTTCTGGGTATTTATCCTAAGAAACCCAAAACATTACCTGAGGGGACTTGTGCATCCATACTCATATGTTCGTTGTAGTGTTGTTTACTATGGGCAAGATAATGGAGGCACCCTGGGTATCTATAAATGGATGAATGGATAAAGATAAGGTAGTACATATATACAATAGAATATTGCTGGGCCATGGAAAGGAATGGGTTCTTGCCATCTGCAGTGGCATAGATGGACAGGGAAGGTACTGTGCTAAGTGGAGTGTTAGACAGAGAAAGACAGATGCAATGTGATTTTGCTTATATATGGAATCTGAAGAACAAACTAAGCAAACAAACAAACAAAAAAACAGAACCAAACTGATAGATACAGAGAATGTTTTGATGGTTGCCAGATGGGAGGGTGAGGGGTATGGTTGAAAAAGGCACAGGGATTGAGACTTACCAATTGGTTGTTACAAAGTAGTTATGGGGATGTAGGGTTTAGCATCAGGAATATAGTCAGTAATACTGTAATAAATATGTACAGTGTCAGATTGGTACTAGATTTACTGGGGTGATAGATAGGAGGGTTTTGGGGACAGGGTGAAAAAGGTGAAGGGATTAAAAAGTACATATTCATAGTTAGAAAATAGTCACAGGGATGTAAAGTGAAGCATAGGGAATATAGCCGATAGTATGGTAATAACTATAGTGCCAGGTGGGTACTGGACTAGTGTCAGGGGGATCACTTCTTAAATTATATAAATTTCTAACAACTATCTTGTACACCTGAAATTAATATATAGTAATATTGAATTCAACTGTAATTGAAAATTTTAAAAATGGGGAAACTGTGAAGGGGGATAAGAGGGCCAAATTTGCAGGTATAAAACAAATAAGTCATGAGAATGTAATATACAGCATAGGGAATATAGTCAGTAATATTGTGATAGCATGGTACGGTGTCAGATGGTTGCTGGACTTATCATGGCGATCACTTCTTTAGATATATAAATATCGAATAACAATGTTGTACCCCTGAAACTAATATAATATTGTATGTTAGCTATACTTTTAGTAAAAATCTTTTAAAAAGAAATAATAACCAAATAATAAATAACACTTGCGAATTTGCAACAACAAAAAATGCTGCTTAAAATTGGAACTGTGTTGTTGTGTATTAGTAATTCAGAAAAATTGTATAGTCTGTTAATATTTACTGATGTAAACTGCCAAATTAAAAGCACTCTACTGTCCAAATTATTCATTTGTTTTTATTTATTTAGAACAAGTGAATTTACTGTTTTCACACTTTTTCCATAATAATATTATGACCAAAACTATTTTTGTGATCAACCAGATTACTTCAAGTTACTGAAGTAATTTTAGCTTAGCAAAACAATTCAGGAGTGGTTTACTCACTTTCATTGTAAAAGTGATTAAACCAATGAGATCAAATCTAAAAGAAGTTTAAAGTGATACTTCCATGCACAAGTATTTGGAAATCATGATGAACAAAATAAACATTCTTCTTGGTTAGTCATTCAAGGAGGATCAAAATCAAAGACAATAATAAACAATTCCTGAATGTATGAATTTATTTTCCTTATGTCAGAAAACAAACCCGTGCCTTCAAGAACAAAGGGGAAAACTAATGTTTGAAAACTGAAAATCAATACACATATGACAGAAAGAGAACTAGTATGCACAATCTTCAATTTCGTTATCTTTATCAGTAGGAATGCAAGTGGACTAACATCAAAATCTGAAATTCAAGATATAAAATGAGCTGAAGAGCAAAAACCTCTAAAGTCTTTTGTTAGTATTTTAGCTGAAACACCAACAGTGTGACTGATTATCCTCTCCCTACCAATGACAATAAATATACAACAAGAAAACAAAATGAATGATGAGTAAATATTTTCAACTTTGTGGGCAGCTTGAGTCTTTTTGAAAAACTGATATTTGATAAATAAAATTTTAAAGCACCAATGTTTAGTAATGAACCATGAAAACTAAGAAAATATTTTCCAGTATCTACTGAAGTTATAAATGCAATCATTTTCTTTTTATCAATGCTAAGTTGGCAATGCTATCTTTGATTTTAGAGGGGAGGAACTTGGCATTTGATATGTTCATAAGAATGTGCTTCTTAAGTAACAAACCTAATCAAAAAAATTTAGTTAGGATTAGGGGAATGGAAAGTCAATTTGATATCCATGCAGCTTCATGTAAAAATTAAAAACTTTAACCATGACTTATAATCACTTATTCATTCTGAAATCTAATACTACTATTTTAAGACTATTAAAAATAAAACTTTATGAAAACAGAAAATATTTAGCAGATAGAATATTTTAAAAATTTCTTCATAAAATACAATCTGCAGATATCTGGACCATCTCCTATAATGTGAGTGTAGATAACTAACAAATAGAAAACCTCTAAGAAGTCTAGTAAATAATCCTTCATTGATTTGTGTAACATGTTTTTTAAGATCATTTCACCATTTTGATTTTGTTGAACCAGATCAAAACAAAACAAAACAAGCACACAACAAAACTAAAACAACAATCACAAAACACTCTTACTACCCCTGCTTACATCCAGTTTCTGTCCAGTTTGCCAGCTGGCACTGTGACATCTTAGTAGATTTAAATTTCAATTCATTATGCAATTATTTCAAAAAGTTTGCTTTTCTTGATGTTTTTGCTCACTGCATATGGCACACAAGCCAGTTATTGAAAATTTAGACCTGCAAATTTAACAATGAAATTTACTCAACATCTGCAGGGAGTTATTCATAAATGATGCATTTCTCCTGGCAGAATTGACTATGCATAAACTATTTTTCTTAATGATTTCTGACATTCTGAACAACATACCTTTTTTTCCAGGTGACAGAAATAATTACAGGGATGTCGTCTTTCAGAATTTATATCCATTTTAAAGTAAACTAGTTAAAATTTTTGGTTCTCTCAAAATGTAAAGTGGAGCTGTAATGGGAAAAAACATCAAAAATAATTAAGAAAAATGAGTCTCTAGATCACAAAAATAAAATAATTCATTTTATAAAGATTGCCCCATCTTATTTTAAAGCGCTATGTATACATTCAGTCCAGAGTTGAAGTGCTAACCTGGTAATAAGTAGTGTAATAAATTTTCTGTTCATGTTAAAAGTGTAATAGAATTTTTATTAGAAATAGAGCAGCAATCAGTATGATATGTCAGAATCCTGGCATCCAAATTAAAATCAAGTAAATTATAGCCTCATAAATAATAGAGGCACAAGACAATAGCACAATAGGAAAAAGGATAGCTGTTAGATTTGCTTGGCAGCGACTATTACTCATCCTGCCAAATCACCCTTTAGCTCAGGTTATTCAGGTTCTAGTTATGTACTTCCTTCACACACACAAAAATTACATCTCAGATTATTAAAATTAAGCTCATTTTAAGTAGTAACAAAAAGAAAGAGAAAAATAGTTTTAATACATAGACTTTCAAAAGGAATGTTCAAATAACTTACTATTTTTGCCTTTATTTTTAAATTAAAGTTTATTGGAGTGACAATGGTTAGTAAAGTTATATAGGTTTCAGGTGTACAATTCTGGAATACATCATCTATATATCACATTGTGTGCTCACCACTCAGAGTCAGTTCTCCTTCCATCACCATATATTGGATCCCCTTTACCCTCATCTACCACCCTCCTACCCCCCTTACACTCTGGTAACCACTAAACTATAGTCTGTGTCTATGAGGTTTCGTTTCTTTATTTGTTTGTCTTGTTCCTTTATTGTTTTTGGTTTTGTGTCCCACATATCAGTGAAACCGTATGGTTCTCTACTTTTTCTCTCTGACTTATTCTGCTCAGCACAATTATCTCAAGATCCATCCACGTTGTTGCAAATGGCACTATTTCATCTTTTCCTATAGCAGAATAGTACCCCATTGTGCATATATACCACATCTTCTTTATCCAAGTGTGACAAATGGTAGAAATTCACTCACCTCTCTCCAGCTTCCCCTATTATTTTCCCATATAAAGGGATACAGACATATAATCTGAAGGTGATATTTTATCCAGAGACCAAAAGAGACTATTATCTCTAACTCTTAAAAATGCATTTTTTATAGTAATTAGAAGTACACACTACAAGCAGAATTACTTGTAAATTTCAGTTTGTTTTCTGTACATTTATGTGATTTAAAGAAGTACTCTATCTTAACTGATTATATCTGAGTCTACTGCATTCTGAACCAGTCATACATGATTCTTCTCATTTTAGACATCATGAAAATAGATTTAAGATCATGTAAGAATTAAATATCATAATCTGAAACCTATTTCTGTATAACATACATAAAACCTGGTATCTATGACGAGGGAGAGGATAAAGTAGGAGGGAGGGAAAGAAGTACAGAGGAAGAGAGATCTTATTAGAAGCTGATTTGCCTTGTGGTAAAACTTCTTTCTTTAAGCATATCCCCAGAGAGTCTGAACAAGATCTGATGAATGGTCTGGATGTTTAGAAGGGTGTAAAAGAAATGTAAAAAGGAAAATAATAATAATATAGGATCTGGATGATAGAAGAAATAAGGGTGGTTATGAAGGTCCAAAGGATGGATATTTTAAACAGAAAATGAGTTTGGTCAAAGATTCTACTTTTATTGGTTACACTAATGGGAGAAGATTAGAAATATAGTTTTTCATGTTTTTACAGAATTCAATATAGAGTTTGACCTGTATCTAAGTGCCTCTTCTCTGACCATAACAAAAAGATTTCCTTTCTCATTATCTCCTCCTCTCAGAAAGGAATGTATTTTAGATATTGTAATTGGGAGTCATAGGTTTGATGTCAAGAGATGTCTCAAGGTTGCTGTGAGAAAAAATTATAATCTTTATTCCACATTCTGATTTCAGGGAGTCAAGGTAGGATCGTGAACTCTTCTAAGGAAAATCATGCAATCAATAAAGGAGTTAATATTGCATGTATTGTATAGGTAAAGTTATTAAGGCAGAGAAAATTAAGAAACATACCCTAGATAAGCTTTACAAAGGTGTTTTGGGGTTAAAATGAGTTAATATATGTAAAGACAGTGTATATGTGTATGTTAATACATGTAAAGACAGTAATATATGCTTAAGACAGTGTAAGAATTAAACCTATGGAAACTCACTATTTTTCTTTTTTGTTAATACACCAGTCTGCCTCAATGCCTAGAATAATACTTGTTATATGTAGAACACTACAATATACATTTATCATTTTTATATAATTTGCATATCTCAAACTTAATAATGCTTTTTTGGTATATCTTTTATTCAGAACAAAACCACAAAGATAAATAATCAGTTAACTATAGATTTCATGAGGAAGATGTATTGATTGGCAACAAAGCAAACGCATGGTTTTAAAAATACTGAATGTGATAAAATATATTTACAAGACAATATTCATAATATTTTGATTATTATGTCATGTAGAAATAATTTGGATATCTAAGATAAGAAAATTCAGTGGGAGATTATTTTTATTACATGTCATGTTAATTTAAAATTTTATAGATTTTAATTAAAACATTTTATAATAATCAATGAAAAGACTGGTAATTAAAAATTTGGCTTATGGGAGAGCCATACTGTCTGGCACCTTTAAGTTAATTTTGAAGATGGCTTGTTTGTTTTGTTTTTTATCCAACAAGTCTTCATTGTTCTGATACAATGTTCTACTGGAAAAAACATCTTCATGATCTATCAGCATGATACAATTTATTCAACAAATAAAGAAAAAAATTAATGACACCTCATTTTAAAATATTTAATGAGAATTTTTATGTGCCTCTATTACTTGTACATGATATAAAAATGGTCTATATTTCCAATTCAATCATTTGCTATCATTTGTTTCCACTATTACGATTGATCTAGAAATCTTAGTTAGAAGGAACTGGACATAAGTAAATAAGTACATTTAATATTTATACTATAGCCTGGTTATGCTTTTCTGATTTCTGAAAGAATATTACTTCCAGCTTTCAAGAATATATATATATATATTTTTCAAGATATATATATATATAAATATATATATATATATATATATATATATATATATATATATATATAAATGTATATACACTTTAAGAAAGGAAAACTATTAAAATTGTAATACTCAATATATGCCAATAACAAAAGATGAATACATGTCACGTTTGTCTTCTGCAATTATAAGAGGTGCTCAAAGTGGTTACCCTCAGCATCCAGACACTTCTAATTACGGCAAACTACTGCTTGAGCAATGTTGGCCAAAGTGTCCACTTGTATATATATTTTTGTCACTCCCGGCATATATATATATATATATATATGATATATATTATTTATTTGGCAAACTTTTTCTGTAAAAGGTTAGATAGTAAGTGTTTTAGTCATTAGTGTTTGTCAGCCACATATTGTTACTGTCATTTTTTGTGTGTTTTTTTGAAAACTCTTTAAAAATAAAAAATATTCCTAGCTAAAAAGCCATGCAAAAACAGACTTGGATTTGACCCACAGACCATAGTATGTCAGCCTTTGCTGACCAACATGCTTCTATCTTGCATTTTGCTTGTGTTCATTTCAGTCCTTCTAGGGTAACCCCAGATGAGTACTGTTCAGGATCACTATCCAACTCCAAACAGAAATAGTTATTTCCCTTTCTTCTAAATATAAAAAAATCAACACCAGACATCCATAATAATCATCTTTAGAATGAAGCTACATTTTGCCCCACCTGTACCTTGGACCAGGTTCTCAGCATGACAGTATTCATTCCCATGAATCAATCTGTGAACTCAGATGACTTTCCACACACTGCCAAATTTTGTTCCAAATAGGTTCTCATGATTTTTAAATCTTGGAAATTAAAATATGATATCACTTCTGTTTCAGCCCAGAGATGAAAAGAGATGGAAAAAGTGTCACCCTCACAGTTACAACATGAAGAAAGCTGAACATTTGGGAAATTAACTTTTCTTTTACTTGAACCCATCAGAGAAGTGAGGTTGCAGGGCAATCAAATAACCCCAGATATAGAGACACAGGTGTCTACAAACAGAAACAGGCAATTAATATTTGCACAACTGGGGAAGAGGCCAATGAGAAGATTTAGCTAGAAAAGTGTTAACAAAATATTGAATGCCGGGTGGACTAGCATACATGACAGTGTGAAGCCCCTGCTGGCCATTGAAGTAGGGAGATTGATTCTCTCACAGTTTTTTCCTCTAGCAACCCCATTAGCTGCTGGCAGGGAAGTTAGAGAGAATTCTAAGAATAATTTCCAGGAGATGTCTAGGAAAGAAAAGCAGCAGCCATTTCCAATATTCAGCCCAGATCTATCTATCCCCCTCCATTTTCCCTATAAAACAAAAAACTTCATCTGCAAGAGGAAGGAAAAAACAACACTGTAGCCTAAGGGAACTGGTTGGAATCCACTTCAGTAAGGAGACAACGGAAAAAAGAAAGGAAAAAAAAAAAAGCTTTTGTGGGGGCAGAGCCCCAGAAAGTAGTTTACAGGCTCTCGGCCTCACGTGGAGGAGTGCTGGCTCGGGTAGTAGATGGCCGTCAGCTGTGGCTGATTGGCCGTCAGCTGTAGCCAGTTAGCCAATTAGCCGCTAATATAACTGCTGCGGCTACGGAGGAGAGTAGAGGAGAGAGAAGGAGAGAAGAAAGAGAGAGGAAGAATGGGGGTTAGCAAGAAGATGGCGGCTGGGCTGGCAAGTGTGGATGGCGGTTTGCGGACAGTGTGGATCCAGCCTCCAGTGAGAGTATAGTGCCGCCAGAGAGAATATAGTGGTATGACTCCCCTGCCTATGGCTCCGTGGGTGTTCCTTTTTGGCCTCACCATATCCTGCGTTCTTGTATGGGGAGCGGGAGCAGAGACCCTGCAGGCCTCCCTGCACGACAAATGGCGCAGCGAGCAGGGTCTCCAGCATGATAGCTTTATTCCAGGAGAAAGAGCAGGGATATATGTTCACTTGAGCATTATACTAGCATGTGAAGCAGGAACAATTTCCTGAAGGCCACACTCCCAAGATCCAGCTTTGCAGTGACTGATTGTCATGCAGTGTGTCATGTGGGGTCTCAGCTCCCACTCCCCACATAAGAACGCAGGATATGGTGAGACCAGAAATGAACACCCATGGAGCCATAGATAGGGGAGTCATACCACCATATGCTCGCTGGTGGCTGGGTTGGAGACACAGGAAGCAGGATCCACATGATCTGTAAAGTGCCGTGCTAACTGCAATCCGCTCTTGCTAGCTCAGCCACCACCTTCTTGCTAGCCCCGCATTTGCTGCTAGCGTAGCCACGGCAGTTATATTAGTGGCCAATGACTCACTGGTTACAGCTGACGGCCAACTAGCCACAGCTGATGGCCATGCAATCACAGTTGATAGCCATTTACTACCTGAGTGAGCACCTTTCCATGTGAGGGCAAGAGCCTGGAAACTGCACTCCTGGCTCTGTCCCCACACTGACAAAACCTAATTGAAACTTAATCAGAACATCAGAGAAAACCTCTTCCTCCACTCTTGCCTCCAATGCTAATAAACATACAGAAAAAAATATCAGTAGAAGGGGAATACCAAGATGGTGCAGTAGGTAAATGCTGTGCTTACCTTCTCTTATGACTTAAAGAAGTCCCTCTAAGATTCCTTATAATACTGGTTGGTGATGATGAACTCCTTTAGCTTTAAGATGGGAGGGTGTCAGGGATGCATGAAACTGAGAAGGGATTAAGAAGTACAAATTGGTAGTTACAAAATAGTCCTGAGGATGTAAATATAGGGAATATAATCAATAATATGGTAAAAATTATGTCTAGTGCCAGGTGGTACTAGTTAGGGGGATCACGTCCTTAATTATATAAATGTCTAACCACTATGCTGTACACCTGAAACTAATATAAAATAATATTGAATGTCAACTCTAATTGAAAATGTTAAAAAGGAGGGAAAAATCAATTAATATTCTGATAGCATGGTAGTGTCAGATGACTGCTGGACTTACATCATGGTGATCACTTTTTAGCATAGGGAGTATAATCGATGTGGTAATAACTGTGTATAGAGCTAGGTGGGTACTGTTGAATAACTATGATGTACACCTGAAACTAATATAATATTGTACCCAACTGTATTTTAATAAAAATTCTTTTAAAAAAAGTACCAGTGGAATGCAGCTGGAAAAGGTGAAAGAGATAAATTACACCTGGGCATTAGTGAAAGGGGAATAGAACCAAAGCCAAATGGGGAGAACTAGAAACAATGTGGAAGCGGTCATTGAGAAAAACCCCCTGGCAAATTACCCACACTCAACACAACCGATCAGAAGAGGAATTTGAAGCCTCCTGCTGAACTGTTGGACCCTAGGTTAGCAACAATTAACTTCAAACCTAGCCCAACTACCGACTACATTAACATAAAAACAAACAAACAAACAAACACCCAAAAAACTTCATTAAAGCTCTAGCAGAAGGAAGGTATGCGCATCTGTCGTGCAGGAGACCCTGCTCGCTGCGCTATTTGTCGTGCAGAGCGGCCTGCGGGGTCTCTGCTCCCGCTCCCCACACAAGAACACAGGATATGGTGAGGCCAAAAAGGAACACCCACGGAGCCATAGGTAGGGGAGTCATACCACTACGGTCTCACTGGAGGCTGGGTTCACTGGACGTGCGACCTGCTGTCCGTTTTTCTGCCAACCGACCGACGACTCTCCTCCACTCTCCTCGACTCTGTTCCCCTCCTCGGCTCTCATCCGTAGCTGCAGCAGTTATATTAGCGGCCAAATGGCTAACTGGCCACAGCCGACAGCCAACCAGCCTCAGCCGACGGCCATCCACCACCCGAGCTAGCACCCCTCCACGTGAGGCTGAGAGCCTGTAAACTACTTTCTGGGGCTCTGTCCCCACAGCATCTTAATCCATAAAATATATTTACCTCAATATTTACTTTCCTGAGCAACAATGTCAATGACAACCAAAAATATTGGGAAGCATATAAAAAGATAAGGCTCAATCTGATGAAACAAAGCATCATCAGAACCAGACTCACCTATGACAAAGATGCTGAAACTATTGAATGAGGAATTTAAAATAACTATGATAAATACACAAAAGGTTCTAATGGAAAAGCTCAACATCATGTCAGATCACATAAGTAATTACAGAAGAGATAAAAAAACTATTAAAAAGTATCAAACAGAAACGCTAGAAAAATATTTTCAAAATGGTTTTCTAATAACACAATTAAATAAGAGCAGTTCAGATACAGAAAACATAACAGCAAAGGTCACCCAATAAATTTGTATAAACACTTTAATATGTGTTCTTTGTCATACATATTCAAAATATTCCCCATTTTATTTTCCCTTTTAACTTTGTCATGTTTCTTATTTTGTCATGTATGATCTCTCCATTGTTTTTTTTAACTGAGGTAATATTGTTTAATAACACTATATAAGTTTGAGGTGTACATTATAACATCTGTATACCCTATTGCATGCTTACCACCCAAAGTATAGTTTCTTTTCTTTACCATATATTTGACCCCTTTACCCACTTCATCCTCTCCCCAACCACTCTTTGCTTCTGGTAACCACCATTCTATTGTCTGTATTGATGAGGCTTTTTATATATTGTTTGTTTCTTTTCTTTTTAACCTATTGGGGTGACAATTGTTAGTAAAATTACATAGTTTTCAGGTGTACAATTCTGTATTACATCATCTATAAATCCCATTGTGTGTTCACCACCCAAAGTCAGTTCTCCTTCCATCACCATATATTTAATCCCCCATACCCTCATCTCCCACCCCCCACCCCACTTAACCTCTGGTAACCACTAAATTATTGTCTATGTCTATGAGTTTTTGTTCTCACTTGTTTGTCTTGTTCTTTTGTTGTTTTTGGTTTATATACCACATATCAGTGAAATCATATGGTTCTCTGCTTTTTCCATCTGACTTATTTCGCTCAGCATTACACTCTCAAGATCCATCCATGTTGTCACATGTTCCTATATCATCTTTTCTTACCGCCGAATAGTATTCCATTGTGTATATATACCACAACTTCTTTATCCATTCATCTATCAAAGGGCACTTTGATTGTTTCCATGTCTTGGCCACCGTAAACAAAGCTGCAATGAACATTGGAGCACACGTGTCTTTATGTATAAATGTTTTCAGATTTTTTGGGTAGATACCCAGGAGAGAGATGGCTGGGTCATATGGTAATTCTATTCATAATTTTTTGAGGAACCTCCACACTGCCTTCCATAACGGCTGCACCAGTCTGCACTCCCACCAACAGTGTACAAGGGTTCCTTTTTCTCCACAGCTTCTCCAACACTTGTTACTATTTGTCTTGTTGATGATAGCCATTCTGACTGGAGTGAGGTGATATCTCATTGTGGTTTTGATTTGCATTTCTCTGATGATTAGTGATGTTGAGCATTTTTTCATATGTCTATTTGCCATTTGTATGTCCTCTTTGGAGAAATGTCTACTCAGGCCTTCTGTCCATTTTTCATTTGGGTTGTTTGTTTTTTTGTTGTTGAATCTCATAAGTTCCTTGTATATTTTGGATATTAGCCCCTTATCAGAGGCACTGTTTTCAAAATTCTTCTCCCATTCAGTTGGTTGCCTCTTTATTTTGTAGATGGTTTCTTTTGCTGTGCAGAAGCTTTTAAGTTTCATATAGTCCCATTCCTTTATTTCAGCTTTTACTTCCATTGTCTTTGGAGTTAAATTCATAAAATGCTCTTTGAACCCAAGGTCCATAAGTTTAGTACCTATGTTTTCTTCTATGCAGTTTATTGTGTCAGTTCTTATGCTTAACTCTTTGATCCATTTTGAATTAATTTTGGTACATGGTGACAGATACCAGTCCAGTTTCATTCTTTTGCACGTGGCTATCCAGTTCTCCCAGCACCATTTATTGAAGAGGCTGTCTTTCCTCCATTGTATATTTTTAGCTTCTTGGTCAAAAATTATCTGTCCATATCTATGTGGTTTTATTTCTGGGTTCTCAATTCTATTCCATTGGTCTATGTGTCTGTTTTTCTGCCAGTACCATGCTGTTTTGATTATTGTAGCCCTGTAGTACAAGCTAAAGTCCGGGAGTGTTATACTTCCAGTATTGTTCTTTTTTCTTAAGATTGCTTTGGCTATTCGGGGTCTTTTGTGGTTCCAAACAAATCTGATGATTTTTTGTTCTATTTCTTTTAAAAATGCCATTGGGATTTTGATGGGGATTGCATTAAATCTGTGTATTGCTTTGGGTAATATGGCCATTTTAACTATGTTGATTCTTCCAATCCATGAGCACGAAATGTATTTCCATTTCTTTATGTCTTCTTCAATTTCTTTCAAAAATGTCTTATAGTTTTCAGCATATAGGTGCTTCACATCCTTGGTTAAGTTTATTCCTCGGTATTTTATTCTTTTTGCTGCAATTGCAAAAGGAATTGTTTTTTTGTATTTCTTTTACTGAGATTTCATTGTTAGTATATAGGAATGCAATGGACTTTTGTACGTTGATTTTGTAGCCAGCAACTTTACTGTATTCGTTGATTGTTTCTAATAGCTTTTTGGTGGAGTCTTTAGGGTTTTCTATATATAGCATCATGTCATCTGCAAAGAGTGATAATTTAACTTCTTCATTCCCAATTTGGATGTCTTTTCTTTCTCTCTCTTGCCTGATTGCTCTGGTAAGGACTTCCAACACTATTTTGAAAGGGAGAGGTGATAGGGGACAGCCCTGTCGTGTTCCTGAACGTAGAACAAAGGGCTTCAGTTTTTCACCATTAATTATGAGATCAGCTGAGGGCTTGTCATATATGGCCTTTATTATGTTAAGGTATTTTCCTTCTATACCTATTTTATTAAGTGTTATAATCGTAAAAGGATGTTGTATCTTGTCAAATGCTTTTTCTGCATCAATTGATATAACGAAATGATTTTTGTCCTTTATTTTGTTTATGTGATGTATCACATTGATGGATTTGCGTATGTTGAACCATCCTTGTGCCCAGGGGACGAACCCCACTTGGTCGTGATGAATAATCTTTTCAATGCATTGTTGTATTCGATTTGCTAGAATTTTGTTTAGGATTTTTGCATCTGTATTCATCAGAGATATTGGTCTGTAGTTTTCTTTTATTGTGTTGTCCTTACCAGGTTTTGGTATCAGGGTAATGCTGGCCTCATAAAATGAGTTAAGGAGTACTGTCTCTTCTTCAATTTTTTGGAAGAGTTTGAGCAGGATTGGTATTAGATCCTCTTTGAAGGTTTGGTAGAATTCACTAGTGAAGCCATGTGGTCCCAGACTTTTGCTTTTGGGAAGGTTTTGGATGACTGATTCAATTTCCTTACTGGTGATCAGTCTGTTTAGATTTTCCAGTTCTTCATGGTTCAGCCTTGGAAGGCTATATGTTTCTAAGAACGTGTACATTTCTTCTAGGTTATTGAATTTGGTGGCATATAGTCCTTCATAGTATTCTTGGATGATCCTTTGTATTTCTGTGGTGTCCATGATAACTTCCCCTTTTTCATTTCTGATTTTGTTAATTAGTGTCTTTTCTCTTTTTATCTTAGTGAGTCTAGCCAAGGGTTGGCCAATTTTGTAAATCTTTCAAAGAACCAGCTCTTTGTCACATTAATTTTTTCTATTGTCTTTTTGTTCTCTATTTCATTTAGTTCTGCTCTGATTTTTGTTATTTCCTTTGTTCTGCTGACCTTGGGTTTCTCTTGTTCTTCTTTTTCTAAGTCTTTAAGGTGTAACATGAGGTTATTTATTTGGGATTTTTCTTGTTTCTTGAGATAGGCCTGTAATGATTTAAATCTCCCTCTTAAAACTGCTTTCGCTGCATCCCAAAAATTTTGGTAGGATGTATTTTCATTTTCATTTGTTTCTATGTATCTTTTGATCGCTCCTCTAATTTCTTCTATGACCCAGTCGTTCTTTAAAAGTATGTTGTTTAATCTCCATGTATTTGTGTTTCTTCCTGATCTCTTTTTGCAGTTGATATCCAATTTCAAAGACTTGTGATAAGAGAATATGCTTGGTATGATTTCAATCTTTTTAAATTTGCTTAAGCTGATTTTATGTCTCAATATACCGTCTATCCTTGAAAATGTTACACGTACACTAGAAAAGAATGTATAGTCTGATGTTTTAGGATGAAGTGCTCTATAAATGTCAATTATGTCCACTTCATCTAATGTGTCATTTAGGGTCGCTATTTCGTTATTTATTTTCAGTTTGGATGATATATCCATAGCTGTCAATGATGTATTTAAGTCCCCTAGTATAATTGTGTTTTGGTCAATTTCTCCCTTTAGTTCTGTTAATAGTTGCTTGGTATATTTTGGTGGTCCCTGACTGGGGGCATAAACATTAATGACTGTTATATCTTCTTGTTGTATTGTCCCCTTTACCATTATGAAATGTCCATCTTAGTCTCTTGTTATCTTTTTCACCCTGAAGTCTATTTCATCTGATATCATTATGGCTACACATGTTTTTCTCTGGGTACCATTTGCTTGGAGTGTCAATTTCCACCCTTTCACTTTGAGCCTATGCTTGTCCTTGTAGCTGAGATGTGTCTCTTGGAGACAGCATATGGTTGGGTTTAGTTTTTTGATCCAATCTGCTACTCTGTGCCATTTTATTGGTGAGTTCTGTCCATTTACGTTAGAGTGATTATTGATATGTGAGGATTTCCTGTCACTCTATCTTTAGTTTTCTGGTAAGGTTGTGTCTCCATGGTTTCTTTGCCTTTTTGTTGTTGTCTATTATTTCTGTGTGGTGGTATTCTATGATGTTTCCCTCTGTTTCTTCTTTTATTACAGTATGTATTTCAGTTCTGGATTTTTTTTTTTTTTTTTTTGAGTGTTTACCCTTAAGTTTAAGTAAAAGAAAGTTTGGTATTTAGAGTATTCCATTTTCTTCAGCATGCTTACTTTCTCCATTCCCATATTCCGGTTCAGGCCTTTACTCTCCCCTTTTTTATGTTTTGGTTGCCAAAAATTGTCCCTGTTGATGGTGGTTGAATAGCCTCCTTTAGTATTTCTTGTAGTTCAGGTCATATATTGGAAAATTCCCTCAGCTTCTGTATGTCTTGAAAGGTCTTTTTTCCTCCTTCATATCTAAAGGATATCTTTGCTGGATATATTATTCTTGGCTCATAATTTCTCTCTTTCAATAGTTTGAATATTTGGTTCCACTCCCTCCTGGCTTGTAGAGTTTCTGCTGAAAAATCTGATGATAACCTAATGGGCTTTCCTTTGTAGTTTACCACCTTCTTTTCCCTGGCTGCCTTGAGGATTCTTTCTTTGTCGTTGATTTTAGACAGCTTCAATACAATGTGCCTTGGAGAAGGTCTGTTGGGATTGCGGTAATTAGGTGTTCTATTTGCTTCTTGGATTCAAGGATCCAGTTCTGTCCACAAGTTTGGGAAGTTCTCATCGACAATTTGTTTGAATATATTCTCTGTTCCCTTCTCTCTTTCTTCTCCTTCTGGTATGCCCATTATTCTTATATTGCTCTTTCTGATGGAGTCAGAATGTTCTTGTAGAGTTCTTTCATTTCTTTCAAGTCTCAAGTCCCTTTCTTCTTCCATCTGTGTCATTTCCAGGTTTCTATCTTCGATGTCACTGATTCTTTCTTCCTTCTGGTCAACTCTACTACCTAAGCTGGTTATTTCATTCTTCATTTCTTCTATTGAGTTCTTAATCTCCAGAAATTCTATTTGGTTCTTTTTTAAAATTTCAATCTTTCGTAAAATGCTCATGTTGTTCTTTGATTGTGTTTCTGAGTTCATTTAACTGCCTTTCTGTGTTTTCTTGCATCTCGTTGGGTTTTTTCAGAACTGCAATCTTCAATTCTCTGTCATTTAAGTGACATATTTCCATATCTTTAAGTTCTTTTTCTGGAGACTTTTCACTTTCTTTCTGAGCTGTCGTGTTGCCTTGGTTATTCATGGCAATTATTGGTTTATTATTTCTCTTCTTAGACATCTACAGGGGTGGCTTCTAGAACAGGTTGATAGGAAGAGTTCCTTCTTATGTTTTCCAGTACTTGTTGGTAGAATGTTTTATTTTCTCTCTGACTGCAGCCTTTTTTTTCTCTCTCACACATTAGTGCTATGTTTTCTCTGCACTATTCCAGCTTCTCACACAATGGCGGGATTCCCTGGGAGACAGATTCTCATCTGTTAATAGTTCGCCTGAGTCTCAGTGTGCAGTGTCTGTGTGGATATGCGGAGAGCTTTTCAAGTTCCAAAGCTGTTCCTGCACCAGATTCAGAGCCCGTTTGTTTCAGCAGTTCTGTTTACCCCTGTAGGGATCTGCCCAGATAGGTCACATGTCAGGGTCGGTGTGAGTTGTGAGAGGTGGTCCAGAGCAATGGCAGCGATCACCACCACAGTCAGTCCTGCTTCCACAGCTCCCTCTCCTTTGCCAGAACCATTTGGGCTGGGAATCTATGTCTGCGGTCCACAGATCTCAGAATAGCAAATATTCTGTTCTTTTGATCTGACACTGCTACTGTTCTGCTTCTAGCACCAGGCAGGTGGGTGCGGGGCGAGCTCTGGGAGGGTAGGGAGAGGGAGGCCAGTTTCAGTGCTTCCATTCTCTGCTCAGCAGTGAGGGCTTAAATCACTGTTTTCAGCCTTCTTCCCTCAGTCTTTTCTCCGAGGTCTCTGCTGTGAGTGTTGGAGTCAGCCATGTTATATGCTACCCCCTCAGCCCTGTGGGCCATAAGCGGAGCCCTAGCAGTCCAAGTTCTTCCCTCTCCTACAGCTGCGGTAGCTCCGGGATGCAGCGAGCTCAGAGCACTGAGCCAGGTCTGGGTCCTGTGCCTGCACGGCTCCGTTTCCGCACTTCTCCCTTCCCTCCTCCCCCCCACCTTTTGGTGAATTCAGTATTGGGCCTCCTCCTCCTGCCTGTCTGCTGTGCAGGGAGTCCTTTGTGGAATTGTTGTTGTTCAATTTGTTTTAAATTGCAGGGGAGCTTTACAGAGGCTCACCTCACACCACCATTTTGATGAGCTCTCTCCTTTGTTTCTTTTTGTGTTTTTTTTTTTATGGTACACGTATGAGTACAATCATATTTTTTTGTCTTTTTCCATCTGATTTATTTCAGTTAGTGTACTCCCCTCAAAATTCATCAATGTTGTCACAAGTAACGATATTTCAACCTTTTTATGGCTGAATAGTATTCCATTGTGTGTGTATATATGTATATATATGTATGTATATACATACATATATATACATATATACATCTTTATCCATTTATCTGTTGATGGACACAGGGTTTTTTCCATATCTTGGGTATTGTAAATAATGCTTCAGTGAACGTAGGGGTACGTATACATTTTTGAATTAGTGTTTTCATATTCTTAGGATAAATACCCAGAAGATGAATTGCAGAATCATGTGGTAGGTCTGTTCTTAATTTTTTGAGAAACCACCGTACTGTTTTCCATAGTGGCTGCACTAGTTTACATTCCTGCCAAAAGTGTATGAGGTTTCCCTTTTCTTCACATCCTCTCCAAAACTGATTTCTTCTCATTTTGATAAGAGCATTCTAATAGGTGTGAGGTGATATATTATTGTGATTTTGATTTGCATTTCCCTAATAGTTAGTGATCTCAAACGTCTTTTCAGGTGCCTCTTGGCCATCTCACGTGTTTCTTAGAAAAATATCTATTCATATCTTATGTACATTTTTTAACTCGGTTGTTTGTTTTTTGTTGTTAAGTTGTATGAGTGCTTTACATATTTTGGATGTTATCCCTTATTGGAAATGTTATTTGCAAATATCTTCTCCCATTCTGTTGATTGTCTTTTGTTGATAGTTTCCTTTGCCTTTGTTGTTTCTGCTTTTGGTGTCATATCCAAAAAAATCTTTGCCAAGAGGTATTTCAAGGAGTTTCTTCCCTATGTTTCCTTCTAGGACTTTTACAGTTATGGTTATTGTATTTAAGTCTTTAAACCATTTCAAATTATTTTTTTGTGAACAGTGTAAGAAAGTGGTTCAATTTCATTTTTTCTGCATGTGGTTATCCAGTTTTTCCAGCACCATTTATTGAAGAGGCTATACTTTCCCTATTGAGTATTTTGTCTTCCTTGTCAAATATTAGTTGAACACATATCCAGGATTTATCTCAGGACATTCGAATCTCTTCCATTTGTCTCTACTTTTATTTTTATGCCAGTACCATACTTTTAAATTTGTAGCATAGATTTGTAGTATAATTTGAAATCACAAAGTGTGATGCCTCCAGCTTTTTATTAGTTTTTGCTCAAGATTACTTTGACTATTCCATTTTTATTGTTTTGAGATAATTTTTTTTATATCTTCTTTGATTTCTTCTTTGACCCATTGGTTGTGCAGAGGTGTATTGTTTAATTTCTACATATTTGTTGAGTTTCCAGTTTTCCTGATGTTGATGTGTGATACCATTTTCTAATGTCATACCATTGTTGTCAGAAAAGATATTTGGTATGATTTCAGTCTTCTTAAATTTGCTAAGACTTGTTTTGTGGCCTATCATATGATCTATTCTGGAGAATCTTCTGTGTATACTTTAGAACAATGTGTATTTTGCTATTTTGGAATGGAAAGTTCTATATACAGAGGATGCCAAAAATGCATACACATTTTAAGAAAGAAAAACTATTAAAATTGTAATATTCAAGATATACTGATAACAAAAGATGAATACAAGTCACGTTTGACTTCTGTAACTACAAGAAGTGCTCAAAGTGGTTACCATCAGTGTCCAGATACTTCTGATTAAGGCGAACTACTGTTTGAGCTATATTAACCAAAGTGTCTACTTGTATACATTTTTTGGCACCCCTGGTATATGTCTATTAGGTCAATTTGACCTGAAGTATGGTTCAAGTCCAATGTTTTCTTGTTAATTTTCTGTCTGCATGATCTATCCATTGGGATATAGAAGTTCCCCACTAATATTTTAATTTTGTCTCTGTCTCCCTCAGGTCTTGTAGTATTTGCTTAACATATTTAGATGTGCCAGTGTTGGGGTACATATATATTTATGATTGTTAAGTCTTCTTGATGCGTTGACCCTTTTTATCATTATATAATGAATTATGTCTCTTGTTACCATTTTGAATTATAGTCTATTTTGTGTGACCTAAGTGTAGTGAACCCCACTCTCTTGGTATCAACTTTCATGGAATGTATTTTTTCATACCTTCACTTTAAGCATACATGTGTCTTTAAAATTGAAGTTTCCTGTAACAGCATATACAGTTATGCATTGTTTAACAAGAATACAATCTGAGACATTCATTGTTAGATGATTTCATTATTGTGCAAACATCTTAGAATGCACTTAGACAAACTTAGATGATATAGTCTATTATACACCTAGGCTCTATGATACGGTCTATTGATCCTAGGCTACAAACCTGTGCATCATGTTACTGTACTGAATACAGTAGACAATTGTAACAAAATGGTACCTATTTGTGTATCTAAACATATGTAAACATAGAAGAGGTACAGAAAATATGGTATAATATTTTGGTGTATTATAAAATGGTGTATCTCTATAAGGCGCTTATCATTCATGGAGTTTACAAGACAGAAAGTTGCTCTGGGAGTCAGTGAGTGAGTGGTAAGTGAATGTGAAGGCCTGGGACATTACTTTACAATACTGTAAGCTTTATAAACAATTATACTTAAGCTACATTAAATTTATTAAAAATATTTCCTTTCATCAATAAAAATTAGGTTACTGTAATTTTTTTACATTATCAATTTTTTAATTAACTTTTCAACAGTTTTGCAATAACATTTAAAACAAACACATTGTACAGATGTATAAAAAATTTTATTTTTATACCCTTATTCTATAAGCTATTCTTTTTATATTTTTAAACATTTTGTTAAAAGACTAAGACACAAACACACACATTAGGCTAGGCCTACATAGGGTTAAAATCATCAATATCACTGTCTCCCACTAGTGGGTCTTCAGGGACAATAACATGTATAGAGCTGTCATCTCCTATGATAACAATACCTTCTTCTGGAAGACCTCCTGAAGGACATGCCTGAGGCTTTCCTTGAGGAGGTGTCACTCTTTTCAGAAATATGTCCATGTTGGTTTGCTTGATTTCTTCTTCTTCTTTTTTTTTTTTTCCATCACCAATTTGCTTCTTGGCAGATATAATAATACACCATGAACATTCCTGTCTAGTAATGAAATCCTTTCAGTGTTGGGGTCCATGTTTTCCAACTTATTAAGAAGCATGTTGAAGTCTTCAAAAGCATCTACAAAACTCTTCACTGTGACATTTCTGGGGGTTCTTCTTCTTTTCTATTCCCACTTCCCTGTTCTCTTGCCTCTTCTTCATCTGTGTGCCTATTCCAGTTCCAAAAACTCTCATTAGTCAGTTCCTCAGGAACCACTTCTAGGAGCAACTCAATGTCATTCTCATCGACAACCAGTTGTTTGCCACCTCAACCACAGCCTTGTTGATTTTTGCAACCTCCTCATCCAGGGCAAACCCTTTCAAATCATGGGTGAACCTCTTAAGTGTCTTCTTCCACGTGCCATTCATACTTGAATATTAATTTCAAGTGTGCACCATAGTTATTCAACATTTATATACATAAAGTAGTGATCACTATGATGATTCCAGCAACCATCTGACACCGTACCATGCTATCACAACATTATTTACTATATTCCCCATGGTTTACATTACATTCCCATGACTTATTTGTTTTATACCTGGAAATCTGAACTTCTTATTCCCCTTCATCTTCTCCCCCGCCTTTGTAAATGTTTCAATTATAGTTGACATTCAATATTATTTTATATTAATTTCAGGTGCACAGTGTAATGGTTAGACCTTTATATAATTTAAGAAGTGATCCCCCTGACTAGTCTAGTATCTACCTGGCACCTTACATAGTTATCACCATGTTATTGATGATATTCCCTGTGCTTTACATCCCCATGACTATTTTGTAACGACCAATTTGCACTTCTTAATCCCTTCCCTTTCTTGCCCACAACCTCCAAATCTCTTCCCATCTAGCAACCATCAAAATGTTCTCTGTATCTATGAGTTTGTTTCTGTTTTGTTCATTTGTTTATTTTGTTCTTTAGATTCCACATATAATCAGAATCAAATTGCGTCTGCCTTTCTCTGTCTGCCATACTCCATTCAGCACAATACCCTGCAAGTATTCTCAGATTGAAGTCACATAAAAGTTAACCAACACTAAACACACGTAAATATTTCCATTATGTAAAAAAAAAAAAGTGCTACGTAGTACTACAAAGGGTTCAGTTAGGGGAATGCCCTATAAATCCTGCCAGGTTAACATAAATGAATTTAAGATTTGAGTGTTCTGAGATGAATGCATCAAGAGTATCTCCACATGGATTCATCAAGAAATGCAATTCCCATCTCAGCTGACTTCTAATATGGTACCTAAGCATAAATCTGGTACCTAAGTGTGAAATCTGAGTGACCGCTAAAAAGTCCACAACTCTGCATCCTGGATTTGGGGGGGTAGCCAGGCTAGCTCTTGGCCTGTACAATCTGAGCAGGTACCATTCACGTATACTAGGAGAATTGTGCAGAATATATAAATGAAAGAACCTGATGTTGTGCAAGTCTTAGTTGCCCCCACCCCCAATATTCTGGAAAATATTCAGACCAAGCACTTCAGTATTCAGTTAGAAGAATATTGTTTCCTTGCGCATGACACCTGCCTTTTTATGCTTAGTAATACCTCATCTCCTTTTCTTTTGGTACAGATTTTCTTTGAGAAATTATTTTCCCTTGTTCCATGCTTACTTTTGTGAATATCAATTAAGAGGCCCCTGACCAGACAACCTCCCTAACCAGAAGTTGGCTCAGCTGAATCATATGCCCATAATATGTTTTTCTAGGACTCTCAATGGTAACTACAGCATCCAAAAGTGGCCCAGTCTGAAGTACACATTAACCATCCTGACAGTGGATTCCAGGTGCATTCCTGCTAAGATCCCTGACTCTTTTTTGGTTTCTGGCTTTGCTCAGTTTCAGCTATTTTAGCCCATCCTTCCACTTACTTCGATTTCTGCTAGAGTCATTTTTTGTTGCTTACAATATAATTCAGCAGATATTACACAAAACTGAAAAAATCCAAAGAAAGTAGCCAAAGAAGAAGCTTGGTTTAATCTTGGTTGATGTTGGAGACCTGACTTCCAGTCTTATCTCCATTACTTATTAGCTGTTTGATTCTGTCATGGCAGGTCATGGCTGAGCATTACACTGCTGATCATTAAAATATTTCATAAGTATTTCTTGAATGCCTTGTGTGTCATGCAAAGACAATCATAATGCAGTTTGAAATACTTTTAAAAAGATATTAATACCCCATAGGATTTTTGAAAAAAATCACATGACATAAAGTTCATGAGAACATTTTATTAGGTATAAAATATTATCTAAATAAATCAAACCTTTTCTTTCTGAGTATCTTAAAAGTTACATGTAGTTTGCATCCCTGGGGATAATCTGTAACCCTTTCGGTGAATAATTTAGCGATTGGATCTAATGTGGTTACCTTTTTTAAAAAATATATTTTTATTAAAATATAGCTAACAAACAATATTATATTAGTTTCAGGTGTACATCATAGTTATTCAACAGTATTCACCTGGCACTGTACAAAGTTATTACCACATTATTGATTATATTCCCTATGCTAACGAAGTGATCACCATGATAAGTCCAGCAACCATCTGACACTATACTATGCTATCACAATATTATTGACTATATTTCCTATGCTGTATATTACATCCCAAAGACTTATTTGTTTTATACCTGGAACTTTGAACCTCTTATTTTTCTTTATCTCCCCCCTGCTTAATTTTTTTTCAATTGGAGTTGACTTTCAGTATTAATTTATATTACTTTCAGGTGTACAGCATAATGGTTAGACATTTATATAATTTAGGAAGTGATTCCCCTGACTAGTCTAGTGCTCATCTGGCACTGTACATAGTTATTCACATATTATTGATTATATTCCCTATGCTTTACTTTATATCCCCATGACTAGTTTATAACCACCAATTTGTATTTCTTAATCCCTTCACCTTTTTCACCCTGTCCCCAAAACCCTCCCATCTATCACCCCGATAGATCTAGTACCCATCTGATACCATACATAGTTATTACAATATTATTAACTATATTCCTTATGCTATAGACTACATCCCCATGACTACTGTGTAACAATAAATTTGTACTTCTTAATCCCCTGCCCTTTTTTCACCCACCCCCTCTCATCTGGCAACTATCAAAATGTTCTCTGTATTTATGAGTTTGTTTCTGTTGTTTGTTTGTTTTGTTATTTAAATTCCACTTATAAGTAAAATCATATGACATATATCTTTCGCTGTCTGACTTACTACACTCAGCCCAATACTCTCTAGGTCTATCCATGTTGTTGCAGATGGCAAAATTTCATTTTTTTTATGGTTGAGCAATATTCCAGGGTATGTATATAGTATGTACCACCTCTTCTTTATCCATTCATCCATTCAGGGACATCCAGGTTGCCTTCATATCTTGGCTATTGTAAATAATGCTGCAATGAACACATGGATGAGCATGTCCCCTCGAAGTATTGTTTGGGTTTCCTTGGATAAACACCTAGAAGTGAGATTACCAGGCCCTTCTTTGTCTCATGCTATAGTCTTTGTTTTAAAGTCTATTTTGTCTGGTATAAGTATTGCTACCAAAGATTTTCTGTTGTTGTTTGTTTGTTTCCATTTTAATGAAATATCTTTTTCCATCCCTTTACTTTCAGTCTGTGTGTTTCTTTCCATCTGAAGTGAGTCTCTGGTAGGCAGGATATGTTAGGGTCTGGTTTTCTTAACCATTTAGTCCCACCCTATCTTTCGATTGGATCGTTTAATCTATTTATATTGAAAGTAATTTTTCAGAGATATGTAGTTATTGCCATTTTATTATTCATATTTTTTATTTTTTAGTCTTAAAGAAGTCCCTCTGAGATACCTTGTAATATCACTTGGTTGGTGATGAACTCCTTTAACTTTTTATTGTCTGAGAAAATCTTTTTCTGTTCTTCAATTCTAAATGATAACTTTGCTAAGTAATCTCGTTTGTAGGTTCTTGCTTTTCATCACTTTGAATATTTTCTGCTAATCCCTTCTGTCCTGCAAAGTTTCTATTGAGAAATCAGCTGACAGTCTTATGGGAGATCTCTGATAGGTAACTAACTGCTTTTCTCTTGCTGCTTTTAGATTTTTCTCTTTGTCCTTAACCTTTGGCATTTTAATTATGATGTGTTTTCGTGTGGGCCTCTTTGTGTTCATCTTGTTTGGGACTCTCTGCACTTTATGGGCTCATATATCTATTTCCTTTGCCAGGTTAGGGAAGTTTTCCGTCATTATGTCTTCAAATGAGTTTTCAATTTCTTGCTCCCTCTCTTCTTCTTCTGGTATACCTATAATGTGAATGTTGATGCTTGATGTGGCCCCAGAAGCCCCTTAAACTCTCCTCATTTTTTTTTATTCTTTTTTCTTTTTGTTGTTCTGATTGGGTATTTTCTGCTACCTTATCTTCTAAATCACTGATTCGATCCTCTGCCTTATGTAATCTACTGTTGACTCCCTATAATGTATTCTTCATTTCCATTATTGTATTCTTTATTTCTGACTGGTTCTTTCTTATGTTTTCTATCACCATTTTTATGTTTCTTATCTCTTTGTTGAAGTTCTCCCTGAGATCACTGAGCATGCTTACAACCAGTGCTTGGAAATCTGCCTCTGGTAGATTATTTGTCTCTATTTTGTTTAATTCTTTTTCTGGATCTTTGTTCTCTTCTTTTATTTGGGACATGTTCCTTTGTCTCCCCATTTTGGCTGCCTCACTGTGTTTGTTTCTATGTATTAGGTAGGGCTGCTGTGTTTTCTGGTCTTAGTGGAGTGGCCTTATGTCGTAGGTGTGCTGTGGGCCTCAGTTGTGCAATCTTCTTGGTCACTTGTGCCATGCACTCCAGGTGTGTCCCTTGTGTGGGTTGTGTGTGCCCTCCTCTTGTAGTTGAGCCTTCATTGCTGTTTGCACATCAATAGGAGGGATTGGCCCTCAGGCTCATTGGTTGTGAGGACTGGCCACAACTACAGTGGTTGAGTTGTGGCACAGGGAATGCCCCTGAAGAGCAGGATCTGGCTCAGCAGGGCTCTGATGCCTGCCCAATTCACCCTTTGGGTGTGTCTTCCTTGGAGGTAGCTGGGTGATGCTCCAGTTCATTTAGAAGCTGGCCACTGGGGACACCAGTGCCAGGACCACTTGGGAGGGGAACTGCTGCAGGTCAAATTCAGCTTTAGCCTGTGCCCCACCCAGGGTCACCTGGCAGGAGCCACAAAGCAATGCACAGATGGTTGTTCCCCGAGTTGTGCTTGGAATTGCCTTGAGAGACCAAGCTGTGAACTAAGGCTGGCTACTGTTAGTGCCGGGCTTAAGGCTTCTCAGCCAGATGCTGCTTTTCTGGATTCTGTGAACCTCTGAGAGACCTTAAGAAAGTCTGTAGCATGAGCCAAGGCAGGAAGTTTGTATGAAAAAGCCACTGGAAGCGGCTTGGGTATTCCCAAAAGTTAAGCAGGCAGGATCTTGAATCACCAGGGTGCAACAAATGAAAGGCATTAGCCAACTTGATGGAGACTCAGATATGGTAGCCACCTGCATCTGCATGCTGGAAATGAGGAAAGCTCAACAAAGAAACAACGGCCTCTGCCAGGTTCTCCATCCAGGAGAAAGCTCCCCTTCCAGCCCTATCCAAAGCCAGACAACTCAGTTCCCCACCATATGCCCCTGTTGCCTCTCCAGCTGCTCACCCAGCACTGGAGCTCACAGCCAGTGATTTAGTTGGTGAGTAAATCTGTGTGCAAGCACTGTAAGTGGAACACCTGGGAGCACTGCCACCCTCTGTCTCACTGAGTCACAATCTCTGCTGGTTTTCTCAGCCAGAAACTATGGGTACTTCTCTCCCTGACACTGGAACCCGGGGCTGAGGAGGGCCTGTCACTCCTCCAGAGGCGGGGTGTTATGGGTGGGGAACCTTTGCAGCTGAGATATCCCTCACTATTTTTAATGGTCACACACGGATGTGTGACCAGCCCACTCCACATCCCTGACCCTCCTACCAGTCTTAAGGTGGCTTTTTCTGTATGTCCTTAGCTGTGGGACTCCCACTTGCACATTTTTTCTGAAGAAATGCAAAACACTAATTTGAAATGATACATGCACCCCTATGTTCACTGCATAGCTATTTGCAATAGCCAAGATTTGGAAGCAACCTGAGCATCCATTAATAAATGAATGGACAAAGATGTTATGTTATAATACACAATGGAATATTACTCAGCCACAACATAGAATAAAATCTTGTCATTTGTGACAACATGGATGGACCTAGAGGGCATTGTGCTAAGCAAAATAAGTCAGACAGAGAAAGAAAAATACCATAAGACATTATATGTGGAATTCAAAGAACATAAGAAACAAATAAACAAAACAGAATCTGACTCATAGATACAGAGAACAAACTGATGTTTGTCAGATTGGAGGACATTGATGGTCTGGGTGAAAAAAATGAAGGGATTAAGAAATACAAATTGGTAGGTACAAAATGGTCACAGGCATGTGAAATACAGTATGGGGAGTATAGTCAATAATATGCAATAACTATGTACAGTGCCAGGTGAGTATTAGATTAATTGGGGGGATTACTTCATAAATTATATAAATGTCTAACCACTATGCTATACACCTGAAACTAATAAAAAAACAACATTGAATGTCACTGTAATTGAAAAATAAACCAAAAATAGATTCTCCTGAAGAAAAATTAAAAATGGAACTACCTTATGACCCACAAATTCCATTTCTGGGTATTTATCTGAAGAAATCTAAAACACTAATTTGAAATGATATATGCACCCCTATGTTCATTGCAGTATTATTTACAATAGCCAACATACAGAAGCAACCTAAGTGCCTACTGATAGAGGATTGGATAAAGAATATGTGGTACATATATACAGTGGAATATTACTCCACTATATAAAAAAGTGAAATTTTATTATTTGTGACAACATGGATGGACCTAGAGAGTATTAACTAAGTGAAATAAGCCAGACAGAGAAAGACAAAAACTATATGATTTCATTTATATGTGGAATCTAAAGAACAAAATAAATGAACTAACAAAACAGAAACAGACTCATATATACAGAGAACAAATTGATGGTTGGCAGATTGGAGGGAGGTTGGGGGGCTGGATATAAAAGGTAAAGGGATTAAAAAGTACAAATTGGCAATTACAAAATAGTCATGGGGGTGTATCATACAGCATAAGGAATATAATCAGTAATATTGTAATAACTATGTATGGTGCCAAACGTGTACTAAACTTACGGGGAGATCACTTTATATATTATATCAATGCTTAACCATTGTGCTTTATACCTGAAACTTATATAAAATAATATTGAATGTCAGCAGTAATTTTAAAAAGTAAAAAGTATTATATAAGAGAAAATATAAAATTATGTTAAACTAAAAAGCTTTGCACAGTGAAGGAAATCTTCAACAAAATGAAAAGGCAACCTACTGAATTTGAGAACATATCAGCAAATGATATATTTGATAAGGGATCAATATCCAAAATAAAGAATGTGCATAACTTAATATAAAAAATAACTCAATTAAAACATGGGTAAAGGACTTCAATAAACGTTTTTCCAAAGAAGACACACAGGTGGCAAACAGTTACATAAAAAAATGCTCAGCATCATTATGTTACCAGAGATCGAAAGGTTCCTAGGTAAACATCATGGGAAGAAATTCCAGGATGTACCAATATAGTAGTCCATGCAAACAAATCTAACAAAGCCAAGGCTCTATTAAAAGAAAAGAGATAGTTACAGTACACTTTCAAAATGGCATGAGAGTGGACAGGACAAAGAAAACCGGCAATGCTCCGAAAACAAAGAAACTCAGGATTATATTTGAATGAGGGTGTGAAATATTCAGGGGTGGTGTTACAGGCCTTCCCAAGGTGTTCCCAGGGTGGGTCTTCACTGACTACTCCATCCTGCTAGGAGATGGGATTCCCTTTTAGGAACTGTCAAGGCGAAACAGGGAGTGGAACTTTTTCCCTGCCTGCAATGCTAATAGTGTTATAATCCATAATCCATTACAATTAGCTATAGCTGCATCTTTTCTTAGGAACTTTTCTCATCTCCTTTTTCTTTGTTTCCTGCACTTCCTCCTTCCCTTCCCCCATCTGCCCACAGCCCAGTTCTTTCTGCCTATGGTAACAATTATCAGGGAAATGCAAATCAAAACTAATATGAAATATTGCCTCATGCCTATCAGAATGGCTATTATCAAAAAGCCAAAAAATACCATATATATATATATATATATATATATATATATATGTATATATATATATATGTATATGTGTATATATATATATATATATATATATATATATATATGTATATATATATCTTGTCATGTGACAATATGGATTGACCTAGATGGTATTTTTCTAAGTGAAAGAAGTCAGAGAAAAATAAATACCATATGATTTCACTTATATGTGGATCTAAAAAACAAAATAAATGATCAAAACAAAACAGACTTATAGATGTAGGAAACAAACTGGTAGAAATCTGTTTTACAATAAAGATTTTGTCTGGTCTTTGTTCCTGCTTTCTGGAATGGGAACTTTTTACCTTTGGAATTTCCTGAGTGATAAGAAGTCTTTGTTATTCATGTTAAGGCCTGAGAGGCCTGGGTTCCCGTGTTTATGCTAATGATGTTTATGTCAATTTAGAAGCATCCTGGACTTCTAGATAGTTTCAGAATGGGGGCTGGGCATGCTGGAAAGACCAGTCATATCATTAGAGGATGGGGACTCTGAGGTCATTCTGACCTCCCAAACTTCAGAAAAGAAAGGGGGAATAAAAATTGAGTTCAATCACATGGACGATGATTCAAACAATCATTGCCATGTAATAAAACTTAAATAAAAACTTTTGACACCTGAAGCTTGGGTCAACTTCTTAATTTGTGATATATATCAATGGGCCAGAAGTTCTGTGATTCAGCTAGCAAATTATCAAACCTTAAAGGGTAGTGGGAACCCCCAAATTTATACAGTTTGGCAGAAGTTCAGGAAATACAGAAACCCTGCAGCTTGTGCCTGGCGTCGGAAGTGAGAAGGGTCTTGTGGAGGACTGTCTTTAACCTGTAAAATTTGACCTAACTCTAAGTAGTGTCAGAATTACACTTCAAAACCTCTAATCAACGACCTCACACTAAATTTATTTAGTGCAATAAATACTGCACTAAAATAATATATCAAATGAACAGTAACTGATACACTAGCCAATAGACAGAGAAAATTATATAGAGTAGATTTGAAATAGTTACCCCCTGTATTTTAATATAAATAGATACGAGTACTAGTCCCTTGGTGAGCTTACCCACAGTTTAATGATTGTTTCCTTACAAGACACCTGTTGCTCAATAGAATCTTGTCTATATAGTATTAATTAGTTGAGTGATCAGTGGTGATAAAACAAGCTTTTTAGACCTGATTAAAAAAATACAGTGTCTCCCAACCAAGTGAAATAATGGAATAAGCAATGATTGACTCTGAAATAAAGGAATCCAGTGAGAGTAAAATGACTAAGAACATTTTTGCAAGAAAAAACAAAAAACCCTACATTATATTTTTCTATTTTATTTAGACTAGCTGTGATATTATATAATACCAGTAGAACAATATAAGAGAACAGGATTTGGGGATCTACATTCACCTCCATGTAGAGCTTACCATTTGATTAATTCATCTTTGAAGCAGTGATATATTTTGAAAAGCCTTAAGGTTTCAAAACAAAGAACTAGATATTCTGAATATAGAACCCAAAAGCACTATGTTGTAAATGCTAGAGAAAATAAATTCTATTTCAGGATAAATAATAGTAGTAATTCTAGAGCCATATAGCAAACATGGTGATCTATCTGGCTTTTCTGAAATACATCTGCAACAACAATTTTTTTATTTTTTTATTTCTGTATACCATAGCTTTTCTCTGAAGCCCTGTTAAAAAAAAAAAAAAAAAAAAATATATATATATATATATATATATATATATATATATGTATATGTATATGTATATGTATATGTATATGTATATGTATATATCATGATAAACAGGTCTATCATACATACTCAATCTCTTTAAAAGTATTTCTTCAAAAGATTTTGTTAATCTGATGAGTTTTCCCAGTACTGGAAAACTATTGATATATTATAGTATTTGTAATCAACAATTTTTACATGTGAAATGGGTGATTCTTTTTTTATTCATTTTGGCTTCACTATAATTTAAAGTAGTTTCTTTTGGTTTAAGTTGAGGAATGCATAAAACATATTATAACATGAAAAATGGCACTAATACAGAAATTCAAGGTAAGAATATTTATGATATTTTCACCTAATACTTAAAGATACATTGCTTTTTTGGATTGCATTTTACTACATGATAGTGGAGAGTGAAACAAAAATTCTGTGTAATGTCTTGCAGTTTTTAGTTGGTTCAAAATTTTAATACAATTTCTCCCTCAATGGAACAATTTATGACTGAATAATATCATCTGTAGGGTACAGAATTAAGTAGCCTATTAAATATTCAAAAATAAGTAAGTTAAACAACCTTAACTTTAAAAAATACAATTAAGCAGTATTACTCTAGGAGAGTAAAAATGAAAAGGAAGGTGCTTTTGAGACTATTCATGTGAAAGAGTACTTGTAATTTTAAGATCTAACCAATAGATGACATCAGAGGGTAAGAATTGCAAACTGTTTTTAAGCATGGAAACTGGGCAGATGCTTTATTATATGATAGTTATTAAATGATACATAATACCTACTGAGCATAAGCATAGAGAATAAAGAAAATCTGTAAAGACTATTATATATCTTTTTATTTTAAAATTAAGATTACTTTTGCAACACAGGTAGACCTACTAAAAAGAAGCAGAACAATAATTCAGAATGAACTGAAATATCTGGTTACAAAAAAAGTTGTTTTTCCCTTCAAGATTTCTTCATTTTTAATTCATATGTATCTATGTCACACAAAATTACAGCACAAAAATAAAACAGAATAGTGGGTAACATTTACAAGACAGGTAGTCCAATTATCAAACACACAAAGTAGAATTCTAATCATATATGTATTATGAAGTCATTTGTTAGCTTAAAATAATTTTAGGTGTTGTAAATAGAAAGTAGTGAAATGTGAAACATTAACAATGAAAATAATCTCATGGAATTCCCTGCATATTGTTACTTATTGATAGATCCAAATTACTTGTATGTAGACAAAACACAATTTTTAGTTCGATAAGCATAGATATATGAGGTCGGACAATTAAGTTCGTGAACTTGTTGTAACAATGTTGCTAACCTTTTTTGATATCAGAGGGATTATTCATTATGAATTTGTACCAACTGGACAAACCGTTAACCAAGTTAACTATTTGGAAGTGCTGTAAAAGCTGCGTGAAAAAGTTAGGCGACCTGAACTTTTCACCAACAATTCATGGCTATTGCATCACGACAATGCACCAGCTCACAGGGCACTGTCTGGAAGGGAGTTTTTAGGCAGTGAACAAATAACTGTATTGGAACACCCTCCCTACTCACCTGATCTGGCCCCCAGTGACTTATTTCTTTACCTGAAGATAAAGGAAATATTGAAAGGAAGACATTTTAATGACATTCAGGACATTAAGGGTAATATGATGACAGCTCTGATGGCCATTCCAGAAAAAGAGTTGCAAAATTGCTTTGAAGGGTGGACTAGGCACTGGCTCGGTGCATAGCTTCCCAAGGGGAGTACTTCGAAGGTGACTGAAGTGATATTCAGCAATGAGGTATGTAGCACTTTTTCTAGGATGAGTTCTTCAACTTAATTGTCAGACACATAGATCTGTAAACTCATGTAAATACAAATGCAAACGAGATGGGAAAGGAAAGATAAAAAGAAAACTCATTCTTATTGACAACCAGCTCTGTACCAAACACTATGCTAGGTAAGTTTGCATATTTCATTTAATTCTCCAAGCAACTCCATTTGGAAGATGATATTATTATTCTCATTTTCCAGATGAATAAATGAAGCTCAAAAACTTTAATTATTGTGCTTCAATTATACAACTAGTAAATGGTAGGATTGGGACTCAAACTCACCTAGATATGATGGAGACAAAAGTTTATATTTCTTTTGATTTACCAAGATGCATTCTAAAACTCAGAGCCATACACATAGGTCTATAGGTCTTGTTAGTTGGTTGAAAGCATGAGGAGTCATGATTAGTTCATTCAAATTAATTATTCACATGCAACTTAACTTATGTCCTTAACTAGAGAACTAAAATTAGAATGCCTTAAGAATGAAATATTAATCCACTGCTGGGTAAAGTAGCCAGCCTGAAGTTGCTGGGAATGAGATTATCTATGTTTTGGGTTCTAGTTCTGGCACTAACTATGTGGGTGTCCTTGTTAAAGTAATTTTGCCTCACTAAGAATCAGTATACTTACAATTAAAATAAAGCGAGTTGAAATAGTTTAGTAGTTTTGAAAACGTTTAGCACTAGAAAATCATTTTTAAATTAAAAGAAAAAGTACATGGGATTCCAATATGTAAAACAGATGAAAGCAGAGTTGGTGTTTCCAGGTTTGGAGTTCCTAAGCTCCACTTTATCAGAATGTTTCTCAAAACTCCTTCCAGTAGTTCCTGAAGCAAGTCCATAAAGTCTGAAAACCACTCTACTAGATTACATCTAAAGTTACTTGTAGTTTTTATGATTTCATGATATTTGATTTATATGATTCAAAAAATAAGTCAACCTGATAATGGTAGAATTGGCAGAGCTTACAGTTGTAATTTCTATGAAATATGAATGCAAAAAGGACACACTTTTCAAAAAGGAGGTTACAGAGCTATAAGTATGTTTATTTATTAAAAAATCGGATTGAACTGATAATACATAAGAAGCTCTATGGCATATATCTAATTTTTAACGGCGAATAAAAGCAGCTTTGTTTCCTGACATCATGGATTTTTATGGTCTGGTGAAAGATACAGACATTTTGCAAACAATCAAAACCACCAACAGATAGAAATCATACATTTTATTTTATTTTTTGGATTTTTTCCTTCAGTTTTATTAATATGTAATTGATATGTAGCATTGTATAAGTTTAAGGTATCTAGCATATGACTTGACTTACATATATTATGAAATGATCACCACCATAAGTTTAGTTAACATCTAGTCTCTCATATAGATACTAAAAAACAAAAAAAAATGGTTTTTTTCCTTGTGATAAAATCTTTTAGGATATACTCTTTTAGTGGCTTTCAAATATACCATACTTTAATGTTACCTGTAGTCATCATGTTCTACATTACTTATTTATCTTGTAACTGGAAGTTTGTACCTTTTGGTCAAATTTTAATAGGTGTTATATAAACAAGAGGTATATAGAGACAGAATATCAAATAAGGGAATAAAACTGACTTCACTAGGGAGATATAAAATATTTCCTTAAGCACATAATAGTTGGGTTGAAAGGTGTGGTACGAATGGGAGGTGAAGAGGGAAGGAAGACAGAAAGGCTCTGAATGGAGGGGAGCAGAGTGAGTGAAAAAGACTGGAGTACAAAAAATGAACAGGAGTGTGAGATAAGATGTGAGTGAAGAGGTAGCCAAGGGCTGAATTATTTAGAGCAATGTGGACCATTTTAGGGAATTTTAAATTAATCTAATGAAATGTAGAATCTGGTGAAGGTGTTTATAGTGAAAAGAGTAGAGAAAAATCAACATCTTATAAAATAAAGAAAAATAAACTCCTTCAGAATTAAAATTTCTTTCCTATAATAAGCATAAGTAAGTTTTGTGGGCTTACAGGAAATGAATGGGAGCTGAATAAAGGCAGCCCAGAGAAACTATGTAAGAGATGTTTCTGTGTGGTAACCTTGATCTTTCACTACTTTCAGAATACCATGAGGAAGAAGTCCCAAGGGTTTGATCTGTTTGATTTAAACCAGGTTTAAATGAGTAAGGCATCATCAGCTGAAGTCAGGTATGTCAGGTTCTCTTAATGCCATTACGACTTCCCCTTTGGGACGTGTATCTCTCAGATCCTGCCCCATTGCAACTTGTGAGTCTCGCTACTACTCTTGACTGTCGTCCTGTGCTCTTGTTGACCTTGCAACTGAATTTGCTCTTATGTAGTCTGAACATCATTGTAGGTTTACTGCATTCACCGTCACCCATGAAAAGAACAATTTGAACATTATGTACTTTATACAGCATTTCTTTTTTAATTTCATGCCATATTTAGTGTATTAGTTTGTCAAAGCTGCTGCAACAAGTATGACAAAACGGGTGGCTTAAACAACACAAACATATTGTCTCATCGTTCTGGTAGCCAGAAGCCTGAAATCAAGGTGTCTGCTAGACTGGTTGCTTCTGAGGGCTATGGAGAAAGAATCTGTTTCAGGCCTCATTCCTTGGTTTATAGATGGCCATCTTCTCCCTGTGTTTCTTTATATTATTTTCCTCCTATAAGTGTCTATGTCTGTCTCTGTGACCAACTTGCCCCCTTTTTATAAGGATACCAGTCATGGGATTAGGGGCCATCTTAATGACCCGATCTTAGCTAATTATATCTGCAAATACTCTATTTCCAAGTAAGGACATATTTTGAGATACTGAGGGTTAAGAATTCAACATACAAATTTGAGAGAAGACACAATTCAACTGATGATATATAGTGAATATACTTTGTGTATATTTTGTTACAACAATGTATATTTATAGGATATTTTTAAAGTTCTAGTATTATGAACCATCATGTTTCTTGATTTCATATGACTGTCATTACATGAAAGAATCCATTGTCCCAAGTACCCTCATAAGACATCCAAGGTGGATGAAATACAGAGAACTGAATGTACTTTTGCCCATTATAACTTTTCAGGTAGTATGTGTTTCTGTGGCAAAGACAGGAGAGCTTAGTTCACACAGCAAATGATTAGAGTTGAAAAAATAAAAAAGATATATAAACTAATCCCAAATTGGTGTATTTACTATTTGTGGACATTAGCAAAATTTTAATATTTATGAACAGTATTTATTACCCCTTAAATCCATAAAATTATTTGCTTGTAAATATGAAACCATCCTCCCTTATTTTATTAAGTTCTACATATTCCTTATTTAAAATGTCTTAGGTACTTAGTATTTTTGTTTCTATTATAAATATGATTTTCCTATCATATTTTATAACAATTTATTGCTGGTTTGTAGGAAGGTTTTGATTTTTATATACTAATACTGCATCTAGTCAACTTGCTAAAATCCTTTATTCTAATTTTTTAAACTTATTAATCTTGGGTTTTCTGAGCACAAAATCTCTACTTATTCTGCATTCAAATAATTTACCAGAATATATGTCTTGCTATCCAACAGGACAGCAAGAGAAACACGTATATCCAAGAATTACATCTTTTTCTCTGTTTTTTACCTATTGTGTATTGACTAATGTCCAGAACAATGATAAATAATTGGTTATTATTCACATTTTTGTCTTCTATCCGAATTTCAATGGCCACAAGTGGCTTTTAATACAATTTTCTTACTGTTTTGTCTTTTTATTTAGAGGGATCTTAACTTATGTATTCCTAGCAACCCACATCAATGTATATTGGTACTCTATTGTTGTTCAATAGCTTTTAATTATTTGACTAACCATTCTTTATATGTCTACTGTAATCAAGATAATATGGCATAGGGCTAAGACCAGACAAGATATGGGATATGCACTGGGATATAATAAAGTCTAGAAATATACTTAGAGTCAATTTATATTCATAGTCAACAAAAGCGCTAAAAGTTTTCCATGGGATAAATTGTAGCCTATAAAAAATACGATGAAATCAATAATCACTTAAGAAAAATGAACCTAGTACGTCTCCTTACATCATGCACAAAAATAATTCAGGAAGGATCTTATTGCTAAACCTAAAAGTTAAAACTATTACTCTTCTAGAGGGATACATAAGAGTACAGTTTTGCCACCTTGGGGTAGGCCAGAACTTCTTACATAGGACACAAAAATCAATACCTACAAGGGAAAATTGATAAATTGTAACCATCAAAAGTAACTGGTAAGAAAACAAAAAGGCAAGTCACAAATAAATTTGTTTATAAAATGTTGTGTGTGTGTTGTGCTTGTGTAGACTCCCAACTCAATAAATAAATTAATAAATAAAAGACAAACCAATAAAAATCAGCAAAATAATTGAAAAGGCACAAGCAGTATACAAATGCCTAAAAAACACAGGAGTAGGTGCTGAACATCTTTAGTTATCAGGAAAATGAAAATTAATTCTACATTAAAATACAACTACCCACCTGTCAGAATTACTAAACAACAATAACAACAACAAATTAAAAAACAGAATGACATACTAAATGCTGGTGGAGATGTGGAGCAAATGAACTCTCACATATCACTGGTGAGAATGTAAAATTGTTCAGCCACTTTGGGAAAGCTGATTAGCAATATGTTAAAAATTTAAAACATACACCTAGCATATGATGTGGAAATTCTATTTTTAGGAATTCACCCAAGACAAATAAAAACACATGCTTAACAAAAGACTTATAAAGCATTTTAGTAGAACTTTATTTACAGTAGGAAAACATTTGAAACAATCCAAATGCTCATACAAAGGAGAATGGAATTACAAATTATGGTGTTTTTATATAATAAAATATTACTCAACTGAAACAACAAAAGAATAAACTACTAATATGTGTAATAGCATATATGTATCTCCCAGACATGCTGAACAAAAGAATCTGGGCATAAAATAGCCGATACTGTGTTATTCCATTATATGAGTTTCTAGAATAGGCAAACTAGTTTAAGGTAACAAAAATCAGAACAGTGTTTTCCTATAGGTAAGTAAGGATTGACTACACAGAACACGAAGAGATTTTCTGGAGCTATTGAAATGTTCTATATTTTCAGGGCACTCTGCTGGTTACATGGGTGTATAATTTGTAAAATTTCACAAATTCATGTGGTTAAAATCTATTCATTTGACAGTATATAAATTTTATCTTAATAAAAACAAAATAAATAAATGTTTCAAGTAATAAAGAAAGAGAGGTAATAGCCTGAGAATAATATATAAGCATGAATCTACATTTAGTAGAATTCTATGATAAATAACTCATTTATTTAAAGTTACCAATACAACATAGACTATCTACATAGAATATGTACCCCAAAAAACACTAGACTGACCATCATATAAACCATTAGACTGATCATCAGACTTATCATAAATAATAGATGCTAGAAGACAATGGAGCAATATTTCAGTGCAGAGAAAAATGATTGTTTATGATTTGGTACCTAGACAAATTATCATTCAATAGTGAGGTAACCTAAGTGCATTTACACATCTCAGTGAAAACTTAAGAATATATTTCAGTAAGAAGGAAGATAAAGTTGTAGGAAAGAATGTGTGCAAAAAGCAATAATAACCAAAGAAAATTCTAAAACATTTTGATAAACCTTAATAATAGTGATTGTATATAAACATACTCAAACACACAAAGAGGCATGCCTTTGTGTACATTACTTTGTTAAAGGAAGAACCAAAGTAGAACTAAAATAATATACAATAGCATGAAAGGTAAGAGGTGAGATAGAGGAAAGTTAAAGTGTTCCGCAGATCCTTCAAAGAATATTAAAATGTGGATGAAATGGAGAATTTTAAAAGAAAAACAGCATAGTCAGGTAAATATACATGTTATATATTAAGACTTATAACTTAAATAATAGAAATATAATGTATATAAACCAAGAAAATAATTGCATGGGATTTGGAATAAAGAAGGGGAAGTAAGCACAAAAATGTTTAAGGCAAATAGAAAATAATAAACATATTCTAGAAATGTGAAGAGGTATATAATAAACATGACAAACGTAAAAAGAGTAGAATCACGTTAAAAGACAGAGATACTTGGACTGGATTTTAAAAATAAGATATATGCTATTTACAATACACACACCTAAACTGTAATAGCATAGTAGAAAAGTAGAAAAAGTGATAGCAAATATCATATTTATATATAATATATATTTATATATAATACATGATTTATATCATATTATAATATATATTATATTATAATACATTGTATTGTATACATTCATGTATATATATATGCAGACAGTCTCCAACTTACAATGGTTTGACTTACACATTTTTGACTTTACAATGCTGTGAAAGCAATACGCTTTCTGTAAAAACTACTTTGAATGTTGAATTTTGATCTTTCCCTGGGGTAGCATTATATGACATGATACTCTCTCGTGATGTTGTGCAGCAATAGCAAGATGATTTTACCCAACTGCAGGCTAACGTAAGTGTTTTGAGCATGATAATGATAGATTAGGCTTAACTATGTTGTTTGGTACATTAGGTGTATTGACTGTATTTGTGTGTTTTTTTTTATAAAATTTATTGGGGTGACATTGGTTAGTAAAATTACATAGATTTCAAGTATAAAATTCTATAATACATCATCTATATATTGCATTGAGTGTTTTCCCTCCAGAGTCAGTTATCCTTCCATCATCATATATTTGACCCCCTTTTCCCTCTTCGACTTCCCCCCTTTCCTCTAGTAACCATTATGTTGTTGTCTGTGTCTATGATTTCTGGTGTTTTGTTTGCCGTGTTCATTTATTACTTTCATTTTATATCTCACATATGAGTGAAGTTGTATGGTTCTCAGCTTCTAATGTCTGACTTACTTGGTTTAGCATGCTAATCTCAAGATCCATCCATGTTGTCACAAACAGCAGCATTTCATCTTTTCTCATGGCCAAGTAATATGCCATTGTGTATATGTACCATATTTTCTTTATCCAATCATCTATGGAAGGACACTACGGTTGTTTCAATGTCTTTGCTGCAATGAATACAGTGGTATATATATCTTTATAGATAAATGTGTCAGATTTTTCGGGTAAACACCCAGAAGAGAAATTGCTGAGTTATATGGTCATTCTATTCTTAATTTTGGGGGGAACCTCCATACTGTTTTCTATAGTGGCTGCACAAATCTTCATTCCCACCAACAGTGTATGAGGGTTCCTTTTTCCCCACAACCTCTCCAACACTTGTGATTATTTGTCTTGTTGATAATAGCCATTCTAACAGGTGTGAGGTAGTATCTTATTGTGGTTTTGATTTGCATTTCCCTAATAGCTAGTGAAGTTGAGCATCTTTTTATGTCTTCTTGGGAGATGTGTCTGTTCAGGTCCTCTGCCCATTTTTAAATTGCATTGTTTTGCTTTTCTTGTTGAGTTGTACGAGTTCTTTATATATTTTGGGTATGAGCCCCTTATTTGAGGTATTGTTTGCAAATATCTTTTCCCATTCAGATAATTGCCTCTTTGTTTTGTTGATGGCTTCTTTTGCTGTGCAAAAGCTTTTAAGTCTAAAACAGTCTCATTCATTTATTTTTGCTTTTATTTCCTTTGCCTTTGAGGTCAAATTTATAAAATTTTCTGTGAACCCAACATCCATAAAATTAACACATATGCTTTCTTCTATGCAATTTTATTTGTTTGTTTCGGGGCTTATGTTTAACTCTGATCCATTTTGGGTTAATTTTGGTGTATGGTGACAGACAGCAGTCTTGTTTCATTCTTTTGCATGTGGCTTACCAATTTTCCCAGCTACATTTATTGAGAAGGCTTTTTTATCTCCATTGTATGTTTTTGTCTCTTTTCTCAAAAAATTATCTGCCCATATCTATGTGGGTATATTTCTGGATTCTCAGTTCTATTACGTTGGTTTGTCTGTCGGTTTTTCTGCCAACACCATGCTGTTTTGAATATTGTCACTTTGTAGTATAAATTGAAGGCAGGGAGTGTGATACCTCTGGCCTTGTTCTTTTTACTCAGGATTGCGTTAGCTATTTGTGGTCTTTCATGTTTCCATACAAATCTGGTGATTTTTTTTGTTCTATTTCTTAAAAAAAACTGCTGTTGAGATTTTGATGGGTTGCGTTAAATCTGTATATCACTTTGGGTAATATGACCATTTTAACTATGTTGATTTTCCAATCCATAAACATGGCATATCTTTCCATTTCTTTGTGTCTTTTACAATTTCTTTTAATAATGTCTTATAGTTTTCAATGTACAGGTCTTTTATATCCTTTCTTACATTTATTCCTAGGTATTTTATTCTTTTTGTTGCAATTGCAAAAGGAATTGTTCTTTTTTAAATTTCTTTTTCTAAAACTTCATTATTTATATATAGAAATGCAATGGATTTTTGTACATTGATTTTGTGTCTTGCAACCTTACTGTACTTTTTTGTTTCTAATAGTTTTTTTGGTGGCATCTTTAGCATTTTCTATATAAAGAATCATGTCATCTACAGTTTAACTTCTTCATTCCCAATTTGGAGGCCTTTTATTTCTCTCTCTTGCCCGATTGCTCTGGCTAGGACTTCTATGTTGAATAACAGTGGTGAGAGGAGGCATCCTTGACTTCTTCCTCACCTTAGACAAAAAGCTTTCAGTTTTTCACCATTAAGTATTTTAGCTGATGGTTTGTTATTTATGGCTTTTATTATGTTCAGGTACCTTCATTCTATACCCATTTTATTAAGGGTTTTAATCGTAAATGGATGTTGCATCTTGTCAAATTCTTTTCCTGCATCTTTTGATATAATCATATGATTTTTAACTTTTATTTTGTTTATGTAGTGTACCACATTGATCAAGTTGTATATATTGAACCATCCTTGTGTCCCAGGAATGAACCCCACCTGATGATGATGTATAATCTTCTTAATGTATTATAATATTTGATTTGCTAGTATTTTATTTAGGATTTTTACATTTGTATTCATCGAAGTTTTCTTTTTTTGTGTGTGTTATTTTTACCAGGTTTTGGTATTAGGGTAATGTTGATCCAATAAAATGAGTGAGGAAGTATTGCCTCTTCTTCAAATTTTTGGAGGAGTTTCAGGAGGACAGATATTCAACCACCTTTGAATGTTTGGTAGAATTCACTAGTGAAGCCATCTCATCCTGGAAGGTTTTAGATGATTGTTTCAATTTCCTTACTGTTGATTGGTCTACTTAGATTTTCCGGTTCTTTGTGTTTCAGTCTAGGAAGGTTACATATTTCTAAGTACTTGTCCATTTCTTCTAGGTTATTGAATTTGGCGGCATATTGTCCTTCATAGTATTGTTGTATGATCCTTTGTATTTCTGTGGTATTTGTCATAACCTCTCATTCATTTCTGATTTTGTTTCTTTGTGAGTTCCTCTTTTTTCTTTAGTGAGTCTAGCCAAGGTTTTGTCAATTTTTATTAATCTTTTCAAAGAACCAGCTCTTTGTTGCTTTAATTTTTTCTATTGTCTTTTTGTTCTCCATTTCACTTAATTCTCTAATTTTTATTATTCTCATCCTCCTGACTATGGGTTTCATTTGTTCTTCTTCTCCTAGTTCTTTAAGATGTTGCTTATTTGAGATTTTTCTTATTTCTTGAGAGAGGCCGTAACAATATAAATTTCCCTCTTAATACTGTTTTCACAGCATCCCAATAATTTTGATATGATGTATTTTCACTCTCATTTGTTTTTATGCATCTTTTGATATCTCCTATTATTTCTTCTTTGACCTAGTCATCCTTTAGTAGCATGTTGTTTAATCTACACGTATTTGTGATTTTTCCTGCTTTCTTTTCGCAGTTGATCTCAAATTTCACAGCATTGTGGTTGGAGAATATGCTTGGTATGATTTCAAACTACTTAATTTTGCTGAGGCTAGTTTTGTATCCTACCATATGGTCTAACCTTGATAATGTTTTATGTGTAGTAGAAAATAATGTATAGTCTGGTGTTCTTGGATAAAAGGCTCTGCAAATGCCTAATGAGTTATTTAATGCTGATAGTTCCTTGTTGATTTTCTGTTTGGATGATCCATCCATAGCTGTCAATGGTGTATTTAGGTCTTCTACTATAATTGTGTTTTTGTCAGTATCTCCCTGTAGTTCTGTTAGTAGTTGTTTTGTATATTTCGGTGCTCTCTTATTGGGGGCATAAATATTGATGACTGTTATGTATTCTTTTTGTTTAGTCTCCTTTATCATTCTGAAATGTCCATCTTTTTCTCTTATTACCTTTTTTATACTGAAGTCTGTTCTGTCAAATATAAGTATGAATACACCTGATTTTCTCTGGATGCCATTTGCTTGGAGTATCATTTTCAACCCTTTCACTTTAAGTCTGTATTTGTCCTTTCTGCTGAGATGATTTTCTTGAAAGCAATCTTTCTTTCTTTCTTTTCTTTTTTTTTAAATCCAATCTGTTACTCTGTGCTTTTTTATTGGTGAGTTCAGTCTATTTATATTTAGAGTGATTCTTGATATATGAGGATTTCCTATGGCCATTTTATCTTTTGTTTTCTGGTAGCTTGGTGTCGCTATTGTTTCTTTGCCTTTGTGTTTCTGTCTGTTATTTCAGTTTGTTGGTATTCTATAATTTTTTTCCTTCTTTCCTTTCTTCTAAGTTATGTCTTGGTTCTGGATTTTTTTTTTTCTTTGAGTGCTTACAATTAAGATTTTGTAAAAGAAAATTTCATACATGCAGTAGTCCTTTTTTTTCCCACATGAGTCTTATCTCCAGTCCCCTTTGCAAATTCATACCTTTACCCCATCCCTTTTTATGTTCTGTTGTCACAAAGTAGCCCATTTATGCTGTGGCATCATATCTGAGTTGTAGTAGCAAATTGTCATCTGCTCTTTTTAAAATTTTTTCTCTTCTTTACCTTTTATGTTATGTTTAAGTGTGTAGTACCTTATTACGTGTAGCAGTAGTTTCCTTCTTCTGTCTGTATGCTCGTCATCTTACTCATAGTTTTGTATTCTTTTGTCGTTTTGTTTCAGGTAGAATAAGCTCTTTCAGTATTTCCTGTAATGCAGGCCTTGGTGAAAAATTCCCTCTGCTTCTGTATATCTGGAGAAGTATTTATTCCGCCTTCATATCTAAAGGATAACTTTACTCGACATATTATTCCTGGCTGGTAATTTCTCTCTTTCAATAGGTTGAATATTTGATTTAATTCTCTCCTAGCTTGTAGAGTTTCTGATGAAAAATCTGATGACAATGTAACGAGCTTTCCTTTGTAGGGTACCATCTTCTTTTCCCTGGCTGCCTTGAGAATTCTTTCTTTGTCATTAATGTTTGACAGTTTCAGGATAATATGCCTTGGAGAAGGCCTTTTAGGATTGAGATAATTAGGTGTTGTTTACTTCTTAGATTCGAGGATTCAGTTCTTTCCATAGGTTTGGGAGGTTCTCATCAACTATTTGTTTAAATAGACTCTATGTTCCCTTCTCTCTCTCTCTCCTCTTTCTGTTATACCCATTATTCTTATATTGCACTTTCTGATGGAGTTAGATAGTTCTTACAGAGTTCTTTCATTTCTTTTAGCTCTCCAGTCTCTCTCTTCTTCCATCTTGTCATTTCCAGATTTCTATCTCTGATATCACTAACTCTTTCCTCCATCTGGTCAACTCTCTTTCGTAAGCTCACTATATTATTCTTCATCTCTTTTTTCTGAGTTCCTCAGCTTCAGACTTTTTATTTGGTTCTTTTTTTAAACTTTCAATCTCTTTGGTAAAGTTTTCATTTTGTTTGTTGATTTGATTTCTGAGTGCATTAAATTGCCTATCTGGGTTTCTTGCATCTTTTTTTTTTTTTTTTCAGAACTGCAATCTTGAATTCTCTGTCATGTAAGTCCCATATTTCCATGTCTTTAAGTTTATTTTCTGGAGATTTTCCATTTTCTTTCTGAGCTGCTTTGTTACCTTTGTTATTAATGGTAATTGATGGATTATTTCTCTTCCTAGCATCAAAGGGAATGAAGTCTTTGCCCCAATGTCTTTCCCAGATTACTTCATTCAGCCATATTTTATGCTGATCACTTAGGCAGGAATGCTCAGGGCCACAGAGAATCCACCTGAAGTCTGAATCCTTCCCTCTCCTGGCACCACAGTGAACTCTGGGCTGTGTCCACAGGCACTGTCTCTTCATGTATCCCTTCCCGCCTCCCCTGTTTGTACCAATTCACCCACCCTCAGATGTTTTGATGCATGGATGTCTCAGATGTATTTTTCAGGGAATCCTTTGTTGAATTAAAGCTCTTCAACTTGTAATTTAAAACCAAGAGATCAAGGGGAATCCCTCACACTACCATGCTTCTGATGTCACTTTTTGACTGACAATATTTTCAACTTCCAATGGGTTTCTGAGAACATTCTCTCTCTCTTTCTCTCTCTCTCTCTCTCTCTCTCTCTCTCTCTCTCTCTATATATATATATATATATATATATATATATATATACACACACATACACACACACACACACACACACACACACTGCCAAAAATATACATATTAAGAAAGGAAAAATCTGTATTAAAATTATGCTTATGAAAATCTGTATTAAAATTATGCTTATGGTAACCACTTTGAGCACCCCTAGTAATTGCAGAAGTCAAACATGACTTGTATTCATCTTTTGTTATCGGTATATATTGAGTATTACAGTTCTAATACAGTTTTTCCTTTCTTAAAATATGTATACATTTTTGGCACCCTCTGTATATATATCAAAGGAAAACTGTATAGAAATATTCACATGAGACAAAATATAAGAAAAGGTGAAAAGCATTAATACAGAAAAAAGGGAAGCATTACATAATGATAGAAGAAAAATCTACTAAGAAAATGAAGAATCTGAAACTTTTATGCTTTAAAAGTTGCAAACAAAAATTGGTAGAATTAAAATATACCACTATAATAAGAGATTTTAACACAATCCCCTTAAAACATAGCAAAGACAAAACATTACTAAAAATTTAGATATTTTAAACATAACAAGTTCAATCTAATGTATTTCTATGGAGAGATAATTCTCTATCCAATATATAGAGAATACATATTATTTTCAAGCACACATGAGTCATTTGCAAATATTGACCATAATACTATATGTGAATAATCTTAATTTGTCTAAGTGTACATAGAAAGAAATGGGGGAAACGGGAAGGGAGTGAGTAGTCTGAAGAAGATTTAATGATAAGATTATAGGTGATAACTTTAATTATGTATACATCCACATATTTCCCAGAAATTATCTAATGACGTCTCATTAGGGAAGTCTCTGCCTTACTTCTGTAATCATATAAAGTTATAAATGATGTTTTAAAATATGTTAATTCTTTAAAATTAAGGCAAGTTAAAAAACTGCAGATGCTCAATTTTGCTTCAATAACTTTAATGGGTGGTAAAAGGCAATTTGGGGAAAGGCTTTTTTACTTTAATGTTATTAATGTATGTGAACTATATGTTATACTGAAAAAGTCTTAACTGGATATTCCTTTATAAATGCTATTTTACTATATGGATTATGATTTTGTATGCCTGTAAACAAAGACTAAACTAATACACTACACAGAAGATGTGATATATAACATTTATTCCTTCAGTTGACATCTGTCTGAAATACATCTGTTTTTAATTGTAATTATTATCTTCAGTTAGTTATCACTCTTACCTTCTCTGCTACTTTTCAATAGCAATAATATACTTGAATATATATACTTCATATGTATAACTTGTATTTCAAAACAAAAACTAGGCTCAGTCACTCTTCACAAAATAAAACGAATAAATGTAAAACTTATACTTGAGATTAACCAAAACTTTTATTTCTTCTTTCCTGACAAGGGCCATTAATGGCTATTTGTTTTGTTTTATGTACACACACACACACACACACACACACACACACACACCACAAGTATGAATCTACAGGAGATTCATTTTTTTAAAAATGTAAAACTGGCATATTTAATCCAACAAATAAAAAGCATAAATATTCTGCTTTTGTCAAACTATCTTTTCTGCTCTGCAAGGTCTTATGTTAAAAGTGTTACCATAGGCAGAAAGAACAGGGCCATGGGGAGAACAGTGAGGAAGAAGTGTAGGAGGAAGTGAAGAAAACAAAAAAAAGAGGAGATGAGATCTTTCTTAAGAAAAGGTGCAGCTGCAGCTAATTTTAATGGATTATAACATTAGCATTGCAGGCAGGGGAAAATTTCTACCTCCTGTGTCACCGTGACAGTTCCTACAAGGGAATCCCACCTTTCAACAGGAAAGAGCGGTCAGCAAAGACCCACCCTGGAAACTCTTGTAATGCCACCCCTGAATATTTTGCACCCTCATTCAATTGTAATCCTAAATCTCTTTGTTCTTTGGGGCAGCTGCGCTTTGGTATGGGCCTGTCCACTCTCGTGCCATCTGGAGAGTGTACTGTATTATCTCCATTCCTTTAATAAATCCTCGGCTTGCTTGGCTTTTTTTGCATGGATTAATATTTTGGTAAGTCCTGGAATTCCTTCTTATGATGTTTACCAAGTACCTTTCAGTCTCTGGTAACAAAAATAGGGTATCTACTCTTTTTTTCTCATATCAGATTGATCAAATCAGACTCACAACAGCACTTAAAAGTAGAGATTTGATACTCTCAAGATCCATCCATGTTGTCATAAACGGCAGTATTTTATCCTTTCTTATGGCTGAGTAGTATTTCATTTTTTATGTGTACCATATATCGAGTATCATGCTAAGCAAAATAAGTTAAACAGAAAAGGACAAAAACCATCTCATTTCACTCATATGTGGGATAAAAAAAAAACAAAACAGAAACCAACCAACAAACAAACAAACTCATAGATACAGACAACAAAAGGGTGGTAACCAGAGAGGAAGGGAGGCATGAGGAGGGTGAAGAGGGTAAAGGAGGTCAAATTTATGGTGACAGAAGGAAACTAGACTTTGGGTGGTGAACATACAATGCAATATACAGATGATGTATTATAAAATTGTATACTTGAGACTTATGTTATTAACTAATGTTATCCCAATAAACTTAATTTAAAAAATCAGTGAAAAAAAAGTAAAGGCATATTTTGGAAGGCTTTCCCCCCCTTTCATTTTTAGATTCAATTCATTGTCAGGTTCTAAAAATAAAATTATTAAAGTATTTATGAACATATTTTTTGTTGAATTCCATTAACAAAAAGACTCAAACTTTCAAATATGTTAAAAATGAATTTATTTTGGAGAGGACAACTCTGTGTATTACATGTACAGATAGATCTTGATATTTAAAAATATTAAGATATTAATGTATTTCATTCCATCTGCTATTCTGGTTCAGAAAACATCTGCACAAAAGCAAGTGAGTAAATAAGCCCATGATATTCTTTATTGAGAAATTAGTCTTGGCCTTGATTGCACTAATTACAAAAATCACAGTAGTCAAATATACACTCTGTTTATCATTTTAAAGATTTTAAGTGATTGTCTTTGAACTGGGTAATTTTAAGCTAGTTTGCATCATCTCCAAAACATCAAAGTGACATGTTTTCATAGTCATAGCTTAATTACTGTATTTTGCAGACCTGTTGATAAAGCCTACAAGAATTCTAATTAGCTATGATTCTGCCTTGCTCTCCCTGTTGTAAAATCTACTGTTCTCAGCTTGTGGGCTCCAGTACTATGTCTTGCTCAGCCAAGGATGAATACAGCTGCTGGCCTTTTGGCTTACATCCAAGCTGAATTTTTTAATCAAGTCTGTTTACTAACCTTTCCTTTTTTCGTTTTCTAGTTCAAATCTTAGCATGAGAAGGTCTAAATTTGGCCTAAAAAGAATGAATCTCATTTCTAGGAGTAGGCATTGTTTCATAGTGCCTTTTAAACTTAAGTTAATAATTTAAAATATAGATTCTTGATGCAAACAATAAATAAATACAGTGACACTTCCCCAATTTTTGGTAATGAAATTCAGCAAAGGGAATCATTTTTATTACTAAGTGTGGTGCATGTTTTTAGTGACTCCTGAATTAGAAATCTGAATTTCATTGTAAAAATTCTTAAATTTTAATAAGGTCTCAAATGAAATAGAGCCAATGTGGCAAACAAAATTTATCTTGGATAATATACTTAAGGAGTTATTAAGTTGATATCATGGCTTAAAGTCAAATAATAATGCAAATGACAGGAAAGAAAGTAGAATTTCTCATAATGTTTTACTTCTGATTTTTAAAATATTTAAATATGATGAAGACCTTTTCTTAGATACATAATTAATGACAAACATCATTATAACTATCATTTCTGCTACCTGGTGGACTGTGCTCCTTAAGAGAATATTAACTTTTATATTCCTATGAAATCTCAGAATTCAATAGGCAAATTCTGGACGTAATACCAAGGGAGCATATCCATAATTTCATTAATTCATGCACTAATCATATTTGACAACTTTTTCTTACCTGTATTTTACCTTTCAACTTTAATCAGACTATATTTTAAGTACAAGGTACAAAAATTATATTTTACTCATAAAATATGTGAGCATTTTTAATGTTATTTTTAAATTGTTGTCAAAACAAGTAGTCCATAATAATATCAAATTGTCAGTCCAGATTGGTCAATGTGGTCCTTGAAGTATAAGTTTCACATGGATTCTTCGTATTTCAATCTACTTTAATCAACATGCAACTAGAGTCCAAATAACTGAATTGATATAATAAAGAAACAATATTGGTCAATGTCTTTAATAGAAAACTATAATTGGAAATGTGATTACTTATCCTTATATTTAAACAAAAGCTCTAAGTTGATACAATTTGATTTAAAACATTTTCTGAAAATGACCATTTTGCTTCCTTGTCTTTATTGTCCTATAAGCTTTAGTTCTGGGGCATTTAGTCCTTACCTGTAACCTTTTTTTAGGCTTTCTGACTAATGCAGCCCTTATGAAGCACATATAATAACTCCTGTTTACACAGCTCATTCTCTGAGCAGTTATTCATGGTTCAACAAACATTTATTGAGCCCCTACAATGTGCTTCATACTCAGAACATAGCAGTGAACCAAAGAGACCATTATCTCTGTATATGATACTTTTATTTCTTCCATTCTAAACATGATCATTTTTATTTATTCATTCTTGGCTTAACATAATGGGTGGGACTTCCAGAAAAATATTAGATAAAAGAGGAGGTACTGGACATCTTTGTCTCATTCTAAATGTCAGTACTGAATCTTTCATCATTTCACCATTTAGTATGCTATTTGCTGTGGCCTAATGTATACATATAGTCAATAATATGGTAATAACTATGTATAGTGCCAGGTGGGTACTAGAGTAGTCAGGGGGATCAATTCTTAAAATACATAAATGTCTAACCACTAAGATATACACCTGAAATTAATATAAAATAACACAGAATGTCAGAAAAAGAATTATACGTGTAATTTACAAAATAAAAATAAAAATAAATGCAAATAAACAATCTAAATATAAACATAAATAAACACACTGAATATAATAAAGCACTTTCTGTTAAGGTTATATTTTTTTAATGAATAAGCCCATAGAAGGAGACTTTGTAGTATTTAAAAAAAAAAATTTAGCAAGATTCAGGCAAAGACTTTTATAGGAAACAAAAACTAATTTAAAATTAGGGCGGATTGAGACATCATAAAAATGGTGGCGTGAGGTGAGCCTCTGTAAATCTCTCCTGGAATTTACAACTAATGGAACAACTATAACTCCACGAAGGACTCCCTGCACACCAGACAGGCAAGACGAAGAGGCCCACTACTGAGCTCACCTATAGGTGGGCGAATTGAGTGAGCAGGGGCAGGAGGAAAGGGAGATGTGAGGAGACAGAGCCACGTGGGCACAGGACGCAGACCTGGCTCAGTGCTCCGAGCTCGCTGCTTCCCGGAACTACCGCAGCTGTGGGAGAGGGAAGAACTCGGACTGCTAGGGCTCCGTTTATGGCCCACAGGGTTGAGGGGGCAACATATAACACGGCTGAACCCAACGTTCAGGGCAGAGACTCAGAGAAAAGACTGAGGGAAGAAGGCTGAAAACGGTGGTTTAAGCCCGCACTGCCGAGCAGAGAACAGAGCCTTAGGCACTGAGACTAGCCGCCCCCTCCCTACCCTCCCAGAGCTCGCCCTGCCCCCACCTGCCCTGTGATAGAAGTGGAACAGTAGCAGTGTCAGATCAAAAGAACAGAATATTTGCTGTTCTGAGAACTGTGGACTACAGAAACAAATTTGCAGCCCAACTAGTTCTGGCAAAGAGAAGGGAGCTGTGGAAGCAGGACTGACTGTGGTGGTCATCGCTGCCATTTCTCTGGGCCACCTCTCACAACTCACCCTGCCCCTGGCCCCACCTATTGGGGCAGATCCCTGCAGAAGTAAACAGAACTGCTGAAACACAGAGGCTCTGAATCTGGTGCTGGAAGAGCTTTGGAACTTCAAAAGCTCTCTGCATACCCACATGGACACAGAGCCCAGTGACTCAGGTGAACTTTAACAGAGGAGAAGCCCATCTCCCAGGGAATAACCCCATTGTGTGAGAAGCTGGAATAGTGCAGAGAAAACATAGCAATACCATGTGTGAGAGAAAAAATGCTGCAGTTGGAGAGAAAATAAAACATTCTACTAACATGTACTGGAAACCAAAAGAAAGACCACTTCCTATCAACCTGTTGCAGAAACCACTCCTGTAGATGTCTAGGAAGAGAAATAATAAATCAGTAATTGCCATGAATCGGCAAGGCAACAAGACAGCTCAGAAAGAAAGTGAAAAGTCTCCAGAAAAGGAACTTAAAGATATGGAAATATGTGACTTAAACGACAGAGAATTCAAGATTGCACTTCTGAAAAAACTCAACGAGATGCAAGAAAACACAGAAAGGCAGTTGAATGAACTCAGAAGCACAATCAAAGAACAACATGAACATTTTACGAAAGAGATTGAAATTTTAAAAAAGAACCAAATAGAATTTCTGGAGATTAAGAACTCAATAGAAGGAATTAAGAATGAAATAGCCAGCTTAGGTAGTAGAGTTTACCAGGTGGAGGAAAGAATCACTGACATCGAACATAGAAACCTGGAAATGACACATATGGAAGAAGAAAGAGACTTGAGACTTGAAAGAAATAAAAGAACTCTACAAGAACTTTCTGACTCCATCAGAAAGAGCAATATAAGAATAATGGGCATACCAGAAGGAAAAGAAAGAGAGAAGGGAACAGAGAGTGTATTCAAACAAGTAGTCAATGAGAACTTCCCAAACCTGTGGACAGAACTGGACCCGCGAATCCAAGAAGCAAACAGAACACCTAATTACCTCAATCCCAACAGGCCTTCTCCAAGGCACATTGTATTGAAGCTGTCTAAAATCAATGACAAAGAAAGAATCCTCAAGTCAGCCAGGGAAAAGAAGATGGTAACCTATAAAGGAAAGCCCATTAGATTATCATCAGATTTTTCAGCAGAAACTCTACAACCCAGGAGGCAGTGGAACCAAATATTCAAACTATTGAAAGAGAGAAATCATGAGCCAAGAATAATATATCCAGCAAAGATATCCTTCAGATATGAAGGATGAATAAAGACCTTTCCAGGCATACAGAAGCTGAGGGAATTTTCTAATACATGACCTGCACTACAAGAAATACTAAAGGAGGCTATTTGACCACCATCAATAGGGACAATATGTGGCAGCCAAAACATACAAAGGGGGATAGTAAGGCCTGAACTGGAATATGGGAATGGAGAAAGTAAACGTGCTGCAGAAAGTGGAATACTCTAAATATCAAACTTTCTTTTACATAAACTTAAGGGTAAACACTCAAAAAAAATCTAGAACTGAAATATATACTGCAATAAAAGAAGAAACATAGGGAAACGTCATAGAACACCACCACACAGAAATAATAGACAACAACAAAAAGGCAAAGAAATAATGGAGACACAGCCTTACCAGAAAACTAAAGATAGAATGACAGGAAATCCTCACATATCAATAATCACTCTAAATGTAAATGGACTGAACTCACCAATAAAAAGGCACAGAGTAGCAGATTGGATCAAAAAACTAAACCCAACCATATGCTGTCTCCAAGAGACACATCTCAGCTATAAGGACAAGCATAGGCTCAAAGTGAAAGGGTGGAAATTGACACTCCAAGCAAATGGTATCCAGAGAAAATCACTTGTCGCCATACTGACGATATCAGATGAAACAGACTTCAGGGTGAAAAACGTAACAAGAGACAAAGGTGGACATTTTATAATTGTAAAGGGGACTATGCAACAAGAAGACATAATAGTCATCAATATTTATGCCCCCAATCAGGGAGCACCGAAATATACCAAGCAACTACTAAGAGAATTAAAGGGAGAAATTGACCAAAACACAATTATACTAGGGGACTTAAATACATCATTGACAGCTATGGATAGATCATCCAAACAGAAAATAAACAACAAAATAGCAGCCCTAAATACACATTAGATGAAATGGACATCATTGACATATATAGAGGACTTCATCCTAAAAAATCACACTGTACATTTTTTTCTAGTGTACATGGAACATTCTCAAAGATAGACCATATACTGGGACTTAAAATTAGCCTCAGCAATTTAAGAAGATTGAAATCATACCAAGCAGATTTTCGGGTAACAAGGCTTTGAAATTGGATATCAACTGCATAAAGAAAGCAGGAAGAAACACAACTACATGGAGATTAAACAACATACTTTTAAAGAACGACCGGGTGAAAGAAGGAATTAGAGAAGAGATCAAAACATACAAAGAAAAAATTGACAAAAATACTCCATACCAAAATTTTTGGGATACAGTGAAAGCAGTTTTAAAATGGAGATTTATATCAATACAGGCCTATCTCAAGAAACAAGAACAATCTCAAATAAGTAACCTCAAACTACATGTTAAAGAACCAGAAAAAGAAGAACAAATGGAACCCAAGGTCAGCAGAAGACAGGAAATAACAAAAATCAGAGCAGAACTAAATGAAGTAGAGAACAAAAAGACAATAGAAAAATTAATGTGACAAAGAGCTGGTTCTTTGAAAAGATTAACAAAATAGACAAACCCTTGGCTAGACTCACTAAGATAAAAAGAGAGAAGACACTGATTAACAAAATCAGAAACGATAAAGGGGAAGTTATCACGGATATCACAGAAATACAAAGGATCATTCAAAAACATTATGAAGGACTATATGCCACCAAATTCAAAAACCTAGAAGAAATGGACAAGTTCTTAGAAACTGAACCATGAAAAAGGCTTCCAAGGCTGAACCATGAAGAACTGGAAAATCTAAACAGACTGATCACCAGTAACGAAATTGAATCAGTCATCCAAAACCTTCCCAAAAGCAAAAGTCCTGGACCACATGGCTTCACTAGTGAATTCTACCAAACCTTCAAAGAGAATCTAATACCAATCCTGCTCAAACGCTTCCAAAAAATTGAAGAAGAGACAGTATGCCCCAATTCATTTTATGAGGCCAAGATTACCCTGATACCAAAACCTGGTAAGGACAACACAAAAAAAAGAAAACTACAGACCAATATCTCTGATGAATACAGATGCAAAAATCCTAAACAAAATTCTAGGAAATCAAATACAACAATGCATTAAAAAGATTATTCATCACGACCAAGTGGGGTTCACCCCCGGGGCACAAGGATGGTTCAACATCCACAAATCAATCAATGTGATACATCACATAAACAAAATAAAGAACAAAAATCATATGATTACATCAATTGATGCAGAAAAAGCATTTGACAAGATACAACGTCCATTTATGATTAAAACACTTCATAAAATAGGTATAGAAGGAAAATACCTTAACATAATAAAGGCCATATATGACAAGCCCTCAGCTGATCTCATCATTAATGGTGAAAAACTGAAGCCCTTTGCTCTACGTTCAGGAACACAACAGGGCTGTCTTCTATCACCTCTGCTTTTCAACATAGTGTTGGAAGTCCTTGCCAGAGCAATCAGGCAAGACAAAGAAATAAAAGGCATCCAAATTGGGAATGAAGAAGTTAAATTATCACTCTTTGCAGATGACATGATGCTATATATAGAAAACCCTAAAGACTCCACTAAAAAGCTATTAGAAACAATCAACGAATACAGTAAAGTTGCTGGCTACAAAATCAACGTAGAAAAGTCCATTGCATTCCTATATACTAACAATGAAATCTCAGAAAAAAAAACACAAAAAACAATTACTTTTGCAATTGGAGCAAAAGAATAAAATACCTAGGATTAAACTTAACCAAGGATTTGAAAGACGTATATGCTGAAAACTACGAGACATTTTTAAAAGAAATTGAAGAAGACAAACGAAATGGAAAGACATTCCGTGCTCCTGATTTGGAAGAATCAACATAGTTAAAATGGCCATATTACCCAAAGCAATATACAGATTTAATGCATTCCCATCAAAATCCAAATTGCATTTTTTAAAGAAATAGAACAAAAAAATCATCAGATTTGATTGGAACCACAAAAGACCCCGAATAGCCAAAGCAATCTTAAGAAAAAAGAACAATACCGGAGGTAGCACACTCCCTGACTTTAGCTTGTGCTACAGGGCTACAATAATCTAAACAGCATGGTATTGGCAGAAAAAGAGACACATATACCAATGGAATAGAATTGAGAATGCAGAAATAAAACCACATAAATATGGACAGATGATTTTTGACAAAGAAGTGAAAAACTTACAATGGAGAAAAGACAGCCTCTTCAATTGGAAAGCCACATGCAAAAGAATGACAGTATTGGAAAGCCACATGCAAAAGAATGAAACTGCAGTGCTGTCTGTCACCATGTTCCAAAATTAATTCAAAATGGATCAAAGACTTAAGCATAAGACCTGAAACAATAAACTGCATAGAAGAAAACATAGGTAATAAACTTATGGACCTTGGGTTCAAAGAGCTTTTTATGAATTTGACTCCAAAGGCAAGGGAAGTAAAAGCTAAAATAAGTGAAATGGACTGTATGAAACTTAAAAGCTTCTGCACAGCAAAAGAAACCATGGACAAAATAAAGAGGCAAGGAACTGAATGGGAAAAGATTTTTGCAAACAGTGCCTCTGATAAAGGGCTAATATCCAAAGTATATAAGGAACTCATGCAACTCAACAACAAAAAAACAAACAACCCAATTGAAAAATGGGCTGACGACCTGAAGAGACATTTCTCCAAAGAGGACATACAAATTGCAAATAGACATATGAAAAAGTGCTCAACATCACTAATCATCAGAGAAATGCAAATAAAAGCCACAATGAGATATCACCTCACCCCAGTCAGAATGGCTATCATCAAATAGTAACAAGTGTTGGAGAGGCTGTGGAGAAAAAGGAACCCTCATACACTGTTGGTGGGAATGCAGACTGGTGCAGCCTTTTTGGAAGGCAGTGTGGCGGTTCCTCAAAAAATTATGAATAGAATTACCACATGATGCAGCAATCTCTCTCCTGGGTATCTACCCAAAAAATCTGAAAACATTTATACATAAAGATACGTGTGCTCCAATGTTCATTGCAGCTTTATTTACGGTGGCCAAGACAAGGAAACAACCAAAATGTCCTTTGATAGATGAATGGATAAAGAATTTGTGGTACATATAGACAATGGAATACTATTCGGCGGTAAGAAAAGATGAAATAGGACCATTTGTGACAACATGGATGGATCTTGAGAGTATAATGCTAAGTGAAATAAGTCAGACAGAAAAAGCAGAGAACCATATGATTTCACTGATGTGTGGTATATAAACCGAAAACAACAAAAGAACAAGAGAAACATATGAGAAACAAAAACTCCTAGACACAGACAACAGTTTAGTGGTTCCCAGAGTGTAAGGGTGGTGGGAGTTGGGAGATGAGGGTAACGGGGATCAAATATATGGTGATGGAAGGAGAACTGACTCTGGGTGGTGAATATACAATAGGATTTATAGATGATGTAATACAGAATTGTACACTTGAAATCTGTGTAATTTTACTAACAATTGTCACCCCAATAAACTCTAAAAAAAATTAGGTTGGATGGGTGGCTCAGTTGGTTAGAGCCTGAACTCTGGGCAACAGGACTGCTGGTTCGTGTACCACATGGGCCAGAGATCTGCGCCCTCCGTAACTAGAATAAAGTCAATGAGCTGCTGCTCAACTCCCAGGTGGCCAGATGGCTCAATTGGTTGGAGTGCGGGCTCTCATCCACCAGTTTGCTGGCTCGACTCCCACAAGGGATGGTGGGCTGTGCCCCCTGCAACTAAGATTGAACATGGCACTTGAACTGAGCTGCTGCTGAGCTCACGGATGGCTCAGTTGTTTGGAGGGCATCCTCTCAACCACAAGGTGACCGGTTCGACTCCCACAAGGGATGGTGGGCTGCGCCCCTGCAATTAACAATGGCAACTGGACCTGGAGCTGAGCTGCGCCCTCCACAACTAAGATTGAAAGGACAAGAACTTGACTTGGAAAAGTCCTGGAAGTACACCCTGTTCCCCAATAAAGTCCTGTTCCCCTTCCCCAATTAAAAAATAAAATAGGTATTACATTGTATACGCTTCTCTCTTCTAAAGAAAAGTGATTTTAAAAATTTGTTAATGCTTAAGGAATATGAGAGAAAATGGCGCAGGAACTACAAATTAAAACATCAGTATGTAATGACAGTGTAATGACAGTGTACGTGTAGTTAGTAACAGTAGCATAGAAGAAAGGATGAATTTCGAAAAAGTCAATGCTTTCCATGTTTCAGCATAACCTAAGAAAAGATTTTGCTGCTGAATTATACAGCTTTGGAATTAAACAAAAACAAATTTATTTTTCTTCCTGTCTAGCAAATATTTGGACTGAGTCAGTTTGGGAACCAGTATGCTCTTGTCTACACTGTTTTTCTGCATGTGTTCCCACCCTTTGAAATGCCCTCTTATTCATCCCAACTCCTTTTGGTAGACCAGTGTAACTACTATTCAGCTTAGAATATTCACTTCAAATTTCCTACCTCTTTCTGTTCTGTCTCCTTAGTTGCTCTCTTCTACCACTCCACTTTTATATCTGAATCCTTTTCTAAACTATGAAATAGTGTGGAGAAGGGAGAGTGTATAATGATTTTGTAGGACCAACAACTAAGTAACTCAGCTGACACATAGCTCTGAAAAAATATTTGTTGAATAACAAATTATTTAGTGCATAAATTTATTCTGTTTGATGGAAGATTATGTTACAAAAAAGAAAAAATGATACAGAGTAATAATTATAGAGTAAGAATAAGAAAAACTATTTTGATGAAGTTATCAGTTCACCCAAATTTTGCATATTCAACTGAACAGCTCTTCTGGAACTGCCTTTTCCACACATAGCCCAATTAATTGCTAATACTTCTGCTTAAATACAATCTTTGGAACAAACACCCAATTGAAAATTTTGAATTTTATCCAATTTATGACTTATTTTCCAGATGCTCCTTTATTTATCAATATAGTAGATAAAGTTTTTATTCATTTTCTTTTTTTAAATTTTATTTGAAATCATTTGAGCCAAAATGATTACAGTGCTGGGAACCAAGTTCTCAAAAGCTCCCTCATTTTCTTTTCTTTGAAATGTTTGACATCATATAGCCAAAAAATAATTTTATTAAGTCATTTTTACTCAAGTACTCCTTCACATGAAAGTTTGGGACTCAACATTCCAGAAAAAGATGACAAGCCCTCATTTTTCCTTCTTCAAATAATAAAATATACCCTCTAAACCCCCCAAATCTATATCCTTAATTAAAAAAAAAATATGAGCTCCTATTACCTCATAATCCCTAATCAAGACACCATTGACAGAGGCATTATTATTAATTGGTATATTATTTTACGTAGCAAAAGATGAAATATTAGAATTGTACAACACTGTTTCTCTTTTACAAATAATACTAACAACCATATGATTTGTAATCCAATCATGCATATAAAGCAAAATATCGACTCTGTAAATTCTCTAGGGTACTTTTACTAATCACTGCATAGGGATTTTGTGCATTGAGCCCATTAATATTAATGTGAGTCACATGACTAAATTCTTGTACACTGCTCTTAAAAATTACTTCACTTCATGAAGTTGAGAATGATTTCTTTAAATCATCTTTTTCCCCCCTAGAATAATGCTCCTCGTGACAGTAACACCCACTGTTGCCAACATATTTTGAGCAGTGACTTCTGGATAGACAAATGCCTGTCAGTCACTAAAAATATCGTGGTTTGAGGGATATTTTTACCAGTTCTCATTTCAGCTGATCACGTTTCACTTGGTTATACAGGTAACAATACTGTATAATGAACTTATTTCACCATCCATTGTAATGGAATTTTATTAGAAAGTTTATTAAAAGTTTATTGTTAAACAATGTGCTTTCCATTCGGTCCTGAATAGAGCTGGAAACAAATGAAATGCTCAGTCATTTCTAGTAATTTAGCAAGAGAGATTGCCTTAAGCCTGCCAGGGTAAGCAGTAAGTTGTCATATGTCTATAATTTCCAAAATTCCCTAATTATTAACTCCTGGATCTTTGAAAATATTTTTGTTTGAGGGATTTTGAGCTTTAGATGGAATTTGCTTTTGAGTCAGAAGATACTGAAAAGACCTTCAGTAGGAAAGAACAGTAGGAAAGAAAAAAGAAAAGAAATTGCTGCTGGATGTCTGTTCTGAACTGTGTCCACAAACAAATTTATACGTGGAAGACCTCACCTCCAATGTGACTGTATTTAGAAACAGCGCCTTTGAGGAGATGATAAAGATTACATGAGGTCATAAGGGTGGGTCCCTAATTCAATAGGGCTATTTCCCTTATAAGAAGAAGAAAAGATGCCAGAACTCTCCCTTTGCCAAAATAATAATAATAATAATAATAATAATAATAATAATATATATTTATTTTTATTTAAGTTACCCAGTCTATGGCATTGTGTTATGGCAGCCTGAAAAGACTATTACAACGACAGAACAAAGGAATGTAAAATGTCAGTTTGGGGAGGTAGGTCCAAAAAGAAAGCATAGGAAGATGTTGAATTCACCCCTCCCCATGACACACAAAATATACACCGACATGCAGAGCAATTCCTCCTAAGAGACATTTGAGGGCTGATTGAACAGCTTCTGCACAAAAAATGAGAGAGAGAGAGAGAGAGAGAGAGAGAGAGAGAGAGAGAGACCTTATAGACAAGTTTAGGAAATTGCAGGATCTCTCTGGGATCTGTGCGAACTCTGAGATCAAAGATGCCAGTGAGCACCATTTTTTTACATTCCTGTTCAACCAAACTAGGGTGGGCAGGAGTTCTTTCAAATGCTCTGGTGAATCTGCAAGGCCCATCATAACACATTCCCAGCTGCACTGTCCTAGAACCACTCCATCCCCCAACAGTTAGGGTGCTTCCATGTACACTGAGCCATTCTGCCTGGAGCCAGCACTGACCCCAGTCAACTGGGGTACTGCAGCACCAGGCTGTTTCATGAGGAGCCTGATCTGGCCCCAAACAGCCAGACCAACAGGACACTACCACACCACACACGTGCATGTACCAGGCCACTATACAGGGACCTGCTCATGCTTCAGAAAGCCAGATCAAGAGGGTACTGCTGCACATGTGTTCACACCACCCCAAACCCACTCTAGCCCTAGCCAACTGGCACCCCAGGCACCACACAAGCCCTCCCCAGTTCCAACAAGCCTGCCAAAACCACCTAGCACACACAGTCTATACAGAGATTGCTTCTACACAAGGTCACTTTTTCAAGATTGGAGTAGATAGCTATTAAGTCTAAATCTAGAAACAAATACAAAAAGTAAAACAAAATGAGAATATGGAAGAATATATTCCAAATTAAGGAACAACAAACAAACAAACAAAAAAAAAAACAATAGCAAAAACAAAAGCTCCAATGAATCAGAGATAAGTAATTTGCCTAATAAAGAATAAAAAGTAGCAGTCATGAAGATGCTTACCAAACTTGAGAGTAGAATAGAGGATTTCAGTGAGAACTTCAACAAAGAGTTACAAAAGGTAATAAAGAACCAATCAGAACTGAAAAATACAAATGAAAAGTGCACTAAAATCAAAAGCAGATTATATAATACAACATGGATTAGCAAACTGGAAAACAGAATAGTGGAAATCACTCAATCGGAAGAGTAAAAAGAAAAAAGGATTTAAAAAATGAGGATAGTTTAAGGGACTTCTGGTACAATACCAAGAGCATTAATATTCACATTATATAGATACTAGAGGTAGAAGGGGAGGGGCAGAAATTGTATTTGAAGAAATAATGGCTGAAAACTTTCCTAATCTGGAAAAGAAAACAGACATGCAGGTCCAGAAAGCACAGAGTTCCAAACAAGATGGACTCAAAGAAATTCACACCAAGACATATTGTAATTAAAATGGGAAAGTTAAAGGGACAACCTTAAAGACAGCAAGAGAAAAACAACTAGTCACATAAAAGGGAAACACCATAAAGCTATCAGCTAATTTCTCAACAGAAACTTTATCAGCAAGAAAGTAGTTGCAGAATATATTTAAAGTGTGGACAGAAAGAAACCTACAACTTAGAATACTCTTCCCAGCAAGGTTATAATTTGGAATTGAAGGAGAGGTACAGAATTTTCCAGACAAACAAAACCAAAAGGAGTTAATCACTGCTAACTGGCATTACAGAAATGTTTAAAGGTCTTCTTTAAGAAGAAGATAACATAGCATAACCACAAATAAGAAATTTTGAAAGAAAAAAATCACACTCATTAAGGAAAATATATAACACAGTGAATCAGCAACTTAAAAACCTAGTATGCTATAATTACAATAAGTATCTAGGAGATACAAAAAACAAAAAGATCTAAAATATGACATCAAAACATAAAGCATGGAAGGGGTGTACAAATGAAATTATCATATAATATGTACAAACTTGAATACCTATCAGTTTAATAGACTGCTATAGGTGTCAATGGGTATACTTGAACCTCCTGGTAACCACAAACAAAAAACCTACAAAATATAAATAAATAATAAATAGAAAGGAACCCAAACAAAACACTAAAGAAAACCAATTCACAAGAGAAGCAATTAAAAGTAGAAGAAAGGAACAGAAAAAAATATTAACAAAATGGCAGTACATACGTACCTATCAATAATTATTTTAAATGGAAATGGCTTAAATTCTCCAATGAAAAAACACATGGTGGCTGAATGAATAAAAAACAAGACCCATCTAAATGCTGCCTAGAAGAGACTTCAGATTGAAAGACACACACAGACTTAAAGTGAAGGGGTGGAAAAAGATATTGCATGCAAATATAAATGAAACGAAAGCTGGGATAGCAACAGTCATATCAGACAAGGTTACTATAAAAAAGTAAAAAGGTAGAAACAAGGTCATTACATGATGATAAAAAGGTCAATTCAAAAAGAAGATATAATATTCACAACATAAGAGAACATAAACACCAGGGGTGCCAAAAAAATGTATACACATTTTAAGAGATGTTATCTATATATTACTTTTTGAAGTTGAATTGAATTACAGTAGCAATTTGTAGTATGACATTTGCTCGAAAGATGCCATTAATCAAATGAATGCTAGTGTCACCATGCAACAGGCAGGACAGTCAAAGAAAATGGCTGAAGCATGGTTGTCGTTCGAGGTGTGCAAGACCATTTTGAAGTGGTATTTGAAGTTCAAGAATGTTGTGGAAGTACAACGACAATGGAAGTGTGAGTAGGCAAGAGAACTTCCAACATGCCTAACTGCATGCATTCATGATAAGTTTGAGATGCATGGTGCTGTGTGTGATGTGCACAAGGGAAGATCCGGGAGGTCTTGCACAACTCCTGCTTCTTCTGCTATGGTGTTGGAATAGTTTACATGCTCACCACAGAAGTCTACCAAACAATGTTTGCCATACTCAGCAGAGTCTAGATGCTGATGTGACCACTTTGAGCACCTCTTGTAATTGCAGAAATCAAATGTGACTTGTATTCTTCTTTTGTTATTGGTATATATTGAGTATTACAATTTAAATACAGTTTTTTCCTTTCTTAAAATGTGTATCCTTTTTTTGGCACCCTCTGTATATAATGCAAATATTAACAGACATATAGGGAGAGATTTACAGTACATAATATTAGTAGAGGACTTTAATACCCCACTTACATCAATGGATAGATTATACATACAGAAAATCAATAAGGAAACAATGACTTTAATCATCACATTAAACCAGGTAGACTTAATAGATATTTACAAATCATTTCACCTGCAAATCATTCAGCATGATACCCCACATTAACAAAACAAAGAATAAAATCATATGATCATCTCAACAGATGCTGACAAAATATTTGACAAAATTCAGTATCCACTTATGATAATTACTCTCATCGAAGTGGGATTATAGAGAACACACCTCCAATAATATAGTTTATATATAACGAACCCACCGTTAACTTAATCAACAGTAAAAATCCAAAACTTTTTCCTTTAAGATTAGAAACCAGACAAAGATTTCCATTCTCACCACTTTTATTCAACATGGAATTGGAAGTCCTAACTGTAGCAATCAGACAAGAAAAAAAATACATCTAAATTGAAAGGAAGAGGGAAAACTGTGACTAATTGCAGATGACATGATACTATATATAGAAAACCCTAAAGAATCCACAAAAAACTATTAGAACTAATAAATCAATTCAACAAAGTTGCAAAACACAAAATTAATGTACAGAAACCTGTTGCATTCCTATACACTAGAAATGAGAATGAGAAATTAAGAAAACAATCCTATTTACAATTGTATCAAAAAGAATAAAATACTCAGAAATGTTTAATCAAGGAGATGAAAGACCTCTACTTTGAAAACTATAAGACACTGAAGAAAGAAACTGAAGAGGACACGAATAAATGGAAGGATACACTGTGCTCATCAATTAGAAGGATTAATATCATTAAAATATTAACAAAATCAATCTACAGATTCAATGCAATGCCTATCAAAATACCAAAGGCATTTCTCTCAGAAGTAGAACACATAATCCTGAAATTTATATATAATCACAATAGACTCCAAATAGACAAAGCAATCTTAAGAAAGAACAAAATTGAAGGTTTCATGCTCCCTGACTTCAATCAGTAATACAAAGCTAGAATAATCAGGAGTAAGGTACTGGCAAAAAAACAAAAACAAAACAGATACATCAATGGAACAGAATAGAGAGTCCAGACATAAATCTACTTATATGGTCAATTAATCTATAACAAAGGAGACAAGACTATACCATGGGGAAATGTCAGTCTCTTCAATAAGTTGTTGGAAAAACCAGACAGATAAAATGGAAAAAAAAAAATGAAATTGGACTACATTCTTACACCATATATAAAAATAAACTCAAAATGGATTAAAGATTTCAATGTAAGATCTGAAACCATAAAACTCCTAGAAGAGAACATAGACAGTAAATTCTTTGATATCAGTCTTAGCAATATCGTTTTAGATAGTCTCTTCAGACAAGGGCAACAAAATAAAAAAATAGGATTACATAAAACTTAGAAGCTTCTGCACAACAAAGGGAACCATCAACAAAATGAAAAGACAACATTTTGAATGGGAGAAGACTTGCAAATGATATATCTGATGAGGGCTTAATATTTAAAAAATATAAGGAACACATACATTGAAAACACAAACATTGAAAAAACAAACAATGCAGTTAAAAACTGGGCAAAGAACCTGAATAGTTATTTCACCAAAGAAGAAATATAGATGGCCAACAGACATGAAAAGATGCTCAACATCACTAATCATCAGGGTATTGCAAATGAACTTTACAGTGAGATACCACATCATACCTGTCAGAATGGCTATTATCAAAAAGTCAGTAAATAATAAGTGTTGGTGAGGATGTGGGGAAATGGGAACCCTTGTGCACTGTTGGTGGGATTATAAATCAATGCAGCCACCATAGAAAACAGTATGGACATTCCTCAAAAAATTAAAAATAGAACTGCCATAAAACCCAGCAATTCCTCTTCTGGGTATTTAGATGAAGAAAATAAAAATACTAATTCAAGAAGATATATTCACTCTACGTTCATTTGTTCATTGCAGCATTATTTTCAATAGCCAAGATATGGCAGCAACCTAGGTGTCCATCAATAGATAAATGGATAAGGAAGTTGTAAGAATACACACACACACAGAAACAGAAAGACAAATACAGTATGATTTTACTTATATGTGTTATTTAAAGAAACAAAACAAAACAGAAAGACTCATAGGTCCAGAAAACAAACTGATGGTTGTCAGATGGGACGGAGGTGGGAGATGAGTGAAAAAGGTGAAGGGGAATAAGTAGTACAAACTTCCATTTATAAAAAAGCCACAGAGATGTAGTGTACAACACAGGGAATATAGTCTCTAAAATCTAATAACTGCTCTATTACATATGGTTACTAGACTATCGTGGTGATCACATTGTAAGGTATATAAATGTTGAATCACTATGTTGTACACTTGAAACTAATATAATATTATATGCCAGCTATACTTTAATAAAAAAAATTGTAAAGAATGCAAAATACCTCAATAATATTTTATATTTCAAGAAAATGTTGAAACAGGAATATTTAGACTTACTGGGTTAAATATATTATTAAAATTTTTAAAAATTAAAATGAAATGTCAGTTTGCATTTGTCCTCCATTTGGAATGCCAAGAACTTATGAAGAATTTCTTTTATTATAGAGTACGTCTAACACTTGGACATGAATCTGAGAAATCACTTAACATTTATAGTAAAAACTTAATTGCAAATAGATCAAGCAAGCTCTGGTTTTGGGGTCATTGTCTAGGTCAAATTGCTTTCTTAGACTTATTATATTTATTGTTTCTTCAACTAGAATTTTATTTTTATAAAATTGAAATTATTTATGGAATTTCTTTTCTTTAGTTCCTTTTAATTTTCCCCTACAAATTACATTTTTTTCTTTTGAGAGAAAGTGAGATTTTAACTCTGTTTATTCATGTGTTCATTCATAGAGGCTCACTATCTACCCAAAAATGGGAAAAAGAGAGTTCTACTAGCATTTTCCCCCTCAGGTTCTGCAACAGATAGAGAAGCCCTAACATTCCTTTGCAAAACTAATACAAAACCCAAAAAAAAGCATGGGCAGAGCATTTCTTTGTAATATACTTAGAGTCAATCCTTTTTAGATATTTATTACTTTCTTAGAAACGCTTCCTTCTTCCCAAAGCCACCATGATCTTTATTCACTTTTTTTCAGCCATCAAAATGTATTATCCCCATGTATTTCATGGGGACTTGATAGGTAAATATGCTCATTAAAGTTAAAGGGTAAGTGAATGCTCTCATCACAAAATATTACTTTGATTCTAGTTAGCAAGTGGACATTTCAAACACAGTATTTAGTATCTTAGCTTAAGAATTGATCTATGTGAAAATTTCAGACAATATATAATGGCACCCAAAATATGTATTTTTGGACAAGATTTCCAGAATTCTCTAATTTGCACCATGTGAGTCTATTATTTATTGTTTTTCCTCATATTACTAAACACACAAATCATAACTGCATAATTTACATACTAACCAAAAGAGACAAGTCAAATATATCCAAGAGTTAAAGCAAGGTCCCAATCTATTCCTGAATAGATTTTAAAGAAAGAGGGCAACTTTTAACTACCCTACAATTATTTAATAAGAATGTAATTGCATGCAGTGACAAAAACGTGCTACTTGAATCTCTATCTCTTAAACCTTTCTATTTCCCACAAGGATATTACCAGACAAAATAATTTTCCTGTGATTAAATTTTATGCATGCCCCCCCCATGAGTTTTTAATAGGAGGGCAGCTTATCTGATAAGAATACGAGAAAATATTGGAACAGTTTTTTCCTCTCAAATATATTTGAAATGAACATCCTAACAATGAACCAATCAGTGCGATTGCTTGTACTTTTCAACTTGTTTCTGATAATACAGACATATTTCTAGAAAACTCCAACAGCAAGAGAGGAAAAACAAACAAACAAACAAAACCTAAACAATGCAATAAGCCCTAAAGACTGTTTAGAACATTGTGTTGTTTTTGTCTTTAGGTTACACCCTAAACAAATGACTTAGTATTCCTGAGATAATAGAAATGTGTATTTTTGTCTCAATCATTATAATTTGATTTCTATGTACATAAAAACTGTCTTCATACCTATTACCTCTGCACCCATACCCTTGATCCTCTACAACAAGCATAGTACCTTATATGTAGTAGCCACTTTGTAGAAAATTGTTGAGGAATTGAATTTTTTCCAAAATAGTGGACCAAAACAAGGCTTTATTTTGCAGTAATATAAAACATTAAAAATTTTTAAATTGCATTTACATTTTTTAATTACAGAAGCAGTAAAGGTTCATTATTAAAAGTCAAACAAAAATGTATAAAGTAAGAAGGTGTAGATGTAAAAAGGGTTCTATGGAAAGTAACCTCACAGGGTGATCTGATCATAAGTTCCTTACTGGGTATGTCATGGTGGGTAGTCATGCCCCAGGCAAATAACATCTTTAGTGAAAGGTTTATCTTTGCCTTAAGCAAGCCCTGTCCATTGCTTCTGTGCATCTAGGTTAACCCACCTTTGAAATAAGCCATAACCACCTATAATAGAGAACATAATCTTATAAACTGTCTTATAATCCAATCCCCACCTTGCTTTCTCCCACTTCTATGTAATCTTGCTTACCATTTCTTCCTTATTTCAAACATGTAAAAGAAGCTTGAAAACTGTTATTCTCTGGAGCATTTGAGATCTTGCTCCCCAGCATACGTCATAAGTTTGGCTCAAATAAACTTATAAAAATTCTCTACAGGTTTGGACAATTTTTTTACATTGACAAAGGTAAATAATTTCCCTTTCTTTGTCTAATCTCACAGAAATTTTTTTCACACATTTTCTACATTCAAAAACATACTTGTATATGATCATATATGTTTGCTTTTATTTTGTATAAAATAATGTAATAACATGCACTCTTTTACATTTTTACAATAAAAATTATGTCACAGGTACCTTCTGTTGGCTAATTCATTCATATTTAGTATGTAATTTGTATTAGCTGCAAAATATTCCATTGTTTAAGTCTACCATACTTTCAACCATATTTCCCCTACTGAGATATTCAGGCTGTTTCCAGTTTTCACATCTTTAAGTAATTATACAGCAATGCTACTCTGTGTATTGATTCTTTGATTTTTACATAGTATATTCTTAAAACCTAAGATTTTTGGGATCAAAGGAAGTGTTACTTTCAATTAATAGGTGCTTTCCAATTATTTAAAAAAAACAAAACACCCCACATTAATTATTTACAGGCCTTCCTATAATACGTGGGGGTACCTGTTTACCAATAACTTTGTCAACATTAGGGGTTGTCAATATTTTCAGTTTTTACAAATCTGAGGAAATGAAATGATACCTTGTTATTTTTATTGGTATTTTATTGACTATACAGTGAGGCTGGTAATCTTCCCATGTATTTTTTGTGAATTTGAATTTGCTGTTCTGTGAATTATCTGCTCTTACATTTAATCAATTTATCTATTAGTTGTCTGCTTTTTATCAATCTTAACACCTCTTTATGTTCTAAAGACATTAAACCTTTGTTTACTCATATGGACTACAAACATTTTCTCCCAATCTATTCTTCCCCTTTGACCTTCTTTATGATCTCCTGTGACATACATTTTAACAATAATTATACTGCTAAACCTGTTCATTTTCTCCTTTATGGAGTATATACTTTCTATATACATTAAGAAAGTATTCTTTTACCCAATCCTGTATAAATATTCTTTTAAATTGTGGTGATATTTTCATTTTCTATTTTATCCATTTATAATTTGATTTTACATATTCTTTCACTTAGATTTCTAATTTTGCTTTCTGACAGTCAATTCTTTCAGATCTTTTTTTTTTTTTTTTTTTAAATAAACCACCCATTTGCCACTATACTGAAGTGTCATCTTGGCCAGTTAATAGGTATTTGCTGAGGGCCTATTATAATCAGGTTCTGTTCTGTGGATAAGGCAATGAAACAGTTGCTGCTCTCCAGGAACTTACATTCTAGCTTAGGGAGACAGGCATTAAACACACAAATTAATGGATTAAGTTCTGGTAGAGATAAGTCTGTGAAAAAAATAAGATAATATGATAAAAATGACATAGGGCAAACCTATGAGGTTAGTTAGGGCAGGATTCTCTGAGGAAGTGATATTTGAGACCATAATAATGAGAAGGAAGAAGTCATAAGACAATCTAGAGGAAATGTATTCCATGGAGAAGGAGCAAAGACTATGCAGCCTTCAAGAGAAAAGATTAGTATACGTGAAAAAGATCAATGTGGTTGAAGTGTGGTAAATTAGTAGAAAGACATTTAGTAACAGATATGTTGGGAACAGATGCTTCTGAGCTTTTAAGACATGGCTTTTTTCTTTCTGGTTGTATTAAAAGGTGATTTGAGAAACCAGTTCACGTCGGAGTGGAACGAAGGCAGCACCTGTGGAGTCCTGCCATTCTGTGGAACACTGAGGAAAAGCTACCACCAGGTAGACGTCGTCTGTCACCGTGGGTTATGGACACCCCTACAAGCCGAGGGGCAAGATATCCTCGTATGCCTTCTTTGTGCAAATCTGCCAGGAAGAGCAGAAGAAGAAACACCCAGACTCTTCTGTCAATTTTGCTGAATTCTCCAAGAAATGTTCAGAGAGATGGAAGACAATGTCTGCAAAGGAGAAGTCAGAGTTTGAAGATATGACAAAAAGTGACAAAGCTCGCTATGACAGAGAGATGAAAAATTATATTCCTCCCAAAAGTGATAAGCAAGGGAAAAAAAAAGATCTCAATGCTCCTGAAAGGCCTCCATCTTCCTACTTCCTGTTTTGCTCTGAATATCACCCAAAGATTAGAAGTGAACACCCTAGCTTATCCGTTGGGGATACTGCAAAAATTTGGATGAAATGTGGTCTGAACAGTCAGCCAAAGATAAGCAACCATATGAAAAGAAAGTAGCTAAGCTAGAGGAGAAATATGAAAAGGATATTGCTGCATACCATGCCAAGGGCAAAAGATAAGCAGGAAAGAAGGGCTGTGGCAGGCTAACAGGCTCAAAGAAGAAGAATGAACCAGATAAGGAGGAGGAAGAGGAGGAAGATGAAGAATAAATGTCTTTCCTGTAATGAAGTGTGTGGAGTGTGTGTGTGTGCTCAGACAACTGTTTTGCTAAGAATGTGAATTCAAGTGCAGCTCAATATTAGCTTCAGTAGAAAAACTACAGATTTTTGTGTAGCTGATAAGATTGCTTGTAGAGAAAATACTTTTTAAAAAATGCAGGTTGTAGCTTGTTGAGAGGCTACTACATACAGTTAGATTTTAAGGCTTCTGATGTTAAATGTTTCTAAATATTTAATGGTTTCTTTAATTTCTTGTGTATGGTAGCACAGCAAACTTATAGGAATTAGTATCAATAGTAAATTCTGGGTTTTTTAGAATGTTGCATTTTGGTTTTTTTTAAAGGTTTTGTAATAAAATTATGCATATTTTTAAAAAGGAGATTTGAAGGTTTTAAACATAAACAGGTGCAGTGGTATGATCTGTCCTATGTTTTAATTAGATCAGCCTGGTAGCTATATGGAGGATATTCAAATACTCTCAGTGTTTTCCCCTCAGGCAATTTGCCAGTTTTCATCAGGAGTAATAAAGACTGGGCAGAAAGCAGGGGGCTTGCAGGTTTTCATGGCTCGGGTGCAGAATTTACAGTTCAGGGACTGCCAAGTATAATAATATTTGAGGTGAAGGAGTGCCATACAGAAAAATAAATGTGAAATTCTGCTTGCAATGTTTTCCTGAAGTTGTTTTCCCACTCCTAAGCTCTCTGTAGATAGGAAAGAATTCCCATAAACCATGTTCAAAGCCGTAGCTAGTACCATAAAATCCTGAACAAACGTTTCTCGCCTTGATCTAGTTGTTCAAATCCTATAGTGCTGAAAAGAGGGGTATTTCAGTTCAGGCCCATCAAAGTAGGAGGTCCACAGTAAATATTTAAGGTTTTTAGTTCATATCACAAAAAAGGATAAACTCTAGGTAAAAAGAAAACCAGAAAAAAGAAAAAAAACTTAAAACCTAAATCCCCTCCCCAACAGGATCAATGTGATCTCCTAACACTCTACTGCCTTACTAGAACTAAAGTAAATTTCCTCAAATAAAAATAAAATTAACCAAACCCCTTACATTTATTTATATCAGCATTAGTAAAACACTCCCAGGTATTCTATTTTAAAGATTTTTATTAAAATATACCTAACATGAAATATATCAGTTTCAGGTATACATAATAGTTATTCAACATTTATATAACTAAAGAAGTGATCACCATGATAAGTCTAGCAACCATCTGACACTGTACCATGCTATCACAATAGTATTAACTATATTCCCCATGCTGTATATTACATCCTCATGAGTTACTTGTTTTATATCTGGAAATTTGGACCTCTTATTTCTATTCACTTTTCCCCTCCCTTTTTAAATTTTTCAATTACAGTTGACATTCAACATTCTTTTAGAATAATTTCAGGTGTACAGTACAGTGGTTAGACATTTACATAGTTTAAGAAGCAATCGTGACGACTAGTCTAGTACCCACCTGGCACTATACATAGTTATTACCATATTATTGACTATATACCTTACGCTTTACTTTATATCCCCATGACTCTTTTGTAACTATCAATTTGTATTTCTCAAACCCTTCACCTTTTTCACTCTGCCCTCAACCCCCCTCCCATCTAGCACCCTGATAAATTTAGTACTCATCTGACACCATACATAGGTATTACAATATTACTGACTATATTCCTGATGCTTTAACCTACATTTCCGTGACTATTTTGTGACAACCAATTTGCACTTCTTAATCCCTTCCCTCTTTTCACCCACCCCTTTCCCATCTGGTAACAATCGAAATGTTCTCTGTATCTATGAGTTTGTTTCTATTTTGATTGTCTGTTTGTTTGTTCTTTAGATACCACATACAAATATTACTAGTGTCAGGCTCAGGGCTGCTCAGCCAGAGGTATGGGACATGCCGAAGCCAGATGCTGCTTGTTTGGGTTTTGTGAACCTTTTAGAGATTTTAGGAAAGTCTATCTCATAAGCCAAGGCAGGGCTTTTATACGGAAAAGCCACTGGAAGCAGCTTGGATGGGCCTGAAAATTGGTTGGGGCAGGGTCTCAGGGAATCAGGGCAAACAAATGGTTTTAACCAGTTTGATGGACACTGAGATATGGTGGCTATCTGCATCTGCATACAAGGAGGGAAGACAGCTCAACAAAGAAACAATAGCTTCCATCAGCCTCTTTGTCTGGGATAAAGCTGCCTCTCCTTCCCTCATTGTGAAGCTAGACAGTTCAGTTCCTCCCTGTATGTCTGTCATGCGGGGTGTCATGCAGGGTCTCAGCTCCTGCTCCCCGCACAAGAACGCAGGATATGGTGAGGCCAAAAAGGGACACCCATGGAGCCATAGATAGGGGAGTCATACCACTATATTCTCGCTGGCGCCTGGGTTGGCGACACAGGAAGCAGGAGTCACATGATCCGCAACCTGCCATCCACTTCTCTGTCAAGCAACCTTACTTGCCAACTGCAATCCACCATCCACTTGCTAGCTTAGCCACGGCAGTTATGTCAGTGGCTAATGGCTAACAGGTAACAGCTGAAGGCCAACTAGTCACAGCTGATGGCCATCTAAAACCCGAGCCAGCACCTTTCCATGTGAGGCCGAGAGCCTGGAAACTACTCTCTGGGACTCTGTCCCCACAATGTTCCTGGCACCTTTTGAGCTGCTGTCCCAGCACTGGAACTCAAAGCTAGTGAGTCTGTCAACAAGTATGTCAATACTTATTGCCCTTTAAGAGCAACTCCTGGGGCTTCAGCAGCCCTCCACCTCACTCAGCCACAATCTTAGTTGGTTTTTACAGCCAGAAATTAAGGGAACTTCTCTCCCTGGCACTGAAGCCCTGGGCTGGGGATCCCGCTGTGGGTCTGGGACATGTCGCTCTTCTAATGGGGGGTCACTGCAGCCAAAATATCTTTCCCAATTTTTAACAGTCACATATAGGTGTGGGGCCAGTTTGTTCTGTGTCTCTGTCCCTCCTATCAGTCTCGAGGTTGCTGCTTCTGTATGGCCTTAGTTGTAGGACTTTAGTTCAGCTATACTTCAGGTGATTTTTAGTAATTGTTCTGTAGTTTAGTTGTAATTTTGATATGGTCTTGACAGGAGGTAAGCACAGCATTTACCTACTCTGCAATCTTAAATGGATCCCCAAAACATTCCCAGGCATTCTAAGAAACAGGCCCAATTAGTGACATTCAAGGGGAAAGATAGAAAAGAAACAAAATTAATTGATAAATTGGGGGTATTTATGAATATTAATATATCTATAATTTATGTACCCATGAAAATAGAAATAAAAATAAAAATTTCACCAAAGACCTAGAATAAAACAGAAACATACAAATTATAGATGGGAAAAATATAATAACTGAAAATTCAAACTTCAAAAGATGTGTCTCCTGAACAAATTAGATATGTAGAAGAACTGATTAGTCAGCTGGAAAGTGGAGGAAAAAATTAGTACTGAAACACAAAAAGGAAAAATGACTTAACATGCAATCATGAAAAAAGAAATAGATGGAACATGGTGAATAAAGTGTATTATTCATAACTGGCATACCAGAAGGAGAGATGAGAATAAAACAAAATAATATTTTAAAAAATACTGGCTTAGAATTCTCTAAAATTGGTGAATGATATCAAGGCATAAATTAAAGAAGATCAAATGGCCCTGAGCAGGGTAATTACAAGGAAAACTAAATTAGACACATGTTTATATACTATTGAAAACCAAAGATGAGCAAATCTTAAAAGCAACCAGAGTAAAAAAGAAAGACACATAAACTTTAAAGGAAAGACAATAAAATTGACAGGTGAATTTTCACTAGTAACAACAGAAGTGAAAATGCAATGGAATGGGCTTTTTAATGAACTAAAAGAAAATAACTGTAAGTTGAAATTCTATACCCAATGGTCACCTGATTTCTGGAAAAGGTCTACTCCAGTGCAAAGAGAGCAAGAAAATCACTTTCAATAAATAGTACTAGGAGAGTTTAATATCATATTAAGGAAAACAATGAATCTTGACCTATACCTCATACCATGTGCAAAAGTCAATTAAATGTAAATTGTAGATTTATGTGAAAATCAAAGCAATAATTCTGGAAGAACTATTAAAATATTTTTATCAATATAGGTTAGAGAGATCACAGAAAATAAAGCCATAAAGAAAAATAACTGCAAAATTGAAACACACCGCAGAAAATTTGGAAAAAGTACGCAGTGAATGTAAAAAGGTATATGACAGAAGTAGTTCATGCAGAATATATAAGTAACTTATACAAATCATTAAGAAAAAAATATAAAGAACCCAAAATAATACACAAATATTTGAACAGACACCTCAAAAGAGAGTGTAGACACAAGACCAATACAAATATTGAAAGGTAGTCAATTGTATTAGACAGCAAGAAAATTCAAATTGAAATTATAATGCGATACCATTATATATGTTAAAAAGTGCTAAAATGAAGATGACAGATGTTGCCAAGGGTCAGCAAGCATATGGATTATCTGACATTCATGTAAACTTCTGTTTAGATTGCATATTGATACAACTACTAAGGAAAATTGTTTGGTGGTATTACTAAAGTTTAATATACCCATACCTTATGATCCTTAATTTCACTTATAAGTATACACTCAAAAAAAAAAGTGTTCATATATTTATCAAGAGATATTTACAAAAATGTTCATAATGGCAATAGTCATAATAGCCCCAAACTGTGAACCATCCAAATGTTCATAAACACTAGAATTAATAAATAGGATAATTAAATTAATACATTTATGTAATGAAGTATTATAAAGTATTGAGTATGAAGAATCTATTACCATTGGCAAAAACTTGGCTGAATCTCATTTATCTAATGTTGAGTAAAAGAAGTTAGACATAGAAGAGTACGATTCCATATACATAAATTTGAAAAACAAGAAAATCTAGAAGTTGATAGAAATCGGGATAGTGATTACCCTTGAGCAGCTATTGGCTAATAGCAAATGAGAGGTGTCTGGATGTTACTAAAATTCCCTGTTTTGATCTGGGTATGGTTATGAGTGTATAAATTTGGAAACATGCATATTTACCTATTCACTTAAGATCTGTGAATATCAATAAATGTGACTTTTAAGTAATGTTACATTTCAATAAAAAGGTAAGAATTTAAAAGAAGAAAAATGATAAGACAAGTCAAATGCTTCCTTTCCTCCTTTTTTTTGAGATATTATTATTATTATTATAATTAAAATTTACTAGGGTGACAATGGTTAGTAAAATTACATAGGTTTCAAGTGTACAATTCTGTATTACATCATCTATATAGAACATTGTGTGCTTACCACCCAGAGTCCTCGTTCCATCACAATATATTTGAACCCTCCCCCCTTGTGATTTGTATGGAACCACAAAAGACCCCAAATAGCCAAAGGAATCCTAAGAAAAAAGAATAATGCTGTAGATATCACCCTCCATGTCTTCAGCTTGTACTACAGGGCAACAATAATCAAAACAGCATGGTATTGGCAGAAAAACAGACAAACAGACCAATGGACTAGAATTGAAATCCCAGAAATAAACCCACATAATATGGACAGATAATTTTTGACAAAGAAGCTAAAAACATACAATGGAGGAAAGCAGCCTCTTCAATAAATGGTGCTGGGAGAATTGGATAGCCACAGGTGAAAGAATGAAACTAGACTGCTATCTGTCACCATGTACCAAAATTAACTCAAAATGGATCAAAGAACTAAACATAAGACCTGAAACAATAAACTGCATAGAAGAAAACATAGGTACTAAATTTATGGGCCTTGGGTTCAAGAGCATTTTATGAATTTGACCTCAAAAGCAAGGTAAGTAAAAGCTGAAATAAATGAGTGGGACTATATCAAACTTACAAGCTTCTGCACAGCAAAAGAAACCATCGACAAAATAAAGAGGCAACCAACTGAATGGGAGAAGATTTTGCAAACAACGCCTCTGATAAGGGGCTAATATGCAAAATATATAAAGAACTCATACAACTCAATAACAAAAAGACAAACAATACAATTAAAAAATGGGCAGAGGACCTGAATAGACATTTCTCCAAAGAGGACATACAGTTGAAATATTATTAACATATAACACATGTAAGTTTAAGGTATACAATGTGATTATTTGATACATGTATATATCGCAAAATTATTGCCATAATAAGGTTAGTAAACACCTACATCCCTTCACATAATTAACATTTTTGTGGCAATAATATTTGAGATTTACTCTCTTAACAATCAATGTTAACTGAAGCTATTGTGGTAAAAAAAATTCACAATATATATAAATCAAACCATCTTTCTGTATGCCTTAAACTTATACAGTGATGTATGTCAATTATTTTTCAATAAAACTGAAAAAGACTCTCTTAATAACTTGCAAGTGTATAATACAGTATCATTAATTTTCATCACCATGCAGGACATTACATTCCTAGAATTATTCATCTTATAGTTGGGAGTTAATACCCTTGGACAAACATCTCACTATTTCTCCCAATTCTCAACACCAGCCAACTACCATCCTACTTTCTATTTCTATGATTTTTTTATTAGATTCCACATATAAGTGAGAACATACAGTATGTGTCTTTCTATGTCTGACTTAATTAACTTACCATAATGCCTTCAAGGTCCATCTATATTGTTCAAAAAGACTGGATTTCCTTTTTAATGACTGAAAACTTTCTCTCTCTCGCTCTCTTTGTGTGTGTGTGTGTGTGTGTGTGTGTGTGTGTGTGTGTATGTGTGTGTGTGTATCACATTTTCTTCATCCATTCATCTGTCAGTGCACACTTAGGTTGTTTTCATGTCCTGACTATTGTGAATAATGCTGTAATAAACATGGAAGGGGTGCAGATATCTCATCAAGATATTGTTTTTATTACTTTCATATGTGTACCCATAAATGGGACTACTGGATTCTATTTTTAATTTTTTGAAGCACCTTCATACTGTTCTCCAAAGTGGTTGTACCAATTTACATTCCCACAAAGAGTACATGAGTGTTCCCTTTTCTCCATATTCTCATCAACACTTGGCTATTTTCTTTTTGATAATAGTCATTCTAACCTGTGGGAGGTCATATCACCATATTGTTTTGATTTGCATTTTCTGATGATTAGTGATGTTGAGCTGTTTATGTACCTACTGCTCATTTATATTTCTTCTTTTTAAAAATGTCTGTTTAACTTCTTTGCCTATTTTAAAATCAGATTTTTTTTTGGTTTATGCAATTGAGTTTTATGAGTTCCTTATATATTTTGTTATTAACTGTTTATCAGATAGATGGTTTGCAAATATTTTCTCCCATTCTGTAAGTGAAGTTTTATTGTGTTGATGTTTCATGTGTTGTTCAAAGGATATTTAGTATGATACAGACTTATTTATTTTTGCTTTTGTTGCTAGTGTTTTTAATGGTGTCATACCCACAAAAATCTTGAACAATACATATGTCAAGGAACTTTTTTTCTACGTTTTCTTCTAGTACTTTTACAGTTTCAGGCACCACATTTAGGTCATTAATCATTTTAAGTTACTTTTTGTGAGTAGTATAAGATAGGGGTCCAATTGTATTCATCTTCATGTGGTTATTCAGGTTTGCCAACATCATTTATTCAAGAGAGTATCCTATCCTCACTGAACCTTCTTGGTTCACTTGTCAAGTATAAGTTGACCATATATGTGTGGATTTATTTCTGAGCTGTTAATTTTGTCCCATTGGTCTATGTGTTTATTTTTATGCCAACACCATAGAGGTTTTTTTGATTAATAAAGAAATTGAATGGTTTATTATTAAACTTTGTTCTCCTGCAAGGCTGTTGCTTCACTGTATAAAAATAGCACCAGCAAACGCAGTATATTGCAAAATTAAGACAGAATTGTTCATCATCTGACACTAACAACTAACAAAAGCTTTTCTCCACTGACAGTTATTTCAAATGTAAAGATCATTAAGTATTCTGAGATTGTAATAAAGTTTGAAATCAGGAATCATGATATCTTTGGTTTCGTTCTTTTTTCTGAAGACTGCTTTGGCAATTTGGACTCTTGCTGTTCCCTAAAAATTTAGGACTTTTTTTTTTTTTTATTATATAATTCCATTTATTTTAAATGCCCAGAAAAGGCAAATCTTTAGAGATAGGAAGTTTCTTGGTGATTAACTGGAATGGGGGAGAGGGAAATCAACAGTAAATATGCATAAATGATTATTAGAGTGATGAAAATATTCTGGACCTGATTTATGGTGGTGGGTGTGTAACTTGGTAAATTTACTAAAACATCATTGATTTATGTACTTGAAATGGATGAATCACATGATATGTAAAGTATTCCTCAATAGGGTTACTTTTGAAAACTTAGATTATATTTATAGTCATTTTTATAGTTTTAACTACTGACCCAAGATTTGGCCCACATACATTTTTGATGCCTTTAGCTCTACCAAGTATTCAGCTTTCCCCCAAAATTTTTCTAGTTATAATTTTCTTCATTTATAATTAGAATATAGATGGCTTATCACTATTGATATGTTTTTAGGTGTTTTTCTTTTTTTTAAAAAAAATTTATTTTTTTAATTAGTTTCAGGTGCACAAGACAAAGCAAAACTTAGACATTTATCATTTATATCCCTCACACTGTGTGAACCCCCCTCCCCCCATCCACTATCCCTCTGTACGTTCCCAAAACCTCTCACCTTCCCCTTATCCCCACCCCCCCGCCCCTCTAGCAACACTCTGTTTTTCCTCCATGTTTCCAAAACTGTCTCTGATTAGTTCATTCACTTATTCTTTTCTTTAGATTCCGCATATAAGTGAGATCATATGGTATAGGACTTTTTTTCTTTTATTTTTTCTCTTTTTTGTTTTAAATTAAAGTTTATCAGGGTGACAATTGTTAGTAAAGTTACATAGATTTCAGGTGTACAATTCTGTATTACATCATCTATAAATCCCATTATGTGTTCACTACCCAGAGTCAGTTCTCCTTCCATCACCATATATTTGATCCCCTTTACAGGATTTATTTTTCTATTTCTATGAAAAACACCATTAACATTTTGGTAGTGATTGCATTGCATATTTATACTACACAAAGCCATCACTACACAAAGCGAAAGTGATGGATTTGTGTAGTATAAATATTTTAACAATATTAATTCTTCAGATCCATGAACACAGGATATAATTATATTTATTTGTGTCTTCTTCATTTATTTCATTAAAATCTTGTAGTTTACAGTGTATAGATCTTTACTTTCTTAGTTAAATTTATTACTAGGGATTTTTTTTATTGTTGATTCTACTGTAAATTGGGATATTCAATTTATTTTTCTCAGATAATTTGTTGTTAATGCATAGAAATGCAACTGATTTTTATACATTTATTTTATTCTGCGACTTTATTGAGTTCCCTTATTAGTTCTGATATTTTTTTGTGGATTTTTATGCTTTTCTATGTATAACACCAAATCATCTGCAAGGAGAAACACTTTTATTTTTTCTTTCTAATTTTGATGAATTTTATTTCTTTTTCTTGCCTAATTTCTCTGACTAAGACTTCTAGTATTATGCTAAATAAGAGTGGTGAGAGTCGGCAGCCTTGTCTTGTTTCTGACTTTAGCAGGGAAGATTCCAATCTTTTATCCTAGTATAATGTTTGTTATGGGTTTGTCATATATGGCTTTTGTTATATTGAGGTATGTCCCTTCTATACACAATTTGTTGAGTGTTTTTATCATGAAAGGATGTTGAATTTTGTCAAATGCTTTTTCTACATCTACTGAGATTGTCATATAAATTTTATCATTCATTTTTATTAATGTAGTGTATCGCATTTATTAATTTGCATTTGTTGAACTGTCCTCACGCCCCAGGGTTAAATCTCACTTGATCATAGTGTATTTGTTGTTGAGTTTAGTTTGCTGGTATTTTGTTGAGAATTTTTATATCTATATTCATCAGGAATATTTGTCTGTAATTTTCTTTTCTGGTAGTATCCTTATCTGGCTTTGGGAGTTAGTGTAATGCTGGCCTTGTGAAATGAGTTTGGAAGTATTCCCTCCTCTTCAATTGTTTTTGAAGAGTTTGGGAGAGATTGATGTTAATTATTCTTTAAATGCTTGGTAGACTTCAACAGTAAAACCATCTGGTCCTAGGTGTTTTAAATTACTCTTTCGATTTTTCATTCATTATATGACTGTTCAAATTTTGTATATCTTCACTCACATTTGGTAGCTTACATGTTTTTAGGAATTTTTCCTTTTTTTCTATTTTATACAATTTGTTGACATACAATTGTTCACGATAATCTCTTATAATTCTTTTTATTTGTCTTATATCAGTTGCATGTTCTCCTCTTTCATCTCTCATTTTATTTGAGTTTTCTCCCTTTTATTCTGAGTTAGTCTAGCTAAAGGTCTATCAACTTTAATTAAAAAAAAAAATTAGCTTCATTGATCTTTTCTGTTGTCTTCCTAGTCTCTATTTTATTCATTTATGCTCTGATCTTTGTTATTTCCTTCTTTCTGCTAACGTTGGGCTTTGTTTAGGAAAATTATTATCCCGATTCATTTCTGAAAGGCAACTTTGTTAAGTAGAGTATTCTAGGTTGGGATTTGTTTTATTTTTGTTTTTAGCACTTTGTATGTATCATCTCATTTATTCCTTACCTGCAAGGTTTCTGCCAAGAAATCTGCAGAGAGCCTGTGACAGTTCCTTTATAGGTGATATTTCTTTTTCTCTTTCTGGTTTTAAAATTCTCTTTTCTTTAATAGCAGATAGTTTTATTACAATTTGTCTTATAGAAGATTGTTTTGGGTTGAAATCTTGGGGTAACCAATTAGATTCATTAACTTGGATATGTACATCTCCCTTCAGAATTGTGAAGTTCTCGGTCATAACTTTATTTTATTTACTTTTTATTTTTTATTAGTTTCAGGTGCACAAAACAACATGGAGATTAGACATCTACACACCTCCCAAAGTGATAACCCCAGCAAGTCTACTAGCCATTCGACACCGTACATAGCTATTATACCATAGACTATATTCCTATATTGAACTTTACATTCCGTGACCATACACACACACACACACACACACACACACACACACACACACAATGGTTTTCCATTATATATATATATATATATATATATAACATATATATATATATATAACATATATAATATATATATATGTTATATATATATATATATATATATATATCATGGCATATATATCATGGTATATATGATATATATATACACACATATATAGAAAATACATATATATGTGTATATGTATGTATGTGTGTATATATATATATATTTAAAATGGTTTTCCCTGCTTCTACCTGCATCTCCTGCAGTCAGCCTCCTGCTAACACAGCTAGAGATTGGGATCTCAAGGCCCATACTCTTTCCTCTAGACCAGAGTTTCTCAACCTTGACATTATTAATATATGGAGTCGGATAATTCTTTGTCAGGTGAAGGCCTGTCCTGAGCAGTGTAGGCCTCTACCTGCTAGATGCCTGTAGCACCTCTTCCTTCTCATCCTAAGTAGCGACAAAAAAAGAATGTCTCCAGATATTGCCAAATATCACCAGGGGGCAAAACTGTTCCCTGTTGAGAACAACTGCTAACACCGCACAGGTGACCACAGGGCATGCTGGCATTTAGAGCTTTCTTCTAGCACTCTCCCACTTGACTCTTACCCACCCACAGTTTCCAAGCCAGAACAGACTGCACTCTTCTGTGAGTCAACTTCTTGTACCTTCTCCTTTTGTTGCTGTTCCTACTCCAACACTGCAATGCCTTCCCTCCATTGTTCAAATCCTGCCTTTCCTTCAAAGAGCCAGTCCACTTTCCCCACGTCCAGGAAGTCCCCAGGACTGCCCTAATCCAAAGAGAGCACCGTCTCAAAGTTAACAACACTCATTCTTATTATCATCAGGAAGGTCACCTAACCCCAAACACAGAATCACAATTCAGCTAGAAGTGCTCTTGGAAATCATCTAGCCACTTATTCAATGTGCATTTATTAAGCAATCCTGTATACCTAGCACTGGGGATAGAAACATGCAATGGATAAGGTCTCCACCCTTATTTTATCTTATCATAAAACCAGGTTTAAAGGAGCAAACGCTCTTTTTCAAATCTCAGTTGCCCAGGAAAGGAATTCCTTATTCTGCCTTACTGTCCTCAGGGGGCAGCCTCGCTGGGGGCAGCAGCCACATCAGGGTAGAGCTGGTGCATCACCATAGCACCTGGCTCCCTTTAATCTCCCCAGCTGTAACTCGGGCAATGCAGCTTAGTGCTTAAAAGTGTGTTCTCGGAGTGACAAAGATGTGGGATCAAATCCTGGCTCCTCTAGTTATGATCATGACCCTAAGTTACCTGTCTTCTGGGCCTCAGTTTCCCCAACTGTAAAGGAGGATAAAATCAAGTGCCTCCTGGGAGGGGGGTAGTCAATGGCGTCAGGTACAGCAGTTCATGATGGCTCATGGTAAGGGATTACTCCCTTCCTCCTCCCCAGCCTGTCCCCAGTGCTCCACTGAATCTTCACACCCTCCTCCTCATTGTCCCTTCCAAGGACAAGTCTCTATTCTCATCAGCATCTTATGCAACCAACCATTTCCTCCTCCTGGGAAAACCTCTTGGATGCCACACCACGCTCTCCTCGGTTTTCTTCTGCTTTTCCAGACTCCTTCTTGGTCTCTGATGATGGATCCTCCTTGTCAACCCAACCTCTGACACAGTCATATATATATTTTTAATTGTGGTTGACGTTAGTATTATTTTACATTAGTTTCAGGTGTAGAGCATAGTGGTTACACAGTTGTATAATTTTGGAAGTGATCCCCCTATAAGTCTAGTACCCATCTGACACTATACTTAGTTTTTAAATATTATTGACTATATTCCACATGCTGTACTTTACATCCCTGTGACTATTTAATAACTACCAATTTGTACTTCCTAATCCCTTCACCTTTCACATCCATCCCCCCACCCCCTCCCTTCTAGCAACCATTGGTTTGTTCTCTGTATCCATAAGTCGATTTCTGGGTTTTTTTAATTTTATTAGTTTCAGATGCACAAGACAACGCAATACTTAGACATTTATCATTTATATCCCTCACACTGTGTGAACCCCCCTCCCCCCATCCACTATCCCTCTGACATTGCACACAGCCATTACATTTCCACTATCTCTATTCCTAATGCTGTACTCCGCTTCCTGTAACCATATACATACATATATATATACATATGTGTCTGTGTGTGTGTGTGTGTATATATATATATATATATATATATATATATATATATATAAAATTATAGCTGGCATTCATTATTGTTCAGCTTCAGGTGTACCATGCAGAGATCAGGCATCTACATCATCCCTGAGGTGGTCTCCCAAATGGGACACATGTCCATCGGATACCTTACAAAATCTTTACATTATTGATTACGTTCCCCAAATTAATTTTCAAAACGCCGTGGCCATCTTGTGGTTACCGACTATTTTCTAAACCCCTCACCTTCCCCCTTATCCCCACACCCCCGCCCCTCTAGCAACCCTCAGTTTTTCCTCTATGTCTTCAAAACTGTGATTAGTTCATTCACTTATTATTTTCTTTAGATTCCGCATATAAGTGAGATCATATGGTATTTATCTTTCTCTGTCTGACTTATTTCACTTAACATAATGTTCTCTAGGTCCATCCATGGTGTTGTAAATGGTAAGATTTCTTTCTTCTTTATGGCTGCATAATACTCCATTGTATAAATGTACCACAGTTTCTTAATCCAGTCATCTACCGATGGGCATTTCGGTTGTTTCCACGTCTTGGCTATTGTGTATAGTGCTGCAATAAACATAGGAGTGCATAAAGATTTTTGAATTGGAGTTCTGGATTTCTCTGGATAGATACCTAGGAGTGGGATTGGTGGATCATAAGGTAGTTCCATTTTCAGATTTTTGACATACCTCCAGACTGTTTTCCATAGTGGCTGCACCAATCTGCATTCCCACCAACAGTGCACAAGCGTTCCCTTTTCTCTTGTTGTTTGTTGATTTATTAATGATAGCCATCTTGACTGGTGTGAGGTGGTATCTCATTGTAGTTTTTATTTGCATTTCTCTGATGGTTACTGAGGTTGAGCATTTCTTCATATGTCTGTTTGCCATCTGTATGTCCTTTTTAGAAAAATGTCTCTTCATGTCCTCTGCCCATTTTTTAATTGGGTTGTTTGTTTATTTGGAGTTGATTTGAGGCAGTTTTTTTTATAAATTTGTGATATTAAGCCCTTATCAGATATATCATTGGCAAATATCTTTTCCCATTCAGTATGATCCCTTTTTGTTTTATTGATGGTTTCCTTTGCTGTGAAAAAACTTTTTATTTCGATGTAATCCCACATGTTTATTTTTTCTCCTACTTCCCTCGCATGAGGGGATATATCAGTAAAAATCTTACTCCGGGTAATGTCTGTGAAGTTTCTTCCTATATTTTCTTCTAAGAATTTTATGGTTTCAGACCTTATATTTAAGTCTTTAAGCCATTTTGAATTTATTTTTGTATATGGTGTAAGGAGGTGGTCCAGCTTCATTTTTTTGCATGTGTCTGTCCAGGTTTCCCAGCACCATGTATTGAATAGACAGTCTTTACCCCACCGTACATTCTTGCTTCCATTGCCGTAGATTAAATGGCCATATAGGCATGGATTTATTTCTGGACTCTCTATTCTGTTCCATTGATCTATGTGTCTGTTTTTATGCAAGTACCATGCTGTTTTGATTACTGTAGCCTCGTAGTATAATTTGATGTCAGGTATTGTTATACCTCCCACTTTGTTCTTATTTCTCAAGATTGCTGAGGCTATCCAGGGTCTTTTATGGTCCCATTTAATTTTAGGATTATATGTTCTATTTCTGTGAAAAATGTCGTTAGTAGTTTGATAGGAATTGCATTGAATATGTATATTGCCTTAGGCAGTATGGACATTTTAACTATATTAATTCTTCCAATCCATGAACATGGTATGTGTGTCCATCTATTTGTATCTTCTTCCATTTCCTTCTTCAGTGTCTTACAATTTTCTGAGTACAGATCTTTTACTTCTTTGGTTAAATTTATTCCCAGGTATTTTATAGTCTTTGGAGCAATTGTAAATGGGATTGCTTTTTTAATTTCTCCTCTGATGTTTTAGTATTGGTATATACAAATGCAACTGATTTCTGAATAGTAATTTTGTATCCTGCTACTTTACTAAATTCATCTATCAGCTCTAATAGTTTCTTGTTGGAGTCTTTAGGGTTCTCTATATATAGTATCATATCATCTGCATATAATGACACTTTTACTTCCTCCTTACCGATTTGGATGCCTTTTATTCCTTTTTCTTGTCTGATTGCTGTGGCTAGAACTTCCAGCATTATGTTGAATAGAAGTGGAGAAAATGGGCAACCTTGCCTTGTTCCTGATCTTAAGGGGAATGGTTTTAGCTTTTCCCCATTGAGTATGATTTTAGCTGTGGGTTTATCATATATGGCCTTTATTCTGTTTCTGTTTTGTTTGTTTCATTTATTTTGTTCTTCATATTCCACATATAAGTGAGATTTTATGGCATTTGTCTTTCTCAGTCTGACTTATTTCACTTAGCATTATACCCTCTAGGTCCATTCATATTGTTGCAAATGGTAACATTTCATTCGTTTTTCATGGCAGAGTAATACTCCACTGAATAAATGTACCTCAATTCCTTTATCCAATCGTCTATTGATGGGTATTTCAGTTGTTTATATAGCTTGGCTATTGTGACTAATGCTGCAGTAAACATAGGGGTGCATACATCTTTTTGAACTAGTGTTTTGGATTTCTTTGGATAAATACCCAGGAGTGGAACTGCTTGGTCATAATGTAGTTCTATTGTTAATTTGTTGAGGAACCTCCTTACTGTTTTCCACAGTGGTTGCACCAATTTGCAATGCCGTCAACATTGCACAAGGGTTCTCTTTACTCCACATCTTCGCCAACACTTGTTTATTGATTTATTGATGACGGCCATTCTGACAGGTGTAAGTTGATATCTCATCGAGGTTTTTATTTGCATTTCTCTGATGATTAGTGATGTTGACCACCTTTTCATATATTATCTATTGGCCATCTATATGTCCTCTTTGGAGAAATGTCTATTCAGATCCTCTGCTCATTTGTTAATGGTGTGTGTGTGTGTGTGTGTGTGTGTGTGTGTGTGCTGAGTTGTATGAGTTTTTTTTTATAGATTTTTGGATATTAACCCCTTATAAGATGTATCATATCTTCTCCCATTCAGTAGGATATTTTCTTACTTTGTTGATGGTTTCCTTTGCTGTGCAAAATGTTTTTAGTTTGATGTAGTTCCATTTGTTTATTTTCTCTTTTGTTCCCCTTGACTGAGGAGATGTATCAGTGTTGATATTACTAAGGATAATATCTGAGAGTTTCCTTCCTATAGTTTCATCTACGAGTTTTATGGTTTGGGGTCTTACATTTAAGTATTTAATTCATTTTGAGTTTATCCTCGTATATAGAGTAAGAAGATGGTCCAGTTTCATTTTTTTGCATGCATCTGTCTGGTTTTCTCAGCATCATTTATTGAATAGACAGTCTTTACCCCAATGTATATTCTTTCTTCCTTTGTCATGCTACCTGATATCAGTCATAACATTTAAAATAAACTTTCTGCTCCTTCTCCCTCTCTTCTTCTGAAATCACAATAATGCATAGATTGTTTCTTTTAATTGTATCACATAATCCATGTAGGCTTTCTTCACTTTTCTCTTTTTTTTCTTTATGCTCTTCTGACTCTTTGATTTCAAAAGACCTGTCTTTGAATTCACCAATTCTGTCTTCTGCTTGGTCCATTGTGAGGTTGAAGCTCACTATTGAATTCTTCAGTTCAATTTGTAGCCTTCAACTCAAGGATTTTGGTACCCAAATATGTTGCTTTTTGTTTTTGTTGACTTTCTCTCATAGTAGCTTCTCTTCTCAAGAAATTTCATCTTTTGAGTTGTGAGTTTTAACCTGTAGGACTACTGCAGACATAAGTAGTAAAATTTTCCTTAAGATATAATTTTTTTTTCTGCATCTGCCAGTAATTGGTGAGGGGGTGCCATCCTTATGTGACTGTTAAAAAAATTCCCCACAGTGTCCTGGCTTAGCATTTTTCCATAAAAATATAATTTTGAGAAATTTTCATTATAAAAAAGGTAAATCTAATTCATTAATTTTGTCACTATAAAATATTTTTGGAATAAAGTTTACATATGCATTCTATTATTGAAAAAGAGTTAGGTTATTTATATTCTTTAAAAAACACTGCTCCTAATGAATAACATTTTCTTTGGGACTATATGTGACAAGCAGATATGTTAAATGTTGGATTCTAGGGTATGTTTAATTTCAACTATAGTAGGTGATACTAAATTATGTTCCAATGTGGTTCCACCAAATTAAACTTGGAGTTCTCATTCCTCTGCCATTTGAAATGTAACTTATATTATCTCAGTATTTTAATTCAAATTTAAATTTCCTTAAATATTTATCGGACATAAAGGATTTCGCCTCAGTGAATTGCCTATTCACATGTTTTACTCATTTTTCTATTTGTTTGTCACTTAGTCTTCATTGAGTACAGTAGTACCTCGTTTTTCGAACGTCTCTGTTGACGAACATTTCAGTTTACGAACACCGTAAATTTTATGGATCTATGGTATCATTAGATAGTAAAATTCATGCTAAATTTGCAGTTTTAGGGGTTGATCCATTTTGCATTACTTTCTATGGGTTTCTGTTACTTTCCGTGCCTTGGTTTTTGAACATTTCAGAACTCAAATGGTCTTCCGGAATGGATTATGTTCGAAAACCAAGGTACCACTGTACATAGGTAACAAACAGGTTTTCTCATACGAGGCTAGACAATTAAGGTTGTGAAATCATACTAGAAAAAGTACTATATACCTCATTGCTGAATATCACTATGGTCACCTTTGAAGTACTCCCCTTGGGAAGCTATGCACCAATGCCAGCACCTAGTCCACCCTTCACAGCAATTTTGGAACTCCATTTCTGGAATTGCCATCAGAGCTGTCGTCATATTACCCGTGATGTCCTGAATGTCATTAAAATGCCTTCTTTCCAATATTTCCTTTATCTTCAGGTAAAGAAAGAAGTCATTGCGGGCCAGATCAGATGAGTAGGGAGGGTGTTCCAATACAGTTATTTGTTTACTGGCCAAAAAGTCCCTCACAGAAAGTACCATGTGAGCTGGTGCATTGTTGTGATGCAAGAGCCATGAATTGTTAGTGTAATGTTCAGGTTGTCTTACTTTTTCACACAGCCTTATCAGCACTTCCAAATAGTAAACTATGTTAACTATTCGTCCAGTTGGCACAAATTCATAATAAATAATCCCTCTGATATCAAAAAACGTTAGCAACATCATTGCATCAAGTTCTCAAGTTTAATTGTCAGACTTTGTATGTGTCTTGCTTTTTCACATTTGTGTGGTATATTACCATCACATTTTAAATTGTAATGAAATCTAATTTACCAATATTTACTTTCATACACAGTGTATTTTTTGGTCTTTGTTAGGAAAATCCTCCCTATTTCATAGCCATACATGTATTCATTTATATTCTTATATATATATATTTCTAATGACTTGATAGTTTTTAATTTTACATTGTTTTTTATCTGAAATTTAATTAATTTTGTTTGTAGCATGAGTTTAAAATCAAATTTCACTATTTTAATGTATGTTATCTAATTGTCCTAGTACCATTAAATAAATGGTCATTAGTTAGTTCCTTTGTCATTTGTAAAGCTAACTCTCTGATATAGCAATTCCCCATATAGACATGAAACATTTTCTAAGCTCTCTATTTTACATGATTCATCTATTTGTCTACCCCTGCACCATTTCCACACTAACACAACCTCTAAGTTCTTATAAATGTTTTTAAAACTTTAATTATTAAGTACCATTTACATTTATTCTGCTTTTGCTTTTCAAATACCCATTTGGTTTCTTCAACTTTTAATTTGAAAACTCAGTCTATTTAAAAGTCTTATGTAAATATGTCTTTTTAGGGCTTCTTTTATGTCCTAAACTAGTTTCATAATTTTCATCTTAATGAAAATTTATTTTTTGGCTGATATTGTAAATAGCATTTTTAAAAATGTTACATGTACTAATTATTATCAGTTGTTAATTGATATATATCATTTTATTATTTTCTTGTTTCTATTCACTATAGATTTTTCTTTTTTTCTAACTACTGATGGAATTACTTACTGTGCTCTCCTCTCTGATTGGAAAGTTATACATTCTAATTCTATTGTCTTAGTTTTCACTCTAAACATTTTAACACATATACTTGATAGACAAAGGCTAAAGTTAAACAATTTTTTATCCTCATTCAGAGGTAGTATAGTTACAGCTTGTTCAGCTCTACATAAATATTTGTCAGCTTTTTGCTGTCCAATTCTCTTTCTATCTCACTGTTTTTCTTTCTCAAATAGTAGTTCTTTGAGAAATGATGTGAAATGGGTAAATTATCTGTTTTCTATCAGAAAATATTTTTATCCTCACTTTTATGTAATAGTTACTTAAGTATAGCAATCTAGGTTAATGGCTATTATCTCAGGATTTTAAATATATTATTCCACTGTTGTTTTGCAGGGTTTGTTGTTGTTGTTGTTGCATTGTATATGTTTACTTTTGTTTTGCTATTCCACAGATTCACTTCAGATTTTCTAGATGTAGATTTATTATGCTAATCATAATTAAGATAATCCTTCTTGAATATTTATAAGGATGTATATCTTATATTGAACACTTATAAGGATTTATACCTTCTTGAGGATTTATATCTTTTTTTTTTTTTTTTTTTTTTAATTTGTTGGGGTGACACACAATGGAATACTATTCGGCAGTAAGAAAAGATGATATAGGAACATTTGTGACAACATGGATGGATCATGAGAGAGTAATGCTGAGCGAAACAAGTCAGACAGAAAAAGCAGAGAACCATGTGATTGCACTGATATGTGGTATATAAACCAAAAACAACAAAAGAACAAGAGGATTTATATCTTAAACAAATTCTAGGAAACTGTCAACCATATGTCTTTGACTATTGCCTATCCAACATTGTCTCTATCATCTCTATCTGAAACATCAGTTAGATGCACATTGCATGATATTATCCTTTTTTTTTTCATGCTACTTGGATCTACATTATTTTTTTCCATCTGTGTTCATTATTTAGATCTATCATCCAGCTCAGTAATGTGTACCTACCTTGCTGTTAACCTCAACTACTGATTTTTTTAAAAATCCAATTATTATATTTTTATTTTAAGATTTGGTCCTTTTACAAATATTTAAATATTAATAGTGTCTTATTTAATATTTATGGGCTTAAGTTTAACATGTTTTTTTTGTTTATGATTATTTAAAAGTATATATTATTCCTTTTCTGATTGCTTTTCTATTTTCTAAAATTATTTGGGACTCTGGTACTCCTGTTTGTTATTTCTGACCTTATCACAACAATGCGTGGTTTGCCTTTATAGATCTCATGTGTTCTAGGTTTTGAACATATTGTGTTAGAGAACTTTTGAATTTATTTTTGCCAAATACTCCAGGGGTTACATAGGACCAATTTAATATCAATGTCTTTCCTTGGTGCTTGTTAAGCCTAGTAGGTAGAGTACATTTGAATCCTAAAACTATATTTCTCAAAACTAGGGCTTTGTTTACTCATAGAAGCTTTTTTTGGGCCAAGAACCTAAGGTTGTTTGTTTGTTTGTTTGTTTGTTTGTTTGTTTTACCTATCCATGCTACTTAGTGGCTTTTTTTTCAGGCAAATTTTCTTTAATAATGGTGCATCCTTTGTTGATTGTCAACCATGGAGGGGTATCTGGAAGTACGAAGGACTATGAGGTTGTTACAATGCCTGGAGTGTATTTCTCATATTTAGTGGGCAGGAACTAAGGCTACCAAGCATCTTACAAATTTCAGGAACATCCAGCACAACTAATCATTAGATCACCCAAAATATCAATAGCACCCGATTGATGAACACTGACGTAGAAGGTCCCAGATTTATGCACAGGTCTTCATAATCCCTCTCTCCTGATCAACCTAACCTCTGGACTCAAGTTCCTAAATTCTCTAGGACTAACAACCACTTTTAGAGAAGCTGTAATATAATCTCAAGAGTTTATCTTTCTGGCTTTTCATTCCCAATTTGTTTTGTGACTGGACATTTCTCTTTATTATAACTTCTGCTATGCAATAAATTATTCAATTATATTTCTCCAGGTGTTTGTTGCAGTTTTCTCAGGTGTCATCATCTTTTGTGAACTAGAAGTCATCTATCTAAATGTAATATTAAGCCAGTATTGCTTTATACATTTTTTTTTAATTTAAAGAAGTAAAGCATTACTGATTGAGTTGTAATCCTTTAGTTCTCCCTGAAAGTCATATATCCTGCATTCATTGTTGGAGAAAACCACTATTTTGAATATGTATATGTATTTGGGGACCATAGTTTACATTTTATTGACAACACACAAATATTTATCAAATGCATTTATTTAATGTGTACAATCTATTCTTCTAAGTATGTTAAATGGTTAATCTAATTTTATCTTCATAAAAACCCATTAGGTATTTACCCATATTTTCCTCATTCTATTGATAAGGAGACGGAGATGGGGGCACAAAAAGATTAAGTGGCATGTCAAGGGTCAGAGTGGTAGAAAATATCACAGTGACAGAGTTGTGATTCCAACAAAAGCAATTTTATTCCAGGATTCCTGATCTGTTTAAACACTAATAAGCAATGTATAGCTCTATGTTTTAAATAGTTATGAAAATCGTATCAAACTGTGCACATTTTTGAACAACTTCATTTTTTTCATTTAACATTATGATTTTGAAATGTAATTATGTGACTAAATTTAGAAAAAGTTCATTTAGGGTATTATAAAGCATTTTACTTCATGAAGCGTGAACATCATTTATTCAATTAATTTTAACAGATATTCACATTATTTCCTTTATATTACCCTGATAAACATTGCAATTAACATTCTTGTGTATGTAAAGGCATTTCTCTAGGTTATATACTGAAAAAATGGAATTGCTGTGTTGTCGGATACCTACACTTTAAATATTATTATTATTATTATTATTATTATTATTATTATGTTTGAATAAACACTCTGTTCCCTTCTCCCTTTCTTCTCCTTCTGGTATGCGCATTATTCTTCTATAGCTTTTTCTGGGAGTCAGAAAGTTCTTGTAGAGTTCTTTCATTTCTTTTAACTCTCAAGTCTCTCTCTTCTTCCATCTGTGTCATTTCCAGATTTCTATCTTCGATGTCACTGATTCTTTCTTACATCTTGTCAACTCTACTACCTAAGTTGGCTATTTCATTCTTCATTTCTTTTATTGAGTTCTTAATATCCAGAAATTCTATTTGTGGTTTTTTTTTTTGGTTTTTTTTTTAAATTTTCAATCTCTTTGGTAAAACGATCATTTTGTTCTTTGATTGTGTTTCTGAGTCCATTAAGCTGCCTGTCTGTGTTTTCCAGAATCTTGTTGAGTTTTTTTCAGAACTGCAATCTTGAATTCTCTGTCATTTAAGTCACATATTTCCATATCTTTACATTCATTCTCTGGAGACTTTTCATTTTCTTTCTGAGCTGTACTGTTACCTTGGTTATCCCTGGCAATTAATGAATTATGATGTCTCTTTCTAGGAGTGGGTTCTGCAACAGGTTGACAGAAAGAGGTCTTTCTTTTGTTTTCCTGTAGGTGTTGATAGAATGTTTTATTTTCTCTCTGACTGCAGCTTTTAATTCTGTCTCATGCTGTAGTGTTATATTTTCTCTGTACTGTTCCGGCTTCTCACACAATGGGGGTATTCCCTGGAAGTTGGGCTTCTCTGTGAACAGTTTGCCTGGGTCACAGGTCACCACCTACGTGGGGGGAAGTGGAGAGCTTCTGAAGTTCCAAAGCTCTTCCTGCACCAGATTCAGAGTCTGTGTTTCAGAGGCTCTGTTTACCCCTGTAGGGATCCACCCAGATAGGTGGGGACATGGGCGGGGTGGGTTGTGAGAGGTGGCCCAGAGCAGTGGCAGCAACCACCACCATAGCCAGTCCTGCACCCACGGCTCCCTCTCCTTTGCCAGAATTAGTTGGGCTGTGAGTCTATGGCTGCGGGCCGCAGTTCTCAGAACTGCAAATATTCTGTTCTTTTGATCTGACACTGCTACTGTTCTGCTTCTAGCACTGGGAGGGTGGGGGTGGGGTGAGCTCTGGGAAGGTGGCAATGGGTTGGCTATGCTCAGGGACTATGCCTTCTGTCCTCTGTTTGGCAGTGAGGGCTTACACCCCCATTTTCAGCCTTCTCCCCTCAGTCTTTGCTCCGAGGTCTCTGCCATGAGCATTGGGTTCAGCCATGTTATATGCTGATCCCTCAGGCAGGACTGTGGGCCATAAGCGGAGCACTAGCAGTCCGAATTCTTCCCTCTCCTGTGACTGCGGTAGCTCCAGAATGCAGGGAGAGCTGAGCTAGGTCTGCGTCTTGTGCCCGCCCAGCCCACGTCTCTGCACTTCTCCCTTCCCTTCTCTTGCGCTCGCCCAATTTGCCCAACTTTAGGTGATTTCAGTTGCGTACCTCTTAGTCTTGCCTGTCTACTGCACAGGGAGTCCTTTGTGGAATTATAGTTGTTCAATTTGTTGTAAATTCCAGGGGAGACTTCAAGAGGCTCACCTCATGCTGCCATTTAAATGATGTAATCAAACATTATATTTTTGAAGTTATCTCCAAAGTTGTACCATTTAGAGTCTCAACAAAAATATAGGCAAGTTCTCCTTTCTTTACAATTACTATGTCAAACTTCGTTCCCTCTGTCAATTTTTCTTTAGCGTTGTCTTTCTCTTAACAACTTGTAGAACTTATAACATATTTGGGAATATAATATTCGCCTTTCATATATATTTTAGGTATCTTCTTTTTTACCTTTTTATGACTGCATGTGGTGACATTTGACAATCCAGTTATTTTAATATAATTGAATATATTTCTTTTATGAGTTATGTTTATGCAACTACTTAAGTAACACAATACCTAGTCTGAGATTATAAATACGCTCTGATTTATTTTTGCTCAGTTATTCAAAATTATGTTTTAACATTTAAGTTCTTAAAAGATTTGCTTGCTGTTTGCTTGGTTTTTGCATATAATTTGAGAAAAAAGATGTAATGGTAATCTTCCCATATAAAAAGTCAATTGTTTGAATAGCATTTATTGAATAGTCTATTTTATCACCTTGATTTTAATGTCATTTCTCACTTCTGTTATGTATAAATTTTTAATATGTGTGTTTTCTATTTCTGGATTCCTTTTCCTCCATTTAATCTTTGTGTCTATTACTGCAACAATACCACACTCACACACCATGTTCAATTAAAACAACTCTGTAATTAAACTTAATATATGGTGGGGCATGTCCTTCCATTTTGTTCTTCATTTTCAAAATAGTTCTGGCAATTCCTAGAATTTAACTTTTTATATGAATTTTTAAATTATTTATTTTATGATTTTACATTTATTTCTTTCATGATTTGGATACAAGTTGCAAATAATTGAGGCATTGTTTAGAGGAGAATTTATTTAATTCAATATAAGATTTCCCCACATGTGAACTTCAACAATGCCTCTATTTACTCAAGCCTAATTTCTGCTTTCTTTAAATTGTGCTTTAGTTGCATGTCACAAATTTGATATAAAATACATTTGTAGTCATTTAGTTTTAAGAATTACATAATTTCCTTTATAATTTTTTCTCACAAATCCTCAAATTAAGTCCAAAGCATAAGCTACTGGGAGATTTGGGGAAATAAATTAAGACAAGAAATTATGACTGTTTTGATCAATGGCACATCAAAATCTAAGTCGGCACAAGTTGGACTATTAATAGCTAATAAGGCATCTGCCACTATAAAGAAATTTTCCCCTGAAAGTAATCTATTATGAATGGGAATTTTGGAAACCAAAAAACTGTAAAATTGGTGGGCACATGTCAAGCACTTAAAAGCTGTTAGAGTGTTCACTGCCTAAATCCTGAGCTAGGATAAGTTACTCACAGAACAGATTAGATTGACACTAGTTCACCTGCTCACCTCTGTGCAATCAGGTACAGTGTAGAACACCAGAAAATCCCCAATTCAGTGTTACATCCTTCTTAGGTATTATTAATTTGGTTCTGAGAGGCCCAAGACTTAGCTAAAATAATGGGATCCTCAAGTTTTAAAGAATTGATCACTACCTTTCAATACCTGCTTATTTTATATCTAAGATCCATAGTCCCAGAAGCTGTACATATCTACAAAAATGGCAAAATCTTACTAAGACAACTTAGAATTACAATTGTCATGATGGGGAATTTTCCAATTAGACAACATAGTTCATTTAAGAAGTACACTTGAAAACAAAGGTTTCCATATCAACAAACAGAATGGGATACCTATTTTATTGGCATACAGAAGACTCCAAAATGATTCAAGATTCCAAAATAGTTTCAATGAAAGATTAATTGCAAAGGTTAATAAAAAAATTAGACACAAGTGGAACCTAAACAAAAGATGTACATGACACCTACTTCTCCCCTATATCTCCTTTTACCTGGTTACTCACAATGTACCATCCTCTACATGAATTGCCTTTCAACTCTGAAGTTACTACAAGACCATAAACAGAAGTCCACCAAATTAGTGACCTTACAACTGTGACAGGTCCAAGAACAGAAACCTAAAACACCTAGGCCTCCCCCATTGCACTCTCTCGGGTCCATCATCAAAACACTGGTACAGAAATCAGTGTCTCATTTGCAATTGTGGGAGAGAAACTTACCTTCTACTATACTCAAGGTTCTTATGGCTGGTTTAATAATCAAACAAATGAGAGACAGATTATCAAGACAAACAACCAAATTTAATACATACATATGTATGGGAACCCCACATACATGAGAGAGTCAGACACCCCATATGCACAAGAGGTTCATGATAGAAAGGGAGCATGGTTGTACAAGATATTCTGAGCTAGGGATTTGATTAGTTGCCCTGGAAGCTTCAAAGGGTAGTTGCAGAATAATAAGAAGAGCAGATGTTCAGTAAATAAAAGTTTGCCCTGCCATATAGGTAGTAAAAGGGAAGGGCAGAAGTTTCTCTGGACCCTGGAGCTAAAATTGCCCTTAGATCAAAACAATCCGTGTACCACATAGGCTCATCTTGGGGTAACTAGCTCTGAACCTCCATACAATGAACTGGAACTGGAAAAAAATTGTACTTGAGGTTTATGTGTAAATCCTGCCATACCAGCTCAAATGCCCCATATCCATTTTTTAAATAACGGCCCCATATGGGACCATCCCAGAGTTGCAAGAACTCCTAGTGATTCTCTGATAAACAGCTACCAGTTTCGCACTAAAATAGCCAAGGGGAAACTAAAATTAAAACTAATGGAAAACTGATTTGAGTCTCCATTCATCGTGCTGACACTATTTACGCTACCCTAATGATTCCCTGGGACACTGCCCACCTAACTTGCAGGCCTACCCAAGCCACTTACAATGGCTTTTCCATACAAATGGCCTGTCTTGGCTCATGCTGTGTATTTTACTAAAAGCTCTCAAAGGTTCACAAAAAGCAGCAACTGGCTTCAGCGTGTCCCATACCTCTTGCAAAGCAGCCCCAAGCCCAGCACTTGTGGCAGCCAACATTAGTTTAGAGCTTAGCCTGTCCCAGCCACCTGCAAGCCCAGTACAAGTGGCAACCATCTGCAGATCACATAGTGGCTCATACCACAAGTGGCCCTAGGCAGTGTCTGATATTTGTCTACACCAGAGTCACCCCCTCAAAATGCCCCAGAAGCTACACACCCAGTGGCCAGATTCAGGCCACCAGAGAGAACAACTCAACCACCTCCCAAAGGGCAGAGAAGTTATGCACTATAGCCACACTAGAGTGACGCCAGCTCCATAGTGTCAGCCCCTACACAACAGCTCCTCCACTGTATCAGGGCTAGGCATAACAACCAGTCAGGCTGAGGGTCAATCACTCCTATTTACATGCCAATAGTAATTAAGGCTCCACTAAAACAGGAGAGCCCACACAACTCACACAGGGACATACCTGGAGCACCCAGCTCAAAAGAAGAGGGAGAATGTGCCACTGGGCCCCACAAGACACCTACAACATAAGGCCACTCTACTAAAACCTGGAGACATAGCAGCTCTACCTAATACAGAGAAACAAGCACAGGGAGGCAGCCAAAATGAGGAGACAAACAAACATTTCCCAAATGAAAGAACAGAACAACCTCCAGAAAAAGTACTAAACAAAATGGAGACAAGCAATCTACCAAATGCATAGTTCCAAGCATTGGTTATAAGGATGCTCAATGATCTCAGTGAGAACTTCAACAAAGAGATAGGAAACATAAAAATGGAGATAGAAAATATAAAAAAGAACCAGTCCAAAATGAAGAATATATTAACTGAAATAAAGAATACATTACAGGGAATCAACAGTAGACTGGATGAAGCAGATGATCGAGTCAGCAATTCAGAACATAATGTAGCAGAAAACAACCAATCACAACAGCACAAATTAAAAAAAAAAAATCCAAAAAAAATGAGGAGAGTTTAAGGGGCTTCTGGGACAACATCAAGTGTACCAACATTCACTCATTGGGTCATCAGAAAAGAGAGAGAACGGAATTGAAAACATATTTGAAGAAATAATGATGGAATACTTCCCTAACCTGGCAACGGAAATAGACATACAAGCCCAGAAAGTACAGAGAGTCCCAAACAAGGTGAACCCAAAGAGGCCCACACCAAGACACATCATATAATTAAAATGCTAGAGTTTAAGGACAAAGAGAGAAACTTAAAAGCAGCAAGAGAAAAGCAGTTAGTTACCTACTAGGGAGCACCCATAAAACTGTCAGCTGATTTCTCAACAGAAACTTCGCAGGCCAGAAGAAATTGTCAGGAAGTATTCAAAGTGATAAAAAGCAAGAAACTGCAACCAAGATTACCTGGCAAAGCTATCATTTAAAATTGAAGGAGAGATAAAGAGTTCATCACCACCAAAACAATATTGCAAGAAATGTTAATGGGATTTCCTTAAGATGAAGAAGAAGAAATAAAAAAGAACAAAAATATGCATAATAAAATGGCAATAACTACTTATCAAAAATTACTTTAAATGGATGAAATGCTCCAATCAAAAGACATACGGTGGAGAGTGAGAGGCGCTGGCAATGGACTAGGAAGCTCAGCTGCCGCTGCTACTGCTCCCCCCTAGTCTCCAGAGAGAGCCTTTCCCTGTCAAGCAAGAGGGGTGAGGATCATATTTTTATTTTGGAAACTAAAAAGTGCTCCCAGGGTCTGCGATTATTAAGGGGAAATCCCTGAATATCCTCTCCATCCAAGAAGGCAGGGCTTCCCCGGGCTGCACAAGAAGAGGCAGCAGCCTCCTACAGCACCCCTACAGGCACTGCGAGGACATAATACCAGAGAGCCGCTCCTCTGCCCTCTGAAACCACAACTTTCTTTCCATCTTGGAGGCAGAGGAAAAGGGGGCTAGGGGAAAAAGCGCACCCGCTCCCGATAAAACACAAATTTCTACATCTCATCTTTGGAAAAAAGTCTACACCGGTGTCTGGGGGAAAAAGCAGGGAAGAAACTGGGGATGCTTGAGAAATGTTTTCATTTGCACCAGGGAGAAAAATGTTTCTGCATCTTCTGATGGAACGAAATCTATACAAGACCCAGGTTTTCCAGTGATTACTGTTTTCTATTTTCAATTTAATTTTTTGCCATGTTAGTGACAGTGGTATTTTAATTTTTTTTTCAGGCTCATGGTGACATTTTTTCCATTATAGATCTAAGTTCTGTGTCTGGTGGTCAGTTAATAAATTTGTATTGCAAGAGACTTTAAAACCACTTTATCTTTATTTGTATATTTATGTCTGTTTTTGTATATATATTTATGTTTCCTTATGTTATATATAAAATCTTGTTATATATTCTCCTCAAAACTGAGATTGCTGAAAGACAATTGTAAAGAGATGTCTTTTGTCTCCTTTTCTCAATACAATGTAAATAAAACCTATTGACTGTCCAAAAAAAAAGACATAGGGTGGTTGAATGGAGAAGAAAAGAAGACCCTTACATATGCTGCCCACAAGAGACCCACTTCGGATTGAAAGACACACACAGACTAAAATTAAAGGGAAGGAAAAAGGTATTTCACGCAAATGGAAATGAAAAAAAAAAAAAGCTGGGGCTACAATATTTGTATCAGACAAAATAGACTTTAAAATGAAATCAGTAACAAGAGACAAAGAAGGACATTTCATATACAATATATAAGATATGGAGGCAACCTAACTGTCCATTGATAGACAATTGGTTAAAGAAAATGTGATACATATATACAATAAAATATTACTCAGCCATAAAAAATTCAAATCTTATTATTCGTAACAGCATGCATGGATCTAGAGGGTATTGTGCTAAGTAAAGTAAGTCAAAGATAAATGCCATATGATTTCACTTTTATGTGGAATCTAAAAAGTAAAATAAACAATCAAAACCAAAACAACCTCATAGATGTCGAGAACAAAATGATGGTTGCCAGATGGGAGGGGCATTAGGAGGCTGTGTGAAAAAGGTGAAGGATTAAGTAGTACAAATTAGCATTTACAAATTAGTACAGCTTAGGGAATATAGTCAATAATATTTTAATAAGTATGTATGTTGCCTGGTGGGTACCAGACTTATTGGGCAGATCGCTTTGTAAGTTATATAAATATCTAACTACTATGCTACACAACTGAAACTAATACAATGTTGAATGTCAACTGCAATTGAAAAAATAAAATAAAATTTTGGAAACAAAATCGAAGAAATAAATACTTTAAAACAAAAGACAAAAATCTCTAATCATTGAAAAAACCTCAGAAATACCCATATAAAAGAGCATTCTACAAAATAATTCACCAGTATTCTTTTGAAAAGTGTCAAGATATAAAAGACAGAGAAAGACTGAGGGACTGACCAAGATTGTAGGAGACTAACAAGACATAACTACTAAATAGATATGAACTGTGGAATCCTTGATTAGATCTTAAACTAGGTAAAGGGTATTAGGAAGAAAACTGGTAATATGAAGTCTGCAGATTAGTTAAAAATACTGTACAAAATTTAATTTCCTGGTTTTTATAATTGTACTGTGGTTAAGGGAAGCTACGAGGTATGGGCATAAGAAAACCTCTGTGTTATTTTTGCTATTTTTCTGTAAGCGTAAAATGATTTCCAAATAGTAGTTGAAAATATCTGAATAAAGATATTTAAATTATCTTAAAACATGCATAAGTATTTTAAATCAAACATATCCCAATTATTTCATAAAGTTTATTTCAGAATTAGAAAATGAATCAAATTAACTTTATAGTAATAAGCACTTACTACTTACTGTTGAATTCCGTGAAGAACATTCCAATAAAATGTCTCACTTGCCATTTACATCAATCCTGTACAGAAAATATAAGATCCATGTTTCAGATTAGGAACAAATATTCAATGAGGTGACAGAGTGTCTTGTCAAAGAGCATATACCCATTTTTAATGGAGCTGTGTCTTAGTACATTGCCCTTTACCATGGTATCATGCTGCTTCCAAATGCCTACTATGCGAAAGATACCCTGCTAGAGTCCCTGACATAACATATTTAATATTTTGTTAAAATAATAATAAAAATCCTATGGACTTTTGAAAAAAGCATATTCTAAAACTAAAAGGCCTGGTGGTAGTTTGTTGAGAGCATCAGACATGGATTAAAGATGTGATATCATATGATGATGAAGAAGCATTCAATAGAGCAGCCTCCTTTGATCAGAAAAACAGAAAAAGGGCAATTAATTTTCTGGTATGTTTTTGCCTCAAGCTCCTCAGATTTTAGAAACATTGTATTTGATTGCCAGAAACACTAAGCCATTCTGGTACTTTTCTGAGCAAACGTTTTGCTTTTCTTTTAGACAACATAGGATCAATGGCTGAGAGAAAAACAATTTGTCCTGTCAAAATTCACTTACTGTGCACTGTGGGTGTTTCTCCATTTGGCAGATTTATGCCTTGTATTAAAACTAAAAGCAATGCCATTGCCAATTGAGGTACTTATCTTTGACATTTACTGTCACTCTTCTCACTTCTCAGAGGACAACAAACAGCTTAATATTGCCATTTTGTTGTGAAATTACTAACCCACTACCAAATCTTGCTCCCTGAAGATACTGAGAATCACAATGTTAATCATCAGAGTGGCAAAAGCAGATGTAAGGCTGGTAATGCTATCTTTTGTAAAACATATAATCCCTAGTTGAAATAGATGAAAGAAGAAAGGTGATTACTGTTGGATAATTTTTTAGTAAATTTATTACAAAAGAAGGTGAGCAATTTAACAATACAGGCAAAGCCACCTTTTAATCACTCCAGAGTTACAGCCTGGAAAGTGTCAGAGAACACTGCCCCACATTGTGTTTTCCAAATGTTAAAGGTCATTCTTGAAAAAGGTTTTCTTCTGACCATGGGAACTTGATTCCTTCATTTGTCAGGATGAAATAAAATCAGTGAATTGTAGCTTTGTTTTAAGAGATGAAAATTTTCTAGGAACTGTACTGAAAAACTCAATTCACATTGAGTATCCTTTATTGAAATAGCCTCACAAGTCTTGGCAATAGAGAGGAGGTTAAGACCATTTCTTCTAGTGCCTTCACTCATTCAACATCATTCTTTCGATGCATATTTATTGATTGTCTTTCATATGCCATGTACTTTTCTAGGTACTGGAAAAAAAGCAATGAATCAAATAATCAAAACCTACCCTTTTAGAAGCTCACATACTTATGTGAAGAAAATAGCTAAAAGTTTTTAAGCTAGTGTTCTGTGCTTTACATACTTTTACTCATTTAACTATCACAGCAACCCTATGATATAATTTTTTAAGGAACCACCATAACATTAGCTTTATTAACAATTCCATAAAATACAATATGATTAAGTGGTTTAAATGTAATAATACAATGTATTATACAATTGGAGAGATTTATTAAAATGTATAGTACTATTACAAGCAATTTTCTATTTTATGTAATATTCAGGTTGATTTTTAAAATGCTGACTTAGAAACTTTTCCAACTGGATTTTTTCCCCTAAAATTTATCTTACCTGTTTTGAGACTATTCATAGCATAGCTCAGACATATAACTGCTTTAAAATAATGACTTTATATCAAAACTTAATTGAGGATAGTTTGGTTCATTTATGATTCTACATGCTATTGTGACTTTTCTCCCCGTACTAAAAATGGAATGAATACAATACAAGCATTATTAAGATATGACAAAAAGTCAAAGCCCATAAAAAACACCTCATTATGAAATTTATCCCTTGACTTATAAAATAACAAGTATCAAGCTGATGATGTTGACCATACATCAGATGTTGACTGTGGAAATGGAGAGGTGTTATCACAGGTAGACACGTGTACATGTAAAAATTAATATAACTTAATATAAATGAAATTTGACTTTGAAAAAAGTAATTTATCACATGTGACAGTTTAGATCTGATAAAGAAAAGTGTTCCAAAAACTTAATTAAAGAACTTTTCAATAAGGTTATCTCTGAATTTTCTGTTACCTTAAGTTTTCAATATAATTCATACCGTAAAATTCACATTATAAAGTGTAAAATTCAGTGGTTTTTACTAAGTTCACTAGACCAAAGCATCACCACTATCTAATTCTAGAACATTTTCATCACCCTCAAAAAAAAAAAAAAAAATCCCATGGTAGTCAATCTCCATTTGTCCCATCCCCCACCTCCTGGCAACCACTAATCTTCTTTCTTTCTTTATGGGTTTTTCTGTCTTGATAATTTCATATAAATATGAAAAACATTATGTGGTATTTTGTGTTCAACTTTTAAAAAAGATTTTTAAGAGGTGATGGAAGGCTTCTGGGAGGTGGTGACGTTTACACTGAGACAGAAAGGATGGACAGGAGTAAGCTAGGAAAAGGGAGTGGAAAGAGGCTTCCAGGCAAAGGCAACAGCCTGTTCAGAGCCTGCAGGCAGAAGAGAATATGGGCTGCTTGAGAAGCTGAAATAAGGCCAATGTATTTGGCGAGTAGGGCAAAGAAGAAAGGGAAGGAGGTAGAGATGAGGCCAAGGAGATGGAAACAGGCCAGAAAGCCTTAGAGGCCATAGGGAGGATTCGAGAGTTGGAGGCTTTTCCTGGGTTTGGAAAAACCTGAATTACCAAGCTCTCCCAGGGAGAGCAACTCTGCCCAACAGATTGTGTGGGCTGAAGTGTAGGTGGAAGCCAGGATGTAGGGATGGAATTTTCTGGCTTTTCTGTGCACTGGGAACAGTTGCAGGGCTCTCTGGATCCCACAGAGCTCTAACACGCCGACTCACCACCCTTCTGAGGCTGCCTGGCACCACAGGTGGCAGTGTAAAGGCAGTGGCTACAGGCCTCTCTCTGCCACTCAATAACTATGAGCAAGGCACTGCACCCGACCCCTGAACCTCACTTTCCTCATCTGCGCAATGGGTATCAATGCCAGCCTCCTCACAGGCTTTGTTTCAGGACTCCATGAGATCACAGATGCAAGAGGTTTCACATAGGGCCTGTTATAGTAAGTCATCAATAAAGGTTAATTGTTATCATCATTACTATTATCGTCGTTATTGATGTCCGCACCCTGTCCCAACTCCTGAGCCTGTTGGTTGCTGGACTGTTTCAGGGACAGACATTGCCAAGCTCTGAGAGTGGGATGCTCCACTTTTTTACATAAATGTGCATCTTGCATTCAGAAGAGCCCCTCCTTGCAAGGAGGGTCCAACAAAGTTGCTCAGGGGACACAGTCCAGAAAGAATAACTCTGTATAACATAAAACCCTGAATCTGGAAACACAACCTCTGTGGGAAATTAGAGGATAAGGCCTGCTCTGAGGACCGCCCAACCTCTTTCCATACAAAAGGGACACTGAAACCCAAGGGCCTCGTCACTTGGCCTCCTGCCTCTGGTCTCATCCCTTACCACAACCAGAGAGACCGTCCCAAAAAACAAACTTGACCTTGGCACTATACTGTTTAAATGCTCCCATGGCTCCTCACTGTTCTCAGGTTCAAGTCCACACGCCTTATCATGACCCACAATGCCCTGTGGTCAGGCTCTTGCCCACACCTACAGCCACATCCTGCTCTGACCCAGCCATGCATTTTTCCAATGGCAAAAAAAAAAAAAAAAAAAAAAAAAAAAAAAGATTTTTAATTAAAATATAGATAAATACAACATTATGACAGTTTCAGGTATACCCAACAGTTGTTCAACATTTATATACCTAAAGAAGTGATCACCATGGTAAGTTTAGCAATCATCTGGCACTGTACTATGCTATCAAAATATTATTGACTATATTCCCTATGCTGCATATTGCATGTCCATGACTTGTTTTATACCTAAAATTTTCAACCTGTTATTCTCCTTCACATGTTCCCCCGGTTTTAATTTTAAAATTACAGTTGACATTCAATATTATTTTATATTAATTTCACGTGTACAACATAGTGGTTAGACATTTATAATTTAATAAGTGGTCATTCTGACCAGGCACTATACTCATACATAGTTACTACAATATTATTGACTCTATTCCCTATGCTTTACTTTATATCCCCATGACAATTTTGTAATTACCAATTTGTGCTTCTTAATCCCTTCACCTTTTTCACACTGCCCCTCACTCCCTTACTATCTATTACCCCAATAAATCTAGTACCCATTTGACACCATACATTGTTATTATGTTATTGACTATAGTCCTTATACTATACCCTACACTCCCTTGACTACTGTGTAACAACAAATTTGTACTTCTTAATCCCTTCCCCTTTTTCACCCACCCTTCAACCCCCTCCCAGCTGGCAAACATCAAAATGTTCTCTGCATCCATAAGTTTCTGGTTTTTGTTGTTGTTGTTATTATCTTGTTCTTTAGTTTCCACATATAAGCAAAATCACATTCCATCTGTCTTTCTCTGTCTGACATACTCAACTCAGCACAATACCTTCCATCCATGCTGCTGCAGTTGGCAAGAACCCATTCCCTTTCACGGCCAAGCAATATTCCATTGTATATATGTATGACCTCCTCACTATCCATTGATCCATAGACAGACACCCAGGCTGCCTCCACATCTTGGCTATTGCAAACAATGCTGCAATGAACATATGGATGCATACGTTATCTTGAAGTAGCATTTTGGAATTCTTTGGATAAATACTCAGAAGTGGGATTACTGTGTTTTGTTTTTCTCTTGTTATAGACATTGTTTCAAAGTCTATTTTGTGTGGTATAAGAATTGTTACCCCAGGCTTTTCTTTTCCATTTGCATTTTCATGAAATATCTTTTTTCCATCCCTTTACTTTCAGTCTCTGTGTGTCTTTCAATCTGAAGTGAGTCTCCTGTAGGCAGCATATGTAAGGGTCTTATTTCCTTATTCATTCAGCAACTGTATGTTTTTTTATTAGAGCATTTATTGCATTTAGATTGAAAGTAACTGTTGATAGATATGTAGTTATTGCCATTTTATTCATCACATTTTTAATCATTTTTTTCTTCATAAGGAAGTCCATTTAACATTTTGTAATACTGGCTTGGTGGTGATGAACTCCTTTAGCTTCCTCTTGTCTGGAAAGCTCTTTTTTCTGTCCTTTGATCCTAAATGATAGCATTTCTGGGTAGAGTAATCTTGTTTGTAGGTCCTTTCCATCACTTTAAATATTTTGTGCCAATCTCTTCCTGCCTGCAAAGCTTCTGTTGAGAAATCAGCTGACCATCTTATGGGAGTTCCATTGTAAGTAACTAATTGCCTTTTCTTACTGCTTTTAGGATTTGCTCCTTGTCTTTAACTTTTGCCGTTTTAATTATGCTGTGTCTTGGTGTGTTCCTTTTTGTGTTCTTCTTGTTTGAGACTCTGCACTTCCTTGGCTTGTATATCTATTTCCTTCACCAGGTTAGGAAAGTTTTCAATCTTTATTTCTTAAAATAGGTCTCAATCCCTTGTTTTCTCTCTTCTCCTTCTGGTATCTTTATGAAGCAAATGTTGTTACACTTTCTGTTGTCCCAGAGGTCTCTTAAACTATCCACATTTTCTTAACCTTTTTTCTTTTTCCTGTTCTGATTGGGTGCTTTCTGCTACCTTGTCTTTTAAATCGTTGATTTAATCCTCTGCTTCATCTAGTCTGCTGGTGATTTCTTCTAGTGTATGCTCCAATTCAGTTATTGTATTCTTCACTTCTGACTGTTTCTTTTTTATGGTTTCTATGTCCTTTTCTGTTTTCCTTCTCTTTGTTAAAGTTCTCATTAAGTTCTTGAGCATCCTTATAATTATTGTTTTCAACTATGTATCTGGTAAATTGCTTGCCTCCATTTCTTTTAGTTCTTTTTCTTGAGTTTTCTCCTGTTCTTTCATTTGGGACATATTTCCTTTTCCCCTTATTTTGGCTGCCTCTCTGTATTTGTTTCTATATAGATCTGTTATGTCTCCCAGTCTTAGCCAGGTAACCTTATATAGTAGGACCCCTATGTGGCTCAGTGGCACAGTCTCCCAGGTCACCTGAGCTGGGTGCTCCAGGAATGTCCCTTGTGTGATTTATGTGTGCCATCCCATTATAATTGTGCCTTGATTGACATTGCCATGTTAGTAAATTGGGATTGACACTTAGGCTCACTGTCTGTTTGGTTTGGCCACATCCACAGATTACAAGCTGCTGTGCTGGGGGTTTACCGCACAGAGTGGGATTCATCCCCAGCATGCTCTGGTGCCTGTTGAGATCACCCTTTGTGTGTACCACCTGTGGGGCTAATTGGGTGGTGCTCTGCTGTGGTCTAAAGCCAATCTCCAAATATGTTTTTTTTCTGGGGCCTCATGGAAAGGTTCCAGTAAAGTCCACTACCTGTGATTGACACAGGTTAGCAACTGCCTATGGCTGACCAGGGATTACCTGATAGGAGCTACAAAGTGATCTGTGGTTGGTGGGTGCCTGTGCTGGACCTGGAGACTCTTGAGACAGACTACACTATGTTCCAAAGATGGTCGCCACCAGTACCAGGCCTGGGACAGCTCCTGATAGCTCCTGATAAAGCTTGCACACCCCAAGTTCTGCTGCCACATGCTTGCTCCTTTAAGGTTCAGCAGCTGATAAGTCCTTGTGTAGTGTGTGAATTGGGTGAAGTGGGGTCTCATGGAGTCACCAGGGTGGGACAAGTGGTGTTCATCAAGTTATTTTAGATTCTGGTTTGGTGCCAGTTCTGAGCCTAGAGCACTCAGCAAAAGTCTCAAAGCACAGAGTCCAGCTGCTTTGCACCTGGGGCCCACAGACCCCAGAGATTTGTCCAACAAAGAGTGTAATGTGGGTGGGTATGGCTGTTCCAGGAGAAAGTGCCTCGGGAGTTGAGTGATTTGGGTGGGGCAGAGTCTTAGGGAGTCACCAGGATGGAGTGAACAGACAGAGCAAGTGGAGTTTACCAGGTCATTGCAAATTCAGATTTGGCCATGTGTGTTGGGGTGGGGGGCATTCAACATAGGAAAGATGGCACCTGCCTGTTCGCTGCACTAGAAGAGGGTTCTATACAAAGAAAATGGCGATTGTTCCTCCAGTCCTCAACCTGAAGCTACGCAACTCAGTCTCTCCTTGTATGTCTCTGATGCCTCCCAAGTCACTGTCCCTCTGCCAGAGCACAGGGTGAGTGCCTGCAAGCAAGGGAGCCTATGTGCAGGCCCTTTAAAAGGACACTTGGGTTTCCAACAGACTTCTGTCCCACCTAGATGGCAAGAATCCCCACTGTTTTCCCCAGTCAGATGTTGCACTAACACTATGGGCTGGGGACTCTGGGGTGGAGCTTGGGTCCCTTGCTGCTCCAGGGGGAAATCTCTGTGGCCAAGATATCTCTCCCAATTCTTAACTGCCACACAGAAGTTTGAGGCCAGCCCGTTCTGTGTGTCTGCCCCGTCTACCAGTCTCAATGTGGCTTCTTATTTATATCCTTAGTTATAAAACTTCTGTTTAGCTAGACTTCAGATGGTTCTCCAGGTTGATTGTTCCATAATTTATTGTAATTTTAATGTGGTCACAGAAGGAGGTAGGCACATCATTTATGTACTTCATCACCCTGGATCTTTCTCCTGTGTCTGACTTCTTTTATTAAGTATGCTAAGGTTCATCCATGTTGTAACATGTATAAGCACTTCATTCATTTCTATGGCTTAAATATTCTACAATATGTGTATGCTACATTTTGTTTCTTAAGTCATCAGCTGATGGATATTTGGGTTATTTCAACCTTGTGATTATTCTGAATAATGCTGCTATGAATATTCATGTACAAATTTTTGTAGAGATGTACATTTTCAATTTTCTTTGGTATATACCTAGAAATGGAATTGCTCAATGATATGGTAACTCTATGGTTAACTTTGTGAGGAACTGCCAGACTGTTTGTTGAAAAGGTTGAACTGTCTTACATTCCCACTATTAATATATAAGGGTTCCCATTTTTTCACATCCTTTCTAAACTTATTGTCTGATTTCTTCTAATTAGCCATCATAGGAGTTATAAAGTGGTATCCCATTGTGGCTTGATTTGCATTTCCCTGGTGAATAATTTTGAGCATTTCCCATGTGCTTATTGACCATTTGTATATGTAATTTGAAGCCTATCAATTCAAATATTTTGCCCTTTTAAATTGTGCTATTTGTCTCTTAATTATTGAATTGCAAGTGTTATTTTTTATATTCTGGATAATATATGCTTATCAGATATATGATTTGCAATTTTTTTCTTTATTCTGTGGGTTGACTGTCATCATTTGTGCATGTAATGCACACAAGTTTTGAAATTTTAAAGCATAAATTTTAAAATTTTGATGAATTTCAACTTATGCTATTTTTCTATTGCCTGCTTCTACTTTAGGTGTCCTTTCCAAAACCAAAAATATTGCTTAATTCAAGGATACAAAGATTAACACTATATTTTTATGAGTTTTATACATGTAGATTATTATATTAAGGTTATCCATTGTTAATTTTTGTGTACAATGTGAGGAAAGGGACCAACTTTATTCTTGTACATATAGATATTCAGTTGTCCTAGAATCATTTGTTTAAAAGACTATCCTTTCCCGATTGAAATTTATTGGCACTCTTGTCAAAACTTAATTGACTGTCAATGTGAGGGTTTACATCTGAAACATCAATTATAGTTTAGTGATATATGTGTGTATCTTTATACCAGTACCATATGTCTTGATTATTATACTTCTGTAATAAGCTTTGAAGAGGGGGAGGCATGAGCCCTCCAAATTTTTGTTCATTTTCAAAATTGTTTTTCTTATCTTGGTTCCTTAAATATCCATATAAATTTCAGGATCATGTTTTCAAATTTCACAAAAAAGGCAGCTGGGATTTTGACAGGAATGACACTGATTCTGGAGATAAATTTGAGGAGTATTTCCATCTTATAAATGTTAGGTCTTCCCATCCATGAACATACGATATCTGATGAAATATTAAATATATAGATCAATGTAACACAGACATATGTGGTTAATTGATCTTCAGCAATGATATCAAGATAAGTCAATGGGAACAGATGGTCTGTTCAAGAAATGATGCCATCACAATTAAATACACACAAAGAGAAGAACCTTCAATTCTATATCACATACAAAAATTAACTGAAAATGGATCATAGATGAAAAAACAAGTTAAAATTATTTTAAAGTATAAAGGAAAACATATGATAAAATATTTAAAACTTTAAGGAGGACAAAGATGACTTACAATAGGACACAATTAGAGGCGGATGCAAGCTAGTGATGTAGGATAATGCTGAGTCTTCCCCTTCTCAAGAACACATCCAATGAGCACCTATATTTAGAGCAATTCCTCCTGAGAGAAAACTGAGGGCCAATTTAACAGCTCTACATAACAAAAAGAAAAGAGAGACTGCATAGTTGAACGTTGGGAATCTGCAAGAGCTCTACAGGAACTAAGGGAACTCTCCAGGACCAGAGGAACAAGTAAATGCTATTGTTTACATTTCCCCTGCCCTTGCATAGCAGGCAGGGGCTCTATCTAGGTTCTCCGGCTGACCTGCATACCCACTGTAGCATATTCTCAGCCAACCATCCTGGAGCTAGTTCCAGCAGGGAAAGTATGTCACCACAGCCCATGCACATGGGCACCTCCACCCAGAAATTGATCTAGCTGGTACTGCAGGACACCTCTGCTTGCACCCACTGAGTTGTTCATGCACTTGGAGCTCCCCTGCCCAGATATAGTGTGGAACTAGCAAAGTTTTATGATACCCACATGCAGGGCTGCCCTGTCCAGAGAAAGTGTGGAATTAGTGAAGCACTGCTATAAGTGCATACAGGGTTGTGCCACCTGAAGAGTGTGTAGAATTGGTGGGGCACTGCTACAAAAGCATGTAGGGCTGCCCCACCATAGATTAAGGGTGGAACTAGCAAAATACTGCCTTGTTCAGGAAATGTGCAAACTAGTAGGCACTGTGAAGTGCTCACTCAGGGCAGCACCATCTAGACCTGGCATGGGCAACAGACAAAGCAACAGGGCATGTTCCGTACACACAGGACAGCTCTGCCCAAATCAGACGGGCAAGGAAATGCACCCACAATCAGGCTGACCTTAACGAACACCATTCTGGTTGTGGACAGACAAAAGAGAGAGCTACCACACACATGTGTACACCAGGCTGTACTGCTCAGAATCCAACCTTCTGGACAGGCAGCACAACAGGCACCACATGTACCATCCTAACTACAACCGGCCTACCAAAACCATCTGGCGCATGGTCTACACACAGGCCATGTTTTCAAGATTGGGAGAGACAGCTATTTTATTTAACACATAGGAACATACACACAGAGTCAAACAAAATGGGAAGACAGAAAATATGCCCCAAATTAAGGAATAAAGAAAAACACCAGAAAACAAAACAAAACAAAACAAAAACTCTAATGAAATGGAGATAAGTAATTTGCCTGATAAAGAATTTAAAGGAGACTGATGTCATAAACACGGTGATGTGAGGGGTCCCCTTGATCTGTCCCTTTGAAGTTACAACAAGTTGAACAGATATAATTCAACAAAGGAATCCTTATGCAACACATAAACACATCTGAGAGATCTATGCATTGAAACATCTTAAGATGGGTGAATTGGGGAGAACAGGGGAACAGGGAAGGCAGACATGCAGAGATGGGGGCCACTGACACAGCCCAAAGCTCACTGCAGTCCCAGGAGAGGTGAGGATTGAGACTGTAGATACACTCTCTGTGGCCCTGAATAATCCTGCCTGAATGATCAGCATATAATACAGCTGAAGCCGATGATCAGGGTAGAGACCTCGTGACAAAGACCAGATACAAAAATGCGACAACTATGGCCTAACAGTCCTCGTGCCAGGCAGAAAACAAACCCATGGAACCTAGTTGCCTCCCCTGACCCTCTCAGAGTTCACCTCCCCCAAACCCTCCCAGTGTTAGCAGCAGGTCCCATAAAAAACTGTAGCAGTGTCAGAATAAAAAGCAAAATATCTATAGCCCTGAGAATTGGAGAGATAGTTCCAGAGTGGTAGACACAGACTGCAGCGAATTCCAGTGACAAGGGAGAAGCTATAGGGGTGAGGCAGCTGGGGTCTGGCAGTCGTCATTACTCAGAGGAAAACAAAGACACAACATACCAGTTGACTCTCCCAACCCACCCCACTCCCACCTTTCCCAGCTGATCACAGGAGGGCCACATAGGGCTACTGAGGTGCACAGCTCTGCATGTGGCTACAGGGGCAGCATTGGGATTTCAGGGGTTCAGAATACTATCTCCCACCACTTCCTCCCATGAGGGTGGTGCCCTGAGACTGAGGGAATCTGTTCACATATGAGACATCAAACTCCCCAGGGAAACTTCCATTGCAAGAAACAAGAACATATTGTGTTTCTCTGAAAAAAGATCAGGTGTTATATTAATTTTTGCTCCAAAAGACACATTAGGGCTTATGTTCAGGGGAGTCATCCTGAAAAGTCATGCTAGGGCTTATTTTCCGGTTAGGTCTTATTTTCGGGGAAACACGGTAGCAAGAGAAACTAAACTAAAATGCTCCAGCACTACCTACTAGAAAACAAAAGAAAGACCTCTTCATGTCAACCTGCTGCACAATCCATTCCCATAAATGCCCAGGAAGAGAAATAATTCATCAATTACCATGAATAACCAAGGTAACAAGGAAGCTCAGAATGAAAATTAAAAATCTCCACAACATAAAGACGTGGAAATACGTGACTTAAATGACAGAGAATTCAAGATTGCAGTTTTGGGAAAAACATAACAAAACAAAACAAAAACAAGATGCAAGAAATCTTACATAGGCAGTTTAATGAACTCAGAAATAAAATCAACAAACAAAATGAAAACTTTACCAAAGAGATTGAAATTTTCGAAAAGAACCGAACAGAAATTCTGGAACTGAGGAACTCAATAAAAGAGATGAAGAATGAAATAGAGAGCTTAAGAAATAGAGCTGACCAGATGGAGGAGAGAATTAGTAATATCTAAGATAGAAATAATTGAAATCTAATCTAAAAAAAAATACAAATGAACCATGAAACCAAGAGCTTGTTTTTTTGAAAACATAAACAAAATTGACAAAACTTTAATCAGATTAATCAAGAAAAAGAGAGGACCCAAATAAATAAAATCAGAAACGAATGTGGACAAGTAAAAACTGACACCAAAGAAATGCAAAGGATTATAAGAAAATATTATGAACAATTATATGCCAAAAAATTGGACAATCTGGAAGACATGAATAAATTCCTAGAAATATACAATCTTCCATGGCTCAATCAAAAAGAAAGAGAGAAGCTTATTCTGGCCCTTTGCGTCCACTTCCATCGGTTCTTGTGGTTGCTTTTCAGAACTCAGCCTCCAAAATGGTGAAGAAGATCGGGAGCAAGTTGGCTTTTGAGAAAGCTTTGAACAGTGCAGAAAATAAGCTCGTAGTAGCTGTCTTCTCAGCCACGTGGTGTGGGCCTTGCAAAATGATCAAGCTATTCTTTCATTGCCTATCTGAGAAGTATTCCAATGTGGTGTTCCTTGAAGCGGATGTGGACGACTGTCAGGATGTTGCTTCAGATTGTGATGTCATATGCATGCTAACCTTCCAGTTTTTGAAAAATGGACAAATGGTGGGTGTACTTTCTGGAGCTAGTATGGAAAAACTTGAATCCACCATCAATAAATTAATCTAATTTTGTATTCTGAAAACATAACCAGCCATTGGCTCTTCAAAACTTGTCAATTTTTTTATTTACAAAAAGAAAAGATCAAGTAGAAAATTATATTCAACTGCCATCTAATTATAAATGAGAATAAAATATTAATTCTACATTGTTTTAAAAAAAAACAAGAAGAAACAGAAAATCTGAACAGACGAATTACTACCAATGAATCAAATCAGTAGTCAAAAATCTCCCATTAAACAAAAGTCCTAGACTGGATGGCTTCACCGGTGAATTTTACCAAACATTCAGAGAAGAATTAATACCTATTCTTCTCAAACTATTCCAAAAAATTAAGAGAAGGGAAGGCTCCCAAACTCATCCTATGAGGCACCATTACGCTGATTCAAAAACGTGACAAAGACGTTAACAAAAAAAAAAAAAAAAAAAAAAAAAAAAAAAAAAAATTCTAGGCCAATATCCCAGAGAAACACAGATGAAAATCCTCAACAAAATTTAGCAAACCGAATTTTGCCATACCTGAAAAAGATCATACACCATGATCAAGTGGTATTTATTCCATAGATGAAAGGTCAGACCAATATCCAGAAATCAATTAACATGATACTCCACATAAACAAAATTAAACATAAAAATCATCTGATCATATTAGTAGATGCAGAAAAAACATTTGATAAAATCCAGCATCTGTGTATGAGAAAAACGGGAATAGAGGGAATATACCTCAACATAATAAGGGCCATATGTGATAAACCTAACATCATACTCAATGGAAAAAAAAACTAAAAGCATTTTCCTTAAGGTCAGGAACAAGACAAGGATGTATACTTTCACCACTTTGATTCAACACAGTATTGGAAGTCTTAGCCACAACAACCAAACAAGAAAAAGAAATAGAAGGCCTCCAGATTGGAAAGGAAGAAGTAAAACTGTCATTATTTGCAGATGACATAATACTATATACAGAGAACCCAAAAGATTCTACCAAAAAAACCCCAAAACATTAGAACTGACAAATGAATTCAGTAAAGAAGCAGGATATAAAATTAATATTCAAAAATTGGTGCAGTTTTATATACCAATAATGAAATAGCAGAAAGAAAAATTAAGAAAACAATCTCACTTGCAATTGCATTTAAAAAGTACTTAGAAATAAATGAAACCAAGGAAGTAAAAGACGTGTACTCACAAAACTATAAGACATTGAAGGATGTAACTGAACAAGATACAAATAAATGAAAACATATACCATGTTCATGGATAGGAAGAAATAACATTGTTAAAATGTCAATACTACACAAAGCAATCTATAGATTCAGTGCAATTGCTATAAAAATACCAATGACATTTTTGACAGAACTAGAACAAATAATCCTAAAACTTATATGGAAACATAAAAAAAAAACCTGAATAGTGACAGCAGTCTTAAGAAAGCACAAAGTTGGAGGTATCATGCTATCTGATATCAAACTATATTATAAGGCCCTAGTAATCAAACCAGCATGGTAATGGCATAAAAACAGACAGATAGATCAACGTAGCAGAATAGAGAGCCCAGAAATAAATTCATGCTTATATGGTCATTTAATCTATGACAAAGAAGGCAGGAATATAAAATAGGGTCAGGACAGCTTATTCGATAAATGGTGTTGGGAAAATTGGACAGATACGTGCAAAAATATAAAACTGAACTTCCTTCTTACTGCATATGCAAGTATAAACACAAAATGGATTAAAGTCTTAAATGTAGGAGCAAAAACCGTAACACACCTAGAAGAAAATATAAGCAGTACACTCTCGGATATTACTCTTAGTAATTATTTTATGACATATCTCCTTGGGCAATGTAAACAAAAGAAAAAAATAAACAAATGGGACTACATCAAACCAAAAAATTTTTGCACAACAAAGGAAACTATCAACAACATGAAAAGACTACCTATTGAATGGGAGAATGTTTCTGCCAATGATATATCTGATAAGCGGTCAATATCCAAAATTTAGAAAGAACTCATGCAACTCAACACCAATAAAAATCAAATTAAAAAATGGGCAGAGGACCTGAATAGACATTTTTCCAAAGAGGACATACAGATGGCCAATAGACATATGAAAAGATGCTCAACATCACTAATCATCAGAGAAATGCAAATTAAAACCACAGTGAGATACCACCTTGCTGTCAGAATGGCTATCCTCAATAAATCAAGAAACAGTAAGTCTTTCAAATTTGTAGTTACAAAATAGTCACAGGGATGTAAAGTACAACATAGAGAATATAGTCAATAATGTTGCAACAAGTGTGTATAGTGCCAGGTGGGTATAGACTAATCCAGACATAAATTATATAAATGTCTAACCACTGTGATGGACACCTGGAACTAATATAACGTAATATTGAATGTCAACTGTTACTGAAAAATAAATAATAATAAAAAACAAGTGTTGGTGAGGATTTGGATAAAAGGGAACCCCCATGCACTATTGATGAGATTGCAAATTTGTGCAGCCACTATGGAAAACAATTTGGAGGTTCCTCAAAAACTTAAAAATAGAACTACCTTATGACCCGTCAATTCTGCTTCTGCATTTTTATCCAAGAAATTCAGATCACTAAATCAAAAACATATATGCACCCCTGTGTTCACTGCAGTGCTGTTTACAATCACGAAGATATGGAAGCCACCCAAGTGTCCATCAATAGACAACTGGATAAAGAAGATATGTTGCATAACTCAGCCATAAAAAAGAATTAAATCTTACCTTTGGCAACAATATGGATGGACCTAGAGGGTATTATCCTAAGTGAAATAAGTCACACAGAAAAATACAAATACCATATGATCTCACTTATAGGTGAAATCTAAACAACAAAACAAACAAACAAAACGAAAGGAAAAAAAAAACAGAATCAGACTGACAGATATGGAGAACAAAACTGATGGTTACCAAATGAGAGGGGATTTGGCAGCTGGTGAAAAAGTTGAGAGGATTAAGGAGTACAAATTGGTAATTACAAAATAGGTAGATGTAAAGTACAGCATAGGGATTGTAGTCAATAATATTGTAATAACTATGTAGCATGCCAGGTGGGTATTAGACTATTGAGGGGATCACTTTGTAAATTCTATAAATGTCTAACCACTACCCTGTAGACCTGAAACTTATATAAAATAATATTGAATGTCAACTGTAATTGAAAAATAAAAAAATTAAAAGGGAAAAAAATAACAATAATAAAAAAATAAAATTATATACCATGATCAAGAGGAATTTACTCCGGGGATGCAATGATGATTCAATATCTAAAAAAAAAAAAAAACACAATTACTGTGATACACTATATCAATACCAATGATAAAAATCATGTGATCATCTCAATACATGTAGTGAAAGCTTTTGACAAAATTCAACATCCACTTATAATAAAAACTCAACAGTCTGTGAATAGAAGGCCCTTACCTCAACAAGATAATGTACACAACTAACATCATACTTAATAGTTAAAGGCTGAAAGATTTTCCTCTAAGATCAGTAAAATGACAAAGAAGTCCATTCTCACCATTATTATTTAATACAGCATTTGAAGTCCTATTCAGAGTAATAAGACGAGATCAAGAAATAAAAGTTATACAAATTGGAAAGAAAAAAGTAAAACTGTCATTATTTGTAGATGACATGATGATATATATAGAAAGCCTTAAAGAATCCACCGAAATTAATATAAATGATAAATGAATTCAGCAAAGTAGCAGGATGCAAAGTTTATACATAAGAAATCTTTCACATTTCTACACTCTAATAACAGATAAACAGTAGGAGAAATTAAGAAAAAAAAAATCCCACTTACAATTGCATCAAAAAGAATACCTAGGAATAAACTTAACCAAGGTGTTGAAAGATCTATATTATGAAAAGTACAAGACATCGAAGAAAGAAATTGAATGGGACATAACAAATGAAAGGCTATATTGTGCTCATGGATGGGAGGGATTAATATTGTTAAAATATCCATACTATTCAAAGAAATCTACAGATTCAAAGCAATCCCTATCAAAGTACCAATGGCATTATTCTCAGAACTGAAACAAGTAATCTTAAAATTTATATGGAATCACAAAAGACCATGAACATCCAATGCAACCTTGAAAAAGAAGATTAATGTTGGAGGTATAATGCTCCCTGATTTCAAACTATAATGCAAAGCTATAATAATCAAAACAGCATGGTACGGGCACAAAAACAGACAAGTATATCAACAGAACAGAATAGGGAGTCCAGATATCAACCAACTTATATGGTCAGTTAAGTTGTGACAAAGGAGTGAAGAATATGCAATGGAGAAACGACAATCTCTTCAACAAGTAGGTAGGGAAAACTGGACAGATACATGCAAAAAATAAAAAAATAAAACTGGACCACTCTCTTACATTATAAACAAAAATAAACTCAATACTGGATGTGAGACCTGAAACCATGAAACTCCTGGAAGAACTCTTAGGTAGTAAAATACCTGACATCGGTTTTAGTCATATGTTTTTAGATATGTCCTCTCAAGCAAGGGAAACAGAAGCAAAAATAAACAAATAGAACTTAATCAAACTAAAAACCTTCCACACATCAAAGGAAACCATCAACTGAACAAAAGACAACCTGCTGAATGGGAGAATATATTTGCAAATGATGTATACAATAAAGGGTTCATATCCAAAATATATAAGGAACTCATACAATTCAATAACAAAAAAATAAACAATCGAAACAAAAAATAGCAGAAGACATGAAGAGACATTTCTTTAAAGAAGACATACAGAGGGCCAAAAGACATATGAAACGATGTACAACATCACTAATCATCAGGAAAACACAACATAAACCACAATGAGTTTCCACCTCACACCTGTCAGAATGGCTATCATCAAAAAGTCAACAAATAATAAGTGTTAGCAAGAATGTGGAGAAAAGTGAACCTTTGTGCACTGTTGGTGGGATTAAAAATTAGTATAGCCACTATGGAAAACAGTATGGAGCTTCCTTGAAAAAATTAAAATAGAACTACCATATGACCCAGCATTTTCATTTCTGAATATTTATCTGAAGAAAATGAAAACACTAATTCTTATAGATATATGTACCCCAATATTCATTGTAGCATTATTTATTATAGCCAAGGTGTAGAAGCAACTTAAGTGTTCCTCAATATATGAATGGATAAAGAAGATAGAGATAGAGATATAGATATAGATAATGGAATATTACTCAGCAATAAAAAATAAAATTCTACCATTTGCAATGACATAGATGGACCTTGAGGTTATTATGTTGAGTGACATATGTCATACAGAAAAAGACATATGCTGCATGATTTCACTTCTATGTGGAACTAAACAATCAAAACAATCAACCAAAACAAAAATAGACTCATAGAAACAAAAAACAAACTGACAGTTGCCAGAGGGGAGGGTACTAGAGGGATGGGTAAAAAACATAGTCAATAATAGTGTAATAACTTTGCATGTTGATAGTCATTAGACTGTGTGGTGAGCACATAAAATATATATATGTGTGTGTGTGTGTGTGTGTGTGTGTGTGTGTGTGTGTGTGTGTGTGTGTGTGCGCGCGCGCGCATGTGTGTGGAATCCCTATGTTGTACCCCTGAAATTAATATAATATTGTATGACAACTCTATTTTAACAAAAAAGAACCAAATGATTGAAAAAAAAAAGCTGTAGGCTCATTAACAAAAGCTTACAGAAACTTATAACAAATCCTTTTTGGATCCAAAAGTTTCTATTCAATAATTGGACTATGTCCAAGAGAAAACCCATTCCTATTTTAATGAGTAATGTTACTGCAGAAAAGTCCCAACATATTAAAATAAGAAAGGACCACAAGGGATTCATTACTTTCTTCAGTCCCCAGAATATATGGTCATTATTTTTTTGTCAATGATCCCCAGGTTTGTATTTGGCCAAAGTCTTTGGGTAATCTGTAATTTATTTAGAGCTATCAAGCAATCTGTCTATAAAATAGAACTCTAAGAAACTAAATATTTCTATGGATATTTTAAAGTATTTAATATTGTACAAAATAATTTTAGATTTCTTTAAGAGTAACTTTAATTAGCAAAAGGATTCAACCTGAGATCATTATTAAATTTGTAGGTATAGCTTTGTTTTATCAGGAACTGTATTTTTCTTGTTCACTATTGTATCTCTTGCTCTAAAATGATTCTTAACACATAGCCTGCATTCATTAAATATTCATTGTATACATGAATAAATTAATTATATAGTCTTTAATTTACAGATATTCTCTACCCAGAGAAGAAAGGTTTAAGCAAGTTAACAGTAAGTACAAAACTTCAGTTGGTTATCAGGATAAAAGAAAAACTATTTTCCTAAGGAGTGAATAAAATTCCGTTGTAATAAAAATAAAGATCATATCTATTGTTATGTTGTCAATTTCCTAAGGTCAGTATTACAAATAAATTGTGGAGTGATGTCTTTCCCACAGTTATGATGATAATAGCACAAATGGGTAAAGACAGCCTAAGTATGTTAAGGGGGAAATGAAAATAGTAAAAACTTAGCTTCTTAGCTTCATAACTAGTTCGAAAAAAAAAAAGAAAAGTGCATCATGAATAAAAAACAACAACAACAAAAAAAAAACTGAATAAGTAAAAATAAGAACAAACTGATAGTTGCCAGAGGGAAACGTATTGGAGGGATAGCCTGGCTAGGTTAACAGGGATTGGTTAGTTCCAATATGCAAACAAGGGAGGCAAAACCTACAAGAATGGAAGTAAAGTCTACATAGGTGTATGTCCATGTAGCAATTGTTGTTCCAGGTTGTTTATGGCTCCAGGATGTTTTGAGCTGAGTTTAGCAACAAGTTTGGCAACTTACTAGAAGCTCTGAGAACAAAGGCACAAGATGTGCATACGCCCTACTTCCTTAATACCTTCTCTGTTCTATTTTAAGTGACTCTCTTAGCAATGCTTATTCCATTTTATTTTCTCCATTATCATTTTACTTCTTGTGTCTTGAGATGATTTCTTTTGGAACTTAAAGACAATGATGTGAAGAAGCCCAAGCCACCCTGTGGCGAGAGCTACATAGAAAGGAACCAACAGCCACCATCAGCTTGCCAGCATATTTGTGATCCAACTTGGAAAATGATCCTGCTGTTGTGGGGATGTCTTAGCTAATGCCACGTAGAATAGAAATGATTTGTCCCAAGCAAGCCCTGACCAATTTGCATATTCATAAGAAAAAATAAGTGATTATATTATTTTAAGCCACTGCGTTTTGGGGTATTGTTATGCAACAATAATAATTAGAACAATCTTTTCTGTTATAAAAAAAGAATTACTTCAAGAATTTATGAAACAGTTTAAAAAGCAAACATTTATCAATAAACACAAAAAGAAAAGGATGGAATAAAACATAGTTTTCTATACAGATACCGCATTTCCCTGAAAACAAGACCTAGCCGGACCGTCAGCTCTAATGCATCTTTTGGAGCAGAAATTAATATAAGACCCATATTATATTATATTATATTATATTATATTATATTATATTATATTATATTATATTATATTATATTATATTATATCCGATCTTATATTAAAATAAGACCAGTTCTTATATTAGTTTTTGCTCCAAAAGACGCATTAGAGCTGATGATCCGGCTAGGTCTTATTTTTGGGGAAACATGGTACAATATATATAATTAAAATGTCTTCTATGCCTGCCATGTACTTTTTTCTGATATGTTTTGGTTTTTGAAGTAGAATCATAGACAATCTTCTATTCATTTTGAGAAAGATAAAAGTAAATTTTTTTGTGAAGTAAATTATTTTCATCATTCATTCTTCTAATACCCTCTTCAACTGTCTTTCATTGAACTTTTAATATTGGAGAAATAAAGTCATTTTATTTCAGTCAGTAACAAATTTTATTATAGGGTCTGTTTCATTAAAAAATGTAAAACAGAAGAAATTTAATCTCCTTGGTCTTCCAAGTACAAAAAAAAAAAAGTATATTGCTGATATAACACCCTCAGTATTTTTCAACTAGGGATTCATCTGTAATTTCTTTCAGCAAGTGAGACCAGAATCATTTTTTGTGGCTACATATTCAAATGAAGAAAGCCACTAAATATCCAGTCAAGGATTTCAAAGATTTTTATACAAACTGAAATATGGAATACTTGTGATGAAGACAAAGATCCTTCAAAGGAAATGAATGCTAACTTTTCACACTGTAATCTATTACTCTGTTAAGAAAAAAAAGTAAAAAATGTTCAAGGACTTCTAACTGAATAAGATACTTTATAATATTCAAAAGAATAGTAACTTTTCCTTTATCTAATTTCTTTCTTTCCTGAAAGTTGAGCTAAGATAATACCGAGTTAAAATGAATTAACTGACATTTCCATATGAGGATTTATAACAATCCATGCACTTAGGTGTAAATAATCATATTCTTTAGATATAAACTGATTGCCATACATGTCTGGCTGAATGCAAGGCAGTGGATCAATGATTTTTTTCACTTAATTCCTGTTACTGTGATTTAATCTACAAGTGAAGAACTATCACGTCAAGCCCTACTTGCTACATACAGCTCCCCAACCGAAATTTCCAACCTGTATTCTCTCTTGAAACTCATTTTTCATGCTCATCCTTTCTCTCCTTTACCACTAAGCTTAAACCCACATAGATATACAACCTCTTACAAAAACTCCAAGCACCTAATGCCTGGAATATTCCATTCCACTTTTGTGTTTTAGTCATGGGTCTTGGTTTCGTGCATCATTCCTAATCTTCCTTATACAATCTAAATATTTCCTTTTGCAAAGATCATTTCAAAAACAATGAAACAACCTGCTTGCTGGATTTTTTTTTTTTTTTAATTTTAAGGTAGAATTAAAATTCCTATACCAATTACCTATCAAGTAATGATTTATATTTTCTGTTCCTCATAAGCAAACCTGTTTTTAAAAATCTTTAATGAATGTTTTTAAATAATATAATAACTAATAACATCCAGTTACTGAATATTATCATGCATCATTTTAGAGGCACAGTATGTAAATATAGTTCCTATACAAAATTAGTATCCATTAATAACCCAACACAGCACTTCACTTTTTAAATATAGGTTAGATTTACCTCCTTTATGTAACCTCTCATCTATGTTTCTTACTAGTTAACTATCAAAGACCATTATTAGTTCAGGCATTCCTTACTTCTCACAGTTTTTATATGCACAAATTTCTATTACCATGGTGTTATGTGTGTGTAGCTTTATTAAGATATAATTCAAATGCCATAAAATTCATTTAAAGTGTATAAATCAATAATTTTTAGTATATTCAAGTTTCACAACTATCACCACTATCTAATTTTAGAATGTCTTCATCACCCCCCAAAAACTCTGTATCCATTAGCAGTCACTCCTTATTTCCCCCAAACCTCCCAACTCTAGGTAATCATTAATCCATTTTTTATCTCCATTGAATCATACAATATGTTGTTCTTTGTGAATTGCTTAATTCACTTAACCTAATGTTTTTCAATATTCATTCATTTTGTATCATGTATCATAGTGCATCACTTTATTACCAATGTTACATTTTATAAAAATACCTTATTTTGTATATCCATTTATCAGTTGATGGACATTCTGGGGTTTTTCCACATTTGCCTATTATGAACACTGCTGCTGTGAATATTATTGTACAAGTGTTTGTGTTTTACCATGATATATTTACTGTAATTGCATAAAGTATAAAATTTGTAGCTAACTTTTCAGTTCACAAATCACTACATAAATTACAGAGGCACATCATGGTCAGTGACCAGTCACAACCCTTCTTTCAAAGTCTTGGTTGTTGCTCACTGCCAATGTTTTTAGTTCACAGATAGCAGCAAAGCATGTAGTTGCACTGACTCCTGTCTCCAAAAGATACTCGTGACATTCTACAAAAATCAATAATCAATAGAGGAAATTGGTCAATAAAGATGAAAGTGCAGCAAAGAAACAAAAACTAACACTGAAAGTGATATTAGAATCAAACATAATGGAGTTATAGAAGAAATAGCTGAGCATGAGAATGTTAATACTGCCACTGCCAGGAAGACTAACTATGCAGGGAAGAATGTAGTGAAGGTAAACTAAACATAAATGAGGAAAGTGTTTGTAACAAAAAGGATGAAGATGACCCAGAGGAAATAACACCAGTCAACACTTCATATTAAAGAAAATCTCACAGATATTTCATAACATTGAAAGCACAAAGGATAAAATGTTGGAAGCTGATGCAAACTTAGAAAGGAGTAGACAATTCACCAAAACAAAGAAAAGACGCCAAATCTGTGTCACTACTTTACAATAAGATGGAGCCATGCACAGTTGAAACCACTCTTGATATAAAACACTTCGATTCTCAATGCTTCTAATGTTCTAAATGACAGTGAAATAAATAGTTTTACTTTTTAAATTTCCATATACATTTACAATTGGTAGTAAGAGAGTTTTTATGTTTTGACAAACATGTAAGAGGTCACGGAACAATTGTAAATTTTTCCATTAATTATTAAAGTTGCTATTCATGGCTTCAGCTTGCAGTCATTTTCAGAGTTCCACACTATCATATAAAGTGAGTACTGTCTGGACATTAAATTATGTATTATTTCTTACCATATATGTCTTCAGTGTGCATTCATAAACTTTTTAAGGCAAGGACTAAGTCAAGCTTAGTTTTTTTTAATGTTAAACTTTTTATTTTAGAAAAATTTAGATATACAGAAATGTTGCAAAGATAGAGTTTGTGTACACCCATTTCCCCTAATGTTAACATCTTACATAACCATGGTACATTTATTAAAACTAAGAAATTAACATTGGCACCAGACAATTAATTTAACTACAGACTTCATTTGGATAGCAACAGCTTTTGGCTAATGTCCTTTTTCCACTAATGGCTTTATTACTTCAATTCTATGTAAAACAGCTGACCTGCCAAGTAAGTCCTCCAGAAAATTAGTACTCATTTCTTTGTTCCTTCCTTCTTTGCTTCATTTACTTAAGAAATATTTTAAATGTCTGTATGCCAGTATACATTGATAAACAAGATACTTTACTAGCCCACATGCATCCCATATTAATTTAAGCATAAAGTTAGATTTAGATAGTTTCTTTTTCATTATAAGAATGGGCAAAAATGGCTATAATAGAAAAAAATATTTTCTTTAGACAAATATAATTTGAGATATTCTGGCCTTTATTTCTAAAGGTTAATAATATCATTGACTATGATCATCTCTCATTCCAACTGTCTTTAAAAAAGCTTTTGTCAATTATCAAATACAGTAGTCCCAAACTTTTCTAATTTCCTTCAGCATTTCTCAATTGTTTGCCTCACAAATCTGTAAAAAAGAAAAGGAACACGTTTTCTTATTTATCTTTCCCCTGAAGCCAACTTTTGCGGAATATCTGATGTAAAATTTCACATATTTTCTGTTATAGTTGTACTCACTCACAAGTTGAGGCATTTGTTGAAGAGAAAAGGCCTAAATCTGACATTTACCTTTAACTCCTAAATTATTAAGAGGTAACTTATAGCTATCTTTTTATTTTTTTATTTTTTGGAAGTTGTTGATGATGACTTTATTGCTTTTATAGACAGTAAGAACCAGCAATGCACATTTAGGGGTGGGGTCAGGGAGAAAACATATAAGCATTTAATTTATTTTTAGTTAGAAAAATCTCTTACATAGTAATGTTGCTAATAGCAATTTAAATGAAGGCTTAATTGAGGCTGGTGCTAAAACCATTCAAAAGCTGAAATTAACTATCTTTTTTTCCCAATGCTATGCGTTTTTATATTTTTTTTGTTTCAGGTGTACAAAGTAACATAATAGTTAGACATTTACACCCCCCACAAAGTGATAACCCCCCCAATCTACTACCCCTCTGACATCATATATAGCTGTTACAATACCATTGACTATATTCCCTATGCTGTACTTTACATCCCGTGACTATGTATAGAGAGGGTGACAAAAAAATGTATACACATTTTAAGAAAGGAAAAAATTATTAACAGTGTAATATTCAATATATACTGATAACAAAAGATGAATACAAGTCACGTTTGACTTCTGCAATTACAAGAGGTGCTCAAAGTGGTTACCATCAGCATCTAGACGCTTGATTACGGCGAACTACTGCTTGAGCAACGTTGGCCATCTCTTAAAATGTGTATGCATTTTTGTTAGTAAAATTACATAGATTTCAGGTGTACAATTCTGTATTACATCATCTATAAATCCCATTGTGTGTTCATCACCCAGAGTCAGTTCTCCTTCCATCACCATATATTTGATCCCCCTTACCTTCACCTCCCACCCCCCACCCCCCACCCCCCTTACCCTCTGGTAACCACTAAACTATTGTCTGTGTCTATGAGTTTCTGTTTCTCATTTGTTTGTCTTGTTCTTTTGTTGTTTTTGTTTTATATACCACATATCAGTGAAATCACATGGTTCTCTCCTTTTTCTGTCTGACTTATTTCGCTCAGCATTACACTCTCAAGATCCATCCATGTTGTCACATTGTCACCCCAATAAATGTAATAAAAAAAATGTGTATGCATTTTTTTGCCACCCAGGTATATATAATTATAGTTGACATTCAATACTATTCAACTTCAGCTTCAGGTGTGTAGCACAATGGTCAGACATCTACACAGTCTACGGAGTGAACCCCCTGATAAGTCCAGTGCCATCTGGCACCCCACATAATCTATACATTATTGACTATGTTCCCCATACTATATTTCATATCCCCGTGACTATATTGTAACTACTAATATGTACTATAGCTATTTTAAACTCATAGGTACTATAAGCCTCTGAAACTAGAGGGCTTTTTGTGGTTGGATCTATCATTATTCATAGAAAGCAGTTATAATAAAGGCTTCACAATTTCTGTCTGTTAAGAAGAATAAATGTTTCATTTGAAGCTAAGGCAAGTTATCATGCAGGGTCTCTTCCCAATTTCTATCTTTGTGATAATAAGTCTTCTTATATTTCACTTTGGTTTTAAATGTATTAAATCACAGAATAAACCCAGGTTGTTTGTTTGGTCTTCAGTGACCTGCATGGAAATGGAATGGAAAGCAGTTACTAACATCTGCCCATATAAAAAGCAGTTAATAATTCATATTAGTTAACTAATTTGAGATGTGAATAAAAAACATGTCCTTAAAGGGTTGACATTATGTAAAGGTAGTTTTGTATACACTTTGACTTGAGGAATTCTGGGAAAGAAACTCAGTCCTAAAGATATGCCATTCTCCACATTCTCCATCCCCTGATCTTGGAAGAGGAAACAATGTTCTTGAACATAGAATACCATGGTGGGCAATATTTGGCAGCCACATTTGTGCACCATTTGCATTGACAGTGGCATTGGGCAAGTGGGATATCCAAATAAGAAAAAAGGGCAAAGGTGAAATGAATGAGAGTTGTTTTCAAGATAAATTTTAAGTCATAAAATATCAGAAGTTATCCAATGTGTCATATTACCTCATTTACAAAATAATAAAATTATGCTTCAGGGAAGTAATGTTAGTTATTGTATGGTGAGATAAAATGTGATCTGGGACTAGAATAAAGATCTAAGACATATAATCTAGTTCCATTTTTGTAACAGCACATTACCATTTCCTAAGTTTTCTGAGAGTTGTCATCATGACACAACAAAATTCATAGTGAACCTCTGGGACAACATTAAGCATACCAACATTCACATCATGCACCAGAAAGACAAGAGAGAGACAACAAGGAATTGAACACCTATTTGAAGAAATAATCATGGAAACCTTCCCCAACCTGGTGAAGGAAATAGAAATACAAGCCCTGGAATCATGAAAAGTCCCAAACAAGATAAATCCAAAGAGCCCCACACCACGACACATCATAATTAAATATGCCAAATGTTAAAGAAAAAGAAAGAATCTTATCAACAGCAAGAGAGAAGCAGTTAGTCACCTACAAGAGAGCTCCCAAAGGCTGTCAGTTGATTTCTCAACAGAAAGTTTACAAGAGATAAGGGATTGGCATGAAATATTCAAAGTGATGAAAAGCAGGGTCCTACAACCAAGATTACTCTACACAGGAAGACTATCATTTAGAATCAAAGGAGAGATAAAGAGCTTCCCAGACAAGAAATAGCTAAAGGAGTTCATCACCACCAAACCAGTATTACAAGGAATCTTAGAGGGACTTCTTTAAGAAGAAGAAGAAAAAAAATAAAGTTCCAAACTATGAATAATAAAATGGCAATAACTACATTATCTATCAACAATTATTTTAAATGTAAATGGATCAAATCCTCCAATCAAAAGACACAGGGTGGCTGAATGGATAAGAAAACAAGACCCTCACATATGTTGCCTATAAAAGACTCACTTCAGACTGAAAGAAACACACAGACTGAATGTAAAAGAATGAAAAATGATATTTCATGCAAATGGAAAAAAAAAGCTGGGGTAGCAATACTTACAACAGACAAAACAGACTTTAAAACAAAGGCTATAACAAGAGACAAAGAAATGTCTCAGTAATTCCACTTCTGAGTAGTTATCACAAGAAACTCATATGCATCCCTATGTTCATTGCAGCATTATTCTCAATAGCTAAGAAATTGAAGCAACCTAAATGTTCATCAACAGATGAATGGATAAAGAAGAAGTGGTACATATGTACAATGAAACATTACTCAGCCATAAAAAGAATGAAATCTTGCCACCTGCAATAACATGGATGGACCCAGAGGGTATTATGCTGAGTGAAATAAATCAGACAGAAAAAGACAAATACCATATGATTTCACTTATATGTGGAATCAAAAAATAAAAATAAACAAGCAAACAAAACAGAAACAAACTCATAGATACAGAGAACATTTTCATGGTTAACAGACTGGAGGGGGTTGGTGGGGGAAATGACTAAGAGGTACAAGTTGGCAGGAACAAAATAGTCACAAGGATGTAAATTATAGCATAGGGTATATAGTCAATAATGTTGTAATAAATATGTATGGTGTCAGATGGGTACCTGATTTATCTGATTGATCACTTCATAGGTTATATAACTGTCTATTCACTATGTCGTACACCTGAAACTAATATAATAGTATATCAACTTTAATTGAAAATTAAAACAATTTTAAAAAATAACACATTGAGAAACATCTTACCATGTATTGGGAAAGCTAGCTAAAAAATCAGTAAATCTGCATATGAGTGGTCTAAAATGCATTAGTACAATAACTAATGTTTTTAAAGGGTTGCATTCAGACCTCCATTAGTAATATAATCAATTATATTACAACACTAAAAGACAAAGGTGAAAATGCAAAATTTAATGAGTAAATGAAATGTTTGACACACTGAAATTCAGCACACCACTTTAAACTTAGGTTTATAAATTGAAAACTATAAAATCTTAAAAATAGTACTGATAAATATTAAAAACTATTTCTATTTTAGTTCAAATAATTGCTTCATTTATGCTTACTTTTATTAAAGTAATGTTTCCTAATGGTAATAATGCTGATCTTAACATTTTAGTAGTTTCACTAAAGAGCAGTATTTTAGATTGGTCACGTCATTCCTGAATCTGTGTTGTGAATAGTGACTAATATTAACAGAAAATTTACATTCTTAAATGTCTGCATTAGTGCAGTGGCTGAAATGATAACACATTGGTGAAGACTTGGTTTCCCCAAACAGACAGATATATTTCTATCTGCAGTCACATTTATGTCCATATCCATATCTGTATCTATATGGTATGCATAAAATGATAAATATTCTGAAGATAATTTGTTCTTTAAGTATAGCAGAATTGTCCATTGTAGTTTTCAAAAACACTTTTATGTCTGCATAACAATGCAAAGCAAACCTGATTTAAACACACACACACACACACAAAAACTAACTGCTAAGAAACAGTCACTACAAAGAATTTTTGAATTGTCATAGCAAAAAGGACATGTATTCTCAATCTTATATACACCTATTATATTCTATGATAAGGACAAAACTACTTTCCCAAAGGTAAATTAATTTTTGGCATCTAAAATTCTGTTTTTTTAACATTTCAGATTAAAGATCTGGATGATAATCAACAAAAATTCTATATAATACTGAAATCATAGATAATTTATCTTAAGAGTCTACAATGTCCACGTTAGACACAACTATAATGTCTTGTTACAAGTTAAGAATAAGGATAAATTGAGTATGAGTATTAGAGAAAGAGTAAAGCTAAGCAAACAAATCTTGTTATATGATTTAAATTTCTGATTCTAAATTTGCCAAATTACTTAATTGTTTCACTCTAATTGTGGTGAGCGAAGAGAGCTTAACTGTTTCAGTACAGCTGTAGTTATTATTTTCTCAAATCACAATAAGTACCTTGAAATTTGGAAATTTTTCTTTCACATTGACTTAACTTCTATTTTATAACTTGGAAAAAATATACTTACTTTAGAGAAAGGTGATGTTTATCTATCCTGAGCAAGTTTTGTAAGCTTTCTTTTCTTTTTTTTTTTTTTAATTTATTGAGGTGACAATTGTTGGTAAAATTACATAGATTTCAGGTGTACAATTCTGTATTACGTGATCTATAAATCCCATTGTGTGTTCACCACCCAGAGTCAGTTCTCCTTCCATCACCATATATTTGATCACCCTTACCCTCATCTCCCACCCCCCACCCCCCTTACCCTCTGGTAACCATTAAACTATTGTCTGTGTCTATGAGTTTTTGTTTCTCATTTGTCTGTCTTGTTCTTTTGTTGTTTTTGGTTTATATACCACATATCAGTGAAATTACATGGTTCTCTGCTTTTTCTGTCTGACTTGTTTCGCTCAGCATTACTCTCTCAAGATCCATCGATGTTGTCACTAATGTTCCTATATCATCTTTTCTTACTGCCGAATAGTATTCCATTGTGTATATATACCACAACTTCTTTATCCATTCATCTATCGAAGGACATTTTGGTTGTTTCCATGTCTTGGCCACCGTAAACAAAGCTGCAATGAACATTGGAGCACACGTGTCTTTATCTCTAAATGTTTTCAGATTTTTTCGGTAGATACCCAGGAGAGGGATTGCTGGGTCATATGGCAATTCTATTCGTAATTCTTTGAGGAACGTCCACACTACCTTCCATAACGGCTGCACCAGTCTGCATTCCCACCAACAGTGTATGAGGGTTCCTTTTTCTCCACAGCCTCTCCAACATTTGTTATTATTTGTCTTGTTGATGATAGCCATTCTGACTTGGGTGAGGTGATATCTCATTGTGGTTTTTATTTGCATTTCTCTGATGATTAGTGATGTTGAGCATTTTTTTCATAAGTCTATTTGCCATTTGTATGTCCTCTTTGGAGAAATGTCTCTTCAGGTCATCTGCCCGTTTTTCAATTGGGTTCTTTTTGTTGCTGAGTTGCATGAGTTCCTTGTGTATTTTGGATATTAGCCACTTATCGGAGGCACTGTTTGTAAAAATCTTCTCGCATTCAGTTTCTTGACTCTTTATTCTGTAGATGGTTTCTTTTGCTGTGCAGAAGCTTTTAAGTTTCATATAGTCCCATTCTTTTATTTTAGCTTTTACTTCCCTTGCCTTTGGAGTCAAATTCATAAAATGCTCTTTGAACCCAAGTCTATAAGTTTAGTACTTATGTTTTCTTCTATGCAGTTTACTGTTTCACGTCTTATGCTTAAACCTTGATGCATTTTGAACTAATTTTGCTACACGGTGACAGATCGCAGTCCAGTTTCATTCTTTTGCACCTGGCTATCCAATTCTCCAAGCACCATTTATTGTAGAGGCTGTCTTTTCTCCATTGTATGTTTGTTTCTTCTTTGTCAAAATGTATCTGTCCATATTTATATGGTTTTATTTCTGGGTTCTCAATTCTATACTATTGGTCTATGTGTCTGTTTTTCTGCCAATACCATGCTGTTTTGATTATTGTAGCCCTGTAGTACAAGCTAAAGTCAGGGAGTGTGCTACCTCCAGTGTTGTTCTTTTTTCATAAGATTGCTTTGGCTATTCAGGGTCTTTGGTGGTTCCAAATAAATCTGATGATTTTTTTGTTCTATTTCTTTAAAAACTGCCATTGGGGTTTTGATGGGGATTGCATTGACTCTGTATATTGCTTTGGGTAATATGGCAATTTTAATTATGTTGACTCTTCCAATCCATGAGCACGGAATGTCTTTACATTTTTTGTGTCTTCTTCAATTCCTTTTAAAAATGTATTATACTTTTCAGCATATAGGTCTTTCATATCCTTGCTTAAGTTTATTCCTCGGTCTTTTATTCTTTTTGCTCCAATTGAAAAAGGAATTGTTTTTTGTGTTTCTTTTTCTGAGATTTCATTGTTAGTATATAGGAATGCGATGGACTTTTGTACGTTGATTTTGTGGCCAGCAATTTTACTGTATTAGTTGATTGTTTCTAATAGCTTTTTGGTGGAGTCTTTAGGGTTTTCTATATATAACATCATATCATCTACAAAGAGTGACAATTTAACTTCTTCATTCCCAATTTGGCTGCTTTTATTTCTTTCTCTTGCCTGATTGCTCTGGCAAGGACTCCAATACTATGTTGAAAAGCAGAGGTGATAGGGGACAGCCCTGTCGTGTTCCTGAACATGGAGCAAACTGTTTCACTTTTTCACCATTAATGATGATATTAGCTGAGGGATTGTCATATGTGGCCTTTATTATGTTAAGGTATTTTCCTTCTATACCTATTTTATTAAGTGTTTTAATCATAAATAGATGTTGCATCTTGTCAAATGCTTTTTCTGCTTCAACTGATATAATCATATGATTTTGGTCCTTTATTTTGTTTATGTGATGTATCACATTGATGGACTTCGGGATGTGGAACCATCCTTGTGACCCGGGAATGAACCCCACTTGGTCGTGATGAATAATATTTTTAATGGATTGTTGTATTCGATATTCCAGATTTTTGCTTGATTTTTGCATCGGTATTCATCAGAGATATTGGTCTGTAGTGTGCTTTTTTTGTGTTGTCCTTACCAGGTTTTGGTATCAGGGTAATGTTGGCCTCATAAAATGAGTTAGGGAGTACTGTCTGTTCTTCAGTTTTTTGGAAGAGTTTGATCAGGATTGGTATTTGATCCTCTTTGAAGGTTTGGTAGAATTCACTGGTGAAGCCATGTGGTCCAGGATTTTTGCTTCTGGGAAGGTTTTGGATGACTGATTCAATTTCATTACTGGTGATCGGTCTGTTTAGATTTTCCAGTTCTCCATGGTTCAGCCTTGGAAGGCTATATGTTTCTAAGAACTTGTCCATTTCTTCTAGGTTATTGAATTTAGTGGCATATAGTCCTTCATAGTATTCTTGGATGATCCTTTGTATTTCTGTGTTGTCCGTGATAACTTCCCCTTTTTCATTTCTGATTTTGTTAATTAGTGTCTTCTCTCTTTTTATCTTAGTGAGTCTAGCCAAGGGTTTGTCAATCTTGTTAATCTTTTCAAAGAACCAGCTCTTTGTCACATTAATTTTTTCTATTGTCTTTTTGTTCTCTATTTCATTTAGTTCTGCTCTGATTTTTGTTATTTCCTTTCTTCTGCTACCTTGGGTTTCATTTGTTCTTTTTTTCTAGTGTTTTAAGGTGTAACATGAGGTAATTTATTTCGGATTTTTCTTGTTTCTTGAGATAGGCCTGTAATGGTATAAATTTCCCTCTTAAAACTACTTTTGCTGCATCCCAAAAATTTTGGTAGGATGTATTTTCATTGCCATTTGTTTCTATGTATCTTCTGATCTCTCCTCTAATTTCGTCTTTGACCCAGTCGTTCTTTAAAGGTATGTTTTTTAATCTTCATGTATTTGTGTCTTTTCCTGCTTTCTTTTTGCAGTTGATATCCAATTTCAAAGCCTTGTGATCAGAGAATATGCTTGGTTGATTTCAATCTTCTTAAATTTGCTGAGGCTGATTTTATGTCTCAATATATGGTCTATCCTTGAGAATGTTCCATGTACACTAGAAAAAAAAATGTATAGTCTGACGTTTTTGGAATAAGTGCTCTATATATGTCCATTTCATCTGATGTGTCATTTAGGGCTGCTATTTCATTATTTATTTTCTGTTTGGATGATCTATCCATAGCTGTCAATGATGTATTTAAGTCCCCTAGTATAATTGTGTTTTGGTCAATTTCTCCCTTTAGTTCTGTTAGTAGTTGCTTGGTATATTTCGGTGCTCCCTGATAAGGGCATAAATATTGATGACTGTTATGTCTTCTTGTTGCATAGTCCCCTTTACCATTATGAAATGTCCATCTTTGTCTGTTGTTACCTTTTTCACCCTGAAGTCTGTTTCATCTCATATCAGTAAGACTACACCTGAATTTCTCTGGATACCATTTGCTAGGAGTGTTAATTTCCACCCTTAAACTTGGAGTCTATGGTTGTCCTTGTAGCTGAGATGTGTCTCTTGGAGACAGCATATGGTTGGGTTTAGTTTTTTTATCCAATCTGCCACTCTGTGACTTTTTATTGGTGAGTTCAGTCCATTTACAATTAGAGTGATTATTGATATGTGAGGATTTCCTGTCATTCTATCTTTAGTTTTCTGGTAAGGCTGTGTCTCCATTGTTTCTTTGCCTTTTTGTTGTTGTCTATTATTTCTGTTTGGTGGTATCCTATGATGTTTTCCTCTGTTTCTTCTTTTAGTACAGTATGTTTTTCAGTTCTGAACTGTTTCGAGTGGTTACACTTAAGTTTATGTAAAAGAAAGTTTGATATTTAGAGTATTCCATTTTCTTCAACACGCTTACATTCTCCATTCCCATATTCCGATTCAGGCCATTACTCTCCCCCTTTTTATCTTTTGGTTGCCATAAATTGTCCCTGTTGATGGTGGTCGAATAGCCTCCTTCAGTATTTCCTGTAGTGCAGGTCGTGTATTAGAAAATTCCCTCAGCTTCTGTATGTCTGGAAAGGTCTTTATTCCTCCTTCATATCTAAAGGATATCTTTGCTGGATATATTATTCTTGGCTCGTCATTTCTCTCTTTCAATTGTTTGAATATTTGGTTCCACTCCCTCCTGCCTTATAGAGTTTCTGCTGAGAAATCTTATTATAATCTAATGGGGTTTCCTTTGTAGGTTACCATCTGCTTTCCCCTGGCTGCCTTGAGGACTCTTTCTTTGTCGTTGATTTTAGATAGCTTCAATACAAAATGCCTTGGAGAAGGCCTGTTGGGATTGAGGTAATTAGGTGTTCTATTTGCTTCTTGGATTCGAGATCCAGTTCTGTCCACAAGTTTGGGAAGTTCTCATCAACAATTTGTTTGAATATATGTTCTGTTCCCTTTTCTTTGTCTTCTCCTTCTGATATGCCCTTTATTCTTATATTGCTCTTTCTGATGGAGTCAAAAAGTTCTTGTAGTGTTCTTTCATTTCTTTCAAGTCTCAAGTCTCTTTCTTCTTCCATCCATGTAATTTTCAGGTTTCTATCTTTGATGTCACTGATTCTTTCCTCCAGCTGGTCAACTCTACTACCTAAGCTGGCTATTTCATTGTTAATTTCTTCTATTGAGTTCTTCATCTCTAGAAATTCTATTTGGTTCTTTTTTAAAATTTCAATCTCTTGCATCAAATGCTCATATTGTTCTTTGATTGTGTTTCTGAGTTCATTCAACTGCCTTTCTGTGTTTTCTTGCATCTTGTTGAGTTTTTTCAGAACTGCAATCTTGAATTCTCTGTCACTAAAGTTATATATTTCCATATCTTTAAGTTCCTTTTCTGGAGACTTTTCTCTTTCTTTCTGAGCTGTCTTGTTGCCTTGGTTATTCATGGCAATTACTGATTTATTATTTCTCTTCCTAGACATCTACAGGAGTGGCTTCTGCAACAGGTTGATAGGAAGAGGTCTTTCTTTTGTTTTCCAGTACTTTTTGGTAGAGTAGTTTATTTTCTGTCCGACTGCAAACTTTTTTTCTCTCTCACACGTTAGTGCTATGTTTTCTCTGCACTATTCCAGCTTCTCACACAATGGGGGGATTTCCTTGGAGACTGGCTTCTCCTCTGTTAATAGTTCACGTGGGTCACAGGGCGCAGTGTCCGTGTGGGTATGCGGAGGGCTTTTGAATTTCCAAAGCTCTTCCTGCACCAGATTGAGAGCCCGTATGTTTAAGCAGTTCTTTTACTCCTGCAGGGATCTGCCCAGATAGGTGGGGCCAGGGGCGGGGTGAGTTGTGAGAGGTAGCCCATTTCAATGGCGGTGACCACCACCACAGCCGGTCCTGCTTCCTCAGCTCCCTCCCCTTTGCCGGAACTAGTTGCACTGCCAATCTGTGTCTGCAGTCCACAGTTCTCAGAACAGCAAATATTCTGTTCTTTTGATCTGACGCTGCTACTGTTCTGCTTTTAGCACTGGGCAGGTGGGGGCAGGGAGAGCTCTGGTAGGGTAGGGAGGTGGCAGCTAGTCTCAGTGCCTAAGGCTTCCATCCTCTGCTCGGCAGTGAGGGCTTAAACCACCTTTTTCAACGTTCTTCCCTCAGTCTTTGCTCCAAAGTCTCTGCCGTGAGCGTTGGGTTCAGCCGTGTTATATGCTGTCCCCTTCAGCCCTGTGGGCCATAAGTGGATCCCTAGCAGTCTGAGTTCTTCCCTCTCCCGCAGCTGCGGTAGTTCCGGGATGCAGCAAGCTGGGAGCACTGAGCTAGGTCTGCTTCCTGCACCCACGTGGCTCCGTCTCCGCACTTCTCCCTTCCCTCCTCCCCTGCTTGCGCTATTCGCCCACCTTTAGGTGAATTCAGTAGTGGGCCTCTTCGTATTGCCTGTCTGCTATCCAGGGAGTCCTTGGTGGAGTGTTTGTTGTTCGATTAGTTGTATATTCCAGGGGAGCTTTACAGAGGCTCACCTCACGCCGCCATTTTGATGACGTCTCTAGGCTAAATTTTGTCCAGCGTAATTCCTTCAACAAACATAACAGATGTTGCCAAGTTATGTACGTAAATAGGTGAAAGTATCTATCATCATGTAGTTCCTAATTTACAAGGTCAGAAAGCATTAAATATAATCAAACCGAATAAAATAAGTACCAGGTTAGCACAAAAGAGAGGATGGTTAATTTTTATTAGACCAAATGGAGAATGCTTTAATGTGCTCTCATTTTAACTAGCATTTAAAATATGATTAAACTTTAAATGAATAGAAAATTAGGTAAAAGTCATTCTAGGCTAAAATGATTAAAATATAGAAAGTAGGCCTGGAACTATATGGCATATTCAGGGAAGTTTGGAATGGTTTTTGGGATGGGTGTAGGGCAATTTAATTTTCTGTTATGGAGTTTGGACTTCACTTATTAGGCAACAGAAAAACATTGGAGGTTTTCGAATGGGGCATGTATAAAAGTGATTTAACAATATAATGGTAATGCCAATGTACAGATATAGTGGAGAAATGAGAGGCCAGTGGCAAGGAGACCAATTAGGAAGTTATTGCAATTGTGCAAGTAATGTGTGTTTGAGGCCAGAACTGTTTTTTGACCACCATCATACAGAGCTGCAAAGAAAGGCCACATGAGGTGGGTGAGGTAGAAACATGAACATGTTTGTTAATCAAGGCCATATGTTCAATCTCCAATTCAAGGCATATAATTATCAAAATATTTCTGTGTAATCCTTATGTTATATAGGTGAAAATACTAGCAATTAGATATGTATCTTCCATGAATTTAATATCCTTCAAACCTCACAGAATAGGAGAAACAAAAAATAATCAAGATACACACACACACACAAGCTATGACAATTAAGTTCGAGAACTTTGTTGCAACGATGTTGCTAAACTTTTTTGATATCAGAGGAATTATTCATTATGAATTTGTACCAACTGGACAAACAGTTAACCATATTTACTATTTGGAAGTGCTGAAAAGGCTGTGTGAAAAAGTTACATGACCTGAACTTTTTGCCAACAATTCACGGCTTTTGCATCACGACAATGCACCAGTTCACACAGCACTGTCTGTGAGGGAGTTTTTAGCCAGGAAACAAATAACTGTATTGGAACACCCTCCCTACTCACCTCATCTGGCCCCCAGTGACTTCTTTCTTTACCCAAAGATAAAAGAAATATTGACAGTAAGACATTTTGATGACATTCAGGACATCATAGGTAATACGACGACAGCTCTGATGGCCATTCCAGATAAAGAGTTCCAAAACTGCTTTGACGGGTGAACGAGGCACTGGTGTTAGTGCATAGCTTCCCAAGGGGAGTACTTCGAAGGTTACCATAACGATATTCAGCAATGAGGTATGCAGAACTTTTTCTAGGATGAGTTCATGAACTTAATTGTCAGGCCATGTGTCTGTGTGTGTGTGTGTGTGTGTGTGTGTGTGTCTATAGTTTTATCATGTTTTAAACATGATATGTTTTATATTAAAGATGTCAGATTCATATTTTGAAATACTTTAGAGCATTTATGTATTTTTATATGTTTCAACTGATGAGAGTGGGAGAAAAAGAAAGACAGAAGAGACAGAGACAGAGAAACAACATGATAGCCCAATAGCATTGATCATTTCCTATAAGAAATAATTTTTTATGATAATTTTGAATAGAAGGACAAGGATGTTGCCTAGAAAAGTATTCTTTCCTATTACAAGAGAAGCGTGGAGGCTTATTGTGCTACTTTGAGAGTCCTACACTTTCATTTCTAGTCATCTATTCGTAAGCCCTTGGAGCAGTGGTTTTCAAAAATGAGTTCACATTAGAAACAGTTTGGAATCAGTTTAAAAATAAGTTGTCTTACTCGACCATAAAAAAGAATGAAATCTTACCATTTGCAACAACATGGATGGAACTAAAGGGTATTATGCTAACTGAAATAAGTCAGGCAAAGAAAGACAAATACCATATGATCTCATTTATATGTGGAATCTAAAGAACAAAATAAACAAAGAAAACAGAAACAGACTTATAGATACAGAGAATAAAATGATGGTTGCCATTTGGGAGGGGTGCTGGGGGATGAGTGAAAAAGATGAAGGGATTAAGAAGCACAAATTTGTAGTATGGGTATGTAAGCCACAGCACAGGGAATATAATCTATAATATTGTAACAACTGTATACAGTGCCAGGTGGGTACTGGACTGATCCGTGGATCACTTCTTAATTTATGTGGATTTCTGACCACTATGATGTACACCTGAAACTAATATAATGTTTGATGTCAACTGTAATTGAAAAGTATAAAGAAAAATCAGTTTTCTGTACCCTTCCCTCAAAAGACCAATTGAATAGCTCCGGGCTCAAGCTCCGGTATCCATATTTTTAACAAGCATTACAAGTGATCCTGATGCTGCTGATCTATCCCCCGCAATGTGAGAAACACTGACTGACGATGGTAAAAAGGGGGAATGTGTAGATACAATAATTTGGTGGGTTTGTCAGGGATTCAAGCATTAAAATTAAGTAACAAAAGTAAACCAGCCATAACAAATGATGTTAAAATTATAAGTTAAGAATGAAGATTTCATGTAGGAAACAGGATAATGAAAATGCCATTAACTAGCATTAATTAAGCACTTGCTATGTGTAAGGCAGTATTCTAAAAGCAACATGCATTGACTAATTTAATCTTTACAACATCTCTGAGTTAGCTTTATTAGCATTTTCACTTTATAAATAAGGAAACTGAAAAATAAAGAACTTTAATAAATTTGCCAGAGATCATACAGAAAGATATAAAGTTATCTGAGAAGGGAACCTAATCATTTCTATAGTGTTTGATGCTCATATTTTCCTTTTCTGTGAGCTCCATTTCTTTCCCTTTGAAAGTTAAATTTAAAAGATCAAATTTATAGGGATGAAATGGGAAAGGACTTACTGCTAATCATTGTAAATACGCAATGATGCATTTATACAATGGAGTATTACTCTGCCAAAAAAAAAGAATGAAATCATACTATGTGTGACAACAAGGATGGACCTAGAGGGTATTATGTTAAGTGAAGTAAGTTAGACAGAGAAAGACAAATACCACATGATGTCACTTATATGTGGAATCTAAAGAACAGAATAAATGAGCAAACAAAAGAGAAATAGACTCATACATACACAGAGTAAAAACTAATGGTTGCTAGATGGGATGGGGGTTGGGGGATGGGGAGAAGGTGAAGGGATTAGAAAATACAAATTGGTAGTCACAACATAGTCATGGGGATGTGTAACATAGTATGGGGAATAGAGTCAATAATATTGTAAAAACTGTATGGTGTCAGATGGGTACTAGACTTATCTGGGGGATCACTTCATAAATTATGTAAATGCCTAACTACCGTGCTTCACACCTGACAGTAATACAAAATAATAATTATATATATATATATATATATATACACACACACACACACACACACACACACACACACACACACATATATATATACACACATATACATATGTATACATATAGTTACAGGATGTAAAGTACAGCATAGGGAGTATAGTCAATAGTCAATGGTATTGTAATAGCTATGAAAGGTGTCAGAAGGGTAGTAAACTTGGAGGGTTATCACTTTGTGAGGGGTGTAAATGTCTGATCATTATGTTGTTTTGTACACCTAAAACTAATAATAAAAAAAGTGTAAAAAAAGAAACTATTTTAACCAGAGCTAATATTTTTTAAAAAGAGCATTCAGATTCCAAGCAAATTTCAAAGAATATCCATTATATCACTGGTAAGAAATAATGTTTTATCTCTTCCCCTGAGGAGTAGATTGGATACAAAGAACTACATAATTTTAAAAAATTTTAAGTCCTTCCATTTTGATTTTGTGTCTCTTTCCTGTGGGAAAGCAGGTCTATGATCAATGAGGTCATTCCAGTAAATGACATTAAATAGAGCAGTGCTTTTGCAGTCATTAGTGATCACTAATATGTTATATTGTATGGTCCTCATGTTCAATAAAATAATGTCTCCATTAAAACTAAATGTATTAAGTTAAAAAAAGAAGTACAATATATGCAAATCCTAAAATATGTATTGAATACTTTTCTAAAGGGAGTAGAAAGCATTAATCTAACGCAATGAAATGCAAAGTTTTTTAAATGGGCAAAATAGTATTTCTTTTCATTTTATGAGCCATATGGTCTCTGTTACTACTATTCAACTCTACCTTTGTAGTATGAAAGCATCCATACAGTTTGTAAATTAATCAGTATGGTAATGTTACAATAAAACTTTATTTACAAAACCAAGGGTCAAGCCAGATTTCATCTATAGATGGTAGATTTCTGAACTTGTTCCATTATTCTTTGTTGAAACATAGTGTCTCTATGATATATTGAAATACAGAGTAAATGGTATGTTCTACAGTAGTTGAAAAGGTCAAACATGGAAAGGATTCACTCCACTTGGAACTATGTAGATTAGACAACTGGGCTGAAGTTACCCCAAAACCAGAAAGAATCGTAGAAATAGAGTTAGATTGAACCACTGGGGATGAGGTAGGGATAAATGATCTCAGGGAAGTGAAAAAGAAAGGCAGTTTATTATAGAGATTAGGAGTAGGGGTTTGGAGTTGGATAGACCTAAGTTCTAGTTGTTGCTCTGATACTTAAAGCTTTGTTACAGTGCCTCATTTTCTATGCCTCAGTTTTGTCCATTGCAAAATGAATAGAACATTTGTGACAACATGGATGGATCTTGAGAGTGTAATGCTGAGCGAAACAAGTCAGACAGAAAAAGCAGAGAACCATGTGATTTCACTGATATGTGGTATATAAACCAAAAACAACAAAAGAACAAGACAAACAAATGAGAAACAGAAACTCATAGACACAGACAATAGTTTAGTGGTTGCCAGAGGGTAACGGGGGCGGGGGGTGGGGGGTGGGAGATGAGGGTAAGGGGGATCGAATATATGGTGATGGAAGAACTGACTCTGGGTGATGAACACACAATGGGATTTATAGATGATGTAATACAGAATTGTACACGTGAAATCTATGTAATTTTACTAACAATTGTCACCCCAATAAATTTAATTAAAAAAAAAAAAATAGTTCCTACCTCAGGTTTTAATGTTGTTTAAATGAGATAATACACACAAAGAATATAGCCTAGTAACTGGCATAGAATTCCTTAATAAATTGTATCTGTTAGATACTACAAAGGCTAAGATTCAGACATGATCTGACATTTATAGGTTATACATACAATATTTATTCATTATTTCTAATATATCTCTATCCTTTTTGGATCATGGGGTCTTGAACACAAAGTAAAACTTAAACACATTCAGTGAAACAATAAAAATGTCAGATAACAATGTAGACCTCCTTCCTCTGGGTAGTTTAGCCATCCATGCAATAGACACATGTTTAATTTTCTGAATCAGAGACTTAGTTAGCAATGTTCATTGGTGCTTACAAAAGGTTGGAGTGTGAAATACTTCCCTATATTTCTCCAGAAGTAATAATCTCTAGGGATAACCTGATATTTAATATTTAGAAGGATATTTTTGTTCTTAGATATGAATAACCTCAAATATTCTTAAAGATTTAAGATGAGAACATGGACTTTATTATTACTATAACTTCTCAGAATATGAGAGAGAAACATGTTCTTGAGTGTGTAGAAACTACATGAAAAGAAGGAAATTATCTGAGAGATGAATTGCAGACAGGTTTGGAATAAAATCCTAAAGTGGGATTTTGAATGTCCCAGGAATATCTGAGATCAGAAGTTTGAAGTTACTTATGGGGTAATAGCAGGGGTAATTAATTTATAACAATGTAAAGAAAAGAAAAGGATTGGCTGGTGACACATTTTCTGTTAGGGAGGCAAAATACAATATAGGTCATTTTGTTGTTGAAGAACTCGTAGGGCATGATTACTATTGACCAAAATAGTGAAAAGAAGAGCCCAGTTTCTCTGCAGAATAAAGAAGTTATGATTTGCTGATATTTGAGAAGGTCTGGAGATGAGGGGAAGAAGGAAGGAAAGAAGGCTGAAAACACGGTAAGAAGCTGTGGGGCTGGAGGTACAAAATTTACTATAGAAATATTATTTGTGACAGAAATAATAAAAACAAAAATCCATGATACTCAATTGCTTCGTGTGATAGTTAAGGGAAATCAAGTAACGTACACTTCATTACACATTGGGGTCCACATCAGATCCAAATAAAAAGAATTTATTATAAGATGGAGCAAGAAATAATTTGAACATTCAGCAAAAACAGGATTTCAGAGTTCTAAGAGTTCTTAGAAGAAGATCAGGTTCTGGACTAGCAGCATAAGAAGCTCTGTGGGCTCTCAACTGAGTGAAACAACCACCACTGGTAAAAAAAATAATTAAACAAAACAAAATAAATGAACTACAACAAAGAAAATATGTAAAATCTCTGGAAATCATCCTTAGCAAACACAACAAATAGGATAATTTTTATTAAAGAATATCTGTGGTAAAAACTGCAAGCATCGGTGGCAAATGAGTTGTGACCATTCCCTCTTGTTGCCCTGGCTCAACATAGTGGAAGCTCCAATTTGGGTGTGTGTGGCCAAGATGAGGCTCACTATCTCTAGCACCCAGAGATGGCCAATAATATCTCCAAGAAAAGGTAAGGCTACCAGCATTGCTTACCCATCTATCTCTGTGTTAGAGGGGCTATATTCTAGGGAAGTATAGAAGAGAGGACAGGGGCTTCCTTATTCCACAAAAACCCAGTTTTTAAGGTAAAAGCTCTATACCAGGTGTGGTAGGCCACAGATACCATCTCCTCAGATTATTCATAGGGAAGACTTGGAGGGCCAAGCCAAGACAATCAGGGACTACTGCCCACACTCAGTGCTCTATTTGTAGAGCAGGGTGTCATTCTGAGAGAAGTGTACTTTATGCCTCTCCCTCCACCTCCAGCTACAGAACAGTGGTACAGAGGTGTTACACAAGAAAAGGGACAGGTGATAACAGCAGACAAATCTGTAGCTACCTATTTATATGACACAGAGCAATAAAGTTTAACTGTAAGTGTACTGTTGAAAGCTATGGGAATTATAGTGATAAAAAAATAAGACAAGGCTGGTAATTCCAAGCCAAACTGTAGGTTCAGCAGTTTGTGGAAGAAAAATCAGGAAAAGATACAACTAAGAAGAGGAATCCTGAAATCAGAAGAAACCTTGTAGTCTGTCTTCAAAAAGTAAATCTGGTTCTGGTCAAGATGCAGAGTAGGTAAATGCTGTGCTGCCTCCTCCCATGACCACATTAGGGTGACAACTAAATTATAGAACAATCAACCTGGACAATCATCTGAGGAATAGCTGAATAGAAGTCCTATAACTGAGGATATAAAGAAGCCACATCAATACTGGTTGGAGGGGCAGAGATGTGAAACGAGCTGGGCCCACACCCAGGTGTGGCAGTTGAAAATCAGGAAGGATATCTTAAATGTGGAGGTTACACTTGGAGGAGTGAGGGGTCCCAGCCGCACACTGGGCTCCCCAGCCCAAAGCACTAGTGCTGGGAATTGGAGCCCCCACCGCATCTGGCTGTGAAAATCAGCGGGGATTCCATCTGTCCGGGTGAAATGGAAGGCTGCTACCATGTTTCCCCGAAAATAAGACCTAGCCAGACCATCAGCTCTAATGCGTTTTTTGGAACAAAAATTAATATAAGACCTGGTCTTATTTTAACATAATATAAGACTGGATATAATACAGTATGATATAATATAACACCAGGTGTTAATTTTTGCTCCATAAGACACATTAGAGCTGATGGTCCAGCTAGGTCTTATTCTGGGGGAAACATGGTAGAAACACAGGTATCCTCTTAAAGGGCCTACACAAAGACACTGTCACTCAGACACTCACCCTGGGCTCCTGCAGAGGGACTGTGGCTGGAGGTGCCAGAGACATACAGGGAGAGAGACTGAGTTGTGTGGCTGCAGGATGAGGGCTAGAAGGACAGCAGCCATTGTCCCTGTGTTGACCCTCCTCCTGTGCAGCCAGTGGGCAGGCACCATCTTTCCTTTGTTGAGCTCTGCCCCAACATAGCCAAATCTGAATCTTGATTGGCCTGGTGAACTTTGTTCCCACCACCCTGGTGATTCCCTGGGAACCCACCACACCCAATCTGTGCTTTGCAAGAGGCTTGCTTAGCAGCTGGCAGCCAGATGATATTAGCTTGAGCTGCAATTTTTGTTACTCAACTCTCAGGTATCTGGGAGCCCCAGGAAGGCAGCATCTCACTTCTGTGTGCCCTAAGCATTTTTCTGAGTGTCCCAAGACTCAGCACTGGTGCCAAATCTGAATCTGTATTAACCTGGTAAACATCACTTGCCCCACATTTGTGATTTCCTGATACCTCACATCACCCAACTGGTATACTTCCGGAGGTTTTTTCCAGCAACTGAGCCTCATGAATAGCAAGTAGGCAGTTGCAGACTGTGGGGTGCCCTGGGTCTTATGCTTAGCTGCGCCAGGGCCTGGTATTGATGGCAGCCAATGTTGATTTGCAGTGTGACCTCTGCCACATGCCTCCAGGTCCAGCACAGGCAGCAACCCACTAAGACAACTTTGTAGCTCTTACCAGGTAGCCATGCTTAGTTACTCAGTGGCTGAACTTGGACTGCAAGGGAATCCCTCACAAGAGGTCCCAGAAACAATATACCCTGTGTCCAGATTCAGACCACAACAGAGCACCACCTGATTAGCCCCACATGTGGCACACCCAAAGGGTGGTTTTGGCAAGCATCAGAGCCTGCTTGGGCAAATCCTGCTTTGTAGGGTCAGCCCCAACACAGCAATTCATATGCTGTGATCTTGGCCAATCCTCACAGCTAATAAACCTGGGGGCCAATCCAACCCTCAAATGTGCCAAGAGCAATCAAAACTAAACTATAATAGGAGAGCATGCACAATCAACAAAAGGGACACACCTTGAGTATCTGGCTCAGGTGACCAGTGAAATTGTGCCATTAGTAACCACAGGACACCTACTACATAAGACCACCAGACCAGACTGGAGATGTAGCAGATCTACCTAATTCATAGAAACAAGTACAGAGAGGCAGCCAAAATGAAGAAACAAAGAAATGCATCCTAAATGAAAGAACAGGAGAAAACTCCAGGAAAAAAAAAACAAAAAACTGAATGGATGTAAGCAACCTATCAGATACAGAGTTCAAAAAAATGGTTATAAGGATGTGCAAGGAACTTAGTGAAAACTTCAACAAACAGATACAAAGTATAAAAAAGGACATAGAAACCATAAAAAAGAACCAGTCAGAAGTGAAGAACACAATAACAGAAATAAAGAATGTATTAGAAGGAATCACAACTAGACTAGATGAAGCAGAGGACTGAATTAGCAATTTAGAAGACAAGGTGGCAAAAAATATCCAATCGGAACAGCAAAAAGAATAAGAAAAAAATGAGGATAGTTTAAGAGACCTCTGGGCCAACGTCAAGTGTAACTACATTCATACCATAGGGTTACAGAAGGAGGAGAGAGAGAGCAAAAGATTGAGAATCTATTTGAAGAAATAATGATGGAAAACTTTCCTAAATGTGCAAAGGAAATAGGCACACAAGTCCAGGAAGTGCTGAGTCCAAAACACAATGAACCTAAACAGGCCCACACCAAAACGTATTATAATTAAAATGGCAAAGATTAAAGACAAAGAGAGAATCCTAAATTCAGCAAGAGAAAGGCAACTAGTAATTTATAAGGAAGCTCCCATAAGATGGTCAGATGATTTCTGAACAGAAACTTTGCAGGCCAAAAGGAATTGGCATGAAATATTCAAAGTGATTAAAAGAAAGGACCTCCAACCAAGATTACTCTACTCAGCAAAGCTATCACTTAGAATTGAAGGACAAATAAAGAGCTTCTCGGATAAGAAAAAGCTAAGGAGTTCATCACAACCAAACCAGTATTACAAGGAATGTTAGAGAAACTTCTTTAAGACAATAAACAAACAAACAAACAAACAAACAAATAAAATCAATAATAAAATGAATAGAGCTACATATCTATTAACAATTACTTTCAATGTAAATGGACTAAATGCGCCAATCAAAAGACACAGGAAGGCTGAATGGATAAGAAAACAAAATCCTTATATATGTTGCCTACAAGAGACTCACTTCAGATTGAAAGACACACACAGAGAGAAAGTAAAGGGATGGAAAAAGATATTTCCTGAAAATGGAAATGCAAAAAACAAAACAAAACACAAAAAAGCTGGGTAGCCATACTTATACCACACAAAATAGACTTTAATACAAAGGCTATAACAAGAGGCAATGAAGGACCCAGTATTCCCACTTCAGGGTAGTTATCTGAAGAAACCCAAAATGCTACTTTGAGGGTACATGGATATCCATAGTTTCATTACAGCACTATGTACAGTGGCCAAGATGTGGGGGAAGTCTAGGTGTTCATGGATGGGAGAATGGATAAAGAGTAGGTGGTACATATATACAATGAAATATTGCTCGGCCATGGAAGGGAATGGGTTCTTGCCATCTACGGTGGCATGGATGGACCTGGAGTGTACTGTGCTGAGTGGAGTGTCATAAAGAAGAAGACAGATGCAATGTGATTTCGCTTATGTATGGAATCAAAAGAAGAAAATAAACAAAGAAAACAGAAACAAACTCATAGATACAGAAAACATTTTAATGGTTACCAGATGGGATGGGGGTTGGGGATGTGGATGAAAAAAATGGAAGGGGTTAAGAAGAACAAATTGGTTGTTACAAAGTAGTTATTGGGATGTAGAGTACAGCATGAGGGATATGATCAATAATATCATAACTATGTACGATGTCAGATGGATACTAAATTTGTTGGGATGACAGATGAGAGGGGGTTAGAGCACAGGGTGAATAAAGGTGAAAGGATTAAGAAATACAAACCAGCAGTTGCAAAATTGTGATGGGGATGAAAGTAAAGCATAGGGAATATAGTCAATGATATTGTAATAACTGTGTATAGTGCCAGGTGGGTACTAGACTCATCTGGGGGATCACTTCTTAAATTATATAAATCTCTACCACAATGCTGAACACCTCAAATTAATATAAATAATATTGAATGTCAACTCAAATTGAAAAATTAAAAAAGGGGGAGAGGTGAAGGGGAATAAGAGGTCCAAATTTCAAGGTATAAAACAAATTAGTCATGGGAATGTAATATACAGCATAGGGAATATAGTCAATAATATTGTGATAGCATAGTATGGTGTCAGATGGTTGCTGGACTTATCACAGTGATCACTTCTTTAGGAATACAAATGTGGAATAACTATGGTGTACCCCTGAAACTAATATAATATTGTATGTTAGTTATATTTTTAACAAAAATCTTTAAAATATAATATACTGAAAAGAAATCAAAGAAGATATAAACAAATGTAGAGATGTATTAAGTTACGGATTGTAAGACTGTATATTAAGATATTTCCTCTAATTTGACCTATACATTCAAAACACTTTCAATCAATATCCAAGCAATCGTTCTTGTAGATACATTTTTTAAACAAGCTAGAGTTTCATTATTATTATTATTATGTACTGAGAAGTTTCAAGGAATGAGGATACTGACTTTGGTTCACCTGCTTAGTAATAACACAGCCTCTTTTTGTATCATCTTGATAGAAAGTAAAAGGACATAGGTGGAGAGGGGAAAGAAATGTACTAGTTGCTCATTTATTTTGCTGTGGCTTTGATGGCAAAGCCTGGATCAAGGTTTCATCTGTTGGGTGAACTTCTGCCTTCATATGATTTTTGCAGGAGCTGAATGTCTCTGTGTTTATATTTCTCAGTTGACCAATACTTAGTACTTAGTCTCGTGATTCCTCTGAGTCTTTCAGGGTTAATTAGTAGCCCATCTTTAGATATTAGATAACCCAGTTATTTTACTTGGATAAACAGAATCGAAGCTTGTCCATTGAGACCCCATGTCCCTTAATGGCTAGCCATTGTAATAAGTAAGTTGTATCCTCTTAGGAGTCTAATATATTCTAGAGCATAAGAGTAAATTATCCACATATTGGATTAGGGCAGAATTTCTGGGAAACTCAACATCATTCAAATCAGCTTTTAGTATCTGAAAGTAAAAGGTGGGGCTCTCTATATACTCCTGGGGCATTACTGTCCAAGTAAACTCTGATCTTCCCAGGTGGAAAATCAAAGAGTAATTTCTGTCCTTTTTTTACAAGGATGTTGAAAACAGCACTACATAAATCTATCACTGAAAAATATTGACAATATATACAGGAATAGCTGACAATAGGGTATGTGGATTTGGAACCACAAAATATCTTTATCTATAGCTATGAGATCCTGTGCAAATCTCCATCCTTTCCCACTGAGTTTCTTTACTGGAAGAACAGGAGTATTATAGGGGCTTGTACATGGAATTATAAGCACCCTTTTTAAAAAGTAGTCTCGTATAATAGGCTAATTCCAACTAGTGCATCAGGCCTTAAAGGATATTGGCAAACAATAGATAGAGGCAAAGTATTATCAATAGTTATTTTATTATTTTTTTATTAGTTTCAGGTGTATAAAACAATGTAATAGTTAGACCTTTACACCCCTCACAAAGTGATAACCCCCTCCCCCAATCTACTACCCTGCTGATATTGTATATAGCTGCTACAATTCCATTCACTCTATTCCCTATGCTGTACTCCACATCCTGTGACTATACATACAGAGGGTGCCAAAAAAAAAATGCATACACATTTTAAGAAAGGAAAACTGTCTTAAAATTGTAATACTCAATATATACCAATAACAAAAGATTAGTACAAGTCATGACTGACTTCTGCAATTATAGGAGGTGCTCAAAGTGGTTACCATCAGTTTCCAGACACTTCTGATTATGGCGAACTACTGCTTGAGCAACGTTACCAAAAGTGTCCACTTGCATACATTTTTTGGCACCTCTGATGTGTGTGTGTGTGTGTGTGTGTGTGTGTGTGTGTGTGTGTATATATATATATATATATATATATATATATATATATATAATTTTTGACAAAGGAGCCAAGAACAAAAAAATGGAAAAAAGAAAATCTCTTCAATAAATGGTGCTGCAATAACTGGAAAGCCACATTCAAAAGAATGAGGCTAGACTGCTATCTGTCACCATACACCAAAATTAACTCACAATGAATCAAAGACCTAAATATAAGACCTGAAAGAAATAAATTACATAGAAAACATAGGTACTAAACTTATGGACTTTGGGCTTAAATAGGATTTTATGAATTTGACCTCAGAGACAAAGGAATTAAAAGTAAAAATAAATGAATGGAACTATATCAAACTAAAAAGCTTCTGCACCACAAAAGAAACCATCAACAAAATAAAAAGACAAGAAAGCAAATGGGAGAAGACATCTGCAAACAATGCCTCCGATAAGGGGCTAATATGCAAAACATATAAAGAACTCGTACAACTCAACAACAAAAAAGAAACAATCCAATTAAAAAATGGAGAGAGGACCTGAACAGACACTTCCCCCAAGACATACAAATGGCCAACAGATACATGAAAAGATGCTCAATTTCACTCGCTGTTAGGGAAATGCAAATCAAAACTGCAATGAGATACCACTTCACACCTCTTGGAATGGCTATCATCAAAAAGAAAAGTAATAACAAGTGTTGGACAGACTGTTGAGAAAAAGGAACCCCCATACATTGATGGTGGGAAAGTAAATTGGCACAGCCACAATGGAAAACAGTAAGGAGTTTCCTCTAAAAGATTAAGAACAGAATTGCCATGCAACCCAGCAATCCCTCTCCTGGAAATCTACGGCCCAAAATATGAAAATATTTATCCATAAATATATATGTACCCTTATGTTTATTGAAGCATTAGTCATGGTGGCCAAGACATGGAAACAACTAAAATGTCCTTCCACAGATGATTGGATAAAGATGTTGTGGTATATATACACAGTAGAATACTATTCTGCCATAAGAAAAGATTAAATAGTGCCATTTGTGACAACATGGATGGATTTTGAGATTATGCTAAGCAAAATAAGTCAGACAGAAAAAGTAGAGAACCATACGATTTCAGTGATATGTGGGATATAAAACTGAAAAAAAAACCACAATAAGACAAACAAATGAAGAAACAAAAACTCATAGACATAGACAATAGGTTAGTGGTTACCAGAGGGTAAGAGGGTGGTAGATGAGGGTAAAAGGTATCAAATTATCAAATATATGGTGATGGAAGGAGAACTGACTCTGGGTGGTGAACACACAATGTGATATATAGATGATGTATTATAAGAGATGTACATTTGAAGCCTCTATAATTTTATTAACCAATGTCAATCCAATAAATTTAATTTTAAAAAACTAGAATGAAATAAATAGCTGTAGCGAGCATATTCTTGGACTGGGGTAGGGAGGCTGGACAAAGCAGCCATGGTTGGAGAGAACAGATTGAATTTTCTCTACTTGATGGTTTCTCAAATTCTCTCTAGTCTCTCTCTCTCTCTCTCTCTCTCTCTCTCTCTCTCTCTCTTTCTCTCTCCCCCCCATTCTCTCTCTCTCTCTCTCTCTCTCTCTCTCCCTTCCTCCTTCTCTGTCTCCCTCTCTCCTTCCCTCCGTCCCTCCCTCAGCAATGGTGTTAGCATCTTTGATTATAATGATGTTCAGGTATAGTTCCTAGGGAATTCACATATTTACCACACGTAAGCTTTTTTCAAATATTTATATTGTAACACAAGCAAAACCACCTGCCACTGATGGTTAAACTATTTCCGACCTTAGGATTTTTCTTATAGAATTGTGTGAGTTACAGAGACATGTATTACTTAATTAAAATTAGAAGGAATTTCTCATTCTAAAGCATAATTTTGGGGAATTAATTTTTGTGGGGCAAGATTGGTAATGTGTATAACAGTCCTCTTTTTAAAAGAATGAAAATTACTGAAATGTAGAACCATATAGGAAGAAACACAGATAAAAAAATAACAATAGTAAATGGATTATCACCAGTGAACTGTACCTCATTACTAAGGCTATAAATTTATACTGGAGAACAATGAATTTAATATATCCTAAAGTATAGAGGGAAAAGCAGCAAAATTTTATTGATGTTTGGAGTGAGCATCAAAACATGAATGTTCGCATGATTTGCTCTGCTTTTAAATTACTAATGGAAAAATTAATCTGATTGATTTATTTACAGAACTGAAGAGAGAGAGTAGCACAACAGTAGGAGTTATATTGAAAAATGCAGAGAGAACAGAGAATGTGTTCTAACATGCATTTGCAGAGAAATGTGGTAAACACAAACCTAGATAAAGCACTATTTAAATACTGTTTGTGATATTTTCACTGCCTTTCTTTAATTCAGTATCGAATAATTTTGAAGTTGTAATCCCTTTTCAGGACTGGTATTTCTCTTTTGCTCTCTTATAAGGGAGACCATTTTTGCCAGCCCATGATGTCAGACTATGTGTTAGAATGTTAGATTGACTTTTATTTTATTATTTAAAAAAATAATTAGCAAACTAACATACTTTGACACACCAGTTAAGAAGAGAACCTTTCCTCAACCACTGCCTAGAAGGGGAGACAGCTCTTACTTAGAGAAATAATGAGAATTTTCAGTTTCACATTTTAATGCTGTCTAATGTTCCATGTGAATGTCTTCAACTTGATTGATAAATCAGAGTGTGATTCAAAAAAACTACCATGCAAATTTCAAACTTAGAAAAGCATGTGGTACGACAAATGTAATGAAAGTCAGGTAGAAAAATGGACACTTGACAGATGGTGGTATAGTTTCTGCAGGGTAATTTTCACTTCCCTCCCTGATTTCTGTTTAAATTGTATACTTTCTCAAAGTCCCATTGTGACAGCTCTACTCACCTATACTGTTCTTTAAATAAATCTTTCTGTTTAGCGTACAGCCCTGGAAGAGTGGAAAGTGAGAGCTCTTTGTTTAATATTCTCCATTAAAAAACGCAACCCTGAAAGGAACAACTATTGTATTATTTTTTTGACACCAAATTACCCCATTTATCATTAACTGTACAAAAAGTATCTGAAGAGATGATTCATATTAAAATAATGAAAATTCATCATTATTGACAACATAATCATTTATTTAATAAAGTGGCTGCAGGTGGAAATGCCAACTAGTTGGTATTCAGTCCTAATGTGTTTTTTATTTCTGGTATTGTGTTTAGATAATGAACAACAACAACAAGAAAAGCTAGAAAAACGAAAATTAAATTATTTACTTGAATACACTACATTTTTAGATGTTTTCTTTTAGGAAGAAGGTTAATTGAAAATTTTAACTTTCACTCTATTCCCACTACAATCATTACTGGGAAAAAAATAACTAGGGGTTATTTATCTAATTAATAACCTAGATGAGCAAATAGAACTATTGCATGGAATGTGATTTTAAGTATAATACATGATTGTTTTCTTTCATTTAGTTATCTTTATATAAAAACCCTAAAATCTAAATTTGTTTTGCAGGGCTATTAAGTATTCCATCATCAAACAAAATGACAAAGACACAATCCAGGTGGGTATTACATCATACACTCACAGGAAAGGGCCATACTCATACATCTTCTTCTCTTATGATCTATTAATCTTGTTTGAATTAAAATGCCTGCATATAGAGACAGAAACACTCAGTATGCACTGGTAAATGGTTTTTGTGGACATCATGGGAGGAATGATTCAAGGATTGTAGGTTTGGTAATGACAGTGATTGCCCTAGCTGCTTGTACTTATTACTGATAAAAGGTTTTAGATATATATTTTATGCTGTACATGAAGAAACATTTGAAGTGGCTCTATTTTCAAATATAATTTTGGTTATATGGTGAGCAGACTTTAATTCAGGTTTGCCTGTCAGGGGAAAACTGCTTTATTTTTTATAGCTTTACAAAGAGTTGAATTGAAGTTAGAGGGAGATACTCAGAACTTGTGCTAGTTCCCCTTCTCTAAATGATATAGGTTAAATACTCAGTGAAGGCTACTTTAAGTCAGAAGGACATCACATGAAGTTTCATCATTGGGAGGTGATGAAAAAAAGTTGTTCTCAAAAATGTGCTTTATTGTAGTATACCCCAGGAGTGTTTTAATAGGCCAAATGATTTATTAAGTGAAAACACAGGGAAGGTGGGAGTAGGCAGGTTGCCCTATGTTTGATCACCTGGATGATAATAAACAACATAAAACCTTAGTAGGAGTAATAAGAAAATTTCTTTTTTCTTGGAATGTATGTCCCTGCATCTTACAAAAAAAAATAATTTAAGTATGCAATATTACATTGGTTACATTAGTTTCAATGTACAATATAGTGAGTAGACATTTTTTATACCTTATAATATGATCACTGAGAGATGACTACTAGGAGTGTTTTATTCTTAAAATCATTCTTAAAAATTTTTGCACAATTAAAAACAAATTTGTGCAAAAAAAAAATTTTTGCACAATTAAAAAACAAAACAAACCAGCTTTGGTATCTCTAAGTCCTTCACCCTGAAAGGCAGAAATACGCCTTGAATAGGGCAATGAAGATGGAAGACTTTGGCACTGTGTTTAGTATGGTGGTAAACACAACACCTGATACCTCTTATCTGAACATAATTAGAAATCAATTTCAAATATTTTCAAATGTCAAATTGTGCCAGCAATGATATTCTAAGGGACTGATTTCAGGTATAATTATTTACGCCCATCTCAAATTCAGTAAGATTTCCCAGGCTCATACCCTTTTAAGAAAATCCCCACTTACTGAATTACCTTGATTGCCCTCCCTCAAGTATTTAAATAAAATGGGTTCTACCTCCAATCTCCACTACAGAGGGACTATTTCCCTTGACAGAGATTATCCTAGGATTCTTGCACAAGGTAAATTTCTTCTCATTCATTCTTTTTACAGATTTATTAATATTACTTCACATACCATACAATAATACACCCCCTTGAAACTATACAATTCGAAGATTTTTAAAAATATTTTCAAAGAGTATGCAGCATATCACCAAAATCTAACGACGTTGTGCATATTTTCATGTGGTTATTAGATATTTGTACATATTTTTGAAGAAATCTCAAACTAACAAAACTTTACTTAGACCCATTAAGAAAAAAAAAGAGGGCTCCAATGAATAAAACCAGAAATGAAAGAGAAGTTACAACTGATAACACAGAAATACTAAAGATCACAAGAGACTACTATGAATTATATACCAGAAAATTACACAACCTGAAAGAAATGCATGCATTTCTAGAAATACACATTTTTCTAAGACTGAATCATGAAGAAATACAAAACTAGTTAGACTGATTACTCGTAAAGAGATTAAATTAGTAATCAAAAAATGAAAGTGCAAAACCAGATGGTTTCATTCGTGAATTCTACCAAACATTCAAAAATGATTTAATACCTACCTTTCTCAAACTCTTCCAAAAAAAACTGAAGAGGAGGGAATGCTTCCAAACTCACTTAATCAGGACAGCATTACTGTGATACCAAAACCAGACAAGGACACTACACAAAAGAAAATTACAGGCTAATATCTTTGATAAGAATAGATACAAAAATCCTCACCAAAGTATTAGCAAACCATATTTAACAATACACAAAAGGACCATACTTCATGATCAAGTGGAATGTATTCCAGAGTTGCAATTATTTTTCAATATTCATAAATTGATCAACATGATAGACCTCATTAACAGAACGAAGGATAAAAAAGTATACTATCATCTCAATAGAAACAGAAAAAGCATTTGAGAAAGTTCAACATCCATTCATGATAAAAAAAAAACAACTCCCAGTAAAGTGTGCATAAAGAAAATATTCGTCAATATAATAAAGGCCATATAACACAAACCCAGAGTTGATATCACACATAATGGTGAAAAGCTGAAAGCTTATTCCTTTCTTATCTTTTTTTTTCTTTCCTTTTTTTTAATTTTTTATTTTTTAAATTTATTGGGGTGACAATTGTTAGTAAAATTACATAGATTTCAGGTGTACAACTCTGTATTACATCATCTATAAATCCCACTGTGCATTCACCACCCAGAGCCAGCTCTCCCTCCATCACCATATATTTGATACCCCTTACCCTGATCTACCACCCCCCACCCCCCCACCTTCCAGCAACCACCAAACCACTGTCTGTATCCATGAGTTTTTGTTTCTCATTTGTTTGTATTGTTCTTTTGTTGTTTTTGGTTTATATATCACATATTAGTGAAATCACGTGGCTCTCTGCCTCCTCTGTTCGACCCACTTCGCCCAGCATCACACTCTCAAGATCCATCCATGTTGTCACAAATGCTCCCATACCATCTCTTCTTATCGCTGAATAGTATTCCATTGCATATATATACAACAACTTCTCCATTCATCCATCTATCGAAGGACACTCTGGTTGCCTCCATGTCTTGGCCACCGCAAACAAAGCCGCAATGAACATTGGAGCACACGTGTCTTTATGTATAAATGTTTTCAGATTTTGGGGGTAGATACCCAGGAGAGGGATTGCTGGGTCATATGATAATTCTGTTCGTAATTTTTTTAGTAACCTCCACACTGCCTTCCATAATGGCTGCACCAGTCTGCATTCCCACCAACAGTGTATGAGGGTTCCTTTTTCTCCACAGCCTCTCCAACACTTGTTACTATTTGTCTTGTTGATGATAGCCACTCTGACTGGGGTGAGGCGACATCCCATTGTGGTTTCCATTTGCATTTCTCTGATGATTAGTGATGTTGAGCATACCTTCATATGTCCATTTGCCATCTGTATGTCCTCCCCGGAGAAATGTCTCTCCAGGTACCCTGCCCATTTTAATTGGGTTGTTTGTTTTTCTGTTGTTGAGTTTCATAAGTTCCCTGTATATTTTGGACACTAGCTCCTCATCAGAGGCACTCCTTGTAAAAATCTTCTCCCATTCAGTTGGTTGCCTCTTTATTTTGTCGATGGTTTCTTTTGCTGTGCAGAAGCTTCCAAGCTTCATATAGTCCCATTCATTTATTTTAGCTTTTATTTCCATTGCCTTTGGAGTCAAACCCACAAAATGCTCCTTGAACCCAAGGTCCGCAAGTTTAGCACCTATGTTTTCTCCTATGCAGTTTATTGTGTCAGGTCTTATGCTCAAGTCTTTGATCCACTTTGAATTAATTTTGGTACATGGTGACAGATAGCAGTCCAGTCCCATTCTCCCGCACGTGGCCATCCAATTCTCCCAGCACCATCCACTGAAGAGGCTGTCCTTCCTCCATTCCATGCTTCTAGCTTCTTTGTCAAAAATTATCTGTTCATATTTATGTGGTTTCACTCCTGGGTTCTCAATTCCATTCCATTGGTCCACGTGTCCGCCTTTCCGCCAATACCATGCCACTCTGACCACTGCAGCCCTGCAGCACAAGCCAAAGTCAGGCAGCGAGATACCTCCAGTATTGTTCTTTTTTCTTAAGATTGCTTTGGCCATTCGGGGTCTCCTGTGGTTCCAAACAAATCTGATGATTTCCTGTTCCATTTCTTCAAAAAATGCCATTGGGATTCTGGTGGGGACTGCACCAAATCTGAGTATTGCTTTGGGTAATATGGCCACCCCAACTATGTTGATTCTTCCAATCCACGAGCACGTATCGTCTTCCCACTTTTTTGTGTCCTCCTCAATTTCTTTCAAAAATGTCTTACAGTTCTCAGCATACAGGTCCTTCACACCCCTGGTCAAATCCACTCCTAGGCATTTCATTCCCCCCACTGCAGTCGCAAAAGGAATTGTCCTTTGTATCCCCCCTTCTGAGATTTCACTGCTAGTACACAGGAATGCAATGGACCCCTGCACGTCGATTCTGCAGCCAGCAACTTCACTGTATTCACTGATTGCTTCCAACAGCCCTTTGGTGGAGTCCTCAGGGTCTTCCACACATAGCATCATGTCATCTGCAAAGAGTGATAATTTAACTTCTTCATTCCCAATTTGGATGCCTTTTATTTCTTTCTCTTTCCTGATTGCTCTGGCAAGGACTTCCAACACTATGTTGAAAAGCAGAGGTGATAGGCGACAGCCCTGTCATGTTCCTGAACGTAGAGCAAAGGACTTCAGTTTTTCACCATTAATTATGAGATTAGCTGAGGGCTTGTCATATATGGCCTTCATTATGTTAAGGTATTTTCCTTCTATACCTATTTTATTAAGTGTTTCAATCATAAATGGATGTTGTATCTTGTCAAATGTCTCTTCTGCATCAATTGATACAATCATATGATTTCCATCCCCTATCTTGTCCATGTGATGGATCACACTGATGGACTCGCGGATGCTGAACCATCCCCGTGCCCCAGGGATGAACCCCACCTGGTCGCGATGAACAATCTCCTCAATGCATTGCTGTATTCGATCTGCTAGAATCCTGCCCAGGATTTCTGCATCTGCATTCATCAGAGATATTGGTCTGTAGTTTTCTCCCCTTGTGTTGTCCCCACCAGGTTTTGGTATCAGGGCAATGTTGGCCTCACAAAATGAGCCAGGGAGTACTGTCTCTTCTTCAATTTTTTGAAAGAGTTTGAGCAGGACTGGTACTAGATCCTCTTTGAAGGTTTGGTAGAATTCACCAGTGAAGCCATCTGGTCCCGGACTTCTGCTTTTGGGAAGGTTCTGGATGAATGATTCAATTTCGCTACTGGTGATCAGTCTGTTTAGACTTTCCAGTTCTTCATGGTTCAGCCTTGGAAGGCTATATGTTTCCAAGAACCTGTCCATCTCTTCTAGGTTATTGAATTTGGCGGCATATAGTCCTTCATAGTATTCTTGGATGATCCTCAGTATTTCTGTGGTATCCGTGATAATTTGTCCTTCTTCATTTCTGATTTTGTTAATTAGTGTCTTCTCTCTTTTTATGTTAGTGAGTCTAGCCAAGGGTTTGTTAATCTTGTTAATCTTTTCAATGAACCAGCTCTTTGTCACATTAATTTTTCTATTGTCTTTTTATTCTCTATTTCATTTAGTTCTGCTCTGATTTTTGTTATTTCCTTTCTTCTGCTGACCTTGGGTTTCATTTGTTCTTCTTTTTCTACTTCTTTAAGGTGTAACATGAAGTTATTTATTTGGGATTTTTCTTCTTTCTTGAGATAGGCCTGTAATGATATAAATTTCCCTCTTAAAACTGCTTTCGCTGCATCCCAGAAATTTTGGTAGGATATATATTCATTGTCATTTGTTTCTATGTATCTTTTGATCTCTCCTCTAATTTCTTCTTTGACCCGGTTGTTCTTTAAAAGTATGTTGTTTAATCTCCATATATTTGTGTTTTTTCCTGCTTTCCTTTTGCAGTTGATATCCAATTTCAAAGCCTTGTGATCATAGAATATGCTTGGTATGATTTTAATCTTCTTAAATTTGCTGAAGCTGATTTTATGTCCCAATATATGGTCTATCCTTGAGAATGTTCCATGTACACTTTAGGTGAATTCAGCAGTGGGCCTCCTCGTCCCGCCCGTCCGCTCTGCAGGGAGTCCCCCGTGGAGCTACTGTTGCTCGACCAGTTGTAAACTCCAGGGGAGCCCCACAAAGGCTCACCTCACACCGCCATTCTGATTATGTCTTTATCTTAACATCAGCTTTGGCAATGATTTTTTGGATCTGATTCTATAAAGCAAAGGCAGCAAAAGCAAAAATAAACAAGTGGGACTACGTCAAACTAAATAGCTTCACCACAGCAAAGGAAACCAACAGAATGAAAGACAACCTACTGAATGGTAAAAAAATATTTCCAAACCAGATTTCTGATAAGCAGTTAATCTCCAAAATGTATAAAGAATTCGTGCAACTCAATAGCAAAAAGAAAGAATAAATTAAAATGTGCAGAGGATCTGAATAGACATTTTTCCAAACATACAGATGGCCAACAAACACATGAAATAATGTTCAGCATCACCAATTATCAGGGAAATGCAAATAAAAACCAAAATGTGATATAACCTCACACCTGTCAGAATGGTTACAATAAAAAAGACAAGAAATAACAACAATTAGTGAGGATATGCATTTTTTGGTGGCAATATAAATTGGTAAAGTTACTATGGAAAACTGTATAGATTTCCTCGCAAAATTAAAAATAAAACTACCATATGATCCAGTAATTCCACTTTGGGATATTTATCTGAAGAAGACAAAAATACTAATTTGAAAAGATACGTGCAACCCTATGTTCATTGCAGCATTATTTACAATGGCCAACCTGAGTGTGCATCAATAGATGAATGAAGAAAATGTAATACATATATATCACATATATGTAATATATGAATACTGCTAGCCAAAACAAGAATGAAATCTTGTAATTTGCAACAACGTGGATGGAGCTAGAGGATATTATGCTAAGTGAAATAAGTCAGACAGAGAAAAACAAATACCATATGATTTCACTTATATGAGGAATCTAAAACACAAAACAAACAAAACAGAATCAAATTCATAGATACAGAGAATATATTTGTGGTTGCCTGAGGGTAGGGGGGTTGGGAGTGTGTGAGCTGTGTGAAGGAGTCAAGAGGTACAAACTTCTAGTTATGAAACAAATAAGTCATAGGCATGTAATGCACTTGCATGTTGACTATAGTCAATAAAATTCTATTGCATATTTGAAAGTGACTAAGAGAATAAATCTTGAAAGTTCTCATTACAAGGGAGAAAACGTTTATAATTTTATATGGTGACAGAAGGCAACTAGGCTTCCAAAATGTATAAAGCACTATTCATTTCACAGTGTATACAAATATTGAATCATTACGGTGTACACCTGCAACTAATATTATGTCTATTATACCGCAATATAAAAGAGAGAAAATAAACTTCAAAAAGGTTAGGAAGTATACAGGTATGCATACTTATGTGAATAAAGAAATATCAGTATTCATAGGGAATAGAGTCAATGGAATTGTAACAGCTATATATGATGTCAGAGGGGTAGTAGATTGGGGGATGAGGGTTATCACTTTGTGAGGGGTGTAAATGTCTAACTATTACATTGTTTTGTACACCTGAAACTAATAAAAAAAAGAAAGAAATATCAGTATTATACTATTGTATCCTTTTATCTTCCAAAAAGAAAACAAAACAAAAAACAACTTAGAAGATTCCTGGGTCTAACTAGATACTGTCACAATTAGGTTCCAAGCTTTTCGTTAAGACCCAGCCTCTATATATCTTATTAAAATCGGATCAACCTGATCCAATTCAATGGAATTCCAAAAGGAAACAAGCTGAAGAAGCTCTAGACAATTAAACTCAGTAGTTAAAGGGTTCTCTCCCTGCATGACAGTCATCTTTGTTACAGTCATGTTATGCAAGAAAACAAAATAAACAGCTATAGGTGATCCTTTATTTATGTTCCTCATTCTGTTGTATCTCCACTGAACTCTCATCACACTCAACACTTCTGTCACTCGACTGGGACTTATGAAGTACTCTTACTTTCTGCACCTAATATTACTTTAACTTGATGCAGCAGTCTTAACCCAGCAACTTTATTACCCTCTTTACGGGATGAAGACATCCACAATTGTGTTTTGCTTACTGACCACTTTCTTGTTCCTAGGAATGATTTGCAGGAAACCCTTATTGATAATGTTGACTCTTAACTGAAAGATGAATAGTGACATTACCAATCTGGATATGTAATAACTTCCATGGTAAGCATAAATTAAAGGTTCTTATTTACCCGAGGAAGATCTGCCCAACAAACTGAATTCATTATTCCGACAGGAGCTTGTCAATGAGCCAAAGATCAAATAGCCAATATTTATACTGATAGTTGCTATACCTTTGGTGTAGCTCACAACTTCAAAATGTTGTTGAAGCAGTGAGGCTTCTTAACTTCCTCAGGGCAGCCCATAAAGATGGAAAACAGGTTGCGGAATTATTGGATGTCATATAGCAACCGGAACAATTGGCAATTATAAACAATTCCAGGACATTCTAAAGCTGCCACCATGGGAGCAAAATAAAATATTAATAATTTAGCTGCTAGTGCAGCTAGACCAGCAGCAACAAACAGCCAAATTATCCAGACCTGAGAATGTTTATTCTCCCTATTCAGTCAATAAAAGACTCTTATTGTTCCAATGGACAGCTGCTGAAGAAGAAAAAAATATGACAACAAAAAGGGGGAAACTTTGACCCAAACAGATATAGCTTGGACCTAATCAGAAACCTATCTTATTTATACTTAAACATGTACATGAGCTAACACACTGGGGGCCTTGAAAAGGTGATTTCATAAAGAATATTATTTGAAGCGTTCTTCTACTGTAGCTCATAATTTGTTAGCGGATGTTCTATCTGTCTAAGATATAACCCTGGAAAATCACTCCATGGGTTCCAAGGACATTTCCCACTTCCTTTAGGCCCATTTGTGATATGGTAATTGGATTTTATCCAAATGCCATCATCTCAAGGATACAAATATGTGTTAATCATGATTTGTATGTTATCTCACTGGGTTGAGACATTCCCTTGTAGGAGAGCAAAAGACTTAACGGTATGTAAGTTGTTATTGGAAAAAATAATCCCCAATGGGGAATTCCCTGTCAGTTACATAGTGACTGAGGGACTCATTTCACTGGGCCAATAAAGCAATCTATTTGTAATATTTGGCTTATTTTATAGCATTTTCACTGTGCTTATCACCCCAGTACTCTAGATTGGTGGAATGTACAAATGTTACAATTAAAACTAAACTAGGTAAATTTTCAGAGCTTTTAATCTCACTGGGCCAAAAGCTCTCCTTATACTCCTTTGGGTAAACATAGCCTTTCTCCTCATTAGTTATTGTTAACCCTATGCATCTGGATGAAGGGACATATGAACCAACCTTACTAAAAGGAGACTTTCTACATTATTATCAAGGACTTATCAACAAGCTTAAATAAATTGATAAATTAATAACTGATTCACTTCAATGTGCTTCTGGGAGATGAAGACTTCGAAGACCATGACTCACAACCAGGAGATTTTGTCCATGGGACAAGACATCAATTAAAGACTCTCCAATCTCATTGGCGGGGGCATATCAGTGGACATCAAAGACTCCTCAAGGATAAGAAGCCACCAACATCAGGGGTAAACAGCTATCCCAAGACATGGAGAAGGCCTGTATACCTGCATAATTGATATTGAACTTAAAATAACCATGTGCTTGATTGTGTTTATCTGTCTGCTAATAATATTAGTCATAATGACAATTATACTTGTTTTTTAGGCTCTTCTCAAACCCTGTATTTATATAGTACAACTGTTAATAACTGCTGAAGCTATATAACTTTTATATTATCAATAATACTATTTTTATGGATTCTCTTTTGAAATTTAGAAGGAATGTTATTGTAAAAGTAAGGAAAGGGATGTGCATGTATTTTGGGAGGTACTTAAAAGGAAGTAGTTTATCCTAAGAAGTTTGTTATTTCTTAATGAGGAAAAGGAGACAAACTGAAAAGACAAGTTGTAGAAGGTTAGTAGAAAAAATATTGAGAAAGGAATTTTATATATAAATAGTAAAACGCAATTATGCTGACCCCCTAACTCAACAAAGACTACTAACTATATTAATAATATACAGGCCACATCCTTGGCCTGTAAATTCCAATAGAAGCTGAAGTGGATATATATATATATATATATATATATCCCCCTCTATAGTGGCTGCTGAGGCACAGGAAATTTACTTATGAAACTCTTATTGTTCTTTTGTCCTCTAGAAATGTTTTAGATAGTAATTGTAATTTACTTCATTGTATTCTTACAGCCTTAGCCCCTATTGAACCTTAAAGTTACAGCTCCCAGTTGCACAACTAGTAGAAATCAGATTAACAATGAATGGCACTTGAGTGTTTCCAATGGAAAGTAGATAGGCCATATTAAAATAATAATAATAATAACAACAACAACAGTGAATGGGAACTCATCTCATGTTCAAATTGTGAAGAGGTATATGATGTGCCCTCAAACTATAAATAACTGTTAAATTAGATGAAAAATACAAAAAAGTAAGACAGATAGCAAAACTTGGATCATAATAGTTTATAGGCTAGAAATGATCCAGCGTGTTTTTTTACTTAGTGAAGGCCCCCAAGACCTGACTGCCTCTCATTTACTTGCTTTTCCTTTTGAAAAAACAAAAAATTGGTTTTAACTGCTATCCAAGGTTATGGTGTTGCCCCATCCCCAGTGTTCCACCATTTCAGCAAGACACAGGATGACACTAACACTTCCTAGGAATGAACCTTCCTAGCACCGTGGGACCACATTATCCAACCAAAAGGTTGATCATCAATGCATCCTTTGGATTGATTTATGACCAAAAGGGGGAAGTGTAGATGAAAAAGGGACCATATACTACACCTGATAAGCACAGGGGAGGCCAGCATGTCAGACCTTACAAACTCAGATACCAAATTTAGCCACATAAAATAGTCTGAACATAAAAATTCCTAACTAAAAGCGGGTCATAGCTGATAGTCACATCCTTGGCCTGTAACTTCCTTGACAAAGGTCAATTTGTACCTTGAGTGAGCCTGTCTATTGTCTTTTTGCATCTAAGATAACATACCCTTGGAATATTAGAGTAATCCCTTTTTCCGGACCCCTCAGGGCCCAAACCCCCACACCAGAGCACCACACTACAGAACCCTTCATTGTAACCTTGTTCCCTGAATACTATACCCATGTGCTATAAAATGTTAATTGTTAACTATCTTGTGTCCACCCATGTAAAAGAAGTATGTGTCTCTCCATTTTACTCTTTATCTAACCCCTGAGATTTCCCCACTTTGCTTTCTCCCACCCTCTTAATCTACCACAAGTGGATTTCATGTAACCCTTCTTATGTCTCCTCCTTTAATTCTAATGTATAAAAGAAGCTGTGAAACTGCCATTTTCTGAAGCATTTTTTGTTTTTGTTTTTTTTTGTTTGTTTCCTTCAACTTTATCCACAGTTTGCATCGGTAATATACATTTAGGGTTCCATTTATGTTTAAATGAATCAGAAAATCAATCATGATAGATCTGTGACCAATACAAACATTTCTGAATTCTTCAAAAAATTCTGTTAGAAATGTCAATAAACTAGTATTCTGTAAAGATAATTATTAAACAAATGTCAATGCATTTTTATTCCTTATTTCAATTCTAACATATCCAACATTACTTCTTTCTTGTGCCATACAGTAATAAAGTGTGGAAGTGGCTATCTACTGCAATAAAATAAAATGCTTTAGTTTGATTATTTAACCCTCTTCAAATCACATAATTATAATCATTTTTAATTCAATAACTGATGAAGTAAATATATAATAACCATAATTTTACAGTTATTTAAAACTACTAAAATAAATACATCAGAGTCTTATTGATATAATGTGCTCTGAGGGACTATGCTGTGAAACTGCCTTAGAGGTGGTGTTGCCTTTTGATACTATAGTAAATAAACTGCCATGGTATAGACCTCAGATGGACCCATCCTAAATGGAATTTTGCTTTGTAGTAAAAAGTGCTACAGAGAAGTTCTGGTGTATTTTCTGTTTAAAGTAATAACTAATTAACAAGCAAGTGAAATGCAATAAGAAAATGGCTTATAATTTCACTAATATTTCAATGATATGAAACAGAAAAATACTTACAAAATAATCAACATCTAGACTGATTCATAAGAAGAATCCTATATAGCATGATAACTAGGAAAGCAGCATGAATGATGGCTGCAGCTTTTAATGGTCACTTTAATTGTAACATTATCAAGTTTCCACAATTAAAACTAATAACTAAAGTATTTATTTGCCATTTCCTACCTTTATTACACAAGTTTCCACTAGGCATATTTTGTCAATGAGGTTTTGTTGTTGTTATTGTTGTTGTTGTTTTAGATTCAACTGAAAAACAGTAACTAATTAGCTCAAATATTTAAAGTAATAAATTACTAATAATGTAATTTTTAAACTGTATAAAATAAAAACTTTAATACTTCAAAAGCTCCAATTTGACCCCTGGGGCATGTAAAAATCATATCTGTTTTCTTTTTTCTTTTTTCTTTTAAATTTCTTGGGGTGACAATTGTTAGTAAAATTATATAGATTTCAGGTGTACAATTCTGTATTACATCATCTATAAATCCCATTGTGTGTTCACCACCCAGAGTCAGTTCTCCTTCCATCACCATATATTTGATCCCCCTCAACCTCATCTCCAAACCCCCTCCCCACTCAACCTCTTGTAACCACTAAACTATTGTCTGTGTCTATGAGGTTTTGTTTCTCATTTGTTTGTCTTGTTCTTTTGTTGTTTTTGGTTTATATACCACATATCAGTGAAATCATATGGTTCTCTGCTTTTTCCATCTCACTTATTTCACTTAGCATTATAATCTCAAGATCCATACAAGTTGTCACAAATGGTCCTATTTCATCATTTCTTACTGCCAAATAGTATTCCATTGTGTACATATACCACAACTTCTTTATGCATTCATCTATTGAAGGACATTTTGGTTGTTTCCATGTCTTGGCCACCATAAATAAAGCTGCAATGAACAATGGAGCACACATGTCTTTATGTATAAATGTTTTCAGATTTTTTGGGTAGATACCCAGGAGAGGGATTGCTGGGTCATATGGTAATTCTATTTGTAATTTTTTGAGGAACCTCCACACTGTCTTCCATAACGGCTGCACCAGTCTGCATTCCCACCAACAGTGTATGAGGGTTCCTTTTTCTCCACAGCCTCTCCAACACTTGTTACTATTTGTCTTGTTGATGATAGCCATTCTGACTGGGGTGAGGTGATATCTCATTGTGGTTTTTACTTGCATTTCTCTGATGATTATTGATGTTGAGCATTTTTTCGTATGTCTATTTGCCATTTGTATGTCCTCTTTGGAGAAATATCTCTTCAGGGTGTCGACCCATTTTTCAATTGGGTTGTTTTTTTTTGTTGAGTTGTGTGAGTTCCTTGTATATTTTGGATATTAGCCCCTTATCGGAGGCACTTCTGGCAAAACTCTTCTCCCATTCAGTTGGTTGCCTCTTTATTTTGTCGATGATTTCTTTTGCTGTGCAGAAGCTTTTAAGTTTCATATAGTCCCATTCGTTTATTTTAGCTTTTACTTCCCTTGCCTTTGGAGTCAAGTTCATAAAAAGCTTTTTGAACCCAAGGTCCATAAGTTTAGTACCTATGTTTTTTTCTATGCAGTTTATTGTGTCAGGTCTTACGCTTAAGTCTTTGATCCATTTTAAATTAATTTTGGTACACGGTGACAGATAGCAGTCCAGTTACATTCTTTTCCACGTGGCTATCCAATTCTGCCAGCACCATTTATTGAAGAGTCTGTCTTTTCTCTATAGTATGTTTCTTGCTTCGTTGTCAAAAATTATCTATCCATATTTATGTGGTTTTATTTCTGGGTTCTCAATTCTATTCCATTGGTCTATGTGTCTTGTGCCCCGGGTTTGAACCCCACTTGGTCGTGATGAATAATCTTTTTAATGCATTGTTGCATTCGATTTGCTAGAATTTTGTTTAGGATTTTTGCATCTGTATTCATCAGAGACATTGGTCTGGAGTTTTCTTTTTTTGTGTTGTCCTTACCCGGTTTTGGTATCAGGGTAATGTTGGCCTCATAAAATGAGTTAGGGAGTACTGTCGATTCTTCAATTTTTTGGAAGAGTTTGATCAGGATTGGTATTTGATGCGCTTTGAAAGTTTGGTAGAATTCACTAGTGAAGCCATGTGGTCCAGGATTTTTGCTTTTGGGAAGTTTTTGGATGACTGGTTCAATTTCGTTACTGGTGATTGGTCTGTTTAGATTTTCCAGTTCTTCATGGTTCAGCCTATGAAGGGTGTATGTTTCTAAGAACTTGTCCACTTCTTTTAGGTTATTGAATTTGGTGGCATATAGTCCTTCAAAGTATTCTTGGATGATCCTTTGTATTTCTGTGGTGTCCGTGATAACTTCCCCTTTTTCATTTCTGATTTTGTTAATTAGTGTCTTCTCTCTTTTTATCTTTATGAGTCTAGCCAAGGGTTTGTCAATTTTGTTAATCTTTTCAAAGAACCAGCTCTTTGTCACATTGTTTTTTTCTATTGTCTTTTTGTTCTCTATTTCATTTAGTTCTGCTCTGATTTTTGTTATTTCCTTTCTTCTGCTGACCTAGGGTTTCATTTGTTCTTCTTTTTCTAGTTCTTTAAGGTGTAACATGGGTTTATTTGTTGGGGATTTTTCTTGTTTCTTGAGACAGGCCTGTAATGATATAAATTTCCCTCTTAAAACTGCTTTTGCTGCATCCCAAAAATTTTGGTAGGATGTATTTTCATTGTCATTTGGTTCTATGTATCTTTTGATCTCTCCTCTAATTTCAGGTTGATATGAAGTGGTCTTTCTTTTGTTTTCCAGTACTTGTTGGTAGAATGTTTTATTTTCTCTTCAACTGCAGCCTTTTTTTCTCTCTCACACGGTAGTGCTTTGTTTTCTCTGCACGATTCCAGCTTCTCACACAATGGGGTGATTCCCCGGGAGATGGGCTTCTCTTCTGTTAATAGTTCGCCTGGGTCATAGGGTGCAGTGTCCGTGTGGGGATGTGGAGAGGTTTTGAAGATCCAAAGCTCTTCCTGCACCAGATTCAGAACCTATATGTTTCAGCAGTTCTGTTATTCCTGCAGGGATCCACCCAGATAGGTGGGGCCAGGGGCGGGGTGATTTGTGAGAAGTGGCCCAGAGCAATGGTGGCGACCACCACCACAGCCTGTCCTACTTCCACATCTCCCTCTCCTTTGCCGGAACTAGTTGGGCTGCGAATCTGTGTCTGCATTCCATAGTTCTCAGAAGAGGAAATATTCTGTTCTTTTGATCTGACACTGCTACTGTTCCACTTCTACCACCGGGCAGGTGGGGGTGGGGTGAGCTCTGGCTGGGTAGGGAGGGGGTGGCTAGTCTCAGTGCCTAAGTCTTCCGTTCTCTGCTCGGCAGTGAGGCTTAAACCACCATTTTCAACCTTCTTTCCTCAGTCTTTTCTCCGAGGTCTCTGCTGTGAGCGTTGGTTTCAGCCGTGTTATATGCTGTCCCCTCAACCCTGTGGGCCATAAACGGAGCCCTAGCAGTCCGAGTTCTTTCCTCTCCCGCAGCTGCAGTAGTTCTGGGATGCAGTAAGCTCGGAGCACTGATCTAGGTCTGCATCCTGTGCCCTCGCGGCCCAGTCTCTGCACTTCTCCGTTCCCTCCTCCCCCGCTCACGTGATTCACCCACCTTTAGGTGATTTCAAGAGTGGACCTCTTTGTCTTGCCTGTCTGCTCTTCAGTGAGTCCTTTGTGGAGTTACAGTTGTTCGATTAGTTGTAAATTCCATGGGAGATTTACAGAGGCTCACCTCACGCCGCCATTTTGATCACATCTGTTTTCTAAGGCCAAAATTTATTATATAGCTTCATGCCAAATGATAAAAAAAAGGTAGAATTGTTCCTAAAACAGCCATTACTAAAGTACTCGGCACACTAATTTTTACCTTTTATGTATCCCTTTGAAACATCCAGGCCAAACTTTTTATTAAGTTGCATCCATATTGAGAGGTAACAAGTGCAAATAATCACATATTTAACGTATGATACTTGCTTGGCTACTACAAAATTAATTATACTCTTCTATAGGAAACCAAGTTATTCATTACAGTAATGTTTTTGAAAAAATCCTGCACTACTACTGTGTTTCCCTGAAAATAAGACCTAATCAGAAAATAGGCCCTAGCATGAATTTTCAGGATGATATCCCCTGAACATAAGCCCTAATGCATCTTTTGGAGCAATAATTAATATAAGACCCAGTCTTATCTTTGGGGAAACATGGTACCAATGTAAATTTATCCATCTTCAAATTAAATAAGGCCATTATGTAACATAATACACTTATGAAAATATTTATAGAATGGTCTGTGTTTAATTCAACATCATTTTAGTTGAGGATTATAAGATTTACGGGACTCACAAGAGGCCAGATTTCGGGGGGAAAAAACAAAAGTACCTATTCCTCAATTGTTGCTCTCTGCATCTGAATATAACTAAAGGCAGCACACTGATATAATGTTTTTGAAAGTCAAGACATAAACCCAAACTTTGGCAGTTTTATCAAAATGTCTTTGATAATTAGTACTTTACTAGTTCTCAAAAACCTTACTGCTTTAACATTTTCAATACAGAAATACTCTTCAAATAATACATTTTAAAAGATGATTAAGATTTGCAAAATTAAATAGCATAAATTAAGCATATTGTTTTTTGACAGCACGAAATAACCAATTTAAGGAAAACTGCAATAGACTAAATAAAAAACCACAAGTATCACAATGTGAGGCACACTTAAACCCTCACATACTTCTGACTTTACAAATCTACTAAAATATTTTAAAGTTTCATTGATTCCACTAGTACATGTAAAGAAATTGCAAAAATGCTTAAGACTCTATAAGAGTAATCAATTACACAGGCACTTCACATGTAAACAATCTACAGTACATCGGAAAATATTTTGGCACCAATCTAATACTAAAACAATTTAAAGAAAGCCAGAGTTCTATATTTTCTACTCATTTTTCTTTCCAGAAAACTAAGACCAAAGAATGAAGAAATTATGTATAAACTAGAATTAGAAGTGTATTAAATAACTCAAATATACAATTGTTTTAAATTGGTAAAAAAGATGATCTGATCTAGATGTTTACTAGTATGCTATGGTATTAAAAAATTAAACGTAATGAGATTATTAAATTGGAAGCACATTTTAAGTTTAGTATTGTTTTTATTTTTCAAAAATAATCAAGATTATCAGCTAAGTAAAAAGAGAATTTGAATTTATCAAAAACTCTTACTAAATTAATCCAGTTTTCCCCAAAAGTAAGTTTAGACTATTCAAAATTTAACATAATTTTTAACATAATTTTGTTAATCCTAAGGCTTAACCTAATAAAATCATTTTTGATTAGACATTCTTATTTATGAATTTGAGATATTTGAAATCACTTCCAATAAATGAAACTATATACTTATGATTTTTAAATGTTATTTCAGCTGTAAAAAGCTGAGATGCCTTGGTTGTAGGTAATTCAAGAGCCTGAACTGTGACACAAACTTTCACAAGATCTCTCTCTTCCAAAATGTGATGAGGTGAACAGAGTCTTTTCTGTGAGACACCCAAGTTTTTACAAGCATCAAGAAAATTTTCTACATTTCTTCGACATTTTGCCACACTCAGTTTAGGCACCACTGGTGATGGCACATGAATACTAGCTACAGAGCACAGCCTTATATGATTGGCTAAATGGCAGAGAACCACCCCATCCTTCAGTGTAGCTCCAATGCCATCAGGCAAAATTACTTTTAACTTGGATTCGAGATTCTTGCGAAGTTGTCGTGTTTACTCTCACTCTTCCTGTAGATGTCCCATCTTTCTTCTCATTGTAAATCTGGGATCTACTGCCCCATATTCCTGGCAACATGAGCAGCTAAAACCTGATCTAGGCTTCAAGCCAAAAGGACCATGTGAAAAACAATCATTTCTATCATATTCCTTTGAAATGCCCCCTTTCAGACCACTTAGCATTTTCGTGATCCACTGAGATTTTGCTTCCCAGCAATTGTCAGTTTGGCTCAAATAAACTCATTAAACTTCCCTACATGTTTGGACATTTCTTACATCAACAGTTTAAAGTCTATGTCTAGATTCATTATAGGTAACCCACATATAACATGGCACTTATACAACACGGTTTTGCTGTAATACATTTCAAGAATTGGGGAAAACCCTCGTACAACACGGCATCCTAGAACACAGTTTCACTCTAACACGGTTTGAGAATTAGAGAAATCCCCGAACAACATGGAACTTAATAAGAGTTTTTAAGAGCAAAAGATATCTCATTTGAAATTAGGGCACTAGAAGAGGGCAAATGGGGTCTAATATATGGTGATGGAAAGAGAACTGACTCTGGGTGGTGAACACACAATGTGAGATATAGATAATGTATTGCAGAATTGTACACCTGAAATCTATGTAACTTTACTAACAATTGTCACCCCACTAAACTTTAATTTAAAAAAATAAAATAAAAAAAGAATACAAAGAAATGCAAATAAAACACTCAAACTGGGGGGAGGGGGGAAGAAATTAGGGAAATCCCCAAATAACACGGAACATAATAAAAGCTTTTAAGAGCAAAAGATATCTCATTTGAAATTTTTCATTTGAACATGGATATTGTATCAGATTTGACTACAGAATTTCAAAATTTATTAGAACTTTAAATCCATTTTGTTCGTGGAGTATTAAGTTCAGAGGATGAAGATATCATGTCAAAAATAGTGCTTAGTAGTGATGACAAAGAAAACATTATTTAATTCATATTAATATGCTATACTTTTGGTGAAAATTGCTTTAATAAAGATGTTTCTCTTAATTATAAAATATAATAGTTTGTTTAATTCTTGGAACCTAACCCCTTTTGCACTAGTTCTTTGTTTTATATAACACGAATTCACATAACATGGCATTTTTAGGAACCTAACAACTGTGTTATATGGGGGTTACCTGTATTTGCATATGGATATCCAGTTGTCCCATCACCAAATACCATATTTCCTCTGTTATACTGATTTTATTCCTTTGTGAATGAACAGTTGACTATATTTATGTAGGTCTGTTTCTGAGCCCTTTATTCTGTTCCGTGTTTTTTTTTTCTGTTCTTCCACCAGAAGGACACTCACTCTCTTGATTACTATAGCTTCATAGTGAGTGTTGAAACTGAGTAGTATCAGTCCTCTGACTTTGTTTTTCTTCAAAATTGTGTTGACTATTTTGGGGTTTTGGCCTCTCTATATAGAATTTAGAATCAGTTTGTCAATAACCACAAAATAACTTCCTGGCATTTTGATTGGAATCATGGAATCTATAGATCAATTTGGGAAAAATTGACATCTTGAATATATTGTGTTTCCATCTGCTATGGACTGAATTTTTTTGTATCCCCATAACTCATATGTTAAAACCCGACAAGCCAATGTGATGGAAGCAGGAGCTAGGGCCTTTGGGATCTAATTGGGATTAAATAAGTTCATGAGGCTGGAGCCCTCATAAATGGAATTAGTGTCCTTATAAGAGCCACAAGAGTGGCAACATCACCTTTTTCTGCACTCTACCAAGTGGGGATATAAAAAGAAGTTTTCAGTCTGCAACTAAGAAGGAAGCTTTCAGTGTAATTCAATGATTCTGGCACCCTGATCTCAAATTTCCAGGCTCCAGAACTGTGAGAAATTTTTTTTTTTTCTTTATAAGTCACCCTAGTCTACAGTACTTTGATATACCAGCCTGAGCTGACAAAGACAGAAATTGGTACTGAGAAATGGGGATGCTGCTATAACAATACCTAAAAATGTGGAAGTAGATTTGGACCTGGAAGACTTTGGGGTGCATGCTAGAAAAAGCTTACATTGCCACGAATAGACCTTTAACAACGCTTCTGGTGAGGACTCAGGAAGAAAAGAGCTGTAGAGAAATCCTCAATCTTCTTAGAGAATACCTAAGTGCTCATCAACATAATGTTGGTAGAAATAGTATGTATAGTAAAGTCCATTAAGATGAGGTCTCAGACGGAAATGAGGAATATGCCATTGAAAAGTTAAGGAAAGGTAATCTTTTTTATAAAGTGGAAAAGAACTTGTCTGAATTGTGTTCTTTCCAGTGTTTCGTGGAAGGTAGAATTTACAAGAGATGAAATTGGACATTTAGCTGAAGAGGGTTGTAAGCAAAGTGTTGAGGGTGTGACTTGCCTCCACTTGACTGCTTATAGTAAAATGCAAGAAGAGAGAAATGATTTAAAGATGCAATTATTAAGCAAAAAAAAAAAAAAAAAAAAAAAGCAGAATTTAATGATTTGGAAATTCTCAGTAGGTCTGTATGACAAAAATGAGAAAGTATGCTTGGAAGAGAACACCAAAGGTGTGGCTGAGTGACAATCTGATTACATCAGTATGTATGTGATCCATGGACTTAATCAACCATCTTCACAAAAGCCAGGAATACAGTTGAAATTATATGAATAGATACACTGCCAGCTGAAAATAAATAAAATAGAGGAAATAGGACAAAAAGAAGGAAGACTTTTGGGGTAGGCCCGGTGGCTCAGGTGGTTAGAGCTCCATGCTCCTAACTTCGAAGGCTGCCGGTTCAATTCTCACAAGGGCCAGTGGGCTCTCAACCACAACGTCGCCAGTTCAATTCCCTGAGTACCGCAAGGGATGGTGTGCTGCACCCGCTGCAACTAGCAACAGCAACTGGACCTGGAGCTGAGCTGTGCCCTCCACAACTAAGACTGAAAGGACAACAACTTGAAGCTGAATGGCACCCTCCACAACTAAAATTGCAAGAACAACAACTTGACTTGGAAAAAAAAAAGTCCCGGAAGTACACACTGTTCCCCAATAAAGTCCTGTTCCCCTTCCCCAATAAAATCTTTAATTAAAAAAGTAAAAAGAAGGAAGACTTTTGGACTTAGACCCTAAAGGACAGGACCATAAAACTATTCTGCTGCCAACATGTAATATTCTTCAAAACAAGGGAAGAAAGAATTATGCCCAGAGTGCACAGGCCCAGAGAGCAGGGAAGCCTCCACCTCAAAGTGTGGTTTCAATGCTCAGCAGAGACGTGGGGGTCAGGCCACCCAGGAGAGACCCAGAGGTGTGACCCTCACCCCAATGGAACACTGTGGCATGAGTGGGGCCATTGCAGAGAGCTACAGCATAAGCATCACTTCACCGAGACCTCATGCAGCTTTCCCTGCTAGGTTTTAGATTTGGTGGGATCCATCGTCCTTTTGCCTCAAGATTAACAGTACCTCAATTCTCACCTATATCTGATTTAGCTGACATTTAGGTAAGTCTTTGGACTATAGACTTGATTTGATGCTAAAACAAGTTAAGACTTTTGAGGTCCTTCAGAAGGAATGAATGTATTTTGCAAATGAGAAGGACATTAATTTGGATGGCTCAGGAGCAGAATAATGTAGACTGATTGTGTGTGTCCCCCAGATTTATTTGTTGAAACCCTACCCTCCAATGTGATGGTATCAGTAGGTAGGGCCATTGGGAGGTAATTAGAATTAAATTAGGTCATGAGGGTTCCACCTTCACGAATGGGATCAGTGTCCTTATAAAAGTCACAAGAGAGATCGTTTCCCCTCTCTCTGCTCTCTGCAGTGTGAGGAAACAACAAACAGTCTGGTGTCTGCAACCTAGAAGAGGGCTTTCACCAGAACTCGAACATACTGGCACTCTGATCTTAGATTTCTAGCCTCCAGAACTATTAAAAATAAATTTCTGTTATTTATAAGCCACCCATTCTATGGTACTTTGATATAGCAGCCTGAAATAACTAACACCCAGTCAACGTAAGAACATCCAAACCTGTGGAGAATTTTTGTGAGATTATGTGAGCCCAAACTGATGACAATTCCCAGGAAGCAAAATCTCAAATACTCCAAAGAATGAGAGATTTGCAGTTTCTTTTATGGGTTTGAAATTAAGGAGGGACCATAAGGAAGACTACCTGAAGATGTTATAAAGCAAGGTGGGGATTGGATTACAGGACAGTTACAAAGACTATGTACTCTCTTGGGAGTGGTTAGCTTATTTATAACAAAATGTATGTTAATCTAGATGCACCAAAACAATAGACCGAGTTTGCTTAAGGCAAAGACAAAAATTTTATTAAAAAAGTTACATGCCTGGGGCATGACCACCTGCATGACATGAACAGTTATGAATTTATGATCAGATCACTTTGTGAGGTTACTTTCCATAGAACCCATTTTTCTTCCACTATTCCTAGTTTGGGTCGTAAATCAACTCAAAGGAAGCACTGATGACCAATTTGGTCAGATAGTGTGGTCCCACAGGGCTAGGAAGGCTCATTCCTAGTAAGTCTCAACATTGTCTCATTGAAATGATAGACCATTGGAGATGGAGCAATACTGTAACCATAGGATATGAATTAAGACCAAATTTTCCCCGAAAAGGAAGGGGCAGGTAAATGGAAGGCAGTCAGGTATTACGGCCTTCATTAAGAAAAAACACTCTGAATTATTTCTAGCCTGTGAACTATCATGATCCGAGTTTTGCCATCTATCTAATTTTTCTATATATTGCATCTAGTATAACATTTACATAAGCCATAAAAGAGTATTAAGTTATCTTACACATATTCTATAATATTAAATAGTTGGCCTATATAGAAAAACCAAAAGAACAAGTATAACTATCACTATGACTAATATCATTAGCAGACAGGTAAACGAACCAAATAATTGGTTTCTCACTTAAACATCAATCCATAGGTATACAGACCTTGTCAATGTCTTGGGATATCTATTTGCCTCTGATGTCAGCAGCTCTTCATCCTGGAGGACACTTTGATACGTGTTTTACATGGAGGCAAGTGTTTAGGCACCAGATTAGGTCCATTCTAACAAGTTTGGAGAGTTTTTATTTGATGTCCTTCCAATAAACAAAATTTCCAGATGTCAGTCAATGATCATTAAAGTCTGTCTCCTTGGAGCTTACTCGGAAAGGAAGCGGTTATCGATTTGGCTTTTTTTCTTTTAAGTGACTTTATTAAACCTTGGCAATAGTATTAGATGTTTCTCAATAATTTCAGCTCATAAATTCTGAAAGCTTGTTATAATATAATCACTTATTGATTCCAGTTTGTTGTTGTTGATTCTTTCAGATTTTCTACACAATCAAGTCATCTGCTAACAAAGACAGTTTAATGTTTTCCTTCCCTATCTGTACCTTTTATGTCCTTTCCTTTTCTTACTGCATTAGCTAGGACTACCAGTACAATGTTAAAACAAACAAACAAACAAACAAACAAACAAATGAGAGGGGACACCCTAGCCTTATCCTTGACGTTAGATGTTATTTATCAAGTGGAGGACGTTCCCTTCTATTCCTAGTTTTCTGAGAGTTTTTATCATGAATAAATCTTGGAATTTGTCAAATGATTTTTCTCTATTCAGGTGATGTTTTCTTCTTAACCTGTTGATGTGATAGATAGCATACATTGATTTTAGAGTATTGAACTAGCCTTGTATACTTGGGATAAATCCTGCTTGCTTATGGTGCATAATTCATTTTATACATTATTAGATTTTATTTGCTAACAGTTTGTTAAGAATTTCTGCATCTGTGTTCATGAGAGGTATTGGTCCGTAGTTTTCTTTCAATGTCTTTGTCTAGTTTTGGTATTAGGATGTAGTTGGCCTCAAGAAAATGATTTAGGAAGTATTCCTGTTTCAATCTTCTAGATGAGATTGTAGAAAATTTGTCTAATTTCTTCCCTAAATATTTGGTAAAATTAACCTTTGAACTCATCTGGGTCTGGTGTTTTCTGTTTTGGAAAGTTATTAATTATTGATTAAATTTCATTTATGAATATAGCCTATTAAGATTATGATTTTCTTCTTGAGTGAGTTTTGGCAGATTATGCAATGCAAGGAATTGGACTATTCAATTTTGGTCATCAAATTTGTGGACACAGAGTTTGCCGTAATATTCATTTATTATCTTTCTAATGTTTATTGGACATGTTGTGATGTTCCCTCTTTCACTTCTTATATTAGTGATTTGTGTCTTTTCTCTTCTTTCCTACCTAGAGACCTACCAATTTTACTAAAGTAAAATAAAAAGCACATTATCAAAGAACAAAGAAAATGTCGATGATCTAAGTAAAGCATTAACAGATGAATAATCATATAAGTCAGAGATGGTTAGGGTGGCTCAAAATCAAGAGGCAACTCGTATATGTTGTCCATGTAGTTAGCCTCATACTTAATGTTGAGAAACTAGATTCCCTGCTAACAAGAAACCCATTTTAAACAGAAGGAAACATATAGCTTAAAAGAAAGAGGCTTGAGAAATATAAAACATCGTAACACTAACCAAAAGGAAATAAAAGTAGATATATTAATTTCAGACATAATAGACTTCAGAGCAAAAAAAGTTTCAAGTGTACAAAGCAATGTAATAGTTAGACAGTTACACCCCTCAGAAAGTGATAACTCCCCCCCATCTACTACTCCTCTAACATCATGTATAGCTGTTATAATACCATTGACTATCTTTCCTATGCTATACTCTACATTGTGGCTAGATATAGATATAGATATAGATATAGATATAGATATAGGTATAGATATAGGTATATAGATATATAGATATATAGATATATAAATATATAGATATATAGATATAGATATAGATATATATATTTATTTATAGTTTACATTCAATATTATTCTACTTCAGCTTCAGGTGTATAGTATATTGTTCAGGCATATACATAGTCTATGAAGTGATCCCCCTGATAAGTCCATTGCCCATCTGGAACCCTACACAATCTTTACTACACTATTGATTACATTCCCCATACTGCATTTCACATCCCCATGACTATAACATAACTTTCACTTTCTAATCTGACTTTATAATCTGACTTTTATAATATGACTTTTCACTTTCTAATCCCTTCACCTTCTCCCCATCCCCACCTCCCTCACTCCTGTCAGAATGCCTATTATCAATACGTCAGCAAAAAACAAGTGTTGGCCAAGATGCAGAGAAAAGGGAACCCTCATGCACTGTTGGCAGGACGGCAGATTGGTGCAGCCACTATGGAAAACAGTATTGGGGTACATCAAAAAATTGAAAATGAAACTACTTTATGACTCAGCAATTCCACTCCTGGGTATTTATCCAAAGAAATCCAAAAAAATAAATTGAAAAAATGTATATGCATCCCTATGTTTATTGCAGCACTATTCACAATAGCCAAGACATGGAAACAGCTGAAATGTTCATAGGTACACGACTGGATTAAGAAACTGTGGTACATTTACACAAAGGAGCATTACTTGGCCATAAAAGAGAATGAAATCTTACCATTTACAACAACATGGATGGACATAGACAATATTATGCTAAGTGAAATAAGTCATACTTAGATAGAGAAATATCATATGATCTCAATGATATATGGAATCTAAAGTAAAGGATAAACAAGCAAACTAAACAGAAATAGATTCAGAGAAGCTAGATCACTGATATTTAAAGTGATTGCTGATATAATTTTAAGTATCTATCATATTTGTTATTATTTTCTATTTATTGCCCTTCCTCTTCATTCTTTGTTCTTCTCTGTTTATTGTTTGTTTGCTTTTGCTCTCAATGATCTTAATTAAGCATTTTATTTTCTTTCTTTTTATCATATTAATTATAATCTTTTAAACCTTTTTAGGAGATTACTAGAGTTTGCAATACATGTTGACAATTAATTCAAGTCTAATTTCAAATAATACTACACAATTTCACACACAGTGTAAGTATTATATAATTTTTAAAAATCCAAGACGCTATAAAAATGGTGGCATGAGGTGAGCCTTTTGAACTATCCCCGGGAATTTACAACAAATTGAACAACTATAGTTCCACAAAGGACTCCCTGCGAAGTAGACAGGCAAGACTAAGACGTACACTACTGAAATCACCTAAAGGTGGGCAAATTGAGCGAGCCAGGTGAGGAGGGAAGGGAGAAGTGCAGAGATGGGGCCGTGTGGGTGCAGCACGCAGACCTAGCTCAGTGCTCCGAGCTCACTGCATCCTGGAACTACCACAGCTGCCAGAGAGGGAAGAACTCAGACTGCTAGGACTCTGTTTATGGCCCTGAGGACTGAGAGGGTAACATATAACAAGGCTGAACCCAACACTCACAGCACAGACCTCGGAGCAAAGACTGAGGGAAGAAGGCTGAAAATGGTGTTTTAAGCCCTCACTGCCGAGCAGAGAACGGAAGGCATAGGCACTGAGCCTAGTCGCTCCCTCCCTATCCTCCCAGAACTCACCCTGCCCGCACCTGCCCAGTGGTAGAAGCAGAACAGTAGCAGTGTCAGATCAAAAGAACAGAATATTTGCAGTTCTGAGAACTGTGGTCCACAAACATGGACTCACAGCCCAACTAGTTCCAGCAAAGGGGAGGGAGCCATGGAATCAGGACTGGCTGTGGTGGTGGTCGCTGCCATTGCTCTGGGTCACCTCTCACAACCCATCCCCACCCTGTCCCCACCTATCTCGGTGAATCCCTGGAGGAGTAAACAGAGCTGCTGAAGCACACGGGCTCTGAATCTGGTGCAGGAAGAGCTTTGGAAAATCAGAAGCTCTATGCATCCACACACAGAGGAGGTGCCATATGATCCAGGTGAACTGTTCACAGAGGAGAAACCCGCCTCCGGGGAATCCCCCCATTGTGTGAGAAGCTGGAATAGTGCAGAGAAAATAGCACTACTGTGTGAGAGAGAAAAAAAGGCTGAGGTCGGAGAGAAAATAAAACATTCTACCAAAACCTACTAGAAATAAAAAGAAAGGCCTCTTTCTATAAACCTGCTGAAGAACCCACTCCTGCAGATGTTTAGGAAGAGAAACAATACATCAATTGCCATGAATAACCAAGTCAACAAGACAGCTCAGAAAGAAATTGAAAAGTCTCCATAAAATGAACTTAAATATATGGAAATATGTGACTTAAATGACAGAGAATTCAAGACTGCAGTTCTTAAAAATCTCAGTGAGATCCAAGAAAACACAGAGAGGCAGTTTAATGAACTTAGAAACACAATCAAGGAAAAAAAATGAACATTTCACCAAAGACATTGAAATTTAAAAAAGGAACCAAATAGAATTTCTGGAGATTAAGAACTCAATAAAAGAAAAGAAGAATGAAATAGCCAGTTTAGGTAGTAGAGTTGACCAGAGGGATGAAAGAATCAGTGACATCAAAGATAGAAATCTGAAAATGACACAAATGGAAGAAGAAAGAGACTTGAGACTTAAAATAAATGAAAGAACTCTACAAGAACTTTCTGACTCCATCAGAAAAAGCAATATAAGAATAATGGGAATTCCAGAAGGAGAGGAAAAAGAGAAGGGAACACAGAGTATATTCAAACAAATACTCAATGAGAACTTCCCAAACTTGTGGACAGAACTGGATCCTCAAATCCCAGAAGCAAATAGAACACCTAATTACCTCAACCCCAACAGGCCTTCTCCAAGGCACATTGTATTGAAGCTGTCAAAAACCAACGACAAAGAAAGAATCCTTAAGGCAGCCAAGGAAAAGAAGACGGTAACCAACAATGGAAAGCCCATATCATCAGATTTTTCAACAGAAACTCTGCAAGACAGGAGAGAGTGGAACCAAATGTACAAACTTTTGAAATAGAGAAATTATGAGCCAAGAATAATATGTCCAGCAAAGATATCCTTTAGAAAGAAGGAGGAATAAAGACCTTTCCAGACATATAGAAGCTGAGGGAATTTTCTAATACACAAAATGCACTACAAGAAATAGTGAAGGAGGCTATTTGACCAGCAACAATAGGGGTAATTTGTGGCAACCAAAACATAAAAGGGGGGAGAGTAAAGGCCTGAACCAGAATATGGGAATGGACAAAGTAAGCATGCTGAAGAAAATGGAATACGCTAAATATCAAACTTTCTTTTACATAAACTTAGTGGTAACCACTCAAAAAAATAAATCTAGAACTGAAATATATAACATATTAAAAGCAGAATCACAGGGAAAAATCATAGAATACCACCACACAGAAATAATGGACAACAACAAAAAGGCAAAGGAACAATGGAGACACAGTCTTACCAGAAGACTAAAGATAGAATGATAGGAAATTCTCATATACCAATAATCACTCTAAATGTAAAAGGACTAAACTCACCAATAAAAAGTCACAGAGTAGCAGACTGGATCAAAAAACAAACCCAAACATATGCTGCCTCCAAGAGACACATCTCAGTTAGAAGGACAAACATAGACTCAAAGTGAAAGGGTGCAAACTGACAATCCAAGCAAATGGTATCCAGAGAAAATCAGGTGTAGCCATACTGATATCAGATGAAACAGACTTCAGGATAAAAAAGGTAACAAGAGACAAAGATGGACATTTCATAATGATAAAGGGGACTATACAACAAGAAGACATAACAGTCATCAATACTTATACCCCCAATCAGGGAGCATCGAATTATACCAAAAACTACTAACAGAACTAAAGGGAGAAATTGACCAAACACAATTACAGTAGGGGACCTAAATACATCATTGACAGCTACGGACAGATCATCCAAACAGAAAATAAATAACGAAATCGCAGCCCTAAATGACACATTAGATGAAATAGACATAATTGACATTTATAGACCACTTTATCCTAAAACATCAGACTATATATTTTTTTCTAGTGCACATGGAACATTCTCAAGGATAGACCATATATTGGGACATGAAACTAGCCTCAGCAAATTTAAGAAGATTGAAATCATACCAAGCATATTCTCTGATCACAAGGATTTGAAATTGGATATCAACTGCAAAAAGAAAGTAGAAAAAAAACACAAATAAATGGAGAGAAAACAACATACTTTTAAAGAACAACTGGGTCAAAGAAGAAATGTGCATGCGATCAAAAGATACATAGAAACAAATGAGAATAAAAATACATCCTACCAAATTTTTGGGATACAGCAAAAGTACTTTTAAGAGGGAAATTTGTATCATTACAGGCCTATCTCAAGAAACAAAAAAAATCCCAAATAAATAACCTCCCATTACACCTTAAAGAATGAAAAAAAAAAAGAACAAATGAAACCTAAGGTCAGCAGAAGAAAGGAAATAATAAAAATCAGAGCAGAACTAAATGAAATAGAGAACAAAAAGACACTAGAAAAAACTAATGTGACAAAGAGCTGATTCTTTGAAAAGAATAAAATTGACAAACCCTTGGCTAGACTCATTAAGATAAAAAGAGAAAAGGAAATAATAAACAAAATCAGAAATGAAAGAGGGGAATATATAACAGATGCCACAGAAATAGAAAGGATCATCCAAGAATACTATGAAAGACTATATACCACCAAATTCAATAACCTAGAAGAAATGGACCAGTTCTTAGAAACATACAGCCTTCCTAGGCTGAACCTTGAAGAACTGGAAAACCTAAATAGACCGATCACCAGTAAGGAAATTGACTCAGTCATCCAAAACCTTCCCAAAAGCAAAAGTCTGGGGCCAGATGGCTTCACCAGTGAATTCTACCAAACCTTCAAAGAGGATCTAATACCTGTCCTACTCAAACTCTTCTAAACAAATGAAGAATAGAGAATACTCCCTAACTCATTTTATGATGCCAACATTGCCGTGATACCAAAACCTGGTAAAGATAACACAAAAAAAGAAAACTCCAGACCAACATATCTGATGAATACAGATGCAAAAATCCTAAAAAAAATTCTAGCAAATCGAGTGCAACAATACATTAAAAAGATTAATCATCACGATCAGGTGGGGTGCATTCCAGGGGCACAAGGATGGTCCACCATATGCAAATCCATCAATGTGATACATCACATAAACAAAATAAAGGACAAAAATCAAATGATTATATCAATTGATGCAGAAAAAGCATGTGACAAGATACAACATCCATTTATGATTAAAACACTTAATAAAATAGGTATAGAAGGAAAATACCTTAACATAATAAAGGCCATATATGACAAGCCCTCAGGAAATCTCATAATTAATTGTGAAAAAATTAAGCACTTTGATCTACATTCAGGAACAGGACAGGGCTGTCCCCTATCACCTCTGCTTTTCAACATAGTGTTGGAAGTCCTCACGAGCAATCAGGCAAGGGAAATAAATAAAAGGCATCCAAATTGGGATTGAAGAAGTTAAATTGTCACTCTTTGCAGATGACATGATGCTATATATAGAAAACTCTAAATATTCCATCAAAAAGCTATTAGAAACAATCAACGAATACAGTAAAGTTGCGGCTACAAAATCAATGTACAAAAGTCCATTGCATTCCTATATACTGACAATGAAATCTCAGAAAAAGAGAAAAAAGAAAAAAAAACAATTCCTTTTGCAATTGCAGCAAAAAGAATAAAATACCTAGGAATAAACTTAACCAAGGATGTGAAAGACCTATGTACTGAAAACTATAAGATATTTTTTAAAGAATTGAATAAAACACAAAGAAATGGAGACATTCTATGTTCATGGATTGGAAGAATCATCATAGTTAAAATGGCCATATTACCCAAAGCAATATACAGATTTAATGCAATCCCCGTCAAAATCCCATTGGTATTTTTAAAAGAAATAGATCTAAAAATCATCAGATTTGTATGGAATGACATAAGACCCAGAATAGCCAAGGCAATCCTGAGAAAAAAGAACAGTGCTAGAGGTATCACACTCCCTGACTTTAGCTTGTACTACAGGTCAACAATAATCAAAACAGTATGGTAATGGCAGAAATACAGACACACAGACCAGTGGAATAGAATTGACAACCCAGAAAATAAACCCACATAAACATGGACAGATAATTTTAGACAAAGAAAGCTAAAACATACAATGGAGAAAAGTCAGACTCTTCAATAAATGGTGCTGGGAGAATTTGTAAGCCACTTGCAAAAGAATGAAACTAGATTGCTACCTTTTACCATGTACCAAAATTAACTCAAAATTGATCAAAGATCTAAACCTAAGACCTGAAACAATAAACTGCATAGAAGAAAACATAGGTACCAAACTTATGGACCTTGGGTTCAAAGAGAATTTTATGAATTTGACTCCAAAAGCAAGGGAAGTAAAAGCTAAAACAAATGAATGGGACTATATCAAACTGAAAAGCTTCTGCACAGCATTGACAAAATAAAGAGGCAACCAACCGAATGGAAGAAGATTTTTGCAAACAACACCTCCAATAAGGGGCTAACATCCAAGATGTATAAGGAACTCATACAACTCAAGAACAAAAAAAACAAGCAATCCACTTAAAAAATGGGCAGAGTGCTTGAAGGACATTTTTCCAAAGAGGACATACATATGGCCAATAGACTTATGAAAAAATGCTCAACATCAGTACTCAACAGAGAAATGCAAATAAAAACCACAATGAGATATCATCTCACACAAGTTAGAATGGCTATCATCAACAAGACAAGCAATAACCAGTGTTGGAGAGGCTGTGGAGAAAAAGGAACCTTCATACACTGTTGGTGGGAATGCAGATTGGTGTAGCCGCTATGGAAGTAAGTGTAGAAGTTCCTCAAAAAACTACGAATAGAATTACTATATGACCCAGCAATCCCTCTTCTGGGTATCTACCCCAAAATTCTGAAAACATTTATACATAATGACACGTGTGCTCCAATGTTCATTGCAGCTTTGTTTACGGTGGCCAAGACATGGAAACAATCAAAACGTCTTTTCATACATGAATGGATAAAAGAGTTGTGGTATATATACACAATGGAATGCTATTCAGCGGTAAGAAAAGATGAAATGGGACCATTTGTGACAACGTGGATGGATCTTGAGAGTATAATGCTAAGTGAAATAAGTCAGACTGAAAAAGTAGAGAACCATATAATTTCACTGATATGTGGTATATAAACCGAAAACAACAAAAGAACAAGACAAACAAATGAGAAACAAAAACTCATAGACACAGACAATAGTTTAGTGGTTACCAGAGGGTAAGGGGGGTGGGGGGTGGGAGATGAGGGTAAGGGGGATCAAATATATGGTGATGGAAGGAGAACTAACTCTGGGTGGTGAACACACAATGGGATTTATAGATGATTTAATACAGAATTGTATACCTGAATTGTATGTAACTTTAGTAACAATTGCCACCCCAATAAACTTTAATTCAAAAAAATTCTAATTCTTCCTTTCTTTCCTTTGTATCATTTCTGTCATTCAGTTCACTTATACATAAGCATAAATAAGTCTACACACACCGACACACAGACACACACATATATGTATACATAATCAAATAGTTTGTTTCTGTTATTATTTTGAACAAATTTACATCTGTTTGATCAAATGACAATCAGAAAAAGAAGTTTTATTTTATGTCCACTTATTTTTTATCCAATATTCTTCATTGCTTTATGTAGATCTGAGTGTCTGACATATATAATTTTCCCTCTTGCTGAAGAACTTATAAAATTTCTTGCAAAATAGGTCTATTGGCAACAAATTCCCTCAGTGTTCGTTGGTTTGTGAAAATGTTTATTTCTCCTTCACCTTGAATAGTAATTTCACAGGGTACAGAATTCTAGGTTTATGTTTTCTTTTCTCAAAACTTTGAATATCTTATTCCACTCTCTTCTTGCTTGCATGATATCTGAGAAGTTGAATGTGATTTTTATCTTTGTTTCTCATAGGTAAGGTCTTTTTATTCTGGCATCTTTTAAAACCTCTTTTTTCTTTACATTTGATTTTCTGCAATAAATATGATGTAACTAGGTGTAGTGTTTCGTGTTTTTTTAATCATCATTTATCTTATTTTCTGACTTTTCTGAATTTCCTGCATCTGTAGATTGCTGTCTGATATTTATTTAGGGGAAATTCTCAGCCAAATAATTCTGTTCCTTTTTCTCTTTCTCCTCCTACTGGTACCCCTGTTATGTATATGCTACACCTTTTGTAGTTGTCCCAGAGTTCTTAGATATACTCTTTATTTTTTTTTTTTAGTCTTTTGTTCTCTTTTATTTCCAGTGTGAAGTTTCTATTGATGTATTCTCAAGCTCAGAGATTCTTTCCTCATCCACATCCAGTCTAGTACCATGTCCATCATAGGAATTCTTTATTACTGTTTTAGTGGGGTTTTTTTAATCTCTAGCATTTCTATTTTATTTATTTTTTTCTAAGAAGTTCCATATCTATGATTAGATTTTTTTATCTGTTGTTGCATGTTGTGTACTTTTCCCATTAGAGCCCTTAGCATATTAGTCATAGTTGTTCAGTCTCTGATAAAACCTCAAAGGTTAGGCTCTGGCAAAATAGTTTATCTTGAGGGTAGGATTTATTAAGAAAAATAAAATCCTCTGGCATATGTTAAAATGGTTATTCTTCCCTTCCCTCTGCTAAAATCACCTTAAATCCATCAGGTATTGTGCTGACTGGAGCCTAAAATTTTGTGTGAACTGGTTTATTTCCAACTCTCCCCTACTTGTAGGATGTAGCCCATTGCGGTTTGTAACTGAAAGCTATGTTTACTATAGTTCCTGAAATCTGATTCAATATGCCACCTTTAGGACTCCTGGAAGCAAGCTCTAGTAATATTCCCAGCCTCTTAGCTACTCTTAAGAATTGACAAATGCCTTGAGCAGACATGTAGCACAGATTTGAGGTTCACCTCTCTGAATTTCCCTTCTCTTGAGAATTCTTGACCAAGACCTCAAATTCTGGTAGTTCCCTAATGCCATCAAAATACATTGTTCTTGTTTTTGTGTTTTGCACAGATTTTCTGTTTTTTCTAGCATAAGTAGTGCTCCACAACAAGAAAGTTCAACAGTACTAGAAAGAAACATCTCCCATTGTACTTTTAAGAAAATGTTCTTTCAAGAAGTAAAGAAAATTCACATAGAAGAAAATGCCATAGTTTCTTCCATCAACATATATGCTTTTTTTTGTCTCCTTCAATTTTTATAATTTTCTCAATTCTGATTTTTCATAATCTTTGACCAATTTTTTTGGTCAAAGAATAAATCTGCTTTTGGAAACCATGTATTCTTTTGTTATATGTATTTTTCATTTACTATTATACCTTGAAGTAACTTCAGAGCTTCTTATCTACCTCTACTTCTCTCCTTTTTGAATATCTCTTTAAAATATTTTTGCCATGGTAATAAAAATAATATTTAAATATGCACATACTGTTAATTTAGACGTCTGTAGCATCTTATTTTCTCTTCATCTGATTTTCTAAGTTATACTGTTTTATGTGGAATTTTTATTACACTCTTGGTGGCAAGTTTATATTCTTGCTGAAGAGATAAGTGCTAAGTTAACTGTACTCATATTTCTCCACTAATTAAAATTCCATTACAAATCATTAGTATAGATTTAAATTTCCAATTAATACTTTTTAAAATTAATGTTTTTAATGTATTTATTTCCCAAAGTTTTGCATACTTTTCCAATTTATCCTCCTGTTAGATATGGTATTTACATATTTTAATATAAACACATAGGTTACATGGACATGATTTGATCAAAAAAATAGTATGAATACATTATATAAAAGCATCAGTTATGAGCTATTAAAAAGAGAATATAAGAGAATCTTATGCCTAAAAATTAAGTCCAACTAGGCAAAATGCAATCTAGTCCCCCAACAATTTGCATATGTGAGTCAGATACCTCATCACTTAATTTAGTACACACACACACACACACACACACACACATTTTTGCTGAAAATCATGGTGGACAGCTGCCAAAATTGATTAGCAACTTCAACACATACAGAGCAATAGTTGACAGATATGAGTGACCATTTTTTAAATGATCAACACAAATGATACCCAACAGTACAATTATCTCTTTTATACCATTTAAGTTTTGTAATATAGGCTTTAAAAAGTTCTTAAGTGACCTCTTTCAAGTTTGATACAAAGTAATTTTTGCTAGAACCAAACTGAAGAGATTGACTAATATTAGTAAAAGCTGGATCAATTTACCCATTGCTCCATTTATGTATTTTAATACACCAATGGCATGAAGTGAATACAGCTGGGCATAATATTTAACAGTTTTCCATCTGGATTTGTTTAATGCTTCAATTACAATGTAGATCAATCATATGATGTTAATAATTTCAATCAAAGTAGGAAAAGTATACGAGGTCTAAAAATATAATTTATTCACTCATGTTTGTTGTCAAAGTTCAGTTTGTGATTTAATCAAATTATTCTTTAAACTGAGAAATGGAAACATGATTTCTCTGTATATCAACTATTTCAATTAATTTCCAAGTTTATGTTTAAACCATTTGTGATTTTGAATTAAGTTTAATTAATTTGAAGTTTTTAATTTACAAATGCTTCCAGTTTTTGTGAATAGTATATTTATTTTACATGTCAATACACAAAGGATAAAGTAAATGAAGAAAAAGTGAAATTTCTTATGTAACTGTTTCAATTAACTTCACAGATTCATCCTGGTTTTAGTGTGTTAGAGATTAAGAACAGTTTTAATTTTTAGAAGAGTCATAACCAGTTGAAAAGCCATACAGAAATTATAGTTGATGAGACAGTTAGATTTCAAGTACAATCCGTCATTTTAACATAAAGGGCAAGCATTGCAAAAAGACAACACAACTTCAACTTGATAAATAGATAATGAATGTTTACAGGAATAGGAATGAGGAAAAGGTAGGGAAATACTAAATTTTACACCAAGTGTCATGCTGCATATACAGCATGGAGTAGATTTTCTGTCAACCATATCTTCCTTATATTTCTCCCAAAAGTCTACTGTCTGCTGAAAAGTAATCACATACATCAGATAGGATAAATAAAAAGACCAAAGTAGAGAAGCAGTGAAGGGATATTTCATCAAAACACTGCTGTAAAGTTAAGTAATTATTATTATTGTTTTTCGTTTGTTGTTGCTGGAAACCTCATTGCAAACCTTTACAAACACACACACACACACTAAAGGCAATTAAGTCAACAGGGTGATTTTCTTTTGTTAATAAGTCTGTTAAAATTTATTCTACCTTTGTCAACGTGAGAAAAAAATGCTATAACATTAGAAAATTAAAGTACACCTTCATCTTTAAAGTGTCATTCCTCTTTCTTTTTTTAAATGAAGAGCATGTAACTTCCCAGAACAGAATCCCCTAAAAATGACAGAAAAATTGAGTTTTTGAAAGCCAGTCTGTTGCAATTTCTCAATTAGAATCTGTCATCAGACCCATCTCTAAACTCAAAACATCAGGGTTATTGCTACTTCCCTGAATTGGGGAAGGCACAGTGCTATATAGATCAAAGAGGGGCAATTGCAGGATGAAGGTGGTAAACAAGGAAGTAGTACCATGCAGAGCTACCAGCAATGGAACAACGAGTTTCTGAGTCAAGGTTTACTTAAATTTAAATCCTGAATCTGGAACTTATTTCCCATGTAACCTAGGTTAATTAACTTGCCTCTTGTCGTGCAGGGGACCCTGCTCGCTGCGCCATTTGTCATGCAGGGCGTCCGGCGGGGTCTCAGCTCCCGCTCCCCACATAAGAACGTAGGATATGGTGAGGCCAAAAAGGAACACCCACGGAGCCATAAGTAGGGGAGTCATATCACTAAATTCTCGCTGGCGGCATCCGCCTCTCTGCAATCCGCTCTTGCTAGCTCAGCCACCATCTTCTTGCTAGCCCCCATTTTAACTGCAATCCATGCTTGCCAGCCACAGCAGTTATATTAGTGGCAAATGGCTCACTGGTTACAGCTGACGGCCAACTAGCCACAGCTGATGGCCATCCAATCACAGTTGATGGCCATTTACTACCTGAGCCAGCACCTGTCTATGTGAGGCCGAGAGCCTGGAAACTGCACTTTGGGGCACTGTCCCCACACCTCTCAACCCAATCCTCATCATCAGTCAAATGGGAATAATAATGTCATTTTATGGGGCTGATGTGAGGATCTGCAAAAATCTGCATGCAAAAAAACCCTAACACAATCTCTGCCCTATAAGTTAGAATTCATTGAGTGTTATATTGATTCCATTCCACTTTACCCTGAAAACTATCTTAGGCTCTGGTGTACATTCAAAAGCAGCCAGGAAGTAAAAGAATGGAGGATGGAGATGGAGAGCTATTTCCCAGAACACAATGTTTTTTAACCTTCATACCCACATCAATCTTATTTTCCTCAAGTCCAGTTTGCAAGATTTTGTTCTACAAATCACTGCCTTTCCTAGAATACCCATACTTTTTTACTTTAATCTGATTTCATACGGATGAATATGTTGGGAGAAATATAACCCCTTTTTCAGGGCTCTTCATTTCTTATTGAAAGCCTTGCCTCTTGATTCCATAAAAATTGTGATCATATAAGTTATTGCTTATTTTCATAGCTGAAGAGTCTATGCAAAATACAGTCTTTATTACTGCGGTGATTGATCCAAGTTTTTAAATTTCCTGATCCTTATTTGTGCTTAATAGACAAAGACAAAAGATTATCAGACTATGTACAAATTCTTCAGACTTTAAAGCTTAGAGTCTGAAGCTTAAGCACATCACTACAATTTAAAAAAGGAAAAGATACATGAGAAAGAAAGCAAATGTAACTTTTAAAACAAGTGATTAATCTTTTTTAGAGAATAGTCAAGATTCTGTTTTAAATCTCTTTGGTCACAACGATTCAGAAAATAATAACATTTTGTTGCAATGTGGTAAGCTGATTCAATCACCCAATGTAAATAACGTCTGATTAACTAATGTAATTTGACTGAAATAATTACCCAGGAATGTTCAAAAGAAAAACAAATAATGTGGTAAAAACTTAATATATAAGTAGTGTTTTTCCAAATAGACCATTGCCAAAAACTCTTTTTTGAATGTCTGCAATGGGTCTTGATATGAAATGGAAAAGATAGATTATATTAAAATTGATAATTGTGGGGACAGAGCCCCAGAGAGCAGTTTCCAGGCTCTCGGCCTCACGTGGAAAGGTGCTGGCTCGGGTAGTAGATGGCCCTCAGCTGTAGCCGGTTAGCTAATTGGCCACTAATATAATTGCTGTGGCTATGCTAGCAGCAAATGGGGGCTAGCAAGAAAATGGTGGCTGAGCTAGCAAGCACGGATTGCAGTTAGGATGGCGGGTTGTGGACAGTGTGGATCCAACCTCCAGTGAGACTATAGTGCCGCCAGTGAGAATATAATAGTATGACTCCCCTACCTATGGCTCTGTGGGTGTTCCTTTTTGGCCTCACCATATCCTGTGTTCTTGTGTGGGGAGCGGGAGCTGAGACCCCGCCGGACGCCTTGCATGACAATAATATATACTCTTAAATGTTCAGATATCACAAACTTCTACTAGAAAGAGACATGTGTTCCTTAAGGACAATATTAAGACTTTAGAAGCTTTTTGGAGGAAACTTGTGGGGGTTGCAATGCACCAACACATGAATCTCCCATAAGAACTAAAAAGGTTAATTTCTCCAGTGGTTGGGAGTGTTGCTGGCCAGCAGTTCTCTGCTGTCAGTGCTTTGAAGGGAATTGCCCTAGGCTGTAAAAACCTGCTTCACCTCTTTTCAGGGGTAGCTCACACTCATACCGATTCATGTGGGCTTTAAAAGGCCTGGTATCTTTGTCTCATCTTGGGACAATTTTGAAGTCATCTTAGTTTAAGAGATTCCCATTGGGTCAGCTGAGGCCTTTGTTGAATCCACATAAGAGCCAAATGTTCCCTCACCAAGTCTTGCTCCTTTTCCTTCCTCCACAGGTATTGATCCAGAGGGCACTCTGTAATCAAATTTGCATGCAAATGTATATTTCAGAATCCTCCCCCCAACCACCCAATCTACTATACCACTTATCTTAAAAGATTTTGGGGAGTGACATAAGGACATTTTTTTTTTTTTAATGGGAATAAGGAAGTTCGTATATTTCTAAGGTCCAAAGATTTTTGCTTATAAGTAATATCCATAAGAGTACCAATGTACTATATTTATATAGAAACTTTCATCTTATAAAGTTGTATCAAAACACTTGAATTCATTTGATCCTCAAAATATCTCTATGAAGATGGTAGGGCAGGTATTATCAATATCACTTTATATGTAAGAAAACTGAAACTTGACCAAGATTAGGCAAAAAGAAGCAGATCTAATAATTCAAGCTCATTTTTAAATCATTACAAAATCAAAACTATATTCCTATATTCATGAAATATATGTACATTTACATATATTATATACACAAAACATGCAGCTGTACATTAACCTCAATAATTTATTAAGCAAGTATTGGGACAATTTCTACATAATATCATTCAGGTAATGATGTTCTTTAAATACTTAAGTTATTAAAAGTCCTCAGAATTTTTGAATGTTTAAATCACAGTAGCTCAGCCAAGTAAATGTAAATATATTTGGGGGCATGGTCAGTGCAGGGGTTGACTCTAGGCTGTATTCCTTTCCAGAACATTCAGAACTGTATTTTGTTCTTCAGAGTAGAAATTCATAAAATCACCCTCAGATTTTGTTACACCAATAAAGTCACAATGGAAGATAAACCAAATAATCAACTAAGACTTTTATTATTTAGGTCTGTTGCCTTTTGGTAAACTATCTGGAGGATTCCATTGATCAGAGTAGGGTGTTAATTTAATGAAGCCAAGGTCACATTTGTGAGGATAAATTACTTACTCTTACTCTGTTCCATGTTACAGAATGTAATACTGATGGGGAAATTTACCTTAAAATGGTTCCCTGCCACGTGAAACCGACCTAAAATGGTGGCCCAAGTGGAGAGAGAGGTCCCCAGCCTAAGACCCAGCCCACTTCCTCATAACCCCTTGCAAGCAACACCTTGAGCCAATCATCAGACGACACTTACCCCTTCCCTGACTCAAGAAAGTCCCCAACCCATAAAAACCTGCTCAAAACCTTGCTAGAGGCTCAGTCTTTTTGGGAAGGATCCAGCTGATCCCGCCGGCGTAATAAAGCTGACTCTCCTAACTCTCTGAGTGCCGCTTGGGTTCTTTCTGGTCCTGGTATCTGTAACATTCTTGGTTCCCTGACCGGGAACCCAACCGCACTGGCCTCCTGAGCCACCTGTTTGGGCAGATGTGGCCGCAGGGTGGCGGGAGAGCCGAGACAGGGCTAGGCGCGCCCTGCTGATTTTGGCAGGCCCAGGACTGGCGACCTCCCACCGGCTCCAGCCCGTGGCTCCCAGTAGGGAGAAAGGACGGACAGCCAACCAGGACATCGGACACGGTAAGACCCTGGGGCCCAAATCCAGTTAGGCCTGCCTAAGGGCAGAAGGGGAGCCTGATCACCTCCCTCTGAGTCCCACTTCAGACTCTAGTTAGGGCCATTCTGGGGGAGGGCATCTTTCCTCCCTGAATGAGTGTGTGTGTGTGCTTGGTCCCAAACGGGATTCTGTGTGGATCCATGGCCTGTCGGCTACGGAACCCAAGTGAGCCCCAACCTGCGTTTCCGTGGTAGCATCGCAAGGCATAATGGTGATTCGCACTCTCCTGGTGTGACCTGGCCCGGGGTTTATACGGGCACACCTTAGCCAAGACGTACCCTAATCTCCCGTGAAGGAAACAGCCAGGCGGGCACCTGATTGAAAACCTTCCCTTGTCCACGCAACACCGAACATCATGAGAAGGAAAGACGGGAAGACCACAGTTCTAGATTGCATGTTAAAGAATTTCAGGAAAGGTTTCGGAGGTGACTACAGGGTCAAAATGACCCCCGGACGTCTCCGTACTTTATGTGAGCTGGAGTGGCAAGGTTTTGACGTGGGATGGCCCCCAGAAGGCACTCTTGATCTCCCCACGATTCGCTGAGTCTACGTAGTTGTCACCGGGAACCCAGGACATCCAGACCAGTTCCCTTACATTGACTCACGGTTGGAAATAGCCCGAAACCTTCCTCCTTGGGTACGGTTCTGCTCCAATAATAAGGGACCGTCCAGGATCTTTGTTGCATGGAGACTGCGAGGCCGCACCCAGAGAGAAGTGACTAAGACCGTATACCAGGGAGATCCCGATGAAGCGCCGATACCACCTCCATATGCCCCACGGCCAATGGCTAACGCGCCACCGACACTCCCAGGCACTCCGCCTCCATCCAAACCCCCTGAGCCGACACCCGACCTCCCAAGCCCTCCCCAGGAGGGCCCTGATCCTCAACACCAATCCTCACAGGGACCTGCTAGCCAACTTAGGTCCAAGGATATGCCTCCATTTCAGCTGCCCCTCTGGGAGACCAGAGGCCAGACCAAGTGGGAGACAATGGGACCCTCGGGCCAGGACACCCCATCATCTACTACCAGCCCTTCTCCACCACTGACCTGTTAAATTGGAAACACCATACGCTAGTGTACTCAGAGAAACCACAAGTCATGATAGACCTTATGGAGTCCATCTTCCACACTCATTGGCCCACCTGGGAAGACTGTCAGCGGCTCCTCTGAATGCTCTTCAACACTGAAGAGCGCCAACAGATCATATAGGGGGCAACGCAGTGGCTAGAGGAAGTGGCCCCTGGGGAAGTCCTGGATGCTGCCACCTGGCCGACTGAGGCTGCTCTGGATGCACGGCCTGATTGGGACTTTAATACTGAAGTGGGGAGAGGCGCAATCCACCGATACCAAGACGCTCTCCTACGAGGGCTGCAGGCAGGAGCCCGAAAACCAACCAACATGTCCAAACAGCCGATGTGACCCAAAATGGGGAAGAGACTCCTGGTGACTTCTACGAACGTCTCTGTGAGTCATTCCGAGTCCACACTCCGTTTGATCCGGAAGCCCACGAAAATCGAAGGATGATAAACACGGCCTTCGTCGCTCAGGCAGCCCCTGACATACATCGAAAACTCCAGAAACTCGAGGAGTTCGCAGGAATGAACATCACCCAGCTCTTGGAAGTGGCTAACAAGGTCTATTGGAACTGTGAGGTTGTGGCTAAACGAGAAGCCAATAAGAGGATGAGAGAAAAGGTAACCCTCCTTGCAGCTGCACTCCAATAGGGAGGGGTCGGCCCTGGAAGGAAAGGACCTCCCCGCCAGCAGGCAGGCCCCCACCCCCACACCCTTCTAAAAGAAGACCAATACGCGTACTGTAAAGAACTGGGCCGTTGGAAAAATGAGTGCCCCAACCACTGGAGAGGGAAGCCTGGACATCCCCATGGTCCCAACCTAACTAGCCAGGAGACCGACTTCATAGGGTTAGCAGGAACCGAGTTGGACTGAAGGGGACCGGGTTCGTACAAACTCGGCCCCCACGAGCCCACGGTCGACTTAGATGTAGGGAGCCAAACAGGGACTTTCATGGTAGACACCGGAGCAGAACACTCGGTAGTCCCCATGCCGGTGGCACCACTCGGGGACCGCAGAGTCCCCATAGTGGGGGCCACTGGGGATCAAGCTAAGAGCCAGACGTTCTGCCAGGCCAGGACTTGTAAATTAGGAGGACATCGTGTCACATGAGTTTCTTTACTTACCAGAATGTCCAATTCCCCTCCTGGGGAGTGACCTCCTTACCAAATTAGGGGCCCCAATCTCCTTAGAATCATCAGGCCAAGCCACCATGTCTCTGCAGCCTCCTGCGGAAGGATTTATTCTGTCTGTCACCACCCCGAGGGAAGAAGAATGGAGGCTCTATGGGACTGGCAATGTAGAACAGAACCCAGAAGCCTACAGGGCCGATTTCCCAGAAGTTTGGGCAGAAGATAATCTGCTCAGTTTGGCAAAACATAAGGCCCCAATTTTGGTGGAGCTAAAACCTGGAGCTCAACCCCAACGGCTACGCCAATATCCCATCTCCAAGGAAGCCTGGGCAGGGATCCAAAAATACCTCGCATGTCTCAGAGCAGCAGGGATACTCATAGAGTGCCAGTCACCATGGAATATGTCCCTCCTGCTGGTAAGGAAGCCTAATGGAGAACACTGGCCAGTACAAGATTTAAGAGCAGTGAAACAAGCGATGGTTTCCCTACACCCCGTAGTCCCAAATCCATATACTGTCCTCAGTCAGCTGCCCCTGGAGGCCAGATGGTTCACCTGCCTGGACCTGAAAGATGCATTCTTCTGCATTCATTTGGTGCCCCAGAGCCAATCACTGTTCACCTTCGAATTGACTGAACCTGATACAGGACGGCAGCCCCAGCTGACATGGACTCGGCTCCCACAGGGCTTCAAACACTCCCCAACCCTCTTTGGGGAAGCGCTAGCCTTAGATTTAGCCACCTTCCCTTGAGAAGAATACTGCTGCACTCTATTGCAATACGCGGATGTTCTGCTCTTAGCCTGTGCCACCAAAACCGAGTGCCAAACCTCAATGTGGGCATCCTGTCCCACTTAGCCAAGACGGGGTATAGAGTCTCCTGGAAGAAAGCCCAGCTCTGCAGAAAACAGGTACAATACTTGGGCTTTGTCATCTCCAAAGGACAGTGGGCCCTCAGCACCGAGCAGAAGAAAGTCATTACCTCTCTCCCTCAGCCCACCAACCTGAGGGCACTCCGTGAGTTCCTCGGGGCCGCCAGCTTCTGCCAGATCTGGATTCCTGGTTTTTCGGCAATAGCCCAGCCCTTGCATGAGGCTCTAGCTGGTCAAGAAAAGGCCTCCACTATATGGACAGAAAATCAAGAAAACGCCTTCCAGCAGCTCAAGAGCTCACTTGGACAGGCCCCAGCTCTCGGGTTACCTGATGCTGAGAGGCCATTCCACTTATTCATCCATGAGGGAGACAAAATAGCCTTAGGACTGCTGGTCCAAACAGTTGGACCATGGCTCCGTCCCACTGACTACCTCTCAAAGAAATTAGACCCTGTAGCAGCAGGTTGGCCACCATGCCTGCAGGCCCTAGCAGCCACTGTGATTCTCATCAAAGAGGCAGACAAGCTTACCTTAGGCCAAAGACTCATGGTTAAAGTACCCCACTCGGTCACCACCTAATGAACAGTCAAGAACCCCAATGGCTGTCGAATGCACGCCTGACTCATTATCAAGGGTTACTCCTGGAAAACCCTCGGATCTCGTTAGAAACTGTGTGCACCCTGAACCCAGCCACTTTCCTGCCAACCGAGGACGGGAATCCAGAACATGACTGTATAGAAGTTATCAATGAGGTCTATGTCACCAAACCCGACCTCCGGGAAAGCCCACATCCTAACCCGGACCTTACTCTGTATACTGATAGCAGCAGCTTCCTGAGGGATGGAAAACTTCACGCGGGGTACACAGTAACCACCACAGATGAGGTACTCGAGGCAGGGTCACTCCCGTCGGGGTGGTGAGCCCAACAGGCAGAATTGTGGGCACTAATAAGAGCCCTCACTCTATCTGAGGGCTGGAAAGTCAACATCTACACTGACTCCCGGTATGCCTTTGCTACCGTCCATATCCATGGGGCTATATACAAGGAAAGAGGCCTTCTGACCGCGGAGGGAAAAACTATTAAGAATAAACAAGAAATCCTTAAGCTCCTGCAAGCCATTTGGTTTCCCCAGCAGGTTGCGGTTATCCATTGTCGGGGCCACCAGAGGGGCAACGAGCCCTCAGCAGTCAGGAACAGGCTCACCGACACCACGGCCAAATCAGCAGCGATGGGAAGCCCTAGTGAATTACTCTTGGTCACTGACACTACCACCACATCCCTCCTGCGGTACACAGAAGAAGAACTCAGATGGGCAAGATCAGAAGGGGCCACCAGGTTACCACAAGTGTGGTGGCAACTGCCCTATGGAAGACTCTTCATACCGGCCCTGCTGGGTCCTCAAGTAACTGCTGAATACCACAAGTTAACCCACTTAGGAAAAACTGCTCTCGAAGTCCTCCTAGCCAAAAACTTCTACATTAGCCGGCTGTCAGCTCTTTGCAAGTCCGTCAGAGAATGCTGCCTCACTTGTGCAAAGAACAATCCAAAGTCCAGCCCTAGCCCTATTCCCGGGATCCAAAGGAGCAGAGCTGTGCCTTTTGAAGACCTCAAAGTCGACTTCACCGACATGACAAGATGCCGTGGCATTAAGTATTTACTGGTCTTGGTCTGTACCTACTCTGGGTGGGTCAAAGCTTTCCCCACTCGGACTCAAAAAAGCCCCAAAGTAGCTAAGGTCCTCCTCAGGGAAATTATTCCCCGTTATGTGATTCCACTTTCCATACACAGTGGCAATAGGCCAGCCTTCACAGCAGAGGTTCTCCAGACGGTAGCCAGAGCTGTGGGCATCAACTGGAGACTCCACACAGCATACCAACCACAAAGCTCAGGGAAAGCTGAACGCATGAACCGTACCCTCAAGGAGACATTGGCTAAACTCCACCAGGAGACCTCCTTAGGGTGGGTGGACCTCCTACCACTAGCCGTCCTTAAGGCATGCTGCACCCCTGGCAAATCTGGGTTCTCTCCCTTTGAAATTATGTTCAGGAGCCCCCCTCCCCTGCTAACCAGTCTCCCTGGTGACATTCGCCAGCTGGGGTTCCCCAGCCTCCAAAACCAGATGGCCGTGCTAAGCAAGGTCCTCACAGATGTACGTGCTTACATTCTGGAAAGGGTCCCCATTTCCCCCGGGGCCCCAATACACAGCTTTACCCCAGGAGATCAGGTCTGGGTCAAAGATTGGAAACGCGAACCCCTCCGGCCCAGGTGGATGGGCCCTCATACTGTAATACTTGTTACTCCCACCGCTTTTAAAGTTTCAGGCATTGTTGTGTGGATCCATCACACCCGGATTAAAGGAGCCCAGCCAGAGACCGACGCCTGGACCGCCCGGCCTGACTCAGCCCATCCACTCCGTTTGACCCTCAAGAAACAGCCTGGATGAGCCTCACCATTGTCTGCCCGGCCTCCATCCTTGCTGTTATTGGACTCCTAGTATTTCTAGCCCTCACCCTGCTCATTACATCTACTCCACCAAGCTGGTCACCGCTAGAGAAAGGACTGTTGGGGTTCTGTTTCCTGATCTGGGTTGCTTGCCTCCTCTCCATAACCTGTCTTAGACAGTGACCATGATTTGGCTTTTCTTTATACTATCTCTTCCCTGGGGAGGAGACACCGCCTCCCCTTCCTGTCCCTCAGGCTGCCAGGGAATATCCACTGGCCACCCAACCTTCTCATAATTTACCCTCATGCCCTCGGAGTGTTACACCACAGCCTCCCTCTGCTACGATGGGTCCAAGCACTATTGGATGGGAAAAATCACTAGCCCTAACTGCCCGGGCGCACTAGGGTGACTGGCATGTGGGTAAGTGACCGATCTTACCCACATTGGTCACTCTGATGGGGGAGGAGTCCAGGACCTGGCCCTCGCCCAACAAATCAAAGACAAGGTCCATCAGGTTGCCAACCTCTCTGTTGGGAATCGCCCCCTTTACTGAGGTCTCAACCTAACCTCCCTGCAGAGACTAACCCAAGTCCCTGATACCTCGTTATTCACCCGGCACCTCCTGCACACCACCTATAGCTTGTGGGTGACCACCTGGCTAAACGCCACTAACCCTGCCTCCACCCCCACCTCCTGGATTTGCCTATCACTCACCCTGACCAGTTATATTGGGATCCCGGTTCCTCCTGACTGGAGCCCAGACAACGATACCAGCCCAAACAATGTCACCCACACCCTCGGGCCAATAGCTGCCCAAATCCCGGTGGCCTCTGCGCCCAACTATACCTGTGTAATTTCCCCCAGTGTCACTTCCTGGGGTAAACTACAGCCCTCCTTATGCTCCCATAACCTCTCAGTTCCCTCAGGTGCCCTGTACTGTGCCTCGCCTGGCATCTTTCTCCTCTGTAATGGACTTCTTTTTCGCTGTGTAGACACCAATCTCACCAATCCTTGCATCCAGATTTTCCTCACCCCTGAGGCCTCTCTGTATACTGACTGAGCTGGAGGCCAGGTTTACCCCATGCTGGAAACGTGTTGCTGCAGCCCCTTTCCTACTCGGGGCAGGCATCTTCGCTGGGGTCACTACTGGGACCGCCAGGCTCAGATCCTCTCTCAGTTTCTATCACAGGCTCTCCCAGGAACACAACAATGACATGGACCGAGTGGCCAATTCCCTCGCTACCCTCCAGGCCCAACTCAACAGCCTAGCAGCAGTCGCCCTACAGAACAGGCGGGCATTAGACCTACTCACTGCCGAGAAAGGAGGCACCTGTCTGTTCCTAGGAGAAGAATGTTGTTACTTCGTCATCCAGTCAGGGATCATCACTGCTAAAGTTCGTGAACTCCGCGACCACATCCAGAAACGCAGAGATGACCTACACGGCTCTTGGGGACTCAATCCCAGCTCGTGGCCCTCTTGGCTCCTACTCCTGGCCGGCCCATTCCTCACCATCCTCCTCCTTGCTACCATCGGGCCATGCATAGTTAATGCTGTCATACATTTCATAGAGACCTCTGTCACCCGTTGGGCTACAGCCCAGATCCTTGCCCTACAAGGTTATTGTCCTCTTAGCCAATATGATGATCTCTAAGTTGTTACCACTTACGATCATCAACAGGGGACACATGATGGGGAAACTGACCTAAAATGGTTCCCTGCCACGTGGAACCGACCTAAAATTGTGGCCCAAGTGGAGAGAGAAGTCCCCAGCCTAAGCCCCAGCCCGCTTCCGCATAACCCCCTCCAAGTCACACATTGAGCCAATCACCAGAAGACACCTACCCCTTCCCCAACTCAAGAAAGTTCCCAACCCATAAAAACCTGCTCAAAACCTTTCTAGGGGCTCAGTATTTGGGGAAGGACCCCGCTGAGCCCACCAGTGTAATAAAGCTGACTCTCCTAACTCTCTGAGTGCTGCTTGGGTACATTCCAGTCTTGGATTCTGCAACAATACAGTCAAACATCGTAGTGTTGACGAAAAACTACCCAGCCTAAGAAAAAGCTTATAAGAGTTTATCTGAGTGAAACAGATTACAATTGCTGGGAAGCAAAATCTTAATGGATTGAGAAAATGCTCTGGAAAATGACAGTTTTGCAAATATTTTATACATTAGAATCAAAGAAGGAGGGTTCTATGAAATCCATTGGTTGTAGATTAAGGGGGTGGGAGAAAGCAAAGTGGGGAAATCTCTGGAATTGGATAAAAAATAAAATGGAGAGATACACACCTTTTATATTGGTGGGTACAGGACACTAATAGCATTTTACAGCACATAGATATGGTATTTGGGGAACAAGATAACGAAGGATTCTGAAGTTTCCTGCTCTGGAGTGGGGGTTTGTGCCCTAAGGGGTTCGGAAAAAGGAATTACTCTGACATTCCAAAGAGTGTGTTATCTTAGATGCAAAAAATACAATAGACAGGCTCATTTAGGTCAAGGAGGTAACTACAGGCCAAAGATGTGACTTCCCGCCATGGCCCATCTTAGTTAGGAATTTTTATGTTCAGATCATCTTATGTGGTTATTTTCAGTCTCTCAGGTTTGTCAGATTTAACCTGTGGCCCCTTTTCCATCCTCATTAGAAATACCAGCGATGCCCCAAACAAAATCAGATGGGATGGTTAAATTTGTTATTATAATTTTAAAAATGAAAAACAAAAATATTTATGGTCAACTTAGTAACAGGTTCACATAGCAAAGACACAAAGTTTATCATTTCAACTGAACTGATATTTGCTTATTTTGGTTGGAAGTTCCATTCTCATACCATGTACACCTGAAGCTCTGTTGAAGTATAATTTTATGTGGGGGCTAAAAAAAATGAATACTTTTTATCCCAACTTCTAACTTCTTCTAGCTGGGCTAATTATCAAATTAACAGAGATAGATCCACAGGAGAAAATAAAATGTTTTAATATATGAACATGAGGAATTCACGTAAACATGAAAATTCCAAAGATAGTGAGGCAACATTGGGTATGAGACATTTAGGACAAAGGAGAAAAAAGGGGGGGGATGGGGTTTTGGATTTCAGAAGTGAGAATGGGTGATTTACAGGTAGTTGAGGAAAAGTAAAACACAGATGGCAGAACATTTCTTGGTGGGCAACTCAGAAACAGTGGGACACACAGGGTATATAAATAACAGGTCCCTGCCTGACGTTCTCTTATTTACCATACTTAATTCAAATTAGGCTCAGGCAGCATTCTAAGATTTCCTTCCTGAAGCAGGTTTTTTTGTCTGAATCTCTTAGACAGGGAGGAGGAGGGTTAAAGGTTCTTTCTGAGTCTTGTTTCTTAATAAACAGCTTAAAATCAATATCCTAAAAAGCAGCTTCAGAGTGGCAAAATTTTGGTTCCCTTCAGTTACTTCTACATGAATACTCCATGGGGGGAAAAAAGATACTTTTCTTCCCAACTTCTAAGTTCTTCTAGCTGGGCTAATAGTCAAATTAACAGATTAACAGAAGAAAATCAAATTTCAATACGTGCATATGGGGAATTCACATAGCATGACAATTCCAAAGACAGCGAGGCAACATTGCATCTATATGATATTTTGGACAAAGATGAAAAGGGGGAAACAGGGTTTTAGATTTTCAAAGTGAAAATGGGTGATTTGTAGGTAACCACACAGGGCAGGTAAATTTTTGCTAGACACCCCAGACAATGGGATGTGGGGGTGGGGGCTGGAGGTGTGAATATAGTCAATGGCTCCTGCTTGGGGTCTGTCTAATGCTAAGGTAATTATGCTAAGGGCCCCTTCCTGAAGGAAGTTTTTTCATCTGAATTTCTCAGGAAGGAAAGGAGGGAAAGTCAAAAGATTTTCTGAGTCTTTTGTTCCTTAACAACCAGCTTAAGATCAACATCCTGAAAGGCAGGTTTTAGGGCGGCAAAACCTTAGTCCCCATCCCTCCCTGCCCACAATGGGCAATATTTTCCTTTACAAATCTTTTTTTTTTTCATTTCTTAAAATTCTGGACTCAGAATAACTAATGCAATCAAATTAGATTAATAAATTGTTCACTAACTCTTTATTTTAAAATATTCTGCATTGTCACCCTGTCCATTTGGGCTGACAATATAAGATTGGTATTACAATCATAAATTATCATAACTACTAGGAACTCATTTTACTTTTTACTACTTCAGAAATTTTTCCTTGGTACTATATTGCAGTAAAGTCAAAATGAATCTTATTACAGGAGCTTAATTTCCAGAACTTTCATAAAGCTTATTCCATTTGTAAATACAAGGCACACAAATATTTGCTACAAGAAAACACAGCTTGCATTGTCATACATTTTAAATAAGTTCTTCCTTTATTTTCTACCTGTATTTAACAGATATTATTTAATACATGTGTACATTTAGTATATACTCATATATGAAAATCTATGTGGTGTGTGTTTGTCTTTTAAGACCATTTGTCCACTAGCACAAATTATTGGGAATAAATGATTTTTGCTTTGCCTTCTATTCTGGCTATTTACTAATTCTGACTAAAACAGCTAGGAAACCTGCCCTCATTATGTTTTGAGTAGCAGCAATTTATGGATAAATAATATACGCTACAAAAATTAAAAACAACAGCAATAAAAAAAGCTAACATTTGTGTTTTGCTTACTATATGGTGTCAGACTCCCCTTCAAGCAGTTCTCATTTACTAACTTATTTAATCCTCAGAACAATTTCAGCAGATACATACTGTTATCCCTATATTGCAGTTTCGAAAACTGAGGCACAGAGAGTAAAGAACATGCCCAACATCACAAAGCTAACAACTGCTGAGGTTGGGATTTGAAACCAGGCAGGCCGTCTTTAGAGTCTGTAGTCCTAACTGCTATGTATATTGCTTCTCATAAACCATAAAGACCTATGTCTTCCATGCATCTAACACTTTTAAAAAAGTAATGGTAATTTTTTATTTAATACATTAATGTAATTTTGTTACCATAGGCAGAAAGAACAGGGCTGCAGGGAGAGAGGGGGGAGGAAGGGGAGGATGTAAGAGGATACAAAGAAGGAGATGAGATCATTCTTAAGAACAGGTACAGCTACAGCTCATTGTGATAGATTATTAGCATTGCAGGCAGGGAAAAATCTCCACCCCCTATGTGGCCAGGACAGTTCTGACAAGGGTCAGGTAAGAACTCCCACGGGAAGGAGTAGTCGACCCACCCTGAGAACTCCTATGAGCCACCTCTAATACTTGAATATTTTGTGCTATCATTTGAATAAAATCCTAACCTTCTTTGTTCTTCGGAGCAGTTGACCTCTTCCTGGCCTGTCCACTCCCACTATTTTGGGAGTGTGTTCTTTTCCTTTAATAAACCCACTGCTTGCTTGACTTAGTTCACATGGCTTAATTTGGTATATCCTTGAATTCCTTACTGTAAAAATACAAGAACCCCCTTTTTCCAGTAACAATTTAAAACTAAAATGCGAAGGCTTATATTGAGAAAAGAATTAAAAACAAAACAAAACAAAAAAACAGTTCAATGTCTCATCTTTCTCCATAGTAGTGTTACTCCCAGAAACAACTGCTTTTAAATATTTCAGTTATTTTTTCTGAAATGTACCCTTCTTTTTCAAAATAATGAACTTAAAATGCTTTAATTAATCAATGCTAGACATTACTTTTCTGATGTTCTGTTATAGAAAAGGAACATTTTTTTAGTATTTGACAGTTTCTTTTTCCTCCTCCCCATCCTTTTAATTTATTTATATACTTTATTATTTCTTAAATAGATAGTTAATATTGGCAGTATTAAACTAAGTGAATGGTGTTCGCTGCAGAACCACAGAAGTATACTATGACTGTTTCCTTTGCTGTGTGACAATTTTCTCCATCTTGCCTTATTTTTTTAAATTGCTTAGTTTTCTATGTACCTATCCATAATTATTTTCACATACTCTTTCAGATCTGTAATTATACACTTTTAACATTATTTTCTCATGATCAAAACTGTCAGACCATCTTGTTTTTTTTCATTTCTCTGAAAAACTACTTTCTGGAGTTCTTTTGTCCACCTGTCTCATTCCTAACTCACTGTTCTGTAGGCTTGCTGCACAGTGATCATTCTGGAACTTCCTTGTCAACCATGGATCTACTGTCCTACATCCCACATCTTCTGTGTTGTTGAAATCTTTGATTTTGAAGCAGAAGCTCCCAGAGAAAGGGTGCATAGAAGGTAAATTTTTGATGACCTATTCCTACCTTATACTTGATTCTTTGTTTGGTCTGATACAGAATCCTGCATGGAAAATTATTTCTCTTCAGAATGTGGAAGGCATTGTTCTATTATTTCTATATTGTAGTGTTGCTTTTGAGATAGGTTGGGGGGGCGGGGGCGAGGGGAGTGTCCCTGATGAAATAAACAAAAAAAAGCAGCCATATCCCGAAACTCCAGGCCCTGGAATGTCTCCTTCACTCTAGGACAGAAACAGAACAATATGCCTTGAGGTCAATAGATAATCTCAAATCCTTTCTGGCCGGACAAAGGAGCAGATCAGATAGATAGGAATGGGTTATTTCATTAACACCTTCAGGATGGGCAAACAGGAAAAACCTGATAGATGAATTCAATTAGAAGGCTCCAACCTCCTTCCCCCAGTAGGTAAGGGAAGGTATAAAAGTAAGAGCTTTTGCCTCAGTCACTGGGCACCCCCTTTTGGGGCCCCCTCCCACTCGGGAGCTGCAACCTCTTCTCCTGCTTCTAATAAACTATCCTCCTTTACAACTTTTTGCCTCTCCTGGGTCCATGTTTTCATTCTTCGGTCTCACAAGACACGATCCCGACCCACACCCAGAAACTGCTAGCAGATCCAACATCATTTACATCACTTGGGGACTCACAGAAAAATATTCCTACTTCACTTTTAGAATGTCTAATGACTTAAACTTTATGTATGTGACCTTTTCTCCCCAATTATTTGATTCTTCCCTTTGTCCCTAGGTATGGGACATTTTTTGATCATGTGCCATGGTAAGGATTTTGGTTTTGGTTTTGTCTTGTTTTTAAATCACTGTCCTAGGACTGGACTGTTTTCCTTTTTCTTTTTTCTTTTTTTAAATATATAATTGCATCTACTGTCTTTTCTCTGTTCTCTTTCAGAAAATAGTCATATGTGAAACCTCATAGTTTTACCCTATCCAATTTTTCTAGAGAATAATCTTCTGCCTGGATGGAAAAGAGTTGTCACCGTTCTGTATGGGGCAGAAATTATAAGCAATCTAATGACTGCATGTAAGAATATTTAATTAATCCCCCTGGATTCAGCCATTACCTTCTCATCTCTCCCTCTCCATTGCCCCTCCCCCACATTCAATAATACCTCCTATTTTTAAATCCTGAGGCTTTCAGAGATTCTATGGACAGGAATGATCCACTTAAATGTATCATTTACTTCTGAAAGCATTTTAGATTATAGCTTTCTTCACCCTGCAAAGACTGTTAACCACTCTTTTATTTACTTCCTGCTTTCAATTACATGTATAGCAATCTCTTGTCCATTGACATTTCCTTTCTATTCACTTTATTGTCGTCAATTTATACCTTCAAAGTCATTATAGTTGGGTTTCAGATGGGAGAGTAAACACATGAGATTAATCTGTTGTATTTAGCCCAAAATCCAATGAAGCATTCCCCTAAAAATGCAACCTCCCCCTCACCCAGGAATGTTCCTACCCAAGGTGACATCATGCAGTTCTAACTAGTTGTGAACATTTCACTCAAATAATCCTGTCAAAAACATGGTGTGTACTTACAAAGTGTTTATTGAATGTAAGGGTCACAAGATACTTTCTATCTCCTATCTGCATAGCTGGGTAAAAATTTCTATCATTTTCCCTGTCACTGGGTGTTAAAGACAGTTTTGCCAATAGGAGAAAGACTAATCCAAATGAGTCCCCAATTTTATCCCAGAACTATAACTTTACTAATTGGCCTAAGGTAATATGTGACTAATAGTCTCTTAAATTTTTTTTCCTCTTCATTTCATTTATGGCTCCTGATGACTTCCCTTCTCCACCCATCATCTTTAAAATTCCCATACTATATATTCTTACATTTTAAAATGTACAGAAAATTGCATCTTCTTGAGACAGAAGCCATCTTTCCACCAAAAAATAATGTCCCTAAAATATCCTAAAATATAATAAAATGCATGTTGTATTCTACAATTTTAGTTTAAAATTGAGCCTTGAGAGTGAGATATGAAAGGAAATGACGAAAAAGCACTAGTTCATTTAATTTCCTACACAGACTAAGCAGCTTTATTCATTCAAGGACGGAAGAAAAAAAAGAAGAAGAAAGAAGAGGGCTTCTGTTCTCCCTAAATGTAAATTACTGACACAATTGCAGATACTTATGCCAACATAAAGCTGAATTTAACAGGGCCCTCTGGAGTTTTAAATCCTCTGAACAATGAATCTAATGCCTGGTATGCACTTTCTTTTAGAGAAGTTGTCAGTATTAAAATGAGAAATATGAAGGTACGGAAATAGTCACCTTAGTGAACTATTTGCATAATAAAAATTAATGGTCAGTTTCTTGTTTATGTCCAGTTCACTGACTATCAATAAAAAATATTGGACAAGGAATCCATTATCCACATTTATTAGAATTACCCTCAGAGCCTATTACAGACTATTTGTAAGGTAACAACCACTGAAAAGGCTTTCTGGTACCCACTAATAATTAGTCTGAAGTTTAAGGAAATCCTTTGCCACTCATATTTTAATAGTTGTCTTCTATAATACATAAACTTTTCTTGCCCATATGACTGAGCCATAGTAATCTTGAAATCATTTTCTTGAGAACTTTTATTCCATGATAAAGTAATTTAACCAAAGTCATAATTCAATCAAATGCTTACTTAATGCAATGGACAGCATAATAATTAGTATTTTAGAAATAATTGAAATGCCCACTCTTTTCCAATACACATAAAGAAATTGTTATTGTATGCCTAGATAACTCAAGAGAGAAATGTGGTGAAAATAGAAAGGATGTTCTATATAAGAGTTGTATATTAATACACACGCTTTCTGATATTTTGAGCTCTTAAATATTCATATTTTAGCTCAGGTTAAAGGATTAGGGTGGTACTTTGAACAAGAGTTTAATCATTGTAAAACTAGTTGAAAATTAACCACTTGTGGGGACAGAGCTCCAGAAAGCAGTTTCCAGGCTCTCGGCCTCACATAGAAAGGCGCTGGCTCAGGTAGTAAATGGCCATCAACTGTGATTGGATGGCCATCAGCTGTGGCTAGTTGGCCGTCAGCTGTAACCAGTGAGCCATTGGCCACTAATATAACTGCTGTGGCTACACTAGCAAAAAAAAATGGGGGCTAGCAAGAAGATGGCGGCTAAGCTAACAAGAGCGGATTGCAGAGAGGTGGATGCCGCCAGAGAGAATATAGTGATATGACTCCCCTACTTATGGCTCCGTGGGTGTTCCTTTTTGGCCTCACCATATCCTGTGTTATTATGTGGGGAGTGGGAGCAGAGACCCCGCCTAACACCCTGCATGACACCACTTTATTTCTTTTTTAAAAGATTTTTATTAAAATATAGCTAACATACAATATTATATTAGTTTCAGGTGTACACCATAGTTATTCAACATTTACATACCTAAAGAAGTGATCACCATGATAAGTCCAGCAACCGTCTGAGACCGTACTATGCTATCACAATATTATTGACTATATTACCTATGCTGTATGTTACATACCCATGACTTATTTGTTTTATACCTGGAAATTTGAACCTCTAATTCCCCTTCACTCTTTCTCCCCTTTTTAAATTTTTCAATTATACAAATTGGTAGTACAAAAATAGTCAAGAGGATGTAAAGTAAAGGGATATAGTCAGTGATATGGTAATAACTATGTATAGTGCCAGGTGGGTACTAGACTATAGTCAGGGGGATCACTTCTTGAATTGTATAAATATCTAACCACTATACCGTACACCTGAAATATAAAATAATATTGAATGTTAACTGTAATTAACCACTTTATTTCTAATCACATGAAATATAGATACAGAATTCATTGATATATACATATATGCATGTTACAGTTGGAAGAAACAAATCCTAATATAAACAAGACTATAAGAGCTTTGTGAGCAAGATCTTTTTTTAATTTTATACTATGGTACTCCTTGGCATGTAGTTAGGCATGGCTCAACAAATATCCCCAATCATTACAGCACCAGCTGTATACTCTTCAACTATGCAACTGAGGAAACTAATATGTTGACCAAGAGCTCTAAAATTACTACTAATACATACAAATTATCACTAATCTGAAAAATGTTTCCTTAAATCTTTCCACAGGTTAGTTTCTCTATAAAATCACAGTAAGACTAATATTTTGGATTTAAGAAAATGGATCATAAGATATCAGACCAATAAGTCGTCATAGACAATATACTCTTCAAGCCCCACAATATTCAGTTGAGGGAATTTGTAATGAGAATTGTCTTTCTGTGTTCAGCAAGTTAGGTACCCATACATTACCATTCCTTGTGTTAGCCCCACTCTCTTAATTTTTTTAAAAAAGAAATATACATATATGTTTATATATTAACAAAATAAAAATTCTTCTCACTTTATTAATGGGTAAATAATCAGATTTCTAAAAAGAGAAGTTCCTTGTCTTTATATCTATAGATTTCCTGACATTTAGTGAGCACTGAGATGGTGCTTACCCAAGGAAAGAGCACCAATATGAGTAATAGAATACTGACGGAGTTATCTTAGGGAGGTGCTAGAACCCCCACCCAACACCTATGTGTTTATAAACCAAACTGAAAACCAACTGTACTAAGAGAACATGCACAGTTGAAGCCTTAGATTCTTTACCCTAAAATGGTTGTCTGTTTTGTTACCAAAACTAGGCTGTATGAATTAGAAGATTGCTTATTAAACATACAACATAAGAAAACCATGAAACCCCAACTATGCCTGTTCAGAGTCTTTAAATATAGGCATATCTTTAAAAAACTGGAAAGATTAATTTTAGAAGATACTGTTTTTATTTCTATTTTTGCAAAAACCATTCAACATCTCTGAATTCAACTTCTTTTCAACCCCAGTTCACTGTGCAAAAACTAATCTTAAACTTCTAAATATATTACCTGACATTTTATAGCCATCAGAGCTGAATATCAATTTTTTAAATGTTAGTGGAAATTGGATAAGAAACCACATCTCAAAGGAGAATCACCAGAGTATGGAAGAAGGCTATTAATTTACTTCCCATTACCACCTGGAATCCCCTTTCACTGTTCGCATCTATCATCTGCTCAGCTTAGACTATATCCATAAAAATAATTTCCTGAGTAAGGGACTGAAAAATACCATCTTGTGATTTATAGTTGATCACTAACCTATGATTCAGGCTTTAACTATTTTAAATGGTATTTAATTTTGATGTAACATGATAGTTACTAGTGAAGATTATGTTCAATAACTTTTAAAGGCTAAAGACTATTTGAATAGATTTATTTGAATAGATTTCACAATCATTTCAATGTACATCTTTAGGTCTTTGATGTGCAAGACAATAACTGAAAAAATCATGGACTCCTGAGGTCATAAATAACTGCAGGCTACTACTTGTTCTGCTGTTTCAGCTTTAGGCAGAATAACATTTAATCTTCTTTGAAGTTCTTTCTTTCTTACAAAAAGAAATTACTTTCATTTTTTCACACACGCACAAATCTATATTCATAAAGACATGATATCATTAATTTCTCCAGAGTATCAAATTACATGGATGCACTATGATTTATTTAGCCACACCCCATTATTGGTCAATTTGATTCTTTTAAAACCATTTTTTTTTCTATTTTATATACTGGTTCAATGAGCATTCTAGTGCGTATGTTTTGTGGATTTGTCCAATTTTTAATTTTTGGTTAAACTTGTAGAAACAATATTTCATATTCAAAGTATGTCATGATTTGAGGATTTTGTTAATACTGATAAATTGTACACCAGAAAAGTGTACCAATTTACACTTTATCAGAAAAATATGATAGTGCCTATTTCCTCATGTTTAGCCAAAATTGTACACAATAATATTCCTTAATTTTATGGGTAAAATAAAATGGAACCTTATTATTTTTTATATGATACTTTGATTTTGAGTAAGGTTAAAAAGTTTTTACATAATAATCTACCATTTTGAATTCTTTTGTTATTTTACCATTCACATTCTTCCTAATTTTCTGTGGTTTAGTCATTGTATTATGGATCTGTAATGCCATGTTTCCTAATCTGAAGAATAAAGAAATTCAGTTTCAGAACAAATATTTTTTTGTTGGTTTACCTGGGAATCTCTTTCGCTTTTTTGAACAGCAGGATATAATTTTAAGATAAACTTAATTAACAGAGATTCAGTTCAATCAAGATTGATTAATGAACAGCCAATAAACCTGTTAAAAATAGATGCCCATTTTGAGAGCTAATCATTTCCCAAAACACAGAGCAAAGTTTCCAATATATTTATATATAATTGTCATGGGGAAACAAATTGAAATCAAACTACAAATAAATATACAGAAAATAATAATTAATTTCTTATTTGTCTATAGCTAATATTACTTTCTCCTGAGCAGCAACTCACTGGTTAGCACAAGACAAAAAAAAATCAAATCTGGTTTTATCTTCTACAAAATTGCTCACTTTTTCAAATAACCTTCCTATCCTCATGGATCTCACTAAAATAGCAGAATAGTATATAGGTTTCAACCAAAAGTTTGGATCCATTGAGTGGACTGTCCCTTAGTTTCATCACCTGTACAATTGGGACAATGACAATACCTGCCTCACATGGTTGCTTGTGGAGACTAAATGATATCATGCATGTAAAATGCTTATAATGGTGTCTGGCACATGATAAGCACTCAGTAAATCCTTGTTACTACTTTTCTAATAAATAGTTTGAGCGTAAATGTGATGTTTAATTTTATTTATCGACTTGGCTATGCCATGGTACCCAGATATTTGGTCAAACATTATTCTAGATGTTTCTGTTAAGGTGTTTTTTAGATGATATTGACATTTAAATTGGTAGACCTTGAGCAAAGCAGATCAGTCTCCATTATGTGGGTGGGCCTCATTCAATCAGTTGAAGGCACTAAGAGAAAAAAAGACTGAGGTCCCCTTAGGAAGAGTGAATGTGCCTGTAGACCACCTTTGGACTTGGACTGCAACATGAAGTCTTCCCTAGGTAACCAGTCTGTGGGCCTACCCTGTAGATTTTGGACTTGTTAGCCTATACAATCATATAAGCCAACTTCTTAAAATCAATCTCTGTCTCTCTTTCTCTCTCTTGCCATATATATGTATTTGTTGTTGTTTTTTCCTCCTCTGGAGAATGCCATAAGGTATAACTTAAGGGACCTCTGAGCAGAGAAAAGAACTTCAGATCCATGTATCCTCTGATACATGGGTGATGTCACTTGTCCACCTAGGTACTCTTTGCTTAACCGAAACTAATGGATGAATTCTATTGCTGGTATATGATCTGGTCTCTTGACTTAGTCATGGCTCAGTGGTGCTCCCTGGTTTTATCAGTATCATCTTGGTTCTTATGGCAATATAGATCTCTCTGCAGCCTGAAATTGATTTACATATCCCTCCTTGGACTTTTAACTGTGCTATCCACTAATCAGAAACAATTTGATTCTACTTCAGTGACTATATATTACAAATTCTTTAGCCAAACGCTTAACTCCTACTAGGTCCTGTTTATGCCATGTCAGAGACAAAAGAAAGCTATGTGTCACACTTTATGTTTCTTTGATCACACTTTGTTACCAGGTTTTCTTTGACATAACCATGCCCAGATTGGTAGGAACTCCATACTGACTTCAAATTCATTCTATCAATTAGTTATTTTTTTGCAACAAACAAGTGGCTTAAAACAAAACAAAACCACTTATTATTGCTATGCATATGCAAGTTAACTGTGGGTTAGCTAGGTAATCTAAGCTGGGATCAACTGAGTGGCTCTGCTTCAAGTTGCAGCAGCTTAGGCAGGTCTGATTTTCTTTACAGGGCTGTGGATCAGCTGGGCCTTTCTATTCTACATGTGTCTCTTTCTTCTTGGCCCAGCAGGATATGTGGGGCAAAACCTTCTCATGGTGATAGTAGAAGAATAAAAGGCTAAACAAATATGTGAAGTCACTTAAGGCCCTGACTTAGAGCAGGTCCACTGGTTCTGTCTATGTGGCCGACTTAAAGTCAAGATACAGGGAAATACATTGTGCTCACAATAAGGCTATGGCAAAAGTATGAAAGCAGGGAAGTATGAAGAATTGAGTCCAATCATTTAATCTACAATTATCCTCATACATTATCATGAGACAAAGTTGGGAGATGAGAAATTATGACACCCATCTGCCTTGTTTCTTACTTTCCTTTCCTACAGTGTTCAGGGCTAGAGATGAGATAAGTGTCTGCTTTATTAACATCTCAAATATCTCCTTTACATAAGACCCTAAGATATGGCCTGTCAATCCCATTTCTTCATATGATACATAGGGGACTAATGTAAGCAGGAAATACTTTCTGAGTAAAATAGCCTGCCTCAAAAATTTAATGACTTCCTGTAAAATCCTTTCTATTATAATTTTTAAATTTTTATTAACAAACCATCTTTCATCTGTTACACCCCACCATCCCTAACAGATGGCAATCACCAACATATCATCTATTACTATAATTTTGTCATTTTAAGACTGTTATATAGGAGTCTTGTCAAAATGGTGGAGTAGATAAATGTTGTGCTTGCCTCCTCCCATGATCACATTAAAATTACAACCACATTATAGAAAAATCAACCTGGAGAACAATCAGAAGACTAGCTGAACAAAAGTCCAATAATAAGGATATAAAGAAGAAACCACATCAAGACTGGTGGGGGGGACAGAGATGGGAAATGGACAAGCCCCACACCCACATGTAGTGGTTGAGAATCGGGAGGGATATGTCAGCTGCAGAGGTCCACCAGGAGGAGGAGCAAGGGGTCCCAGCCTCACACTGGGCTCCCCAGTCCAGAACACCAGTGCAGGGAAGAGGAGCACCCACAGCATCTGGCTGTGAAAAACAGTGGGAATTCTGTCTGTCTGGTTAGATGGAAGGCTGCTGGAAACTCAGGCATCCTTTTAAAAGACCCACACAGAGACTCTATCCCTCCCAGGTACTCACCCTTGGCTCTGGTGGAGGGATGGAGGCTTGCAAAACACCAGAGACATAACAGGAAAGATTGAGTTATGTGGCCTCAGGGTGAAGACTGAAGGGACAGCACCATTGTCCCTATGTTGAGCCCTCCTTCCATGCAGCCAGGGGGCAGGTGCCATTGTTCCTGTGTTGCAACTTCCCCACACATGACAGATCTGAATCTGCATTGGCCTGGTGAACTCCACTCACTACAGCCTGTTGACTCCCTTGTACCCCACCCTACCAAACTCTCCTCAGGCTCTATTGGCAGGTGGCAGCCAGCCCTGGCCCATGCTGCAGCTTTTCTTGCACAATTCTCAGTTGTCTGTGGACCACAGGCAGGTAGAAGCTGGCCTTGGTGTGCTCTGAGGTTTTGCTGAGTGGCCCCAGGCACATACTGGCAGAAACCTGAATCTGCATTAAACTGGTGAACAACTTGCCCCACCCTAGTGACTCTGAGTCTCTGCCTCACATAACTCTTATACCAACCAAGGCTATTTCAGCAGTTGAGTCTTATGGGCAGGCAGCAGGCAGCAGCAGGCCACAGTGTGCCCTATGCCTTTTGCTAAGATGCCTCAGGTCTCAGATTGGTGATGGTTGGCATTAGTCCACAGTGTGGCCTCTCCCACGTGCCTCCAGGTCCAGCACATCCAGCAACTAACCAAAGATCAATTGTAGCTCTTACCAGTTAGCACTGGGCCAGTCACAGGCAATGGCTGACCTTGGCCTGCAAGGGAGCCCCTCCCAAGATTCCCCAGAAGCAACAAACACAGTGGCCAAATTCAGACCATAACAGAGCACCACTTGGTTAGCTCCACAAGCTACATATCCAAAGAGTGGTCTCAGCAGGCTCCAGAGTCCATTGGGGCAAGTGCCATTCATGCACTGTGGGCATAGCCAATCCTCACAGCTAATATGCCTGAGGGTTAACCCCACTGATATATGTGCCAACAGCCATAAAGGCTCAATTACAACAAGAGGGCACACGAAAGGGACACTCCTGGAACACACACACAGGTGATCAGGGAAACTGTGCCACTGGGCATTACAGGACATTTACTACATAAGGCCAACTGGCTAAGACTGGAGACATAGCAGATCTACCTAAGATATAGAAACAAGCACAGAGAGACAGCCAAAATGAGGAAACATAGAAACGTGTCAAATGAAAGAACAGAAGAAAATGCGGGAGAAAGAAATAAATTAAATGGAGACAAACAACCTACCAGAGAAAGAATTCAAAACACTGGTTATAAAGTTGCTTAAGTAACCTTAAGTAACCTAGTGAGAACTTCAAAAAGAGATAGTAAACATAAAAACAGACTTAGAAACCATAATGAAAATCAGAAATGTAAATAATAATAACTAAAATGAAGAACACACTAGAAGAAATCAACAGCAGTTTAGATGAAGCAGAGGATCGAATCAGTGATTCGGCACATAAGGTAGAACACACCCAATCAGAAAAGCAAAACAAAAACAAACAAACAAACAAAAAAGAATCCAAGAAAATGAGGGTAGTTTAAGGGGTCTCTGGGACAACCTCAAGCATACCCACATTCACATCATAGGGATAACAGAAGGAGAAGAAAGAGAAAAAGATATTGAGATCCATTTTGAAGGATCCAAAACAAAATGAACCCAAATAATTCCACACAAAGACACATCACAGTGAAAATGCCGAAGGTTAAACACAAAGAGAGAATCTTAAAAGCAGCAAAAAAAAAGCAATTAGTTACCTGCAAGGGAACTCCCATAAGACTGTCAGCTGATTTCTCAACAGAAAATTTGCAGTTCAGAAGGGATTAACACGAAATACTCAAAGTGATGAAAAGCAAGGACCTACAACCAAGATTACTCTATGTAGCAAGGATATCATTATAAACTGCCAGAGAGATAGAGCTTCACAGACAAGAAAAAGATAAAGGAGTTCATCACCACCAAACCAGTATTATAAGAAATGTTAAAGGGACTTTTTTAAAAAGAAGAAGGGGGAAAAATACACAACATAAAGATGAATAAAATGGCAATAACTATGTATCTATCAAATAATAACTTTAAATGTAAATGGATTAAATGCTCCAAACAAAAGACATGGTAGCTGGAGAGAGTAGCACAGAGGGAGAATAAGCAGGATATTCCAGGAGGCAGGGGGGTTGGGGGAGCAGCACACACACACACACACACATACACACACAAGAAATAGTGGCTGAATGGATAAGAAAACAAGATCCACACATATTATGCCTACAAGAGACCCACCTCATATCAAAAGACACATACAGGCTGAAAGTAAAAGTATGGAGAAAGATATTTTATGCAAATGAAAACAAAAAAAAGCTGGAAAAGCAATATTTATATGAGAAAAATACACATAAATACAGTCTATTATATAAGACAAAGAAGAACTTTACATAATGATAAAGGGATCAATACAACAAGAGGATATGATCCCTGTAAACATGTATGCACGCAACATAGGAGCACATAAATACATAAAAGCAAATAGTAACTGACATAAAGGGAGAGACTGACAGTAATACAATCATAGTAGTGGACTTTAACACCTAACTGGCATCAAAGGATAGATCTCCCAGAGAAAACCTCAACAAGGAAACAGTGCCCTTAAATGACACATAAGATAAGAGGGATTTAGTTGATATTTTTAGAGTATTTCACCCAAAAGCAGCAAAATATACATTCTTTTCAAGTGCACATAGAACATTTTCCAAGATAAATCACATCTTATGCCACAAAACAAGTCTCAATACATTTAATAAGATTAAAATCACATCAAGCATTTTCTCTGAATGGAAGGATATGAAACTAGATGTCAATTACAAGAGAAAACTGAAAAACACACAGAGGCTAAACAACATGCTACTAAACAATGAGTGGGTTAACAATGAGATCAAAGAAGAAATCAAAAGATACCTCGAGATAAATGGAAATCAAAACACAACAACCCAAAACACCATGGGACACAGAGAAAACCTTCATAAGATAGAAATTCATAGCAATGCAGGCCTATCTCAAGAAACAAGAAAAATCTCAGACAATCTAACCTTACATATAAACAAATTAGAAAAAGAACAGCAAATACAACCCAAAGTGAGGAGAAGGATGGAAATGATAAAGATCAGAGAGGAAATAAATGAAATAAAGTCTAAAAAAAAAAAAAATTCAAAAGATCAATACGACTAAGACCTGCTTCTTTGAAAAGATAAACAAAATTGATAAACCTTTAACCAGAATTATTAAGATAAAAACAGACAGAAATAAATACAATGAGAAATAAAGAGAAGTGACAACTGACACCATAGAACTACAAAGGATTTTAAGAAAATACTATGACCAATTATGTACCAACAAATTGGACAATCTGGAAGAAACAGAGTAATTCCTAGAAAAATTCAGTGTTCCAAAACTGAATAAAGAAAAAACAGAAAATCTGAACAGACCAATTAGTACAAATGAAATCAAATCAGTAATCAACAAGCTCCCAACAAACAAAAGTCCTGGACCAGATGGCTTCATAGGTGAATTTTACCAAATATTCAAAGAAGAATTAACACCTATCCTTCTCAAACTATCCCAAATATTAAAGATGAGGAAAGCTCCCACCCTCATTTTATGAGGCTACTATTACCCTGATTCCAAAACCAGAAAAAAATTACAAAAAAAGAAAACTATAGGCCAATTCCCTGATAAATATAGATGTGAAAATCCTGAAGAAAATATTAGCAAACTGAATTCAGTGATACATTAAAAAGATTATACACCATGATCAAGTGGGATTTATTCCTGGGGTGCAGGGTTGGTTCAATATCTGCCAATCAACTAACATGATACACTACACAGACAAAAATGAAGGCTGAAAATTGTATGGTCATATCAATAGAGGCAGAAAAAACATTTGAAAAAATCCAGCATTCATTTATGATAAAACTCTCAGCAAAGTAGAATAGAGAGAACATACATCAACATAACAAAAGCCATATATGACAAACCCACAGCTAACATCTAACATCATACTCAATAGGGAAAAGCTAAAAGCATTTTACTTAAGATCAGGAACAAGACAGGGATGTCCACTTTCATCAGTTTTATTTAACATGGTTTAGGAAATCCTATCTACAGCAATCAGACAAAAAAAGAAATTGAAGCATCCAAATTGGAAAATAAGAAGTAAAACTGTCATTATTTGCAGATGATATGCTATATAGAGAGAACCCTAAAGACTCCACCAAAACACTGTTAGAACTGATAAATGAATTCAGTAAAATAGAAGGACACAAAATTAATATTCAGAAATTGGTTTCATTTCTATACAGCCATAACAAACTATTAGAAACAAACTATTAGAAACTGTAGAAAGAGAAATTAAGAAAACAATCCCATTTACAATTGCATCAAAAAAAATTACCTAGGAATAAATTATCCAAGGAGGTAAAAAACAAAAACCTGTACCTGGAAAATTATAAGACTGAAAAAAGAAACTGAAGAAGATACAAAAAGCGAAGCATATACTGTGTTCATGGATAGGATGAATTAACACCATTAACATGGCCATACTACCCAAAGCAATCAATAGATTCAATGCAATCCCTAACAAAATACAAATGGAATCTTTCACAGGCCTAGAACAAATAATCCTAAAATTTATTGGAACAACAAAAGACTCAGAATAGCCCCAGTAATCTTGACAAAGAAGAACAAAGTTGGCGGTATCACACTACCTGATATCAAACTATACTACAAGGCTATATTAATCAAAACAATACAGTACTAGTATAAAAACCAACACCTAAATAAATTGAACAGAATGGAGAACCCAAAAGTAAACCCACACCTATATGGTCATTAATCTATAATTAAGATGGGAAGAATATACTGTGTGGTAAAGACAGACCATTCAATAAATGGTGTTGGGAAAACTGGACAGACACATGCAAAAAATAAAAATAAAAAAGAACTACATTCTTACTCCATATACAAGAATAAACTCAAAACTATAGACTTAAATGTAAGACCCCAAACCATAATACTCCTAAATGAAAACATAGGCACTTAATAATATATGTTCTTATATATATCTTCTCAAGCAAAGGAAAGAAAGAAATAATAAATAAATGTGACTACACCAAATTAAAAAGTTTTGCAAAGAAAAGAACATCATCAACAATAACAACAACACAACCTACAGAATGGGAGAAGATATTCACCAATGATACATCTAATACAGAATTAATATCCAAATTTTATTAAAAAAAAACCTCATACAACACAACACACACATACACACAAAACAATCTAATTAAAAAATGGGCAGAGGACGTGATTCAACGTTTTACCACAGAGGACATACACATACACAATAGATATATAAAAAGATGCTAACGTCACTAATCATCAGAGAAATGCAAATTAAAACCACAATGAGATATCTCCTCACACCTGTCAGAATCAGTAAATCAACATACAGCAAGTGCAAGGGAGTATGTAAAGAAAAGGGAACCCTCATGTACTGTTGATGGGATTGCAAATTGGTACAGCCACTATAGAAAACAGTATGGAAGGTCCTCAAAAAATTAAAAATATAAGTACCTTGTGACCCAGCAATTCCACTTCTGGGTATTTATCCAAAGAAACCTGTAACACTAATTTCAAAAGATATATGCACCCCTATGTTCACTGCAGCACTATTTACAATAGCCAAGATATGAAAACAACCTAAGTGCCCATCAATAGAGGATTGGAAAAAGAAGATGAAGTACATATATACAATGAAATATTACTCTGCCATAAAAATGAATGAAATCTTACCATTTGTGAAAACATGGATGGACCTAGAGGGTATTATGCTAATTGAAATAAGTCAGACAGAGAAAGCCAAATATCGCATGATCTCACTTATATGTGCAATCTAAAGAACAGAGTGAATGAACAAACAAAACAGAAACAGACTCATAGATACGGAGAACCAATTACTGTTTGCAAGACAGAAGGGGTGTTGGGTGGCTGGCTTAAAATGGTGAAGGGATTAAGAAATACAAATTGGTAGTTTCAAAATAGTCACAGGGATGTAAGGGAAAGATAGGAAATATAGTCAATAATATTGTAATAAGCATGTGTAATGGCAGGAGGGTACTAGACTAATCTTGGGGAGCACTTTGTAAATTACATAAATCTCTAACCACTATGCTATTCACCCAAAGCTAATATAAAATAAAACTGAATGTCAACTGTGATTGAAAAATAAAAATAATTGAAAATAAGAATATTATATAAATGAGATCATACAGTATATATCCTTTTGAGACTGTTTTTTTTCACAGAGCATATTTCCTCTTAGATCCATCCAAGTCATTGCATGTTTCAGTAGTTTGTTTCTTTTTATAAATGAAAGTATTTTATGACATGAATGTACCACAATTTGTTTAACTATTGACCTTCTAAAGAATATCTAAGTGGTTTTCAATTTTTTGGCTGTTACAAGTGAATCTGCTATAAATACTAATGTACAGGTTTCTTTGTGAACATACTTTCTATTTGTCTACAATATAGTTTTTATTTCTCTACAATAAATTGCCAGCGTATAATAGCTGGTCTTATGGCACGGGCATGTTTAACTTTATAAGAAATTGCCAACCCTTTTTCAGAGTTGCTGCACAATTTTTCATTCTCACAAGCAGTAATGAGTGATACAGTTTCTTTACATCTTTACCTGCATTTGGGATTGTTATTATTATTATATTTTATTTTATTTTAGCCATTCTGGTAGGTATAGAGTGATAGCTCATTGTGCTTTTAATGTTAATTTCCCTGATAGCTAATGATATTGAAAATCTTTTAATGTCCATAATTGACATCTGCATATTATCTTTGGTGTAATGTCTATTCATGTCTTTTGCACATTTTATAATTGCATTTTTTTTTCTGAAGGGGTTTGGGGGTTCTTTTTATATTCTAGGCACTAGTCCTTTGTCAAATATGTGATTTAGAAATATTTTCTCCCAGTCTGCTATTTTTTCTATCCTTGTAACAAGGTCTTAGAGCAAATTTTTCATTTTGGTGAGGGAGATTTTATAAAGTTTTCCTTTTCCTTTTCAACAAATAGCACTACGGCAATTGAACATTCAAAGATAAAAAAAATGAAGCTTTTAGAAAAACATTTCAGACAAAAATTATTAGAACATTACAGAGATTATGTCATATAAATGGTGGCGTGAAGTGAATCTCTTGAAATCTCCCCTGGGACTTACAGCAAAAGGAACAGGTATAATTCCACACAACACTCCCTACACATCAGACTGGTAAGACTGAGAGACACACAATTGAAATCATCCAAAGGTGGGTAAATTGGGCGAGCGGGGGAGGTGGGGGATGGGAAGTGCAGAGATGATGGCCGAGCTCCCTGCATTCCAGAGCTAGTGCAGTCACGGGAGAGGGAAGAGCTCGGAGTGCTAGGGCTCCGCTTATGGCCCACAGTCCCACTTGAGGGATCAGCATATAATGTGGCTGAACCCAACACTCACAGCAGAGATCTTGGAGCAAAGACTGAGGGAAGAAGGGTGAAAAAGGTGGTTGAAGCCCTCACTGCCAAGCAGAGGATGGAAGGCTTAGGCTCAGAGCCCAGCCGACCCATCCCCACCCTCTCAGGGCTCACACCACCCCACCTGCCCAGTGCTAGAAGCAGAATGGTAGCAGTGTCAGATTAAAAGAACAGAATATTTGCAGTTCTGAGAACAGTGGCCTGCAGCCACAGACTCGCAGCCCAGAAAGGTCTGGCGAAGGGGAGAGAAACTTCAGTGCAGGACTGGCTGTGGTGGTGGTCACTGCCATTGCTCTGGGCCACCTCGCACAACCCACCCCGCTCCTGCCCCCACCTACCTGGGTGGATCCACACAGGTATAAACACAGCCCGTGAAAAACACAGACCCTGAAACTGGTGCAGGAAGAGCTTTGGAACTTCAAAAGGTCTCCACATCTCCCCACGGAGGCAGTGCCCTGAGATCCAGGTGACCTGCTCAAAGAGGAAAAGCCCACCTTTCAGGGAAACCCTCCCCAACTCCCTATTGTCTGAGAAGATAGGACAGTGCAGATAAAATATAATACTACAGTATGAGAAAATTTAAAAGGCTGCAGTCAGAAAAAACAAAACATTCTACTAACACCTACTGGAAAGCAAAAGACTGCTTCCTGTCAACCTGTTGCAGAACCCACTCCCATAGATGCTTAGGAAGAGAAATAATAATTCATTAATTGCCATGAGTAACCAAGGTAACAAGGCAGCTCACAAAGAAAATGAAAAGTCTCCAGAAAACGAACTTAAAGACATGGAAATATGTGACTTAAATGACAGAGAATTCAAGATTACAATTCTGAAAAAAACTCAATGAGATGCAAGAAAACACACACAGGCAATTTAATGAACTCAGAAACACATCCAAAGAACAAAATGAACATTTTTACCAAAGAGAATAAAATTTTTAAAAGAACCAAATAGAACTTCTGGAGATTAAGAACTCAAAAAGAAATGAAGAATGAAATAGCCAGCTTAAGTAATAGAGCTGACCAGATGGAGGAAAGAATCAATGACATCGAAGATAGAAATCTGGAAATGACACAGATGGAAGAAGAGACAGCCTTGAGAATTAAAAGAAATAAAAGAACTCTGCAAGAACTTTCTGACTCCAACAGAAAGAGCAATATAAAAATAATGGGCAAAGTAGAAGAAGAAAGGGAGAAGGAACAGAGAGTATATTCAAACAAGAGTCGACGAGAACTTCCCAAACTTGTGGAGAGAACTGGATCCTCGAATCCAAGAAGCACATAGAACACATAATTACCTCAACCCCAACAGACTTTCTCCCAGGCACATTGTATTGAAACTGTCAAAAATTAACGACACAGAAAGAATCCTCAAGTAAGCCATGGAAAAGAAGACAGTAACCTACAAAGGAAAGCCTATTAGATTGTCACCAGATTTTTCAGCAGAAACTCTACCAGCCAGGATGGAGTGGACTCAAATATTCAAACTATTTAAAGAGAGAAATCATGAGCCAAGAATAATATATCCAGCAAAGATATCCTTTAGATATGAAGGAGGAATAAAGACTTTTCCAGACATACAGAAGCTGAGATAATTTTCTAACACACGACATTCACTACAAGAAATACTGAAGGAGGCGAGTTGACCATAAAAAAGTAAAATAATACAAAACTATGAGTAATATTACAAATAAAGAGAATCAGGAAATGGCAACCACTACAGCAAATAGGATACTAAACACTTAAACATAACATACAGGACAAAGAAGGAAATGAAAAAAAAAAACACTTAAAAAAAGAGGAAAAAGACAACTTGATACTGCAGCACAGAAATCAACTCACAGCATAAATAGGGGTAATTTGTGACAAGGAAAATATAAAATGGGAGAGAGTAAAGGTCTGAACCAGCATAAGGGAATGGAGAAATGAAGCATGCTGAAGAAAACAGAATAATCTAAATATGATCATTTCTTTTGCATAATCTTAACGGTAACCACTCAAAAAAAAAAAAAAAAAAATCCATAGAATACCACCACAATGAAATAACAGACAGCAACAAAAAGGCAAAAAAATAATGGAGACACCATCCTACCAGAAAACCAGAGGCAGAATGATAGGAAATCCTCATATATCAATAATCATCCCAAATGTGAATACTGAACTTACCAATAAAAAGGCACAGAGTAGCAGATTGGGTCAAAAAACTAACTCAACCATATGTTGCCTCCAAGAGACACATCTCAGCTACAAGGACAAATATAGACTCAAAGAGAAAGGGTGGGAATTGACACTCCAAGCAAAAGGCATCCAAAGAAAAGCAGGTGTAGCTAATATTACATCTGACAAAACAGACTTCAGGATAAAAAATATAACAAGAGACAAAGATGGACATTTCATAATGATAAAGGGGACTATACAACTAGAAGACATAACAGTCATCAATATATATGACCCCAATTAGGGAGCACCGAAATATACTAAGAAACTACTAACAGAACTAAAGGGAGAAATAGACCAAAACACATTTATAGCAGGGGACTGAAATATATAATTGACAGCTATGGATAGATCATCGAAAGAGAAAATAAATAAAGAAATAGCAGCCCTAAATGACACATTAAATGAAAGGGACATCATTGACATTTATAGAGCACTTCACCCTAGAACATTAGAGTATATATTCTTTTCTAGTACACATGTAACATTCTCAAGGATAGATAATATATTGGGACATAAAATTAGCCTCAGCTAATTTATGAAAATTGAAATCATACCAAACATATTCTCTGACCACAAGGCTTTGAAATTGAATATCAACTGCAAAAAGAAAGCAGGAAAAACCACAAACACTTGGAGATTAAACAACATACTCTTAAAGAACAACCGGGTCAAAGAAGAAATTAGAGGGAAGATCAAAAGATACATAGAAACAAATGACAATGAAAATACATCCTACAAAAATTTTTGGGATGCAGCAAAAGCAGTTTTAAAAGGGAAATTTATATCACTACAGGCCTATCTCAAGAAACAAGAAAAATCCCAAATAAATAACCTCATCTTCCACCTTAAAGAACTAGAAAAAGAAGAACAAATAAAACCCAAAATCAGCAGAAGAAAGGAAATAACAAAAATCAAAGCAGAACTAAATGAAATAGAGAACAAAAAGACAATAGAAAAAAATTAATGTGACAACGAGTTGGTTCTTTGAAAAGATTAGCAAAATTGACAAACCCTTGGCTAGACTCATTAAGATAAAAAGAGAAAAGGAAATAATAAACAAATCAGAAATGAAAAAGGGGAAGTTATCACGGACAACACAGAAATACAAAGGATCATCCAAGAATGCTATGAAGGACTATATGCCACCAAATTCAATAACCTAGAAGAAATGGACAAGTTCTTAGAAACATATAGCCTTCCTAGGCTGAATCATGAAGAACTGGAAAATCTAAATAGACCGATCACCAGTAATGAAATTGAATCAGTCATCCAAAACCTTCCCCAAAGCAAAAGTCCTGGACCAGATGGCTTCACTAGTGAATTCTACCAAACCTTCAAAGAGGATCTAATACCAATCCTGCTCAAACTCTTCCAAAAAATTGAATAAGAGACAGTACTCTCTAACTCATTTTATGAGGCCAACATTACCCTGATAACAAAACCTGGTAAGGACAACACAAAAAAAGAAAACTACAAACCAATATCTCTGATGAATACAGATGCAAATATCTTAATCAAAATTCTAGCAAATCGAATACAACAATGCATTAAAAAGATTATTCATCACGACCAAGTGCAGTTCATCCCAGGGACACAAGAATGGTTCAACATATGCAAATTAATCAATGTGATACACCACATAAACAAAACAAAGGACAAAAATGATTATATCAATAGGTACAGAAAAAGCATTTGACAAGATGCAACATACATTTATGATTAAAACACTTAATAAAATGGGTATAGAAGGAAAATGCCTTAACATAATAAAGGCCATATATGACAAACCCTCAGATAATATCATAATCATTGGTGAAATACTGAAGGCCTTTGCTTTGCTCAACCTTTAAGAACATGACAGGGCTGCCTCTATCACCTCTGCTTTTCAACATAGTACTGGAAGTCCTCGCCAGAGCAATCTGGCAAGACAAAGAAATAAAAGGCATCCAAATTGGGAATGAAGAAGGTAAACTGTCACTTTTTGCAGATGACATAATACTATATATATAGAAAACCCTAAAGACTCCACCACAAAGCTATCAAAAACAATCAACGAATACAATAAAGTTGCCGGCTACAAAATCAACGTACAAAAGTTCATTGCTTTCCTATATACTAACAGTGAAATCTCAGAAAAAGAAATTTTAAAAACTGATTCCTTTTGCAATTGCAACAAAAAGAATAAAATACCTAGGCATAAACTTAACCAAGAATGTGAAAGACCTATACGCTGAAAACTATAAGACATTTTTAAAAGAAATTGAAGAAGATACAAAGAAATGGAAAGACATTCTATGTTCATGGATTGGAAGAATCAACATAGTTAAAATGGCCGTATTACCCAAAGCAATATACAGATTTAATGCAATCCCCATCTAAATTCCAATGGCATTTTTTAAAGAAATAGAACAAAATATCATCAGATTTGTATGGAACCACAAAAGACCCCAAATATCCAAAGTAATCCTAAGAAAAAAGAACAATGCTGGAGGTATCACACTCCCTGACTCAGCTTGTACTACAGGGCAACAGTAATCAAAACAGTACAGTATTGGCAGAAAAACAGACACACAGATCAATGGAATAGAATTGAGAAACCCAGAAATAAACTCCCATAAATATGGACAGATAATTTTTGACAAAGAAGACAAACGCATACAATGGAGAAAAGACAGCCTCTTCAATAAATGGTGCTGGCAGAATTGGAAAGCCACGAGCAAAAGAATGAAATTAAAGTGCTATCTGTCACCGTGTACCAAAATTAACTCAAAATGGATCAAAGACCTAAACATAAGACCTGACATAATAAACTGCATAAAAGAAAACATAGGTAAACTTATGGACCTTGGGTTCAAAGAGGATTTTATAAATTAGACTTCAAAGGCAAGGTTAGTAAAAGCTAAAACAAATGAATGCAACTATATTAAATGAAAAAGCTTCCGCACGGCAAAAAACCATCAACAAAATAAAGAGGCAACAAACCGAATGGGAGATTTTTGCAAACAGTGCCTCCAATAAGGGGCTAACATCCAAAATACACAAGGAACTCATACAACTCAACAACATAAAAACAAACAATCCAATTAAGAAATGGTCAGAGGTCCTGAATAGACATATCTTCAAAGAGGACATATAAATGGCAAATAAACATATGAAAAAATGCTCAACATCACTAGTCATCAGAAAAATGCAAATAAAAACCACAATGAGATAACACCTCAAACTAGTTAGAATGACTATCATCAGCAAGACGAATAATAACAATTGTTGGAGAGGCTGTGGAGAAAAAGAAACCTTCATACACTGTTGGTGGGAATGCAGACTGGTGCAGCCGTTATGGAAGGCAGTGTGGAGGTTCCTACAAAAATTTAGAATTACCACATGACACAGCAATCCCTCTCCTGTATATCTCAACCCCAAAAATCTGAAAACATTTATCCATAAAGACATATGTGCTCCTATGTTCACTGCAGCTTTATTTACAGTGACCAAGACATGGAAACAACCAAAGTATCCTTAGATAGATGATTGGATAAAGAAGATGTAATATACATACACAATGGAATACTATTCTGCCATAAGAAAAGATGAAATGGTACCATTTGTGACAACAGGAATGGATCTTGAGATTATTATGTTAAGTGAAATAAATCAGACAGAAAAAATCAAGAACAATATGACTTCACTGACATGTGGGGTATAAAACTGAAAGCAACAAAAGAACAAGACAAACAAAGAAACAAAAAGTCATAGACAGAGACAATAGTTTAGTGCTTACCAAAGTGTAATCAGGGAGGGGGGTGGTAGAAGAGGGAAATGGGGGTCAACCAAATGGTAATGGAAAGAGAACTGACTCTGGGTGGTGAACACAAAATGTGATCTATAGATGATGTACTACAGAATTGTACACCTGAAATGTATGTAACTTTACTAACAATTTTCACCCCAATAAGTTTTAATTAAAAAAAAAGAAAAGAACGTTGTATAAGACAAAATCTATAGGATTCAGGGCGAGGTAAAACCCATTTTTTTCTTAAAAAAAAAAGAAATTATCTGGTTTTATTTAGAAGCTGCTGAGCAGGTGATGGAAAAGCATATATGGTGCAAAATTACAATAATTTAGTTCATTATAAAATGCCATCCTTGAGTCTTTACAATTCATTAGAGTCTTTGGAGTTCTTTTGAATTCCATTTCATGTGTAGCAAATCTATATACTACCCCAGTCAAAATCACTTCTTTATTTGTGAACGCATCCATATTTATATAACTGTGGACAGAGAGAATATGTTCCAAGACTCTCCTAACAAAGTTAGTGTCAGCAGCCTGTCAGAAGGCACAATGGACTTCTCTGAAAGATGTATGTAGGTACAATTAAGTATTTCAGGCATAAAATACAGGCTGCATTACGAGTCCCCAGAGGTAAGGCACAACAGACAGGTACTAGCGGCCATCTTTGGTATTGCTTGTCTGATGAGGCCCTGGGACCTGATGGCACCATGAGATGCTGGCCCTCTGACAAGACCTGGGTACCCAGGGCACAGCCATCTCCCACTACCCACCGCAGTCCCTTGGGTTGGGGCTGAGTGGTGACTGTGTATACGAGTATGTGAAATGGGATATAGGGGCCCAGGAGGGACCGCACCCAGTCCCTGAAACATTTGCTGTCTGTTGTGGCCCCTCCCATCCTTGAACTGCGTGGGGGTGTTTGTGGGGCACCTGAAGCTACAGACAAAACTGCTGACGTGTCCCACCTCTGGCCCCAGCTTCTAGGCTGCCCTTTCCCGTTTGCTTTCATACTAAATCCCACAGCCTGAGACCTAGGAAATGCATCAAGAATCCTAATGCAGATATTGCATTTCAATTAGGTTTGTTTATTAGTAAGCAGAAAAAAAGTTCCTGCCCTCACACTATAGTAGTCCCCAGTTTCATTTTCCATGGTTTCAGTTACAAAGCTCAACAGTGGTCCAAAAATATTAAATGGAAAATTCCAGAAATAAACAATTCGTAAGTTTTCAAATGTGCATCATTGAGTAGTGTGATGAAATATCTTGCTGTCTAGCTCTGTCCTGCCTAGGATGAGAATCATCTCTTTGTCTGGCTTCCCCTAGTGGATGCCTGAAACCCTGGATAGTACCAAACCCTACATATACTATGTTTTTTTCCTATATGTACATATACCTATGATAAAGGTATGCTATCCTTCCAAAGGCTACCTCACCTGCCTTTGTGGGTCATGGGATGTCGATGGGGCCACAGCTGTGTCAAGAGGGCCAAGTCAGCTGCACTGAATTCTGACAGAGATACTGAAGAAAATGGATGCCCGGGGTGGGTAGACCAGCCTCTCCCAGCACAGGGCAGGCCTACATGTGACCTTTTAGCCTCAGTAACTCACAAAGGACAACAATGGGACAAATGTCTCCTCTTTAACATGCTACCAGGACAGAACCTCAAGCATGCTTCATTCTAAGAAAACCCCAAGTAAGCTGAGAGCTTTGATACTTGAAAGTAGCAATAATGCTTTCCTTCCACAAGAAATGACAGCTTTTTCACTCAACGGGCAGGATTGCCTTCGCCCTGAAAGAACAGCTGAAAGCTATGAGAAAAGTTCAAGTTAGAAGAAAGAGGAAGTGGTCTGAAACCTCTTCAGATAACAGGGCAGGCCTGAACTAAATTATTCAAGACCCTTCCATTGTTCCAGCAAGTTCCAGCTAATCAGAACCTGCTCAAGTCGATAATTCCATTACTGTCTACTCCATTTTAATTAAACCAAATGATAGACAGCTGGACACCCCTCATCCCCCAACTGACTTTCCCAAGATAGTTTTTTGGAAGATTGTTGACATCATGTTACAAGCAGATGGGCTCGAACAAGTACTTCACTAAGTAAATAGGGATAAGAAACACCCAAACAATCTTCCATTTCTCCAGTGTCTTCTCTCCAACATGCTTAAGTGCATGACTTTCTGCCCACAGGCAAATCATCTGAAGTTGTGGGAGCAAGAGCTGCTCTTCTCAGCAAACAGGGTGATGATGCTGCTAAATCCAAAACACTAACTCGAAAAAAAATATACACACCCTTATGTTTACTGCAGTACTATTCACAATGGCCAAGATACTGAAACAACCAAAGTGCCCATCGATACACATAGACGATTGGATAAGGAAACTGTGGTACATTTATACAATGGAGCATTACTCGGCCGTAAAAAGAATGAAATCTTACCATTTGCAACAACATGGATGGACCTAGAGAACATTATGCTAAGCGAAATAAGTCAGACTGAAAAAGACAAATACCATGTGATTTCACTTATATGTGGAATTAAAAAAAGAAAGAATAAATGAACAAACAAAACAAAAATAGACTCAGAGATACAGGACAAAAAAACTGCTGGTTACGGGATGAGAGGGGGTGGGGTTGGGGGAGGGATTAGAAAGTACAAATTAGCAGTCACAATATAGTCATGGGGATATGAAATACGATATGGGGATATGAAATACGAATATAATCAGTAATGTTGTAAAGATTATGTGGGGTGCCAGATGGGCATTGGATTTATCAGGGGGATCTGGACTGTGTAGATGCCTGACCACTGTGCTATACACCTGAAGCTGAAGTTGAATAATATCGAATGTCAACTATAATTAAATATAAACACACACACACACACACACACACACACACACACACACACACACACAGCACCAAAAAATGTATACACATTTTAAGAAAGGAAAACTGTATTAAAATTGTACGATGGACACTTGTCTCATTAGGGAGACCACCTCAGGGATGATGTAGATGCCTGATCATTGCACTGTACACCTGAAGCTGAAGCTGAACAATAATGAATGTCAAATATATATATATATATACACACACACATATGTATGTACTTACAAGAAACGGAGTACAGCATTTGGAATAGAAACCGTGGAAATGTAATGGCTCTGTGCGATGTCAGAGGGGTAGTGGATGGGGGAGGGGGGTTCACACAGTGTGAGGGATATAAATGATAAACGTCTAAGTAAAAAAAAGTATTACTTTGTCTTGTGCACCTGAAACTAATAAAAAAATTGCTTTGAAGGGTGAAAAAAAAAAGGAATTACTGGTCAGCTAAGTGTGGAGGAAGAAGATCTGGCTCGAAGACCTCTCCAGCAGAAGAGATTTAGCATCATTACATCTGAAATATGACCTTCTCTAGCAGACTTTCTAATTATACTTCCAAATTAGAAGTAATACACTCTGAACACCAGACTTAAAAAAAATTGTAATACTCAATATGTACCAATAACAAAAGATGAATACAAGTCACGTTTCACTTCTGCAATTGCAAGAGGTGCTCAAAGTAGTTAACATCAGCGTCCAGACACTTCTGATTACAGCGAACTACTGCTTGAGCAACGTTGACCAAAGTGTCCACTTGTACACATTTTTTGGCACCGCGGTATGTATATATATATATATATATATATATATATATATATATATTCACGGGATGTGGAGTAGAGCATAGGGCACATAGTCAATGGTATAATAACAGCTATACACGATGTCAGACGGGTAATAGATTGGGGGTGGTTATCACTTTGTGAGGGGTGTAAATGTCTAACCATTATATTACTTTGCACACTTGAAACTAATAAAAAATGAATATAAAAGGCCTTTCAAAGTGAGAGGCAATAAGCACTTATTTGAGATCAATAACAGCAGCTATTCGGATGCACTGATTCAGGTGGAAGGCTAAATAGTGTTCCAATTAGGAGACAAAGACAATGGGTATTTATTAGAAGGGAAAGAGGGAGCAATTACATCAGTAGAGGAAGGCATTTCTATTGGAGCAGATAATATAACACAGTGTCGTTAATTCTGTACAATTTTTTCAGTTTTCAATCCAGTAGTCATCAGTCCAGTAGTCATAATAACTGCTTTCTTGTTAGCTTTACAAACAGTGTTTTGGGGTACAAAGTTGCTTTATGCTCAGTCCCAGGCTTATTTTGCCCCGTTTTTACATTTCAAAGGTTTGAGACGTAAAACACACGAGGTAGTTCCTCTGGCATGACAGCTCTGGCTCCATTTTAAAGTGGTTCTGTTTATATTAATTTTTGACAGTGTACACAGAGAAAAATGTCTAACTGAAAGATTTTAAAGAACTTCTGTGCTGGGAAGGAGGTTAAGTAGAAAAACTGGCACCAAATTGTCAACATTTAATTCAGGGACACATGCCCAGCAGGTGTTACCCAAAATGCCAGCTGAAGATAGGTAGGAATACAAATAAGTGCCTGCCTCCATAGGGGTGGAGGTCCCTACAGACCTGGGGCTCTCAGAAGACCCATGCCACGCCCTCACGTGAAGGAGACAGGACTCTCCTGGCCAACCCTCTAGTGGGCAAACCACCAGTCATTGTTACCCTTGCGTCTGGTAGCCAGGACTGGAGAAATTGGAAGACACCTACCATCCAGGCAATGGGTGCTGTGTGGGCAAGGATAGGATGGGGAAGGCAGCTGTCAGAGCAGAATGCTGACTGTTAGGAGGCCCTGCCAGGGAGATCCAGGTCAGCCACACGTTGCGTGCTGGATCAGCAGATCCCCGTGAGAGCACTGGGTTAAATTACTGAAACCTGACAGATTCTTTGAGGCGCTGGGTCTGGTTGCTCTCTGTGCTGGGGCAGAGGCCAAGGATGGCCAGAAGGCAGCCATGGTGCTCTGAGTAGTGAGTGACCCGCAGTAGGCTGGTTGGTGTTTCATGGGGACAATGGAGAAACTCGCAGGCTGGAAGTCAGAAGCTGAAGTTTCTGTAAACTGAAAGAAAAATCCCTGAACTTTCCTTGGTTTAGCCTGTTCCCTGTGAGAAGATCCTTTCTAGCTCTAAAACTATAAATATTTGTTGACATAAAGTTAAAGAAGGGCATGCTCTTAAACTCCTGGTTCTGCCTGGAACCCCTTCCATTACAACGGGGGAGGAAATGTCTGCCTGGCAGTTCTGGGAAGGCTGAGGTCTTGTTAAGAGCCAGTGAATCCCAAAGTGAGATGGGACATGGCCCAGCACAAGCTAAGTATGAATGATTCCATACCATCCTGCAGTTTATCCAACCGTGCGGACCAGGAGGAGGGGCAGAGAAGCAGCAAATCACCTGACAAACAGCTGACTGTTAGTGATGGTTAGCTGAATTCTTAGAAAAAAAAATAGACTAAAAAAATGTAGGGATAGGGAACAACCTAATTTTTAATGTCAAAAGCTGAACGTTATCTAGCTGTTATTCTTTTGTGTTCCTTCTGTTGCAAACCCTAATTTCTCTTCAGACCTGTGTACATCAGGCAGATTAGATTTATAACCATGTGTTTGGAAGAACAATAAAGCACATCCTTGTTTTTCAAAATATTACCTTGTTTACTCATTTTAATATGAAATTGACCAAAGTGTTCATGGTATTAGACTAATTGGTCAGTAAAAATACCCATGAATCTGCCTCTGGTGTAGTGAATTTTACTAGAGCATATAATTTATCTATTTCCAAGGATAATCTGTTCTAAACTCCATGACACTGTATCTCACTAGATTTCTCATAGGTAAGAAAACATATCAATGTAGGGAGTATCTTATCTCTCTGATTTTCCTGTATCCATGCCTGTGTTGAAATTTGGTGGGCACAAAAGGTAGCTTACGAACAATTCTCCATGTTTAATCAAATACCCAGGGAAGCAATACCCATTTTGCTGTGTTAACAAGACAAAACAAACACAAACTTTAAACAAGTGTGACAGCTCAAAGATAAAATGAAAAGTGACTTCGTAGATCACACCATTCATGATCAGTTTGCTACTTTAGATAGCACATATTTAAGTTAAAACAAGTAATTCTTTCTCCCTCAGAATCAACATATATCACACTTAAATCCTATTTCAATTAGTAATTAAGGGCTGCACACCAATTAAATTCTTCCTGAACTTTATCAGAGGACTCTGCCTTCTTAAAATGTAATATTCCAGGAAAAAAGTAGGCTTTAAGTTTATTAATAAATATTCTACATATGGTGAAGGTGAAGGACTGAAACACTAAATGGAAATGATAAAGTTTGATGGAGGTTGGAGGAGCCCACTATCATGACGGGTCTCTGGTCCTGCTCCCCACATAAGAACACAGGACATGGTGAGGCCAAAAAGGAACACCCACGGAGACATAGGTAGGAGAGTCATACCACTATATTCTCGCTGGCGGCTGGGCGGATGGTTAGAACTGGCTCCTGCCACTGATGTGGCCCATTGGCTGCATAGGAAATTGCAGCACGCTGGAAGCCAAACCATGTGGCAAGTGAGCAGACACTGGGGTCTGCCTTTAAAATGGCAGGAGATGGCAGATGCCTGCTATGATTGTGCCGTCTGTGTCCAGGACAGCCCCCAAAGACAGAGGCTTCCCTGGGAGACACAGCATATTACACAAGGGAGGGTGCCCCTCACTCGCTGGCAAGCGGATTACATTGGACCTCTGCCTAAGGCCTGCAATGTGATGTGTGTGTTCACAGCAGTGGACACTGCTTCGGGGTTGATGTTTGCTTGGCCGTGTCCGCCTGCGGATCAGCGGCATACAGTGGTCGCTCTTACACCGCTGTGTGCCCTCTATGGGCACCGCCAAGTCATTGAAAGTAACAGGGGTACCCATTTTACGGGGCAAGAAGTGCAGTGCTGGGCTGTCAGGATGGACGTGCAATGGTTGTTTCATACCCCATATAACCCACAAGCAGCTGGCATGATTGAACGCTACAATGGCCTTTTGAAGCAAGGCCTCCGGGTGTCAAAACACCCTCCCACGATGAGTGACTGGGCCTCGCATCTATGGGACGTCCTGAGAGTCCTGAATGAGAGACCACAGAAGGGAGGGCCCCCACCAGTAGAAGCTCTGCTACATCGAACGGCTGCTCCCATTCAATTACAAGTTACCACCAGTGAGACTCTGTTAAAGCCAGGCTACAGCAGAAATGGAAATATTTTGCTGCCAGCGCCCACATGCTTGAAAGCAGGGGAACGGCAGCAATGGACTTGGCCCTGGCAGGTCAAAAGCCCCCACTGTCGATGGTTGGGTCTGATAGCCCCATGGGGGGCCAGTTTGACTCATGATTTGCAAGTGACTCCAGGGGTGGTGGCTGAGTGGCCACCGCAAGTGACTTTAGTATACAGAGGTCCCGATACTGGGATGATTTTGCGGGAAACCTATGTGCTCTCACTATGGCCTATTATGGGGTCCCCTGTTCTGTTACATGTTGAAACTATGCAAGGGACCCCAACCACTGCCATAAAGGTCTGGTACCACAAACCAGGAAAGGTGCCAGTGGCAGCGACCCTCCTTTCCCAGGATAAAAAGCTAGCATGTATCCTCCCAGATGGAAGGGATTTGCCATTGTTGGTTCCTAAGACTACTGTGTGGGGACAGAGCCCCAGAGAGAGCAGTTTTCAGGCTCTCGGCCTCATATGGAGGGGTGCTGGCTCGGGTAGTAGGTGGCCGTCAGCTGTGGCTAGTTGGCCGTCAGCTGTAACCATGGCCACTAATATAACTGCTGTGGCTACGGAGGGAAGAAGAGCAGCAGAGTCGAGGAGAGTGGAGGAGAGTCGTCGGTCGGTTGGCAGTAAAGCGGAGAGCAGGTCGCACGTCATGTGAACCTAGCCTCCAGTGAGACCACAGTGGTATGACTTCCCTACCTATGGCTCCGTGGGTGTTCCTTTTGGGCCTGGCCACATCCTGCGTTCTTATGTGGGGAGCAGGAGTAGAGACCCCGCAGGCCACCCCGCACGTCACCTGTGTTCTTGTGCAGGGAGCGGGAGCAGAGACCCCGCATGACACCCTGCACGACATACTGTTTCTTTTCGTCTGTAGGTGCCTGTAGGCTAATATGGCACAGGGACCCTCGTGGAAGACTCTTGTCATGTAAATTGTGAGGCGAGGCCCTGTAGGTGTGGAGTGTGGGGACAGAGTCCTAGAGAGCAGTTTCCAGGCCCTCGGCCTCACATGGAAAGGTGCTCACTCGGGTAGTAGATGGCTGTCAGCTGTGGCTAACTGACCATCAGCTGTAACCAGTTAGCCAATTAGCCACTGATATAATGCCGCAGCTGCGTTGGTTGGTCAGTTGGTTGGTTGGCAGGCAGAGAAACGGACAGCAGGTTGCAGATCGTGTGGCTCCAGCCTCCAGTGAGACTACAGTGCTGCCAGTGAGACTATAGTGGTCTGACTCCCCTATCTATGGCTCCGTGGGTGTTCCTTTTTGGCCTAGCCATATCCTGCATTCTTATGTGGGGAGCAGGACCAGAGGCCCCGCAGGCCGCTTTGCAGAACAAATGGCGCGGTGAGCAGGGTCCCCCGCCCGACACCCACAAATAAGGAAAACTTAAATGCAAGGAGGATGGAAATATTGTACTTGCTTTACCTCATATATTTACAACAATATGGTAATAACTGGCAAAGGCTATGTTGTTGTATAGCCAGAGCTCACTTATCTCTTTTAACGCTAATATATGGTGAGAACAGGTCTCCACAGGTTCAAATAATCGATTGTAGTTTCTTTGGGAACCATGCCCCAAATCAGTGAGGCATATTCAACTGAAGCATAGTCTAGAGGCAGTCTGAGCTACTCACACAATAGAGCAATGAATAAACTTTCCAAAAGTAGTTCATCACTTCCCATGTTATCTGGGACTTGAAATTTATTTAAGCAGTTCATTGTCTGTTGGTTTCATTTAGTGAAAAATGAAAACAATGACAACAACAAAAACTGAGCAGCTAACTTTATAAAATTATATATTTAAAAGATAAATGAGGATCACTTGATAATACTTCAGAATATTTTTTTCCAGCTCTCATTTCTCGCTATCTGCCCCTTTAAAGATGTGGCATGTATCAACACTCTTACTAAATGTTAATGTTTGGCCTTTTCACATGTGGTTTAAAAAGGGCTAAATAGTATATTCTTAACTCGTACTTTTATGATATTCTGAGGACAAATACTCCCATATGAACATATTAGCTGCTTTATATTGGAAGTCAAGGGGAAAGTAGTATTCAATATACTGTACACATTTCTATTTTACACATCTTTATGGCATGGCTGAAGTAATAGCCTTTAAAACAATTTTACTAATTCAGGTATACCTACTGGATGCTGACTACTGCAATATAGTCTCCCATTGTTGTTTCTCTCTTTCCCCAAACAGAAAGAAAATTCTGTGAGCAAATTCTTTCATTAAGCATATTTTAAAATGTTCACTTCATCTCCCCAATCACCACCTGTGAAATAAACACGAAGGAAATTTAAATCGAATGTCAGACTTTTCCCAAGCAGTTGTAAAGGAACTGATTTCCAAAGAGAAAATTAAGAAAGCTCCATGCCTAACAATTTTTATCCTAATCATCTCCAAAAACAATTGTTTCTTCTTCAGGTTAAATGTATTATCAGGAGGATATAACCTAGGATCATAGCCAAGGAAATGACACATTAAACTGTGAAATTAAACAATTTTTGTCTTTAAAAATTTATTTTGACTATCAAGGCATGTTATAATATTATGACAAAATATTAATTGACAATAATCACGTAACAGATTCTTCAAGGGACTAAACTATTCAGTTGCTTGAAGTCAAGGTTTGGGTTCTCATGAAGTGCACTATTTTCCTGAGGGAGTACACAGAACTTCTGAATACGTGCAGTTAGCAACTTATAAATGCTTGCGGTATTTTTAAGAGTTTATGTGTAAGTCACTTTTATGGTATGCTAGACAGAAAACACATTCATAAGCCTCACCTATAGATGACACAACAGTTTCTAGGCTAGCCCACAAGTGCCTATTTCATCAATGTAGTTTATGTGTTGTACATATAAAGTGAACAAGCAAAAAATTTTAAAACAACAATCATGTATAATTGTTGTCCTCATATAAAATGATAATCATGTGATTAAATTTTTTAAAAGTATTCATAATACTTTTCTTTTTATTTATTGAACTATAGTCGACATAAAATAATATACTAGTTTCAGGTGTATAGCGTGGTGATTTGACATTTACATACCTTACGAAAGAGTCATCACGATAAGTGTAGTAATTATCTGTCACATACAAAGTTAATACAATACTATTGACTATATTCCCTATGCTGTACATTATATTCCCATGATTTATTTATCTTATACCTGGAAGTTTGTACCTTTTAATAACCTTCACCGATTTTGCTGATTCCCCCTACCCGCCTCCACTCTGGCAACCATCAATTTGTTCTCTGTGTCTATGAGTCTGTTTCTGTTTTGTTGTGTTTGTTTTGTTCTTCAGATTCCACATATAAGTGAAGTCATATTGTCTCTCTCTGACTTATTTCACTTAGCATAACACCTTCTAGGTCCATTCATGTTGTCACAAATGGCAAAATTTTATTCTTTTTTTGTGGCTGAGTAATAGTCCATTATGCATATTACAAAATAAAATCTTTATCCATTCACTTATTAGTGAACACAGGTTACTTCCATATCTTGGCTATTGTAAATAATGCTGCAGTGAACATAAGGGTGCATATATTTTTTCAAGTTACTGTTTTCATTTTGTTCAGATAAATTCCCAGAAGAATTACTGGATCTTATGGTAGTTCTATTCTTACTTTTTTGAGGAACCTCCATACTGTTTTCCATAGTGGTTGCACCAATTTTCAGTCCCAGTAACAGGTCATGAAGGTTTGCTTTTCTCTACATCCTCGCCAAATCTTATTGTTTGCTGATTTATTGACTATAGCCATTCTGACAGGAGTTAAGGGATATCTCATTGTGGTTTTGATTTACATAAATATGTATTAAAATCATTTTAAATTTTATATTTCTAGGTCTGATAATTTATAAGAATTTATCCTAAAAAAAATAAATGACTCCAGCACAGATTTATTTACCAGGATACTCATATTGCATTATTTGTAATACTAAAAATATTATAAAGATATACTTAAATGTCCAACAATGCAATCTTGATGTTTCACATTTTCCACAATGAGCATTTACTACTTATGTACTTTATTCTATAGGCCATGCTATTCCTTTATCCATGTGTATTAGGATTACGGCATAAAGAATATAATATGAATAATGCAATAAGTAAAGCTTGAGTCCCACTGAAAGTCACAATAAAGGTACCAAAGTTAATAATTAATAGTAAAATTTAAAAATACATTTTTTGTGTTTTTAAGTTGACAATACAGCTGTGAAACTAAATGTCTCCTAACAACATATAAACGTGTGTTTGGATAGCAATGGATGTCTGCATAATGTGAATTAACTCAGCATTTTCTTAATATGTTTGGCCATGGGACCCTTTCTTTTTGGTAAAACCTTTAACATCCTAATAAAAGAAGTTTCTTTGATATCAATTTAAAAAACACTGACCTCATCCCATCTCCTAATTTACATATTAAGAATCCAAAACCCAAAGTTATGATGTGAATCAACCAAATTTGCACATCCTGATTATTTACAAAATTGAAGTTAGAACTCAGATCACCAGACACCAAGTCTAGTACTTTATTGCTTTTGTCAACTCTTACTTTGTAGATATGCATTTTATACAAATAAGTTGTAGGAGCTGTTATTCATGTATCCTTCTACTTTTTTGAGGGGGCAAAGGTGAAATTAACAAGAATTTTATATAACATGTTTTATTTAGAGAACACAAAATAAAACACATTGTAAAGTACTACACATAAAATAATGTTTAAGATTTGATGATTGAAACAAAACAGAAACAGACTCAGATACAGAAAACAAACTGATGGTTGCCAGATGGGAAGATGATTGGGGAGCTGGGTGAAAAAGATGAAGGGATTAAGAAGTGCAAATTGATAGCTACAAAATAGTCATGTGTATGTAAAGTATACACCACAGGGAATGTAGTCAATAGTGTTGCAACAACTCTATGTAGTGCCAGGTGGGTACTAGACTAATTGGGAGGGGGATCACTGCATAAATTATATAAATGTCTAACCATATGCTGTACACCTGAAACTAATATAAAATAATGTTGAATGTCAATTGAAACTGAAAAAAAGAAATAACTCATTTTTAAAAGAATTAGAAGAAAAAAAGAATTGGGTTGCACAATCCACTGTGTGATGCTGTTCAGTCTTTCCAGATTTCTGAAACTTGAGGCTTCCTTGGTTTTTCAATCTGTATCCCTCGCTGAGGCTACCTGACTCACTCACTGTCTTGAGCTTTGTACTTTTCTTCAGCCCGACTTTCTCCAGAGCTAGAAATAAATATTTAGCCACTGTGCTGTACACCTGAAACTAACATAATATTGAATGTCAACTGTAATTGAAAAATAATAAATAATAAAATTAAAACAAAATATGCCTGAGAATCCACACAAACATTGATGAGTGATATATTTTTAAGCAGTTCATATTTACAATAGTAGTAAAAATTTATATTTATACAATGATTTATACCTAAGAAAGAATATTCATAATCATTGTATCAATTAAATGTTCTGAAATATGATGAACTTTAAACTCATCTCTCCTCATTGTAGTCAGCATGACCTAATGTGCACATAAACTTTCAAAGGGCACTATCTTTTTGATGAGCTTTCCTTGATTTTCAGTCAGCAGTTCTTTCTAAAAACTTGATTTCAGTGATGTTCCCTAGATTTATATTGGATTGGGCTTTCAAGTTTTAAATAATTTGGGATCCCTGACTTAAGACTACTTTCTTATCCAGTGAACTAATGGTTCTCAGGCTACACTTCTGTGAACTCCCTCATCTTCTTCAGGTATTTGCCCTACTGTCACCTTTTCAAGTGAGGTCTACAGTATCCACCGTAATAAAAAACTGCAACCAACCACTTCTACCCCATTCTAGGTGTTTTTGATCTCCATTATACAGTTTTGTATAGTATACATAGTATTTATGACCTGTTAATACTCTGTATGATTTAGTAATTTGTCTCTTTTCTAACTCATCATCTATCTTCCTTTGCTAGAATTTAAGTTTCATGGGGGAAGAGCTTTTTAATTTCTGTGTTGCTCACTGATGTGTGTTTATTGAATGCTTACTATATACCAGGCCCTTCTCTAGGCGAGCATATAGTAATCACTCAATGTACATTATCTGAAAGAAATAATAAACTCACTCCTGCTCAAGGATTTTTTTTTCAGTGATTTCCTCCTGCATAATCAGATAGGCTAAAGTCCTCTTCATTTTCTAAACCCTTTAAAATCTGTTGACACACTACTTTCATAATACCCTTCCTCCTCAATTTGCATCCTTTCATCTAATCAGTTGAATCTCTTCAGACTCCCAAACTGTTAACCTTTACAAAATAAAGGCTAGATTTGTGAACATCATATGATAGTCCTCCATAATCTGCCCTCATTATGTCTTTTCAGTCTCATCTTCTGCCATTCATCTTTCCTTGCATCCTGTAACACATAGGAGACACATGACTACCGTTCCTTCTTCCAGGACTCATTTAAATGTCACTTACTCATTGAAACCTTTCCAATATTCCTACCTCCACTTTCTTTCTCTTTCATTCAGATTTGAGCTCTATACATACTTCAATGTAGACATATTTGTCTCCCAACTAGCCTATTACTTTTTTTTTTTTTTTTTTTAAAGATTTTTTATTGGGGAAGGGGAACAGGACTTTATTGGGGAACAGTGTGTACTTCCAGGACTTTTTTCCAAGTCAAGTTGTTGTCCTTTCAGTCTTAGTTGTGGAGGGTGCAGCTCAGCTCCAGGTCCAGTTGCCATTTCTAGTTGCAGGGGGCACAGCCCTCCATCCCTTGCGGGAGTCGAACCGGCACCCTTGTGGTTGAGAGGATGTACTCCAACCAACTGAGCCATCTAAGAGCTCAGCGGCAGCTCAGCTCAAGGTGCCGTGTTCAATCTTAGTTGCGGGGGCAGAGCCCACCATCTCTTGCGGGACTCGAGGAATTGAACTGGCAACCTTGTGGTTGAGAGCCCACTGGCCCATGTGGGAATCGAACCTGCAGCCTTCGGAGTTAGGAGCATGGAGCTCTAACCGCCTGAGCCACTGGGCCGGCCCCCCCTATTACTTTTTGACATCTGGGGAATTGTCCTACGTATTCTTGTACTATAGAATGTAGCACAGTGCATGACACATAGTAAATGTTTTAAAAGTATTTGCTGAAAGAATTACTGCCATGCCAAATTGTACCTTGGCATGTTCACCCATGTCATTCTTCTCATTTGGATGGTTATTAACTTGCCCGTCCAGTGGACTTCTAACCATTTGTTATGGCTAAGTTCAATTTTTCCTTCATCTGCCTAAATCACTTCAGTCTTTTTTATTGAATAATGCTTAGTTCTCAGAAATAACCCTTACGGTACAGATTCATGTTAGGCTATATGTAGTCATTTATTTTTAACTCTTGTTTATTTGTGCCCAATATTTCTAAGGCTAAGTACCATGTCATATGATGTTGGACACCCCCCACACACACACCTAAATTTAAACACTTAGCAGCTAGTCAACATACAAATTGATGATAATGATTCTGGACCCTTTTTGTATAGGAGTACAGGACTATCTTGAACTTTTAGTTCTCATGGAATCTCTCATGGATATTATGTCTTCAGTTGTAGAAATCCATGGAAACTAAGTTTATCTTCTGATTATGCCAGAACTCTAACTATGTCCCCAGATGTCCCTTCCACAATTATTTTACCCTAAATGTTTCTCTTTCAATATGAGGCAATCTCTTGGTTCCCTAGCTTCTTAAATAGGAAACAAGGAAACACGACTTCACTAAAAGTGATTTTCAAAGATATATTCTTTTGGTGAAGCAGTCCCTTGGTCAATAAGTTTGGGAAATACTGCATTACCTAGCCCTTATCTTGGAGAGTAACAACATATATTAGCATATTAAAGGCTCTGAGGGTTTTGTAGATATGATTATTGCTTTTTATGTCATTTAATTTAATCTTCATAGTATTCCTGTAAGGAAAGTACTTCTTTATTCTCATTTTATAATAGAGAAAACTAAAGCAGAAAGAGATGAACTAATTTGCTCAAGGTCACACAGCTGATAGGCGGTGAATCCAGGATAAACACAGTGAACCACATGTATTGAATGCTTGTGTTCTTAACAAGCACACCTACTCTGTCAGTAAAGCATTCCATAGAAATAGCTTTTATTACAAGAGCATGTATTAATAATGATAATTGTTAAGACAGGGGATTGTAATGGTGGCACTAAATCTTCTATTTTTGAGATTTGGATCTCTGGTATAATTCAAATTAATAAGTGTAATTTAGCTTGGGACTTTTCGAAAGCTTTCTTTGGCTCTGCTTGCTGTACATTTACTATACATACCAGTTTCAATATTTCTATTTACTTCAGCCCAGTACTGGCCCTGTAACTTCGGAGAGGTTTTTGCATCTGTATGGGATCCACTCCTAGCTCCAATTTAAGTCTATATAACATTTGCAAAGGTCCCGATAACCAACTTAACTGCACCTTCCCCCACCCACAACTACAGGCCTAAGAAATTTACACCCTGGTTAGAAAATATAAACCTTGAGACCAAACAAAGATTCAACAGCAGTAGTTTGCAGTAGTTTCCAGCAGACTCTGTCCAGCCGACCATTCTCTTACTTTAATAAATCTTCCTTCTATATTTCTACCTGACTCATGAATTCTTTCACGGCCCACGAGTGAGCAGACATGACAATAATAAAACATTCCATTAGTGTTTTCTATGTGCCATGTTCTCACTGTGCTAAAAATGTTTACATGCATCATGACTCTGAATTATCAAAATAACACTATGAGATACTTGGGGGATATAATAATACACCTGGAAAAATAAAGACTTAGAGAGGTTATGCAACTTGCCCAAATGTTCACGGGGTTAATTTGTAGAGCTGAAATTCAAAATCTGTAAGGGAGATACATTTAAGATTAAGGTATCTCTTAACAGGAATTTATCTGCTTTAAAAATGGCATTGTCTTCCAAATGGAATCATTGCCCATCTCTGAATGGCAGTGCCACATGATTACTCCAAAGCAATTTAGAATCAAAACACTCTTTTGTGTCCTAAAAACAATAAATAAAACATACTTCTAGAAGCCTAAAAAACTGGTAAAATGGATTTTTCTTACTCATAAAGTAAATATTACTCTTTTAAAAGTTTATTTGCTTAACTGTTTCTATAACTTGGGTGATTTTGTACTTGAAGACATTGTAAGGTTGATTGATTAAGAGAAAGTGTTTATAAATGCTTTTATGAACTTTAAAAAGACATATTTTGAAGTTACAGTAAAAATGTGTTTATATTTTTTAAAGAAAAGGTGAATTAAAATTGGAATGTCAAAAAGCTCAACATAATGTAGATTATGGCTATATACATTTTCAAAACTATTATATATATATATATATATATATATATATATATATATATATATATATACAACTTTATTTTAGATGTATGAGGGATTGCATATAATGAGCACATGAAAGGTACTGTGTATATAGAGATCTGATTCCCAGTTTCGTATATACACCTCTGTGCTGGATGTCCCAACACCAATGGAGTTTTTGCAGGTGCCTACCCTAAGATGAGGGTGTATGGATACTTGTGATATAGTGGAATGAAGACTGGTCTTGGATTCAGAAAATTTAGATCTGCATTTCATATTGTAGATATTCATGTAGGGTAGTATCTGGCATATAATAGGCGGTTCTTATTTGAAATGCGGTGAATGAAGAAATGAATACCATGACCTGGCTCTCTGACCTTGTGAAATTTACTCTCTTGTAGTATTCCATAATTTCTTCGTCTGAGAGAGTAGATGAAGAATACAGCTTCATCTACTCTGTACTTCATCTACTTCATCTACTGAAGAATACAGCTGCCATTTATTACCCAGATTAGTTTTGAGAAATAAATGTGATGATGCATGGGGAAACATTTTAAAAGCTATTTTTTGCAGAATGATTTCTGGACTAGCAGCGATTATTTACAGATAGCCTAGTTCAGTTCTCCTTAGCCTTCCTTCCTGCTTTAACTGATGAAATAATCTATACACCAACCACTTATACAAAGTCTATGGGGGGGGATTTCAGATAAAAAAGAAGTAGTATCAGTAACCCTTCACACACTCCTTGTTAAAGGTCATCCAGCCTACAGAGAGAGAAAAGAGAAAAGCAAGATCTAAGATAATGTGTCAATGAGGAGACCAGTGCCCTGCCTCTGACCCAGTATGGGTCACACTGAAAGGAGAAGAAAGCATACAATCTTTGGATAGCTTTGGCGAGGGTGGGTATGAGAATATAGATATGGGGTGTCTTTCTTCCAGATTGGACCAGCAACAAGTCTCACACAGCTCCCCATTCAGATGGCTCTGCAATAATAGTGATGGTCACTTGTGGTGTCCTGACAGTTGGTCCCGAGCGAGCCTTGCACAGTGAGTTCCTGCACACACTTGCATGCTCTGGAGAGAAGTTGAATGTTTTCTCATGAGACAGAGAGCATCATGGTTATGGTACAGAGGAGCAACTGATGTCAGATACTGATGGAGAAACTGACCTAAAATGGTGGCCTGAGTGGAGAGAGGTCCCCAGCCTAAGCCCCAGCCCACTTCCACATAACCCTCTCCAAGCCACACCCTGAGCCAATCACCAGATGACACCTACCCCTTTCCCAACTCCAGGAAGTCCCCAACCCATAAAAAACTGCTCAAAACCTTGCTAGGGGCTCAGTCTTTGGGAAAGATCCTGTTGAGCCCGCTGGCATAATAAAGCTGACCTTCCTAACACGCTGAGTGTTGCTTGGGTTCTTTCAGGTCCTGTTATCTGTAACATTCTCTTGTAGTTGAGATGAAGAAGATGCTGTTAGTACCTATATGTGTAAGGGTGAAACTTGGTAGATCAACGTAATTAAACTTAGCCAGTTTACAGTTTGATTTATCCTGATATTCAGCTGTTTCCTCTTTGTTTCTCTCCTCACTGATTAACTAACTCAGTTTGTTCCCGTTCTCCAGGCTACCCATACCTTACTAATTAACATCCTAACCTGAAAAAAACAGTTTCTTTAATCTTCAGGGCCCACTTATCCGGACTGGTGATCTCAATTCCCTAGCAGTTCCCCCCAAGTCAGCTGTAGACAATAAGATTTAACATAACACTGAGACAGACCTGAGGCCTCATAAGAAGCCAGGGGACAACTTCTCAGCTATCAGCCCTGAGGCCTGCTTTCCTTTGTTCTTTCTCATTTACCTGCCTATAAAACCTCTTAATCATTTTGGCTTGGGGAAGGTGGTTTTGTAGACATGAGTCCGCCATCTTCCCTAGCTGCCACATCTAGAATAAAGGACGCTTTTTCTCCTCACCAACACTTGTCACTCTATGGTTTTGGACTCTTGGGGCGACAAGTGGCACTGAACCTGAGTTCCGTAACATGGAGAGCCAATTAAAGAGCAGATGGGGTATGATGTCACAGTAGATAATAGGAAGGACAAATGCTGATAAAGGGCAAAATTTGCCTCTTCTATCGGATATTTTTTGGCGCTATTGTCTCCTAAAACTTAGAAGAAAACAGAGAGAATAAGAAGAGAAATGGCACCTTTCAGTAACAGAGAAAACCTTGGGTTGATTAACATTATACCTATCTGACAGTTTTTAAAAGATTTTGCTTTCTATGTGAATATTTGCATTTAGGTGCTCAGGGTTGCTTTAAACTTGCTAATGAAGTCCATAATAGAGAACAAAAGAACAGTCTCCCCAGAGGTTAAGGCACAGAGTTGTTTTGCCAGAGGCCAGGCCCAAACAGGCTAGATTTAATTTTATTTTATAGAAGCTGGCAATTTGTGTTTTTATGTTAAATCTTTTTAAAATTGTGCAAGCTAGATTCCGCCTCTGGACCACCTGTTTACAGCCTCTGATTTAACCTATAGAAGGAATCATGCTTACGGCATGGTCTTGTTACAATGTTTATATGAGAAGTATGTGGTTAGCCACACGCTGCCATATCAACAATAGGACGTTTGGGGGCTTGTATTTGCCCCATAGAGCAGATGACTTGCTTACTATCCAAGCCCTGTTCTTTTACATTGAGCTGAGTAAACATAATTTTAGAACAAATGAGAAAACAAAAAAGGTTTTGACACCTGGTAGGATTGGTAGCCAAAATAAAAATTCAGTTGATACTGAAATAGAATTACACATTTTGCCCTTCCAAGATTATGGACTGAGAATCATGATGCTACAAGTAGAACTCAAACTTGTAACAAAATTAAAACATCTCTAATTTTTAAATTAATTTGACATTGGTAATTAAATTACATGTCAAGTGTACAGTTCTATAATACATCATCTATATATTGCATCAAATCTCCTTCTGTCACCATACATTTGACCCCCTTAACCCTCTGCTACCTCCCCCATCCCCTTTACCCTCTGGTAACCACTAAAGGGCTGTCTGTGTCTCTGAGGTTTTGTTTGTCTGTCTTGTTCATTTGTTTCTTTCAGTTTTATATCCCACATATAAGTGAAATCATATGGTCTTGACTTTTTCTGTGTGAATTACTTCACTTAGCATAATTTAGCTCTAATTTTAAAGCAAGACTCACATGTTATTTGAACCCTAAATGCAGTATGAGTTTGAGAAATTTCCAACAATAATTCTCTGAATAAAATTTCCCAGTGCATAGAAAGACAATTGCTAAACTTTAACATTTTCTTTACCTCCAAGTTTAGATAATAACAAGTAAAGATTTAAGGAATTACATATCTACATACTTTAGATATATTTTTCTGAAAGGAATACAGCAAGCTAATTCCTTTTGTATTTGGGAGAGGATAGAGGCTCTCATTTCTAATTTTGTACTTTTCTGAACAGTTTGACGTTTTTAATCATGTATACATATAGCATGCATTTATTTAACTTCTTTTTTTCAAAAGTCATTATCTAGGCAATGAGATTATAAATAATTTTAAATTTTCCTTTATATTTATCTTTACTAGCAACAAATGAAAGTTATTTTTTAGATATCAAGTACAATTGTAAAGGAATACAAAAATATAAGGCATCATTTTGGTTGTTGATAGGGGAGGCAATTTCAACTTCAATATTTTAAATATTCTAATCCCTGACAGAATGCTGATTTTAAATATTCTAATCCCTGACAGAATAACCGAAGAGTGTAGAATCTAGAAAAGATCAAAATATTTTCTCAAATACTCCAAAATTGTATTCATTGGCAAAATAATGATTCTAACAGATTCCTGATAATAAGAACCTCGGAAAATAAGTGTCTTCTTTAAAAATTAAGTCCAATTTATAAAGGGGCCATAACACAAAATGTGTACATTCTGACTGAGGGAAAAGAGAGAAATTTCCAGCTGTAAAACAGACTTAGCCAAGTTGAGAAATTTTGGAATATTTAAGAGAGATTCTGGAAATCCTGGACCTCAAAGAGCGAGCAAAAATTGGAAGTGAAATAGGGTTTTAGAAAGACAGGTTAACACTAGCTATATGTGTGAGGCAAAAAATACATTTTGTTGTTCTTCTTCTTCTTACAAAATTTACAGTGTAATGGAAGAGTCAAAAAATAAGAAGGACATAAGTAATTAATTACTGTTTAGGATAAGTATAATGAAGAAAAAGTATGGTCCCTTTAGAATGGATATTGGAAAGAGTTACGTGAGATTGGGCAGTCAGAGAAGGTAGTCCTGAGATGACATTTGAACTAAGACCTGAATGACTAGAAGCTATATACCTCAGTGAAGATCTGATTGCTGAATATCCCAGGCAGCAAGTATGAAGGCACTGAAATAGACACAAACTTGAAGTGGTTTGCAATAGAAAGAATGTTAGTCTGACTGAAGGGTAGTACGTAAGAAAGAATGATAGATGACAAGGTCTTATTAGAGACTGAATAGAGGGGCCAGATCATGTAGGATTTCACAGATTTGTCAACCATACAACTTATCATCTAAATCCAAACATCTTTTTTTTTTAATTTCAGCTTTATCAAGGTATAATTGACATATAAAATTGTAAGATAGTTGAAGTGTACATCATGGTGATTTGATACATATGTTGTGAAAGGGACCCCCATCTAGTTAATTAACAAATCTACCACCTCACCAATTTATTTTTTTGTGTGAAAAAATGTAAGTTCTATTCTTTAGCAAATTTTAATTAAATAATATAATGTTATCAACTATAGTCGCCATGTTTTACATCCTCAGACCATATTCATCTTATAGCTAAAAGTTTGTACCTTTTTGTCAACCTCTCCCTATTCCCCCAGACCATGGCAACCATTTTACTAATCTGTTTTTATGAGTTTGAGACTTTTTTCCAAATGTATTGACATAATTGACATGTAACATTGTCTAAGTTTAAGGTGTACAATGTGTTGATTTGTTATATTTATATATTGTAAATAATTATCATCATAGCATTGGCTAACACTTCCATCCCATCACATAATTACCTTTTTTTTTTCATAGTAAGAACTTTTAAGATCTAGCAACATTCAAGTATATAATACAGTCTTACTAACCATAATCACTATACTGTACATTAGATCCCCAGACCTTGTTAATTTTATAACTGGAAGTTGTATACTTTGACAAATATCTCTCCATTTCCCCCACCCCTAGACCCTGGTAATCACCACTCTGCTGTTTCTCTGATTTGGCTTTTCCAATATAAGTGAAATTGTATGGTATTGGTTTCAATTTAAGTGAAATTATATGGTATTTGTCTTTCTCTGTCTGAGTTATTTCACTTAACATAACTCAAGGTCCATCCATGTTGTTGAAAATGGTAGCATTTCCTTCTGTCATATATATATATATATATATATATATATATATATATATATATATATATATATATATACAAAATTTTCTTTATCCATTTGTCCAATGACAGACATGTAACTTGTTCATATCTTTCTATTGTAAATAATGCTTTAATGAACACGGGAATGCAGATATCAAGATCCTGTTCCTGCTTTCATCTCTTTTGGATATATACCCAGAAGTGATATTGGTGAATCATGTGGTACTCCTGTTTTTAATTTTTTGAGAAACTTCTGTACTGTTTTCCATAGTGGCTGCACCAATTTACATGTTCATCAACAATGCACAAGGGTTCCCCTTTCCCACATCCTTGCCAACACTTGTTATCTCTTGGAGTTTTGATCATAGCCATTCTAATAGGTGTGAGGTGATATCTCATTTGTGTGTTTTTTTATTTTTTTTATTTTTTTAAATACAGTTAATATACAATATTATATTAATTTCAAATGTACAACATAGTTATCCAACTATTCCTCATGTTTCGATTTGCATTTCCCTGATCATTATAAATGTTGAATACTTTTCCTATACTAGTTGGCCATTTGTGTATCTTCTTTGGAAAAAATGTCTGTTCAATTCCACTACCTATTTTTAAATTAGATTGCTTTTTTTTTTCACTATTGAGCTGTATGTGTTCCTTATATATATTTATTTTGGATATTAACCCCTTGTCAGATATATGCTTTGCAAATATTTTCTCACATTCTGTAGGTTGTCTTTTCATGTTATTGATGGTTTCCTTTGCAGAGGTTTTTAATTTGATATAGTCCCACTTACATATTTTTGCTTCAGTTGGCTCTGCTTTTGATGTCAAATCAAACATTTAGTTTTTCACTTCATACAAAACAAGTTCATTAGACAATTGTCTGTTTTTCAAGTTATCACAGGTGAAACTTTTATAAAAATATTTGTCTTTGCATATATGAGCTGCCATTTTTTTATTTTCTGATGATAGTTTCCTTTGCACTTACGACCTGGCCCCGAACTCAATGACATATATATTAGGTGTTTTGTTATGTCAGCACCCTAAATATTAATATCTATGTTAGTCACCTTTGCTGTGGTAAAAACCAAGCCTAAATTTTCAAGGGCTTATCATAACAAAGGTTAATTTTTGTTCAGATTTTATGTTGGCTGTAGGTCAGCTGTAGCTCTGTTTTCTATTTCTTTTTTCCAACACTCAATCTACTGGAGCAGCCCCTACCTGGAAAATTCATCGACAGTCTTTATTATGGTAGATTGGGGGGAAAAAAGAAACAGAGTTGGTAAAAACATGAATGACTTTTAAAGCAACTAGTTATACTCGTACATCATGTCTGCTCACATTTTATTGGTCAAACGTCAATGAGGTGAGGAAATATCCTCCTTCCTCAGGAGGCTTTGAAATACACTTGGCAATAGATATAGATCGTATGGATCCTATTACAGGAAGAGACAGTAAATAGTTCAGAATAATAGGCTATGACAGGAAGGCTTATGAAAACTAGAAATTTTTAATACAAAGAAGAGAACAGTGAGTCAACATTCACGTTATAGTTACTTCCATCTTTCTAAAGGTCCTTACTAACTTTTTATTTTGAACACAAAAGAGTATCAACAGATGTGACCATACCTTTCCAAATTTTAGAAGATTTTGAATAAATTCAATAGTCTATTGAGACCAATTGTCAACTATTGTAGCTGTTGATGAAAATATATAATATTGGAATTCTGGCTAGAGAATAAAGAGCTCTTTTCACTAACATTAAATAATTTTAAATCAGTAACAATATGATTGTAGAAAGCTAGATAGTGAGATGGAGGAGGAAGCATGTAAAGGAAAGAGATAAATGAAAGTAAATGTGTTGCAGGGAATGAAACTGACAATCTGATCCCGAGGAAGAGAACCACCTAATATTTAAATACCTTACTCTTTGCTAGTCACCGTGCTTGGCATTTTGCATAATTCTCCTAATCAATTATCACAATAATGTATTATTACTTTCAGTTTGTCAACCAGGAAATCATGATTAAAAAGTTTAATTTGTCCAATTTGGGAACTAAATTTCAAACCCAGATTTGCCTCTCTTTCCCATATCGCCTGCTGAATATCTCAAACGTATTTATTTGCATTGTGGTAGTACTACTATGGATGTGGGAAGATTATTATATTTCTGGTTAATCTGAGTCACACTTGCATTAATAATTTCCCAGATTTAGGGTATGGCAATCATCTTGGCACTATAAAAGAGCTCTGAATCAAAGACATCTTTCAGACAAGTAAGAGAGATTTACTGTGAAGACTAACAAGGGAGTTCCCCCTTTCAGTTCAATTTAGCAAATATATAATAAGTATCTACTATGTCCTAGTCACTGATGAAATGGGTAGATACAGGCTCTGACCTCAAATTGTTTAGAGACTTTGGAACAGGAAGAGAAATAATTTTCCAGGATATGTTGGTGAACTTCTTAATACTTACATAAAGATAACAAACAAAAGTATTAGCACACTGACTTACAATGGAAGCTTATTGAGTTAATCTCCAATAATCAGCCTTCGCTTCTTTCTCAAAGAAATACAAGGTCTGACAGTTAAGTTCATGAACTTGTTGCAATGACGTTGCTAACCTTTTTTTGATATCAGAGGGATTATTCATTATGAATATGTACCAACTGAACAGTTAACCAAATTTACTATTTGGAAGTGATGAAAAGGCTGCGTGAAAAAGTTAGACAAAAATGACCAGAACTTTTTGCCAACAATTCATGGCTCTTGCATCATGACAATGCACCAGCTCACACAGCACTGTCTGTGAGGGAATTTTTAGCCAGTAAAAAAATAACTGTATTGGAACACCCTCCCTACTTACCTGATCTGGCCCCCAATAACTTCTTTCTTTACCTGAAGATAAAGGAAATATTGAAAGAAAGACATTTTGATGACATTCAGGACATCAAGGGTAATACTACGACAGCTCTGATGGCCATTCCAGAAAAAGAGTTCCAAAATTGCTTTGAAAGGTGGACTAGGCGCTGGCCTTGGTGCATAGCTTCCCAAGGGGAGTACTTTGAAGGTGACCATAGTGATATTCAGCAATGAGGTGGCACTTTTTCTAGGATGAGTTTGCAAACTTAATCATTAAAATTCATATACACCCATTTCACACTTTATCAGAACCCAGGGAGTGAATCAAGAAATGAGGTCTAAAAAAAGATATGAAAAGGCTAGTCTCACTTCATTTATGTTTCAATAAAAAAGAAAATTTATATGCATTTCTTTACTTACAAACAAGTTAAGTTTTAAGGAACAGTAAGTTTGCTTTAAGTCTAAAATGATATTATACAAGGGAACACTTGCATCAGACATGGTTGATATGCTTTTGCTCTAAAGTGCAGCCTTTTCTATAAAATATTTCAGGTTAAATTTTTAAAAATAGAGAAATTTCTGTATCAAAATAAAACCTGATAGGAATGAAAAACAAAAAAAGCATACATCATAAATTTATTGTGTGCTGATCACAACAAAAATCATTTAAAAATTAGGAGAAATTTCTGTGCCAGTTTCAGAACAATAAGTTCAGAAACTTTAAATACTAGAACATTAGGAATTAGAAAACTGAGGAAGATGTAATCTGATGCTGAGCCTACCTGAAAAGAGAAACTGAAGCAAGACATACGGAAGTGAAAATTTCTCAAACCTGAAGAGAGGGACAAAAAAACCAATTGGGTGACTGATCAGAAAGATATTTCTTCTCATGGTTATATCTTTTTTTTTTTTGCATCATATATTTTAGTCTATGCAATTAGATGAATGCAAGTTTAATTTTGGTGTGTGGGTGTTTGTGTGTGAATTATACCTTTTATGTAGTATCTCTAACAATTAATTTTGGCCCTAAAGTCTATACTGTCTGATGTTAAACTAACTGCATACACTTCCATTTTGTTATTTGCCTAAGAGACATTATAGATAATAGCTAGCTAGCTAGCTAGATCCATTTCTTTTACTTTTAATATGTGTCATTTGAAAACATCATAGAGCTGGATCTTGTTTTCTACCGGGGGTGCCAAAAAAATGTATACAAGTGAACACTTTGGTCAATGTTGCTCAAGCAGTAGTTCGCCGTAATCAGAAGTGTCTGGACACTGATGGCAACCACTTTGAGCACCTCTTGTAATTGCAGAAGTCAAACGTGACTTGTATTCATATTTTGTTATTGGTATATATTACTACAATTTTAATAATTTTTTTCCTTTCTTAAAATGTGTATATAATTTTTTGGCACCCTTTGTATTTTATTTTTATCCAGGCTAACAAAAATTGTCTTTTAATTGAAATATTTAGTCCATTTATACTTATTCAAATTACTGATGTAGATATACATATATATCTATATATATATATATCTATATATATATAGATATATATGTATGTATGTATTTCTACTATCTGATTTTGTGATTTCTATCATGTCCTGAACTGCTTTTGTTTCTATTTCTCTCCTTTCTTGTCTTCATTTGGATTATTTTTTATTTTTATTTTCTTTATGTTTTAATTTATTCACTGTCATTTATTCTTTTACACATTAACCTAAAAAAATCTTAATATGTCTCCTTAAGTTAGTTTTCTTAACCTTTTGTATTTTTATTTTTACTTTTTTTGGTGTAAGAACATTTAACATGAGATCTATTCTCAACAGATTTTTAAGTATACAATAGAGAATTGTTATCTTTAGGCATATTGTTGTACAGCAGATCTCTAGGTTTTATTTATCTTGCATAACTGAAATATTATATCCATTGAATAACTTACTCTCAATTTTCTAAACCCTCAGCCCCTGGCAAGCACCATCCACATTCTGCTTCTTAGAGGTTAACTCTTTTAGATACCTCATATAAGTCAAATCACGCAGAATTTATTATTTCATCACTGGCTTATTTCAATAAGCATAAAGAGGGTGCCAAAAATGTATACGCATTTTAATAAATGAAAACTATTAAAATTATAATACTCAATATATACCAATAACAAAAAATGAATACAAGTCACGTTTGACTTCTGCAATTACAAGAGGTGCTCAAAGTGGTTACCATCAGCGTCAAGACACTTCTGATTATGGCAAAGTACTGCTTGAGCAACGTTGACCAAAGTGTCCACTTGTATACATTTTTTTTTGGCACCCCTGGTATGTAACAGGTGTACGGTACTGTATTATTGCAGTTTTGAATTGTATTCCCCTGATAATTAGTAATGTTTCACAGCTTTTGATATTCCTGGTGTCTATTTATATGTCCTCTTTGTATAAATATATAATTTTATTGGGGCTGTTATTATGATTACTATTTGCTTTTGAGTTTTAAGAGTTCCTTATATATTTTGGAAATTAACCCTTTATCTGACATATAGTTTGCAAATATTTTTTCCCACTCCATAGATTGCCATTTCACTGTGTTGACTGCTTTGCTGTGCAGACGTTTTTTAGTTTGATGTAGTCCCATTAGTATATTTTTGTTTGCTATCTGTGCTTTTGGTGTTATATAAATGAAATCATTGCCAAGATCAATGCCATGATGTTTTCTTCTAAAACTTTTATAGTCTCAAGTCGTCTATTTAAGTCTTTAATCCTTTTTGAGTGGAATTTCATGTATGGTGTAAGACAAGTGTCCAGTTTCTTTCCTTTGCATGTGGATATCAAATGTTCACAGCACTCATTCCAGTCAAGATGGCGGAATAGGTGCACACTGTGCTTGCCTCCTCCCACGACCACATTAAAATTATTGTATCCTTTAGCTGCAAGATTTCTGTTTGATTATTTTAAATTTTTTTCTTCTTTTAAAATTTTTACTTTGTTCATGCATTTTTTTTTCTCTTGATCTCATTGAGCTTTTTATAATGGATATTTCAAATTCTCTGTCATATAATTTATATACCTCCATTTCATTATGGTTGCTTTCTAGAATTTTATTTTGTTCTTTTTTCCGGCTTGTGTTTTCCTTTTTGAAATCATTTTTCTTGATTCTGTGGTGGTATCTATATGTTAGAAACACAGTCACTTCTCCCAGTCTTAACAGATTGCCTTGTACAGAAGAAGACCCTCACCAATCAATCTGACCAAGCTTCTAGGGCCTCTCAAACCTTTGTGCTACTCCAAACCACCATCTTTGTTTTTAGCAGTTCCCATTTGTGCAGAGTATATCAGGTACTATCAGTGCTCTCAGACTGGTGAGACAAATGCCAGACCCTCAGGTAGCACTTGGAAAAGTTGGGATATTGGGTGTGCAGTACACACCTTATGTACCACAGGGTGAAGCTGAGAACTTGGGGTTTTCACCCTCTTACCGTATGCTGAGCTTCTGGAGAAGCTGTTGTGAATGCCTTCACACTAGTTCAAACTACTGCTTTTTATCTCTGTAGCCACCATGGGTCTAGCATATGCCAAGTCCCACCCATATTCCAAGACATGTGAGATAAAAGTCATTCCCTCAGGTGCCATCCAAAAAAAATTAGGACATTGGATATGTTCTCCAACTCTTTCCCTACTCAGGAAGAAACTGAGTGTTGAGGATTTCCTTTTGATCCTATGATACTTTCTCAGGTATGAGGGTTATGGCCAGAAGGTGTTTTCAATTTTCCTATTGGTTTTCATGTGGCTGGTTTTGCATTCCATTGGGGTGCAGGAGCCTCACATCTAGTTTCAGGATTTCTCACAAAGGGAATTGATTCAGGTGTTGCTGTTGAAATCAGTGGGTGAAAGGAGAGTGCAGGGCTGCCTCTTTCATCATCTTGCTGATGTCATTCCACAAATTATTGAATTCTAAGGCTAATCAATATTTTTGCCTTTCTCCTGAAAAATACAAGGACCACTGAACTCTTTTTTGTGATAACCCATCTCTTGCATATATACTATTGTTCTTTTACATTTTATATCTACTTAGTTTTTACTTCTGTTGTTTACTTCATGAGAGATTACTGTTATTGCTTTATAAAAACACTGTTTAAAACTTTAATTAAAAAGAAATTACCAGTATATTAACCATTTCTTTTGCTTTTTATTCCCCTTGCATCATAGAATTTCTACCTGAGAACACTTTCTTTTTTCCCGAAGAACATACTTTCAGATCACCTTTAATAAGAATCTGTTTTAATTTTACTTAAGATGTACTTCCTTCTAATTCTTAAAGGATATTTTTGGTATATATTCAGTTTTATGCATTGCATTTTGTTTTTCTTTAGTACATTGAAGACATTATTTTACTCTCATTTGGCTCTCTACTGAAAGAGTGTTCATCTTTCAGATTGTTTTTTCTTCCTTCTGAAAGTAATCTATCTCTTATCTTTGGTTGTTTTTAAAATTTTATATTTGGTTACCTGAAGTTTTGTTATCTTGTATGTAAATACAGATTTAAAAAAATTAATCTGCTTGGGATTTATTTGGCTTTCTAAATCAGTGTACTGCTATCTTTCATAACTTTAGTAAAAATTTTTATGCTAATAAAGGTTCTTCCCCATTATTACTACCCCTTCCCTTTCAAAATTTTAAATGCATTAATTTTAGAGCTCTTCACACTATCTCCTAAGTCTCTTAAAATATTTCTCAAATTTTTCACCTTTTAATTTTTCTGTATTCTTTTCGAAGTGTTTTCTTTTGATAAGTCTTCCAACTAACTCATTCACATATCATCCATCTCTATTATGCTTTAATCTGTTCACTACTTTTTGTAAATATTATTTTCCTTTAGAATAGGTTGATATTTACAGAAAATGTGCAAATATAGTACAGTCTTCATATACCCCATAGCCATTTTTCTTAGTGTTATTATATCCATTGTTTTTTAAACTTTAATTATATTTTTATTTGTTCCTCTCTGCCTGAGGTAATTGATTAAAATCCATAACTTTGACATACCTTTTGTTTTTCTCCAGCCTCCCACCCTTACCCTTCACCCTAAGAATCACGAAAATAATAGTTCCTAGGTTTAGCAAATATCTTTAAAGTGAAAGGTAACTTTAGTGCCCAGATATCCTCTCTGGATTCCTATTTTTACTATACTGTTTAATCTCTGAGTATGCCTTACTTTCTATTTCACTGCTGCATTTATTTTTATTATTATTTTGTTTATTCAGCATTTTTAGATGTTTTCAGTTAGGGGATTATTCAGGATATGAAATGAACCATGCCTCTGTAAAGACTTGGAGTTTAATTTTAAAACCTCTTCCAAATAATTATGTGTATATTACTTAACTATCCTCAAAGGAAGAAATCCTTAGTTCTTGTATGTAGAAATTACAGATACCTCCCATAGGGATAAGAGAAGCCAGCAGTCACAAATCTGTTACTAAAGCTCAGCTATTCTAAACGGCACTACTTGTATACTATTAAAGCAGAAGCTTTTGATGTGGTAATTTTGATGGGCTGTGCATTTTGAATTAATACCCCGTGTAAGCTATCATCAACAGCAAAATGGGCTGTTATTCAACTATTATTTTAAGAAGACAAAGCGGAACACTGTGACATTTATTCTGATCTTATTTTTGGTCTAAGAAACAAAATCTTGAATTAAAACTTGACAAGTTAGAATGATTTAAATTTCAGCTTATTTTCCAGATAACATATGAAAGTACTCTCACATAGTCCATTGCTGCTATCATTTATCCACAAGGTGGCATTGCAGGCCTCCAAAATCAACCAATTTCATGCAGTAAAACTTAAGTGATTGTGTTGAGATTTTGATCAGATTTGAAAGGGAAGGTCAGATAGATATAAACAAAGGTACACTTGCTTCTTCAAACACCTATTTTCTTAGAAGTGAAAAATTACAAGAAATACTAGAGAATGAAACTGTATGAAACTGTACATTGTTAAAACATCATAAAAACAAAGGGAAAAGTATTGCAGATTATCCCAAATCATTCAGATGGCTTTTTTTCTTTTTCTTTTTTTTTTAATGTTTAGAAGATCCCCTTCATGGTTATGCTTAGTAAAGTATTGTCTTATGGACATTTACTGAATAGGTATTGGTGGCAACTGACTCAGAAGACTATGATGCAGCAGGGTTGTTAGCCAGCCTGAGATTTGCAAATATGCAGTGGATAATCTACAAGTCCTGACTCTATCAGATACAATTATAAGTCAGACAGAGAAAGACAAATACCATATGATCTCACTTATATGCGGAAGCTAAAGAAAAGAATAAGTGAATTAACTATCAGAGACAGTTTTGGAAACATGGAGGAAAAACTGAGGGTTGCTAGATGTGCGGGGGGTGGGGATAAGGGGAAGGTGAGAGGTTTAGAAAATAGTCGGTAACCACAAGATGGCCACGGGGTTTTGAAAATTACTTTGGGAAACGTACAGAAGGATAGTGGATGGGGGGAGGGGGTTTCACACAGTGGGAGGGATATAAATGATAAACGTCTAAGTTTTGCTTTGTCTTGTGCACCTGAAACTAATTAAAAAAAAAAGAAGAAAAAAAAAGAACCCCCTCAAGGGGTTGTTGACAAGTAAGACTTCATTTTATCATTCTCCATTAGTCCAGGGGTTTAATTTCTCTCCCTTCTCTGAAAGGACAGGCAAATCTTTGCAATCATAGAATTTAGAATTGGAAGAGCCTTAAAGATTATATAATCTAATACTTTTATTTAGAATTTACAGAACTGAAATCAACATAGTTTAAGTAACTTCTTCAAGATGACATGCCTTATCAGGATTATAGTCTTCCCCTCAGATGAAGTATTTGGTGAACAAAATTCTTGATGAGCACAATGGTGATGTGACACTTTAAAGAAAAATAATCAGCTATTGAATCAAGGGAGAAAAAAAATACTATGTCAAAATGACATTAGAAAAATAACTGGCTGTGACCTGCCCAAATCACATAGCTATTAAATGACAGAACAGCCACTCAAGCAAAGAAGCTTGTGGTCTTAATGAAGCTGAAGTAGCTTTTATTCCCAATGCCTAATCAGGGCCTGGGTAGTGAATAGTGGGCACACATTAAATATTTATCAAACCAAAAAACTAAACAGAATGGACGTTATCTTCAAGAGCTTTTGTAGAAGTGGCTACAGTCAGGATGAGGTCTCTCCATACTGCCTTCCAAGAAAATAAAAGCTGCTGAGAGGTGGAGGGGTAGAAGGGGAGGGGGTGGTGGGGAGGGGACCTGGGATGAAAGGAGGAGATTATCAGACATCAGACATGATAGATAGGTGGATTATTATTATTATACAAATAACACACAGGTGGATTATTTAAATGATTAACTATCTAATTATGTAAAGGTACAGAAAATGGGAATGCATGACTTAACTATAAACTCTTCACACAGAAATAACCACAGGTATTTGAGATTGTTCCAGACTCTTTTTCTATGGATACATATACCTTTTTTTTTTACAGAATTAGTATAATACTGAGCATAACTTTGTCACCTCATTTTTCAATTAACAATATATAAGCATCTTTCTATGTCAATAAACATAGCTATGCATATGTTCAGTGGCTTTAATTCAATTTGTTCTCTATTGTTGGACACTTAGATTGGCTTTTTGCTATTTTAAACATCACAATAACTCTTACATTTTAAAAACGGAAAGGTTTATGAAGCAATGTAGTAAATGAACCTCCCATGGCGGAGGGTGGGGGGAGGAATTAAGGTAGTTACCTAGCATACAATTTGTAAAATTAATCTTGGGCATTACTTCTAACTGAATAAACTCAAGATATCTAACTACTTTTCACATAGTTTCTATCTACTTTTTAACCTGTTTGATTATGAACTCTGTAAAAACAGCGCTATGCATTCCTTACTTGCTAATGGAGCCATAGCATCTTAGCACATAGTAGGTGAGCTTCACATTATTAAATCTGTATGTTGCCTATTAATTTGTAAAATAGTTGACTGATTTTGATTAAAATATGTATATTACTAAAGAGCATCAACTATGAATTATATCTGCTATGTGGTTTCTATAACTAGAAATAAAATAATGTACCATACAATTTTCAAATGTGTTCATATTTGATTTTTGCTTAAGTGAGGAATATGTCTTATAGAACTACTAATTAGACCTAAGAAAGTTTAAAAATCACTCATCTCTTTTCTCTATTACACCCCAGTTTTTGTGTCAACAAATTCTGCTGAAAAGTCAACAAATAAGATAGCAATTGTTTAACACCTTCAGTTGCAGGGTGAAAATCTGCAAAGGTTGTAGACAATATCATCTTCCCCTGAAGAGATTTACAGTCTAACATGGGAAGCAGACATATCAATAAAGATAGGCTAGATTATGGTGCAATAGCAAACAAGTCCCAAAATTCATTGTTTTAACATCACAACTGGCTATTTTTCAGTCATATTACACATCTATCAGGTAACAGTCACATGTTATTCATGGTAATATTTTAGAGATCCAAACTGACAAAATAGCCTTCATCTTGAATTTTCTGGCAGCTATGCTAAAGACAAACTCATTTATGGAGGATTTCACAATGGTAAATGATATTCTGGCCCAAAAGTGACACATATCATTTCAGCTTACAGAAATTTTTACAGAATTCTAATTTACAGGAGCAAGTCACACTGTTCCACTCAACCACAAGGGTGCCAGAAAAAGCTCAAAGATAGCGTACCAGAAATACTTGGTGATCAGTGATAATGACTGTCACAGTAGAAAATTCAGAAATTACAGAATTGCCATATGGTGGAGCAGAAAATGACCTATGAAATCATTCACAAATCCCTTATTTTATGGATAAGGACTGAGGCCCAGAAATTAAGACGTGATTGATAAGAGACCGCATAGCTAGTTATCAACACAACTAGGTCAAAACTCAGATCCCAATCTAATCATGCTCTTTCCATTCACTAAAATTCAAAAAGCCAATATACACCATTAGTCAACCTCAATGTTTTGTCAATTCTGCTAGCAAAATCTACTTTAAATAGACACTTCTCTTCTTCAAGAATTGTAAAACTCCATTTCCACCTCTAATTGAACAGACTTTATTTATCCAATCCAAAATATTAACTTCAATTTTTTCTGTTCAAAGCTATAATCCCCTTAATAGTTCTAGTCTTCTTTTAGCTTCCAATAAGCTGTTTGCAAATTTATACTGTCATAAAAATGATCACTGACTCTTTTTCCCTCCCACTGAAGTAAAATATTAGAAGGATCTTAAAGCAAAGGCACTTCTCCACATGGAACAGAAATTCCTACAGTGAAGTGCTAGCGACTTCATTTCCCTTACTGAACAACAGGAACTACAAAGGCAAAGGGTCACAATGTATGGATTAAGATGCTGAGCCCACAGCAGGAAAAGCCAGCTAGCGGTCACAAGTAATAAGAGGGGAACTGTTGGTTGTGCAGTAGTTTGTCTGAATGTGAATATAATCTCTGCACATCTCAGGAGTTGGCATTTGGGACTGAAATAAATTCAAAGGAACTCTTTGTTTTAATTTGCCACTCATATAGAGAGAAATACAAAGGCATATTCTCCTGGGGCCTAAAAGGCACTGTTTGGCAGTATATCAGGTATTCCCATTTTCAGGTTCCCAGGGTATGACTTATTAAGCAACCATGTCAGCAGAAGTTGGAAGCCTGAAAAAGTAAATGCTTAATGTACCACCCACCTAGGAGTAGCTTAGGCCTTGGGAGAAGCCGGTCCAGCATGTTTAAAGCTGGGTTCAGGAGTTGTTATTTCATTACCTGACTCGAACAAAAATTAAAATAGAACAATGCAGGTTCAATAGGATAGTTACCCTTATAGGAAACCCTACTCCCTGAAAAGTATAGGTTTTATTTTGGATATGTTGTCCACCTAAGAGACCGGTAGTTTTCACAGCACTGTCCATTGTACTTTCACGGACGTAGATGCAAAGAGTAGTCAATTGTTTTTATTCCACCCATTCCTCTTGACCCTCATTGAAGAGACACTCTTTGGGGCAAAGTAATAAGAGTCATTTTTCCCACTGCTTGTCTAGAACTTGAGAGGATATTGTTTTGGATTTAATGGGAGGGTCATACATGTAAAAATAACACTCTGAATAGGTGTATTCATAGCATCCCCTGCAAATTCTATCTTCTTATCTCCATAGGAACTGTATCTTTGCACAAGTGTCAAAGGGACAGGCCGACTGAGGTGGCCTTGACTGCTCTTTGGTAATCAGCCCTTACACAGCAAGCTTCAGGAAACATCCTTTTGATAGATGGTGCTCCTGTGAGAGTGATTGCAAAAGTGGAGGCAAAATGTCTTCCTACCTCAGGCTTTCCTGATGAACCGTAACAATCTGGCATAGCTAGAGTGGGATCCCCAGGCCTAATCATAGCCAACTGGCTCCTTTGTGATTTGCTTCATTTTCATTTTGTTTGACAGTTCTGAAGCTGTGCTTTCTTACAGCTGAGTGGCCTCTGGCAGCTTGCTGCTGAGAGTAGTTTTCCCTCACAAGGAGACAAAACACACACACTAGAAGGGAGAGAGAGAGAGAGAGCAGAGGAGGGTGGAGGAGAGGAAATGTGTGAATAATTGAAATGACAAAGACTGTTAGTGGCTTGTCTCATCATCACAGACAAACCGAAATGGCAATCTGAGCATTTGAGAGATGGCAGAACAGAAGATGTGGCTATCAAGGCTTACATTCCCCGCTGGAATTCTACAAAGGTCAGATTGAGAGGAATTTTGGTTCCCTTCTAAATCTATACAGCTTAAGATAGCTCAGTAAGGATACTATGAAAGGATGTGTTTTTTACTGTTTGACAAATTGAAAATTATTTAATTCTTCAGAACGGATTTTGCATAACTACAAGTTTGGGCACTGATAATAGTAGTTTCATAAATTTAGAAAAATTCCGGAATAATACTAAGAAAAAAAGCTATTCAAATTTGCATTGAACAAAATTCAATGAAATAAATGTTTTGGGGGGTGGGATGTGAATTCAAAATCTAAATGAGGTAACTGAAGTAAATCATATATGGAAAGTGATGAATAAATAAACAAGAAGACACAGAAAAGAAGATAAGTTGCTAATAATAATTGAAGAGCAGGGCAGCTAAGCCTTTATCATTATCACATATTACAATAAAATCCCCACTCTAACACAGGATCATGGATTAAGAAATTTTCCAAGTTATGGGCTTATCTACAATACAGCCACAGAAAAGATTTTGAGAAAGCGCTCCAAACCACACATTTTCATCTCAGTGGTGGCTGAAATAATGATGCAGGAAATATGGCAGCCATATCCACTGAGATTTTAGTTATAGGATTAGCAGGGATACTAGATATTCTGGTGCAAAGAAGCATAACCAATCTCTACTTCATTCTTTTAGGTACAGGAAAAGTAAGTTGAAATGTGATGAACACAAACTGTGTGAACATCAATGTCTGTACTCATAATCTTAATAATACTATCAACAATAGTAACAAAAATAAATAAACCACCACTACTACTTACTGAGTTCCTACTACGTATAAGGCAGTTATTTGACATAAATTATCTTACAAAAAACCTTCAATGAGAATCTTTTATTCCTGTTTTCAAGGCTTGAGAAAGTGAATCTCAAAGAGGTTAAGTACCTTTACCTTTCCCAAAATCTCACCTAAGTAGCAGAACCAGAATATGAAAAGCTCAACGTTCTTTCCAGTAAATAATTTTCCTCAAACTTGTATTTTATAAGATATTTTCTGGTAGATGTTTCATAGGTATTCCATGAAAAAAAAATCCAAGAGAGAAATATCTATAGGGACAATAAAATTATATTGTTGCATGACTTTTTATCAAGTTCATTGTATATTAGGATAGTGATGTTTCTAAGAAGTCCCACAGTAAATAACTGGCTTAACTTATAATTTCTAACTTATTTGAACATAGAATTCATTTTCAAGAACATTTATTAATTGTCTTGAAACTGTTCTGAGAGCCACTGGTTTAGGAAATCTCAGTAATTAAGTGAAACTAAAAATACAAACTGACCACACCATGATTTTATATTTGTATTTCAATACATACTTTTAAAAGCACTTTCAAAACAATTACTTAATTCTTATAACAACATAAGGAAAACTCCTGTTATCTCCATTTTACCAATCAAACATTATTATCAAGTTCAACGACGCTATCAGTTGATCAAGATCACAACTAGTAAGTGGTAAAGTTTGGACAAGAACTTTGGCTTTCCAACTCCTAGTCTAGTATTTATGCTACATTGCTAATGTACTCTCTTTCCTCTAAGTCTCAAAAAGAAGATTAACGTACATGTTTGAATGCATACTGAATCAAAGTTTGATGACAAGTTTTGAAACAATGCATAGATATTTAAAAAATTAAAAGTCGTATTGTCTCTGTAGGCTAAACGTAAAGAAAAACATCTTAAGACCGCCCCCCAAAAAATACAAACTTTAAGACAAAATTTGATGGGTTGACTATATCAATGTAAGGATTTTTGTGGAATGAAAAACTCCAGTAAACTTATTGATAGAAGATATTTGCAATGTCTATAACTGATGAGAGACTAATATTTTAAATAACCAATGAAACCACATACAAAACAACAAGAAAAATAAAACAATGAAAATGGGCAAAGGATAAGAACAATTAAAAGTAAACTTCCATGCATCGTAAGTATAGGAAAACATGCTCAAAATCATTATAACCAGAGAAATGTACATTAAAAGAGTGCTGTGATACTTTATATTCATATTTACAAAAATTAGAAAATATTGTAATGTTACATATCATTAGGAATGGACGAAACATATATTTCATTCACTATTGGTGGATACATAGACATGTGCAGCCCTTCTGGAGAGCTGTGTTGCAGCAATTGGCCAAATTAAGTACATATATATACTATGACCTAGTAATCCCTCTCCTGGATCTGTAATCCAGGAAAATTCTCATATAGTGTCTTAGGGGAATGTATAAAAAGATATTTGTTGCAGCATTGTTTGTAGTAATAGAGACGATCTAGGGATCTCTCACTAGAAATATATACAGGTAACCCACATATAGCAGGGCACTAAAACAGTTCAAGAATTAGGGAAAACCCTCATAAAACACGGCATCCTAGAACATGGTTTCGCTCTAACACGGTTTGAGAAGGAGAGAAATCCTAGAACAACATGGAGTGTAATTAAGAGCTTTTAAGAGCAAAATATATCTCATTCGAAATTAGGGAAATCCCCGAACAACACGGAACATAATAAGAGCTCTTAAGAGCAAAAGGTTTCTCATTTGAAATTACAGAAATCCCCAAATAACACGGAACGTAATAAAAGCTTTTAAGACCAAAAGATATCTCATTTGAAATTTTTCATTCAAGCATCGATGTCATATCAGATTTGACTGCAGAATTTTAAAATTTATTAGAATTTTAAATCCATTTTGTCCATGGAGTATTAAGTTCAGAGGATGAAGGTATCTTGTCAAAAACAAAACACCCTCAGTTATTGGTGCTTAGCAGTGATATTGAGAAAACACTATTTAATACATATTAATATGTTATGCTTTTGGTGAAAGTTGCTATAATAAAGATATTTCTCTTAATTATAAAAATATAATAGTATGTTTTTAAAATTTTTAGAATCTAACCCCCTTTTTTGTACTAATTCTTTGTTTCGTACAACATGGACTCACATAACACAGCATTTTTAGGAACCTAACAAACTATAACAACACGGGGGTTTCCTGTATAAGTAAAATGTGGTGAATGCCACTTCTGATTTTTACTTAGAGATGCAGAAAGATGAAAAGAGCATCACTCCAATGCTCTCTCTCACACACACACAAATGCTGGAGACATTGACAATTGAGTTCTTTTTTGAACGAACCAGAGAACAAAAGCCGAAAATCAAATAATTAACTCAAAATCTAGGGAGAGAGGGGGACAAATAAACAAACAAAAAAACTGTACCTTTAGGTCTTCAGAACAAGGAATATTACGAAGTGTAATCAAGGATATTAGATAATGATGAAATAGTCAATCCACCAGGAAGGCATAACAATCCTAAACATGCTTCAAACAAGAGAGCCTCAAAATACATGAAGCCAAAACTTATGCAGCTGAAAAGAGAAAAAAGCAAATCCATGATTAAAATTGGGCATTCAAACAATTCTTTCTCAGATATTGATAGAATAAGTAGGCAGAAAAACAGTAAGAATATAGATCATCTGAACAATGATATCATTGATATTTATAGAACAACAACAGCAGAATACACATTTTTCTCAAATATAGATAGACCATGTTCTGGACCATAAAAGAAACTAAAAAATCAAAGCAATATAAATTATACAAAGTATATTCTAAGACCAGAATTAAACTAAAAATCAATAACAGAATATCTGTAGATTCCCCATATATTTGAAATTAAACACCACATTTCTAAATAATCCATATATCAAAGAGGAATTCCTAAGGGGAATTTAAAAATATTTGGAACTGAATGAAAAATAAAAATACAGCATATCAAATTTTGAGAAAAGCTTCTAAAGTGGTGCTTAGGGGAAATTTAAAGCAATTAATGCTTTAAATTAGAAATTCGAGTTAGAAATTTAAATTAGAAATTTAAAGCATAGAAAAGAAATAAAAGATCAAAAATCAGTAACCACTGTAAGTAAATAGAAAAAAGAAGAAAATTAAAAGTGAGCAGAACAAGGTAAATAAAGATTACAGCATAAATCAATCAAAAACAAAAAAGCTATAAGGAAAATTAATGAACACAAAAGATATTTCTTTGAAAAGATCAATAAAATTGATAAATCTCTAATCAGAGTGACCAAGATAAAAAGACAGAAAACACAATTACCACCATCAGTAATGAAAGAGTAGATCCACAGACGTTAAAGTATATTAAGAAATTACTATGAACAATTTTATAATAGTAAATTAGAAAACCCAAATGAAATGGACCAATTCCTCTAAATATACTGTGGTAGGTAGAATAATGGTTTCACAAAAAAATGTTCATGCCATAATCCCCAGAACCCATGGACATGTTACTGTACTTGGCAAAAAAAATTTGAAGATGTGATTAAAGTTAAGGACCTTGAAATGGGGAGAGTATCCTGGATTACATAGGTAGACCAAATCTAATCACAAGAGTCCTTAAAAGCAAGAACCTCTCTGTGTTAAGTCAGAACCGAATGCAGAAAAAAGAATAGTGCCAACCGCCCCCCCCACAAAAAAAGATGTTCACATTCTAATCCCTGTAGTTTATTAGTATGTAACTTTGCAAGGCAAGGAAGACTTTGCCAAATTGAATAAATTGAGGATTTTGCAATAATAGATTATCCTGGATTACCTGTGTAGGCCCAATGTAATCACAGGGGTCCTTATAAAAGGGAGGCTGGAGTGTTCCAGTCACAAGAGGAGAGGTAACAATGGAAACGGAGGTTGTAGTGATACAGGACTATGAGGCAAAAGATACAGGCAACCTCTAGAAGCTGGAAAAAATAAGAAAATTGGTTCTTCTTTAGAACTTCCAAAATGAACATAACTCTGAAGACACATTTTGGACATCTAACCTCTAGAACTGTGAGATAATGGATTTATGTTGTTTGAGGTTACAATGTTTGTGGTAATTTGTTATAACAGCAGTATAAATTTTTATATAAATTGTGATCACAGAAAAAGAAAGGTCCGAGAAAGATTTGAGATAGCTGGGTTTGAAAGCAGAGAAAGAGGGCCACAAACCAGGGAAGGGAAGTGGCCTCAAGAAGCTGAAAAAAGTATGGAAACAGATTGTACCCTAGATCCTCCAGAAAGGAACACAGCCTTACAAACACATTGATTTTAGCACAGTGAGACAAAGGTCATACTTCTGACTTCAAAAGTATAAGATAAATTGTTTAAAACACTAAGACTGTGGTGATTTGTTACATCAGCCGTAGAAAACTAATACAGACACAAACTACAAAATCTCATTTAAAAAGTAATAAGATAACGATGAATAGTCCTGAATCTACTAAAAACATAAAAATTGTAATAAAAAACCTTCCAAAAAATAAAATTCTAGGCTCAGATGGTTTCAATAACAAATTGTACCAAACATTTGAGGAAGAAATAATATTACAATGGTTAATTCTATGTGTCAAATTGACTGGACTAAGGGATGCCCTGATAGCTGGTAAAACATTATTTCTCTGTGAAGGTATTTTTGGAAGAGATTAGCATTTGATTCGGTAGACTGAGGATTAAGATTCAGCCACACCAATGGGGGCAGGTATCATCCAATCTGTTGAAGGCTCAAATGGAACAAAAGAGCAAAGGAAGGGCACATTTGTACTCTTTTGAGCAGAGACTTTTATCCTTTTTTGCCTTCAAACACCAGAACTCCTTGTTCTTAGGCCTTCAGATTTGGACAGGATTATACCACCAGCTTTCCTGATTCTTCAAGTTAGCAGATAGCAGACTATACGATTTTTCAGCCTCTGTAACTGCATGAGCACTTTCCTATGATAAATCTATCTATATACATACCCGTACCTATCTATATCTGTATCTGTATCTGTATCTGTATCAATATCTATATATCTATATCTACATCTATATTTGTATCTAATCTAGACCTATGTCTTCTATATCCTATTAGTTGCATTTCTCTGGAGAACCCTGACTAATACAAATACCAATTGTAAAAAAGAAAAAAAAGAAAAAAATTGTTCCAGAAAAGAGAGGAGGGAGAAACAATCCCAACTCATTTCATGAGGAAAACACTATTTCAAAACCAAAACCAGATAAGACATTACATAAAAGGAAAGTATTTTCCAATATTTTTAATGAAAATAAATAAAAAAGCTCCTCAACAAAATATGAGGAAATCAAATCCAGAAACATATAAAAAGGGATAATATGAGGTCTGACAATTGAGTTCGTGAACTTATTGCAATGATGTTGCTAACCTTTTTTGATGTCAGAGGGATTATTCATTATGAATTTGTACCAACTGGACAAACAGTTAACCAAGTTTGCTATTTGGAAGTGCTGAAAAGGCCGTGTGAAAAAGTACGACGGCCTGTACTTTTTGCCAACAATTCATGGCTTTTGCATCACAACAATGCACTAGCTCACACAGCACAGTCTGTGAGGGAGTTTTTAACCAGTAAACAAATAACTGTATTGGAACACCCTCTCTACTCACCCGATCTAGCCCCCAATGACTTCTTTCTTTACCTGAAGATATAGGAAATATTGAAAGGAAGACATTTTGATGACATTTAGGACATCAAGGGTAATACAACAACAGCTCTGATAGCCATTCCAGAAAAAGAGTTCCCAAATTGCTTTGAAGGGTGGACTAGGCACTGGCATTGGTGCATAGCTTCCCAACGGGAGTACTTCACAGGTGACCATAGTGATATTCAGCAATGAGGTATGTAGCACTTTTTCTAGGATAAGTTCGAGAATCTAATTGTCAGACCTTGTATTCCTCCTTTTTTATCCCCATTTTTAAACAATAATTAGACATCCACCCATGAACAAAAGTGCCTTTTTTGGTGTTGTGGGATTCAGCACCATATGCCAAGGGACCCAGGAGTCTTGTCCACCTGTGCATCTGGTAATAGGCAGACAGACCTCTAAAGTCTGCAGAACCACCAGAGCAGTGAGCCTGCTCAGACCCCTGTCACCATGGTTGGGAAAGAACTTGGAGAGTGCTGACCTGGGAAGATCCAAATTGGAAAGGAAGAAGTAAAATGATCTCTGTTCATACACAACATGACCTTATATGTAGAAAGTCCTAAAGATTCCATAAAAATATCTGTTAGAACTAGTAAACTTAATAAGGAAAGATACAAGATACAAAATCAATGCACAAAAATCAGTTGCGTTTTGTACAATAACAACAAATGTCGAGAGTTAGCTATGCTATTCCACAGTATTGATGCTATGACATCCATTTTTTTTGACCAAGGTATACAGGGACTTCAAAATGGTACTAGTTCCATCATGCAAGCATATTCCCTAGATAACAGTCCACAGAGTCATAAGCAAATTTAAATTACTGATATGGCTTCCTCAACAGCCCTTGTGATCACAAGGTAGCCTCCCCTGACTTCCAGTGCCTTACCTTGTGCACCCCTTAGATAAGATCCCTGTGGGGCTTACCAAATCCCCATTCTTCTGGTTTGAATGGACCAATCCAGCCTTAGCCCAGGAATCTCAAAGCACTCTATCCACAGACCTTAATAGAACATGTGCCCCAGGAACTATCTCTGTGTCTGCATTCTGCCCTGACCCTACTGTGTGGGCCCCTCCAGGCATGCCAGGTACTTCCTCCAGGACTTGTAAATAATAAACTTTTCTATTTCTATTTCTCTTGTGGTCTGTTGTTGAACAGCTCACCATCTGGCACCCTGTGCTCCACTTAACAAGTGTTAATTTGATAGAGTCATAACAATTGACGTCACAAACAGGGTGGTATTGTTGTGCTGCAGTGGAGCAATCGGCTACAGAAAATGCCTTTAGCTGCAAATGGCTGACTAACTCACTCTCCCAGGTGGGTAATTCTCTTTGGGAGGAGTCCACTGCTTGCTGGCATTTATTTGTTTGCACTGCTTTGTGCTGAAGAGTACTGCCAAAGCTTTCCATCCTAAAGTGTAATGTCAAAAAACAAACACATAAATGAATAAACAAAAAAACAACCAGAGTCCTTCTGATCCTCAGAGCATTGCTCATCAGAGGTAGTTGGAGGTGCCACACATGTGTTTTACACCTGTAAATGCCCCATAGAGGGTGCGTTCCCCCAAAGCTGTTAGGCATTGGGTGTATTTTTCAACTTTAAAGATGGACAGTGCTGCTAACTGTTTAGGTTAATTGGCTAGCATTTCATCAGGGTCCCATTGCATTAATTAACAGCCAGGACCTGTGAGTGGCAACCCTGCCCAAGTGGGAGCTACCGAATGAAGGTGCCAGGCAGTGCCCTGAGAAGGAAGAGGGCGAGTCCCTTTCCCTGACCACTGTGTCTACAGGTGACATTAGGACTTCAAGTCCTAACCAATAAAATAGAGATATCCTCACTGGGGAAGACTTGGCTCCTACCAAAAAAAAAAAAAAAAAAGCAGATGGGGCCAGTGGTCCCTCTTTTGTAGCATACCATACTGCTATCACACCTTGTTTCCCAACCGTATTAGATATTGTGGGTTCTATGCCTGTTTGTGTTGGCACAAGATCTAATGACTCAAACAACTGTCCTAACCACATAGTACCATGCCACCTAAAATACCCAAGAAAGTTAGCATGCTCCTCCTGAAATGTAAAACACCCATAGATGTAATGTGGATGGAGAAGGGGCCACAAGTTAAACCTGATAAACTCAGGAGACTGAAAATAACCACACAGGGTGGTGTGAACATAAAAAATCCTAACTAAGATGGGTCATGGCAGGAAGTCACATCCTTAGCCTGAAGCTTCCTTGATAAGATCAATCTTTACCTTAAGTGAGCCTGTCTATTGTCCTTTTGCACCTAAAATAACATCCTTGGACTATCAGTAATCCCTTTTTCTGGACCAGAGCAGGAAACTATAGAATCCCTCATTATTATTCTTGTCCCCTGGTTATCATCTCTATGTGCTGTAAAAAGCGAACTGTTCACTATCCTGCACCCACCTATGTGAAAGAAGTACCTATCTCTCCAATTTACTTTTATCCAATCCTAGAGATTTCCCTGCCTTCCTTTCTTCCACCTCCTTAATCTATTAATACCACAAATGGATTTCATGCAACCCCTCCTCCTTTGATTATACATATAAAATAAGCTGCAAACCTCCATTTTGCAGAGCTTTTTCTCAGTCCATTGAGACTTTGCTTCCCAGCAATTGTTGCCAGTTTCGCTCAAATAAACTCTTATAAGTTTTCTCTTAGGCTGGATGTTTTTTCATCTACAGTAGTTTGGGCAGTTTTCAGCACTGAAGGATACCAACTTGTCAAAGCCCTGATTCTATGCTCTTGGGGTATTGGGCCCAGCCCCAGTGATCCTGCCACACTGTTCTAGTGGAGGTCAACCCCAATCCTAGCGAGGTTGATTTGGACACCCTGGAGAAGGAAACGGCCACCTACAAGACCGGTCCTCAGGGGCGTCCACTACAGATCTTTCTGGTAACCATTCCTAAGTTCAAATCAGTGGGAGATAATAGAGAAATAAAAATGGAATCTCAAAATTTTACATGTCTCAATATTCAAAATATTTTAAAAGATTTGGCAGGAGGGAAAACAAGGAACTGATTGGCTATTGAGAATGTGTACTATCAGCTCTGAGCTATTACTCAATGCCAAAGAAATGAGGCAACTAACTGGTATTTCCAAAGACCCCCCAAATGCATAACCTTATAAAAACCATAGAGCCTAAAGACTAAATTCTTTAGAGACATGGGTGACCCTGACTCCCTCACACAGGAGGGGCTGCCCCAGGACCCATACCACTAAGTCAACCAGAATAAAAGCAAAGGCTGCCACTGTGGACAAGCCCAGCATAATAATTGAAACTTCCAATGGCAAGGGAGAGTCCCAACCCAAAGGCACCAGCTCTAAAGATACACAGGAAGAATCCCTTCCCCTGCTTACTTGGATTATTATAGTATGGTGCCAAGCTCACTTGTTAATTGGACTTATTACCTCAAAGTCTCAAAGTCAATGGAAGACACTGGAAAAGCCAGACTCCTTCTCCATTACATTGATATGCTCCAATGGGTCTATCACTTTTTTGAACATAACAATCAAAATGACCTGGATTTCATCTCCAGTCCTGAAGAGGCCCCAATTGACCCCAAACTCAGAAAATTCTTCCTATAAAAAGTGCCCCCAATTACAGGGCCATGCTCCTCCCCTTTGTGGGGACCTACCATACTATTCAGAAGGCCCTGGAGAAAGTACACATGGTGGCTTTCCATGAAAGAGATGCTCATCCAGACTCCCTGATTTTTCAGTACCAAGGTGGCCCACATTCCTCACACCAGCTCTTGGGTGCCAGGATCTACCACCCTCCTTGCAGAGCACCCTTCCCACCTCCTGGTCTCGCAGCCTCCACACTAACCCAATTGAGAAACTATGCCTGGGATGATTCTAAACAGCAGAGGGTCTTGTACTGGCAGCTCTATCAGTTGGAGGTTCACAATTATCTTATACCCAGACTGTCCTAAAGCACAAGCTTTTCTTTTCAAAACAAGTGACTACATCACTACAGAGTGTTGTCACACAGCAGCCTACCCATCTGTCCCCTCGTACCTACCCTAAAGAAAGGAGAGTCTGTGAGACTAATCCTTTCAGGACTTTGCTTCACCTTTGTGCTTACACCTTATGTCTCCCTGTTTGGCCCCAGAGGATGGCTGGTCAGCCAATTAAGGGTAAGATTCCCCACAGGGGGAGGAAAAACCTAAGCCAGGCGCAGTCGAGTGGGGACCAACCGGAGAACCCACAGGGTTGATAGAGGTGGTCATAGACCCTCACCTACCCCTGGCTAAGGAGAGCTTCTGCCTTTGTGGCTGCATTCCTTCCCACAACCTGCTTAGGAAGAGATTCAATGATGTAATAACATCAGTTCTCCATCTATCCTTTTCAGTAAGTTTCAGCATAAAGGTTTTGTCACTTGGGGAGGTACATGCTGAAACTGACGGTTCAGCTGCTTGCAGGCAAGGGTAATTAGTTCAAATCAGTATAATGTGTGAAATTCACAGACCTTGGAGAAAACAATGTTGCTTTCTTGTGTGTGCATCAATAAAAGCCACAAGGTGGCCCGATTCGGGGCTCTCAGTCCTTTGAGGCTGTAAGACTGTTGGCCCCTTTGTCATAACTTTCTTGATTTCTGTTTCTTACTTTCTTAACCCTTCACTACCCCTTCTCGTTTGCTCACTGCCTGTGTTGCGCTGGACGCGACAACAGAGCCCAATCTAGATAGCCCATAGGCCTTCAGAAAGTCTTGAGGCTCATTCTGCCGCAGACAACTTCCTTGACCTGTGGGCTGGCAGACCCCCAGATCCTTATTTTAAGGACATGGTGGCTCTCCAGAGTTTGTCCTACTTACTGGGGACAATTGCCCCTTTACAACTCGGGTTAGTCTCCTTGGACAAAGGCAATAACCAGACTTTTTTGGCTCTATTAGACATGGAAGCCCAAGACATGGAACCCCAAGTAATTCCAGGTAACCCTTATAAATTTCTTAAAGGAACCTAATACACCCTAAAAGGCATAGCAGGTAAAACTGTAAAGGGAATACAAATTAAGCTAGATGTTTCTATTGGCACCATATTTCTGAAATAGTTGCTAGTGGTGGCAGCCCTTCCTGGCTCTCTCTTTTCCTGTTATAGGAATGGATGCCCTCACAGCAACATATCTGGTAGTGTCAAAAAAGTTCCACTTTCTGTAAAACCACTCCTCATAATCAAGCCTCCCACTACACTACGGCAGATAATAGCACATATTAGGTCTTTTCACTTTGGGAGGTAACACCATCCACACTTATCCATTCTACTTACGCCTATTTATGCCATTACATGCAAACTGGCTTTTCCATTATGGAGAAAACCTTAACAAACTGCCTTGTGATCACTGCCTCAGCAGGCCTTGCCCTTAGTCCGTCTGGGCTCAGACTTCCAAGTTAAGTCACTGGTGATGCTTCATTACACCTTGTGGAGTATCTAGACTAAGCCCATCTCTAACTGTCAGCCCATGGGATTCTGGACCAAATATCTGCCCCAGACAGCAGCCTGGAGCATGTCACTCAAGTGCCAAATATTGGCAGCCTACTGGACCTTTTTAGAGACAGAGGCATTAACAGGCACACAGCCCAGAGAGCTTTACACACAAATCTCCATCTTGCCTCGGGTCAGGGATTTAACATGGCAAAAGCTCGGCATGGACACTTATGCCTCCCTAATAAAGTGAAATTGGTACTTTCAGGAAAGGGCTAAACCTGATGTCAAGGGTCTTTACAAATTACAGAGTATGTAGCTTCCCCCTTGCTCAGCTCTTGCCCACTGACAGGGAGGTGCAGCTAGTAGCGCACTTACTTCCAGCCCCTCTAACCATTTGGGGAGTCCCTTGGGACCAACTATCTGACATGGAAAGGGAGTTGGTATTCTTCCCCAATAGCAATGCCTCCATTGTGTGCAATACAGTCTGCTAGAATGTCGCAGCATATCATTCTACCAGCTGCATATCCCTAGTTGAGGAAGGCTTTCCTGGCTCAGCCCAACTGGCAGAACTGGTGACAGTGCACCTAGCTCTACAAATGGACATAAAAATGAGACTCCCAAGTGCACATATTTTTACTGACTCCTGGGTGGAAGCCAATGGGCTTGTTGTCTGGTTTGGACAATGGCAAAAGGATAATTTCACAATTCATGGAAAGGCTATCTGGAGTGCCTTGTTTGGAAAGAAATAGCCAACTCACACAAGCTTATTATGCTCACTCATGTCTGTGCACACACATACATCAACAAATACTAGAAGTACATTATAATAACATTGCAGACTCCTTATCCAAATTACACACCTGTCCCAGGGCCCCACCTGATCCACCTCCCAAAGATATATGCACCCCTGTGTTTACTGCAGCAGTATTTACAATAACCAAGATATAGACGCAACCCAAGTGCCCAACAATAGATGATTGGATAAAGGCTATGTGGTACATTTATACAATGGAGTATTACTTGGCCGTACAAAAGAATGAGATCTTACCATTTACAATAACATGGATAGGCCTAGAGGATATCATGCTAAGTGAAATAAGTGAGACTGAGAAAGAAAAGTACCATATGATCTCACTTATATGTGGAATCTAAAGAACAAAATAAATGAACAAACAAAACAGAAACTGACTCATAGATACAGAGAACAGACTGATGGTTGCCAGACGAGAGGGGCTTGTGGGGTGGGGTGAAGGAATTAAGAAGTACAAATTGGTAGTTACAAAATGTAATGTACAGCATAGGGAATATAGTCAATAATATGGTAACAACTATGTATAGTGCCAGATGGGTGCTAGACAGATCACTTCGTAAATGTCCACCTGAAACTAATATAAAATAATATTGAATGTCAAATGTAATTGAAAAAAAAATAAAGGGGTGAAAGGTGAAGGGGAATAAGAGTTTCAAATTTCCAGGTATAAAATAAATAAGTCATGGGGATGTAATGCACAGCTTAGGAAATAAAATCAATAATGTCGTAATAACATTGTATGGTATCAGACGGTTACTAGACTTACCATGATCACTTCTTAGATATATAAATGTTAAATAACTATACTGTACCCCTGAAACTAATATAATATTGTATGTTAGGTATATTTTAATAAACATTGTTTTAAGAGAAAAAAGATTACTTGGCAGCACAAGAAGTCATTTCACCTTTATGGCAAACCACACACTCTATTCTAAACCACACTAGTCACAAAAAGGCACTTTCCTGCAACACCTTTAGTTGGACCTCCCTAGACTCCATAGTCACTGAGCTCTGAATACTGTGTTCACTGTTCATTATACTGGATTACAGTTTTTGCTTTCCACCCAATGCATCCATAACAGACCCCATTTCACTCATTACTCCTAGCACCACCCTGGCATTTCCTCCATACATGAAATTGCCAGCTCCACTTCACTCCACATCTTATCCACAAGCCCCTCCCCATTGTACATCACAACCCTGCCCCACACCATGACCCAGTGGCCTAGATCTGACACAACAAATAGATTCATACAAACCTCCAAGGTAGCAGCCTAAGAGCCTTGAAAATAAAATAATGTTGGATCTGTCATCACATAGGACCAGACTTACAGCATCATGGAAGGTAGGAATTTCTTATGATATTAGTTCAAATTCCATTCTCATGTAAATAATCATGATTACCTAATTCCCATTTCTTATGATTTTTGTCAGATGAAATTTGAATAATATTGTCTATCCATGTGGCCTTGACTTTTGAAGACCATTTATTTCAAATCATTGATTCAATAAGCAGAACTTATGTAAAAAAATCTCTACCACAGAGGTTGACATATCTTGACTTAACATATTCTGGATAATAAAGGTCTATGACAACACTTTTATCCTAAGATATAATATCCTTTACTAAAATCTGCCTCTTTAAAGACTGTGGCATGTACTGGGATAGATTCACTAATTGAACATCACTTTCCATTGGGAAATTTAAAATGCCAAATTTAGTTCAGTCAAGTGGTGCCATAAAAATCAGTAGATAGTTTTTAAACTGGTAAACAGCATTTTAGGCAGAGAGAAAGTATATTTAGGAATTGGTGAGTACATTGGTGTGACTCAAGCATAAGGTATAAGAGGGTCAGTGGCAGGAAATGGTAAGGTAAATTGGAATCTTAATTGGTAGGCAATGAGAATATAGGTATTTTAAAGAGTGTGATATGATCAGATATCTTGAAAATCCAGGAAACTACTATTCTAAGTCACATGAAGCATCTCTGCAATATGAGTGGTGATAGCCACACCAGACTGTTAACTTAATTTGTGAAACTGAAATTTCTGGACAGTCACCAATGTGTTAGTGAGAAGTATAACTTTAATGATTCAATTCAGAATTATTGAGTTAGGTAAAGCAGGAATGGTGAGAGGCTTTATCATAACATAGACAGCAATATTAGTTCCATTTATGTAAACAAATACTCCCTTGAAACCCCAAAGTTCTTCAATAAAGAACTTAGAATAAAAATTTTAACCTAAGAAATAACAAGAGTAAGGATGAAAAGTTGTATTGTACAATTCTAAAATAACCTCAAATTAACGCCTGTAATATGTCTAATTTTAAGTAGTACTGACTCTTAAGAAGACTATTAGAATGAGACAGTAACAGAATTGAAATCTTAACTTACTAGATGTATTTTCTTAAAATCATTTATAGAATAGGAATTTTTTACTTTAAACAATTACTTTGATTTTGGTAGAATTGATATTGAGCTATTCTTTCTGGTAGTAATTACACACGGGGATGGCTGCTTTGCTAAGAGTATAAAAAGTTTATGATTTTAAAAAAGAAAACAAAAAGAAGTCATCGGTTTAGAGCCATTCCCATTTTGGACAAGCAGCCTGTCTTTTGTAAGCTAAGAGTGTGGGTCTTTTTTCTTACATTATTGAAGGGTTAGAAAAAAAAAATGGAAAGGAGGAGGTTGAGGTGAAGGTAGAGATTACATGTGACCCACACACACACAAAAAAAAAATTACTGACTTTACAGAAATTTTTCTTGCCAATTTTCAGCTTAGAGTCTACTTATGTCTTGCCATGACAGGATGACCTGTGTCAAGATCAACTATAAATTTTATAGGATTATTTACAAGGAAGTTTATAACAAGCATTAGGATTCCACATACTATTTTTAGGTCTTTTGCTCCAGTTTGCTTCAAGATAGAATAAAAGCTTTTCAGCACATGAATCTCTGAAATAAATTATTTCAAAAGACTCTCAAAGCATTCATTTGTAAGTAGAAAGAGTACTCAAGTTTTAGGATAAATTTTTTATTGAGTTGTTTAACTCTAGAACTTAAATAATGGATTGTCTATTCTTCTACAGTTTTCAACAACATCTCAGTCATAACTAGAAGATGATATATTTAGAGGATAGAACACAAGGTGAAATGTTTTTCGTCAAATGAGTCCTACTGAGGCAAAAAAAATGTTCTGCATAAATTTTCCTAGAATCTCTGAAGCACATAGTTGCAAAAATTTTAAAGGAATAAAATAGTAGCACTCAACCACAGTGCCCCCAGCACACTTAATAGCACTCTAACATAAAGATGCATAGGTGATTTACTCCATTAATATGCAAAGTATAGTATCTCTAAATGTGGCATGGAGTAGTAGAAAGAGAATTATCTTTGGAATTGTGCAATCCCAGATCTGATCTTGGCACCACCATTTTTTAGCTATATGATACCGAATAATTTATTTTAAATTCTCTGAGATTCAGTTTCCTATTCTGTGTCATGGATTTTGTAACACCTATTTGATGTAGTTATTTTGAGGATTAACCAATTTACTCTTTGTAATAAATACAAGTCTTGGCACACAGTAGATATTGATGCTTATACAAAATTATTATCTCATGTTTTCTTTTTCTCTGTATATAGGTCCTGGTTATCTTTTTAATAACTCGTGAAATAAAATACAAAGTTGCAAATTTTCAAGGAAGAAGTTAAGGAAAGAGAAAACAATATAATATCATTAATTCAATTTTAAGTCTAATATCCTGTATGTTCAGACCCTACTATGGTAATCTGGCTCATGGTATAATGATCGAGGCACATAAGTGTTAATAAGGAAACAAAATCTCCGTATTCCATTAACAAAACATTAGTTAACTTATTCCAGAGAAAACATCCTAAGGTCTCTCTCTACCACATGAATGAATCCTCACCAATGACTTGAATATTCTACAAATGCAAAAGCTGGCAGCACCATATTTCCTGGTGAATGGTGATGAAAATTTTGTTTCTATTCTGAGGAGTGGAAGATTGAATAAAATCTTTCATAATATGTAGTGGTCATTTTATGATAGGAGCATTCAACCATGTTGTCTCCCCTCCATAGGAAAAAGTCACAACATTTTTAATTAAAGATGTGTTTATCCATATTTATTCTATATTTCTTTTCCATCAAAAATTGAAATACATCTATTGACAAGTTACAAAGTCACTTTTAACAAAATTTTGGCCTCCACTTCATTCTAAAAGCAATTCAATGCTTTTGTATTTTCTATTATATCATGATTTTATATGCATGAGTTTCAATGAGACCATTTTAGAAATGTCACAGAAATGAATCTGCTGAAGGTTGAGAGATAAAAACAGTGATGTAGGATTAAGATGAACACTAAAATTACAAGTACCTTGGATTTTATAATATTATTACTAAAGAGACAAATTTTCTAAAGGATATCCTTCTAGAATTAACATCTACCATAATTTACTGACAATTTGCCAAGCCCCAGTAAAATTCTGGGGAAAAACATTTACTGAAGAAATCTGATGTGTAACATTGTATTAATTACATGTTACTTTGATGCATTTACATATTGTAATATGATTGCTGTATTTATCACATTATATAATTGTAGTATAATGTTATTGTATATATTCATTATACTGTGCAGCAGATCTCTATGGCTTATTTACTGCTTGTTACATGTCATAAAGCATAAAAGTTTGTACTCTTAAACACCATCACTCTTACCCCTAGTAACACCATCACTCTCATCCCCTTATCCCCAGTAGCCACCATTTTACTCTGTTTTTTACAGGTTTAACTTTTTTAGATTCCATTATATACTTGTCTTTCTTTGTCTGAGTTATTTTGTTTAGCATAAAGTGCTTGAGATTTATCCCTATTGTCACAAATGGGAAAATATCTTCCTTTCTCACAGCTGCATAGTATTCTACTGTGTCTGTATCACATCTTTTCTATTCATTCATCCATTTATGGGCATTTGGGTTGTATCCTGGCTATTGTGAACGATGCTACAATAAACATGGGAGTGTATACATGTCATTGAAATCTTGTTTTTATTTCCTTTAGGTATATACTCAGAATGGAATTGATGGATTGTATGGTAGATCTATTTTTTGGTTTTGTTTTGTTTTGATTTGCATTTCCCTCATGACTAGTGAGGTTGAACATCTATGTGTGTGTCTCTTGGCCATTTGTTTTTTCCTCTTTGGAGAAATGTCTGTTTAGTTCTTCTGTTCATTTTTTAAATTGAATTGCTTCATTTTTGTTATTGAGTTGACGGAGTTCTTCATGTATTTTGGACATTAACACCATATCTGATATATAATTTTCAAAAATTTTCTCCCATTTAATAAGTTGCCTTTTTAATTTTTTTAATTGTTTCTTTTGCTGTGCAGAAGCTTTGGGTTTGATGTACTTCCATTTGTTGTGTTTTCTTTTGTTGTTTGTATGTACTTTGGGTGTCATGCCCAAAAAATTATTGCCAAGACCAATTTTGATGAGTTTCTTCCCTACATTTTCTTCTGGGAGTTTTGTAGTATCAGATTTTATATTTAAGTCTTTGATCCATTTCAAGGTAATTTGTATTAGCGGTGTGAGATATCCAATTTTGTTCTGCATGTTTCTCCAGTTTTCCTAGCATCATTTATTGAGAAGACTATGCTTTCTCCACTGAGTATTCTTGACTCCCTTGTCAAACATTAGATGACAATATATATCAGGATTTAATTCCTGGCTCTCTATCTGTTCCAGTTGTCACTGTGTTATTTTTGTGCCAGTACCATACTGTTTCTTACTACGGCTTTGTAGTATAGTTTGAAATCCAGAAGCATGATACCTCTGGCGTTGATGCTGTGTGTTTTTTTTTTTTTCCCCCTTAGGATTGCTTTGGATATTTGAGGGTATTTTTGTGGTTCCTCACAAATATTAAGATTGTTTCTTTTATTTCCGAGAAGAATGCCTTTGGTATATTGGTGGGAATTGCGTTGAACCTGTAGATGGCTTTGGGTAGTATGGCCATTTTAACAGTATGAATTCTCCCAATACATAAACATGAGATGTCTTTCCATTTGTGTCTTTGATTTACTTCAGCAACATTTTGTAGATTTTATTGTATTGTATGGATTATTCACTTCCTTAAATTTATTCCTGATATTTTGTTTTTGATGATATTGTGAATGGAATGGCTTTTTTTGTTGTTAAGAATTTAGAAAAGTTTTATTTTACATTTTTGAATAAGGAATACAATATATGATTCAAAAGTCAGAATGACATAAAAAGTTTTACAGGGAAGAGTCTCACCCTCAGTCCTGTCTCCTACCTTGTCTGTCCCCAACCCCTCCCATTCCCACATGTCCATCAGAGACCATGGTTACTGCTTTCTTCTTTATTCTTCCAGGGCTTCCTTAGCAAACAGGAGCAAATACAAATAGATATTCACATCTTTCCCTCTTTCTCATATGAAAGGTGACATAGCAGATTCATTGCTTAGCACCTTGCCTTTTATTTAAATGTTGAGGAGTATGAAATATTTTAAATGCATATTCAAAACTGATGATTTTACATGTTTATTGGGAGGGGAAAAGGACACAGGCATATTAACTTTATTTTTCAGATGTTTTATCATCTGAAAAGGCATGCAATTGATTTCTGTTTCTTGATTGTGTATCTTGCCGCTTTACTGAAATCTTTGTTTAATTCTAACAGTTGTTTTTTTTTTAATGATTCTTTGGGATTTTTTATATATAGGGTCATATCATAAGCAAATAACAATTTTACTTCTTCCTTTACAATTTGAATGCCTTTTATTTCTTTGTCTTGCCTAATTTCTATAGCTGGGACTTCCAGTACCACATTGAATAGGAGTGGTGAGAATGGGCATCCTTGCCCAGTTCCTGATCTTAGAGAAAATGCATTCAATTTCTCTCCATTAAGAGTAATGCTAGCTATGAATTTGTTTTATATGGCCTTTATTATGTTGGGGTATGTTCATTCTACACCTAGTCTGTTAAAGTCTTTATTATGAAAGGATGTTGTAGTTTTTCAGATGCATTTATTGTATCTATTGAGATGATCACGTGATTATTATCTTCCATTTTATTAATGTGATGTATTACATTTATTGACTTGCATATGTTGAACCATCTTGCATCCCAGGGATAAGTCCCACTTGGTCATGGTGTATAATTCTTCTAATGAATTCAGTTTGCTTATATTTTGATGTGAATTTTTGCATCTATATTTATCAGGGATATTGGTCTATAGTTTTCATTTTTTGTGGTATCCTTATCTGGTTTTGGTATCAAAGTAATGCTGGCCTTGTAGAATGTATTTGGAAGTATTACCTTCTTCTGAAAATTTTTGAAGAGCTTGAGGCGGATTGGTGATAACTCTTTTTTAAATCTTTGGTAGCATTCTCCAGTGAAGTCTTGTCCTGGAGATTTCTGTTCTGGGAGCTTTTTGATTACTGATTCAATTTCTTTCCCATTATTGGCCTGTTCAAATTTTCTGTTTCTCCTGATTTAGTCTTGGCAGGTTGAGTGTTTCCAGAAATGTATTAATTTCCTCTAGGTTATATAATTTGTTGACATATAATTGTTCATAGTAGTCTCATAATTCTGTGCATGTCTGTAGTATCAGTTGTAATGACTCCTGTTTCATTTCTAATTTTATTTATTTGAGTCTTCTTTCCTTGTTTTAATTAGTCTAACTAAAGGTTTGTCAATTTTTTCTTTTCAAGGAATCAACTCTTCATTTTGTTGATCCTTTATATAGTTTTAATGGTCTCTATTTCATTTATTTCCACTCTGATATTTATTATTCCTTCATTCTGCCAAACTTAATTTGTTCATATTTTCTAGTTTCTTGAGGTATACATTTAAGTTGTTTAATTGAAATCTTTCTGATTTCTTAATATATGTGTTTATTTCTATAAACTTTCCTCTCAGAATTGCTTTTGCTCTATCCTCATGTGTTCTGTTTTCATTTTCATTTGTTTAGAGTTCATTTTTAATTTCCCTTTTGATTTCTTCTTTGACCTAATGGTTGTTCAGAAGTGTGTTGTTTAGTTTCCACATATTTGTAGACTTTCTCACTTTCTGCTTGTTGATTTCTACTTTCATACATTGTGGTCAGAGAAGATAGTTGGCATGACGTCAGTCTTCTTAAATTTGCTAAGATTTGTTTTGTGGCCTATAACGTGATCTACCCTAGAGAGCATTCCATATGCACTTGAGAAGAATGTGTATTTTGTTATTGGATGGAATGTTCTGTATATGTCTATTAAGTTTATTTGCACAAAACTGTGGTCCTACTCAAATATTTCCATGTTGATTTTCTGTCTGAACAATTTATTTACTGGTGATAGTGGGGTATTGAAGTCCCCTACAATTATTGTATAATTGTCTATTTCTCCCTTAAGGTCTGTTATTAATTGTTTAATGTATTTTTGTGCTTAGATGTTGGGAGTGTGCGTATTTATGATTGTTATATTTTTTTGACGTAGTGACTTCTTTATCATTATATAATGATATTGTTTATCTCTGGTTATTATCTTTGGCTTGGAGTTTATTTTTATTCTGATATAAATAGCATTATGCCTGCCATCTTTTTATTTCTATTTGCTTGGAATATCATCTTCCATCCTTTCACTTTGAGCCTATGTTTGTCTGTAGAGGTCAAATGAACCTCCTGTAGGCAGGATATGGTTGGATCTTGTTTTTTTATTCATCCAGTCACTCTGCATTTTGATTGGTCAGTTCAATTCATTTACATTTAGGGTAATTATTGATATGTGAGGGTTTACTACTGTCATTTTATCTTTTGCCTTCTGCTTATTGTGTCTCTCCATTGTTTCTTTTTTTCTTCTGTTTCTGCCTACCATTGTGAGTTGATGGTTTTCTCAGGTGATTTGCTCAGTGATTGTGTGTGTGTGTGTGTGTGTGTGTGTGTATCACTGCTCTAGACTTGTAGTTACCATAAGGCTTACATAAAAATTTTGTAGGTAAAATAGTTCTTTTTCTGTTGATTATACTTCATTTTCATTTTCCTATAAAGGTTGCATTCTTTTACTCTTCCCTTTTTATGTTTTTGATGTCACAAATTATTCCTTTTTATGTTGTGATTTCATTGCAAAGTTGTGGTAGCTACAGTTATTTTTAATACTCCTTTACTTTAATCTTCATGCTAAAGTTAAAACTTTAATATTTTATTCCAAAAATATTTACAGTATTCTAATTTTGGATGACTATTTATCACCTAAATCAGAATTTTGTGTACTTTTGTTTTTCCATTTCATCTTGAAGAGCTCCTTTTAACATTCCTTATATGACAGGTCTGGTAGTGGTGAACTCCCTCAGCTTTTGTTTGTCTGAGAAAGCCTTTGCTTCTCCTTCCTATCTGAAGGATAACCTTCCTGTATAGAGTATTCTTTGTTGGCAGTTTCTATTTTCAGTATTGAATGTGCCATTCCACTCTCTCCTAGACTGTAGAGTTTTTGCTGAGAAATCTGCTGATAGCTTAAGAGGGGCACCTTTGTAGGTTACTATCTTTTTAATCCCCCCTGGATGCCTTTAAAGTTATTTATTTTTTTGTTGATGTCTGACCTTTCTAATATAATGTATCTTGGAGAAGGACTTTTTGCTTGAGATAATAAAGTGTTCAATTAGCTTCATGGATATATATATCCAGTACCTTCTCCAGTTTGGGAAGTTCTTAGCTATCATTTCTTTAAATACACTCTGCTCCCTTCTCCATCTGTCTCTTTCTGGGATACCCATTATTCTTATGTTGGCTTTTCTAATGGAGTAAGATTGTTCTCATAGGTTTTCTTCACTTTTTAAAAGTTAGTTTCAGGTGCACAAAACAACACAGTTATTAGACATTAATATAGCTCACAAAGTGATAACCCCAATAAGTCTATTTCCCATCTGACATTGTATGTATTTATTACAATATTATTGACAATATTCCCTATGCTGTACTTTATATCCCCATGACTATTTTTTATAGTTGGCATTCAATATTATTTTATGTTTGTTTCAGGTTTACAGAGTATTGGTCAGACATTTATATAATTTATGAAGTGATCCCCCTGATAAGTCCAGTACCCATCAGACATTATACATAGTTTTTTACAATATTAAGTATTATATTCTCCAAACTGTACTGTACATTCCTGTGACTATTTTGTGAATACCAATTTGTACTTCTTAATCCTTTCAGCTTTCTCACCCATCTCCCAATCCCCCTCCCATCTAACAACACTCAGTTTGTTCTCTGTATCTCTGAGTTTATTTCTGTTTTGTTTGCTCATTTATTCTGTTCTTTAGATTCCACATATAAGTGATATCATATGGTATTTTTCTTTCTCAGTCTGACTTATTTCACTTAGCATAATATCCTTTAGGGCCATTCATGTTTTTGCAAATAGTGAAATTTTATTCTCTTTTATGACAGAGTAGTACTCCATTGTACAAATGTACCAAAATTTCTTTATCCAATTGTCGATTGACAGGTATTTTGGTTATTTCTGTATCTTGGCTATGGTGTATAGCACTGCAGTAAATGTAGGGGTGCATACATATTTTTAGAATTAGGGCTTTGGATTTCCTTGGATAAATACCCAGGAGTGAAATTTCTGGGTCATAAGGTAATTCTACTTTTGATTTTTTTAGGAAACTCTATACTGTTTTCCATAGTGGAGGCACCAATTTTCAACCTCACCAACAGTGCACAAAGGTTCTCTTTACTCTACATATTCGTCAACACTTGTTGTTTGTTGATATATTAATGACAGCTATTCTGACAGGAGTGAGGTGTCATTTCATTGTGGTTTTCATTTGCATTTCTCTGGTGATTAGTGACATTGAACATCTTTTCATATGTCTATTGGCCATCTGTATGTCCTCTTTGGAAAAATGTCTATTCAGGTCCTCTGCCTATTTTTTTAAATTGGGTTGTTTGTTTTTTTGGTTGTTTGTTGAGTTGTATGAATTTTTTGTAATTTTGGATATTAACCCCCATCAGATGTATCATTCACAAATATCTTCTCTTAATCAGTAGGATGTCTTTTTCTTTTGTTAATGGTTTCCTTTGCTGTGAAAAAATTTTTAGATTGATGTATCCCCATTTGTTAATTTTTTCTTTTGTTTCCTTTGCCCAAGGTGATACATCAGTAAAAATATTACTAAGGATAATGTCTGAGAGTTTATTTCCTATATTTTGTTTTAGGAGCTTTATAATTTCAGGTCTTACAATTATGATTTTAATCCATTTTGAGTTTATTCTTGTATATGGTATAAGAAGGTGGTCCAGTTTCATTTTTTTGCATATATCTGTCCAGTTTTCCCAGCACCATCTATTAAGTAGACAGTCTTTATTGCAGTGTAAATTCTTGCTTCCTTTGTCACACATTAAATAACCATGTAGGCATTGATTTACTTCTGGGCTCTCTATTCTTTTCCAATGATCTATGTGTCTTTTTCTATGTCAATACAACGCTGTTTTGATTACCATAGCCTTGTAGTATAATTTGATATCAGATATCATGATACCTCCAGCTTTCTTCTTCATTCTCAGGATTGTCATGGCTATTCTGGCTCTTTTATGGTTCCATATAAATTTTAGGATTATTAGTTCTAGTTTTGTGAAAAATGCCATTGGTATTTTTTTAAGGATTGTGTTGAATCTATATATTGCTTTGGTTAGTACAGACATTATAACTATATTAATTCTTCCTATCCATGAGCATGGCTTCTGTTTCCATACGTTTTTATATTCTTTAATTTCTCTCTTCAATGTCTTATGATTTTCTGAGTACAGGTCTTATCTTCCTTGGTTAAATTTATCTCTAGGTATTTTATTTTATTTTTTTGATGCAATTGTAAATGGGATTGTTTTCTTAATTTCTCTTTCCGATAGTTTGTTATTGGTGTATAAAAATGCAAGAGATTTTTGAATATTAGTTTTGTATCCTGCCACTTTACTGAATTCATTTATCAGTTCTAATGGTTTTATTGGTGGAACCTTTGGGGTTTTCTGTATGTAGTATCATGTCATCTGCAAATAATGACAATTTTCCTTCCTCCTTTCCAATTTGGATGCCTTTTATTTCTTTTTCTTGTCTGATTGCTGTGACTAGAACTTCCAGTACTATGTTGAATAAAAGTGGCAAAAATTCATATGCTTTTCTTGTTCCTGATCTTAAGCTGAATGCTTTTAGTTTTCGCCCACTGAGTGTGATATTAGCTGTGGGTTTGTCATATATGGCTTTCATTGTGTTGAGGTATATTCCCTCTATTCCCACTTGCAGATAATTCTTATCATAAATATATGCTGGATTTTGTCAAATGCATTTTCTGCATCTGTTAATATGGCCATATGGTTTTTACTTTTCATTTTGTTTATGTGGTGTATCATGTTAATTGATTTGTGGATATTGAACCAACCTTCCACACTGGGAATCAATCCCACTTGATCATGCTATATAATCTTATTAATGTATTGTTGAATTTGGTTTGCTATTATTTTGTTGAGAATTTTTGCATCTATGTTCATTAGGGATATCCATCTATAGTTTTATTTTTGTAATGTCTTTGTATGGTTTTGGAATCAGGGTAATGGTGGCCTTGTAAAATGAGCCTGTGAGTCTTTTGTCCTTTTGGATTTGATGGAGTAGTTTGGGAATAGGTGTTAAATCTTTTTTGATAGTGAAGTCATCTGTTCCCGGACTTTTGTTTGTTAAGGGCTTGTAGATTACTGATTCAGTTTCATTGGTAGTAATCAGTCTGTTCAGATTTTCTGTTTCTTCTTGTTCAGCATTGGAAGATCATATGCTTCTAGGGTTCTATCCATTTCTTCAGAATTGTCCAATTTGTTGTTGCTTGGAGTGTTTTCTTAAACTTTTTTGCATTTCTCTGGTGTCTGTTGTCACTTCTCTTTCATTTCTGATTTTCTGTATTTGGGTCCTCTCTTTTTTTCTTGAAGAGTCTTATTAAATGTTTGTCAATTTTGCTTATCTTTTCAAAAAAAAAAAAAAGCCCTTGGTTTCATTGATCTTTTTGTATTTTATTTTTTTGTCTCTATTTTATTTCCGCTTTGATCTGTATTACTTCCTTCCTAGTACTGACTTTGGGTTTTGTTTGCTGTTCTTTTTCAGTTCCCTTAATTGTAAAGATAGACTGTTGATTTGAGATTTTTGTTGGTTTTTGAGTCAGGCCTGCATTGCTACGAATTTACCTCTTAGGACTGCTTTTGTTGTGTCTCATAGATTTTGGGTCATTGTGTTTTCATTTTCATTTGCCTCAGGGTATATTTGATTTCTTCCTTGATGTCATTGTTGACCCATTAATTATTTAGTATCATGTTATTTAGCTTCCATGTGTTTTTCTTGTGATTTCTAGTTTTATACCCTCATGGTCAGAGAATACACTAGATATGATTTAAATCTTCCTAAATTTATTGAGACTTGTTTTGCGGCCTAACATGTGGTCTATCTTGGAAAAGGTTCCTTGTGCACTTGCAAAGAATGTATATTCTTATTCTTTGGGGTGAAATGCTCTAACAATATCAATTAAATTCTTCTGGTCTAGTGTGTCATTTAAGGCCATTATTTCCGTGTTGATTTTCTGTCTTGAAGATCTGTCCACTGGTGTCAGTGCAGAATTAAAGTCCCCTACTATGATTGTCTTACTGTTGATCTCTGCTTTTATGTCAGTCAATATTTGCTTTATATATTTATGTGCTCCTATGTTAGGTGAATAAATATTTACTAGGGTGATGTCCTCTTGTTGGATTGATCCCTTTATTATTATGTAATGTCTTTCTTTGTCTCTTATTAGAGTCTTCATTTTAAAGACAATTTTGTCCAATATATGTATTGCTACCCCAGCTTTTTTCTCATTTCCATTTGTGTGAAATCTCTTTTTCCATTCCTTTACTTTAAGTCTGTGTGTGTGTTTCAGTCTGAGGTGAGTCTCTTCTAGACAGCATATGCATGGGTCTTGTTTTCTTATCTACTCATCTACCCTATGTCTTAGAGCACTTAACCATTTCATTTTAAGTGATTATTGATAGGTGCATAGTTATTACCATTTTGTTATTCATATATTTTTTTCTTTTCTTTGTTTGTTTGCCCACCCCCCTTCTTAAAAAAAAATAGTCCATTGAACATGTCTTGTAGTACTGGCTTGGTGATAATTAATTCATTTATCTTTTACTTGTGTGGCAAGCTCTTTATCTCTCCTTCAATTTTAAATGATAGCCAAATAATCTTTAAAAATAAAAACTAACAAACAAACAGAAGGTTACCAGGCTGTAGAACAAAGAGTTAATGTAGTAGCTCGAGTCTGGAGGCAGTATTTGTTCTTCCTTAGGGAACCTCAGTCTTTTTTTCTTCTAAGATCTTCAACTGATTGGATGAAGCCCATCCACTTATTTTACTCAAAGTCTACTAATTTAAATGTTCATTGCATATAAAAATATCTTCACAGCAACAGTTTGACTGATATTTGACCAAACATCTGAGTACTGTGGCCTAGCCAAGTTGACACATAAACTATTACAAATCAGTATTAGTTTGCTAAGAATGCCATGACAAAGTACTGCAGACTGGGTGACTTAAACAACCGAAACTTATTTTCTCATAGTTCTGGAGGCTGGAAGTCTGAGATCAAGTTTGGCTGACTCTGAGAGTCATGAGGGAAATATCTGTTCCAGGCCTATCTTCCTGGGTTATAGAGGACCATCTTTTCCCTATATCTTCACATTGTCTTCCTTCCATATGTGTCTTTTCCAAATTTCATCTTCTTATTAGAACACCAGTTATTTTGGAATAAGGTCAACTCAAAAAGTCTATTTCCAAATATAAACTCATTCTGAGGAACTGGGGAGATAAAATTTCAGCATATGACTTTTTGTGGGGATAAAATTCAGCCCATACAGCATGAAATGGATGTAGCACACAATTTTCTGTAATTTTCTAAATCACTTACCCATTCAAAAACATCTGGTTTGTTTCTAGTTCTTACGAATAAGGCTACTGTAAACATTATTCATGTATAGGGTTCGTGTGAATATTTATCTTCGTTTCTATGGGACAAATGCTCAGGACTGTGTGGCTGAGTTATATGGTAGTTGATGCATACATTTTTTCAAGAAACTGTCAAACTATTTTCCAGAGTGGCTGTACCATTTTACATTCTTACTCGTTATGCATAATGATCTGGTTTCTTTAGTCCTCACCAGTATTTGGTATTGTCTCTAATTTTTAATGTGGCCATTCAGATACGTGTGTAGTAGTATCTTATTGTGGCTTTAATTTGCATTTTCTTAATGGTTAATGATAGTGAAAAAAATGTTATGTGCTTACTTACCATCTGTTCATTTTTGGTGAAATGTCTGTCTGTGTCTTTTGCCCATTTCTAATTGGTTTGTTTACTTCTTATCTATTGAGTTTTAAGAGTTATTTATATACATATATATATATATATATATATATATATATATATATATATATATATATATATATATACTGGGTGGTAGTCCTGTGTCAAACATGTGATTTACAAATATTTCCTCCCACTCTGTACCTAGCCACTTTATCCTCTTGACAGAGTCTTTCACAGCACAAATGTGTTTCATTTTGATGAAGCCAAATTTATCAATTTGTATTGTTATTGATTGTACTTTTGATGTCAAGTCTAAAAATTGTTTGCTTAGTCTTAAATCTCAAAGCTTTTCTCTTATTTTTTTTTTTTTTTTTTTTTTTTTACAATTTATTAGGTATACTTAATATACAAAAAAATTTCACATACTTAATTTATACAGTTTGGTAATTTTGGACATATACGTATATCTGTGATACCATCACCACAATCAAAGTAATAAACATATCTATTACTTCCCAAAGATTTCCTGTGTCCCCTTGCTGTATGTGTGTGCGTGTTTCTGCGTGTGTGTTAAGAAAACTTAGCACAAGAGCTAGTCTCTTAAGTTTTTAAGTGCACAGCATTGTATTGTTAACCATAGGAACTATACATCAAGGCTTTGAACTTATTCATCTTATGTAACTGTAACTTTTCCTAATTTTTTAATAATTTAATAGTTTTATGTTTTACATTTAAGTTCATAATCCATGAGTCATTTTTTACAAGGTGTGAGATATAGATTGAGATTCATATTTTTGCCTAATCCAATTTGTTGCCTTTTATACTGGCTAGAACATCGGCACTACTTTGATTAAGAGTGATATGAGTGGGTATCCTTTGCTTGTTCCGGACCATAAAGAGAAAACATTCAGTATAACATTAGCTGTGGAATTTCTTAGATTCTCCATCAAGTTCCTTATAAGATTCAGAGAGTGATTACCATAAATGGATGTTCAATTTTGTTAAATGCTTTTCTGTATCAATTGATATTACCATGTAATTTTTCTTCTTTAGCTTATTAATATGATGAATTACATTGATTAACTATAATTATTGAAACATCCTTACAACACAGGAATAAAATGCACTCGGTCATAGTGTATAATTATTTTTATATATTGCTGAATTCTGTTTGCTAATGTTTTGTTTAGGGTTTTTTTTTTTTTTTTCCATCTATATTCATAAAGGATATTGGTCTGTAGATTTTCTTTCTTATTGTCTTTGGTTTTTGTATTAAGGTAGTACTAGCTTTGTAAAATGAATTGGGAAGTGTGTCCTCTTCTAATGTTTGAAGGAAATGATGAGAATTCTTTTCTAAACGTATGACTTATGTTTGGATTTTTTCTTTATCTTTTTTTAAATTTTAATAAATATACAGCTGGCCCTCCATAGACCCAGGTTTTGCATCTGCAAATTCAACCAATTGAGCAGATTCAAAACAGGATATTCTATCCACAGATGCAGAGGGCCGACTGTACGCTTTGTTCTATACCATTTTATATAAGGGACTTGAGGATCCATGGATTTTTACATTCTTACCAGCAATGAATGAGAATACATTCTCCTAGCATGGGGTAATATCAATGTTCAGGATTTAACATTTTTCATAGGTGTGTAATGGTATCTCATTGTTATTTTAATTTGGACATTCCCTAAGCCATATCGTGTTTAGCATAGTTTCATATGTTTATTTTTCATCTGTATATCTTCTCTGGTACGATGTCTATTAAAGTCTTTGTCCCAATTTTAATCAGGTTACTTTTTTCTTATTGTTAAATTTTAAGAGTTCTTTGCATATTTTAAATAACAGTTCTTTATCATGTATGTCTTTTGTAAATATTTCCTCCCAGTTTATGGTTGTCTTCTTATTCCATTGACCTTGTCTTTCTCAGAGCAGAGGTTTAATTTTAGTGAAATCCAGCTTATTTATTATTTCTTTAATGGATTGTGCCTTTGGTATTGCATCAAAATATCACAATGCTAAAGGTTATCTAAGGTTTTCTCTTATATATTATCATCTAGGAGATTTTTAGTTTTGCATTTTACATTTAGGTCTGTGACCCATGTTGAGTTGAACTTTTTGCTGGATCTGTTGATTTCTGATACACAGATGTTGAAGTCTCTAACTATGATAGTGGATTCATCTATTTCTCCTTACAGTTCTAAGGTGGTTTTTTTTGCCTCATCTAGTTTGATGCTGTTTTTAGGTGCATACACATTAAGGATTTCTCTATTTAATTGAAGAATTGATACCTTTGTCATTATGTAATGTCCTTCTTTATTCCTGATAACTTTGCTTACTTAGAAGTCTGTTTTGTATATAATTAATATGTCTACTCCTGCTTTCTTTTGTTTGGTGTTAACATGATATATTTTAATCTATCGATTTACTTTTAATGTATATGTATTTATATTAAAGTGGTTTTTTTGTTGACAATATATTGCTAGTTCTTGCTTTTTGATCCAGTCTAATGATCTGTTTTAATTGCTGCATTTAGACTATTCACATTCAAAGTGAGTAATGATACAGTTGGACTAATATCTACCATATTCATTACTGTTTTGTATTTGTTGTTCTTGTTCTTTGTTTATATTTTTATTTTCCACGTTTTTGCATTTTGTCATGATGATTGAGCATTTCATATGTTCCATTATGTCTCCTTCATCAGCATCTCAGTTATAAGTCTTCTTTTACTTTTTTTTTGGTGGTTGCCCTCATGTTTGGAATACACATTTACAGCTAATCCAAGCTAACTTTCCAACAAAACTATATCATTCCATAGGTAGTATGAGTACATTATAATAATAAATAATCTTAATTTTGCTCTCTCATCCCTAGTACCATTGATGTCATTCATTTTACTTATATGTAAGCATATGTACTCATATATATTGTTGCTATTATTATTTTGAACAAGCTGTTATCCGTTATATCAATTGAGAATAAGAAAAATACAACTCTATATTTTACCTTCATTTTTTCCTTCTTTGATGCTCTTCCTTAGTTTATGTAAGTCCAAGTTCCTGACCTATACTACTTTTCTTCTCTCTTAAAATAACTTCTTTAACATTCCTTCCAAGGTTAATCTACTTGCAACAAATTCCCTCAGTGTTTGTCTAAGACAGCCTTTTTTTTTTTTCTTCACTTTTGAAGGATAATTTCACAGGGTACAGATTCAAGGTTGATGATTTATTTCCCTCAATACTTTAAATATTTCATTCCCTGTGTTCCTGCTTGCATGGCTTCTAAGGAGAAATCCCATATAAATCTTACCTTTGTTCCTCTATAGGTAAATTGTTCCCTCCTCACCCCCAGCTTCTTTCAGGATTTTTTCTTTATCTTTGATTTTCTGTTTTGTAAAAGTGATATTTATAAATGTAGATTTTTGGAATTTGTTCTGTTTGGTGTTCTCTGAGCTTCCTGAACCTGTGGTTTTCTGTCTAACATTAATTTGGGGGTATTTCTCAGTCATGTTTCAAATATTTCTTCCGCTCTGCTTCTTTCTTCACCTTCTGGTATTCTTATTACACGTATGTTACATCTTTTATAGTTGTCCCACAGACCTTGGATTTTCTGTTCTGCATTTTTTTGTCTTTGTTCTCTTTGGTTTTTAGTTTTCAAGATCCTTTTTGATATGTCCTCTAGTACAGAGTTTATTTTCTCAGCTATATCCAGTCTAATAATGAAACAATCAAACACATTTTTCATTTCTGTTACAATGCTTTTTATTTCTAACATTTCTTTTTGGTATTTTCTTAGGATTTCCATATTTGTTTTTACATTGCTCATCTGTTCTTGCATGATGTCTACTTAGTCCATTAGATCACTTAGCATATTAATCATTGTTTTAAATTTACTGTCTGATAATTCCAACATCTCTGCCATGTCTGGTTCTGATGTTTGCTCTGTCTCTTAAAATTATGTTTGATTGCCTTTTGGTAAGGCTTATAACTTTTTTCAATAGCTAGACATGTTGTATTGGGTAAATAGGTCTTTGGTAATGTAGTGCTGAGGTGTAGGAGGAGGGGAAGCTTTCTATAATCCTATGATTTGGCCTCAGTCTTTTAGGAAGACTATTTTTGTACTCTGAACTTCCACAAGTGTTTTTTAGTTTTTTCTTCCCCCTTTGGTGGGATAGGATGTCTACAGTGGGCATGAGTTTGGTATTTCCCTTCTCCTACGTAGAAGATTAGCCAAATTGACTTCATAAAATATTTTTAAATTTTGCATCTAAAAAGACTATCAAAAGAGTAAAAGGCAACCCAGACGTTGCCCTATGTTTTCTTCTGAGAGATTTATAGTTTTAGGTCACGGATCCACTATTGAAAAGTGGGGTATTAAAATATCATCCTATTATTATAATTGCTGTTTATTGCTGCTTTGACTTTGTCAATATTTGATTTATATATTTAGATGCTTTGATATTGGATGCATATATATTATAATTGTTGTATCTTTTGAGTGATTTGACCCTTTTATCATTGTATAATGTCCTTTCTTATCTCCTGAGAGAATTATTGATTTAAAATCAATCACATATCTATATAGATACATATAGAGTATAGATAGATAGATAGATAGATAGATAGATAGATAGATAGATAGATAGATAAATGATAGATATCCATTTTTTTTGCCTTTTGTTTGCATGGAATACGTTTTTTATCCCTTCACTTTCAGTCTACGTGTGTCCTTAAATCTAAAGTAAGTCTCTTGTAGACAGCATACCATCGGATGTTGGTTTCTAAAAAATTCTTCTTTGACTCCCTTCCTCAGAAATTTGTAGTTTTTCTGATACAGATCTGGTACATGTTTCGTTCGATTTATATCTAAGTATTTCATTTTTGAGGGTGTTGATATAAATGGTATTTTTGTTTTAATTTCAAATTCCACTTGTTCATTGCTGGTACATAGGAAAATAATTGACTTTTGTATATTAGCCTTGCGCCCTGCAACTATCATATAATCACTTATTATTATCAGTACTTCTGTTTTCAATTCTGTCAGATTTTCTAGATGACAATATGTTACCTGCTAACAAACAGCTTTATTTCTTCCTTCCCAGTATGTAAACTTTTTGTTCTTTTTCCTGTTGCATTAGCATGATCTTCCTATATTAATGTTGAAAAGCACTGATGAAAGTAGACACAGGTTTCTTGTTCCTAATCTTAGTGGGAAATCTTCAAGTTTCTCACCATTAAATATGATGCTAACTGTAGGTTTTCTGTAAATATTACTTATTAACTTGAGGCACTCCCCCTCTGTTTTTAGTTTACTGAGAATTTTTTATCATGAATGGGTGTTGGATTTTGTCAAATGCTTTTTCTACATCTATTGATATAATCATGTGATTTTTCTTCTTTATTCTGTTGGTATACTGGATTGCTTGGATTGATTTTTGAATGTTGATCCAGCCATATATACCTGGGAAAAATCTCACTTGGTTGTTGTCATTATTTTTCTAAAAGTAGTTCTGGTCCCTTTACTCTCCTTCCGAAACTACTATAGTATGTATATTAGTCCCATAGGTTCCTTCAGCTTTTTTTCACTATCTTTCATTCTTTTTTCCTATTTGCTGCTATGACTGTATAATTTACAATGACCTGTCTTAAAATTCACTCATCCTTTCTTCTTGATTTAGTGTGTCATTGAACCCCTCTGGTGAATTTCTCAGTTCAATTATTGTGTTCTTCAGCTTCATGATTTCTCTTTGGTATTTTTAAAAAATATTCTATCTCTGTTGAAATTTTCACTTTGTTCATGCGTTGTTCTCTTGACCTCAGCGAGCATCTTTGACAGTTATTTTGAATTCTCTGTTAGGTAAATCATATATCTTCATTTCATTAGGGTCAGTTTCTGGAGAATTATCTTGTTCCTTTGTTTTGAATATATTTTCTTGTTTCTTCATCTTCCTTGACTCTCTGTGTAGATGCTACACACTATACAAAACAGCAACCTTTCTCATTCCTCATGGACTAGACTTGTACAAGAGCACATCCTCACCAATCAGCCTGCTTTTTTTTGTTCTCAGCAGCCTCAAGGCATCTAGAGTATGCTGGGTCCTGTAAGCACTCCATGACAACTGAAACTGAAATCAGTTCTTCAGGCAACCCCAGAAATGTGGATTGTTGGATGCTTTGTCGAACTGTTTCCTTCCCCAAAGAGAAGCTATGATGATTTATTTATTTATTTATTTATTTATTTATTTATTTATTTATTCCTATTTTCTCTGCACTGAGCTGGGAGGAGCAGCTGTTGTGACTTGTTGAGTGCTAATGAAAATTGTTTTCTCATTTGTCACTAGCCCACAGGCAGCTAGATTATGCTGCATCCTATTCGCACTCTGAGACAGACTAGAGAGAAGGCAGTCCTCTAGGCAGCTCCCATAAAAGTTGGTGCAGTAGATGTGTGGTCTATCTCTTTCTGTCTTCAGGGAGAAACTGAGCTGGGGCTTTCTGTCTGTTGCCTCTATGATGAATTGGGAGAGGGGCTATGGTGCTATGGCAACTGCCAGCCCAAACTGCTATATTTTTTCTCACTGGCACTCAGGGGACTAGATTATGGCAGGCCCCACCATCTTTCAGAGATATGTTAGATAGAAGCCAGCCATCTGTACAGCCCCTTACAAGAGCTGGGATAGTGAATGTATAGGTCACATTTTTTCTCTCCAGGGAAGATCTGGGATCTGGGATTTTCGTTGTCTCACTCTGTGTTGAGCTGAGGGGGAAGGTTCTATGGTGACTGCCAGTTCAAACTGCCAGTTCAAACTGCCATCCCTGTTCTCACTGACCCCATGTGTCTAAATTATGCAGGGTCTCATTAGTGTTCTGAGACAGGCCAGCTAGAAGCCGTTCTTCTGGGTTGCCCTTGAAAGAGTTGGGGCATTGGTTATGCAATTTGCCTCTTTCCCTCCCTAGGAAGAAGCTTTGAGCTGAGGAGTTCCCTCGCAGTTAAATGACATTGTGACAGGGCTAGGGATTATGACAAGAGGGTGTCTCAAATTTTTCTACTGGTTTTGTTGTTGATAAGTTCATGTTCATCCAGGGTGCAGGAACTTCTATACTAGTTTCTGGATTTTTCCCAAAGGAAATTAGTCCATTAATTGTTATTGAATGGGTATGTTCATGGAGGGAAGGAGGGCCCAGGGCTTCCTATTCCACCATCTTCCTAATATCACTTAGCAACTCCCTAAACTTCCTTCACAATTTTTCTTTAAACCTAAAATTACTCTGAAAAACAAAGTCTAATAATTTTAAAAAATAGAGGGAGAAAAACACTCATTTGATTACCATAAAGTTGTTGTTTATGGAGAAAAGAGAAGGCTCAGTTCCCATAAAAAAATTAGTATGTTGCTTTTACTTTTCTTTTTTTTCACTATCATTGACATTAATCTTTTGTCAGGACTGCTGAGCTGTAGCTAAAAAATATCTTTCAAATATCAGCTTCATAATGAGAATTTATTCATGATTTGGTCTTCAGTTATTGCCTACTTAGCTGCCCTTCAAAAATCTTAGGAAGATAAAAGGCATAGAGTGTCCAGTAGAAACAAGAAACAGAGGGATGAAAAGATAACTAATAAATACATTTTTGTAATTACCTGAATTGAATCTAAGGTCTTTATATAAGAAATGTGATAGCAAACAAAGTAGCTGAAATAATTTCAGAGCCTGAATTTAAGGTAACTTGCACAAGCCGGCAAGCAGGGTTATCTTATTCATTTATTTTCAGTAGGTTTCAGCATAATGACTAATAGCAAAACCTTAAATACAGAGAGTAGCTTTTTTAAAAAAGGCATTTAATAAGTTTAAGGGCAGCATTCTTGGGAATTTACTGTAAGTTAAAGAAGTCACGAGGGACCAGTTGACAATCTTATCTGAGGACATCTAATCACAGGAAAACTTTCCTCAACTAAAATCTACCTTAATAAATATTTCTATACTTACCTTTTAGCTAAAGTAGCTAAATGGCATGACAAGACACTATCAAAGTTCTATTTTAAAAATCAAACTTCTGATTATGCCCTGCAATCTGATATTTTAATCTAATGTCATAAACGTATTTTCAGAGTGTATCAATACTTCATGACTAGAATGGTGGTCCCTCAAAGTATTGGTTAGTCTACTACAAGAAATACTGAAAATAAGGTATAAATAGCAACAGTAAGTACAGAGCATGAAAATGTTGATAGCTTTTCTTGAAAGATATTAGATTTCAAAAAAGTGGGACTATAATTTTCTATCAATAATCTATTATACATATATTTCAGTATGTTGCATCTTATTCAAAATGTGTATGTGACATGTAAACCTATTAAATTAGACATGCACTCAAAAACCAAACACAAAAATGATCTCATTTTAAACTCTAATTATTTCCCAGTAATCCAGAAAACAGTGTTCACATGTTACAGACATTTTCTAAATGAATTTTAACAAAGGTTATAAAGAATCTGTATTGTAATGGGAGTTCTGTGAAGATGGTGTTGTTTATTTAAAAGGTTAGCTCAGTGGAAAAATTGGAGAAAAAAAAATTCTAAAAATTTTTGAGCTCAATCTTAATCAGGTTTATCATTATTACTAAGGAAATATTTGTAAAGATAAAATGGATTTTTAAAATATCTACTTAGTCTACCTAGCACCAAAATGTAAACCAGGAAAAATGAGAGTAAAGTGGTTATTTTGACAAAACATTTCCCAATATCAGCTGAAATTCACTAAATTTAACTTCCGATTGGTCTTAATTCACATTGTAATTCTAACTTTCTGGAACTCACAATTATATTAATCACTACATATATTATTATCATTAGTTATTATTTTAGTTATTATAACATATTACATCTAAATATAAAAAAGTAAAAGTGTTTTGACTAGGAAGAATTGAGACTTTTATTGTGCATTTAATACTGAAGCAGTATGAAGTAGCAGAAAAAGCATAGGGATAAAATATATAGGTTTTAGTACAGTTATGCCTATAAGTATGCTATTTATCCTGGACAAGTCACTTAACTTCTCTGGAATTCAGTTTCTTCAACAGCAAATGGGGTGCTCAGATTAGATTATAACCAAAGTTATAATATAACCAAAGTTAATTCCATTAATAAATCCATTTATCCTCCTATGAACCAAACCCTCTAAAGTCAATAATACTACATATCTATACTTCTATAAGGTACATTCTAAAATAGTGTGATAATAGCCTTTATTTCACAAAGTCTCATAAGCTAAAATTATTTTCCTTGGCTTATTAGCATATTTTGTCACAAAGGCTCTATTCAAACTTTTAGAAAGAATATTTGAATTGTGTTCAAGTAGGATAAATGTGATTTCACTCCCTTTGTATTCATTGCCACAAGTAGGCAACTAAGAACTAAATCAGAAAATTTCAGAAAATCTGAGGTGTCACTAGGACTACCAAAAAAAAAAAAATACAAAATGGGGAAACAAAAACTGCCAAAGTTCAGGCTCAAAACTCTCATTTGCACCATATATAATCTGTCATGTTTTGTGTCTTAAGACAGACAATTTTATTTAAGGAGGAGTTTTCTTTCTAGCGGCAAGTAATGGGGACATAGCTTACTTCAGCAACTTTGGTACTAGAGGAAGGAGGTTCTGAGACGTGGAAAGTGTTTGGGTTTCCTTAAGTCTACAATTTCATTAGTATAAAAAAATGATAGAACAATCCTGATCATAATTCTTTCTAATTTTTTTGGGGGGGAGAGCATGCATATTTTAAGGTTTTATTTTTTCAGAGAAGTTTTAAGTTTACAGAAAAATTGAGAGCACGTTAAAGAGATTTCCCATATACCCCATGCCTCCACACATGCATAGCCTCTTTCATTGTCAACATTCCCCAGCAGCACCCATTTGTTACCATTGATGAACCTACACTGACCAACCACATTCACCCAAAGTCCATAGTTTACATCAAGGTTCACTTTTGGTGTTGCACATTCTGTGGGTTTGGACAAATGTATAATGACATGTATCCACCATTATGGTATCATACAGGATATTTTCACTGCCCTAAAAATCCTCTGTGCTCTGTCTATTCATCCCTTTATTCTGCACCCCTGGAAACCACTGATCTTTTTATTGTCCCCATAGTTTTGCCTTTTCCAGAATGTCATAAGTTTGGAATCATACAGTACGTAGCCTCTTTGATTGGCCTCTTTCACTTAATAATATGCATTTAAGATTCCTGTGTGTATTTTCATGGCTTGAAAGCTCATTCCTTTGTGGTGCTGAGTAATATTCCATTGTATGAATGTGCCACAGTTTATTTATCCATTCACCATCTGAGGACATTTTGGTTGCTTCTAAGTTTTGGCAGTTATGGATAAAGCTGCTGTGAACACCTGTATGCAGGTTTTTTTGTAGACATAAGTATCCAACTCCTTCGGTAAATATCAAGGAGTGTGATTGTTGGATCACGTGGTAAGAGTATGTTTAGTATTTTAACTAAACTGGTCACACTGTCTTCCAAAGTGGCTGTACCATTTTGTACTCCCACCAGCAATGAATAAGAGTTCCTTTTGTTCCACCTAACCAACATTTGGTGTTGTCAGTGCTCTCAATTTTAGCCATTCTATAGTTGTGTAGTGGTATCTCATCATTGTTTTTCAAATACATTTTTAACATAAAACTTGGGACTCATGCTTGCTCTTATACTTCAGGCTAGGTGACAAAATACTGTTTATTTGCTATAGAACTTTTATTACAATGTAGGTAAGCAAAAGGGGGTATCTAGAAATACTCCCTGTTAAACCTTGATAAACCAGTCAAGCCTTGTTAAACCTGTCGGACTTCTTTCAACGTGCACATGGGGTATGGTTTTATTTCAGTATGCATTTTATGTCACCTGGCTTCTTTCAGGAAGTTCTTTTTTTTCTTGTTTTCTTTAATTAAAGTTTATTGGGATGACAATTGTTAGTAAATTTACATAGGTTTCAGGTATACAATTCTGTAATATATCATCTACATATCACATTGTGTTTTCACCACCCAGAGTCAGTTCTCTTTCCATCACCATATATTTGATTCCTTTTACCCTCATCTACCACCCCCTGACCCCTTTACCCTCTGGTAACCACTAAACTATTGTCTGTGTCTATGAGTTTTTGTTTATCATTTGCATGTTTTGTTCCTTTTTTGTTTTCAGTTTTATATACCACATATCAGTGAAATCATATGGAGGTTCCTCAAAAAATTACGAATAGAATTGCCATATGACCCAGCAATCCCTCTCCTGGGTTTCTACCCAAAAAATCTGAAAACATTTAGAGATAAAGACACGTGTGCTCCAATGTTCATTGCAGCTTTGTTTACGGTGGTTCTCGACTTTTTCTGTCTGATTTATTTTGCTTAGCATAATAATCTCAAGATCCATAATGTTGTTGCAAATGGTACTATTTCATCTTTTCTTATGGCAGAATAGTATTTCATTGTGCATATATACCACATCTTCTTTATCCAATCATTTATTGAAGTATATTTTCGTTGTTTCCATGTCTTGGCCACCATAAATAAAGCTGAAATAAACATCGGGGCACATATATCTTTACAGATAAATATTTTCAGATTTTTTGGGTAGATACCCAGGACAGGGATTGCTGGGTCATATGGTAATTCTATTCGTAATTTTTTGAGGAACCTCCACACTGCCTTCCATAGCGGCTGCACCAATTTGCATTGCCACCAACAGTGTATGAGGGTTCCTTTTTCTCCACAGCCTCTCCAACACTTGTTACTATTTGTCTTGTTGATGATAGCCATTCTAACTGGGGTGAGGTGATAACTCATTGTGGTTTTAATTTGCATTTCTCTGATAATTAGTGATGCTGAGAATTTTTTCATATGTCTATTGGCCATTTATATGTCCTCTTTGGAGAAATGTCCATTCAGCTCCTCGGCCCATTTTTTAATTGGGTTGTTTTTTCGTTGGTGAGTTGTATGTGTTCCTTATATATTTTGGATATTAGCCCCTTATTGGAGGTGTTGTTTGCAAAAAATCTTCTCCCATTCAGTTAGTTGCCTCTTTATTTTGTTGATGATTTCTTTTACTGTGCAGAAGATTTTTAGTTTTATATAGTCCCATTCCTTTATTTTAGCTTTTATCTCCCTTGCTTTTGTAGTCAACTTCATAAATTCCTCTTTGAACCCAAGTCCATAAGTTTGGTACCTATGTTTTCTTCTATGCAGTTTATTGTTTCAGGTCTTATATTTAGGTTCACTTTATTTAAAAAAAAATTATTGAGGCACAATTTATATACAAATAACTGCATATATTTAATATCTATATCTTGAGTTTGGACATATGCAAATACTTATGATAACATCACCACAATCAATGTATTAAATATATCCATTACCTCCAAACATTTCCTTGTGTATTTTTGCAGTGTGTGTTTTTGCAGTGTGTGTGTGTGTGTGTGTGTGTGTGTGTGTTAAGGACAATTACCAGGAAATCTACCCTGTTAACATATTTTGAAGTGCACAATACCACATTGTGAACTATATATCCATTTTATTTATCTTGCATAAATAAAACTTTATGCCCTTTGAGCAGCAATTCTCATTTCCCCTCCCCCATTCCCTTACAACCACAATTCTATTCTCTACTTATATGAGTTTGACTATTTTAGATAGCTTATGTAAATAGAATCATGTAATAGTTGTTCTTATGTGACTGGCTTATTTAACTTAGCATAATATCTTCTATGTTCATGCATATTGTTGCAAATGGCAGGATTTCCTCATTTTTAAAGAAATTTAAAAATAATGTTCCTTTATGTGTATATACCACATTTTGCTTTTTATCTATTCATCTGTTGATGAACATTTAGGTTGTTTCCAGATATTGGACATTGTAAATAATACTGCAATCAACGTGGGAGTGCAGATATTTCTTTGTAATCCAGATTTGAATTCCTTTCAATACATACCCAGAAGGGGGATTGCTTGGTCATATAATAGTTCTATTTTCAATTTTTTGAAGAACTTCCATACTCTTTTCTAATATGGCAACACCATTCTACATTCCCAGCAACAATGTATAAGAGTTACAATTTATCCACAGCCTCATCAACATTTGTTTTCCTTTTTTTAAAAAAATAATAGCCATCTTTACTGGCATGTGGTCTTAATTTGCGTTTGTTTTATGATTAATGATGTTTAGCACGTTTTCACATACCTGATGGCCATTTGAATTTTCTCTTTGGATAAATGTCTATTCAAGTCCTTCAACCATTTTTAAAATGTGTTATTTGTGGGTGCTATTTTTTCTTGTTGAGTTGTAAGAGACACTTACATATTTTGTAAATTAAGTTCTTATTAGATATATGGTTTCCAAATATTTTCTCCCATTCCATAGGTTGCCCTTTTACTCTGTTGATTGATTCCTTGGCTATACAGAAACTTTTTTGGTTAATGTAGTCACACTTGTCTATTTTTGGTTTTGTTACTGTGCTTTTAGCATCAAATCCAAGGAATCATTGTCAACACCAATGTCAAGAAAGCTTTTCCCTTATTTTTTTTGAGGAGTTTTACAGTTTCAGATTTTACATTTATCTTTCATCAATTTTAGTTGATTTTTGTTAAAATATCCATACTATCTGAAGCATTCCATGGATTCAATGCACTCCCCATTAAAATCCCAATTGTGTCTTTTATAGAAATAGAAAAAGTAATCTTAAAACTTATGTGGAACTACAAAAGGCCCCGAATAGCCAAAGTGATATTGATAAATAAAAACAAACTTGGGAAGCATCACAGTTTTTGAACTCAAAATATACTCCAAAGTTAGAATATTTAAAATCATATAGTACCAGCATCAAGACAGACATATTCAACAATGGGATATAATCCATAGCCCAGAAATATATGGTCTTAAACAAGGAAGCCAGGAACACACAATAGGGAAAGGATAGTCTGTTCAACAAATAGTGCTTAGAAAACTAGATATCCACATTTGAAAGAATGAAATTGGACCCCTATCTTACACCACTCACAAAAGTTAACTCTTTGTACCTTTTTCTTCTAATAGAATTTAGGCCTAGAAAATATGAGCAACATCAGGAATATGTTACTGTGTCCAAAGAATGGTCAATTGAAAGGAGCTTGAAGATTAGACCAGATTCTTAGAATAAAGTTTATGCTTTGACCTTCATTTCTTTACCAAGACAATGAAAGTAGAATATATTTTATTAGATCAAGTGGGGGAGATGTCATCAAAATGACGGCATGAGGTGAGCCTCTGTAAATCTCCCCTGGAATTTACAACAAATCAAACAACTATAACTCCACAAAGGACTCCCTGCACAGCAGACAGGCAAGACAAAGAGGCCCACTACCGAAATCACCTAAAGTTGGGTGAATCACACGAGCTGGGAAGGAAGGAAGGGAGAAGTGCAGAGACGGAGCCGCGAGGGTGCAGGACACAGACCTAGCTCAGTGCTCTGAGCTCACTGCTTCCCGGAACTAATGCAGCTGCGGGAGAGAGAAGAACTCGGACTGCTAGGGCTCTGCTTATGGCCCACAGGGCTGAGAGGGCAGCATATAACACGGCTGAACCCAACACTCACAGCAGAGAGCTCGGAGAAAAGACTGAGGGAAGAAGGCTGAAAACGGTACTTTAAGCCCTCACTGCCACAGAGAATGGAAGCCTTAGGCACTGAGACTAGCCGCCACCCTCCCTACCCTCCCCCACCTGCCCGGTGCTAGAAGCAGAACAGTAGCAGGGTCAGATCAAAAGAACAGAATATTTGCTGTTCTGAGAACTGTGGACTGCAGACACACATTCACAGCCCAACTAGTTCTGGCAAAGGGGAGGGAGCTGTAAAAGCAGGACTGGCTCTGGTGGTGGTAGCCGCCATTGCTCTGGGCCACCTCTCACAACTCACCCCGCCCCTGGCCCCACCTATCTGGGCAGATCCCAGCAGGAGTAAACAGAACTGCTGAAACATATGTGCTCTGAATCTGGTGAAGGAAGAGCTTTGGAACTTCAAAAGCTCTCCACATACCCTCACAGACACTGCGCCCTGTGACCCAGGCGAACTATTAACAGAGGAGAAGCCCATCTCCCAGGGAATCCCTCCATTGTGTGAGAAGTTGGAATAGTGCAGAGAAAACATAGCACTACAGTGTGAGAGAGAAAAAAAGACTGCAGTCGGAGAGAAAATAAAACATTCTAACAACAATTACTGGAAAACAAAAGAAAGACCTCTTCCTATCAACCTGTTGCAGAAGTCACTCCTGTAGATGTCTAGGAAGAGAAATAATAAATCAGTAATTGCCATAAATAACCAAGGCAACAAGACAGCTCAGAAAGAAAGTGAAAAGTCTCCAGAAAAGGAACTTAAAGATATGGAAACATGTGACTTAAATGACAGAGAATTCAAGATTGCAGTTCTGAAAAAAACTCAACGAGATGCAAGAAAACACAGAAAGGCAGTTGAATGAACTCAGAAACACAATCAAAGAACAACATGAGCATTTTACGAAAGATTGAAATTTTAAAAAAGAACCAAATAGAATTTCTGGAGATTAAGAACTCAATAGAAGAAATTAAGAATGAAATAGCCAGCTTAGGTAGTAGAGTTGACCAGATGGAGGAAAGAATCAGTGACATCAAAGATAGAAACCTGGAAATTACACAGATGGAAGAAGAAAGAGACTTGAGACTTAAGAGAAATGAAAGAACTCTGCAAGAACTGTCTGACTCCATCAGAAAGAGCAATATAAGAATAATGGGCATACCAGAAGGAGAAGAAAGAGAGACGGGAACAGAGAATATATTAAAACAAATTGTTGATGAGAACTTCCCAAACTTGTGGACAGAACTGGATCCTCGAATCAAAGAAGCAAATGGAACACCTAGTTACCTCAATCCCAACAGGCCTTCTCCAAGGCACATTGTATTGAAGCTGTCTAAATTCAACGACAAAGAAAGAATCCTCAAAGCAGCCAGGGAAAAGAAGACAGTAACCTACAAAGGAAAGACCATTTGATTATGATCAGATTTTTCAGCGGAAACTCTACAAGCCAGGAGGGAGTGGAACCAAATATTCAAACTATTGAAAGAGAGAAATTTTGAGCCAAGAATAGCATATCCATCAAAGATATCCTTTAGATATGAAGGAGGAATAAAGACCTTTCCAGACATACAGAAGCTGAGGGAATTTTCTAACACACGACCGGCACTACAAGAAATACTAAAGGAGGCTATTCGACTATCATCAACAGGGGCAATTTGTGGCAACCAAAACATAAAAAGGGGAGAGTAAAGGCCTGAACCGGAATATGAGAATGGAGAAAGTAAGCGTGCTGAAGAAAATGGAATACTCTAAATATCAACCTTTCTTTTACATAAACTTTAACTTTTACATAAACTTTACATAAACTTAAGGGTAATCACTCAAAAAAAAAAAAATCCAGAACTGAAATATACACTGTAAAAAAGAAGCAACAGAGGGAAACATCATAGAATACCACCACACAGAAATAATAGATCAACTGTCAACAATTAGAGGATCAGAATGCCAACTTTTACTTCTTCTAGGCTCTTCCCAAATTTTGCTTTATTTTTCCAGGAATTGTAGCAGAGAAAAAAGTCTGAACTTAAACTCTGTGCCTTAGACCGGTGTACATGAACACTTGTACATATATTTGCAGTGTCTCAAAACCACACGTGCACAACACATGTACACATACACACAAACACAAACACTTAACTGTAAGTTTCATCCACTCCCCAACTCCTATGATGTGCTTAAGAATTTTGGAAAAAAAGAAAAGAAAAACTCCTTTTTGAAATAAAAAGGTTGAGGACTCCTGCCATAAGTAAAAGCTAGGAAGTTAACAAACCAAAAATTATTTTTAATAGCATCACATTTTAAGATCAGAGGCCTATTAAATTACAGCCATAAAATTTTTAACGTATCATTCAGTTTATCTACTGTTGCCACGCAGCAGCCTAACCGCTTGTCCCCTCGTGCCTTTCCCTAAAGAAAGAAGAGTCTGTGAGACTGTTCCTTTCAGGGACTTTGCTTCACCCTTGTGCTTACACTTCATGTCTCTCTGTTTGGCCCCCAAAAGATGGTTGGTCAGCCAACGATGGGTAAGATTCCTCATGGGAAGAACAACCCAAGCCAGGCGGAACCGTGTGGGGACCACCAGGAGAACTCACGGGGTCAATAGCGGTGGGCACAGCCCCCACCTTCCCCCGCCTAAGGAGAGCTTCTGCCTATGTGGCTATATTCCTTCCCACAACCTGCTTGGGAAGTGAGCCAATGATATAATAACATCAGTTCTCCTTCCATTCTTAACAATATGCTTTAGCATAAAGGATTTGTTCCTGGGAAGGTACATATCATAATTGTTAAGACATCATGGCACTTTCTATTCCGGCTGTTTGCAGGCAAGGGTAATTGATTTGAATCAGTTTTTTTGTACGATGTATGAGACTCACAGACCGTGGAGAAAACAATGCTACTTCCTTGTGTGTTCATCAATAAAAGCCAGAAGGTGGCCCGATTCGGGGCTTTCAGTCCTTTGAGGCTGGGAGACCCTTGGCCCCCTGTTTCAAAACTTTCTAGATTTCTGTTTCTTTCTTAACCCTTCGCCTCTCCTTCTCATTCTCTCACTGCCCGTGTTGTGCTGGACGCGACAATCTACTTTGCTCTACACTTGTGAAAATGTAACATATATTTCTACAAAGTTTTAAAGATTATTTATGATTAAGTATTACATTTTCACCTTTTTTGAAAATATCATCAGCCTTATCAGAAAACTATAGCAAAATGTACATAGAAAACTCAAATCATATTTCATACTTGACCACGCACAGGAGATTATCAAGCATCTTTTCTTTTCCTTTTCAGTCTAATTCTGACCAGTTGCCTGCAGTGCTATGAGACAACCAGAAGTCACTAAATACTAAACATATTTTTTCACTTTTAATAACTTCCAAATTAGCACAGTAGTTGGCATGAATCGTAAGTGCCTCACAAGAACAAATAGTCTAAAAAATGGCTATAATTATCATGTGCAATTTTCATAATTTAAAATTGTAACTATTTCAAATCTTTCATTTTTCACTATCAAACTTATCAGAAAAGTTATCTTGTCCTAAAATACCACAAGAAATATTTGATCAATCACAGGTTTTCAAACTATTTTAAAATTACAGTATACTTTCTGGGATTTTTCAGCTTATATGTTTTCCATATTCTACACTTATATTAAACATAATGTCTCATGGTATATAATTTACTTTGTTCTTTCCTCCACCAGAAGATCATCAATGAAAGGATAACCTAATTATATTGAAGAAAATACAGAACAACCTCTGATGTACAGAACAACTAATGTGCGTGAAAACTTCTTTTTCTGTGGATGAGGAAAAAAGGAAATTGAACTCTTTTACATGGTTATATTACACGGAAAATATTCAAAAAAGTAATACCAAACAAATAAATGGAGAATTATTTGAGTCTCTGACTAAAGTAAAAATCAAGTATTAACACAGACATAAAACTCAAATCAATTTTACTCACACCGTCTTCCTAGAAATATTGTTATGTATAAATATAATTAAATATTTTTAGGGATATTGCTTTCCTAAAATGAAAACTATGATTGGTACAGAAGGTATCGTGGGTAATTCTGGATAGAGTAATGTATGTCTATTTCCAAAGTCAAATTTATTGAAATGTAAAGATATGTGCTATATAGGTGTGCACATACCTGTGTGTATATTTATGTGAATGTGTGTGCATACGTAATCTTGAATGTGCCATAAATATGGTATGGTAAATTTTAAATTATTTCAGATATTTTTTTAAAGTTCTTCTATGATGATTAATGGCAAGCAGAGAATTTGTTTGCAGTCTAACTAAAGCCAGCATACATGGATGTTAGTGAGGTTTCTTTGTGGTCTTTTAAAACACAGTAGTCAAGTAACAGTACTATAAACTAAATGAAGCATCTTTAGTGTGAATCAAAACTTCTAAAGTAATTATATGTTATCATTCACTTTGAAAATGGAAAGTTTCATCTATTGCATGATTTGAATTAAGTAGCAGCTTAACATGCTCTTGCAATATGCACTAACAACCCCTTCCAGTCTCATCAAGTTCAGGTAGATCTTTCTCAAGTATTAAAACTACCACATTTGGTCACTCTTTCAGCATTGATTATAAATTCGGTTCTCAATCTAGAGCCACTCAAAGACAGACTACTCTATGGAGTCCTTTATTTTTATGGATGGTTTCCTTTCAACCTACCTTACACATGTTTGGTTCATTAGATTTTGGTTCCAGGTGATTTTACCAAAATCATATCTGACTCTACAAGATGGCCTTACAACAGACATATCTTTGGAGAGAATCCTGTTTTAGTGGATTGTTACTAATTCACTGCCTAGATCTCTAACAAAACAATACTACTCCCCCCTCTCACCCCTCCCCCTCCCACTGTCATACACACCTGCCAAAAATAAACATGAAAAGGAAGAAGAAGAAGAAAAAAAGATCCCCCTTTTCTTTTCAAACTTAGGTCCACAGCATTTTGCTATGTGCACATTATTTCAAAAAGCGTTACAAAATCATAGCATTACAGGTGCTAACAAACCTGGGTAATTCCCTGAAAACCGGCTCCTGGGAATCATACTGATCTTGTGGTTTCATAAAAATCACATGCAATTGTAGACTCCATGTCAAATTAGTCTTTGTTTTTAGTGTCTAACAATTTGTAGGAATAAGAAAAAGATCCCTTACTTTTACATCTTTGAAAATTTATCTTGACACTTGTAACTATTTTTGGCAATGCTTACCTAGTTGAAAATAGTGAATATTTTGCCACATCATTCTCAGTGACCTTGATTGTCTCTGTGCACTGAGTTCTTGACTGCACCTCTGAGACCTTCTGCAGTTGGGTCAATTCATACTCTTGTTCGGTACTTTTACTCATTTATTCCTGACACTCCCCTGGGTCATACTTCTTGATAAAAATTACATTTAACATTTCTTATTGATACTCAAAGGCTGTTCACTGAAGCAAAGGATTTTGCATCTTATAATGAGTTGTATATTATAAAGTAAAATGCTAAAATAGAGTTTGTGACTTGGGAGATGAAGTTCAATATCAAGAAAATGAGAGCAGCATAGACAAGAAACATTTTCAAAATTAGATTTGCAGGCACAATGCATTTTGAGCTGCTTTTTCATGTGTAAACTTTTGCCTTCAATTCAACCAAGTTGCAAAAATATCAATTTAGCACTCTGGCCATGGAATACAATTAAGATCTTACAGTTAGGTGTGATGGCTTTCATCCCAAAGGATTGCAAAGAAATTTACATTGATAAAGTGAACATTGGAAATATTAGAGTTGGAACCTCAACATCTTGGGCAAGATAGTGATATATGAATAAAAGTGTCGCTGAACTTAAAACCTTAAGTTGTACAATTCATATTTTCAAAAATTGCACAGGGGTCATTACACTGTATAAAGCATGTTTTCTGGATTAAAAATCCCCACTTCCTGAAGTAATTAAATACAAATCAAGGCTGAGGCAATGATCCTTCTTAAAAGGCAATGAAAATTTCTGTTGTTAACTATGTAATCTTTTTAAATGGGGCCTGAAGATCAAGGTTACTAAAGACACAAAAGGTGAAGCAATCGACAAAATAATCATTGAGCTAAAAGGGCCATAAAGATTCAGATATAAGTTGAGGTAAGCCAACATTCATAAAGGGAGAGGAAAAGCAAGGGCTTAGAAATTGCACCATGACCTTTATTTTTGTACCCTTATACTATCAGTGCCACATATTACATCTTGCTTGCCCCTCTGTCATAGCCCCATAGATAGAGGGTGTCCCTGTGTATCTTAATGACAAAAACTGTGGTGACACACACCCAACATTCAATAAGTCTGTAAATTTTATGAGGGCAGAAACTGTAACTATAAACATTAACAACTAGTAAACACTGGCACACAGTAGGTGCTTACTAAATATCTTTTAATTGAATAAAATTAACAACTGTATCCAAAATGTTGTTAATTTCTCAGGGGGTTACCTAAAGTGGGTCTTTTCAGGCACTTTTCCTTTGTTGTCACACAGCAGCATGCCCGTCTGTCCCCTCGTGCCTACCCCTAAAAAGAAAGCCGTCTGTGAGACTATTCCTTTCAGGGACATTGCTTCACTTTTATGCCATCTCCTTGTTTCACCCCAAAGGATGGCTGGCTAGCCAATGTCAGGTAAGATTCCTCAAGAAAGGAAGAACCTAAGACAGGCACAGTTGTGTGGGGACCACCAGGAGAATTCATGGGGTTGATAGAGGTGGGCATAGACTCCCACCCTCCCCCGTCTAAGGAGAGCTTCTGCCTCTGTAGCTGTATTCCTTCCCGCAACCTGCTTGGGAAGTGATTCTAGATGTGATAACATCAGTTCTCCATCTCAGTAAGTTTTCAACATAAAGGTTTTGTCCCTGGGGAGGTACAAACAATAATTATTTATACATCATGGGACTTTCGACAGGCGAGGGTGATTGGTTTGAACCAGTTTTCTGGTATGGTGTATGAGACTCATAGACCCTAGGAAAAACAATGCTACTTCCTTGTATGTGCATCAGTAAAAGCCACAAGGTGGCCCAATTCGGGGCTTTCAGTTCTTTGAGGCTGTGAGACCCTTGGCCCCTGTTTCAAAACATTCTTGATTTCTTTTTCTTTCTTACCCTTTGCTGCCCCTTCTCGTTCTTTCACTGCCTGTGTTGTGCTGGACGTGACATCTGGCACCCAACGTGGGGCTCGAGGAGGGAAGGATGACTACCAGTCGTAATTAATTGGTGGAGGAACAGCAAGGGCTCTGGGCAACCGTCGCGCAACAACTACCTGATAAGGAGGTAGGGAAGGTCCCGGAGAATTTAACCAAGGTAAAGGGAAGTGGATAAAGCCTTAGTAAACACTTTGGTATGTGAGAGTGTGATTGTGTGAGTGATTGATCTTAGCTCCATGGCCTCGGCTACGGAACTTGTGTGGGGTCTAATTTGTGGTTCCGTGGCCACGTCATAAGGCAAAATGGTGATTTGGCACTTAGCCAACCAGGTTTGGGGCTTATACGAGTATAACTTAGCCAAGACGGGCCTGAAAGTCCCATGAGGGATGCAGCTAGACAAGCATCAGAGTGAAATTGAAGTGAAAGCTCTTTTCTTTTCTCTTTTCTTTTACTAACATGGGCAATGCTGAGAGTAAGTATAGACCTTATATTTGCCTGCTTAAACAACTTCTTAAGAAGGGAAAACATAAAACCTCAAAAAAGAAAATAGAGGAACTTCTTAAGATGATTGAAACTCATTGTTCCTGGTTTCCAGACCTTGGAACACTTGATTTAGATCAATGGGAGGAAGTCAGCGGAGACCTCCTTAAGTTACATTCCAGTGGGGTGTCTTTGCCCGGTTCAATCTGGGAAACTTGGGAACTAGTTCCTTCAGTTTTGGAACCTCTTCAGACAGACTCAGAGGAGGAGATGGAGGGAGAGATAGAAGACCAGATAGGAGAGAGAGAAGTTAGAGAAGATGAGGATAAAGAGTCTGAGACACCACCATCAGTAGCCCCAAAATCATTATATCCAAACTTGGGAGACTGTCTAAAGGACACTTGTCCCCCCCACACATACACTTGTCTCATTTGCCTTCACCACTGCCTTCCTTTAGGGAGCAGGCATGGGGGCCTTCAAGATCAGTAGGAAAAAATAACAATCCTTTTCTCTCCAAAAGTGTACCTCCCACGCTGAGAAATGACACTCGCTCTTCATTATCAGCCATAGAGCGTGGCATACGCCAGGCCAGGTTAGAAGGGGATGTAGATGCCTTGGCCTTCCCTGTAGTCATTAGGGAACGCGAAGCCCCTACTGCAGAATACCCCCATGGGATTCATGAGGCAGTTCATGAACCTTTTTCTTTCAAATTACTCAAATAATTAAAACAGGCAGTTTTGCAATTTGGACCTACTTCACCTTATACTATAGGCCTTCTTAGAGGCATTGCCGATGGCAATCGGCTGATTCCTATAGATTGGAATGCGTTAGCAAAAACGTGTCTGACCCCTTCTCAATTTTTACAGTTCAAAACCTGGTGGATTAATGGTGCAAAGACTCAGGGAAGATATAATCAGACTCGTAATCTTGATATCAATCAGGACCAATTATTACGAAAAGGAGATTGGGTAGAAACACAAGATCAATTGGGAATGGAAGATCATGCTATTGGTCAATTAAAACAGATTTGTCTGACGGTCTGGGAAAAGACAGAGGTAGAAGGTAAAGCTCCATCTTCTTGCCAAAAGATTTTACAAGGCCCACAGGAAGCTTAGTCTAATTTTCTCACTTGCTTACAGGAAGCTATTAACAAACAGGTGACTAATTCTCCAGCAGCAGATATAATTCTACAAACTATGGCTTATGATAATGCAAATGAGGATTGTAAGCGAGCAATTAGAACACAGAAAGGAAAAACTGATGCCATGGGGTATCTTTGATTATGTTAAGGAGTAGGGACAGAATAGTTTAAGGCCACTATGGTAGCCCAGGCAATTACAGGATTTACAAAAAGAAATAACAAGTTCACAGGCACCTGTTATAATTGTGGAAAACAGAACACACTAAAAGGGAGTGCCACAAGGAAAGTAAAAACGGCTCTCAAACTCAAAATTCCTCTGTTCCCCAGAGTCCTAAACAACCCGGGATTTGCCCTCGGTGCAAGAAAGGAAATCATTGGGCATCTGAATGTAAATCAATATATCATAAGGATGGAATCCCCCTTCAGGGAAATGGGAGGCAGGGCCAGCCCCAGGCCCAGACAATAACCGGGGCATATATGAGCCAGGCAATACCTCAAAATTATCAGCCTGTGTCTCCTCCCCAAAATTATCAGTACAACAATTAACTCCTGCCACCGAGGGAAGTGCTGCAGTACATATCTGCACAATTCAAGATATTCTACTGCTTCCAGGGGAAACCTCCCTTCACGTGCCCACAGGAATATTTGGATCCATCCCTCCAAATACAGTTGGACTTCTCCTTGGTTGTTCCAGGTTAACATCAAAAGGAGTTACAATCCACACTAGAATAATTGATCCAGACTATGAGGGAGAGATTCAAATTACAATGTCCTCTTCTGTTCCTTGGTCAGCTTAAAAAGGAGAACGGGTTGCTCAACTCCTTCTAATTCCCTACATACCCCCAGGAAAAAAGGGAACACAAAAAAGAAGAACCGGAGGATTTGAAAGTACTGGTCTGGCAGGTATTTTTCTAGCAGAAAAGTTTTCAGAAATCCTTCCTATTTGTCAAATTGAAATACAAGGCAAGAAATTTAGAGGTATAATAGATACCGGAGCTGATGTTTCTATAATTAGCTCTCAGGAATGGCCAGCGAACTGCCAAGTCCAGGAGCCCAACGTCAATATCGTTGGGGTGGGCTGAGCCTCAGGTTTATGTCAAAGTGTTTGCATTCTTCCTTGCCTCGGACCTAAGGGACAAAAGGGATTTTTACAACCTTATGATGCTGACATTCCAGTAAATTTATGGGGTCGAGATCTGCTCACTCAATGGGAGGCAGAAATCTGGATACCCCCTGGACAATATAGTACTCGAAGTCAAAATATGATGAGTCATATAGGCTATCAGCTAGGAACATGTTTAGGAAAATTTAATCAGAGAATCACTCAACCTATGCAGCCCTCGTCTCAACAAAGATGTAAGGGACTGGGATTTAAATCAGAAAATCAGGAGCCTTTTATGTAGAGGCCACTGTTGCAGAGCTACAGACTCCTGTAGCTCTTAAATGGATTAATAACAAGCCTCTTTGGATAGAACAGTGGCCCCTCTCAAAAGAAAAATTGGAGGCTTTGACAGAATTAGTACAAAACCAATTAAAACAAACCATATAGAGCCCTCCACTAGTCCATGGAATTTGCCAGTGTTTGTAATAAAGAAAAAATCAGGAAAATGGTGAATGCTCATTGATTTGTGAGGTATTAACGCTCTAATTGAACCTATGGGTCCTTTACAGCCTGGACTCCCACAACCATCAATGATTCCTAAAAATTGGCCTTTAGTAGTAATAGACTTACAAGATTGTTTTTATATTATCCCCTTACATCCTCAAGACTGCCCTAGATTTGCATTTTCAATGCCTTCTATAAATAACCAAAAACCTATCAAAAGATATCAATGGAAAGTTCTTCCACAGGGAATGCTTAATAGTCCCACAATATGTCAGCTTTTTGTAGCACAAGCTGTTTTGCCAGTTAGAGAAAAATTTCCAGACTGTTATATCATTCACTATATGGATGACATTCTCTGTGCTGCATCTTCTACAGAGATTTTAACTGATTGTTTTAAGTTACTCCAGGAACAGCTCGAGTCAGCAGGTCTCTGTATAGCTCCTGATTAGATGCAAACTACAACTCCTATAAAATATCTCGGAGCTATAGTGGATAGACAGACCATTAGGCCTCTATAGGTGCAAATTAGGAGATCAAATCTCTACATTAAATGATTTACAAAAATTATTGGGAGATATTAATTGGCTACGTCCTACTTTGGGTATTCCTACTTATGTGCTCAGTAATTTATTTGGTCTTTTGCGGGGCCCCCCTCAACTAGACAACCCCCACACTCTAATCCCTCAAGCAATCAAAACAATGGCCCTGCTTATATCAGCACAAAATTTACAAAATTCTGTAAACTGTGGAAAATTAATCACATCACAAGAATTCCTTATAACCCACAAGGCCAAGCCATTGTTGAACGTGCTAATTGTACTTAAAAAAAAACAACTTCAGAAACAAAAAGGGGGAGACAGCAAGGATCCTCTGCAAGTTCAGTTAGCTAAAGTCATGCTTACTTTAAATTTTTTGAATTCTTCTGGCTCTAGCACAGAACTACACCTTGGGCACACAGCTGCAGAAAGACATTTTAACAATCTCCATAGTCCTAAAGCTTTGGAGAATGTGCCCATTTGGTGGAAAGATATTCAAACTAATCAATGGCAGTTAGGAACCTTGTTAACATGGGGATGAGGTTATGCTTGTGTTTCTCCAGGACCGAAAGAACATCCTTTGTGGGTGCCCAGTCGGTGTATCAAACCATATCATGAACAACACACCGAAGACCAGCCTGACAATCAACCACGGAAAGAACCAACAACAGAGGAGCCAGTATAGATGGCTGCAACCATTTGCAAGATCTAAATATCAAGACCTCATGGGTATGGGAAGGTTCTCCCACAGTCCATATTATTCTTCAACTTTTTCATCAGATTTTACATAGAACCAAAAGATGTATTGGACTCTTAATTGCAGCTATTATGGGAATAATTGCTATAACCACGGTTGCTGCCATTTCTGGAGTAGCTCTACACCAAACGGTACAGACCACAGAATTTTTACAAAATGGCATGAAAATGCTAGTAAATCTTGGAATCACCAAGTTAAGATAGATCAGGAAATTATTGTTAGATTAGCTGATTTAGAAACTACTGTTATATTTCTTGGTGATCAATTGCAAAATCTCCGTACTATGGTTACTTTAAAATGGGATTGGAATATATCTACCTGTTGTGTGACCCCTTTCTCTTATAATCAAACTCGTACCCCTTGGTCTGAGGTACGAGCCCATCTCCTGGGACACACACCCAATCTCACTGTGGACATTTTACAACTACAACAAAAAGTTGACCAAATGTCTAATGCCAAGCTTCAATTCCTCCCTGGAGAAGAGGCACTTTCTGCGGCTGCAGAAGGACTCTCTACTTTGTACCCTGTTAATTGGATAAAGACTTTGATAGGAGTGTTTGTTGGTGCTATTGCTATTCTGTTTATTGTTCTGTGTTTATTTTGTTTAGTCTTCAGAAATGGACAAAAAGCACTCCGACGGGCAATGAATGAAGAATCTGCAAGGTCTGTGTTTCTCATGCTTCAAATACAAAAAGGGGGAGATGTTGTCACACAGCAGCATGCCTGTCTGTCCCCTCGTGCCTACCCCTAAAAAGAAAGAAGAGTCTGTGAGACTATTCCTTTCAGGGACATTGCTTCACCTTTATGCCATCTCCTTGTTTTGCCCCAAAGGATGGCTGGCTAGCCAATGACGGGTAAGATTCCTCAAGAAAGGAAGAACCTAAGACAGGCACAGTTGTGTGGGGACCACCAGGAGAATTCACGGGGTTGACAGAGGTTGGCACAGCCCCCCACCTTCCCCCGTTTAAGGAGAGCTTCTGCCTCTGTGGCTGTATTCCTTCCCACAACCTGCTTGGGAAGTGATTCTAGATGTGATAACATCAGTTCTCCATCTCAGTAAGTTTTCAACATAAAGGTTTTGTCCCCTGGGGAGGTACAAACAATAATTATTTATACATCATAGGACTTTCAACAGGCGAGGGTGATTGGTTTGAATCCGTTTTCTGGTATGGTGTATGAGACTCACAGACCGTAGTAAAAACAATGCTACTTCCTTGTATGTGCATCAATAAAAGCTACAAGGTGGCCTGATTCGAGGCTCTCAGTCCTTTGAGGCTGTGAGACCCTTGGCCCCTGTTTCAAAACTTTCTAGATTTCTGTTTCTTTCTTAACCCTTCTCTGTTCCTTCTCGTTCTCTCACTGCCCGTGTTGCGCTGGATGTGACATTCCTTCAGCTCCAAAACTGACTTACTGATTAGTAGGGTCATATTTGAATAGTATAACCAGAGTGTTAGATTTATTTTAGATATAGATAAGAAACTAATGTAAGTATATCCTACATGATATATATATATATACTAATGTTTCTTATAAAAATATATAGACTATAAAACTCAAAGGTGATTCCATTTTGTTTTAAAACATTGATTGTTCAGAGCTACATAAAACAAACATTTTTAAGTGCATCTGCTATTAATTAATGCTTTATTGAAGAACCGCTTTATTTCTTCACTAAACATCCTCAAACGTCACCACTCTCCTCTCCTACAGCTTCCTCCACGCCATTTATTTACCTTTGGCTGACCCATTCAGGTTTTCTGCAGGTTACATCGTAGATGATAAATACATCATTAACATCTTTCTGCCATTCATTCTGAGCCCTAAATATCCTCAAAATTTGACCCAGCTTAATTCTACTTTTTATGTCCTTATAGTTTCAAAGCCACTGCATCATTTCATTTTCTTCATTTAATTAAGAAGAGGGATCATCCCAATAGTACCTAATTCACTCTGGATTACCACCCTCAAGTATGTATCACTTGGCTGTTTAAGGGGAGAAGTGTCTTATTTTTCTGCACATATAAACCAAACAAAATATCTTAAAAATGGTAGTTTTCCTCACGCTTTACAAGAATATGGTCCTCTTTGAAAATGGCAAAGTACTGAACGTCTCAAATTCTGTTGGTGCTACAAGTACAAGTGACAGCCTAAAATAGTCTTCATATACTGCTAGCTAAACCACAATGAGGACTAGTATGCCACATACAAACACTGTTTGTTTAGGTGGTATGGCACTTTCTTTATTATGAGAAAATCTTAGTCTTTTTTCAAATTGTTGGTGCTAAAATTTGAAAACTTTCAAAACACTTTCTGACCTTTCCAAGTCCAATATTGGGTATTGAAGATACCAAGAAAAATGGTATTTTGCATGACATTATTTTTTAAAACTGCTTTTCAGCTAAATCACATAACAGATAGGGGTGGAAAAATGTTTGCATTAGTAAAGAAAATAATAGAAATAAGTGCAGAAAATGAAAGGCAAATTATTTATCAAGAATCTATGCAATATTTTAGACTTCCAAATGAACAAGGGGAGAATCCTAAAATTCCAAATAGTACGATTATAAAGCAATAAGAAAATCCTCTTAAAATAGTATTTTCTAACTTTTGTATTCAGCAGAGCCACTTTAGCTAACAGAAATCACTGTCAGACACCAAGAATCTAAACCTCCTCCTTCAAAAAAGTTCTGCTCTAGTTCAATTAAAGAGGAGAAACTGTCCTCCTACTTGCTTTATCTTACCCCAAAATGAAACCTATATCTTTTCCTATGAACTCAGAAACTCAGAAGGGCATGTTAGCAGAACTTCTACCATACCACAACAGATATCCTTTTGATGCATGAACAAATTGAGATTTTTGTTTCACTCTGACCATTTGCTTCTGCACATTTATTTGTCAAAATTTTATATAATTTTCAAAGATAACTGATATTGAAATTTTTTAGCACATATCTCAGTTTGATATCTAGTATAAATTCTACTTTCCTATTAAAAAACAACACTGTATGTTTAATTTAACTTTTCTTTTTAAATTTTTATCAAAGCTAATCAAGCACATTGTTTAGGGCACCAATTAGTTTATAAAGTTTGTTTAAAAAAGCAATCCACTGCCCCTTCCTTCACCAAAGACATTTCTCTTTCAACTATTTTGTTGATTCTTTTGGTATTTAAATGAATATACAAAAATAACATGGATATATTACTACTTCTTGATTTTTTAGTTTTAAACATTATATAATAAATTTTCAACTAAAGAAGATGAAACTTTAATTATCTTCCTCCCCTCGCTCCCCAAACACAAATGCTAAGTTACCATTATTATATTCTCCCATTGTGGTTAGAAACAAAAAAATTGGTTGAGAGGATTTCTGGTTAACATGGCAGAGTAGGTAAATGCTGTGCTTGCATTATCTCATGACCACATTAAAATTACAACTAAACTAAAAAACAACCATCATTGATAATCACCTGAAGTCTAGATGAACAGAAGTCCTATAACTAAAGATATATAAAAGAAGCCATGTCAAGACTGGTAGGAGGAGTGGAGATACAGAATGGGCTTGTCCCCATACCTACTTGTGGCAGTTAAAAATCGGGAGGGATATCTTGGCTGCAGAACTCCCCCCCTGAGGAGTGAGGGGTATCCAGCCCCACACCAGGCTCCTCAGCCCAGGGTTCCAGTGCCAGGGAGAGAAGTACCCATAACGTCTGACTGTGAAAACCAATGGATATTGTGGCTGAGTTAGATGTAGGGTGGCTACAGTCCCAGGTGTTCCTCTTAAAGGGCCCACACATGGACTTACTCACTGAGGACTCACTCATTCTGAGCTCCAGCACTGGGGCAGCAGCATAAAAGGTGCCAGGGACATATGGGGAGGAACTGAAGTGTCTGGCTTCAAAGCAAGAGCTAGAAAGGCAGCTTTCTCCAAGATATGAGTTCTGGCAGAAGCCATTGTTTCTTTGTTGAGTCTTCCTCCCTCCCAGTGTACAGACACAGGCAGCCACCATAACTCAGTCTCTATCAACCTGGCTAACATTGTCTAGTCCACCCTGATGATTCCGTAAGACCCCACCCAACTTGTGAACATGCCCAAGCCACTTCTAGTAGCTTTTCCATACAAATAGTCAGTCTCAGCTAATGCTGCATACTTTCCTAAAATCTCTCAAAGGTTCACAAACCCCATACAAGCAGCGTCTGCCCTTGGTGTGCCCTGTACCTCTTGCTAAGCAGCCTCACGCCCAGCACTAGTGGAAGCTGGGCTCCGTTCATAGCTTAATCTCTCCTAGGCACCTCCTAGACCAGAGCAGGTGGAAGACATCTGCAGATTGCTTTGTGGCTCATGCCAAATAACCCTCGGCAGGGCAGAGACAAAGGTTGAACTTGAGCTGTGGTGGGGACCCTCGCAGAAAGCCCCAGGGCTGGCACCCCTGGTGGCTGGCTTCAGACTATGCTGGAGCACCACCAGGCCACCTCCACAAATAACGCACCCAAAGAGCAGATGGGGCAGGCCCCAGAGCCCTGTTAAAGTGAATCCTGCTCCATAGGGTCAGCCCCTTCACCACAGCTCCTCCACTGTAGTCAAGGCCAGTCCTCACAACTAATCAGCTTGAGGGTCAATCCCTCACTCTGACCTACAAAGAACAACCAAGGCTGAACTACAGCATGAGGGCACACATAACACACACAAAGGACATACCTGGAGCACCCAGCTCAGACGACCAGGGAGACTGTACCACTGAGTCCCACAGGACATGTACTATATAAGGCCACTCTACCAAGACCAGAAACAGCATGTTTACCGAATATATAGAAACAAGCACAGGGAGGCAGCCAAAATGAGGACATAAAGAAATATATCCCAAATGAAAGAACACAACAAAGCTGCAGAAAAAGAACTAAACAAAATGGAGAGCTATCTACCAGATGCAGATTGCAAAACACTGGTTATAAGGATGTTCAATGACCCCAGGAAGGACTTCAACAAAGAGATAGAAAACATAAACATGGCAATAGAAAACATGAGAAATAACCAGTCAGAAATGACGAATACAATAACAGAAATAAAGAATACATTAAAGGAAATCAACAATAGATTAGACTCAATTAGAAGTTTGAATCAGCAATTTGGAGGATAAGGTAGCAGAAAACACTCAATCAGAACAGCAAAAGAAAAAAGAATCTTAAAAAATGAGTATAGTCTAAGGGGTCTCTGGGACAATACCAAGCGTCTCAATATTCATATCATAGAGGTACCTGAAGGAGAAGAGAGAGAGGGCAAGGAATTGAAAGCGTATTTCAAGAAATAATAATGGAAAACTTCTATAACCTAGCAAAGGAAATAGACATATAAGCACAGAAAGTGCAGACTCCCAAACAAGAGAACGCAAAGAGGCCAACACCAAGACTTAGCATAATTAAAATGCCAAAGGTTAAACACAGAGAGAATTTAAAAGCAGCAAGAGTAGTCAGTTAGTTACCCACAAGGGAGTTCCCATAAGAGTGTCAGCTGATTTCTCAACAGAAACTGCAGGCCAGAAGGCACTGGCAGAAAATATTCAAAGACATGAAAAGCAATGACAGGAAACCAAGATTATTCTACCCACAAAAGCTATCATTTAAAGCTGAAGGAGAGAAAAAGAGCTTCCCAGACAAGAAAAGCTAACAGAGTTCATCACCACCAAAGCAATATTACAAGAAATGTTAAAGGGACTTCTTTAAGAATGAGAAGCAAAAAAGATTTTAAAATATGAATAATAAAATGATAATAACTACATCTCTATCAACAATTACTTTAAATGTAAATGGATTAAATGCTGTAAACAAAAAAAACAGGGAGGGCTGAATGGATAAGAAAACAAAACCCTTATATATGCTGCCTACAGGAGATTTTCTTCAGAATGACAGACTGAAAGTAAGCAGATGGAAAATGATATTTTGTGAAAATGTAAATGAAAGAAAAATCTGTGGTAGCAATACTTATATCAGACAAAACAGACTGCAAAACAAAGATTGTAATATGAGACAAAGAAGGTCCCAGTAATCCCAATTCCCAGTATTTATCCAAGTAAAATCAAAACACTACATCGAAGGGACATGTGCATCTATATAGTCACTGCAACATTATTTACAGTAGCCAAGATGTGGAAGTAGTCTGGGTGTCCATCAATGGGTGAATGGATAAAGAAGAGGTGTTACATATATGTAATGAAATATTACTCAGCCACAAAAAACAATGAAATCTCACCACCTCCAAGAAAATGGATGGACATAGAGGGTGTTGTGCTTAGTCGAGTAGGTCAGACAGAGAAAGATAAATGCCTTATGATTTCACTTATATGTGAAATCTAAAGAACAAAATAAACAACAAAAACAGACTCATAGATACAGAGAACATTTTGATGGTTCCCAGATGAGAAGTAGATTGGGGAAAAGGGTGAAAAAAGGCGAAGGAATTAATAAATACAAATTGGTAGTTATTAAAGTTATTAAATGGGGATGTAAAGTACAGCATAAAGAATAAAATCAATAATATTGCAATAGCTATGTATGGTGTCAGGTGGGTGCTGGATTTATCAGGGTGATCAGTTCATAAGTTATATAAATGTCTAATCACTATGTTGTATACCTGAAACTAATATAATATTGCATGTCAAGTATAACAGAAAAAAATTTTGAATTATTTTTAAAAAATTACACAAGCAGAGTAACTCCAAAAATGAATAAAATCAAATGTCATTGGCTAAGCCCAAAAGTGGCCATACCGGAAGGAGTTTATTCCTTTATAAGGTGTCCACCTTCCATATAATCTCCAAGGAAGTAGCTTGCAGTACTGTCATCCCAAAGGAAATGATGCGGTGATTCTCTTCACAAGGGTGGGAGTAAAAGGGAACCACTTGTCTGTAAAGATTAATCACAAGCCTATTAGGTGAAAACATCCATATTAGGCCTACATGGCCATCCTATTCATGCTATGGTGGCAAAAAAGCAACACGATGTTTATTGCTTGCTGGTAATCAAATGTCAAAGAGATTTACTTACTTGAGCTCTTTACAGGATGAAAAGTTATGTGTAAATACCTCTTAGGATTCTCTGAGGGCTAAGAAACTAAAATTTGGGAATATTCATGGTCTTTAGGCCAGAGGCACAACAAGTGCTTGACTTTCAGAAAGGAAAAACAATAACAAAAACAACCCCCACAAAAGCGATGCTAAATCTTCTGGTTTGGTGGGGAGAGAACTGTGGAGAGAGAAACAGAGATAGGAAATGGACAAACACATAATATGAAGACTGAAACACTACTTAATGATGATCCAGGATTTTTTAAAATCACTTGTTCTCAAAGGGATGGTACAGCTCCCTAGAGGCAGTTTTGGAAATGCAAGGGCTTTTAAGGTGCTAACGATGGGGATACCCATGAGTTGCATAACAGATGGAGCATGGATAGTGCATAAGTCCTATGGGTTAGACCCCCTCACAACAAAGAAATCCCCCATCAGCACAACTTTCAATTGCCCCACTAACTATTCATGTAGGTGGAAACCCAGTTTAGAACTACTTGAGGCTCTAAATTTTATTTCATCTATAAGCAAACGGGGAATTCTTAGCCCAGTTATGATATGTGTTGGATTTTTCAGGACTGCAATTGTAGTATTCTATATCTTGAGGGAAGCCTGGACAGCAAGGTGATTATGAGGAAGGACACTAGAGCTAGATTGCTTGAGATTTAATCCCAACTCTTCTGATATTAATTGTGTACCCTTGGATAACTCCTAGCATATGAAATGGGAATGACAGTGGTACGCACCTCATAAAGCTGTATTTAGAATAATGCCATGCAGCCAGTAAGCACTCTATGTGTGTTGCTATTATAGACTTCTGTTTTGTCTAGAGCTTTATCAATAATTGTCTACGTTTTAGAAAATCATATTGCTAATGTCAATCTCTTCCTGATGTTGAGATGACAACAGAGCAGGTCTGTATTGGTCTGCATTTGTAGCTGCCATGTTCATGGTGATTTTATACATAGATACAAGTATGAGCGCTGTTTCATTATTTCACTACATGTTGTAATACAATCATGTTAGAGCACTTACATATTAAAATAATTATTTCATTTTAAAAATTTCGTTGAAATCAATGTGGTTTATATCACTACAACCACTATGTACCTTGCTATCCCCAACTGAGCCATGTAGCATACTATGAACACATTTTATGTCATGACTAACTTTGTATTTTCCTTAGAGTTAACCATTATTTTGGATTTTTATTTGCTTAACTTCCTATGTTATAATTACCGATTCAACCCTCAACCCCTCCCTCCATTTTGGAATTATTCTCTTAATGTATTCAAACACATTAGATATTCTTACAATTCGTTCTCTGAAAGTCTCTCTGAAGGCTTCTACTTTACTACAATCTGGACTGGTTGCTCTCTAATCCTGTTGCAAGCTCTTGTTTTGTAATCTCCCTTCACCCTCACCCTGGGTTTTCCTTTTAATTCTTTCTTATATTGGATCCCCTACTCCCTAGATACTTAGTATTGTATGTCTTAGTAGACTACATCCATGAGTAATTTCTGGGAAAGAGTGCATTGAAAGTTTATTTTCAGAGACCATGCATATCTGCAAGTAATTTTAATCCACTCTCACATTTGACTAACAGTTAAAATTTAGAATTCTAGATTGGCAATGATTTTTCTTCATAATTTTGAGGACACTCACCAGTTATTTTCTAACTTCCAGTGTTGCTATTGAGAAATCCAATAGCCTTCTGATTATATATATTTTGAATTGAATGAAGAATTTTTGATTGTCTGTTTTCCATGTCTCTGGATGCTTGTAGGTCTTGTCTTTAGTGTAATAAAAATTCAAAATAGTGGTTAAGAGTCCTTGGGATCAAATCCCAGCTCTGTAACTTTGGACTAATTACTTAACCAGTGTAAAATTCTCATATTAAATTAACCTCATCTTTTAAAATGAGGATGATCATAACACACACTTCTTGGGGATATTGCAAGCATTTAAATGGGTTAATACGTGAAAAGTGTTCAGAACAGTGAATGGCATGGGATAAGCACTCAATAGATGTTAATGATTACTACTGGTATGGATCTATTTCTGAAAGTTGTGCTAGAACTTGATGGACCCTGCGAATCTAACAACTCATATATTTTAGGGCTGACAAAATTATCTGACTTTTTTTTTTTAATTTTCTCTACTCTATTTTCTGTGTTCTTTATCGAATTGGACTAAACGTTCATTGACTTATCTTCTTCTATTTTCCATTTCTTTGTCTGCTCTATTTTCTGAGTTATATCTTCAACATTATCTCACAACCACTGACTTTAGTTCTTTTTTTCATTTTCATAACACAATTTTAATTTCCAAGTATTATATTATTTTCTGGATGTTTCACTCTTATATAATGTGTTCTTATTTCATTATTGCATGCACGCACACACACAAGCACACATGTCTGCTTGTGTGTGTGTGTATGTGTGTGTGTGTGTGTATGTGTGTGTGTGTGTATTTAAGTTTCTTCTCCATTCATGGTCTCTGATTCTAACAATTTTCTTATTTTATGTTTGTTTTGTTCTCACTCTTTCAACCTGTGTTTTCCCGAAGTGCCTGTTAAGGCTCACTACACGCTTATATACAAGGGTGAAACAGTGAAAAGCTGATTAAAAGTTCTGTACACAAGAATAGTTGTTTTAGACTGTGTTCTCCAATGTAGAGTCTTCTGTATGAGCCAATTTTACGTAACAAAACCCAGTGTCTATATTTCAGTCTCTTTTTTTGGGCAGTCAGATCCTCCAGAGAAATATATTCAGCCTTTGTCTTGTGGCATTATCTTGGCTGCCATAATTCTGGGAGAAGAAGGCTGGGTGTCTCAACATTAACTCAGTATATACCTCCCTGAATGCAAAATTATATTATACCAATTCAACTATGCTAGGTGTACCTCAGTCTAAATACCTTTTATTCCATCCTTTTCAAAGGATAAAACTCCACGCCCTGCACCCCCAAGAAAGAATAAAAGTTCAGTCTTCTGCTGAACTGGGGAGAGGAAATTTCTACCTGTGGCAGTAGGGATGGGAATTTTTGTTTTAATTTTCCAATCTACCCTTTTGTTGTTTAGGTCATCTCTTTTCCCATCTAGCAATGGTACCTTTAGCAGTTCCTAAAGCTTTGGACAATATCTCAACTTTTCCTACTTCTACCTTAGGACTCAGATTTCATGGGTCCTCTAAGTCAGTTATCATTCACTCATCTGATTTTCAGTTTCCAAATTTGTCTCTCTTTAGTCCTCTTTCATTTTCTTTGACTATGGGTCTATGACGAAAATTTCCCCGAACATTATAGGGAGGTTTTAGGAGAGAGTAGAGATTAATGCATATGTCCCGTTCACCATCTTTATTCATAAGTTTCCCAATACAACTTTCACATAAATATTTGTTCTGTAATTTTATTTTCAGTTGTATCTGATATATGAATAGAGGTTTAAGGACACATTTCATATAGGAAACTATGATTCAGCATGTGATCTAAAGACAAAATCAACCCAATTCTTGTGACTTGTATGATAGGTAAAAACTAAACTTTTTCTGTATGATGAATGACATTACTCAAAACTGAAAACTCTAGCTCAGAGTAACAATATTATAGAGAACTATTTATGTAGGTAAAACAGTTCTAGATTTAACAAATCAAATATAATTAATGTTCAACAATCTCTTTAGCGTAAATGACTTGCAGGCAGAAATGCTCACACCATCACATTTTTAAATTATATTTTAATCTGCTTATTATGTTTTGCACAGTAACTACTGTAGTAATATTCTAATATTATTCTTATGTCTTGTATTTTTGATCAGTAAAATAAAATTGTAGAAAGATTCACAGATTATTGCAAGGCAGATACATGGCAAAATACAACTGATAGGATTAATAATGTTATAGTTTCTTGAAAGGACAAATGAAGTGACCAGGTAAAGAAAAAACAGTTTCTAAGAAGATTATAAATATATTGCAATAGCCATTAAGATATTATCTTTTCACTATTTGTTTTAAAGTAACCAATTTCACCAAAGCTCTCGGGGACTTCAAATAACATGTAAAAATATAATATTAATTCAAATCTCTACAAATGAATCAAATATTAAAACCAAAAATTATTTTCAATGTCATATTTTCCCTCATATTAAATTTTCTTCAAAAGCAATTCTATCAGACAGGTTTGTTTTTATTAGTGTCTAATGACATTCAGCAATATAGATGTTTATTTTCCAAGACAGAATTTTAAAAGTCACTAATTTGTGGCCAATAAGACTGTTCACTTGTAATGGGTTATCACGATTAGATATTAGCTATGCAGATAATAATAACCATCTTTACATTTTCTATCAGTATTAATGATAAGATCACTAACAAAGAGCAAAAATCTGAAATAGTTACTAATGCAGAACAATTTTTATGGTCTAATCTACTGCAAGAATTTAAAAATCATGTGCAAAGGACATACTGACTTATTAACAGTAAGAGCTATAAGGTTAATTTCCCATGAACTGTACAAAAAATTCAACCCTTTTAAATTCACTTTGGTTTAAAAATGAAATTTAATATTACTCATAACCTGTTGGAGGCCTTGCTACTGCTGTATAACCAGGTGCTAAATGTGTTGAAATAATGCATAATATTCATCTCACTCTCTTTCTTTTGCTGTCAAAATTTCAACTCTGTACATTTTCTGTAAATAATTTACATTTGAAAGTTTATACAGAGCCTATTTAGGGCCTTTGCATTCTGTGTTACAAATTATGGCTTAAATATTTTAACAGCTCAACTGTGACTAACTAATTACCCTTAGTTGAGAACTCTATTTGTATTTCAAAATTGAGGACAATAGACTATAATACCAATTCCTTTGAATATGTTGTCCTGAACTCTAGTTGTCAGGTATTAGTGCTTTTCATTGGCTTTACTATTGGTTAAGGAGCACTGGGTTGGGGGAGATATTTAATTCTTTTATTTATTTAATTATTTTTTAAAAGCCCCCTTTTTTTTTTCCTGGGCTCAGGAAGTACTTTGATGGGAAAAGGTGCTGGTTTATATGCTTTGGCTTAGACACCCATGCTCAAAAGTTTTCCAGCCTCCGAACTTAAGCAATCAAGGGCTCAGGGGTAATTAGTTTGTCTTCCCTCCAAAATTATAACTTGAAAGATCAAAGAAGTAATCCTGACATCTGGGTTCACATTATGTAGATTTAATTGTTTTCATAATGAAAAATATTTGTCTGACTTGGTTGATTGGTTAAAGTACCCCAATTCAGTGTTGTATAATTTTAAGCTCTTTACTAGCAATACAGAGGACATTCATAGGTACAAGGGGAAAGAAAAGGATAACAAAAAGATCAGGAGATTAGAAAGCTCTGGGATAAATTTCTGATTCCGATTATGAACTAAATTAGAAAAAAAATCCAAGGGCTAAGAAAAAAATCTATATTTCAACTCACCAATATCTTTTCTCAGGGCCTCCTCATGTTTTTCTTGTTTTCCTCTCATTCTGCAGGATGCCAAGAGTTTTCAAACATACTACTTGATGTCTGCTCCCAAGTCCTTCTTCACTTAACCTCTGAAAAATGTAGAAGGAGGTATTCAGTTCCATGGTTATGTTCAATTACAATATTAAAATAAAAATAATACGTTGATCTACTAAGAAAATATTTCATACAACTATACATGCCATAGTTATTAATTGAAGTAGAGCCATAAAGTGCTGCATACAATCATTTTATCACAAGTTGAATACACCCACCAGTTTAAAAGTTTATTATCCCTCAGTACAGAGCAATAAGTTGATAATAATCATAATAGATTCAATACTTAATAAGTGCTACAGAATATGGTAAACGCTTTCAACAAATTATGTCTTTAAACCTACTAACACATTACTCATTTAGATTTAGATAAAATTAAGCAACTTGTCCTAGGCCATTCGACTGATAAGTGACAGAGGCAGGATTTGAACACAGTATATCTAATTAAAAATTCATGCTTTTTGAATCATGCTTTATAAAATAAGCACCAACACAACAGCTCCTCCACTGTAGTCATGGCCAGTCTTCACAATCAATAAGCCTAAGGCTCACTCCCTTACACTGGTGTGCCAACAGCAATCAAGGTTCAACTACAACAGGAGGGCCCACATAACCCATACAAGGGACACACCTGTAGCATCCAGCTCAGGTGACCAGCGAGACTGTGCCACTGGGTCCCATAGCACACCTACTACATAAGGCCACTCTACTAAGACCAGGAGACATAGCAGCCCTACCTAATACATAGAAACAAACACAGGGAAGCAGCCAAAATGAGAAGACAAAGAAACATACCCCAAATTAAAGAACAGAACAAAGCTCCAGAAAAAGAACTAAACAAAATGGAAACAAACAATCTACCGGGTGCAGAGTTCAAAACATTGGTTATAAGCATGCTCAATTATCTCAGTGAGAGCTTCAACAAAAAGATAGGAAACATAAAAATGGAAATAGAAACCACAAAGAAGAACCAGTGAGAGTGAAGAATACAATAACTGAAATGAAGAACACACCAGAAGGAATCAATAGTAGATTAGATGAAGCAGAGGATCAAATCAGTGATTTGGAAGATAAGGTAGGAAAAAATACCCAACCAGAACAGCAAAAGAAAAAAGAATCCAAAAAAAGAAAGAGAATATTTTAAAAGCGTACAACATTAAGCATATCAACTTTCACATAATAGGGGTACCAAAAGAAGTGAGGCGGCGAAGAATTGAAAACCTATTTGAAGAAATTATGACAGGAAAATTCCCTAATCTGGCAAAGGAAACAGACATATATGCCCAGGAAGTGCAGAGAGTCACAAACAAGATGAACCCAAGGAGTTCCACACCAAGACTCATCATAATTAAAATGCCAAAGGTTAAACCCAAGGAGAGAACGTTAAAGGCAGCAAGAGAAAAATCAGTTATCTACAACAGAGCTCTCAGGTGATTTCTCAGCAGAAACTTTGCAGACCAGAAGGGATTGGCAGGAAATATTCAAAGTGATGAAAAGCTAGGACCTACAACCAAGACTACTCTACCCAGCAAAGCTATCATTTAGAATTGAAGGACAGATAAAGAGCTTCTCAGACAAGAAAAAGGTAATGGAGTTCATCACCACCAAAACAGTATTACAAGAAACGTTAAGGAAACTTTTTTAAGAAGAAGGAAAAAAAGATTAAAAATATGAATAATAAAATGGCAATAACTACATATCTATCAACAATTACTTTAGATGTAAATAGATTAAATGCCCCAATCAAAAGGCACAAGGTGGATGAATAGATAAGAAAATAAGACCTTTACATATGCTACATACAAAAGACTCACTTCAGATCAAAAGACACACAGACTGAAAGTAAAGGGATGGAAAAAAAAATGTTTAATGAAAATAAAACTATCAAAAAACCTGGGGTAGCGATGCTTCTACTAGACAAAATAGACTTTAAAATAAGTCTATAACAAGAGACTAAAAAGGACCCAGTAATCCCACTTCTGGGTAATTATCCAAAGAAACCCAAAATGCTACTTCAAGTGGACATGTGTATCCATATGTTCATTACAGAATTGTTTACAATGGCCAAGATGTGGAAGGAGCCTGGGTGTCCATCAATTAATGAATAAATACAGAGTAGGTGGTACATATATACACTGGAATATTGCTCGGTTATGAAAGGGAATAGGTTCTCGCCATCTTGGCGGCATGATGGACCTGGAGGATACTATGCTGAGTGAAATATGTCAAATAGAGAAAGACAGGTGCAATGTGATTTTGCTTATATGTGGAATCTAAAGAACAAAATAAACAAACAAAATAGAAACAGACCTGTAGACACAGAGAGCATTTTGGTGGTTGCCAGATGCAAGGGAGTTGGGGGGGGGGAGGGTTGAAAAAGGGAAGGCGTTAAGAAGTACAAATTTGTTGTTACAAAACAGTCATGGGGATGTAGGGTATAGCATAAGGAATATAGTCAATAATATTGTAGTAACTATGTATGGTGTCAGATGCTACTAGATTTATTGGGGTGATAGATGGGAGGGGGCTTGAGGGACAGGGTGAAAAGCTGAAGGCATTAAGAAGTACAGATTGGTAGTTAAAAAATAATCATGAGGATATAAAGTAAAGCATAGGGAATATAGTCTATAATATGGTAATAAGGTGTATAGTGCCAGGTGGAGCACTTCTTAAATTATATAAATATCCTACCACTATGCTGTACACCTGAAATTAATATTGAATGTCAACTGTAATTGAAAAATGAAAAAAGGGGGGTATGTGAAGGGGAATAAGCGGTTCAAATTTCCACATATAAAACAAATAAGTCATGGGGATATAATATACAGCATGGGCAATATAGTCAATAATATCATGATAGCATGGTACAGTGTCAGATGGATGCTGGACTTATCATGGTGATCACTTCTTTAGGTATATAAATGTTCAATAACTCTTTTGTACACCTGAAACTAATGTTGTGTGTTAGCTGTAGTTTAGTAAAAATCTTTTAAAAAATGAAAACCAAGAACTAATAAAATCCTTTCTAAATGACACCATCTGATTCAAGTAAAAAATAAAATGGCTTAAACACTAGTAATAAAAAAGACAAATACATTTCATGAAGAATACAATGAGAAATGTCTGCTGAGTCTTTTAGTTCAGATGTTTCAGAATGCTGCTGTATGTTTTATGAGGGATCTGAGGGGAAGATTTCATAGCAGAAGGTGTTAATGCGGCCTGTATTGACTTAAGTGGTGACCCCATAGGTCTGTGAAACTGTGGGATGCCTATGGATTGAAGCTGCTTGCTAAAGAGGAATTCCCCACTACTACTCAGAAATTCTTCATTTCCTCTCTCCCCAAGCTTCCCATCCTTTACAGGCTCAGGTTCTGGCATTTCAGTATCTTCTTTCGTGCTAATGAACTTGTCCAAGTAACTGGTGTGTTGTTGTTGTTTTTGTTATTGCGTTTTTAGTTGTAGACATAGCATTTATTGAACACTATGTGAATGTGTGTTGTGATACATTAGCTGACATAATCTTCTCAACAACGTTATGATAGGTGCTATTATGATGCCTCATTTCACAGATGAGAAAACTAGAGATTTGGGAGAGGTTGAGTGACATGCCCAAGGACACAAACACACACACACAACTGGTGTGTTTTCCTTATCAATTTGTTCAACCTTGCTTACCTCACAATAAAATGATTTATGAGAAAACAGTCCTCCCCATCACCCACAAACTGGGTATCCCATGAAGATTGATACAAAGCTTCTAATTGAGCCAAACTTACCATTTCTTTTTCCTGTTTTTCTCAGCTTACTGACTTTGATATCAAAGTTTTCATTTCCAGTTGGCACACTGAGCTATTCAAATCATTTAATTTATCAACACCATCAGTAGGCTCATGTTGTGAACAAAATTGAATAGTTTCTGGAATGAAAGAATCAAAGTCAAATCCCTGGTTCTTCTCCCTTTATTTTTCAGCCAGTTGCTGTGATGCTTCCTCCAGAGGTACCTGGGCTTTAACCAATCCATTCCTTTTACATTTTGACTTGCCTTATTAATCTGATTTTTCTTTGCTTCATTCCTTCTAATTGGAAAGATCTATAATAAACTTCAGTTCATAGTAATGGTTAAGTTCACTCTCTCTCCAAACTAAATTATCTAAATATGATGATGACGATCTCATTTTGTAGTTACAAGTCTGGCTACACTCCAGATCACAATATTTGTTTTCATGATGATCTGTGTACTGCCAGCAAGGCTCAGTAGAGTAACTGGTATCAAAAGGAGGATCCTCCAAATACTTTTCATGATCCCAATCCAAATATTTTCAAGGATTGACTTGTACATCTTCTTCATCAGTGACATCAGACAGAGCTCTTGGGTCAAGCTGAACGTCATCAATATTAAAGTTTTTATGTATAGGCCAATCATTGGTAATCATGGTACCTTTCCCAGTTATAAGTGTGACTATGAGTTTCATCCAAAAGCAAAGTATCTTCACCTTCATTTTCAATATGAAAAGGATGACTTGATATTGGCTCATCCATTGCAAAAGAATAAAAAGAATATATGCTCATGCAAGTATGGGAAAGTGCTTCTTCTGCTGTGAACCAATCCATGGAGCTAAATGTCAAAATTTGTTCCAAGAAATCCAGTGCTTCTTGACTAACACTCAGAAATAGCTGAGTTAAAGGTTTGTGTGGCTCAGTTATGTCATTTCTGATGCAAATTGGAATTACGCTGAGAAGCTTCTGATGATCTTGCTCATGTACAACAGGAATCAATTATAAAATTAGCTGCATCTGTTCAAGTTCACATGAACCTGCAAAGAGGGATTTACCGGTTAGCATTTCAGCAAAAATGCAGCCTGCAGACCACATGTCAGTGGCTTTAGTGTAATTATTAGGAGAAGGTAAGAGACATGGCCGTCTGTACCATTTAGTAACCAATCCTTCAGAAAGATGACCCTTATGGGAATAATGAGGATCCATGATCCACACAAGACCAAAATCACCTACCTTCAGCACCAAGTCTTCAGTATTAAGGAAAAGGTTAGCTGGTTTGAGATCTCTGTGCAGTATGTTTGCAGAGGGAATGTATTTGAGCCCACGTAGCAGCTGATACGTGAAAAGCCAGGCATGCTCTTCCAGTAAAGGGCCCTGCTCCAGTACATTAGCTAAGTATGTCTCCATGTACTCCTGAACAATGTAAACACTGTTCAGTTCAGTGAGAGAGCCCTCATCATCTGTTAACTGGCTTACACTAGGACCAAGAATTTCAAACACTTTCACAATATTATCATGGTCAAGTCTTCTAATAATTTTGAATTCACATAGAGTCTGTTTGACACCCTGGGGATCAGTAAGGACAATTTTCTTAATGGCTACTCTTTGGTCACCGTCATTGTCTACAGCAGAAAAAAAACAATCCACTGCCTCCACAACCCAGTGGTTTTAAGTCCATACACCTAGAGCCCAAATCAAAACCATGAATGTTCACGAGACTCAAATTTCTCTGCTCTTTTGAAACCCTTACTATTGCCTTTTCCTTTCAAATTATTGAACTTGTGTAAATAAGGAAGAAAACTGGTATCCAAAAGAAAGATCTTTCAAAATGGGAGAAGAAAAATCATTTTGCTTCCACAGCAAGATGGGTTCTTGATGTTTGTTGCATATGCCAACCAGGCCTGTTGAATTCCACTTAGGTTTAAAGCTCAAAAAGCTCTCCTCATACTGAGCATTAAAAAGATCGCAGTACTCATGGTTCAAGAAAGGGGCAGCAAGTCTGCAGACATTTAAATAAATCACTTAAGAAACTCAAACAGAAGGATCTTGAGAGTATAATGCTAAGTAAAATAAGTCAGACAGAAAAAGTAGAGAACCATATGATTTCACTGATATGTCATATATAAAATTGAAAACAACAAAAGAACAGAACGAGACAAACAAATGAAGGAACAAATGCTCATAGATATAGACAATAATTTAGGGGTTACCAGAGAGTGACGGGGGAGAGGGGCTCTAGAAGAGGGTAAACAGGGTCTAACATATGCTGATGGAAAGAGAACTGACTCTGGATGGTGAACACACAATGTGAGATATAGATAATGTATTACAGAATTGTACACCTGAAATCTATGTAACTTTACTAACAATTGTCACCCCAAGAAACTTTAATAAAAAAAGAAAGAAACTCAAACAGATGAAATTACATATTATACACTCGGATTTACTGTGCTAAACGATTTAACATTTAATAAAAATGTGAATAAATATGCACATAGCAGACTTCTATGAGCATTTTCCTCAGTGCAAATACATTCAGTTTTGGACTGGTACCAAGCAGCAGCATCGTTCTAAGGTGCTAGTAAGCACTGTTTCCATTTTGCTTCTTTTTTTCCTTTGTTGCTGGATATTTTCACAGGAAGCCCTGGCAGCTGTTAGTTAACAGAAGTTGTCTTTTGTTAGTGATCAGGCGGCTCCATCTCACCACAATCACAGTAAAATCTCCCGTTCATCTTGCTCCAACAATGGGACTTCTTCTTCTCGTCTAGGGAGTGTGGGGCCTGCAGAGAGCCCCCAGTGTCAGCACAGGTGTCTAGCCATGCTGGCGGCAGCAGAGGGCGTCTCCAAGGTTCTCACATTGCTGCAGTTGCCACCATGTAACCCCCACCCACAAGAGAGGATGAGGGTCTTTGATCCTTTTGAATTAATTTTTGTGTTCAATGAAAGGTTAGGATCCAACTTCATTACTTTGCATGTGCATATCCAGTTTTCCCAGTACCAGTGTACATGAAAAGATTGTTCATCCTCAGTTGGATGCTTTTGGCACCCTTGTCAAAAATCATTTGACCATATATGCAAGGCCTTTTTTTTTTCCTTATGGGATCTCTATTATGGTCCATTGGTCTGTATGTCTACCTTTATGTCTGTTTAAGGAAAATTTCTGATTTTTCCTTCCTATGTGTTTTTCCTTGCTGTGTGTTTCTTCCCTGTGAGTCTCTTTACTACTCACACAAAACAGTTCACTTCTGACACTTCTGGTCACCAAACATGTGGAGGTTTTACCCCAAATAAGGAATTCTCTGTGACACCAGCTAAGTGTCCTACAATTGAACTCAATTCTGACACTATCTACCTGGAGATAGCATCAAGTCCTACAGGTCAAGGGCTTAGTTCCACAAGACTGCCTCCACCACACACTCACTTCAGATGCCAGTCACAAGCCCTGGTTATCACCTGTGCTTCTGACCAACCAGCTACAGATTGGAGGTTCCAAATGCCCCCTCCTTGAGTTCAATTAATTTGCTAAAGCAGCTCACATAACTCAGGGAAACACTTACTTATGTTCATCAGATTATTAAAGGATATAGATGAATATCCAGATGAAGAGATACTTAGAGTGACATCTGGGAGAGCCCTGAGCACTGGAGCTTCTGGCCTCATGGAGCTGGGGTATGTCACCCTCCCAGTGTTATGTTCATCAACCTGGACACTCTCTGAATCTCTTACTATTGGGATTTTATGGAGGTTTCTTCACATAGGCATGATCAATTACTAACTTCATTTTCAGCCCCACTCCATTCTCTGGAGGATGAGTGTAGGGCTGAAAATTCAAGGTCCTAATCGTGGCTTAGTCTTTCTAGTGATCAGCTCCCATCCAGGAGACACTTAGAGTCACCCCAGGAAAATAAAAGATGCTCTTACTTCTCTTATAACTTAGTAATTTACAAAGTTTCTAGGAGCCCTGTCAAGGATGGGGTTAAAGACAAATATGAGAACAACAGATGCTCCTAGTGTTCTCAGTTTGGAAATTACAAGGGTTTTTAGGAGCTCTGTGCCAGGATCTGGGGGCAGAGACCAATATATATATATTTTATTATCTCACAGTCCACCCCTGGTCTCTGGCCATGGATATCTTAAAGCAAAATGGTATGCAAATTAAGAGATACTGGCACATGACTAGAATCTCATGTGCTCATTAATAATCATTCCACTCCATCATTATCTCATGTGAAAAGTATCTCCCAGAGTGAGGCAACTCAGATTTGCAGGCTTCTATCCAATCTTGTCAGGTTCGAAAAGCCAGAGTGGTCTCCATAAACATATGGCTTCATATGGTTTTCAGGCATCTGAAAGAATTGAGCTAAGAGACAATATTACATCTTGTACTGAGCATCTTTCAAGGTGTTAATGTACTATTGAATTCCCCTTATTACATAACTCATTTATTTATTAGTTTACCCTTAAATACTATTCCTCTTTCTCTCCATTTATACCCAAACTCTGTCACCTTTAGAAGGGACATTAGTTTTGACCACTGGGATGGTCTAGTTCACAGGCAGCAATACCAATCTAGCAAGTCCTGTCCTTCAGTCTACTCCCTTTCACTTAGGGTAAGGTGATATAGGTGCAGAAAGAGAGAGATATCTTTACCACCATGCAGTAAAGCTGCATTAACTGTTAGCTCCAATTTTGTCAGATGCATTGAAAGTACATCCTGCCTAATAAGACCCTTAGGGATTTTGACATAAAGGTTGAAAACATAGTTACATTTTCTTGTTTAGGAATTACCGTTGTAGTTGCAGCCCTGGTCCTGTGACCACTAAATCAGGTAGGGAAAGAGGCGGCCTACCTATGAATATCTCCTTCTTGTATTCCTCAGGCAGCATAATACTGTATAAAGCATTTTCATTTTATTATGGAACATTTCTGGACACTGCCATCCCCATTAGAGCATTTCTTCAACATCATCCTAGACATTATGGGTATTTCAGGTTTTAAGGTCATTTTACGGCCTTCTGTGACTGCGGTAGCTTTAATTAATGTCTAATAGGAAGGTAGTAACTACCCCTCAAATGGAAATTCTGTAGCCCAAAGTCCCAGTAGTTGTCACTGGGATGTGATCACACGCCTTTGCCATAATCTCCAGTTTACACTCCACTTAGGGTTATTGCACAGAGGATTGGTCCTTACCAGCACCCCTGCTTCAACTTCACACTGTGTGTACTCAGGCAATCTTATTGGTTCCCATTTAGGATGTCCAATTAATGTTTCTTGTAGGGCGGATTTGCATGCCTTCTGTTTTAAAGTACTAGGTAGGGAAATGTTCCCTAGTCAGATACAATGTTCGTCTCCGTAATACAAACAGGTGAAAGAAATGTGACCACTTCACATAAAGTCTGCCCAAACATACCAATTCACCTATAAACTTTTACCCTTATCGCATCAACTCATGTTCCTAACTGTAGCCTTTGTTAGGACTTCACCAATAGGTTTTGGTCTTACAATACTAAACATAACACTAAGTAACCACTGTGAACAATTAATTTCATATAAACAAATCACATAACCTAGAAGGAATGTATAAATTCCTAGTAAGATACAACTTACCAAGACAGAATCATGAAGAAATAATAATAAAAAAAAGAACAGACAAATAAAAAGTAAGAAGATTGAATTAGTTATCAAAAACTTTCCAACACCAAAAAGCCCTGGACCAGAAAGTTTCACTGGGGAAATTCACCAAAAATTTAATAAATAATTAATGCCAATCCTTCTCAAGCCCTTCCAAAAAATAAAGAGGCAGTAACACTCCCAAACTCACTTTATGAGGCCAGCATCACCCTCGTAGCAAAACCAGATAAGGATACCAAGATAAAGGAAATCTACAGACCAATATTTCTGATGAACATAGGTGCAAAAATTCATAACAAAATATTAGCCAATAAAATACAACAATATATTAAAAGGATCATACACCATGATAAAGCAAGATTTATCCTGGGAATGCAAAAATGATTAAACAAATGCAAATCAACAAATGAGATATACCATATTAATGGAATAAAAGATAAGCATCATATGATCATCTCGATGATGCAGAAAAAGCATTTTACAAAATACATTTTTTTCTTGACAACAATGCTAAACAATTGAGTATAGAAGAAATATACCTCAACATAATAAAGGCCATATGTGACAAACCAACAGTTATCATTATAATCAATGATGAAAGGTTGAAAAAATTTTCCCTAAGATCAGGAATAACAAAAAGGTGACCATTCTCATCACTGTTATTCAACATAGTACTGGAAGTCCTAGTCAGTGCCGTCACACAAGGCAAAGAAATGAATGACATCCAAATCAGAAAGAAAAAAATAGAATTGTCTTTGCAGATGATATGATTTTATATAGAGAAAATTCTAAAGACGCCACCAAAAACTGTTAGAAATAATCAACAAATTCAGTGAAGTTGCAGGAAGCAAAATCAACATACTAAAATCAGTTGCATTTCTATATACTGACAACAAAATATCTGAAAAAGGAAGAAAACCATCCTGTTCTCAACAGAATCAAAAACAATATAATACTTGGGAAAGAGTTTAACTAAGGAAGTGAAAGATTTATACCCAGAAAATGAAAAGTCTTTGATGAAAGCATTTGAAGATACAAACAAATGGAAAGATAGCCAATGTTCATGAATAGGATAGGAAGAATTAATATTGTTAAAATGTTCACATTAACCAGAGCCTTCTATGCACTAAATATAAGCTCTATCAAAATCCCACAGGCATTTTTCACAGAAATCGAAGAATAATCCTAAAATTTGTATGAAACCACAGAAGTCCCCAAATAGCCAAAGCAATTTTGAAAAGAAAGAACTAAGCTGGAGGCATCACACTTACTGATTTCAAACTATACCACAAAGCTACAGTAATCAAAACAGTATGGTACTGGCATAAAAATAGACACATAGGCTAGAGGAACAGAGTTGAGAGCCCCCAAATAAACACTAGCTTATATGGTCAACTAATGTATGACAAGGGAACAAAAAATACTCAATGGGGAATGGATAGTCTCTTCAATAAATGGTTTTGGGAAAACTGGATAGCCACATGCAGAAAAATGAAACTGGACCCCTACTATACACCACTCAGAAAAATTAACCCAAAATGGATTAAAGACTTAAGCACAAGAGTTAAAACTGTAAACTCCTAGAAAAAAACGTGAAAATAGTCCCTTGATATTGTTCTTGGCAGTGATATTTTGAAGGTTATATCAAAACCACAAGCCACAAAAGCACAAATCAATAAGTGGAACTATATGAAACTAAAATTTTTCTCCACAACAAAGGAAATAATAATAAAAATGAAAAGACAGTGTATGGAGTAGGACAAAATATTTTAAAACCATTTATCTGATACGGGATTAATGTTTAAAATGTATAAATAACTCATACAATGAAATAGCAGCAACAAACAAAAAACAATTATCTGGTTCAAAAAAAAAGGAAGAGGAATTTAGGAGGCATTTTCCCACAAAAGACATATAAATGGCCAACAGGTACCTGAAAAGGTACTCAGCATCACTAATGGTCATAGAAATGTAAATCAAATAAACACAATGAGATATTACCTTACACCTGTTTTAATGGCTATTATAAAAAAGGAAAGAAATAACAAGCGTTGGTGAGGATGTAGAGAAAGGGAACCTTTGTACACTTTTGGTGGGAATGTAAATTGGTACAGCTACTGTGGAAAACAATATAGAGGTTCCTCAGAAAGGTAAAAATAGAATAACCATATGATCCACCAATCTTACTGCTAGGTATATATCCAAAGGAAATGAAAACAGATCTCAAAGAGAAATTTGTATTCTTAAATTTATTGTAGCAATATTCACAATAGCCAAGATATGGAAACAACCTAAGTATCTATCAGTAGATGAATGGATAAAGAAGATTTTATATATATATGATGATTTTGAGAAGGAAACACCCCAAGGTTAGTGAGGGATATGCCAACATCATCCCTAGGCCTGAAGGAGCAAAGGAAGGGGGCAGCTATTTGACACCAGAGTTTTGCTCTAGCAGTATCCCAAGATAATAATCATAGAGTGTCCAAATAATATATATAATGAAAAATTGTTCATCTGTGGGAATGAAGGAAATCTTGCCATTTGTGACAACAGGGATGGACCTCGAGGGAATTATGCTAAGTGAAATAGCATAATCAAATAAACACAATAAGATATTACCTTACACCTGTTTTAATGGCTATTAAATATATCATGCAGTATTTGTCTTTATCTGACAAATCTGTCTTTATCATGCAGTATTTGTCAGATAAAGACAAATACTGCATGATATACTCTACATGTAGAATCTGAAAACATCGCACTCCTAGAAACAGAGAGAACAGAATTATCACAGGCTGGGCGGTGGGTCGCATGAAAAGATTTTGGTCAAAGCGTACAACCTCTAGTTAGAAGATGAATAAGTTGGTGAGATCTAATGCAGAACATTGTGATTATAGTTAACAATAATGTATTATATACTTGAATATTCTTAAGAGAGTAGATTTCAAATTTTCTCACAACAAAAAAGTCATCGTAATTATATGACATGATGGGGGTGTTAGCTCATTCTATGGTGGTAATCATTTTGCAGTATGTAAATGTATCGTCAATACAGTGTACATTTTAAACTTCCATAGAGCTATACATCAATTATATGCCAATAAAGCTGTAAAAGTAAAAGTGAATAGTTTTAAAAAATGTTAATTTTCCCCCCTCATTTATTTATTTATTTATTTATTTATTTATTTATTTATTTATTTATTTATTTTTTATTTTTTTTTTTTTTTAACTTGAGGTAAAAGTTTCAGTGTATAGAAAGCTGCACGCGGCACACGCAGCCACTGCGTTCCCTCCCAGGGCTCCTGACGTCACAAAGACCAGAAAAACTCAACATCCCCCTTCCACGCTCGCCCACCCTCGCCTGCCCCCAACCCGCAAAAGCTTTGCCTGGAGCTCCGAAGACCACGCTCGCTTAGCCCAGCGCCAGTTCTCACAGCAAGCGCGTTGGTCTTCAGTCCCTGCTGAAACAGGCTGGCCCTCGGACACGAGGGTAAGAACTCAGGGTCCAAGTGACAAAGACGACACCTGTTTCCAAAGCCAGTGTGAATTTTTGTCTTGTTCTGAGATTTAGGGGAAAAGCTTTCTCCATTCAGCATGATGCTATGTGTGGGTTATTCATATGTGGTCTTTGTTATGTTGTAAAAGTTTTCTTCTGTACCCAGTTTAGTGTTTTTATCACAAAAGGGGATTAGGTTTGTCAATGCTTTATCAATTAAGATGGTTATCTTTATTAAAAAGACATTCATTCTGTTATATACTGTGTAACACAGATTATTTATGTATTCTGAATCATCTTGCATACCAGAAATTCCTCTTGATCCTGGTTCATGATTGCTGAGTTTGACTTGCTAATATTTTGCTGAGAATTTTTACATCAATGCTGATAAGTGTATTGCTCTGTAATTTTCTTGGAGTGCCTTTGTCTAGCTTTAGTATCAGGGTCATTTAGGCCTCCTAGAATGAGATATTAAGTCTTCCCTCATCTTAAAGTTTTGGAAGATTTTGAGAAAGTTTGGTGTGGATTCTTCTTTAAATGTTAGGTAGAATTTGGCAATGAGGTCATCTTGTCCATGATGTTTCTTGGTTGGGAGATTTTGATTAATGATTTATTCTTTTTACTAATTATATTTCTATGCAGTTTTTTTCTAATTTTCTTCATTTGTCTTGGTATGTTGTGTGTTTCTAAGAATTTGTTTTCATCTAGGTTATTGTATTTGTTAGAAAATTTTTCACAACTCTCTTATAATTCTTTGATTTCTGTAACATTGGTAGTAATCTCCCCAATTTCATTTATGATTTTACTAATTTCAATATTCTCTCTTTTTTTCATAGTCTAACTAAGGTTTGTCAATTATTTTTCCTTTTTATTTTTATTTGAAAAACATTTTTTTCAAAATGGAGGCATGAAGTGAGGCTCTGGAAATCTCCCCTGGAATTTACAACAAATTAAACAGCTATAACTCCACAAAGGACTCTGTGCACAGCAGACAGGCAAAACGAAGAGGCTCACTACTGAATTCACCTAAAGGTGGGCAAATTGCATGAGCAGGGGAGGAGGTACGGGAGAAGTGCAGAGACAGAGTCGCACAGGCACAAGACGCAGATCTAGTTCACTGCTCCGAGCTCGCTGCATTACAAACCTACCGCAGATGTGGAAGAGGGAAGAATGTGGACTGCAAGGGCTCCGCTTATGGCCCATAGGGCTGAGGGGACAGCATATAACATGGCTGTACCCAATGCTCACAGCAGAGACCTTGGAGCAAAGACTGAGGGAAGAAGGCTGAAAACAGTGGTTTAAGCACTTACTGCCTAGCAGAGAACGGAAGCCATAGAAACTGAGACTAACCACCTCCTCCTTACCCTCCCAGAACTTGACCTGCACCAACCTGCCCAGTGCTAGAAGCGGAAGAGTAGCAGTGTCAGATCAAAAGAACAGAATATTTGCAGTTCTGAGAACTGTGGTCTGCAGAAACAGATTCGCAGCCCAACTACTTCTGGCAAATAAGAGGAAGCTGTGGAATCAGGACTGGCTATGGTGGTAGTCACCACCATTACTCTGGGCCACATCTCACAACTCACCCCACCCCTGTCCACACCTATCTGGGCGGATCCCTGTAGGAGTAAACAGAACTACTGAAACACACAAGCTCTGAATCTCGTGCAGAGCTTTGGAACTTCAAAAGCTCTCCGCATCCAACAGGGACAAGGCACCCCTATGACCCAGGTGAACTGTTAACAGAGGAGAAGCCCGCTTCTCAGGGAATCCCCGCATTGTGTGAGAAGCTGGAATAGTGCAGAGAAAACATAACACTACAGTGTGAAAGAGAAAAAAGGGCTGCAGTCAGAAAGAAAATAAAATATTCTACCAACACATACTGGAAAAAAACAGAAAGACCTCTTCCTATCAACCTGTTGCAGAACCCACTCCTGTAGATGTCTAGGAAGAGAAATAATAAATCATTAATTGCCATGAATAACCAAGGTAACAACACAGCTCAGAAAGAAAGAGAAAAGTCTACAGAAAGTGAAGTTAAAGATACAGAAATATGTGACTTAAATGACAGAGAATTCAAGACTGCAGTTCTGAAGCAACTCAATGAGTTGGAAGAAAATACAGAAAGGCAGTTTAAAGAACTCAGAAACACAATCAAAGAACAACATGAGCATTTCACCAAAGAGATGGAAATTTTAAAAAATTAACAAATAGAATTTCTGGAGATTAAGAACACAATAGAGGAAATTAAGAATGAAATAGCCAGTTTAGGAAGTAGAGTTGACCAGATGGTGGAAAGAAAGAGTGACATCGAAGATGGGAACCTGGAAATGACACGGATGGAAGAAGAAAGAGACTTGAGACTTAAAAGAAATGAAAGAACTCTACAAGAACTTTCTGACTCCATCAGAAAGAGCAATATAAAAAAAATGGGCATACCAGAAGGAGAAGAAAGAGACAAGGGAACAGAGAATATATTTTAAAAAATTGTCGAAGAGAACTTCCCGAACTTGTGGACAGAACTGCATCCTCAAATCCAGGAAGCAAATAGAACACGTAATTACCTCAATCCCAACAGGCCTTCTTCAAGGCACATTGTATTGAAGCTGTCTAAAATCAACGACAAAGAAAGAATCCTCAAGGCAGCCAGGGAAAAGAAGACGGTAACCTACAAAGTAAAGCCCATTAAATTATCATCAGATTTATCAGCAGAAACTCTAAAAGCCAGGAGGGAGTGGAATCAAATATTCAAACTATTGAAAGGGAGGGTTTATGAGCCAAGAATAATACATCCAGCAAAGATATCCTTTAGATATGAAAGAGGAATAAAGACCTTGCCAGATATACAGAAACTGAGGGAATTTTCTAGTACACGACCTGCAGTACAAGAAATACTAAAAGAGGCTATTCGACCACCATCAACAGGGACAATTTGTGGCAACCAAAACAAAAAAGGGGGAGAGTAAAGGTCTGAACAACAATATGGGAACACAGAAAGTAAGCATGCTGAAGAAAATGGAATACTCTAAATATCAAACTTTCTTTTACATAAACTTAATGGCAACCACTCAAAAAAAATTCAGAACTGAAATGCATACTCTAATAAAAGAAGAAACAGAGGGAAACATCATACAATACCACCACACAGAAATAACAGACAACAAAAAAAGGCAAAGAAACTATGGAGACACAATCTTACCAGAAAACTAAAGATAGAATGATAGGAAATCCTCACATATCAATAATCACCCTAAATGTAAATGGACTGAATTCAACAATAAACAGGCACAGAGTAGCAGACTGGGTCAAAAAACTAAACCCAACCATATTCTGTCTCCAAGAGACACATCTCAGCTACAAGGACAAGTATAGACACACAATGAAAGGGTGGAAAATGACACTCCAAGCAAACGGTATCCAGAGAAAATCAGGTGTAGCCATAATGATATCAGATGAAACAGACTTCAGGGTGAAAAAGATAACGAGAAACAAAGATGGACATTTCATAATGGTGAAGGGGACTATACAACAAGAAGACATAACAGTCATCAATATTTATGCCCCCAATCAGGGAGCACCAAAATATAACAAGCAACTACTAACAGAACTAAAGGGAGAAATTGACCAAAACACAATTATACTAGGAGACTTAAATACATCATTGACAGCTATGGCTAGATCATCCAAACAGAAAATAAATAACGAAATAGCAGCCCTAAATGACACATTAGATGAAATGGACATAATTGACATATATAGAGCACTTCATCCTAAAACATCAGACTATACATTTTTTTCTAGTGTACATGGAACATTCTCAAGGATAGACAATATATTGGGACATAAAACTAACCTCAGCAAATTTAAGAAGTTTGAAATCATACCAAGCATATTTTCTGAACAGAAATTTTCAAATTGAATATCAACTGCAAAAAGAAAGCGGGAAAAAACACAAATACATGTAGGTTAAACAACATACATTTAAAGAATAACCAGGTCAAAGAAAAAATTAGAGGAGAGATCAAAAGATACATAGAAACAAATGACAATGAAAATACATCCTACCAAAATTTCTGAGATGCAGCAAAAGCTGTTTTAAGAGGGAAATTTATATCATTACAGGTCTATCTCAAGAAACAAGAAAAATCCTAAAAACCTCACGTTACACCTTAAAGAACCAGAAAAAGAAGAATAAATGAAACCCAAGGTCAGCAGAATAAAGGAAATAATGAAAATCAGAGCAGAACTAAATGAAATAGAGAACAAAAAGACAATAGGAAAAATTAATGTGAAAAAGAGCTGGTTCTTTGAAAAGATTAACAAAACTGACAAACCCTTGGCTAGGCTCATAAGATAAAAAGAGAGAAGACACTGATTAACAAAATCAGAAACATAAAATGGGAAGTTATCACGGACACCACAGAAATACAAAGGATCATCCAAGAATACTATGAAGGAGTATATGCCACCAAATTCAATAACCTAGAAGAAATGGAAAAGTTCTTAGAAACATATAGCCTTCCTAGGCTGAACCATGAAGAACTGGAAAATCTAAAGAGACCAATCAACAGTAAGAAAATCGAATTAGTCATCCAAAACCTTCCCAAAAGCAAAAGTCTGGGACCAGATGGGTTCACTAGTGAATTCTACCAAACCTTCAAAGAGGATCTAATGCCAATGCTGCTCAAACTCTTCCAAAGAATTGAAGAAGAGACAGTACTCCCTAACTCATTTTATGAGGCCAACATTACCCTGATACCAAAACCTAGCAAGGACAACACAAAAAAAGAAAACTGCCTACCAATATCTCTGATGAATACAGATGCAAAAATCCTAAACAAAATTCTAGCAAATCAAATGCAACAATGCATTAAAAAGATTATTCATCACGACCAAGTGGGGTTCATCCCCGGGGCACAAGGATCGTTTAATATCCACAAACCCATCAATGTGATATATCACATAGACAAAATATAGGACAAAAAACATATGATTATATCAATTGATGCAGAAAGAGCATTTGACAAGATACAACATCCATTTATGATTAAAACACTTAATAAAATAGGTACAGGAGGAAAATACCTTAACATAATAAAGGCCATATATGACAAACGCTCAGGTAATATCATAATTAACGGTGAAAAAATTAAGCCCTTTGATCTACATTCAGGAACGCGACAGGGCTGTCCCCTATCACCTCTGATTTCCAACATAGTGTTGGAAGTCCTCGCCAGAGCAATCAGGCAAGAGAAAGAAATAAAAGGCATCCAAATTGGGAATTAAGAAGTTAAATTGTCACTCATTGCAGATGACATGCTGACATGTATAGAATACCCTAAAGGTTCCGCCAAAAAGCTGTTAGAAACAATCAATGAATACAGTAATGTGGCCAGCTACAAAATCAACCTACAAAAATTCATTGCATTCCTATATACTAACAATGAAATCTCAGAAAAAGAAATACAAAAAAACAATTCCTTTTGCAATTACAGCAAAAATAATAAAATACCTAGGAATAAACTTAACCAAAGATGTGAAGGACCTATATGCTGAAAACTATAAGACATTTTGAAAGAAACTGAAGAAGACACAAAGAAATGGAGACATTCCGTGTTCATGGATTGGAAGAATCAACATAGTTAAAATGGCCATATTACCGAAAGCAATATACACATTTAATGCAATCCCCATCAAAATCCCAATGGCATTTTTTAAAGAAATAGAACAAAAAATCATCAGATTTGTTTGGAACCACATAAGACCCCGAATAACCAAAGCAATCTTGAGAGAAAAGAACAATGCTGGAGGTACCATACTTCCTGACTTTAGCTTGCACTACAGAGCAACAATAATCAAAACAGCATGGTATTGGCAGAAAATCAGACATGTAGACCAATGGAATATAATTGAGAACCCAGAAATAAACCCCCATAAATATGGACAGATAATTTTTGACAAAGAAGCAAAAAACATGCAATGGAGAAAAGACAGCTTCTTCAATAAATGTTGCTGGGAGAATGGAAAGCCACATGCAAAAGAATGAAACTGGACTGCTATCTGTCACCATGTACCAAAATTAATTCAAAGTGGATGAAAGACTTAAGCATAAGACCTGAAACAATACACTGCATAGAAGAAAATATAGGTATTAACTTATGGACCTTGGGTTCAAAGAACGTTTTATGAATTTGACTCCAGAGGCAAGGGAAGTAAAAGCTAAAATAAATGAATGGGAGTATATCAAACTGAAAAGCTTCTGCACAGCAAAAGAAACCATGGACAAAATAAAGAGGCAACTAACTGAATGGGAGAAGATTTTTGCAAACAGTTCCTCCAATAAGGGTCTAATATCGAAAATATACAAGTAACTCATGCAACTCAACAACAAAAATACCAACAACCCAATTGAAAAATGAGCAGAGGACCTGAAGAGACATTTCTCCAAATAGGACATACAAATGGCAAATAGACATATGAAAAAATACTCAACATCACTAATCATCAGAGAAATGCAAATAAAAACCACAATGAGATATCACCTCACCCCAGTCAGAATGGCTATCATCAACAAGACAAATAGTAACAAGTGTTGGACAGGCTGTGGAGAAAAAGGAACCCTCTTACACTGTTGCTGGGAATGCAGATTGGTGCATCTGCTATGGAAGGCAGTATGGAGGTTCCTCAAAAAATTACGAATAGAATTACCATATGACCCAGCAATCCCTCTCCTGGGTATCTACCCAAAAAATCTGAAAACATTTATATGTAAAGACACGTGCACTGCAATGTTCATTGCAGCTTTGTTTACGGTGGCCATGACATGGTAACAACCAAAATGTCCTTCGATGGATGAATGGATAAAGAAGTTGTGGTATATATACACAATGGAATACTATTTGGCAGTAAGAAAAGATGAAATAGGACCATTTGTGACAACATGGATGGATCTTGAGAATATAATGCTAAGCGAAATAAGTCAGACAGAAAAAGCAGAGAACCATATGATTTTACTGATACGTGTATATAAACCAAAAACAACAAAAGAACAAGACAAACAAATGAGAAACCAAAACTCATAGACACAGACAATAGTTTAGCGGTTACCAGAGGGTAAGGGGGCAGGGGTTGGTATATGAGGGTAAAGGGAATCAAATATACGGTGATGGAAGGAGAACTGCCTCTGGATGGCGAACACACATTGGGATTCATAGATGATGTAGTACAGAATTGTACACCTGAAATCTATGTAACTTTCCTAACAATTGTCACCCCAATAAACTTTAATTTAAAAAAAAAGAAAGAAAAATATTTTAACTTAAAAAATTTTTCTCTATTTTTTCTCTTCTCTATTTTATTGCCACTGTAATCTTTATTATTTCCTACTTTCTGCTAGGTTTGGTGTCATTTTGCTCTTGTGCTTCTTGTTCCTTAAGATGTAAAGCTGTTATTGATTTGAGATGTTCTTTTTTAATGCAAGTATTTATAGCTACATATCAATTTCCCTTATTTCAGTGCTTTCACTGCATCCCATAAATTTTGGTATGTTGTGTTTTTATTTCATTTGCTTCACATTGATTTCTCACTTCCCTTGTGATTCCTTGTTTGATACAAGAAATTTTTAAGTGTGTGTTGTTTGATTTCCACACAATTGTAAGTTTTCCAATTTTCCTTCTGTTATTGATTTCTACTTTATTTCCATGTGATGGGAAAAGATATTTAATATGAATTAAACCTTTTTAAAATTTACCAAGATTTGTTTCATGGCCTAACATATGGTTAATTCCTGAGAGTGTTCCATATGCACTTGAGAAATAATGTGTATTTCATTATTGTTTGGTGTTTCTATATATGTTTGTTGGGTTCTATTTCTTGATAGTGTTTCCTCGTCCTCTATTTCCTAATTCATTCTCTATGTGTATTTTTAAATCTGTTTTTGAAAATATGATTTTAAGGTCTCCAATTATTATGGTAGAACTATCTATTTCTATCATCAATTTTGTCAGTTTGCTTCATATATTTCAGAACTCTCACAGTTGGTGCATAAATGTTTAGAATTGTTATATTTTCTTGGTGAATTGACCCTTTTGTTGATGTGAAATATCCTTTTTTTGTCTCTTTTAACCGTATTATACTTAATGTATATTTTGTCCGGTATTTGTATAGCCATTCCATCTCTTGTTTGGTTACCATTTGCTGGGAATATCTTTTTTAATCCTTTCACATTCAACCTATTTGTATCTTTAGACCAAAAACAGATGTCTTGTAGACAGCATATCATTGGATCATTTTTTAAAGATCACTTCTGCAAATCTATTCCTTTTAATTGGAGAGTTTAAACTATTTGCATTTAAGGCAGTTATTGATAAGAATAGACAGACTTACTTTGGCCTTTTGGTTGTTTTTTGAATGACTTATACCTTAGTAGCCCCTGATTTTCTCCATACTGCCTTATTTTGTGTTTACATGATTTTTTTTTTTTTTTTTTTTTTTTTTTGTATTGACACATTCTGATTTGGTCTCATCTCCTTTTATGTACATTGCATTGGTTTTTTTTTTTTGTGTGTGTGTGGTTACAGTTGGGATCAGATATAACATCTTAAATTATAACAATATAAATTGAATTGATACCAACTTAACTTCAACTATATGAAAACTCTATTTCTATACATTTCTTTTTACTTATGTGATAGAAACAGGAGGAACCAGATGCACTAGATGTTTGTGTATTACATTCAATCATTCAGTATGCTGTGGAGATTTGTTAGTTGTTTTATAGAAATCATGTAGACAATTGGGTTATATAATGCTAACAGCAATTTTAAAAAGCTGGAATACTTATAGTAATTTCAGACAAAACAGACTTTAGAACAAGGAAATTAATCAAGGGTAAATAGCATCATTATATCTTAATAAAGGAGTCAAGTCTTCAAGAAGACACAGCAAGCCTGAATATATGTGTGCCTAAAAACAGAACATCAGAATATGTTGGGCAAAACTGATTGAACTACAAGGAGAGGCAGACATATCCACCATTATATTTAGAGAATTCAATGATCCTCTATCTGTAATCAAAATATCCAACAAGTGGAAATTCAGTAAGGATACAGTTGCACTGAACAGTACCATCAATCAGCTGGATCTAATTGACATTTAAAGAACACTTCATCCAACCAAAGCAGAATATTCTTTCTTCTCTAGCTCACATAAAACATGTACCAACATAGACCACATGCTAGACAATAAAACACACTTTAACAAATTGAAAAGAGTAGATATCATACAAAATATGCTCATAGACCACAATGGTATTAATCTAGAAATCTTAATAGAAAGATATTTGAAAACCCAAAACTATTTGGAAATTTAACTACATACTTTTAAATAATATGAGTTGAATAAATTTCAAGAAAAATTTTAAAAATAGTTTAACTAAAAAGATTAAAAATGAACATACAACCTACCAAAATTTGCAAGGTGCCGTGAAAGCAGTACTTGGAGGAAAATTTAGAACATTGACTGCTGACTGCATATATTAGAAAATAAGAGCTATCTAAAATCAATAATTTAAGCTTCCAATTAAGAAAAGGAAAGTGGAGCAAATTAATTCCAAAGTAAATTGAAGCAAATAATATCAGAGCAGAAACCAATGAACTAAAAACAGAGAAAAAATAGAGAAAATCAATGAAATCAAACATTATTGAAAAGATTAATACACTTTAAAAATCCTTATCCAATCTAGCCTAGAAAATAGGAGAGAAGACAAAATCTTAAATATCTGAAATGAACTAGAGGCCATCATTAATGAGCCCATATATATGAAAATGAAAATGAAAAATTATTATGACAAACTATCGCCAAAAATTTCATAATTTAGATGAAATGAAATAATTCCTTGAAAGGCACCATCAAGGAGAACTCACACAAGGAGAAATAGATAACCCGAATAAGCTTATGTCAACTAAAGAAATTTAATGACTAATTAATAACCTTCTAAACCAGAAAGCACTGGGCCCAATGGTTTCACTGATGAATTCTATCAAATGTTAAAAGAACAAAGTATATAAACACTTTCCAACCGGTTCCATAAAGTAGAAACAGAGGGAACATTTTGTAACTCATTCTATGAGACTGCCATTACCCTAATACCAAAAACAAAGACATAAAATTTACAGATCGCTCTCTCTCATGAACACAGATTAAAAACCCTAAATAAAACATTAAACCTAACAATGTATAAAAAGAATTTACTCTCCAATCAAGTGGAATTTATTTCAGGTATGCAATGCTGATCCAACATTGGAAAATCAACTAATATAATCAAACAAATCAAGAGGCTAAATAAGAGAAATACACAATCATATCAGTAGATACAGAAAAAGCATTTGACAAAACTCAACACCTATTCATGATAAGCACCTTTAGCTAACTAGGAACATTGGGGACTTCCTCAAATTGATAAAGAATATCTATAAAAAACCTACAGCTAAAATCATACTTAGTGGTGAGAAACTAGAAGCCTTCCCTTTAGAATCAGGAATAAGACAAAGATATCTCCTCTCACCATTCCTATTGAACATTGTACTGGAAGCCCTAGAAAATGTATTAATACGTGAAAAGGAAAATAAAAGGCATATAAGATTAGGAAGAAAGATATAAAACTGTCTTTGTTCACTGATGATATGTCTTTCTATGTAAAAATATCTCAGAGAAATGGGAAAAAATCTGTAACTTATATAAATAATTATAGCAAGGTTACAGGATACAGGGGTAACAATATATAAAATCAATTGCCTTCTTACATACCAGCAATGAGCAACTGGAATTTGAAATTGCAAACACAACACCATTTAAATTAGCACCACCAAAAAGCAAAACCTAGGTACAAATCTAATAAAACAGGTCTAAGATCTATATTAGAAAACTACAAATCTCTGATGAAAGAAATAAAAGAAGATCTAAGTATATGGAGAAATATTTCCTGTTTATGGATAGGAAGACTCAATGTTGTTAAGATGCCACTTCTTCCCAGTTTGATCTAAAAATTCAATGTAAGTCCAGTAAAATTCCCAACAGTCATTTTATTGGTATCAGTAAAACGATTTTAACATTTCTATGAAAAGGTAAGACATCCATAATAACCAAGACAATATTGAAGAAGATTAAATTTGGAGGACTGCCAATACTCAATCTCAGGACTTATTATATAAAGCTAAGGTAATCAACACAGTGTGGTTTGCTGGGAAAAAATAAACAGAGCATGGAACAGAATAGAGAGCCCAGAAATAAGCCCACAGGCATACGTTAATAGTCAACTGAACTTGGATAAAGAAGTAAAAATCATTGAAGAGAGAATGGATAGTCTTTTAAACAAATATACTGGATTAACTGGAAAACCACAAGCAAAAAATAAATCTAGACACTGACTTTACACTTTTCATAAAAACTAACTCAAATTGATCATACACCAAAATATATAATGCAACACTATAAATCTTGCAAAGCACAATATAGGGGATATGTATGTAACTATGCATTTATTAATGATAAGTTGAACTTCATTAATTAAAAACTTCTGTTCCAACAAGATGACTATTAAGATAATAAAAGAAGACCCTTATCTTGCACCATATACACAAAAATCAACTTAAAATGCATTAAAGACTGAAATGTAAGACCTGAAACTGTAGAACTCCTAGAAAAAACATAGGGGAAAAATTATCTACATTGGCCTTGGCAATACTTTCTTAGATATGAGACCAAAGTCACTGGCAACAAAAGCAAACATGGATAAATGGGACTCTATCAAACTAAAAATGCTTCTGCACCAACAAAGGAAAAAATCAACACATAAAAAAGCAACCATCGAATGGGAGAAAATATTTGCAAACCATATATTTGATGAAGTGTTGATACCCAAAATATTTAAGAAAACATACAATTCAATAGCAAGGAAACAAATAACCCAATTGAAATGGGCAAAGGACTTCAATATACATTTCTCCAAAGAACACATACAAATGGCCAATAGGTATATATAAAAAATGCTCAACATCACTAATCATCAAGGAAATTCAAATCAAACCCACAATGAGATATCAACTCATACCTATTAGGATGACTATTATCAAAACAAACAAAAGATAACATACATTAGTGAGTTTATGGAGAAATTAGAACCCTTGTACTCAGTAGGGATCTACAATGATGCAGCTGCTATGGAAAACAATATGAACGTTCCTCAATAAATTAGAAATAAAACTACCATATGGTCCAGCAATCTTCTGGGTATATATCAAAAGCAATTAAAAACAGGATCTTGAGAAATGTCTTTTCATGTCCTCTGCCCATTTTTTTAATTGGGTTGTTTGGTTTTTGGTGTTGAGTTGAATGAGTGTTTTATAAATTTTGGATATTAACCCCTTATCAGATGTATCATTGACAAATTTCTTCTCCCATTCAGTAGGATCCCTTTTTATTTTATTGATGGTTTCCTTTGCTGTGAAAAAACTGTTTAGTTTGATGTAATCCCATACGTTTATTTTTTACTTCCCTTCCACGAGGGGATATATCAGTAAAAATATTACTAAGGGCAATGTCTGCAAATTTACTTCCTATGCTTTCCTCTAGGAGCCTTATGATTTCGGGTCTCACATTTAAGTCTTTAATCCATTTTGACTTTGTTCTCATATGTGGCGTAAGGTGGTGATCCAGCTTCATATTTTGTATGTCAGTCCAGTTTTTCCGGCACCATTTATTGAATAGACTGTCTTTACCCCAATGTAAATTTTTGCTTCCATTGTCATAGATTATAAGACCATATATGAATGGATTTATTTCTGGGCTCTCTATTCTGTTCCATTGATCTTTGTGTCTGTTTTTATGCCAATACCCTGCTCTTTTGATTACTATAGCCTTGTAGTATGATTTGATACAAGTAACATAATACCTCTCACTTTGTTCTTATTTTTCAAGATTGCCATGACCATTCAGGGTCTTTCATGTCTCCATAAAAATTTTAGGATTTTATGTTCTATTTCTGTGAAAAATGTGATTGGTAGTTTGATAGGAATTGCATGGATAATGTGGAAAAAAGGGAACCTTCATGCACTGTCAATGGGATTGCAGATTGGTGCAGCCACTATGGAAATCAGTATGGAGGTATCTCAAAAAACTGGAAATGGAACTACCTTATGACCCAGCAATTTCTCTCTTAGGTATCTATCCAGAGAAATCCAACACGCTAATTCAAAAAATATGTATACACCCCTATGTTTATTGCAGCGCTATTCACAATGGCCAAGACATGAATACAACCAAATTGCCCACAAGTAGATGACTAGATTAAGAAACTGTGGTACATTTATAAAACGGAGTACTACTTAGCCATAAAGAAGAAGGAAATAATTTGCAATGATATGGATGGACCTAGAGAACATTATGCTAAGTGAAATTAGTCAGATGGAGAAAGACAAATACCATATGATCTCACTTATATGTGGAATCTAAAGAACTGAATAAATGAGCAAACTAAACAGAAATAGTCTCAGAGATACAGAGGAAAAAATGATGGTTGCTAGTCGTGAGGGGGTGGGGATGAGGAAGAAGGTGAGGGGATTAGAAAGCACAAATTGGTGTTTATGATTCCACTGGGATATGAAAAACAGTTGGAGAATATAATCAATAATGTTGTAAATATTTTGTAGGTGTCAGATGGGCACTTGTTCTATTAGGGAGATCACTTCAGGGACGGTGTAGATGCCTGACCATTGTGCTGTACAGCTGAAGCTGAAGCTGAATAATATTGTATGTCAAATATAATTGTATATATGTATGCATATATGGTCATGGGATATGGAGTACAGTATAGGGAATAGTTTCAATGGAATTGTAACAGCTATGTATGATGTCAGAGGGGCAAAAATTGGGGAGAGGGAGGTTATCACTTTGTGAGGGGTGAAATGTCTAACTATTACATTGTTTTGTACACCTGAAACTAATAAACTCAAACAAACAAACAGGATCTTGAAGAGATACAGTCACTATATCCATTGCAACATTAATCACAATAACAAAGATATGGAAATATCCTAAATGTCCATCAGTGGATGAATGGATAAACAAAATGTGATATTTAGAGGACATCAGCAAGAAGGCAGAATAGGAGGTCCCCCACTTATATGCCTCATCAGCAACAATAATTTGGTATCTATCTATGAACAAAAGTGCCCTTGTTGGAACTTTGTGATCCAAGTATGAAATTGTGAATTCCTGGTACAGCCCAAGACCAGAGAAGGCCATTTTGAGAAGACAGGCCCATGCCCAGGTGGCTGACGTGCTCCCAGATACTGAACCCAAAATAGTCCCATACCCTGGTGAACTCAGCTACTGCCCCATATGGTATTAGTACTGCTACCAGCACCATCATCCAAGGGATCCAGCAGGAGTAATACTTTCCCATGCCTTGGGTAACAGGACCCCAAAGTGGCCTGTTATCAGGATCCAGATCCTCTTAGCTGCCAGTCTTGTTCACTCAGGGATTGGACAAGAGACATCTGTTCATGCCCTGAGGCAGGCCCTCTGACCAACTGCGAATCCTGAAACGGCCCTATAACTGGCTCCATGGTTCCAGCCATGGTTTAGGTACAGGGCTTCCTACCCAGGGATCCACCAGGAACAAACCCTTCTGAGGCCCCAAATGTAGGTCTATGGACCTCTGTCCAGCAGAGGATCTTAAAGCAACCACATAACCTAGCTCCAGCCCTTTGAAGACATGGCCCAATAGTGGTTCTGCCTACTGAAGGACCCAGTGGGAGACATGACTATCTGTGCTCCTAGAGACAGGCCAGTCAATCTCAGTCCTATTACAAATCCTAAAGCAGCCTCATTATCCAGCTCCAGCCCCACTCAGCCATGGTCTGGAGTCTGTCCTGCTCATCAAGGAACCTGGTAGGAGGCAAGCCTATCCATGCCCAAAGAGGCAGGCCTACAGACCTTGATCCTGGCTGTGGACTCTGAACTAGACCTGTGACTAGGTTCTACGACTTCTCAGTTGTGGTTTGGGACCAATCATGCCCACCCAGGAACCTCTCTAGTAACCTGTTAGGAGCCATCCCAAGGAACTGGAGGGAAACACAACCAACCATGCATCAGTTATCAGGCTCACTATCTGCAGACCTTGAAGTGGAGCCTTGCCCCATCACCGGTATAACTGACTGAGGTCTTGGAGGTAGTCTAGTTCAATCAGGGACCAGACAAAATGCACAACCACTGAGACCCTAGTAATAGGTCTGCCAACCACAGAACTCATTGCAGAACCAGCAGCAGCCATGTGACCTGGTTGCACCTCCACTTGATGGCAACCTCAGAGACAATTTTATTAGCCCAGGGACCCCACAGAAGAAGGTATTTATCTACTATAACCTGTCTGTGAAGTCTGAAAGAGGTGTTTACTTTTTTAAACACATAGAAACCAATGGAAAGCTATACGAATCACAAGGAATCTGGCAAACATGACAACACCAAATGAAATTAATGAAGTCCAGTAATCAACTACAAAGTAATAAAGCTCTATGAATTACCTAACAAAGAATTCAAAATAAGCATCTTAAGGAAACTCAACTCAATGAGATGCAAGTGAACAAAGATAGACAACTAAACAAGATCAGGAGAACGATGGAAGAACAAAATGAGAAGTTTAATAAAGAAATAGACCATAAAAAGGAACCAAACAGAAAGCCTGGGGCTGAAGAATAAAATCACAGAACTGAAAAACTCAATACAGAACTTAAACAATTCAGGAGAAAGAATAAGTGAATTTTTTCCCCCTTCTTCCATCTCCCCTGCCCCACTCCAGTTCAAGCTATTGTTTCTCAGTCTAGTTGTGTAGGACACAGATCCCTGGCCTATGCTGGTATTATGAGCCTTGTGCTCTCCCCGGCTGAGGCAGTCGGTCCCCTGTCGGCCTCTCACAACAGCTCACGTCAGCTCTCACCTGCTGGCCGGTCACTCACACTGGCTGCCGGCCACTCATGCTGGCCACCAGCCACTCATGGCAGCACACGGCAGCCCGTCGCTGCTCATGCTGACCTCCGGCTGCTCAGGGCAGCCCTGCTTCAGGGAGAGCCATTGTTCACAATCTTAGCTGTAGAGGGTGCAGCTCACTGGCCCATGTGGGAATTGAACCAGCGACCTCGGCGTTAGGAGCATGGCACTCCAACCACCTGAGCCACCAGACTGGCCAGAATAAGTGAATTTGAAATTAGACAATTCGAAAAAAGAATGAAAAGGAGTAGAGAAAGTTTAAAGAACCTAGGGGATGTCATCAAGTGAATGAATATACACATTATAGAAGTTTCAGAAGGAGAAGTTAGAAAGGGGGCAGAAAGCTTGTTTAAATGAATATAGTTGACTATTGAACAACATGGGGGTTGGGGTGCCTATCCACTGTGCAGTTGAAAATTCACATATAATTTAAGTTGGCACTCTGCATACATGTTTTCCCAACTGAGGACTGAAAATACAGTTGACCCTTGAACAACATGGGTTTGAACTAGACAGTTGCACTTATAAATAAATGTAAAATCAATTCAGAATACTTTAACACTGTAATGGTGATGCATGAATCGGTTTTAATGCTATGTGCAAAACTTTAAAAAAGTATTAAAATAATTAAGCTACAATAATTTGTTAAAGGATACACAATATAAACAGATGTAAAGTAACATAAATACCATAAAATGTTGGCGAAGGGGAGAAGTAAATGTATAGAGTTTTTGTATGCAATTGAAATTAAGTTGCCATCAAGTTAAAGAAGATAATTATACTGATGTTTTACGTAAACCTAATGGTATTAACAAAGAAGAACCCGCTAGTAGATACACAAAGAATAGTGGGAGAAATCAAAGCATACCATTGCAAAAAAAAAACACAAAAACAAACAAACAAAAAAAAAACAAGTCAGAAAACAATTAACAACACAGCAATAATAAGTATTTTCCTACCAATAATTAAATGTAAATTGATTAAATTCTCCACTTAAAAGACACAGAGTGGCTGAATGGATTAAAAAAATAGGATCCAATAGCATGCTGTCTATAAGAGAATCACTTTATCTTTAACAGCACACATAGGCTAAAAATGAAGCGATAGAAAAAAATACTCCATGCAAATGGTAACCAAAAGAGAGCAGGGTGGCTATAGTTAATCAGACATAAATAGACTTTCAGTTACAATTGGTCACAAGAGATAAAGAAAGTCATTATATAATGATTAAAGCACGGATTCATCAAGAGAATAGCAGATATATAACGGGGGTGCCAAAAAAATGTGTACAAGTGGACACTTTGGCCAATGTTGCTCAAGCAGCAGTTAGCCGTAATCAGAAGTGTCTGGATGCTGATGGTAACCACTTTGAGCACCTCTTGTAATTGCAGAAGTCAAACGTGACTTGTATTCATCTTTTGTTATCAGTATATAGAGAGTATTACAATTTTAATAGTTTTCCTTTCTTAAAATGTGTATACAAAGGGTGCCCAAAAATGTATACACATTTTAGGAAAGGAAAAATACTGTATTAAAATTGTATTACTCAATGTATACCGATAACAAAAGATGAATACAAGTCATGTTTGACTTCTGCAATTACAAGAGGTGCTCAAAGTGGTTACCATCAGCATCCAGACACTTCTAGTCATGGCGAAGTATGAATAATAAAATGGCAATAACTACATACCTATTAACAATTACAATTAATTTCTACGTAAAGGGATTAAGTGCTCAAGTCAAAAGATAGGGATGCTGAATGGAAAAGAAAACAAGACCGTTACATATGCTGCCTAGAAGAGACATACTTCAGATTGAAAGACACACACAGACTGAAAGTAAATGGATGGAAAAACATATTTCATGAAAACGGAAACAACAACAAAAAAGCTTGGGTAGCAATACTTATACCAGACAAAATAGACTTTAAAACAAAGACTATAACAAGAGACAAAGAAAGATCTAGTAATCCCACTTCTCGGTATTTATTCAAACAAACCCAATATGCTACTTTCAAGGTGACATGGTCATCCATATGTTCATTGAAGCATTATTTACATAAGCCAAGATACAATGGCAACCTGGGTGTCCCTGAATGGATGAATGGATAAAAGAGGTGGTACATATATACAATGGGATATTACTCAGCTGTAAAAAAGAAGGAAATCTTGCCATCTACGACAACATGGATGGACCTAGAGGGATGTAATATACAGCATAGAAAATACAGTCAATAATATTGTGATAGGGTTGTACAGGTCAGATGGTTGCTGGACTTATGGTGATCACTTCTTTAGCATAGGGAACATAATCAATGACGTGGTAATAACTCTCTCTGTATAGTGCTAGGTGGGTACTGTTGAATACCGTGTTTCCCTGAAAATAAGACCTAGCCAGACAATCAGCTCTAATGTGTGTTTTGGAGCAAAAATTAATGTAAGACCGGGTCTTATTTTACTATAATGTAAGACCAGGTCTTTAATATAATATAATATAATATAATATAATATAATATAATATAATATAATATAATATAATACAATACAATATAATACTGGGTCTTATATTAATTTTTGCTCCAAAAGACGCATTAGAGCTGATGGTCCAGCTAGGTCTTATTTTGGGGGAAACACGGTATGTACAATAGAGGAAAGCTAGTCTTTTCGGGGAAACAGGATAACTATGATGTACACTTGAAACTAATATAAAATGTATGTTAGTTATATTTTAATAAAAATCTTTTAAAAAGAAGAAAAAAGAAAGAAATCCTGGCATATGTGACAATATGAATGAAACTGGAGTACATTATGCTAAGTGAAATAAGCCAAAGAAGGACATATATGGCATGATTCTACTTATACAAGGTATTTAAAATAATCATATTCATAGAAACAGAGTGTAAAGTGGTGTTTCCAGGCGTTTGGGGGAAAGGAAGTAATGGGGAGTTGTTTTTAACAGATATAAAATTTCACTTATGCAAAATTAACAAATTCTATAAATCTACTCTACATCATAGTACCTACAGGTAGCAAATCAGTATTGTACACTTATAACTTTGTCAAAAAGGCAGATCTCATTGTAAGTGTTAACACACACACACACACACACACACACACACACACACACACACAAAGGGGCAGGAACAAACTTTTGGAGGTGATGGATATGTGTATTACCTTGATTGTGGTGATGATTTCACCCATGTATGCATATCTCCAAACTCATCTCATTGTATACATGAAATATGTCCATTTTATCTCTGTATAACAATTATACCTCAATAACATTGTTAATAAACAAAAAAAGAGCCACTGAATGGGATAAAAGATTTGCAAAATGCATATTTGATAAATGAACTCTATTTGAGATATACAAAGAATTCTTATCACAACAATAAAAAAAATAGAATCCAATTTAAAAGTTGGCAAAAAAATCTGAATAGACACCGTTTCAAAGATATACAGATGGGTAATAAGCATTTTTAAATGTGCTAAACATCATGTGTCACAAGCAATTGCAAATTAAACAAAAATTAGATACTACTACACACCTAGGCAAAATGCTAAATCCTAAACACTGACAACACCAAATGCTGGTGAATATGCGGAGCAACAAGCATTCTCACTCATTGCTGGTGGGAATGTACAGTGGTACAGTCACTTTGGAAGACGGTGTAGCAGTTTCTTACAAAGCTACATATAATCTTATTGTTCCATCCAGCAATTGTGCTCTCAGGTATTTACCCAAATATGTTGAAAACGTGTCAACACAAAAACCTACAAATACACGTTGATAGCAGCTTTATACATAATTGTCAAAATACAGAAGCAACAAAGATGTGCTTTAATTGGTGAATGGTTAAACACGCTGTGGTACATCATCCAGACAATGACATATTATTCAGCAGAAAAAAGAAATGAGCTATCTAGCCACAGAAAGAGATGGAAGATCCTTAAATGAATATTGCTGAGTAGAAGAAGCCAGTCTGAAAAGTTTATATACTATATGATTCCCACTGTAAGAAAATCTGGAAAAGGTAAAACTGTAGAGACACTAAGTTGCTAGGGGTTTGTGTTTGGGAGAAAGAAGGGCAGAGATAAATTGGTGGCACACAGGGGATTTTGGGGGCAGCAAAATATTTTTATATGATATTATGCATTTACCAGAATCCATAAAACTGTGAAAAACAAAGAGTGAACCCTAATGTAAACCATGAACTTTAGTTAATAATAATGTATCAATATTGGTTCATCAATTGTAACAAATGTATCACACAAATGCCATATAATAGGGAAAACTGTGGGGGAGAAGGGAGTATAATGGGAAGTCTCAGAACTTTCTGCTCAAATAGTCTGTAAACCTAAAACTGTTCTAAGGAATCAAATCTATTAATTTTAAATAATGGCCTTTCTGAACTGGTACATATGAAGGAAAATGAAAATAATGCTGTCAATAATAGCACAAAACAATGTTTTTACTTTAAATCTCTCTCCTTCCTACTCCCTGCCTGCCAAGAATTTGTAAAAACTTACAACTCTGATTATGAAATATTTTAATAGTAAAAATTCTGGAATATGGGTAACCAATATTACTAGGTAATTCTTTAAGCAATATAATCTTGTCTAAATGAGCCCTATGTGTACCTCTCATCCTACAAACAATGATTGATTACTGTTAATTTTCATTTTACTTTCAGATACATTGATAATAAAGTAGCTTGTTTGCAATACTTAAAGCTGAAACTATATTACCCCAATGAATTTATTTAATTCATTTTTCTTTAACAGAAAAAAAACACTGTAGCAAAATAAATCCAGAAAGTTTCCTTATAGCATACATATTCAATTTGAGTTCATTCCTTTCAGGTCCATTTAATGAAAGGTAATTCTGTTGATATAAACACCCATGTTCCTCATCAGTAGATTAAATTTTACCTCCTTAAAGTACATTGACATCTATAAATAATTTAGTAATGTGTTTAAAAGTATGAATTCTCTTTTTTAGCATTGTCTTTTATTTTTCAATTACAATTGACACACAATATTATATTAGTTTCAGGTGTACAACATTATGATTAGACGTTTATATAACTTATGAAGTGATCACCCCAATAAATCTAGTACCCATATGACACCATACATAGTTATTAGAATATTGTTGACTATACTCCCTATGCTATACTTTACATCCCCTGACTATTTTGTAACTACCAGTTTGTTCCTCTTCACCACTACCCCCATTCACCCATCCCCTCAAACCTCCTTCCATCTGGCAACAATCAAAATGTTCTCTGTCACTTTGAGTTTGTTTCTGTTTTGTTTATTCATTAATTCTGTTGTTTAGATTCCACATATAAATAAAATCAAATGGTATTTGTCTTTCTCTGTCTGACTTATTTCCCTTCGCACAATGCACTCTAGGTCCTTCCATGTTGTAGCAAGTGGTAAGATTTCATTCTTTTTTAAGGGCTGAGTAATGTCCCACTGTATATGTACTACTTCTTTATCCATTCGTCTATTGGTGGACACTTAGGTTGCTTCCATATCTTGGCTAGTATAAATAATTCTGCAAAGAATATATGGATGAACATGTCTTTAAAAATTAGTGCTTGGATTTCTTTGGATGATTACCCAGAAGTGGGATTACTGCGTCCTTCTTTGTGTCTTGTTATGGCCTTCGTTTTAAAATCTATTTTATCTGGTGTAAGCATTGTTACGTCAGCTTTTTTTTTTTTCATGAAACATCTTTTCCCATCCCTTTCTTTCAGTCTGTGTGTCTTTTGATTTAAAGTGAGTCTCTTGTAGATACCGTGTTTCCCTGAAAATAAGAATGGGTCTTTTATATTAATTTTTGCTCCAAAAGACGCATTAGGGCCTATGTTCAGGGGATGTCACCCTGAAAAATCATGCTAGGGCTTATTTTCAGGTTAGGCCTTATTTTCGGGAAACATAGTAGCATATGTAACGGTCTTGTTTTCTTATCTATTCAGCCCCCTGTGTTTTTTGATTAGAGCATTTAATCCTTTTACGTTTAAAGTAATTGTTGATACTGATTGTGGAAATGTAATGGCTGTATGCCATGTCAGAGGGGTAGTAGATGGGGGGTGGGGGGTTATCACTGTGTGAGGGATATAAATGATAAATATTTAACTATTACATTGTTTTGTACACCTGAAACTAATAAAAAAATGTTAAAAAAAATTATGCATATGCAAATGACATGGAACCTTGGTGAAGATATTACTTCTAATTTTCTTTATTGAACATATTTACAGGCAGTTCAATTTGCATTAAACTACAGTATTTTGACTTCAAAAAATAAAGTAATTGTTGATAGATACGTAGTGATTGCCATTGTATTATTCATATTTTTATTATTTTTTTCTTCTTCTTAAAGAAGTCCTCCTAACATTTCTTGTAATACTGCTTTGGTGATGATGAACTTGAGCTTTTTTTTTTGTCTGGGAAGCTCTTTATCTATCTTTAGATTCTAAATGATAGTTTTGCTGGGTAGAGGAATCTTGGTTGTATGTACTTGCCTTTCATCACTTTGAATATTTTGTGCCAATCCTATCTGGCCTGCAATGTTTTTGTTGAGAAATCAACTGAGAGTCTTATGGGAGCTCCGTTGTAGGTAATTGCTTTTCTCCTGCTGCTTTTAAGATTCTCTCCTTGTGTTTTAACCTTCGGCATTGTAATTATGATGAGTCCTGGTGTGGGCCTCTGTGGGTTCATCTTGTTTGGGATGTTTCACTTCCTGGGCTTGTATATTTATTTCCTTCACCATGTTAGGGAAAGTTTTCATCATTATTTCGTCAAATAGATTTTCAATTCCTTGCTCTTTCTCTTCTCCTTCTGGTACCCCTATGATGCAAATGTTGATATGCCTGATGTTGTCCCAGAGGCCCCTTAAACTACCCTCATCTTTTGGGGGTGGGGGCTTCTATTTTCTCTTTACTGCTCTGATTGGGTGTTTTCTGCTATCTTATCTTCTAAATTCCTGATTCGATCCTCTGCTTAATCTAATCTACTGTTGATTCTCTCTAATGTATTCTTCATTTCAGTTATTGTATACTTTATTTTGGACAGATTCTTTTTTCGGTTTTCTCTCTTCATTTTTATGTTTCCTATCTCTTTGTTGAAGTTCTCCCTAAGTTCATTGAGCATTTTTATAACCAGTGTTTTGAACTCTGCATCTGGTATATTGCTTGTCTGCATTTTGTCTAGTTCTTTTTCTGGAGCTGTGTCCTCTTCTTTTATTTGGGTCATGTTTCTTTGTCTCTCCATTTTGGCTGCCTCCATGTGTTTGTTTCTACATATTAGGTATGGACACTGTGTCTCCTGGTCTTAGTAGAGTGGCTTTATATAGTAGGTGTTCTGTGGGCCTCAGTGGCACAGTCTTCATGGACGCCTGAACCAGGTCCTCCAGGTGAGTCCCTTGTGTGGGTTGTGTGTGTCCTCCTCCTATAGTTGCACTTTGGTTTCTGTTTGCATATCAATGGGAGAGACTGATCCTTGGGCTGATTGGTTGTGAGGAATGGCCTTGACTACAATGGAGGAGTTGTTGTGCAAGGGCTGACCCTCCAGAGACAGATTCACTTACTAGGGCTCTAGTGCCTGCCCAGCATGCCCTTTGGGTGTGTCATCCCCAGAGGTAGCTGAGTAATGCTCTGGCTGGGTCCGAAGCCGGCCACTGGGCATGCCGGACTTCAAGCCGCTTGACAGGGTCCCCACCATAGGACAAGTTCAGCCACAGCCTTGGGCCACATGGTATGAGCCTCAAAGCAATACACATATGGCCGCCTCCCATGTTGTGCTTGGAGGTGCCTCGAGAGGCCAAGTCGTGAACCTAGGCTGGCTGTCACTAGTGCCAAGCTTTGGGCTGCTCAGCCATAGGTACGGGACACACTCAAGCCAGGTGCTGCTTTTTTGGGTTTTGTGATCCTTTGAGATGTTTTAGGAAAGTCTGCAGCATGAGCCAAAGCAGACCATTTACTCAGAAATGCCACTGGAAGTGGTTTGAGTAGGCCCAAAACTTGGGTGTGGTGTGGTCACAGTGAATCAGGGTGAACAGTGTTAGCCAGGTCGATGGAGGTTCAAATATGGCAGCTGCCTGCATCAGCACACCAGGAGCAGGGAGGGTTCAACAAACAATGGCTTATGCTAACCCCCCCATCTGAGAGAAAGCTGCCCCTCTAGCCCTCCTTCTGGGTCAGACAATTCAGTTCTTCCCTATATGTCCCTGGCGCCTTTCAAGCTGCTGCTCCAGCACTAGAGCTCAGAGCAAGTGAGTCCATCAGGGAATAAGTTTGTGCACATGCCATTTAAGAGGAACACCTGGAACTGCAGGAGCCCTAGTCTCACTCAACCACAATCTCCACTGGTTTTCACAGCAGGAAGTTATGGATACTTCTCTCCTCAGCACTGGAACTCTGGGCTGAGGATCCTATTGTGGGGCTGGGACCCGTTGCTCCTTCAGGGGGACCTTGCAGCTGTGAGCTCCCTCCTAATTTTTAATGGTCACACATGAGTGTGGTACCAGCTTGTCTGTCCCTCTTAACAGGCTCTAGGTGGCTTCTTCAGTATGCCCTTAGCTGTAGGGCTTTAATTCAGGTAGACGTCCAGCAATTCTCAATGATGGCTGTTTTGTAGTTTAGTTGTAATTTTGATGTGATCATGACAGGAGGCAAGCACAGCATTTTCCTACTCACCCATCTTGACCAGGTCTCTCTATTTGTGTATTGTTCTATTTCTCCTTTCAGCTCTAATAGTTACTACTTCACATGTTTTACATTTCTGATGTTTGGTGTGTACATATTTAGGATTGTTATGTCTTCTTGGTGTATTGGCCCTTTAGTCTTTATATAATGTTGCTCTCTGTCTCTGGTAATTTTCTTTGTTTGTTTGCTATTAATAAAGCGACCACAGCTTTCTTTTGACTGATGTTGGAGTAGCACATATACAAAGTGTGATCAAACAATACGGTGAATGTTTAAATTTAAAAAAATTATTACAGTAAGAGATACATTGCCATTAATCCCCCTCAAAATACTCACCCTCACTTCAAACACACTTATCCCATCATACTTGCTACTTTCTGAAGCAGCTCTGGAAGTCCTCTTTCGTGAGTGTCTTTAGTTGTGCTGTCATCGTTCCCTCAATGTCCTGAATCAGTTTGACTTTGGGGAAGAGCCAGAAGTCACACAGCGCCAGATCCAGTGAATAAGATGGATGATCACACACCATAATATTTTTATTTGACAGAAATTGCCATACCAGAAATGATGTGTGACATGGGGCCTTTCCATTCTGATCACAAAATAGAGTGAATGCTGCTGCAGAGTACCATCCAACGGAAAGGCAGGGTTTTACAACATGGTGCGTCCAACCTTAGTAGCAGTGTTTGACAAGTTTCAACTTGTTCAGTGCAGTCAGCCGGGTGTGAGCTATGGTTGAAAGAAGATGTGTTTTAAAGTGTGCCATAAATCATCCTTCATCACGACAATGCTCCATGTCACACATCGCTTCTGGTACATCAGTTTCTGTCAAATAAAAACACTACAGTGTCCTCATCCACCTTATTCACCAGATCTGGCACCATGTGACTTCTGGCTCTTCCTCAAAGTCAAAATGACCATGAGGAAAGTGTTTTGAGTTGATTCAGGACATCAAGGCAGCCATGACAGCACAACTGAAAACACACATGAAAGAGGATTTCCAGAACTGCTTCAGAAAGTGGCAAAAACGATGGATAATTGTGTTCAAAGTGAGGGGGAATATTTTGGGGGGGATTTAAGGCAATGTGTCTTACTGTAATAATTTTTTAAAAATTAAACATTAACTATATCTGTTGATCACACCTTTTATTACCTTTTTTTTTAATTAAAGTTCATTGGGGTGACAATTGTTAGTAAAGTTACATAGATTTCAGGTGTACAATTCTGTATTACATCATCTATAAATCCCACTGTGTCTTCACCAAGCAGAATCAGTAGTTCTCCTTCTGTCACCATATATTTGTTCCCCTTTAGCCTCATCTACCACCCTCCTCCCCCCTTACCCTCTGGTAACCATTAAGCTATTGTCTGCGTCTATGAGTTTTTGTTTCTCATTTGTTTGTCTTGTTCTTTTGTTGTTTTTGGTTTATATACCACATACCAGTGAAATCATATGGTTCTCTGCTTTTGCTGTCTGACTTATTTCGCTTAGCATTATAATCTAAAGATCCATCCATGTTGTCACAAATGGTCCTATTTCATCTTTTCTTACCACTGAATAGTATTCCATTGTGTATATATACCACAAATTCTTTATCCATTCATCTATCGAAGGACATTTTGGTTGTTTCTGTGTCTTGGCCATTGTAAATAAAGCTGCAATGAACATTGGAGCACACGTGTTTTTATGGATAAATGTTTTCAGATTTTTTGGGTAGATACCCAGGAGAGGGATTGCTGGGTCACACGATAATTCTACTCGTAATTTTTTGAGAAACCTCCACACTGCCTTCCATAGCGATTGCACCAATCTGCATTCCCACCAACAGTGTATGAGGGTTCCTTTTTCTCCACAGCCTCTCCAACACTTGTTACTATTTATCTTGTTGATGATAGCCACTCTGACTGGGGTGAGGTGATATCCCATTGTGGTTTTTATTTGCATTTCTCTGATGATTAGTGAGGTTGAGCATTTTTTCATATGTCTATTGGCCATTTATATGTCCTCTTTGGAGAAATGTCTCTTCATGTCCTCTGCCCATTTTTCAATTGGGTTCTTTGGTTTTTTGTTGTTGAGTTGCGTGAGTTCCTTGTATATTTTGGATACTAGCCCTTATCAGAGGCACTGTTTGCAAAAATCTTCTCCCATTCAGTCGGTTGCCTCTTTATTTTGTCCATGGTTTCTTTTCCTGTGCACAGACATTTAAGTTTGATATAGTCCCTTTCATTTGTTTCAGCTTTTACTTCCCTAGCCTTTGGAGTCAAATTCATAAAATGCTCTTTGAACCCAAGGTCTATAAGTTTAGTACTTATGTTTTCTTCTATGCAGTTTATTGTTTCAGGTCTATGCTGAAGTCTTTGATCCATTTTGAATTAATTTTGGTACATGGTGACAGAGAGCAATCCAGTTTCATTCTTTTCCATGTGGCTTTCCAATTCTCCCCGTACCATTTATTGAAGAGGCTGTCTTTTTTCCATTGTATGTTTTTTGCTTCTTTCTCAAAAATTATCTGTCAATATTTATGTGGTTTTAATTGAGTTCTCAATTCTATTCCATTGGTCTATGTGTCTATTTTTCTGCCAATACCATGCTGTTTTGATTACTATTGCCCTGTAGTACAAGATAAAGTCAGGGGGTGTGATACCTCCAGTATTGTTCGTTTTTCTTAAGATTGCTTTGGCTATTAGGGGTCTTCTGTGCTTCAAAAAAATCTGATAATTTTTTGTTCTATTTCTTTAAAAAATGTCATTAGGTTTTTGATGGGGATTGCATTAAATCTGTATATTGCTTTGGGTAATATGGCCATTTTAACTATATTGATTCTTCCAATCCATGAACATAGAGTGTCTTTCCATTTCTTTGTGTCTTCTTCAATTTCTTTTAAAAATGTCTTACAGTTTTCAGCATATAGGTGTTTCACATCCTTGGTTAAGTTTATTCCTAGGTATTTTATTCTTTTTACTGCAATTGCAAAATGAATTTTTTTTTAATTTCTTTTTCTGAGATTTTATTGTTAGTATATAGGAATGCAATACACTTTTGTACGTTGATTTTGTAGCCGGCCACATTACTGTATTCATTGATTGTTTCTAATAGCTTTTTGGTGGAGTCTTTAGGGTTTTGTACATATATCACCATGTCATCTGCAAAGAGTGACAATTTTACTTCTTCATTCCTAATTTGGATGCCTTTCATTTCTTTCTTTTGCCTGATTGCTCCGGTGAGGACTTCCAAGACTATGTTGAAAAGCAGAGGTGAAAGGGGACAGCCCTGTCGTGTTCCTGAACGTAGAGCAAAGGGCTTCAGTTTTTCATCATTAATTATGACATTAACTGAGGGTTTGTCATATGAGGCCTTTATTATATTGAAGTATTTTCCTTCTATACCTATTTTATTAAGTGTTTTAATCATAAATGGATGTTGTATCTTGTCAAATTCTTTCTCTTCATCAATTGATATATGATTTTTGTCCTTTATTTTGTTTATGTGATATATCACATTGATAGATTTGCAGATGTTGAACCATCCTTGTGCCCGGGGGTGAACCCCACTTGATCGTGATGAATAATCTTTTTAATGCATTGTTGCCTTCGATTTGCTAGAATTTTGTTTAGGATTTTTGATTGTATTCATCAGAAATGTTGGTCAGTAGTTTTCTTTTTTTGTGATGTCCTTACCAGGTTTCGGTAACAGTAATGTTGGCCTCATAAAATGAGTTAGGGAATACTGTGTCTTCTTCAATTTTTGGGAAGAGTTTGAACAGGATTGGTATTAGATCCTCTTTGAAGGATTCCTAGAATTCACTAATGAAGCTATCTGTCTCGGACTTTTGCTGTTGGGAAAGTTTTGGATGACTGTTTCAATTTCATTAACGGTGATCGGTCTGTTTAGATTTTCCAGTTCTTCATGGTTCAGCATTGGAAAGATATATGTTTCTAAGAACTTGTCCATTTCTTGCAGGTTATTGAATTTGGTGGCATATAGTCCTTCATTGTATTTTTGGATGATCCTTTGTATTTCTGTGGCATCCGTGACAACTTCCCCTTTTCATTTCTGATTTTCTTTATTAGTGTCTTTTCTCTTGTTATCTTAGTGAGCCTAGCCAAGTGTTTGTCAATTTTGCTAATCTTTTCAAGTAACCAGCTCTTTGTCAGATTAATTTTCTCTATTGTCTTTTTGTTCTGTATTTCATTTGGTTCTGCTCTGATTTTCATTATTTCCTTTATTCTGCCGACCTTGGGTTTCATTTGTTCTTCTTTTTCTAGTTCTTTAAGGTGTAATGGGAGGTTATTTATTTGTGATTTTTCTTTTTTCTTGAGATAGGCCTGTAATTATATAAATTTCCCTCTTAATACAGCTTTTGCTGCATTCCCAATTTTGGTAGGAAGTATTTTCATTGTAATTTGTTTCTATGTATCTTTGATCTCTCCTCTAATTTCTTCTTTGACCCAGTCATTTGTTAAAAGTATGTTGTTTAATCTACATGAATTTGTGTTTTTTCCTGCTTTCTTTTTGCAGTTGATATCCAATTTCAAAGTTTGTGATCAGAGAATATGCTTGGTATGATTCAAACTTCTTAAATTTGCAGAGGTTAGTTTTATGTCCCAATATATGGTCTATCCTTGAGAATGTTCCATGTACACTAGAAAAAAATGTATAGTCTGATGTTTTAGGATGAAATGCTCTTATATATGTCAATTACGTCCATTTCATCTAATGTGTCATCTAGGGCTGCTATTTCCTTATTTATTTTCTGTTGGATGATCTATCCATAGCTGTCAATGATGTATTTAGGTCCCCTAGTATAATTATGTTTTGGTCAATTTCTCCCTTTAGTTCTGTTAGTATTTGCTTGGTGTATTTCAGTGGTCCTTGATTGGGGGCATAAATATTGATGACTGTTGTGTCTTCTTGTTGCATAGTCCCCTTCACCATTATGAAATGTCCATCTTTGTCTCTTGTTTCTTTCTCACCCTGAAGTCTGTTTCATCTGATATCATTATTACTACACCTGATTTTCTCGGGAAACCAATTGCTTGGAGTGTCAATTTCCACCCTTTCACTTTGCGTCTATGCTTGTCCTTGTAGCTGAGATGTGTCTCTTGGAGACAGCATATGGTTGGGTTTAGTTTTTTGATCCAATCTGCTACTCTGTGCCTTTTTATTGGTGAGTTCAGTCCATTTACATTTAGAGTGATTATTGATATGTGAGGATTTCCTGTCATTCTATCTTTAGTTTTCTGGTATGATTGTGTCTCCATGGTTTCTTTGCCTTTCTTTGTTGTCTATTATTTCTGTGTGGTGGTATTCTATGAAGTATCCCTCTGTTTCATCTTTTATTAGAGTATATATTTCAGTTCTGGATTTTTTTTTGAGTGGTTACCGTTAAGTTTATGTAAAAGAAAGTTTGATATTTAGAGTATTCCATTTTCTTCAGCATGCTAATTTTCTCCATTCCCCTATTCCAGTTCAGGCCTTACTCTCCCCCTTTTTGAGTTTTGGTTGCCACAAATTTTCTCTGTTGATGGTGGTCGAAAATCCTCCTTTATTATTTCTTGTAGTGCAGGTTGTGTATTAGAAAATTCCCTCAGCTTCTGTATGTCTTGAAATGTCTTCATATCTAAAGGATATCTTTGCTGGGTATATTATTCTTGGCTCATAGTTTCTCTCTTTCAATAGTTTGAATATTTGGTTCCACTCCCTCCTGGCTTGTAGAGTTTCTGCTGAGAAATCTGATGATAATCTAATGGGCTTTCCTTTGTAGGTTATCGTCTTCTTTTCCCTGGCTGCCTTGAGGATTGTTTCTTTGTCGTTGATTTTAGACAGCTTCAATACAATGTTCCTTGGAGAAGGCCTGTTGGGGTTGAGGCAATTAGGTGTTCTAATTGCTTCTTGGATTCGGGGATCCAGTTCTTTCCACAAGTTTGGGAAGTTCTTATTGACTATTTGTTTGAATATACTCTCTGTTCCCTTCTCTCTTTCTTCTCCTTCTGGTATGCCCAGTATTCTTTTATTGTTCTTTCTGATGGAGTCAGAAAGTTCTTGTAGAGTTCTTTCAATTATTTTAAGTCTCAAATCTCTTTCTTCTTCCATCCGTGTCATTTTCAGATTTCTATCTTCTGTGTCACCGATTCTTTCCTCCATCTGGTCAACTCTACTACCTAAGCTGGTTATTTCATTCTTAATTTCTTCTATTGAGCTCTTAATCTCCAGAAATTCTATTTGGTTCTTTTTTAAAATTTCAATCTCTTTTGTAAAATGCTCATGTTGTTATTTGATTGTGTTTTGGAGTTCATTAATCTTCCTTTCTGTGTTTTCTTGCATCTTGTTGAGTATTTTCAGAACTGCAATCTTGAATTCTCTGTTATTTAAGTCACATATTTCCATATCTTTAAGTTCATTTTCTGGAGACTTTTCACTTTCTTTCTGAGCTGTCTTGTTGTCTTCATTATTCATGGCAATTACTGATTTATTATTTCTCTTCCTAGACATCTACAGGAGTGGGTTCTGCAATTGGTTGATAGGAAGAGGTCTTTCTTTTGTTTTCCAGTACGTGTTGGTAGAATGTTTTATTTTCTTTCCGAGTACAGCCCTTTTTTCTCTCACACACTACAGTGTTATGGTTTCTCTGCAGTATTCCAACTTCTCACACAATGGGGGGATTCCCTGGAAGGCGGGTTTCTCCTCTGTTAGCAGTTCACCTGGATCATAGGGCACCACGTCCCTGTGGGGATGAGGAGAGCTTTTAAAGTTCCAAAGCTCTTCCTTCACCAGATTCAGAAACTGTGTGTTTGAACAGTTCTGTTTATTCCTGCAGGGATCCACCCAGATAGGTGGGGACAGTGGCAGGGTGAGTGGTGTGATGTTGCCCAGAGCAATGGCGGTGACCATCACCAGAGCCAGTCCTGCTTCCACAGCTCCCTCCCCTAGCTGGAACTAGTTAGGGTATGAATCTGTGTCTCTGGACCACAGTTCTCAGAACTGCAAATATTCTGTTCTTTTGATCTGGCACTGCTACTGTTCCACTTCTAGCACTGGGGAGGTGGGGGAGGGGCGAGCTCTGGAAGGGTAGGGAGGGGCCTGTGGTCTCAGAGCCTCAGGCTTCCGTTGTCTGCTCTGCATTGAGGGCTTAAACCACCATTTTCAGCCTTCTTCCCTCAGTCTTTGCTCTGAGGACTCTGCTGTGAGCGTTGTGTTCAGCCGTGTTATATACTGTCTCCTCAGCCCTGTGGGCCATAATTGGAGCCCTAGCAGTCCACGTTCTTCCCTCTCCCACAGCTGCAGTAGTTCCGGGATGCAGCGAGCTCGGAGTACTGAGCTAGGTCTGCGTCCTGAGCCCACCACGACTGTGTCTCTTCACTTCTCCTGTCCCTCCTCCTCTGCTCACGCAACTTGCCCACCTTTAGGTGAATTCAGTAGTGAGCCTGTTCGTCTTGCCTGTCTGTTGTGCAGGGAGTCTTTTGTGCAGTTATAGCTGTTTAATTTGTTGTAAATTCCAGGGGAGATTTCCAGAGGCTCTCCTCACACCACCATTTTGATGATTTCTACCTTTTATTTCTATTATTTTGCTTTTAATCACGTGTCTTCATCTGCTTTAACAAAACTACAATATACTGGGTGGGTTATACAGGCATTTATTTCTCAAAATTCTGCAGGCTGGGAACTCCAAGATGAAGGCAGTGACAGAAGTGGTGTCCGGTGAGGGCGTGTTTCCCGGTTCATAATTTTTATGCTGTGTCCTCACATGGCAGAAGGATGAAGAAGCTCCCTGGGGCACCTTTTTAAAACTAATCCCATTCATGAAGGCTCTACTCTTGTGATCTAGTCACTTTGCAAAGACCCCACTTCCAAATGCCATCACATTAGGAATTAGATTTTAGCTTGAATTTTGGGGGGACAGAAACATGTAATCTATAGCATCAACCATATTGTTATGTTTAAGGTGAGTTTTTGATAAACAGCATATAGTGGGTTTGTTCTCTTACTGATTCTGCCAATCTCTACATTTTAATTGTTTTATTTAGATCATTTACATTTAACAAAATTATTGGTATATTAGGACTTAAATGTGCATTTTGTTTTTTCCTGTTTTTTTTTTTTTTAATTTCTGTTCTACTTTTTTTTTTGCATTCCTGTGGCTTACTTATATTTACAATTCCATTTTTATTTATTGCTCATGTTTTTAAAAATGTATTTCTTTGTATAGTTTTATTAGTGATTGCTCTAGGTCTTACAATAGGCATACATGATATTATAGCTATTGGTATGGATATTTTAGCAATATGAGTTTGAGAGTGAAGTACAGAATCCTTATTTTTCTTTATTCTACTTTACCCTCTCACATTTATGATATAAATGACAAATATTTTCTCTAATACATTTAGAACTACATCAAACAGTGTTATAATGTTTGCTTCCACCATAGATATACCTTAAAAAATCATGAGGATAGTGTCTATTGCATTTACCCATATTTTTGTTTTTATTTTTTCTGTCATTCTTTCATATGTTCTAAGATTTGTTTATCATTTCTTTTCTGTTTCAAGCATGTCCTTTATTGATGCTTTAAAAGTAAGTGTGCTGATAACAGATTCTCTTAATTTTCCTTTATCTTAGATTTTCTTTATTTTTTCATTATTGGAGGACAGTTTCATTGAATATAGAATTTTTGGCCAACAGTTATTTATTTCAGTACTTGAAAGATATTATGCCCATTTGTCCTCCATGGTATCTGATGAGAAATATGCTATCATTTGAATTGTTGTTCAGCTATAGGTAAAATTTCATTTCTCTCTGCTTTCAAGACTTTTATTATTATCTTCACTTTTTAGAAGTTTTACTATATGCGTCTTGACATGGATCTTTTCGGATGTATCCAGCCTGGGGTTCCTTCAACTTCTTTAATATGTAGGTTTATGTCTCATACAAATAATAGAAAATTCCAGCCATTATTTCTTTACTCTTTCAGCCATACCCGCTTTCTAGTCTCCTTAAACCTCCATCACACACTTGTTAGTATGCTCATAATCATTCATTAAAGTATTTTTGTGATGGTTGCTTTAAACTCATTAGACAATGCTAACATTTCTGTCATCTAAGTGCTGGTATGTATTGATAGACCTTTTTCATTTAAGTATTTTATTTTCCTAGTATTTAGTCTAAGTGATTTTTTTGTTGATACCTGGACATTTTGGATATTATATTATGAGACTGGATATTATTTAACCTCTCCCTTTGCTGTCTTCCACTGACACTGCTTCTGCATTGGAAGAAATGTGTGTAGACTTATTACTGTCAGGGGTTAAAAGTCCAGGTTTCCAACTTGGCTTTCATTGATGCCAATGGGGAAGGGACTCCTCATTATTGCTGGGTACAGATAGAAGAGTTACAGCTCCCCAGTAGGCCTTTACTGACAACACCTTGTCTGAAAAAATGTGGGGTACTTCATTACTGCTCTCCAGGTGGCTTACAATGATATTGTGAGGGATTACATGGGAGGCTTGATTCTTGCTGAACAGGGCTAAAAGTCTCAGCATCTTACTTTGCCTTCTCTGACACCACCCCAGCAGGGGAGGCAGGGGGAAAGATGACTCATTATATCCAACTGAGAGTGGAAATCTAGGTTTTCCCCTTGGCCTTTGCTGGTGGGGTGAGGATGGGGCCATAATTTTTCACAAGGTTGTTTTTGGGGGTAGAATGATTGTTTTTTCTAAAATTTTTCTGTTTTCCTAGGCTGGTCCTTTGAATAGTGAGGATAGATTCTTCTGGTGGCTCTTTTTGTCTATATTTGTGGGCCTTTCCAAGTTGCCAATATCTCTAGGACACTTTCTAAGATATATGAAGAAAAACAAAAAATCAACACTGCAACATGACCTTGAAACTCACTGCTGTGCTAATTCCTCAGGTCCCAAGGTCCCTAGGCAGTCTCCTTTTCCTCTTTACCTTTCAGAATCTTTATATACTTGTTTTATGCATAATATCCATGGTCTTCAAGTGTACATACTAGAAGAGATAGATAGAATTGTGTCTATCTTATTCTGGAACAGGAAGTCACTGCAATAGCCTGGAATTTTATGAGCATTAAATGGGTTAATGTGCATAAAGCACTTAGAACAATGCTGACACATAGTAAGTGTTGGATTAACATTTTGTATTATTTATTTTAAAAATTGACAATCTATAAAAAATTTTTTATCTTTAGAAAAGTTATGTATCAAACAATAAATAACAATGGACACAGAGTTTTATGTTCTAAATGAACATAAGAATTACAGCACACATTTTTGTAAAGCCTTCAAAGAGATTTAGATATTCTTTGGAAAGATGAGATATGATATTTGAAGGCAATTCGAAGTTACATATAATCAAGCCCCTAAGGTATGCCAAACAAAAGGTCAGTGTTGCTGTGATTTGAGCCTGTGTTTATAGGAAAGCTGGCTATTGAACAGCTGCTACTAATGCCATTAACCTATCCTATCTGGCTCTATCACTTGCACTAGGGAGTTATATTTGTTATGGTCATTGATTTCAAGACATTTGGCAGTCATTTATATCAATGTAAAATACTGCAGTTACTTAAATCTCACATCAAAAATATTATAGTGAAATAAGGACAGTGAAAGCCAATGTGCATGCATGTTACAGTAGTTATTAAGGTTACTTCCAAATTTCAGCCCACCAATACAGAACTAAGAACTAAGAATGCTTTATGGGGAAGGGAATTTTATAATAAATAGTAGAAATACAATATGATCTCTTAGAAAATGGAATCTAAGGTATATAATTGATACTTTTTTTTTGCTAGAATCATTAGTAAACAAGCCAATTTTTTGAGAGTTGTGTTAGAAGAAGCAGGTGGAATTCTTCAGAGACGCCATTCTGTCATAATGCAAATAAGGAGAATTCAAGGGTAGAATCATTAATACTGCTGTCTTTAGTTTTCAGTCACTTGGGTTGCATTACTTAGCTAAAAATAAATAAACAAATTAAAAATAAATTCCATTGGGAGGAACAGAATATAAATGAAAAATGGAGAACTGAAGGAGGAAACATATATATAGGCTTCTATGATTGAAACTTGACAGAGAAAGACTTAAATAAAGTAAATATACTGAAAATATAGAAACATAAAAAATATAAAAAACATAGAAACATAAAAACTGAAAATATAGAAACATGAAAAAAGAGACCTCTATTGAAAGTATTTCAGTGCAGCAATGCTTCTTTGATCATGCACACTCACCTCAGCACCTCACGGGGCAAGAAGGTCATCTACCAGAAGATCGGGACTGTGGATGAGACTATTGTGAGAGATTGGGGTCCTGACATTTTCCCTCCCCACGGGGCTTTAAAAATTAGATAGTATAACTTGACTGATTCCATGAGACAGCAGAGCTGCCTTAATCTCACCACACTCAACGTTATAATTGTATAAAATGCTGCAAAAATCAAGCAATTCATATGGAGTTGATTGGCAACTCAAGTACTGTCATTCAAAGTAACTAATTCCATGTGTAGAAGAGGAAGGTTAGGGAGCCCCTAAGATTCTAAAGTGGTATAAGTAGTTTCTTTTCCTGATCTTTGTACCTCCAAATCTCCAAATGTTGGTTTATCATATTAACATAATAAAAAGGGATTAGGTAGCTCTGCAATTATAAGTAAAACTCAGCACAGTATTGTAGACAAAGGAAATAAATATATGGTGATGGAAAGAGAACTGACTCTGGATGGTGAACACACAATGTGATATATAGATGATGTATTACAGAATTGTACACCTGAAACCTATGTAACTTTACTAACCATTGTCACCCCAATAAGCTTTAATCTAATAAAAAGAAAAAAATGGGTATTGGCCTTGATGCTGTCATTAATTTGCTGTGTATCCATGGGTAAATGCTTTAAACTTATCTATATCTCAGTTCTTTAATCAATTTTTCAAAGACAATAAAATATGCCTTACCTCATAGGATTGATGTACCAAATGAGATAATGGATATGAAAATGCTTTGAAAGAATTAAGCACTATAGTTCTCTCCCCCCCTTTTAATATATTCTGGCTTTATGGAAAATAAAAACACACCCAAAATATATTGCCATGGAAAAGAACAGATTTTGGAATAAAAGCAACTTTTTCAATAGTTAAAAAACAGTGTATATGTAGAATTGTCTGAGTAACCAAAGTATGGGACCTGATTATTAACTTAGCTTGTTTTGGAATGGAAAGAAAATTGAGGCCATTTTCAGTAAAATTTTATCACTTAGAACCTTGATAAAGTTGAATAACTTCAATATCTCCTCAGGGACTTCCAAGATACGTGTTTGAATTGAGTATCTGAATTTCCAAAACAGACTGCATTTTCTTTCATTTAACATAAACCATGATTTAACATAAACCATGTAGAAGATGATCAATTGTATTTCTACAATAATACTAGATGCAAATACTTGTTTTACATCAAAATTCATGACACATTATTCTTAATATTATTTGTAGATAAAGTACACAATGGCTGCTATCTCCTCCCTTAAGATATTTACCCACCCATGAAAGTAATCTTTTAATCAAAGATAATCAAGAGAAATCTAGGTGCACCATAACTGGACTATTCTTCTACACTTCCAGCAATATAATGATGTTATAAAACACAATGCCATTGGATCCTAATTTGAGTCAATTAGAAATATACAGAGGAAAAAAACTGATGGTTGCTAGATGGGAGGGGGTTTAGGGGATCGGGAAAGTGAAGGCATTAAAAGTACAAATTGGTAGTCACAAAATAGTCAGAGGCATGTGAAATACAGTGTGGGGAATATAATCAATAATGTAAAGAACATGTAGGCTGCCAGATGGGCACTGGACTTACTGGGGGGATCACTTCACAGATTGTATAGATGCTGACCACTGCACTGTATACCTGAAGCTGAAGTAGAATAATATTGAACATCAACTATAATTAAGTATACATATGATATAAAGTACAGTGTAGGGAATATAGTCAATGGTATTGTAACTGCTATATATTATGCCAGATGGGTAGTAGACTTGGGGGAGGGTTATCACTTTGTGAGGAGTGTAAAGTTCTAATTATTATGTTGTTTTGTACACCTGAAACTAATATAATTAAAAAAAGAAATATAACTTAAATAAACTTTAACTGTGATTTCAATAGATGATACTTCAATCTAAGAATAGAATATTTGAGGATTATGGTTATTGGGTCTGTTTTAATTTTGATTTTTAAATTTTTTTGTATTGCTTTGTATTCTTTATTTAATATTAAATACTTTTCTTTACAGTGTAGTAAATTTCATATCATCTTCGTCGATATTCAGGGAAGAAAAGTCTATATGAACTCATGCCTTAATCTTGTGGGTGTGTAAGAATGTGAAGTGCTACAATGCTAATGTTTCCCTTTCCCACAAGATAGTGAGGACTTCCAAGAGGCTATACTGATACAAACATAGCATAGCAAGGAGAGTACTGAAGTAGGAGTCAGAAGACAAGGGAGTTATCTAGTTTTAATACAACCGTAAATCAGATGATCTTGTACCTGTTACCTCATCTATTTAATGGAAAAAAAATATACTGCCTTACTTATTCTATAGTCTGTATTCCTAGATATCTATAAGCAAAAGGACGTATGCTGACAGATATTTTTAAATAATTTCATCAAGGGCATCCATGTTTTTAATGTTCATTGAAAGAATCTGAAATAAAACTTAGCTGGTAGCCATCAGGGTTTACTCATGAAAATCAGCAAATTGAAAGAACTATAAGTGGAGGAAGGTATAACTGGTCCAACTTAAAGATTCTGTTTCTAGGCGACCCCTACCCAGAAGAGCATAGTCAGTGATGGCAATTTGTAGAAGGATTCACAAAATGCAATAATTTATCATGTCACTAAGAAGGCATCAATACCAAAAAAAAGAAAAGAAAAAAGAAAAAGAAAATTGGTGTATGGTTTATGAGTTATATTTATCTCCCTGTCTTGGGCAGCCACCAGTGATCTGTGATATAAGTCAGTATGATACAATAATTTAAAATAATGTATATAAATAACTTTAATGACATGGAAAAATACCTATGACATATTACTAACTGAAAAGCCTAGAAACAAAACTGAATATATAGTTTTATAATATCTCAACTATGTCAAATGTGTGTTTGTGTGTGGGTATATATATATATGAAAAACATGAATATATCTTTAATTAAATTTGCTAAACTGCTATAGTTGTTTTTGAACAGTGAGATTATAGGCAACTTTTGTTTCCTTCATTATACTTTTCTCTGTTTTATAAATTTTCTACAGTGGATATGTGTTTCTTTCCTAATAATAAAGTATTTAAAAAGCAAGCTGACAGATTTGCAAAGTAACAAAAACTGCCAACCTCTCAACTGAACTCTGGAGATGTTTCTAGAAGTAATAGTAAAGTTGAGGGATCACAGAATGTAGCACAAAGACTGTGAGAGACAGAGGTGCAGGTGAGGAAATGGCAGCTTAGAGAATTTTTCTTGGGTATGGATCTAAGGATAGAGAGTAGATCTTTCTAATTGCACCTGTTCCGTGTGCAACTTTGTCAGAGGTGGGTCTTTCCCTGCTGTGCCACCATTCTGGTTAAGAGAAAAAGCAACCCCAGTCAAGCACCTACTAGAGGCAGAAGGATTATATAAGGGAGTACAGAAAACAGCTTGGGTGTGCAAGCAGATAACTAGGATGTGCTGGCACACAGCATCCCCTCCTCTCCCCCAGATTTTCCACTGCTATACCTCAGTTTAAGTGATTATAACCAAGACAGGAAGCTCTTGTAAACAGCAGCATGTCAGGACAGAAAAATCAGAAGGATCTGAGAATGGTATACTGTGGGATGGAGAGAGAGAAACTAAATGTGTTATAGCCCATATTATAGCAATAAGACCTCTCTAAAATCTCTGCTCTGAGGCATGTTCCTGGTCTTCCCCTTTCCTCCATCCATGGGGGAGAATGTCTGAGGCCCTCTAAAGAAACACAACAAATTGAATATATACCAGAAGAAGTGGAATTGATATGACAGAAATTACAATAACATAAAGCAAGTTATAATGGCTATTCCCATAAAGGTAAGGCAGAATATAAGAAAATGAAGAAGCAAGCATCAGTAAAAAACTAACTGGAGTTATTGTATGTGAAAAATATAATGTTGGAAATAAAAAACTTAACAGAAGTGTTGAATATCAGAATGGATACAGCTAGGGGAGGATGGGGGGAGGAGTTACAAGGGTGAGGAACTCTTCCAAAAGGCATCAGGCAGAGATGAAAAACTCAAAAGAAATGATCAACGATATGGGAGACAGAAGTAGAAGTGTTCTTATTCTCCTAACAGTGGTCATAAAGGGATGAGTTTTAGCCAGTCAAGATGGTGGAGTAGGTAAATGCTGAGCTGGCCTTTTCTCAGAACCACATCAAAATTACAAGTAAACTACAGAACAACCATCATTGAGAATCATCTGAAGTATAGTTGAACAGAAGTCTTATAACTAAGGACTTATAGAAGAAGCCATCTTGAGACTGGTAAGAGGGGCAGAGAAGCAGAAAAGGCTGGTCCCACACCCTCATGTGGTTCTCCAAAGAGGACATACAAATGACAAGTAGACATATGAAAAAAATGCTCAACATCACTAATCATCAGAGAAATGCAAATAAAATCCACAATGAGATAACACCTCACCCCGATGAGAATGGCTATCATCAACAAGACAAATAGTAACAAGTGTTGGAGAGGCTGCGGAGAAAAAGGAACCCTCATACACTGTTGGTGGGAATGCAGATGGGTGCAGCCGCTATGGAAGGCAGTGTGGAGGTTCCTCAAAAAATAGAATAGAATTACTATATGATCCAGCAATACCTCTCCTGGGTATCTACCCAAAAAGTCTGAAAACATTTATCCATAAAGACAAGTGCGCTCCAATGTTCATTGCAGCTTTATTTATGGTGGTCAAGACATGGAAACAACCAAAATGTCCTTCGCTAGATGAATGGATAAGAAGTTGTGGTATACATACACAATGGAATACTATTCGGTAGTAAGAGAAGATGAAATAGTACCATTTGTGACAACATGGATGGATTGTGAGATTATAATGCTAAGCGAAATAAGTCAGACAGAAAAAGTAGAGAAACACATGATTTCACTGATATGTGGTATATAACACAAAAACAACAAAAGACCAAGACAAACAAATGAGAAACAAAAACTCATAGACACGGACAATAGTTTAGTGGTTACCAGAGGGTAAGGGGGGAGGGTGGTGGTAGATGAGGGTAAAGGAGATCAAATATATGGTGATGGAAGGAGAACTGACTCTGGGTGGTGAGCATACAATGTGATTTATAGAGGAGGCAATACAGAATTGTATACCTGAAATGTATGTAATTTACTAACAATTGTCACCCAAATAAACTTTAATTAAAACAAACAAACAAACAAACAAACAAAATCAGGATGGCTATCTTAGTTGTGGAGGTCATCCCTGAGGTCACCCAGCCCCATACCAGGCTCTCCAACCCAGGGTTCCTGTGCCAGGATAGAAGTTCCAATAACTTATGGCTGTGAAAACCAACAAAGATTGTGGCTGAGTGAGACAGAGGGCTGCCGGAGTCCCAGGTATTTCTCTTAAAGGGCTCATGCATAAACATACTCACTGATGGACTCACTAGCTCTGAGATCTAACACTGGGGCAACAGCTCAAAAAGCTCCAGGGACATACGGGGAGGAACTGAATTGTCTGGCTTTAGGACAAGTGCTAAAGGGGCAGCTTCTTCCCAGAGAGAAGTGCTGGCAGAAACCATTGTTCTTTTGCTGAGCTGTTCCCCAATCTGAGTCTCCATGAACCAGGCTAACATCATTTGCCATGCCCTGGTGATTCCTTGGGACCAGTCCCCACCCAACTTTTGGGCACATCTAAGCCATTTCCAGTGGTTTTTCCATACAAATGGCCTGTCTCAGATCAGGTAGCAGACTTTCCTAAAACCTCACCCATGGAGAGCACAAACAGCAGGTGACCTTAGTTTGCACCAAACACCTTCACAGAGGTCCCAGAAACAAAAAAAGAAAAACAGTGTGCAGCTTCATACCACACCAGAGCACCACCCAATCACCTCCACAAGTGACACACCCAAAGGGCATACTTGGCATGCACCAGAGCCCCACTAAAGTGAGTTCTGCTCTGTAGGGTCAGCCCCTGCAAAACAACCCCTCCACTATAGTCATGACCAGTCCTCACAGCCAAGCAGCCATGGGTCAATCACTCCCACTGACTTACCAACAGTAATCAATGCTCAACGACAACAGGAGGGTAAACACAACCTACACAAAGGGCATACCTGCAGCTCCTGGCTAAGGTGACCAGGGAGACGGCACCACTGGGCCACACATGAAACCTATTATATAAGGGCAACCTATCAAGACTGGGAGACATACCAACTCTACCTAACACATAGAAACAAACACAGGGAGGCAGCCAAAATGAGGAGACAAAGAAACATGTCCCAAAGGAGAGAACACACAAAAAGCTCCAGAATAAAGAACTAAACAAAATGGAGACAAGCAATCTGCCAGATGCAGAGTTCATAACACTCCTTATAAGGATGATCAATGATCTCAGTTAATTTCAACAAAGATTTAGGAAACATAAAAATGGAGATAGAAACCATAAAACAGAACCAGTCAGAAATGAAGAATACAATAACTCAAATAAAGAATACATTAGAGGAAATTGACATTAGATTAGATGAAGCAGAGGATCAAATTAGCAATTTTTAAAACAAGGTAGCAGAAAAACCCCAATCAAAACAGTAAAGAGAAAAAATAAATAAATAAATGAGGATAGTTTAAGGGCCTCTGCGAAAACATCAAGCGTATCAACTTTTGCATCATAGGGGTACCTGGTGGAGAAGATAGAGAGCAGGAATTGAATACCTATTTGAAGAACTAATGACAGAAAAAGTGCCTAACCTGGTGAAGGAAATGCACATACAAACTCAGGAAGCACAGAGAGTCCCAAACAAGATGAACCCAAAGAGGCCCACACTAACACCATAATTAAAATGCTAAAGTTTAAAGACAAAGAGAGAATCCTATAAGCAGGAAGAGAAAAGCAGTTAGTTAGCTACAGGGGAGCTCCCGTGAAGCTGTCAGTTGATTTCTCAACAGAGACATTGCAGGCTGGAAGGGGTGAACATAAAATATCCAGTGATGAAAAGCAAGAACCTACAACCAAGATTACTCTACCCAGCAAAGCTATCATTGAGAATCAAGGACAGCTAAAGAGCTTCCAGAAAAGAAAAAGGTAAAGGATTTCATCACCACCAAATCAGTATTACAAGAAATGTTAAAGTGACTTCTACAAGAAGAAGAAAAAAATGTGAATAAAATGACAATAGTTACATTATCTACTAACAATTACTTTAAATGTAAATGGATGAAATACTCCAATCAAAACATTGTGGTAGAAATACTTATGCCAGACAAAATGACTAATACAAAAGCTATAACCAGAGACAAAGAAAGGCCCAGTTATCCCACTTCTGTGTATTTATCCGAAGAAACCCAAAACTAATTTGAAAAGATATATGAACCCTTATGTTCATTGCCGTGCTATTTACCATAGCCAAGATATGGAAGAAACCTAAGTGTCCATCAATAGATGAATGGATAAAGTAGTACATATATGCAATGGAACATCCCTCAGTTCTTAAAAAAGAATGAAATATTGCCATCTGCAACAACATGGATGGACCTAGAGAATATTATGCTGAGAGGAATAAGTCAGACAGAGTAAGACAAATACCATATAATTTCACTTATATGTGGACTCTAAAAAATAAAAGAAATGAAGAAACAAAACAGAAACAAACTCATAGATACAGAGAACATTTCAATGGTGGCCACATGGGAGGGGCATTAGGGGGTTGGTGACAAAGGTGAAAGGATTGGGAGGTATAAATTGGTAGTTACAAAGTAGTCATGGTGATGTAAAGTATAGCTAAGGAATATTGTCAATAATATTGTAATAACTATGTATGGTATCAGATGGGTACTAGATTTATTGGGGTGATTACTTCATAAGTTATATAATTTTCTAATGACTATGTTGTACACCTGAAGCTAATATACTATTGTATGTCAACTGTAATTTAAAAATTTAAAAAGAAAATGTTTAAAATAACAGTGGTCCTAAAGAGAGATAAGTAAATAATTGAACCAAATGAAATAAAAAAATTTCCAAGCATAAAAGAAAGAAGCAAAATTGTGAAATCTCAGCTTAAAAGGGCATTTAGAATGTAAAGACAGAAATAAAATTACACTTAATGCTTAAATATGTAGATAAATTGAAGACATGAAAGATAAAGTTAAACTCTAAAAGCTTGCATAAATTTAAATCAGATCATTTACAAATGAGCAATCAGGTAGATATCACATAATATATACATATACACAATATCTATCTATCTATCTATCATCTACCTACCTACCTACCTACCTATCTACCCAGATCTATCATCTATCTATCATCTATATATCATCTATCTATCTATCTATCTATCTATCTATCTATCTATCTATCTATCTATCTATCTATCTATCTATATCTATCATCTATGTATCATCTATCTATCTATCTATCTATCTATCTATCTATCTATCATCTATCTATCTATCTATCATCTATATATCATCTATCTATCTATCTATCTATCTATCTATCTATCTATCTATCTATCGTCTATCTATCTATCATCTATCTATCTAACTAGATAGATAGATGATAGATAGATAGATTTCAAGGATACAGAAAATTTAATGAACATACATTAAACACATGATATTAAGTTCCAATGGGAGGACAACAGAAGTGGGATTTTGACCAGAGCACGGAGGGAAAGAGATAGTTACAAACAAAAGGATACAGAATATGTGTTGTGGAAAGTAAAAATTGGAGTTATTAGCCCATTAGGTATGAAGAATAAAGACAAAGATTATTATGGTAAACTATTACAGTCTTTACATGGAATTTGGAGATATTACAATAATAACCACCATGATACCATGGAGAAAGATATATAATTTGGTCTGACGTCAAAGTATTTATTTTGTGATTTTTGTTTGTTTGTTTGTTTTCTGTTTTTAAAAGAACTTTATTTTCTTTGGAGAACTTTTAGATTTACAAAACAATTGAGAGGAAGTTACAGAGATTTCCTATATACTTCTATTTCCACACAGCACAGCCTCTCTCATTATCCCCATCCCCCATCAGGGTGGAACATTTGTTACAATTGACGAACCTACATAGACATTATAATCACACAAAGCTCATAGCTTACATTATGTTTCACTCTTGATGTTGTACATTGTTTGTGTTTGAAAAAATATATAATGACATGTATCAATCTTTATACTGTTATACAGAGTATTTTCACTGCCCTAAAATTCCTCTGTCTGCTGTCTATTCATCCCTGCTTCCCTCTTCCATACTCTAGCAACCACTGATATTTTTACTGCCTCCATAGTTTTGTCTTTTCCAGAATATCATAAATTTGGAAACATACAATATTTAGCCTTTGCAGATTGGCTTCTTTCACTTAGTAATATATGATTAAAGTTCCTCCATATCTTTTCATAACTTGATAGATCATTACTTCTTAGCACTGAATAATGTTCCACTGTTTGGATGTACCACAGTTTATTTATCCATTCAACTACTGAAGGATATCTTGATTGCTTCCAAGTTTTGGAAATCATAAATAAATCCTCTATAAATATCCATGTGCAGGTTATTGTGTGGATGTACGTTTTGAACTTCCTTGGGTAAATATCAAGGAGTGTGATTGCTGGATCATATGGTTTAAGAGTGTGATTAGTTTTATAAGAAATTGCCAAACTGTCTTCCAAAGAACCATTTTGTATTGCCACCCACAATGTATGAAAGTTACTGTTGCTCCACATCCTTACCACCATTTGGTATTGTCAGTGCTTTGGATTTTGGCCATTGTAATAAGTTTATAGTGGTATCTCATTGTTTTAATTTGCAGTTCTGATGACACATAATCTGAAACACTTTTTATATCCTTATTTGTCATCTGTATATCTTATGTGCTGAGGTGTCTGTTAAGGTTTTTGACCTATTTCTTCATCAGGTTGTTTACTCTTATTGTTGAAATTTAAAAAGTCATTGCCATACTAAATTCATCTGTTTTTTATCCTGTTATCTTCTATGAGTTTTATAGTTTTGTGTTTAGGTCTATGATTCATTTTGAGTTAATTTTTGTGAAAAGCGTAAAGTCTATGTTTAGATTATTTCTTTGCATGTTAATGTCCAGATTTTTTTTCAGCAACATTTGTTGAAGAGAACAAAATCCTTGTTCTACTCGGCTGTCTTCTTTGTCAAAGATCAGTTGACATAATGTGGTCTATTTCTGGACTTTTTTCTGTTTTTGTCCTATTTGCTTATTCTTTTGCCAATATAATACTGTATTTACAACTGTAACTCTTAAAGTCAGGTAGCTTTAATCCTCCAACTTTGTTCTTTTCCTTCAGTATTATGCTGGCTATTCTGGATCTTTTACCTCCAAGTTGCTGACCTATATTATTTCCTTCTCTCTAAAGAAGTTCTTTAAACACTTCTGGCAGGGCAAGCCTATTGACAATAAATGATCTCAATTTTTATTTGTCTGAGAAAGTTGTTATTTCTCATTCACTGTTTAAGGATAATTTCACAAGGTACAGAATTCTAGGTTGATGGCCTTTTTTCCTCTCAACACTTTAAATATTTCAGTCCATTCTCTTCATGCTTCCATGGTTTTTGAGGCAATATTGAATGTAATTCTCATCTTCATTTCTCTATAGGCAAGTTTCCCCCCAAGCACTCCCCCCCACTTTCCAGCATCTTTTATACACTGTAACTTGATATACCTAGGTGTAGTTTTTTTGGCATTCATTCTGCTTGGTTATCACTGATCATCCCGGATGTGTGGTCTGATGTCTGACATTAATTTGGGGAAATCAGTCATTATCACTTTAAACATTTATTCTGTTCGTTTCCCTGTTATTTCTCATTGTGGTTTTCTCATTACACATTATGTTATATCTTTTACAGTTGTCCCACAGTGCTTGTATATACTGTTATGTTTTTTGTTTCCATCTTTGTCCACTCTGTTTTTCAGTTTTGAAGGTTCCTATTGAGATATGCTCAAGCTCAGAGATTCTTTCCGCAGCACTGTTGAGTCTACTAAGTCCATCAAAAGAATTCTTCATCTCTGTTAGTTTTTTTTGTTGTTGTTTTCGTTTTGTTTTGTTTTGTATTGTTTTGTTTTTATCCCTAGCATTTCTTTTTATTTCTGCCTTAGAATTTTCGTCTTTCTGCTTACATTGCCCAGCTGTTTTTGAATGTGGTCAACTTTACCCATTAGAGCTCCTATCATATTAATCATCGTTCATTTTTAAATTCCTGGTCTGGTAATTCTAACATCCCTGACAAGTCTGGTTCTGATCTTGCTGTTTCTTAAAGTTATGGGTTTTATTTATTTATTTATTTATTTATTTATTTATTTATTTATTTTGCCTTTTTGTAATCAGACTTAATATACTAGGTAAAAGGAACTGCTGGACTGCTGTAGGACTTTAGTAATGCAGTGGTTAAGCGTGAGGTGAGGGGAAGCATTCTGTAGTCCTACTGTATGCTTAGGTCTCAGTCTTTTAGTGAGCCTATGCCTCTATACTGTGAACATCACAAGTGTTTCTCAGTTTTCCCCCTGTTAGATGGGAGGGAATGGATAGAGAGGGTTGGAGTTTGGTATTTCTCTTCTTCCATGTGGAAGGCTAGAGTGGGCTGAAATTGGGCATTTCCCTTCTGTGGGAGGCTAGAGCTGACTGGCATTGCATTTTTCTCTTCACCATGTCAGTTAGGTTCTGGCCTAGGAGGTTAGGCTCTGGTTAACTAGTTTCTAAGAACAGGTCTTGTGAAGAACAGCATGCTCTGGAGTGTTTCAAAATGATTACTTCCCCCCACTCCTACACACACCCCCCCCCCACTGCTGTTGAGAGCACAAGGGGATTTTTCTTTGATATTTACAGTGGGGACCTAGTCGAGCACCTGGATGTACATCTTATGAAATTGTAGGGCACCCCAATCACTGAGTCATCATGAAGTTTTTAACTTTCAGACTTTTTCACACTGAACCTCCAGCAATTTGTCAGCTATAATTCAGGTTTCCTTATCCTGGCTCTGGTACCCATGGCAGTTTCCTCTCATGAGTCTCTGCTGTGATAAATCAATGTTCTGTGTATTCACCTGTTGATCTCTCCAATCTTGGGGACAGCAGTTTGCCTTGTGTCCTCCCCTCTCTTATGTATCCTAGAAAATTTGTTAATTTTTTTAGTCTGTTAAGTTTTATTATGTTGTTAGGACAGAGTGGTGACTTCTGTACCCCTTACATGTAAAACCAAAACCAGAAGCCCCTGAGATTTTTTTTTTTTTTTGTAACCACATGATAGGGCTCCCTTTTAACACCAAACCAGGACCCCTTGAAGATCTTGAGGGCTGAGTGTAAATGGAAGCTCACCATCGTATCTATGTATACTAGGCCCACAGGTTATAAGCTCTTAGGTGGTTCTGAGCGATTATGTTCCTCGTGTATCTTTTTGTCCTCTTTTGTACTTATTTCTGCTTCATACCCAACATCCAGTCCTGGGTTCTAGCTCCTGAGCTCATTTCTCTTTTATTGCTCAGGTCAGTTTATTTCTCAGCTGTTTCTGGCTTTTAAATCTTGGTTCAACATATCTCCCAATTTTTCTTCTTTATTTGCATTTCTGGTATTCCAGATCATTTGTTTTGTTTGCAAATCTATACTGTTGATGAATGCTAAATCCAGCTGATCCAGAAATGATTCAGTAGAGTCTGGTAATAAGTTTTAAGTGCATGGCTGTAAATGTTAGATTTACCCTCTTAGATGAAATGCGGCTTTCTGAGTCATCCACACAGATATGGAAAATGTAACATTTGCCATATATATAATGCAACTATATATATATATATATATATATATATATATATATATATATATATATATATATATATTTCAAAATTAAGGGGACCTTAATAAGGCCAAACTTGTAATATATACGGTGACTTTAAAATAGTAAAAAATCGACATCATAGGAATGGCGGCAGTGGGGAGCACTTTTTGAGTTCTCCTCCGGATCTTATCAGAAACGGGACATTTATAACCCATCAAAGGACTCTCTGCTCATCACGCAGAACAGCTAAGAGACTCGTGCAAGGATTACTTGCAGGTGGGGGAAATTGGGCGAGAAGGGGAACAGAGAAGGGAGCAGAGTGGAGACGCGGCCGGCATCAGCAGCTGTGGGGACACGGCCCGCAACTTCAGCTGTGGGGACGCGGCCTGCATCTGTGGTGGTGGAATCCTGGCAACATCCGCAGCTGCAGAGACGCAGGGGATTCCAGGACAGAACGGAGAGCACGGGAGCCAGGAGGTGGGCATTTTCCCTGTGTCCCACAGCTGATCTCTCCCGCCGAGGGGGCAGCATATCCAGCATTTGAGGCAATAACCTCAGCCGGTACCTCCAGTTAAGCCCTAGGCCGGACAAAGGACACAAACTCCATACTTGGGCCCTCCTCCCACTCTTCCAATCCTACCCCTGCCCTTCCAGAGACTTAAACTGGCCCCTGAACTGAGGAGTAGTGTCAGATTACAGAGGAGCCTTGGTGCTGGGCCTCTGGGAAGACTGGAGGGCAGCTCTGGCCCAGGGAGGAGGCTGGGAGGAGTGTGGTTTTTGCTAGCCTAGGAGAGAGGGAACTCCTCTGTCCCCAGCCACCACCTTTTCTGGCCTGCTGGTAGGGTGTGACACAGCTGGGCTGGGAAAGAGAAGACCCCTCCATCCACAGCCCCCACCCTTTCTGGCCTGCCTAGGGCGGGGCAATTACATCTGTGGAGACACTCCCAGGGATCAGCAGTAAGCCGCAGAGGCACCTCCCAGCTTTCAGCAGCTCAGAAATCTTCCGCCCGCCACACACACACACACACACACACACACACACACACACAGAAGTGCAGTAAGACTCAGGAGAACTGGACACAGGGCTGGTGGTGCTACTCTCAGTGTGCATATGTGCAGGCAAGGACAGAAACTGCACTGACTTTGTTAAAACTACCGTCTAGACCCCTCAGCCCCACACACCTAAATCTGCAGTCCCAACGTCACTCTAGGCACCAGGTGACTGGCTCTGCCTGCAAAATACGCAGGGGACACTTTGGTACAGCAGAGGACAACCTGGAGATTACTTGGTGGCCTTAAGCCAAGACTGGCGCTGCTGTCCGTTTTGTTTTGTTTTATCTTTATATCTTTGATATCTTTGCCTGTGTTGAGTGGGGATTGTTGGTTGTTTTTACATGTGAATGTATTTTATTTTTTCTTTGTTGTTGTTGTGCTTGGTGATTTGCTTTGTTCTGAAATTGCCCTACCAGGGACCAGCTTAAGAGGCACAAGATTCAACGTACCCAGTGGCCAACTCCAGACCAAACCAGAGTACTACCGGGCTTGACCTACAAGTGACAAACCCAGAGGAAATTCTTTATAGGCACAAGAGCCCATAGAGGCCAAACCACATTTAAGTGGTCAACCCTCACACAGCAGAACACCCTGTGGTGGGCAGAGCCAAGTCTCACAACTAGTCAGCCTAGGAGTTAACCCCACCTACTCACAAGCGAAAAGCAATTAAAGATCTTCTTTGACAGGACAATATACACAACACAAGAGTCACCTTTGGAGCACACGCAGAGGAGAAGAACGAAGTAGTGCAAGTCAAATATAAAGGACACATACTACATAAGATAACCCAGCAAGAACTAAGAACTCTAGGGGAATCTACCTAATATATCGAAGCAAAAACAGAGAGTCAGCCAGAATGGGGAAACAAAGAAACATGTCACAAATAAAAGAACAGAAGAAACCTCCAGAAATGGAACCAAATGAAACCTATCAGAGACAGAGTTCAGAACACTGATGATAAGAATGTTTAAGGAGCTTAGAGATGACATCAAGGATGTAGAAATCATAACGAACAATCACTTAGAACTAAAGAACACAATTACCGAAATAAAGAACTCACTTGAAGGAATTAACAGCAGGCTAGATGAAGCAGAGGATCGAATCAGCGACTTAGAAGACAAGTTAGCAGAGATAACCCAAACAGAACAACAGAAAGAAAAAAGAATAAAATACAATGAAGATGGTTTAAGAGACCTATGGGATAACACCAAGTGCAACAACATGCGCATCATAGGAATACCAGAAGGTGACGAGAGGAAGCAAGGGATTGAATTGAGAACATATTTGAAGTAATAATGTCCGAAAACTTCCCTAACCTGATGAAGGAAACCAACATACAAGCCCAGGAAGTGCAGAGAGTTCCAACCAGGATAAACCCAAACAGGTCCACACTAAGACATATTATAGTTAAAATGGCAAAGGTTAAAGACAAAGAGAGAATCCTAAAAGCAGCAAGAGAAAGACAGAGGGTTACATACAGGGGAACTCCCATAAGACTATCAAATGACTTTTCTGCAGAAACATTGAAGGTCAGGAGGGAGTGGCAGGAGATACTCAAAGTGATGGAAAACAAAGGCCTACAACCGAGATTGCTTTATCCAGCAAGGCTATCATTTAAAGTTGGTGGAGAGATAAAGAGCTTCCCAGAAAAGAATAAGCTAAAGGAATTTATTACCACCAAGCCAGCATTGCAAGAAATACTAAAACGACTTCCGTAAATAGAAGAAAGATGAAAACAGTCTAACTACAAATTTAAAAATGGCAATAACTATGTACCTATCAATAATCACTTTAAATGCAAAAGGATTAAATGCTCCAATCAAGAGACATAAGATGGCTGAGTGGATAAGAAAGCAAGACCCTTTATATGCTGTATACAACAGACTCACCTCAGATCAAAAGACACACACAGGCTGACAGTGAAGGGTTGGAGTAAGATATTTCATGCAAATGGAAATGAGAAGAAAGCTGGAGCTGCAATACTTATTTCTGACAAAACAGACTTTAAAATGAAGAACATATTAAAAGACAAAGATGGGCAGTATATAATAATAAAGGGATCGATCTGACAAGAGGACATAACCCTAGTAAACATCTATGCACCCAACATAGGAGCACCTAAATATATAAAACAGATATTGACTGACATAAAGACAGAGATCAACAGTAACACTATAATAGTAGGGTACTTCAACACACCACTGATACCAAGGGACAGGTCTTCCAGACAGAAAATCAATATGGAAACAATGGCCTTAAATGACACATTGGATCACTTGGATTTAATCGATATTTTCAGAGCATTTCAGCCCAATGCTGCAGAATACACATTCTTCTCAAGCGCACATGGAACATTTTCCAAGATAGACCATATGTTAGGCCACAAAACAAGCCTTGATAAATTTTAAAAAATTGAAACCATACCAATTGTCTTCTCTGACCACAGTGCTATGAAAGTGGAAATGAACTTCAGGAAGAAAAAAAAAACAACTGGAAGGCACACAAATTCATGGAGGCTGAATAACATGTTACTAAATAATGAATGGGTCAAGCAGGAGATCAAGGAAGAAATCAAAAGATATCTCGAGACAAACGAAAATGAAAACACGACGACTCAAAATCTATGGGATGCCACAAAAGCAGTTCTAAGAGGGAAGTTCATAGCATTGCAGGCCTACCTAAAGAAACAAGAAACATCACTAATCAACAGTTTATCTTCACACTTAAGGGATCTGGAAAAAGAACAACAAAATAAGCCCAAAGGGAGTACAAGGAAGGAGATAATAAAGATCAGAGCAGAAATAAATGAAATAGAAACCAGAAAAACAATACAACAGGTCAATGAATCCAAGAGTTGGTTCTTAGAGAAGATAAACAAAATTGACAAATATTTAGCCAGACTCATTAAAAAAAAGAGAGAGAGGACCCAAATTAATAAAATCAGAAATGAAAGAGAAGTGACAACAGACACCGCAGAAATACAAAAAATTTTAAGAAATTACTATGAGCAACTATATGCCAACAAATTTGACAATGTGGAAGAAATGGACAATTTTCTAGAGGCGTACAACCTTCCAAGGGTAACTCTAGAAGAAACAGAAAACCTGAATAGATTGATCACCACCAGGGAAATGAATCAGTAATCAACAATCTCCCAATAAACAAAAGCCCTGGACCAGATGGATTTACAGGTGAATTTTACAAAACGTTCAAAAAAGAATTATCACCTATTCTCCTTAAACTCTTCCAAAAAATCCAGAGGGAGGGAAGACTCCCAAACACTTTTTACGAAGCCACTATCACCCTGATCCCAAAATCAGACAAAGACACCACAAAAAAAGAAAACTACAGGCCGATATCACTAATAAACATAGATGCAAAAATCCTCAACAAAATATTAGCGAACAGAATTCAGCAATACATTAAAAAGATCATACACCATGATCAAGTGGGATTAATCCCTGGTATGCAAGGGTGGTTCAACATCTGCAAATCAATTAATGCAATTCACCACATTAATGAAATGAAAAATAAAAATCACATGATCATATCAATAGATGCATAAAAAGTATTTGATAAAATCCAGCAGCCATTTATGATAAAAACCCTTGAGAAAGTGGGAAGAGAGGGATCATATCTCAACATAATAAATGCCATCTATGATAAACCCACAGCTAACATCATACTCAATGGGGAAAAGCTAAAACCATTCCCCTTAAGATCAGGAACAAGGCAAGGTTGCCCACTTTCTCCACTTCTATTCAACATAGTGCTGGAAGTTCTAGCCACAGCAATCTGACAAGAAAAATAAATAAAAGGCATCCAAATAGGTAAGGAGGAAGTAAGATTGTCATTATATGCAGATGATATGATACTATATATAGAGAACCCTAAAGACTCCACCAAGAAACTATTAGAGCTGATAGATGAATTTAGTAAAGTAGCAGGATACAAAATTAATATTCAGAAATCAGTTGCATTTGTATATACCAATACTAAAACATCAGAAGGAGAAATTTAAAGAGCAATCCCATTTACGATTGTTCCAAAGACTATAAGATACCTGAAAATAAATTCAACCAAAGAAGTAAAAGATCTGTATTCAGAAAATTATAAGACACTGAAGAAAGAAATAAAAGAAGCTACAAATAGATGGAAACACATACCATGTTCATGGATAGGAAGAATTAATATAGTTAAAATGTCCATATTGCCTAAGGCAATATACATATTCAACGCAATTCTTATCAAACTACCAATGATGTTTTTCACAGAAATAGAACATATAATACTAAAACTTACATGGGACCATAAAAGACCCTGGATAGCCTCAGCAATCTTCAGAAATAAGTACAAAGTGGGAGGTATAACAATACCTGACATCAAATTATACTACAAGGCTACAGTAATCAAAACAGCATGGTACTGGCATAAAAACAGACACATAGATCAATGGAACAGAATAGAGAGTCCAGAAATAAATCCATGCCTATATGGCCATTTAATCTACAACAATGCAAGCAAGAAGGCACGGTGGGGTAAAGACAGTCTTTTCAATAAATGGTACTGGGAAACCTGGACAGACATGTGCAAAAAAATGAAGCTGGACCACCTCCTTACACCATATACAAAAATAAATTCAAAATGGCTTAAAAACTTAAATGTAAGATCTGAAACCATAAAATTCCTAGAAGAAAATATAGGAAGAAACTTCACAGACATTACCCGGAGTAAGATTTTTACTGATATATCCCTTCGCATGAAGGAAGTAAGAGAAAAAATAAACATGTGGGATTACATAAAACTAAAAAGTTTTTTCACAGCAAAGGAACCCATCAGTAAAACAAAAAGGGATCCTACTGAATGGGAAAACATATTTGCCAGTGATATATCGGATAAGGGGTTAATATCACAAATTTATAAAAAACTCAACTCCAAAAAAACAAACAACCCAATTAAAAAATGGGCAGAGGACATGAAGAGACATTTTTCTAAAAAGGACACACAGATGGCAAACAGACATATGAAGAAATGCTCAACCTCACTAACCATCAGAGAAATGCAAATAAAAACCACAATGAGATACCACTGCACCCCAGTCAAAATGGCTGTCATCGATAAATCAACAAACAACAAGTGCTGGCACGGTTGTGGAGAAAAGGGAATGCTTGTGCACTGTTAGTGGGAATGCAGATTGGTGCAGTCACTATGGAAAACAGTATGGAGTTATCTGAAAAATCTGAAAATGGAACTACCTTATGATCCAACAATCCCACTCCTAGGTATCTATCTGGAGAAATCCAAAACTCCAATGCAAAAATCTTTATGCACTCCTATGTTTATTGCAGCACTATACACAATAGCCAAGACATGGAAACAACCGAAATGCCCATCGGAAGATGACTGGATTAAGAAACCGTGGTATATTTATACAATGGAGCATTACGCAGCCATAAACAAGAAAGAAATCTTACCATTTGCAACAACATGGATGGACCTAGAGAACATTATGTTAAGTGAAATAAGTCAGACAGAAAAAGACAAATACCATATGATCTCACTTATATGCGGAATCTAAAGAAAAGAATAAGTGAATGAACTAATCAAAAACAGTTTTGGAGACATAGAGGAAAAACTGAGGGTTGCTAGATGGGAGGGGGGTGGGGAAAAGGGGTAAGGTGAGGGGATTAGAAAACAGTCGGTAACCACAAGATGTCCACGGGGTTTTGAAAATTAATTTGGGGAACGTAATCAATAATGTAAAGATTTTGTAGGGTATCCTATGGACACGTGTCCCATTTGGGAGACCACCTCAGGGGTGGTGTAGATGCCTGATCTCTGCACTGTACACCTGAAGCTGAACAATAATGAATGCCAAATGTAATCATATATATATATATATATATATATATATATATATATATATATATATATATATATATATGTGGTTACAGGAAACGGAGTACAGCATTAGGAATAGAGACAGTGGAAATGTAAAAAAAAAAATAGTAAAAAATCAATTTTGAAAGAAAACCCTTCCAAAATGCATTAAACTCTACTTAGACAGTAATATGAACAATCTTAGATTTTATCTTTTTGGTTCTCAGAGCCACTCTGAATATTTTTCTAATTCTTATTCATCTAATTACTGGCCATTAAGATAATGTTTGTACATTAGCACAATCCAGTAGATGATTTTATATTTGAAACACATTTTACACAGAAATATCTCATCATTATTGGAAATAAATATGCTACAGTAAGCCAGTGCTTTATAGCCAAAGTAACACTGTGAGAATTCATTTAATTGAAACCTACGAAAAACAATACACTATGTCCATGGGAAGCATGTGGGCTTATGCGTACCTTGCTGTGTCCCATCTAAACATTTTGAACCCAGGAATTCCTGTGTTTTTTTTTTTTAATTAATTTCAGGTGTATAAAACAATGTAATAGTCAGACATTTATACCCCTCACAAAGTGATAACCCCCTCCCCCAATCTATTACCCCTCTGATATCGTATATAGCTGTTACAATTCCATTGATTCTATTCCCTGTGCTGTACTCCACATCCCATGAATATATACGTTGACGTTCAATATTATTCAGCTTCAGGTGTACACCGCAGTGGTCAGGCATCTACACCATCCATGAAGTGGTCTCCCTAAAAAGAGAAGTGCCAACCTGACACCCTACAAAATGTTTCCAACATTATTGATTATATTCACAATAACAAAGACAAGGAAACAACCAAAATTCCCATCAGTAGATGACTGGATTAAGAAACTGTGGTACATTTATACTATGGAGTATTACTCGGCCATAAAGAAGAAAGAAATATTACCATTTGCAACGATATGGATGGACGTAGAGAACATTATGCTAAGTGAAATAAGTCAGACGGAGAAAGACAAATACCATATGATCTCACTTATATGTGGAATCTAACGAACTGAATAAATGAGCAAACTAAACAGAAATAGTCTCAGAGATACAGAGGAAAAACCTGATGGTTTCTAGTTGGGAGGTAAGTGGGGATGAGGGAGACGGTGAGGGGATTAGAAAGCACAAATTGGTAGTCACAATAATGCCATAAATTCCTCTTCATGCAACACCTATTAAACACAAACTTAGCTTTCTGTGAATGTACTGTATATTTGAAAAGAATTATTTGTTCTTTTTATGTTCTAAAGATGTTTATACTCATTTAGAACAGTCAGGTCTGCAGTTATGCAGCTTTAATTGTTGGAAAGTTATTCATACAATATACCAAGTCCAAATCTACCTTTTTGTATTGATCATCCACTAATTCTAGTTATGCCTTCTGTAACTCTGAAAACAAATCTAATGCCTCTTTTGCATGAGTGTCTTTAAAATATTTGATTGTCATTTTGGTTTCCATTCCAATCATCTTTGTTAGGCAGAACATCCCTATAATTTTTCAATTTTTCCTTTTGTTATAAGTACCTGGTCTCACGAGCAAGAAGCACAAGGGTGTTCTCACTACTTTTCTGCAAACATTGAATATTATATTAATGCAGCATATGATAACACTAGTTCTCCGTGCCCCAGCCCTCATGTCTTAGGTTGACTTCAATTGGGCAGGCACATTAAATGAAGTGGCATTTCTGTTTAAATGACTATTTATATGGTCTGCTATGCCCTATTCTTGTACAGTTGCCTTCTTTAAACTAAATGCAGGATATATATATATATATATATATATATATATATCTTTCAATTTTGTCTTATGATCTGGAGTTCCTCATTCTAGTCTTAAAATCCTTTAGAATTTTATTTAATTTTATTCTTCAAAATATTATGATATCTCTATATTTAAAGGTTTGCCTTTAAGTTTTTATTCAAATACAATTTTTAAATGGTCACTGAAACAAAATAAAAAACAAATTTCTTTGAACCATCACTAGAAAAGTCAATACAGTTTTAAATGTATCTATTAATGAATGCTCTTGTTGCAAAGCTTCTTAGACTGGATGCATATTAAACCACCTGGGGAGCTTTTAAAAACAAATACCTATGCATGGACCCCATTCTAGACCAATTAAATGAAAATCCCTGTGGGTGGAACCATGGTACTAGTAATTTTTTTCAAGGTTCCCAGATAATTCTAACATACAGCTTGGGTTGAGATGAACTGAGCAAGCCAATTTTATACAGTTCTTTTTTCTTCTCCTTTCTTGAACATAGTATAAGGGTAAATGGAGCCAAGAATACACAAATCAGAAAGGAAAGACTCTTCAACAAATAGTGATAGGAAAGCTGAACAGCCACATGCAAAAGAATGAAATGACTGATATCTTACATCATATGCAAAAATCAACACAAAATGAATCAAATACTTGAATGAAAGACCCCAAACCATAAAACTCCTAGAAGAAAACTATAGTGTAAGCTCCTTGACATCGTCTTGTAGAGAATATTTTGGATTTGACAACAAAAGTAAATATAATCAAGTGGGACTGTATCAAACTAAAAGCTTTTGCACAGCAAACTGTCAACAAAATGATAAGGTGACCTACGGAGTGGAAAAATGTTTGCAAATCATACATTTCATAAAGGATTAATAAGCAAAATTTATAATGAACTCATACAACTGAATAGCATATATATATATATATATATATATATATATATATATGCATATGGTCAGGAGACCTAGCCCTACCAAATTCTTGGCCCACCCAAGCTGCTCTCAGTGGCTTTTCCATACAAACGACCTGCCTTTGATCATGCTGCGGATTTTCCTAAAAGCTCTAAAAGATTCACAAACCCCAAACAAGCAACATCTGGCCTCATCGTGCCCCGTATGTCTTGCTAAACAGCCCCAAGCCCAGCACTAGTGGCAGCCAGCCTCGGTTTACAGCTTTAGCCCCTCCAAGACACCTCCAAGCTGTGTGTGGGTAGAAGACATCTGTGGGTAGATTTGTGGCTCAAGCTCGGTAGCCATAGGCAGGGCATAGGTGGAGGCTGAACTTGGACTGTAGCAGGGCTCCCCTAGGAGGCCCCAAAACAACATGCCTGGGGCCAGATTCTGACCCAGCCTGAACACCACCAGGCACACTCCACAGACAACACACCCAACGGGCAGACTAGGCAGGCACCAGAGCCCTATCTTGCTCTGTAGGGTCAGCCTCTGCACAACAGCTCCTCCACTGTAGTCAAGGCCAGTCCTCACAACCAATCAGCCTGAGGGTCAATCCCTTACATTGACTTGCCAACAGAACCAAGGCTCAACTACAACAGGATGGAACACACAACCCACACAAGAGACATGCCAGCAGCGCCCAGATCAAGTGACAAAGGAGACTGCTACTGGGCCCCACAGTACACATACTACATAAGGCCACTCTACTAAGACTGGGAGATATAGCATCTCTACCTCATACATAGAAACAAACACATGGAGGCAGCCAAAATGAGGAGACAAAGAAACGTGTTCCAAATGAAAGAACAGAATAAAACTCTAGAAAAAGAATGAAACAAAATGGAGACAAGCAATCTACCAGATGCAGAGTTCAAAACCCTGGCTATAAACAAAACAGAAACAAACTCATAGATAGATAATATTTTGATGGTTGCCAGATGGGAGGTGCATGGAAAAGGTAAGGGATAAAGAAGTAAAAATTTGTAGTTACGAAATAGTCATGGGGATGTAAACTACAGCACAGGAAATATAGTCAATAATGTTGTAGTAATTATGTATGGTTTCCGATGGGTACTAGAATTTTGGGGTTGATCAGGTAATAAGTTATATAAATGTCTAATCACTATGTTGTACATCTGAAATTAATATATTGTATGTCAAGCATAATTGACAAAAAAAATTATTTAAAAAAGAAAACAAAAGAAATGCCATTTGCAACAACATGGATGGAACTTCAGAGCCTTATTCTAGCTGAAATAAGTCAGACAGAGAAAAAGACAAACACTATGTGATCTCATTTATATGTAGAATCTTTAAAAAAACAACTTATGGATACAGAGAACAGCTTGGTGGTTGTCAGAGTCAGGGGGTAGGGCATGGGTGAAGACAGTTAAAAGGTACAAACTTCCACTTAAAAAATAAATAAGTCCTGGGGATGTAATTTAAAAAAATTTGTACAGTGGTATATGGACATTAACACACAGATTGATTATAAGTAATAAGAATTCCTTATGTAAGAGAATTGAGCATAGTAAAAAACCTCCTGCTTTGCTATTATATTTCAGTCACCTTGTCTAATTTCAATATATTGGATAATGAGTTAATTCCAATTATTACACTGTTTTCAGAAGTGATTCACTCAACAATCATGAGATATACGATGTATAAAAGACTTATGAGTATGAACACATAGAGCTGTCAACAAAATATTTAAAATCAAGCAGATTAGGTACATATTTTTATGAAATACTGAGAAGATCATCCTTAAAAATTTCTCTTTGGTTACTTTAGTTAAATGTTTTAATTACTAGAATTGATTGGCTGCCCTGATTAGGTAGGCATCGTGCATTTTTTCCCCTTTATTATTCCATATAAGTCACTCCTGATACTGTATACTAACTAGATCCATGAAGACATTTTAGAGAAAAGAAGAACATTATTCATCAAAATACACAAATATCTGTGCTACATCTCAAAACCCAGCATATAAACATTAAGGTTGAAATATTTTTAATCTTTATTTTTAACTTTGTTTTAAATTTTATGTTTACATTATTATTAGTAACCCTCCTCACCTTTCCGAAAGCTGTAGAAACATTACCAAAATAGTAAAAATGATTAACAATTTGTTGACTTCATTGCCCATTTACAATTACTGTTTAAAAATATGTAATATTCTTTTATTATCATTTCATTTGAACAAATTTGTATTTTTTTTCATATAGAAACATTCTTCTATATGTTTTTTTTTTTCCAGAAAACATATAGAAGGTCTACAATAAGGCAAAAATAAAAGCACCTCTCCATATTTGAATTTTACAGTTATTCTCTTTCTTTCCATTGCATGTGAGATTTATGAAAGAAAAATTCCAGTATAAATATGTTTGTTGCAATATGAAATTTTTACCTATCTATAGTTTATTTGGTTTTCACTGACAGTCCTGAATTGACTAAAATGCTAAACACCTGGAACAAATCTAGTGGTAAGAGCAAAGAAAAAGGGTCATTGTTGATATACATTGTCGACAATAACATATCCTGACCATATGAATGGTAAGAGTAAATTTAGAGGATGAAAAATTATTTCTTGCCATTTCTGCTAAACTTTGTAGGCTCCTTCACTGAAATTTCCTGGTCAATATTTTTTCTCTTTCTTATAAGTCTTATAACTTAATATTTGTTGTTTAGCTGGGTCCAATTGCTTAGACTTTAACCAAAACTCAATTATCTTATTACTGAAAATAAATGAAAAAATAATTTCATGTGAAATCAGGAGGCCTTATCTCCTCTTTTAAATGATGTTAATTATATATTAAATAAGTTAATTCTAAATTACTGCCCATTTGATGTTGAAATTTCAGTTATCCCTTCTTCCTTGAATGTTTGGTACAATTCACTAGTGAAAGCCATTGGGTCCCGGACTTTTCCTTTTGGGAAGGTTTTGGATGACTGAAATTTTCACATATCAATAATCACCCTAAATGTAAATGGACTGAACTCACCACTAAAAGGCGTAGAGTAGTAGATTGGATCAAAAAACTAAACACCCTTACCCTCTGGCAACCACTAAACTATTGTCTGTGTCTATGAGTTTCTGTTTCTCATTTGTTTGTCTTGTTCTAAGGGGGGTGGGGGGTAGGGGGTGGGAGATGAGGGTAAGGGGGATCGAATATATGGTGATGGAAGGAGAACTGACTCTGGGTGATGAACACACAATGGGATTTATAGATGATGTAATACAGAATTGTACACTTGAAATCTATGTAATTTTACTAACAATTGTCACCCCAATAAATTTAATAAAATAAAATTAAAAAAAAGAAAAAAACTAAACACAACCATATGCTGTCTCCAAGAGACACATCTCAGCTACAAGGACAAGCGTAGACTCAAAGTGAAAGGGTGGAAATTGACACTCCAAGCAAATGGTACCCAGAGAAAATCAGGTGTAGCCATAATGATATCAGATGAAACAGACTTCAGCATGAAAAAAATAACAAGAAACAAAGATGGACATTTCATAATGGTAAAGGGGACTATACAACAAGAAGACATAACAGTCATCAATATTTATGCCCCCAATCAGGGAGCACCAAAATATACCAAGCAACTACTAACAGAACTAAAGGGAGAAATTGACCAAAACACAATTATACTAGGGGATTTAAATACATCATTGACAGCTAAGGATACATCATCCAAAAAGAAAATAAATAACGAAATAGCAGCCATAACTGACACATTAGATGAAATTGACATAATTGACATATATAGAGCACTTCATCCTAAAACATCAGACTATACATTTTTTTCTAGTGTATATGGAACATTCTCAAGGATGGACCATATATTGGGAAATAGAATCAGCCTCAACAAATTTAAGAAGATTGAAATCATACCAAGCATATTCTCTGATCACAAGGCTTTGAAATTGGGTATCAACTGCAAAAAGGAAGCAGGAAAAAACAAAAATACATGGAGATTAAACAACATACTTGTTAGAATGACCAGGTCAAAGGAGAAATTAGAGGAGAGATCAAAAGATACATAGAAACAAATGACAATGAAAATACATCCTACCAAATTTTTTGGGATTCAGCGAAAGCAGTTTTAAGAGGGATATTTACATTATTACAGGCCTATATCAAGAAACAAGAAAAATCCCAAATAAACAACCTCACGTTATACCTTAAAGAACTAGAAAAAGAAGAACAAATGAAACCCAAAGTCAGCCGAAGAAAGGAAATAATGAAAATCAGAGCAGAACTAAATGAAATAGAGAATAAAAAGACAAAAGAAAAAAATTAATGTGAGAAAGAGCTGATTCTTTGAAAAGATTAGCAAAATTGGCAATCCCTTGACTAGACTCACTAAGATAAAAAGAGAAAAGACAGTAATAAAATCAGAAATGAAAGAGGGGAATTTATCACGGATGCCACAGAAATACAAAGGATCATCCAAGAATACTTTGAAGGACTATATGCCACCAAATTCAATAACCTAGAAGAAATGGACAAGTTCTTAGAAACATATAACATTCCTAGGCTGAATCACAAAGAATTGGGAAATCTAAGTAGACTGATCACCGGTAATGAAATTGAATCAGTCATCCAAAACCTTCCCAAAAGCAAAAGACCGGGACCAGATGCCTTCACTAGTGAATTCTAACAAACCTTCAAAGAGGATCTAATACCAATCCAGCTCAAACTCTTCCAAAAAATTGAAGAAGAGACAGTACTCCCTAACTCATTTTATGAGGCCAACATTACCCTGATACCAAAACCTGGTAAGGACAACACAAAAAAAGAAAACTACAGACCAACATCTCTGATGAATACAATGCAAAAATCCTAAACAAATCGAATGCAACAATGCATTAAAAAGATTATTCAACACGACCAAGTGGGGTTCATCCCCGAGGGACAAGGATGGTTCAACATCCGCAAAACCATCAACGTGATACATCACATAAACAAAACAAAGGACAAAAATCATATGATTACATCAATTGATGCAGAAAAGGGATTTGACAAGACACGGCATCCATTTATCATTAAAACACTTAATAAAATAGGTATAGAAGGAAAACACCTTAGCATAATAAAGGCCATATATGACAAAACCTCAGCTAATCTCATAATTAACAGTGAAAAACTAAGCCCTTTGCTCTACATTCAGGAACACGATACGGCTGTCCCCTATTACCTCTGCGTTTCAACATAATGTTGGAAGTCCTCGCCAGAGCAATCAGGCAAGAGAAAGAAATGAAAGGCATCCAAATTGGGAATGAAGACGTTAAATGGTCACTCTTTGCAGATGACAGGCTGCTATATAGGAAAACCCTAAAGATTCCACCCAAAAGCTATTAGAAACAATCAACGAATACAGTAAAGTTGCTGGCTACAAAATGAACGTACAAAAGTCCACTGCATTCCCATATACTAACAATGAAATCTCAGAAAAAAAAATATATATGTATATATATGTATATAGACATACATATATATATACATATATGTATATATGTATATATACATACATATATATACATATATATATATACATATACATATATACATATACATATATATACATATATATATAAATTCGTTTTGCAGTTGCAGCAAAAAGAATAAAATACCTAGGAATAAACTTAACCAAGGATGTGAAAAACCTATATGCTGAAAACTATAAGACATTTTTAAAAGAAATTGAAGAAGACACAAAGAAATGCAAAGACATTCTATGTTCATGGACTGGAAGAATCAACATAATTTAAATTGCAATAATACCCAAAGCAATATACCAATTTAATGTAATTCCCATCAAAATCCCAATGGCATTTTTTAAAGAAATAGAACAAAAAACATCAGATTTGTATGGAACCAGAAAAAACTCTGAATAACCAAAGCAATCTTAAGAAAAATGAACAGTGCTGGAGGTATCACACTCTCTGACTTTAGTTTGTAGTACAAGCCTACAATAATCAAAACAGATGGTATTGGCAGAAAAACAGACACGTAGACCAGTGGAATAGAATTGAGAACCCAGAAATAAAACCACATAAATATGGACAGATAATATTTGACACAGAAGCAAAAAACATACAATGGAGAAAACACAGCCTCTTCAATAAATGGTGCTGGAAGAATTGAAAACCATGTGCAAAAAAATGAAACTGGACTGCTATCTGTCACCATGTTCCAAAATTAATTCAAAATGTATCAAAGACTTAAGCATAAGACCTGAAACAATAAACTGCATAGAAGAAAACATAGTTACTAAATTTATGGACCTTGGCTTCAAAGAGCATTTTATGAATTTGACTCCAAAGGCAATGGAAGTAAAAGCTAAAATAAATGAATGGGACTGTATTAAACTTAATACCTTCTGCACAGCGAAAGAAACCATCGACCAAATAAAGAGGCAACCGACTGAAAGGGAGAAGATTTTTGGAAACAACGCCTCTGATAAGGGGCTAATATCCAAAATATATAAGGAACTCAAGCAATCAACAACAACAAAAAAACAAACAACCCAATTTAAAAATGGGCAGAGGACCTGAAGAGACATTTCTCCAAAGAGGACATACAAAAGGCCAGTAGACATATGAAAAAGGGCTCAACATCACAAATCACCAGAGAAATGCAAATAAAAACCACAATGAGATATCACCTCACCCCAGTCTGAATGGCTATCATCAACCAGATAAATAGTAACAAGTGTTGGAGAGGCTGTGGAGAAAAAGGAACCCTCATACACTGTTGGTGGGAATGCAGACTGGTGCAGCCGTTATGGAAGGCAGTGTGGAGGTTCCTCAAAAAATTACGAATAGAATTGCCATATGACCCAGCAATCCCTCTCCTGGGTATCTACCCATAAAATCTGAAAACATTTATACATAAAGAGAAGTGTGCTCCAATGTTGATCACAGCTTTTTTTATGGTGGCCAAGACATGGAAACAACCAAAACGTCCTTCAATAGATGAATGGATAAAGAAGTTGTGGTATATATACACAATGGAATACTATTCAGCATAAGAAAAGATGAAATAGGACCATTTGTGACAACATGGATGGATCTTTAGATTATAATGCTAAGTGAAATAAGTCAGACAGAAAAAGCAGAGAACCATATGATTTCACTGGTATGTGATATATGAACCAAAGATAATAAAAGAACAAGACAGACAAATGAGAAACAAAAACTCATAGACACCAATAATAGTTTCGTAGTTACCAGAGGATAAGGGGGGAGAGGGGTTGTTGATGAGCATAAAGGGGATCAAATATACAGTGAGGTAAGGAAAACTGACTCTGGGTGGTGAACACACAATGTGATTTATAGATGATGTATTACAGAATTGTACACCTGAAATCTATGTAACTTTACCAACAATTGTCACCCCAATAAACTTTAATTTAAAAATAAATAAATAAAATAAAAAAGAATCTCAAAAAAAATAATGTATTTTCATTCTCGTTTGTTTCTGTGTATCTTTTGATCTCTCTTCTTATTTCTTCTCTGACTCAGTCGTTCTTTAAAACCATGTTGTTTAATCTCCACATATTTGTGGTTTTTCCTGCTTTCTTTTTGTAGTTGATATCCAATTTCAAAGCCTTGTGATCAGAGAATGTTCTTGGGATAATTTCAACCTTCTTAAATTTGCAGAGGCTAGTTTTATGTCCCAATTTTGGTCTATCCTTGAGAATGTTCCATGTACACTAGTAAAGAATTTATACTCTGATGATCTAGGATGAAGTACTCTATAAATGTCAATTATGAACATTTCATCTAATGTGTCATTTAGGGCTGCTATTTCCTTATTTATTTTCTGTTTGGATGATATATCCATAGCTATCAGTGATGCATTTAGGTCCCCTAGGATAACTGTGTTTTGATCAATTTCTCCCTTTAGTTCTGTTAGTAGTTTCTGGGTATATTTTGGTGCTCCCTCATTGGAGGCATGAATATTGATGAATGTTATGTCTTCTTGTTGTACCCTTTACCATTATGAAATATCCATCTTTGTCTCTTGTTACCTTTTTCACCCTGCAGTCTGTTTTATCTCATATCAGAATGGTTACACCTGATTTTCTGTGAATACCATTTGCTTGGAATGTAAATTTCCACCTTTTCACTTTGAGTCTGTATTTGTCCTTGTAGCTGAGATGTGTCTCTTGGAGGCAGCATATGGTTGGGTTGGGTTTTTTGATCCAATCTCCTACTCTGTGCCTTTTTATTAGTGAGTTCAGTCTATTTTCATTTAGTGTGATTATTGATATGTGAGGGTTTCCTATCATTCTATCTTTGTTTTTCTGGTGGGACTGTGCCTCCATTGTTTCTTTTAGTTTTTGTTGCCATCTATTATTTCAATGTGGTGGTATTCTATAATTCTCTCCATTTCTTCTTTTATTATGTTATATATTTCAGTTCTGGATTTTTTTAAGTGGTTACCATTAAGTATATGTAAAAGAATGTTTCATATTTAGAGTATTCCATTTTCTTCAGGATTCTTACTTTCTCCATTCCCGTGTTCTGGTTCAGACCTTTATTCTCCCCCCTTTTATGTTTTTGATGTCACAAATTGCCCCTGTTGATGGTGGTCAAATAGCCTCCTTTAGTATTTCTTGTAGTGCAGGTCATGTGTTAGAAAATTCCCTCAGCTTTTGTATGTCTGGAAAGGTCTTTATTCCTCCTTCATATCTAAAGGATATCTTTGCTGGATATATTATTCTTTGCTCATAATTTCTCTCTTTCAATAGTTTGAATATTTGGTTCCACTCCCTCCTGGCTTATAGAGATTCTGCTGAAAAATCTGATGATAACCTAATGGACTTTCGTTTGTAGGTTACCATCTTCTTTTCCCTGGCTGCCTTGAGGATTCCTTGTTTGTTGTTAAGTTTTTACTGCTTCAATACAATGTGCATTGGAGAAAGCCTGTCGGGGTTGAGGTAATTAGGTGTTTTATTTGCTCTTGGATTTGAGGATCTAGTTCTCTCCACATGTTTGGGAAGTTCTCATCAACTATTTGTTTAAATACGCTCTGTGTTCCCTTCTCGCTTTCTTTTTCTGGTATGTCCATTATTCTTACATTGCTTATTATGATGAAGTCAGAAAGTTCTTGTAGAGTTCTTTCATTTCTTTTAACTCACAAGTCTCTCTCTTCTTCCATCTGTGTCATTTCCAGATTTCTATCTTCGATGCCACTGATTCTTTCCTCGATCTGGTCAACTCTACTACCTAAGCTGGGAATTTCATTCTTCATTTCATTCTTCATTCTATTGGGTTCTTAATCTTCAGTGATTCTATTTGGTTCTTTTTTTAAAATTTCAATCTCTTTGGTAAAATGTTAATTTTGTTTTTAGATTGTGTTTCTGAGTTCATTAAACTTCCTGTCTGTGTTTTCCTGCATATTGTTGCTTTTTTTAAGAACTGCAATCTTGAATTCTCTGTCATTTAAGTCACATATTTCCATGTCTTTAAGTTCATTTTCTGAAAACTTTCCATTTTCTTTCTGAGCTGCCTTGTTAGCTGGGTTATTCATGGCAATTAGTGAATTATGATTTCTCTTCTTAGGCATCTACAGGAGTGGGTTCTTCAACAGGTTGGTAGGAAGATGTCTTTCCTTTGCTTTCCAGTAGGTGTTGGTAGAATGCTTTATTTTCTTTCCAACTGCAGCCTTTTATTCTCTCTCATGCTGTAGTGTTATATTTTCTGTATACTATTCTGGCTTCTCACACAATGGGGCAATTCCCTAGAAGGCGGGCTTCTCCTCTGTGAGCAGGTTTCCTGAGTCTCAGATCACCATTTCCGTTGTTTGATGTGGAAAATTTCTGAAGTTGTGAAGCTCTTCCTGCACCAGATTCAGGGCCTGTGTGTTTCAGTGGCTCTCTTTTCCCCTGCAGAGATCAGCCCAGATAGGTGGGGTAGGGGCAGGGTGGGCTGTTAGAGTTGGCTGTGAGAAATGGCAGCAACCACTAGCACAGCCCCCAGGCTCCCTCTCCTTCCCCAATACTAGTTGGGCTGCGAGTTCGTGGCTGCAGGCCGCAGTTCTTGGAACTGCAAATATTTTGTTCTTTTGATCTGACGCTGGTACCATTCAGCTTCTAGTACTGGGAGGGTGGTGGTGAGATGAGCTCTGGGAGTTTGGGAGGGGTTGGCTAGGCTCCGTGGCTAAGTCTTCTGTTCTCTGCAGCAGTGAGGACTTACACCACTGTTTTCACTCTTCTTCCCTCAGTCTTTGCTCCGAGGTCTCTGTCATGAGCGTTAGGTTCAGCCTTATTTCATGCTGATCCCTCAGGTGTGACTATGGGCCATAAGGGGAGTGTTAGCAGTCCGAATTCTTCCCTTTCCAATGGCTGTGGCTGCAGTAGATCTGCAATGCAGGGAGTTTGGAGCTCCAAGCTAGGTCTGCATCCTGTGCCCACGTGGCCCGTGTCTCCGCACTTCCCCCTTCCTTCCTCCCCGGCTAGCCCAATTTGCCCACCTTTAGATGATTTTAGTTGCGTGTGTCTTAGTCTTGCCTGTCTGCTGCACAAGGAGTCCTTTGTGGAATTATAGTTGTTCAATTTGTTGTCACTTCCAGGGGAGATTTCAAGAGGCTCACCTCATGCTGCCATTTCTTTGATGTCATCCCTGTGTGGTGCATTTTGATACAGTATTGGCCTAGATAATCAGGAAGAAGTGTATTTGTATAGTTGAGAAAAATAGATTTAAGAAAACATCTTATTTGTGATTATTTCCCCTAAATCTTTTGTTTGTACATATCAGTTTTTAAATTTTCTATAATATATATCAGTGGTTTACCTTTTTATAGTTATTTTACTTGCTGAAATTATTAGGTATGTATTTTTTATCTTCTTGAGTTGGACAATTTCTTGTACTGTTTTTTTTTTTTTTATATATAAACACTTTTATGTTTATGACTTTCTGTTTCCTGTATTATTTTTTTCTCTCTTGCATTCCTTCAAGATCAATCTTTTTTTATTTATTTTTTTATTGGTTTCAGGTGCACAAGACAAAGCAAAACTTAGACGTTTGTCATTTATATCCCTCACACTGTGTGAACCCCCTTCCCCCCATCCACTATCCCTCTGTACGTTCCCCAAATTAATTTTTAAACCCCCATAACCATCTTGTGGTTACCGACTATTTTTCAAAACCTCTCACCTTCCCCTTATCCCCACCCCCCCGCCCCTCTAGCAACCCTCTGTTTTTCCTCCATGTTTCCAAAACTGTCTCTGATTAGTTCATTCACTTATTCTTTTCTTTAGATTCTGCATATAAGTGAGATCATATGGTATTTGTCTTTCTCTTTCTGACTTATTTCACTTAACATAATGTTCTCTAGGTCCATCCATGTTGTTGCAAATGGTAAGATTTCTTTCTTCTTTATGGCTGCGTAATACTCCATTGTATAAATGTACCACAGTTTCTTAATCCAGTCATCTACTGACGGGCATTTCGGTTGTTTCCAGGTCTTGGCTATTGTGTATAGTGCTGCAATAAACACAGGAGTGCATAAAGATTTTTGAATTGGAGTTTTGGATTTCTCTGGATAGATACCTAGGAGTGGGATTGCTGGATCATAAGGTAGTTCCATTTTCAGATTTTTGAGATACCTCCAAACTGCTTTCCATAGTGGCTGCACCAATCTGCAGTGGAAATGCAGATTGGTGCAGCCACTAAGATCAATCTTTATGTTAGTGCTTTTCCCCTTCTTTCTTCATTGAGTGCTTCATATGTCTCACTGTTCTGTATTTATTCTTATTATTACACTCTTTTCTATGAATTTGATGTTTTTGAATTATGATGCTTCATTGCAAAAGTGAAGGGTCCATTGACTTTTATTTGTTTATTTACTTAATTGTAAATGTTTGACAGTTTGCATTTGCTGCTTGGTGATAGTTTTCTTTTCTTAATTTTTTTTTATTTTTCAATTATAGTTGAACTTCAATATTATTTTATATTAATTTCAGGTGTATAGCATAGTTATTAGACATTTATATAATTTACAAAGTGATCCTCCTGGCACTACACATAGTTATTACAATATTATTTACTATAATCCTTATGCTATACTTCACATCTCCATGACTATTTTGTAGCTACTAATGTGTACTTCTTAATGCCTTTACCTTTTTCACCCAGCCCCCAACCCCCCTGAAAACAAATCTCATTTTATCCTCTATTTGAAGCCTAGATAGTGAGCTACTTTTGACAGAGGTGTAGAATGTTAAATCAGCTAGTAGTCAGCACGATTTCAAACTCTGAACCCCAACACAGATTGTACTGGATGATGCCCTCTGTGATACTCTATTATTATAATTTTCACACATTATGTTAATACAATATATACAAAATAATTTTTCATGGTTTTTAAAAATCTCCATATCGTATCTGATATTTCTCTGCTAAAGATAGGTAAGCTGATGAAGGATTTGTTTAGGACCATTTTATTATGCTATGATACCAAAGCTTGCTTTTTATAAATTGTTTTTTTTTAAAAAGTCCTCCATACTCCCTACCTCTTAGTTTGTGGTAATAATGTTTGCATTTGCACTTTGTCGATTCCAAGATTAAACATATAGCACAACAAGAACAACAACAAAATAAAGTTATTAATTTCCCAGAAAATAATTTCAACATATTTGACAATTAACCAATAATATTAGATATTTGTATAAGAAATGCATAGCCAAACCTAGTAATGTAATAAAGATCTTAAGGTTTACAGCCATGACAAAAAATAACCACAGAAGAATATCTTAATAAATATTTGTTTTTGTGCTATTTTATATAAAGCAACTAGACTATTCATTGTCCTTGCCTTTCAGGAGTTTCCTCTAAAATGTTTGACATATGTGCAACAATGTAATGTATTAGGTTTAACTGTTATTATCAAATGCAGAGAAACACCAAACATGGTTCGGAAGAGAAAAACTCTTTTGTTTCCCAGTGTGTTCCCTCTGAAATTGTAGTATCATGTATTGTTGGTTATTATTGGATACTTATTCATTGACTATTAGTGGCAAAACTGTAAGAAAGTCCAGGAAGACCCTGCATCATTTTTCGTGCATGTATCAGGACCTACTTGCATCTACAGTGTTTTAACTTTCTCTCTCATTTTAAGGATACTACTGCCAATTGTTTCCTGCCCCCACATGCAGGAGGGCATATAAAGGAAATCAGAGCTCAAAGCACTTATCTGTTAGCACCACACTGGTATCAGTGCTTCCTGTTTTGTAGCACACTTACCTCAGAAATTCTAAACTTTGAACTTCATGAGTGAGGTCTGGGAAACCATCCAGACTTCAATGATTTTGTGAGCTCAGTCTGTGGCCAATCTGTGCCTGAGTTTTCTAGCCTCACCTTTGTCTGAGTAAGGAAAGAAATGGAACTAAATTTTAAGGAAAGAAATGGAACTAATTTTTATTGACTACTTCAAGGCACATTCACATATTTTATCTCATTTTATCCTCACCATTACACTATAAGAAACGGATATTATTTTGTTCATTTTATAGAAAACCTGAAGTTCAGAGAAGTAAAGACGTGTGCCAAGATCATTCTACTATTAGTGGGCACTGCAATTCAAATTTAGATCTCTCTGACTTCAGAACTACATGCAACTCATTGCCAACCATATGTGAAATACCTTTCTAACTTCTACAATCTATAGCTGAACTCTTTAAACTGAACAGTTCTTTTCAAAATTTCCCTGCTTCCACCCTCATTTCACTGGAAAAAAACACTGCATTTAAATTTGGGAGACAAAAGTTTCAATTCCTTTGTGACCTTAAGCAAATCATTGATCCACTCTGAGTCTCTAGTTATCTCTAATGTGGGACAGTTTATGTGCCTTAATTACCTGATAGATATACTGTGAGGATAAAAACAGACAATGCATATGAAAATGCTTTGTAAATGGTAAAACACACAAATACTGACGTCATCATCGTCATCCTCCTCATCATCAGATAGACGTTATACAGTCTTTCCCTACGTCCAGTATAATCTTCTTTATCTAGATTTCAGAACACCAGTTCACAATATCCAAACCACTGGGACTAGAGGATAAGAAGGGTAATAAGGGTTCCTTTTTATGATTTCTTGCATTTCCTCAGACTGTACTAAAAACCTCTAGCAGATAAGTCTCCGAGAGTTTCTGACAACCTATTTTCTCCCACTGCATAGAGGGAGAATGAGATTTACCTGCATAAAAGCAAAATAGACTTGTTTGAGGTAAAGCATTTCCCAAAGAAATTTCTTCGGAATTAGATTTTATAAGCAGTGCTCTATGACTTTTATTGAGGCTCTTTTTTTCCTCTCCAACCTCTGCAGGTATACAACCCATCCTCAGCATTATTACACATCTTCTCTAATAAAGAGTTAGTTCCAGGTTCTTTTTGTTCTCTAGGTTTCTGACCAGATGATAAAAACATGTGCAGAGAGGGCATACCAGTTCCCTGAGGTAAGCACACATATTGCTACTCACATTGTACTTTCAATTTTAAAGCACGTCTGGAATCCTGCTGCTTAATATAGTGTGTCTAGAAATGCAGCCAGTATAATATACTGCCCTTAAGATTCTACATCTAAAAAATAAAATCACCATAAAACATATATTTAAGCCAATTTCTTCAATTGCTTTTAGTATACTGAAGGAGCTGGAGGTTCCTGTGCAATTCCCATGAACACATAGTATGAAAGAAATATTTCTTCAATGTACTTCATTTAATTCAACATTATATTATAAACACATATACCTTCTGTATTCCAATGATCATATGTACCCTTAACATTACATCTAAAGTCCCTTAATTCTACTCAACAAAAAAGGATTACATGTTTTTACAGGAATGTCAGTGAATTCCTTATTGCATATAAAGCTATATTATCTTGGTACTTTTCAGTCTTATTTTTTCTTTTGTACAAGTGGTACATAGCTTTGCACTTAATTGCTAATGGGAAGTCTTGAGTCCAAATATCAAAATTGTTCTCTTGTTTATTGAAATAAATGTCTGTGTGGCCTACTAATGATCCAACTAGTCCACTATTCTGCTCAACTACTGTCCTCTGGGAAAGAATGATAGCTCAATACAATTCAATATATTAATTGAGATTCAAATATTCAAATATATAAACACTGCAGTAGATACTTCAGTGGATACACATACTTATTAGTGAAAGAGGCTCAATCTTTCTACCTACAAAGCTTAAACCACAGCCGTGGTAAGTGAGACAATGATTTATGAATATAAAACAAGGTAGAAGGGCAAATTATTACAAGGGATCTTGCTGTCTTAAAAGGTGAGAAAATGCTCTGATTTATTCATATTCCTATAATAATTATACAAATCAAATACTCATGAATTTATCTAAACACTCTTTTAAACCATTTACTGTTTAGTATGTATCACCTTCTAATATATTGCTTCTCCTCTTATGACCCTTTTTTCATAGTTTATTTTAAGCTACATAGAGAATCCACAAATGTGGCATTTGATTTTATAGATTTCAATTACATCTTACTTCTACCCTAACCTTTCTAGGCGGAATAGTGCAAAATTTGTATTCATATATGGAAGGCAGTCCACCTTTCTGCTTTTAGTTTCTTAATTATTTATTATTACAAATATGAAAGAATTATGTCTCTAAATATAAAGGTAGCATAGTCACAGAGTGGCCAATTTAGATATTAATGTCCACGTGGAAATTAACAGAAGTAATGTTGAATATTGCCAAAATTAATATTTTAAGTTTAGAAACTCCTTCACCCCAAAAGATCAAAATCCACCATACGCATTATTTAATTTCTTAGAAAATAGAGGGGAGTGCAAAATATCATCATGCATATTCAGAGAAGTATTATTTTCTTTGGCCATAGACATTTAAAAATGACTTTCAAGTCAGGGTAAGAATAAAATATATGGTGATAGAAGGAGTCTAGACTTTGGGTGGTGAGCACACAATGCAATATACAGATGACATATTATAGAATTGTACACTTGAATTTATATAATCTTACTAACAAATGTCACTCCAATAAGTTTAATTTAAAAAGAAACATTTTTTGTCAGTAATCTAAGTGATGAATAATATTTCTTATGATTATAACTCATCATAGGTATATTGCAGAAAATTTGAAAAATACAGGCAAGGATAATGAAAATGGTAATACCACTCAATTTCCACACACAGAAATATCATTATTCAAATTTTGGCCTATATTTTGCAACTTATGTGTATGTGTATGTGCATTAAAGAATGTAATCATTCTGCATATAGTTTGGTGTACTTCTTTTTATTTTGTACAATACAAATTTTACCACATAATAAATATTCTTCAAAAATCTGAATTAAATTTGGCTAATAGTCTTCCATGTGAACATGCCTCAGTGTACGTAACTATTTTCTTACTGTTTGGCATGTCTTTTTTCCCCATTTTTTTGCTCATATAGTGAGATTAATATTCCTGTATATAAACATAGGTGTTGGTCACTGATTATTTACTGAGTATAAATTTATATATGTCATTTATTGGTCAGAGGGCATAAACATTTTTTTGGATCCTTATACATACTGCCAAACACCTCTCTAGAAAGGTTGTACCAGCTTATACTCCCACCAGCCAAAAAGCAGTGGACCCATCCCACTATACCGTACACTGAATAAGATGATTGTTTTCATTCCTGCCAAACTGATAAGCAAAACCAAAATTACTTTTTTATTTACACAAATATATAAAACATGTTGTCAAAATTATCCATTTCCAGGGCTGACAGGATATTAAATTGTGAAACTTGCTAAACGTCTTTAATGATGCCATCATCTCTGTTTCTGCCACATTTCCCTCTCCGTTCAGAATTCCACCCCTATTTCCCCAAGCATGAATCAAGTTATCTCATTATGCTGCAGTCTTCTTACTATCTCTACAAAGATATGTTTATGCACGATATTCTGGATGTTAAAACTTCTCTCACCAGTGGGGAAGAGATTATTTGGTATGAGGCCTCTCTGATGAATACCCAAATTACAACCAGATTAGCTATTATTTCTTTGCGTAAGGCTAAAGCTGCTTTGTATATTTCTACATGGAAGGGTAAATGCCTACCACTTACCATGCACCATGCTAGGATCATTATGTTACCTCACTGAATCCTCAGCATAATCCTTGGAAGAGGGTAGTATTCTCTTCATAGTATATAGATTAGGAAAGTAAGGCACAGTGAGGTGAAGTAATTTGCTTAAGGTCACATAGTCCTTAGGAAAAAATTCTTAATATAGTGGAAAAGATATTATGTAGTCCATTCACCTCTTTGTCATCTCTCACAGTTTTTTTTTCCTAATCTAAATCCAACCACATTTTTATAGTTTTCTCAATATTCAATGCTCTCTTTTGCTTTACCCATTTGCATTTTAAATTACCAATGAATGCATAACTCCCAATATCTATTCCCCAAACTCTTCAGTCTACAGGTTTCATTTTAGCGGTCAATGTTTTTGGGGAAACTTCCCTGAGCATCCTCAATCTAGGTTGAACACTTCTGGATGGTCTTAGAGCATATTTGCATGGCCCCTACTAAAGCACATATCACAGTGGGTCATTGATGATGTATTGAACTGCTAAGCTCTCCTTCATAAATGAAGCACTCATTCTCCCAGCTGCTTCAGAATATTGATAGATCATGGCTCTAAGCTGAGTCCCTCTTCCAGAACTACCTCCAAAAAAGAAAAACACCTTATGTTAAGGCCATACCCCTTCCCTGAAACAGGTCACATCCAACAACTGGTAAATGCAGGAGCATAAAGGCCCAGGGTCCTTACCTCAAGATGATATAACTTTGAAGGTCATCTGAGCTCTAGAGTACTCAAAGGGAGCTTCTAAGGCCTTTGGTAATAGTTCATCTCAATTCTCTGCCCAATCTTACTGCCTTCTCTTCCTCACAGATGTTGATCCTGAGAACATTTCAGCCACTCCCCAGAACCCCTCCAAAAAAAAATCTGTCATGCATATTGACACCTCACGGTCTGTTCTTGAAGTCACAATCTAAAGCCCTTTGTATTTTAATATCTATTTCTTGGCTTTCTACCTCAATAACTTATAAATATCAGGAGGGCAAGAGAAATGTTTCTCTTATTACACACAATCTCCAGAATACATAGGGCAATGCTTGACTCAAAAAATACTCACTGAATGAATAAAGGAATGAATGAATGAAAAAAGAGAGGATTTAAACTTAGACATGCAGGACTCAAAAGCCTAAGATCCTTCCATTATGGAATATAACACTACCCTCTTAGAGGAATCAAACACAAAATAGGAGGGAAAAGATACACTTCGGTCAAGATTATTCAGCCTTATATTGTGTCAATCCAGGAAACTTCAAGAGAAGAAAAGAAACCTTTTAGAAAACATGGACAATTTCATTCTTTAAGCAAAGTGAGGTGAATTAATTTGCTTAAGGTCACATAGTGTAAGTGAAATATATAATTTCCTACCTAATTAAGCCAAGCAGTCAAATCATGTAGCACAAAAAAATTTTGTACATTAGTCATTGTTTTAATTAAAACAAAGAACTCAATTCTGCCTCCAGGTATATTAGACTATATCTAATTTCTTTCTGCTTCTAACTTCAGTTCTGCTATACAACTTGAACTGATGGGAATATTTGCCTAATGTGAATCTATAAAACACCAAACATAGTAAATATCATAAATTCACACTTATAATACATTTCCATAACAATCCCCAAATAGACTTCAAAATAATTCATAACTAGTTAGGATAATATAGCAGTACACTTTATAATGGATTACCAAAAACCTGCCGCTAAATTTCAGAGGAAACATAATGTATAAAACTACTTCATTATGAAGCCAAACTAGAGATAACTACAATAAAAGATGCATAAACTCACCACTTTTCAAATGCTGACATCCCTAGGTATATGAATTAAATTCAATTGTTATCTTCAGGTAAAATAACATTAAAATGCAAATTTCAATAAGGTTTTGAAATGCAACATTTCTATGTATAACATATGTATATGCATACATGTTGATACTTATGTGTATTTATGTGCATTTGAGTTAACTGAAAATTCCAATTTCTGCACTCTGGAATAAAATAAGATCATTCAAAATCATCTTAGAGACCTAAGCCAGCAGCAACTATAAAATCACCTTCTTAAGGACAATAGTGGGCGCCATAGTGCATAGTCCTGAAGAAGCAATAGTGGGTACCATAGTCCTTAAGAAGATTTTTGGCAATGGAATGAAGGCAGTATAAGCAGTTTTCTGAACTTCATAATGCAGTCTTAATTTCATGATTGGATATGAATTAAATACAATGAATAATTTAAATAAAATTGTAATTATTAAAGGGAAGTTAAGTCTTACTTTATTATGAACATGGTTTATATAACGTGCCCTTGTACATTTTGAAACAAATGGAATTCATATTACCAGCCTAAATTCAACATACTGCCTAAATTCAACATACTGCCTAAATTCAACATACTGCCTAAATTCAACATACTGCCTAAATTCAACATACTGCCTAAATTCAACATAGATTGAGGAACAAGTCTCAATATAGACCTTTAGTTCTATAAATATAGACCAAATAATGCATTGAGGTACAGCTGCATGGACAAGAAGTTCAGAAACAAGTAAGAAAGACAATAAAACAAGTAAGGGTACACATAGTGAATCACTCCATCTCTATTAGAAACTAATAATTCATAATTTAAAATAAAAATATACTGTAGTAATAGCCAGAAACAAGATAACAATAAAAAAGACCATTTGCTTTGACATTCATTGCAGGTTTATCACTCCATACATTAAAATTCATAAATTAATTTAATTTCACATGTAAATCAGCCATAATGTTATGACTAGTAGAGAATATTTAAATATTTTCTGCTCTTTAGAAAGTGCTGTAAGATGGTATACATTGGTAAAAATATCACCAAGTTCAAGGCAACTTAAACTTTTGAACTTAAACAAAATAAAGGGGGGGGGAGATGGCAAAGTAGATAAACTCCACCCGTGACCACATTGAAATTACAACCAAATTATAAAATATTAACCTAGAGAACCATCTAAAGTCTAGCTAAACAGAAGTCCTATAAGAAAGGATATAAACAAGAAGCTACATGGAGACTAGTAGGAGGGGGCAGAGAACAAAATGCTCTGGCCCCACAACTGCTTACGGCAGTTGAGAATTGGGAGGGATTTCTTGGCCACAGAGGTCCCTGCCAGAGGAGCAAGGGACCACAGCCCCACACCAGGCTCCCCAGCTCAGAGTACCAGTGCCTAGAAGAGGAGCCTCCACAACATCTGGCTGTGGAAAACAGTGGGGATTACAATCATCAGGGTGACACAGAGGGTTGCAGGAAACACAGATGTCCTCTTAAAGGGCCCACATATGGGCTTACTTTCTTGAAGGAACTCACCCTGTGTTCCAGCAGAAGGACGGTGGCTCCGGAGGCATCAGAGACATACAGGGAGAGAGTGAGTTGTGTGGCTGCAGGGTTAGGGCTCCAGGGAAAGCTGCCACTGTTCCTGTGTTGAGCCCTCATCCCATGCAGCTGACAGGAAGGCGCCATCTTTCCTATGTTGAGCCCGCCCACACATGGTCAAATTTGAATCTGCATTGGCCTGTTGAAATCTGTTTGCTATACCACGTGACTCCCTGGAACTCTACTCCACCTAAGTCACGCAATGCCAAAAGCACTTTCTGTGGCCAGGAGGCAGCCCCGCCCTTACTGCACAATTATCGGAAAATTCTCCAGGGTCTGCGAGCTCAAGGTGGGCGGTGGCTAGCCTCAGTGTGTTCTAAGACCTTTCCTGAGGAGCTCCACGCTCAGCACTGGCACCAAACCAGAATTTACATTAACATGGTGAACACCACTCATTCCACCCTGGTGATTCCCTACGACCTGGGCCTAATCCAACTTGTGTATCCCATGAGGCAGTATCAAAGGCTGAGACTTAAGGGAACTGGCAGGCAGCAGGCCTCGGGGTTCCCTCGGCTTTTTGCAGAATTATCCCAGGCCCAGCACTGGTGGCAGCCATGCTCGGTTCCCAGTGCGTCCTCTCCCACACACTTCCAGGACCAGCAAAGGCAGCGACCAACAACGGATCACTTTGTAGATCTGACCAGGTGGTCCCTGGCTGGTCACAGGCAATGGCTGACCTGGGCCTGAACCACAGCCCCTTCCAAGAGGCCCCAGAACCAAAATACCTGGAGGTCAGCTTCAGACCTCAATAGAACATGATGCAGTTAGCCCCACAAGTGGAACCACCAAAGGGTGGACTCAGCAGGCATCAGAGACCAATGGGGCAAACAAACCCCACTCCATGGAGAAAGACCCCACAAAAGAGCTTGTAAGCTATAGCCCACAGCCAGTCAGTCTGAGCATCCATCCCACCCTCTGACATATCAATAGCATTCAAGGCACAACTATAACAGGAGGGCACATATAATTCAAACAAGGGACACTCCTGGACACCCAGTACACATGATCAGCGAGACAGTGCCATGGGGTCCCATGTAAGGCCACCTGGCCAAAACTGAGAGATGTAACAGATCTACAAAATACATATAAAGAAACAGCGAGGCAGCCTAAATGAAGAAACAAAGATATATGTCCCAAACGAAAGAACAGGAGAAACATCTAGAAAAAGAATTAAATGAAATGGAGGTAAGCAACCTATCAGATACAGAATCCAAAACAATGGACAAAACTGCTCAAAGAACTTACTGAGAATTTCAACAAAAGATAGCAAGCGTTAAAATGGACACAGAAACCATGAAAAATAACTAGTCAGAAGTGAAGAATACAATAACTGAAATGAAGAATGCACTAGAAGGAATCACCAGCAGACTAGATGAAGCAAATGATTGAATCAGCAATTTAGAAGATAAGGTAGCAGAAAACAACCAATTGGAACAGCAAAAAAGAAAAAAAGAATAAACAACAATGAAGATAGTTGAAGAACCTCTGTGACAACATTAAGCCTAACAACATTCACATCATAGGGCTACCAGAAGGGGAAGAGAGAGAGCAAGGGATTGAGAATGTATTTGAAGAAATAATGACTGAAAAATTTCCTAACCTGGCAAAGGAAATACACATACAAGTCCAGGAAGTAGAGAGAGTCACAAAAATATGAACCTGAACAAACCCATACCAAGACACATTATAATTAAAATGGCAAAGTTTAAAGACAAAGAGAGAATCCTAAAAGCAGCAAGAGAAAGGCAAGTAGTCACTTACAAGGGAGATCCCATAAGATTGTCAGCTGATTTTTCAACAGAAACTTTGCAGGCCAGAAGAGATTGGTACAAAATATTCAAAGAGATGAAAACCAAGGATATATAACCAAGAATAGTGTGTATAGCAAGGCTATCATATAAAATTGAAAGAGAGATAAAGAGCTTTCAAGTCAATAAAAAGCTAATGTAGTTAATCACCACCAAACAAATACTACAAAAATGTTAAAGAGACTTCTTTAAGGAAAAGAAGGGAAGGAGAAAAGAACATAAAAATGAATAATAAAATGACAATATCTATGTTCCTATCAATAGTCACTTTAAACAAAATGGATGAAATGCTCCAATCAAAAGACATAGGGTAGCTGAATGGATAAGAAAACAAGACCCATACATATGGTGTTCACAACAGACCCAACTCATATAAAAAAACACAGAGACTGAAAGTAAAGGGATGGAGAAAGATATTTTATGCAAATGGAAATGAAAAAAAGTACAGAAGCAAAACTTTTATTAGATAAAATAGACTTTAAAAGAAAGGCTATAATAAGAGACAAAGAGGGACATTACATAATGATAATGGGATCAATGGTACAAAAGGATATAACCCTTGTAAACATTTATACACCCAGTATCAGAGTACCTAAATATACAAAGTAAATATTGACCCACATAAAAAGAGAGATCGACAGCAATATGAACCTAGTAGGGAGCTTTAACACCTTATTGACTCTGATGGACAGGTCTTCCACACAAAATATCAGTAAAAAAACAGTGGCTTAAAACGACACACTAGAACAGGTGGATTTAATTGATATTTTTTAAAGCATTTCACCCCAAACCAGCAGAATAAACATTATTTTCAAGTGCACATAGAACATTTTCCAAGACAGACCAGCCACAAAATAAGTTTCAATAAACTTAAAAAGATTGAAACCTTACCAAGCATCTTCTTCTACCACAATGGTATGAAACTAGAAATCAATTACAAGAAAAAAAAACACAACTGAAAAACACATAAACACATGGAGCTAAATAACATGCTACTAAATAATGAATGGATCAACAATGACATGAAGGAAGAAATAAAAAAATACCTTGAGACAAATGAAAATCCATTGCACACTGCAAATGCAGATGTAATTGAGATATTCATAATAATACAGACCTACTTCAAGAAAAAAAAAATCTCAAAAACGTAATCTAACCTTACACTTAAGGAACTAGAAAAAGAACAGCATGCAAATCCCAAAGTGAGAAGGAAGGAAATAAAAAGATCAGAGTGGAAATAAATGAAATCAAGTCAAAAAAAAAAAAAAAAAAGAAAAGATCAAGAAAACCAAGAGCTGGTTCTTTGAAAAGATAAACAAAATTGATAAACCTTTAACTAGACTCATCAAGAAAAAAAAGAAAGGATGTACAGAAATAAAATCAGAAATGAAAGGGGAGAAGTAAGACACCACAGAAATACAAAAAATTATAACAAAATACCATGAACAATTATATGCCAACAAACTGGACAATATGGAAGAAATGGAGAAACTCCTAGAAACACACAGTCTTTCAAGACTGAATCAAGAAAAACAGAAACTCTGAACAGACTAATTACTGCAAACAAAATTGAATCAGTACTCAACAAGTTCCCAACAAACGAAAGTCCTGGATCACATGACTTCACAGGTAAATTTTACAAAATATTCAAAAAAGAATTAACATCTATCTTTCTCAAATTATTCCAAAAAATTAAAGAGACTGAAAGCTCTCAACCCCATTTTAGGAGGCCACCATTACCCTGATTCGTAAACCAGACAAAAGTATTATAAAAAAAGAAAACTTTAGGCCGATACCCCTGATAAATATAGATGCAAAAATCCTCAACAAAATATTAGTAAACTGAATTCAGCAATACATTTAAAACATCATACACCATGACCAAGTGGGATTTATTATTGGGATGTAATGATGGCTCAATATTTGCAAATCATTTCACATGACACAACATAAACAAATGAAAAGTAATAATCAAATGTTGTATCAATAGATGAAGAAAATGTTTTTGACAAAATGTAGCATCAACTTATGATACAAACTCTCAGCAAAGTGGTACTAGAGGGAACATATCTCAACATAATAGAGGCCATATATGACAAACCGACAGCTAACATTGTATTCAACAGGGAAAACAAAAAGTGTTACCCTTGGGGCTGGCCCAGTGGTTCAGGCGGTTAGAGCTCCATGCTCCTAACCCCGAAGGCTGTCACTTCGATTCCCACAAGGGACAGTGGGCTCTCAACCACAAGGGTGCCAGTTCAATTACTTGAGACCCGCAAGGGATGGTGGACTCCGCCCACTGCAACTAAGATGGAACACGGCACCTTGAGCTGAGCTGCCGCTGAGCTCCCGGATGGCTCAGTTGATTGGAATGCATCCTCTCAAACACAAGGCTGCCTGTCCAACTCCTCGAGTACTACAAGGGATGGTGGGCTGTGACCCTCAAACTAGAAAACGGCAAGTGGACGTCATCAAAATGGCGGCATGCGTGAGCCTCTGTAAAGCTCCCCTGGAATTTACAACGAATCAAACAACAATAACTCCACAAAGGACTCCCTGCACAGCAGACAGGCAAGACGAAGAGGCCCACTACTGAATTCACCGAGAGGTGGGCGAATCGCGCGAGCGGGGGAGGAGCGAAGGGAGAAGTGCAGAGACGGAGCTGCGCAGGTGCAGGACGCAGAACTCGCTCAGTGCTCCGAACTCACTGCATCCCGAAACTACCGCAGCTGTGGGAGAGGGAAGAACTCGGACTGCTAGGGCTCCGCTTATGGACCACAGGGCTGAGGGGGCAGCACATAACACGGCTGAATCCAATGCTCACGGCAGAGACCTCGGAGAAAAGACTGAGGGAAGAAGGCTGAAAATGGTGGTTTAAGCCCGCACTGCCGAGCAGAGAATGAAAGCCTTAGGCACTGAGACTAGCCGCCCCCTCCCTACCCTCCCACAACTCGTCCCGCCCCCACCTGCCCGGTACTAGAACAGTAGCAGTGCCAGATTAAAAGAACAGAATATTTGCTGTTCTGAGAACTGTGGACCGCAGACACAGATTCGCAGCCCAACTAGTTCCTGCAAAGGGGAGGGAGCTGTGGAAACAAGACCTGCTGTGGTGGTGGTCACTGCCATTGCTCTGCGCCACCTCTCACAACTCACCCAGCCCCTCACCCCACCTATCTGCGCGGATCCCTGCAGGAGTAAACAGAGCTGCTGAAACACACGGGCTCTGAATCTGGTGCAGGAAGTTTGGAACTTCAAAAGCTCTCTGCATACCCACTGGGACACTGCGTCCTGTGACCCACGCGAAATATTAACAGAGGAGAAGCCCATCTCCCAGGGAACCCCCCATTGTGTGAGAAGCTGGAACAGTGCAGAGAAAACATAGCACTACCGTGTGAGAGAAAAAAAAAGGCTGCAGTTGGAGAGAAAATGAAACATTCTACCGACAACTACTGGAAATCAAAAGAAAGACCTCTTCCTATCAACCTGTTGCAGAAGCCACTACTGCAGATGTCTAGGAAGAGAAATAATAAATCAGTAAATGCCATGAATAACCAAGGCAACAAGACAGCTCAGAAAGAAAGTGAAACGTCTCCAGAAAAGGAACTTAAAGATATGGAAATATGTGACTTAAATGACAGAGAATTCAAGATTGCAGGTCTGAAAAAACTCAACGAAATGCAAGAAAACACAGAAAGGCAGTTGAATGAACTCAGAAACACAATCAAAGAACAACATGAGCATTTTAAAAAAGAGATTGAAATTTTCAAAAAGAACCAAATAGAATTTCTGGAGATTAAGAACTCAATAGAAAAAATTAAATATGAAATAACCAGCTTAGGTAGTAGAGTTGACCAGATGGAGGAAAGAATAAGTGACATCGAAGATAGAAACCTGGAAATTACAGATGGAAGAAGAAAGAGACTTGACACTTAAAAGAAATGAAAGAACTCTACAACAACTTTCTGACTCCATCAGAAAGAGCAATATAAGAATAATGAGCATTCCAGAAGGAGAAGAAAGAGAGAAGGGAACAGAGAATACATTCAAACAAATTGTCGATGAGAACTTCCCATACTTGGGGACAGAACTGGATCCTCGAATTGAAGAAGCAAATAGAACACCTAATTACCTCAAAATCAACAGGCCTTCTTCAAGGCACATTGCATTGAAGCAGTCTAAAATCAATGACAAAGAAACAATCCTCAAGGCAGCCAGGGAAAAGAAGACGGTAACCTACAGAGGAAAGCCCATTAGATTATCATCAGATTTCTCAGAAGAAACTTTACAAGCCAGGAGGGAGAGGAACCAAATATTCAAACTATTGAAAGAGGAAAATTATGAGCCAAGAATAATATATCCAGCAAAGATGTCCTTTAGATATGAAGGAGGAATGAAGACCTTTCCAGACATACAGAAGCTGAGGGAATTTTCTAATACACGACCTGCACTACAAGAAATACTATAGGAGACAATTCGACCACCATAAACAGGGACAATTTGTGGCAACCAAAACATAAAAAGGGGGAGACTAAAGGCCTGAACCGGAAAATGGGAATGGAGAAAGTAAGCCTGCTGAAGAAAATGGAATACTCTAAATATCAAACTTTATTTTACATAAACTTAAGGGTAACCACTCCAAAAAAAAATCCAGAACTGAAATATTTACTCTAATAAAAGAAGAAACAGATGGAAACATCATAGAATCCACCACACAGAAATAACAGACAACAATAAAAAGGCAAAAAACAATGGACACACAGCATTACAAGAAAACTAAAGACAGAATGAAAGGAAATTTTCACATATCAATAATCACCCTTAATGTAAATGGACTGAACTCACCAATAAAAAGGCACAGAGTAGCAGATTGGATCAAAAAACTAAACCCAACCATATGCTGTCTCCAAGAGACACATCTCAGCTACAAGGACAAGCATAGACTCAAAGTGAAAGGGTGGAAATTGACACTCTAAGCAAATGGTACCCAGAGAAAAACAGGTGTAGTCATAATGATATCAGATGAAACAGACTTCAGGGTGAAAAAGATAACGAGAGACGAAGATGGTTATTTCATAATGGTAAAGGGGACTATACAACAAGAAGACATAACAGTCATCAATATTTATGCCCCCAATCAGGGAGCACCGAAATACACCAAGCAACTACTAACAGAACTAAAGGGAGAAATTGACCAAAACACAATTATACTAGGGGACTTAAATACATCATTGACAGCTATGGAAAGATCATCCAAACAGAAAATAAATAACGAAATAGCAGCCCTAAATGACACATTAGATTAAATGGACATAATTGATATATATAGAGCACTTCATCCTAAAACATCAGACTATACATTCTTTTCTAGTGTACATGGAACATTCTCAAGGATAGACCATATTTTGGGACATAAAATCAGCCTCAGCAAATTTAAGAAGATTGAAATCATACCAAGGATATTCTCTGATCACAAGGCTTTGAAATCGGATATCAACTGTAAAAAGAAAGTGGGAAAAAACACAAATACATGGAGATTAAACAACATACTTTTAGAGAATGACTGGGTCAAAGAAGAAATTAGAGGAGACATCAAAAGATACATAGAAACAAATGACAAGGAAAATACATCCTACCAAAATTTTTGGGATGCAGAGAAAGCAGGTTTAAGGGGAAATTTATATCATTACAGGCCAATCTCAAGAAACAAGAAAAATCCCAAATAAATAACCTCATGTTACAACTTAAAGAACTAGAAAAAGAAGAACAAGTGAAACCCATGGTCAGCAGAAGAAAGGAAATAACAAAAATTAGAGCAGAACTAAATGAAATAGAGAACAAAAAGACAACAGAAAAAATAAATGTTTAAAAGAGCTGGTTCTTTGAAAAGATTAATAAAATTGACAGACCCTCGGCTAGACTAACTAAGAGAAAAAGAGAGAAGACACTAATTGACAAAATCAGAAATGAAAAAGGGGAAGTTATCACGGACACCACGGAAAAACAAACGATCATCCAAGAATACTATGAAGGACTATAAGCCACCAAATTCAATAACCTAGAAGAACTGGAAAATTTCTTAGAAACATATAGCCTTCCAAGGCTGAACCATGAAGAAATGGAAAATGTAAAGACCGATCACCAGTAACGAAATTGAATCAGTCATCCAAAACCTTCCCAAAAGCAAAAGTCCGGGACCAGATGGCTTCACTAGTGAATTCTATCAAACCTTGAAAGAAGATCTAATACCAATCCTGTACAAACTCTTCCAAAAAGCAAAAGAAGAGACAGTACTCCCTAACACATTTTATGAGGCCAACATTACCCTGATACCAAAACCTAGTAAGGACAACACAAAAAAAGAAAACTACAGTCCAATATCTCTGATGAATACAGATGCAGAAATCCTAAACAAAATTCTAGCATATCGAATACAAGAATGCATTCAAAAGATTATTCATCACGACCAAGTGGGGTGCATCCCCGGGGCACAAGGATGGTTCAACATCCGGAAATCCATCAATGTGATACATCACATAAACACAATAAAGGGGAAAAATCATATGATTATATCAATTGATGCAGAAACAGCATTTGACAAGATACAACATCCATTTATGATTAAAACACTTAATAACATATGTATAGAAGGAAAATACCTTAATACAATAAAGGCCATATATGACAAGCCCTTAGCTAGTCTCATAATTAATGGTTAAAAACTGAAGTCCTTTGCTCTACGTTCAGAAACATGAGAGGGCTGTCCCCCATCACCTCTGCTTTTCAACATAGTGTTGGAAGTCCTTGCCAGAGCAATCAGGCAAGAGAAAGAAATAAAAGGCATCCAAAGTGGGATTGAAGAAGTTAAATTGTCACTCTTTGCAGATAACATGATGCTATATGTAGAAAACCCTAAGGACTCCACCAAAAAGCTATCAGAAACAATCAACAAATACAGTAAAGTTGCTGGCTACAAAATCAACGCACAAAAGCCCATTACATTCGTATATGCTAACAATAAAATCTCAGAAAAAGAAATACAAAAAAATTCCTTGTGCAACTGCAGGAAAAAGAATAAAATACCAAGGAATAAACTTAACCAAGGATGTGAAAGACCTATATGCTGAAAACTATAAGACATTTTTGAAAGAAATTGAAGAAGACACAGAGAAATGGAAAGACATTCCATGCTCATGGATTGGAAGAATCAACATAGTTAAAATGGCCATATTACCCAAAGCAATATACAGATTTAATGCAATCCCCATCAAAATCCCAATGGCATTTTTTAAAGAAACAGACCAAAAAATCATCAGATTTGTTTGGAACCACAAAAGACCCCAAATAGCCAAAGCAGTCTTAAGAAAAAAGAACAATACTGGAGGTATCACACTCCCTGATTTTAGCTTGTACTACAGGGCTACAATAATCAAGACAGCATGGTATTGGCAGAAAAAACTGACACATGGACCAATGTAATAGAATTGAGAACCCAGAAATATAACCACATAAATATGGACAAATAATTTTTGACAAAAAAGCTAAAAACACACAATGGAGGAAAGACAACCTCTTCAATAAATGGTGCTGGCAGGATTCGATAGCCACATGCAAAAGAATGAAACTGGACTGCTATTAGTCACCATGTACCAAAATTAATTCAAAACGGATCAAAGACATAAGCATAAGACTTGACACAATAAACTGCATAGAAGTAAACATAGACACTAAACTTATGGACCTTGGGTTCAAAGAGCATTTTATGAATTTGACTCCAAAGGCAATGGAAGTAAAAGCTAAACTAAACGAATGGGACTATATGAAACTTAAAGCTTCTGCACAGCAACAGAAACCATCGACAAAATAAAGAGGCAACCAACTGAATGGGAGAAGATTTTTGCAAACAGTGCCTCCAATAAGGGGCTAATGTCCAAAATATACAAGGAACACATGAAACTCAACAACAGAAAAAGAAACGACAGAATTGAAAATGGGCAGAAGACATGAAGAGACATTTCTCCAAAGAGGACATACAAATGGCAAATAGACATATGAAAAAATGCTCAACATCACTAATCATCAGAGAAATGCAAGTAAAAACCACAATGAGATATCACCTTACCCCAGTCAGAATGGCTATCATCAACAAGACACTTAGTAACAAGTGTTGGAGAGGCTGTGGAGAAAAAGGAACCCTCATACACTGTTGGTGGGAATGCAGACTGGTGCAGCCGTTATGGAAAGCAGTGTGGAGGTTCCTCAAAAAATTACGAATAGAATTATCATATGACCCAGAAATCCCTCTCCTGGGTATCTACCCAAAAATCTGAAAACATTTATACATAAAGACATGTGTGCTCCAATGTTCATTGCAGCTTTGTTTACGGTGGCCAAGACATGGAAACAACCAAAATGTCTTTCGATAGATGAATGGATAAAGAAGTTGTGCCAGAGGGTAAGGAGGGCGGGGGGTGGGGGGGTGGGAGATGAGGGTAAGGGCGATCGAATATATGGTGATGGAAGGAGAACTGACTCTGGGTGATGAACACACGATGGGATTTATAGATGATGTAATACAGAATTGTACACCTGAAATCTATGCAATTTTACTAACAATTGTCACCCCAATAAATTTACTAAAATAAAATTAAAAAAAAAAAAAGAAGTTGTGGTATATATACACAATGGAATACTGTTCGGCAGTAAGAAAAGACGATACTGGAACATTTGTGACAACACGGATGAATCTTTAGAGTAAGATGCTAAGAGAAATAAGTCAGACAGAAAAAGCAGAGAACCATGTGATTTCACTGATATGTGGTATATAAACCAAAAACAACAGAAGAACAAGACAAACAAATGAGAAAGAAAAACTCATAGACACAGACAATAGTTTAGCGGTTACCAGAGGGTAAGTGGGGTGGGGGGCGGAGATGAGGGTAAGGGGGATCAAATATATGGTGATGGAAGGAGAACTGACTCTGGGTGGTGAACACACAATGGGATTTATAAACGATGTAATACAGAATTGTACATCTGAAAGCTATGTAATTTTACTAACAATTGTGACCCCAATAAATTTGAAAAACAAACAAACAAAAAAAAAAAACGGCAACTGGACCTGGAGCTGAGCTGCGCCCTCCACACTAAGACTGAAAGGAGAACAACTTGAAGCTGAACTGCACCCACCACAACTAAGATTGAAAGGACAACAACTTGACTTTGAAAAAAGTCCTGGAAGTACACACTGTTCCCCAATAAAGTCCTATTCCCCTTCCCCAATAATAAATAAATATATAAATATATAAATAAATAAATAAATAAAGTGTTACCCTTAAGTTCAGGAACAATACAAGGACCCCCACTTTCACCACTTTTATTCAACATAGTACTGGAAGTCCTAGCCGCAGCAATCAGACAAGAAAAAGAAATAAAAGGCATCCAAATGGGAAAGGAAGAAGTAAAAGTGTAATTATTGGCAGATGACATAATACTATATGTAGAGAACCTTGAAGATTCCACCGAAAATCTTAGAACTAATAAATGAATTCAGTAAAGTAGCACGACACAAAAGTAATATACAGACCTCAGCTGCATTTTTATACACCAACAAAGAACTGTCAGAAAGAGAAATTAAGAAAACAATACAATTTACAAGTCTATCAAAAAATAATAAAATATCTAGGAATAAGTTAACCAAGGAGGTAAAAAAACCTGTATTAGGAAAACTATAAATCACTGAAGAAAAAAACTGAAGAAGATATAAATAAATGGAAACATATACCATAATCATGGAAAGGAAGAATTAACATCGCTAAGATGTCCATACTATCCAAAGCAATCTATAGATTCAATGCAATCTCTATCAACATACCAATGGCATTTTTCACAAATAATTCTAAAATTTATATGGAACCACAGAAGACCCCAAAGACCCACAGCAATCTTGAGAAATAAGAACAAAATTGGAGGTATCACACTACCTGATATCAAATTATACTAAATTATACAAAACAGCATGGCACTGACATAAAAACAGACACACAGATCAATGGAAAAGAATAGAGAGCCCAGAAATAAACCATGTTTATGTGGTCATTTAATCTATGACAAAGGAAGCAAACACATAGAGTAGGGTAAAGACAGTCTATTCGAGTTATAGTGCTAGGAAAACAGAACAGATACATGCAAAAAGTGAAACTGGACCACGTTTTTACTCCATATACAGGAATAAACTCAAAATGGATTAAAGACTTAAATGTAAGAATGGAAACCATAAAACTCCTTGAAGAAAACATAGGCAGTAAAGTCTTTGGCATGGCTCCTTGCAATTTTTTTTTTTTTTTTTTTTTTTGTATGTCTCCTTGGTCAACAGAAACAAAAAGAAAAATACACAAACGAGACTATATCAAAATATAAAGGTTTTGCACAGCAAAAGAAACCACTAACAAAACAAAAAGACTGAATGGGAGAAGACATTCGCCAATGATACATGTGATTAGGGGTTAATATCCAAAATTTATAAAGAATTCATACAACTCAACACCAAAGAAACAGATAATCCAATTAAAACATGGACAGAAGACCTGAATAGACATTTCTCCAAATAGGACATACGTTTGGCCAATAGACATATGAAATGATGCTCATTGTCACTAATCATCAGAAAAATGCAAATTAAAACCACTGAGATATTACCTGATACCTGTCAGAATGGATATCGCCAATAAATCAAGAAATAACAAGTTTTGGGGAGGATGTGGAGAAAAGAGAACCCTTGTGCACTGTTGGTGGGATTGCAATTTGGTAAAGCCACTATGGAAAACAGTTTGGAGATTCCTCAAGAAATTTAAAATTGAACTATCTCATGACCCAGCAATTCCACTTCTAGGTATATTTTTGAAAAATCCAAAATACTAATTCAAAAAGATATGTTCATTGCAGCACCATTTACAATAGCCAAGATATGGAAGCAACCCAAGTGCCCATCAGTAGACCATTGGATAAAAAAGAAGTGGTATATTTATACAAAGGACTATTACTCTGCCATAAAAAGAATGAAATCTTACCATTTGCGACAACATGGATGGACCTAGAGGGTACTATGCTAAGTGAAATAAGTCACACAGAGAAAGACAAATATCATAAGATCTCATATGTGGAATCTAAAGAACCAAATAAACAACAACAGCAACAAAAGATTCATAGATGCAAAGAACAAACTAATGGTTGCCAGAGGGGAGGGGAGTTGGGGAGCTACGTGAAAAAGGTGAAGGCAAAATATGAGCCAGACAGAAAAAGTCAAAATCCATATGATTTCACTCATAGGTGGGATATAAAACTGAAAGCAATAAAGGAACAAGACAAAGAAACAAAGAAACAAAAACTCATAGACACAAACAACAGTTTAGTGGTTACCAGAGGCTAAGGGGGGGAGGGATGTTGTAGAAGAGGGAAAGGGGGTCAAATATATGGTGATGGAAGGAGAACTGACTCTGGGTCGTGAACACACAATGTAATATATAGATGATATATTATAGAAATGTACACTTGAAATTTATATAATTTTACTAACCAAGGTCACCCCCAATAAATTTAATAAATAAATAAATTTTAAAAAAGGTGTAGGGATTAAGAAATGCAAATTCGTAGTTGCAAAATAGTCACGAGGATGTAAAGTACAGCATAAAGAATATATTCAATAATGTTGCAACAACTGTGTATAGTTCCAGGTGGGTCATAGACTAATCTGGGGGAATCACTGCATAAATTATGTAAATGTATAAACGCTATGCTGTACATCTGAAACTAATATAAAATAATATTGAATATCAACTGTAACTGAAAAAACTAAATAAATTTCAAAAAGAAAATAAAAAGAATAAATTCACCAAAAAGCAATACAAATAACTAAACTAAGAAGCTGCCCACATGTTAGACACAGATAAAAGAGTACATACAAATGTCAGGGAAAGAAAGTAAGGTAAAAAATGGTACTTCATTATTTCAACGTTCAGTTTCTCTTATTTATTTTAAGTTAATGCACTTGAGGTTTCAAAAACAATCAATGGCCTCAAAGTCCACGTTCCTATAAGAATCCCACTGTTATATCTTTCACTGGGTTCTCAGAGTAAAGTATGCTAGCACCACCATTCTGGAACATAAATTTTAAAATATGGGCCAAAAAGACAAAGACCGTTAAGTGACCGAAGTTTAATTTATCTGCTTGCCTCCTAATCTCTAAGAATACAATTGATTGGAGCAGAATAGGAATATTTGAAAAATAAATTAATTAATGCAAAAATCTCTGCACAAAGCAATTCAAGAGGAAAGTATTAATGCATAAATTCACTAATTACATTTTCATCTATATACATTTAATGAAGACATCTGGATATCTTTACTGTTCACATTTTACAAGTCCCTCTACTCCAAAAGGAAATTTTAAAGAAATTATAAAAGCTATCATCAGAATACCTGACAGAGATTCAAAAACTCCTTGTAGGGTCATTTAGCAAATAGGAATATTTATATAAGTATCTGGTAATGGGTCCTTGACAAGTGTAGTTAAATTCTAATGAAGATTAAAACCCGAGCACCCAATTTATAGTCTACACCACTGGTTCTCAAACTTTTAGTCTTAGGACCGTTTTATGCTCTTAAAATTACTGAGGACCTCAAAGTGCTTTTGTTCACATAGCATGTTCTTATTTATATATAGTATTAGCAATTAAAACTCATAATTTAAAAAATATTCATTTATTAATTTATTTAGCATAATAATAAACTCATTACTCAATATATAAAGAATGTATAAAGAAAAATATTTACATTGTACAAAAAACAGTGAGTAGAGTGGCATTGTACTATAATTTGCAAAATGATGCTTGGCTTAACATACCGGGGGTGCCAAAAAAAGGTATACACGTGACACGTATTCATCTTTTGTTATTGGTATATGTTGAGTACTAAAACTTTAATACAGATTTTTCCTTTCTTAAAATGTGCATACATTTTTTGGCACCATCTGTATTTCAGCTAGATACTTGTACTTGCTTCTGCACTCATTCTGTTGGATTAGTTGCTTTGGTTGAAGCACATGTAGCATATATGACCTCACAAAGATTTTTATTTGGAAAAGGAAGGTCATTTTAATAACACTTTTCAGATAATTATAAATATTCAACCTTGATATTACATCAAAATGCTTCAAGTTACAGTTTCTTGAAGGATGCTTATAATGTGAAATCAGATCACATAGTTATATTACAATCCATTAGTGCATTTTTGCAATATAAATGGATCTTTTACTATTCCTTATTTTGCAATATCATGCATTGTTTTTTTATTAATGTATTATATTTATTGTATTTATTTATTTTTTATACTTTTTAAAAATTTATTGGGGTGACAATTGTTAGTAAAATTACATAGATTTCAGGTGCACGATTCTGTATTACATCCTCTATAAATCCCATTGTGTGTTCACCATGCAGAGTCACTTCTTCCATCACCATATATTTGATCCCCTTTACCCTCATCTCCCACCCCCCCACCCCCCCTTCACCTCTGGTAACAACTAAACTATTGTCTGTGTCTATGAGTTTTTGTTTCTCATTTGTTTAATGCTAAGTGAAATAAGTGAAATAAGTCAGACAGAAAAAGCAGAGAACCATAGGATTTCACTGATATGTGGTATATAAACCAAAAACAACAAAAGAACAAGACAAACAAATGAGAAACAAACAAATGCATTGTTCATTTGGAAAATAGTAGGCCAATGAGTGATGCAGAATATTCAAATACTGACACATCATTATGTCATATCAAAAAAGTCACATTCAGGAGTATCATCGCCAATCTCATAAAAAAAATCTTTAGATATTGAGATGCTTTCAAGCTCACAGTAGTGGATATAGTTCCCAAAATTCTAGTTTTCACTTGAAAGCTCAAATTTCATCAGTGACAACAAATAAATTAAGTTGCTTTCCTTAAAACCACAGGCTTATTTTGGCCATTTTTAACAACATGTGAGCCAAACAACCATATTTGAATAAGCACAGTTTTTCTGACAATTGTTTAAGCAAAACTAGTGACCCTTGGGAAATCACTAGTTAAGCTCATAACTCCAACAATATCAAGTGCATAATTACTTTTCCTCAAGACAGCTATCTAATTTCAATATTGAAAAATTGGGATTTTATTCAAACTTTTAATTTTGTCACACAGAATTTTAAAGACATGATTCTAGGGTTGAGATTTTATAAAATGAGTAATTTTTACTGCTTAATCAAGGAAATTAATTTTTCCCCCTATAAATACATATACACACTTTGATGCCACTGATTATTGTGCCTGTGGTTATATTTAACATTGATTTTGTATTATTGGTACAAATATTAACCCAGTAAAAAAAAAAAAAAAGAACAAACAAACAGTGTCTTAATATTGTTATGAAAACAGTTTTGAGCTTGCAGACTCCTGAAAGAATTACAGTTACATCCAGGGCTCCACAGACACCACTGTGGGAAGTGGTGATCTACACAATGTTTGTTAGTTTTCTGTTATGCCAGGATATATTACCAAAATAATAACAGCTTAAAATAAAACAAATTTACGATCTTAGAGTTTCTGTATGTCAGAAGCCTTGGTAGGTATACATGGGTCCTCAACAATGCTGAAATTAAGGTATTGGTAAGGTTGTGTTTGTTTCTGAAGGATGTAAGGAAGAGCAGGCTTTCAAGATCATTCAGGCTGTTAGAAAAATTCAATTTCTTGTTATTGTAGAACTTATGCCCTTGTCTACTTGCTGGTTGACAGCTGTTGGCCACTCTTTGCTCCTAGAGGCTGCTTACATTCATTTGCATGTCTTTGATGTGGCCCTCTGTAGCAATATGGAGTCTAGTCCTTCTTACTCTTGGAGTCTGTCTACCATATCTCTCTGACTCTAGCCAGAGAAATTATTGTGCTTTTAATAGCTCATGTCATAGGTTGTTTCCACCTGGGTAATCCAAGATAACCTCCCTATTTTAAGGTCTGAAACATTAAAGAATATCTGCAAAGTTCCTTTTGTGGTGGAAATAACATATTAAGAGGTTCCAGGGTTTAGAGCATGGACATCTTTGGGAGACCATTCTGCTTACCAGTCTTCCCTCGGCTCCCAAAAGTTTACATCTTTCCCAAATACAAAATATAGTCACCATATCTTAGGGTCTCCAAATTCCTGTTCTCATTACAGTATCAACTCAAACTGCTGGAATCTCTTCTAAATCTCATCAGCTCAAAAGACCCACTGCTATCATATAAATCATCTATTTTAATTCTTGACTTATTCTGGGGCACAGTTACTCTCCATCTTTGAACCTGTGAAACTAAAGAAATAAGTCATCTGCTCTTAAAATGCAAAGATAGAACACATACTGTATTTACCCCAAAATAAGACCTAGCTGAACAATCAGCTCTAACGTGTCTTTTGGAGCAAAAATTAATGTTAAGACTGGTCTTATTTTACTATAAGATTGGGTCTTATATAATATTACATATATATATATACACACACACATATGTGTGTGTATATATATATATATATATATATATATATATATATATATATATATATATTACCAGGTCTTATATTAATTTTTGCTCCAAAAGACACATTAGGGGTGATTGTCTGGCTAGACCTTATTTTTGGGGAAACACGGTATGATAACAGTTATATATATTCTGATTAAATAATTAAACAGGGGGGAAATAGGTAAAATAAAGTCACTGGTCCAAAACCATTTTGAAATTCAGCTGTGCACACTCTTTTAGGTTTCAAGGACTTGGACTCTTTACATGTCTTGAATCTCTGAGACTCATCCTCCCTTTATTATGAAAGGTAGCATGTGTTTATGGCTGAGTAGTCTTACCAGCTTGCTTCTTTCCAGTAGAATTTTTGAAATCCTACAGACTTTTCTCATTTTCAGTCCCTCTGTACCATTCAGTCCAAGCTGGCAGTGTTTCTGTAATATAATATCCTCAAGAATTTTGTGGATCTCCCATGTATGTCACAGAAATTCTCTCCATTAAATCAAAGATTATTTTCATAGGTGTTTTTGATATAGTCCCTTTCTATATTTGGTTTCCATTGAAATGGCTGAGTGACAATACACTTCAACTTCCTATAGGCCCTCTGGTTTGATCGAGAAGATCTGTGGGAGGTACCATTAATCTCTTCAAAGAGCCTTTTGCAAGACTAACCATGGTGATGTTTGGATATTTCTGAGATTTCATCAAATGTTTGTAGAGCCACCCCCAGCCTTTTCTCTAGGGTACACTTTTCCTGACAGTGAATTTATAAATTTTTACATCTTTTGCCATGCGGTTAGGCTCAGAATTCCCATATCATAAAGTCTGGGTTCCTTTTTGTTTAACAATTCTTGCCTCTCACAATCAAAGGACATATAACCAGCTTCCCAGACAAGGTAAAGCTAAAGGAGTTCACGAACACCAAACCAGTATTATAAGAAATGTTATAGGAACTTCTTTAAGAAGAAGGAAAAAAAGATCAAAACTATGGATAATAAAATGGCTATAACTACATATCTATCAACAATTACTTTAAATGTAAATGGAATAAATGCTCAAATCAAAAGACATGGGGTGGCTGAATGGATAAGAAAACAAGACCCTTACATACGAGTATGCTGCCTATAAGAGACTCACTTCAGATCGAAAGACACACACAGACTGAAAGTAAAGGAATGGAAAAAGATATTTCATGAAAATGGAAATGAAAAGAAAAAACAAAAGCTCCTGCAGCAGTACTGATACCAGACAAAATAGACTTTAAAACAAAAGCTATAACAAGAGACAAAGAAGGACCCAGCAATCCCACTTCTGAGTACTTATCCAAAGAAACCCAAAACACTCCTTCGAAGGGACATGTGCATCCATATGTTCATTGAAGCATTATTTACAATAGCCAAGACATGGAGGCAACCTGGGTGCTCACCCATGGATGAATAAATAAAGAAGAGGTGGTACGTATATACAATAGAATATAACTCAGCCAACACACAAAACAAAACAAAACAAAAAAATAACGAAATCTTGCCATCTGCATCAACATGGTTGGACCTAGAGGGTATTGTGCTGAGTGGAGTAAGTCAGACAGAGAAAGACAAATGCCATACAATTTTACTTATATGTGGCATCTAAAGAACAAAATAAATGAACACACAAAACAGAAAAACACTCATAGATGCAGAGAACATTTTGATAGTTGTCAGATGGGAGGGGGTTGGGGAAAATGGGTGAAAATCGTAAAGGGATTAACTCTGTAACTTGGTATTTACAAAATAGTGGGGATGTAAATTATAGCATAAGGAATATAGTCAATAATATTATAATAACCATGTATGGTGTTAGATGGGTACTATATTTATTGGCGTGATCACTTTGTAAGTTATATAAAAGTCTAATCACTACGTTGTACACCCGAATCTGATATAATATTGTACGTCAACTGTAATTGAAAAATAAAAAACTATGAAAAAAATACATACATTTATACACTATGTTTCAACTTATTTAAAGTTTAAGAATAGACAATAATAAAGAATATTTTATTCAGAGATATACACAGCATGGATTAAATTTTTAAAAATCAAGATAATGATTAATAAGAAAAAATCAGGAATGGCTAACTGCAGAAAGGGAGTGCCTTGTTAACGGGCCACATGTGAACATTGCTTCTAAGAGATTCTTATGATATTGTTTCTAAATCTATGTGATAGGTGGACAAATGTTTGCTTCTCATTATTCTCAATTGGTGCATATGTGCTTGATTCACACATGTGTCATATATTTCACAAGAAAAAGGTAGAGAGAAAGGTGGAGTGATATCAGTAGTCCCTCAACAGGGGCAAGGGCCATGTATTTGACTTCTGATATCACCAGACACTCTAGAACAAGATGAACATGCTTATTAAAGGACCAGTTCTAAAATCAAACATCAATAATTGATGCTTTCTTCAATTCTCTTTAACATCTTACTTTGTAATTAATTAAGGAAATGCCATGCACCTACACCTAGCCAACGTATGACTCACTCTACATACATTCCAAAATTGGGAGTAGTGAGGTCAATATTCTAGTAAATAAATATATACGAGGTCTGACAATTGAGTTTGTGAACTTGTTACAACAGTGTTGCCAACCTTTATTGATATCAGAGGGATTGTTCACTATGAATTTGTACCAATTGGACAAACAATTAACCAAGTTTGCTATTTGGAAGTGCTGAAAAGTCTGCGTGGAAAAGTTAGACGAAAATGACCTGAACTTTTCGCCAACAATTCAAGGCTCTTGCATCACGACAATGCACCAGCTCACACGGCACTGTACGTGAGGGAGTTTTTAGCCAGTAAACAAATAACTGTATTGGAACACCCTCCCTACTCGCCTGATCTGGCCCCCAATGACTTCTTTCTTTACCCGAAGAGAAAGGAAATATTGAAAGAAAGACATTTTGATGACATTCAGGACATCAAGAGTAATATGATCACAGCTCTGATGGCCATTCCAGAAAAAGAGTCCCAAATTTGCTTTGAAGGGTGGATTAGGTACTGGCATCAATGCCTAATAGCTTCACAAGGAGTGTACTTTGAAGGTGACTATAGTGATACTCAGCAATGAGGTGTGTAGCACTTTTTCTAGGATGAGTTCGCAAACTTAATTTTCAGGCCTTGTACTTAGGTCAGAACCTCTACATTATGTCTTTTAGTCATTGACATTAGTTTTGGTTTTTACCTTTTCTCCGAAACGCTGAGAAGTTGTCCCCCCCCCCCCCCCAACTAAATGGGAAAAGGTTAGGAAATACAGTTAAGGAAAAATAAGCAGAAGTAAAAAATTTGGATTTCTGTCATTGACACTGCTTGGACTTTACCTGTGATGCAAGTTATTATCTAGAAGTTTGATAGCATTTCTCTACTTTCATAAAGATTGAATAATTTAATAAATAATTACAAAGGGTCTGCATGTACATCATGTCTCTATTGATATGTTAATGTTACACATAATACAAACTCTTAGTTCTTTTTCCATTTCTAGTTTTACCACAAACTTGGAAATGACTTGACAATTTACTTTTAAAATCTACTTCTGTTTCTTTGAACCTGACTTCAGCATCATTTAAAAAAGAATAAAGAAAAAATATTAAATCATAGCTATATAATCCTAGCTGAATTTCACTGGATGTTTCAGAATATGTAAAGCCAGAGGAAGTGATAGCAATGATAGTAGAATTTTCACATGTAAATAAGATTTTACCTTTTTATTATGTATGAGAGTTTTCTTCCAAAATATAGGAATCTAAATTCATGTACTGAATAAATGAGACCACTGAGAAATAAAGCCTGCTGGTCCTCACTATAACAAATGAGTTAACCACAATCAACAAAAATTGAGAAAGTGCTCAATTTTTAAATAAGGTTTCAAAAACATATGCCTCTAGAGACTAATCCCATGTTTCAATGTAACAGATAAATACTAATACTTCATATTTGCATAGCATTTTATTTACAAACTGTTTCCACATTTTTATCTCACTTCATCCTCATTAAAATCTACTACGTTAATATATTTATAGTTGATAAGATATCTGAGAGAGGTTATGTGGCTTGTCTAATATCACACAGCCAATGAATCAGAACATAATATTTAAGGCCACTTTTTATCTCAATACCAATCTACCATATTCCATACCTTGAAGGGAACAAGCCTAGTCACTTCTTATAGGAGAGAAACCATAAGCTCATTCAGAGCAAGTGTTCTGATGAGGACCCAGTTTGATTAGCCAGATGACCAATACCACTATAAAGTATAATTTAACAAAATTGATTTTAAATTCACTGACTGAGCTTTTCAGAAAATGGTTTTGACTTTGTATCCAAATTTTAACAAAAAATTTAGAGAAGCAACTATTAGCCACCTAATGATCTGTAAAGAGAAAAAAAAACACACATGAAAAATGACAGACCAATCTTGTCAGTCCTTATAGGATCAGCTGCCTGTCTTTTAACTAAGGAACATTTAGAAGATGTGAGTGTGTACATGCATGTGGGTGTGTATGAGAGAAAGACAAAGGAGAGAGAATTTTGTGTAAATTTTCATATTAATGTGTCATTTTACAACATATATATTCTTATCTACCAACCCATAACCCAAAAGAATGATCAATATATAAGCATTCTTAAACAGATAAACAATTTCCTAATCATATATTACCACTCAGAGTAATTATATCCAATATCTTATTACAGCCTCTGTGCTAGGAAAAGCGTACCTCAAAACGGCATGTACTTAGGAATCAATCAGAAATATCCAAACATTTCATGTATATTTCACGTCTAGCCTTAAAAAAATTGCTCCCCTGGAAGAGTCACACACAATAATTCACCATCAACAGTAGTGCCAGTGTTAGTTTTTCCCCTTGGGTAGTGGTATTTCTTTGGGAAGACTGAAGGAAACTCAAGAGAAATATTCTTATAAAAACATGGGAAAATGATCAGTATCGGACATTATTGCTCAAAGGCAATAAGCAACGTATGCACATACATGTATGTATCATTATGGAAAAGGCTACAGTTTAGAAGCAAATATATGGGATATTTGAAAAATAAAATGAGATGCTATTACCTTTTCATAAAAGAGACAATGTTTGTTAAGAGTACTCTGGATCACTTTCTGGTTCCACATGTAAGGAGTTTGGAAGCCATTACTTCATCCTAAAAATTAGTAAAAAGCTGAATAGACTAAACAATTACTAATTATTCTTGGGTCCCTAAGACAGGAGGGCAAACCACTGCCCTCAAGACTGGAAATACTAATAGGTGAATACAGGCAGTCACTGCTTACGAGAGCTGATTCAGGAGCAGAGACCACCACAGGAACCTGTACTGGGTTAAGAAAACCTAAACTTAATTGACACATCTCTGGAGGCTTAGTATTCACAACTGAGAGAGCTAAAATTCCAAGGGGGCTCAGTCATAAGGGTTCACCCCCAATACTGTGAGATTTACCTCCAGCAGTTTGACCAGATCCCCACAGTAAATACTGAAGAAAAACATATCTTTGCTTCTGGCAGGGGGAGGACCATTTTGAAATACATTTTTATTAACATATTCTTATTAACAGGACCTGCTCTTAGAGGAAAAGAGTTAAAAAGAACCTAACCTGCTTGGGTATTACTAAAGACTAACGGACTGGGGAAAGGGAAACATTCAACTCCAGCCATCTCTATTCTTCCATGTGAGAGAAGGGGAAATACCCAACTCCAGCCCATTCTAGCCATGTTAATGTCCCAACTAACTGAGGAGGGAAAAAAGTGAGAAACTCTTGTAAAGTTCACAGTACAGGAACAAAGGCTCAGTAAATGATTGAGGCCTAATCATAGGGCTAAAGAATATTCCCCCCACACACACACACACACCACTACATTACTAAGCTTTATTTATAGCAGTTTTTTACCCAGTACATCATGTTCAGTTGTCAAGAAAAATTCATAAGGTATACCAAAAACAAACAAACAAACAAATCCAAAACAAAACAAAGAAGAAAAAAAAAACTTGAAGAGATATTATAAGCATCAGAATCAGAGATATCAGGAAATTGGAATTATCACACAGGGAATTTAAAACAACTATGATTAATATGCTAGGAGCTCTACTGGATAAAGTAACATGCAAGAACAGATAGGCAATGCAAGCTGCAAAATGGAAATCCTAAGAAAGAACGAAAAAGAAATGCTAGAAATCACAAAAACTGCAGGAGAAATGAAAAGTGTCTTTGATGGGCTTATTAGTAGACTGGACACAGTTGAGGAAAGAATCTCTGAATATGGGCATATCTCAATAGAAATCTCCTAAATTGAAAAGCAAAGAGAACAAAGACTGAAAAAAACATGCCAGAATATCTAAGTATTGTGGGATAACTACAAGAGGTGCAGCATACTCATAATAAGAATACCAAAAAGAGAAGAAAGAAAATAAGAAGAAATATTTGAAAGAACATCTGAGAATTTTCCCAAATTAATTTCAGGCACCGACTACAGATGCAGGAAGCTCACAGAACACCAAGCAGGAAAAATGTCAAAATAACTACACCTAAGCATATTATTTTCAAGCAACATAAAATCGAAAATACATAAAAAACCTTGAAAGAAATCAGAGGAAAAAAAACAGCTTATCTATAGAAGAAAAAATATAAGAATTATATCTGACTGTCCAGAAACCATGGAAGCAAGAAGAGTTGAGTGAAATATTTAAAGTGTTGAGAGAAATAAAAACATCAACCTAGAAATGTGTACTCTGCAAAATTATCCTCCAAAAGTGATGGAAAGAAATAAAGACTTTCTTCGAGAAACAAAAAATTAGGCAATTTGTTACCAATATACTGTCTTGCAAGAAATGTTCAAAGAAGTTTTGTAAAGAAAAGGAAAAAAAAACATATATATATATCAGAAATTCAGATCTGTATAAAGTAAGGAAGAGCATCAAAGAAGGAATAAGTCAAGGTAAAATAAAAATATTGCATTCTTTCATTTTTAATTGGTCTAACAACAATTTGTTCAAAATAATAACACTGACAATATATTTGATTATTCATGCTTGTATATGCTTATGTATGCTTATATATAAGTGAAATGAATGATAGCACTGATACAAGGAACAGGAGGGAGGAATTAGGATAATATTATTATTATAAAGTACTCAACACTACCATGAAGTGGTATAACATTATTTGAAAATAGACTTGCATTAGCTGTAATGCTTATTGCAAACTCTAGGGCAATCACTAATAAGAAGTAGCAAAAGAGTATAACTGATATGCCAGGAAAGGAGAGAAATAGGAATTATATAAAATACTCAATTAAAACTACAGAAGACAAGAAAAGAAGAGAGACAAGAATAGTAACAAAGAACAGGGTAACAAATAGAAAACAATAACAAACATAGCAGATATTACTCTAACAATAAGCAATAATTATTCTGAATATTAAAGGTCTAAATGCAACATTAATTAAAAGACAGAAATTGTCAAAGTGGATCAAAAAACAAGACCCAACTATACGTTGTCTACAGGAAACCCACTTTAAATATAAAGACACATATACATCAAAGTAAATAGATAGAGAAAAAATATACCATGGTAAAAATTATGAAAAGAAAGCATACATACGTATATTAATCTCAGGCAGAGTAGATGTCAAAGCAAGAAAAATTACCAATGAGAAATAAGGACATTGCATAACAATAAAGGGATCAGTTCTACAGGGAGATATAACAATTCTTAACCCATAGACACCTAACAACAGAGCATCAAGCTATGTGAAGCAAAAACAATACAATTGCAAAGAGAAATAGATGAATCCACTATCATAGTTGGAAACATCAACACTGCTCTATTAGAAATGGACAAATCAAGCAAGAGGAAAATCAGTGGGGACATAGTTGAACTCAACAACACCATCAATCAAATGGATATAATTGATACCTATATACTATTTCATCTAACAAGAGCATTAAACACATTTTATTTTCAAGTTCACATGGAACATTCACCAAGATAGACCCCATTCTGGGTCATAAAACAAACTTCAAAAAATATAAAAGAATAGAAAATATACAATGTCTGATCTCAGATCACAATAGAATTAAGCTAGGAACCAATAACAGAAAAATAACTGAAAAATCCCCAAGAACATAGAGATTAAATAACAACTTTCTAAATAGCACATGGGGCAAAGAAGAAATCTCAAGAAAAATTGAAAATATTGTAAACCAGTTAGAAAAGACAGTACTTAAAGGTGGCAGAGTAGATAAACACTGTGTCTGCATCCTTCCATGAACACATTAAAATTACAACTAAATTATGTAACAATTAACCTGGAGAACTATCTGAAGTCTAACCAAAAATAAGTTTTATGACTAAAAATATAAAGAAGAAGCCATGTTGAGACTAGTAGGAGGGGTGGAGATGTGGAACGGTCCCCAAATCTCTGTGTGGCGGTTGAAAATCAGGATGGATATTTTGGCTGCAGAGGTTTCCCCCCAGAGAGCGAGAGACCCCAGCCCCCCACACCAGGCTTTCCAGCCCAGAGTACTAGCGCTGGGAAGAGGAGCCCCCACAACTTCTGGCTGTGAGAAACAATAGGGATTCCAACCGTCTGGGTGGGATGGAAGGCTGCAGGAAACCCAGACATCCTCTTAAATGACCTGCACAGACTCACTTGCTCATAGGCACAAACCTTCGGCTCTAATAGAGGGACAGTGACTCAAGAGGTGTCAGAGACATATGGGGGAGGGGGTGGACTGAGATGTGTGGTTTCAGGGGAACGACTGAAAGACAGTTGGCATTTTCCCTGTGTGAGGCTTTCCTCCTGTGCAGCCAGCAGGCAGGCACCATCTTTCCTGTGTTGAGCCTGCCCAAACAGCCAATTTTGAATCTGATTGGCCCAGTGAGCTCTGCTGCTTCACCCTAACTCACTGGTACCCCGACCCACCCAACTCCTCAAAAGCTGGAAAAACATTCTCTACCGGCAGCCAGCCCTGACCACATTGCACTGTTTCTAGGAAAATTATCAGAGACTGGCAGGCTCCCAGCAGTCAGCAACTGGCCTCAGTGTGCTGTGAGACTTTTGCTGAGTAGTTCAAGGCTCAGCACTGGCACCAAATCAGAATTTACATTAACCTGGTGATCACAACTCTTCCCACTCTAGTGACTCCCTGAGACCCTGCCTCACGTAACTTTGCATGAGGCTCTATCAGTGGGTGATCCTTAAGGGAGCCAGCAGGTGGCAGCAGGCCTCAGGGTATCCTGGCTTTTTGCAGAGCTTCCCTAGTCCTGATCCTGGTAACAGATGTCCTTGGTTCATAGTGTGGCCTCTCCCACATGCCTCTAGGTTTAGCACAGGCAGTGAACAACTGTGGATTTCTTTATAGCTCCTCTCAGGTATTCCCTGAACAGTCACAGGCAGTAGGTGACCTAGACCTACACTAGAACCCCTCCCAAGAGGCCCCAGGACCAACATATTTGTAGGTTGTATTCAGACCACAGCAGAATATCACCCAATGAGCTCCATAAATGGCACACACAAAGGGTGGTCTCAACAGGTACCAGAGCCCACTGGGGCAAATCCCACTCAGTGGGGTAAGTCCCCACACAGCAGCCCATATGCTGTGGACATGGTCAAACCCACAGCCAGTCAACCTAAGGGTCAATCCCATCCACTGATGTGCCAATGGCAATCAAGGCTCAACTATAACAATTCACACAAGGGACACACATGCAGCACCTGGAGCAGGTGACCAGGGAGACTGTGCCACTGGGTCCCACAGGACACATACTAGATAAGGCCACCCAGCCAAGACTGAGAGACAGAGCAGATCTACCTAATATATGGGAATGAACACAGAGAGGCAGCAAAAATGAGGAAACAAAGAAATGTGTCCCAAATGAAAGAAGAAAAATCCAGAAAAAGAACTAAGCACAATGGAGGTAAGCAACCTACTAGGTAAAGAGTCCAAACCAGTGGTTATAAAGGAGCTCAAGGAACTTAGTAAGAACTTCAAGAAAGAAATGGCAAGAATAAAAAAGGACATAGAAACCATTAAAAAAAAAAAAGCTAGCTATAAGTGAAGAATATAATAACTGAAATGAAGAATGCAATAGAAGGAATCACCAGCAGAACAAATGCAACAGAGGATTAAATCAGTGATTTAGAAGACAAAGTAGCAGAGAACTTGCAATTGGAGCAGCAAAAAGCAAAAAAGAACCCAAAAGGATGATGAGAGTTTAAGAGACCTCTGAGACAATATCAATTGTACTAACAACATTCACATCACAGGGGTACCAGAAGGAAGAGAGAGAAAGCAAGAGACTGAGAAAATACTTGAAGAAACAATGACTGAAAACTTTCTTAAGCTGGTGAAGGAAATAGACATATAAGCCCAGGAAGCATAGAGAGTCCCAAACAAAATGAACTACAACAGGCCCACCACCAGACACATTATAATTAAAATGGCAAAGGTTAAAGACAAAGAGAGAATCCTAAAAGCAACAAGAGAAAGGCAGCTAGTAAATTATAAGGAGCTCCCATAAGACTGTTGGCTGATTTATCAACAGAAACTTTGCAGGCCAGAAGGGATTGGAAGAAAATATTCAACATGATAAGAAGCAAAGACATACAGCCAAGACTACTTGACCCAGCAAAACTATCTTTTAAAATTGAAGGATGGATAAAGAGCTTCCCAGACAAGAACAAGCTAAAGGAGTTCATGACCACCAAACCAGTATTACAAGGGTGTTAGAGGGACTTCTTCAAAATGGAAATAAATAAAAATTATGAATAATAAAATGGCAATAGCTACATATCTATCAACAATTACTTTCAATGTAAATGGATTAAATGCTCCAATCAAAAGACATAAGGTGACTGAATGGATAAGAAAGCAAAATCCTTACATATGCTGACTTCAAGAGACTCACTTCAGATTGAAAGTCACACACAGACAGAAAGTAAAAAGATCAATAAATACATTTCATGAAAATAGAAACAAACAAACAAAAGCTGGGATAGCAATACTTATGCTAGACAAAATAGACTTTAAAACAAAGGCTGTAAGAAGAGACAATAAAGGACCCAGCAACCCCACTTTAGGGTATTTATCTGAAGAAACTCAAAATGCTTCTTTGAGGGGATGTGTGCATCCATATGTTCATTGCAGCATTGCATACAATGGTCAAGAAGTGGAGGCAGCCTGGGTATCCATCAATGGATGAATGGATAAAGAAGAGGTAGTACACATATACAATAAAATATTGCTTGACCATGGAAGGGAATGGATTCTTGCCATCTGCAGCAGCATGGATGGACTTGGAGGATGTTGTTCTGAATGGAGTATATCAGACCGAGAAAGACATATGCAATGTGATTTTGCTTACATGTGGAATCTAAGAACAAAATTAACAAACGAAACAGAAACAAACTCATAGGTACAGAGCACTTTTTGATTATTGACAGATGTGGGGTTTGGGGGTGTGGGTGAACAAAGGGTAAGGGGTTATAAATTGGTTATTACAAAGTGATTATGGGGATGTAGGATATAGCATAAGGGATATAGTCAATAATATTGTAATAACCATGTATGGTGTCAGATGGATAGATTTATGGGGATGATAGATGGGAGGGGGATTGGAGGGCAGGGTGAAAAGTGTGAAGGCATTAAGAAGTACAAATTGGTAGTTATAAAATATTCATGGGGATGTAAAGTAAAGCATAGGGAATATAATCAATAATATGATAACTAATATATATATAGTGCCAGATGGGTACTAGACTAGTCAGGGGGATCACTTCTTAAATTACATATATGTCTAACCACTATGCTGTACACCTGAAATTAATATAAAACAATATGGAATGTCAACTGTAATTGAGAACTTTAAAAGGGGGGAAAAGGAGAATGGGAATAAGAGATCCAAATTTCCATGTATAAAACAAATAATTTATGGGGATATAATGTACAGCATGATGAATATTGTCAATAGTATTCTGATAGCATGGTATGGTGTCAGACGGTTGCTGGACTTTTCATGGTGATCACTTCTTTAGGTATTTGAATGTTAAATAACTATAATGTACCCCTGAAACTAATATAACATTGTACATTAGCTATTTTTAATAAAAATCTTTAAAAATTAAATTAAAACAGGATAAAAATAAAGCTTTAGTCATTAAGAAAATGAGGTATTAGCACAGGATACGCAAATATACTGATGAGGAAAAAAAATAGGTCCACACACATAGGGAAACTTGATGTGTGTGAGAAGTGGCAGTGTAGAGAAGTGACAGAAGGATCTCAAAATCATTGCACACACAAATAATTAATTACAGGTGGGTTAAAGTCTTTAATGTAAAAAACACAACTTGGAGGGAAGAGAGAGATGAATAGGTATAGCACACAGGATATTTAGGGCAGTGAAAATACCCTGTATGGTATTATAATGATGGCTATATGTTATTTATATAATATTTGGCTAAACACATAGGATGTACAACACCAAGAGTAAACCCTAATATAAAATATGGACTTTAGGTGCTAATGGTGTGTCAATGTACTATATTTTGCTGTGTATAATGCACACTTTTTCGCCCAAATTTGTGAGGGAAAAATAAAGATGCACATTATAGGTTGGTAGTACTAATTCTGTATCTTTTAAATGTTTTTAATTCTTTTATTTAAGCTTATGAAGTAAAAGTGCAACTCTAGAAATCAATAATGATGTCCTTATGCAAAATAATACTCTGGAATATGATAATCGGTTTTGTTGAACTTATGATGAACTTGCAGCAATAAAGAGTCCTTGGCCTGTATGATGCATAAATATTGTAACTTTGTTACCAGTACATACAATTTCTTGTACTTTGTATCTGTTCTGGTGTTTTGTAATTATTTGTTACATAAAATTTCTTGTACCATAATATGTTAAAAATTAAATGCTAAAATTCCTTTATAATAAAAAAAAGTATCCAAATGTAAATAAATAAAAAAATGTAAATTAAAAAATTAAAACAAAAGTTTTTTTCCGGAAAGTTTGGGCCGAAAACATAAGTGCACATTAACATGGGAGCACATTATAGACAGCAAAATATGGTAATTTCCTCAGTTGTTACAAATTTACCCCTCTCCGGGGGCTAATGATAGTGGGGAAGCTATGGATATGTAGGTACAGGGTGTACATGGGAAATCTCTGTACCTTCCTCTCAATTTTGCTGTAAACCTAAAATTGCTCTAAAAAAGATTCTTTAAAATAGAAAAGAAAACAGCACAACTTGGGAAAAACATTTTAAACTAAATGAAAATTTGAAATATTTTGAACTAAATAAAACTTAAAATTGATGAAATTTGTGAGACAGTGTAAGTAGTACTTAATGGGGAATTTATAGCACTGCTTACATATATTAGAAACTAAGAAAGATTTAAAATTAATAACTAAGTTTCCATCTTAGGAAATTAGAAAAAAAACAATAAATTAAATCCAAAGTAAGCCAAATAAAATAAATAATAAGAATTAGAGTAGGAATCAATAAAGTCAAAACAGGAATATATAAAGGAAATCAATAAAACCACAAGCTGGTTCCTTGAGAAGATTAATAAAATTAATGAATCTCTAGCCAGTCTAATAAGAAAAGAAGAGAGAATACACAAATTACTAATATCAGAAATGAAAGAAAAGAGAGACATGAAACACATTTCTAACATCAGAAATAAAAGAGAAGACATAATATAGATACCATGGACATTAAAAGGATAATAAAGGAATATTGTGAAAACTCTATTCCCACAACTTTCATAACCTACATGAAACTTCCCAATTCTTTAAAAGACACAATTTGCCAAAACTGATGTAAGAAAAAATAGACACTCTCAATAGGCCTATACCTGTTAAAGAAATTGAATCAATAATTATTATAATAAACTCTCAAAACAAAAAGCACCAGGCTTACGTGGGTTCACTGGTGAATTTCACCAAACATTTAAGAAAGACATGCATCCTCTACAACCTCTATCAGAGGATAGAAGCAAAGAGAATACTTCATGACTCATTTTAGGAGGCCCACATTACACTAATATGAAAACCAGCAAAAGATATTACAGTAAAACAGTACTAGAGAATGATATTTTTCATGTACATAGATGCAAAAATCCTCAATAAAATATCATCAAATTAAATTCAACAATATATAATAAGAATTATATACCACAACAAACTGGGGTTTATCTCAGGTATGCAACTCTGGCTCAACATTTGAAAATTAATTAATGTAATCCATCATATCAAAGACTAAAGAAGAAAAATATCGTGATCATATCAATAGATGCAGAAAAAGCATTCGATGAAATCAACACCTATTTTATAAAACAAAACAAAGCAAAACAAAAAACCTCTCAGCAAACTAGAATTACAGTGGAAACTTCGGCTTGATAAAGAGTATCTACAAAAAACCTAAAGCTAATATCATAATTAATGGTGAGAGACTAAAAGTTTTCCCAGTAAGATCAAAGACAAGACAAGGATGTCTCCTCTCAATACTCCTTTTTAGCATTATACTGGAGTCCTAGCTAATAGAATAAAGCAAGAAAAGGAAGTAAAAGTTATACATATTGGGAAGAAGATATAAAACCATCAGTATTCACTGATGACATGATTGTGAGTGTGGAAAATATGAAGAATCAACAACAACAAAAACCTCCTGGAACTACTAAGTGATTATAGTAAGGTTGCAGAATAGAAGGCTAATACACAATTCAATTGTTTTTCTACATACTACCAATGAAATTTGAAATTAAAAACACAATGCCATTTATATTAGTATCCAAAACATACACGGAAATACATAGAAATCTAAAAAAAAAAAGTTGCATGCATAATTTATATAAGGCACACGACCAAACTCAAATAAATGAAATTTAAATTATAAAAACAAACTAAATAAATGGAGAGATATTTCATGTTCATGGATAAGAACACTCAATATTGTCAAAATATCAGTTCCATTTGATCTATAAATTCAGTGCAATCTTAATCAAAAGATCAGTGAGTTATTTTGTAGATACGGACAAACTGATTCTAAAATTTATATAAAGAAGCAGAAATCCTACAATCGCCAAAACAATGCTGAAGGAGAAAAAAAAAGATGAAGGAAAGGCTGTCCTTTATTTGAAGGCTTACTATAAAGCTACAGGAGTAAAAATAGTGTGGTAGTGACAAAAGAATAGAAAAATAGATCAATGGAACAAATTAGATGGCCAAGAAAGAAACCCACATAAATACAGTCAACTGATCATTGAGCAAAGGCAATACAATAGAGCCAAGATAGTCTTTTCAATAATTAGTGCTAGAACAGGATATCCACATACAAAAGAATGAATCTAAACACAGACTTTACCTTTTAAAAATATCATGTCAAAATAAATCATAGAACTAAAGGTAAAATACAAAAGTATAAAACTCTAGATAATAACATAGGAGAAAATGTAGATAGCTTTGAGTATGGCGATGACTTTTTACATATAATACCAAAGGCACAATCCATGAAAGAAATAATGGATAACTTAAACTTCATTAAAACTTAAATTTTCTGCTCGACCAAAACCAGTATCTAGAGAATTGGAAGACAAGACACAGACTGGGACGAAAATATTTGCAAAAGACACATCTGATAAATGACTGTTATTCAAAATACAGAAAGGACTGTTAAAACACAATAATAAGAGAACAAACATCCCAAATAATAAACGGGCCAAAGACTAACAGACATCTCATCAGAGAAGATATAGAGATGCAACATAAGCATATAAAAAGATTCTCCATACCATATGTCATCAAAAAATGCAAATTAAAACAACACTGAGACACAACTACACACCTATTAGAATGGCCAAAATCTGAACACTGACAACAGCAAATGCTGGTGAAGGTGTGGATCAACAGGTATAGTTGTTAGAATGCATAATAGTGCCACCACTTCGGAAGGGAATTTGGCTGTTTCTTACAAAACTAAACACACTCTTACCATATGGTTCCTCCATCACACTCCTTGGTATTTACCCAAAGGAATCAAAAACTTATATCTACACAAGAACCTGCACATGGATGTTTATAGAAGCTTTATTCATAATTGCCCAAAGTTGGAAGCAACTAAGATGTCCTTCAGGAGGTGAATGGATAAATAAACTGTGGCACATCTAGACAATGGAATATTATTTAATGTTGAAGAGAAATGAACTTTCAAGCCATGAAAAGACATGAAAGAACATTAAACCTATATTACTAAGTGAAAGAAACTAATCTGAAAATGCTACATACTATATGATTCTAGCTATCGGACATTCTGAAGGCAAAGGCAAATTTATGGAGAAAGTAAAAACGTCAGTGGTTTCCAGGGTTTGATTGGGGTAGGGGGATGAATAGGCAGAGAACAAAGAACTTTTTAGTACAGTAAAAAATACTCTGTATTTTATCATAATGACAAAACATGTCCTTATATATTTGTCCAAACCTGTAGAATGTACAAGACCAAGAGTGAATTGCATTGTAAATTAGTGACTTCGTATGATGATGATGTGTTAATGTAGGTTTATCAGTGGTAACAATTATACCTCTCTGGTGGGGGTTACTGGTCAGGGAGGTGTCTATGGATGTGTGGAGTCTAGAGTTATATGAGAAATCCCTCAATTTTCTGTGAATCTAAAATTAGTCGGAAAAAAGAAAATTTTAATTTTACTTAAAAAGTACTCTGACCATTCTATCCCCAATGGTACCACTAATATTTGCACTGCAGTGAAAGACTAAATGTCTTATTCAACCCACGTCTACCCACTGATGTGTAGATGAATAAAATATGGACATCCTATCTTGCCTTTGCTTTGACTATTGAACATAGTTTCCCACTCTATGTTCTTGTCCTCTGGCACCTTTTCATGAGGCTGCCATAAAACTGCCTGTCAGGTTACTTCTTCTTAATGCCACTGTGCTCAGATGATTATTACAGGCACTTTTCCACTTCCTGTCATCTACCTGATTGTGCCTCCTCAATCAGTGCATCGGTCCCAAAAGTTACCTGTAACACTAACCACCACTAATGGCACCTCTTAAATACCAGGGGTGCCAAAAAAAAATGTATCCACATGACTTGTAGTCATCTTTTTTTATCAGTATATATTGAGTATTACAATTTTAATACAGGTTTTTCCTTCTTAAAATGTGCATACATATTTTTGGCACCCTCTGTAGTCCCCAAGGGTGAGAATTACAGTACTTCAAAGTACTAAGGAAGAATAGGAATCAAAGCCTTAGAAACAAGACAATTTTGCCTTTCTTAATGAATACATAACATTTAATCAACTGACCTGAAGGAAAGTCATCCTTTGCTATGACAGAATAGATTGGTTTATATAACATAATCAATTTAGAAAACCATAGTTGTTTAGAAAGAAATGGCTTGACCTATAGGCTATGTCATGAAGAACCATAATCTAATTTTATTTCTCCTCAAATTGGTTGATTTTTACTGCATGAATGTATATATATGGACATTTTGTCTTGCATATGCTCTCATTAAAACTATCTGTTGAAGAAGGAAGTGAGAAAGAAACTTCTTGTGAGCAATTACCTTAAAAGCTGATCAAATTAATATTATAGACAAGATAAAATCATTTCACATTTGAAATTAAATTTTGTGTTTTCAAGTGTATTTTTTTAAAATTTTGAATTCATTCATTCAGGCTGTTTCTACAAAAGCACATCAATGTAGCCAGTGTGACTAAGTATGATTATTGATTCATTTATTAAAATGCTTTTGGAATTGACCTATAAATCCAGGCAAACCAGTGAAAACAATAGAACCTTTAAAACGTGGTTTTGATGAAACCAGCCAACAGTTTTCTACTATTTGCTTCAGTATTCCCACTAGATGGCAAGCTTTAGTCATAAATACAAAAGTTATTTTAAAAACGATATAAGAATCTTTTTTGTGTGTGTTATAATGCGACAAAAAATGACTAGTAAGATATCATTAATTTTTATCATAATCATCATTTTATCATGCTTAGGATAAAGAGATTAACAAGCTATGTGGAGGAGTAGCTCTAAATACTAAATTGGAGAAAGCAAAAGATAACCTACAAAATAAGGCATAATGTAAAAGGTGTGGTAATACCAAGAAAGCATTCAAATCCTTGATAAATCTAGCAATTCTGAACCCCTCTTCAGGGAAAAAAAAAAAATCTTACACAGAGAATAGAAAGCAAGCTAGTTCTTTGACTCCTTAAAATTTAATTTCCATGATGTTTGCTATAATTTTCATATTAGTGATATTTGCCAGAAACTCAGGAAGTTGATAATGCATGGGTTTAAAATGAAAAAAGAAAATGTGCTAAAGGTAAGCTTCAAGTTAATTGTGTCCTAAATAAATGAACCTAGTTTTCAGGAGAATTTTAAGGTAAGATGTACATGAGAGTTTTTTGTTTACCTTTTCATTTTGTAAGATACTATACAATGCAAATATAACCAGATAAATGTCGGGGGTGGGGGGGATGACCACTAATACCCAGGCATCTGAAAATATGGCTGATTTTTTTTTATTATATTCTGTTATACCAATACAAAGGCTTTGACAGGGTTTGAAAGGCTTTCAAGTAGAGATTTTCTATCATGGGTCAAAGGATAAATCAAGAAATAGAACATTTATGTGTTTAAAAATCATGTATTGATTTTGAGCATGACTGCTTATGGAGAAATCACAAGTTTTCCCTCTAAGACTCAGTCTCACCAACCGAAAGTTAATATCTTGTGTTTAGATGAATTTTCATTGATTTCTATTATGAAAATGTAAACAAGATAAATGGAAAAGGGAACGTGGTTTAATTGTTACTCAGAAATGTCCACTGACAAAGTTGTTGGATGGCAGTTTATTATATTTTCACTGGAAAGTAGTTTAACCTCTGATTTTGCAGCTTTGAGACAAACTGTGCTACCTAATCAGTTAGTACAGCTACAGTTGGTTCTCCATTCAGCAGGTACTGAAATCATTAATAAGATAACATGTAACAGAACTATAGAAACTCACATTTGTAGTTAGGTACAAAAGTCTTTAATGGTACTAACTCACAAGAATATTGACAATTTATGGGTTTTTACAACATGCAATGCAATACATAGGATGTTGTACATTGATGTGTATGCCCAAGAGTTACATAAAGCCATAAATCATTGGAACCTCATGAACTGCATCACCCCAGAAGAACAGTTCCTCAATGGAACCACTGGAACCACACTCCTATAATCACTCACACACACACACACACACACACACACACACACACACGCATTAAAATCAGATAAAATCATAATGGTCTGTGTTTCTTGTATTTTTATATAAGGGAGTTCAGTTAAAACTGTTAAATTCTACAATGATTTATAAGTGTGTTGTACAACATAACAGAAAACGAAGCACTTACTTAACTATTAAATAAAAAGAACTTTTGTATAAGGTTTACTTTATTATTATTAGGGGAATACATAGAAAGGATTTTATTTGATAGGTAGTACACTTAATCACAACACACACGAAAAAATCTGTTAAATGATGTCAACTGAAAGTGTAACTACATTCATCCACCAATGCTGACCCAAAATATCAATCTCCAATGCTGTAATTGCTACACACATAAAACAAATTTCACAATTTTCATTTAATTAACATGAAAACCAAATTTAGAACTGAAGATTAATGGTGCAAATGTCTTTATCTTCTTTCATTCTTTATTTCATTTTCATGTGCCTCAAATGCCTATCCACTCCACACTGCCATTTGGATGAACATTGAATTGTTTCTCAGGCCCAAATGCTGATTCATGATTGAAAAATAAATATTTATTTCTCATTAGTTATTTATTCCATCTTATTTTCAGCCATAAACAACAAAAAATGTTTTCTACCTAACCTGGTCAAAAATAGCTTCAATGGGATTCATTGCTTCCGAAAATTATTTGTGCAACTGTAGGAAATAATTTGCTTTAGTGCACGTTTATTGCTTAAGGAAGGGGGAAAAAGATTGGAATACATTTGAAGGCAATGTATTGACCTTTTTTAGTGGCAGAGGATAGGTACAAAATGGGAAGCCTTCCCTTGAGTACCTTGCTGTGTACACTCTTTTCTAAGTTACTTTGTATTTTATTTCTAACTCAACTCAGGTTTTTGATAATGGGGGGTATAATCTTTTTGCTTTGTTTTATTTTATCACTTTTTTTTCCAAATCTAGTCTCTCTTCTTTACTCTTCATTGGAATTTTAAAAAAATGGAGAAGAGTGTAATTCTTACTGACTCACCCAGCAATTCAGAGAAACAGAGGAACAAAAGTTTATAGATTGGATTTTCTACATCATCTCTTCTTTAGCCATTTTTTTTTTCATTCCCATACAAGAGAAATGTTTTTGAACATCTGTTGCACTTTCAGAAAAAACATATTTGTCATTTGTTGAGAATACAAAAAACTCAAAGTATACTATAAACGTTCATACATCACAGCAGATCAGATTATGTTTGTGTATTTTTATGACTGTCCTCTGCACACTGCCCTCCTCTGCCAAAAAAATGGTGACCAACAATTCTCAGAATGGCACTACAATATAGACTGCTACATAGCTAAAATATTAACCAGAACCCCTTTTAGACTGCTAAGAAAAACTGTGGTAATCCTAAAGTACCTGGTTCAAATCTATTTCAACCAATTTAAACTGCCTCCCTAATACATGCACATATTTTTCTATATGTAAATGTAATCCAAGGAAAGTCAGTTAGATGTCTCTTATTTATAAACTATAGACTCAATGTCATATGTATTGATGTTGGTAATTATTGATAAAGCAACTTGAAAGAGCACTGGACTAGAAGTATAGGGGGAAATTAACTTTATATTTTGATATGACATATGCAAGCTAATAAGAATATTGACTAATAATTTATCCCCATTGAGTTGTCAAGATCTTATGTAGAGCCATAAACATATACCACAAAAAGCTCATGTCCCCAAGGACCGAACTCTTTAACCTAGTGTAATAGTTACATTATCTCCTTTTTCTCTGTTTCTTCTTCATGAGGCAAAAGGAGTTCCCAGTTCATTCCCTGACAGTCCTACTGCTAAAACTCTTTTTCTGAGAAACATGAAATAAGCATCCCTTCTGGTTTTTAATATTAAACAAACATAGCTTCCGAAAACTAAAATTCATTAAATTCCATGAACATTTCTATATTCTTCCTTTAGTGTAGCAATTAAATGGTCATTTACAAGACGTAGTTCAAAATATACAAATCAGTCACATTATAACAGTGAATTCTCCAAAGAAATCAAGAAAGACTCTACTTACTAGAATAAAACAGACCTGAAAGATGCAGCCTCACTTTCCTTTCAGTTTGAAACAGCAAGGAATCACCTGAAAGCAAAGCTCTCATAGGAATACATATGCCCTCTGTTTAGCTCCAATTAAAATCATAGGAGCGGAGCAGAGGCATCTCAGTCGGTCCTCATTACTATGCATATGTAAAGGGATACTTGGAAATAGCTTCAGAGCCATACACTGCGGTTTAAAGGAATGGATACACAAGAGAATGCTGGAAAGAAACGACAGAGCATATCCCCTTAGACAGTCTCAGGTGGATCTATCATGTGGCCTTCAAGTTAGGCGTCATTCTTCTGCTGCTGTCTGTCTGACTGACAGAACGGTATAGATTGCTAAGAAAGACACCACAGAAATGGTTGTAACCTTCATCTCAACACAACTGGATGACACCTCTCCATAGCTGCCACATGGATGCCAAGTAACAGCTATAAATCTAGGAATATTCTAAAATGATGAACTTCCATGCCAAGAGGTATAGCAGGCACCTCAATTGAGGGAGCACAAATCAAGGCTGTCATGGGCGCCTTATCCTCTTTATCTCTCAGGGTCCCATCTGTTTGGGGATTATGCTTAAATTGGGATTACTGGGAACTTTTAAATGAAACCCTCCCTAAGCAGTCTTTTTTCCAACATATGTATGTATTTGGATAATTGTTATGCAAAGTCAGTAGGATTTTTCAGTCAAAATAGAAGATTTGTAGTTTGAGTCATTATCAGACTCCAAAGCATGTCAAATATCCCTTTGGGGGTGTGGAGTATTTCTTTAACTCACTCAGTTTGAATACTGTAACGTAAATTGCAGTTAGAAGCAGTTCTCGAGATAAGTATTGTACATTGCATACTGCCCATAAGGTGTTCTTATCAATTTTTGGTTCACAGACCTCTGAAAATCTGATAAAAATTATGAATCTTTTCTCTAGATAATACATAGTTTCCTATGTAATACATTGAATGCAAATGTAAATACTTCCTGAATTCTTAGGTTCATGGACCTATATTAAGAACTGCTGCTCCCATTAAGGTGGGCTGGGTGAAAAGGGTGAAGGATTAAAAAGTACAAATTGGTAGTTATAGAATAGTCATGGGGATGTAAAGTATAGCATAAGGAATATAGTCAATAATATTGTATTAATTATGTATGGTATCAGATGGTGTAGATTTATTGGGGTGATCACTTCGTAAGTTACATAAATGTCTAATCACCATGTTGTACACCTGAAAGTAATATAAAATTGTCTGTTAACTGTAACTGAAAAAATTTTTAAATATTTTAAAAGAACTGCTGCTCCCCAAGACCAAATGTGAAAATGAAACATTCAGATTTCAAAGAAAGTAATAATTGTTGACTTCCTTTATGTAAACTATTCTGAGAAGGTGGATGTTGACAATGATGTGAAATCTAAAGTAAATGCACCTGTATGATTCCACAGTTCAAACTCTATAATTTGATAAATTCTTTATTTTGCATATATATATATATATATATATATATATATATATATATATTATTATTGTTATTATTGGTTTCAGGTGTACAAAACAATGTAATAGACATTTCACCCCTCACAAAGTGATGACCCCCCGACCCCAATCTATTGCCTCTCTGACATTGTATATATCTATTACATTCCATTGACTCTATTCCCTATATTGTACTCCATATCCTGTGACTATATTAATATTAAATTATAGTTGACATACAATATTATTTAGCTTCAGCTTCAGGTGTACAGTGTAGTGGTCAGGCATCTACACCATCCATGAAGTGGTCTCCCTAATAAGACATGTGCCCATCTGATACCCTACAACATTATTATTTATTATATTCCTCACCATCAATAAAACAAAAAGGCAGCCTACTGAATGGGAGAAGATATTTGTCAATGATACAACTGATAAGGGGTTAATATCCAAAATTTATAAAACACTCATTCAACCCTACACCAAAAAAACAAACAACCCGATTAAAAAATGGGCAGAGGAGATGAAGAGACATTTCTCTAAATAGGACATACAGATGGTCAACAGACATATGGAAAAATGCTCAACCTCACTAATCATTAGAGAAATGCAAATAAATCCACAATGAGATACCACCTCACTCCAGTCAGAATGGCTATCATCAATAAATCAACAAACAACAAGTGCTGGGGAGGATGTGGAGAAAAGGGAACCCTTGTGCACTGTTGGTGGGATTGCAGATTGGTGCAGCCACTATGGAAAACTGAATGGAGGTATCTCAAAAACCTGAAAATGGAACTACCTTATGATCCAGCAATCCCACTCCTAGGTATCTATCCAGAGAAATCCAAATTGCTAATTCAAAAAAAAAACAAACATATGCATTCCTATGTTTATTGCAACGCTATTTACAATAGCCAAGAGTTGGAAACAACAGAAATGCCCATTGGTAGATGACTGGATTAATAAATTGTGGTACACTTATACAATGGAATATTACTCAGTCATAAAGAAGAATGAAATCTTACCATTTGCAATGATATGGATGGACCTAGAGAACATTATGTTAAGTGAAATAAGTCAGTCGGAGAAAGACAAATACCATATGATCTCACTTATATGTGGAATTTAAGGAACTGAACAAATGAGCAAAGTTAACAGAAATAGTCTCAGAGATATAGAGGGAAAACTGATGGTTGCTAGATGGGAGGGGGGTGGGGATGAAGGAGAAGGGGAAGGAATTAGACAGTATAAATTGGTAACTACAATATTGCCATGGGGATATGATAAATTCTTTGGAGAGCATATCAATTGAGTGATAAATCTTATGCAAACAAGCTCAGAATGTCCAACCATTTGCTTGAATCAAAAAAAACTAAAGAAGGTAAACAATTATGTTGTGGTTGAGAGAATTAACGTATTCCCCAAAGTGTATTTAACATACATAATTATATGTAGTGTGAAACTTACTCTCTAAGAGTATTTGAATTAGGAGAGTGTGCAATTAAATGTATAGTACTAGTTGCTACCTTGGGAATTTCAGCTTCAACTTAACAAAATGATTCTCTTCATCTTGTATGCCTCAGAAGACTCTGGTTTCAGGTTCCCTCAAGCACTTCAATCTGCATGACGATGATAAAAGTTTGAATTCCTGAGGTTTTAAAAATAATTAACTCCACTCAGTATTACCAGTTGTAAAATTAAAAATTATGGCTCTAACCAAGCCCTAACTTGGATAGAATATTTTACTATAAACCTTATTATAGTACTAAGGTAGATATTTGATTTAAACTTTCCTTTTAAATCTGTGTTTAATCCCAAATATAATTATACTAAGTGCCCTCAGGAGTATCTTATTCAGAAATGCATATAGTCCCATAAAATAAGGGACAGTATATCCTCCTTTTTGATAGTGCCTTTGTAATAAAACTCTGTGGTCAAGTGTTCTCTGTTTTCTACTTCTAAAACCTACACGCTATCCAGATGACATAATTCTTATATTGTTTTTAATTACTTTAAATAAGTGAAATAATATCCCAAATCCAACCCTACTTTTATTTGAACCTCTCCTTGATTAATATAACACACTCAGCTTTGACCTAGATAAATCAAATGTGATTGGTTACTTAACTGAACTGTGGAAGAACTCCAATAGCAATGTATGTGTGAAGCTGCTATTTTTCTATGTAATACTTATCATGTTCAACACCCACAGGAAGTCAATGCTGTGCATAATTCTTCCCTTATTTAAGTGATTAGCTCTTCTAAAGTATATAAGACATAAAAGATACTAAGAGAACTGAAATGAAATGAGATTGAGACCGAAGTGTTTTCTTTTGCTTTATTTTTTTTCTGGGCATTTATGCAGAGGGTTAAGAAGTCTGTGCTAAGTGGAATGCAAGCAAGCCTTATTACTTTCTTCTCAATTTCCAAATAACATAGTTCAGTCCTTCTCAGCTTGAGTCACTGATGCCTATGACATGCAAGCCTAATGAAAATTCCCAAATCATCAAAACCTGACAACTTTAATTGTCCTATACCCCTGACCTCTGACCATCATAATGGCTGAATAGAAATTGGATGCTCATAAGCTGAGGTAATACATTCATCCACTATCCAGTTCTGCCACCTTTAAGTATATTGACTTTTTGGCTGCTACTCATTTGGATTTTGCTTTGTTTTCAGTCTACAGGGCATGTTTTCCAGATGGATCGCTTTACTATTAGACTCGCTGATTTATTGAACTTGGTCTTTGTTTTAATGACATTCTTTTGGCTTTGATTAACTTTGTTTTATAGCACAGCATCACAGTTGCATGGTGGCTGTTAAGAGATGCCCCATGGCACAGTTGGTTGTTTGGTTACCACCTAGCCCAGAAATTCCTACCACTTGACTGAAAGACCAAAATAATTTATAGTGGATCTTGCTACCACAGATCGAGGCTCTTGTGTCTCTGGCATAACCACCTCACATTTTCCTTGCTGTAACCTGATGTTTATGTACCCCCAAAATTTGTATGTTGAAATCCTAACCCCTAACAGTGGTGGTATTAAGAGGTATGACTTTTAGAAGGTGATTAGGTCATGAGAGTAGAAGCCTCATGAATGAAATTAGGACCCTCATGAAATAGGCCCAAGAGAACTCCCTTGTCCCTTATACCATGTAAGAATATAGCTAAAAGGTGCCATATATAAACCAGGAAGATAGAGGTCACCAGACACTGGTTTTGCCAATATCTTGATCTTGGACTTCCCAGCCTTCAGAACTATGACAAACAAATTTCTGTTGTTTTACCCAGGCTGTGGTATTTTGTTATAGTAGCCTGAATGGACCAAAATAGTCCTCTATTTTGAAACCACACAACTGGGACTCCACCTGAATTCAACTTGACTTGTCTTCTAATATTCTACAGGAACTAAACCCTAGTCTACTGGACCATTTGCAATGCTTTATTAAATACACTGGAGAAGAGATATGAAGATCAAATGCACTGTCTGTCTCCCCTCTCAGTAGATGGGATCATGCTGTAAATATACTGATTACTTGTTCAAGTAATGTCTGCCACTTGTAATACCAATGCCACCATCCCTCTCACCACATTAGATTCTTTTGGACACTGATGACTGTCTTTGCCAATTCAATTTTAAAATGCATCATGGGACACTTGGAGCAGCCCTTTTCTGCCCTTCCCTGGACAGGCTTTCTCCCTGTCCTCAGAGGCCTAGGTATTAGAAATTTTCAACATGTTTTAGGTAAGAATACATCCCAATTATACCACAGGTTATATTTCTTCTGGTGCTACTCACCTTCCTTCCATTCATTATCCAAGCTGTTCTTAGGCTCATTGCCTGTGTTGGTCTATCTTCTAATTTATATCCTTCCTCCATGAACTTAGACTGATGCTCCAATTTTAATTAGACAATCTCCAAAACAGAAAAAAAATAATAAAATATGCTGCACTTCTGATTTGCGGTGTCTATGAGAATTAATTCAGGCATCTAGCAGGAAACTGTACAATCTGTTGACCTTAAAAAAAATAGACACCCAGATATTTCTCCAGCAAAATGGGTTTATTCAGGAAAAAAGAATTGCAATTCAGGGTATATGGTCTAATGGCGAACCATGTGAAGTCCAGAGAACAAAGGAGAGGAGCATTATTTTTTCAGAGGCAAGGAGGACTTTAGAGGGGCTGTTGTAAACAAAGTCTATTGAAGGTCTCCAGGAGTTTGAAGTGTAGTGGCTTTACACTGGCTGAATTGTAATAGTCTTTCATTGGCTGAGTGGTTGCTGGGGGAGACATTCTTCCTTCTTGCTGGAGTAGTAGAGTAGAAAAACATCTTTCTGTTAGAGATGGAAATGATTCTCTTTCTGCTTGGGACAATTGCTGATGAGTGGTAGGGCATGAAAGCTCCCCGTACAGGCCCTCTTGACTCCAATTTAAATGAGGTTTCTGTTTATTAATATTCACAAACTCAAATTATATAAACTACCTTCAATATTTGACCAAATATTGTACAATCAAATCCATTTGACAAAATTCAAACAGCATGGTAAGCAGCATTATAGCTGAAAATCTCTGCTCTGAACATCTGTATTAAAAGAAGTAACGATGATATCTAGATTTAAAAAGCTGTGTTCATTTTCCTGTCTAGTTAAATTTTCATAAATATATTGTTTAAAAAGACACTGCACCTTTGTTTACTTTTGCCAATACCTGTACCTAAATACACATCATATCATAATAATAACTACAAGATGTGTACATTTGGGGACCGGGGGGGTTCCCGTCAAGATGATGGAGGAGGAATACACTGTGCTTTCCTCCTCCCATGACTAATTTAAAATTACAACTAAATTATAGAAATATCAACCTGGAGAACTATCCGAATTCTAGCTGAACAGAAGTCCTATAACTAAGGATGTAAAGAAAAAGCCACCTTAAGGCTCATAGGTGGGGCAGAGAAGCAAAATGGGGTAGCCCCACACCCATGTGTGGTGGTTGAGAATCGGGAGAGATATCTCTGCTGCAGAGGTCCCCTCTAAGGAGCAAAGGATCCAAGCCCCACACAGAGCTCCCCAGCCCTCAGGACCAATGCCAGGAAGAAGGGCCCCCACAACACATGGCTGTGAAAATCAGTGGGGATTCTGTCTGTCTGGTTGAGACAGAAGGCTGCTAAAAACCCAGGCATCCTCTTAAAGGGCCCATGCACAGACCCTCACAATCCCAGGCACTCACCCTGAACTCTGCAAGGGGGAAGGCAGCTAGGGAGATGCTCGAGAAACACAAGGAGAGACTGAGTTGTGTAGCTTAAAGGTAAGGGTTAGAGGGGCAGCTGTTATTGTCCAAAGCCGAATCTGAAGCTGCTTTGGCCTGGTGAACTCTGGTATCTCTACTCTAGTGAGTCCATGGAATCCTGACCCACTCATCTTATGCAACATGTGAGGCTCTTTTGGCAGCAGGCAATTGGCTCTGTCCCATGCAGAAAACTTTCTTGGAACTCTTAGGGGTCTGGAGATGCCAGGTAGGTGGCAGCTGGCCTCAGTGTACTCTGAGTCTGCTGCTGAGTGGCCTCAGGTTCAGCACTGGCATGAAATCTGAATCTGCATTAACCTGGTGAACACAACTCATCCCACCTTGGTTACTCCCTAAGAACCTGCCTCACCCAACTTGTGTACCATCTGATTCTGTTTCAGTGGCTAAGCCTTATGGGCAGTCAACAGGTGACATCAGGTACAATGGTGCTCTGAGCCTTTTGATGAGCTTTCCCAGGCCTAGTACTGGTGGGAGCCAGATTTGGTTCACAAAATGACCTCTCCCACATATGTCAAGACCCAGCACAGGCAGTTACCAAACACAAATCACTTTGTAGCTTCTACCAGGTAGCCCCAAAATGGTCACAGTCAGCAGGTGAAGTTGGCCTGCAAAAAAGTCCCTCACAAGATGTATCAGAAACAATACACCCCGTGGCCAGATTCAGACCACAACAGAGCACCACCCGATTAGCCCCACAAGTGACACACAAAGGGTGGTCTCGGCAGGCACCAGGCACAATTGAGCCGAATCCTGCTCCATGGGGTCACCTCGGCACAGCAGCTTGCAAGCTGTTGTCATGGCGAATTCTCACAGACAGTCAGCCTGAGCGTCAATCCCACTGACTAATGTGCCAACATCAATCCAGGCTGAACTACAAAAGGAGGGCAACACAACCCACACAAAGACACTCCTGAAGCACCTGGCTGAGGTTATCAGGAAGACTGTATACTGGGCCCCAAAGGACACCCTGACAAAACTGGGAGCCCAGTCTATAGAAACAAACATAGAGAGGCAGCCAAAATGAGGATACATGTAAACATGTACAACTGAAAGAACAGAAGAAAATGCCAGAAAAAAAAGAGAGACAGAGAAAGAAAGAATCTACCAGATAGTTCCAAAACACTGGTTATAAGGATGCTGAAGGAACTTAGTGAGAAATTCAACAAACAAACAGTAAGCATAAAAAAGGACATAGAAACCATAAAAAGAACAAATCAGAAAAAAAGAATACAATAACTGAAGTAAAGAATAAACTGGAATGAATCAACAACAGATTAGATGAAGAAGAGGAACAAATCACAAATTTGGAACTCAAAGTAGCAGAAAACACCCAATCAGAACAGCAAAAAGAATAAAGAAAAAAACAAACAGGAAGATAGTTTAATGGAACTCTGAAACAACATCAAGCATACAACATGCCATCATAGGGGCAACAGAAAGAGAAGAAAGAGAGCAAGAGATTGAAAACATACTTAAATGAATGAGAAGAATGTTCCCTAACCTGGCGAAGTAAATAGACATACAAGCCCAGGATGCAGAGAGTCCCAAAGAAGATGAACCCAAAAAGACCCACACCAAGACACATCATAATTAAAATTCCAAAGATTAAAGACAAAGAGAGAATTTTAAAAGCAGCAAGAGAAAGGCAGTTAGCTACAAGGGAGCTTCTATAAGACTGTTAAATGTTTTCTCAACAGAAACTTTGCAGGCCAGAAGGGACTGGCACAAAATATTCAAAGTGATGAAATGCAAGGAACTACCACTAAGACTACCCAGTAAGGCTATCATTTGAAATTGAAGGAGAGATAAAGAGCCTCCCAGACAAGAAAAAGCTAAAGGAGTTCACCTGAAATATATGTAACTTTATTAACACTTGTCACCCCAATAAACTTTAATTTAAAAAAAAGTTAAAGGGACATTTTTAAGAAGAAGAAGGAGGAAAAGACTATAAATATCAATAATAAAATGGCAATAAGTAGGTACCTATCAATAACCACTTTAAAAGTAAATGTATTAAATGTTCCAATCAAAAGACATAAGGCAGCTGAATGGATAAGAAAACAAGAACCTTATATACGCTGTTTACAAAAGACCCACTTCAGACTGAAAGACACACATGGACTGAATGAAAGTAAAGGGATGGAAAAAGACATTTCATGCAAATGGAAACAGAAGAAAGAGAGAGAGAGAGAGAGAGAGAGAGAGAGAGAGAGAGAGAGAGAGAGAGAGAGAGAGAGAGAGAGAGAGAGAAAGGTAAATGAATGAATAAATTAATTAAATAAATCTTGGGTAGCAATACTTATATCAAACAAAATAGATGTTCAAACAAAGGCTATAATAAAAGACAAACAAGGTCATTTTATAATGATAAAGGTATCAATCCAACAAGAAGATATAATCCTTATAAACATTTATGCATCAATACAGGAGCAACTAAATACACAAAGCAAATATTAACCAACCTAAAGGGAGAGATCAATAATAATACGGTTATAGTAGGGGACTTTACTACCCCACTGAAATAAGGGATAGACTTTCCATACAGAAAATCAACAAGGAAACAGTAGCCTTAAAAGACACATTAAATCAAATGGATTTAATTAATGTTTTTAAAGCATTTCACCCCAAAGCAGCAGAATACACATTCTTTTCAAGTGCACATAAAACATTTTCCAAGATAGATCACATGGTAGTCCACAAAAAAAGTTTCAATAAACTTAAAAAGATAGAAATCATACCAAGCATCTTCTCTGACCACAATGATACGAAACGAGAAATCAATTACAAGGAAAAAGAAAAAAAACTGAAAAATACACAAACACCTGGAGGCTAAAAAACATTCTACTAAACAATGAATGGGTTAAGAATGAGATCAAGGGAGAAATCGAAAGATACCTTGAGACAAATTGAAATGAAAATACAACTACCTAAAATACATAGGGTACCAAAAAAGTGTATACACATTTTAAGAAAGGAAAAAGCTGTATTAATTGTAATACTCAATACCATGTTTCCCCGAAAATAAGACCGAGTCTTATATAAAGTTTTGCCCCAAAACATGCATTAGGGCTTATGTTCAAGGGATGTCATCCTGAAAAGCATGCTAGGGCTTATTTTCCGGTTAGGTCTTATTTTGGGGGAAACACGGTATATACCAATAAAAAAAGACGAATACAAGTCACGTTTCACTTCTGCAAATACAAGAGGTACTCAAAGTGTTTACCATTAGCATCCAAACACTTCGAAAGAAGCAGCTCTTTGTCACATTAATTTTTTCTATTGTCTTTTTGTTCTCTATGTCATTTAATTCTGCTCTGATTTTTATTATTTCCTTTCTTCTGCTGACTTTGGGTTTCATTTATTCTTCTTTTTCTAGTTCTTTAAGGTGTAACGTGAGGTTATTTATGTGAGATTTTTCTTGTTTCTTGAGATAGGACTGTAGTGATATAAATCTCCCTCTTAAAACTGCTATCGCTGCATCCCAAAAATTTTGTTAGGTTGTATTTTCATTCTCATTTGTTTCTGTGTATCTTTTGATCTCTCCTCTAATTTCTTCTTTGACCTGGTCGTTCTTTAAAAGTATGTTGTTTAATCTCCATGTATTTATGTTTTTTTCTGTTTTCTTTTTGCAGTTGACATCCAATTGCAAAACCTTGTGATCAAAGGAATATGCTTGGTATGATTTCAATCTTCTTAAATTTACTTAGGCTGATTTTAGGTCCCAATATATGGTCTATCCTTGAGAATGTTCCACGTACACTAGAAAAAAATGTATAGTCTGATGTTTTAGGATTAAGTGCTCTATATATGTCAATTACGTCCATTTCATCCAATGTGTCATTTAGGGCTGAGATTTCGTTATTTATTATATGTTTGGATAATCTATCCATAGCTGTCAATGATGTATTTAAGTCTCCTAGTATAATTGTGTTTTGGTCAATTTCTCCCTTTGTTCTGTTAGTAACTGTTTTGTACATTTTGGTGCTCCCTGATTGGGAGCATAAATATTGATGACTGTTATGTCTTCTTGTTGTATAGTCCTCTTTATCATTATGAAATGTCCATTTTTGTCTCTTGTTACTTTTTTTATGCTGAAGTGTGTTTCATCTGGTATCATTATGGCTACACCTGATTTTCTCTGGGTACCATTTGCTTGGAGTGTCAATTTCCACCCTTTCACTTTGAGTCTATGTTTGTTCTTGTAGCTGAGATGTGTCTCTTGGAGACAGCATATGGTTGGGTTTAGTTTTTTGATCCAGTCTGCTACTCTGTGCCTTTTTATTGGTGAGTTCAGTCCATTTACATTTAGGGTGATTATTGATATGTGAGGATTTCCTGTCATTCTATCTTTAGCTTTCTGGTAAGGCTGTGTCTCCATGGTTTCTTTGCCTTTATGTTGTTGTCTATTATTTCTGTGTGGTGGTATTCTATGATGTTTCCCTCTGTTTCTTCTTTTATTACAGTATATATTTCAGTTCTGAATTTTGTTTTTTGAGTGGCTACCCTTAAGATTATGTAAAAGAAAGTTTGATATTTAGAGTATTCCATTTTCTTCAGCACACTTACTTTCTCCAGTCCCATATTCCAGTTCAGGCCTTTACTCTCCCCCTTTTTATGTTTTTGTTGCCACAAATTGTCCCTATTGATGGTGGTCAAATAGCCTCCTTTAGTATTTCTGGTAGTGCAGGTCACATATTAGAAAATTCCCTCAGCTTCTGTATGTCTGGAAAGGTCTTGATTCCTCCTTCATATCTAAAGGACATCTTTGCTTGATATATTATTCTTGGCTCATAATTTCTCTTTTTCAATAGTTTGAATATTTGGTTCCACTCCCTCATGGCTTGTAGAGTTTCTGCTGAAAAATCTGATGATAATCTAAAGGGCTTTCCTTTGTGGGGTACCATCTTCTTTACCCTAGCTGACTTGAGGATTCTATCTTTGTTGTTGACTTTAGACAGCTTCAATACAATGTGTCTTGGAGAAGGCCTGTTGGGATTGAGGTAATTAGGTGTTCTATTTGCTTCTTGGATTTGAGGGTCCAGTTCTGTCCACAAGTTTGGGAAGTTCTCAACAACAATTTGTTTGAATATTCTTCTCCTTCTTGTGTGCCCATTATTCTTATATTGCTCTTTCTGATGGAGTCAGAAAGTTCTTGTAGAGTTCTTTAATTTCTTTTAAGTCTCATGTCTCTTTCTTCTTCCATCCCTGTCATTTCCAGGTTTCTATCTTCGATGTCACTGATTCTTTCTTCCATCTGGTCAAATCTACTACCTAAGCTGGCTATTTCATTCTTAATTTTTTCTATTGAGTTCTTAATCTCCAGAAATTCTATTTGGTTCTTTTTTAAAATTTCATTCTCTTTTGTAAAATGCTCATGTTGTTCTTTGATTGTGTTTCTAAGTTCATTCAATTGCCTTTCTGTGTTTTCTTGCATCTTGTGGAGTTTTTTCAGAACTACAATCTTGAATTCTCTGTCATTTAAGTCACATATTTCCATATCTTTAAGTGCATTTTCTGGAGACTTGTCACTTTCTTTCTGAGCTGTCTTGTTTCCTTGGTTATTCCTGGCATTTAATAATTTATTATTTCTCTTCCTAGACATCTACAGGAGTGGCTTCTTCAACAGGTTGATAGGAAGAGGTCTTTCTTTTGTTTTCTAGTACTTATTGCTAGAATGTTTTATTTTCTCTGCTACTGCAGCCTTTTTTTCTCTCTCACACTGTAGTGCTATGTTTTCTCTGCACTATTCCAGCTTCTCACACAATGGGGGGATTCCCTGGGAGATGGGCTTCTCCTCTGTTAATATTTCACTTGGGTCACAGGGCGCTGTGTCTGTGTGGGTATGCGGAGAGCTTTTGAAGTTCCAAAGCTCTTCCTGCACCAGATTCAGAGCCCGTGTGTTTCAGCAGTTCTGTTTAATCCTGCAGGGATCTGCCCAGATAGGTGGGGCCAGGGGCAGGGTGAGTTGTGAGAGGTGGCCCAGAGGAATGCCAGCAACCACCACCACAGCCAGTCCTGCTTCCACAGCTCCCTTCCCCTTCCCGGAACTAGTTGGGCTGCCAATCTGTGTCTGCAGTCCACAGTTCTCAGAACAGCAAATATTCTGTTCTTTTGATCTGACACTGCTACTGTTCCACTTCTTGCACCGGGCCAGTGGGGGAGGGGTGGGCTCTGGGATGGTAGGGAGGGAGCGGCTAGTCTCAGTGCCTAAGGCTTCCATTCTCTGCTCAGCAGTTAGGGCTTAAACCACCATTTTCAGCCTTCTTCCCTCAGTCTTTTCTCCAAGGTCTCTACCGTGTGTGTTGGATTCAGCCGTGTTATATGCTGCCCCCTCAGCCTTGTGAGCCATAAGTGGAGCCCTAGCAGTCCGAGTTCTTCCATCTCCCACAGCTGCGGTAGTTCCGGGATGCAGCGAGCTCGGAGCACTGAGCTAGGTCTGCGTCCTGTGCCCACGCGGCTCCGTCTCCGCACTTCTCCCTTCCTTCCTCCCCTGCTCACGTGATTCGCCCACCTTTAGGTGAATTCAGTAGTGAGCCTCTTTGTCTTGACTGTCTGCTGTGTAGGGAGTCCTTTTTTGAGTTACAGTTGTTCTATTTGTTATAAATTCTAGGGGAGATTTACAGAGGCTCACCTCGCGCTGCCATTTTGATGACGTCTCATGTCTTACTTTCAATATTTCCTTTATCTTCAAGTAAAGAAAGAAGTGATTGGGTGCCAGGTCAGGTGAGTAGGGAGTGGGTTCCAATACAGCTATTTGTTTACTGTCTAAAAACTCCCGTACAGACAGTGTCGTGTGAGCTGGTGCCTTGTTGTGATCCAAGAGCAATGAATTGTTGGCAAAAATTTCAGGTCATCTTACTTTTTCATTCAGACTTTTCAGCACTTTCAAATAGTAAACTTGGTTAACTGTTTGTCCAGGTGGTAGAAATTCATAACAAATAATCACTGTGGTTTTTTTTTGAAAAAGGTTAGCAACGTCATTGCAACATGTTTGTGAACTTAATTTTCAGACCTTGTATATTGCAAAATGATTACCATAATAAATTTAGTTAACATGCATAACCACACAGTTACATTTTCATGTGTTTGTATGATGAGAACTTCAAGATTACTGTAGTATATATTTGAGAACTGCAGATACCTTTTTGATATAGGGATTTTGTTTCTTTTAGATATATATCCAGAAGTGGAATTGATGGACCATGTGGTAGTTCTATTTTTATTTTCTTGAGGAATGCTTATATTGTTTTCCATAATGGCTACAGCAATTTACATTCTCACCAATGGTGTACAAAGGTTCCCTTATCTCCATGTTCTCACCAACACTTCTTATTGCTTGTCGTTTTGATAATAACCATTCTAATAGGTGTGAGGTAATATCTCACTGTGATTTAATTTGCATTTCTCTGATTACTAGTGGTGTTAAGCACCTTTTTCATGTACGTGTTAGCCATTTGTATGCCTTATATTTCAAAAAATGTCTATTACATTCTTCTGCCAATATTTAATCTGATATCTTTTTCCAAATGAGTTGCATGTTACTCTTTATATATTTTGGATATTAACCCCTTATTAGATATATCATTGGTAAACAATTTCTCCCATTCTTTAGGTTACCTTTTCTTTCTTTCTTTCCTTCCTTCCTTCCTTCCTTCCTTCCTTCCTTCCTTCCTTCCTTCCTTCCTTTCTTTCTTTGATAGTTTTCTTTGCTGTACTAAAGCTTTTTAGTTTGATGTAGCCCCACATACTTATTTTTGCTTTTAGTGTCAAATCAAAAAAATCATTACCAAAACCTATGTCAAGGAGCTTTCTTCTTATGCCTTCTTCTAGTAGTTTTATGGTGTCCAGTCTCTTTTTCAAATCTGTTTTTTTTTTCCATTAGTGTTTTATGTGGCTATGATTCCATTTGTGCTTTATAACCTGCAATAATAGCTAGCTTTTTAACTGTTCCCAAATCATCACTCTCAGAGAATAAAAATAAATAAAGTCAAAGGCACTCCCTCCTTCAGAGGCTCAAAATTGTTAGATTTTGATGTGGATTTAAATTTAGTGAGTTTCAGTCACTCCATTTAGATGATCATGTGGGATCATAAAACACTGAACTGTTGGTTTAACTTCTCTTCCTTTCTCAAAGTTTATGTTAAAGAGTCTAATCTCTGTATTGGGACTGACTGATATAAATTCAGATTTGCTCAGAATTGCTGGTAAGGCCAGTCCAAAAATAACTGAACAAGTTTCTCATGTAAGTGCCATGACTCACAACTAAGACACTGGCTATTAATCCTGGAGTGCCAATGTCTGAATTAAACTTGGAGCACAGTTTTTTTCCTAAAATGAATAGCTCTGCCAAAGAGTTTCCAGACAGTTGCTTGGAGTTCCTGAGGAAAACTATATATATATATATATATATATATATATATATATATATATATATATATATATATATATATATATTTTTTTTTTTTTTTTTTTTTTTTTTTTTTTTTTTTTTTTTTTTTTTACCTGCTTCCTTCAGGATCAGTTGACAAAGTAATTCAAAAAGGTATTTTCCACCCATCTTCACCTGATCTAAGTTCTCTCCTCCAGATGCTGTGAACACAGGGCATTCTTCCCCAGCCACAGCCCTTAGCTCACTCTGCTCCCTGCCTTCTGCAACCCTATATTTTCTTTCTTGGAGTCTTGAATCATACTTTCCTGTTGTAACTTTGCAAAATCTGCTCTTCTCCAAAATCCCATGCACAGTCTGCTTTGTCCTCATGAGATCACTGGAGAAAACAAGAGTTGACTTCACATAAGTAAGAAAGATACCAGCAGCAGCTTCCAGATTAAATCCAGTTTCTGAAAAGGGCTCATCTACTCTTTGTCCTTGAAGTATTTTCTCCTTGTTCAATCTTGTTTTCCAAGCTGGACAATTGTCAGAGTGAAGTGTGTCATCTTCCTGGTACTCAGAGGGAGGGGAGGCAATGGCCACAGCTTGGCTGGTGTTCACTGCACGGTGCCCACAACTTCTCCTTACATTCAAGCCTTCAATCCACTTTGAGTTGATTTTTGAGTCTGGTGTAAGGTGGGGTTCCAGCGTCATTTTTTTTTTTTTTTTTTTGCATGTGATTACCTAGTTTTTCCATCACTGTTTATTAAAGAGACACAACTTCCTCTCAGTCTGTCCTTGCAAACAAATAAATTACACTTTTACCAAGTACTAACTTTAAATTGCTGAAGTTTGCATATGCAAAATTGAGGTCATATTCTGGTGAATATTGGCTACTGGAATTTTTATCTGAGGATGGCCAGTGACCATTTTAGTTAACTATTAATAGAGCAGCTGCCACCCAGCCAGGAGTCATGATTCTGTATTCAGTTTTCTTTCCAACAAAAGTACTATTTAGCATATGAGAATATCATTAGGACCCCAGCACTCTCCTTAGAAACACTGTTGCTCAGAAAGGACATTCTAAGTCAAATTACCCTCTGTAAACAGTCAAAGTTCAATAATCAGTTAAGGGGTCTTTTACGTTTTTCTGTTTTTTGTTTTTTTTGAAATTAGGGTGACATTCATGGAAGTTGAAAGGACAACAGACAAACATATCTCATATATTACCCACAGTATCTACATCTATGAGAAATTTGTCTCAAAAATGAGAAACTGTGAACATTGTATAAACAATGTTTAGTATTATGAACAATGTAGAAAGTTTTCATACTGATTACTTTTATAATTGTTCTATCATCATTGACCATTTAGTTTATATGCATTCCAATATACAATGGAATAATATGTTAAGTCAATACCTTAAATTGCTCAAATTAAACTAACAGTTTTGAAACACTGAAAATAAATAGAGGCTTGATTACAAGTTTATGGAATATTTATCATGAGTCACTATGGCATCTTCAAGATACTTGTTTTCTTCTTTTATTTTTACTGTCTGGGATTCTGCTCCATGGTAATAGAAAGTAAAATGCTGTCACTGAGTTGTTAATAGGGGAAGAACATTGACTACTTTCTAAAAATAAAGCAGGGAAGAAAAGATGAAGAGACGAAATGACTATGATTGTTTTCATAAAGTGACCACTGTGTTCATAATGATAAGTACAGCTCAGATGTTTATGTTTTACAATGTAGAGGGAATTTCCTCTAACTCTAATACAATATATCTATTATTTCTATGAGGCTGATTATTTTAGATTATTAGCAGGCACTTTATTTCTTCGTGTTGTTTCCTGAAAGAGTTAACTACCATATGTCCACCATATCAGCATAAGAAGAATTGATTAAATCTTGAACTGCACACTTTGCCAGCTGAAGCTGTACTCCTATGCTTTCATCCATGAGTACACCAGACACATTTATCAACTCTACCATAGTCACACAAGGAAGAATATTGTATCAGTTTTCTATTATTATGTAATACATTACCACAAATTTAGATTTCTTTGTGGGAAGTTGATAGAAGATGTATACATAAGCTTTGGAATGTGGTCTTGAGCAAGACTATAATCAATCTTTTAACTTCATCATTAGAAATTTCGGATAAAATCTATGTTCAGAGTTTTCTGAGGATTAAATGAGATAGCATGCTAAGACTTGGCGCATTTCCTGGAATATTGTAATAGCTCAATAAATATTATTTTTCTTTCCTCCCTCCTTACCTGTTAAGGTTGGGAAACAACTGCACTGGTACTAACACTTCTAGTACACACTTTCAAGATCATTATGTCTGGAATATTGACCAAAAAATTAAATTCAATATGTGTGTGTGTGTGTGTGTGTGTGTGTGTGTGTGTGTGTGTGTTTAAATACTAGATCGTGAGCAGCCATGGTCTCAATAAACAATCAAGTTTCAATAAAAAATGGGCAAAGAAACTGAACAGACAATTTTTCAAAGAAAATATACAAATGGCCAACATGTACATTAAAGAGTGCTCAACATCACTAATCATCAGCGAAATGCAAATCAAAACCACAGTGAGATATCACCTCACTCCTGTCAGAATGGCTATTATAAAAAAGACAAGAGATAACAAGTCTTAGTGAGGATGTGGGAAAAAGAGAACTCTTGTTCACTTTTGGTGAGAATGTAAATTGGTAGAGCCACTATGGAAAACAGTATGGGGGCTCCTCAAGAAATTAAAAATTGAACTACTATATATGATCCAGCAATTCACCTTCTGGGTATTTATCTGAAGAGAACAAAATCACTATCTAGAAGAGATACATGCACCCCCATGTTCATTGCAGCATTATTTACAAGAGCCAAGAAATGAAAACAACCTAAGTGTCCACTGAAAGATGAGTAGATAAAGAAAATGTCATATATATATATAATCATGCCATTTGCCACAATTTGGATGGACCTTGATGGTATTATGCTAAGATAAATAAGTCAGACAGAGAAAGACAAATACTATAGGATCTCATTTATATGTTGAATCTAAAACAAACAAGCAAACAAACTCATCAAAGTCAAGGATAGTGGTTGCTAGAGGTGGGGTGGTTGGGGGGTGGATTTGAAATGAGTGGTGGTGGTCAAAATGTACAAACTTACAGTCATAAGATAAATATGTCCTGGAGATGTAATGTACAGCATGGTGACTATAGTTAGCAATACTGCATTGTATGTTTGAGAGTTGCTAAGAAAATAGATCTTGAAAATTCTCATCAGAAGCAAAAAATGTAACTGTGTGGTGATAGATATCAATTAAAGTTATTGTGGTAATCATTTTGCAATATAGACATATAGCAAATCATTTTATTGTGCACCTTAAAAATATAATGCTATATATCAATTCTATCTAAATAAAATGGGAAAGATAATTGAATGTAAAAAAAATAAAATATAGCATTTTAAATTTAAAGATAAACAATGAGTCAATTCATAAAGAAAAACACACCTTCTTGACATTACACTTTTCAAAATAGGCGCGGAAACAAACTATGAAGCAAGCTTTGAGATATCAATTTGAGGTAATTAGACAGTATTGCTTTTGTCTTCATTTAGAATATACTGGTAAACATAATATTTAAGGATTTTATTTTTGTTTTGGTTGTGTCTGTTTTGTGTTACTTAATTGGTCACTATGGATGAAATCTGCTCAAACAAGTAACTTTTAATTAATCTACCATTTTATACATGGCCATTAATTCCAAATACTGTCCGTTTTGTATAATAGGACATTCCCTACTTGCTTCTAATTTCCTGTGGAAATCATTCTTTGTTAGGGACACAAGGAGCTCTGCTATTTTATTAGTCCTTAAGTCGTACAATGTCCAGTTTGCATAGATGGCTCATTAAGCTTTATAGAAAAAATACTTCTTTTGTTCTTGTCAAGAGGTAGGTGGGAAATTCAACTATGGTTTTTTGCCCATTATTTCATCTTTCTCTGATCTTTCTAGGTTTTTGAATCAAATAATGCTTCATAAGCAAGTATTATATAAAAATTCATCTTTAACTGCTCTCAGAAAAGGTTACTATTGACTATTCATCTCATTAGTGAACTCTGCTTACCTCTCTCATGTTCTAAGTGATATATACCATTTTTGGTTTCAGAGTTATTCACCAAAATGTTTTAACAAATTTTCTTTTTCAGGCTTAAGATTTTTAGAGTATTAAAAGGTTTTGTTGGTGAAAAGATTCGAGGTAAACTGTCCCAGTTCTTTGATCTTTGAACATACACAGATGCTGGCTGCTTACCTAGGAGTGGTCAGTCACAACTTAAATAGTGCTTTTATATCCAATATTATATATGAAGTTAGAGACATATTGTTGAGGCAGTTATTAGTTTTCTGCCCATTCTGCAAATGAGGAAATTAAGACATAGTACAAGACAAATATCTTCTTAAAGGTCAAAGAATATGTAGCACAGAACTGGAATATGAACTACAGTTTTCTGACTCAAAAAACTTGTACTTGCTATTATATCTTGCTATCTCCCTCAAAAGTTTTGGCTCTGAATTTTTAGTTTTCTGACTCAAAAATCTTGTACTTGCTATTATATCTTGCTATCTCCCTCAAAAGTTTTGGCTCTGAATTTTTATTGTTACATTTATCTGGCTCTACTCAATCAGGTAGACAGTTTAGGATCATACAAGTGAGAAATTAAAACAAGATTTCCCTGTTAATATAACTGAATCCCCCCATTTATATATGGGGAGAAGAAAAAATAGCAGAGTTTAGGAAATTTGATTAAGGATAAAATTGAATATGTAGAAATGGATTTCCAGTCAAGATGCAGAATAGGTAAATGCTGTGCTTGCCTCTTCTCATGAGCACATCAAAATTACAACTAAAAAAACAATAACCATCATTGAGAATCACTTGAAGTCTAGCTGAACTAAAGTCCTAAAACTAAGGAAACAAACAAGGAGCCACCTTGAGACTGATAGGAGTGACAGGGACAGGGAACAGGCTGGTGCCACATCCGCATGTGATGGGTGAATATCAGGAGGGATATCTCAGGTTTGGAGCTGCCCCCAGAAGAGCAAAGGATCCAAGCCCCACACCAGGCTCCCCAGTCCAGGGTTCCAGTTCTGAGGAGAGAAGTCCCCACAACTTCTGGCTATAAAAACCGGCAAAGATTGTGGCTGGGTGAGACAGAGGGCTACTGGAGTCCCAGGTGTTCCTCTTAAAGGGCCCGTGCACAGATTTACTAGCTGATGGATTCACTCACTCTGAGCTCTAGCATTGTGGTAGCAGCTTGAATGGTAACAGGAAAATATGGGAAAGAACTGAGTGGTCTCACCTCAGGGCAAGGGCTGGAAGGGCAACTTTCTACCAAGCAGAAATGCTGGCAGAATCCATTGGTTCTTTATTGAACCCTCCCCCATCCAGCATACAGACACAAGCAGCCATGACATCTGATTCTCCATCAGTCTAGCTAACACTGTCCGCCCTGCCCTGGTGATTCCCTGAGACCCCACCCAACTTGTTGACACACCCAACCCATTTCCAGTGGCTTTTTCATACAAACAGCCAGTCTTGGCTCATGCTTTGGACTTTCTTAAAATCTCTCAAAGGTTCACAAACCCCAAATCAGAACCATATGCTCTCAGCATGCCCTGTACCTCTTGCTAAGCAGCCCAAACCCAGCACTAGCAGCACCCAGGCCGGGTTCACAACTTAGTTCTTCCAGGAACTTCCAAGCACAGCATGAGTGGAAGACATCTACAGATCTCTTTGTGGCTCATGCATCTGGCCCCAGGCAGGGCACAAGCAACAGCTAAACTTCGCTTGCCATGTAGCTCCTCCAAGGAGGCCCCAGGGCTGTCATGGCCAGTGGCCAGCATCATACCAACCTGGAGCACCACCCAGCTGCCACCACAAACTACACACCAAAAGAGTTGACTGGACAGGCACCACAACCCTGCTAAAGTGAATCCTGCCCTAGAGGGTTAGCCCCTGCACGACAGCTCCTCCACTGTAGTCATGGCCAGTCCTAACAACCAATCAGCCTGAGGTTCAATCCTTTCCACTGACATACAAACAGTAACCAAGGCTCAACTACAACAGGAGGGCACACACAACCCATATAAGGGACACACCTGGAATACCTGGCTCAGGTGACCAGGGAGACTGCACCACTGGGCCCCACAGAATACCTACTACATAAGGGCACTCTACTATGACCAGGATGTAGAGCAGCTCTATCTAATACACACAAACAACACAGGGAGGCATCCACGTTGGGAGACAAAGAAACATTTCCCAAATGAAAGAACAAAACAATGCTCCATAAAAAGAATTAAACAAAATCAAGACAAAAAAATCTACCAGACACAGAGTACAAAACACTGGTTATAATGACACTCGTTGATCTCAGCGAGAACTTCAACAAAGAGAAATGAAACATAAAAGTGGAGATAGGAAACATAAAAAAGAACCAGTCAGGAATAAAGAATACAATAATGGAAATGAAAAATACATTACAGGGAATCAATAGTAGATTAGAACAAGCAAAGGATCGAATCAGTGATTTAGGAGATAATGTTGCAAAAACACCCAATCAGAACAACAAAAAGAAAAAAGAATGCAAAAAAATGAGAATAGTTTAAGAAGCCTCTGGGACAATATCAAGTGTACAAACATTTGTGTCACAGGGGTACCAGAAGGAGAAGAGAGAGACCAAGAAACTGAAAACCTATTAGAAGAAATAATGATGTAAAACTTCCATAACCTGGGAAAGGAAAAGGATACTCAAGCCCAGGAAGTGCAGAGAGTTCCAAACAAGATGAACCCAAACAGGCCCACACCAAGACACATCATAATTAAAATGCCAAAGGTTAAAGACATAGAAAGAATCATACAAGCAGCAAAAGAGAATCAGTTAGTTACCTACAAGAAAGTTCCCATAAGACTGTCAGCTGATTTCTCAACAGAAACTTTGCAAGTCAGAAGGGATTGGCAGGAAATATTCAAAGTGATGAAAAACAATGGCCTACAACCAAGACTAATCTACCCAGAAAGGCTATCATTTAGAATCAAAGGACAGATAAAGAGCTTCCCAGATAAAATAAAGCTAAAGGAGTTCCCCACCAAACCAGTATTACAAGGAATCTTAGTGGGACTTCCGTAAGATGAAAAAGATGAAAAAAAAAAAATCAAAAATGAATAATAAAATGGCAATAACTATGTACCTTCAATGTAATTACTTTCAATGTAAATGGATTAAATGCTCCAATAAAAAGATAGGGGGCTGAATAGGTAAGAAACAAAACCCTTACATATGCTGCCTACAAGAGACTCAGTTCAGTTCAAAAGACACACACAGAGACTGAAAAGAAAGGGATGGAAAAACATATTTCATAAAAATGGAAATGGAAAAAAAATCTGGGATACCAATACTTATACCAGACAAAATAGACTTTAAAACAAAGGCTATAACTCTGTGTGGTGAGCACACAATGTGATATATAGATGATGTATTATAGAAATGTATACTTGAAGCCTATGTAATTTTACTAACCATTGTAACCCCAATAAATTTAATAAAAACATTTTTTTAAAAGGCTATAACGAAAGACAAAGAAGGTCTAGTAATTCCATTTCTGGGTATTTATCCAAAGAAACCCAAAATACTACTTTAACGGACATATGCATCCATATATCCATTGCAGCATTGCTTACAATGGCCAAGATGTGGAGGTAGCCTGGGTGTCTTTCGATGGATTAATGGATAAAGAGTGGGTGGTACATATATATTATGGAATATCACTAGGAATCCAAGGGAATGGGTTCTTGCCATCTGAGCCTGCATGGATGGACCTGTAGAGTATTGTACCAAGTAGATTATGTCAAACAGAGAAAGACAGATGCAGTGTGATTTTGTTTATATGTGGGATCTAAAGAAGAAAATAAACAAAACAGAAGAAAACTCATAGATACAGAGAACATTTTGATGGTTATGCACATAGGAGGGGGGTCGGGAGGGCAGATGAAAAAGGGGAAGGGATTAAGAAGTACAAATTGATTATTACAAAGTAGTCATAGTTATGTAGGGTGTAGCATAAGGTATACAGTCAATAATGTTGTAATAACTATATATGGTGTCAGACGGATATTAGATTTATCAGGATGATAGATGGGAGAAGAGTTGGGGGACAGGGTGTAAAAGGTGAAGGAATTAAGAAGTACAAATTGGTAATTACAATACAGTCAGGGGGATTTAGAGTAAAGCATGGGATATATAGTCAATAATATGATAACTATATATAGTTCCAAATGGGTACTACACTTGCCAGGGGGATCACTTTTTAAATTACATAAATGTCTAACCACTATTCTATACACCTGAAATTTATATAAAATAATACTGAATGTCAACTGTAATTGAAAAATTAGAAAAGGGGGAATACCGAAGGGGGGATAAAAGGTTCAAGTCTCCAGGTATAAAACAAATAAGTCATGGGGATGTAATGTACAGCATAAGGGGAATAGAGTCAATAATATTGTGATAACACGGTACAGTATCAGATGGCTGCTGGACTTACCATGGTGATCACTTCTTTAGGTATATAAATGTTGAATAACTATGGCGTACACCTGAAAATAATATAATATTTTATGTTAGTTATATTTTAATAAAAATCTTTTTAAAAATTGGCTATGTATAGCATTCATAAAAGGCAATTCATTAATTTCTTCTCCTCAATCTTTCTACATCCTCAGGTTGTAAAGAATTAAATATCTATATTCAGTAGTACCTAACATAAAATTCAACAGAATAGTGCCTGGCTAGTTCAATTTGTAGAGCATGAGATTGTTAAAATTCAACAGAATGCAAAGACTGTCCTCACATTGCCGTAGACATCTTTTAAGGACTTCTGCCCCATTGCCACCCAGAATCCTGCATACACACTACATCATCCTGTTAAATACAAGGAGGTGTATCAATGAAGACCAACTTACCAAATATAACAAAAGCAAAATCTAGAGTGAGAAAAAAAGAAAAGAAAATCCCTAAATAACATGGTTTAAAAGGCAAAAATAAACTGCTGTTAGACTGAATTTCATTTGCTAAAGGCAACATTAGTTGCAAGTACAAGCTTAGTTTTTCTATAAAACATTCAATCAGTTTCCCAATCAACTGGTGTTTATTAGTGTCTAAATTCTTCTTATCTGCCTCCTTGTATATTAGGTATCTACTGACCACATATTCACCTAAATGACAGGAAAATGCAGAGAATTATATTTGTATTTAAAACAGCCACAACATCTATTATGACTTCCCTAATTAAATTTTCTTTGAGGCCAATATTTTTAAAGAAGTTCAGCAGTTTCTACTTTATAATTATGCCAAATGAGGAAATACTTGTCATCTTTAGGATGTATCAAAGTTATCCTGCACAGGAAAAATAAAGTAAAATAAACAAAATCAATGCGTAAAGGCCACCAAATATTTGTGATTAAAGAACACAGGAGACAAGGCAGAACTTTGCAGTAGCTGTCATTAAACAGAAGTTTCCAAGTGCATTCTGAGACACTGCAGAAAAAGGTCTTGGTAATTAAAATATCTTTTTTTAAATTAAAATTTGTTAGGGTGACAATGGTCAACAAAACTACATAGGTTTCTAATGTACAATTCTATAATACATCATCCATACATTGCATTGTGTGTTCACCACCAAGAGTCAGTTCTCCTTCCATCACCATATATTTGACCTCCTTTTCCCTCTTCTCCCACCCCCTCCCACCTTACCTTCTGGTAACCACTAAACTGTTGTCTGTGTCTGTGAGTTTTTCTTTCTTTATTTGCTTGTCTTGTTCCTTTGTTGCTTTCAGTTTTATATCCCACATGTGAGTGAACTCATAGGGTTCTCAACTTTTTCTGTCTCACTTACATGTACTCTGATGTTCATTGCAGCATTATTTACAGTGACCAAGACATGGAAACAACCAAAGTGTTCTTCGATAGATGATTGGATAAAGAAGATGTGGTATATATACAAAATGGAATACTACTCTACCCAAAGAAGAGATGAAATACTGCCATTTGCTACAACATGGATGGATCTTGAGATCATTATGCCAAAACACCATCTTTTAAAAGCATGTTTGGAGATCATAATAATAACTTCATTGTGAACAAAACCAAAAGTTAATGAGATTTTTAAAGGGATCTAGGAGTACATGGCCATATTATTTACATTTATAGCCATTTCCATTCATACTTAAGTGCTAAAATACACTTAAACATAAACACTTTTCACACAAAAATTTTAGATATAACAAAAAGTGTGTTGATTTCAGCCACAAAATTTTGGTGTAGTTGTTATACAGCAGTGGATAACCAAGACACAGTAAATATGACCTATACCAAGCATTTTACTTTACTGTTATCTCTATAAACATCAGAAAAATACCAGGGGTGCCAAAATATTGTGTACAAGTGGACACTTTGGTCATTGCGCAAGCTGTAGTTTGCCGTAATCAGAAGTGTCTGGACGCTGATGGTAACCACTTTGAGCACTTCTTGTAATTGCAGAAGTCAAAGGTGACTTGTATTCATCTTTTCTTATCACTATATATTGAGTATTATAATTTTAATAGTTTTTTCCTTTCTTAAAATGTGTATACATTTTTTGGTACCCTCTGTATTTAATGAGATTTATTTTCCAAGATTTACTCTCTTAGGATTTTGAACTTTTAAAAATAAAAACATGTTTATAATCAATAGTATCTGTGGGGGAAAAATGGAACTTCAGTGACCCTGTGTTGAACAGTAATAGTTGCATTCACGACAAAATGCTTTGTAAATGAGAAATATGTTGCCTAAAATAATCACAAGAAAATCCTAAAAGCAGACATTAACATTAAAATGACATATGTGTTATTACTCATGGTTGTTTAGATGAAGTAATATCATGTCTTATGACTGAAATTACCTTTGCCAGTCATATGTAGTCATTAGTATACCTGCCAAACGGCAAAGAACTTCTACTTGGATAAGGATGTGTACTTCTGTCTATTGGAAAATTCATTACTTCGATTTATAAACTAGCCAGGAAGTTCTCAGGAAAGATCAGAGATAGAAGATAGAATCTGCAAAAGAAAAATAAAGACTACAATGTCAACTATATCACACTATTTCTGAAAATAAGAGAGAGTTCATTTTTGGAGGAATAAGACTGTAAAACAAGAAACATCACATGTGCCACTGAATAGGTATAGGTTTTGAGAACATATAAAAGTCAGATAATATGCCTTTTTTCTTCATATATGATATGGTGCCTTCATTGTAAGTAGATATGGTACAACAGAAGAATTTTCATTAAGAAGCCTAAGTCCTTTAGGAGAATATACCATTAACTTAAACAAGGGAACATGTGTTCTTAGAAAAAGTATATTCTACAATTAAAATTATTTTTATTTTCTTTTAGAAGTGATATTTATTTATTCTTACATTCAAATATCATTAAAGGAAGATGAGAATTGATGTTTAGTGAATGGAAATTACATTTGAAATAATTTTGAATCACTGTTACAGAAATTTTTCAAGGAATGGATAGTAGAAATGACTGCAAAAGACAGTGAAACTTGTTAACACATTTTTTTGTGGGAAACGAGTAAACTCATCATATCGCTTTTTATACCAAAGCGCGGGACACGAGTTAACTCGCTTTGTTCCGCTAAGCGGTGGGGCGCGGGAAGTTTGTAAACAAGGGCGCTAAACGGGTGACGGACTACGCATTATCTATTGTCAGCGGTACCCTATGCGTCTACCTGCCGATACAATAAATTTGGGACCGAACAAAAACAATAGCCATAAAAATAAATAGCGGTAATATTTACAAAAAAAAGACACAATGATTCCAACAAAGGATTTAGTTTTTGCATTTTTGTTCGTGTCTCCAGTGACTCCATTATACTGCTTTCGTTCGGTCGTCTTACTTTCGTGTTTCTGAGTTCATTCTGCTTTTATAAAATATTTTTTGTTTTAAATTAATGAAATTTCGTACAAAATACCTAACTACTGTTGTGATTGGTGCAAAATCATACTTTATTTTTAACTGCCTCTAGTTTCTTTTCTGATAAATATTATTTTTGAAAGTGATAATTTTATTATCCCTGGACATGAATCAAGATACATACGAGAGTGACGATGAATTGTTTGTTGACAATTTATCTAATTATTCCTGCCAAAGCGAAAGCATACCGCAGTGAAACGCAGTACATGGGCAAGTTTTGTAATGTACCCCTGCACAAAGGAAAGTGTTTCGAGCGCTACCACACAGTGAAGCACTATTAGGTTATAGTTTTTTTTTATAAGATCTGTTAAAAGTTTCGAAAAAATATTGTAATTTTGTATACATAAAATTATTTTGATTGTGAAAGAGTGTTTTTTTCTATGTTTACCTAGAATGTAGTAATTTTGTGTACATAAAAAATAGAATAACACATATTTTGCAAAGTAAATAAATAGAGACCTCTTTTTAGACTAAAACACTGAAAGTTTCATAGAAAAAATCAAATAGATCGAAAGATATGAATATTTTACAGAAAGTCTAATTTTGGCAAGAAAATGTCAAAAAAGCCCCGTGTTACCACACGATTTGGCGGGAAAATGCCTGCTTACAAAGTGTTAAAGTTAGCAGGCTTGTGGATTCAATGCCCTTCTATATAGTGATTTTATTATTACCAAAAGGCTTTCCTTCTCCAATATGGTGAGGTATAAAGAGCTCTGTACTGAGAATTAGTAGTTCTGACATCTAGTCTTTGATTTTCCACAAACAAGTACTTAGACTACAAGTAAGTGACTTTTTCCTCTCTGGCCTTCATCTCCTCAGTTTTGAAATTGAGTATTTGCCTAAGAAGATTTCCAAGGTCAATTCCAGCTGTAATATCCCATATCTTTCCCATTAGTCTTAGAAAAGTTCCCATATTATTTTCTCCTTTGGATTAAAACACTGAGCGCTTTATTAAAAGGCAAATGTTATCTGAGAAGAGTTGCACATTAAGCCATTATTAGCCATTAAAACCTCAACTTGATTCAGTTTATTGGATTAGTTAACAGGGACCTGAGGGAATAGAAGTAAGAAAGGTAATGTTTGAAATGTACGGAAAAAAGCAGAGAAAAAATGGCAGGGTGTCCCAAGGAGTCAAGAACTTGTATAGTGGGCACAAAGATAGACAATGTCGGTGTTTGCCTAGGAGAGCTCTTAGTGATATGCCTATGGGTGTTATGAATATTATGCAATACCCTAATCAGGGCCACATTAAATATGAAAAAAGGTCCACTTTGACAAATTGGGTCTCAAATATTTTATTCTGGATGTGATGTACAAAGATAGCAAGTATTTTGCCATCATTTTGTGGTGGAGTAAAATGTCGAACTGAAAAAGAAAAATACTGGTTCCCTGCTCCATGACAAGGTGAACTATCATAAGAATCCATTTTGTAACTCCACCTCAGTAAACAAAGCCTATCCAGGGTGTGGCAGCTATATGCTTCTGTACAATAAAATGAGGGTTTTCACCAGCCCTAAATTACATCTGCATTCAAGAATGAGAAAGGGAAGTAGGAGTTCTCTCCCTCTTGTTTAAGGAGACTTTCCAAAATACACAAAATTTATGGTTTAATCTAATTGATCAGATGTTAGTCATTTAGCTACACATAATTCCAAGAGATTCTGGGAAACAATATATTTTATTCTGAGTGTCAATGTGCCCTGTTAAAAATTAGGATCTGCTTACTCTGGATAAAAAGAAAGACATATATTGGAGGCCAGTGGCAGTTTTGGTCACAAAATGTATTATCATGGAGTTTGAGGCCCCTACATATCTTTCTATGTTAATTAACAATAGAGAGTCTTCAGTTAAAATAAACATTCAGTTCCAGAGAAGAAGCCTTAAACTTTGCAACATGGTACTACCATAATTATTTAAATAAAAAAAAAAGCTGACCAGAAACCCAGAAGAGTATAAATATTATTGGAAGATAAAACCTCTATTGCTAATCGTCATGACATAATAAAAATAGAAGCAACAATAAACAGCATGTAAAAGTACACTTTCCGTCTTGGATTGTACATAATTATTCCTTTGAAGGACCAGAAAATATTCAAATTAGGGAATTACTGATTAGATATATCTTTCACTATAATGACCCTTATAGAACAAGTGTGTTAATGTCTGCCAAAATTCAGGAAACAAGACGCTTTCCAAATAATTAAGTAGTAACTAGGATAAAAATACATTTTTAACTAACCTTTGTCTAGAACTTTCTATAACTTTCCCAATAGTGTGTGTAAAGTTTTAACACCAAAACTATATTTCATTAAAGGATTAATTATTTTTGCATCTTAATTAAAAAATAGGTTTTACATGTTTCATTTTGTTTTTTTACCTATTGAAGAGATGTCAAAGAGAACTATCCTTCATCCATAAATTGTGGCTCGTACGGTAAATCAAAAACATTTTATATTAAACGCTAATTTGTTTATTCTACCTATTAGCTTAATGAGAAAAGTGTTTATAAATAATTTAGAGCAGAGGAGGATATATTTTTTTTAAATAAGCATTCTAATACTATAAAAATCATGAGCCACTCAAAAATAACAAGTTAGAGGCCTACTGGTATGCTGCAATCAGAGGTGACTCATTTTGAACAAAAACTTCACAAAAGCTAGGAGTCAGAGGCTAAGCTGCAGCAGTGACAAGCCTGAAAATAGGTTATTATGCCTATACAACAAACCAAATGACAGTGTCACAGCAGCAGATATTGCAAGTTACCCACATGGTGCCATTTCATAGACAATAGATAAACATATCTTCCCTACTAGCCTAGACATGAAGCCTGAATTTCCAAGATCAATCAAATGGTATATGAATTAACAAGCAAGAATAGCATAATAACCTGTGATCAGTCATTGATGCCAAAACACAGATTTATTTATCATGTTATCACTCATCTAGGAGGATTCTGTGGAAGAGCTACTGGATAGGAAAGGTTGATGCTAAGAAGGTAGGAAGTTAGGAAAAGTCTGAAGCAAAGGAGGGCTGGCAGGATTAGATGGGGAACTGGCAGGAATCAGATCACAGGAACATTCTCTAGACAGTAGGAGATAAGACTTTAGGAAGTTACTGGGATACATAGGATTAACAAGTAAACAATAAAAGATATCAAAATTATGCTTCCAGTCTGTTTACACAGTAAATATTGTGATCTATAAAGTATGTTATACCTTAATAAGGGATATGAAAAAATGTGAAATAGTTACTAAAAAGAATATTAATCTACACTATTCCAAATACATGGTGATGGAAGGAGAACTGACTCTGGGTGGTGAACACACAATGGGATTTATAGATGATGTAATACAGAATTTTACACCTGAAATCTATGTAATTTTACTAACAATTGTCACTCCAATAAATTTAAAAACCACTACACTAATCACAAAATCAGAATGCTCCAACTATCAATCTTTATGTCAGTCAATATATATTTATTGAATTCCTTCCATTAGGTTAGCAGGCACTACTGATCCAAAGATGAAGAAGGTACAGTCTCAATGTTCTCATAGATGACAGAATAGGTAAACACTGTGCTTGCCTCCTCTCATGACCGCATCAAAATTACAACTAAACTACAGAACAACCATCATTGAGAATCACCTAAACTCCAGCTGAACAGAAGTCTGACAACTAAAAACATACAGAAGAAGCCACCTTGAAACTGGTAAAAGGGGAGGAGACTCAGAATGGGCTGGTCCCACACAATCATGTGGCAGTTAAAAATTGGGAGGTATATCTCAGCTTCAGAGCTCCGCCTGGAACAGTAAGGGGTCCAAGTCCCACACCAAGCTCCCCAATCCAGGGTTCCAGTGCTGGGAAGAGAAGTCCCCACAACTTCTGGCTGTGGAAACCAGCAGAGATTGTGACTGAATAAGACAAAAGGTGGCTGGAGTCCCAGGCATTCCTCTTAAAGGGCTCAAGCACAGATGTACTCACTAATGGACTCACTTGCTCTGAGCTCCAGTGTTGGGGCAGCAGCATAGGGAGCGCCAGTGACATACATGGAGGAAATGAATTGTCTGGATTCAGGGTGAGAGCTGGAGGGGCAGCTTTCTCATTGACAAAAGGGGTGGCAAAATCCATTGTTCCTTTGTTGAGCCCTCACCCTCCTATTATGCATACACAGGCAGACAGGCAGACACCATATCTGAGTCTCCACCAACCTGGCTAACACTGTTCGCTTTGCCCTGGTGATTCCATGAGACCCTGCCCCACCCGACTTGTAGACCCAACCAAGCTGCTTCCAGGGACTTTTCCATATGAGCGACTTGTCTTGGTTCATGCTGTGGACTTTCCCAAAAATCTCTCTAAGTTTCACAATGACAAACAAACAGCACCTGCCCTCGGTGTGACCTGTACTTCTTTCTGAGTACCCCCAAGCCCAGAAATAAAGGAAGCTGGCTTCAGTTTGCATTTTTGTTTCTCTATGTACCTTCAAGCCTGGTGTGAGTGGCTGCTATATGTGGATCGCTTTGTGGCTCATAGCAGGTGGCCTGAGGCACAGCACAGGCTGTGGCTGAACTTTGTCTGCTGTGGGGCCTCTTCTAAAGGCCCTGGGGCTAGCAATCCTGGTGGACAGCTTCAGAGCAAGCCAGAGCACCGCCCCACTGCTCCTGTGGATGACACACCCAAAAGGCAGACTGAGCACCAGAGCCCTGCTAAAGAAAATCCTGTTCTGTAAGGTCAGCCCCTGCACAACAACTCCTCCACTGTAGTCATGGACAGTCCTCAAAACCAATCAGCCTGAGGGTCAATCCCTCCTATTAACATGCAAACAGCAACCAATGCTCCACTATAACAGAAAAGCACATGCAATCTGCACAAGGGACACACCTGGAGCACCTGGCTCAGGTGACCAGGGAGACTGCACCATTGGGTCCCAAAGGATACCTTCTACATAACGCCACTCTACTAAGACCAGAAGACATAGCAGCTTTACCTAATACGTAGAAACAAACACAGGGAGGCAACCAAAATGGGGAGATAAAGATACATGACCCAAATAAAAGAACAAAACAAAGCTCTAGAGAAAGAAATAAATGAAATGGCGACAAGCAATCTACCAGATGCAGATTTCCAAACACAGAGTTATAAGGATGTTTAAGGATCTCAGGGAGAACTTCAACAAAGAGATGGGAAACATAAAAATGGAGATAGAAGGTACTAAAAAAGAAACAGTCAGAAATGAAGACTACAGTAAGTGAAATAAAGACTACATTAGAGGAAAACAACAGTAGAGTGAATGAAGCAGAGGATCAAAACAGTGATTTAGAAGATAAGGTAGCAGAAAACAACCAATTGGAACAGCAAAAAAGAAAAAAAAAAGAGGATAGATTAAGGGGCCTCTGGGACAACATTAAGTGTACCAACAGTTGCATAATTGAGATACCAGAAGAAGAAGAGAGACAGCAAGGAATTGAAAACTTATTTGAAGAAATAATGATGGAAAACTTCCTTAACCTGGTGAAGGAAATAGACATACAAGCCTAGGACATGCAGAGAATCCCAAACAAGATGAAACCAAAGAGGTCCACATCAAGACACATCATAATTAAAATGCCAAAGGTTAAAGACAGACTCTTAAAAGCAGCAAGAGAAAAGCAGTCGGTCACCTACAAGGGAGCTCCCATAAGATTGTCAGCTGATTTCTGAACATGAAACTTTGTAGGCCAGAAGGGACTGGCACACAATATTCAATATGATGAAAAGCAAGGACCTATATTCAAGATTACTCTACCCAGAAAAGCTATCATTTATAAACAAAGGACAGATAAAGAGCTTCCCATTCAAGAAAAAGCTAAAGGTGTTCATCAACACCAATCCAGTATTATGAGAAATGTTAGAGGAACAAGAAAAAGAAAGAGGAGGAGGAGAAGGAGGAGGAGGAGGAGGAGAAGAAGAAATAAAAAATATGAATAATAAAATGGCAACAACTACATATCTATCAACAATTACTTTAAATATAGATTAAATTCTCAAATCCAAAGATAGGGTGGCTGAATGGATAAGAAAAACAAGACTGTTACATATGCTGCCTACAAGAGACTCACTTCAGATCAAAAGACACACACCGACTGAAAGTGGAAAAAGGTATTTCGTGACAGTAGAAATGAAAAAAAACAAAAAAGCTGTGGTAGGCATACTTATACCAGACAAAATAGATTTTAAAACAAAGGCTACAACAAGAGACAAAGAAGGATACAGTAATCCTATTTCTGTATAAAAACCCAAAATGCTACCCCGAGGGGGCATGCTTATCCATATGTTCATTGCATTATTTACAATAGCCACAGTATGAAGAAAACCTGGGTGTCCCTGAATGGATGAATGGATAAAGAAGAGGTGGTATATATACACAATGGAATATTACTTGGCCATACAACAGGAATGAAATCTTGCCATCTGCAATAACATGGATGGACCTGGAGTGTACTGTTCTGAGTGGAGTAAGTCAGACAGAGAAAGACAAATGCCATATGATTTCACTTTTATGTGGAATCTAAAACAACAAAATAAACAAACAAGACAGAAACAAACTCATATATACAGAGACTATTTTGATGGTTTCTAGCTGGGAGGAGGTTTAGGGGGCTGAGTGAAAAAGATGAAGGAATTAAGAAGTACAAATTGATTGTTACAAAGTAGTCATAGGGATGTAGGGTATAGCATAAGGTATATAGTCAATAATGTTGTAGTAACTATATATGGCGTCAGATGGGTACTAGATTTATTGAGGGAAACACTTCGTAAGTTATATAAATTTGTAATCATTATGTATACACTTGAAACTAATATAATACTGTATTTCAACTCTAATTGAAACATTTTTTTAAAATAATTTAGAAAAAAGTTACAGTCCATGACTTTCAAAAGTTCAGAAAGTAGATTATCTAGGCATTAGTAGGTATTTATACATAAAAATTTCCATGAAGCTGAGAAATAGCATTACCATTAAATTATGGCCACATCAATTCCTTCATATTGAAGTCATTCTTAAACTTTAATTCCACTTTTATCTCTTGGAGAGATCATAAAGTCACTATAGAGCTCCAAGAAAAAATCAAGTTCTAAAAGCAATATTGATTATAGTGACCCCACCCCGTTTCAGTGAGTGCCACTTGGCATAACATGTAATAACTGAAGCACCATAGTGAAATCCTTCATTTCTCAAAGGATGTTCTTTTGTAGTCAGTAAGTTATCTTTTGTTCAGCAGTAAGCCTTTTAGTTATCAAACATGTCTTTGCTTATATATCTTTGGATATACTGCCAGGATGCTGCAAATAACAAAATTATAATGATTAAACAGTTATTCATGAGCGAACATACTTAACCCAAGAGTGTTCCAGTAGAAAGGGCAAGAATAGCTAATATACTAGTCAGCAACACACAGTCCAGATGAAGGCTGATTTTTTAAAAATGTAATTTGAAACAAATGATACAGGAACAATCTGAGAGACTCAGATTCCTAAAATCCAGGTATCTGGGGCAGGACACAATGAAGAAAAACAGAATTTTATGCATGCAGATATTTAATTAAAGTTCAAGTAAAAATGTGCATCAAGTGCTATTTCATTTTCCTTTATCTCAGGAAGCCAGAGAGCTAAAAGATCAGTGAAGTGTGTGGTTGATAGCCCCTGACTTAACAGCTTACCATGAGAAAACCCAAAGTTCACATCCAATAGCTATATATTTAGCTATTTTATTAAAATGTATTGCATGCTCACTTTAATTTTTTTTTGCACCTTACTTAAATATTTTTCAAAATTAAAGCTTATTGGGGTGACAATTGTTAGTAAACATGCATGGGTTTCAGGGGTACAATGCTGTAATACATCATCTATAAATCACATTGTGTGATCACCACCCAGAGTCAGTTCTCCTTCCATCACCATATATTTAATCTACCACCCCCCTTCCCCCCTACCCTCTGGTAACTACTAAACTATTGTCTGTGTCTATGAGTTTTTGTTTCTTCATTTGTTTGTCTTGTTCCTTTGTTGCTTTTAGTTTTATATACCACATATCAGTGAAATCATAAGGTTCTCTATTTTTCTGATTTATTTTGCTTACTATAATAATCTCAAGATCCATCCATGTTGTCACAAATGGCATTATTTCATCTTTTCTTATGGCAGCATAGTATTCCATTGTGGTGTAAAGACAAAAGAATTCAATCCCCTAATAATCACTGTTCACAAAATGTTAGTGAATTCTTCATAATGTTTATTCTCATCTCTCTTTCTTTCCCTCTCTCTCTCTCTCTCTCTCTCTCTCTCTCTCTTTCACACACACACACACACACACACACACACACACACGAACACACACAGAATTGTTCTTTATACATAGTTTTGAATTCTTTTCACACTTAGCATTATAAGCTTGGTATTTTCCCATTATTAAGAATTCTGTGAAAAATATTTTTATATTTTTATGTTGATGTATAATTGACATAGAAGGACATGAACAGATCTTAAGCATATAGTTCAATACCCCTACTGAGATACAGATTATTTTCATCAACTCAAAGACTTCAATGCTTTTCTCATACTTGTGGTGGTTTCCACTCATGAGTCTCTGCTCTTGTAAGACTCGACTCCCTGCATTGAATGTCTCTCCAATCTTGAGACAGTGGTGTGCCCTGTGTCCTCCCTTCTCTTAGGGATCCAAGAGCAGTTGCCGATTTTTTAATCTTTTCAGCTTTTTACTTGTTTGGATGTAGTGGTGACTTCAAAGCTCCATACATGTACAGCCAGAAACCAGAAGTATAGATTGCCTTTTCTCTTGCTTGTTTCCTTTGCTGTACAGAAGCTTTTTAGCATAATATAGTCTAATAAACAATACATGATAAAATAAATATACATAATCTATTTATAATATAAGAAATATTTATCTGTATTTCTATTTCCATAGCAGACATCTTTATCATAGATAGTTCAGATAAACTATGCAAATTAAACCCAACCATATGTTGTCTCCAAGAGACATGTCTCAGCTACAAGGACAAGCATAGATTCAATGTGAAAGGGTGGAAATTGACATTCCAAGCAAACGATACCCAGAGAACATCAGGTGTAGCCATAATGATATCAGATGAAACAGACTTCAGGGTGAAAAAGATAACAAGAGACAAAGATGGACATTTCACAATGGTGAAGGGGACTGTACAACAAGAAGACATAACAGTCATCAATATTTACGCCCCAATCAGGAAGCACCAAAATATACCAAGCAACTAGCAACAGAAATAAAGGGAGAAATTGACCAAAACACAATTATACTAGGGAACTTAAATACATCATTGACAGCTATGGATAGATCATCCAAACATAAAATAAATAACGAAATAGCAGCCCTAAATGACACATTAGATGAAATGGACATAATTGATATTTATAGAGGACTTCATCCTAAAACATCAGACTATACATTCTTTTCCAGTGTACACGGAACATTCTCAAGGATAGACCATATTTTGGGACATAAAATCAGCCTCAGCAAATTTAAGAAGACTGAAATCATACCAAGCATATTCTCTGATCACAAGGCTTTGAAAATGGATATCAACTGCAAAAAGAAAGCAGGAAAAAACACAAATACATGGAGATTAAACAACATACTTTTAAAGAATGACTGAGTCAAAGAAGAAGTTAGAGGAGAAATCAAAAGATACATAGAAACAAATGAGAATGAAAATACATCTTACCAAAATTTTTGGGATGCAGCAAAAGCAGTTTTAAGAGGGAAATTTATCTCATTACAGGCCTATCTCAAGAAACAAGAAAAATCCCAAATAAATAGCCTCATTCTACACCTTAAAGAACTAGAAAAAGAAGAACAAGTAAAACCCAAGGTCAGCAGAAGAAAGGAAATAACAAAAATTAGAGCAGAACTAAATGAAATAGAGAACAAAAAGACAACAGAAAAAATTAATGTGACAAAGAGCTGGTTCTTTGAAAATATTAACAAAATTGACAAACCCTTGGCTAGACTCACTAAGATAAAAAGAGAGAAGACACTAATTAACAAAACCAGAAACGAAAAAGGGGAAGTTATCACGGACACCACAGAAATACAAAGGATCGCCCAAAAATACTTTGAAGGACTATATGCCACCAAATTCAATAACCTAGAAGAAATGGACAAGTTCTTAGAAACATACAGCCTTCCTAGGCTGAACCATGAAGAACTGGAAAATCTAAACAGACCGATCACCAGTAAGGAAATTGAATCAGTCATCCAAAACCTTCACAAAAGCAAAAGTTTTGGACTAGATGGCTTTACTAGTGAATTCTACCAAACCTTCAAAGAGGATCTAATACCAATCCTGCTCAAACTCTTCCAAAAAGCTAAAGAAGAGACAGTACTCCCCAACTCATTTTATGAGGCAAACATTACCCTGATACCAAAACCTAGTAAGGACAACACAAAAAAAGAAAACTACAGTCCAATATCTCTGATGAATACAGATGCAAAAATCCTAAACAAAATTCTAGCAAATCGAATACAACAATGCATTAAAATGATTATATGTCACGACCATGTGGAGTTCATCCCGGGGGCACAAGGATGGTTCAACATCCTGAAATCGATCAATGTGATACATCACATAGACAAAATAAAGACAAAAATCATATGATTATATCAATTGATTCAGAGAAAGCTTTTGACAAGATACAACATCCATTTTGATTAAAACATTTAATAAAATAGGTATAGAAAGAAAATACCTTAACATAATCAAGTCCATATATGACAAACCCTCAGCTAATCTCATATTTAATGGTGAAAAACTGAAGCCCTTTGCTCTACGTTCAGGAACATGACAGGGCTGTCCCCTATCACGTCTGCTTTTCAACATAGAGTTGGAAGTCTTTGACAGAGCAATCAGGCAAGAGAAATAAATAAAAGGCATCCAAATTGGGAATGAAGAAGTTAAATTTTCACTCTTTGCAGATGACATGATGCTATATATAGAAAACCCTAAAGACTCCACCAAAAAGCTATTAGAAACAATCAACGAATACAGTAAAGTTGCCGGCTACAAAAATAACGTACAAAAATCCATTGCATTCCTATATACTAACAATGAAATCTCAGAAAAAGAAATACAAAAAGAATTCATTTTGCAATTGCAGCAAGAAGAATAAAATACCTAGGAATAAACTTAACTAAGGATGTGAAAGACCTATATGCTGAAAACTATAAGACATTTTTAAAAGAAATTGAAGAAGTCACAAAAAAATGGAAAGACATTCCATGCTCATGGATTGGAAGAATCAACATAGTTAAAATGGTCATATTACCCAAAGCAATATACATATTTAATGCAATCCCCATCAAAATCCCAATGGCATTTTTTAAACAAATAGAACAAAAAAATCATTGGATTTATTTGGAACCACAAAAGACCCCGAATAGCCAAAGCAATCTTAAGAAAAAAGAACAATACTGGAGGTATCACACTGCCTGACTTTAGCTTGTACTACAGAGCTACAATAATTAAAACAGCATGGTACTGGCAGAAAAACAGACACATAAACCAATGGAATAGAATTCAGAACCCAGAAATAAAACCACATAAATATGGACAGATAATTTTTTACAAAGAAGCAAGAAACATACAATGGAGGAAAGACAGCCTCTTCAATAAATGGTGCTGGGAGAATTGGATAGCCACGTGCAAAAAGAATGAAACTGAACTGCTATCTGTCACCATGTAGCAAAATTAATTCAAAATGGATCAAAGACTTAAGCATAAGACCTGACACAATAAACTGCATAGAAGAAAACTTAGGTACTAAACTTATGGACCTATGGGTTCAAAGAGCATTTTATGAATTTGACTCCAAAGGCAATGGAAGTAAAAGCTAAAATAAATGAATGGGACTATATGAAACTTAAAAGCTTCTGCACAGCAAAAGAAACCATCGACAAAATAAAGAGGCAACGAAATGAATGGGAGAAGATTTTTGCAAACAGTGCCTCCGATAAGGGACTGATATCCAAAATATACAAGGAACTCATGAAACTCAACAACAAAAAAACAAAAAACCCAACTGAAAAATGGGCAGAGGACCTGAAGAGACATTTCTCCAAACAGGAGATACAAATGGCAAATAGACATAGAAAAAACACTCAACATCACTAATCATCAGAGAAATGCAAATCAAAACCACAATGAGATATCACCTCACCCCAGTCAGAATGGCTACCATCAACAAGACAAATAATAACAAATGTTGGAGAGGCTGTGGAGCAAAAGGAACCCTCATACACTGTTGGTGGGAATGCAGACTGGTGCAGCCATTATGGAAGGCAGTGTGGAGGTTCCTCAAAAAATTCCGAATAGAATTACCATATGACCCAGCAATCCCTCTCCTGTGTATCTACCCAAAAAATCTGAAAACATTTAGAGATAAAGACACGTGTGCTCCTATGTTCATTGCAGCTTTGTTTACGGTGGCCAAGACATGGAAACAATGAAAATGTCGTTCGATAGATGAATGGATAAAGAAGTTGTGGTATATATACACAATGGAATACTATTCAGTGGTAAGAAAAGATGAAATAGGAACATTTGTGACAACATGGATGGATCTTGAGAGTATAATGCTAAGCGAAATAAGACAGACAGAAAAAGCAGAGAACCGTATGATTTCATTGATATGTGGTATATAAATGAAAAACAACAAAAGAACAAGACAAACAAATGAGAAACGAAAACTCATAGACACAGACAATAGTTTAGTCGTTACCAGAGGGTATGGGGGTCGGGGGTTGGGAGATGAGGGTAAGGGGGATCAAATATATGGTGATGGAAGGAGAACTGACTCTGGGTGGTGAACACACAATGGGATTTATAGATGATGTAATACAGAACTGTACACCTGAAATCTATATAATTTTACTAACAATTGTCACCCCAATAAATAAATAAAAAATTAGCATCTCCATTATTGTCCCTGTCATACTTTTCAGCCTTATTTTCCCACCCTGAAATTCAACTGACAATATATACTCCCAATCCATCGAGGCTGAATTGCATGCAGTTCCATCATACGCACACACCATGTATTTTCTCATCTTTATGCCTTTGCTCCTTTTTCACCTGATAAATTCTCTCTTGGTTTACTCTAATTTGTTCATTGGCTTCCAACTTATATATCATTACCTCCAGGATTATTTACCTGGCAACACGTCCCACCCAAAGCTAAGTAATGTTACCTCCTCCTGTACTGCCATATTATCCCACTGCATATCCCTATCATTGCAATACAGCACAGAAAAAAATGACCTTTTTATATATGTGTCTCTCTTTCTAGGCCGTAAGAGCCTTGAGGTTTCTTATTTGTGCTTGTATCTCATTGCCTCCTTCCATTCCTTGTACATACAAGATATTCAATATATAATGACTGAAGAGACAGACGAATAGATGGATAGACAGATAGATAGATGAATTTATGAGAGTGACTTAAACTATCGCCTTAGACAAATGGTCATCCATCTAGTATCTCTGGACTAATATGTCTTAACTTATGTACTGAGGAAGACTAAATGCTCTGTGTGCTTCTTTCCAGGTCAAAACTTCTCCATCTCCTACTCCTATACTTTTGGATCTCTATTGTGTCTCTTTTTAGAATTCCTAACTATTTAAATAGAAAATATTTGAGTTACAGACAGTAGTAGTGCTTCATTATTAAAACTGATGATATGATATGCAAAGAAATGTTAAGGGCTTGAGAAAGCCTTTTTGGACCCCATGCTTGCTTACATACTATAAGCACTAGAGAAATAGATTTGGTCCCTGTATCCCACATAGGAAAACTTATGTGTAAATTACTACATGGCATGATTTAGGGGCCATGAACATATCCATCCAGACCAAAAATATATTGAAGTTGCATTTTCCTTTTTTTTTTTTTTTTTAACTTATACCAATACCAATTCCAGTGTATGTGGAGAGAGAGGGAGGGAAGGAGAGAGGGAGGGAGAGAGGGAGGGAGAGAGGGAGGGAGAGAGGGAGGGACTTCTTTTGTATAAGGGTCATGAGGAATGTAGAAGAATTTCAAAATTGTAATCTGTTGTGGAAGAGTAGTTTGGCAACTAAAAATGTAGGCCAGGGATGGTAATTGTTGAAACCATGCTTTTGTGCAAATGAAAAACTAAAATGTTCCTTTTCCTTAGGACATATTTTTTCTATCTCTCCAGAAAAAAAGACAAATAATAATATACTGATTTGTTAAGATCAAGAAACTTTAGTGCTATCTTTCAGGAAATTATAGAAAATGTACAAATCTATGATGTATACAACGCAATGTATACCCCTTTATGTGCTGTGCCCTTGTCAAGCGCACGATCTACACAGCTGTGCACAGCAGTGCTTGTCTGGGGACATAAGGAGTCACCAAAAAGTTACTGCAAAAAGACTACAAGTGGGGGAGAAACAAAATAAAAATGTGGAAGAGCAGCAAACAAAAACTTGTCAACCTTATCAGTTGCTGAGAACCTTTCAGTAGTCCATGATACAGAATCATACATCCTGCTACCCAAGAGATCAGTTATCAGCACAAGATTCTCCATTTTCAGTCCTGTTACACCCACTGATGAGAACTATCAAGGAGAGTTAGAACAATTTATCAAAATCACATAAGAATTCATAACGTTGCTTCTAACTTCAGTATGCATCGCTAATAAATTATTTAGTGTCTCTCACCAAATCCATTTGGTGTAACTGAAATGCACCTGAATTGGCTTCCAGGAAGATATTCAGTATCTCATACAATTAAGTTTGTCTTGGCCAATGGTAACATAAACTAGCATGTTTCAAATGCATATTTTTCCAGCAACCAGAATTTATAACTTCACTTATCATTTATTAATAAGCAAAAAAATGACCTTTCACAGATAATTTGAAACACATGATCACATTCATACACAACACACATGCACACACGTGTGCATGCACACACATCACAAAGCTACTGGTTTATAGCGATCTTTTTCAGTTCCTTTAATACCTGCAGAATTTCAGAAATGATGCATTGACTGGAACAGAGCTATAGTCACAAGAGAAAATCCAGCAACTGTGTTACAGTTGTATTTTTCTTTTTATGGAAACTCTTCCTTGTTCCCAGATAAATATCTTTGCAGTCTAGCCACAGGGTTTTCAGAGCCTATGACATTTTATTTAGCTGCTTTAACAATATGAAGCATTATGCTTTCATGGGATAAAGGTACAAAAAATAAAAGATGTTATTCTTCACGTGATAAGGCTGAAACTATAAGCATTTAAAAATGCTTTTCCAGGAGTGGAGATGATTTATGGCGAGATGGTTATATTCCTCTCATCCAAGGCATACTGCCGTAAGACACCAGCCTCCCATGATAGAGTGCTCTCAGGGGTCAATGTTCTACATTAAGTAGGGTCAAGTGATTAAAAGGATGCGTTGGCAATAATACTTCACAACATTACTGAGATGATTAAATGAGATAATCCATATTAAATGCTTGGCACACAATAACCAGTTAATAAATAAAAGCTATTACTACTACTGCTGTTTTAGGAGGATCTAGCCTGTGATATTTGCCTAATTAGCATTAAAATACATAGCAATAATAGCTATATTAGCATAGATGTATCACTGATTAGAAATGAGGGCAAAAGCGAACCTCTTTAATACAGTAAAGCTTAGTTTCCATGAAGCCAACTTTAGAAAGACCCTAATAGACCACGTTTCAAGGAAGAGGGCAAAAATAAGATAATAATAAGTGGAGAAGTTAACAGAAATCACTCAACTAGAGGCAGCATTATACTTGTCATTATACTTAATCCCCTGGAATTAACTCTCTTTTTCACTATTGTCTCCATTCATTGAATTTCATTATCTATTTGTTATAGGATAATTATTGGTGCAAGTGAATATGTAAAAAGAACTTTTGAATCAAGTTACCTATTGATGGAGAACAGCCTGAGGTCACTCCTCAAAGACATAAAGGAGGAGATGATATATTAGATTATCTAGCACAATGACAAAAAAAAAAAAAAAAAATTATGCCGCCCTTCAGAGACTGAGATTTTCTTATTAGAAACCTCTTCAGTGCCTTGCACAGACCAGATTACTCAATTTTAAGGGGAACAAACTCAACTTGCAGGTGTCCCAACTGTTGGCTCCCCTACTCACTGTAAAAGCTGTCACTTCTCTGGTGGAGGGAAATAAGGAGTTCACAGATTCATGGATAAATGCAAAAGGCTCCCTGAATTTAGCTCTCTCTAATTAGATACTTCTTTCTCTTTTCTTTCCACTAGGATTTAGAGCATTTTAGCAATAACCTACTTTAGAATCACCAAGATGCAGAGTGGATCAGCCTTGTTGTTAGAGCTAAGCCTCAAAAGCGATGGTCAAAATTATCTATCTCCAGCAAAGAGACCCTGTCTGGTAGGCCATGTTCAGGAGAAAAGCAGATACCCTATTTGATACATGAAGATTTCCTAATGATTAATGATAAGTCAGTTTCAGTAAGTTTTGTCTTATTACATCATGGGCAATAAACAGAATATTAAACTAAAATTCATTCCTATTCATTCAATAAATATCTACTGATCACCTACTATATACCAAACATAAGGCAGAGGGTAATAATGTGTGGTTAGTAGAACAAATGGCAATGGGAGAAAAGGGAAAAGATAAATGAGTTTGATTCCAAATCAGGGAGAAGTAGGAAAACCTTTTAGAGATAGTAGACTTAAGTAGTGACTTGTCATCTTACCTTAAAATTTTTATCGGAGTATCTATGGGGTGCCAGGCAGTGTTCTAGCTGTTCCCAAATGCACATTGCCTGGAGCTACCTCTTACCAATAAACAGTACTGAGCTTAGTCTCATCCCACACCTGACACGCCAAATAATATCCTAAACACTAATATAGAGGGTAAGGCTTATCTAAAGACAGAAGAAACATCTGACTTTAGGGCACACACTATTCCTACATCTTTCGGAACATGTAAACAGTTCTCTAAGAGTGTTCAAAATTCCCAGCTCACTCATTCAGATAGAGCTGACACCTTCCAAGTACAACACATGCCTAAAGTTAAAAGATAAAATGATTTTAACTTGAAAAATGACTTAGCTTTGGGGAGATGCAGTAGATAATATACAGAAGAGAGAGTAAGATATGATAAAGGCTGTATATGACATATAGAGCAGAAATGGAAGTTAAAGACGCAGTAGCTCTAACCTACATTTGCAGTATTATTTATCACTAATATGCTTTATACCCAAACCATATTAGACTGCTTTTTTAATTAACTTACTTTCTGCTTCCATTACTTTGCTCAAGCTAATCTTTTTGCCTTGGATGTCTTCCTTTTCATATCCCCCTGTTGAAGTTTTATCAATCCTCAAAAAGGGCAAGTTCAAAGGCAACACCCTCTATGAAGCTTTCCCAGGTCTTCCTGGGAATTAATCATCACTCCCTTATAGATCTAAGCCAATTGCCTGTGCTTCCATTATGACTTTTATCAAGTTTATGTTAAAATGGCATGTGTTTGGTAATTGCTCTCCTAAAAGATTGTTAACTTCTTAAAGAGAAGAAAATTCTATTTTATTTATTTTGGTGAGCTGACATATTAGCTTAACATCATGCCATAGGTAACCAATAAATGAAATTGACTTTAGTATGAACAACACAGAGAGGACACAAGGAGATTTTAGCCATGTATGAAAATGAGCCAGTACAGTTGAATTTTAAACTTGAGTGAACATACACACAAACACACAGGCACATAGAAACACACACAATAATAAAGGCAGTGTATCTATTTTAGTTGCACCTTTAGGCTAGTTTCTTTGGAAACAGATTTCATTATTTCTTTGTCATAAATTAATTAATGGTACAACACATATGTTTATAATGATATACAAATATTAAATAATAATAATGATAGTAGTAGAGCTGATGGTTATAGAATATTTTTGATGGTAAATGAACTTTTGACTTTACCACATTTCATCCCATTACTCCCATTATAGGTACCCTATTTTTCTATCATAACTATTTTCCCACGTCTAGTACATGGAGGCTATAATCCTATTTTTAACTCCTGTATTAGTCAAGGTTCTCCAGAGAAACAGAACCAATAGGATGGAATTTACTCATGGGATTGTATAGACTGGCAATTACAAAATCTGCAGGGTAGGCCAGCAAACCAGAGACCCAGGAAGAGTTGATGTTGCAGCTCAAGTCCAAAGACAGTATGGAAACAGAATTTCCTCTTCCTCCTGGGATCTCTGTCTGATTTCTCTTAAGGCTCCCAACTGATTGGATGAGATCCACCCACATTATGGAGAATAATCTTTTCTCCTCAGAGTATATTGATTTAAATATTAATCTCATCTAAAAAATAGCTTAGGAGTAACACCAAGACTGGTGTTTGACCAAATATGTGGATAAAATGGTCTAGCCAAGTTAACAAAAAGTTAAACATCACACCTCTCCAAGATATTATTTGGCTAAATAAAATGTATTCAGCCTGTTAACTTTCTACGTGAATCAATCCCATTAGTCTTTCATAATTTTTGTTGCTCTTCTCTGAATTCCTTCTAATACTTCCATGATTAATGCCAATTCATAAAAAGCCCATTAGTCAGGAATAATGTCTCAGCTATAAATATGGGGCTAAGTGCTCAAACCATTCCTCTATTACCATGAAGGAAAAAAGCTGCAGTCCCTGCTCTTATTGTACATTACTCTAGCACTAGGACTTTTAAATGGATTCCTATACTTAACTATGCTGCACCCACAGCAAAGAACATCCAGCATCTCAGCATAATTCTAGAAATGACCCATAATGCACCTTAGTGAATCGCACGCTGTGTGCAAATCTTGGAATAGAGCCATGAACTACAGAACAGTACGTTGACATAAAAGTTGGGTATACCACAGTGCATTTATCATCTAGAATTTGCTTAATGTACTCTGGGGTCTGATGTTGAAAGGCACGTTTTAAATGGAGAATAAATGCCTATTTACAGTTTAAAAACTGCTTGCTTATCTAATAAAAAGTTAACACATCTGGATGTTTTGAGGAAACAAAAAATGAAAAATTACATGAAAGTTCTTGGCTATTAAAAATTGGTCATATTTGAGTGTGCCACATATAGGTATATTCCAAATATATAACTCAAGGCACAGATACTGGATACTTAGAAAAAAAAAGTCAATGTTCAAAAGTATTTATTCCACTTTGCAAGTGGGTTTACTCATGCCAGAGCAATTAACAAGTGCTGAAATGATCTCAGTTTAGTTTATTAGCTCAAATTGGAAATACTTCCTCTAACTAAAAGCACAGTTCACATACCCACTCAAAGAAATAAATTTTAATTGGAATCAAATTACATGAGACTGCAGATTTAACCACTGAAAGTTTTAAAAAGAACTATGCTTCATTCTTACATTAGTTAACATTATTAATTAGTTTTATCCAGTATTATTTTACTGGCATGAACTGCTGATTTCAATTGTCCTTCCTGTATCACTTACTCTAAGGCCCTATAGCTATTGAGGTACATACAGCTCTACTTACCACTGATGTTATAACAACTATATTGTCTTTTCAGCCTAGCCTAAGTCTGAGTACACTGTTTTTTTCTGACCCAGCTCTTTTCTTTTTATATTTTGTTCTTGCTTTTAGGCATTCAAAAGAGTCAGATGTGTTACATGCTTACTTCATCAACTGTAAAGTACGGTATAAAACAAAAACAAACAAACAAACAAACAAACAAAAAACCTCATTAAACAGAACCCAATAGACTGAAACAATCAATTAATCCTAATTTTTACTAAGGAAAAACTCAAGTCTCAAGCAAACAAGGCAACAATGTAAAGTTGTTTACAGCCACTGTGGGCTCAAGTCATGGGATTACAGGACCCTGAAGATTCAATTAATTACACATTCCTTTCTGTTCCCATAGCATTTTTTTTCATATACAAATATGTAATGACATTCTGCCTTGGAGACAACACAAAGTTGTCAATACTCAGCTCAAACAGAAAGCTAAGCAACAAGTAGAGCACCAGAGCCTAAACATGCAACAGAATGACAAAAGTGGGAAGAAAACAGGTTCAGTTATTAGAAATGTAAATTGGAAAATCTTATGTCAACACAGTCAAGGGTCCGAAGCTAGAATCCAACTGAAAATAATGTTGCATCCTGTATCTGTGAGTGTTTTCTGCCTGGGTTCCTGATGCCTTGTTGAGAGTGGAACTCTGCATCTACTATCTCATAATCATAATATGGAATAAGGCATTCTTAATGTGGCTCTCCCACTAGTTCATGAGCTCCCATGGGGCAAAAATTATGACATACTTGCACATGTTCAATGATGTTGGCAGACAGAAGACCCATATGTATGTGTGTGTGTGCGTGTGTAAAATATATATAATACATATGTATATAATATATAATTATATATGTAATATATAATTGCATATATTACAATTGTATATATTGTAATTATATACATTTTTGTATATATTACTATATATATATATATATATATATATATATATATTTTTTTTTTTTACCAAGGGTGCCAAAAAAATGTATACACATTTTAAGAGATGTTAACACTTTGGTCAACCTTGTTCAAGCAGTAGATCACTGTAATCAGAAGTTTCTGGATGCTGATGGTAACGAATTTGAGCACCTCTTGTAATTGCAGAAGTCAAACGTGACTTGCATTAATTATTTATCAGTATATATATATACATATATACATATATATATACATGTATGTGTGTGTGTATATATATATATATATATATATATATATATATATATATATATATTACTACAGATTTTTTCCTTTCTTAAAATGTGTAGACATTTTTTTGGCACCCCTGGTATATGTATGTGTGTGTATGTGTGTGTGTTTGACTCAGAACATATTTAGTCCAGTTTCTTCCATTTTCTACATCCTTTACTCTTTGCGATTCTTTTTTAAATAGAAAGAACATTCATATTCTAGAAAGCATGCATTTATGCTTATTTTAATGCAAACATAAATATGTCAGAAAACTTTTAAACAGCAAAAATTAAAGCGAAAGATATTTTACTTAAGCCTAGGTTAATAAAAACCATTAAATAAATCAGATCACCACACTCATGAATCCCTTCCATAATTTTGTTATAGTTTATTAAACTTTAGTATGCTGACATATAGCCTATTTATCCAAACTAACAGAGTTAAAATTTCTCAAAATATTTAGTAGTAGGCATAATTAGCACTGCCTTCACAATTAATTCCTACCATCAGAATATGCAGAATGAGAACTAAATTAGATATAAGCATCAGGATTACACCTTAATATTGATATGATTTGGCCTACTGAGCAGAAATATGAAGCATTTATCTAAAGTTGTCCACCACTGGCAGCTCAGGATTCATGGCTACATAATTACTCCTGGTTGATTTAAATTTATTCCCTTTCATTCATAAGAAACTGTGAGGAAATTTTTAGAGCATCTATATTTTAGGCAGTATGCAAGAACATGGATTAGGCTTTCAAGTGACAGCACAAAGATCTGAGCAACATATGAATTGGGAGAAAGAGAAGCACAAGTTAGAAGAATGTTTCCTTTGTTGTTTTCAATTTCACATACCACATATCAGTAAAATCATATGATTCTCAACTTTTTCTGTCTGACTTATTTTGCTTAGCATGATAATCTCAAAATCCATCCATGTTGTCACAAATGGCAATATTTCACCTATTCTTATGGCAGAATAGTATTCCATTGTGTATGTATACCACAACTTCTTTATCCATTCATCAATTGAAGGACATTTTGGTTGTTTCCATGTCTTGGCCACCGTAAACAAAGCTGCAACAAACATTGGAGCACAAGTGTCTTTATGTATAAATGTTTTCAGATTTTTGGGGTAGATACCCAGGAGAGGGATTGCTGGGTCATATGGTAATTCTATTCTTCATTTTTTGAGGAACCTCCACATTGCCTTCTACAGCGGCTGCACCATATAAAACTGAAAACAACAAACAAACAAGACAAACAAATGAAGAAACAAAAACTCATAGACATAGACAACAGTTTAATGGTTACCAGAGGGTAAGGGGGTGAGGAGGTGATAGATGAGGGTAAAAAGGATCAAATATATGGTGATGGAAGGAGAACTGACTCAGGGTAGTGAACAGACAATGTGATATATAGATGATGTACTACAGAATTGTACACCTGAATCCTATGTAACTTTACTAACAATTGTTGCCCCAATAAACTTTAATTTTTAAAAAAGAACAATGTTTCCAGGAAGAGAAGTGTGAATATTCAAAGTCTTTAATGATTTTATTTATCTTTCTGATTTGGATCTAAGGGTTACATCCAGATTTAATACTATCCATCAAAACACTTGGGTCTGAATTTATTCCCTTGGATTGTATTAAAATTTCTCAGGAAACTAGTCTCACCAACTTGTACCGCTGGAAAGACTTGGATAGTGGATAAAGTTGTTAAACACATGAATGCTTATATCTCACATATAAAACAATGAATAAGAGGAAATGAATTTCTAATGGTAAATGTTTCGCTACTAGCAATGGGCTAATGCAAGAAAAACTGGTTTGGAAGATCAGGAACATCTTTAACTTGAAGACCAATTATTATATTTATTCAATAGAAAAGCCTGAGAAAGAAGGGCAAGAATGACTATATATATTAATATTGTTACTGCTTTATGGGACCAATAGTAATATTAACCACCTGAAAGTTATGTTTACATAAATTCAGGGATCTGATTTAAAATAATTAAAATCTGATTTTTTTTTAATTAAAATAAGTTTGTAAGTACTTGGAAACACTAAGACTTATTATTATTAGACTTTTTGAAAAATGAATTTTCATACTTCCACCTTCAATTTAGGATGCAGAAAGCTGTGAAGAGTACTAGCTACACACTTACAAAAAGGAAAAATGCCAGACAATCAACAAATTCATAAAAATATTTGAACCCATTAGAGTAATAAGGCCACAAAATGATACAAAATCTAAGGAAAGAGATATGCCTTCAAAAGAGATGATCTAGGGGCGGCCGGATGGCTCAGTTGGTCAGAGCATGAGTTCTCAACAACAAGGTTGCCAGTTCAATTCCCACATGGGATGGTGGGCTGCACGCCCTGCAACTAAAGATTGAAAAACGGCAACTGGACTTGGAGCTGAGCTGCGCCCTCCACAACTAGACTGAAGGACAATGACTTGGAGCTGATGGTCCCTGAAGAAACACACTGTTCCCCAATATTCCCCAATTTTAAAAAAAGAAATTAAAAAAAGAGGTGATATATAAGCACTTGTTTATCTGGAGCTGATGCCAGTGAAAGTGATACTAGCCAGTATGAAAAATTCACCTAAAATTTTAAATGAATACCTAAAGTCTAAGTGAGAACTATCTTGAGAATATAATCGGGGAAGTTCAGAAACAAGCTGAATTTGCACCCACTTTCAAATTCTTTGCCGTGGACCTCACTGAATGCTCATCAGAAAAACTGGGGTCAGAGCAAGATTCATCAGAAAGCATCCCTCATGGTGCCTATCTATAAGAAGGAAACATCAGCCTCCGTGGGAAAGCCATGACATCTGAACTGTGTCATTTTTCCTATCTTCCCTATGAAACAAAAGCCTTAAACCACTAGGGAAAAGGCTGTAAATCTTATTGTACTAAGGATATTGGTGAAGACACATTGCAGAAGAGGAATGGAACAAAAGAAAGAAAAAACCTGTATCTTAAAGAAGGGTAGGGATGTATCTTGGATCCAGACCATTAAAAGTCTGCTACGGATGGGGGCAAAGCAAGATCACAGAGAAGGCACCTGCCCCTGAGACTCAGGGTCATAAGGCCTGCTTAGAAAGAGGATAAATGTGAGCAACAGACAGACCATGAAAATACCCTACCATCAGGTCTATAAGTGTCAAGTTACAGGTGATAGCAATATATGCCTGGAAAATGGGCAAATATGTGATACCCTCCTTGAAATACAGGCACAAACAGAAGACATAAGCTGATCATGAAACAGACAATGAGGAAAAACACTGGCAAACCAGCATCCATCTTAGTACAAGGCAATGATAGAGAAATTTAAAGTCTGTGGTATGTCGAGGCTAATTTAGCAACCACAAAATTCAAACTTAGTGTGCTAAGCAGAATTTTAAAGGTGCCCCTCCAAAATTCCCACATCATGGTTATTAGGTCAAATCCTAATCTAGGTACTGCTGTGAAGAAACTTTACAGAAATAATTAATATTATAGATTTTAAGAGTGGTAGATTATCCTGGCTAACCCAGATATACCCAATATAATAACTTGAGCCCCGTAAATCAGTTAAATTTATTTGGCTGGAAGTAGAGAGGTGTAGCAGAGTAGGTAAGCAGGGGAAACAAGGCCGAAAGGGAGTTCAGAAAGATTCAAAGAGTAAAAAGAACTTGACCCACCACTGCTGACTTTGAAATTGGAGCAACAATACCATGGGAATGATCCCTGACTAAGAGCCAGCCATCAAGGAAGCAGGACCCTAGTCCTACCAACATGTGGAAATAAATTTTTCCAATAATCTAAACGAGCTGGGAAATGAAATCTATGCCAGTGCCTCCAGATAAGAGCTAAGGCCAACTGACACTTTGACTTCAGCTTTGCGAGACACTGAGTAAAAACCCTAGTCAAGTTAACTGAACTTCTCACGTACAACAAAGTAAGGTAATAAATACCTATTTTAATCCACTATGTTTGCAATAACTTTTTATGGCAGCAATAGATAACTAATGCTCTCAACTCAACTCCTAAATATACTGACTTAGACTCCTCATGAAAAGCCTAAAAAAAAAAAAGGAGTATACATTTCCAACCATAAAATCTATTTACCTCAGTCTCTACTGTGCTATATAAAGTGTCCAGCATTTAACAAAAAAGTTACAAGACATAGAAAAAATTATAAAACAGAACACTGTCAAAAGACAAGGAAATCAACAGAGCAACTCAGAAATCACACAGACACTGGCACTATTGGGCAGGAAATTTTAAATAACCATAATTAATGGTAAAGGCCATAGTAGAAAATATGGACTCCATGAATGATCAGATGGGTAATTTTAGCAGAGATAAGGAAGGTATAAGAAGTAATCTAAGGAGATTTGGGTCCAACATGGCAGATGAGGTAAACAATATGCCTTCTGCATCACAGGATCACACCAAAATTACAAATAAATTATAGAACAATCAACCTCAAGAATCATCTGAAGACTAGCTAAACAGAACCCTATAACTAAGGATATAAAGAAGAGGCCAAATCAAGACTAGTAGAAAGGGGGGAGACGCAAAACAGACTGACCCCAAATCCATATATACTGGTTGAACACCAGGAGGGACACTTTGGTGGCAGAGGTTCCCCCGGAAGAGAAAGGGGTACCGGCCCACACTGGGCTCCCCCGCCCAAGGGTCCTCTGCCAGGAGAGTAATTCCCCCAACATCTGGCAGTGAAAATGTGCAGTGTCCTGCCTGTCCTGGTGAGATGAAAGGTTGCTGGAAACCCAGATGCCCTCTTAAAGGGACCGCACACAGACTCACTCATTTGCAAACACTCACCTGCACTCCAGTGGAGGGGTGGCAACTCAAGAGGTGCCAGAGACATATGGGGAAAGACTGAGTTGTGTAGCCTTTGGGTGAGGGCTGAAGAGACAGCAACCATTATCCCTGTGTGGAGTCTGCCTCATGTGCAGCTTACAGGAGGGTGCCAGCCATCATTTCTATGTTGAAATCTCCCCCAAAGGACCAAATCTGAGACTTCATTGGTCTGGTAAAATCCACATGTGCACAGTACTTTGGTGATGCCTTGGGTCGCTCCCCCTGCACAGTGAGTATTGCATCTCCTGGAGCACTCTCGGCTACTGAGTGGTTGGCCTTGCCTCACAAGCAATGGAAAGCTGTCACAGCAGCAGACAGCCCATGGCGGCCTGCGGGGAACATTTGGTGGTGGGCAATGAGCCACAACATGTGCTTCAGTCTATCTTGAGCAGCTCTCAGAGATCTACAAGCCCAAAGCAAGCAGTGGCTGGCTATGGTGTTCTCAGGGCATTCTGTAAAGTGGTCAGAGGCACTGGTGCAAGAACTGAATCTGCATCAATCTTGTAAAAACCACTGACCACACCTTGTGACCCCCTAGTCTGACCTGTGCACCTAAGGAGGCTCTTTCAATGGCTGAGCCTTACAGGAAGCTGGCAAATGGAAATAGGTCTAGGGGGTCCCTGGACCTTTTGCTAAGCTGCCCCAGGCCCAATAATGATGGCAGCCAGCCTAGTAAGTTCACAGCGAGTCCACCCACAAACACCTCCAGGTCCAGCACAGACAACAGCCAACAATATATAGCTTTGTAGCGCTTACCATGTAGCTAGGGGCTGGTCACAGGCAAGGCTGAAATTGGCCTGCATGACAGCCCCTCACAAGAGACACCAGAAGCAACACACACAGAGGCCAGCTTCAGACCACACCAGAGCACTATATGGCTAGACCCACAAATGAGAAACCCAAAGGGTGGTCTCAATAGGCACAAGAGCCCATGGGGGCAAATTCCCCTCTGAGGGTTCAGATCCCACACAGCATCTCATACACTGTGGGGATAGCCAATCCTAATATTAGGCCAGCCTGAGAGTCAATCCCACCCACTAACATGCCAAAAGCAGTCCAGAGCAACTACAACAGGAGAACACATACAACACACTCAACTCTTGAAACGCACGCACTGGAGGTCAGGGAGACTGTGCCATTGGACCACACAGGACACATACTACAGAAGCCCAACCAGCAAAGACTGAGAGACAAAGGAGATCTACATAATACATAGAAGCAAACAAAAAAGAGGCAGCCAGAATGAAGAAACAAAGAAACACGTCCCAAATAAAAGAAGAGCATGAAACTCCAGACACAGAACTAAATAAAATGGAGGCAACCAACCTAACAGAGACAGAAATTGAAACTCTGGTTATAAGAACACTTAAGGAACTTAGTGACGATTTCAACAAAGAGATACTAAGCATAAAGAAGGACAGAAAAACCATGGAAAAGAACCAGTTAATAATAAAGAATACAATACCTGAAACGAAGAATACACTAGAAGGAATCAACATCAAAATAGATGAAGAAGAATGAATCGGTGATTTACGACAATGTAGCAGAAAACACCCATATGAAACAGCAAAATGTAGAAAGAAAAATGAATGTAGTTTAAGGGACCTGTGGCACATCAAGCATAAGACCATTTGGACGATAAGAGTAAAAGAAGGAGAATAGTGGGAAGAAGGGACTGAGAACCTATTTAAAAAACTGATAACTGAAAATTTCCCTAACCTGGAGAAAGAAATAGACATACAAAGCCAGGAAGTACAGAGAGTCACAAACAAGATGGAACCAAATAGGCCCACAGCAGGACACATTATAATTAAAGTGACAAATGGTAAAGACAAAGAAGGAATCCCAAAAGCAGCAAGAGAAAGACTTACTTACAAGGAGCTCCCACAAGACTATAACAGAAACGTGGCAAGCCAGAAGGGAGTGGCAGAAAATACTCAAAGTGATGAAACACAAGGGCGTACAACCGAGACTACTCTACCTAGCAAAGATATCATTTAGAATCTAAGGACAGATAAAGAGCTTCCCAAACAAGAAAAAGCTAAAGGAATTCATTACCACGAAACCAGTATCACAAGAAACATTAAAGGGACTTAAAAAGAAGAAGGGTACAAACCAAAGCAATATACAGATTTAATGCAATCCCCATCAAAATCCCAATGGCATTTTTTAAAGAAACAGAACCAAAAAATCATCAGATTTGTATGGAACCACAAAAGACCCCGAATAGCCAAAGCAATCTTAAGAAAAAAGAACAATGCTGGAGGTGTCACACTCCCTGTGTTTGTTTTTCTGCCAATACCATACTGTTTTGATTATTGTTGCCCTGCAGTACAAGCTAAACTTTAATCAATAATCAATAATAAATAATCAAACAATAATCAAAACAGTATGGTATTGGCAGAAAAACAAACACACAGATCAATGGAATAGAATTGAGAACCCAGAAATGAACCCACATAAATATGGACAGACAATTTTTGACAAAAAAGCGAAAAAAAAATACAATGGAGAAAAGACAGCCTCTTCAATAAATGGTGGTGGCAGAACTGGAAAACCACGTGCAAAAGAATGAAATTGGACTACTATCTGTCGCCATGTACCAAAATTAACTCAAAATGGATCAAAGACCTAAACATAAGCCCTGAAACAATAAACTGCATAGAAAAAAACATAGGTACTAAACTTATGGACTTTGGATTCAAAGAGCATTTTTTGAATTTGACTCCAAAGGCAAGGGAAGTAAAAGCTAAAATAAATGAATGGGACTATATGAAACTTAAAAGCTTCTGCACAGCAAAAGAAACCATCAACAAAATAAAGAGGCAACCAACTGAATGGGAGAAGATTTTTGAAAACAGCGCCTCCGATAAGGGGCTAATATCCAAAATATACAAGGAACTCATACAACTCAATAACAAAAATACAAGCAACCCATTTGAAAACTGGGCAGAGTACCTAAAGAGACATTTCTCCAAAGAGGACATACAAATGGTCAATAGACATATGAAAATATGCTCAACATCATTAATCATCAGAGAAATGCAAATCAAAACCACAATGAGATATCACCTCACCCGAGTCAGAATGGCTATCATCAACAAGACAAATAGCAACAAGTGTTGGAGAGTCTGTGGAGAAAAAGAAACCCTCATACACTGTTGGCGGGAATGCAGATGGGTGCAGTCACTATGAAAGGCAGTATGGAGGTTCCTCAAAAAATTAAGAATAGAATTATCATGACCCAGCAATCCCTCTGTTGGGTATCTACCCAAAAAATCTGAAAACATTTATACATAAAGACACGTGTGCTCCAATGTTTATTGCAGCTTTATTTACAGTGGCCAAGACATGGAAAAAACTAAAATCTCCTTCGATAGATGAATGGATAAAGAAGTTGTGGCATATATACACAATGGAATACTATTTGGCGGTAAGAAAAGATGAAATAGTACCATTTGTGACAATATGGATGGATCTTGAGATTATAATGCTAAGTGAAGTCAGACAGAAAAAGCAGAGAACCGTATGATTTCACTGATATGTGGTATATAAAACTGAAAACAACAAAAGAACAAGACAAACAAATGAAGGAACAAAAACTCATAGACACAGACAATAGCTTAGGGGTGACCAGAGGGTAAGCGGGGAGGGACGCTCTAGAAGAGGGTAAAAGGGGTTAAATATAGGTGACGGAAAGAGAACTAACTCTGGGTGGTGAACACACAATGTGAGATGTAGATAATGTATTACAGAATTGTACACCTGAAATCTATGTAACTTGACTAAAAATTGTCACCCCAATAAACTTTAAAAAAGAGGGATAAACAAGAACATAAATAGAATAATAAAATAATAGAATAAAAAGAAATGAAAAAATTTCATTTTGTGATCGCAACAAAAGGAACAAAATACCTAGGAATAAACTTAAAGGATGTGAAAGACCTATATACACTGAAAATTATAAGACATTATTAAAAAACCTGAAGTAGACACAGAGAAATGGAAAGATATTCGGTGTCGATGGATTGGAAGAATCAACATAGTTAAAGTGGCTATATTACCCAAAGCAATATATAGATTTAATGCAATCCCTATCAAAATCCCAATGGCATTTTTTTCAGTAAACAGAAAAAATCATCAGATTTGTATGGAAGCACAAAAGACCCCAAACAGCCAAAACTATCCTATGAAAAAAGAACAAGGTTGGAGGTATCACACTCCCTGACTTCAATTTCTACTACAAAGCAACAGTAATCAAAACAGCATGGTATTGGCAGAATAGCAAACACACAGACCAATGCAATACAGTTGAAAACGCAGAAATAAACCCACATATATATGGGCAGATAATTTTCGACAAAGGAGCCAAAAACTCACAATGGAGAAAAGAAAGCTTCCTCAATAAATGATACTGGGACAATTAGAAAGCCACATGCAAAAAATGAAACTAGACTGCCATCTGTCACCATGTACCAAAATTAACTCAAAATGGATCAAAGATTAGACATAAGACCTGAAACAATAAACTATATAGAAGAAAGCATGGGTGATAAATTTATGGACCTTGCATTCAGAGAGGATTTTATGAATTTGACCTCAAGGCAAGGGAAGTAAAAGCAAAAAGAAACGAATGGAACTATAGCTAACTAAGAAGCTCCTGCATTGCAAAAGAAACCAACACTAAAACAAAGAGGCAACCAACCAAATGGGAAAAGATATTTGCAAACAACACCTCTGTTAAGGGGCTAATATCCAATATGTATAAAGAACTCGTATAATTCAACAAGAAAAAAAATCAAACAATCCAATTAAAAAATGGGCAGAGGACCTGAACAGACACTTCTCCCCAAAAGACATACACATAGTTAACAGACATATGAAAAAATGTTCAATGTCACTAGCTATTAGAGAAATGCAAGTCAAAACCACAATGAGATATCATCTCACATATGGTAGAATGGCTAACATCAACAAAAATAAACAATAGCAAGTGTTGAAGAGGCTGTGGAGAAAAAGGAACATTCATACACTTCTGGTGGGAATGTATATTGGTACAGCCACTATGGAAAACAGTATGGAGGTTCCTCAAAAAGTTAAGAATAGAATTACTATATGACTCAGCAATCCCCCTGCTGGGTATCTACCCAAAAAATCTGAAAACATTTATCTGTAAAGATATGTACCCCTATGTTCATTGCAGCATTATTGATGGTGCACAGACATGTAAAAAACCAAAGTGTCCTTCAATGGATGATTGGCTAAAGAAGATGTGGTACATATACAGAATAGAATATTACTCGGCTGTAAGAAAAGATAAAATACTGCCATTTGTGACAACATGGATGGATCTTGAGATTATCATGGTAAGTGGAATAAGTCAGACAGAAAAAGTCAAGAACCATATCACTTCACTCATATCTGGGATGTAAAACTGAAAGCAAGAAAGGAATAAGACAAACAAAGAAACAAAAACTCATAGACATAGACAACAGTTTAATGGTTACCAGAGGGTAAGGGGAGAGGGGGTGGTAGATGAGGGTAAACGGGATCAAATATATGGTGATGGAAGGAGAACTGACTCTGGGTGGTGAACACACAATGCAATATATAGATGATATTTTATATAAATGTACACTTGAAACCTATATAATTTTACTAAACAGTGTCACCCCAATAAATTTAATAAAAATAGTAACAATTTAAAAACTTGTAAATTTAAAAAAATAAAGAGAAATTACAAACATTTTCAGGGAAATAAAACCTTACATAATTTATCAACAACAGACCTACACTACAAGAACTGTTAAAGTTCTTCAGACAAAAGGAATACAATCAGATAAACACTTGATAGCTATACAAGTAAACATAGAACACTGGAAGTAGCATAAACAAATTTAAATATAACATTCATTTTTCTTCTCATTTTTAATTGTGCTAAGACAATAGTGTTTGAATAAAAATAGTAGCAATACATTTTGTGTTTATAACACATGCAAAATAAAACATGACAATAATAGCACAAAAGATGAAAAGGAGGAATTGAGTATACAGTATAGTAAGGAGAGAATAATTAGTATACTATAGTAAGGGGGAAGGAGTTGGAGGTATATTACAGTAAGTACTTTCCAGTACACAGGAAGTACTATAGTAGTACTCAAAGGTTGACTCTGATTGATTAAAGATGTATATTGTAAAACCTAGGACAACCACTAAGCAAATTCAAATGTGTTATTAATAAGTCAATAACGGAGATAGAATGAAACAAAAATAAGTAATTGATTAATCCAAAGCAAGGAATACAAATAAGAAAATATAAACAAAGAAAAGGAAGAAGTTATAGAATAGAGCAATATGGTAGATTTCAATCCAATTATGTCAATTATTACATTAAAATGTAAATTGCCTAAAGTCGTCAATTTAGGACAGAGATTGTTAGTTTGGGTGAATAAAAAGGACAACCTAACTATACCTTGTCTTAAGGAAACCAACTTAACTATGAAGTCATAGATAGGTTAAAAAAAGAACAAAACATATATAATAATATAATATATATATATACATATATATATATATGTGTGTGTATATATATATATATATATATATATATATATATATATATATGTAACCAAAAGAAATTCTGGTAGTTTATTAATAGCAAACAAAATAGATTTCAGAACAATGAATATCATCAAGGATAAGGAAAGACATTATATAATAATAAGGTAGTAAATTCTTCAATAATATATAACAATCCTAAATATGTGTGTATATAACAACACAGCCTCAAAATAAATTTACTAATGGAACTGATAGAATAACTAAACAAATCCACAATTATAGTTAGATACTTTTATCTCTTAGTAATTGATAAAACATGTAGACATAAAATCAGTAGGTATATGGAAGATTTGAACAACACTATCTACAAAATAACCTAATTGATATTTTAGAACACTCCACTTAATAACAATGAATATGTAGTATTTTTAGTGCACATGGGACATTAACCAAAATAGACCAAATTCTGGGCCATGAAACAGATTTTTTTAAGTTAAAAAATAAGAACAGAAATCAATGAAATTGAGAATGATAAAAATCAAATAAACCAAAAGTTAATTCTTTGTAGGAAAAAAAAATACAGTTAATGAACAACTAGCCAAATTGACCAAGAAAAAAGAGAAAAAATGCAAATTTTGAGGGATAGAAATGAACAAGACATCATTACAGACTTTACAGACATTAAAAATTATAATGACAAAATGCATAAAACTCTGGAGCCATAAATTTGACTTCTTAGATAGAATGTACAAATTGTTTGAAAGACACCACCTGTTAAAGCTCACTCTGGAATTAATAGATAACAGGAATATGAGGTCCGACAATTAAGTTCGCTAACTCATCCTAGAAAAAGTGCTACATACCTCATTGCTGAATATCACTATGGTCATTTTTGAAGTACTCCCCTTGGAAAGCTATACACTGATGCCAGCGCCTAGTCCACTCTCCAAAGCAATTTTGGACTTCTTTTTCTGGAATGGCCATCAGAGCTGTCATTGTATTACCTTTGATGTCCTGAATGTCATCAAACTGTCTTCCTTTCAATATTTCCTGTATCTTTGGGTAAACAAAGAAGCCACTGGGGGCAAGATCAGGTGAGTAGGGAGGGTGTTCCAATACAGTTATTTGTTTCATGGCTAAAAGCTCCCTCACAGACAGTGCCATGTGAGCTGGTGCATTGTCGTCATACAAGAGTCATGAATTACTGGCGAAAAGTTCAGGTCGTCTAACTTTTTCATGCAGCCTTTTCAGCACTTCCAAATAGTAAACTTGGTTAATGTTTGTCCAGTTGGTACAAATTCATAATGAATAATCCCTCTGATATCAAAAAAGATTAGCAATATCGTTGCAACAAGTTCGTGAACTTAATTGTCAGACCTCGTAGTCTTAAACTATCAATTAAATTCATTCTACAGTTTAAAAATTTCTAAAAAACAAAATTCCAGGCTCAAATGGTTTTACTGGTGAATTCTACCAAACATTTAAGGAAGACACATTATAAATTTCTACATAAAGTAGTCTAGAACATAAAAGAGGAGGAAACATTTTTTACCTGTTTTCATGAGATAAGTATTACTCTGAACAGTACAAGAATATAAAACTACAAACCAATATTCCTCATGAAAAAAATGTAAAAGTTCTAAACCAAATACCTCCAAAATGTTTAAAATTCTGAGAATTTAATCCTATTGCAACATTAAAACATCAATCAATGTCATTTGTGATATCAACAAATTACAATAAAATTATATGGTCATTTAAATAGATACCGGAAAAGCGTTTTAAAAAATCCAACAGTTCTTCCTGATTAAGAACAACAAAAACAAAACTTTCAGCAAACTAGGAATAGAAGGGATTTTTTTCCATCTGATAAAGGGCACATGCAAAAATGTTACAGCTAGCACCTTACTTAATGATGACAATACTGAATGTTTCCCATCCTACAGTTGAGAACAAGAAAAGAATATTTACTCTTACTATTTCTTTCCATCACGGTCCTTGTACAATACAATAAGACAAGGAAAAAATAAAAAGTGTAGAGATTAGAGGGGATGAAATAAAACTCTGTTTACAGATATGGTCATCTATGCAGAAAATCCCATCCCAAGAAATCTATAAATAAGATATCAGAAAGTGAGTTTAGCAACATCCTGGGTCAATAAACACATACAAAGCATTTCTACATGATAGTAACATACTATTTAAAATGGTAATAAAACACAATACCAGTTAAAATAGCAACATAAAACACAAAATACTTAGGTATAAATATTTCAAAATATATGCAAGATCTGCATGTTGAAAAGTAGAAAACTAATGAAAGAAATCAAAGTCTACATGAATGTAAAAATAGATCATGCTAGTGAATTATAAGACTCAGTATTGTTAAACTGTCAATTCTCTCCAAAATTATAATTTCAAACATTGCATTTCCAATCAAAATTCCCGCAGGAACTTTTTGTAGAATTTGACAAGCAGATTTTACAAGGTATATGGGAATGTAATGGAACTAGAATATACAGAGGGATTTTGAAAAGGAAGAATGTAGTTGTTGGACTCAAACTATCTGATATCTGGATGTATTATAAAAACTGTAGCAGTCCAGAAAGAAAGATATTAGATAAAGGATATCCATAGGGAAAAATGAAACAGAGAAAAATGAGTTCAGAAATTTACCCATAAAATTATATCAATTGATTTTTGACAAGGGTGCAAAGGCATTTAAATGGAGAAAGGATCATCTTTTCAACAAATAGATATCCATATAAAAAATGAACCCTGGTCCATCCTTTACATCCTATACAAAAATTTACTTTAAATGGATTATAGATTTAGACATAAAACTATAAAATTTTGCTATAAAAACATAGAAGAGGGGCGGCTGGATGGCTCAGGTGGTTAGAGTGTGAGCTCTGAACAACAGGGTTGTTGGTTAGATTCCCATATGGGCCAGTGAGGTATGCCCTCCACAACTAGATTGAAGACAACAAGCTGCCAGTGGGCAGCCAGATGGCTCAGTTGGTTAGAACTTGAGCTTTTAACAAGGTCGTCAGTTCAATTCCCGCATAGGATGGTGGGCTGTGCCCCCTGCAACTAAGATTGGAAATAGCAACTGGACTTGGAGCTGAGCTGCACCCTCCACAACTAGATTAAAGGACAATGACTTGGAGGTGATGGGCCCTGGAGAAACACACCGTCCCCTAACATTCCCCAATGAAAAGATTTAAAAAAAAAACATAGAAGAAAATCTTCATAAACTTGGATTAAAAGTAAATGTTTTTAGAGATAATTCAGTTTTTTGCAAAAGAAAATGTTCCATAAAAGAAACAAATTAATTGGATGCCGTCATTGTTAAGAACTTATACTCTTCAAAAGACAATATTAAGAGAATAAAAAGAAGACACATCTGTGAGAAAATTTTTTCATATCACATATCTGATAAAGTACTGGCATCCAGAGTATATAAAGAACTCCCAAAATCAATAATTAAAAACTATCATCCCAAATGAATTGGGCAAAATATTTTAACAGACACTTAACCAAAGATATAAAGATGGAAAATAAGCACATGAGAAAATGATCAAGATCATTAGTCATTAGTGAAATGCAAATAACAACCACAATAAAATACTATTACAAATATATTTAAATGTCTATTTTTCTTTTTTTATCAACTGACAATACCAAGTACAGTCCAAGATGAGGAGTAACTGGCACTCTCATACACCACTGGCGGGAATGTACAAAGTTACAACCACTTTCAAAAAGAAATATATGGTGATGGAAGGAGAACTGACTCAGGGTGGTGAATAGATAATGTGATATATAGATGATGTATTACAGACTTGTACACCTGAAACCTATGTAACTTATACTAACAATTGTCACCCACAATGAACTTTAATTTAAAAAAAAAGAAGAAAGAAAAAGCATTTAACAATTTTTTAGTTAAATACGTACTTACCAGTAATATCCCTTCTAGGTATTTACCAATGTGAACTGAAAGCAAAAATTCCATATTTAGGGCATTACTCACTTAAAGTGGAAGTGAATGTTTACACTAAAATCTATGTGCAAGTGTTCAGAGCAGCTATATTCACAATCATCCAAAACTGGAAACAGCCCAAATATTCCTCAACTGGGGAATGCATAAACATACTGTGGTAAATCTATACAGTGAAATTCTACTCAACATTTAAAAGAAATGAATTAGTGGCACACAAAATGTAGGTGAACCTCAAATGCATTCATCTCAAAAGAAGTCATACTCAAAAGGTTGCATACTGTATGACTGTATTTTTACGACCGTTTTGCAAAGCCAAAACTAAAGGGACAGAAAACAATTCAGTTGTTGCTAGAGGAAACGGGTGCAGTGTGGGGTGATTACAAAGAAACTTGAGAATATTTGGGGAGCTGATAATATCGCTTTAATTCTTGTGGTGTTGGTTACATGCGTGTATGCACGTGCCAAAACTTATAAGAACTACACATTTAAAAAGGCTAAACTTTCCTATATGTAAATTATACCTAATAAAATATAAGGAAAATAATCTATTGTGTAAAACTAACCACTAGGGATTGAAGTTAAATAAGTGGCGCTTCTGATAGGGGGGAGAGAAGCAGTGATTAACTGGAAAAGGGTACGTGGGAAGTCTCCAGATTGATGGCACTGTTCTGTATCTTGATATGTATATATAAAGACTGAACAGTACACTCAAGATTGGAATATTCACCATACATAAATTATATCTTATTTCTAACATCTTAAAAATAAAAACTTCCATTAATTATTTATTTAATAAACAAGAAAAATTCAAAAACTGCTTACAATTAACTGTTCTTTTTCTGAACTGTTGTACAAATTTTCAAATGCGGTGGTGCAAGAAAAAATGGGGCATGTGTAAGGAATATAAAGTGTTTTTTTTGCCTTTCAACAGCCCCTCTCCCCCACCTTCACCAGATTCTTGAAGAAAGGAATGTGGATACCAGAAACAAGTTTTTTCTATTAATAACAAACAATTAAGAAAATTATAAATTGACAGATTCATGCTGATTCTTCTATATTCTATGTCTACTCCTCAAAATGTAGTTTGTAGAATCATGCCCTAAAAGAAAATTTTAGAAACTTGTAGATGTTAGGTTAATATTGAGTTTCAGATATCCAGCATGACTTCTGAAATTCAATGTACTATTAAAATGTACCAATTAAAATACTTGGAGTTAATCTTTGAATTATTTCTAAAGTGAAACTATGTATATATATATATGTGTGCGTGTGTATGTGTGTGTATATATATATATATATATATATATATATATATATATATATATGTATATTCATTCTTAGAGAATAAACCAAATCAAACAAGAATAACATATATGAAATTTTAAAGATATTTTTGTGAAGTTATTAAACATTTGAGAGCACTATAGTTACTGCTGCATTATGGATTTTTAAAAATTAGCACACAAAAGAAAACTTGACAGGAAACTGAAAAGAGAAAAAACTAGGGCAAAACCATTCAGAAAACTAAAATGTTATCAGGGTCTAAGAACGAAGTGCAATTAAGTTAAATGTTAGTATCTTCATACAAATTTTACACCAAGTTTTTCACCATTTACTTTCAAGGGCCTGTCCTCTGCATTGCCACATAGTTGACAGCTCCTGCAGGTTGGGTTTTGTTTGGATCCCACACGAACATACTCTCTACTCCAATGAAATTAAGGGATCTGTTCACTAAAGATGGGAAAAAGCTGCTTAAAATTAAGTATTTCACCATTTTTTGCAGCCTGACTTAGTTTTCATTGAACGTTTATTGAATATATTCAAGCTCCAGGGGAAACCACAGCCAACCAAGCAAATGGTAGATTTGAGTCAGAATCAGAGTAACTGCTTGTCTCTCCTCTCTGCAGGGGATGAACAGTTCAGACCATTTTTATTTTCTTCTTAAAAAAAAAAAAAAAAAAAGAAAAAGGTCTATCTTCTTGCAAATAAAAATAAAATCCTCACCTGACTGATTTTGCATTTGCCCTTTGTTTTTGCATTTGTCCTCTACTTTGTATTTGTATTTGAATTTATTAGACAGAATTTTGTTTTTCAAATAAATATTCAAATATACAAGACAGAATTGGATAAGGAATTTTGTGGTTATGGCTTCTACTATTCTTTGCTTATGAATATGAAATTCTTCTTGCTTACTTTTTAAATTAATCCTACAGTTATTCACATTGCATATCAGAGGATTCATAGTACTGTGTAGTGGGCCAATTTAACTCACACCATGATGGTGTTGTGTCAAACTAGCCCCAAATGATCAGACCTAGAAACGTACGTCCAAACAATCCAGAAATACAGCCTTGAAATCTAGACCGTAGGGTCATTTTTATACAGTGTTAGGCATTCAAATGAAAATAGAAAATTGGGTCATGAAAATAGCAATGTAGGCAACCCCAGCCTCCATCGCCATGCAATGATCAACAATTAGACAGCTACCCATGAACAAAAACACCTCTGGAAATACTCTAGGGTTCACTTAAGAAGTTTCAGCAACACAGTGCAACAAGACACCCAAGAAGAGGTGCACAAGAAGGGAAGGAAAACAGTTTAATTTTGTAACATCATCCCATCCCTCAAGCTGACATTGCTAAGCACCAAGAGGATACTTCCCAGCTGGAAAGAATTCCCTTCACCAGGAAAAAACCAGACTGGGTTCAGCAACCAGTTTCCCCTGCCTTTTGGGGCACTGCATGAAGGTCCCATTTCAGTTTCACTGCACACAGAACTGCAAAGCTAACACATATAGAAGATGGCTAGAAACAGGAAAGAAAAGCAGGGACTACCAAGAGCTGCCATGCAGTGGGACCAATCATGGTTCACAGTGACTACTCTTCAGACAAATGCAGCAGATTTTGACTGAAGTAATCCCCAACAGTCAGCAAGTTGCGACAAAGCGCTGTAGCTTTCACATGTTTTCACATCAGGTGCCTGAGTCCTTCTGCACTTCCTTTCCACCTCACCCCACACCTGCCTTCTACAGACCCCAGTAACTGCAACAGCAGTTAGCTCAAGTCTCTGTGGCTATGTAGAGACACGAGCCTAGACCCCCAAAGCTGACCCTCCACCACCTAATATGTGCTCAGTGCTAGCCACTCCATCTGTGTACTTGTATGACATTGGTCTGACATTGTCACCAGACCTCCACATTATGCCCAGAGGGAGACTGTGCAGACAAAGGAAAGGACGCTGACAGCTGGAGCCCCCAGATATGTTTGCGGGCTGGGATCAGGCTCTGTCTTTTGGCCCCATCCCTTGCTGTCTACCCCAGCATACACCACTATGTATGTATATACATACATACTATATAAATACTTGTAGCTGGCCCTCAGCCAAGTGTGTGCACAACACGGCCTCCAGCCATCACCTCTGCCTGCTCTGGTCCCTTGCCGCTGGACTTGGAAGCACCACTGAGAACCTTAATAGCACATGCAGACACTGTGGACCCAACATAATGTTCAAGAAGCACCACATAGTTGATATTGTAGACTCCACCAGCATGAGTCAAAGAGTAATCACACTCCCCCTGACCCAGTGGTGCCAAACAGTCCTGCACCCGGTACTTTGCACCACTAAACCCAGGTGACTGTTTCTTAAAACAAAAACAGAAATAAAAACAAAAACAAAAAGCTATACAAGCTACAGGTATCATGAAGAATCAGGGAAACATAACTCCACCAAAGGAATACAGTAAAACTCTAGTAACAAGCCCCCCAAAAGGGAGATCTGGGAAGTGCCTAACAAAGAATTCAAAATATTTTTTCTAAAGATGTTAAGAGAGCTACAGTAAAACACATAAAAATAATTTAATTATAAAGGGAAATAATATAAAAACAAAATGAGAAGTTTACCAAAGATAAAAACATACAAAAGGAGGAAACAGAAATTTTAGAGCTGAAGAATACATCAACTAAGCTGAAAATCTCAACAGAGATCTTCAACAGAAGACTTAACCAAATGTACAACTACGAATGAATCAGTGGAGACGTCATGAAAATGACGGAGTGAGGTGAGCCTCTATAAAGCTCCCCAGGAATTTACAACTAATCGAACAACAATAACTCCACAAAGGACGCCCACACTCTGCACAGCAGACAGACGCGAGCGGGGGAGGTGGAAAGGGAGAAGTGTGGAGACGGAGCTGCACGGGGACAGGACGCAGACCTAGCTCAGTGCTCCCTGCTCGCTGTATCCCGGAACTACCGCAGCTGCAGGAGAGGGAAGAAGTCGGACTGCTGGGGCTCTGCTTATGGCCCACAGGGCTGAGGGGGCAGCATATAACACGGCTGAATCCAATGCTCACGGCAGACACCTCGAAGAAAAGATTGAGGGAAGAAGGCTGAAAACGGTGGTTTAAGCCCTCACTGCTGAGCAGAGAACGGAAGCCTTAGACGCTGAGACTAGCCGCCCCCTCCCTCCCCTCCAAGAGCTCGCCCCACCCCCACCTGGCCTGTGCTAGAAGCAGAAGAGTAGAAGTGTCAGATGAAAAGAACAGAATATTTGCTGTTCTGAGAACTGTGGACCACAGACACAGATTCACACACTTCTGGACCACAGCCCAACTACTTCTGGCAAAGGGGAGGGAGCTGTGGAAGCAGGACAGGCTGTGGTGGTGGTCGCCACAATTGCTCTGGGCCACCTCTCACAACTCACCCCGCCTCTGGCCCCACCTATCTGGGCAGATCCCAGCAGGAGTAAAAAGAACTGCTGAAACACAGGGGCTCTGATGTGGTGAAGAAGCGCTTTGGAACTTCAAAAGCTCTCCGCATACCCACATGGACACTGCGCCCTGTGACCCAGGTGAACCATTAACAGTGGAGAAGCACCTCTCCCAGGGAATCCTCCCATTGTGTGAGAATCTGGAATAGTGCAGAGAAAACATAGCACTACCATGTGAGAGAGAAAAAAAAGGCTGCAGTCGGAGTGAAAATAAAACATTCTACCAACAAGTACTGGAAAACGAAAGAAAGACCTTTTCCTATCAACCTGTTGCAGAACCCACTCCTGTAGATGTCCAGGAAGAGAAATAATAAATCATTAATTGCCATCAATAACCAAGGAAACAAGACAGCTCAGAAAGAAAGTGAAAAGTCTCCAGAAAAGGAACTTAAAGATATGAAAATATGTGACTTAAATGACGGAGAATTCAAGATTGGAGTTTTGAAAAAACTCGAGACGCAGGAAAACACAGAAAGGAAGATTAATGAACTCCAAAACACAATCAAAGAATAACATGAGCATTTTACGAAAGAGATTGAAATTTTATAAAAGAACCAAATAGAATTTCTGGAGATTAAGAACTCAATAGAAGAAATTAAGAATGAAATATCCATCTTAGGTAGTAGAGTTGACTAGATGGAGGAAAGAATCAGTGACATCGAAGACAGAAACCTGGAAATTACACAGATGGAAGAAGAAAGAGACTTGATACTTAAAACAAATGAAAGAACTCTACAAGAACTTTCTGACTCCATCAGAAAGAGCAATATAAGAATAATGGGCATACCAGAAGGAGAAGAAAGAGAGAAGGGAACAGAGAATAGATTCAAACAAATTGTTGATGTGAACTTCCCAAACTTATGGACAGAACTGGACCCTCGAATCCAAGAAGCAGATAGAACACCTAATTACCTCAATCCCAACAGGCCTTCTCCAAGGCACATTGTATTGAAGCTGTCTAAAATCAATGACAAAGAAAGAATCCTCAAGGCAGCCAGGGAAAAGAAGATGGTAACCTACAAAGGAAAACCTATTAGATTATCATCAGATTTTTCAGTAGGAACGCTACAAGCCAGGAGAGAGTGGAACCAAATATTCAAAATATTGAAAGAGAGAAATTATGAGCCAAGAATAATATATCCAGCAAAGATGTCCTTTAGATATGAAGGAGGAATAAAGACCTTTCCAGACATACAGAAGCTGAGGGAATTTTCTAATACATGACCTGCACTACCAGAAATGCTAAAGGAGGCTATTCGACCACCATCAACAGGGACAATTTGTGGCAACCAAAACATAAAAAGGGTGAGAGTAAAGGCCTCAAGCGGAATATGGGAACGAAGAAAGTAAGCATGCTGAAGAAAATGGAATTCTCTAAATGTCGAACTTTCTTTTATATAAACTTAATGGTAACGACTCAAGAAAAAATCCAGACTGAAATATATACTGTAATAAGACAAGAAACAGAGGGAAACATAGAATACCACCACACAGAAATAATAGACAACAACAAAAAGGCAAAGAAACCATGGAGACACAGCCTTACTAGAAACTAAAGATAGAATGACAGGAAATCCTCATGTATCAATAATCACCCTAAATGTAAATGGACTGAACTCACCAATAAAAAGGCACAGAGTAGCAGATTGGATCAAAAAACTAAACCCAACCATATGCTGTCTCCAAGAGACACATCTCAGCTACAAGGACAAGCATAGACTCAAAGTGAAAGGGTGGAAATTGACACTCCAAGCAAATGGTACCCAGAGAAAATCAGGTGTAGCCATAATGATATCATATGAAACAGACTTCTGGGTGAAAAAGATACCAAGAGACAAAGATGGACGTTTCATAATAGTAAAGGGGACTATAAAACAAGAAGACATAACAGTCATCAATAAATATGCCCCCAATCAGGGAGCACCAAAATATACCAAGCAACTACTAACAGAACTAAAGGGAGAAATTGACCAAAACACAATTATACTAGGGGACTTAAATACATCATTGACAGCTATGGATAGATCATCCAAACAGAAAATAAATAACGAAATAGTAGCCCTAAACGACACATTAGATGAAATGGACATAATTGACTTTTATAGAGCACTTCATCCTAAAACATCAGACTATACATTCTTTTCTAGTATACATGGAACGTTCTCAAGGATAGACCATATACTGGGACATAAAATCAGCCGCAGGAAATTTAAGATTGAAATCATACCAAGCATATTCTCTGATCACAAGGCTTTGAAAATGGATATCAACTGCAAAAAGAAAGCAGGAAAAAACACAAACACATGCAGATAAAACAACATACTTTTAGAGAACGATTGGGTCAAAGAAGAAATTAGAGGAGACATCAAAAGATACATAGAAACAAATGACAGGAAAATACATGCTACCAAAAATTTTGGGATGCAGCAAAAGCAGTTTTAAGAAGGAAATTTATATCATTACTGGCTTATCTCAAGAAACAAGAAAACTCCCAAATAAATAACCTCATGTTACACCTTAAAGAACTAGAAAAAAAGAACAAGGGAAAACCTAGGTCAGCAGAAGAAAGCAAATAACAAAAATCAGAGCAGAACTAAATGAAATAGAGAACAAAAAGACAACAGAAAAAATTAATGTGACAAAGAGCTGGTTCTTTGAAAAGATTAACAAAATTGACAAACCCTTTGCTTGACTCACTAAGATAAAAAGAGAGAAGACACTAATTAACAAAATCAGAAATGAAAAAGGGGAAGTTATCACAGACACCACGGAAATACAAAGGATCATCCAAGTATACTATGAAGGACCATATGCCACCAAATTCAATAACCTAGAAGAAATGAACAAGTTCTTAGAAACATATAGCCTTCCAAGGTGAACCATGAAGAACTGGAAAATCTAAACAGACCGATCACCAATAACGAAATTGAATCAGTCATCCAAAACCTTCCCAAAACTAAAGTCCGGGACCAGATGGCTTCACTATAGTGAATTCTACCAAACCTTCAAAGAGGATCTAATACCAATCCTGCTCAAACTCTTCCAAAAAATTGAAGAAGAGACAGTACTCCCTACTCATTTTATAAGGCCAATATTACCCTGCTACCAAAACCTGGTAAGGACAGCACAAAAACAGAAAACTACAAACAAATATCTCTGATGAATACAGATGCAAAAATCCTAAATGAAATTCTAGCAAATCGAATACAAAAATGCATTAAAAAGATTATTTATCACGACCAAGTGGGGTACATCCCTGGGGAACAAGGATGGTTCAACATCTGCAAAACCATCAATGTGATACATCACATAAACAAAATAAAGCATAAAAATCAATTAATGCACAGAAAGCATTTGACAAGATACAACATCCATTTATGATTAAAACACTTAATAAAATTGGTATAGTATGAAAATACCTTAACATAATAAAGGCCACATATGACAAGCCCTCAGCTAATCTCATAATGAATGGTGAAAAACTGAAGCCATTTGCTCTACGTTCAGGAACACGACAGGGCTGTCCCCTATCACCTCTGCTTTTCAACATCGTGTTGGAAATCCTTGCCAGAGTAATCAGGCAAGAGAAAGAAATAAAAAGCATCCAAATTGGGAATGAAGAAGTTAAATTATCTCTCTTTGCAGATGACATGATGCTATATATAGAAAACCCTAAAGACTTCACCAAAAAGCTATTAGAAATAATGAACGAATACAGTAAAGTTGCTGGCTACAAAATCAATGTACAAACGTCCATTGCCTTCCTATATACTAACAATGAAATCTCAGAAAAAGAAATACAAAAAACAATTCCTTTTGCAATTGCAGCAAAAAGAATAAAATACCTAGGAATAAACTTAACCAAGGATGTGAAAGAACTATATGCTGAAAACTATAAGACATTTTTGAAAGAAATTGAAGAAGACACAAAGAAATGGAAAGACATTCCGTGCTCATGGATTGGAAGAATCTACATAGTTAAAATGCCCATATTACCCAAAGCAATATACAGATTCAGTGCAATCCCCATCAAAATCCCAATGGCATATTTTAAAGAAATAGAACAAAAAGTCATCAGATTTGTTTGAAACCACAAAAGACCCCGAATAGCCACAGCAATCTTAAGAAAAAAGAACAATAATGGAGGTATCACACTTCCTGACTTTGGCTTGTACTACAAGTCTACAATAATCAAAACAGCATGGTATTGGCAGAAAAACAGACACATAGACCAATGGAATAGAATTGAGAACCCAGAAATAAAACCACATAAATATGGACAGATAATTTTTGACAAAGAAGCTAAAAACATACAATGGAGGAAAGACAGCCTCTTCAATAAATGGTGCTGGGAGAATTGGATGGCCAGATGCAAAAGAATGAAACTGGACTGCTATCTGTCACTATGTACCAAAATTAATTCAAAATGGATCAAAGACTTAAGCATAAGACCTGACACGATAAACTGCATAGAAGAAAACATAGGTACTAAACTTATGGACCTTGTGTTCAAAGAGCATTTTATGAATTTGACTCCAAAGGCAAGGGAAGTAAAAGCTAAAATAAATGAATGGGACTATATGAAATTTAAAAGCTTCTGCACAGCAAAAACCATCGACAAAATAAAGAGGCAACCAATGGAATGGAGAAGATTTTTGCAAACAGTGCCTCAGATAAGGGGCTAATATCCAAAATATACAAGGAACTCATGAAAATCAACAAAAAAACAAACAACCCAAGTGAAAAATGGGCAGAGGACTTGAAGGGACATTTCTCCAAACAGGACATACAAATGGCAAATAGACATGTGAAAAAATGCTCAACATCACTAATCTTCAGAGAAATGCAAATAAAACCACAATGAGATATCACCTCACCCCAGTCAGGATGGCTTCCATCAACAAGACAAATAGTAACAAGTGTTGGAGAGGCTGTGGAGAAAAAGGAACCCTCATACACTGTTGGTGGGAATGCAGACTGGTGCAGCCGTTATGGAAGGCAGTGTGGAGGTTCCTCAAAAAATTACGAATAGAATTACCATATGACCCAGCAGTCTCTTTCCTTGGTATCTACCAAAAAAATCTGAAAACATTTGTACATAAAGACACGTGTGCTCCAATATTCATTGCAGCTTTGTTTACAGTGGCCAAGACATGGAAACAACCAAAATGTCGTTCGATAGATGAATGGATAAAGAAGTTGTGGTATATATACACAATGGAATACTATTCGGTGGTAAGAAAAGATGATATTGGAACATTTGTGACAACATGGATGGAAATTGGGAGTATAATCCTGGGGGAAATAAGTCAGACAGGAAAAGCAGAGAACCATATGATTTCACTGATATGTGGTATATAAACCAAACACAACAAAAGAACAAGACAAACAAATGAGAAACAAAAACTCATAGACACAGACAATATTTTAGTGGTTACCAGAGGGTAAGGTAGGAGGGGGGTGGGAGATGAAGGTAAGGGGGATCAAATATATGGTGATGGAAAGAGAACTGGCTCTGGGTGGTGAACACACAATGGGATTTATAGATGATGTAATACAGAATTGTACACCTAAAATCTATGTAGTTTCACTAGCAATTTTCACCCCAAGAAATTAAAAAAAAAAAAAAATGAATTAGTGAGCTGGAAGACGTCAACAGAAATTAGCCAATCAGAAGAGAAAAATAAAGAAGAAACTCTATGGGACTGAAGAGAAAACTCAAGAGAAACAATCTACTCATCATTGGAAACCTAGAGGAAAAAGGGAGGGAGGAAATAGTAGAAAGCTGATTTAAAGAAATAAAGGTTCAGAACTCCCTAAAACAGGAGAGATATTTGGGAATCCAAGTTCATAATGCCAATAGGTCACCACAAAACTTCAAAGCAAAAGAATCTTCTCTAGGAAACATTATAAGAAAACTGTCTAAAATGAAAGACAATTTCAGAAGCAGCAAGAGAAAAGAAAACATCTCTTATACAAGGGAATGCTCATAAGGCCATAAGGGATTTCTTAGCAGAGACCTGCAGACCAGAAGAGAATGGGATGATACTTTCAAACGACTGAAAGAAAGGAACTGCAAACTAAGAATATTCTCCCAGCAAAGTGGTCCTTTAGAAATAAATAAATAAATATAAAGACTTTCCCTAACAAACAAAAGCCAATAGAATCATCATCACTAAACGGGCCTTACAAGAAATGCACAAAGTAGTTCTTCAAGATGAAATAAAAGGATGCGAATTAGTAAGGTTAAAACATATAAAAATATACAAAACACTAGTAACGACAGGTATATGTCAGATACAAATTACTCTAACATTGTAATTTGGTGGTATGTTAAGTATTTAACTCAAATAAAAAGGTAAAATGATAAAATGTTAAAAAATAGATATAGCTAAAAAATTTGTTAATGACTATAAATATAAAAAAGTAAATGGTGATAACAATTTCTTAATGACTACAAATATAAAATGATGTAAATGGTAATATCTTAAAAGGGGAAGAAATAAAAGGGTTGATTTTATTGTATGTAATCAAATTTAAATTTTTATCAGTATACAATATACTGTTATATAAATAAAATAATTCATGTAAGCCTCATGGCAACCATGAAGCAACAGCTACAGTAGTATTACAAAAGATAAAGAAACGGGAATCAAAGCATATCACTAGAGAAAATTTTCAATTCAAAAAAGAAGAGAGGAAGAAAAGAACAAGAGAATTACAAAACAGCCATAAAACAATAAGATGTCATCAGTGAGTCCTTACCAATCAGTAATTACTCTAAATAGAAATGGATTGATTTTCCAATCAAAAGAAATAGAGTGGCTAGGTGGATAATACACAAGAACCAACTACTCATGTACTGTCTGCATGGGACTCACCTCAATTTAATGACTCTCATAGGCTCAGAGCAAAGGGAAGGAAAAAGATATTGCAAGTAGTGAAAACCGAAAGAGAGCAGGAGTAGCTACACATATATCAGACAAAATAGACTAAGTCAATTTTGTCTGATATATGTGTAAATAAATAAGAGTCTATTTCTGTTTTGTTTGCTTTTTTCGTCTATTCTTTAGATTCCATATATAAGTGAGATCATATGATATTTGTCATTCTCAGTCTGACTTATTTCACTTTGCATAATATTCTCTAGGACCATCCATGTTGTTGCAAATGGTAAGATTTCATTCTTTCTTATGGCTGAGTAATACTCCATTGTATAAATGCACCATAATCTCTTTACCCAATTGTCTATTGATGGGCCTTTCGGTTGTTTCCACATCTTGGCTACAGTGAATAGCACTGCAATAAACATAAGGGTGTGTATATTTTTTCGAATTAAAGTGTTTTGCATTTGTTTGGATAAATACCCTGAAGTAGAATTGCTGGGTCATAATGTAGTTCTATTTTTAATTTTTTGAGGAACCTCCATTCAGTTTTCCATATTGGCTATGCCAATCTGCAATCCCACCAACAGTGCACAAGGGTTCCCCTTTCTCCACATCCTCGCCAGCACTTGTTGTTTGTTGATTTATTGATGATAGCCATTCTGACTGGGGTGAGGTGGTATCTCATTGTGGTTTTTATTTGCATTTTTCTAATGATTAGTGAGGTTGAGCATTTTTTCATATGTCTGTTTGCCATCTGTACGTCCTCTTCAGAGAAATATCTCTTTATGTCCTCTGCCCATTTTTTAATTGGGTTGTTTGTTTTCTGGTGTTGAGTTATATGAGGTTTTTTTTTAATTAATTTAATAAATAACCCCTTATCAGATGTATCATTGGCAAAGATCTTCTCCTATTCAGTAGGACATCTTTTTGTTTTGTTGATGATTTCCTTTGGAAAAAACTGATGGTTGCTAGATGGGAGGGAGGGGAGAAGATGCAGGGATTAGAAAGTACAAATTGGTAGTCACAAAATAGTCATGGGGATGTGAAATACGTATGGGGAATATAATAAATAATATTATATTTATTATTCATGTAAAGATCATGTACGGTGCCAGATGGGTAGTGGATTTATCAGGGGGATCACTTCACAGATTATATAAATGTCTAACCACTATGCTGTATACCTGAAACAAATATAAATATTGAATGTCAACTATTATATATATATATATATATATATATATATTTTTTTTTTTTCCCCCCAGAGGATGTAAAGTACAGAAAAGGGAATATAATCAATCATACTGTAACAGCTATATATGATGTCAACGGGGTTGTAGACTTGGTGGGGTATCACTTTGTGAGGGGTGTAAATGTCTAATCATTATGTTGTTTTCTACACCCGATAATAATATAATAAACAAATTTAATTTAAATTAATTTTTAAAATGGTAATAAGAAATGAAGATGATCATTATATAATGATAAAGGGGTCAATTCAACAAGAATATATCAGAATTGTAAATATGTATACATTCAATATCATAACACCTAAATGTATTAAGTAAATAGTAATAGACATGATGGGTGGAAATAGACAAAAATGTAATAATACTAGGGGGACTACAATACCCCACTTTCAACAAAGGATAGATTATCCAGACAGAAAATTAATGGGAAAAATTATAACTGAACCAAACTTTAGACCAAATGGAACTAGCAGACATGTACAGAATATTACATCCAACAGAAGTATAATATACATTCTTCTGAAGAACACACAGAATAGTCTCCAGAATAGGTCACAAAACAAGTCTTAGCAAATTTAAGAAAAATCAAGTCTTTTCTGACCATAATAGTATGAAACTGGAAATTATTAACAGCAGGAAAACTGAAAAATTAACAATTATGTGGAAATTAAACCACACACTCCTAAACACCCAATGGCTCAATGAAGAAATCAAAAGAACAAAAAAGAAAACTTGAAACAATTGAAAATAGAAACTCAGCATATCAAAACCTATGGAATCCTGCCAAAGCAGTTCTAAGAGGGAAAGTTATAGTGATAAACACCTATATTAAGTAAAAAGAAAGATTAAAACATAAAAACAACAACAAAAAAATCTTAAATTTACAGCTCAAGAAAAAAAAAATATCTCAACATACCAATAATGAATACGGAGATTGAATCACTAATCAAAAACCTCCAAAAACTTAAAATCCCAGAACCAGATTGTTATACTGATGAAGTCTACCTAACATTTAAAGAATTAATACCAATATTTCTCAAACTCTTCCAAAAACTGAAGAAGAGTGATCATTCCCAAAGTCATTGTACGAGGGCAGTATTGCCCTCATATCAAAGCCATATAAGGACACTACAACAAAAGAAAACTATAGAACAATATCTCTGATTAATATAGATGCAGAAATTCTCAACAAAATATTAGAAAACCAAATTTAACAGCACATTAAAAGTATCATACACCTGGATCAAGTAGGATTTATCCCTGGGATGCAAGGATGTTTCAATATATGCAAATTAATAAATGTGATATACCACATTAATAGAATGAAAGATAAAAATCATATAATAATCTCAATAGGTGCAGGGGAAAAAAAATTGAGAAAACAGGACATCCTTTCATGATAAAAATGCTCAATCATTTGGGTATAGAAGAAATGTACTGCAACATGATAAAAGCCATATATGACAAACTGACAGGCAACATCATACTTAATGATGAAAGTTTGAAAAATTTTCCACTGAGATTATGACCCAAACAAGGGTGCCCATACTCACTGTTCCTATACAATATAAGACTAGAAGTCTTAGTCTGAGCAATCAGGTGAGAAAAAGGAATAAAAGGTATTCAAATTGGAAAGGAAGAGTTAAAATTTTCTCTTTTTTTTGCAGATGATATAAACTTATATATAGGAAATCTAAAAGACTCCACCAAAAATCTGTTAGAGCTAATCAACAAATTCATTAATGTTGTAGGGTACAAAATCACAATACAGAAATCAGTTGTGTTTTTATACTTAACAATGAAACATCTGAAAAAGAAATTTAAAAATCTCATTCACAATTGTACCAATATATATATATATATATATAGCAATAAATTTAACTAAGAAGTTAAAAGACCTGTACATGAAAAATACAGACCTTGACAAAAGAGATTAAAGAAGACACAAACAAATGAAAATATATCCCATATTCATGAATTATAATAATTAATAATGTCAAATGGCCATACTACCCAAAGATATCTATAGATTCAATGCATTCCCTATCAAAATCCCAGTGCCATTTTCTACAGCAATAGAAAAACAATCCTAAAATTTGTATAAAACTACAAAAAACCCCACATAGCCAAAGCAATCCTGAGAAAGAAGAGCAAAGCTGGAGGCATCACAATTCCCGATTTCAAAATATACTACCAAGGTATAATAATTGAAACAATAGAGTAGTGGCATAAAAGCATACTCATATACCAGTGAAATAGAATTGAGAGCCCAGAATTAAATCCTTGCATATATGTTCAACTAATATTTGACAAGGAAATCAAGAAGACTCAATGGGAAAAGGATAGTTTCTTCAATAAACGCTGTTGGGAAAACTGGAAAACCACATACAGAAGAATAAAATTGGACAACTATCTTATACGACTTACAACAATTACTTAAAATGGATTAAAGACAAACATAAGAACTGAGTTTTTAAAACTTCTAGAAGAAACCAGGGAAGAAAAAAAGTTCCTTAGTGCTGGTCTTGGCAATGCTTTTTTGGACATGACACCAAAAACACAAGCAACAAAAGCAAATATTAACAAGTGGGACTACATCAAACAAAAAAGATATTGATAAAGTCCATTCATCCATTCATCAATGGATGAATGAATAAGAAAAATGTGTTATATCTATATATACAATGGAGTATTAGTCAGCCACGAGAAAGAAGAAAATCCTACCATTGGTGACAACATGGGTGGATCTTGAGGACATTATGTTAAAATGAAATGTCAGACAGAAAAAAACAAATAGTGTATGATATAAAGTATATGTGGAATCTGAAACAGCTGAGCTCATAAAAAAAGAGAGTAGAATAGTGCTTACCAGGGGCTAGGGGGTGGGGAAAATGGGAAGATTTTGGTCAAAGGGTACAAACTTGCCTTTATGAAATGAATAAGTTCTGGGGATCTAATATAGACCATGGTGATTATAGTTAATTATACTGAATTATATACTTGGAAATTGTTATGAGAGTAGATTTTAAATGTTCTCACCACAAAAATGAAATGGTAATTATGTGATATGATGGAGGTGTTAGCTAACACTATGGTTGTAATTCTTTTGCAATATATAGTTGTATCAACTCAACACATTACATACCTTAAGCCTACACAATGTTACATGCCAATTATATCTCAATAAAGCTGGAAAAATTAAATTAAGTGAAAAAAATTTAAAGGAAAATTGCTGTCAACTCTACATTTATTTGAAAATTACCTGGACTTTTATCTGATGCTTTTTACATGCAAGATGCTTAGCATTGTGTGGACTGGCATCTAATTATTGATCCAGTGCCATCTTGATTATTACTTTTGTCTAAAACAGGTAACACTTCAACCCAAAATACTTCTGTTTCTAGAATTCTGTTTGAAAGTTCCTCTTTGCATTATAGAAAGTCAGTGGAAGAGGAGCATTTTATTTAGTTAAAATTTATTGGGGTGACAATGGTTAGTAAAGTTACACAGGTTTCAAGTGTGCAAATCTGTAATACATCATCCATATATCACAGTGTGTGTTCACCACCCAGTCAGTTCTCTTTCCATTTTTAAAAAGGGTCCCGCCTTCCCCCATGTTCCCCAAAGGACACAAGTATACTGTCTATGTAGTTTTGACCCTAGTAGGGTCCTTTAACTGTTTTCTCTCCACTAATCCATATTCAGAAATGAATGTTTTTACTGAAGTCAGGAAAATATTTTGGATTGGGGTAATAATAGAATGAAGCGCCTGTGCAGACCAGAAAGTGTTTGTGTAGGTGACCAGGGGGTAGGGGGAATTGAGGGATGGATTATGGGGTAGGAATCCAGTTAGACTAGAACAGTTTTACAGACTATATGCAGCTTTGATCAAAGTAGTTCAGAAGATAAACACAATCATACAGGTGAATTTTCAAACTATAAAGTTAGCAAAGCAAATAAGAGGGAAGTCATTTCTCATTATTTGTGAACATACTTTTCAGGGTAAGGAAATGGATTTGAAAATAGACCAGGTTAAATTTATTGTTTGTGGCAGTAATAACTATCTTGTGAGGCAGATAGCAATGGTCCTAAAGTAATACGTATATGAAGACCTGACTTTTACTCTCAGTCACTACTATATGTTATTTATTCAAGAAAGACTATCAAGTTACCCTATTGTGCTTAGTCTATAATAGATATGGGCCCCATTTCAGATCCACTGAAGCAGGTAGCCTCACCCTCCAGGCCCTATGTTACAACCCTGCCCCCAAAGCCTGGCCCAATAAAACTGATGAACTGAAGGAGGGAGCCTCGACCTGTGTGAAATTAAGGAAGAGACAGCCTCACCCTCCCTGATCCTGGGCCCCCTGGCCTGTGCCCTCTGGGTCTGTGGTGGGAGTGGCAACCCTGCTGATGTCTGCATCATCTTCTGAGTCATTCTTTTTCTTGAAGGATGACACATGTTTGCAACTATTATCCCATCTTGTAGAATCTCAGAAGTCTGAGATCCTTCCTTTATTTTGTCCTGTCTCTGTCCCCTTTAGTCCAACCAAGTCGGCAGTGTTTTTGCTAGCATAACTCCATGTATCTATTGTATCTTCTGCTGAGCTGGTGGATTAGCTCCATGATCACACCCATAATTTCTTTATCAAGTGATTGTCCAGCTGTATCTTTGGTGTTCTCTCTAGAACATGCTTTCTCATTGTTTTTTGCAATATGTATAGGCTAAGAATTTTCCAAATCTTCAAGTTCTAGGTGCTTTTTGCTTACCAATTTCTCCTTCAGTTTATCTCTCTCCTGTTATATTTAACTATAAGCAACAAGGAGAAATGAGGCTACCTGTTCGACACTGCTTAGAAGTCTCCTCAGCTAAATATATAGGTTGATCATTTGCAATTTCTGCTTTCCACGAACACTAGAACACAATTCAGCCAAGTATTTGCCATTTTATAATAAAGATGGCCTTTCCTTCAGTTTCTAAAACACGTTTCTCATTGCCATCTGAGATCTCAACAGAAGCATCGTTAATGTCCATTTTCCTACTAATAGTTTCTTCAAGTCAATCTACAGTTTTTCTACCATGCACCTCATAACTCTTCCAGTGTGTACTTATTACCTAGTTCCAAATAAATTTCCACATTTTTACAAATATGTTACAGAAGCACTTCACTTCGCAGTAGCAAAATCTATATTAGTCAGGTTGCTCCAAAGAGAAACAGAACCAACAGAATGTGTGTGTGTGTGTGTGTGTGTGTGTGTGTGTGTTTATTTCAAGGAATTGGCTTCTTTGATTGTGGAATTGCAAGTCCAAGTACAATATCTACAAGATAGGCCAGCAGGCTAGAGACTAAGGGAAGACTTGCCGTCTGAGTTCAAAGGCAGTCTTGCTCAGAAAAAGTTAGTCTTTGTTCTATTAAGACTTTCAACTAATTTGATGAGGCCCACTCACATTATGGAGGGTAATCTGCTTTACTCAAAGTCCACCAATATAAATGTTAATGTCATTAAAAAAAAATACCTTCACAGAAACATCCAGAATAACATTTGACCAAGTATCTGGACATAGTGACTCAGCCAATTTGACATGAAAACTAACAAACACTGTCTCTCAAAACCTCATGTCCATCCTGAACCTCAGAATGTTACCTTTCTTGAAAATAGGGTCTTTGCAAACGTCATTAGTTAAGATGAGGCCATAATGAATTAAGGTAGGCCCTAAACCTAATATAACCATTTTCCTTATAAGAGGAAGAAAGGACATACAGACACACAGTGAAGAAGACCGTGTGACAATGGAGGCAGAAATAGAAATGATGCAGCTACAAGCCAAGGATTGCCGAGGATTGTTGTTCATCAACAAAAATTAGGCTGAGGCAAGGAAGGATCCTACCATACAGCTTTCAGGGTGGGAGCAGGCCCTGCTGATACCTTGATTTCATACTTCTAATCTCCAGAACTGAGATAAAATAAATCTCTGTTATTTTAAGGGACCAAGCTTGTCGTAATTTGTTTTTGGAGATCTAGGAAACTAACAAACATATTATCTTTTTTATCTTCTTGGCATATTGTGCGGTTAGGGCAAATGATCTATACTAGCTCCTAAAACTTCTTAGAGGAGGAATAATGCCAATTCTTGGTTGTAACCTAACATGAGGAATCACACTCCTAGACAGTGGAATTTTCTGGAACTTTCCATTGTACAATAAAAGAAAGTAGATGACTCTATTATGAGAAGTTTGCCAAAGGTTAAAACCCTGAGGTCATATTCCTCATCTTTGGAACTGAAGAAGTCCCAGTGTAAACTTACGTCTCTTCTCTCCAAGCTAGGAATTATAAAATGCAAGGTTTGTCTCCAGTTAAATACATTTTAGGCATTAATCATTTTTAAATCTCTGGTTTGTTAGATTAGAAAAGGAATAGAATATCTTTCAAATGGACAGATTAAGGGCAAACTACAAAAAGAAATCTTAACCTCAGGCATAAGCATGAGGTGGAGTTGTGGCAGGTACTCCTTAATTGTTGGGAAAAAATAATCATGTGAATTTGGTCTTTCGGCTTCTGTGACTGTTGCTATGCATATGTGTGTGGGTGTGTGTAATGAGGATAATGATTAAAAGATGTATAATATCAGGGAAAATTGTCCGTGTTGACATGGATTATAAACACTAGCCAACTAGCAAATTGAGAAAAAAATAAAATTGTGATTTGACTTTATAAAAGTGTTAGTAATTAAAGTCATTTATTTGAAGTACCTATTATTGATACTTAATTATCGCACAGCTCAACAATAATTATGCATATTATTAAATATAAACTTAACATTAACTTTGTGAAACACTGTGCTTAGTTAGGGCACTCAATTCCATATATATACTCCAGCCTTCCTAATTCATCTCTCTGGTTATCTACAGGTATTCACAATTTAGGAAACATGAGAGAAAACAACAGTGGATATACATTGTAAGGTATAGTTTTATGAATCTGACTGATAATTGAGAAGGTCTGTAAGATGCGTATTTTCAAGCAGAAGAAAACAGAGCTCTGCCAGTTTCATCAGAGGCTAAGTGCTAGGCTTTGCAGGTGCTCCTCAGATCTCAGTTTGGTAAGTTGACTTCGTAGATGCCAAGAATGACAGCACCATAATGGAGTAGTGAAACACTAAAGAAATACTTGCATTACTTGACTCTCTCTGCAACATGCCTCACCTCCAATGCCACCCGCACCACCACATTCAGTTGTAGGCCTGGTCATATTAATACCCAATAAACTCCTTCTAGGTCAATTTCATGACATGAATGAACTATTAGGTTGGTGCAAAAGTAATTGCAGTTTAAAAGGTTAAAAATAATTGCAAAAAACACAATTAGTTTTGCACCATCCTAATAGATTGGTTCATCTCTGAAAACTTTCTTTTGACTCAAAGAAATACCCAGTAAGTTTCTCAAGAGAAATGAAGATAAAGGTCTGGCTTGTTTGCATTATTTGGTGTCACTGGTAAAAAACAATACACTGAGTTCTCTCAGATGGTCTCTTATGATAATCTTGAAAATCTAGGAAAGTGGTAACAGCCTCCTGCACTGTCAATTCCACACTAGGGATCAAAGTCATTGTCCAGATAATAGTTTAGAGAGAAGTGAGCCTACGCATTGAGTCAAGGGTATCCTTTTTTTTACTCACAAACATGCATTCAACTCCAATTATGACAGATAGGCACTTGGCCGTTTTCCATTTGGAAGACTATAACACCATCATATTTCATTTGATTAAATAGCCAAGTCTAGGCTCCCATTATACAGAATATCCTAGTTCTTGTTCCTCCCTCAAGCAGTATCCATTCTGAATTAGACTGAGTTGAACAAGAATAATTTCAGACTTTTGAAAATACCATTTTCATTTTTCATTTTTCCAGACACCTTCTCGTGCTCCAATTAATTTTCGTAGCCTCTAGCTTCACTTGAAACATTACTTCCAATGTGCCAAGTACATGTTGATATTCATTCTGCCCTTAGCACAGAACGATTGGTAGTACCAACTAGAATGTATGAAAACTGTGTTAATGCAGGTAATTCTCAACATTATCCAGTGATGTTATGAACATTTGTATAAGAAAAAAAAATCTCTGAAACACAATGGGACTGATCTAAAAATTTTGATGATGGAGAATTATTAAAGAACATTCTTGGACTCTATTCTTTGGAAATCCACATCCATATTGGCAGTATTAGCAAGACCTTAGTCCTCCAACCGATTTATATTTATCAAATTAAATCATTTAATAAGAAATAACTAAATTTAAGTGATAAGTTCCCATCTTCAGTATTTCAAATGATTATTAAATTATTTCTAAGTGGAAGTCCATATAATTTTTAAGTAATATTTCAAGAAGCTCAGGTTTCTGTGTACTCTCTCTGCCAATGAAGAGAGAATAAAATATTTCTATTTGCCAAGAACATCCTGAAGATTTTTCCAGAATTGTAAAAGCAACAATCGACAGTTCGTTTGCAAGCCATACTCTGAAATTTCTAAATGATATCTCTTGTACTCTTGTGGTCCATGTTCTCCAAGAAATATACCTTAATATATTTTTTGCAATACTTCCTACACCTGACAAATGCATTTTTTTTTTTTCAAATGAAAAATGGGCTAAAATCAGAGGACTTGCTTATCGGATCAGCCTGCAGCTTCTGAAGAAATTGACCGGGCTCCTAGTTAATGGGAGCTACTAATTACCTGCAAAGATCTGGGATGTGTGTTCATTACTGGAATTAATTTACTACACAATAAAGACTGACTCTTCACTCCAAGGAAGGCAGAGACGTTTGTTTTAAATAGTTCTTCCTGGGGCTTTTGATTCAACAGTGAAGCTATAACTCTAGCAACATGAATGGGAGGGGAAGAGAAGAAATAAACACCAAACAAAAAAAGTAGAAAATTCCAATAAAAGATAATGGTTGGGAGATCAGCATTAGTAGGAAATAGCAACTGATTCACAGATTCACTAACCTAGCTTTACTATGAAAGTACTGTGGAACCTTTTTCCCCTTCATCATCAAAGGAACAGATATGTGACAGATGTTTTAGCACACGCTGGTAATATCACAAATATTTGTAGACCTGCCTTGATTACATTTTTACTATATTAAATTAGTTCTGCCAAGGAGAATGGAGAGTTACAACTACTAATCGGATGTTAATTAGGAAATGACAATTTGTCCTACAGCTATTGCATTTTGTAATTTAATGGTATATTTATTAGAATAAACAGGAAAACTGGCTTAAATTCTTGGGAGTAAAAAGGAATAAGCAGCTCAACCTCACTAATCATTAGAGAAATGCAAATAAAAACCACAGTGAGATAACATCTCAGTCTGGTCAGAATGGCTATCATCAATAAATCAACAAACAACAAGTGCCGGTGAGGATGTGGAGAAAAGGGAACCCTTGTGCACTGTTGGTGGGACTGCAGATAAGTGCAGCCACTGTGGAAATCAGTATGGAGGGATCTCAAAAATCTGAAAATGGAACTATCTTATGACCAAGCAATTACACTCTTAGGTATCTAGTCAGAGAAATCCAAAACGCTAATTTAAAAAAATATGTGCATATCTGTGCACATTATTATTGCAGTGCTATTCATAATAGCCAAGACTTGGAAACAACTGAAATGCCACATAATGTGGTACATTAAGAAAAGTACCACGGTTTCTTAATCTAGTCATGTAACAATGACAAGTCATGTACCAATGACTAGATTAAGAAACTGTGGTACATTTATACAATGGAGTATTACTCGGCTACAAAGAAGAGTGAAAACTTACCATTTGCAACAACATGGATGGACCTAGAGAACATTATGCTAAGTGAAATAAGTCAGTCAGAGAAAGACAAATACCATATGATCTCACTTATATGTGGAATCTAAAGAACTGAATAAATGAGCAAAGTGAACAGAAATAGTCTCAGAGATACAGAAGAAAAACTGATGGTTGCTAGATGGGAGGTTGTGGGGATAAGGGAGAAGGGGAAGGAACTTGACAGCATAAATTAGTAACTACAATATTGCCACGGTGGTATCACCACCAGTTTGGGGAATATAATCAATAATGTTGTAAAGATTTTGTAGGGTGTCAAATGGGCACATGTCTTATTAGGGATACCACATGATGGATGGTGTAGATCTTGACCACTGCACTGTACACCTGAAGCTGAAACTGAATAATATTGTATGTCAACTATAATTTTATATATATATATATATATATATATATATATATATATATATATATAGTTACGAGATATGGAGTATAGCATAGGGAATAGAGTCAATGGAAATATAATAGATATATACAATGTCAGAGTGGCAATAGATTGGGGGTGGGGGGTTATCACTTTGTGAATGGTGAAATGTCTAACTATTGCATTGTTTTGTACATCTGAAACTGAAAAAAAAAGGAATAAGCATTTTTCATCTGCAATGTATTTTGAACTCAGTGTGTTAACTGCTTCATCACTTGTCAAAGTCACATGGACAATAAACATAGGTAAGTACATGGCATTAAAATCTGGGGTAATATAACATCAAACTCCGTAGTAGCATAAAATGACTGGTCTATACTAAAGATACATGTCTTTTTGGAAGAAGTTGGAAATCTTTCAGGGCACAATATAGTTGTTTCCAAAAGACAGCTCAAATGTCACCTTCTCTGTAATTGAAGTCTTTCTTGCAGTGTCCCTCCAAAATGAATGAATAACAATAGCTTATACCGTATTTCCCCCAAAACAAGACCTAGCTGGACAATCAGCTTTAATGTTTCTTTTGGAGCAAAAATTAATATAAGACCTGGTCTAATTTTACTGTAATATTAGACCAGGTCTTATATAATATGATATGATATGACATATGATGTGATATGATATAATACCAGGTCTTATATTAATTTTTGCCCCAAAAGACACAGTAAAGGTGATTGTCTGGCTAGGTCTTATTTTCGGGGAAACATGGTATTTATACTTTGTACATACATTTATTTTTCAACTTAGTACACTGCAATCTAAGTATCCTTTTACTTCTCTTTCTTTTCTATTAGGCTTTGTTTTATTCAACTTATATCCTCAGTACCCAGCACAGTACCTGGACCATAGTAGACATTAAACCCCAATAAATTTAAATTAAAAAAAATATATATGTTAAAGCAGATAAAAATAAATTACAAAAGAGTAAAAAAAATACATATTTGTTGAAGTTAATCTGATTTTCTCTTCTATGCTGAATTAATGGATGAATATTGGTCACATTTATTATACCTAGAACTTCCTATACCATCTATGAGGTGTGTTCAAAAAATATTGTGCATGTTTAAATAAAAAAAATGTACCACAGTAAAAGACACATTGTCATTAATCCCTCTCAAAATACACCCCCTCACTTCAAACACACTTATCCCATCATTCTTGCCATTTTCTGAAGCAGTTCTGGAAGTCCTCTTTTGTGAGTGTCTTTAGTTGCGCTGTCGTGGCTGCCTTGAATCAATTCAAAATTTTTACCTGTCATGGTCATTTTGACTTTGGGAAAGAGCCAGAAGTTGCATGGGGCCAGATCCAGTGAATAAGGTGGATGAGGACACACCATAATATTTTTATTTGACAGAAATTGCCATATGTGTGCCAATGTGACACTGAGCATTGTCATGATGGAGGACGATTTACGGCACACTTTAAAACACAACTTCTCTCAACCATAGCTCACACCCAACTGACTGCACCAAACAAGTTGGAACTTGTCACACACTGTTACTAAGGTTTAATGTGCCACTTCCTGTATTGAAGATCCTTGCCTTTCCATTGAATGGCACTCGGCAGCAGCATTCACCGTAATTTTTTTTATCATACCTCATATGTGTTTAAGTCTCTACTTTCAGTTATTTTGTATCTATGTCTAGGAGCACAATTGCTGGATGGTCATTCTATCCTTAAATTTTTGAGGACCCACCAAACTGGTTTCCACAGAGGCTGCACCATTTTACATTCCCACCAGCAATGAATGCACAGTGGTTTTAATTTTGCACCTCCCTAACGCTTTTTATTTCTGGGTTTTGCTTTGTTTTTAATAATAGCCATCCTAACGGGCATAAAGCAGCATCTCAGTGTGGTTTTAATTTGTGTTTTCCTAATAATAAGTGATGATAAGAATCTTTTCATGGGTTTAGTCACCATTTGTATATCTTCTATGTAAAAATGTCCATTCAAGTCCATTGCTTATTTTTAAATTGGGCTGTTTTTGCTGTTATTGAATTGTAGGACTTATTCATATATTCTGGACATTCATCTCTTATCATATATGTGATTTGCAAATATTTTCTCCCACTCTGTGGTTTGTCTTTTCACTCTATTGATAATGCTCCTTCATGTACAAACTTTTTTTAAATTTTGATGTTCAATTTATCTACTTTTTCTTCCATTGCTTGTGTTTTTGGTGTTATATCTAAGAAATCATCGCCATATCCAATTTCATGAAGCTTTCCCCTATATATTTTGTATACATTTACATTTTTGCACGACCATCACCACTATCCACCAGGAACTTTTCATCATCCCAAACTGAAATACCATTCCCATTAAACAATAATTTATCATTTGCTCCTTCTCCCAACACCTGGAAACCACCATTCCACTATTCAGGGTCCTTTAAAATTCCATATAAATTTTAGTATGTTTTTCTATTTCTGAAAAAAATATATTGTTGGTATTTTGCTTGGAATTCATTGAATATGTAGATTGGTTTGGGTAAGTATTGTCATCTATATATTAATTCGTCCAATCAATGAATACTGGATATATGTCCATTTATGCTTGAAATTTATTTCAGATTTTCTTGTAGTATTCAGTATAAAAGTCTTTTCATTCATTCATTGAGTTTATTCCTAAGTATTTTATTCTTTTTTTGATTATATGATAAATAGAATTACGTTCTCCATTTCATTTTTGGATTGTTCATTGTTAGTGTAAGAAATGCAACTGATATTTGTGTTTTTATTTTGTAAATTGCAACTTTGCTGAATTTGTTTACTAGTTCTAATAATCTGTTTACTGTTTTTGTTTTTTTATTATTAGGGGTTAAACTAAAACACAACACACCAAAGCCTATGGTATATGGTGAAAGCAGTACTTCAAGGGAATTTTATATAGGTAATGTTTACATTAAAAAAGAAGAAAAACCTCAGAATAATATTAACTTTGTACCTCAAAAACTAAAAAAAGAAGAATGAAGTAAACTCAAAGTTATCAGGAAGGAAGCAAATAAAGATTAGAGCAGAGATAAACAAAATAGAGAATAGAAAAACAACAGAAGAAAATCAACAAAACTAAGAGTTGGTTCTTTTAATAGATTTTTAAAAATTACAAACTCTTTGCTAGATCAACTAAGAAAAAATGAGAAAAGATTTAAATAACTAAAATTGTAAATGAGAGAAGAGACATTACAACTGCTGCCACAGAAATAAAGAGGACCATAACAAAATCCTATGAAAAATCATATGCCAACAAACTGGATTGCCTAGAAGAAATGAATGAATTCCTAGAAATGTAGAACTATCAAGATTGAATAATGAAGAAAAAACTAAGCAAATCTATAATTAGTAAGCAGATTAATTATCAAAAAACAAAGAAAAATTAGTCCCAACAAAGGAAATCTCAGCACCAGATGACTTCACAGAAGAATTCTTCTAAACATATAAAGAAGCATTAATACCAATCCTTGTCACACTCTTCTAAAAATCTGAAGAGGATAAAACACTTCCAAACTCATTCTAACAGGTCAGCATTACCCTGATATCTAAGTCATACAAATATACTATAAGAAAAGAAAACAACAAGCCAATAGCACTGATGAATATTGATACAAAAATTCTCAACAAAATATTAGTAAACTGATCACTCTGTGAGGTATATAAATGTCTAATCCTTACGTTGTTTTGTACACCTAAAACTAAATGGTAATTAAAAAATAAATTTTTAAAAATTAAAAATTAGTTAAAAATTAAAAAGAAATCCTAAAATTCAACAAGTCATATTTAAAAATAAATACTTTAATAGTCATTTCACCAAAAGAAGAAAATGTCCAACAAGCATATGAAAAAGTTCAACATCACTAATCATTAAGGAAATGTAAATCAAAGCCACAATGAGATATCACATCACATCGTTTAGGATAAACACCATCAAAATAATAGAAAATCACAAGTGTTGGTGAATACATGAATAAATTGGAACCCTATGCCCTGCTATTGAGAATGTAAAATGGTGTAACCACTATGGAAAACAGTGTGGAGGTTCCTCAAAAAACTGAAAGTAGAATTACCATATGATCCAGCAAACCCACTTCTGGGTGTACATCCAAAATAATTGAAAGATCTCGAAAAAATATTTGCACACCCATGTTTATTGAAGTCTTATTCAGAATAGTCAAGAGGAGGAAGCAAATGAAGTGCTGTTAACACATAAGTAAACAAAATGTGGTATATTCATACAATGGAATATTATTCTGCCTTAAAAAAAGAAGGAAACTGTGTCACATGCTACAACATGGAAGGTCTTTGAAGACATTATGCTAAGTAAAATATATCAGTCATAAAAACACAAATTTTTCTATGATTTAACTTATATGAGGTACTTAAAGTAACCAGAGTCATAGAAAGAGAAAGCAAAATGGTGGTTGGCAGGCATCTGCAGGGATCGAGAAATGGGGTATTGTTCAATGAGTCTAAAATTTCAGTTTTTTAAGATGAAAAAGTTGTAGAGATGTCGCATAACACTGTGAATATACTTAAGACTTGAACATTTGAAAATAGTTATGATGAGGAGGAACCAAGTTGGCAGGTAGGTAAATGCTATGTTTACCTTCTCTCACAAACACATCAAAATTACAACTAATCTGCAAAACAACCATTATTGAGAATCACTTAAAATCAAGCTGAACTGAAGCCTTTCAACTAAGGATTTGCAGAAGAAGCCACCTCAAGATTGGTAGGAATGTCAGAGACACGGAATGGGCTGGTTCAACACCAGCATGTGACTATTAAAGATCGAGGGGGCTATTTCAGCTGTGGGGGTCCCTCCCCATCACCCACATCCCCCCAGAAGGGCAAGAGATCCCAGCCCCACTCCAGCCCAGGGTTACAGTGCATGGGAAAGAAGTCCCCATAATTTCTGGCTATATAAACCAGTGGAGATTTTGACTGAGTGAGACCAAGTGCAGCTGTACTCACAGGCGCTCCCCTTAAAAGGACTATGTATGGACTTACCCACCAATGGAATCACTCGCTCTGAGCTCCAGCGCTGGGGCAGCAGCTGGAAAGGTGGCAGGGACATATAGTGGGAAATTTAATTGTCTGGCTTGGGATGGGGCCTGGAGAGATCGCTTTCTCCTTAACAGGACAGCTGGTGGAGGCCATTGTTTCTTTGTTGAGCACTCCCCCTTTCTGGGTACGAACACAGGCAGTGCCATGCTCTGGCAATTTGAGTCCCAGCACTGCCCAACTTACGGGCACACCAGGCCTCTTCCAGTGGCTTTTTCATGCCGACTGCCTGCCTTGGCTCAAGCTGCAGACCTTCCTAGACTCTCAAAGGTTAGCAGAACCCATACAAGCAGCATCTGGCTTGAGTATGTCCTATGCCTCTGGCTGAGCAGCCCTAAGCCGGCACTAGTGGCAGTCAGCCTTGGTTCATGGATTGGCCTCTCAAGGTGCTTCCAAGCATAACACCAGTGGCAGTCATCTGCAGATTTCTTTCTGGCTCCTGCTGGGTGGCCCCGGGTGGGGCAGAGGCTGTGGCTGAAGTAGACCTACAGTAGATCCTCTCCAAGGTGGTCCTGGAGCTGGTGCTCCCAGTGGCTGGCTTCAAAATGATCTGGGACCTTAGGGTCAGCCTCTGCACAACAACTCTTCCACTGTAGTCAAGGCCAGTCCTCACAACCAGTGAGCCCCAGTGTCAGTCACTCACACTGATGTGCAGTTATCAACCAAGGCTCAGCTACAGGAGGAGGGCACACACAAACCACACAAGGGACACATTTGGAGTGTGTGACTCAGGTGACCAGAAAGACTGCATCACTGAATCCCACAGCACACCTACAAATAAGGCCATTCTACTAAGACCAGAAGACATAGCAGCTCTATCTAATACACAGAAATAAACACAGGGAGGCAGCCAAAACAGAGAGACAAAAAAACATATCCAAAATAAAAGAACAGAACAAAGCTCAGAAAAAGAACTAAGCAAAACAGAGACAAACAATCTATCAGATGCAGAGTTCCAAACACTGGTTATAAGAATGCTCAATGATCTCAGGGAGAACTTCAACAGAGAGACAGGAAGCATAAAAATGGATATGAAAGCCATAAAAAAGAATGAGTCAGAAATAAAGGATACAATAACAGAAATGAAGAATATATTACACGGAATCAACAGTAGATTAGATGAAGCAGATGATCCAACCAGCGATGTAGAAGATGAAGTAGCAGAAAACACCCAACCAGAACAGCAAAAAGAAAAAGAATCCAAAAAATTGAGGAGCGTTTAAGGGGCCTCCGGGACAAAATCAAGCATACCAACATTCACATTATAGGGGTACCAGAAGGAGAAGAGAGAAAGCAAGGAATTGAAAATCTATTTGAAGAAATAATGACAGAAAACTTCCCTAGCCTGGTGAAGGAAATAGACATTCAAGCCCAGGAAGCACATAGAGTCCCAAACAAGATGAACCCAAAGAGGCCAACAGTGAGACACATCAGTAATTGGTGTTCATTGAGTTTCTTGGATTTTTAATTTCATATCTTTCCTCAAGTATAGGATGTCTTTGGTCATTATTTCTTCATATAATCTCTCTTTCCTCTTCCTATGTTTTCTCTTTCTGGGACACCCATAATCCATGTTTTTCCACTTGATGATGTCCCACAAGTTCCTTAGGTGCTATTCAGATTTCTCCATTCTTTTTCTTTCTACATCTCATACCCAATAATTTTAATTATCTTGTCTTCAAGTTCACTGATTATTTTTCTGCCTGCTCAAATTTGTTTTTGAGACTCCCTAGTGAATTTTTCAATTCATTTTTTATATTTTTCTCAGCTCTGGAATTTTCATTTCTTTGTTAATATTTTCACCTTGTTCATATATCATTTTCCTAATTTCTTTTACTTTTGTTTGTGTTTTCCTTTGGTTCTCTGAGAACATTTAAAGCAATTGTTTTAAAGTATTTTTCTAGTAAGACTGATGTCTATGCTTCTTCAGAGAAGATATCTGCAAATTTATTTTTTCCTTTGAATTGGCCATGTTTTTCTGTTTCTTTGTATGATTTTTTTGTTGAAAATTGAGCATTTGAACAGTGGCCATCTCTCCCAGTCTTTGTAGACTGGCTCTATATCAAGGCAGTTCTTCACTGATTAGCTGGGTTGTGCTCTGAGCTAAAGGATAGGCTCAAAGCAAAAGCTTAAGGCCTTCTCTGGTCCATTCTGAGTATGTGTTCTACCTAGGACAATGCAGAGCTTTCTCAATCTCCCCATATATATATAACTATCTAATGTTTTATTTTCCAAAGATTTTCACTCAGCTTCTTCTCAGGGCCCTTGATGTTCCATTATATGTCTTTACCCATAATTTCTATCCCTGTGCATTTGTGGTTCTCTAGTCCTCTTACAGGTTTCATGACCAGTGGCCACTGTTTTTTCCTGCTTCAGATCACATATATAAGAACATTGCAAATAAGGTATACTCTGCTTCCACTGGTTTGAAGGAAGACATTTGGGAACTGGCTACCACCAGCTCCAGACCAAGACCCTGACACATCAGGGATCATTTGAGACATAGGTAACTTAAAGTGCTGCGAAATGTTCTATCACTTTAAATGTGGCTTTTTCTGTGATTGGACATTGAGTCGGTTGTTTGCTGTAGCCTTATGGTTGTTTTTCAATTGCTATTATAAGGCTGTTTAGTTAGTCTCTGGGTTTTTGTTTGTTTGTTTTTCTTATGTTGCCATGGGGTGACAAGGGCTTGGTGCTTCCTTAATCAATATTGTGTTTATGTCACCTTCACAGAGTTTTGAAACCAAAAGGGTGGAGGATAAGTAGGGCCTTCGAAGCATCACTAAACAAAAGTTTGACGGTTTCTTTTTAAGGTCAACCTCCACTTCGCTTGATATAAGAACCACCATTCCTAAATCTCAAAAGAAGCATTAATCTGTGGTGACCAAGAGATTGTGGTGGTAATGCTACAGGGGGCACATTTGGATTGCCTAAACAGAAACAGGTATGACTACAGTAGTACATATCTATATCTCTTTCAAAGTAAACTAATATTTCAAATAAAAACAAAGGTATTATGGGCTGAATCATGTTCCCCCAAAATTCATATTGAAGGCTTTACCCACAGCACCTCAGAATGTGACTGTATTCAGAGACAGGGTTTTTAAAGAAGTAATTAAGAGTAAATGAAGTCACTGGGGTGGGCTTTAATTCAATATAACCGATGTCCTTATAAGAGGAAATTTGGCACCAGACATGTATGCACACAGAGATACAACCATGTGAATACACACTGAGAAAGTGGCCATCTACAAGCCAAGTAGAGAGGTCTCAGAAGAACCCAAACCTGCCAACACCTCGACATTGGACTTCTAACCTCTAGAACTGTGAGAAAATAAATCTTTGTTGTTTAAGCCACTCAGTCTGTGGCACTTTGTTTTGGCACCCCCAGCAAACTAATACAGAAGGTATCAGTATCAGAATTTAAAAAAAAAGAGAGAAGATGGCTTTGTCCTTTTTAAAATTGTAAAACATTTTTGCCTATAATTGCAAATCAGTTTTCCAAAAATTAATCCAACAGTGTATCCTATTTATATATCAGACATGTGTAACTTGATCAGCCTCTTTTTTTCAAATTTAACTGTATCTGCTCATTAAGAGAAGATAAAAACAGTTTTACTTTGCACTTTCCTAAATTCTAGTTGTGTTCAAGTACTATTGGCTGAAAGACTCAGCTCTCTATTAATAGCAGCTTATGAGTTGTTTTGCAGAACTCAGAGCATTATTAGTTGTTGAAACATTTTTATAAACCATCAGGGACATCAATGTAACTCATTAAAAGTGGAAAACAATAGCAATTCATAATCAATTTCTTCTAATTCTCTCCAGCTGGGTGCTCTATTTTTTTTCAACAGAAGACTTTTTCTACAAGAATAACCCAATGTGAGAAAATATTTGCCAATAATATATGTAATAAGGGGTTAATGTCCAAAGTTTATAAAGAACTCAGACAACTCAACACCAAAAACAAACAAACAAATAAAGAAACAAAAACAGAAAAGTAAACTCAAATAATCTAATCAAAAAATGGGCAGAGGACCTAAATAGACATTTTTCCAAGGAGGACATACAGATGGCCAATAGCATATGAAAAGCACTAGCATATGAAAAGATGCTCAACAGCACTAATCATTAGGGAATGCAAATCAAAACCACAATAAAATATCAGCTCACACCTGTGAGAATGGCTATTATAAAAAAGACAACACAGAACAAGTTTTGGCAAGGATGTGGACCAAAAGGAACACTTGTGCACTGTTTATGTGTTTGTAAACTGGTGCAGCCACTATGGAAAATAGTATGGAGATTCCTTTAAACAATTAAAAATAGAATTACCATATGACCCAGTAATTCCATGTCTGGATATTTATCCAAAGAAATGCAAAACACATTTGAAAAGATATATGTACCCATCTGTTCATTTCAGCATTATTTACAATAGCCAAGATATGGAAGCAACCTAAGTGCCCATCGATACATGAATGGTTAAAGAAGATGTTGTACATATCTATACAATGGAATATTACTCAGCTATAAAAAGGCAATGCCTAAAATATTTATTATCTGGCCCTTTACAGAAAACATTTTGTTGACCTTTTGCTTAGCACTGGCAAGAGATACAATAGGGAATAAAGATAATACAAATAGAAACCACTTGTAAATAATTGGGGTGGAAACTGAATTTGCCCTGCTCAAGGACTTCAACTTTCTTGCAAGTAGAAGGAAAGAAAATTTTAATGAATTAGAAAAGAAGGGATGGGTTAAATATCTATGGAAGGAAGTACAAGTTTGAGATAGATGCAGTGTTGATATCCTAGTTGAATTTTTAGGTCACGAATTTGAAATGGTACCAATCTTCCTTGTTGTGGAGGAATCATTCAATTTTCAAAAATCAATGAACTATTAGACTAGAGTTTTAGATGTTTTCTACATAGTACTGATGATATCCAGAACAATTTTGAGACCTGGGGTAGAGAGAATCACTGAGTACTCAATGGACTCTTTTCTTTTATTAAAAATTTTATTTCCTCCAACCTTTCCCTGACTAGCCAACTCCTGCTGATCCTTCAAGACTCAGCCTAGGTAGTACTTCCACCAGCAAATTTGCTCTTCCATCCTTCTACCCCAACACATTCAATCAATGCTGAGGGAGCCCATGATGCCCTATTCATACTTACACATTTGTACTTAACTCATTGTATTTTAATTTTCAATTTTATGTCTCCTTTACCAGACTTTAAAGTATATTGAGTTCAGGAACCATTTTTATTCAGTATTTTATCGATGGTGACTTGATAGTAAGCACTCAATGCATGTATATAGGCAGGAAGAAAGGATCAATATCCCATTTTGCTAAGTAAATATGTAGAAAGAGAACTGTGTCAGAAAAATAACATTGTGAAAGTATAAGTCTACAAATATTCAATGAGAAATATGTGCCATTACATAATTATTTTTTTCATTTTCAAGAGGTTAGCTGTAACAACTATTACTGGTATGGCCCAGGAGTCAAAATAGTTACATTACTTACATAGTTTAATTGCACAATTATTAGGCAATAACTGGCATTTAGTGTAGAGCAAGGAGAGCATAACCTGTCAATGAAGTCATGTAATAACAGCCTGTCAGGGAATTTCCGAAGATATGACAGTGACTTTCAACGAAGTTAAATAAATGCCCTTTCTCTTCCCCCACCTCACTTTTCAATGATTCTCCTATATTTAACTAATACAAATATGAGGGATGGAGCTGACCTGATTGTGTTATAGGGTTATCAAGGGCCAACATTTTTTTTTAAGTGTAGAATTATAAAATTCCTAAAGACTCAATGCTTACAGAACTATCATTCTTAGTCACTTTATAAATACTTGTTGAATGAAAGAATCTTTGCCCTATCCATCAATGGCCATTGCCTGAAGACAGATGTATTCTCAAAATAAGAGGGAAGTTGAGGGGAAATTCAGACCTTCCTTACCTGATTCTTTGCTTCTTAATTTCCAAGAAAACATCAATTCAAAGACTAAATATTTTGAAATATATCTATATGTGTTTTGTACACATAATATATGCATATGAGTATGTGAAATATGTTTTGAAATATATAATTCAAATTAAAGCAGAATTTTTGTGATTTCTGTGAATTCTGAATTTAATTACTTTTATTTAGATATTGGCTATTACTTGTGTCTATAAACTGTTTAAAACATAACATCAGTTATTCTGACATGGTGCTATAGTTAGGGTTGTATTGCTCACTCTATCTATCCCCTAGGTGAACTGCAGATCTAATGTGGTATATAAGCCTGAGATTATACTTCAACAAAAAATGACAGAAGACAAACTCAGCATCAATGGTAGTAATATCATTTATTACCTGAGCTAGGTATTGCTGATATTTCCCTGTCTCGAAACATATTTCCACTTGCTCTCCCACATAACTAATTTTTATTCTGTTCAGTATGACCTGGTTGGTGTTTTATCCCTGCTCATGACTTTAATTTTTATATCTTCCTCACAATGCTCTAATTTTGTTCACCTAATTTCCTCAAAGATTCAACTGCTCTCTTAATAGTCAAACAGATGATGGTGAAACTCCTCTAATTTTAGGATTGCCCTTGAAGGAGCTGTACGGGAAATTTCAAGGAATGGCATTATACCTCCCATACCATCTATGCACATAATTTAAGGCTGACTCCAGCAAAAATGTAGTTATAACAAATATTAAGTGTCAAAATCAACCAGACAAATGAATTTTATTCCATCAAACATTTTTGACATAGGAGTTGTATACAAAGATTCAAAACCTAATAAGCTATTAGATTTAAAATTACTAGAGCTATGAGATTCAAAATTAATAGCTGTGTTTGCAGCACCCAGTCAAAATAATGAATTGAATTATATAGAAGCTAGTAAAGCTTCTAAAAGAAAACCACAGAGTTTTGAATTCAGAGATACTGAAACAAGAAAAATTCATGGGAAATAAGAGCGATTGGGGAGAAATGATGAAACAAGCATAGGGAAATTAGACACTAAGAATTATTCATAAATTGGTGAAATCCAGCAGCCAGCAGAGCAGCTTGAAGACTTAGGCAAATAGTGTTTTGGATGCCATATGAGCACTGATCAACTAGCTGGATGAAGAAAACCCTTAATGCAATAAAACAAAAACAACAAAACAGTTTGCCAAAGCAGGAGGTTCAAACATTTTATCAGAAGCATATTGTTTTTGGTATTAAATCCCTGGCTAGAACATATACTTATCTATATCTATCTCTACCCATACATTTTATATATATATATATTATACCATTACATAATATATATGGTTTTAGTTCTTTTTAAAAGGTTTCTTCTTCTCTTTGGAGTCAACATAGTTTGAAAAATTCCAGATATAACCAAATAAAATTGATGCTTTTTGGAACTCAGTTTTATTCTGACAGTTTAGGTACAGATTAAGGTGAAAATATCAAATATAATACTAATACAATCTCTAATTGGGGGAAAATACTACTTATCTTCCTCAAATAATTTATGTGTATGAGGTCTGACAATTAAGTTTGAGAACTTGCCACTGTGCATTTACATTGGCAACACTGTACAGACAGTTGGTAAGGTTTCATAACTTTGGTACATTGTTGTCTCACAGCTGTGTTCATGTTGACATGTGGTGGTGTCTTGCTGAGTGGTGTTCGTTATTGTTGCTGCGTGTTTTTGTGTACTGTCGCGAGAACATCTGAGCTTGAATTAGAGCAATGAACAAACAAATTTCTTGTTAAACTTGGCAAGAGTGGAAGTGAAATCAGAGACATGTTAGTCCAAGTTTACGGGGATAATGCCGTGAAGAAAATACCTGTGTACAAATGGATTAAACGTTTTTCTGAGGGGAAACAACACGTCACTGATGAAGAGAGGTCAGGGCAGCCAGTAACGAGCAGAACTGATGAAAACATTGGCAAAATTCATGCGATTGTATGTCAAAATCGTCAACTGACTGTGAGAAGCATAGGAGATCAAGTAAACATCGATAGAGAAACAGGAAAATCTTAACTGAAAATCTTGGCATGACAGAGGTGTGTGCAAAAATGGTCCTGATGGAGCTCTTGCCCCATCACAATGCACCAGCTGACATGGCACTGTCTCTGAGGAAGTTTTTTAGCCAGTGAAGAAATAACTGTATTAGAACACCCACCCTACTTACCTTATCTGGCCCCCAATAACTTCTTCCTTTACCAGAAGATAAAGGAAATATTGAATGACATTCAGGTCATCAAGGGTAATACGATGACAGCTCTGATGGCCATCCCAGAAAAAGAGTTCCAAATTGTTTTGAAGGGTGAACTAGGCACTGGCATTGGTGCATAGCTTTCCAAGGGGAGTGCTTTAAAGGTGACCATAGTGATATTCAGCAATGAGGTAGTTAGCATTTTTTCTAGGATGAGTTCGCAAACTTAATTGTCCGAACTTGTATTGTCCTAAAGGGGTCATTCCTAAATTTTTTTGATTCTCCAAACATTACACAGCATGGTTTTTCTCACCGGGAAAAAAAAATTGTACAAGCACTTAACTCTCAACAGGTCTTAACAGATTTGTTTCTCTTACTGCATGCCTCAAAGAGAACATAGCAATTCCCTCCTATGTAACAGCAGTGTCTGGGATACTGAGAAGGATCTGGGAGAGATGAAAGCAAGAACACAAAAAATTTTTTTAAAAAAATTTAAGAAAGCTAATAGAATAAACTAGCAAATTTAGAATAAGTCCCAAAGTAGTATTTTATATGTTCAGATATCACTTAACAAGTAATCAGGATAAATTCAATTTTAATTTTCTTAAAATACAGGGGAGCCAATAAATTAAATAAATAATTACAACTGGTGTTTTTTGCAATATATAATCTTAAGTCTGAAAGTGCAGAAATAGGTCATAGAGGAAGAGTCAGGGGATCTATGCAGCTTGCATTGGGTTTTAATCACAAAATTCCCTGGCAAAGCTGAGATAATGAGCTTCAGGAAGTTGTAAACAACAGAGAGAAAAGCTATCAACCTAACATGAAAAGAATTTTCAAAGCACCAGTTTAAATTGTGTTTTTTTTTAACCCAGTTTGATGCAGTCCCTGCCATCCCTATAGCAGTCCCCCTTCTCTTACATTTATGTCCTTTCCTACTCTACCACCAATCCCAACACATAGAGATGTACATAAACACCCACAGGTATACACATATTCATAAAATTTCTTGTCATTTGGCAACAGTTAAAAAGGAAAGAGAGAAGAATTAATAGGTGGGTATGACTGCTTATACAGTGCTGAATATATAGATGAATCTGAAATGTTCAGTTCAAAATAAATGTCTTAGTTCAAAATAGTTAGATATTTGATATCACTGTCACATAGCCATAGCCAGCAGCATAGTCTCTTCTTTGAATGAGTGCACAAACCATGAAATAATTTTTTAAATAAATGATGAGCAAGGTCACATATCATAAAACTGGAAAGACAAAACACTTTTAGTATATATTCTTTACTAAGCACAGGCTTAACTTGAGTCTCTGAATTGGCCCTTAGATATTATCCAAAACATTTCTACAAAATAGACGGTGAAGAAAACAATAACAAAAATACACTATTCATGCGCAGATTCCTATATGCCTAACTTGAGAGAAGTTTCATATTTAAAGAAATAACCTGAGCCCACTGAAATTTGATTAGGCAATATTATGACTATCTGTCAGTATTCCATTCCCAGGTTTGTTCTGTTAGAGTTTTCTGAAGGTCACACAACTTGGCAGGAAGCCAAGGAAAGATGTGAGTACGTGAAATATTGGTATGTGTCACCACTCCCCTAACAGCATAATCAATTTGTCCACTGCTTAATGATTGTACTTTAAGAGGAAGAATTTAAAAAAACACTTTCTAGACTTTGTTATCTGAGCCAACATCGTCTCTTTTAGTAATTTTTCCCCTTTTCAAATGACTACATTAGAATAAATAAAAGCCTGGGGTAGCTCAGTAGTTTGCTGGGGCAATGTCAATAATGTTCTTTTTAAAAAATGTGGATGCTGGTTACACAAATATATGAACTTAGCAAAAATTAACTGTTGTATACTTATGACTTGTGCATAATTGTGTATGTATGTGACACTTCAATGAAACATTTAAAAATTAACATCAGTGCTTAAGAAATGAAGTAATATATGTAAGGTGCCTAGTACTTTGTGGTTAGAGATAAGATGTTATTTAAATAGTCAGCTATCATTTCACAGAGCTGCAAATATACAGCTATTCTGTATACTTTAAGTAAGAACAGAAAATAAATTTGAAGGCTAGTTCGCCCTCCTCATTTTACAGACTGGGGAAACTCAGGTCCAGAGTGGGGAAAGAACTCACTTGATCACAGATAGTTATTAGAAGAATCAGGTTATCTGATTTTAAGCCCAGTGATTGTTCTACTACATGATGTTCCCATTCTAAATGATTATCAATTTCTCTCAAGACAAATATCAAATGTGGATACAAACAAACTGATTAAAAAGTATGTATTCTAATAATAGGACATTAAAGAATCCTTAGCAAAGTGCTTTCAGAAGTATTTTACATATAAGGAAACTGAAGCCCAGAGAGATAAACTAATTTGCCCAATATAATGCAGTATTAAGTAATGGAGTTCAGTGGGATTGAATTCCAGACTGTACAGACTTCAAAACCTGAACACTTTCCTCCTAAACATACTGTCTAATAATGCTATAATTCTGTCAATTAAAACTTGATCTGTATCCACAGAAACACTGAAACAACTCATTAAATTTTTAAAAATTCAATTAGTTGGTTCTTGAACAGTTTGTTTGGCCAATGTTAGCTTAATACTGGAGACAAGAATGCTTCACCTACCAAGACATTTGTCTATGGTTCTTGATTCTCCCTGCATTTTCATGAATGGTTCTATTCATATTTCAATCTGTCCCTTGTTGAGATCAATATTAAAACTCTATTCAAATTTCTATATCCATATGGGAATTCTTTCACTGAAATTTTCATACCTCTGTCAAACATTGTACTATGTTGTGTTGTATAGTACTACAAAGATGCTACTACTGTATGAGTTTTCCTTTGATATTTTCAATATACATTCACTGACATCAAGCTTTAATGACTGTATCAGCATCATCATTTGATAAGTTAGAATTAAATTTGTATATATAACAAACTGGCACTAAAATGGATGACATTTAGAGTGATAATATATTGGTTTACTCTAAAGTTTCCACTTTTACTCAATCAATATTATACCTCAACATACATATTAATTGAAAGTCACAGAGACTATTCTTCAATAGCATAATTAACAAATCATCTCCATATCTACTATGAGATTACAATGCACAAGTGCAAAAACAGGCCCAAACATTCATTAAAACATTTAAATCTAGAAGACGTCATCAAAATGGTGGCATGAGGTGAGCCTCTGGAAATCTCCCCTGGAATTTACAACAAATTAAACAGCTATAATTCCACAAAGGACTCCCTGCACAACAGACAGGCAAGACGAAGAGGCCCACTACTTAATTCACCTAAAGGTGGGCAAATTGCACCAGCAGGGGAGGAGGGAAGTGAGAAGTGCAGAGACACAGTCGCGAGGGCGCAGGATGAAGACCTAGCTCAGAACTCCGAGTTCGCCGAATCCTGGAACTACTGCAGCTGCGGGAGAGGGAAGAACTCGGAGTGTTAGGGCTCCATTTATGACCCACAGGGCTGAGGAGACAGCATATAACACGGCTGAACCCAATGCTCACAGCAGAGACCTCGGAGCAAAGACTGAGGGAAGAAGGCTGAAAATCGTGGTTTAAACCCTCACTGCAGAGCAGAGAATGGAAGCCTGAGGCACTGAAACTAGCTGCCCCCTCCCTACCCTTCCAGAGCTCGCCCACCTCCACCTGCCTAGTGCTAGAAGTAAAACAGCAGCAGTGACAAATCAAAAGAACAGAATATTTGCAGTTCTGAGAACTGTGGTCTGTAGACACAGATTCACAGCCCTACAAATTTCGGCAAAGAGGAGGGAGGTGTGGAAGCAGGACCAGCTGTGGTGATGGTCACTGCCATGGCTCTGGTCCAAAACTCACAACTCACACCACCCCTGTCCCCACCTATCTAGGCAGATCCGTACAGGAATAAACAGAACTGCTGAAACACACGGGCTCTGAATCTGGTGCAGGAAGAGCTCTGGAACTTCAAAAGCTCTCTGCATCCCCACAGTGTCGTGGCACCCTATGACCCAGAAGAACTGTTAACAGAGGAGAAGCCTGCTTCCCAGGGAATCCAGTCATTGTGTGAGAAGCTGGAATAGTGCAGAGAAAACATAACACTATAGTGTGTGAGAGAAAAAAGGGTTGAAGTCGGAGAGAAAATAAAACATTCTACAAACACGTACTGAAAAACAAAAGAAAGACCTCTTCCTATCAACCTGTTGCAGAACCCATTCCTGTAGATGTCTAGGAAGAGAAATAATAAATCAGTAATTGCCATGAATAACCAAGGCAACAAGACAGCTCAGAAAGAAAGTGAAAAGTCTCCAGAAAAGGAACTTAAAGATATGGAAATATGTGACTTAAATGACAGAGAATTCAAGATTGCAGTTCTGAAAAAACTCAACGAATGCAACAAAACACAGAAAGGCAGTTTAATGAACTCAGAAAGACAACTGAAAACAACATGAGCATTTTACGAAAGAGATTGAAATTTTAAAAAAGAACCAAATAGAATTTCTGGAGATTAAGAAATCAATAGAAGAAATTAAGAATGAAATAGCCAGCTTAGGAAGTAGAATTGACCAGATGGAGGAAAGACTCAGTGACATCAAAGATAGAAACCTGGAAATTACACAGATGGAAGAAGAAAGAGACTTGAGACTTGAAAGAAATGAAAGAACTCTACAAGAACATTCTGACTCCATCAGAAAGAGCAATATAACAATAATGGGCATAGCAGAAGGAGAAGAAAGAAAAAAGGGAACAGAGAGTATATTCAAACAACAGTTGATGAGAACTTCCCAAACTTGTGGAAAGAACTGAATCTTCATATCCAAGAAGCAAATAGAACACCTAATTACCTCAATCCTAACAGGGCTTCTCCAAGGCACATTGTATTGAAGCTGTCTAAAATCAATGACAAACAAAGAATCCTCAAGGCAGCCAAGGAAAAGAAGACGGTAACCTACAAAGGAAAGCCCATTAGATTATCAGCAGATTTCTCATTAGAAACACTACACACCCAGAAGGAGTGGAACCAAATAGTCAAACTATTGAAAGAGAGAAATTATGAGCCAAGAATAATATACCCAGCAGAGATATCCTTTAGATATGAAGGAGAAATAAAGACCTTTCCAGACATATAGAAGCTGAGGGAATTTTCTAATACACGACCTCTACTATAAGAAATACTAAAGGAGGCTATTCGACCACCATCAAAAGGGACAATTTGTGCCAACCAAAACATAAAAATGGAGAGAGTAACCACAATATGGGAATGGAGAAAGTAAGCACGCTGAAGAAAATGGAATACTCTAAATATCAAACTTTCTTTTATATAAACTTAATGGTAACAACTGAAAAAAAAATCCAGAACTGAAATATATACTGTAATAAAAGAAACGGAGGGAAACATCATAGAATCCACCACACAGAAATAATAAACAACTACAAAAATACAAAGAAAGCATGGAGACACAGCCTTACTAGAAAACTAAAGATTGAATGACAGGAAATCCTCACATATCAATAATCACCCTAAATGTAAATGGACTGAACTCACCAATAAAAAGGCACACAGTAGCAGATTGGATCAAAAAACCAAACCCAACCATATGCTGTCTCTAGGAGACACATCTCAGCTACAAGGACAAGCATAGACTCAAAGTGAAAGGGTGGAAATTGACACTCCAAGCAAATGGCACCCAGAGAAAATCAGGTGTAGCCATAATGATAACAGATGAAGCAGACTTCAGGGTGAAAAAGATAACCAGAGACCAAGACAGGCATTTCATAATGGTAAATGGGACTAAACAACAAGAAGACATAACAGTCATCAATAATTATGCCCCCAATCAGGGAGCACAAAATATACAAAGCAACTACTAACAGAACTAAAGGAGGAAATTGACCCCCAAAAAATTGGACGAGGGGACCTAAATACATCATTCACAGCTATGGATAGATCATGCAAACAGAAAATAAATAACCAAATAGCAGCCCTAAATGGCACATTAGATGAAATGGACATAATTGATATTTATAGAGAACTTCTTCCTAAAACATCAGACTATACATTTTTTAAAAGTGTACATGGAACATTCTCAAGGATAGACCATATATTCAGACATAAAATCAGCCTAAGGAAATTTAAGAAGATTGAAATCATACCAAGCATATTTTCTGATCACAAGGCTTTGAAATTGGATATCAACAGCAAAATGAAAGCAGGAAAAAACACGAATACATGCAGATTAAACAACATACTTTTAAAGAATGACCGGGTCAAAGAAGAAATTAGAGTAGAGATCAAAAGGTACTTAGAAATAAATGAGAATGAAAATACATCCTACCAAAATTTTTGGGATTCAGCGAAAGCAGTTTTAAGAGGGAAATTTATATCATTACAGGCCTATCTCAAGAAAGAAGAAAAATCCCAAATAAATAACCTCACATTACACCTTAAAGAACTAGAAAATAAGAAAAAATGAAAGCCAAGGTCAGCAGAAGGAAGGAAACAATAAAAATCAGAGCAGAACTAAATGAAATAGAGAACAAAAAGACAATAGAAAAAATTAATGTGACAAAGAGCTGGTTCTTTGAAAAGATTAACAAAATTGACAAACCATTGTCTAGGCTCACTAAAACAAAAAGAGAGAAGACACTAATAAACAAAATCAAAAATGAAAAAGGGGAAGTTATCACGGACACCACAGAAATACAAAGGATCATCCAAGTATAGTATGAAGGACTATATGCCACCAAATTCAGTAACCTAGAAGAAATGGACAAGTTCTTAGAAACATATAGCGTTCCTACACTGAACCATGAAGAACTGGAAAATCTAAACAGACCAATCACCAGTAAGGAAATTGAATCAGTCATCAAAAACCTTCCCAAAAGCAAAAGTCCGGGACCAGGTGGCTTCACTAGTGAATTCTACCAAACCTGCTCAATAATACCAATCCTGCTCAAACTCTTCCAAAAAGCTAAAGAAGAGACAGTACTCCCTAAATCATTTTATGAGGCCAACATTACCCTGATATCAAAACCAGGTAAGGACAACACAAAAAAAGAAAACTACCGACCAACATTTCTGATGAATATAGATGCAAAAATCCTAAACAAAATTCTAGCAAATTGAAAGCAACAATGCATTTAAAAAAATTATTCATCCCGACTAAGCCAGGTTCATCCCAGGGGCACAAGGATGGTTCAACATACGAAAATCCATCAATGTGATATATCACATAAACTAAATAAAGGACCAAAATCATATGATTATATCTATTGATGCAGAAAAAACATTGGACAAGATACAACATCCATTTATGATTTAAATAGTTAATAAGAGAGGTATAGAAGGAAAATGCCTTAACATATTAAAGGCCATATATGACAAACCCTCAGCTAATCTCATAACTAACGGTGAAAAACTGAAGCCCCTTGCTCTACGTTGAGGAACATGGCAGGGCTGTCCCCTATCACCTCTGCTTTTCAACATAGTGTTGGAAGTCCTTGCCAGAGCAATCAGGCAAGAGAAAGAAACAAAAGGCATCCAAATTGGGAATGAAGAAGTTAAATTGTCACCCTTTGCAGATGACATGATAATATATATAGAAAACCCTAAAGACTCCACCAAAAAGCTATCAGAAACAATCAACGAATACAGTAAAGTTGCCAGCTACAAAATCAATGTACAGAAGTCCATTGCATTCCTATATACTAACAATGAAATTTCAGAAAAAGAAATACAAAAAACAATTCCTTTTGCAATTGCAGCAAAAAGAATAAAATACCAAGGTATAAACTTAACCAAGGATGTGAAAGACCTATATGCTGAAAACTATAAGACATTTTTTAAAGAAATTGAGGAAGACACAAAGAAACGGAAAGACATTCTATGTTCATGGATTGGAAGAATCAACATAGTTAAAGTGGCCATAATATCCAAAGCAACATACAAATTTAATGTAATCCCCATCAAATTCCCAATTGCATTTTTTAAAGGAATAGAACAAAAAATCATCAGATTTATTTGGAACCACAAAAGATCCCGAATAGCCAAAGCAATCTTAAGAAAAAAGAACAATGCTGGAGGTATCACACTCCCTGACTTTAGCTTGCACTACCGAGCAACTATAATCAAAACAGCATGGTATTGGCAGAAAAACAGACACATAGACCAATGGAATACAATTGAGAACTCAGAAATAAAACCACATAAATATGGACAGATAATTTTTGACGAAGAAGCAAAAAACATACAACGGGGAAAAGACAGCCTCTTCAATAAATGGTGCTGGGAGAATTAGATAGCCATGTGCAAAAGAATGAAACTGGACTGCTATCTGTCACCATGTACCAAAATTAATTCAAAATGGATCAAAGACTTAAGCACAAGACCTGAAACAATAAACTGCATAAAAGAAAACATAGGTACTAAACTTATGGACCTATGGGTTCAAAGAGCATTTCATGAATTTGACTCCAAAGGCAAGGGAAGTAAAAGCTGAAATAAATGAATGGGACTATATGAAACTTAAAAGCTTCTGCACAGCAAAAGAAGTCATCGACAAAGTGAAGAGACAACCAACTGAATGGGAAAAGATTTTTGCAAACAGTGCCTCCGATAAGGGACTAATATCCAAAACATACAAGGAACTCATGCAACTCAACAACAGAAAAACAAAGAACCCAATTGAAAAATGGGCAGAGGACCTGCAGAGACATTTCTCCAAAGAGGACATACAAATGGCAAATAGACATATGAAAAAATTCTCAACATCACTAGTCATCAGAGAAATGCAAATAAAAACTACAGTGAGATATCACCTCACCCCAGTTAGAATGGTTATCATCAACAAGACAAATAATAAGAAATGTTGGACAGGCTGTGGAGAAAAAGGAACCCTCATACACTATTGGTGGGACTGCAGACTGGTGCAGCCGCTGTGGAAGACAATGTGGAGGTTCCTCAAAAAACTAAGAATAGAATTACCATATGACCCAGCAATACCTCTCCTGGGTATCTACCCAAAAAACCTGAAAACACTTATCTGTAAAGATATATGTGTTTCAATATTCATTCCAGCTTTATGTATGGTCGCCAAGACATGGAAACAACCAAAGTGTCCTTCGATAGATGAATGGATAAAGAAGTTGTCGTATATATACACAATGGAACACTATTCAGCCATAAGAAAAGATTAAATAGGACCATTTGTGACAACATGGATGGATCTCAGCATAATAATGCTGAGCGAAATAAGTCAGACAGAAAAAGTCAAGAACCATATGATTTTACTGATATGTGGTATAGAAAAGTGAAAAGATTAAAGGAACAAGACAAACAAATGAAGAAACAAAAACTCATAAACACAGACAATAGTTTAGTAGTTACCAAAGGGTAAAAGGGGAGGGGTGTGGTTGATGAGGGTAAAGAAGATCCAATACATGGTGAGGGAAAGAGAACTGACTCTGGGTGGTGAACTCACAATGTGATATATAGATGATGTATTACAGAATTGCACACCTGAAATCTATGTAACTTTACTAACAATTGTCACCCTAATAAACTATAAAAAGAAAGAAACAACTGGTTCTTTGAAAAGATTCATAAAATTGACAAACTCATGGCTAGATTCACCAAGGAAAAGAAAAGACCGAAATAAACAAAATCAGATATGAAAGAGAAGTTACAAAGGGTACCACAAAAATACAAAGGATCATACGAGAATACTATGAAGGACTATATGCCACCAAATTCAATAACCTAGTAGAAATGGACAAGTGCTCAGATATATGTAACCTTCCCAGTCTGAATCACGAAGAGGTGGAAAACCTAAGTAGAACAATCAGCAGTAAGGTTATTGAAACAATCATCCAAAACCTCCCCAAAGCAAAAGTCATGGACCAGATGACTTCACTAGTGAGTTTTACCAAACATTCAAAGATGATTTAATACCTGTCCTCCTCAAACTCTTCCCAAATTTGAAAAAGAGGCAATACTTCCTAACTCAGTTTCTGAGGCCAACATTACCCTGATACCAAAACCTGGTCAGGATAACACGAAAAAGAGAAACTACAGACCAATATCTTTGTATTGGTTTTATATTGTTGCCGTAATAAATTACCACAAATGTAGCAGCTCAAATTGACACTCATTTATTACCTCACAGTTCTGTAAGTTAGAAGTCCAGGTACAGTGTGGCTCATTTGGTCTCTCTTCTCTAGGAGTCACTACCTCCTTAATTTCCATAACCTTAATTACATCTTAAAGTCCCTTTTGCCATGTAAGATAACATATTCAATGGTTTCAAGGATTGACGTGGACATCTTTGGCATACTCTTCTGCATACCACACCCGGCTAACCTGAGTGATACTTCTCTGCCAATAACAGGTTTAACTTTGTTCTAGTCTGCACTCCACATAGGTAAATTTATTAAGAAGATACCCAGTGTCATGCAGGGTCTCTGGTCCTGCTCCCTACATAAGAACACAGGATACAGTGAGGCCAAAAAGGAACACCCACGGAGCTATGGACAGAGGGTTCATACCACTATAGTCTCGCTGGCGACTGGGTTGGAGACACAGGAAGCAGGAGCCCCATGATCCTCAATCTGCCGTCCACTTCTCTCTGCCAACCAACCTCACTTGCTAACTGCAACCTGCCTCTCTGCAATCTGCAATCCACACTCGGCCGCTTGCTATCTCAGCCACCATCTTCTTGCTAGCCCCCAATTTCGCTGCTAGCATAGCCATGGCAGTTATATTAGTGGCCAATGGCTCACTGGTTACAGCTGACGGCCAAGTAGCCACAGCTGATGGCCATCCAATCACAGTTGATGACCATTTACTACCTGAGCCAGCACCTTTCTATGTGAGGCCGAGAGCCTGGAAACTGCACTCCTGGCTCTGTCCGCACACTCCACCCCTACAGGGTCTCACCTCACAATCTACATGACAACCGTCTTCTGCGATGGGCCCTGTGCAAGGAGCCTGGAGGTGAATGCAATATCCTGGGCACCACCAGTACTTCTGGGCACAGCCAAACTTCCTGGGCTTCTTAGGGAACCACCAGTCTCCCCGGGCACAGCCAGGGCCTCTCAGGGCACTGCCACTCTCTCTAGGCACAGCCAGACTTCCTGGACTCAGCCAGGGTTCTCAGGGCACTGCTACTCTCTCTGGGCCTCTCAGGGTACCCTGCTGGAACAACAGCGGCTCACAGTCAAGGTGCTTACATATTCTCGATGGTGGCCTGTCAAGGCACAAAAGTAAACATCCACCGGTTCCACTACATGGTGGTATGTTCCCAAGCAAACAGTCAAGCGGTCCACTAAATTAGGGATGGAAGGCAATTCTGCATAGTCCATAGTCATTCGCCAGGCCTGTGAGCCTCACAATCTGTGCCCCCCTCCGCAGGGCGAGGGCTCCAAGTCCTCTCCAACTGGGGTAAGGGTGTCAGCAAGCACTTCCCAGCCCACAGGGCAGCAACGACCTTCGCTTTCTGCAGCCTATGCTGGTTGAGGAACCGTCCACTTCTTCCCATCCCTCTATGGGAGTCCAGCTCTCCGGCAGTTGCTCTTCCTGGTCTTCCTGAGACTGAGTGTTCATACACCAACTGCTCCACCACCCGGAGATCTTTGGCCGGCACCGTATCCTGCTTACTATGCCATGTGTCGTGCGGGGTGGCCTGCGGGGTCTCTGGTCCTGCTCCCCACATAAGAATGCAGGACATGGTGAGGCCAAAAAGGAACACCCATGGAGCCATAGATAGGGGAGTCATACCACTATAGTCTCACTGGCGACTGGGTTGGAGACACAGGAAGCAGGAGCCCCATGATCCACAACCTGCCGTCCACTTCTCTCTGCCAACCAATCTCACTTGCTAACTGCAATCCGCCTCTCTGCAATCCGCAATCCACACTCTGCCGCTTGCTAGCTCAGCCACCATCTTCTTGCTAGCCCCCATTTGCTACTAGCCCCATTTGCTACTACTAGTTTGCTGACGGCCAAGTAGCCACAGCTGATGGCCATCCAATCACAGTTTATGGCCATTTACTACCTGAGCCAGCACCTTTCCACGTGAGGCCGAAAGCCTGGAAACTGCACTCCTGGCTCTGTTCTCACAGCGCCATTTCCCTAATTACCCATCCCAACCCCTTAATACCTAACAGGAACCTAAATCTTTTAGTAAAACTTTTCCAACATTCTCTTACTGAGACAAGGTGTCTTATCCAATCAGGCTGCTGTAATAAAATACCACAGAGTGGGTACCTTATAAACAACAGAAATTTATTTCTCATAGTTCTTTGGCTGGAAGTCTAAGATCAAGGTGCCAGCATGGTGAAGTGAAGGCCCTCTTCTGTACTGCAGACTTTTCATTGTATCCTCACTTAGTGGAAGGGGCTAGAAAATGTTGTGGGATATTGTTTGTAAGAACACTAATTGTATTCATGTGGGCTCCATTCTCATGAACTTATCACCTCTCCAAGGTCCCAACTTTAACACCATCACATTGGATGTTAGGATTCCAACATGTGAATTTGGGGGAGGGATGCAAATATTTAGACCATAGCACTAGGATTGCCAGATAAAATGCAGGATGCCCACTTAAATTTGAAATTCAAATAAATAAATTTGTGATATAAGTATGCACTAAATTCTGCATTGAACATATTTATAATAAAATATTTAATTGTTTAAGTGAAATTCAAATTTAAATGGGTATTCTTTTTATTTGCGACATCCAGAAAATCTGTGAGATGTCCCATAATACCAGGAGGTGTACATTCTCTCTTGCTGCAATGAGTAATAAAGCCAACTTCTACTGCATGTGTAGTCCTGGTGATCTTTGGCTGAAGGAAATTGACATACCCAATAGGCCATGTTTCCCATATGCCAATGTACTATGAGTTTGGGGAAGAATAACAATTTCAGTTCATTTAGTGTTTGATTTAGAAAACAAATTGCAAGATTATAGACTTAAACCTAGCCACAATAGCATATTAAACGTATAAACCGTGTTTCCCCCAAAATAAGACCTAACCGGAAAATAAGCCCTAGCATGATTTTTCAGGATGACATCCCCTGAACAAAAGCCCTAATGTGTCTTTTGGAGAAAAAATTAATATAAGACCTGTTCTTATTTTTGGGGAAACACAGTATCTAAACACCCACCCCCAATAAAAAGAAAGAGACTGTCAGATTGGATGAAAAATATAAACCCAACTATATGTTGCCTACACAAAACATACCTCAAGAAACTGGAAATAGAAGAGCAAATTAAACTTAAAATAAGTACGAGAAAGGAAATAAATATCAGAGCAGAAATCAATGAAATAGAAAACAGAAAAAACAAAAACAAAAGAAAAACAAAACAAACAAAAAAACTAGAGAAAGCCAGTGCATACAAAAGCTGGCTCCTTGATAAAAATTACAAATTTCCAGTCAGACTGATCAAGGGGGGAAAAGAGAGTGAAGACACACCTTAAAATATCATGAATAAGAGAGGTGATGACACTACAAATTCCAAAGCAATTAAGTGATTATTTAAGAAATATATGGGGACATATAAAAGAAGCCATCTGGAGACTGGTAGGAGGGGCAGAGATGTGGAATGTGCTGGTCCCACACCCTGGTGTGACCATTAAAAGTCAGGAGGGATATCTCAGCTGTGAAGGTCACCCACCAGAGGAGTGAGGGGTCTAAGCCCCTCCCCAGCCCAGGGTTCCAGAGCTGGGGAGAGAATTCCCCATAATTTCTGGTTGTGAAAGCCAGCAGAGATTTTGACTGAGTGAGGAGCACAGCTGCATTTCTAGCTGCTCCTTTTAAAGGGACCACCCATGTACTTACTGACAGAATCAATGGCTCTGAACTCCAGCACTGAGGCAGAAGCTGGAGAGGCGATAGGGACATACAAGGGAGAACTGAGTTGTCTGGCTTCAGGGCAAGAGCTGGAGGGGCAGCTATCTCCCAGACGGAGGAACTGGCAGAGGCCATTGTTTCTTTGTTGAGCCAACCCCTTCCCAGCATGCAGAAGCAGACAGGCGCTGCAGATTCGAGACCCTGCCCCACCCAACTTTCCTGCACACCCAAGCTGCTTCCAGTGGCTTTTTCGTACAAAACCCCCTCCCTTAGCTCATGCTGCAGACTTTCCTAGGGTCTCTCAAAGGTTCCTGGAACCCAGAAAAGCAGCATCTGGCTAAGCAACTCTAAGTGCAGCACTAGTAGTAGCTGGCTTTGGTTCACAGCTTGGCCTCTCTAGGCACTTCCAAGAATGGCATGTGTGGTGGCCATCTGCAGAATCCTTTGCCGCTCCTACTGGGTTGCCCCCGGTGGGGCACAAGCTGCAGCTGAACTTAACCTGCAGTGGGCCCCCTCCCTGTTGGCCCTGGAACTGGCACCCCCAGTGGCCAGCTTCCAAATGAGCTGGAGCATCACCCAGCAGCATCCCAGGATGACACACAAAGGGGCAGATTAGGCAGGCACCAGAACCTTGCTGAGTCAGGTCCTGATCGGTAGGGACAGCTTCTGCACCATAACTCCTCCACTATAGTCATAGCCGGTCCTCACAACAAAGGAGCCTGAGGGTCAATCCCTGTCATTGACATGAAAACAGCAACCAAGGCTCAACTACAAGAGGAGGGCACATACAACCCATGCAAGGGACACACCTGGAGTGTGTGGCTCAGGTGACCAGGAAGACTGTCACTGAGCCTCACAGCACAACTACAACATAAGGGCACTCTACTAAAATCAGGAGACATAGGAGCCCTACCTAACACATAGAAACAAAAACAGGGAGGCAGTCAAAATGGGAAGACAAAGAAACATGTCTGAAATGAAAGAAGAGAACAAAATTCTAGAGAAAGAACTAAATAAAATGGAGACAAGCAATTTATCAGATGCAGAGTTCAAAACACTGGTTATAAGGATGCTCAATGGTCTCAGGGAGAATTTTAACAAAGAGATAGGAAACATAAACTAGAAACAGAAAACATAAAAAGAACCAGTCAGAAATAAAGAATACAATAACTGAAATGAGGAAAACATTAGAAGCAATCAACAGTAGATTAGATGAAGCAAAAAGGAAAAAATACAGAACAGCAAAAAGAAAACAAGAATCAAAAAAATGAGGAGAGATTAAAGAGCCTCTGGGACAACACCAAGCATACCAACATTCACATCATAGGGGTATCAGAAGGAGAAGAGAGACAGCAAGAAATTGAAAACCTATTTGAAGAAATAATGACAGAAAATTTCCCTAACCTGCTGAAGGAAATGGATATACAAGCCCAGGAAGCACAGAGAATCCCAAACAACATAAACTCAAAGAAGCCAACACCAAGATCCATCATAATTAAAATGGAAAAGACAAAGAAATAATCTTAAAAGCAGCAAGAGAAAAGCAGCTAGTTACCAACAAGGGAGCTCCCATAACGCTATCAGCTGAGGTCTCCACAGAAACTTTGCAGACCAGAAAGGATTGACACAAAATATTCAAAGTGTCGAAAAGCAAGGACCTACAACTAAGATTACTCTACCCAGCAAAGCTATCATTTAGAATTGAACAAAGAGCTTCCCAGAAAAGAAAAGGCTAAAGGAGTTCATCACCACCAAACCAGTATTACAAGGAATCTTAGAGGGACTTCTTTAAGATAAAAATAAAATAATAATAAAAAAGAATAATAAAATGGCAATAACTACATACCTATCAACAGTTACTTTCAATGTAAATGGATTAAATTCTCCAATCAAAAGATGGGGTGCTGAATGAATAAGAAAACAAGACCCATACATATGTTGCCTACAAGAGACTCATTTCAGATCAAAAGACACACAGACTGAAAGTAAAGAGATGGAAAAAGATATATCATGAAAATGGAAACAAACAAACAAAAAGTTGGGATAGAAGTACTAATACCAGACAAAATAGACTTTAAAACAAAGACTATAACAAGTGACAAAAAAGGACCTAGTAACTCTACTTCTGGGTATTTATCCAAGGAAACCCATAATGCTACATCAAGGAGGCATGCTATCCGTATGTTCATTGCAGCATTATTTACAATAGCCATGACATGAAGGCAATCTGGCTGTCTCTAAATGGATGAATGGATAAAGAAGAGGTGGTACATATATTCAGCCATAAAAAAGAATGAAATCTTGCCATCTGCGACAACATGGATGGATCTAGAGGATATTGTGTTGAGTGTGTAGTATGTCAGAAAGCAAAAGACAAATGTCATATGATTTCACTTATAAGTGGAGTCTAAAGAACAAAATAAACAAAAGAGCAACAAACTTATAGATACAGAGGACATTTTGATGGTTGCCAGATGGTAGGGTTTAGGGGTAGGTGAAAAAGGGGAAGGTTTTAAGAAGTACAAATTGGTTGTTACACAGTAGTCAAGGGGATGTAGGGTATAGCATAAGGAATATAGTTAATAATATTTTAATAATGATGTATGGTGTCATATCGGTACTAGATCTATCAGGGTGATAGATTGGGGAGTTGGGGGACAGGGTGAAAAAGGTGAAGGGATTAAGAAATACTAGTTCGTACTTATAAAATAGTCATGGGGATGTAAAGAAAAGCATAGAGAATATAATCAATGACTATGTATAGTGTCAGGTGGGTAGTGTCAAGGGGATCACTTTGTAAATTATATAAATGTCTAACCACCATGAAATTAATATAAAATAATATTGAATGTACACCTCAAATTAATAAAAAATAATATTGAATGCCCACTGTAATTGAAAGATTTAAAAAGGGGAGAGGGAAAATAAAGCAGAATAAGAAATTCAAAGTTCCAGGTATTAAAAAAAATAAGTCTTGGGGATGTAATATACAGTATAGGAAATATAGTTAATAATATTGTGATAGTGTGGTATAGTGTCAGGTGATTGCTGGACTTATCATGGTGATCACTTCTTTAGCATAGAGAATATAATCAATAATATGGTAACAACTATGTATAATGCCGGGTGGGTACTGCTGAATAACTATGATGTACACCAGAAACTAATATAATATTGTATGTTAGCTATATTTTAATAAAAATCTTTTTTAAAAGAAATACATGGTTCAGCTAGCGATGGGCATTTTGGTTATTTCCATATCTTGGCTATTGTGAATAGCGCTGTGGTAAAGTGATCCATACATACAATGGAGTATTACTCTGTCATAAAAAATAAATGAAATCTTACCATTTGCAACAACATGAATGGATTTAGAGGGTATTATGGTAAGTGAAATAAGTCAGAATGAGAAAGACAAATACCATATGATCTCACTTATATGTGAAATCTATAGAACAGAATGAATGAACAAACAAAACAGAAATAGACTCATAGATACAGAGAATAACCTGACGGGTGCTAGATGGGAGGGGGGTTACAGGGCTGGGTGAAAAAGGTGAAGGGATCAGGAAGTACACATTGGTAGTTACAAAATAGTCATGGGGATGTGAAATATAGTATGGGGAATATAGCCAATAATATTGTAAAGATTATGTAGGGTATCAGATGTCTATTGGACTCATTGGGGGATCACTTCATAAATATACAAATGCCTAACCACTACTCTGTACACCTGAAACTAATACAAAATAATACTGAATGTCGAATATGAATATATATATATATCCCCCAGGATGTAAAGTACAGCATAGGGAATATAGCCAGTGGTATTGTAATAGCTATGTATGGTGTCAGATGGGTACTCAACTTGTTGGGGTTATCACTTTGTGAGGGGTATAAATGGCTAATCATTATGTTGTTTTGTACAACTGAAACTAATAGAAAAACACACGTGATTCAAATTAGAGATTGAGTGAAATTACAAATTACTGCATAGTATTGATCTTCTAGGCTACTGAAACCATAAATGTTATACCTGCCGGCATCAAAGCATGCTGTTAAAAAAGTTGGTTATCTGTCAGGGAGTAGATGTTATTTTTCAATGCAAAGTGTAGTTAGAATACAGATTCCAGTGAGAAATTGCAGGTGCTAAAAGGAATGCAATCTGAAGATCAGGCTATTAAAACAATTGGTTCATATTCACAAATTAATTTACTTATTTTTAATACTTTATTTTTTTAGAGCAGTTTTAGGTTTACAATGCAATTGAGAGGGAGGTAAAGAGATTTCCCATATATCCCCTGCCTCACATATGTATAGCCTTCTTTTTTACCAACAATACTCGCCACCTCACCAGAATGGACTTTTTTTTTTTTTTTCCACTCAAGGATGAACCTACTTTGACACATCACAATCACCCAAAGCTCATAGTTTATCTTAGGGTTCATTCCTAGTATTATATAAAATGTATAATGATATACAGCCATCATTATAATATCATACAGAGTATTTTCACTGCCCTAAAAATCTTCTGTGTTCTGACTATCTCTACCCTACCCTTAACCCCAGGTAACCACTTATTTTTTTACTGTCTCCATAGTTTTGTCCTTTCTGGAATGATATACAGTTGGAATTGTATAGTTTGTAGCCTTTCAGTTTGGCTTCTTTCACTTAGTAATATACATTTAAGGTTCCTCCATGTTTTTTCATGGCTTGAAAGCTCATGTCTTTTTAGCACTGAATAATATCCCATTGTCTGGGTATATCACATTTTATTTATCCATTCACTTACTAAAGGACATCTTGGTTGTTTCCAAGTTTTGGCAATCATTAATAAAGCTGCCATAAACATCCATGTACACATTTTTGTGTAGACATTATTTTCAACACTTTTGGTTAAATACCAAGGAACTTGATTGCTGGTTCATATGGTTAAGAGTATGTTCAGTTTTGTAGGAAACCACCAAACTTTCTTCCAAAGTGGCTGTACCACTTTGCATTCCCACCAGCAAAATGAGAGAACTGGTTGCTCCACATCCTCATCAGCATTTGGTGTTGTCAGTGTTTCAGATTTTGACCATTCTCATAGGTGTGTAGTGATACCTCATTGTTGTTTTAATTTGCATTTCCCTGGACACATATGATGTGCAGCATCTTTTCATAGGTTTACTTGCCATCTGTATATCTTCTGATGAAGTGCCTGTTAAGGTCTTTAGGCCACTTTTAAATTGGGTTGTTTTCTTATTGTTCAATTTTAAGCACTGTTTGTATATTTTGGATAACAATTCTTTACCTGATATGTCTTTTGCAAATCTTTTCTCCCAGTCTGTGGCTTGTCTGTGAGAAACCAAAGTTGTTTCTAGATTAGCTAGATGTGTCATGGCCAATACAATTTCTTTAAGACACAAGAGGAAAACATGGTGCTGAAGTATAGAAAGACATTAAAATGTACTACTTGGAATTACCACCTCAGCTGTTTATTCATTATTACATGTGGTAAATTGGTACTGGGTTATATGCAGTCCCTGTAAAGACATTGATCCCCTCTTCACTACAGTATAGGCTGCTCTAGGATTCATAGACTTATCATAAAAGTAAGAATTTTGTCCACTCTATAACTTATTCGATGAAATCCCAATATTCCAGGCACATCTGATAACATATTAGGGCCTTCAGATCAGCTCCAGAACCACCATCATGGAATCTCTGGGGTCATGTGGATTTCCTAATTTTTCTCAGGTTTAAGTCAATCTTTCTAATCTCTGTGGGATCAACCATGAAATCCAAAGACATTCTCATACTTAAGTGAGAGATACGTTCTCTGTGCCAGATTCCTAGCTAGTCTGTACCTCAGTGCCTTTTTAATTGGTAGAATCACTACTGTAGATATTATGTTTTCCTGGCCTAGAAAGATTTGATTAATTTATTTTCAAATGGCATTATATTATTAGTGCCACCTTAAGCTTAGAATAAAATGAAATAGTCTAGATTCACTGAACAGTAATAATGATGATATGTTATTAGATTTTTCCACACTCCAAACTAATTCTGATTGGAAATCTATGAAAGTCAGAAGTATAAAATGGGACCACACAATAAATTAACAAAGGATTAAAATATCTGACTTATTGGGATTTTTCCAGGGTATATTTTCTCAATGGGATGCTAAATCCACTGAGGATAAGAAGTAGACTTAGAGAAAGTATTCATTTGTTACTAACATCTGATAATATATTTGGTTCTCAAATGACATTATATTCAATGGACAGACATGTAAAGTTGGTGATAATTTTCCTACCTCTCCAATGAAATTATATTATCATTAAATATGTAATAAAAGGAAAAAGAGGATCTACTCACCAAGTTATCAGTGCATTCTGTGAAGATTTTGTACTAATTTTCATTTAATAACAAATATGGAAACTAATAAAAAATATCATTCCATTTTTGTCTGAATGTCCAAAAGATGAAGAAGTTAAAAATGGAAAAAAAACAGACATGATTAAAATGAAACTTTGAAAACATTCCTTGAAACCCTGTGAGCCTTACTTAAATATCTAAAATAAGAGTACCTTTCATGAGAACAATGACCTTCTCATTTATGAAATCTATAACTAAGTAAATAGTTGAAACTAGTTTTATTAACTGTGGATAAAGTTCATAAGATTACGTAAATGAAGGATGAAATCATTCTTTCCTTCTTTTCAAACACTTTCTTCGTCTAAAAAATTTCTACTTGCTGGATGATAACTTTATAAAAAAAGAGAATACACATTCTGAAAAAGAGGCACAACCAGCCCCTTACTGGAGAGTTAACAGAGGACAAAGACCAAAAAAAATTGCTTTTGAAAGCCTCTCTCCCAACACCTATTCCTTGAAGATTTTCATGCTTTGCTTAATGTCTAACTCAGTTCTTGCAACAATCTTGAGAGATTTCAAAGTCCATTTAGAATGCTCATCCAATAGCCCAATCTTGAAATACCCGGATTTCACACCAGTGAACTCTTCCATTATACTTCATTAACATCTCTCCCATGACCAATCCCTACTCAGCTAAAACCATTCTTAAATCTTAATAACCCCCTCATTCATGACAACCTCCTAGATTTCCATATCTCTCATGCATTCATTCTATCACACATGACTCATATTTCCTTGATCTCTTTATTCTTTCCCAGTTGATACCATGTATTTATTGAGTGCTTGCTATGTGGCAGACATTGTGCTAAGTAATTTATATGCATTATCTTATTTAATCCTCATGAAAACCTTATGGCGTAGTTTCTATCATTATCCTATTTTATAGACAAAGAAAGTGAGTCACAGAGAGGTCACACAGTCAGGAAGTGGCAAACGTAGGATGTGAGCATTGACTTTCTAACCATAAATCCTGAGTGTTTATGATGGATACTACTTTATCCACCTATGTTTTCCTTCCTATAGCTTTTCACTTCTATTCATTCCTCTCAGAAAGCATTTCAAATATTCACCATTCTCTTCAAGACCACAATTCAACTTCTATGCCTAACTGTAGGAGCAGAAGACGTCCTCCTATTTCACTGAGAAATATAAGGTGTTAAAGCATGATTTTCTCAAGCTCTTATTTCTCTATCTCTACATTTACCCATATCTACCCATATCTTAATCACTGTAATTAATATACATTCCTCCAGACTCAAAGAATAATGATTTCTCTACTTCTGTCCAAGGTCAACTCACCTACCATTACAAATTGCCCAAAATAAATGTTAAAGGATTCGTCCTTCACCTCCTCTTGGGCCACTACCCAAACTTGTTTGCCCTTCCTAGCTTAGCTTTTTAAAAGAAAAATCTGCATTAAATGCCTATACTTTCTTACACTTTCCTGACTTCTCAGTCTACTGTAATTTTTTTCTGCTTTCTCCATTGTAAGTGAACTCATTAATAACCCCCTAACTGCCAAATCCAATGGTATTTTCTAGTATTTATCCTGATGGTCCTATCTGCTGTACTTGACATTGATGATATCTGTATTGTTCTTTTTCCTTGGCTTCTGTGACCCAAACTCATCTAACTCTTCTCATACTTCTCTGACCACTGTTTTTTTTTCATAAGCTCCTTTTCCTTTTCTAATCTTGAAAAGTTGGTTCAGAGATAGATATACGCACACAATATTATGTCACTATAAAGGATTGGCATCTAAATCAAGGGATTTCATACAGTTTCATTATTCAAGTATATGAGCTCCTTTACAGAAGGTCTGTGCCTGATTCCTGCAGTGTCTGGAAAACAATAACGCATTAAAAATACTTATTAATTAATTTGTTTTTGAATCTTTATATAAATTAGAATATATGTTTTTCTTCTATGAGTTTGTATGTCAAGTGGCATTTCCCATTTTCATTGTCTTAAACTGTATTAACCTTTCACTATTTTAACACTGTTAATTCTTACAAGAACCCTGTCAGTTAGACAAGAAAGATATAATCATTCTTGTTCTATAGATAAAGAAACAAAGATTCAGGGAGGTTGAATAATTCATCTAAACAATTTACCTGGCTATTAAATACTGGATTCAGACCTAAAATCTAGGTGATTTTCTTTGCATGTTTTTCTAATCCTCATTTGTTAGTTCTTGTATCACTACATTATTCATTGTTATTATTCAAACTGTAGTACTCACAAGAGCAAGGCATTTGTCTCATTTTCCATATTTGAAGTCATTAGGAAAGATAAATAAGGGCAGAGGGTGAAAGAAACAGGCTAACTAGGTATACATTAAATGATATGTATTTTGGGGGAAAAAATTAAGTACATGCATTTTACTATGCTTTTAACAACAAAGTTTAATCTAGAATGCGAGAAAATAAGTGCAGAATGTACAAAACTTTAAAATCAACCCCAACCAAATATTTCAAAAAGCACCACCAAAAATAGTAGATATCGATATATTACTATTAACTAGTTACAATTAAATAAATATATGTCTTCATAAAATTATCTAGCTCTAAAACTGTCCAAAGTACAATTTAGAATATTAAATTGCCAAACACATAAGCTAAAGTAATGGCATATTAAAGATCACTGACAGCTACTAAACCACGCATTCACTTTAAGAGGTACCACATAAATGTTCTTTATTTAGATATTTCAATTCAAGCCCCAGGGAGTTGCCATATAGAACCTAAACAAAGTATCTTATCATTTTTAATTCCCTGTTGATTTAAGTTTATAACTCACCAAAAAGAAAATATTTTTAGACATAGTTATATTTCACTGAAACTTTGAGGAATGAATTTCTTATCTATAAAAAGTGTCCAGTTTAAATGACTTCAGCATGAGTACATGAACACTGACCACAATCTATCCTAGTTTTAAACTGCATAGGAAAATAGTGACAGGAAAAGAAGAAGCCTGAGATAAAAGCATTACTAAAACAGAGTTGAATTTCTTAATAAAGCCTTTTAGATGCTGATGAATCTAATAGTTTATATATCTCTGACCAAGTCCCTAGATCATCAGTTTTATTCTTCAGGCAATGATGGCAGGGAAAATAGATATTCACTCTTCATTCAACTCTACATTCATCCCACATTTTTTTTTATTTAATGCCTACCATATGCCAGGCATTTTTCCAGGAATCTAGCAATACAGTGATGAATGTAATTATGCTCTCAAATAAATAATAAAAATTCTACATACACACATACACATATATGTATATATACACAGATATATGTACATATAAACAAATACGTAAGTATATAAATACATATATAGGTGCGTGTGTGTGTGTGTGTGTGTGTGTGTGTGTGTGTGTGAGAGGATGATAAGTGCTATGAAACTACAGAGTTGGGTAAGAGGATTGGGATTGCCTGGGAGCTTTTTTACACAAAGTACTCAGGAATGGCTCCTCTGAGGAGGTAGTACTGTAGCAGAAATGTGAACAAAGTGAAGCAGCAATGAGAATGTCTGAGAGCAGTGTTCTAGGAACAGGGAATAGGACATACAAAAGCCCAGGGGTAAGTTTTATGTATAATAGGAAAAGCAAGTAAGTAAAGGGTGGAGTAATGGAGATAACACAGAAGTTTGTAGGGGATAGGTCAAATTGGACACTGTAACTAATGTACAGACTTTGAATTTTATTCTAAAGGAAATGGAAAACTATTGGAGGGTTTGATTATGGGAATAACATTATTAGACTACTCAACCAGATGGTCAGGTTTTTACTTTACAAGCCAATCAAAATATACATTAATAGATTCATACAAACATAATAAGACTTCAAAAGAAATGTTATAGGACACAGATATATTTCACCTCAAGAATTTAGGAATAATAATTGGCATAATAAAATGGGACATTTTAAGCTGTCTTATCTTAAAAATGTAAGATGTTAATATTTTCTTTATAGACTTTCCTTATTCTCAAGTGCTATTTATTTTGATCTTAGATTATTAATCTCTTCTAACTCTTCTGTCTTTATCCAAATATGTTCAAGATGTTTACATGATGGCATAGTTTTTAAAAGCTTTATCTTCCAACTCAGTTTATCTCTTTCCCCTTTGGAGACTGAAACCTCCAGGATGGAACAGTCTTATTTTTTGAAATGAATACCAGCTTGTCAGTACTAACACAACAAAACACTATTTCTTTATAATACACATATTGTCTCATCCCCAAAGTGAAATTTTTCCATAAATATGGGTTATTAGTAAAATTTATATGTATTGCATGGCTATGATGTACCACTCTGGTAAGTGCTTTACATGCTTTATCTCATTTTGTTTCGCATAAACCCTATTAGGTGGTGAGTTTTTTTTATCCCCTAGAAGCAACCTACATGACAATAAGAATGCTGTCTTCTTTACCACAGAATCTGTGTCAATTAGAGTGCCTGGAACACAATAGGGGTTTATGAATGTGTAAAATGAATTATTGAATATATGACTGAATTTCTATTATACAGATAAAGAAGCCGAGGCATAGAAATTTTAAGACACTTGTTTAAGTTCACACAGCTGGTACAAAGCACAGTCAGAGACTCAACAAAGTTCTGCCTGACTCCAAAGTCCTTTCTCATAACTGCTATTTGTTTTATCTCTGCAAAATCTGTCATGCTCACCTTGTGTTATTTTCCCCAGGCTGGATAAACCCGTAATATTGACCTCACAACTGATTTCAGCTTTCCATAGTCACTTTTCTTATCTAACTGTTCTTAAATTTCTGGTCCTGTAGGTGGGCAAAGTCTTTAGTTTAATGAGATCATTTTCTTTTCTTGCCTTAGATGTATAATTATTTTTACAGGTATTTTTTACCAGAATTTTTTTTTTTCAATTTGGAATCCTGGTAACCCCCCCGAATCATTTTGCAACAAATTTCTAGCCGAGTCCATAGTATAGATACATACCTGAACTCAACATAAAATGCTACCTGATAACAATAAGTAGTACATCTAGAGAAAATAAATTAGTTTTTGGAAATGTAATATAGCGTAACAAGTTCCTTTAGAAGTTTAGTCAAACTTTAATAATTTTAGTTCATAAAAATGGAAGGTTTAAGATTTTAAAACATAGCAAGAACAGTAGATAAAAACTATAGGCATTTGTATTCTGAGGAACAATTTGGAAATTTTTGTCATAAAATTTTAATGTTGGTTCTAACAATGATACTACAAATATTTTGTAATACAATATTCTTACTCCAAATCTGACATGAATTCCTTCTAACGATTAAGAAAAATTCACCACAAATATATTTTCATGCTTTTGTTTTGAAGTTCTCAAGGTTGTGTATAGCTATCTCTATAGTGAGATTTCATGGGGATTGGGTATTTCCTGTTAAGCAAAATATATGTCCATCCACCAGAGACTGGTTCTTTATATTATACCAGTATTGCTTTATCCATCATACTTAGAGCTTTGATTCCTATTGACAGTGAAAATATTCCTGAAAATACCTACTTCTCTCCATTTCGAGTGCTACCATCTGAGTTAGAGGCTCCCAAAATCTCTCACTGAGACTACAATAGCATCCTCACTAGACTCTGCTTCTACTATTGCTTTGATTCTCCACACAGTAGAAACAATAATCTTTTCAAATGATAATCTAATATTATTTACACGGAAAAATCTTCCAAAAGATTATTAACAAGGTTTAACGTAATCTGGGCCCTATCTCTCTAACTTCATTTATAGTTCTCCATCTTACTTTCTTCACTTTAGCTACCATGGCCTTCTCACAGGCCACAAACATGCTAAACATATTCCAGCATCAAGGTCTTTTCACTTTCTATCTTACTTCCTGGAAAAAAATCTTCTCAGAATTTCATCTGACTAGCTCCTGAGCGTCATTCAGGGTTCAGTCAACAAGCCTTGTTTTACCAGCCTAAATGAAGTTGATCTCCACTGCCAATCACTCTTCCATTTGCTTTATAACACATTTTGCTCTTTGAATTAAAAAATAGATAGATAGATAGATAGATAGATAGATAGATAGATAGATAGATAGATAGACAGACAGACAGATAGATATAGATATAATTTTATTTTATGTCACCCACCCATACACCAGTATGTAAGATTTAATATGCTTGGGGTTTTCTCTATTTGCTCCATGCTGTAGTCCTCACACATAGAAAACCATTACAAAGTACGTGCCCAAGTAAATATGTGTTGAAAGAAGAAAGGAAGAATCAAGTTCCTTCTTGGGGGACAAAGGAAAAGGTGACATAAATGACAATGGGCATGTGAGAGTAAGGTGTGAGGAAGGATAGGATAGGGATCCCCTATTCTCAAGATAGAGAAATAATGCTGAAATTGGGGTCCTGGTAATATTTTCCTTGCTTTATTATTTTGAATGAGACTGGCCCTGTACACTTCAGAAATGGAAATGAAGATACAGTTATCTTCCAACAACATATTTATGTACACAACAGATTTTGCTAATGAGGTTTATAGGCTGAATACTTATATTTGATTGTATTCATGTCTATTTATCCATTTGTATTTGTAGGTACTCTGCCTCATACTTACCTGAATGGAGATATGTTGAATTATAGCAGATGTAGTATGTCATTGAGACCCTCCCCATCAGTACTGAAATATTCATTCTCCCATCTCTCCTCCTGACCATTAAGACAATTATTAGTACTAACTCACAGCATGATTTTGCCAGGGAAATACTTTGCCTACTTGGGGAAAGCAGAGCATATACCCCAAAGGAGCTACGTGACATATACCGGGAGTGGCCAGGACCATATCTGTGGCTCTAGAGTCTGAGGATACTGGAACAAGGAGGATGGAACATAAACTTCAATGAGAGATGATTTATTAGTATGAGAGCCCTATCCCAGAATATAGTCTATATCCAGGGTTTGAGAGATGATTTATCAATATGAGAGCACTATCCCAGCATATAGTCTATATCCAGGGTTAACAAACTATACAGCCCACTCCTGTTTTTGTAAATAAAGTTTTCCTTAACCAGAGATAGTGTGGCCTGAAGAGCCTAAAATATTAACTATCTGACCCTGTACAGAAGAAAAAAAAAATTGCTGGCTCCTGATCTATAAAAAGGAATCACAATCGTTATTAGCAGGCTCCTAGAAAGGCTCTTAGAAATGTGGAGAAAACAATTAACATCATTAAGTGAAGTCAAAGTGGCGAAACAGCTATGGATGAACATGAAATAATGGATCAAAAGGTTTAGAGAATTAAGCATGGTAGGGCAGACATATTAGGTGAGGCCAGAAAACGTACCAGATGATTATGCTCCATTGGAGGGCCTGGAAGAGATGTCATTTATCAGACAATAAAGAACTTTCTGGAGAGAGGGGCGCCACCATCACTGAGAAACTCAGTTGTGGCAGTGGGAGATGCTATTACAGAACGGACTCCCTGCTTTCCCATCAGATTCAAGGCAAGTATAATTATCATGAGCAGCCAGGGCAGAGTAGCATGGGATGGGGTGTAACCTACACAGAGTAATGAAGATGGTTAATAGAATATAGTACCCTGTACTGCTCAAACCACAAATTCGAAAAAACTCAAGGTTGGCTGAGGGCAGTTTCCTCAATAAAAATGATCATTTGTCCAGTTTCTATAGCTGAGCCTGTAATCCACTGTCTGAGGAAGAGGCAAGGTCCCCATGAGAAAGAAAGTTGGCATGCCATGGCAAGTGTATATAACAATGATTCTGCCAATCTTCCCTTAAATATGGTCATTTTCCATTTTCCTATGGCCATTTTCTTGTATAAGAGTATTCCTTAGACAGGGGAACAACACCAAATATTTTTAAGACTGTTGGACACAGGTATGAATTAACATTGATACCCAGGGACACAAAGTGTCATTTATGGCCCCCGCAAATAGAGTGGGAGTATATAGGAACCAGGTAATAAATGGAGGAGTCTTGGTCCAGGTCTGGTTCACAGTGAGTCCACTGGATCTGCATCCAGCCAGTGGTCATTTCCATGATCCATGAATGTATAATTGGAATAGATATACTTGGTAGTTGGTAATTCATTCCGTATTGGTTCCTTGGGTAAGAGTTATTGCAATAGATAAGGCCAATTGAAAGTCTCTGAAACTGTCTACTTCCCCATACAAGACGAGATAATAAAACTTTTGCTTCCTGGGGAGGAGTACAGATTAATGCCAACCATATAGACCTAAAGGATACAGGGCTAGTGACCCCATTATATCTTACTTTAATTCACCAGTCTGAGTTTGGCTCATACAAAAACCAGTTGGATCCTAAAAGATGGCAGTGGACTATGACAAACTCAACTGCATACTGGCTCTATTTCTAGCTGCTGCGCCAGCTGTGATATTGTTGCTAGAGCAAATTAATAAGGCCTCAGGTAATTGCTATGTGGTCATAGATATGGTAAATGTGTTCTTTTCAATTCTAATCAGAAAAGAGATCTTATTTATTTGGTATGGACCACCATGCACATTTATAATCGTGCCCTATAGTTATGTTAACACTCCTGCTCCCTGTCATAAAATAGATTAAAGATATCTGTGCAATCTGAACATGCTGCACAACATCATATTGATTTAATATATCATGACATCATGTTAATCAAACTGGATTAGCAAGAAGTGAAAAGTATATACATTGGAGGCCTTGGTAGGAAGTATGCATTCCATAATGTTGGAGATAAAGCTTACAAAGAGTCAAGGGCTGGCCACATCAGTGAATTCTGCAGGGCCCGGTGGTCTGAAGAATGGCAGGATAGCCTACGAATGTAAAGGACAAATTGTTGCAACTCACATTTACAACCACTAAGGAGAACACACAAATCCTGCTAGGCCTCTATATGTTCTGTAGAAAGCATATTACACATTTGGGAATACTGCTCTGACCTACATACCAGGTGACACAAAACTCTGCCAGCTTCGGGTGAACATCAGAGCTCGGTGGCAAGCCCAGGCTGCAATGTAAGCAGCCTTGCCGGTCAGATCATTGTGAACTGTAAGACTATTATGAATGTTTACAGTGGTAAAGTCACCATGCAGAGGTTATGGAAAGTCATGACAGGATAATCAGTCACAACATGGATACCTATGTGGCCTAGACCACTACTATAACCCTGGACCTCTCCAGCTCATACTTAATGGCTATTCGGGGAGGCGGGTCACATTCAACTAGCTGGTGAAAGAGAAGAAAGACTAAGTTCTGTTCACAGATGGGTTGGCTTGGCATGTGGATGGAAGCAGATAATAGACTGGCTATACCACAAAGCCACTCAGGGCTGAAAGAAATCCACATAGGGAAAATTATCCCAGGGTCCAGAATGGCAGTCAGTACACTGGGTTATCCACTTGTATAGAAATAGAAGTGGCCTGAGATTAGAATTTATACAGATTCATAGGCAATAGCTACTGGTGTGGCTAGTTGGTGTGGAGCCTGCAGGAAGAAAGATCAGAAGATCAAGGAGAAAGTAGCCTGGGGAACAATTATGTGGTTGGTCCTACGGGAATGGTAATAAACTGTGAAGATGTTTATATCTCATGGTGATGCCCTTCAGAATGCACCCATCACAAAAGTGTCACTAAACAACCAAATAGATAGAACGACTTACCCAGTTGACAGCAGCAAGTATCTGTCATTACCCACATAGTACTGGAACAATGGACAGAAGAACAGTGTAACCATGGTGGCAAGCAGCATGAGCTGGCATACACTGAAGATGATATTACAACTGCAGCTCCCAACTGTCCAACATGCCAGCAATAATGATTATTGCTGAGTCACTGGTGTGGCCCTATCACTTGAGGTAACTTAACTTATTACTTAGTGGTAACTTGAATACATTAAATACTGATTCATCTTCACTGGGTAAATGTTTGCCTTTCTTACCTACAGAAGCTGAAGCAAAGGCTTATTGAGTGTTTGATTCACTGATATTGAACATCACTGAGTGTAGCTTCAGACCAAGAGACTGACCCACTTAAAAACAAAGAAAGTGCAGCAGCAGTGGGTACACACTGCGCAATGTAGAAGCTGCCAGTCTAATGGAGCAATATAATAATCTATGAAAAGTACACTTGAGGTACCAGTTTAGAATATTATCCTGTGAGAAAGGGGGGTGCCATATTCTAGGACACAGTAAATATTCTAAATGAATGACCATTACATGGTTTGGTGTCCCAGATAGTAAAATATATATGTCCAAGGAGCAGGATGAGAAACTGAGAATGAGCTTTCTTCCTGACACTTTCAGTGAACAATTTGCAGAATCTATGCCTCCCTAAATGGCAATTTTGAGGCCTGCAGGTTTAAGAGTCTTGGCTTCAAGATGTAAATGTTTCTACCAGGAGAAAGAACAAAACACCCATTTAAATTTCAAGCTATGGTTGCTATCCTTGAACTTTGGGCTCTTTCTGCCAAGAGGCAAGCAGGCAAGGAAAGGAGTCACCATCAGGGCAGGGTAATTGGCTGTGATCATCGAGGAGGGAGTGGGGATGCCATTACTTGCTGAGGGCAGGGAGTAATATGTTTGCATTCAGATGATCCGCTTGGTTATCTCTTGGAATTATTTTGCCTAATTTTGAAGGTAAATAGACAAATAGAGCACTTATAGCCTGAGAAGGACACAGTGAGTAGAAGCCCAGATCCCTCATGAATTAGGGTTTGAATCATCCCATAAGGAAGTCATCTACAGCAGCAGAGGCACTAGCTGAGGGGTATCTAAATGAGTAGTATAAGAGGAAGATGAATATCAGTTGGGGCCTGAAGACCAGCTGCTGTGGTGGAGGCTGTAGTTTGCATAGCTAACCTTCATCTTGTAACTTTCCCCCACATAAAAGAGGCCCACGAGGATACAGAAGGAGCTGCTTGTCCAACTTAAATGAATAAAATAGATCCATGTGGCACAAAAGGTGGACTGTAATGGGAACTGTGATATATTTCTCAGATTACCCCTCATTTAGGATTGACACACTCATTCTTTGAGAGGTCGATAGCTAAAAGATCACATCTGACTGCTCCCTACTTTCATGTACACTCAGCTTAAGAGGACTATCCCATTGAAGGTCAATAATCCCTTCTCAGGTACAGTTCACACATCCAGTGACAGGTTAATGCAGGAGTACAAAGCTCTAGTTTCCTTGAAAACAGTTCACGACAAATCTGAAGGGCTATCCTAGCTCCAGAGCTCCCCATGGAATGGGCTGAGGCCTTTGTTGTGACTCCATTACAGCTTAAATTTTTTCTCCGCCAAACCCTTCTTCCTTTACTCACTCACAAGTATTGATTCAGAAAGCACAACCCAATGAACTTTCTGCAAGTAAATGTCCATTTCATAGTTCAGTTCTTGAGGAACCATACTTTTGAAATATATTCTACTGCACCATAGTTTTCTTTATCCTTTTATTGAATCTATCTGAAATTTTGACAAACATTGTATATTAAAGAAGTTGCAACTACCACATAGAAAAGTATATAAGACAGTGGATGGACTACACAGACATGGATATTGTGGTCATACATTCACTCAACCAATATTTATTGAGAACCTACAAGTATATAAAATATTATTCTAGGCAGTAGGTAGAAAGTGCTGCACAAGAGAAACACAAGATGGCTTCCTAATGGAGTTTATGGTCTAGCAGGTAAGGCAGCCATTAGGCCAATACATACAACTTAATTATTTCATTACAATAGTGAAAGGTACATCAAAGGAGACATAGACTATTATGAATGCATATGACAAAGGAGAGTGACTCACTCTAGGAATCCAGGGAAAACCATCACTGATAAACAAACATTAGAATGAGATCTGAAGGATAAGTAGTAGTTAGCTCAGATGACAGTAGGGAAGAAAAGAAGAGTCAATAATATTTTTATTCCAAAATTAATGGTCAATTTCATAGTCACTACCTACACAAATACAAGAAGCCTGTAGTGTGTTTGTCAATATTTTACAGTATTGATTAGAAAACAGTTGAAAATCAATGCATGTTCTTCATTCATTCATTCATTCGTTTATTCAATAAACATTTATGTAGGTGTTATATTTAAGGAATTTGGTTAGGAACTGTAAAAGGTCTGTCATGCAGGGTGTCACGCAGGGTCTCAGTTCCTGCTCCCCACATAAAAACACAGGATATGGTGAGGCCAAAAAGTAACACCCACGGAGCCATAGATAGGGGAGTCACACCACTATATTCTCGCAGGCAGCTGGGCGAGACACATGAAGTAGAATCCACACAATCCGCAACCCGCCTTCCGCTTCTCTGCCTGCCAAACAGCCAACTAGCCAACCAACCAACGGAGTCACAGCAATTGGCTAACTGGCTACAGCCAATGGCCAACCACCGCCTGAGCCAGCAACCCCCCACGCGAGGCCGAGAGCCTGGAAACTGCTCTCTGGGACTCTGTCCCCACAAGGTCCATCAAGAAATATGCCACCTTTCCTTTCCTTTAGTGTACTACTAGACAACAGTAAAGACAAGAAGACAAATGAAAAACATGACAAGTTCTACAAGAGAACCTCAGCAGACAAAAGAGATATTTCTGATCCATTGAAGGATGAAACTTGATTATAATTTGAAAGTTTGCAAATTAAAAATGTGTAAATTATTAATCAGGACCATACTAATGATATAAAACATCTATAATATTTTATAAAATAAATTAATATGTTCAAATAAGGTATTTCCTACTACCTATTTCTAAGGGTTATTGAGCTCCTATTTTACATATATAGGAAGTTGATGCATTTTAAACTAGCTCATCCTTATCCTATGTTTACAAGATGATAATTCTCATAAGGACAAAGGGTCACATTTATAGCTGAAAGTGATCATCCTCAACGCAAATATTAAGGAGGCCCAAGTTAATAACTGTTATTCATGATAAATACCAAAATTTAGATTTTCTTTGTTTATAACTAATACTGGTGGTAATAATAATAATAATAATAATAATAATAATAATAACAGCTGTCATTTTATACTGATTTGGTGAGGAAGGTGAAATATTATTTCCTTTTTATAAATAGGGAAAGTAAGGCTCAAAGAGGTTAAGTAACTTGTCTGGTCACACAGCAAATAGTAAATGATAGAGCCAGGACTATATTCCATGTCTTTTGAATATTGATTCCATACCCTATATTCTATCACAATGCTTTATACTAGATCATCCTTGCCTGTTGCCCATTACTGTGCATGTCTGTTATTAAAAATAATAATAGCTAATACGTAATCAGTATTGCCTATGTACCAAGCATTCTTCTAAGCACTTTTCATATGGAGATGTGTGATCCTCGTGAGAAGCATATGTGGAAGGTACTATTATCATCATCAAATTACAGATGAGGAAAAGAGGTACACAGAGATTAAGTCACTTGCCCAAGGTCACACAGCCAAGAAGGGATGGTTTTCAAATTCAGAGATTCTTGCTCCAAAGTGTAAACTTTAAACAATGTGAAGTCATTCAATAAACACAGAACAGGAAGCTATGAACTCTCTACTCCTTTGGAATCACATTGTATTAAAAATGAGACAAAATGTATATGTTCCAGTCATAACTAATTACATTTGTTTCCCAGTTATTTATTCTCTCTCTGGCCTCTGGCTTCACTGCCTACATTCGAAGCACCAGAATAATATTCACCACTCTCTTACCCACCCTCACCTGACTATCTACTAATCTTATTTTTTTGGACACTCAGCTTAGATGACCCCTTCTCCAAGAAGCCTTCCTTGAGCTCCAAAGACTATACCACCATGTTTGCCCTAAAATAAGGCCTAGCTGGACAATCAGCTCTAATGCATCTTTTGGACCAAAAATTAACATAAGACTCGGTATTATATTATTATATTTATTATATTATATTAATTATATTATATTACGTTACGTTACGTTACGTTATGTTATAAGACCCAGTCTTATATTAAAATAAGACCGGGTCTTATATGAATTTTTGCTCTGAAAGATGCATTAGAGCTGATTGTCTGGCTAGGTCTTACTTTTGGGGAAACACGGTAGGTGGTCTTCCTATGTGTTCCTAGAGGACGCTGTACATACATCTGTCAGAGCACTTGTCACATCTATTTGCATTGCCTATTACTTATGTGGCTTCCACATTAGACTCTAGAGTCCTTAATATTTGGGACTGCATCATATGTAACTTTGATTTCCCCCACATGTAACATATTTTCTTGTTTACAGGGATAATCTACTAAATGTCTATTGATTTCTTAGAACCATATACTTTTTAAAGCACTTATAAATCTAATTATGTAGCACTCACTAAGTTTAGATTCTTACTAGGTGCCTTTCTAGACTAGAATATAAATTCCATGAAGGTAGAAGCAATGTGTATTTTCCATCTAGCGTAGTACCTGACTCATACCAGCACTCTATCAATAGTTTTTAATTAAACAGAATGAAGTAAAACAATAAAGAACAATTCACAAAACCATATATTCAGTAATTTTATGGAAGACAGGCACAAAGCAATGTACACTTATCGCTTTGTATCTAATACTTGAAAAGGAAAGACATGCCAATAGAAATATGTAGAAAAGTATATGGAAAGGTTGTGATCAGGGTATATTTTTGCATTAACTATCTAAAAATACTTTTGCATAAAGTAAAAAACATAAATGACAGATTGCTCAAGTCAAAAATTCTTCATACAGCACATTAATATAACTTGACGTAGTTACCTTAATGTACTCAATAATAATGTTGCTGTTCACTGATGGGGAATAAGGGGAACCAATTTTTTAAAATATATATTCAAAGTGTATTTTTCCATATGCTATTTATTCAAACACTGAATAGTAGATTAAACAGGCAAAATCTAAGATACAAAAGTAAGACGAAGTTTAGCAATTTTACAGTGAACATTATCAGTATAGATTCACACATGACTCATTCAGTTTTAAGCAGTAAGGCTTTTTATCTCAATTATGTTGCAAAATAGATAAAACTTTCTCCTTTACTATAATAATATGACAAATAACATGTAAAATTAATTGAATCAACTGGTTATGTTTTTCTATTTACCACTAAACAAACATTTTACTGACTTTAAAACAATGAAAATGGAAACATATATGCATGGCATTTAAAGTTTGTTGAGTATTGTCCATACACAACCAGTGTCTGTGGAAAAAATTCATTCTTCTTTCTAGCACTGTTCTTATGACCTCTCTAAAATCAGAGGTTAAATATGGCAACTACATTGATCACCCAACATTCTCTTATACACGAAGATGAAGAACTATGATGAGAAGACCATGGCAACATGTATAAGTCTATACTAGAATATAGTGAAAATTTACATTTGTTCTAGCAGGAACAGAAAAAGAGTACAGAATTGATCTGTGAGTAGTGCTTCAACACAGCTCTAGCCACATAGTAATTGCTTAAGAAATACTTTAATTTGATTTGACTGACTACCTAGGGACAAATGGATATATAGATATAGATTTTTTTTAACTAAAAGAGCATGTTTTTGCTAGTCCCAAAAGGCATTTATATTTATGTATGTGAGCTTTTAAGTGTCTCTAGAATTGTCCTTACATTGTTGTTAATGTTCTCATGTCTCTCTTCCATCTTCAGTGGAAACCACTTGCTCTATGTTGTGCTTTTGCCTTTCTCCCTCAAGCTTTTGTGCACTCTAAGTGGGTTCCGGGTTTTTTTCTTGGCCAGCTAATGGATTTGTGCTTTTATTACCCATGTAGGTCAGGTTGCTGGTGTCCCTCAAGCTGCACTCCATAAGCAAGTAGTTAAAAACAGAGAAATTGCTCCTCCTGTGATCTGACTCTGAATACACATGACAAACTATTATCTTTCAGTTGAGGTTCTGGAGGAAAATATCCTACTCTCCAACCTCTACAGGTTCATGTAACAGTCCTCTCCTAACAACTGGGACAAAAATCTTTTTGCCTTCCCAGTGCAGGTCACCTACAGGTTTACTTGGGTAAAAATATTTGGAAGCTCTTTCCAAGAATACCAAAGTAAGCTAAAGAATTTTTAGGTTCATTACTTACTGAAGAAGATTCATGAGTCTCAGCAAAATAAACCTAGGGAATTCAGAAGTTCTAAACTTTACTTTATCCCTAATGGACAATCAAGCTTAGTATTCTGCTGCTTCCCCTTGAGTATCCACAGCACAAACACATAAGAAAAATAAGAGACTAAATCTCTCTCTCTCTCTCTCTGTCTCTGTCTCTGTCTCTTTCTAGCTCTAGCTCATCTCATCTCAATAAAAAGAAAATGATATAAGAGACTCAAGGCTCAGAGGACAGATACAGGATATTGAGCATATGAATAATAAAATTACCAAAAGGAAACAAAGGAATAAATTTAGAAGGAATAATAATTTGACAAAGAATAAAAGATTTTTCCAAGCTGAAGTAGGATCTCAGCGTACACTAAAACATTTCACTGAATAACAGGAGGACTCATGAGGAAAAACAAAACAAAACATAGCTATCCTGATGACATTTCTGAATTTAGAGATGAAGAGTAAAGATTACAAGATAACCAAAGTAATAAATATCCTACTTACAAATGAAGTAAAATCAGGCCATTATAGTTTTCATCTGCAAACTGAAACAGGAAGCTAGAAGACAGAGGAATGATCCATAAACCACTAAGAGAAAAGGTTTAAAATTAAAGACTACTAAACCCATCTAAATTATGTTCATCTGTAAAGTCAAAATAAAAATATTTTAAGAACACATGAGCATTGAGATTTTTTATCACAATGGCAGAGTAAGTAAATGCTGTACTTGCCTCCTCTCATGACCACATCAAAATTACAACTGAACTACATAAAAAATATCATTGACAATCGCCTGAAGTCTAGCTGAACCAAAGCCCTACAACTAAGGACCTATACAGAAGAAACTACCAAGAGACATCATAATTAAAGTGCCAAAAGTCAAAGACAAAGAAAGAATCTAAACGCAGCAAAAAAAAAAGCTGTTAGTTACCTACAGGGGAGATCCCATAAGACTATCAGTTGATGTTTCAACAAAAAAATTTGCAGGCCAGAATGGACTGGCAAGAAATATTCAAAGTGATGAAAAGCAAGGACCCACAACCAAGATTACTCTACCTTGCATAGAGCTCATTTAGAATTAAAGGACAGATAAAGAGCTCCCCAGAAAAGAAAAGGCTAAGGGAGTTCATCACCAAAAAGCCAGTATTACAAGGAATGTAAAAAGGACTTCTTTAAGATGAAAAAAATATAAATAATAAAATGGCAATAACTACATATCTATCAACAGTTACATTAGAGGTAAGTGGATTACATGCTCACATCAAAAGACATAGAGTGGCTGAATGAATAAGAAAACATGAGCCATACTTACGCTGCCTACAACAGACTCACTTCAGATTGAAAGACACACAAACTGAAAGTAAAAGGATGGAAAAAGATATTTCATGTAAATGGAAACAAACAAAAAGCTGGGATAGCAACACTTATATCAGACAAAATAGACTTTAAAACAAAGACTATATATAACAAGGGACAAAGAAGGACCCAATAATCGTACTTCTGGGTATTTACCTGAAGAAACCCAAAATGCTACTTTGAAGGGATGTGTGCATCCATATGTTTATTGCAGCACTGTTTACAATGGCCAAGATGTGGAGGCAGTCTGGGTGGCCCTGAATGGATAGATAGATAAAAAAGAGATTTTATATATATATATATATATATATATATATATATATATATAAATAGAATGTTACTCAGCCATAAAAAGGAATGAAATCTTGCCATCTGCAACAACATGGATGGACCTAGAGGGTATTGTACTTAGTGAAGTCAGACAGTGAAAGATAAATGTCATGTGATTTCACTTACATATAAAATCTAAAGAACAAAATAAACAAACAAATGAAACAGAAACAAACTCATAGACAGAGAACATTTTGAAGGTTGCCCACTGGGAGGAGGGTTGGGGGTGGGTGAAAAATAGGAAGGGATTAAGAAGTACAAATTGGTTGTTACAAAATAGTCATGGGGATGTAAAGTATAGCATAAGGAACATAGTCAATATTGTAATAACTATGTGGTGTCAGATGGGTACTAGATTTACTGGGGTGATCACTTCATACATTATATAAATGTCTAATCACTATGTTGTAAACCTGAAACTAATATAATATTGTATGCCAACTGTAATTGAAAAATAAAATAAATTAAAATAAAATAAAGGATCTAAACATTTACAAGGATTTCCCATGTTTGTCCATTAGAATATTCAATCTTTAAAATACGTCAATCCTTCTCAAATTGATATACATATTCAGTGTAGTCTCATTCAAAATCCTAGCACCTGTTTTTATATAAAGTGAAGCTGATTCAAACATTTACATGAAAATACAAAAAATGAACAAGAATAGCCAATACTATCTTGAAATGAAAAAAATCTGTGGTACTTAGATTGCAAAATACACTAAAGTGGAAGATTCAGGTGGCTTTCCCATAGGAATACTACTGCAAACATCATAGTAAATGGTGAAATGCTAGTATTTTCATTAAAAGCAAGAACAAGACAGGGGTGTTTGTTACCACCTCAATTATTCAAGAGAAGTTTAGAAGTCCTCAGAATTGTACACTTGAAACCTATGTAACTTTACGAACAATTGTCACCCCAATAAACTTTAATTAAAAAACAAAGTTTAGAAGTTTTAGCAAATGTAATAGGATAAAATAAAAACCCTTGACAAAAAAATTTTAAAAATATCTATTTGGAAATTGTAGGATCATATACTAAAAATAATGGATGTAAGTTTAGGAAAAAAACCTATTATAATTAATAAGATAATTCTGTTGATTAATGGATAAAAGATACACAAAAAATCAACAACTTCTTCCCATGCTATCAATAATCAACTAAAATGATGTTGTTAATACTCCATTTATAAGCATGATTAAAGTTACAAAATACATAAGAATGTATTTCATAGGAAATCAAAAGTACATTAAAATCTATTTAAAAGCTTAAAAGAACATAAAATAAGCCCTAAAATATGGGGATATGTATAGAGGGTACCAAAAAAATGTATGCATACTTTAAGAAAGGAAAACTGTATTAAAATTGTATACTTAATATATATTGATAACGAAAGATGAATACAAGTCACGTTTGACTTCTGCAATTACAAGAGGTGCTCAAAGTGGTTACCATCAGCATCCAGACACTTTTGATTATGGCGAACTACTGCTTGAGCAATGTTGACCCAAGTGTCCCCTTGTATACATTTCTTTTTTTTTGGCACCCTGTCATGCAGGATGTCATGTGGGGTCTCTGCTCCCACTCCACATAAGAATGCAGGATCTGGTGAGGCCAAAAAGGAACACCCACGGAGCCATAGATAGGGGAGTCATACCACTGTAGTCTCACTGGCGGGTGGGCTGGAGACACAGGAAACAGGAGCCACACTATCCGCAACCTGCCGTCCACTTCTCTGCAGTCGGCAGCCCGCACTCTGCCGCCTGCTAGCTTAGCCACGGCAGTTATATCAGTGGCTAACGGCTAACCAGTAACAGCTGATGGCCAACTAGTCACAGCTGATGACCATCTACTACCTGAACCAGCACCTTTCCACGTGAGGCCGAGAGCCTAGAAACTGCTCTCTGAGGCTCTGTCCCCACACACCCCTGATATGTTCATGTATAGGAAGATCTGATGGCGTAAAATATCAGTCCTTTCAAAATTTATTTACATATTTAATATGATTTCAATCAAAATCTCAATATTATTTTTGTCTATTTTTTAAATTAAATTGAGCTGATTAAAGTTACTGTGGAAGAATAGGAATGGTTAAAGGAAGAAGTCAATATGTGCATATTTATTTTATTTATATATTGATGTGTACTTTAGATAGATAGAGCTATCTATATTATGTGTGTGGGTATGGGTGTGTCTGTGTACATTTGTTACTGTGCTAAAGATCCATTCTCGTCCCATGAAAGCCAAAACTTGAGAGACGAGGTTGGTGGGCAAAAAGCAGGTTTATTCAAATAGCTGGCATTCTGGGAGGATGTCAGACTCCTTTCCAAAGGCCATCTCCCGCCTGCCCCCCTGTTCCCCGTCCCTCCATAGCATGGCCAAAATGTTTTATAGGCGTGAAATAATAGGCAGAAAAAAAGGAAAAGTGAGGGGTGATCTTGGCCTGGAGTAAACAGAATCAGGGAAACTGGCATGCATAGTAAATATATTTGTCGTGCGGGAGACCCTGCTCGCTGAGCCATTTGTCGTGTGCGGAGGCCTTCTCACCGCGCCATCTTTCAGGCGGGGCGGCCTGCGGGGTCTCAGCTCCCGCTCCCCACATAAGAACACAGGATATGGTGAGGCCTAAAAGGAACACCCACGGAGCCATAGGTAGGGGAGTCATACCACTATGGTCTCACTGGAGGCTGGGCCCACCAGACGCGTGACCTGCCGTCCGCCTTTCCGCCAACCGACCGACCGAGGACTCTCCTCCACTCTCTCGACTCTGTTCCTCTCTCTCGGCCCTCCTCTTCCGCTCTCCTCGGCCCTCCTCTTCCGCTCTCCTCGGCCCTCCGTAGCCGCAGCAGTTATACCAGCGGCCAATCGGCTAACCGGCCACAGCCGAAAGCCAATCACCACCTGAGCTAGTACCCCTTCACGTGAGGCCGAGAGCCTGTAAACTACTCTCTGGGGCTCTGTCCCCACAATATAGTAAACAGAATCATTAAGGTTTGGCATGAGAGAAGGAGAGCAAAGAAAAGAAAAAAAAAAAAAAAACTTTCAAAAAGTCCCAAGCTAAACTACAACGTTAAATCAAATTACACTACAGGTTTAAAGCTCAAAATAGAAGATACAACATCATCCTTACACATACAGTAGTATCTCAGTTTTCGAACATCTCCGTTGACGAATATTTCGGTTTACCAACCCCATAAACCCAGAAGTAAATGCTTCGGTTTTCAAACACGCCTCAGAAGTCGAACATGTCACGCGGCTTCCGCTGAGTGCAAGATCCTGAGGCCCAGCTGTTTTCGAACGTTTCAGAACTCGAACGGTCTTCCGGAACGGATTATGTTCAAAAACCGAGATACCACTGTATGTATGTACACCCACACACAAAATTGCTTCATAATTGAAGAAGTATAGTATCGACACAGAACTAGACAAATAGATCAATAGATCATTGGAGAATAGCCTGACCTAAAATAGATCTAAGTGTCTATGGGAAGTTAAATTTTGGTATAGCACTATTTCAATTTAGTGGGAAAAGAATGGTTTGTTTAATTAATGGAATTAGCATGATTGGCCAACCATTTTGAATAAAATAGGCTACACTTCCTTCTGAGTAATAGATTTAATAATAAATTTCAGCATAATTTTATGGGTATGAGTGTGTGTGACTTAAAATAAAATCTAAATAAATATTTCTATTGAAGGGAACCAAAATTTTGCCACCTTGAAGGGTGGGATATTGATTTTAAGCTGTTTATTAAGAAAAAGACTTAGAAAGAAACTTTGACCTCTCCCCATCCCCCAACTTCCACTCGCGCCTTTCCTGCCCAAGAGATTCAGACAGAGAATCCTGCTTCAGGAAGGAAATCTTAGAATGCTGCCTTAGCCCAATTGGAATTAAGTATGGTAAATAACAGAACGTCAGGCCGGCACTGTTGGCGAGATATCCTGTGTCCCATTGTTCGGCCAGGTATGTTCCCCTCTTTCTCAAGTACCTGTAAATCGCCCATTCTCACGTCTGAAATCTAATACCCACCCCCCACTTCTCTCCTTTGTCCAAAGACGTCATATGTACCCAATGTTGCCTCTCTGTCTTTGGAATTTTCATACTTATGTGAATTTCCCATGTACGTGTATTAAAATTTTGATTTCTCCCCTGTTAATCTGTCTCTGTTAAATTTGCTTATTGGCCCAGCCAGAAGAACTTAGAAGGTGTGAGGAAAAGTATTGTTTTTTTTCAGCCACCACAAAACCAATGGCATTTCTTCTGGCAAAGATATGAGGAAATAATTACATTTACATATTGCTTTGGGGATATATCAGTTACTATAATATTTTTGAAAAGGATACTGGCAATATTACCCACAATGCATACATTTGACCCTACAGAAATAAAAACACAAGCATGTGATATATGTGTACAGAAATCTTTATTTTAGCATTGCATTTGATGCTGGGATAAAAAAGGAATCAATTTAACTGTCCATTAATCCGAGTCATTAAATTATGAAACATCAATATTATTAAAAATAATGCCTTAGATCTGTATCTAGTGTTCTGGACAGATGTTCACAATATATTGCTGACTGAGAAAAGCAAGCTACAGAATAATATACACATTATGATTATGTTGTTAAAAACAGACAACCACGAAACCTCATATAATTACATATGTCTACCTAATATGAACATAGAGAAATGTGTGGAGAGAGGATGAGAAAGATTTTTGGCATAGTTTTTATATATCTTTGCACTGTTTCTAGTTACAAGGGCACATATTACTCTTGTGCTTCATATAAATTAATAAAGGGGGAAAAAAACCTCACAGTCATTGGACTATGTGATAGACTGTACTGCATGTTTTGAACTCCTGCTGCAGTGAGATTTATTCAGCGATGCAGCAGACTGTCTAAAATGTTTGTATTCTAAAATAATATTGGAGCACTTTACCTCCACAGTTACTCTGAGTGTTGATAGTTCATTAAAAAACTACCATGGGAACTTGTAAAACTCTGAAAATATATAAATTCTCAGTGTATGGAAACTCAGCAAATGTGCTAATTCAAGGAGAAATTTTCTATTTCTTTACTAACATAGTTTAAAATAAGTTACAACCAACTAATTTCAATGCCTTAAATATTGCAAGGAGTTCACTTAACTCTTAGATCTATAATAAAAGATTACTTTCTGGTTTTAAAATAGAATCTCAGTAATTCATAGTCTTTAAAAATACTACCTAACATACAAGTTCTGCATAATACAATCAAATCACTCTTATATTGGATAATATAAACATGAGGATAATTCTGTTTCTTGAGTGTCAGAAATACAGGCATTGTTTTAAATAAAACAATTGTTTCAATCAGAAAATTAACAGGTATATGGAATAGCTGTAGTGGAGTAAAGATTTTAATGAACTCAAGTCAATAGTTCAAACATTTTAATGATCTGCACAAAGGAACTAATGTACTTGTTTTGAGCATGTGATATGGATATGAACAAATGACCAAGATGACCTGACATGACAATCTATATAGCAATATGAAATACAATGCACACTTAAACCAAACACAAGTTTATATCAATAACTCACACATTATGAAGCTGACAATTAGGTTCTGACACAATATTTAATAGCTAAAACTAAGAGGCATGATCAAGTTATGATGATTCATTACTGCTGGTAAAGCCTTATTATAAAGGACTACTCTGCCTTAGAGGGTTAATGTAAAACTTGTCTTGGATTTAGTATTGTAATGATAAAAGCCCTTTAATAGATTTCATAGGATCAATATAATTTCATTAGGGACCACACAGTATTGAAAGCTGATGCAAATTTTAATTGTGGTCATACCAGTAATCACTCTACTTTTTCCTCTTCATTCATTCAAATAAGATCATTATGAAGCCTCATCATTATCACTCAGCTTTAAAAGGCCCATATCTCCTAATTCCTCAGAACTCATTCAACAATATCATCCATTAAACAAATAGTTATTGAGCTCCAAATATGCACCAGGTGGTACTGAGGAATTGATGGAAATTAAAAAAAAAAAAAAATCCATTTCTTCAAGAAGCTTATCATTTCTTCTGAAGGTGAGGAGGCTCCCATGGAAATTTACCAGAGCTACAAAGACACCAAGCATCCGAATGTACATGAACCAACCAAAACAGTTGATATAATAAGAAATTCATGGCCTGACTTATCTAAATAGCATTCCAGTGATCGTAATTGACCTTGAATTGCACACCCTTCTTTCCATTCAGCCACATGGCTTCTCAGGAAAGATCTCTTTTCTAAACTGTACTATCAAAAGAATCCATAGGCGCATTGGGCTCTGGCTACTCTGCACCATAACCAGACTGGATCAAAGAGAGGCTCTAAAGACAGAGGGGTATGATCAAAGGCCTGCAATATGACCTCACAAATTGGAGTGTGCTTTATAGGAAGCCAGTTTCTTTTGCCTTTACACATCAAGGGATTTGCTCATCCTAGTAAATAAGTTCAAATATCAACCTACCATTTGTTGCCTGTCTCAAGAATTCAGTCAGTGTGACATATGACATGCCAGAATTCAACAGAAAGACGTGTATCCATGTCTGATAAATTTTCTTTAAACCATTAAGAATATACAGGTATCAAGATGCTGTACAATCTAAGCTGCATATACAATTACATCTGGACACTGGCAAATCGAAAAGCATGAAATGATCCTTCTCCACCTCCGCCCTCTCCTAAATAGAGGTCACTAAGTTGACCTAATTGTAAAGTCACAGCATTGTAATGGGAATATAAAAGAATGCTTTGCCTTCAATTTCTGCAGGATGTCAAGTGTGCCGTTGTAACTGTAGGGGCTAAACAAAATTAATACTTTTCCTCCCACCTTCTAAATTCTTCTAGCTGGACCAATAATCAAATTAACAGAGACAGATTAACCAGAGAATATCAAAGTTTTAATACATGAACATGGGGAATTCACATAAGCATGAAAACTCCCAAGACAATGAGGCAACAATGAGTATATGTGACATTTTTTATAAAGAAGAAAGATGGGGACCGGGTCTTAGATTTCAGAAGTGAGAACGGGCAATTTACAGGTAGTTGAGGAACAGAGGAACATACATGGCAGGAACATTCTTGCTGGCTAATTCAGAAACAGTGTGTGGAGGCGGTATCTAGCTAAAAGGCTTGGAATCTTCCTGACTAATGCTAGGGTGAAAATTCTTAAGGTGATTAAGCCAAGCCTCCTGAAGCAGGATTCTGTCTGAATCTCAAGGAGGGAGGGTCAAAGGTTCCTTCTGAGTCTTATTTCTTAACAGCTTAAAATCAATATCCTAAAAAGGCAGCTTCAGGGTAACAAAATGTTGGTTCCCTTCATAACACTTGCACTTCTCCAGTGTACACTTAAACAGAGAATCTATGTAAAGAGAAAGGAAGATTGACACATTTAGAAGGGCTCAAAAGGAGACTCAAACCATAGGGTTGATTGCAACTGGCCCCTTTGATCAAGAATAAGGTTTGATTCAAATAAGACACCACCTATGCTAACTCCTGTCATAAGACCTTCATCAAGGCACAGATCATTGTTTAAAGACCAACATGTGGCCACTTGCTTTATAACACAGACGTGTGAATTATAAAATCTTGCAAGTTTGACATTTATTTATAACTGAGCACCCTGAGACATGCACTTGATTTAGATGATTAATGAATAAATGATCATGGTATTGTGATGAGATTCATATTTTATAATTCCATATTTACCAGTGGTGACTTTCTAAACTGGCTTGGTTTCATAATTGGAGAATATTATTGAAGCACTAACTAGATTTATAGAAAATAGGAACGATTTCCAGAACAAGTTGCAACTACATCTGTTGTGCCTGCAGCAATATAAATACAATGGACTTGGGGTTGGCATCAATGACCACTGCTAGGTGCCAAGTCTAGCCATGCACACCTGCATCTCAGCACTTACAGGCACTATCTTTGTCAAATATTTGGCCCAATAAATCTCTGAAAAGCAAAATTGGTAACTGTTTGGAGCAACAGTCAATGTCTGAATGGGGAATACAGGAAGATTCAAAAGTTGTTGCAAATAAGAAAGTTTTAGTGGAGCAGACGGGTGGCTCAGTTGGTTAGAGCGTGAGCCATGGGCAACGGGGCTGCAGGTTCGATTCCCACATGGGCCAGCGAGCTGCTCCCTCTGCAACTAGAATGAAGTCAATGAGCTACTGCTCAGCTCCTGGGTAGCCAGATGGCTCAGTTGGTTGGAGCACAGGCTCTCAACCACGAGGTTGAGCTCAACTCCCGCAAGGGATGGTGGGCTGTGCCCCCTGCAACTAACAGCAGCAACTGGACCTGGAGCTGAGCTGTGCCCTCCACAACTAAGACTGAAAGGACAACAACTTGACTTGGAAAAATCCTGGAAGTACACACTATTGCCCAATAAAGTCCTGTTTTCCTTCCCCAATTAAAAAAAAGAAGTTTTAGTGATTCAAATGAAAAGCTCAATTACTTTTCAGTGCATAGACTTTATTTTCAGGATGAAGTTTTGGCATTTTCTTTTGATTTGAAACAACATATCTGACTCTTTACTGATGAAAGCTTAAATCATATCAAGATGAGAGAATGGAAAAGTGCTATTTTTTTAAGTTCAAACTTTATGTTGCTTTCCTAGAGAGGGTTAAATTTCATTGTCAATAGTGATATTAGAGAATTCCTTTAAAGTTTCCTTTTCTTTTATTGAAAAGAGGGGCTCTCCTACTTCTATGTAAGCAATCTAATAATAAATTATGATTGGAAAACCAAGCACAACAAATAAAACCCACTGGAAAATTGTTTAATGGTATAATCAAAGATGAATGTGTATGAGGTTTGAATTTTACTTTGCTATTCCAACCACCCTATGCTCTGACCAGAAGCATTTTATATTATTACATTTTCCCTCAGACATCCTGGGTTGCAAATAGAATACTAAACCCCCAAAACGGTTTTTGTTTGGTGCTTTCCAGTTGAGGAGATTAAGAAAATAACTCCTAGTGTCTGTTGCCCACAGCCGAGTTTTGCTCAGCGAAACCTTGAAAATAGTAATTCAAATTCCAAATATGCCAAACCACTAAGCATATCTTGGTTTTATTATTTTCTAATTATAGATGTTACAAGTAAAAGACAATTCCAAAGATGACCTTTAGTTTGAATACAATATTTTCTAGGAGATTTCATAGATTTTAATGCTTCAGTGGAACTGATATCTCCTATATAATGAAGAGGGAAAGCTAATCAATACTGAGAGGGAAGTCTTTCAACTTCCAACTTACATTGGCAATAAGTACTTCCAAAGACTGGCTGAAAACCATAAATAGGATGACCACAGTAGTTTGAACTTCCTCAGTCTGTAATGCAAACCTACCCACTCTTTTTGCAGAAGCATCACCCTGATGAGTAGTGCTGCCAAACCAGGTTCCTGCATTGCACATGATCTTCTGTAGAAGGAGCATTCTGATTTGGAACCTCAGCCTGCAATTCACTTAGAAACGACTAGAAAAATATGTGTTTATGTGCTATGTGCTTACTTCCCTCATGAGGCCCAGCAAAGGACTACCTTGATTAAAATAATACATCTTGAAAAGAATCTTTATAATTGAATGAGGCTAAAAGGCTGAGATAAATTCTTTAATGATCCCAGAAAAAATCACGTGATAAATGTTTCTTTCTTTGGTATTCTGGGTTCCCGATACCCAAGATATCAACCATTATTAGTACAAAAGGAAATAATGATTACTATAAATATACAATTTACAAACATATACCATTCAATATTTTTTCAAAGCCTATTTGCAAATGTTAGATGGATTTTCCTGTGCAATTATACTATCGTCCATATTTTATGGAGAGAAGGTAGATTATCATAATAGAAAAAGTCTGCATTTTGCAGTCAATCAGGCCAGAATATTTATTTCAAATTTATTGCTTACTAACTGGATGAATTTAGGCAAATCATTTGTTCTTTCTGAGATACTGTTTCTCCATTTGTGAAACTTGATTATTATGTGATAAATAAATTCAGTTACAGAATAATAATAATAATAATAATAATAATAAAATAACCACATTAATTGCATGACTCCTCTGTGATAGTCAAATACCTAGATATAATACTTTGTCTATTTGGGAAATGATATATTCGTTAGGAGAATGACATTTGGAGTCTGCTCTGAGTTGAATTCCTAATTCTATTGCCTGCTAGCTATGTAATATTGGGAAGATTACTTAACGTTTCCAAGGTGCAGTTTCCACAGCAACAACATGGAAATACAAATGCCTATCTCACAGGATGGTTGTTTTAATAATCAAATGAGATTCTAACCCTTCACCTCTCTCACTATCATTCTGTAGTACCCTAACTTGCTCTTATTTCTCTCCATAGAATGCATCACCATTTGGGATTTTATTGCATATTTTCTTATCTGTTCATTTTATGTTCTGACACTAATTTGTAAGTTCCATGAGGAAAGGCATTAGTTATATATCACTACATCCCCAGTATCATGGTTTATCTCATTGAAGATACTCAAATATTTATCAAAATAATGAGTGAATGTCAAGGGTTTGGAACCAACATATTTAAAAAATAAAAATTCATTTCCAGTCAAGATAATGGAGTAGGTAAATGCTGTGCTTGCCTCCTCTCAGGACCATATCAAAATCGCAACTAAATTACAGAACAAAAATCATTGAGAATCACCTGAAATATAGCTGAACACAAGTCCTGTAACTAGGGATATACAGAAGAAGCCACCTTGAGACTGGTAGGAGGGGCAGAGATGCTGAAAGGGATGGTCCCACACCCATAGGTGGTGATTAAGATTCTGAAGGGATATCAACTACAGAGGTTACCCCAGTGGAGTAAGGGATCCCAACCCAAACCAGACTCCTAAGCCCAGGATTCAGTGCCATGAAGAGAAGTCCCCACAACTTCTGGCTGTGAAAACCAGCAGAAACTGTGGCTGAGTGAGACACAGGCCTGCTGAAGTCCCAAGCGCTCCTTTTAAAGGGCCCACGAGTGGGCTTACTCACTGACAGACTTACTTGCTCTGAGTTCCAGATCTGGGGTTGCAGCTCTAAATTTGCCAGGAACATACAAGAAAAAAAATTGAATTATCTGGCTTCAGGGCAAGGACTGGAGGGGCAACTTTCTCCCAGACAGAAGTGCTGGGAGAATCCATTGTTCCTTTCTTGGGCTCTCCAACATACCCGGAGTGCAGACCCAGGCAGCCGCCATATCTGAATCTCCATCAACTTAACACTCTTTGCCCCACACTGGTGATTCCTTGAGACCCTGTCTCACCCAACTTGTGGACCCACCCAAGCCGCTTCCAGTGGTTTTTACATAAAAACCAACAGGTCTTGGCTCATTCTTTGGACTTTTATAAAATCTCACAAAGGTTCAAAAACCCCAAACAAACATCATCTGGCCTCAGTGTGCCACACACCTCTTGCTAGGCAGCCCAAGCCTGGCACTAGTGGCACCCAGCCTTGTTTCCAACTTTAATGGCTTAGCCCCTCCCAGGCATCTCCAAGCCCAGCATGAGTGGAAGACATCTGAAGATCACTTTGTGGCTCATGCCAGGTGGCCCTGAACAGGGCACAGATAGTAGCTAAACTGGCCTTCCACAGACACCTCCCTGGAAGCCAGAGGCTGTCATGCCTAGTGGCCAGCTTTGGACCAAGTTGGCACACCACCCAGCTGCCTCCACAGATGACACAACTAAAAAGCAGACTGGGCAGGCACCACAGCCCTGCTAAACTGAATTCTGCTCTATAGGGTCAGTCCTTGAACAACAGCTCCTCCTTTGTAGTTGTAGCCAGTCCTCACAACCAATCAACCTGAGGGTCAATCCCTTCCACTTATGTGCAAACAGTAACCAAGGCTCAAATACAACAGAAAGGCACACACAACCCACAAAAGGGACATACCTGGAACACTCAGCTCAGGTGACCAGAGAGACTGTGTCACTGGTCCCCATAGGACACCTACTATATAAGGCCATTCTGTTATGACCAGGACACATAGCAGGTCTACCTAATACATAGAAACAGATACAGGGAGGCAGCCCAAATGGGGAGACAAAGAAACATGTCCCAAATACTCATAAAAGAACAGAACAAAACTCCAGAAAAAGAACTAAACAAAACGGAGACAAGCAATCTATCAGATGCAGAGTTCCAAACACTGGTTATAAGGATGCTCAATGGTCTCAGTGAGAACTTCAACAAAGAAATAGGAAACATAAAAATGGACAAAAAAAACATTAAAAAAAGAACAATTCAGAAATGAAGGATACAATAATTAAAATAAAGATTACATTAGGGGGAATCAATAGTACATTAGATAAATCAGAGGATTGAATCAGCGATTCAGAAGATAAGGTAGCAAAAAACACCCAATAAGAACAGAAAAACAAAAGAATAAAAAAATGAGCATAGTTTAAAGGGCCTCTGGGACAACATCAAGTGTACCAATATTTGCATCTTTGGGGTACCGGAATGAGAAGAAAAGACAGCAAAAAATTGAAACCATATTTGAAGAAATAATGACACAAAACTTCCATAACCTGGTGAAGGACATGGACATACAAGCCCAGTATACACAGAGTCCCAAACAAAATGAACCCAAAGAGGCCCACACCAAGACACATCATAATTAAAATGCCAAAGGTTAAAAACAAAGAGAGACTCTTAAAAGCAGCAAGAGAAATGCAGTTAGTTACTTACAAGGGAGCCCCCATAAGACTGTCAGCTTATTTCTCAATCAAAATTTTTGCAGGCCAGAAGGGACGGGCACGAAATATTCAAAGTGATGGAAAGTAAGGACCTACAATCAAGATTGCTCTATCTAGCAAAGCTATCATTTAGAATCAAAGGACCACACACACACACACACACACACACACACACACACACAGGAAAAAAAAAAAGAAAGAAAACAACAACAACAACAAAAAACAGCTTCCCAGACAAGAAAAAGCTAAAGGAGCTCATCACCATCAAACCAATATTACAAGAAATGTTAAAGGGACTTCTTTAATAAGAAGGGGAAAAAAGGTTAAAAAGATATGAATAACAAAATAGTAACAACTACATACCTATCAACAATTAATTTAAATGTGAATGGATTAAATGCTCCAATAAAAAGGCAAAGGGTGCCTGAATGGAAGCAAACAAGACCCTTACAAGTGCTACCTACAGGAGACTCACTTCAGATGGAAAAATGCATGCAGATTGAAAGTACAGGGAAGGGAGACGTCATCAAAATGGCGCCATAAAGTTAGCCTCTGTAATCTCCTCTGGAATTTACAACAAATGCAAAAACTATAACTCCACCAAGAACTCCCTGCACAGCAGACAGCAAAGACGAAGAGGCCCACTACTGAATTCTGTTTCACGAATCACGCGAGCAGGGGAGGAGAGAAGGGAGAAGTGTGGAGACAGAGCTGTGTGGGCGCAGGACGCAGACCTAACTCAGTGTTCCGAGCTCGCTGCATCATGGAACTACCGCAGCTGCGGGAAAGGGAAGAACTCGGACTGCTAGGGCTACGTTTATGGCCCAGCATACAACGTGGCTGAACCCAACGCTGACGGCAGAGACCTCGGAGAAAAGACTGAGGGAAGAAGGCTGAAAATGGTGGTTTAAGCACTCACTGCCAAGCAGCGAACAGAAGCCTTAGGCACTGAGACTAGCCGCCCCCTCCCTACCCTCCAAGAGCTCGCCCAACCACCACCTGGCCAGTGCTAGAAGTGGAACAGTACCACTGTCAGATCAAAAGAACAGAATATTTGCTGTTCTGAGAACTGGACCGCAGACACAGATTTCTACCCCAATTAGTTCCGGCAAAGGGGAGGGATCTGTGGAAACAGGACCAGCTGTGGGGGTGGTCGCCACCATTGCTCTGGGCCACCTATCACAACTCACCTTGCCCCTGTCCCCATCTATTTGGGTGCATCCCTGCAGGAGTAAACAGAACTGCTGAAACACATGGGCTCTGAATCTGGTGCAAGAAGAGCTTCGGAACTTCAAAAGCTCTCTGCATACCCACAAGGACACTATGCCCTGTGACCCAAGTGAACTATTAACAGAGGAGAAGCCTGTCTCCCAGGGAATCCCCCCATTGTGTGAGAAGCTGGAATCGTGCAGAGAAAACAGAGCAATACACTGTGAGAGAGAAAAAAAGGCTGCAGTCACAGAGAAAATAAAACATTCTACCAACAAGTACTAGAAAACAAAAGAAACACTTCTTCCTATCAACCTGTTGCAGAAGCCACTCCTGTAGATGTCTAGGAAGAGAAATAATAAATCAGTAGTTACCATGAATAACCAAGACAACAAGACAGCTCAGAAAGAAAGTGAAAAGTCTCCAGAAAAGGAACTTAAAGATATGGAAATATGTAACTTAAATGACAGAGAATTAAAGATTGCAGTTCTGAAAAAACTCAACGAGATGCAAGAAAACACAAAGGCAGTTTAATGAACACAGAAGCACAATCAAAGAACAACATTGAGCATTGTACGAAAGAGATTGAAATTTTAAACAAGAACCAAATAGAATTTCTGGAGATTAAGAACACAATAGAAAAAAATTAAGAATGAAATAGCCAATTCAGGTAGTAGAGATGAACAGATGGAGGAAAGAATCAGTGGAATCGAAGATAGAAATCTGGAAATGACAGGGATGGAAGAAGAAAGAGACTTGAGTCTTAAAAGAAATGAAAGAACTCTACAAGAACTTTCTGACTCCATCAGAAAGAGCAATATAAGAATAATGGGCATACCAGTAGGAGAAGAAAGAGAGAAGGGAACAGAGAATATACTCAAACAAATTGTCGATGAAAACTTCCCAAACTTGTGGACAGAATTGGATCCTCGAATCCAAGAAACAAATAGAACACCTTATTACCTCAATCCCAACAGGCCTTTTCCAAGGCACATTGTATTGAAGCTGTCAAAAATCTACGACAAAGAAAGAATCCTCAAGGCAGCCATGGAAAAGAAGACGGTAACCTACAAAGGAAAGCCCTTTAGATTATCATCAGATTTTTCAGCAGAAACTCTACAAGCCAGGAGGGAGTAGAACCAAATATTCAAACTATTGAAAGAGAGAAATTATGAGCAGAAAATAATATATCCAGCAAAGATGTTCTTTAGATATGAAGGAGGAATAAAGACCTTTCCAGACATACAGAAGCTGAGGGAATTTTCTAATACATGACCTGCACTACAAGAAATACCAAAGGAGGCTATTCGACCACCATCAACAGGGAAAATATGTGGCAACCAATACATAAAAAGGGGGAGAGTAAAGGCCTGAACCGGAATATGGGAATGGAGCAAGTAAGCATGCTGAAGAAAATGGAATACTCTAAATATCAAACTTTCTTTTACATAAACTTAAGGGTAACCACTCAAAAAAAATCCAGAACTGAAATATAAACTGTAATAAAAGAAGAAACAGAGGGAAACAGCATAGAATCCACCACACAGAAATAATACACAACAACAAAAATGCAAAGAAACCATGGAGACACAATCTTTACCAGAAAACAAAAGACACAATGATAGGAAATCCTCACATATCAGTAATCACCCTAAATGTAAATGGACTGAACTCACCAATTAAAAGGCACAGAGTAGCAGATTGGATCAAAAAGTAAACCCAACCATATACTGTCTCCAAGAGACACATTTCAGCTACAAGGACAAGCATAGACTCAAAGTGAAAGGGTGGAAATTGACACTCCAAGCAAATGGTTTCCAGACAAAATCAGGTGTAGCCACAATGATATCACATAAAACAGACTTCAGGGTGAAAAAGAAACAAGAGGCAAAGATGGACATTTCATAATGGTAAAGGGGACTATGCAACAAGAAGACATAACAGTCATCAATATTAATGCCCCCAATCTGAGAGCCCCGAATATACCAAGCAACTACTAACAGAACTAAAGAGAGAAATTGACCAAAACACAATTATACTAGGGAACTTAAATACATCATTGACAGCTATGGATAGATCATCCAAACAGAAAATAAATAGCGAAATAGCAGCCCTAAATGGCACATTGGATGAAATGGACATAATTGACATATATAGAGCATTTCATCCTAAAATATCAGACTATACATTCTTTTCTAGTGTACATGGAACATTCTCAAGGATAGACCATATATTGGGACATAAAATCACCCTCAGCAAATTTGAGAAGATTGAAATCAGACCAAGCATATTCTCTGATCACAAGGCTTTGAAATTGGATATCACCTGCAAAAAGAAAGCAGGAAAAAAAAAAAAAAAAAACACATGGCGATTAAACAAAATACTTTTAAAGAATGACTGGGTGAAAGAAGAAATTAGAGGAGAGATCAAAAGATACATAGAAACAAATGACAATGAAAATAAATCCTACCAAAAATTTGGGGATGCAGCAAAAGCAGTTTAAAGAGGGAAATTTACATCATCACAGGCCTATCTCAAGAAACAAGAAAAATCCCAAATAAATAACCTCATGTTATACCTTAAAGAAATAGAAAAAGAAGAACAAATGAAACCCAAGGTCAGCAGAAGAAAGGAAATAACAAAAATCAGAGCAGAATTAAATGACATAGAGAACAAAAAGACAATAGAAAAAATTAATGTGACAAAGAGCTGCTTCTTTGGAAAGATTAACAAAATTGACAAACCCTTGGCTAGACTCACTAAGATAAAAAGAGAGAAGACACTAACAAACAAAATCAGAAATGAAAAAGGGGAAGTTATAACGGACGCCACTGAAATACAAAGGATCATCCAAAAATGCTATGAAGGACTATATGCCACCAAATTCAATAACTGAGAAGAAATAGACAAGTTCTTAGAAACATATAGCTTTCCTATGCTGAACCATGAAGAACTGGAAAATCTAAACAGACCGATCACCAGTAATGAAATTGAATCAGTCATCCAAAACCTTCCCAAAAGCAAAAGTCCGGGACTAGATGGCTTTACTAGTGTATTTTACCAAACCTTCAAAGAGGATCTAATACCAATCCTGCTCAAACTCTTCCAAAAAATTGAAGAAGAGACAGTACTCCCCAAATCATTTTATGAGGCCAACATTAACCTGATACCAAAACCTGGTAAGGACAACAGAAAAAAAGAAAACTGTAGACCAATATCTCTGATGAATACAGATGCAAAATCCTAAATAAAATTCTAGCAAATCAAATACAACAATGCATTAAAAAGATTATTCATCACGACCAAGTGGGGTTCATCCCCGAGGCAGAAGGATGGTTCAACATATGCAAATCTATCAATGTGATACATCACAGAAACATAATAAAGGACAAAAACCATATGATTATACCAATTGATGCAGAAAAAGCATTTCACAAGATAAAATTTCCATTTATGATTAAAACACTTAATAAAATAGGTATAGAAGGAAAATACCTTAACATAATACAGGTCATATATGACAAACCCTCAGCTAATCTCATAATTAATGGTGAAAAACTGAAGCCCTTTGCTCTACATTCAGGAACACGACAGGGCTGTCCCCTATCACCTCTGCTTTTCAACATCGTGTTTGAAGTCCTTGCCAGAGCAATCAGGCAAGAGAAATAAATAAAAGGCATCCAAATTGGGAATGAAGAAGTTAAATTTTCACTCTTTGCAGATGACATGATGCTATACATAGAAAACCCTAAAGACTCCACCAAAAAGCTATTAGAAACAATCAACGAATACAGTAAAGTTGCCGGCTACAGAATCAACGTACAAAAGTCCATTGCATTCCTATATACTAACAATGAAATCTCAGAAAAAGAAATACAAAAAACAATTCCTTTTGCAATTGCATCAAAAAGAATAAAATACCTAGGAGTAAACTTAACCAAAGATGTGAAAGACCTCTATGCTGAAAACTATAAGACATTTTTAAAATAAATTGAAGAAGACACAAAGAAATGGAAAGACATTCCATGCTCATGGATTGGAAGAATCAACATAGTTAAAATGGCCATATTACCATTTGGTAGTGGCAACATACAGATTTAATGCAATCCCCATCAAAATCCCAATGGCATTTTTAAAAGAAATAGAACAAAAAAGCATCAGATTTGTTTGGAACCACAAAAGACCCTGAATAGCCAAAGCAATCTTAAGAAAAAAGAACAATGCTGGAGGTATCACACTCCCTGACTTTGGCTTGTACTACAGGGCTAAATAATCAAAACAGCATGGTATTGGCAGAAAAAAAGACATGTAGACCAATGGAATAGAATTGAGAAACCAGAAATAAAACCACATAAATATGGACAGACAATTTTTGACAAAGAAGCAAAAAACGTACAATGGAGAAAAGACAGCCTTTTAATAAATGGTGCTGGGAGAATTGGATAGCCACGTGCAAAAGAATGAAACTGGACTGTTATCTGTCACCATGTACCAAAATTAATTCAAAATGTATCAAAGACTTAAGCATAAGATCTGAAATAATAAACTGCATAGAAGAAAACATAGGTACTAAACTTATGGACCTTGGGTTCAAAGAGCATTTTATGAATTTGACTCCAAAGGCAAGGGAAATAAAAGCTAAAATGAACGAATGGGACTATATCAAACTGAAAAGCTTCTGCACAGCAAAAGAAACCATCGACAAAATAAAGAGGCAACCAACTGAATGGGAGAAGATTTTTGCAAACAGTGCCTCTGATAAGGGGCTAATATCCAAAATATACAAGGAACTCATGCAACTCAACAACAAAAAACAAACAACACAATTGAAAAATTGGCAGAAGACCTGAAGAGACATTTCTCCAAAGAGGACATACAAATGGCAAATAGACATATGAAAAAATGCTCAACATCAATAATCATCAGAGAAATGCAAATTAAAACCACAATGAGATATCACCTCACCCCAGTCAGAATGGCTGTCATCAACAAGACAAATAGTAACAAGTGTTGGAGAGGCTGTGGAGAAAAAGGAACCCTCATACACTGTTGGTGGGAATGCAGACTGGTACAGCCATTATGGAAGGCAGAGTGGAGGTTCCTCAAAAAATTACGAATAGAATTGCCGTATGACCCAGCAATCCCTCTCCTGGGTATCTACCCAAAAAATCTGAAAACATTTAGAGATAAAGACACGTGTGCTCCAATGTTCATTGCAGCTTTGTTTACGGTGGCCAAGACATGGAAACAACCAACATGTCCTTCGATAGATGAATGGATAAAGAAGTTGTGGTACATATACACAATGGAATACTATTCGGCAGTGAGAAAAGATGATATAGGAACATTTGTGACAACATGGATGGATCTTGAGAGAGTAATGCTGAGCGAAATAAGTCAGACAGTAAAAGCAGAGAACCATATGATTTCACTGATATGTGGTATATAAACCAAAAACAACAAAAGAACAAGACAAACAAATGAAGAAAGAAAAACTCATAGACACAGACAATAGTTTCGTGATTACCAGAGGGTAAGGGGGGCAGTAGGTGATAGATGAGGTAAGGGGGACCAAATATATCGTGATGAAGGACAACTGCCTCTGGGTGGTGAATACACAATTGGATTTATAGATGATGTAATACAGAATTATACACCTCAAATCTATGTAATTTTACTAACAATTGTCACCCCCAACAAACTAAAAAAAAAAAAATAAGTACAGGGATGGAAAAAATATTTCATGAAAATGAAATAACAAAAGCTGGCATAGCCTACTTATATGAGAAAATATAGACTTTTATACAAAGGCTATAACAAGAGACAAGAAGGACCCAGTAATCCCATCTCTGCGTGTTTATGTGAAGAAATCTAAAATGCTATTTTGAAAGGATATGTGCATCCATATGTTTATTGCAGCATTATTTACAACAGCCAAGATATGGAGGCAACCTCGGTGTCCATCAGTAGGCAAATGGATGAAGAAAACTGGTACATATATACAATGGAATATTACTCAGCGTCAAAAAAGAACGAAATCTTGCCATCTGCAAAAACATGAATGGACCTAGAAAATATTGTGCTGAGTGGAGTAAGCCAGACAGAGAAAGACAAATGCCATATGATTTCACTTACATGTAGAATCTAAAGAACAAAATAAACAAACAAAACAGAAACAAACTCCTAGATACAGAGAACATTTTGATGGTTTCCAGATGAGAGGGGTTGGGGAGGATGGGTGAAAAGAGGGAAGGGATTAAGAAGTACAAAGTGGTAGTTACAAAACAGTCATGGGATGTAAAGTGTAGCATAAGGAATAATATTGTGTCAGATGAGTACTAGATTTGTTGGGGTAATCAGTTCATAAGTTATATAAATGTCTAATCAATATGGTATATTCCTGAAACCTATATAATATCGTATGTCAAGTGTAATTAAAAAATAAAACTTTAATAACATTTAAATATATAAGTAAATAAAAATTCAATAACTGTTCACTTGTTTTATGAGAATACATAGAGAGCATAGATGACTTGCCTAAAGAAGCATATCTGCTCAGTAACTGGGATAAATTGGGACACAGATTTCTTTACTTTTGGTCTTTCTTTATGCTATACCAAGCGGTTCTCCAAGTGTGGTTCCTGGTAGGTAGCATAACATTGGAACCATGTTAAAAACACAAATTCTCAGGCCTCAACCCAAACCTATTTTATCAGAAACAGTTGGGGTGGGGATAAGCAATCTTTGTTCTAACAAGCACTCTTGGTCATTTTGATACATGCTGAGGTTTGACAACCACTGTACTATAAACCAAACACTTTCTAATACGATGACTGTTTTCTAATACCCTTCTTTAGTGTCAAATTGGAAAAAGTGATTATCATTAAATTTAGACTGAAGATTTATTACCTGTTATAAATATTAACTCATTCAACTTTAAGTAACTTTTTTTTTCTATTAGCATGAAACACAATAGCGCTAGTTTGTTCTAACCCTTGGTTTCAGCAAAGCCAGAGAGTAAATTGCTACAGGACTATGCCCACAGAGATTTGCCCACTTAACTGATATAGTAATTCTTTCACACACCAAGATAAATACTGTAAATCATGAGAATCAATTTATTCTTAAAATACTACTTAATCAGATGTGCCATGTGTATTCAATATTTTTAAATATCTACTCATGCCAATAATTTGCAAACACTACTTTGATCTAGCTTCCCTGAATAATGATTGCCTGATAGTTTTTAAAACAGTTTGAGGGTTATAAAATGCCAAAAAGTGGGGAAAAAAAGAAAAAGAAAACCACATTCGTTGACTGATTGTTGGCTCTGATTCTGTGGGGGGAAATAAAGATTTTGCTTCTTATTCTTCAATTCATTGATTGCAAGACAAAAATTGGCTGTGTTTAGAACTATTCTTGGAAAGACTGAATAACAAAAAAGACAAGGCAATACTCAGAGTGTTGTATTTTTGTGAAGATCCTTAAAGTTGTTGTTTATTGGAATTTTTCACATTGTTTACTTCATAAAACTTGATCTTACATTGGCATTATGGTACATTCCAAGAATTCAATAATAAATCTTCCATTCTCTTGAAATTAATAATACCACAATGTTGGTGAACATAATTAGTTGTCATTTTGTAGACAAAAATATGAAAATGGTATTTTTTCCTATGTAGTTAGCACATTCAGTAATGAAACTTACAATTTTCTCATAAGAATATCATTGTACATCAGACAAAAGTCATTTATTCTTATTAGAAATTTTTTATCATGTAAAGGTTGAATCAGCTTGTTCTTTGGGAATTATAAGGTAAATTATAAAAATTAAATGAAATAAATCAGAATAGTCATGCACTCAACCTAGAAATCAATGAGAGAATATATCTGAATATTAATACCTCTTCATTCATGATAACTAAACACTCCAACAGAGTATATTACGGATTTCTGAGTTCATGCAGCCTCAAGCCCCATTACTAATTCTGCATTTGTTAGTTCCAGGTAACCCTGGCCTATTCAAAGTGAAGATTTCCAAAGAAAAGTCTAATGTAAGCAATTTGTTGGTTTGAATGATTTTGTTAATTGTGAGAATTTACCATTCCAGAGTTCGTGCACAAGTAAATTACCTTTGTATACTAAATCACAATAAATCTTACTCCCTATAAACAAATTGAAATGTTTCTTCAACATTGTTGGCAACAGGGCACAACATTTAGACTTAGAATATTTATGTCTCTGAGAATCCTATTTTAAATTGTAAGCATCACTGGGAGGGGTAACGCATTAGGCTGCAGTAGTCACTCAGTAATGCCCAGGTGAATATTATTAGCCTTATGTGAGAACTAACTTCCCAGAGAGTTAGCAATGAGGTGAAAAGGAGGAACTAGTGATGGCAGTAGGAGGACTTCATAATTTTAGATTATGAGTAGATGTTTGTGATGAAATATGAAACAAGAGTGATGAGATTGTCATAATGTTGAGAAAGTGAGGGATGCCTGGGGGAAAGGGAGTTTTGCACCCTTCCTATATGAAAGCATTAGTCCCCAGGAGTCAGTTCTCACATAATGTGCAGATAGATAAGTGCCCTGGCTGACAGGAATTCTCACCTAAATGTCAGTGTGCTTTGGGAGCTTGGGAGAAGTAGAAGAGAGGAGTTGGAAATGAGTAATAACACCTCTGCCCTCAGACAACGCTTTGTTTCCAGATGCAGAAGGGACAATTAGGCTCATGGCTGCAGTTGGCCAAACAAGATCACCCAAACGTCATCTGCTTTACACCTGATCGATCTATCACTGTGACCTCTGCTTTGGGAAATGTTAAAATAAAGCCCAATAAAAAGAAGCTAATCCAAATTTCAATCCCTGCATTTTACCCTTTTAGTTACCTCAGATCAATAACTATGCATCGGCTACTGTGATTGTCAAATGAAAGAGGGAGCAGCACATTTTTCTTAATGACAGCGTGTGTTAAAATTTAGCTATAAATGGTTTAGTGTGATTGAAAAAGAACATTAGAGCTCCATGGAGCACTTCAGTATCCCATTGCATGTCTTTATACACTATCATATTAAAAGTTGCTTACATTTTATGAAAAGAACAGAGATAATAGGATGTATCAAGGTGTTTTTGTAAGAAGGAGAAATAAATACATTTTATTTTTTAATCACTGTGTCCCATGATAAGTCTAAAATTCAGGAAGTGAAGAAATTTATATTCACGTATCTATGGTGGCCTCTAATAAGTATTCAGTTGGATCTCATTTAAAAGGTAAAGTCAGATGGGGTGGAAGAGAGACTATTTCGGGCTTTTAAACTATTAAATACCCGATGCTATGTCTTTCATAATTCTGCTACTATATTGCCAGATGGTTTGGAAAAACTATTTGTCAAACAAGAAGATGTAAGTGTCTCATTCTCTACTAAATAAGAAGGGGGAAGAATGAAAGGAGAGTGATTAAGTTGTATTCACCCATGCTCTACTCAGAGACTTACCTCTGATGTGAAGTAAACTTAGAATTTCTGATCAATACTTACTTTAGTAGTTAACTCAGTGTGTAACTGTGTAGATGAACTCATTTCTCTTAATTTGACATCTTTGCATACAGTTCTTAAAGCAGACAAAACTAGATGATCAGTATTTTTTTTTTTTTTTCTGCTTTTCCATGCCTCAGAATCCAGTATGGCTATTTAGTAATTGTATAATGGGCCAGAGAAGGTACATCAGTTTTATTTTCTTATGGAGCTCTCCAATTATTATAGATATTCTCTTATAGTGGTGTGATGTGAGGTGTAATGGTGTATGGTAGAGCGATGCGTTTATTGGTCCATTTCAGCTGAGAAGAGGATGGTTTTAAAAGATCTAGCAAGAGGTATAAACTAATTATGGTTGATAAATGAAGAAAATTATAATAAATGAAAGTCAATCTAATAAAGATGTCAATGATGGAGAAACTAGAATTGGTGAAAGATAATTCAGAGGGATGGAATGATTAATGTTATTAGGTGATGAGTAGTGTCATCAGTATTATGTAGTAGAAAAAGCACAGGGATGTTAAAGTGAAAGGGATCTGTGCTTGAATCCTAGCTTTTTTCACTTTATTAGCTGTGTGATTTTCGCAATGTGTATAACTTCTGCTGGCCAAGCTATAAAGTGGCAGGAATAATATTTACCATGGAAGGTTGTTGTGAGATTAGTGGTTGATGAATACAAAGTGACCAATTCATAGGGGATTCTCACCAAATGGTAGCTATTCTTGCTGTTATTTGACTGATGGGCCAGAATTTCCAAATGGGTGAGCACTTTCCATAACTGATAGCTACCATTTTCTTGTCATGAGAAACACAATCCTCAAAATTTAGGTTAACTAATGAGATGACACTAATTGGATAGAATTATTTTCATTGCCTGACATTTGTGTTACAAAATAGTTATGGAAAAAAACGCAGTATTATAACAGATCTTTAAAGGGATAGACTTATATTTTGGAAGGGAATGTGACATACTGAAAAGAACTTCGCGTTTAGAGTCTAAGTACCGTGTTTCCCCAAAAATAAGACCGAGCCAGACAATCAGCTCTAATGCGTCTTTTGGAGCAAAAATTAATATCATATCTGGTATTATATTATATTACATTATATATGATATGATATGATCTGGTATGATATGATATGATATTAAAGACCCAGTCTTATAGTAAAACAAGACCGGGTCTTATATTAATTTTTGCTCCAAAAGATGCATTAGAGCTGATTGTCTGGCTAGGTCTTATTTTCACGGAAACGTGGTAGGTGGGTTTGAATTCACAATTTAGAAGCTTAATAAAAAAATATTCAATCTCTGTAAGCCTCAAATATCCCATTTGAAAAGTGGGAACAGGGAACTTGTCAGACGTAAACATCATAATAAGGTACTCAGTACAGTGCCTCACACATAGTAGACTCATCATAACTATTGGTCTCTACCTTCACATCCCATCATCATGTTTTTTTGAAACTACACTATATGCCCAAGAACTATGTTTTAAATTTAAGCAATTTTAATGTGCCTTAAAAATTAGAATATCCATAACAAAGAGAACTTACTAAGACTAGAGTAGGAGTTCTATTTAAGGGTTCAACAAAAGTATCAGGATCGCTCACAGAGGGAAATAATGCTTCTTTTATTTAGAGCATGGGAAATCCATCAAGCTATATTCCCATTAGTTTTGTTTTTCATCTACAAGAATAAAATGAAGTGACAACATTAAAAAACTGGATTCCAGATTTCAAGTATAGTAAATGTTGGTTAAAAGTTAAGTAATCCTTGACAGAATAAAAGAAACTCAAAAAATGAAGAAGTTGAAGTAATGTGGTACACTAAGGTAATTTGAGGAACTGGTATTCCTTTTTGTGATAAGCAGAGAAGGAAGACTTTATTATAGAAGTAGCGCTTCCAGAAAGGCAGAGTATCAAACAAAGTGCCACAGAATGAGAGTGATGGGCACAGGACTTTTCCATTAGTGTCCTTCCATTCTTACTACAGGTACAAAACTGAAGGCTTCTGGTTCCACATGTAAGGAGCTGGGAAGTCAGCATCCGTCCTAACAAGTAAAAAGCTGAATACACTGAAAAGTTAATTTTTCCTGGATCTATAAGACAGGGGAAGACACGGGCAAACTGTTGCCCCCAAGGTTAAAGAAAAAGGCAGGTGAATACAGGGAATCACAGCTTACCAGAGCAGAAACTGCCTCCAGAAACTGAGCCAAGATAGGAAAACCTGAACTATAACTGATGAATTACTGTAAGCTCACTATGGTCAACTCTGAGAGTTAAAAAGTCCAGAGTGACCCTGTCTTAGGGAGGATCTCACGTTTTGTAAGTTTTATATGCAGGGAGTAGGCCAGGTTCTCACAACATGTATTAGAAAAAACTCAGCGCATGCTTCCGGAAGTGGGAGGAGAAAAGAGTCATTTTGAAATATTCCAGATCACTCTATTCTTCATAAAAGGCCAGCCTTCAGGGAAAACTGGTTAACCAGAGCCTAACCTGCTGGAATATGATCAGAGCCTAACTGACCTGGGGGAATGGAAATATTAATACCTCTCTCCTGTCAACTCTACAGGAGGGAAGGGAAATGCCCAACTCCAGCCCCCACTAGCCATTCTGTCCAACCTAAGAGGGGTGCAAAACTACTAAGAAATGTTTGAAGTTCACAGTTCAGAGGCAGAGAACAATGCGTATGCTGGTGTCGATCAACGAAATAGCCTACCCTTGTCAATTATATCCAGTTAATTGATGTTGCTCTTGAGTTCATTTTACTGATTATCTGCCTGCTGGGTCTGTCCATTTCTGATAAGGGGATATTGAAGACTCCAACTATGATAGTGGATTTATTTATTTCTCCTTGCAATTCTATCAGTTTTTATCTCATTCAGTTTAATGCTCTGTTGTTAGACACATACACATTAAGCGTTGCTGTATCCTCTCAGAATATTTACCCCTTTATCATTATGTAATGCACCTCTTTATCTCTGAAAACTTTCCTTGCTCTGAAGTCACTCTGTCTGAAGTTAATATAGCTACTTCTGCTTTCTTTTGATTAGTGTTAGGAGGACATATCTCCATCCCTTTACTTTAACCTATACATATCATTATACCAGCATTGATTTCTTGTAGAGCACTTATAATTGGGTCTTTTTTTTTAATCTACTCTGACAACCTGTTATTGCAATTGATATATTTAGACTATTGATGTTTAAAGTAATCATTGAGATAGCTGGATTAATATCTACCATATTTGTTGCTGTTTTCTATTTGTTACCCTTGTTCTTTTTCCCATTTTTGTCATCCACATATTTTTACCTTCTGTGGTTTTAAGAGAGCATTTTATATTACTTCACTTTCTGCCCTGCCTAAGCATATCGATTATACTTCTTTTTAGTTTTTTAGTGGTTTCCTCGGAGTTTACAATATCCCTTTACAAATAATACAAGTCTGCTTTCACATGACACTATATCACTTCATGGGTAATGGAAGTAACTTATAACAACAAAATATTCCTAATTCCTCCCTGCTGTCCTTTGTATCATTGCTGTCATGTATTTCACTCATACCTAAGCCTGTGTGTGTATAAAATTGAACACATTGTTGCTACTATTTTAAACAAATGGTTATCCACTAGATTAATTAAGAATAAGTTTTTATTTTACTTTCTCTTATTCCTCCTTGTTGCTCTTCCTTTCTTTATATAGATCCGAATTTCTAACCTATGTCATTTTCCATCTCTCTGAAAAACTTCTTTAAATATTTCTTGCAAGGCAAATCTTTTGGCAACCAAGCCTCTCAATTTTTGTTTGTCTGATAATGTTTTGGTTTCTCTGAGAAGGTCTTTCACTGGGTATAGATTTCTAGGTTGGTAGGCTTTTTCTATCAATATTAAATATCTCACTGCACTCTCTTCTTGCATCCATGGTTTCTGAGAAGTTGATTGCAATTCTTATCTTTGCTTCTCTATAAGTAAGGTGCTTTTCTTCCCCTCTAGCTTCTTTCAATATTTTAAATTTATCTTCAATTTTTGAAGTTTGCATAAGATACGCCTAGGTGTAGTTCTTTTTTTTTTTTTTTTTTTTTTTTTTTTTTTTTTTTTTTTTTTCCGGATCTGTGGCTTTGTGTCTGACATTAATTTGGGAAAAATTCTCAGTCATTATTGCTTCAAATATTTGTTCTGTTTCTTTCTCTTTTACTTCTGGTATTCCCATTATGCATATGTTACACCTTCAGTAGATGTCCCAAAGTTCTTGAATACTCTGTTGTGTATTTTTCAGTCTTACTTTCCTTTACTTTTCAGATTGGGAGGTTCCTATTGAGGTAGCCTCAAGCTCATATTTTTCCTCAGTTGTCTCTAGTCTATTAATTAGCCCATCAAAGGCATTCTTCATTTGTATTAGTGTTTTCAATATCTAGCATTTCCTTTTTATTTTTCTTAGAATTCCATGTCGCTGCTTACATTATCCTTTTGTTCTTACATGTTGTCTAGTTTTCTTCACTATAACCCTTAGCATATTAATCATAGTTTTAAAAAATTCCTACTCTGATAATTCCAACATTCTTGCTCTATGTGACTTTAGTTCTGATGCTTATTCAATCTAGTCAGACTGTTTTTTTCCACCTTTTAGTATGTCCTGTGATTTATTGTTCAAAGCTATAAATGATGTACTAAATATAAGAAACTAACAAATAGACCTTTAATAGTGTGGTCATAAGGTGTGGGTGGAGGGAAAGTATTCTATAGTTCCTATGATTAGGTCTCTGTCTAATGGTGAGGCTGTGCCCCTAGAAAATGGACTTCACCAGTGTTCTCAGTCTTCTTCTCTCACTCTTAGGTGGTACATGATGGCTGTAGCTGGCCGGAATTGTGTATTTCCCTTTCTCCACATGGAAAGTTACATGGGGCTGGAGTTTGGTGTTTCCCTTCTCCCATGTGGAAGGCTAGAGCTTTCTGGAGTTGAGTTTTTCCCTTTCCTCAGGTAGGTTAAGCTCATAAAATCCCAGAAGATTACACTGTGGTGAAATAGTTTCTACTTGCAGCATGTCTTATTAAGAAGAAAAGAATGCTCTGCCGTATTTCAAAATGGTTCCTTTTTCCTCCCCAAGCCAGAAACATGAAAGGATGCTTCTCCAATATTCACTGTGACCTTATAGCACCTTCTAGCACTCTTCTAGGTAGGTCTAACAAAAGTGTGGGATTCCCCCTATGACTGGGCCCCCTATAACTGGGTCCCCCTGGAGTTTTTAACTTTTAAGGTTGTCCACACTGAACGAGCCTCCAGCAATTTGTTAATTACAGTTCAGGTTTTCCTACCCTGGGACTGGTGCCCACAGAAGTTGCCGCTCATAAATTTCTACTCTGTAAATTGTGATTCTCTGTATCCATCTGTCTATCTTTCCAATGTTGGTGCACTGGTTTGCCCTGTGACCTTACTTCTTTAATGGATCTCAGAAGAGTTGTTTTCTCAGTTTGTTCAGCTTTTAACTTGTCGTTAGGATACAGTGGTGACTTCTAAGCTTTTTGCATGCTGGACCAGAAACAACAAGGCTTTAGATTTTTAAAATTATTTTTTAAAGTTTAGGATAGTTTTAGATGTACAAAAAAAGTTGTAAAAATAATATAGAGTGTTCATGTAAACCTCAGACTTAATTTCCCCTGTTGTCAGCATCTTACATTGATACGGTACGCTTGTCACAACTGGTGAACCATTATTGATAAACTATTATTATACAAAGTCTATACTTTCTGTGGATGCCCTTAGATTAATATAATGTCCTTTTTCTGTTCCAGGATCCCATCCAGAATACCACATTAGTGTATATTCTGCTGCTTTGGGATGAAATGTTCTAAATATATCAATTAAATCCATCTTGTCTAGTGTGTCATTTAAAGCTACTGATTCTGTGTGGATTTTTCTGGCTGGAAGATCTGTCCGTTGGTGTCAGTGAGGTGTTAAACTCCCTTACTATGACAGTGTTACTGTTGATGTCTGTCTTCATGTTGATGCTCAATATTTGTTTTATATATTTAGGTGCTACTATGTTGGATGCTACACTCTTGTTAGATTGGGCCTTTTATCATTATGTAATGTCCTTCTTTGTCTCTTATTATAGTCTTTGTTTTAAAGTCTATTTTGTCCAATGCAAGTATTGTTACCCCAGCTTTTTTCTAATTTCCGTTTGCATGAAATATCTTTTTCCATTCATTTTCTTTCAGTCTGTGTGTGTGTCTTTCAATCTGACGTGGGTCTCTTCTCGATAGCATATGCATGGGTCTTGTTTTCTTATCAATTCAGCTATCCTATGTGTTTTGATTGGAGCATTTAATCCATTTACATTTAAAGTGATTATTGGTAGGTACATAGTTATTGCAATTTTATCATTCATATTTTGATCTTCTTTCGTTTGTTTGTTTTTTTTCCTACTTCTTCTTAAAGAAGTCCCTTTAACATTTCTTATAATACTGGCTTGGTGGTAATGAGTATGTTTAGCTTTTCCTTGTCTGGGAACCTCTTTATCTCTCCTTCAATTCTAAATGATAGCCTTGTTGGGTAGTCTTGGTTGTAGGGCCTTGTTTTTCATTACTTTGAATATTTCTTGCTACCCCCTTCTGAACTGCAGTTTCTGTTGAGAAATCAGCTTCTTATGGGAGTTCCCTTGTCTTGTTGCTTTTATGAGTCTTTGGCTTTAACATTTGCCATTTTAATTTTAGTGGTCTTGGTGTAGGCCAGTTTGAGTTCATCTTGTTTCGGACTCTCTGCACTTCCTGGCCTTATATATCTATTTCCTTTGCCAAGTTAGGGAAGTTTTCAGTCATTATTTCTTCAAATAGGTTATCAATCCCTTGTTCCCTCTCTTCTCCTTCTGGTATTCCTATGAGGCAAATGTTGTTATGCTTGATGTTGTCCCAGAGGCCCCTTAAACTATTTTCCTTTTTCAAATTATTTTTTCTTTTTGTTGTTCCAATTGTATGTTTTCTGCTACCGGTACCTTGTCTTCTAAATTGCTGATTTGATCCTCTGCTTCATCTAATCTGCTGGTGATTCCTTCTAGTGTATTCTTCGTTTCACTTGCTGTGTTTTTTTTATTTCTTACTGGTTCTTTCTTGTTTGTATGTCCTTTTCTATGCTCACTGTCTCTTTGTTAAGGTTCTCACTAAGTTCCTTAAGCATTCTTATAACCAGTGTTTTAAAATCTGTCTCTGTAGTTTGGTTGCCTCCATTTCATTTAGTTATTTTTCCAGCGTTTTCTCCTTTTGCTTTATTTGGGCCATGTTTCTTTGTTTCCTCATTCTGGCTGCCTTTCTGTGTTTGCTTCTATGTATTAGGTAGATCACCTGTGTCTCAGTCTTTGCTGGGTGGCTTTATGTAGTAGGTGTCCTGTGTGGTCCATTGGTGCAGTCTCCCTGATCACCTGTGCGTGTTCCAGGAGTGTCCCTTGTGTGTGTTGTGTGTATTCGCATGTTGTAGTTGAGCCTTGATTTCTTTTGGCTGATCAGTGGATGGGAAGACTCTCACCCTGACTGGCTGTGAGGACTGGCTACGCCCAGTGTATGAGCTGCTGTGTGCAGGCTGACCCCTCAGAGTGGGATTCACCCCAGTGGGCTCTTGTGCATGTTGAGATCCCCCTTTGGGTGTGCCACCTGTGGGGCTAACCAGGTAGTGCTCTGGTGTGGTCTGGAACCAGCTTCTGGGTGTGTTGTTTCTGGTGTCTCTTGGGTGGGGTTCCTGTGTAGGCCAATTTCAGCCTTGGCTGTGACTGGCCTGGGATTACCTGGTAGGAGCTACAAAACTATATGTGGTTGGCTGCTGCCTGTGCTGGACCCAAAGGTATGTGGGGGTGACCTCACTGTGAACTGAGGCCAGCTGCCACCAGTATTGAGACTGGGGCAGCTTACCAAAAGGCCCAGCGTTCCCCTAGGCCTGTACCCACCTTCCTGATGCCCATAAGTCTCAGCCATTGAGAGAGCCACCTTAAGTGTACGGGTTGACCTGGTGGTGTTGAAAGTGTCCCCAGTTATGCAGTACTAGCTGAGCAGGGCAGGGTCCAGGGAGTCACAAGTTGTGGCTGGTGGTTTTTACAAAGTTAATTCAGATTCAGTTCTTACACTAGTGCCAGGCATGTGACCACTTCACAAATTACCTTGCAAACGCTATGGCCAGCCACCTCTCTAATCGGGCCTACAGATCCCCAAGAACCACCAAAGAGAGGCTTCAGTGCAAGTTGTAGCTGACTGCCCACCACTAAAATTTCCCCAGACTGCCTCAGGCCTTCTGCTGCTATAAAAGTCTTCTGAACATTATGGGTTGGGGCCAGCCACCCACGATCCAAGAATGCCCCCAGTGATGCAGCGCTAGCTGGGCAGGGTGGGGCCACCCACGATCCAAGAATGCCCCCAGTGATGCAGCGCTAGCTGGGCAGGGTGGGGCCACCCACGATCCAAGAATGCCCCAGTGATGCAGCGCTAGCTGGGCAGGGTGGGGTACCAGGGAGTCATGGAGTATGGGATGTGGTTTTTACAAAATTAATGCAGATTCAGTTCTTGCACCACTGCTGGGCCTGTGACCACTTCACAAAATGTCCTGCGAACATTGTTGCCAGCCACTGCTCACCTCAGGCCCACATATCCCTCAGAGCCACCCAAGAGAGGCTGCAGCACAAGTTGTGGTTGACTGCCCACCACTAAAAGTTCCTCGGGCCACTGTGGGCTGTCTGATGCTATAAAAACCTTTTCCAGCTAGTGGGGCGGGGCTGGCCTCCCAAAAACCGAGCATGCCCCTGGCGATGCAGCACTAGCCAGGTAGGGAGGGACCCAGTGTGTCACTAACGTGGTGTGCACATGTGGATTTTACCAGACCAATGCAGTCTCAGATTTGACTCTTTTGGGGAGGGTTCAGCATAGGAAAGATGGTGCCCTCCTATTGGCTACACATGAGGAGGGCTCCACTCAGAGACAATGGCAGGTGTCCCTCCAGCTCCTGCACCAAAAGGTACACAACTCAGTCTTTCCCTTTATGTCTCTGGTGCTGCTTGAGTTGCTGCCCCTCCACCGGAGCCCAGGCGAGTGTTTGCAAGTGAGTGAGTCTGTGTGCAGTCCTGTAAGAGGATGCCTGGCTTTCCAGCCACCTTCCATCTTACCAGTACAGACAGATGAAATCCTTGCTGCTTTTCTCTGCCAGATGTTATGGGGACTCATCTTTCCGACACAGAACCCCTGGGCTGGGGAGCCCAGTGTGGGGCTGGAAACCCTCCCTCTTAAAGGTGAACCTCCACCACTGAGGTGTCCCTCCCAGTGTTGAACTACTATCTGTGGGTTTGTAGTCAGCCCGTTTCGCATTTCCGCCCTTCCTACCAGTCTCAAAGTCGCCTCTATTTTATATTTGCAGTTATAGCAGTTCTGTTCAGCTAGTCTTCAGATGATTCTTGAGATTGTTTTATTTGTTAATTTAGTTGTAATTTTAATGTGATCCTGGGGGCAGCCGGCATAGCATTGACCTAATCCACCATCTTGGACCTTCACAAATGGTATTTTTTTCTTTCATTAAATTCAAAATTTTCACTGTTGATATATAAGACAGCAATTGACTTTTGTAATATTGACCTTGTATCCTGCATCCTTACTATGTTGTTTACTAGTTTCAGGACTGTTTCTGTAGATTTGTTGGGGTTTTCTACATATGCAATCATGTTGTCTGTAAATAAAGGTGATTTTATTTCTTCCTTTCTAATCTGTATGCCTTTTAGGTGTTTTTCTTCCTTTATTCTCTAGCTAGGATTTTCAGTACAAGGTTGAGTAGGACTGACAAGAGAGGAAATCCTTTATTAGATTAAGAAAATCTCCAACTATTCCTAGTTTTGTTTTCTTTTTGTAAATCATGAATGGGTAGGTTTTGGTCCGGACTTGCACCTAATTTTTTTCATTAAGCTACTTCCTATAGATATAGTTGAAAATGATTTAGGATAATGGAAAGATATTTCATAAACTCATTCTTGAAAGTGCTTTTAGACTTGCACATATACTATTATAGTAATTTCTTCGTTAGTGTGTATAGCAAAAATATATTTAATTTACAACATTCTACAAAAAAAATTCAATTATTAAAAATAATTAATAGATGGCACCTGCCGCCAGCTGCATGGGAGTAGGACCCCACACAGGGAAAATGATGGCTGTCCTCCAGCCCTTGCTCCACAGCCACACACCTCAGTTTTCATCCCCTGTGCCTCCAATGCCCCCACTCCCACCCCGAGTCACTGTCCCTGTGCCGGAGCCCAGGGCAGGGAATTTGGAGCTAGAGGAGACCTGGGTCCTGTTGATTCATAAGCTGGAGTAGGAATACACTGAGAGTCAAAGAAGCCACAGAATATACATGGCATGGATCTTCTATGAGCATCAGTCTATTCTGGCATGCAGAAGGAAGATAGCAAATAAGTTAGTGATGGTAAATTAATAGCAACTGTCAAAAAATAATAAATGGAGCCACTTTAAAATGGAGCTATAGCTATCATGTCAGAGGAACTGTCTTGCACATCTTATGCCTCAGATCTTAGGACTGTTAAAACAAGGCAAAACAGCCTTCAGACTGGGCCTAAAGCAACACTGTGTCCCAACGAACTGTTTGCAAAGATAACAAGACAGCAGTCTTTATGACTGCTGAACTAATGACTGCCAGACTGAAAATGAAAAATGTTGTTTAGAATTAACATCACTGTGTTATGTGATCTGCACCAATAGAAACACCTTCCTTCTGTTGGTGTAACTGTTCCCCTTTCCTTTCTTTTAAGTTCACTTTGCCTTTGTCTCCTAATTGGAAGACTATTTGGGTTTCTGCCTGAATCAGTACATCTGAATAGCTATTGTGTTGACCTCAAATAAATGCTTGTTGCCTCTCACTTTGGAAGAAAAAGAAAAAAAGTTTATTCTGTCAAGAAATTTTATTACAATGACTTACTCAGGTGATCATTTTGTGTCTCCTATAAAAAAAAATGTTGCAATAGCAGTTGAAATCATATTATGCCAAATATCCGTTTTGGGGCAACTTTCTTATAAATGTTGTAAAGCTATTCTCTTTGAGTACAAACAAATGAAGTGAGCTTCAAAATTACTCTTATTCTACCTAATTTTACTAGTCAAGTATTGTCATAGACACCACACACAAATGTGACTAGATTACTTACTTGCTTAAAAAAAATGAAAAACTGAAATAGTCTGCATTAGAGGAATGAAATAAGAGGCCAAGAGCTACCTCCCACAGACAATAGGATTCTTAGAAGAGTTAGCTTGATCTTCACAGTCTCCATAGGAACAACACACAACAAAACTCACTACCATTTACTGAACAACCAAATATTTTCAAGAAAGTTTAAATTAATTAAACCTGTAACACTTATATACTTCTTGTCTACATAGCATTAGATGTTGATTCAATTGAAAAACATCTGCCATAGTTTTAAGAAGTTGCCCTAGCTATAGATTTGAAACTTAAGAGATTCCAAGCATTCTCTTTTAGAGTTGATGACATACTTCAGTATAATGATCACTTATGTGTGTGTCTTTAGGAGGGTCTGATAAAAACACAAATTTATGATTTATCAATATTGACATCCTAGATCTTTGAAGCAGGCAAGGTGCATGTCAATTTTAGTACTCCAGCAAAAGTGAAACATCTCAGTTTCAACCTATTTATATCAGTATCTCCCTGTGGCTAAGGTTTCTTGCTAATGTGGTCCCTACTCTTTGTTTCTATATACTGAGCCGAAGTTGTATGTGGCTCCTTGGTAGTTCTATAACACCCAGTTCATAATGATATCCCTGTAGTTCCCACAGTGTATTGAAATTATCACCTTAAGTTGCCAATTACCTTGAAATAACCTAGAGGGAATGGGAGGGTCAGAAATTTGAGAATTGCAATCAGCTGTTTTAAATGAATAGATGGGAGTCCAGCTTCAGAAATTATGTAGTCCCTTCTGATATCTTCCAGAGGCAAACCAAACCCTCCAGGAAGAGACCAGAAGATTCCAGCCCACCTGGAATCTTAATCATCCTCTAGTCTTAGAATCAACCATTCACTGTCTGGTGAACTAAAAGGAAATATCAGTCCTAGGGAGACCAGTGAAGTAAGCAGTTTGCCTTAGTTCTCTCTCCATTTCCAAAGCTTTTGCATTCTCCTTATCTCAAAGTGCCTCCTTTGGGAAAAGTGCAGCGTCTGATAACATTTTAATATGTTATCCCCATTGATATATTTGTATTTTAAAATATTACTCCAGAATACTAAAGAAACAATTATTTTGTTGAAACTTAAGGCAATGTGGTTGTCATGCAGGGTCTCTGGTCCCTCTCCCCGCACAAGAACGCAGGATATGGTGGGGTCAAAAAGGAATACCAACGGAGCCATGAATGGGGGTTCATACCACTATATTCTCGCTGGCGGCTGGGTTGGAGACATGGGAAGCAGGAGCCACACAATCTGCAGTCTGCCGGCCGCTTCTCTGCCAAACAACCAAACCCTCCCCCCATCCATGGCTCCGTGGGTGTTCCTTTTTGGCCTCACCATATCCTGCGTTCTTGTGTGGGGAGCGGGACCAGAGACCCTGCATGACACATGGAGAAGAGAGTAGGGTATGGTGGTTGCTCCTTTTCAGCCTCCACGTCTCCTGCGTTCACCTGCCGGGAGCAGGACCTGAGACCTTGCATGACAGTGGTACTAGTATAGAGAGATATTTTGGGTTCATGAGACTTCCCAATATCTGTTAAACTAGAGCACACACAAAAAAAGCCACTATTCTTTCTACTCATAAAGTAATTCTAGGTTCTAAATTATACACATATCAAAACATAATAATAGCAAACTACTATTTATTGAGTACTTGCTATGTGCCAGACACTGAGCTAAGTATTATATATACCTCATCTCTCCTAATCTACTTTACATTTTAAAGAGTTAAGTATTGTCACCTTAATGGTACAGATAAGGAAAAGGAGACTCAAAGGAATTGAATAACCTGCCAAGGTCACACAGATAGTAAATGACAGAACCTTCACAGTGTCTAATTCCTAAATAATTATCTTAACCATTATTTTATTCATTTTTCTGCTCTAGTCACTAGAAAGGTAGACAAAATAAACAATATGAACCCTTTTTGTAGACAATTCATGAGAAAACTACATCCTTGGTTCTGAAACACTGACTTTCTCAGATTTTGTTTTAAGTGTAAATAGAAGGTCCAGTGCTCAACAAAATAAAATTAGATGTGATTAAACCATCAATAAGATTTACTCATTTAAGATTTACTTTTTTTCCAAGATCTCCCTCATTTGACATAATTTCTAAAGCAATTTTCAATTTCCGTTGAGCCTCTATTATAATAGTGTTATATCCATTGTCTTATATCCTCATCTTTTCTCAGCCAGCCTTCTCAAAATGTTATGCCTGACAGCCATTATTAGCATCCCTGCTTGATTACATAATTATTGGCCTTATTAATTTCAGCAATATAAAATTCAGCAGAAGAAATTGAGAACTAATCAAGATGGAGTGTTCACATCCCAGCATGTAAAGACGTGGAGTAAATATTCATTTGGATATTGGGGATTTAAGGTGTGCAACTTTCATTAATATTTGATAATATCTTTTCTCATTTTCCAGGTGTTGAAATTGGCACTCATAACACAGAGTGATTTAGCAGAGCATCAAAAGCGTCAGCCAATTTAATTTATGCCAAGCCAGTTTCACTATGTTCACCAGGTAAGCAAGCAGCTTTTTTTGTGACAAACAGCTGGAGGTTGAAACTTCCTTTGTGTTCTAACTCTGCATAAGAAGAATGTTATATATTATCAGAGCTAATCCACAACATCCCAAATATAATGTGAGCCAGGCAGAGCACAAGTTTTACCCGTCTATATTGAACGCACCTTGGGTCAGATATTAGAGTGGAGGCCAGAGACATCATTTTAATGCTGCTCATCCAATGCCTTGAATTTTAATAGCACCCTTCTTGTGAGAACCTCGAGATTTCACTCAGCCTCCAAGAACTCAAGTAAGTGTGGCATGGGGTAGGTCTGAACAGACTTAGAAAATTTGGAACTCTAGAAGAGTACTTACTGGGACACAGTCAAGCTAAGTCCCCAGCCATGGACTGCTGTTTTTATTTCCTTGTCATTATTGGCACTACTGAGAGCAGAGCTGTCCATATGGGGAAAAAGAGTGATGTGACTTAATAAGTGCTATGGACAAAAAATTTAAATTCTCTATATTATCATCTGTACTAGATATTTTCCGTTTATCTTTTACATCTGTGTGCTACACTGCCCTGTGTTCCAGGAGACTGCCCTGCATGGATCATATGAACAGGGTCCCGTTGTCCTGTGGCTTTGGATACACTTTGATTAATGGTTAGGCCTGGTAGGACACCAGCAGGTGTGGGGAGAAGGAAGGTGGCATATTTAGTATTTTAGCTTTTTCCGTGTAGACTCCATGTGCTGGCTCTGCCCTTGACTGAAGGTCACAGCTCCTATCAGGATACTCTCCCTACACAGTTCCTGCTCTCTCCTATTTCCATTTTCTATTCCTTTCCCCTTGCCCTTTTAGAGCTAAGGAGGTAACTGACTGTCTCATACTCACCCTCACGTACTAACCCTACAAGCCCACACTGTCCTTTATGGTTTTGCTCTGGCATGTATACTACTTTGTAAATAGACCCTTTATTAAAATCTTCTCAAATTATTTATTTATAAGCAGTTTCCACCAGCACTCTGACTGATACACTATCCTGTGATAGTGTCTGACACTCTGTCACGAGAGGTTTATTCTTTTGGCTTTCATTGTACCTACCATCAGAAGAACACTGTTAGGAACTTCAAATCCATTATCAATCACTTATATATCCATATAAAACATAAATGTTTTCTGATTTAACATCATGCCTGGCATCATTCAAGGAAGGGCTATCAAATAATTTATCAATAGACAGTTGACAGGAGATCTATGAGGTCTGACAATTCAGTTCACAAACTCATCATAGAAAAAGTGCTCCATACCTCACTGCTTAATATCACCATGGTCACCTCTGAAGCACTCCCCTTGGGAAGCTATGCACCGATGCCAGTGCCTAGTCCACCCTTCAAGGCAATTTTGGAACTCTTTTTCTGGAATGGCCATCAGAGCTGTCATCACATTATCCTTTACATCCTGAATATCATTAAAATGTCTTCCTTTATCTTTGGGTAAAGAAATAAGTCATTGGGGGCCAGATCAGGTGAGTAGGGAGGGTGTTCCAATACAGTTATTTGTTTACTGGCTAAAAACTCCCTCACAGACAGTGCCATGTGAGCTGGTGCATTGTCGTCATGCAAGAACCATGAATTGTTGGTGAAAAGTTCAGGTCTAACTTTGTCATGCAGACTTTTCAGCACTTCCAAATAGTAAACATGGTTAACTGTCCAGTTCGTACAAATTCATAATGAATAATCCCTCTGATATCAAAAAAGTTTAGCAACGTCATTGCAACAAGTTCACGAACTTAATTGTCTGACCTCATATGTTATCGTCTTTTATATTCCGTGTTGAAGACAGTGTAGTATGATGATTAAAAGTCCATATCATCTGAATTTTCATCATGGTTCTGTTGCTTACTAATTGTGTAACTGAATAATTTTCTTACCATCCTGAATCTTAGTTCCATCATCTGAAAAATAAGAGTAACATCAATACCTACCTCATGGGGTTCTTATGATGATTAAATGACTTGGTCATTCTAAGTACTTAACATAGTAACTTCAATAAATGCTTTCTATTATTAACACTGAGCATATTTATTAATCTATGAATCCATTCATTCAATAAATCTTGACTTCCTATTATGTGTCAGGCACTATATTATGCCTAGGATAAAATGCTGAGGAAAACTACAAATGGTCTTACCTACATGTAACTTAAGGTCTAGATCTAGAGGCAAAAATACAGGGACATTTAAATATAATCACAAATCACAGTCACAAATAAATGTAAACCTGGATAAACACTATGTAGGACAAGTGCTTGGCATCATATGCTTAAATAATAGAGGCATTCTACCTCTGAGGGAAGACTAGGAGCCAGTTAGACAAAGAGAAAAGAGAGATCCAAACAGAGGGAAGAGTAAGTGCGAATACATTGGGGGGTGGGGAAGGGAGGATAGTGAATGTGAATAATTGGGAAAGCTCAGCTGGCTATAGAGAAGAGCAAAATCAAGGCAGAAATACAGCTAAGGGTTAGATATACAGGGCCTTGCACACAAGGTTAAAAAAATTTGTCTTTGTCTTAATAGAAAAAGGAAGCCACTGAAGGTTTTGTGTGTGTGTGTGTGTGTGTGTGTGTGTGTGTGTGTGTGTGTGTGATGCAAGCTCACTGTACTTTTTTAAAAAGTCATTTTAACTAACTGCATTGTGGGGATGTAAGATGGATGCGGACAGACCAATTAGGAGGCTATAGCAGTAGTTCAGGGAAGAGATGATGGTCACTTAGTCTAAAATGGTAGCAGTGAAGATTGAAAATAATGGATAAATTTAAAAGGTAAAATTAGCAAGACTTGATGATGGATTAGATATAGCGAGTGAACATTTCAAGGATGAAACCAAGCGTCCTGAGTTTTGGAACTGGATAGATAGTTGTGCCATTGATTTAAAGCACACTGAAAAAGAACCAAGTTGGCAGTAGAGAGATCATATATTCTATTTTAGATATGTGCTATGTGAATTAATTTTGAAACATTCAAAAAATACACCATATTTTTAAAAGTTGAATGGGCATTAGGTATGTACCATGGAGCCATATTTTCTATAGGGATAAATAAGATGATCTTATGGATATCTTCTAACTCTTAGGTTCTGAATTCTCATCATAACTTCATCATCAATCAACTATATGGTCTTTGGCAAAACATTCACCTTTCTTGAGCCTTAGCTTTTTCAACTGCAAAATGAGGAGGTTGAATAATGTGATCTACAAAAATAAGGTACCTGAATTCTCTAAAGTGCTTTGATTTTATAAAAGTTAATAAGCAAGCCAAGGACAGGAGCCAATTTTCATAGTTTTATATTCTAATCATACAATTCTATCTCCTCCTATTCCCTAAAAGAATGGCCCAGAGTTAACTGCTACCTTAAATTAGGAACAGAGTAACAACTGGAATATGTCAACTAGATATATTAAAGTCAATTATTTAATGAATAATAATCAAGTATATGTGTATTGTGGATCAAACATTTCAAGACTAAAGTTGTATGCCATTTTGATACCATTTTTTTTAGCAATGACGAATCAATTCAACTAGCTAATTATTCCAAATTTCCATTTTACTTCTTTTATTTCAAATAGCATCACATCTATTACTGTTGGTGTTAATGCATCTATAATTTTATTTGATTACTCCAAATATGACTTGAAGAAACTAATAATAAAAGGCTTCTTGGTACAATATAGTTGCTGAAATGATAGTAAACACTTGTATTATATACAGTGGAAAGGGGAGCAAAGGTCTCAAACAGTTCCCTAAGTGAATATAATTACTGAGTCAGCATAAAGCTTAAGTGAACTTCTTGGCAAACAAAACAGAGAGAAACATGAGTATTTGTATAATATTCATAGCCTGATCAAAGGAAATATGCCTGTGCTCTAGCAGCAAATTTTCTCCTTTGGACTATATTCTAAAAGGAATTACAGTGTGTTCTCACTTAACATTGTAGATAGGTTCTGCAACTTTAAATGAAGTGATGTATAACAAAACCAATTTTACCATAAGCTAATTGATATAGACAAGAGTTAAGTTCCCATGGCATCTCATCAATGTTAAAACGAAATGATGTTGAACGAAATGACATTATTCAAGGACCTGCTATAATTGCATAGATTCTTAGACTGGGAACAGTGAAAAATAACACAGTATTTTCCTGTCTTTCTAGAAAATGAGAGTGCCCAAACTCTAGAAAACAGTGGGGATACGGGAGGTGATAGAAAGAAAGAGAATCAATATTACTGGTATCTAAAGGTGACCTGTATTAAGTGTTTTATTCATTGTATTTTTATCTTAACCAATTTCCTATGAGTAGGTAATGATTAAATATGAGAACACGAGGATTTGCAGAGCTTAAACCCATAGTCTGTGTTATAGGTATTCACAATCTCTGGTGGGTTAAGCATCAAGTTTAAGAGTATTGGTTCACACAGAGGAAGCCAAAAAAATATACACACATTTTAAGAAAGGAAAACTGTATTAAAATTGTAATAATATATACCGATAACAAAAGATGAATACAAGTCACGTTTGACTTCTGCAATCACAAGAGGTGCTCAAAGTGGTTACCATCAGTGTCCAGACACTTCTGATTATGGCAAACTACCGTTTGAGCAATGTTGATCAAAGTGTCCACTTGTATACATGTTTCTGGCACCCCCGGTATTGATTTCTACTGATTACTGCACCTAGTGCTAAATTCACACCCTCTTCACGTCTTGGGCTATGCATCTCAATGCCAATGTCTTTATCCCTATGACATAGGGATAAAGGAAAGACTTGCAACCTAGTCTTAGGGTTCAACTTCCCTAACAAACATCTGATCAATCTGAGTTTTTATGACCTCCTAAGGATGCTGCCACCATTTTGGCCATGAATTTCATGGGTACCTATTGAACAATCATTCTATTCAAGTTTCCAGGAATATTTCTTCTCCTCCTCTCCTTGAGTTTATATGTGTCACTTTTCCCTTACATCTGTCCCTCGGGGGCACAGAGATTATTTCTTTGTTGTTTTTAGGTTTTTACAAATGACCGAGGTTCTTTCTGCTGCACAACTTGCAAAAATTCTAGTCTCCTAATTGAAATGAAGTGAGTGAAAGCTAAATAACGTAATTATCTCAAGAAATATCCTATAACACTAGTAAATTAAAATTTTGAAAATAAAATCCAGGTACAGCTAAAAAAAAAAAAATTGTGTATATCATACTGGTAATATATAGCATAGAAGTTGAATGCGTGGTCTTAGGAATAAAACAGAAATGGCTTGAATCACAGTTCTGTCACTTTGTTGATTTGTGACTTTGGGTAAGTTACCTTCCCTTCCTGTACCTCTTTCTGCTTTTCCAAAATGGGGATATATAGTGTTTGCCTAATAAGACAATTTTGAGTATTAAATGAGATCATAAAAGTGCTGAGCACAAGATGCAACATATACTATTGTTCAATCATTAAAATATTCCCAAGTAACTTTCTCAATTAGGGTACATGAGAAGTACACCATATACAAAAATCAACTTAAAATAGGTCAAAGATGTAAATGTAAAAGCAAAAACTATAAAACTCTTAGCAAAAATAAAACTTACAGAAAAGGCTCCATAACATTGAATTTGGTGATTATTTCCTGGGTATTACATCAAAAGCACAAACAAGAAAAGAAAAACTAGATAAATTACACTTCATCAAAATTAAATACTTTGGTATAACGAAAGACACTATCAACATAATGAAAAGGCAACCTTCAGAAACACAGAAAATATTTTCAAATAACATATCTGATAAAGAATTAATATCCATATATAATGTCAGAGGGGCAACAGATTGGGGGCGGGGGTTATCACTTTGTGAGGGGTGAAATGTCCAACTATTGCATTGTTTTGTGCACCTGAAATAAAAATATATATATATATTTGTTTTAAAAAATGACTATCTCATGTGCTAAGAATTATGAAGCCCTGGAAAGTCCCTTCCCCTGCATTGGGCGTCATTTTTTATTTTTAATGTAAAATGAGTGAGTTAAACTAAAATATCTTGGAAGATTTTTCTATGGCCAACATCCTGTAATTGTACAAAATAACTGCTTGTGAATGAAATGACTACAAAAAGAAAGAAAAAAAAAAACAATATCCAGACTACATAAGGAACTCCTAATACTCAACAACAAAATACCAAACAACCTGATTTAAAAATGGACAAAGAACTCGAAAAGACATTTCTCCAAAGAAGATACGCAAATGGCCAATAAGCACATGAAAATATGCTCAACATTATTAATCATTAGGGAAATGCAAATCAAAACTGCAATGAGATGCTACTTTACACTCATTAGGATAGCTGTTACCAAAATGAAACAAAACAACCCAAAAACAAAATAACAAGTATTGGTGAGGATTGGAGCCCTTGTGCATTGCTGGTGTTTGAAATGTAAAATGGTGCAGCTTCTGTCAAAAATCGCATAGTGGTTCCTTAAAACATTAAACACAGAATTACAATATGATCCAGCAATTCCACTTCTAGGTATATGCTCCAAAAGAATTCAAAGCACACACTCAAACGGATATTTGTACACTCATATTCATAGCAGCGCTATGAATATTCACAATATCCAAAAGGTGGAAGGAATCCCAGTGTCCTTCAACAGATGAATGGATATACAAAATCTAGTATATATGTACACTGGGATATTACACAGCTTTACACATTAATGAAATTCTAACATATGCTACATGGATGAACCCTGAAGACATTTAAGGTAAGTAAAATAAGCTAGGCACAAAAAGGCAAATAGTATGATTCCATTTATATGAGGTACATAGAGTAGTCAAAGTCATAGAGACAGAAAGTAGAGGTGGTTACCAGGGGTTGGGGTAGGGGCATGGGGAGTCGTTGTTATCCTCTACATGCATGGAATTTCAGTTGGGAAGATGAAAACGTTGTGGAGATGGATGGTGGTGGTGATGATTGCACAACAATGTGAATGTACTTTACGCCATAGTACCTTACCATACACTTAAAAATGGTTAAAACGGTGAATTTCATGTTATACACACTTAACCACAATAAACAATTAGACTGCTTACTAACATTCCAGAAATACCTCCTCTCCTACTGAGAACAGCAAATTCAATCTAAATGACAACTTAAGACGCATTAGCTATAACTGCAAAATAACCTGCACAAAATAACTCCAATACATGTTGTAAACTCAATTATGTATTTCCTTAGTTTAAGGATATGTTTATAATAAGTTAGGAAATTCCCCTTCCACTTACTGGTATTCTCAGTTCCCAATTTTAGCCTTTCATTTTGAGCAAAAACACATTTTTCCCTGGAGTATTTTGGCCTTTAACTGCCCTTTCTGGTTAATGTCATAGACCATCTAGCAGACCTGAGAATTAGCTAATTCTGAACCTTATTTTTAACACATGTACATTTAAGATTAGCCCTGGGTGACACTGTTGATTAGGAGAGGCTTCCCACTAATTATACATATATCCTTTCTCCCCCTCCAGAAACCTAACTTACAATACTTGACCCAGGTTATAGGACTTACTTTCTTCCCCCATCAATAAAGATTTATCTTCTGCCCCATTTTAGAAAGCAAAACATATTCAAAGTAAATAAATGTTTGATAGTGTCTTTAAATATTTCCCATATTTCTTTTTAATTTTTATTAAATGTATTGGGGTGACACTGGTTAGTAAAATTACATAGATTTCAAGTGTATATTTCTATAATACATGATCTATACGAGTACAGATTGTGTGTTCACCAACCAGAGTTTGTTCTCCTTTCATCACCATACCAGAGTGCCAAAAAATGTGTATACATTTTTTTGGCATCCTCTATACATTTGACCCCCTTTTCCCTCTTCTACAACCCTCCCTCCCCCTTACCCTCTGGTAACCACTAAACTGTTGTCTGTGTCTATGAGTTTTTGTTTCTTTGTCTTGTTTGTTTGTTTCTTTCAGTTTTATATCCCACATATGAGTGAAGCCACTTGGTTCTTTACCATTTCTGTCTGACTTATTTCGCTTAGCATAATAATCTCAAGATCCATCCATATTGTAGCAAATGGCAGTATTTCATCTTTTCTTATAACTGAGTAATATTCCATTGTCCCATATTTCATACGGTTTGCATTTTGACATGAGCATTCAGTACTTCATCCCAAACAGATGATGTGAAAATTTCAAGACACCACAGCAATGTTAATAAACAAAATTATGAGGAGCAAATGGAAGATAAATCTTTCTTTGTGTAACTCAAATTATACGAAGGCTGCTGACTATTCCATCTAGATGTGAGTCTGAACTTATATAAAATACTGTTTATTTGTTTTGTGTTTCTCATAAAAAATGTGGAAAGACAGGACTAAAAAATTTACCTATGTGTGATTTCTTGACATATTTATTCAATACATTCTGATATAGTTAATTCTGAATACTTTGTAATGACTGCTTGAGAGCAACCCAACACACACACACACACACACACACACTTTTCTTCTTTGATCAGGCGAATAATAGAAGAGTATGCTGATCAGTGGCTCACTGGTAATAAAAACAAAGAAGTGAACTCAGTTGCAACAACATTAAAATAGCACTGATATTAAAGGATATTGGCAAGCAGGATTAACAGGACATCACTACAGACACCTGGACTCCCCACCTGGAATCACCCCTGCTTGGTGGGCTGGTGCACCGAATGCCATAGGCATCTGCTCAGCTCCTACTTGCCTGCCAAAACCACCCAGTAAACACAACCTATACAGAGGCTGCTTCTACAAAAGGCCACTTTTTCGAGACTGGGAGAGGTAGCTATTTTGTCTAGTTCATATAAACAAAAATAAAAAAATCAAACAAAATGAAAAGACAGACTATTTCTCAAATGAAGGAACAAGAAAAATCTCCAGGAAAAGAAAAACAAAAAACTGAGGAAACCCCAAAATGTTAATAGCAATGTGTCTTCTACTGCAATAAATTTTTCTCATTTAAATATTCACTGTATGTTTCGATTTCACACACACACTACACACACACACACACACACACACAAACACAGGGGGTGCCAAAAATGTATACACATGACTGGTTTTCATCTTTTGTTATTGGTATCAAAATACTGAGTATTACCATTTTAATACAGTGTTTTTCATTCTTAAAATGTGTATACATTTTTTGGCACCCCGGTATACACACACACACACACACACACACACACACACACACACACACACACACGACTTCTGACAATTAAGTTCATGAACTCATCCTAGAAAAAGTGCTACATACCTCATTGCTGCATATCACTATGGTCACTTTCAAAGTACTCCCCTTGGGAAGCTATGCACTGACACAAATGCCTAGTCCACCCTTCAAAGCAATTTTGGAACTCTTTTTCTGGAATGGCCATCAGACCTGTCGTCATACTACCCTTGATGTCCTGAATGTCATCAAAATGTCTTCCTTTCAATATTTCCTTTATCTTCGGGTAAAGAAAGGTGTCATTGGGGACCAGATCAGGTGAGTAGGGAGGGTGTTCCAATACAGTTATTTGTCTACGGCTAAAAACTCCTTCACAGACAGTGCTGTGTGAGCTGGTGCACTGTCATGATGCAAGAGCCATGAATTGTTGGTGTAACGTTCAGGTCGTCTAAATTTTTCACACAACCTCATCAGCACTTCCAAATAGTAAACTTGGTTAACTGTTTGTCCACTTGGTACAAATTCATAACGAATAATCCCTCTGATATCAAAAAAGGTTAGCAACATCATTGCAACAAGTCTGCGAACTTCATTGTCACACTTTGTGTGACACACACACATATATACCATGTTTCCCCAAAAATAAGACCTAGCCAGACAAACAACTCTAATGCATTTTTGGAGCAAATCTTAATATAAGACAAGTCTTATTTTACTATAAGACTGGGTCTTATATTAACTTTTGCTCCAAAAGATGCATTAGAGCTGATGGTCCAGCTAGGTCTTATTTTCAGGGAAATGCAGTACACACTGGGGTGCCAAATAAATGTATACAAGTGGACACTTTGTTCAACGTTGCTCAAACAGTAGTTCGCCGTAATCAGAAGTGTCTGGACACTGATGGTAACCACTTTGATCACCTCTTATAATTGCAGAAGTCAAACGTGACTTGTATTCATCTTTTGTTATCAGTATATATTGATGTTACAATTTTAATACAGTTTTCCCTTCTTAAAATGTGTATCCATTTTTATGGCATCCTCTGTACACACACACACACACACACACACACACACACACACACAGAAATATTACTGAGCAATATAAAAGAATGAAATCTTGCCATTTGTAACATTGATGGACCTAGAGAGTACTTTGCTAAGTGAAGTAAGTCAGACAGAGAAAGATAAATAGCATATGATATCACTTATATGTGTAATCTAAAAATCAAAATAAATGAATAAACAGAGAAAAATAGAAACAGACCCATAGATATAAAGAATAAACCTATAGTTGTCAAAAGGGAGGAGGATGGGAAGAAAAAGAAAACAAAAAGGCAGAACTGAGGCTTTTCCCAAAAAGAGAAGGTATAGTTTCAACCTAAAGGATATGGGCAACCATGACAAAGAGAAAAGAGATAGCACATGCAACAGCACGTTCTTTCTGAAAATATATTTTTGGGAAAGGGAAAGATCTTCTAGGGAAAATGCCATGTATCCTACACTAAGGACATGAAGTGGACCTGTCATATTTTCCTACTAAGTACATTTGTGAGGCAATTATTTCTGAAAAACTTTCTTTCTGGGTTAGGTCTTCTTTAGGGCCAAGGAGATTTAATATTTACTTCTGGAAAATCTATGAATTGTACTGTGAACATCAATATCGTATCTAAAAACCAATTAGTTCTCAAATTAGTTTTTAAAAAATGTGGCCATTTACTTACAGATTGTAATCTAATAGCCCTGGGCCAGGGAACAGGTAATTTCTACCCTAGATGTTTTGAAGAAAACGAATGATGTTTCTGGGCCATACTCCCCAGTGATCACTGCAGAGGACTTCAATGAGTATCATAGCTTTGAGAGTCCGTCTGAGAATTCTTGAGAGGAAAGATTTAACTTTTCTCATTACTTTCTATCATGTTTTCTTCAATTTAGACCCTAACCTTAAGCTGTAAAATGATCACTTTATAATGAGTGAACTTTTGCCATAACCTATATGCCTCTTGCTTCTCCCTGTATTTCTAATGCTTGGGGGCATAGAAAGCATGTGCTGTGATTTCATATTGAAAATATAGAAAAGGCAATTTCCAAATTAAGTAGCTAAAGCAAATTCAAGCAGTCTATTCAGAAGTAATTGGCTGAAAAACAAATATTAGCTAATGGGGGTTGGGCGCAAGAGTTTCAATATACACAATGAAGCCATATTATGAATCTCTCATTGTTGTTCATGCTAAAAACTTTATGTGAAACACTGTTGTAAATGTACAAACTTATAGGAGACACTAACTTTAATAAGATCCACATGGTACCTTAATTATCAAATCTTGTACAAGATTGAGTACAGAGTTCCTTTACATGAATGTTACTAACTGAAAAAAAAAAGATGTTCAAAGAAGATTTCAGTGTATACAATATTTCATTCATTCCTTTTTTCACATTCTGAAATCAAAACACCCCTTAAAATTGATGGTATGCCAGAAGAACCCTTTCTTTTTTCTTTCTTGGTGTAAAAATATAATGCATCTTACAATTGATGGCATCCTAGAGTTGATAAAATATGGTATTACCTTGCTATTGTTACTGAACCAAATTATATATGCTTTATTTTCTACTTTGATTATTCAAGTTTCCAAGAATGATAAGTTTCTGCCCTAATAACTTCCTGAAACCTGAAATCGTAATTTTTATTTGAATCTTTGCTTATGAATAGTCATAATTTAATCTCATGTTAGTATGGTGTAACTCTCTTTCACATAAAATAAAATACTGTACGGACTGGTATGCCACATCAACACTTTAAGAGATAGGTATTGACTAGATAGACTAAAGCATCAAATATGAATTCCTCTATTGTCTATTATAGAAAAATTCTTTAGTATCATAGCAATAATAATGTATTAATTTACCAATGTCAAAGAAATCCAAATTAAGTTACGAAGAACATTTCAACTTTGGCCTTAAATTTTACTTTGGTAGAGATTATATATATGCATGAATACACACACACACACACACACACACACACACACACGTATGCAATAAATGACAATGATAAAAAACCGGTTTTAATGTACCTCAGTTGTCATCAAAATGCTATTTGGAAATATAGATTAACATTTACCATAAAAATTCAGACAATAATTAAAGTGATTTATCAGTTCATCTTTCTCTCGAAACATATACAAGTTGAATGTATTATACTCAATACCACATTAAATGTGTTATAAGAAACACAATTTCTAATAATCAACTATCTATGGCTTCACTAGAACTTTAGAATATTTGGGTTGCTGATGTGCTGGTTGGCATAGAGCTTTTTTAAATCAACACAATCCAAGCAATTAAAGCGGAATCTATGAAAGCAAAATAAGCAAAGATTTTAACTAAGTTTATGGTAAATATAATAGTCTTTTCTGTGGGCTTCGAGTATACATATCTGCAACTTATACTAAGCAAATTCATCACTAAATGTTTTTAAAACAATGTGTTATATGATAAGCTCCTAGAAGTCTTGTATCAGTTTTTATTAAACTCTGTATTCCTCAGTACCTAGAAAAGTGCTTTCAATACCAGAGATTCTTAGTAATGGTCTGTAAAATAAACTGCAGAAGTAGAAAAACATGTTGCCTAACTCCATAAACATTTGAATAGAGATTACATGGGTTTTTTTTTTCTGCTGGACAGTAGAATATTAGTAGACTCAATCATAATAGCAGTGCATTCTCAGTATATATGCTGATACATTTACATTACTAGCTATGATTATAGACAAGAAACTCACCTCACAAAATCTCAGTCTCCTCATCTATGAAATCAGGAGATTATACTATGAAGTTCACACATACCATGTTTCCCCGAAAATAAGACCTAGCCGGACAATCAGCTCTAATGCCTCTTTTGGAGCAAAAATTAATATAAGACCCAGTCTTATTTTACCGTAATATAAGAATGGGTATAATATAATATAATATAAAGTATAATATAATATATACCGGGTCTTATATTAATTTTTGCTCCAAAAGATGCACTAGAGCCAATTGTCCGGCTAGGTCTTATTTTCGGGGAAACAGGGTAGGCAGAAATATTTTATGAACTAAAGAATACTATACATCCAATTAAAAGATGGGCAGAAGACGTTTCCCCGAAAAGGACATGCACATGGCCAATGGACATGTGAAGGGATGCGCGTCGCTACTCATCGCAAAAGTGCAAATTGGAACCACAATGAGACAGTGCCTCACGCCTGTCAGGATGGCTGTCATCAATGGACTGGAAGGCAGCAAGTGTCAGTGAGGAGGCAGATAGGGAGGAAGTCTCCTATACTGTTGGTGGGACTGCAAATTTGCGCAGCCATTATGGAAGGCAGTTTAGAGGTACCTCAAAAAATTAAAAATAGAACTGCCCTGTAACCCAGAAATTCCACTCCTGGGTATTTATCCAAAGAAATCCAAAATACTACTTTGAAAAGATATAGGCACCCCTATGTTTACTGCAACACTATTCATAATAGCCAAGATATGGAAAAAACTGAAATGCTCATCAACAGATGATTGGATAAAGAAATTGTGGTCCATTTATACAACGGAGTATTACTCTGCCATAAAATAGAATGAAATACTACCATTTGTGACAATGTGGATGGACCTAAAAGGTATTATGCTAAGTTTAATAAGTCAGACAGAGAAAGACAAATACCTTATGATCTCACTTATATGTGGCATCTAAAGAACAAAAAAAACAAACAGAACCAAAACAGATTCATAGATGCAGAGCACAAACTGATGGCTGCCAGATGGCATGGGGGTTAGAGGGACAGGATGAAAAAGTTGAAGGGATTAAGAAATACAAATTGGTCATTACAGAATGGTCACAGGGATGCAAAGTACCACACAGGGAGTATGATCAATAATGTTGCAGGGTGGCCGGATGACTCAGGTGGTTAGAGCGCAAGCTCTGAACAACAGGGCTGCTGGTTCGATTCCCACATGGGCCAGTGAGCTGCACCCTCCACACCTAGATTGAATACAATGAGCCACCACTGAGTTGCCGGAGGGGTGGCAAGATGGCTCAGTTGGTTAGAGCCTGAGCTCTCAACAACAAGGTTGCCGGTTCAATTCCCACATGGGATGATGGGCTGCGCCCCCTGCAACTAAAGATTGAAAATGGCGACTGGACTTGGAGTTGAGCTGCACCCTCCACAACTGAGACTGAAGGACGACTTGGAGCTGATGGGCCCTGGAGAAACACACTGTTCCCCAATATTCCCCAATTTAAAAAAAAGTTTATCAAAACCCTTTGAAAAATATGTTGCAACTACTATGTGTAGTACCAGGTGGGTACTAGACTAAGCAGGGGAATCACTTCATAAATTATATAAATGTCTAACCATTGTGCTGTACACCTGAAACTAATATAACATAATACTGAATGTCAACTATAACTGAAAAAAATAGTTTTTTTTTAATAAAGAATACCAATTTAAGTTTTAAAAACATGTGTAAGTTCAGGACTTCCATGTTGCTTGATATTTGTAATCCATGTGTATTACAAAGAGGTTAACTCCATTTTTGATGTTTCACTGCTGACAGCTTTCAAGTCTCAACACTCTTCCTTATCTTTTTTTCTTTTTAATTCTTTAAAAGCTTTACTGAGGCATAATTCACATAGTACATAATTCATTCATTTAAAATGTACAGTTAATAACTTTTACAACCTAGTGTCCATTGACAGATAAATGGACCAAGAAAATATAAAGAGGACTTCTTGTTTCCAGTGGTGGTAGGGTTAGGTTACTCAAACTACCCTTTCCAATGTAAAAAACCTGAATAAACTATTTTTTAAAAATATGATACACACACACACACACAATGGACTATTCTTCAGCCATAAAGAGGAAGGAAATCCTGCCATTTGTGACAACCATGATGGACCTTGAGAGCACTATGACAAGTGAAACATCAGGGCAAGCTGATGAGAAAGCTAGAGCGCTCCCTCCTTTTTGGTGTTAGCAGGAAGTTTAAACCACACAAACCCAGGACTGCCTATAAGAAACCTAACCCTGAGTTCAACCACTAATCAAATAAAACCCCAAACCAATCTCCTTTTCCTCATCTCTCAAGCCATTTTCAGACAAGCTTGGGAGCCACTCTGCTATCTCTAGACAGCTTCATATGTAAGTAATAAAAGTTTTAGTACCTTCTTGATGTGTGTATGCGGTTTCATCAGTTAACATCCAAACTAAATTTTGAATAACGGGAAATCCACCCAACTTTTCGCAGAGTAGACACAACAATATCAATCATAGTCAATGTGAATGGATTTCCTTTTCATTGTGCAGTGTATAGTCAGTGTTGCTGTACACAGCAGACCTGGAAAATTCCATCTATTTGCAACAATAGAAATACCACCGTTTGTATTTTTGAATAATGTAAGTTTATTTCTGGAAAAAGGTCAACTATTTTCAACATAGCCTTTCCCTCTCTAGCACCTCTTTACAAATGAGGAACAAAAATCACAGACAAAAAATTAAGTAATTCATGCAGGGTCCCACATTATTTAGTTGAAGAATAAGAACTAGAACCCAAGTTTTCAGGTTCCCAATCTGGTGCTCTTTTCCACACATTACTTTGCTTTTGTGACCTGCCCACCAACTCTAAGGATACCTTGTTTTGATACCTCCTAGGGTTTGGCCTTCTTTTCATATACAAAAAGTTATTCTGGAGATACACAAATTTCATAGCCTCCTGAACAGCCACGTCCACTGACCTAACTTTGTCCTGGATCTTTAGACAATCTCTTGCATGTCCACTCAAACTTCCTAAAAGGATCACTTGGTTAATTATGAATCTCTGCATATGGTGTCTCAAACTGAACTTCAATTATTACGTATTTGTACATATTATCTCTTTGTTCAACGCATAAGCTTCATGAAAGCACCAACAGTGCTAGGCACATAGTAGTTGATCAAGTAATATTTATTTGTTCATTAACATATCTGTACTGTCAAATAATCACCATACCATATTATTAGAGAATGAGAATCTAAATTTATTAGATCAATATACTCAGAATTGTTCTACAATCTCAGTTTACTGTAAAAAAATTAAGAGGATATAGAGAAGATGCTGGTGCTATGCTATGAAGTATACTTTAGGTATCGCCTAACCAATTTTAATGCCATACTATATTCCAAACTATTTTGTTTTGCTTTGTGTTTGTTTGTTTTTTTCTTGTTTGTTTGTTTTTTTCTTTAATCAATGGAAATGGTCTAGTTTTTATTCTTAGAGATGTTTTCCTGATGGACTCTTTTGTCATTGAACAGCGCATTCTGTTTAGTTTACCTAAACAATGAATACAGTTTTATAGGAGATAAAACAGGAAGAATAACAAAGGAAAACATTTTTTAAAGTGTCTATATTCCCCAAACAATTGCCTAAAACCTCCCTTTGGCGAGAACTATGTAACTAACATATTTGAAAAATTTATCAAGTCCATATAGCCTAATGCCATTTTCCCCTATGTTACTGTGTTTATAAAAAAATTCTAGTTGATCCGTCTTCCAATATCCATAGATTTAATGAAACAAGATTTTAATGTTCTAGAATGTAGGAGGAGGATTTGGAGAAAGATCATTTAGAGAACAGGCTGATCACCGTAACTACGTGATGGGCAGTGTCATCATGATGTGGTGGAGACAGCACAGCTGGCCATTTTGCATCTTACTGGAGGCACAACATCCTCTTGCTGGCATAGGGAACAGCTCTTCATTTCAGAATGCTCGTGGATAATCTGCGAGACCGGATCATTACCTAGCAATGTAACCTGTACATGTTAGAGTGAAAACATTTTCATGAATACTCACCAGTAAGTTATCCAAACAGATTTTGCAGCAATTAGAGAGCAGACTGCTAGGGATCGATATATTTCAATATAACATACCAGGTGTCAGTTCAAAAGGCCTGGTCATCATTGATCCACTGTGTTTCAGCATTAACACAAAAGTTACATGCAGTTTACTAGGGTGTAGTATAGTAACAAGTGCAGAGATAAAGAGACAGACAAAGAGACAGAGAGAAAAACCAGACGAAGAGAAAGAACAAATCAACAGAAAAATAACAAATTTCACACTTAAACAAACTTTCCGCGAAAAATGTCTATACAGCATTAAGAAGTTTACCAGGTAAAAGCAGGTCATTTTTCTTTCCATTTTTAGTAATGTAACTGATTATTAGTAATTGGCATGAAATTTCTTCCTAAATGAGACCTTCTGTTGGTGAAAGAAAGAATAATAGTGCATAGTCAGGAAATATCCCACTGTATAGTCCCAAATAATTGGCTGCCAGTATCTATTTTTATTGGTATATGTCAGTTACATAAAACTAATCAACCTATTATCTAGATCTTTTTTTCATATTGCCAGTAAAATGTTATCTAAAACAGCATAATTTATGGTCTTACATGTCCGAGTTTTAAAAAATAACTTCTACCTTTAAAAGTGAGCTGCAAGCTCTGATATTATAGGTAAAACCCAATTGCAATTACATTTATCATAATTGTGATAAATAGGTCTCGAGGTTCTACTTTACTATCATTGTGGTCCTCTGAAAATATCAATTCATTTAATTCTAATATGCAAATAACTTGAGAATGTAAAGACAGTTACAATAACCTACATAGTTTTTTTCAAATACCAGCACAAAACTGAAACTGCACTTAATGGAGCAATGCGTTATCACACAAAGTTTTGCACCCATTCATTATATTACTTGCTAATGCAGTCTCATAACTTATAATTGAATTCAAAGTACAACATAATCTTATTCTAACCTACTAATTTTCTAAACATTGAAATGTACTTGTTTCATTTATTACTTTGGCTTTTAACTTTTTTAATGTGCCCATGAAGTATCATTTTTCATGTAGTCTCTGTTTCAACCAATCACAGGCATTTCTCTAAATGCTAAATGTGAATCCACTTAAAATTTTTGAAATTAAGCAGCTGAACATGAGACATTCGGGTCCCAAAGATGCCTGGGTCATTTTGCTGACAGCCAGGACTACATCAAAATCACCAAGATCCATTTCTCCATTTACCAACCCTTTCCAGTGTTAATCAGAAAAAAAATACTTCCCCCTCTTTCCCAGATTTTTCATACAGAATCACGCCAACTTTTTGTATGAAAACTGTAATAAGATTACAACTATTTTAGTATTGCTGAATACTAATGCCAACATATACCTATTAGTATACAGGGGCATAAAAAGCATAATGTTTAAAAAAAAACAGAATTTCAGGAGGCAGAAAACCTAGGTTAAAATCTCAGATTTACCATTTAATAGATTTTTTAACTTGGACAAGTTACTGAAGGTCTTTGTGCTTTTTTTTTCTCATCTGTAAACTGTTGATGAGTATAGGACCGACATCAGGGTATTATTGGTAAGATTAAATTTATATATGTGAAACACTTAGAACACTACCTCAAGAACCAGTGCTGTGCAATTATTTGCCATTGTCATTTTTCAAAGTGATAAACTTTATCAATTTCCCAGAGATTTTCCTAAAAGGCATCAGAATACCAATGCCATTTTTAATGGAAAGTTATGTCAGCCAAGAAATCCAGGAGAATGGTCTACAGATGATTTTTGGCTTCCCTTTGCTCCTAAGATCAAGACAGAACTGCTGAATGAGGTCTAAAGATCCCAAATGGTTTGGTTCCTACCTACCTGTTGAATCTCATGCTATAACATAATCAAACAACAATGACCCCGTCTCACTCTCTCATAATCTGTTTTTTTGTGGGGTTTTTTGTTGTTGTTGTCTTATGGAGCTATGCACATGACCTCTGCATAGAATGTCCTTCCCTCACTTGGTCACCTGACTCCTGTATATCCTTCAGGTGTCATCTCAGTGTCACTGCCTGGGCCAATCCATCATTAAATGCTCTCACAGCTCTATGAAACTCTCTTTCTAGACTTCATCTGAGTTGTAACTTTGCTTTGAGTGGTCATTCCTTTATTGTTGTGTGTCTCCATGACTACATTTTTAAATACCATGGATTGTGCATGTTTTTGCTTGACACTATATCTCTAGGGCTTACAATGGTACATGATACAGAGTAGGAACTCAAATATTTATCAACTGAATGAATAAATGAAAAAAAGGAATATTATTCACTGGGAAACATTACCTTCATTTACACTAAATAGGAAATATACCTTCATTTACAATAAATAGGAAGCACAATGAATGAATCTAAACATGCTGATGACCAGAAATACTATCCATGAAAAAGGAAATTATTCAGAGTGATGTCAGAAACACGGCAGCATGATGGTGCTCCTTGATCTCTTCCTTTGAAGTTACAACAAGCTGAACAGCTATAATTCAAAAAAGGATTCCCTATGCAACACACACACGTCTGAGAGATCTGTGCATCGAATCATCTGAAGGTGGGTAAACAGGGGAGGAGGAAAGGGAGAAGTACAAGGACAAAGGCCACGGGACAAAGCCCGGAGCTCACTGTGGACCCGGTAGAGGATAGGCTGGAGATTGCAGGTGCACCCTCTGTGGCACAGAAATTCTGCCTGAGGGATCAGCATATAATACAGCTGAACCCAGAGACTGGGCCAGAGACCTTGGGGAAAAGACCAAATATAGAAGTGTGACAACTATGGTCTAACAGCCCTCACTGCCCTTACTGCTGGGCAGAACACAAAGTCACGGAGCTTGGCTGCCTCCCCCCAACCTCCCAGAGCTCTCATCCCCTACAGCCTCCCAGTGTTAGCAACAGGCTCCAGAAAAAATAGTAGCTGTGTCAGATTAAAGAGCAAAATATCTACAGTCCTGAATACTGGACACACTGTGACTAACTCAGATGATAAGGGATGAGTTATAGGGTCAAGGCAGCAGTGGTCTGGCAGTCACCATTACTCAAAGGAGAACAAAGCCATTAACACAACAGCCTCTTCTCCCAGCCCACCACCCCCTCACCTTTCACAGCTGATTCCAGCAGGGGCATCCAGGACTGCTGGGGTGCACAGCTCTGCATCTAGCTTCAAAGGCAGCACTGGGATTTCAGGGGCTCAGAACCCCATCACCACATTCTTCCATGGGGGTGGTGCCCTGAGACCAAGGCGACTGGACACAGAGGACATGCCCACCTCCTCAGGAAATGTCTGACTGCAGGAGAAGCTGGAACAGGGCAAGAGAAAATAAATCCCTCCAGCACTACCTACTGGAAAGCAAAAGAAAGACCTCTTCATATCAACCTGCTGCAGAACTCACTCCCATCATTGCCAAGAAAGAGAAATAATCCATTAATTGCCATGAATAACCAGGATAACAAGGCAGCTCAGGAAAAAAAGAAAAGAAATATCTCTAGAAAATAAAGACATGGAAATATATGACTTAAATGACAGAGAATTCAAGATTGCAATTCTGAAAAAACTCAATGAGATACAAGAAAACTCAGATATGCAGTTCAATGAACTCAGAAATAAAATCAATAAACAAAATGAATATTTTACCAAAGAGATTGATATTTAAAAAAAGAAACAAATAGAAATTCTGGAGAAGAAAAACTCAATAAAACAGATGAGAAAAGAAATAGCGAGTTTAGGAAATAGCACTGATCAGCTGGAGGAAAGAATCAGTGACATCGAAGATAGAAAACTGGAAATGCCACAGGTGGAAGAAGAGACAGACTTGAGAGTTAAAAGAAATGAAAGAACTCTACAAGAATTATGTGACTCCATGAGAAAGAGCAATATAAGAATAACGAGCATACCAAAAGGAAAAAAGAGGGAGAAGGGCAAAGAAAATCTATTCAAATAAATAGTGGATGAGAACTCCCCAAGCCTATGGAAAGAACTGGATCCTCAGATCCAAGAAACAAATAGACCACCTAATTACCTCAATCCTAGAAGGCCTTCTACAAGGCTCATTATATTGAAACTGTCAAAAAATTAATGACAAAGAAAGAATACTCAAGGCAGCCAGGGAAAGAAAAATGGTAACCTATAAAGGAAAGCCCATTAGATCATCAGATTTTTCAGCAGAAACTCTACAAGGAGAGAGTGGAATCAAATATTCAAACTACAGGAAAAGAGAAATTAGCAGTCAAGAACAATGTATACAGCAGTTATCCTTTAGATATGAAGGAGGAATAAAGACCTTTCCAGCTGAGGGAATTTTCCACCACAAAGCCAACATTACAGGAAATACTGAAGGAGGAGATGATTCGACCTGAAACAAAAAGACAAAAGGATACAAAACTATGAGTAAGATGACTAACAGACAGACGGAAGCAGGAAATGGCAATCACTACACAGAATCGGGCACTATCCAGTTACACATAACATAAAGGGTAAAGGAGACAAAAACATAAAAAAGAAAAAGAAAAGACAATTTGCTTCTGTAACTCAGAAATCAACTCACAGCATAAATAGGGATAATTTGTGACAACAAAAACATAAAAAGGAAGGGAGTAAACATCTGACTTTGCAAAGGGGAATGGAGATAAAAGGTATGCTGAAGAAAAAGGACTACTGTATATACGAAACTTTCTTTTACATACACTTAATGGTAATGACTCACAATTCATCTAGAACTGAGACACCTAACATAACAAAAGGGGAAATGGAGAAAAAAATCATAGATCACCACCAAACTAAAATAACAGACAGAAACACAAAGTCAAAGAAACAATGGAGTCACTGAGCTACCAAAAAACAAAAGATAAAATGGCTATAGGAAAGCCTCAAATATCAATAATCACCCTAAACGTAAATGGACTGAACTCACCAATAAAAAGGCACAGAGTAGCAGATTGGATCAAAAAACAAAACCCAACCATATGCTGCCTCCAAGAGACATCTGAGCTATAAGGACACATATAAACTCAAAGTAAAAGGGTGGAAAATGATACTCCAAGCAAATGGTATTCAGAGAAAAATAGGTGTATCCATACTTATATCTGATGAAACAGACTTCAGGATGACAAGACTAACAAGAGACAAAGATGGACATTTCATAATGATAAATGGGACAATAAAACAAGACATAAGACATATGAATATATATGCCCCTAATCAGGGAGCACCAAATTATACCAAGCAACTACTAACAGAACTAAAGGGAGAAACTGACAAAAACACAATTATACTAGGGGACCTAAATACCCCACTGACAGCAATGGACAGATCATCTAAAAAGAAAATCAGTAAGGAAATATCAGCCTTAAAGACACATTAGACCAAATGGGCATAATTGACAATTACAGAGCATTTCATCCTAGAATACCAGACTACACATTCTTTTCTACACTACGGAACATTCTCAAGGATAGACCATATGTTGGGACACAAAATTAGCCTGAGCAAATTTAAGAAGACTGAAATCATACCAAGCATTCTCTGACCACAAGGCTTTGAAATTGCACATCAACTGCAAAAAGAAAGCAGGAAGAACCACAAATATGTAGAGATTAAACAACATGCTACTAAAGAATGACTGGGTCAAAGAAGAAATAAAAGGAGAGATCAAAGGATACATAGAAACAAATGAGAATTAAAATACATTGCACCAAAATTATTGGGATGCTGTGAAAGCAGTATTAAGAGGGAAATTTAGATCATTATAGGCCTATCTCAAGAAACAAGAAACATCCCAAATAAACAACCTAACATTACATCTTAAAGAACAAGAAAAAGAAGAACAAATGAAACCCAAAGTCAGAGGAAGTAATAATAAAAATTAGAGGAGAATAACATGAAATAAAGAAGAAAAAAAACAATGGGAAAAATTAATGCAACAAAGAGCTGATCCTTTGAAAAGATTAAGAAAATTGACAAGCCCATGGCTAGACTCACTACGGAAAAAAAGATGCAAGACACAAATAAACAAAATCAGAAATGAAAGAAGAGAAGTTGTGACAGACACCACAGAAATACAAAGGATCATACAAGTATACTATGAAGGACGTAATGCCACCAAATTCAATAACCTGGAAGAAATGGACAAGTTCTTAGAAACATGTAACCTTCCCAGACTGAATCACAAAGGACTGGAAAATCTAAACAGACCTACCAACAATAAGGAAATTGAAACAATCATCCTAAACCTCCCCAAAAGCAACAGTCCAGGAGCAGATGGCTTCCGCAGTGAATTCTACCCAACACTCAAAGGTGGTTTAACACCTGTCCTCCTCAAACTTTTCCAGAAAATTGAAAAAGAGGCAATACTTTCTATCTCATTTTATGAGACCAACATTACCTTGATACCAAAACCTGGTAAGGATAACACAAAAAAGGAAAACTACAGAAAGAAAACTACTATCTCCAATGAACACAGACGCAAATATCCTAAACAAATACTAGCAAATCAAATACAAGAATACATTGAAAAGATCATACATCACAATAAAGTGAGGTTCATTCTGGGGGACAAGGATGATTCAGCATATGCAAATCAATCAAGGTGGTACACCACAAACAAAATAAAGGATAAAAAGCATATGATCAATCAATAGATGCAGAAAAAGCATTTGACAGGATACGTCAATTTATGATTAAAACACTTAATAAAATGGGTATAGAAAGAAAAGTATCTCAACATAATAAAGGCCACATATGACAAACCCTCAGCTAATATCATACTTAATGTTGAAAAATGGAAAGCTTTTCCTCTACAATCAGAAACAAGACAGGGATGCTCCCTCTCAATACTGTTATTCAACACAGTATTGGAAGTCCTAGTCAGAGCAATCAGGCAAGAGAAAGAAACAAAAGGTATCCAAATGGGGAATGAAGAAGTTAAATTGTCACTTTTTGTAGATGACATGATTCCTTATATAGAAAGCCCTAAAGACTCCACCAAAAAACTATTAGGAACAATAAACAAATGCAGTAACATTGCAGGATCCAAAATTGACATACAAAAATTCACTGCATACCTCTATACTAACAATGAAACTTCAGAAAAAGAGAAAAGCAATTCCTTTTGCAATTGCAACAAAAAGAATAAAATACTTAGGAATAAACTTAACAAAGAATATGTAGGACCTCCACACTGAAAACTATAAGACATTCTTAAAAGAAACTGAAGAAGACACAAAGAAATGGAAAGACATTCCATGTTCATGGATTGGATGAATCAACACAGTTAAAATGGCCATATTACCTAAAGCAATATACAGATTTAACACAATCCGCATCAAAATTCCAATGGGATTTTTTAAAAAATAGAACAAAAAACTCATCAGGTTTGTACGGAATCACAAAAGAATAGCCAAAGAAATCCCGAGAAAAAAGAACAGGGCTGGAGGTATAACACTCACTGACTTTAATGTGTACTACAAAGCAACAATAATCAAAACAGCATGGTATTGGCAGGAAAAGAGACACACCGATCAGTGGAATAGAACTGAGAAGCCAGAAGTAAATCCATATATATATATATATATAATTTTCGACAAAGGAGCCAAAGACATACAATGGAGAAATGAAAGCCTCTTCAATAAATGTTGCTGGAAAAATTGGAAAGCCACATACAAAATAATGAAACTAGACTGCTATCTGTCACCATATACCAATATTAACTAAAAATGAATCAAAGACATAAACATAAGGCCTGAAACAATAAATTGCATGGAAGAAAGCATAGTACTAAACTTATGGACCTTTGGTTCAGAGGGGATTTTATGAATTTGACCTCAAAGGCAAGGGAAGGAAAAGCATAAATAAATGAAGGGGACTATATCAAAGTAAAAAAAGCTTCTGCACAGCAAAAGAAACCATCAACAAACCATAAAGGCAACCAACAGAATGTGAGAAGAAATTTGAAAAAAAACACCTCCAAAAAGGGGCTAATATCTGAAATACATAAAGAACTCATACAACTCAATCTCAACAACAAAAACTCAAATTTAAAAAGGGGCAGAGAACCTGAACAGACACTTCTCCCAAGACATATAAATGGCCAACAGATATATGAAAAACCCTCAACTTTACTAGCTATTAGGGAAATGTAAATCAAAACCACAATGAGATATCACCTCACACCAGTTATAATGATTATCGTTAACAAGACAAAAATAACAAGTGTTGGAGAGGCTGTGGAGAAAAAGGAACCCTCATACACTGTTGGTGGGAACGTAAATTTGTACAGCCACTATGGAAAACAGTATGGGGGTTCCTCAAAAAATTAAGAACAGAATTACCACATGACCTAGCAATCCCTTTCCTGGGTAACTACCCCAGAAAAATCTGAAAACATTTATCCATAAAGATATATATGAATCCCTATGTTCATCGCAGCATTATTCAAGGTGGCCGAGATGTGGAATCAACCAAAGTCGTTTGATAAATGATTGGATAAAGAAGATGTGGCACATATATACAATGAAATATTACTCGACCATAAGAAAAGATGAAATATTGTCATTTGCGACAAAATGAATGGATCTTGAGATTATCATGCTAAGTGAAATAAGTGAGACAGAGAAAGTCGAGAACCATATGACTTCACTCATATGTGGGATATAAAACTGAAAGCAACAAGCGAACAAGAGAAACAAAAAACCAAAAACTTATAGACACACACAACAGTTTAGTGGTTACTAGAGAGTAAGGGGGCTGGGGGTGGTAAAACAGACAAAAGGGGGTCAAATATATGGTGATGGAAGGATATCTGACTCTGGGTGGTGAACACACAATGCAATATATAAGTGAATTATAGAAATGTACACTAACCAATGTCAACCCAAGAAATTTAATAAAAATTTAAAAACAAGAAAAAGGAAATTACTCATTATTCTCCACTGGTAATTCATCTGTAAGCAAGTATTTATTTATAAGCAAGAATAACTGATAATAAAGATGAAGAAACAATATGATCAGACACAATATTCAATTGTTAGCACATCTCATGGGGCTCTAATAGAAAACCTTGATTCTTCGGATGATTACAAGAAACTTGTCCTATAGGGTTAAAATAAAATTCTGAAGAATTTTCTGGAAAATTGTATCTAAACAGTTGAGAGTTAGTGAAGGTAAATATATTGTGATATAAATGAGAAAGTATTTTTTTCTTTTCTCCTAAAATTGTGAATAAAAGAAACAAAACCAAACAAATATCTGCATGTTTGTAAGGATCAGAAACACAGAGGGTGCCAAAAAACGTATACACATTTTAAGAAAGGAAAAAAATTGTATTAAAATTGTAATACTCAATATATACCAATAACAAAAGATGAATACAAGTCATGTATAGTCACTTTTTTGGCACCCCTGGTATATTTGTTTTGGAATTCACTTATATGTCCAAATCCTTTTCCTTTGCTTCCCATACCTTCTACCACAATTATTACACTTGTGATATGTTTTAGTCATCTTCTTTGGTTTGAACATAGGAACTACTGAGGGACAAGTAGACAACTATCAGGTATTTACTATATTCATTTTAAGTCATTGTATTTGAATGAGGCTTTTAGTAGATTTAAATTGTCTAGTCCTACAGTGTTATACCTAGCATCAAGGGACTAACCCTCAGGAATGTAAGAAGTAAATAAGAATTATATTAAACTATGTCCAAATAATAAAGCTTTTTATGTAGGGGATATATGCAAGCCACATTAAGCCTTAAAATAACTAAGAAAATTACACTCATTTAAAAGTTTGAAAAGATCTAAGAAAGAATTTACAGCAGTTGACGAAAGTATATTGTCCTTTTCACTTTGTATCACATGAAATTATAATTATTTAAGACAGCACTGTGATAGTACTTTTAAATAGAATTCTAGGGACTATACCTGGATTACATTTTTAACCTCAGTTATTGGTAATGTGACATTAGACTTATGAATATAGCAACAGGCAGTGATCTTAGCTGGAACTAACTAGATAGCAGAATAAGAGAGAGAACTAAAAGTAGTCTGGGTTTTCCATGAAAGCTCCTCAGAAATAAAACCATCATTTGATGACATTAAGTCTGCGTCCTCCATGGGAGAGCTCTGAGGAATAAACCCATCCAGTAAAGCAACTGAAGAAGTAGTTAGAGTTATTCCTCTCTCAGGTACCATTTCAATATAAGCACCAACTGTCTGGTCTTAGACTTTATTAGTCCTGGACAAAATAAAATCCCGTGCAGTATTAAATGCAACCAGTTTAGATTGATATATTTGTTTTCTAAGTAGTAGAAAGCCTTGATGAATGGGATGGATGGCCTTCTTATGAGTCCACTTGGTGAAATTTGATGGAGCCCACTCAATGGGAAAAGGAGGCTGAGTAAGGCCTTTACTTGAGTGATGACACTAAGGGCAAAAACTAGCTCCAAACATTCGATCTAGGTCAGCTTCAGAATAATCATTTTGAACAAGGCTGGTCTGTAGTAACCAATGACCTAGAGCCAGAGTGGAGAGATGTGGCAGTTTACAATCAGGGCAACATCACTTGTCTAAAGACATCTTTGTAGCAAGAAAGTAGAATTAGCTAACAAGAAATGGCAGCATTAAATATAATTACAGGGATATTAAGTCCTTATTACAAAGGTAACTTTAAACTTAAAATTTAAGTCTGAGAAAATACATTTTGTGTTTATTTGTCACCTAGTTTGGAGCCTTTGTAACCAGGAAAAATATAGTAACAGCAATGGAAGAACACCTTATCAAAAAAAATAATAATGATCAAGTTAACAATCTAACTTTGTAAGCTCTCAGCACATTAAATAGTCAGTGAACCTACTAATATTAAATAGGAATAGTAAGGAAGTAGATTATTATTAATATTAACAGGATTAATTTTAGCAACATTCTAAAAGTCTACAGAGAACAAAACTGATGGTTGCCAAATCGGAGGGGGGTTGGGGGGCTAGATGAAAAAGGTCAAACGATTTAGAAGTACAAATTGGTGTTACAAATAGTCACGGAAATGTAAAGTACAGCATAGAGAAAACAGTCAATAATATGGTAATAACTATGTATGGTATCAGGTGGGTACTAGACTAGTCAGAGGGATCACAGCATAAGTTATATAAATGTCTAACCATTATGCTGTACACCTGAAACTAATATAATATTGAATGTCAACTATAATTGAAAAATTAAAAAAAAATTAGGTACAGTTGTATTTTTCAAAATACTTAAAAATAACATATTTGATCCATAAGAATGAGGGATTATTGTAGCCAAAAGTTTCAGAGGACAGATGAAATTCCCTGATCACAAAGCCTGTCTAACAGTTTTTTAATTAAATGTGGGATATTGATTTTAATGATGGAATTGATTCTTAATGTGAAAGCAAAAATCTCTTTGATTTAGGTATTATTATTATTAACTTATCTTTAAGTTAGTGAGATATCCATGTGTCCTAAGCTAAGCTGTTGTAGAAAACAAGAGTGTATTCTAAATAAGGATAATTTGACAGACTTATAAAGCAACTGTTTTAGGACATACAAGTACAAACACTTTATGCTTGAAATCTCTACCATTTGGGTTTTCTAAAAATTTTATTTGAAAAAAAATTTATGTGTATTTTAATATAAGATGATCACAAAGATAAGGCAAATTTTTCAGTGTGTTTTCTATGGCCATATTATTACATATAGAGAAGGACCTAAAAATATATTTTTTAATTAAAGTTTATTGGGGTGACAATGGTTTGTTTTCATTGTAGGATGATAGTGTTACCACAAAAATAAAGTTGATAGATTAGGTAGGTAGGTAGGTAGGTAGATAGATAGATAGATAGATAGATAGATAGATGATAAATATATAATTTTGATTTTTATTGTTGGCTGTTAACATATTATAGTCATAAAGATGCTTGCTCAATGTAAATGATGGACTGATTGTAAAGTTTTCCAGTAAAAACTCACTTGGTCAGAGAAAAAGCATGGTCCACTGCTATGGGACACTCTTTCTAAGAGAGCTCATAGAGACTATTCTGGAATTAATCTCTTTCATATGAATGTGCATTGATTTATTTAGAAATTATACAGTTATCAGAAAACACTTATCCTAAATTTACTGTAAGGAAGTTAATTAAAATTAAGTGGAAGGCTCAGGGTTCTAAAAAGAGGCTTGAGTTTGGCAGATAGGGCGCAAGAAGAAATAGCCTTAAGTTTCATCAGAATTATTTGTAAGACAGCAATTGCTAAATATGGTCCAATCAGACCTTGATGTTGTTGATTATTATACTGGATATTTTTTATCTTGAATTTTTTGATTAATTGGATCTTATTGGCCAGAGTTTACTGATCATTTAATTAGATTTCATTGCTGGTGCCATCATTTCTCTTTTCTTGGCCATCCTGCATGTCACAAGACCATGATGCCACAGATAATTGATGTGTAATATTCATCTGGTCTTTCCATTTTGTTCAGCATTAATTTGTATAACCTTGTCTTCTAGAGGGTTAAGCATGTAAGATCTGACATGGGAACCTTCTAAGTTATTAAAATTTACAAGACCTTAGGAAGAATAAAAGCTGTTACCTCAGCTACAGAATTTGTTAAAAATACAATTTCCTAGGAAATAACAACTTGGAAAATAATTAAATTTGCTGAGTCACTGTAATGTAGAGCCAGCTCTAGGAGACTTTATTTTGAATTGTGACAGTTTACTGAATTGTGAGTGCCTATTTAAGAACGTAGGACTACTTACTAATAGTCAAAAAAGAGCTATTTAAAATTGGAACTGCATGATTGTTGAGACTTTTGTCTGAATTCTCTAAAACAGTTTCTGTAAGTAGTATTGAGTAACAATTGAAGAAGACTGTCAGTGATTTTAGTTTCATGGCTAATTAAGGTCTCTCACGTCTGGATGAGTGAATAAGAAACTCCAAATGAAAGTGGGCTTCTAATGGGCATGGTAACTTCTGATCACCCCAAGTGTAGGAATTCCACCTATTTTAAAAATACAGAACATTTTCTTTTAATAATGGATATCTATGAGCCTGATATTTTGAGAAATGAGACCTATTAAGATAATCTCTTCCATGGTTTAGGATCTGTTATTGGCCTTTGATAGAAGGCTTCCCTTATGACTGAGAATTTTTTTCCTTATGGTACTTAGCCTTGAGATGTTGCTGGCTGACGCCCTCTAGAACTTGACTAAGGTCAATTCTAGTAGCACGGCACCCTGACTCTTGAGTCTGTCTGTTGTCATTCATACCAGTTTAAGGTCTTTCCTGGGGCCACTGGCTGAGGGTCTAGCCTTTGCCACTGTTGAGGACCTGCCAACCTGGACGCTACCCAGCGTCTGACCAAGGGTCACCCCTGGTGCCCTGACAACCATTCAGGGCAATTTAACCCAGATAATAGAAAACAGAAAAACCAACATTCAGGTAATTGCCGTCTTACAACAATCTGCACTGAAAGGTGATATAGTGTAGTGGTGAAGCTGGAGCTGTTGTGTCTAGTTGTGAATCCAAGTTCTACAATTTCATCACCGTGTAACTTGGACTCTGCCTCTGTTCCCTCATATGTTAAGTGATGAAAATAAGGATACATAACTCATCACCCTATTGTGAGGTTTAAATGAGCTACTGTTTATAAAGCACTTATAACCATTCCTAGCACATAGTGGGAGCTACATTAGTCTTAAATCTTAAATTGGATCATGTGGCCATCCGTCAGATGACCTGACTAAAGTCAGTTTGTCATCAAAGTCATGGGTATATGCAATAGCCAAGACATGGAAACAACCGAAATGCCCGTCAGTAGACGACTGGATTAAGAAACTGCGGTACATTTATACAATGGAGTATTATGCAGTCATAAAGAAGAATGAAATCTTACCATTTGCAACAATATGGATGGACCTAGGGAACATTGTGTTAAGTGAAATAAGCCAGACAGAGAAAGACAAATACCATATGATCTCACTTATATGTGGAATCTAAAGAAAAGAATAAATGAATGAACTAATCAGAAACAGTCTCAGAGACATAGAGAGAAAACTGAGGGTTGCTAGATGGGGGGGGGGGGAAGGTGAGGAGATTAGAAAGCACAATCGGTAACCACAAGATTGCCACAGGGATACGAAAGTCAATTTGGGGAATGTAATCAATAATGTTGCAAAGATTTTGTAGGGTATCCGATGGACACTTGTCTCATTAGGGAGACCACCTCAGGGATGATGTAGATGCCTGATCACTGCACTGTACACCTGAAGCTGAAGCTGAACAATAATGAATGTCAACTACAATTTTATATATATATATATATATATATATATGGCTACAAGAAGTGGAGTACAGCATTAGGAATAGAGACAGTGGAAATGTAATGGCTGTATGCGATGTCAGAGGGGTAGTAGATGGGGACTGGAGGGATATAAATGATAAATGTTTAACTATTACATTGTTTTGTACACCTGAAACTAATAAAAAGATGTTAACAACAAAAGAAAAATTTCTTATCTTAGAAATTCCGCACTTTAATGTTGCTTAAGAAAGAGATACCTAGTTCTGGGTATTTATGGTAGATCACAAGACTATTAATTGTCATGGTACAGGAACTGACATTCCACACTGGTAATCAGTCTATAAGCAAAATGTATGGTAGTAGTACAGGATGTAAGCCAACTTCTATTACAAAAGTGTAGGAGACATTTTTGACATTTAAGTTTTTATTACATGGCATTGAAATATTACAGGATATCTGCATACATCAGAAGATTCACATGGATGATATATCTAAACCTCATCAAAACCATTTTTCCAGAGAGTTAAAACAACATAATAAAAAAGAAAAAACAGTCTGGAAAAATTAGAGTTTAAGAAGTTGAGCTTTGAGAGAGAAGGGAGTGATTAGGGAGGTGACCTGATTTGGGGGATCGGTTATAATTCTAAATCTTTTCCTCTTATTTCATAAAACTATCCTGTTAACTTGAATCAGACTTTGAAGGGGTTTGAGCTGTGTTTGTCAAACAAGGTCAGCAGCAGCTTCATTAGAATCCCCTGAGAATACTTAAACATTCAGATTCCTGGGCCCCACCACAGATCTACTGAATATTTTTGGGGAGGGCAGAAATTTGTAACTTTCAACCTCCTTCAACTACCTCTTATAAGCACCCCTCTTCCTCACCATTGCAAATAACTCTTGTGCACAATGAAGTTTGTGCATCATTGGATTAGTAACTCTCTCCACAACTGAGATGAGATTAGCACTCTATGACAACACTACTACCACAGTTATGTTTGAGGTGGGAAAAGCATTTGTAGCCCATAAGGCCAGGCTCTGCATGCTTAACACCATTATAAATTACAAATAAATTTCTTACCCTCGTACCCTAAAAAAAGTTTCAGCAGTATTTCATTCTACTTAGAGAGTAAGAAATATTTTAAAAGTACAGAAAATTTCCATGAGAAGATAGTAACTTCTTTCAACAGAGCATTTTATTTGAGATTCATAACGTAATCACACTGAACAAAAACAAAATGATATAAAGTATATGAAACGTGATATGCACTGAAAAATTAGAGTTTAAGAAGTTGAGCTTTTTACACACATCTATATGTGCTCTATACAAATACTCTATAAGATGCATTTCAAACAAAATAATATACAACAGATGGACATATCATTATTTTTTTCTCACTTCTATAAAATAACCAAACTAAATTTCCATTTCCATTCATTAAACTAAGAGACTAGTATTCGTCCGCCCTAAAATCAGAGACACCTAGAAGAACTTCCTGGGATGATGTCATCAGATTCTCTTATTCTGTTTTTTAACCTTTTGGAATGCAAGAGATCTTGGGCCACTTGCAGGAACTACCAAGACCATCTCTCCAGAAAAATGCATACAAACACAAAGTTTTTCTACAAATCCAGGGATGTTCACACTCTATGGACGCTGATTAAAAACCCTTGCTGTACTAGGTAACTGCAAAGAGAATGTCTGGTCATTTTCTTCTGATTCCTATGGAAACCTACCCCAAAGAGGATAAATGAGAGTCAGTGAATTATCTTAAGTTTGTGAATAAATTCTTTTAGGCCCAAACATGCAAATCAGGTTAGCATGTGGCTTCCCCTTCAAACAAAATTTTTGATAATTGTAATTTTATCATTGGTACTTAATAACAACCTAGAATTTCAGTAGCAGATGCTAAGAGAGATAGTCAGCTTAAGACAACGTATCATATTTTTAACAGCTTAACTGAAATATATAATTCATATACCATACAATTCACCCACTTAAAGTGTACAATTCAATAGTTTTTAGCATATTCTTACATATGTGCAACTATCACCAAAGATGACTTTAAAACGTTCGGACCAACTTAAAAAGAAACACCATACATTTCATTCTCTACTGCCTATCTCTCCCGCACCCCTAAGCAACCACTAATCTATTTTGTCTCTATAAATGTTCCTATTCTGGACTTTCCTAAGAATGGAATCACATAATGTGTAGTCTTATGTGACTGGTGTCTTTTACTTAGCATAATGCTTTCAAGGTTCATCTATGTTGTAGGATGTGTCAGTACTTTATTCCCTTCTAAGGCCCAATAGTACTTCATCATATGGGTATACCACATTTTGTTTATCCATTCATCAGCTGACAGACATTTGGGTTGTTTTTACCTTTTGGCTATGATGAACATTCATATACAAGTTTCTGTGTGGACCTATGTTTTCATTTATTTAGGGTACATACCTAGCAGTGGAATTGCTGGGTCACATAGCACATCTATGTTTAATCATTTGAGGAGCTAATTGCCAGACTTTTTTTCCAAGATAACTACCCATTTTGTATTCCCATCAGCAGTGAATGAGGATTTTACTTTCTCCACATCCTTGCCAATAGTTATCATCTGACTGTTTGATTCTAGCCATCCCAGTGGATATAAAGTGGTATATCTCATTGGGGTTTTGATTTGCATTTCCCTGATCACTAATAATGCTGAGTATCTTTTCTTGTTCTTATATTGGTCATTTATAGATCTTCCTTAAAGAAGTGTCTATTCATATCCTTTCCTCATTTTTAAATTGTGTTGTCTTTTTATTAATGAGCTATAAGACTTCTTTATATATTACAGATACAAATCCCTTATCAGATACATGATTTACAAATATTTTACACCATTTTGTGGGTTGTCTTTTCATTTTTCTTGATGGTGTCGTTTGAAGCACAAAAGTTTTTAATTTTGATGAAGTTCAATAGCTCTAGTTGTTGTTGCTCATGCTTTTGGTGTCATAGCCAAGAATCCTTTGCCAAATCCAAGGTTATGTTAATATTTTTTAAGAGTTTTATACTTTTAGCTTTTACATTTAGATATTTGATCCATTTTGAATTAATTTTTACATATAGTGTGAGGTAGGGGGCTGACTTAATTCTTTTGCATGTGGATATCATTACCCCAGCACCACTTGTTGAAAAAACTTTTCTTAACCCATTTAATAGTGTTAGCACCCTTGTAGAAGATCAGTTGACCATAGATGTGTGGGTATACTTCCGGACTCTTAATACTAGTCCATTTATCTATATGCTTATCTGTGTGCCAATATCACACTGTCATGAGTAGAGTTGCTTTGAGATCTGTCTTGAAATCAGGAAATGTAAATACTCCTACTGTTTTCTTCTTTGTCAACATTACTTTGGCTATTTTGGGCCCATTGGAATTCCATATAAATTTTAGAATTGGCATCTCAATTTTTATGGAAAAGTCATCTGGAGTTCTGGTTGGGATTGAACTGAATCTATAGATTAATTGGAAGAGTGTTGCCATGCTAGCAATATGAAGTGTTCCCATCTAGGAACAGTGTTTTGCAGTTTTCAGACTATACATGTTGCATTCTTTCATTAGACTCATTCTATTTATTTTGTTTTGATGTTATTTTTAATGGAATGGTTTCCTTAATTTTATTTTCTCATTGTTCATTGCAAATGTATAGAATTACAACTGATTTTTGTTATATTGATCTTATATGCTACAACCTTGCTGAATTCATTTACTAGCTCTAATAGGGTTTTACTGAATTCCTAAGAGTAGTCTATATACAAGACTTTATCATCCACAAATAGAGTTTTACTTCTTTTTTTTTTATTTTTTTTGGGGGAACATTGGGGGACAGTACGTTTTTTCAGGACCCATCAGCTCCATGTCAAGTCATTGTTTTTAATCTAGTTGTCAAGGGTGCAGCTCAGCTCCAGGTCAAGTAGTTGTTTTCAATCTAGTTGTGGAGGGTGCAGCTCACTGGCCCATGTGGGAATTGAACCGGCAACCTTGGTGTTATGAGCAATGCGCTCTAACCACTGAGTAAACTGGCCGCCCCGAGTTTTACTTTTTTAAGTCCAATATGGATGGTTTTTGTTGTTGTTTTTTCCTTGCCTAATTGTCCTGGCTAGAAACTCGAGTAGAATGTTGAATAGAAGTGGCAAGAGTGGATATCCTTGCCTTGTTTTTGATGTTAAAGGAATACATCCAGTCTTTCATCATAAGTATGTTAGCTGTGTGTTTTTTGTAGATGGTTCTTATGAGGCTGAAGAAGTTTCTTTCTATTCCTAGGTTATTGAATGGTTTTATCATGAAATGTTGTTGGAGTTTGTCAAGTGCTTTTTTTCTGCATTTATTGAGAAAATTGTGATTTTTGTTTTTAATTCTCTTGATATGATGTATTACACTGATTTTCAGATATTAAACCATACTTACAAATCCTGGGATAAATCCCATTTGGTCATGATGTATAGCTGTTTTTTATATATTGTTGTATGCTGTTTGCTGGTATTTTGTAGAGGATTTTTGTGTTCTTATCCATAAAATATACTAGTCTTTACTTTTTGTGGCGTTTTTTTCTTCTTTTTTTTTCTTGTGATGTCTTTGGTATGGATATTAGATTAATGCTGGTTTCATAAAATGAGTTGGGAAGTTTCCCCATTTTCTGTTTTTTGGAAGAGTTCATGAAAGATTAGTTTTAATTCTCTTTTATATGTTTGGTAGAATTCAGCACTAAAGCCATCTTGGACTGGACTTTTCTTTGTGGACAGTTTACTAACTAATTCAATTTCTTCACTTGCTGTAAGTCTGTTCATATTGTTTATTTCTTCTTGAGTCGATTGTGATAGTATCTTTTTAGGAATTTGTCCATTTTATCTAAGTTATCTAATTTGGTGTATAATTGTTCACAATATTCTTTTATATTCCTTTTATATCTATAACTTCAGTAGTGGTATCCTATCTTTAATGTCTGATTGTAGTAATTTCAGTCTTCTTTTTTCTTTCCTTGGTCACTTTAATTAATTAATGTTGGTCAATTTTGTTGCTGTTTTCAAAGAACCAACTTTTGATTTCATCAATTCTATTGTTTTTCTATTTTCTATATCTCTGATCTAATCTTCATCATTTCCCTCCTTCTCCTGGCTTTCAATTTAGTGTGCCCTCCTTTTTCCAGTGTCATTAGATGGAAGGCTAAGTTATTGATTTAAAAATCTACCTTCTTTTTTAATATAGGTATTTTAAGCCATAAATGTTCCTCTAAGCAGTGCTTTAGCTGCATCCTATAATATTTGGTGTGTTTTGTCTTCATTCATATCCATCTAAAAGTATTTTCTGGTTTCCCCTTTGATTCTTCTTTCACCCACTGAGATTTTAGAAGTGTTTTGTTTAATTTCCACACATTTGTGAGTTTACCAATTTTTTTCTACTATATTGATTTTGAATTTCATTCACTGTAGTGGGAGAACATACTTTGTATTATTTCTATCATTTTGCCTAGCATTTGGTCTATCCTGGAGAATATACCATGTCTATTTTCCTCTTCATTTCTGTCAGTTTTTGTTTTATTTTCGTTCCCTGTTATTAGGTGCATATATGTTTATGGTTATTGTCTTCCTAATGAATTAACACTTTTATCATTATAAAAATATCCCTCTTTTTCTCCAGCACCATTTTTTACTTTTAGTTTGTCTGATATTTGTATAGACACTCTAACTTTCTTGTGGTAGCTGTGTGCATGGTTTATCTTTCTACATCGTTTTATTTTCAATCTATTTGTATCTTTAAAGTATGTCTCCTGTAGACAGCCTAGCTTGATTATTTTTTCCAGTCTATTGCTGACTTTGAAGTGGATTGTTAATCTACTTATATTTAACATTATTACTTATATAGTTGGATATATATCTGCCATTTTACTTTTTGTTTTCTATAAAACATGCCATATTTTGCCTTAACAAACTTTTTTCTAAACTAATACAGATTTGGGGAGCAAATGCTGTAATAAACTACTAGTAGGATAAGTTTCACAAAAATTTTGGAAAGTAAATTGGCACTATGTATCATGTGCCTTAAAAGTATTCATACTATCTGATATCATAATTCCATTTCTAGGAATATATCTAAATATAAGCAAAATATAAGCAAAGATATTCACAAGGGAATTATTTCGAATGGTAGAACACTGGGATCAAAATAAATTTTAATAAGGAGTATAAATAAATTATGCTAATTTATACGATGGACTATCATTCACTCCAAAAACAAATGTATATGAAGGTATTTCAATATAATAAAATACTTATGTTATAATACCAAATAAGAGAAAAGTAGATACAACTCTATTATAAATATATAATATATAGTAGAGAAAAGAGAAAATACACCACCAGAATTTTAACAGCCATCTTCAGATCATTTTTATACCTTTCTTTATATATATGTATTTCCTTTTCTACAATTAGCATGTCATAATTCCATGATTATATGTTTCAAAACATTTAAAATGTTGTATGATTATATAAACAGCTTATTTTTATGAAATTCTAATTTCAGATGCCATACTAACAGTGTGACTTATAGGTTATTAGTTCTTTCATTCCATAAATATCAAGATAACTACAATATGTATGGTGTTCTAGGAATTGAAGAAAACACAAATATAAAAAAGATATAATTAAGTGGATTAAAATTTATTAGAGGGTATAGTCACTTAAAATAATTTCAATGCAAGATAGACATCTTCAGATAAGTGTGTTGTAGAATTTTGGGGGCAGATATCACATCTGGGGTCTGACATTTAAAATTGATCCTAATATTAGTCTGTACAAAATAATTTCAGCCCCATTGCTTTGAATAGCTTCCCGAACAACTGGCTGACTATCCTCCTTAACACTGCCACTGACCCTTAGGCCTTGGTAGGTCATAAGAAGCACAGAAAATCTGAATACCAAACGCAACCTTGTTAAGTATAAGTGTTCTACCCTGAAGTAATCAATTGAAGCTATAAAACAAAGAAAGAAAGAAAGAAAAACACACGAAAAACCAGTGGTATAATACAATATAAAAGAAATTTATCATTTATAAAATATGTCTAGATTGTGGGGCAGGGGAGATTTGGGAGGGTATAAAATTAAGTTTAAAGAGCAATGGGGATGAAGTGTATAAATGATCACTGCTCTATTTAGAAAGTGCTGATTAAAATATCACCATTACCACTCCTCAACTATTATTGTTCCCTAAGGAAGAGTTGATTGAATTACTCTTTACAAATTTAGGATATGTCTGTCTAATAAATATAACTATTACTTGTTGAAGAGGAGGCAATGACATTTTTGAACCAGGACAGTGATGGAAAGGTTGTCATGCCACTGGTTCAGTGAGCAGGTACAAACAGAAAATAGAATTGATGGTTCCTTGATGATAGCTTTCCTAGATTCTGTGTTACAGAAGATGGCAAAAGGAACTGAGTGTTTTTTTTCCCATAAAGTCATAGAATGATAAACGCAAAGCAAGTTATATGGCCTAAATGGTTTAGTTATAGCTGCATTTATTTCTAATCCACAAAAGAAAAAAAAACCTGTCTCAAGTTTGAGTGATTTTTGGTTCCCCTTAAAGTTTGTGATACAATCTCTAACCACTATTTAAATATGGGAAAGTGAGGCCTTTTCAGTCACATGGAAGTATCTTTAATTTGAAAAACAAATATTTTCCATAGAAAGTTTTGTTTCCCTTAATTTCACTCTAACTTTCAATCACAGAACTACCAATTAATATTTGAAGACAACCCAGGGATAAATGCCAGGTAAAATTGTAAAAGGAGACCAAGCTGGTTTTCCTAATTCTCATACTTCATTATATACAACTCTTCCCCTTTTCCTGGTTGCCGTTGCCCAGCCCACATGCACAATCCTTCATGCCTGCTCCTGGCTCCCCAGGACTTTTCTAGAAGCATTTTCTATTATAAAACTTTTACAAACTCTTCATCAAAACGTACCTGGCCTGTCTTAGTTGCTGAAGGCTGACATCTAGGACAATGTGTCTGATAAACTTTCCAAGTTTGAATCTTGAAGAATGAGAGCTTAATTTGCCTTACTTCTATGAGTGCACCTTGATTTTAAACTAAAGTTCCCCAGGGACACAATACAGGATAGAAGATGTGTGGCTGGCTTTGGGAATAAGATATCTTATAGCAATTCAAAAAAACAAAACAAAAATAAAAACACAAAAATCATACTATTTAAATAATTGCTCACCTGCCTATGTTTAGAGATGGTTCTTGGTAATAAAAAGCATAGGTAAAGTTACACAACTCTCCTTCTCACTGTTTTTCCATCCACAGGGTTTAAACTAGAGGAATCACAGAGAGAAAAAAGGCTACTACTTAATCAAATGGCCCAAAATAAAAGATATATTTTATTCAGAGTTCATGGTAATTACATTTTATTTACCTACAACTATAAAAAAAATAAAGGGACTTTCCTTCTAGAGTGCCAATTTTTCTAGTATTGCAGAAAAAAAAAATTAAGATAATGGTATATAAACAGCTAATTTTGAGAGATGGAGTTGAGAAGTAGAATGTATTTATAATTACTTTCAACTATCATAATTAGGATGTTAAGGTAATTGTGATGAGAATATTTATCTTTTTTCTCTCTGAATAAATATCTGAAATGAAACATTCTAAGTTCTTTGATGGTAAATTGGCTTTGTCAATAACGATATGCCCCGCCCCCCCGCTCCCCAAAAACAAACAAACAAAAAAACTTATGCCAGCATTTTCTACCTTTTATGTAAGTTTGGCATTTATTCATTCATTAAATTTTTGTTTTTAATTGAGTGTCTCCTATGTTCCAGGTATTCTTCTAGATACTAAGAGACTTATCAGGGGAGAAGAAAGACTACATCTACAAACTCAGCTTACAAACTATGAAATCAGGTCACTCAGTTTTCTTCTCTTTTGTTAAAAAAAAAAAATTAGACAACCCATTTAAGTCAGGTAAATGAATCTCTGACCCTTAAAAGGAACAACAGTATTCTCTAGAGACTTTTTTCTCCTTAGAAGAGCGAGGCTGGGGTAAAGTGGAACATGCAGGCATGTGTGTTGTGCATGTATGTTATGTATATTTATATGTATGTGGGCTGAGCAACTCCTAGATGATATACTTCGTTCCTGTTCTAATTTTATAAACAACGATATGAGAAACTGAACTGAAAAGGCAAGAAAGTCTACCTAGTCATTTAGCAAATATAATTACAAACGTATTTTTCATTCTTCATAAGACTGATCTCAGGATAAGGTATCAAAATTATCAAGAATAATAACCACGCTACCCCATTAGATTTTAGGATAGATTACAGATGTCTGTCTGTCTGTCTAAAGATAGCCTTTTACTAAATGCCCTTTGTTAAAATGGTGTATGAATATAGTCTCTTCTCTCATTTTTGCTTATTTGAATAGGACAAACCATGTATGTTTCAATGTGTTTATTGATTTCTCCCCACCTTTTATTAAAAATATTCAGGGTCAAAACAGGTGAAAAGAAAGTTAAATTGCACATATGGGCCCATAATCTTAACAGTAAGTCATTTGAACTATGTGACCATGGGGTAAAGGAAATACAAATCCAGGTAATTAGTCTCTGCATAGGTGTATCTACATGATTCCAGCCTAGTTGACAATTTAAATATAGACAAACAAAGCTATCAAACACATTATTTGTTACAAAAATTTCCCCATTAAATCTGCTCCATGTATATGTATAGTCTAGGAAGTACTTTCTCCTTCCAATTTTACAGACATTAGCTTATTTCTAGTACTGACTTCTGTTAAAAATGATAAAGAAGACAATTCAGATGATACAGACTTTACTTAACACTTCCCAAAGTAGTCTCCTTTTGGAGAACTGCAAAATGGGACAGAAGGCAGGAAGCTTCTAAAAAGAATGAAGAGCAAGGAAGAGACAAACAGAAAATATCTGATTGGCTAGGGCTATACAGTCAACCTCATTTGGGGAGAGGAGGCCCAGAACTCGGTTGACATTTGGGGATTGGCTGACTGGATAGGCTGCATTTCTGGTCAAGTGAATCATTTCCAAGTAAGGACATGAAAATTGTCTAAGTTTGAGATTGCTGATATGGCACCCTAGGTAGGAGCGGCACCATCTTGGGCCTAGAAATTTATTTCAACATTTGTGTGGATTGAACAGTGGATGATGAACAAGAACCATTTTCAGGATCTAAGATTTAGGTCCCAGGGTCAATCCCAGAAAACACCAAGAAAGGTAAGGGAAAATAAAGCTGTGAGCACAGACATGCACAAAGACCCTGAAGTGAAAATGAAAAGGGAAAATTAATAGACCTGTGAGGTAATTAGGTATAGATGGTTGAGAGTGGAGGGGAATTGCTCCATGCTGGCTCTCTGATGATGCCGCATGTATGCACATAAGATGTATGCACGTCTTAACCACAGGCTGTTCTGAGACTTTGCAGAGCACCTATGATCCTCCCAGAACATGGAAATATAGGCAGCCTCGTGAGGAGGTGCTACAAGGCCATTTCACACTTGCCACCCTATTTTGAGGGAGGCTGCCATGACAGTTTCTCATCTGTCTCCCTCATTCTGATGAGGTAAGAGGTATTGAGTTACCCTCCACACTTTGGGTACAACTTCAGGCTATGAAAGCTCTTCGTTGCAGTATGGAAATGGTTTTACAGGAACAGAGTGCCCTCCCGCTTGTGTTGCCTGTCATCTGGACACTTGCTTTAGTGTCATACTTTGGAACAAAGCACAGGGAGTTGCTGGCATCATGATGATCTTGCTTTTGCTCTCTATGTAAGTGACAAAACCTGTTTAAATGTATCCGGGCTCATTGTCTCTTACTGGCGGAATCTGTCAGTCTGCTGAACAGTGTAATAGTGTGGAGTTAGTGAGGGGGTTTCAAAGTGGTCAAATTGGAAAAGCAAACAAGGGCCACATCAAGAGAGGCTGTTTAGCATTGATTTAGTTTAGAAGATCTTTGGCAAAGATCTTTAAGGTCTAAGTCACAAAGGAAACACAATAGTTTAAAAAAGTATATAATCTACACTATATGTTGAATAAAAGTGTTTTTTCTAATTACCACTAATTTACAAAACTGATTGTGTTAGGTGAAACAATTTTTTTTTAAGGTGTCTATTTTATAAAAGCTTATATGACAATAACTGAGATAGGACTTGAACGGAATTAATATACACTCACTGACAAGATTATGTACATTACCAGAAATACAAATAAAACTAGATCAGCCGTTAATTTTAGAGGACAATGAATTGGTTTCCTAGAAGAAGATATTCAATATATGAGGTCAGACAATTAAGTTCACGAACTCATCCTAGAAAAAGTGCTACCTACCTCATTGCTGAATATCACTACAGTCACCTTTAAAATACTCCCCTTGGGAAGCTATACACCTATGCCACAGCCTAGTCCACCCTTTAAAGCAAGTTTGGAACTCTTTTTCTGGAGTGGACATTAGACTTGTGGTCGTGTTACCCTTGATGTCCTGAATGTCATCAAAATGTCTTCCTTTCAATATTTCCTTTATCTTTGGGTAAAGAAAGAAGTCACTGGGGGCCAGATCAAGTGAGTAGGGAGGGTGTTCCAATACAGTTATTTGTTTACTGGCTAAAAACTCCCTCACAGACAGTGCCATGTGAGCTGGTGCAGTGTGGTGATTGATGCAAGAGCTATGGATTGTTGGCCAAAAGTTCAGGTCGTTTTCATCTAACCTTTTCACGCAGCCTTTTCAGCACTTCCAAATAGTAAACTTGGTTAACTCTGTGTCCAGTTGGTACAAATTCGTAATGAATAATCCCTCCGATATCAAAAGAGGTTAGCAACATCGTTGCAACAAGTTCGCGAACTTAATTGGCAGACCTTATATTAAAGAGTAAAGAACACTTACAGCAGGGAAAATCAAATTTACAGATTTAAAAACCATAATAGTTAACATCTGGGAGAAAAGCTTACATGAAAGTATGACTTCTTTTTATTTTAAATAACTCCTTTCTTGATCTCCAATAGGATAGCGCATCTTGGAATAACTAGGAATACATCACTAATATCCCTTCTACCCACAGTTGAGAGTAAAACCACTTTCCAAATGACGAGGTCACTTCCCATGCTTCCTAGACAGGCATACCTCAGAAATACTGTGGGTTTGACTCCAGACCACTGCAATAAAGCAAGTACCACAATAAAGCAAATTGTAATCTTTTGCTCGCAGAGGGCCTTGCCTTCAGTTTGTAAAAAACTTTACACCTGTGAAGTGCACTAAAGCGAAGCACAATAAAATGAGGTATGCCTGTATGAAACAAAATTATCATTTCTAGTTTGTGGGCTAGTGATAATTTTTCTATTTTAGCCACAATCATTGAAAACTCTTATTAAAATTCCTGCTAAAAGAACAGCAATAGCAATAGCTAGAGCTATTGCATGATAGAAAATCAACTGTCTGACTGTCCAAACATCCCCAGTGGTGGACACTGCATACTGGTGGTTTTCTTTCATTACCATCAGTTGGCCTGTTCTCTGATGTGATGATATCAGGTAAAACCACTCTACTAGTTACCTCTTTTTCCAGGATAGTTCAGTTTGCTGGGGTATGCAGTCTCCGAATCCTTTTTATCCTAGCTCAAACCTGTGCCTGCTCTGCAACTCTATTTTAGTTTATCTTCCAGATGTACACCAAAGAAAAAATGCCATGAAAAAAGACACAAATCATCAATCCAGGCCATAGACCTATTATCCCAAGTTTAGCAGCGAACATCAGAGAGACTCCAATGCAAAAACCAAAAACATAATACCCAACAACATTCCAGGCAGCACCAATCTTTTGCTTTCCTGTACCTCTCATGACTCTACCACAGGAGCCTGCAAATAAGTGAAAGGGAGTGAAAACAGTCGTCACTTGACTCACAAGGAAAAGAATATCTGTCACTGGTAAATACATAGGCAATCATATCTTTCTAAGGTACAAGTAAAATACCCACTGCAAGTGAGCAAATACCTGCACACAGGCAACAAGTGATGTAGGAGTGCCAGCCTGTTCAGTAGTCCCTGCCCCCAAAGCACTGCCCACTGGAACACTGGCTGCCATACCAAAGCCAATAGGTATCACACATGCTGCAGAGGTCAGTTGATAAATGACAGCCTGGGCTCCAACTTTTGTTACACTAACCAGTCAGGCAAGGAAGATTCAGATCTCAAAGGCCCACCACTCAGTACACACCATAAGCATACTAGGAATACCCAGCTGGATGTGATAGGGTAGGGAGGTAGAAATGAGCAGGAGAAGGAGAAATTCAGCCCCAGTCAGAAAGCCCCTCGCTGCAGCTCCTACTCAGGTCAAGAGCCCTGGCAGCTGTCCAGCAGGACTCCAGGCTGACACATACATCTAAATGGAAAAATGCATTAGAAGAGAGGAAGACATCCTGCTTATCAGGGAACCAATCCTATTTGTCACCAATACCTTACTAGCCCACTAGGCTTCAGGTTTTCATATATCCCAAAGGGATGAGATTACACATGCCCCAAAACCAAGGGGATGTGTTTACATATGCACCTAAATCAAAGAGATACGTTTACTCATACCCCTAAGTCAAAGAAATGCATTGCTAAATGCCAGAGGACCAGGCACCTCAGCAGAAGGAGAGATAAGAGAAGGGAGAGGGGGAGGCAATTCTACCCATAGAAATACAAGTCTTCATACAATGTATGGTGGGGCTGCTTCCCCACCTTGGGTCAGCCCCTCCATGTCTCAGAGTGTACTTTGTTTTACTAACAAACTTCTGCTGTTCATGCTGCACAAAAATTCTGTCTCTTGATGGAAGTCTTTGCTTCAAGAAGATAAGAACTGAGGTATTCAACATCATTTCCCCAGTAACAGATGTAGGAGCCTCACTCCTGCAAACACTCACTAGTCCAACCTCCCCAGGTGCTGATGTAGATATTTTTCCCACCACAGGTACAGGAAAAGAGCAGACAGGAAAAACCTTGGGAAATGGTGTTTGCCTAGGTAGCTACTACCACTCCCAGGTTCAGGGCATAGAGCAGGGGGATTAATGACCACATTGATGACTTGCACTGCAATCCCAATAATAACTTGAAGCAATATGATGCCCTTTGGAAATATTTTGGCTGCAACTGGAAAAGGAATGATGCAGGAAGAAAAGCAGGAATAAAAGTCATCACCTAAATCTGGGCTATCCTGGAGACCTCAGGGTCTTGTTTTAAGAGCAAGAGGACACGCTCAGTGTTAATGAAGACGGTCCAGCAAGGAAAGCAACACAGCACCAAGACGAGGATTCCTCTCTTAAGTATGATCCTCATGTGTTTTGGGTTCTTGCCTCCAAAGGACGGAGACATTAGTGTGTCACAAGCGAAGGTCAAGCCAGATCCACCTGAAATTCCACTAACATTCACAACTGATACAGCAATCATACAGCATCCAGCCCGACTTTCCTCAAATGCCCACAGAATATGGAACTGACGATGCCAATAAGAAAGATCATCAACTGTGCAAGGGGCACGGGGGCAGTGAGCGCCAGCATCCAGGCCGCCTCCTGCCACACCAGCAGGGGTGAGCCGGCCGCTTGGGGTTATCCGCAACCTCTGCTGGGGCGGGGGGAGGGCTCGGCAAAGGCGGCTACAAGGGTCTCCATGAAGGTGCAGGAAGGAGCTCCATGGTGGGCATGCCCTCGTAATGAGTGCATGGAAGGCAGCGGGCAGCCAATGAGCCGAGACCAGGGGAGACCAGCAGGTGGTATTCGGAGCCCAGACTGCCTCTGGCCCCGCCCCCACCCCGCAGCCAACCCTGACGCCCTCGTCAACCGTCATCACCACTATCAGAATACTGGGGACAATATGTTTTTTAAAACTAAGCAAATCATGAATTAAATTTTAAGTGACCCTACATATACATCATCATGTATATGATGTCTGAAGTGATCTTCTGGTGCAATTTCAATAAATGTTTTTATATTAAAAAAGCTGCAAGCCATGTAAAGGAATTTATCCTATGCACGGTATATATCCACTTAAGTATACCTTCAAGAAATTGCTGATCATGAATGATATCTAAGTTGAGTAAGAATCTAGTGTCTCTCCATATATATATATAGAGAGAGAGAGATAGATAGATAGATACATACATACATACATACATACATACATATACATATATGTATTTATCTATATGAAAAAAGGAATTGAAGATGGAACGGGTCTTTTCTATGAGAAAGAGTGGGAGAAAGTTGTAGACATTCCAGAATTAAGTTTTGAAAAACAGTGTCCTAGATTCTAGAAGACTATCTGCCTTTTGTTCCATTAAGATTCAAAAACCATATATACATCAAAACATTTTAGACCTCAAATATGAAATGTTACAGGTAAAGATACAACATAAGTTTACTTGCTTGTGGCATTTTCCATTCTTTTTAAATGCTTCTGGGGAAAAATTATAATTCCTTTAAAAAATATATTCTGAAGAACACCACTGAAAACGTTCTCTTCATGAGTTAGCTGCTAATGCACAAAGACAGAGAAGATGGGCTGTAAAGTGAGAATGGATGAACTGCATGAAACATAGTGACATTCCAAAGGCCACCTGTGACCCAGCTTCCCTCCTGCTAAAATATATCAAAATCAGGTGTAAGACACAGGAAAGCTACTTTTACTCTCATCTATAAATGGGAGATATTCCTAGAACAGATTATTAAGGGACTGGGCACTTCACTTACTTTTTTGTTAACTGAAGATGGGTAAAGTAAAAACAAAGGAGACTGGCTTTAGCCTCCATGAAAAGCAGAATTGCCATCAGTAAATATGCTTTCCACAAAATCTTATAAAACTCACTTCTAAATACATTCTCAACAGAGGACATGTAGAACATTCCAAGTTACTAGAGTATTACTTTTGAAAATTAGTACTACACCAACTCAGAATGCACCCTAAAGTCACCTCCACCTCTTCACTGATGCTTTTCAAAATTGACTTGCATAATACTTTTACCTGGAATGTATAATTTTTTTGTAGTGAATCTCTTGCAAATAGAAATTCATGCATCAACTGCATTTTTGGTCTTTAATCATCCTAAATCAGCACGCAATTTACCTTTTCTTGGCCTGAGTTACATGAATCTTTAGTTTTCATACAGCCTCTCTTGCCCCTTCGGCACTGCATATAACACAAACTAAAGGCAAACTGAGACAAGACATATAGAAAGAGCTTTGAAATTGATACCTAAATTCCAAAGCAAACCCTATGGGATTATTCCAGATCTTCTCTAAGCCTTTAGCGGAGTCTCAAATGTCCCTATTAGTATGAGAGTTTGAAGCAGTGTTAAAGCTACCAATTGATAGCTCTTACAGATCTTATATCTAGCCCAGTTTGTCCATTTGCGTCTTTCATTTTCCCCCATTTTCAGTAATAATATAGTAAAAAATGGTCTGGAAGACCAGTCTCCTCTCTGTGCTCTCAGGTTAGTTTTGCATTCTGGGCAGATGGATAATTATTTAATTCTTAAAGATGTTGGGGGGAAATGACTACATTACCCAATTTTGAGCTTCAGTAATGGCTAGTCACTGCTTCCCATTGTTATGATTTTTAGAAGTACACACTGACATACAAGGACAGTTTTTATCCTCCACTAAACTGGATCCACACAGCAACAATTACCAAAGTCATTCAGGCTAAAAATGTGCTTTTGCCTGAATTACCACGACAATTACACCTACCCAAGAGTGGCTGCTGATTGAAAAGTTTAAGAGCCCCATTGCAGCGGTGCTCTGCATTTCTTTGTCTTCATTTTCTTCCAGGATGTGTGTTCTCAATTTTTATATGACCAAGAAAACATAAAATTCCACAGCTTTAGTATTGTGAGAACAATAGAGGGTTTATTTGCAAATGAGGAACAACAATGTGCTGTGAGAACTGGGGAGAAAAGAGTACGACAATTTAGAAGAACCGTAATCTTATTTTAGCCCTTGGGAAACTGTATGACATTCTACTCTACTATGAAATCTACAGCTCTGTTGGGGGAAAAACAGATAATCCACAAGGAGGAGAGGAGGGGGAAAGGTTTGTAATATTAACAGTTTAAATGCATCATGGTCTCTGTTTAAATACAATCTTGATGAATTGCTCTTAAAAACAGTATTGATCTAGGTAATCAATCTTGGAGCTTTTGTCAAAAAGGATTTTTTCACCAAAAGTACAATATCGATTACTTGCATCAGAGCAGAGTTTAAAAAAGGAGAAATGCATTCAAGTCAAAGCTATTGCTGATGCCCCTAAAAATACCAGAGTACACATCGACCCCCATTTAAAAAAAACCAAAAACCAGAAAACTGATTTCAGGAGCAGTCACTAATAGGTCTCTGCTTCATCCCCTAACTGTCCTCTGAGGACCATTGTTATTCTTGTTGCCTCATGCTACCCAGCCCTGCCTTTAACAGGACAGACTGGAGTAACTGAGGTCTCGTCTTGCATAACAGGCAAAAGCAAAAAAATTACAAAGGTGCTTAACAGTTAAAATAAAGGCCTCACCAGCCAACCCCAGGTTCAGTAAACTGTCAATCTAAGTGAAGTCTTGCAATTGCAAAATCTTGAGTGATTTCTGCATTAGTACAACATCCCAGAAAAGCAGAGAAAACATTTAAATCCTACTCACTACATTCAGTCATTCAAAAGATTTATTTGGTAGGTTAAGAATGAATTTATCAATTCAGGTGGGCCTGTATTTCTTTTTCTTTTTTTTTTTAATTAAAGTTTATTGGGGTGACATTGTTAGTAAAATTACATAGATTTCAGGTGTACAATTCTGTATTACATCATTTATAAATCCCATTGTGTGTTCACCACCCAGAGTCAGTTCTCCTTCCATCACCATACATTGGTTCCCCTTTACCCTCATCTACCATCCCCCTCACTCCTTACCCTCCAGTCACCACTAAACTATCGTCTCTGTCCATGAGTTTTTGTTTCTCATTTGTTTGTCTCGAACTTTTCTTGCTTTTGGTTTATATACCACATATCAGTGAAATCATATCGTGCTCTGCTTTTTCTGTCTGACTTATTTCACTTAGCATTATAAACACAAGATCCACCCACGTTGTCACAAAGGGTCCTATTTCATCTTTTCTTACCGCCAAATAGTATTCCATTGTGTATATATGCCACAACTTCTTTATCCATTTATCTATCGAAGGACATTTTGGTTGTTTACAGGTCTTAGCCACCGTAAATATGCTGCAATGAACATTGGAGCACACGTGTCTTTAAGTATAAATGTTTTTAGATTTTTTGGGTAGATACCCAGGAGAGGGATTGCTGAGTCCTATGGTCATTCTATTTGTAATTTTTTGAGGAACTTCCACACTACCTTCCACAGCGTCTGCACCAATCTGCATTCCCACCAACAGTGTATGAGGGTTCCTTTTTCTCCACAGCCTCTCCAACACTTGTCACTATTTGTCTTATTGATGACAGCCATTCTCACTGGGGTGAGGTGATATCTCATTGTGGTTTTAATTTGCATTTCTCTGATGATTAGTGATGTTGAGCATATTTTCCTATGTCTTTTTGCCATTTGTATGTCCTCTTTGGAAAATGTCTCTCCAGGTCCTCTGCCCATTTTTCAATTGGGTTGTTTTGTTGTTGTTGACTTGCATGAGTTCCTTGTATATTTTGGATGTTAGCCCCTTATCGGAGGCACTATTTGCAAAAAATCTTCTCCCGATCAGTTGGTTGTCTCTTTTTTTTTTTGTCGATGGTTTCTTTGGCTGTGCAGAAGCTTTTAAGTTTCATATAGTCCCATTCATCTATTTTAGTTTTTACTTCCATTGCCTTTGAAGTCAAATTCACAAAATGCTCTTTGAACCCAAGGCCCATAAGTTTAGTACCTATGTTTTCTTCTATGCAGTTTATTGTGTCAGTTCTTATGCTTAAGTCTTTGATGCATTTTGAATTAATTTTGGTACATGGTGACAGATAGCAGTCCAGTTTCATTCTTTTGCACGTGGCTTTCCAATTCTCACAGCACCATTTATTGAAGAGGCTGTCTTTTCTCGATTGTATGTTTTTTAATTCTTTGTCAAAAATTGTCTGTCCATATTTGTGTGGTTTTATTTCTGAGTTCTCAATTCTATTCCATTGTTCTACGTGTCTGTTTTTCTGCCAATACCATGCTGTTTTGATTATTGTTTCCCTGTAGTACAAGCTAAAATCAGGGAGTGTGATACCTGCAGCATTGCACTTTTTTCTTAAGATTGCCTTGGCTATTTGGGGTCTTTTGTGGTTCCAAACAAATCTGATGTTTTTTTCTTCTATTTCTTTAAAAAATGCCATTGGGATTTTGATGGGGATTGCATTAAATCTGTATATTGCTTTGTGTAATGTGGCCATTTTAATTACGTTGATTCTTCCAATCCATGAACACGGAATGTTTTTCTATTTCTTTGTGTCTTCTTCAATTTTTTTCAAAAATGTCTTATAGTTTTCAGCATATAGGTCTTTCACATCCTTGGTTAAGTTTACTCCTAGGTATGTTATTCTTTTTGCTGTAACTGCAAAAGGAATTGTTTTTTTTTATTTCTTTTTCTGAAATTTCATTGTTAGTATATAGGAATGCAATGGACTTTTGTACGTTGATTTTGTAGTCGGCCACATTACAGTATTCGTTGATTGTTTCTAATAGCTTTTTGGTGGAGTCTTTAGGGTTTTCTATATACAGCATTATGCCATCTGCAAAGAGTGAAAATTTAACTTCTTCATTCCCAATTTGGATGCCTTTTATTTCTTTCTTTTGCCCGATTGCTCTGGCGCGGACTTCAACACTATGTTGAAAAGCAGAGGTGAAAGGGGAGAGCCCTGTCGTGTTCCTGAACGTAGAGCAAAGGGCTTCAGTTTTTCACCATTAATTATGAGATGACCTGAGGGCTTGTCATATATGGCCTTTATTACGTTAAGGTATTTTCCTTCTATACCTCTTTTATTAAGTATTTTAATCATAAATGGATGTTGTATCTTGTAAATGCTTTTTCTGCATCAATTGATATAATCATATGATTTTTGTCCTTTACTTTGTTTATATGATGTATCACATTGATGGATGTGTGTATAGTGAACCATCTTTGTGCCCCTGGGATGAACCCCACTTGGTCGTGTTGAATAATCTTTTTAATGCATTGTTGCATTCGATTTGCTAGAATTTTGTTTAGGATTTTTGCATCTGTATTCATCAGAGACATTGGTCGGTAGTTTTTCTGTTTTGTGTTGTCCTTACCAGGTTTTGGTATCAGGGTAATGTTGGCCTCATAAAATGAGTTAGGGAGTACTGTCTCTTCTTCAATTTTTTGGAAGAGTTTGAGCAGGATTGGTATTAGATCCTCTTTGAAGGTTTGGTAGAATTCACTAGAAAAGACATCTGGTCCCGTACTTTTGCTTTTGGGAAGGATTTGGATGACTAATTCAATTTCGTTACTGGTGATGGGTCTGTTTAGATTTTCCAGTTCTTCATGGTTCAGCCTAGGAAGGCTCTATGATTCTAAGAACTTGTCCATTTCTTCTAGGTTATTGAATTTGGTGGCATATAGTCCTTCATAGTATTCTTGGATGGTCCTTTGCATTTCTGTGCCATCCGTGATAACTTCCCCTTTCTCATTTCTCATTTTGTTTACTAGTGTCTTCTCGCTTCTTATGTTAGCGAGCCTAGCCAAGGGTTTGTCAATTTTGTTAATCTTTTCAAAGAACCAGCTCTTTGTCACATTAATTTTTTCTACTGTCTTTTTGTTCTGTATTTCATTTAGTTCTGCTCTGATTTTTGTTATTTCCTTTCTTCTGCCGAAATTAGGTTTCATTTGTTCTTCTTTTTCTAGTTATTTAAGGTGTAATGTGAGGTTATTTATTTGGGATTTTTCTTGTTTCTTGAGATAGGCCTGTAATGAGATAAATTTCCCTCTTAAAACTGCTTTCGCTGCATCCCAAAAATTTTGGTAGGATGTATTTTCATTGTCATTTGTTTCTATGTATCTTTTGATCTCTTCTCCAATTTCTTCTTTGACCCGGTTGTTCTTTAAAAGTATGCTGTTTAATCTCCATGTATTTGTGTTTTTTCCTGCTTTCTTTTTGCAGTTAATATCCAATTTCATAGCCTTATGATCAGAGAATATGCTTGGTATGATTTCAATCTTCTTAAATTTGCTGAGGTTAGTTTTATGTCCCAATATATGGTCTATCATTGAGACTGTTCCATGGACACTAGAAAAAAATGTATAGTCTGATGTTTTAGGATGAAGTGATCTATAAATGTCAATTATGTCCATTTCATCTAATGTGTCATTTAGGGTTGCTATTTCATTATTTATTTTCTGTTTGCATGATCTATCTATAGCTGTCAACAATGTATTTACGTCCCCTAGTATAACTGTGTGTTGGTCAATTTCTCCCCTTGGTTCTGTTAGTACTTGATTGGTATATTTCGGTGCTCCCTGATTGGGGGCATAAATATTGATGACTGTTATGTGTTCTTGTTGTATAGTCCCCTTTACCATTATGAAATGCCCATCTTTGTCTCGTTACCTTTGTCACCCTGAAGTCTGTTTTATCTGACATCAGAATGGCTGCACCTGATTTACTCTGGATACCATTTGCTTGGAGTGTCAATTTCCACCCCTTCACTTTGAGTCTATGCTTGTCCTTGTAGCTGAGATGTGTCTCTTGGAGACAGCATATGATTTAGTTTAGTTTTTCATCGATCTGCTCAGTTTCGGTAAGGCCATGAGGTGCAGAGCCAGAGACAGGGAACGCAGTCTACGTGGGAGAGACGTGACCCCCTCAGCGAATTGGTGGTCCTCTCGAGCCTCCAGATGGCATGCCGCCCATAGCAGGCATTACTGGCTTTTTGGTAGGCTACTGCTGTAGGCTCCTAGGGTTGCGGACATCTTACACAGAGGCCTCCACCCACTCAGACACCTGGCATGGCGAGCAGGATTCCGGCCAGGTAGGAATGAAGTCTGACTCTGGGCAGGAGGACAGGTGGCCCCCACACAGTGTGTGGTGCCCAGTGGCCACTGTTCTCAGGAGTTGGACCCCCAAGGAGGGGTGGGAGGACATGGTTGGCTCTCCAGCCAGCATGGAGAGGGCCCTGCAGGTTTTGGCTGAGCAGCTGCCGGAGGAGGCGAAGGCTACAGCCGGCCGTGTGTGCTGGATGTTCCGCACGGCCTTGAGTCATAACACGGAAAATGCGCTTCACGAAATAGTCCAGGCGCCGGACCAGGTGTCCCGGGTTGGAGGTGCTGGAAGCTTGGGTCCGCCTGTTAGAAGAGGGGCCCCACAGTGGAGACTCTGAGGCAGAGGCGGAGGAAGCGAGTGGAGACAATGTAGCTCCCAACCCCCAAGCCCGGCCAATCTTGAAGCAAAGGGTAAAATGTGAGCAACCCTTGGGCCCTGGGGGCATTGCTGCAGGCCACCCAGCTGTGACTGAGTTCACGACCTACACCCCATACACTCCCACTGAGTTGCAGGAGCTGGGGAGGTGGTACTGACAGCGCCCTGGAGAGCCAGTCTCGGCTTGGCTACTACATTTATGGGATGAGGTAGGAGACAACATTCACTGCTCCCCAGATGAAATGGAAAAGCTAGCCTTCGTGACAGTGCATCCGTCCCTGCGACAAAGGTTACAGAACTGCCATAGGTTGGCCCAAGATGAGGGCAACCACACTCTAATGGAGTGGCTCACTGCTGTGGTACGCACAGTATGGGGACAGGCTGGCAAGCTGCCAGTCACTGTGAGTAAATGGCAGTCATATATGGAACTTACTCAAATCATCCGTGAAATGGGTATGAGACATGCTATTTTCAACCTTAATATGTGGGGGCCAGATGACGAGCTTTTTACAGCTAGCATGAGAAATCTGGTTTTGGATACTGCACCTGCGAGTGCTTTTGGATCCTTGGTTTCCATTCTTACGCCCTATGTAGGGCGGTGGTTCCATGAAGTTATAATTGCCATGGCCACCCTAGGGGATGTTGAAAACCGGAGGCGAAGGAAGTTAAGACAGGAGGTCCGCGCAGTTGAGACCTGGAAGCCCAAATCAAAAGTAAAGGGGCGAGGTCGCGGGCCTCAGAGAGTAACACGCGCACAGATGTGGCGTGATCTCGTGGCCAGGGTTGACTGGGAAAAAACAGACTGACAACCCAATGCACTCTTGTTGGAACTTTGGAAACAGTTGTGTCCGGAACAGCAATTCCAGAGAAGCCTAAAGGAGAAATTTGGGGAAGCGTGACCCTTGTCCCTCCAGGACTTCATGTGGCTGCTTCGGCCAACTCCTTTCAGGTTGATTAGGGGTGGGGCCAAGGTACCCAATCAGAGGGGATGAGTGGGGACCGGAGGTCCCACGTGGCACTGTCCATACATTGGTCCCCTTCTAATGTGCAGAGGGTACTGGCCTTAGTTGACACTGTCGCAGACTGCAGTTTTGTTTATGGGAACCCAGAACTGTTCCCTGGACCAGCAATCTGAATTGATGGCTACGGGGGAAAGACTGACTATAAAAGCTGTTTCCTTACCACTGGGTATAGGAAGCCTTCCCCCTCGTACCTACAAAGTTTATGTCTCCCCTGTTCCGGAGTATATTCTAGGGCTGGATGTGCTACATGGCCTCAGTTTACAGACATCGGTAGGACAGTTCCGTCTCCAGATTTGGGTGGTGAAAGTGGTGACACGCAGGCATGCTCACCACCCTCCTCAAATGTTACCACAGCCCCGGCCCATGGTTACTGTTTGACAGTACCACCTGCCAGGAGGACAGGAGGAGACTGGTGGTACCCTAAGAAGTCCAGGAAGTCTGGCTGTGCCCAGAAGGACTGGTGGTGCCCTGAGAAACCCTGGCTGTGTCCAGAGAGGCTGGCTGTGTCCAGGATACTGCATTCACCTCCAGCCTCCTCGCACAGGGCCCCTCGCGGAAGATGCTTGTCACGTAGATTGTGAGGCAAGACCCTGTAGGGGTCGAGTGTGGGGACAGAGTCCTAGAGAGCAGTTTCCAGGCTCTCGGCCTCACGTGGAAGGGTGCTAGCTCATGTAGTAGATGGCCGTCAGCTGTGGCTAATTGATCATCAGCTGTAACCAGTCAGCCAATTAGCCACTGATATAACTGCCGTGGCTGCGCTGGTTGGTCGAGTCGGTTGGTTGGTTGGCAGGCAAAGAAGCGGACAGCAGGTTGCAGGTCGTGTGGATCCAGCCTCCAGTGAGACTATAGTGGCTCCAGCGAGACTATAGTGGTATGACTCCCCTATCTATGGCTCTGTGAGTGTTCCTTTTTGGCCTAGCCATATCCTGCGTTCTTGTGTGGGGAGTGGGAGCAGAGACCCCGCAGGCCGCCTTGCACGACAAATGGAGTAGCGAGCAGGGTCCCCCACATGACAAATGGCGCGGCGAGCAGGGTTCCCTACATGACAAATGGCGCAGAGAGCAGTGTCCCCCGCATGACAAAGACAAATCACTGCCCTGACATTAACTCAGAGAAGCACATCTAGCTGCTTGGGTCTTCAGGGGGATTCCAGAAAAAGGGATTTGACTGAGATAATTCTAGTGAGTCACCTGGAAGGAGGTGCTACATATATAAGAGACCTGATATTCTCCCAGGGATCACCTTCCAGTACTATATCATTCAGGAGGAGCAGCTGTAGTACTGCCATTCAATACCTTCTCAGGGCCAAAAGAGTCCATCATAGACTTAGGAATTACAGCCAAAATACAAAGTCCAGGTATAGTAACTTTAAAGAATGAGTACATTTGTAACCGTATGTTGCTGTATCATGAAGAAAAATAATCACATGGCATACAATTATTTATATTGAGAATTAATACCTGCATAATTGTATTGACTTTTTTTTTAAGACACAAGCACTACTGAACCTCACACACCAAACCGATTAAGTAAATGGTTAGATATTTTTGGCTAGATCAGAAAAAGATATTATTCTTAGACAAAAGATGAAATTAAAATGTCATTCTAAAACCATTTCATGAAGAACATGCTTTTAAAATTACTAAACCATGGAAGAGTGGAGTATGGAATGGAGGAAAAGGTAGCTTTACATTGGCATAACCTAGCAACGACTACTTCAACCAGGTGATCAAGTGGGTCATCAGTGACAAATCATGCGACTGCATGTACCCGTGCTCTGAAGTGTGAAGAGAATGGCACTTCTCCTTTGTTGTTTTCCTCAGAAGAGTCCATAACACCAGCCTAACCATGAGAAAGACATTGAAAACATCCAAATTGAGGAATGTTTCACAAAACACCTAACCAGTACTCCTCAAAATGTCAAGGTTATCAAAAACAAGGGAAGTCTGAGAAACTGTCACAGCCAAGAGGAAACTAGAAGACATGACAAATAAATGCAACAGAAAAAAGATATTAGGAGAAAACCAGTGAAACCTCAATAAACTGTAGAGTTTAGTTAATACCGTGTTTCCATGAAAATAAGACCTAGCCGGACCATCAGCTCTAATGCGTCTTTTGGAGCAAAACTTAATATAAGACCTGGTCTTATTTTTCTATAAGACTGAGTAGTATAATATAATATAATATAATATAATATAATATAATATAATATAATATAATACAATATAATATAGTATAATATAATACTGGGTCTTATATTAATTTTTGCTCCAAAAGACGCATTAGAGCTGATGGTCCAACTAGGTTTTATTTTCAGGGAAACACGGTAGTAATGTACAACAGTTGGTTCCTTACTTGTGACAAATGTAACATAGTACTACAAGATGTTAACATCTTACAGGGTGGAACAGAGTGTTGGATATTTGGGAACTCTACTATCTTTGTGACTTTTCTGTAAATCCACTATTCTAAAATAAGAAATTTTATTGAAAAAAATAAAACCAACTACATTTGTCTGAAAAAAACTAAACTATAAAATCTTTACCTTAACACTTTTCCATATTACCTTCTCTGAATTAAAACATGCTTCAAGTAGGATCCTCACAATTACCAATTATGTTAAATCTTAGCTTCTAGAATCCAGATTGTGACTAGATATTACAATCCACAGTTTGGCTATTTTGTGGCTCCATTGTTTGATCATCATTATAAACATTGACTTGTTTTTATAAAAACACTGTCTGAATCTCTGAAACATGTTTTATCACCAATAACTATATATCTAGATATATATATATAATATATATATATATATATACATATTATATATATGCGAGTATGTGTATATATGTACATATATGTATGTAGTATATATGTACACATATATAATACACATATATGTACATATATACATATATAAATATAAAAATAGCTATATATAACTATAAAATATCTGTATCTACATATCTATACATATACAGGAGATGCCAAAAAAAAAGTATACATATTTTAAGAAAGGAAAAAAACTACTAAAATTGTAATACTCAATATATACCAATAACAAAAGATGAATGCAAGTCACATTTGACTTCTGCAGTTACAAGAGGTGCTCAGAGTGGTTACCATCAGCGTCCAGACACTTCTGATTATGGTGAACTACTGCTTGAGCAGCGTTGACCAAAGTGTCCACCTGTATACATTTTTTTGTCACCCCCAGTGTGTGTGTGTGTGTGTGTGTGTGTGTGTGTGTGTGTGTGAGTGTGTGTGTCTAGACTGTCCTCTATGGGTATGTTTTTTCAGAGATTCTCTTGGAATATAGATGAAACTAGCAGACATCTAACCTCAAACAGACCAAGATAGAAACCTGATCCTAGGAAATTCTCCCTTCTCCCTTAAAGTGAAGAAAAATCACCTCTCTTTCTGCATCCTACTCACCTCTTTAGAATGAGACATTGGGAAGCTGAAAGGTTTCTCTCTTGTGAAGCTTCAGAAGGTTCACTATTGAACCTCAGAAAACAAAATAGGAAGAAGTGGGAATTCAATAAATTATCTGGCAACCAATTCCGGCTTTTTTTTTTTTTTTTTTTTTTTTTTTTTTTTTTTTACAAGTATTGCTCTGTTAATAGAATACTAAACTAAGGGGTTTGTTTCTTGTTTCTATTGCCATAGGTGATTTCTGAACTTATAACTGTTTGAGGAAAATAGTTTTCTATATTATCAGAAAAAATCTTTAAGTGTTCACAAAATCCTACAAAATCCTCTAAGAGGATTTTACTGCTGCTGGGTGCAATCTTGTGCTCAAAATCCAGTAAGACAAAAATGATATAAAGAAGTAAGGGAAATATGCCTCCACTATAGTCTGACTCAGAACCTCCATTTCAGAAGAGCACTGAACCTGACTGACATTAAGGTGGTTAAAGAGCATTAATAGTTCTCAGAGTAACAAAAACTCTTATGATTTTGCAATACTTACATTATTAGGCTTTTTCAATGCTTACTGAATAGTTCCAAATTCATCTTTCACCCGAGAACTGTAATTAAAAAAAAATCAGTTGTTCAGTTTCTCAAAAATTGAGCTTATATACTTACAATATGGGTACTGCATTATTTTTCCATATGTATATTATACTTCAAAAGTTGTTTTTTAAAAAAAGTCAACTACTCCACTCATAGAATACACAGAGATTAAGTATTTTAAAGCTTCATAATTTTTGCATTTCAACACAAATTTCCATTGCACCCTTCCAGTTGCACAAGGAAACATTCCAGAACATGTATGTTGCATCTCAACAAACAGCATAGATTTGCTACTACAACATAGCTCAAACTTGAGATATTTGGAGCTGTTTTCTAAGATAGTCTAGAGAATTCTCAGGAATTCTATGCATCTGAAACCAGAATGTGTATGTATGTGTGTATTTATATATAAAATCTTTCAAATAGAAATGTGATCAAAATTACCTTATTATGTCTCTGGGACTGTTTCTGGTTAGTTCATTCATTTATTCTTTTCTTTAGATTCCACATATAAGTGAGATCATATGGTATTTGTCTTTCTCTGACTTATTTCACTTAGCAATGTACACCTGAAGCTGAAGCTGAACAATAATGAATGTCAACTATAATTTTATATAAATATATATATATGAAGTGGAGTATAGCATTAGGAATAGAGTGGAAATGTAATGGCTGTATGCGATGTCAGAGGGGTAGTAGATGGGGAGAAGGGGGTTATCATTGTGTGAGGGATATAAATGATAAACGTTTAACTATTACATTGTTTTGTACACCTGAAACTAATAAAAAAATCATAAAAAAGAGGAGATAATAAAGGTAAAAAAATGTTTTAATTACCTTATTATAGAGTCAAAGGTTTGCTTTTCAACGTTTACTGATATTAAAATCTTCCTTTAACATTTCTAGGGTTAAAAACACAAAAGCATGAAGAAAAATCAGAAGGACATTGGTATGCACAAAAATGGAAATACAATTCAGAATGGTCAAAAAAGATTGCTAATTCCAGAATACCAGGAATTCAATGTTAAGTTTAGACTCTCCAATGTTCAGTAAATTTTTCTATGATGATTATCTCATACATCAATATATATTTTTGTAACCATTTCAATATAATCAACTATTTAATTCTCATTTATGATATTTTCACGTGGGGGGCCCTGGAATGTTTTATAACTGATTTTTTTGTTTTTAATAGGTTTATTAAAGTATAGTTTACATGCCATAAAACCACTTATGTGTATAAGTTAATGACTTTTCTAAGTTTACAGAGTTATGCAACCATCACATAATCTGATTCCAGAGCATTGCAACATCCCCCCAAAATTCCTCACGCTCACTTACAGTCACTCCGTTTCCACATCCAGTATTCTATTTTCTGTCTCTACAGGTTTCCTTTTTTTGGACATTTCATGAGAATGAAATCAAGCAATAAATGATCATTTACATCTGACTTCTCACAATGTTTTGTTTTGTGTTGTTTTTTTTTAATTTTATTTTATTAAATTTATTGGGGTGACAATTGTTAGTAAAATTACATAGATTTCAGGTGTACAATTCTGTATTACATCATCTATAAATCCCATTGTGTGTTCATCACCCAGAGTCAGTTCTCCTTCCATCACCATATATTCGATCCCCCTTACCCTCATCTCCCACCCCCCACCCCCCGCCCCCCTTACCCTCTGGCAACCACTAAACTATTGTCTGTGTCTATGAGTTTCTGTTTCTCATTTGTTTGTCTTGTTCTTTTGTTGTTTTTGGTTTATATACCACGTATCAGTGAAATCACATGGTTCTCTGCTTTTTCTGTCTGACTTGTTTTTGAGATTCACTCAAGTAGTAGTCCCACCATTGTGTTCTCTTATATTTCATTATATGGATATGTCAAGTTTATTTATACATTCACAATTTGATAGACATTTTACTTTTTCCACTTTTGAGCTATTATAAATAATACGGTCATAAACATTCATGTACAAGACATAGATTTTCATTTCTCTTGGTAGCTCATAGGGGCAAATTTGCTAGGTCATACTGTAAAATGTTTATCGTTTTAAGAAACAGCCAAACTGTCTTCTAAAGCAGCTTGACATTTTACATTCCCATTATTAATGTATAAAGGTTGTTTCTCCACAATCCTCACCAACACTATGACTGTCAATTTTTATTATAGTTATTCAAGTGGGTTTGAAGAACTATCTGATTATGGTTTTAATTTTCATTTCCCTCGTGACAAATGATGTAATTCACCTTTTCATGTACTTATTGACTATTTCTATATCTTTGCTGAAATTTCTATTCATATCTTTCTCTTATTATTTAATTGGACTGTTTTCTTATAATTGAACTATAAATATTCCTTATTTACTCCTTATTATTAGTTTTAGGTGTACAAAACAACATAGTGATTAGACATTTATATACCTCCCAAAGTGATAACCGCAACAAATCTCCTACCCATCTGACGCTGTATATAGCCATTACAATATCATTGACTATGTTCCCTATGCTGTACCTTACATCCCATGACTATATATATTTTTTAAATTACAGTTGACACTCAATATTATTTTATATTAGTTTCAGGTGTACAGCACAGTGGTTAAGCTTTCATATAATTTATGAAGTGATCCCTCAATAAAGTCTAGTACCCACCTGACACTATAGTTTTTAAAATATTATTGACTATATTCCCTATGCTATAAATCACATCCCCAAGACTATTTTGTGACTACTAATTTGTACTTCCAAATCCTTTCACCTTTCACACCCAGGCCTCACCCACCTCCAATCTAGCAACCATTAGTGTATCTATGAGTCTATTTCTGTTTTGTTTGTTTGTTCTGTTTGTTTGTTTTTTTATATTCCACATGTGAGCTCATATGGTATTTGTTGCAAATGGTAATATATAATTCTTTTTTATGGCAGAGTAATACTCCATTGTATAAATGTACCACAATTTTTTTATCCAATCATCCATTGATGGGCACCTCACTTGTTTCCTTATCTTGGCTATTGTGAAGAGCACTGCAGTAAACATAGGGATGCAAATATATTTTTGAATTCATGATTTGGATTTCTTTGTATAAATACACAAGGAATTGCTGGGTCATAAGGTAGTACTATTCTTAATTTTTTGAGGAACCTCCACCCTGTTTCCCATAGTGGCTGCACAAATTTGCATCCCGCCAACACTGCACAAGGATTCCCTTTTCTCCACATCCTTGTCAACACTTGTTGTTTGTTGATTTAACGATGATGGATATTCTGACAGGTATGAGGTGGTATCTCAGTGTGCTTTTTATTTGCATTTCTCTAATGATTAGTGACGTTGAGCATTTTTTCACATTTATTGGCCATCTGTATGTCCTCTTTGGAAAAATGTCTATTCAGGACCTCTGCCCATTTTTTTCATTGGATTATTTGTTTTTCTTGATGCTGAGTTGTATGAATTTTTCATAAATTTTGGATATTAACGCCTTATCAGTTATATCATTGGCAAATATCTTCTTTCATTCAGTACGATGTCTTTTCCTATTACTGATGGTTTTCTTGGCTGTGCAAAAACTTTTTAGTTTGATGTAGTCCCATTTGTTTATTTTTTCTTTTATTTTCATTGCCTGAGGAGATAGATTAGTGAAAATATTACTAAGGGTAATGTCTGAGAGTATACTTCCTATATTTACTTCTAGGCATTTTATAATTTCGGGTCTAACATTTAAGTCTTTAATACATTTTGAGTTTATTCTTCTATATGCTATAAAAAGCTGATTCAGTTTCATTTTCTTGCATGTATCTGTCCAGTTTTCCCGGCACCATTTATTGAATAGATCTTTACCCCAATGTATGTTCTTGTTTCCTTTGTCATAGATTAAATGACCATAGAGGCATGGATTTATTTCTGGGCTCTCCATTCTCTGCCATTGATCCATGTGTCTGTTTTTATGTCAATACCATGCTGTTTTGATTACTATGGGCTTGTAATACAGTTTGATACCAGGTAGCATGGTACCTCCAGCTTTGTTCTTCTTTCTCAGGATTGCCGTGGCTACTCAGGGTCTTTTAGAGTTCTATATAAATTCTAGGATTATTTGTTCTAGTTTTGTGAAAAATGCCATTAGTATATTGATAGAGATTGCACTGAATCTATATATTGCGTTGAGTATATGGGCATTTTAACTCTATTAATTCTTCCTATTCATGACCACCATATATGTTTCCATTTATTTGTATCTTCTTTAATTTCTTTCTTCACTGTCTTATAACTTTCTAAGTACCGGTATTTTACTTCCTTGGTTAAATTTATTCCTAGGTATTTTATTTTTTTGATGCAACTGTAAATGGGATTGTTTTTCTTAATTTCTCTTTCTGATAGTTTATTACTGGTATATAAAAAAGCAACTTACTTCTGAATATTAATTTTGTATCCTGCTACTTTACTAAATTCATTTATCAGTTCTCATAGTTTTTTGGTGGAATCTTTAGGGTTCTCTACATACAGTATCACATCCTCTGCAAATAATGACAGTTTTACTTCTTCCTTTCTAATTTGGATGCCTTTTATTCCTTTGATTGCTTTGGCTAGAATTTCCAGTACTATGTTGAATAAAAGTGGTGAAAGTAGACATCTTTGTCTTGTTCCTGATTTTAAGGATAATGATTTTAGCTTTCCCCCACTGAGTATGATACTTGCTGTGGGTTTGTCATATATGGCATTTATTATGTTGAGATACATTCCCTCTATTCCCACTTTGCTGAGAGTTTTTATCAGGAATGAATGCTGGATTTTGTCAAACACTTTTTCTGCATCTATTGATCTGGCCATACGATTTTTATTTTTCATTTTGTTTATGGGGTACATCACATTAATTGATTTGCAGATATTGACTCAAACTTGCATACCAGAGACAAATCCCACTTGATTGTGGTATGTGATCTTTTTAATGTATTGCTTAATTTCGTTAGCTAATATTTTGTTGAGGATTTTTGCATCTATGTTCATTAGGGATATTGGCCTGTAGTTTTCTGGTTTTGGAATTAAGGTAATTGTGGCCTTATACAATGAGCTTGGGAGCCTTCCCTGCTCTTGGATTTTTTTGAATAGTTTGAGAAGAATAGGTGTTAATTCTTTTTTGAATGTTTGGTAAAATTCACCCGTGAAGACATCTGGTTCAGGATATTTGTTTTTTGGGAGCTTTTTGATTACTGATTTGATTTCATTAGTAGTAATTGGTCGCTTCAGATTTTGTTTCTTCTGGATTCAAAGATGGAAGATTGTATGCTTCTAGGAACTTAATCCATTTCTTCCAAATTGTCGAATAGATTGGTGAATAGTTGCTCTTAGTATTTACTGAAATTTTCTTGTATTTCTGTGATGTCTGTTGTCACTTCTTTTTCTTTTCTGATTTTATTTATTTGGGTCCTGTCTCATTTTTTCTTGATGAGTCTGGTTAAAGGTTTGTCAATTTTATCTTGAAAACAAGAGGTGTTAGTTTCACTGATATTTTTTATTACTTTTTTAGCCTCTATTTCGTTTATTTCCACTCTGATCTTTATTATTTTTTTCCTTGTACTCAATTTGGGCTTTGTTTTCTGTTCTTTTTCTAGTTCCCTTAGGTGTAAAAGGATACTAGTTGAGATTTTTCTTGTTCCTTGAGTTAGGTCTGCATTGCTATAAATTTCCCTCTTAGGATTGCTTTCACTGTTTCCCACAGATTTTGGGTCTTTGTTATCATTTTCATTTGTCTGCAGGTATCTTTTGATTTCATCCTTGAATTCATTGTTGACCCATTCATTACTTAGTAGCATGTTATTTAGCCTCCGTGTGTGTGTGTGTGTGTGTGTGTGTGTGTGTGTGTTTCTTGTAATTGATGTCTAGTTTCATACCATTGTGGTTAGAGAAGACACCTGATATGATTTCAGTATTCTTAAATTTACTGAGACTTGTTTTGTGGCCTGACATGTGGTCTATCTTGGAAAATGTTCTATGTGCACTTGAAAAGACTGTATATTCTTCACCTTTGGGGTGAAATGCTCTAAATATATCAATTAAATTCATCTGGTCTAGTGTGTCATTTTAGGCCAGTTTCCCTATTGATTTTCTGTCTGGAAGAGCTGTCAATTGGTGCCAGTGGGGTGTTAAAGTCCCCTACAAATGATTGTGCTACTGTCAATCTCTGCCTTTATGTCTGTCAGTATTTGTTTTATATATTTAGGGGCACCTGTGTTGGGTGCGCAGATGTTTACTAGGGTTACATGCTCTTGTTCGATTGATCCCTTTATCATTATGTGATATTCTTCTTTGTCTCTTATTACAATCCTCATTGTAAAGTCTATGTTTTCTAATATAAGTATTGCTACATCAGCTTTTTTCTCATTTCCACTTGCATGAAATACCTTTTTCCACCCCTTTACTTTCAGTCTATGCGTGTCTTTTGATCTGATGTGGATCTCTTGTGGATAGTACATGCATGGGTTGTTTTCTTATCCATTCATCCACCCTATGCCTTTTGATTGGAGCATTTAATCCATTTACATTTAAAGTGATTAATAGGTACATACATATTGCCATTTTATTATTCATATTTTTATCTTCTTTTGTTTGTTTTCCTCTTCTCCTTCTCCTCCTTCTCCTCCTTCTTCTTTCTTCTTCTTCTTCTTAAAGAATTCCTTTTAACATTTCTTGTAATACAGGCTTGGTGGTAATGAATTCCTTTAGCTTTTTCTTTTCTGGGAAGCTGCTTCTCTCTCCAGAAATTTTAAACAATAGCCGTACTGGATAGAGTAGTCTTGTGTTTAGTCCCTTGTGTGTAATCACTTTGAATATTTCCTGCCACTCCTTTCTGGCCTGCAATGTTTCTGTTGAGAAATCAGCTGACAATCTTATGGGAGATCCCATATAAGTAACTAGTTTTCTTTCTCTTTCTGCTTTAAGGATTCTCTGTCTTTAACCTTTGTCATTTTAATTATAATGTGATTTGGTGTGGTCCCATTTGGGTTCAGCTCTAGTATAGTTTGGGACTCTGTACTTCTTGGGCTTGCATGTCTATTACTTTGCCAGGTTATGGAAGTTTTTTGTGACTGCTTCTTCAAATAGGTTCTTGATCCCTTGCTCCCTCTCCTCTTTCTGGTATTCCCACGATGCAAATGTTGTTATACTTGATGTTGTCACAAAGGACCCTTAAAGTATCTTCATTTTTTAATATTCTTTTTGCTTTTTTGTTCTGATTGGCTGTTTTTTTTTTAAAAAAAAATTAAATTTATTGGGCTGACAATGGTTAGTAAAATTATGTAGGTTTCAAGTGTATAATTCTATAGTACATCATCTACATATCACATTAGGCACTCACTACCCAGAGTCAGTTCTCCTTCCGTCATCATATATTTGACTCCTTTTACCCTCTTCTACTATCCCCCTCCCTCATACCTTCTGGCAACCACTAAACTGTTGTCTGTGTCTATGAGCTTTTGTTTATTTATTTGTCTTGTTCATTTGTTACTTTCAGTTTTATATCTCACATATGAATGAAGTCATATGGTTCTTGACTTTTTCAGTTTGACTTATTTTGCTTATCATAATAATCTCAATATCTATCCATGTTATTGCAAATGGCAGTATTTCATCTTTTCTTATGCCATAGTAGTATTCCATTGAGTGTATATACCACATCTTCTTTATCCAATCATCTATGGAAGGATACTTTGGTTAGCTCCATGTCTTGGCCACCATAAATAAAGATGCAATGAACATCAAAGCACATAAATTTTTACAGATAAATGTTTTCAGATTTTTTTTGGATAATCAGGAGAGGTATTACTGGGTCATATGGTAATTCTATTCTTAATTTTTGAGGAATCTCCACACTGCCTTCCATAGTGGCTGCACCAATCTACATTCCCACCAACAGTGTATGAGGGTTCCTTTTGCTCCACAGCCTCTCCAACACTTGTTACTAATTTTCTTATTGATGAAAGACATTCTAACAGGTATGAGGTGATATCTCATTATGGTTTGATTTGCATTTCCCTAATAGCTAGTGAAATTGAACATTTTTCATACATTTGTTGTCCATTTGTATATCTTCTTGGGAGAAGTTTCTGTTCATGTCCTCTGTCCAATTTTTAATTGGATTGTTTGTCTTTTTGCTGTTGATTTGTATAAGTTCCTTACATATTTTGGATAATAGCCCCTTACTATGCAAAGCTTTTTAATTTGATATAGTCCCATTCATTTATTTTAGCTTTTACCTCCCTTGCTTTTGAGGTCAAATTCATAAAATCCTCTTTGAACCCAAGGTCTGTAAGTTTAGTTCCTATGCTTTCTTCTATGAAGTTTATTGTTTCAGGTTATATGTTTAGGTATTTGATCCATTTTGTTATAATTTTGGTATATGGTGACAGACAGCAGTCTAGTTTCATTCTTTTGCACATGGCTTTCCAATTCTCCCAGCACCATTTATTGAAAAAGATTTCTTTTCTCCATTGTTAAGTTTTTGGCTTCTTTGTCAAAAAGTATATGTCCATATTTATGTGAGTTTATTTCTGGGTTTTCAATTTTATTCCATTAATCTGTATGTCTGGTTTTTCTGCCAATAAGATGCTGTTTTGATTATTGTTGCTCTGTAATATAAGCTGAAGTCAGGAAGTATGATACCTCCAGAGTTATTCTTTTTTCTTAGGATTGCTTTGGCTATTCGGGGTCTTTTGTGATTCCATACAAATCTGATGATTTTTTGTTGTTGTTCTATTTCTTTAAAAAATGCCACTGGGGATTTTGATGGGATTGCATTAAATCTGTATTTTGCTTTGGGTAATATGGTCTTTTTAACTATGTTGATTCTTCTCATCCATGAACATGGAATGTTTTTCCGTTTCTTTGTGGCATTTAGCTGTTTTATGCTACGTTGTCTTCTATACCACTGATTTGATTCTGTGTTTCATCTAATCTGCTGTTGACTACTTCTCGAGTATTTTTCATTTTAGTTATTGTACTATTTACGCCTGGCTCTTTTTTTATGGTTTCTATGTCCTTCTTTATACTTATTATCTCTTTGTTGAAGTACTCACTAGTTCCTTATGCATTACTGTGACCAGTGTTTTAAATTCTGTCTCTGGTAGGCTAGTTGCCTTCATTTCATTTAGTTCTTTTTCTTCAGGTTCCTCCTGTTCTTTTATTTGGGATGTTTGTTTCCTCATTCTGCTGCCTCTCTGTGTTTGCTTCTACGTATTAGGTAGATCTCCTTTGTCTCTCAGTTTTTGGTGGGTTGTCTTACATAGTAGTAGGTGCCTTGTGTGGTCCAGTGATGCAGTCTCCCTGATTATACGTGTGTGTCTTCCAGAAGGGTCCCTTGTGTATGTTGTGTATATTCTCCTGTGGTAGTTGAGTCTTGATTTGTTTTAGTGCACCAGTCAGGGGAATAGACTCCCAGGCTGACTGGCTGTGAGTATTGGCTATGCCCACAGTGTATGATCTGTTTGGGGGCTAACCCCTCAAAGGGGGATTCACCCCAGTGGGCTTTTGTGCCTGTTGAGAACACCCATTGTGTATGCTGTTTGTGGGACTAACCAGTAGTGCTCTGGAGTGGTCTAAAACCGGCCTCTGGGTGTGTTGTTTCTGGTGTCATTTGGGAGGGGCTCCTGTGCAGGCCAATTTCAGGCTTGCCTGTGACCAGCCCTGGGCTACCTTTTAGGAGCTACAAAGCTATATGTGGTTGGCTGCTGCCTGTGCTGGACCCAAAGGTGTATGAGGGTGGCTTCACTGTCAATTGAGGCTGGCTGCCACAGTATTGGGCATGGGGCAGATTATCAAAAGGCCCAGGCCTATTATCACCTGCCAGCTGCCCATAAGGATCAGCCGCTACAAGAGCCTCCTTAGGTGCGTAGGCTGGGATGGTTCATCTAGTGTTGAGAGTACCCTGGCGATGTAGCACTAGCTGGGAAGAATGGGGTCCCAGGGAGTCACAAGGTGTTGCTGGTAGGTTTTACAAAGTTAACGCCAATTCAGTTCTTCTGCTAGTACTGTGCCTGTGGCCACTTCACAAAATGCCCTGAGAACACTGCAGCTAGCCACCGTTCATCTCAGGCCCACCAATCCCCAAAAGCCGCTCAAGAGAGGCTGTAGTGCTAGTTATGGCTGACTTCCTGCCATCGAATGTTCCCTAGACACCAGCAGGTCTTCCCCTGCTGTGAAAGGCGTCCACAGCTGTGGGGCAGGGCTGGCTGCCCGTGGGCTGAGTACCCCCAGCAATGTAGCACTAGCTAGCCAGAACAGGAATACAGAGTGTCAACGAGGTGGCGTGCATGTGCAGATTTTACCAGACCAATGTGGTCTCCGGTTTGGCCCTCTGGGGGATGTTTTTCAACATACAAAAGATGGCACCTTCCTGTTGGCTACACGTGAGGCAGGCCCCATACAGGAACAACGGTGGCTGTCCCTCCAGCCATTGCTCTGAGGTCACACAACTCAGTCTCTCCTCAAATGTCTTTGGCACCTCTTGACTTGCTGCTCCTCCAGCGGAGCCCAGGTGAGTGTTTGAAAACGAGTCTGTGTGTGGGCTCTGTATGAGGACATCTGGGTTTCCAGCTGCCTTCTGTGTCACTGGGACAGACAGACAGATATCATGCTGATTTTCACCATCAGGTGTTATTGGGGTCTCCTCTTCACGGCACAGGACCCCTGGGCTGGGGAGCCTGGTATGGGCCTGGGACCCCTCCATCTTCAGGGGGGACCTGCCACCAAGGTGTCCCTCCCAGTGTTCAACCAGTACCTGTGGCTTTGGGTGAGCCCATTTTGCATCTCCACCCCTACCAGTCTTGATGTGGGTTCTTCTTTATATTCTTGGTTATAGGGGTTCTGTTCAGCTAGTCTTCAGGTGATTCTTGAGGTTGATTGTTCTATAATTCAGCTGTAATTCTGATGTGACCCTGGGAGGCAGCAGGCACAGCATGTATCTAATCTTCCATCTTGGACCTTCTCCTCCTTATGTATCTTTAATGCAAGTTCAGTATTGAGTGCTATACGATTTGAAAATATTTTCTCCCAGTTTGTGGCTTTTGTTTTCATTTTCTCAATGGTGTCTTTTGAAATACAAAAGTTTTAGTTTTGATGAAGTCTAATATATGGTAATTTTCCTTTATTACTTCTGCTTTTGATGTCCTGTATTTAGATATGTCCTATATTTAAATAAATGACTGTTAATTCAAATAATCTGATACATTTGTGGCTGTTTCATATGTGGTCACAAAGATACACCAAGATCATTATGCAAATATCTATTGGGGAAATCAACTAAACACAGTGACTCTATAATTTAATTATTTTCTGAATCTTCAAAGAAGTACTTTCCAAATCATTCCAAAGACCAAATAATAGGTTTGAACTCTAAGCTTCCATAACCTCCACAGAGTGTGAAAAGCTCCCTGGTCCTTTAAATGCTGGAGCATATCAGGGCTTTAGTGCGGGCCTTTGGTGGCTTTTCACTTTATTGTGTGGGATATCTTACACTTTCCTGCCTCCAGGCTACTATTGGTACCCCCTCTTCTACCCCAAGAACTTGTGTTTACCTCTGTGACTGTATTTACTTTATAATGAAGCTTGTGTTTACAAGCCTGTAACCATCCCAATGTTAGTTCATAAACTACTCTATTCATCCTTGTATCCAGAAATCCTAGTACAGTGCCTGACATATAAGAGGGTTCAATAATGTTTACTGCATAGCAAAAAAGGACCCAAATTTCCAACCTCATTTCATATCATATGTCTCCATGTAAACAGTACCCAGCTACCCCAGTTGCTCTAAAAACAAATCTCAGTTTTTGTGCATACTGTTTTCTCTGCATGAGATACTGTCATTCCCCTTCTCTGTCTGATGATCATTATATTTTGGCTGAATGCTTGAAAACCCTGAATTTATACGAGTGGAACACTCTCCCATAAGTTCTGTCTCTGACAAACCTAGGAATGGATATTAAGGGAAGAATAGACAACTTACTGGGGAACAATATCTACAGAGAGAAGGCACAGGTAATTTGGATATTAAACTGTCAGGTGGAAAAAAAATGAAGCCTTGATTACCAGATATTAAAAGACCAAAACAAATCTGCATAGCTGACTGCAGGCCAAGAGTCTACAACAGTGAAAAAATGAACTGGATATTGGCAGACAGAAAAAAAAAAAAGCCAGGTAAGGATTACTGCTCCCCACATTCGTGGAAGTACTGGGAACTGTACTGTTCAGAATTCTAAAGCCTGCCAAATGCATGAACAAGTCAACAGAAAATGCAAAAAACTGGATGGGCATAAACCCTTGGTATTTGGATTGTTGACCCAGTATCACTTAATGAAGATAATACTTCCAGTCAGAAGTAAATCATTGCCAATGGAAACAGGGAAAAGCTTCAAATTGATTTATAACTGAATACTGATTCACCACGTATATTTCTCATCAACTGACACAATGCTCATCTTTGTCTTCCTGTTTTGGTCCAGAACACATCCTTTTAAATTTGTATTTGTTTTCTTATTCTCTGATTCCTCCAGTTCTAGATGTTACCTAAAGCATCTCTTGTCTTAGTACCTGAGCCAAGCGTTTCACTGAAGTGGCATTAGCCTTCCTTTGTCCATCTCTGTCAGAATATTCTCAATACCACCCCAGTTGGTACTGACTATATACTTGAATCTTTTCTGCACTTTGAGCAAAACTCTGTAATTGTCTAACTCTGCAACTGTTCTTTCTGTGATTAGCTTTATTTTTCTCTGTGGGCTGTAATTGCAGTGGGATTTGATATGGGATATGAGGATTCTATGTTTTGATTTTTAAGCATAATCCTTTATAAAGTCAGGAATTATTCTCATAAAATAATCACAACTGGAAATTTTTGGTCAGCATATTTTTATCTAGAGGAGATAATGTGAAAAATTGTGAGCAAAAGAAAAATACTACAGAAATAAAACCTATACTCAGTACTTTATTTCTTAGGCTACAGATCTAGAATCTGAATACTTAAATATGTTTGTTTCCTTGACCCAGCAAAAATAACTGGAAAGAAGTTCACATTAAATAGGATAATAATAAAGCAATCAGACATTCTTTATAAGTCTTCAACAAGCATTTTATTCACAGACTTCTCTGTAGTGTTTAAGTCGATCTTGATATTTATTCATATCTATGTTTGCACAACAATATCTAAACTCTACATTTGTGTGATTCATATGCAAGCATGGTTACCTTGATGACTCTTACAAATTCATGTATAAGCAATACAGATTCCATTAATTCAAGAAAAACTACAGATGCAAGATGGCAGAGGAGATAAACATTGTGCTTGCCTCATCCTGTGAACAGTTCAAAATCACAACTAAATTATAGAAAGATCAACCTGGAGAACAATCTGAAACCTAGCTTAACAGAAGTTTTATAGCTAAGGATATAAAGAAAAAGCTACATTGTGACTGGTAGGAGGGGTAGAGACACGAAACGGGCTGGTCCCAAACCTCCATGTGGCAGATGAAAACTGGGAGGAGTAGCTCAGCCACAGAGGTTCCCCACAAAGAAGCAAGTGACACCAGCCCCACACCATGCCCCGCAACCCAGAGTACTGGTATTGGGAGGAGCCGCAACAACATCTGGCTGTGTAAAACAGTGGCAATTTTGACCATCTGGGTGGGGCAGAAAGCTACAGGAAACCCAGAGGTCCTCTTAAAGGGCCCACATTAACTCACTTGTGGGCACTCACCATGGGCTCCAGTGGAGGGACAGTGACCCAGGGGACCTTGGAGACAAACAGGAAGCAGACTGAGGTTTGTGGCTTTGGGTGTTGGCTGGAAGATAGTTGACATTTTCCCTGTGTGGGGTCCTCCTCTTATGCAGCTGGCAGGCGGGCACAATCTTTCCTGTGGTGAGTGTATCCCCATGCCCATGGCGAAATCTAATAATGATGGTCACGTGAGCTCTGCTTTTTCCACCTCGTGACTCACTGAGACCCTACCTCACCCAACTCCAGCAGCTAAACCTTACAGGAGCCAGCAACCAGCAGCAGGCCTTGGTGTGTCCTGACTTTTTGCAGAGCTCCCCCAGGCCTGGTACTGGTGGCAGCCATCATCAACTCACAATGTGGCCTCTCCCACATGCCTCAAGGTCCAGCAAAAGCAGCGACAAATTGTGGATTGCTTTATAACTCCTATCATGTAGTCCCTGACTAGTCACAAACAGTGGCTGACCCGGGCCTGCACCAGGGCCCCTCCCAAGAGGCCCCAGAACCAAAACACTTGGAGTTTGGCTTCACCACAGCAGATTACCATCCAATTAGCCCCATAAATGGCATACCCGAAGGGTGGCCTCAACAGGCACCAGAGCCTGCTGGGGGGAATCCCACTCTGTGTGGTAAGCCCCTCATACAGTAGCCCATAAGCTGTTCGAAGAGGGCAAACCCCAGAGCCAGTCAGCCTGAGGGTCAATTCCACCCACTGACGTGCTAAAGCAATCAAGTTCAAATATAAACGAGGCACACACAATCCACGCAAGGGACACTTCTGGAGCACTCAGCACAGGTGATCAGGGAGACTGTGCCACTTGACCCCACAGGGCATCTACTATATAACGCCCCCTGGCAAGCCTGGGAGACATAGCAGATCTACCTAATACATAGAAACAAACACAGAGGAGCAGCCCAAAATGAGGAAACAAAGAAATATATCCCAAATGAAAGAAAAGGAGAAAACTTCAGAAAAAGAACTAAATGAAATGGAGGCAAGCAACCTACCAGAGACAGAGTTCAAAACACTGGTTATAAGGACACTCAAGGAACTGAGAGAAAACTTCAACAAAGAGATAGCAAGCATTAAAAAAGACATAGAACCCATAAAAAAGGCACCAGTCAGAAGTAAAGAATACAATAACTGAAACGAAGAATGCAGTAGAAGGAATCACCAGCAGACTAGATGAAGCAGAGGATCGAATCAGCGATTTGGAAGACAAAGTAGTAGAAAACACACAACAGGAAGGGCGAAAGGAAAAAAGAATAAAAAAAAATTAGTACAGTTTAAGAGACTTCTGGGACAACATCAAGTGTATCAGGGATCATAGGGATACCAGAGGAGAAGAAAGAAAGCAAGGGATTGAGAAAATAGTTGAAGAAATAATGACTGAAAGCTTTCCTAACCTGGAGAATGAAATAGACATATAAGCCAGGAAATGCAGAGAGTCCCAATAAGATGAGCCCAAACAGGCCCTCACCAAGAAACATAATTAAAATGGCCAAAGTTAAAGACAAAGATAGAATCCTAAAAGCAGCAAGAGAAAAGCAACTAGTAACTTATAAGGGAGCTCCCATACGATTGTCAGCTGATTTCTCAACAGAAACTTTGCAGGCCAGAAGGGACTGGCAGGAAATATTCAAAGTGATGAAAAAATGAGAATCTATAACCAAGAGTACTCTACCAAGTAAGGCTATCTTTTAAAATCGAAGGACAGGTAAGAGCTTCCCAGACAAGAAAAAGCTAAAGGAGTTCATCACCAACAAACCCGTATTACAAAGAATGTTAGAGGGACTTCTTTAAGATGAAAAAACAATCGAAAGTATGAATAATAAAATGACAACAGCTACATAGCTATCAACAATTATTTTCAATATAAATGGATTAAATGCTCCACTCAAAAGACACAGGAGGGCTGAATGGATAAGAAAACAAAATCTTTGCATATGCTTCCAAGAGAATCACTTCAGATTGAAAAGACATACACATACTGAAAGTAAAGGGATGGAAAAAGTTGTTTTATGAAAACGGAAATGGAAAATAAAAAAGGTAGAGTAGCAATACTTATACCAGACAAAACAGATTTGAAAACAAATGTTATAACAAAAGACAAAGAAGCACACAGTAATCTGACTTATGGGTATTTATCTGAAGAAACCCAAAACGCTACGAGGGGACATGTGCATCCATATATTCATTGCAGCACTGTTTACAATGGCCAAGATGTGAAGGCAGCCTGGGTGCCCATCGATAGATGAATGGATAAAGAGAAGTTGGCACATACATACAATAGAATATTCCTTGGCCATGGACAGGAATGGGAATCTTGCCATCTGAGGCTTCATGGATAGACCTGGAGCGTATTGTGCTCAGTGGAGTATGTAAGACAGATGCAATGTGATTTCACTTACATGTGGAATCTAAAGAACAAAATAAACAAACATACAAAACTGAAACACACTCATAGATACAGAGAACATTTTGAAGGTTGGCAGATGGGAGGGTATTGGGGGGATTGGGTGAGAAAGAGGAAGGGATTAAAAAGTACAAATTGGTTGTTACACAGTAGTCATGAGGATGTAGGGTACAGCGTAAGGAATATAGTCAATAATATTGTAATAACTATGTGTGGTGCCAGATGGATACTAGACTTATCAGGGTGATAGATGAGAAGGGGGGTTGGAGGACAGGGTGAGAAAGGTAAAGGGATTAAGAAATACAAATTGGTAGTTACAAAATAGTCATGGGGATATAAAGTAAAGCATAGGGAATATAGTCAATTATATGGTAAGAACTACGTATAGCGCCAGGTGGGTACTAGTGAGGGAGATCATTTCTTAAATTATACAACTGTCTAAGCAGTATGCTGTACATCTGAAATTAATATAAAGTAATATTGAATGTTAACTGTAAACGAAAAATTTAAAAGGGGAGAAAAAGATAAAGGGGAATAAAAAGTCCATTATTTCCAGGTATAAAACAGATAAGTCATGGTGATGCAATGTACAGCATGGGGAATTTAGTCAATAATATTGTGAAAACATGGTACAGTGTCAGATGGTTGCTGAACTTATGGTGATCACTTCTTTAGGTATATAAATGTTGAATAACTATGGTGTACACCTGAAAGTGACATAATGTTGTGTGTTAGCTATATTTTTAATAACAAATCTTCTAAAAAATCGAACCAAACCTATGCACCAAATCACTATTATAAAGAAAAAAAAATTAGTTAGCAGATAGAGTTCTTTTCCCTCTACCAAAAGTTAGTCACAAAAGTAAATAATTAAATGATGGAAAAACATCAAAGTGAGCTGCAAACTTTATGAATTTTCATTCAACTCAACAGGTGTAGAGAACTCTGACCTGCATGCAAACAACAACAACAATAAAAAGCCAGTTTTGGAATTTGTCTTTTTACTGTTCATCCATATGAGAGCCCTAATTCTTTGCCATGACACTAACTAATTAGGAGATGAAGAGGTTGTCATCGCCAGGGAAACGGCTGCCCTACCCCTTTAGTTCTTCTGGTGAAAATAAGTTCTCCTGGTCAAATTAATTCAAATAACATACAGCAGATTAACAGAAGAAAGTAAAAATTTTAGTATATGCGCATGGGGATTTCACATAAGCATGAAAATTTCAAAGACACTGAGGCAACAATGGGTATATAAGACATTTTTGGCCAATGAAAAAAGAGAGGGACAGAGAATTAGACTTCAGAAGTGAGAACGGGCAATTTAGAGATAGTTGAGGTAGAACAGAACACACATGGCAAGAAAATTCTTGCTGGGCAACTCAGAAACAATGGGACACGGGGTATCTAGCCAACAGGCTTGGTGTCTTCCTGACTAATGCTAGAGCGAAAATTCTTAAGGTGATTAAGCCCAGTCTCCCTTCCTGAAGCAGGATTCTGCCTGAATCTCAAGGGTGGAGGGTCAAAATTTCTTTCCGAGCCTTGTTTCTTAATAAACAGCTTAAAGTCAAGATCTCAAAAGACAGCTTCAGGGTGGCAAAAATTTTGGTTCCCTTCAAGGGAAAAAGAGAAACACAAGGTCACCCGGTTGTTGCAGTATTCTCCAGGTTATGCATAGGTGCTTAGGAAATGGGTTCCCATTCTTTCTGTAGTATATCCTACCCAAACCAGCTGGGAGCCTTTGGAGTACACAATGGCAACACTCCTAAGAAGGACTGAGAAGCCGGCCAAGATTAATCACAATAGCTTTTCCTTTACCACACTCTGCATATTGTTCAGTGCATGGTGAAGGAAGAGAATGGGTCTTCCTTTGTACTAAACCTTCTTGTTTTATTTAAACCTTTAAAGTGAGTCTGAGATTAGCATAATTGAATTGCCTATTTTAAGCAGTATTCCCAAGAGAAATGCATGTTTTCATACCTAACGCCTGTCTTGTCAAGCAGTTCTTCAAACTGCCAAATGTGTGTGGTCTTCTACAACCAGGCGCATTTGCCTTCTTTGCATATGGCAAAAAAAAAAAAAAGAAGAAGAAGAAAGGCTTTTTTAAATTAGTCTCATCTAGGCAGAAGTCCAGCAGCTGGATTCAGCCGTTAAAAACTTTTGATGTCAAATTAATTTTTAATCTATTTCCAATATACTACATTCAGCTAGATCAGTATTTGGATATACTCACAGTTAGTAGAGAACAGTATTTCCTAAATGATCGTTTTTCAAACTATCTGCAAGCACTCGCAACTTAATTTAAGTAATGGGCACTGGCAGTTTCTGTGGAAAATGAAGAGGAAAAAGAATAAAGGAAATTTCATTTTATCAAACAACCAACTAGATCAAGTATGTCAAACACATGCATTTTCATTTCACTAAAGAGAACAGGTTCAACAGAGCATTAAAGAACATATTACCACAGAGACAGGTCTATGCCAGCATATCAAATCAGGATACATCCAGGCTACCTTCCTGATTTATGGCTCCCTCAGCATCCTTCTGCCAAGGTTGAGTCCCATGATAAGAGAGGCAGATTAATTCTAAAGGCATATGTCATCCTTCATCTTATCCCCCATTTTCCAACAATTACAAATGAGATACCAATGTCTAAGAGACGATCAAATTAAGAGCTATAAATATTGCAGGCATGGTCTAGATCACAGTAAAACAAACCCAAATTGGCATCCCATGTTCCCTATAATACAAAAATTATGATGGCCTGCATGTATTACAGCACTTGGTCCCTCTACCCACAAGCAGCAAATCCTTATTTTATATCCCTAGCTTCTGTGCCATTTATTCTTTGATTTACAGTGTTTATTTCTATAGGCATTCCACATTTGTAAAATACCTTTGTAACAGGTTACCTAACATTCACTCATTCATTTATTCATTTCTCAACAAAGAAATCTCCAGTTGCTCCAATTCTATAATATATGTATTTTGAGTCAATGTGGAATAAGAATAAATTACTAGTCAGAAGTATTGTTACTGCACTGCTCCATAAGGAAAGTTAACATTAAGAATCTGATGGCAGTATTTCAGTACCTAAAATATATTAAGCTGCGTGACATCATTGCCATGGAAAACTAAAGCTAAATAGCACAGGTTTTAATTTCTTCAGACATTACACTGGAAAGGAGATATTCTGAAACATTTTAGACAACTGAAGATCATGGAGCATGTGTGTGGGAGGAGAGTACCTCAGTGAAAGTCATTCTTTTCATTAGGGGACTAGGAATAGATACAATCTTTTAAAAAATGTTCCTTTTTACTGCCTCAAAAGTATTTACACTAATAATGTGTTGTCTTTCATGTATCAAGCTGACACTATTTACCCAAAATCAGTAGGTGAAATGCTTTGAACAGTGTAACCAGAAGTGAGGATAGTCTTTTCACTGATTCATTGATATTTTCAGACCCAGTAGCCCTTGCAATCAGGAGCATGCATTTGCAAGGCTGAGGTCTGGGGTGCTAGGTGCAACTTGTAGTCAAGTAACTGAATAAAGCTAAGCAGTGCACACAGGGGTCAAAAGTATGATGTCAGCCATGGCCTAAAAATAGCCACAGATAAATAGCCATTAAGGTGCCTCATTCGTTTAGAAACACAGAGGGTATAATTTCCCTTAGATTTTCATTCTAGTGAAAGCAGGAGCTGAAAGGAGCTCTGGCTACTCTGTGGTTATCGCAGTTAGTTTACAAATGACCCAAAAATAAGGAAATTTCAAACGTGCTGCTTCTTCCATAGGAAAGATAGGTCAGATTTCCAAAATTGTGGCAGATAAGCAATCAAGAAGTAATCTGCAACTGGTTTATCCTCCCAGAGGCCAGTTAGACGAAGGATTTTTTAAATTGTGGCCCTCAGAAGTCCACTGCTTAGTTAATTTCAACAAGAATTTATTGAGTTCCTTTTTTTAATGTGTCAAGTATTATATGTATTATACCATGTATTGAGACCTTTAAGTTATGCTGCCATGCCTAACTCGGTCCATGACCAACACATTTATAAGCTCCGTGACAAAGATGTATAAAAGGGTGTGACAGGTTCGCATAGGAGATTCTCTTAGAAGCATCTAGAAGAGTTAGGCAGATGGAATGGGAACAGGGTGTTTGGCTGAGGAGAAAACAAAGGCATTTGGGGAAGAATGATCAGAACGAACAAAGGCATGAGGATGTGGAACAGCATCTAAAATGTGAGAGCAGCTGAGACTTCAAACAGCTTATAATTAAAGTGTGAGCCAGGGACTTTTTTCCTAAAGGTTTTAGTTTTACCTTTGTTGTGAAATGATTCATTTTCCCTATGGTTTAATTTCATTGAGGTTTTTTTTTAAAAAAAATACAGTTCCCTTTTACTTATCTCCAAATGATGGTGTGTACATATGTTTGCAGACAGAATAAGGAGGCATTAATATTAACAGGATTTTTTTTTTTTAGACATGCGTAATTGCTGAAATTCATTGAGTGCTAGTATGTACAGAGCCCGTGGGGAGGTGCTATGGAGGAATTAAAAAGCCCTTTCCCCCAAAAGCTAATACAGTTGATCCTTGAACATGGGGGGTGGGGGGTTTAAGGGGTGTCCGCTGCCCATGGAGTTGAAAATCTGTGCATAACTGAATTCCTCCCTTCTCATATGTAGATTCCCAACTGCCAGTTGACCGTTGAACAATGTGGGTTTGAAATGCACAGGTTTGAAAAATATCCACATATAAGTAAACCCACCCAGTTCAAACCCAAGTAGTTCACAGGTCAACTGTATTTGAAGGAAGCAGACAAACACAAATTACTAGATTATATTGTATAGATAATGACCCAGGATGGAAGCAGCCAAATTGAGCATTGAAAATTTGACCCTTTGGTCTTCAGATTCAAGGAGAGGTTAAGCTAATATTAAACACCATCTCAATAACCTGGACAATTTTGATGAATCCTATCTGCACTGACTGATGGTGCCAGAAATCAGAAACACAAATGATGGCCAGAAAAATTCCTTATACTTATTTTAACTATGACACAGAAGTGTAATAATATAACAACATCAATGCTTTCAAATATTGTTTTAGAGAAATGGATAAGCAAAATGTGCTCTATCCACTCAATGGAATATTATTCAGCTGTAAAAAAGAATTAAATACTGAAACATGCCACGGCAAGGATGACTCTTGAAAACACTGGGCTAAGTGAAATAAGTCAGACTCAAAAGGCCACAGATTGTATGATCTGGGAGGGTTGAGAGAGAAATGAAGAGTCACTGATTAATGGGATACAGAATTTTTTGGGGGACAAACCATTTCTAAAATTAGATGGTGGTAATTAGATTGTGGCAATCACACAACTCTGTAAATACATGAAAAACTTTAGAAGAATAAATTGTATGGTATGGAAATTATATCTCAACATAGCTATTATTTTAAAAAATATTAGTTTAGACCCCTTCAGCATAGAAACATGATTTCTTTGTAATCCATATCCTAGTTCGACATAGCTGTTATTTTTAAAAATGTTACTTTCACCCCTTCAGCATAGGAACGTGCTTTCCATATAAGGTACTTTCTAGCTCAACACAGCCTTTTTTTTTTTTTTTAAATATTACTTTGGACCCCCTTCGGCATATGAACGTGCTTTGCCTGTAATCTACCTCCCTCATTTCATTTCCTATCCCTGCCCTGAAACACGCCGAAAGTTACCTATATGATGCAATGGCTATTTAGACAGGCCATCTTGAATGAACAAATGAGTTTAACAAAACTTGAAAGAGCTACAACCTGAAGAAAACAAGACTAGAAGTTGCTGGTACTCACGGCAAACTTTCCTTTTCGGGGGTTTAATGCCTTAAGGATTACAAAAAAAACAACACAAAAACAATAACAACAAAAACAAAAACAAAAAAATCCCACACACGCCCAGAAGCAAACCAACTTCTGAGGGGTAACTGCAGCTTTCGTAAAACCAGAAACTCTCCTGACTGCCCATTTCAGATTTCAAAGCACTCACTCCCGTGGGCTCACATCACGTCGTTACGTTGTTACGTCATTACGTTGTTACGTTGTTACATACGTCATCACGTTTATTGTGACGCTGTTTCGTCCCCTCTGCCGTCATTGCCCATAACCCCCCTCTCTGACAGCTGAGCCTCGGGCGCTCTTCTCGAGGTGGACGCCATCTTGCCGCTAGGCTCAGAGAAATGGACGGCCTGTGCTTCGCGATGAGCAAACTCAATGAAATGAAAGATCTCCCTGAGGGCTTCAAAATCGAGGTCAGCAAGACTCAGTCGGTTGACAGTAAAATGTTCATCGGCGGTCTCTCGTCTAATATCAGTAAGCAAGCTCTTCGCGAATACTTGTCTCAATTTGGCGAGATTGTCGATTTTATTATTAAAACCCACCCAAACACTGGATTACCCAGGGGTTTTGGGTTTGTGCTTTTCAAAGATAATGCCACCGTTGAAAAGGTGCTCCAAATACAAGAGCACATTGTGTGTGGCAGGAAAATCGATCTTAAAAGAGCTAAAGTTATGGAATCGAAATTCTGTCCCAAAAAGGTTTTTGTGGGTGGGCTGAACCCTCGGATGCCTGAAGAAAAAATCAGAGAGTACTTTGGGACATTTGGAGTGATTGAAAATATTGAGCTTCCAGTGTGTCCAAGAACAAATGAAAGACGAGCTTTCTGCTTTATCTCATATACTGAGGAAACCGCAGTGAGAAAGCTGTTAGAAGCTAAGTACCATTTCATCGGCTCCGGGCGGTGTGAAGTTAAAATTGCACTACGGAATCCAAATCTGAAGCCGCAACAGATGGGAAAAAGAGATGCTTCCCTTCCCAGGGTCGGCAATCCCTGGGGAGACAGAGCGTTGCCCGCAAACCCAAATGCTTTCACAGCCGACCAAAACGTCTGCGGGGCAGTTGGAAGCGGCGAGAGCGCTTCTGCGGTGTTTGTTCCTGTTCCGTTTGCAGCCTGCAATCAAGGCGTTGTTTTTCCTGATGAAGAGTATGGCGATTTCTACAATGTCTACAGCGACCAGCCGGTTTTTCATAACTACAGCGGACAGTATTTTCTTGGATATAACTATGGCACCCAGGCGATTGGAACTGCATGTACTAATTACAATGTGCAGATGAACGAGGCGGCTTCCTTTGATACTGGTTGCCGTGGAGTTTACCAACTTTTCTGAAGAGAAGGATGAAGCCATCACTGCAGAACCACTATGTCCTAGAATGAAAAGTTGTGTTACTGACAAGAAATGACTGAATGACTGTTTTGAAAGACGTTGTCACTGTTTCTTCCTCAGCAGTTTCCAGCTGCATATTTTCCAGTTGTACCAGTTATTTTCAAATGACTTTCTAACATCAGAGCAACAAGATAACACAAGGATTTGAGACTTTGGTTTTATGAAAGTTAAACTTTTCTCAAAATTAAATGTTTACTGTTCTATATCAGACTCTAGTGGCTTTTATTTCAGGTTGGTGCTTTTGTTTATTTTATTTGGTGAGCAAAGTAGAAGAATTCTGGGTCCATTATGGACTCTTTTGGGAGGTGGGGGTCAAGGGTGGTGTGTTTGGGTTAAAGCTATCATCCAAATTCAGAGAAAAAAGACCTTAACGTTTCCCTTTAGATTTGCTATTCAGCCAGGTCCTTCTTGCATTCCTTCAACAAACATTTAAGAGTTATTCTAAGCCAGAAACTGTTCAATGCCGGAGATTCAAAAAAAAATCAGTACCCGTCTTAAAAAAGGCAGAAGTAGGGGTGGCCGGTTAGCTCAGTTGGTTAGAGCATGGTGCTAATAACACCAAGGTTGCTGGTTCGATCCCTGCATGGGCCACTGTGAGCTGTACCCTCCTTAACAACAACAAAAAAAGGCAGAAGTAAACCAAGAAATGCAATAGAGTGTGGTGAGCCCTAGGTAAACCTTTGTGAAGGATGATGTGGTATAGACACAGGGTGTCTAAAACAGGTCTTGGGAGGGAGTGGTCTGAGGTGGTGCAGTGCATTTGCCAATGGACTGTGCTAAGAAGAGCATGTATGCCAGACAGACCTGCAAAGGTACTGTGGCAGGAATTTAGCATGCACTTTTGGAAGACAGCAAAGAGACTTTTTAAGGGTAAAAACAAGGTGCATGTGGAAAATAAGAGAAAGGAGGTGGGCAGAGGGCTTGAGCATCTCTGTCAACAAAAATAGGAGTCATAAATGTGAGCTATATATATAATTTAAAATTTCCTAGTAACCACATTTGTTAAAAAAACAAAGATGAAATTCATTTTAATAAACTTTACTTAATATAACCAAAATGTCATTTCAACATGTCATCAAGATAATTATTAATTACACCTTTTACATCATTGCTTTTACACTAGGTCAAATGTAATGTGCATTTTACTTTTAAGACCATCTCAGTTCAGACTAGTTACGTTTCAAGTGCTCAATATACGTGGCAGTAGGACACGTACACAGGACAGTGCAGACCTAAATCACAAAGGGTGTACCTCACATGCTGAGGGCTTGAATTCTATCTTTAAGGCTATAAGGAGAAATTAAAGGATTTAAAACGGAGCAACATGAAACAGCAACCATCTAGGACATGCCCAACACTGAGCTCCATGCTAGAACTGGAAAATCAATGAGACTCAATCCTGCCTTCAGGTGATTCACTGTCAAGCAGGAAAGACAGACATGAAACCAAGATTCTGGTGGGACTAAATTGAAAATGTGAGGAACCTCAATTTTACTTAGAATAGTGTGTATTTACTTTCCTTATTAGAATGAAGATACCCTGAAAGCCAAATATTTCACTTTTTTTTTTTTTTTTTTTTTTTGTATTCTCCTTAGCATCTAGCAAGGGCTCTTGCACGTAGTAGGAACTTAAAAACAAATATTAAATGATGACATGGGCAAAACTGACAAGTATGTATACCATTATACACAAGAGAAAGAAACAGGAGAAGGCAACATAAAACATGAAGTAATTCTTTTCAGTTGTAGTAGCAAATTTTTTTTTTTCTTTTTAAATCAATTAAAGTTTATTGAGGTGACAATTGTTAGTAAAGTTACATAGATTTCAGGTGTACAATTCTGTAATACATCATCTATATCTCACATTGTGTGTTCACAACCCAGAGTCAGTTCTCCTTCCATCACCATATATTTGACCCCATTTACCCTCTTCTAGAACCTCCTCCCCCATTACCCTCTGTGTCTATGAGTTTTTGTTTCTTCATTTGTTTGTCTTATTCTGTTTTTCATTTAAATATCTAAGTTGTGTTGCTTTGATGATGGGGCAATTTTAAATATATAATACGTAAGCATACTTTTTAAAAAATACGGAGATTAAATGGAATAATAGATGTGAAACTGCTTTGAAATGTTAAAATCACTGTACAGAAATCAGGTGTTAGACAGACACACACCCCAGAATAGTCTTGTAATGCAGATTTTGATGCTTATTAACCTCTGGGACAAAGTATATTACACTGAAACTCAGCTTACAAATAACGGGATCAATCAACTGAGTTTATTTAAATATTGTTCCACATAATGTTTTCTTACTAGAAAACTATAAAATAGGTATCCTGTGTTGCCACAAAGTAAAAGAGAATTCCCAGGAAAACTAGCAAGAAAATTCATACACTAAATGGTGTTATGCAATAGTCATTGCAGTTGAAATGATGTATATGTCTGTATGTTTTCAGGACAAAGGAAAAAACATACAGATTCATCCAACTGAAAAGTATTTAGGAGAAACTGACTTTAATTTACCAGAGTTAACTAGGTGAAGCTAGGTGATTTATGATTAAGAGTTTATGTTCCTGCTCCCCTGAGAATCAACTTGTCTATTGGACCAGAAAATATACAGCTATATCCACATTTGGCTGTTTGAACTAAGGAATTAAACTAAATAAAGTTTCAGAATAAAGGCAATTCAGAATCAGTGTGGCAGATGTTTTGATATTTCAGTTTTGCTCTGTCTTGATATTTCAGTTTTAGAAACTATATAAGTTTATTTTTTCCAGTTCCAGCTGGTTCATTTGTTGATTTAGGTTTTGAAAAAATTCAGTAGAAAAAAGTCAGGGTTAGTTCAGATTTCAGCATATTAGATAAGTTCAGCTAATTAGCTTAAATTCATTATTTTTCTTTGTGAGGGGGTTAATGATTAGTTCAAAGATCTTATTTTGATCTTAGTTGTTAGAAATTAGGTTATCCAATGTTGTCAGAGTTATGTTAAATCAACTGTTTCTGATCACAGTGGTCCAATTAACCCTCAGACAGTTATGCATGTGTTTATATACATGTGTGTGTTTAGATGCTATTAAAAAAAAAAAGATGTGAAAGTCCAAGTTCAAAAAGGTTTGTTATTCTTGAGAAGATAATGGTTGGGTCATATTTTCATTTGTATTTTCATAAGGTCTGGACTGACTGTAGAAATGCTTATGTCGTAATAATTATCTGTCCTAATGGTTGACCAAAATTGAAACAGCCAAGTTTTAATTTCCTGACATTAGAAATGGATATTCTAGCAAGATTAGTTATTATTCAACTTCATATTTCTCAGAGTTTTCATGCTATTGGTAGCTACATCTCCATATTTGGAGAAACTAGATTCCTGAGAAGAAGAGTGAAAGCCATTAAAGACTTTTGAAGTAGGGCCGATAAAAAAAGATTTTAAGAAGCTGGGTTATTATAAACAAAAAGTGCCTGGGAGATAATTAAATATAGCCCTTTAATATTTTGAATAGCTGATAAAAAGAGCAAAGCTGGATGGCAGTTTCTAAGGTGAGTCAAACTGGGGCCTACAGTTTTGTTTTGCAGGGAAAGAAACATTTCAAATTATATCATGACAGTGAAATTAATTCCAAATACACATTATCTATGAACCTAGTGGAATTTCCATTTCTGAATATAATTAGAGATAAAACTCCACCAAATTTGGTTGGCTTTGGTCTAAATCCATGGTTTCTCAGACCTGGCTTGTCATAAGAATCCCATAGAAGGCACTGGAAAACGTTTTCTACACTCCACTATTCCTGGAAAATTTGATTCAGCAGGTCTGGTTTGGAATCAGGAATCTATTTTGTAAAGTTCCTCAGGTGGATTCTAATGGTAAGCCAGATGCGAGAACCACGGAGATAACTAAATGGGAGTCCAAAATCAAGGTTCTGGCAGATTTAGTGTCTGGCACCAGCTTCCTGGTTCATAGCTGGCTATCTTTTTATGGCCTATGGGGGAAGGGATCTCTCTGAGGTCTCTTTTATAAGAGCACTAATCCCACTCCTGAGGGCTTTGCCCTCATCACCTATTCACCTCCCAAAGGACTCATCTCCAAATTCCATCACACTGGGGATTAGGTTTCAACAAATGAATTTGGGGGGACACAGTCTAGGGCAAGAACTTTTTAACCTTAGATGCTTAATTCTATGATAAGTGTTACATAAATCATTCAACTCTAGGATTTTCTGGTTATTTGTAAAGGGTTAATATACACATATGAACCAGTTTTTAATTCATATACACTCCAAAGATCCTCAACTGTATATAAGATAGCATCACTTAAAATTGTTATAGTAGTCCTTGAAGCATATTTTTATTGAATTTAAGTTATATGAAAGATGAAACAACTCTTTTCAAAGAAGCAGAGAAGACCCCACCCTCCCCACTGTGTAGATCAGAAGGATTCCTGCTAGTTAATACACTGATACATTAGTATTGTAAGGCATGCAATTATTTTTTTTTTAAAGATAGACCTTCAGGTAGAATTGAATTTAGAAAATAGTAAAACTCCTAATTTATGGAATAAACTGCATTTTCTATAAATTGTCTTTTTTTTTCTTTCCCCCAGTCCATTAGATTTCCCACTTGCTTATTGCACAATCTGTGTATTCTTACAAATATGTGGTAAATCTTCCCAATTGTCTGCTGTGAAACCAGCCCTGAAGTGTAGATAGGATTCTATCATTTATGTTAATGACTGGTAGAATCCTTTTTAGTGATACATAGCTTTCAAGCATCCCTTCTATAGCCAAGAGTCCAAGTGCAAGTTGTGAATTAATGTTTGCTACCTCTAGAAATACGTACTGGCCAAAAGCCCATCCTCATACCATGGAAGGGAGCTCTGATGTGATGGTACTTGAAGTGAATGTACTTGGTTGTCTGAGCTGATAAAAATCCTTTAATATCCATTTATTCAGTATGTTTTACTGATCACTGTTGACACTGAAAGGCAATAACTGATAGGTGTTAATTCCCCTCCATTTACACTTTTACATAATCTGTAACATACCTTCTCACACGCAGACATGTGTAAAAGGGGGACTTTTATAAATAATAGCTGTCAATTTTGCTAGCTATGGTCCTTGCCATAAAACTATATAATTCATCGGTCTGTAAAAGAACTATGATATAAAATACATTAAAGGATCTATATAAATGCAAATACAACAAAAAATACAATCGGTTTTTATGGATTTTAAGTCTTAAATATAAGTAAAAGCTCTGTAGACTACTAGACACAGTCTGATAAAATGTCAAAATGGTTCCCTAAGGGAAATCAGAATGATGTTCCAGAATACCGTTTTTAACAGCCCTCACTGTTCTTTGATATTCCCTGATTTGCTTGGGGGAAGGGTTGTCACAGAAGTGCTAAAAATGCTCCTAAAAAATAAAACCATGAGAAGATATTGCTTAAAGGGAAAAAACACATGGTAGCTATCTCCAAAATTTTTATGCTGAAATTCACTTTCGTAATTCCGTTTATACAGTCACATGAACACATAGATTTCCAAACTGATCCATGAAAACCCTAATAATGGAAAAACAAATAACAACCACCACTTAGTATTTATAGATTACTGTAAGGTCAACATATTTGGAGAAAACTAATCAGCTAATAGCCATCACTACTCCCTGGTAGATGATTTAGTTCTGCCATACAGAGAGAAAGAAAGATTTGAGTAATTTTCCTAGCCCTCGGAGGCAATCAGGGACAATATTGAAATGCGTTTGCAACTCCTTATATCAAGCAGTAGAGCAAGCCAATTAGTTCTCTCAGGTCTCACAATCTAAAATTAAAAAACAAAAACAAAAAACGAACAGAAAAAACAGTATTAGTACAAACAATAGTAGCAACCATATTCCAAGTACTGCCTATTTGCCAGACCTGAACTGGATGTTTACATGTGTTATTTAGTTTATCCCTCATAACTACTTGAAGAAACAGATAATCATAATTTATATCATAAATAAAGAAGCCATAGTTAAGTTATTTATGTAGAAAAACACAGCTAATCAGTAGCAGATTCAGGCTGTGAAAGCAGCTCTTTTGAATTCTCTGGGGCCTGTATGCTTTTCACTGGTATGACATTGCCTCTCCTAGAGTAGGATCATATACAAACTAAATCAGACTAACACTTTCATGGTCTTCTAAGGAAAAAAGTATTCAAGTAAAGATAAGAATAAAGTTCAGAAACATATAGATTAAACATAAAGAGTGAGGACACGGGGTGAGATAATAGTGGAAACAAGAGTAAAGAGAAAACAAAATACGCGACTTTGAAATGTAGATAAAGGACACATTTTTAAATCGTGGAACTGCCATGACACTGAATTTTTCCCATGAAAAAGAATTAAGTTCCAAGAAAAAATATGTTACATGCTTTTGATGTTTTGTCCTTAATGCTCAACTAACCAAAAATATACTAAAGAAAAATGTGCTGTGCTAGTCAAAAATAAATAAATAAATAAATAAACAAACAAACAAACAAACAAACAAAAACTAAAAAAATAAAAAAGGGACAATGCCAAATTTCGGTTTAAATAGACTAAAATAATCCTTTTGTTTTGTGATTGGAAACTTCATCTTTAAGCTTTGTCAGGTATTATTTTCCAATATTCTCAAAACATAAATAGAAATTAAAGGAGTACATTTGTGAAAAGTTGGAGGAAGGGAGCAAACTGAACTCCTCATTTCCCAATATTTAATGTAGGAAACATTCTTAGTTCTGATATGTTAGCCTCTTTGAAGTATCTTTATTATTTGGCTATCTCTTAAAATAATGATGTTAAAAACTGTCTGGTATAATGGCATCGCCAATTATACAAGCTTATATGTTACTCCTAACTGGTATCCCCACCTATTTATAAAGAGGTAACTCTGTATGCCACATCAGTCTGTGTTAACACTAAGCTGCACCCAAAGCTAGGATTTTTTTTAATTTTTTTTTTTGCCATTGATTTCCTTTAGAACATTACCTCCATTTGTGTGTTTGTGTGCACAAGCATGTGTGTGTGTGTGTGTGTGTGTGTGTGTGTGTGTGTGTGTGTAAAGCTTTATTCTAAACCTCAAGGTTGCAGGAGAAATTGGATTAGATGAAGTTCCTTCAAGGAAATACAGAACACACACTGAAAATGTCAGGAGAAGCTAGTTTTAGAACCTTGAGACAGAGTGAATTAAAATCCCTGAACAGGGACTCAGAAGTCTCTTAAGACAACAACTACCAACAGCTAATGTTTTTAGAGAATATCTTCCCCCACAAACTGTGCTAGGATAGAATAGGGAAAATGCTATAACAGAAAAAGGGATTTATTGAAGCTGAAATACTCCTGCAACTAAGTCACCTTGGAAATAACGAATGAAGTAGATAGAGGAAAAATACCATATTTGTGTGCATCCTATGTGAACAGATATATGGCAGGGCATAGAAAGATGTGTGTTTGTATTGTATATATACATCCACAAACACAAATTTTCCTAAAGGACTTCTGAAGTCTCAAAAGCTTATGCAAGTAATTTCTACACTATAGGAAAAATTAATATTCTTGAAAATTAACTGAAAAAAGAGACTTACTTTTAATCCACCAACAATGTGCTGTCTCCAAAGTCAATGTCCTATATAGACTTTGAGATTATTAGGAAAAGTATTATCTGTTTCTATTGCTTTACAGAGTATCAGGGAAGAAACAAACCAGGGAGACTCAGGTGGGAAATGAGAATCACAGCAAGTTTTACATTAAAAAACAATACTGCAATAGAAGGAGCATTATACACCACAGAGTAGGAAGAGAAATTGAAACCGAACTTAGCTATGTGACTTTTCATATACAATATGAGCAAAGATTCATGTTTGAGGTTTTACACGCTACAGTGTGGGTCTCTAATGAAGATAGCCTTTGAAGGACACTTAAAAGAAAAATGTTGATTCTCTGTTAACCATATCCTACACAGTTATCACAGACATCCCTATTAAACTTGCAATATTTTATTTCACAGTGACTACAGTGAGCCACAGAGGGCAACTATACCATGTCTATGGCTTGAGGCTAAACATGCCATTGTCAGCACCCTTAAGACATTTGGTCATTTATCCAGTCTTAATAAGTGACTTCTGTAAACAGAGCTCTGGACTAGGGTGTGTGTGTGTGTGTGAGTGTGAGTGTGTGTGTGTGTGTGTGTGTGTGCGCACACACATGCACACAAGAAAAAGGAAATTTAATAGGGAGGAAACAGAAGCAAAGCCCCCCCTCCCCCCCCCCCCCGTTTGGGAAGATTATAGTTTAGCTGGAGGGAAAACACAGCTACACAGGCACCCCAACAATATGTTAAAGTGAATTCATTGCTGGATTACAAACCATTGAAGAAATAAATATCCATTTTTATACTAACAACAGCTAAGTAAGTACATAAATAAACAAACAAATAAATAGATGAAGAGTGGGATAATTCTTGATAAAATTACAGGGATTGCCCCAGTTAGAAAAATCCTCATTTACAGACATCATAGTAAAAATTTATACAGACAAAAATTATCAATGGACACTAAATCTGGAGGGGCCAGTTTGATCAGGCAGCAGTGGGATATTTTCATGGTCTTAAAATATCTTCCCACAGGTTACTTATTACTTGCAAGAGAAAAATAGTAACTATACCATAGACAAATTAGCAGCAGCTTGTCTGAATGATATAAGGTGCAGATGTGCATTGTGTGTCTACGGATGTGACACTCCAGGAAGGACACATCATTTATGTGGTATTCCATCCCAGGTTGTAAAACCTGAATCTAATCAGGAAATAAGGAACAAACTCAAAATGAAGGACATTTTAATTTTTAAAGCCCTGCATTCTTCAAAGCTGTAAACATCTTAAAAGACAAAGAAAGGCTGAGGAACTGTCCCCAACTAAAACTGAGTGACAGGGAGAACTGGAAAAATCAGAATACAGATGGTATATTAGGAAAGAAATGTCCTTATTCTTAGTTAATAGAGCCTGAAGTATTTAGGGATAAAGGGGTATAAGGATTTGCTGCTTGCAACTTAACAGTGATTCAGAAAAATTGTGAGTGTGTGTGTGTTTGTGTGTGTGTGAGTGCAGGAGAGGAAGCAAGTGAGGCAACCTGTTAATATGTAAATCTGGTAAAGGGAATTCAGGTGTTCTTTATACTATCCTTGCAACTATTTTCAATGTCTGAAGTTATTTCCAAATAAAAGTAACAAACAAGTGAATTGATTATTCCTCTTCTTCCCCTCCCCCCCACACACGAGAGTATTGATTTTGTTTGGTTTACCTTGTTCATATACCTATACCTTGCTTGGTTGGAAATGACATCTACCCAGAAGCCGAACCCAGAAATTTAAACATTTTATTTCACTTGTCCTTTACCACTCTCAGCAAATCAATCATCCAGAGACTTTATTATGCTTCTGTAGACAATGACAACATCATCAAAATATCAGTGTTCCCTAAGTCAATTTATAAATATGCAATCCGTTTAAAATACCAATAATTTTTTAAACTAGACAAGCTGCTTCTAGAGTTCATATGAAAAAATAAGCAAATCATCATCATAAAAAATTGAAAAACGAACAGCAAGCATGAGAAATTGGCCCTACTAGGTATTAAAATTTAATATAAAGCCTCAAAATAAAACACAGTCATACTGTTGCATGAATTGACAGACAGATCAATGCAACAGAATAGAAATGTAGAAATTGAGTCAATGCATAGTGACATGGAAAGATACAAAATAAACAAATTACGAGTGGTTAAATGTAAAATGTGAGGTAGGACCTAGGTATGGGATGGAAGGCAGACTTTTCACCATGTACCTGTTTACACGTGTTCGTTTTTGAGCCATGTGACTCTATTCACAAAATTAAATAAATTAATTAAATACAAAAAATAAAAATAAAAATTTTGCAGTCACTGAATTACTGTAATTGTGCCAGAGTGAGACAGTAGCCAACGCTTTCCATGAGCTTAAGTGCAAGACTGTGTTCTGAATTCATCCCAGACTGGACAAGAAAAACACTAGTGGCTGTATGTTCAGGGTCATATTGCAAAGAGAATCACCTGACAGTTGGTTTAAATATATTCAATTCACAGAGCCATCTAACGGAATCTAACTTTGATTTTACCTTCCCTGAGGCAGAACAGAAGGAAGGGGCTTTTAATCATGTTATATATGAAATATAAATTCTCTAACAGCATCACATTAAAATCACAAGTCTAATGCTTAGGAATGCTTGAATGTCCATAACCCTTTAAGACATCCAGGAGACATTTACATGCAGAAAAGGCCTGATAGTCAACAGACTACCTACTTAAATTGATTGTAATATATATCACATGTCATATATAAATATGAAAAAAAGTTTATTTCTTTCCCCAGTAGTTACTTCTTTATAGAAAATGCTTCAGGTTGAAACGATACACGATATAATGGAGAGCCTAGGGGACGCCAGGTGATAATGTCAGAAACCTTAATTATACAATTACATGACTAACCTTAAGTTATTTAGGATTAACCAAAGCCTAATTAATTGCAAAGGTGTCAGCCACCCTACCACCACGACCTGAGTGGTTGGCATTCTGTGTTTCAAGTCAGAGCATGGGGATTCAATTTTTACATAACATACTTTCAAACTTAATATTATCTTTCCAATATGTGCATTATCTAGACAATAGCAGAGAGTCATTGGCTCAATCATCTTATTCCATAAAATCTGGAGATCAGGTACGAAAACATTGGTGTTGCTGAACGGGACAGGACTCAAGGCTGGGTCCATCCTAGTTATTATTATTAGTGACCCATCCTCTGAAAGTCAGTGAAGCAGAAAAACATTCCTCAGAAATCAAGTGCAGTTTTTAACACTTACTGTTTTAAATCATGACATATATATTTATTTTTACATAAAGTAAAATTTGTTTTCCTGAAATGTAAGTATTTATGAAATCAAAAACATCACTACTACAGATCATCAAAGGGAATTTGTTTTAGTTCTCACCCAGTTGGTCATCTTCCAACATTATAAAATGTAAATAGAGTATATTAACATCTTCTCTTTAAGTATTAGGCTGGTGCAAAAGCAACTGCAGTTTAAAAGGTTAAAAATAATTGCAAAAACTGCAATTACTTTTGCACCAAGCTAATATAATCCAAAAAATCCCCAGGGACAACAATTGCCACATCAGAGACTGTATACATTTTTAATATTTTCATCCAGCTACAACTTACTTGGCTTTTTGAATAACACATTTTGAAATTTATTTTGAGGAATTTTTCTCCTCCTACTCTTTAGTTTTTCTGTGGTAATGAAATTGCTCAAAATCTTTCTCTTGATTTTGTTTTCCATTTACCACGTTTCCTTCTGAGACATAGGTGATGCTTAGGATGTTTCCTTATTTAGTCATTGTCATATGAAGAATTCTAAGATGTCCCCCAATGGATCAAGCCTTTGTATAATCTCCTCCCCTTGAGAGCCAGCAGAACTTATGACTTTCTTCTAGCTAACAGAGTATAGCAAAGGACTCCCTTCATTAGGTTATGCTATATGGTGGCAAAGGTGTTAACATTACTTTATATAAGACTGTGTCTTAGCCCATCGGAATGAGGTATTTTCCTGCTGGCTTTCAAGAAATAGGCTGCCATGTTGTGAGGGGACCTCTGAAAGGCCAAAGTGACAAGGAACTGCTACGGGGTCCTTTGGGAGCTGAGAGTGGCCTCTGGTAGATGGGCAGCAAGAAAGTGGGGATCTCAGTCCTATAATTGCAAGCTACAGCTTTCTGCCTACAATCACATGAGCTCGGAAAATGATTCTTGTACCAATTTCAACATGTGGCGGGGATTTCCCTCACTACCAAGCAACACCAGATGGGTGTCCTACAATTCAACTCAATTCTGACACTACCTATTGGGAGAGAGCATCAGATTCCACAGGTTAAGGGCTCAGTCCCACAAGACTGCCCCCACTTCAGATGCCAATCACAAGTCCAGGGTGTCATCTGTGCTTCTGATCAACTGGCTATAAATTAGAGGTTGCCATGACCCCTTCCTTAAGTTTGACTAATTTGCTAGAGTGGCTCACAGAACTCAGAGACACATTTGGCTTTCTAGATTACCAGTTTATTATAAACAGATAAAGCCCAGGAACAGCCAGATGGAAGAGAAGCACAGGGCAAGGTATGGGGAAAACACACACAGCTTCCATGCCCTCTCCAAAGGCACCACTCTCCCCAAATCTCCGTGCTCACCAACCCAGAAGCTCTCTGAACCCTGTCCATCCTTTTGGGTTTCTATTGAGGCTTCATTACATAGGCATGACTGAGTAAACCATTGGCAAGTGGTGACTGAACTCAATCTCCAGGCCCTCTCCAGGAGGTCAGGGGGATGGGATTGAAAATTCAAACTCTCTAATCACATTGTTGGTTCTCCTGGTAACCAGCTTCCTTCTTAGATGCTTTCTAAAATTCACCTTATTAACATAACAAATACCTTTATGACTCTCATCACTTAGGAAATTCCAAAGGTTTAGGAGTTCTATCCCAGGAACAGTAGACATGGACAAAGACGAAATATATATGTATTATAAATCACAATATCATAGCTTGTATCCCCAAGAAATGAACACAGCCTGGCCAACACACACACAGCCCTGTGAGATCCTGAGATCTCTGATCCTTTCACTAAGATCAGAGATCTTCTAACATAGTTCGGGCCATATCAAGATTCCTGAATCATGAAAACTGTGAGATATTAATAACGTTGTTTTTAAGCCACTAAATGTTTGGTAATTTGTTAAGCAGCGATAGAAGACTACTACAAATATTGGATTTTCACTTCTAAGACACTTTCTTCCAATCAACGAAATTTCCCTTCTGAGAACCTTTTCTTAAACAACAGGAATATGGGTAGGGTAGAAAATTCCCCAAGTTTCTAAATGGTCAACAGCTAAGACAATCACAAAATCCACTTACTCAGACATGGCAACAAGGCAGGATTTTTCAGTAGGGCTTATGGATTACATTTGCTTTACAGTCACATTTCATACACCATGTAGTGAAAACTAGAGCTTTGGGAGCATGTGAAATAGACAACAGTGTTAATGCAGGAGGTCTCAAAATGGGCTCCTGAATTATCTGCATCTGTATCCCTTGGGTGCTTATTAAAAATGTGAAGTCCCAGGCCCCTTCTCAGACCTACTCAATGTGAAATTCTGTGGCTCAGAAATCTACATTTTTAACAAGTTTCCCAGAGAATTATTTCTGCACATAAAATTTTAGAACAAATGCGTTGACACTGGTTTACAACCCTGGCTGTCCACTAGATGTACCTAGAGAGCTTTTTAGAAAATACCAATCCCTGGGCCGCACTCAATTAACGGAGACTCTGTTGTACTGGGACCAGGCATAGGCAGATATAACATCTCCCCATGTGCTTCCTTGAGGAGCCATGGTTGAAAATCACTGCTTCATTAAGGAGTGCTGGGGCCCATGGATCAGGATGAAGTTAGGCAAGTTACATAAATATGAGGTAGGTTGAGTTTTCCTTCACCTAAGTGTTTATGATGAAGAGAAAAAGACTAAAACCTCAAGACACAGACTGATGTAGAGAAGGTACCCTCAGGAAAATAGAACAGAGAAAACATGCTAGACTTACTGTTAGATTCCTTTGATTCTAATGTTACTGCTCCTCTTTCAGACACTTTTTCTACCTTCTCTCCTCGTCTCCCTTCTATACCCATTTATACACTATAGTGACTTCTACTTTATTTATATACAATAGTGCTTCCTCTAAGGTGATTCACATTATTGGTGTCTGTTTCAGGTTATAAAATCATCTAATTTATTAAAGGTTTTACTTCATGTACTGTTTGTCCAAGGTGTTTTTTTCCTCTGTGTGTGTGTGGGGGGGGGGGGTAGGATAGTCATACTGTAAGGGGCAAGCTGAGTGATCTCACCAAGGTAATCTCTCAGGAATGAGCAACAGAGTGATATATGAGTAAGAGGAGAAATAAGATGCACTTCTACTAGGGGCAATCAAAAAGTTAAATACCCATGTACATGCAATTTATGTTTATTTGTTGCTATGCCCTTGATGATGCCTTCTTAGCCTTGAAGTTGCTTGAGGTCAGGATCCCAAATCTTGGTTAAGACCCTAAGTCTCCAACAAGATCCATATGAATACAGACTTTTACATGCTTTTTGGTGATGATTTTTTTTTAAACTCCCTACCTGGTATATCTTATCTTGCTTTGTCCTGAAGAATTTACTTGTAAATAATAGGATTCATTCTATTCTTTCTAATTTTTGACTTTTTTTTCTCAAGATCTGTAATAGTTAATTGCACTAGATCAAGAAGAAATTGGCATTCAGCTAAGTGGTTCAGTATGTATTCCACACATCTGCATACATTTTCCTTAACTTCCCAGTCATCTTATTACATCTTGCTATTGCTAAAGTCTCAACCATGTCTGCCACTGTTTTTTAATAATTTGATCCTCATCTTTGCTTGAAAAGCAATTCACCTAAGCAAACTCCTGACTCTGATGGAGGCATGGCTTTGTAAGATAGGAAAACTTCCTTAGCTTTGTATTCTAGTCCAGTCTCCTGCACTTGGACTAGTGTGTTTGCTTTAGAGCAATGTTCTAATTCCACAATTGACACGACTACTTGCTCGGGGCCAAACACCATCCTTGACCTGGTCTGGACCCAATGTTCTTTGCACCTTCCTGGAAATCCCTGGCAATTATTACTGGGGGAGAAGGGGTGACAGTTTAACCAAGATCTGGGATCTATGAAGTTTAACCAAGATCTAAGATTTATAAAGTGTGAGTATCATGCACACAAATTCTCCATGGATAAACATGGATTGGCCCATGAGAAATATATATTCTACCTTTTTTCTTATGTTTAATGAAAATCTTGCCATACTTCCAATTACCACTGCTTCTTGTTTACCTTACCAGTTTATGTTGGGTGAAAATTAGTCACAGTTCATGCAGAACTGTTCTGTTGCTTTTTTCTTAAACTTAATTTGTAGTCCTAGTTTATCCATATGTAATGCTTTGCTGCCTTTTATGTACAAACCTTAAAATGTGCATGCTTCATTTTTCACTGTTTTTCTGAAAACCATCTATGAAAACATGATGTGATGGCAGTGAAACAAAAACTCTATGCCTTATTTCAGCTACATTCCCTTAGGTGGCTTAACACTATTTTTCAGTTTTCTTGCACATTGGAATTAGTGGACTGAAGAGGCAAATCTTTTGAAGCTAGTCAATATTTACCTTTCTTGCATACTGTAAGAAAGATCAAGGGCCCTCCTGAACTCTGATGGGGGTAGTACCTGCATCTCAGTTCTAATGGAATACTAATTTTAACATGAGTTAGGCACTTAACTATTATATCAAAAAGGATATCTTCATTTGGGATTTTCCCTTGAGGGGATAAATCTCTACCTTGTCCTCAATAACAGGGATACAAATTGTTGTAGAAGTATGTTCACATAGCTTGATGTCATCATATGACTAGAGAAAGAATGGACAAGGGTCTATGCTCTCAATAAGCACAATTATACATGCTTGACCTACATATGCCATCACCGGGGGTTAAATGGCATTAACTACAAAAAGAAATGATATATCCTATGGATAGTCAAGGGCAAAAATGGCATTCTTAGTGAGCTGTGCTTCTCTGTTCTAGAAATTGTACTGTCTGGGTTTGGGTTATCATGAGTGTTTAGGGTACCTTCCCCTTAATTTAGGCCGAGTAAAGGATCAAGCCCATGTACATAAAATGGGCAAATGATCCTGTGTTTCATTTGTCACTATTGAGATTTTGGGTAGAGAATTTAGAACACTAGGAATAATTGGGGGATCATTCTAAAATCAAGGTGATAGTCATATATCTGAAAAAATATAGAAGATTACCTAGATAACAGGATTATTGCCTAGATAATACTTTGAGCCTTTTCTTGACAGTGATTAAGTGATATTTGGACCTCCTATAAGGAGTATATAGCACATTCCTCACCCATAAAAGAAGTCCATATACCACTTAATCACTCTGCACTTACAGCAAAGAAGTCCCAGTCAAAGAGGAAGTAAGAAGAAATGAAGTGTACAGAAATGGGAGCACATGTTGGTGAATTTATTTTGATCCCATGGAAAAATAGGCAATAAGTAAATTGCTTGCAACTTCAATATTATAGCTGATGCTAGATGCTTTTAATCGCACATGCAGAATACAAACATACACATCCTTAGTTTTACTTTTTCATGAGTTATTTATTCTTTAATTCTCCTGAAACAAGGCGAGAACAGTTTTATAGTTAGCAAACCTGCTCTCTCTTGTGTGATATTTATCATCAATAGAACCAACTACATTCAGCAGGATGAATTGGTATCTCATCTTTAAAAATGCATTGTGACTTATAAAACAAGATCAGTGAAATGTGGTTTATGGCCACTCGTGAAAGTCATAAAATGCCACTTCAATATGGTCTAAATATGAGTAGTAAAGCATTTTATAATAACTTAAATCTCTTTTTCTCATTTTGAGAACAAAAAATAATTTAGCAAGGCATCAGAGAAAAGTTTTAAAATCTGGAGGCCAGAGTTTGAATTTATATTTCTGCCTTTAGTCACAGAAAGACATCTTCATCTTGATAGTTATTGTACACTCTAATTTTTCATATCCATAGGCAATGAACCTCCACAGAAAAAGGAATGCTGGTAAAAACAAACACCTCAACATTCACTGGAATGATGTTATTGGGAGGCAAGTATAAACCAAAAGCAAAAATAGAAAAGTCAGAAATTTAAACCATGCCTGTGGGCTATGACTAAATGACTTTTTTCATGGCATAATGGATTGCCCCTTTCAATGTCCTTAACAAATGAAGGTATATCAATTAATACAATCAACTCTGAAGGAATTAATTAATGAGAGGAGAGAAGATACCAGTCACAGGATACGGTCCAGTTTAATCTTAGATTATATAACCCATTTCTACTAAAAACAAACAAACAAGCGAAAACCTCCTTTTTCCTCAACTGTTTCTACTTTTATAATTCAAAGATGATGCCATTAATACCTATTTAATTACAGGGCTGAGGAAACTGATGTATTGTGACTGCTCCATTTTGGAAGTTGCACATAAATTTGCCGTTTGGCCAGTCTCCCACCTGTGACCAGCAGGGGACACATGACGCAGGGGTAGGGAGACATGTGGGGGGAAAACCGGTGTGTGAGTGAACTGAGAAATCCATGGGGGTCACAACCTCTGTACTGAACCCACTGCTAATTCATCCCAAAGCAGGGAGGTGTCAGATCCGTCACCCTAGTAAGGCTTCCCCACAGGCTTTATATTGATTGGCTGTGAGCGCTGTGACTCAACGCTGTGCCCAGCTGCGTGAGAAGCCCTGGTCCCTGGTGCCTTGCCCCCTGCTCTTCAGCAGGGGGCACGTGGGGCACCCAGGGTCGAGGGCTCCATTAAAGAGGCCACCGCTCATTTCCTTGCCTGGCCTCCAGACAAGGAGCAACTGTGACAGTGAGGTTTGTAGGGGCAAAAAACAATAGAAATAGGAAATCTCACAGTAGGCATTGTCCCAGAGAAGTGATGGCCTGTCCAAGTCCTAGCATTTCAGAATGGAAAACAAATCTGGGGAGTTTAATTTTCAAGCCTAATTTACTAGTGCAAAGCAATGGGGCAAATCAGAGGGAGAACCAGTTCCAGAAGGCAGACTCCTGACACCCAGTGCCCAACTCTCTCTAGCACGGACATCACGAGACCTGACAATTAAGCTCGTGAACTTGTTGCAACGATGTTGCTAAACTTTTTTGATATCAGAGGAATTACTCATTATGAATTTGTACCAACTGGACAGTTAACCAAGTTGACCATTTGGAAATGCTGAAAAGGCTGCGTGAAAAAGTTAAATGACCTGAACTTTTCGCCAACAATTCGTGACTCTTGCATCACGACAATGCATCAGCTCACATGGCACTGTCTGTGAGGGCGTTTTTAGCTAGTAAACAAATAACTGTATTGGAACACCTTCCCTACTCACGTGCTATGGCCCCCAGTGACTTCTTTCTTTACCCGAAGAGAAAGGAAATATTGAAAGGAAGATATTTTGACGACATTCAGGATATCAGGGGTAATACGACAGCTCTGATGGTCATTACAGAAAGAGTTCCAAAATTGCTTTAAGGGTAGACTAGGCCCTGGTGTCAGTGCATAGCTTCTAAAAGGGAGTACTTCGAAGGTGACCATAGTGATATTCAGCAATGAGGTATGTAGCTCTTTCTCTAGGATGAGTTCGCGAACTTAATTGTCCAACCTCGTATTTCACCCAGTCTTGAGGAAACTTTCCCTCCTCTGAGTACCCACAGCCCTTTCATGATACTCCTGGTAAAAGCTAAACACCACTTTCTACCTGGGCATGTCTGTCCCTATGCTACTGGACTTTAACGTTCCATAACGGTGGGGACTGTGGTTAAACCTCTCTTCATTTCCAGCCCAATGTCTCCCTCCTGCTGACCTTTAACAAAGATTCACTGAATTAAAATCTTAAAAATAATAAAACATTGCCACACACATAGCCAATAAATAAATAAATTTGTCGTTTGATTTACTACATGAAGTGTCTGTTGTGAGGATTTCAGTTCTGTTTTAAAGATGGCTACTTCATGCTTGGTTGCTGTGCAGGAAGCCAATCAGTCTGCTGTTGCTTCCTTAATGTCTAAAAATGGCCCTAATAGTTTGAAATTATAGCCCAGATGCTTTTGGGGTACTCTTGCTGCAGTTATCCTACTTAAGCTCACTATACCAAAGCTGCTTTGGGATGTTTGCTACCATCTATAGGTCACATATATTTTGCTTAATGGAACCCTGTCTGTCATGATTAGCAAATGATGCTATTGTCACTTTGTATTGCATACATACCTCTATGGTGATACAATGCTGGAATAATGACCATCTCTTCTACCTCTTCCTATTGATGGTTACTAAGTTCTGTAGGAAAAACTAGTACCACTCCTTACATTGCAATTAAAATGCATATCTCAAGAAGGGATCACCATATCAGCTACGCCATGGTTTTGAGGCAGGTTTCCATTGTCCTCTGGACCAGTCCAAGGCAAGATAGGAAAGTAGAAAGTTTTTATGTCGTCTTCCCCTACACACCTTCCAAAATGCTTCTGCTACCCTTCATTCCCTCTGCCTGACAAGCACACTGTGTACTTCTGTGTCCTCTCTGTCCCTCACCACCATCCATATAGCATGTTGTGCTATACCAAAAGCTGAGAACAAACTCAAATCCCAGGAATTTTCCTATTTTCTATTCCCCTCAAAACTAGAAAGCTTCACGTTGTCTTAATAGGGCCTTGCTTCTTAAACAATTGAGAATACCTGGGTGGGCCTATTCTAATTACAGGAGCTCTTAAAAGATGGAAGCTTTCTTCAGCTGATACCAGGACAGTAAGAGAAGAGCAATTGAGAGATTCGCAACTTGAGAAGGACTTGGTCATTGCTGGTTTCCCGATGGAGGAGACTATAGAGAAGGAAGCAGGGAGCCTTCAGAAACTAAGAGAGGATCACAACTGACAACCAGCAAGAGAATGGGGACTTCAGTCTTACAACTGCAAGGAAATGAATGCGACCAGCTACCTAAATGAGACTGGAAGCAAACTTCCCACCAGAACCTCCAGATAAGAACTCAACCCAGTGGACACCTGGATTTCAATCTTGTGAGACCCTCAGCTAAGAACCACTTGCACCTTGCTGGACTCATGACCTACAGAACTATGAACTAATAAATGTGTGCTGCTTTAAGTCACTATATTTATGATAATAGCAGTACAAAACTAACACAATGGATGAATCAGATAAACTAATCCCCACTAATATGTTACCTGGTTAATGTGTGATCTCTCTCAGAAACAGAATCACTAAATACACTTAAAATTCATATGTTGCAAAGGTACATTAATCACACTCAAAAGCAAATTGTCAAGGATGGCATTATGAATATAATAAAAGTAAAATTTAGAGCAAAATGTGTTAAAAGGAGATAAGGAGGGTCATTTTCTAGTGATATGAGCTATAATCAATAATGAAGATATGACATTAAAATGCATATGCTTATAGCAGGCCCCTAAAGAATGAGACTAGGCATATGAATTAGAAACTTTAGACTGGGATTAGACTTCAAAGCACAGCACATAAGCATCTATCTCTTCTCCCTTTGAATAAGGCAAATCTTACCTAAAAGCAAACCGGTCATGATTAAAAAATGAATCATCACTGAAAAAAAGAATGACTACCGGTAAATCAACATGTCCAAGATTGTGGTAACAGACATGCTACAGTTAATTTACATTGCATTTCAAATCATTTTCACATCTCACCAAAAATAGCAGTGGCTAGCCAGAATCCCATGAAAGAATCTTTCTTCACACCTGGAGACTGCAGAGCATCAAGTACTATTGATTTCATTGGCAGAAACTTTAGAAGTGATATGCAGCTTTGCCTTGCTCCAAGATTTTCAAAATCAGCAAAAATGAAAGCAAAATGTAACAGCCATGCAAACAGACATTGGACTAAACCTGATGAGATGGATATATAGTTTGGGGTAGTAGAAAGAATTTTCTAGTTCCCATACCTGTATGATGTTAAACAAGCTACATCAGTTCTCTAGATTCCAGTTTCCCCATCAGTGAAATAAGAAGGTTGAAGTAGGTTATATAAAAATGTTCTCTTCACCTCTGACATTCTTTTATTTAATGTCCCTTTGGAAGGACAGTGGACCTTAGAATCCACTGCCCATCGAATGCGCCAGAGACATTTTCCCCCAGCAGATATTCAATCTCAAAGGGCAATAGAGAATCCAGCTGAGAAATTGCCCTTGCTGCTACATACCATTTTTGACACAGTCAACTTCTCAAAATGGCATTCAGTGTCCTTCACAATGCCCCAACCTATATTCACAGCCTCATTTATCACCACTTGTTATATCAGACTATTTGCTGTTTCCTGAACATATTCCTTGCCTCTGTGCTTTTACTCATGCCCTTATCCAAAACCCAATTCATTATAAGCAAAATTTTACACATCTCTCAATTTTTAGGTCTACTATCACCTCCTTTATGAAACGTTCTTCAACTCCTAATGGAGAACGACTCAGGTAGGAGCTTTCCAAAATTCAAGCTTAGGGCCCCTTTCCAGTCCCAGGCAGAATTCTCAAGGTCCCTTTGATAAATGAAACATTTATTTTTTGTTTATTTATTTGCCAGGTTTATTTATTTGCAGGGATGAACCAGCACCTGTTGGTAGGCAGCAGCCCACAGATTTACTTGTCTGGGAAGTAACGCTGTTTTCTTAAGAATCTGAATGTGACTGCCTTCAGGCAGGCATTTCCTTCTCCAGGTTGCCATAAGCCCCTCCAGTCAATAATAATCTTTTACTATGCCTCACACATACATGTGCTCTTCCTGGGCTCTAAAGGCATTCCTCAACCCATTTTCTTTTATTTTTAAGGCTGCCACCCACCAGCCACAGTATTTCTTGAATTCTTCTACCCACAAGTCTGGTTGTGGAGTAGAATGCAGTTTCCATAATTATAAATGCATGTTCAGGGCCCAATGTTAAAAGGATTTTACTACTGTTTTATAATAGGGGAACAGACAGGGGGTAGCAAAATAAGGGGCACAGAGATTAACCCATTCTTCCTTCACACCACATTCTCCTCTCAGACCTAAAGGTTTACTATTTACCGCCTCCCTAGGGGGAAAAGCGGTGCTGTTTAACCTTGCCTACTTCTAATCCAAGCATTATTTTAAATGGAATTTTTTTATGAGAGACAACCTGCCATCTTCTAGTCTATTACCTCTATACATGAACAAGAAAACCATATAATAAAGTTAACTGCTAAAATAACTATAAAAATTGTTCTTTTTTGAACTAAAACTAAATAAAAAACTACAGCATGTCATTCAACCTTTACTCAGAGTCAGTATTTCTTCAAAATAAATCAGACAGAAAAAGTAGAGAACCATCTGACTTCACTCATATGTGAGATATAAAACTGAAAGCAACAAAGGAACAAGACAAACAAATAAAGAAACAAAAACTCATAGACACAGACAACAGTTTAGTGGTTACCAGAGGGTAAGGGGGGAGGGGGTGGTAGGAGAGGGTAAAGGTGGTCAAACATATGGTGATGGAAGGAGAGCTGGCTCTGGGTAGAAACACACAATGCAATATGTAGATGATGTATTATACAAATGCACACTTGAAACCTATTTTACTAACCATTGTCACCCCAATAAATTTAATGAAACAAACAAACAAACAAAACCAAAAACCTGTGATCCAGAACCCTTTGTTTCTAGTTTCTTTTTGAGACTCATTCTCACATTCTATCAGGGTTTCAGGATTTACACAGCCAGTGGTAATGATGTAAGAATATTTTCATTCCCTTCTCTGCTGTCCACCAAAAGGTGTAATATGTCAAATTAAATAAATTTCACTAACAGAGTAGCATCTTTTTTCTGCTCAAAGGAGAAACCTAGTACAGATTAAGAAGTGGGGTATTTGAATTCCAAGAAATGCTCATGCCACACTTCTTTAAGAAATTGTTTTTTGTTTTGTTTTGTTTTTGTTTTGTATGCTGCTTTTTATTAGTGACTTTCTGCTGGCGTTTGTTAAAAAGTAAAGATTTGTGTTCACTAAGCTCACTTCAGTCCCCAGGCAATCAGCATCTCCCCCAACGTGAAATGCAGAAAAATACATGTCTCTTCCTGAGCAGAGCTGCGTGTAATTAAAATTTGGCAAAGGCAGAGCAGGTGTCACAAGGATCTGCTAAGCTTAACACTATTGTGAACTGAAGTTGGATAAAATTGTTGGCAGAAGGATCCTTTCTTTTTTAACTCCAATATTGCAAGTTAAGGTGACATGGAGATGATACTTTAGATCCTCAAGAGGATTTCTAGAACTAAGGAGACCGCAAAGCCCTCCATCCCAGATGCAATGAATAACTGATGCACATGTGTAGTTAACTCTAGGAAAACCTGAAGGGGCCAGCTTGGCACCCTCCTACTTACCCATTACCAGTACAGTTTCTCTTTCCTTTCCCCCAAATTCCTGTGCTATATGATGTTTCTATCAATTTAGCTAAAGAGTTAATGGTAGCAAATTAAGTCACGACCCCTTGGGTGGAATATTTCCTTTTCCATAACCAATGTCTTAAGTGTGGTAGACTCTAGGGATGACATCAGGGTACAATAACTTACTTGAGGTCTGCACCCTCTTAAAGCCCATTCCTATTCTATCCACTCCTAGGTCAAGTTTCTCTTGTCTAAAGAAATGTATTAGGGAAAACAAAAGTGCTTGTTTGAGACTAATGCCAAATTCAAAATTTTATTTTCTGGTTTTCATGATTTCAGAAATGTTATAATGTTCTATAATTCCTGCTTAGAACCCAAGGTAAATAGTTTCCTTACAAAAAAAAAAAAGAATATCTTTTGGTTTATTTCTGAAACTAAACAGGCTAAACATAGCTAATATACAGAGCATTTGAAATTGGTTATGCATTCATAAGTTAAATTATTGACCATTGATTCATATTCATGCTGTTATTCAAAGCCAGCATATCTCAACCTATGTAGATTTTTGCAAATTCTTTGTTTTATTTTTATTCTTGGTAAAGACTTACGTAAAAAAAATCACCTAAGTATTACCTTAATTCTTTCATATCAAGAAATGGCAAAATCAACAAATGGGACTACATTAAACTCAAAATCTTTGGCACAACAAAAGAAACAACAAAATAGAAAGACAATCTACAGAATAAGAGAAAATTTGTACAATTCATATACCAGATAAGGAGTTAATATCCAAAATATATTTTTAAAAATTATAAAACTTAATAACAAGAAAAACCTCAACCAATTTGAAGTTAGGCAGAAGAACTAAATACACATTTTTCCAAAGAGGACATCGAAATGACCAACAAGAACGTGAAAAGATGCTCAACATCACTAATCATCAGGGTAATGAAAATCAAAACTACAATATCTTATCATCTCATATCTGTTAGAATGGCTGTTTAAAGAACACAAGAGACAACAGGTACTGGCGAGGATGTGGTGAAAAGGGAACCCTTATACATTGTTGACAGGAATATAAATTGGTCCAAAACCTGTGGAAAACACTATTAATGTTCCTCAATAAATTTAAAACAAATCTACCATACAATGCAGCAATTCCACTTCTGCGTATATACCCAAAGTAAATGATAATAGAATTTCAATGTGATATATACACTCTCATGTTTACTGCAGCATTAGCACAGGTATGAAAACAACCCAAATGCCCATCAACAGATGAATGGTTAAAAATGATTTTGTACATATACACAATAGAATATATTCAGCCATGAGAAAGGAGGATATCCTGCCATTTGCAACAACATGGATGGACCTTGAGCACATTATGTTAAGCAAGGTAAGTCTGACAGAGAAAGACAAGTATTAAGTGATATTATTTATATGTGGAATCTTAAAAAGTCAAACCTGTAAAAAAAACGAGTAAAATGTCGATTACTAGGGGGTGGGGTTGGGATGGATAAGATTAATAGTATTTAAGGGTACAAACTTATAATGAGTAGTAAATAAGTCATAGAGATCTAATGCACAGTATAATGAATACAGACAATAATATGGCACTATAATTATGCAATGTGACAAATATTGTTACAACAGTCATAATACAATATATAAGTGTATCAAAGTAACACGTTGAACACCTTAAACTGCACAATGTTATATGTCAAATTTATTGAATAAAAAAAAAAAGAAATGGCAATCTACTACCATGTTTCCCCAAAAATAAGACCTAGCCGGAAAATCAGCTCTAATGCATCTTTTGGAGCAAAAATTAATATAAGACCCGGTCTTATTTTACTATTAATATAAGACCAGGTCTTATATAATATACTACAATACAATACAATATCATATCATATCATATAATACCAGGTCTTATATTAAATTTTGCTCCAAAAGACGCACTGGAGCTGATTGTCTGGTTAGGTCTTATTTTTGGGTAAACAGGGTAAATGCTACAATGTTATATAATTTGCAGTCAGCGTTGACTATTAACTACTAGGGGAAGTGAGTCATTACAGGGACTCTCTTATAGACTTCTCTTGATATAAACTTTAAGGTGAAACACTAGTTAGTCCAATAAGAGGATCTCTCTCTTTGCCTGGCAGACAAGATTACCACTGTGTTCTTGGACTTGGACTCTCGCCTGAAAAGCCCCTGAGGAGTGTGCCCCAGGAACATGACCTCATGCTCCACAGGTTCTAACAATATACTACTTTCTCACCACCACAATGGGCCTTTTTGTAAGGTTAGTTCAAAATTGAATTCCAACAGCTCTAACACACATTCACACAGCCATGTGGTTTGTGATTCTATAGTATACACAGACTTCCATATGAATTTTCTGGAAACTGAAATATTTATTCATGTCATTGTACAGCTTTATAAAGAAAATTTAAAAAAGTAAAGGACTTACACCTGGAAATTCTTAAGAATTTTAGCAGTTACCAGTTTCAACAGCTGCTGAATAAGGCAACCTGAAGTGGGTAGCAAAACTGTCTCTTAGTTTCCCTTCCTTCCTTAGTAGCTGAATCAATGGGTATCTTTATACACAAAGTTACGTTGAGTCAGTAAAGGTTAATTGTATTATATGACTATATACCATGAAACCAGTCATCTCTGCACTAGTCACCTCTGTCCTGGTTGAAATTATAAAAAGAAGTCACCATATTTACATTTCAATTCACTAGCATGTTAGGGAATACATTTCATTCAAAATAAAAGGCAATACTCTGTTCTAAAAGTTAAGAAACATTCAGAAGAAAACACAAACATGCATTCTGATCATGAAGTGTAATAGGGCAAAGGATGCCTTTCTGGATGGAAATAACAACCCAAGATTATTAAATGATGATCAAATGGATGTGAAATATACTCTTAAATTTCACCTAACAGCAAACAACAAGTGTTGACGAGGACATGGAGAAAAAGGAACCCTTGTGCACTGTTGGTTGGATTGCAGATTGGTGGAGCCACTATGGAAAACAGTTTGGAGGTCCCTCAAAATATTAAAAACACAACTACTTTATGACCCAGCAATTCCATTTGTGGGTATTTATCCAAAGAAATCCAAAACATTGATTTGAAAAAATATGTGCATATGCACACCTATGTTTATTGCAGTATTTACACTAGCCAAGATATAGAAGCTACCTAAGATGATTGGATAAAGAAGATGTGGTACATATATACAATAAAGTTACTCAGCCATAAAGAAGAATGAAATCTTACCATTTTTGACAACATGGATGGACCTGGAGGGTATGCTAAGTGAAATAAGTCAGACAGAGAAAGGAAAACATTGTATGATTTCACTTATCTGTGGAATCTAAAGAACAAAATAAACAAACAAACAGAAACAGAAACAGACTCACAGATTCAGAAAACAAACTGATGGTTGCTGGATGGAAGGGGGTTTGGGGTTTGGGTGAAAAAGGGAAAGGGATTAAGAAGTACAAATTGGCAGTCACAATAGTCAAGGGGGTGTAAAGTACAGCACAGGGAATATAGTCAATAATATTGAAATAACTATGTATAGTGCCAGGTGGGTACTAGACTAATCGACAGGATCATTTGTAAATTACATAAATTTCTAACCACTATGCTGTACACTGGAAACTAACGTGAAATAATATTGAATGTCAACTGTAATTGAAAAACAAAAAAAAAAATTCAACATAGGAAGTTTCACTCTAGCTATTTGTCACACTTTTATTGGTCTCTACCAATTGTATTAAATTTATAAAATTAATTCATTCATGCAAAAGTATCATAAATACCTACACCTAAGAATCTTGTTATGTGTATTGGAATTATAATTTATCCTTCCTTTAATATTTATTATCATCATTTGGTATCAATAACCTAGTAAGTTTTTTTTTGTTCTATTTTCACCAAGAGGAATAACTACTTACAAGTACAAGGATTGCTAGAGAATATGTTCTGGAAGGCCAAAAATAATTGCTATTTGTATTAAAGAGAAACACCAAGGTAACAGCAAGGGATGTTACACAAATCCAAAGTGTTGAAAACATTTTATTAACACTTCACTTTGAAGATTACGAATACTGCCTTCATTTCTTGTATATCAATTTAAGTGACTAAGTCACTCTAATAATATTTAAATATGAAGTTGTAAGTACAACTACCATATTTTGCCGTGTGTACTGTTCTCCCTTGTATAATTCACACCCATGTTTTTGGCCAAAACTGTTAGGGAAAACATTTTCTTTTAATTTTTTTAATTCAAATTTGTATTTGTTTACATTTAGGTACTTGTTTTTTGTATAAAGGAATTTTAGCATTTATTTTTAACATATTATGGTACAAGAAATTTTATGTAACTAACAAATATTTACAAAACACAAGAACAGATACAAAGTACAAGAAATTTTATGTACTGGTAACAAATTTACGATATTTACACATCATAGAAAGCCAAGAACTCTTCGTCATTACAAGACCTTCATTAGCGCAACAAAACCGATGATTGTATTCCAGGGAATTATTTTCCATACGGATATCATAATTGATTTCTAGAGCTACACTTTTAACTCATAAGCATAAATAAAAGAATTAAAAATATTTATATAGATACAGAATTAGTACTACCCATGTATAATGCACATCCTTATTTTTCCCTCACAAATTTGGGCAAAAAAGTGCGCATTATACACTGCAAAATACGGTATGTTGTTTCATGGTTTGTTTCAGCCAATTATGTTTTCTGTTCTTCTCTACTCAAACCTTTACTCAAACCACAAGACCCAAATAAAGACTACATCCTCCCAAAACCCTTCCCACCACAGCACTGATTATCAATCTTACTTGACCTCCTACATCATAATCTATATTATCTAGCACTTGTTCATGTTAAATTTTAAATACTTATAACAGTTTCTGTAAGAGACCGTTAGCATGAGAACTGCTACCTTAAGGTCAGGGTTAACAGCCCTTAGCTTAAATTGTATATTCCAGGATGTGGGCAGTTGCAGCACAGAGACCCAGAAGTCCTGTAGTTTATCTTATACTCCTTAAAGCTATGTAAGTCCTGTAGCTTATCTTATACTCTTTGAAGCTATGTAAGTCCTGTAGTTTATCTTATACTCCTTAAAGCTATGTAAGTCCTGTAGTTTATCTTGTACTCCCTAAGACTATGGAAAATTACTGAGTGCCTTAAGAACGCTATAAAAACCCTTAGCTTTAAGGGTTTGGGGTCCTTGTTAAAACCCGCTGCGTCGGGCAGAGACTGGGACCCCAGCTGGCTGGAAATAAACCTCGCTGTGTGACTTGCATTATCGTGTTTGTCCTCTGTCTGTCTGAGGGGTGGACGATCCCAGGCCTTAACATTTCATGTTTGCCAGTCTTACTTCTCTAAAGTAGCTTTATGCACCTGGGTTAGAAATCAACGTCTTCTATTTCTCTTGAGGCAGAATCTTAGGAGCGTAGGTCTATAAAAATCCTAAGGTCATCCTATGACCTTTTCTCATTTTACCCATGTTGAGGCAACTGAGATCCAGAAAAGACTATAACAAGACTAGAATCCAGATCTCTTGACTTCCGATCCTTTGTTCTCATCACTGTGTATGTTCTCTTTCCTCTTCTCCTCAGTGCCTGGTCCACTGTTGGAGTCCCAGGAAGCTGCTGAGGTAACTTGTGCAGATGAAGCAATTTTCAGGGACCTTCAGACTGCATATACTGCTATGGCCTCGAAACACTGCCAAGTTCTGTACTCAGCTAAGAAGGCTTCATAAGCTACATCTATAGTTCTCTGAAAAAAATCGAGTGATATTCATCATTTATATTTTCATTTTTCTGTTTTGTTTTTTAAATGCTATTTGAGATGTTTTGGTGATTTAATAAATTTACATATGTGTATATGTTAAACTACATGAATATGCGTATGTATGGATTATTTTAACGTGGAAATTGGAAGGAAACATGGCTTAAATTGTTGTTTTCAGAGTGGTATAAATCCCTCATAATTTGAAAGCTAGTTCCAGATAGCCCATGGTCCGGGTGGGGGTTGGGGGGGAAGTGCTGTGAGTTTTAAACAAATCTTCAGTTTATATTTTAAACAAAAGTCTTTACTTATCCGGTTTTCTTACAAAGCCCTTCAGGAAGTTAAGGTTCATCTTTTCTGTACACATGCATATGCACAGAAAATGGCCAGGACTTAATGGATTTTTACAAACAAACTAGAATGTGTATCCTCTTAAAGAAACTGAAACAATTGGTTTTTGCAAGGAATTTCTGTCATAGCTCACAAAGGCCCACTATACCTCACAAAAGCACGTTACTAGTATTTCCATTAAATGAGAACACAGCTGCCACTTAAGGGTAAAACAATAACAACAATAACCACTACCAGAATAAAATCTGCTGAGGAATGGATATCTGCTCTCTCCTTTCTTTTTCTTTCTCTCTCTCTTTTTTTTTTTTTTTACTGAATGGTAAAGAAGTTGAAAGCACAGGGCAATATACGAGCTAGATAGAATGAATGAATTTCTATTGGTGTTCAGCCAGACTGAAAATTACATTCAAGCTATTCAATCTCAGTCCAGTCGAATGCAAAGCTGGTTAAATGGTCCTTTGTTTAGGAGTGTTAAGTGACTGGGCAGGATTGAGAGGAGTCCAGATATCAAAGCACTTTTGAAGTACCTACCCTATAGATTTTCTAATCGTAATGATCGATAACCTCAGGTATGCTGGCAGTTTTACTCATCCTTGAAATATAACTGCTACCTGCGTTTTTTCACATTCTAAGCTTTATTGTTGGCTTCTAATCCAAATGGTCACAATAGATTCATCAGGTAGCTTACTCTGCCTCAATATTAATGAAAATTCCTAAACACTATTTAGGGGTAAGGTATTATTTCTTTTCAAATTGAAAGAAACAGTGAACTGTTAGAAAGTAAAACACGGTAACACAGCCTATCTGTATTAATGTGCCTAAATTATAGCTTTCATATTCAGCCATATCTCTGGGATCAATTGTACAACAATAACCAGGCCGGTGATTTATTTTTCATTTATTTGTTTCAGTCAAGCTGAGAGTTGCAATGATCCTGGAAATTGGAGCAGCCTCTGGATCGAATACGATCAGTTTAAAGGGATTCAGAATAATACTCCCTATAACTCCTACATCCTAGCTAATAATAAGCTTTTGAAATGGTTTAGCATAAGTCTGTGACTGCGAATTTTTGTGTACTTGACCAATTAAGGCAATTAAGGAGAGACAGTCACCAGAATTTTGACGTATTTCTTATTAATGGCCCAAAGAAGAATTTTACTGAAATTACTTGTTTGTTTGTTTGTTTGCACCAACTGAATTGCAACATCTTGAGGGATGGGGTATTTTCCTGTTCGCCATCATACCCCGGGTGCCTAGCACAATTACTGGCACTCATTGAATATTTGAATTGAATTATATCTTCAATATCATGAGGTATTTTACAAACAATAGTGAGAAAGCACCACTTATATAGAGTAACTGGTTGCGTTTGGTGTTTTTTAAAATTATTATTTAAACTTTTAATATACAAAATAAAACAAGTAAACAACTAGACCACAGTAGGTATTCAATAGCATTTTAAAATAAAAATATCGCTAACCAGTATTAGAAAAACATAAAAATGATTTGGGTCTTAGCAGCTTTGAAGCTCAAATGCATGCAGATTATTTGTGAGTTACTTTGTAAGTGTTTCTGAGTCCCTATTATTTTGTTTGCAAAGATTTTTATTGAGATATATAAAAATATAATACTTATATGGTCACCCTTAGAAAGCATGGTATTTCTGCATATGCCCAATTTCGTTTCTCTTTCCCTTGAATTTGTCATATTCTGTTTCTGAAACTTATAATGAATTGCAAATTTTCACAGCATTCAATTTCTAGACAAATAGAAAAATCAGATGACACGTGATTATGTATTCAAAAAATAAGGCAGATTAATATAATTACATTACAATGCCCTTCATCTGCTCTTTCCTCATCTCTGGGACTCAAGCTACAAACACTTTCTCAGGTCTTAACCAGTCCCTTTCAGTACATCCCTCCAAATTGACCCAATCAATCTTGGAGGATTTGGGGATCATGTCAATCCACCTATGCTTAGTTTGCTAATATTAGTCTACGCTGAGTCTTCCGTTTTCCGGTTACTTTTATACTCATAATATTCATTCCATGCCTATTGAATAATAAATATCTCACTGCAGTATATTAGACTAGAAAAATTCATCTCTAAAATCTATCACTACCTGTCAAATAGACCATGGCCATTTAGAAAGGGTGACAAAAGTACAATATCTTATTCAAAGATGTTTTAACAGCAGAAATGATCTATTGAGGCATCTCGTGCTTGTGTAACCTTCTGGGTTTTATTTTTGTTTAGGAAATCTTCAACAATGTTTGTATATTTACTTGTAAAAACGTGGATACTAGTCCCTTTCTTTCTAGAGGGGAGTCTTGAATTTGACCTCCTCCCCACCAAAACAAGAAAACAACAACAACAACAAAAGAAAACAATTTATACGTGTGACTTGCCTACAAAATATCAGATATAAGATAAAACCCTGGGGCTGAAGATCGGATTATATGTCTCTAGAAGTAATGTATTCACTTGGCAGGACTACTGAAGAACAACCACAAAAAAATTATAAAAAAGGGGATGGAAACATCACTATGGAAATAAACCAGTTATTTCTCAATCTGTAGAAGTTAGTGAACAACAGACAAAATATCTTGCCCCATCACTTTCCTTTTCATTATTATTTGCCATTTCTAAGAAAGGCTGCTAGTCACAACAGACTAAATTTTGAAGTTGCCATCATTATCATACTTAGTTAATTTTGAAACTATACTGTCAAGACATTAATTTCAGGTTGTATCCACTTCAGAATATGGGAAACTCTTCAATAACAAATGTGGAGCAAATTCCTGTTTTGGAAGGACTCAATGCTATAACTATATCTCAGGATGCTGGTTGGATTGATTTTAAATTATCACAGTAATTCCAGTTTGAAGGCTTTTGCTTGGCATTCTTCACATATGGGAACGTTGCTGTTTTAACATTATGGGATTTCGTTCTAGTCTATTTAAAAGTTTATAATGGGAACCCCAGGGCTAGGGTTTACTTAGAAAACTACAAACAACATATATTGCATTGGAGAGTTCAGGAAAAAATTCAGCACCAGTTCTCAAACAATTCTTCATATTAGATGAACAAAAGAGTATACTTATCTGCCTCCCTAGCAAATATCTAAATGTTTGGTCCCACTTTCCCAACCTCCTTGCCAGGTCACAGGTGTAAATATTCCCTCTTCTACCTGAACTGAACTATAAACAAGAGTTCATGTCTCTAGTCTCTTCCCACTCAAATTCATCAGGCTTACAACTTGCAGACATATTTTACTTAAATAACCATTTGTCACGTCACTACTCTACCTAAGAACCCTATTGTCTACCATACCAAACACAAAGTCTCCCCCCCCCACTTTTGAAGGCACCCCATTCTGTCTCCACAGACAACTAGCCAAAATGGAAACTTGGGAAAAAGACAACTGAGTTTTCAGGCAGGGTTAAGACAGAGCATCTAAGAACGCAAACATATACTATAGGTAGAAAGCTAGGCAGCGGACAGTTTAAAAGGCTAGACATCGGGGACATCTGAAATTCTTACAGTTTAGAACAAGGTATCAATGCTAAGGAATTATGCAAGGTTTGAGGGGATGAAAGTTCTTGAAGATAGAGACAGGAAATGGATCCAAATACAGTAGGTATATAAGTCAGCTATTACTGTCCACCCCCTAAAAGAAATAAAGAGCAACTGTTTATCACTCCATGGCTCACTGGGTTCTTCTGCTGATCTTAGCCAGGCTTGGCTAATTTCCACTGGGATCATCCTTGTCTCTGTGGTCAGCTGATGGGTCCACTGGGGGCTAGCTCATGTAGCATGGAATCTTCCCAGATAAGTCATCTCTTCTCCATGTGTCTCTCACATCTTTCCAGCAAGCTAGCCCAGGCATCTTGTCATGATGGTGGTAGAGGTCAAAGAGAGGAAATTAAAATGCACAAGCACTTTTAAAGTCTCTCCTTGCATTAATCTTGCTAATGCTCCATTGGCCAAAGCAAGGCACGTGGCCAAGACAGAATTGAGTCTGGAAAGACGCCGTCTAAAAGCTTGGATACAGAGAGACATGACCATAGTAGGTTTAAAAAAAAAAAAAAAAAAGAGAGAGTCAACAAGCTTAAAGGGAAAGTAGAGTGAAACGAGCTCTAACCCTCATATTAAGATAGACCCTATTTCGTTCTGCCCCCTTTTCCTCGTTGTTTTATTTATAAATCAAATGTGTTAGTGGGTGAACTAGATATGTGTTACAATAGCAAGTGCTGCTAATTTGCTAATATAACTTTGTGGCAAAAAATATCCTGTATTTTATATATTCCCAGAAGCCATAGCAAAGAAGACTATGCCACCTGGAAATGTTCCACAAAACTGACTACCTTAGGGAATTCACGAACGTCGCACAGATAGAAGTGTTATATATTAAAATAAGTGATTCCCAACACTTCAAGATACAAAGTCTGCATGTCTAAACTGAATTTCAATATTGCTCAGAAAGGTAATGACCATCCATTCTGCTTCTGGGCTTTTAGTCTGTCTCACCACTTCTGTCAAGTAGTATTTGAACCATTCACCCCAGAATTCTCTTCCATCTTCCTTGCTTATTGCTAACCCGTCTGTACCCTGATTCCATCTCTGTTGGGCTTTAAAGTCTAAGCTTTTTGATCCTGAAGTAAACCTCCATTTTTGTATCCTGTGTTCTTAGTTTTGTTGCTTCTTAAGTATTTGAACCTTCCCCCTCCTCATCCTGGTATTCCTCCAAGCTTCAGTTAGAAAACCTGTGCTCAAGGCAGGCCTATCCCCTTCAAACTCAATCACCATTCCTGGCAATTAATCAAATGATTTCACAGGACGAGGGGGTATGGGCTGGGGTAGGAGCCACAAAAGTGAACAGGATAATCATGGTGTCTGCCTTCACTAGAGCCTGCAATTTAGTGGGGAAGACATATAACATCGCATTTAAATGGAATTGAACAAAGTAATCAAAATGCTAAGAGGGCCTCTTTCCATCACTCTCCTTCCCATTTCTTACCAAAAACAGAAGGCTACAAAGGAAGTGAATGAGTGGTCGCAATGTATGTGATCTAAAAATATAACTGAAACCTGTAACTCATCTGTGTAAACTTCCTAATATCTGAGAGCTTATTCAATGCAAGGTACTGTATGTGGCACAGTGGTAAAATAAGGCTCTGGTATCTCCTCATAAGGAACTTACATGTTATTAAGAAAGAAATATGTCATCTACTGATAGTTCAGATGGACAGAATCTAAAATCTTCAGAGTTCCAGCATTAAAGAGATGATAAGATTATGCTCTTCTTCAGCTGGCAAATGGATGTCCTTAAAAGTTTGCATGCTGGTTATGAAGAAAGCTTTTCTCCAATAAGGAAAAAAGACCATCAGGTGGTATTTGTGGGGGAAATAACTTATGGATGCCTACAGTCATGTAGCAATCTACTCTGAATCTCAAGAATTTTTTTAACAAGAGAAGAAAAAAGTTACAGGAGCTGCAGAGAGAAGCCATGGAGAGAAAACAGACCTTTCCCTGGTAGATTGGTGAAATAACAGTTGGTTTGCCTCAAAAAAATGACAGAAAAATTTCTTAACACTAGGAAAAAAATAGCTTATTTTAAAAATCTACGGTTCTGACAAGCACCCAAATCACTAATGCCCACAACAAATACATGCCCTGTGAAGCCTAACTGTCCAAACACATCCCCTGCTATTCTCTACCATGCTGACTCTGCCACAAACCTACTGGCCTCATACAGCTTCCAGGACAGGCCAAGTTCTCTACCACCACAAGGTCTTTACATAGGCTGTTTCCCTAAAGATCTCTAAGCATTGGTCCCATCCCTTGAAATCCCAATAGCCAGTTTTGACTTTACTCTAAAGATCTCAGCTTAGACATCACTTCCTTAAAGGGGCATCCCCTTTGTATCCTATTTAAAGTATGTTTTCCTGCTGCCTTCACCCACCACTACATTATTCTGCAGTCATTTCTCTATTTAATTCCTTACTAGTAGTAATAGCTTATCCCAAACTGTAATTGTTTTCTGTAGTTGCTTAACATCAGTCTCTCCCACTAGACTGCAAGTTCTGTGAGGGTAGGGACCTTGTCTGTCACATTCATTCACTGCTGCATACTCTGATCATAAAAGACTGTTTGGTACCAAATAGGTATTCACACACACCTGTTGAATGAATGAATGTAATATATATTCATAGTAATCTTGAAGCCAATATTGACTTTATTTGTATTTCTGTTTAATCTTAGAAGAAACACATGACTACTTATCTGTGGTGAGTTTCCATGATGACTGGTGAACTCATCTTCCAAATACTCTGACTCTCTCAGCTGACTATACACTAGGATGATCTAACAGCTGTTCCTCGGAACCCTAGCAGACACCAGCACTTGCCTGGTAGATGACCAAGGTACACGAACTGTGCCTAGCAGGAACTAAGCTTCCCCTAAGAAACAGGCTTAGAGAGCTGATAATTATTTGTGATGAACAACGCAGTCTTAAACTATTTTCAAGATTCTTTTGAAAAAAGTCATATTTGAAATCATCAGTAATCAAGTTATTAATTGACAGAGATATTTCCTATGCTTGTTTGACATTGGATTATTGGTCATCTGCACCTGGTTATCTACTATGGGTAGCAAGTTAAGTTTGCCATTAGAATATTGACTCTTTCAGGCCATTCTTGAAGTTCAGTGCATCATGCCTAATGAACATACATGTTCAACTTTGAATTAACAGCGTGCTTCACTAACACTATTTGCTGGAACAAGCTTATTTCATCATTTATATGTGACCAATTAGAGTTAAACCAAACTTATCTGTTTTAGAGTGATCAAGTTGATAATTTACGTCAGGTTAGACTGAATGGTATTCTTTCATGTTCAGCATTTCCTAGTGTATTGTTTTTGTTTATTTTCTCAAGCCTTAATGTGCTCAAGACACTGGGCTACTAAAATCAACTAAATAATGTGTTTGTGTGTGTGTGTCCTTCAACTAGGAAACACATTTCATCATATTGCAGTGAAAAAGTTGTTGTCTTTATTTAAGAAAAGCCCGCCCCCCCACCCCACCCACACACACACACAGATCCCTGTAATGGTTGGTTAAATTATATAGTAGATACTCTCAAGCTGTGGATTTCAAAATTCTCAGGCCTTATTCAACATCACCATAGAATCTTAACACTCCATGTGTGAAATGATAGCAATCAATCAGAGGCCGTCTGAAGAGTTCATACTTTAAAGTTTTGGTTTTTTTTAAAGCAACACTTAAGGCTTGGGAATATGACCAACCTAATAAAGAAATCAGGAAAAAAAATTGAGATTCTGTACATGTAATATTTCTTTCCAAAGGAAAGCTCTATGCTACTTAATATTACACATTTTCCTTTACTATAATCTTATTTTGCTGCCACAAAGGTACAGTTAGTCTCCTTCACTCTTGTATAACTTTTTTCAACTATTTAAAATCTGGTAATTTGATATTTTTTCTTCCATGTAGATTCATTTAAAAGTCAAATATACTTGGCATTTACTAAAGTCATAGCTCTTCCTCTTCTTGGAAATTCTCTGCAAGCTTACATTTTATTAATAAAATTCATCTCCAGTAGCATGAAATTCATAATTTCAATTCCTTTTAAGATTTGAATGACAAATTGTCCTATTATCTCATTTCTTTCTTGCTTCATTTGACTAAACAAATGCCCTACCGTAGGAACATCTACTTGTGAAGAAAAGATTAATTCATCTTTTTAAGAACTCTGTAATATAATCTTTATAATCCCTCACATCAGAGAAAGTAGTGACTACTTCATATCTAGGTTCACCATTCTATTAAAGGCATCATACACATTCACATTTTTGTAAAGCAAAAAACACAGACCATCATCTGCTTTCCTTTGCCAAAACCTACCATTTTGTTATTTTAAAATATTTGCACAACAAAGCTTTCTTAAGATTTCAGATCCTATCTTCTAAATAAAAAGTGTCTGTTTCTTAGTAAAGCATCAGCTTCTTAAATTATTTTGGTATTTTTTCATCTAAAAATTAAACGACCCACAAAACACCTGGTATCTATTTCCAAATATAGATATTTTTAATTTGACCAAAACAGAAAAAAGTCTCTTTGTATTTTTTATTTTCTCTCAGATGAATTCATTATTGTCATATACTTTTGGCATCTAAACCATTTCAAATAAATGTTCCACTTTAGTACCTGGGCTGGAGAGGTAGGTTTCAATCACTTATGTAGGAAATGAAACAGTTTTCCAAAAATAATAGGAAAATATAAGCAACTTGTAATGAAAGTAAGGAGGAAAAAATGTAAAAATATGAGCCCATATTGCCGTTTATTGATGGCTAAAGTACATGTGTATCAGCAAATATGTAGCTTTGTATGTTTGAAAATTTCATATCTACCTGATTATGTCAATTATACATCACCTTTTTGTTTTATGAGAAAATTTCATCAGATATCTCATCATTTTTATCTTATGTTTCACACATCTTATCATGCAGAAAATACTTTTTTTCTTTTTTTTAATTAAAGTTTATTGGGGTGACAATGTTAGTACAGTTATATAGGTTTCAGATGTACAATTCTGTATATTATGCTGAGCGAAATATGTCAGACAGAAAAAGTCGAGAACCATATGATTTTATTGATATGTGGGAAATGAAATTTTTTTCAATGAAACCATTTGCTTCAAGACTATGTTCTCATGGTTCTTCATCCATACAATTCCTAACAGGATACAGTTGGAATCGATTAATAAGTCAATTTATTTCGGAGCAATTTTGAGCACTGTATTTAACTTTCATCCTCTCTTTCCCCTCATATTCTACTTAAATTATTATTAATGCTTATTTTTTAAATTAAAGGCCATACTGGGACTAACAAAGTAAATTTGAGCAGCTCCATTTTTCTCATTAAAATGCACAATAGAGATGCTTTAATATGCTTCTCTAAAAGCTGTCCTTTGTTTAAAATCTATAAGGATAAAAAATAAATTTACTCAAACTGGGATTTTTCAAGTGGATAACAATAAAAATATATTAAAACTAAAATCAATGTAATTAATCAAAAGAATGTTATAAAATAGCAAGGTAGCATTTGTATCGTACTGCATCAGTGACACAAGAGGTAGAATTTTTCAAGAAGTTAAATTCAGGAAAATGTTAATTGAATATAAAAATAAAATAGTGTTCTCATATATAGTGTTTAGAAGAACTGCTAGACATATTTCTAGATATATGTCTAAATATCTGTAGGAAATCTTAATTCTTTTTTGGATTACAACCTCCTCAATAAGACTTCAAATTATAGGCTCTCATCCAATGCAAATGAACTTCATTACAGTTGATACTTTCTGATAAAATCTTAGATCAATTTTACATTAATTCTCACAAAGTTTCCATTTTTGGTTTAATCCAACCCTATTACTATTGACGTATGCGTTTTTACTTGTAGTTTGCTTCACCTAAATATCCAGAGGTTACCATTTCTTCAGATGTATACTTATTCTATGTAACATGTTTCCTATTATTCTGTTATGTAGGATTCCATTCCTTTTTTGTTTGTTCTGATATGTACACATAATTCCTCTTATTGATAATAGCATTGTAGGATAAAGGAGAAAGTTTGTTCCACTTAAGTGGAGTAACTGATAGGAGACCATCCTGAGTAAAGATAAGCTGAGATGGTTGGGCAAAGCAAGAACCAAGTGAGGTAGGAAACATATGTAGCTAGAAACTGAGACCTGCCCACTTTTACTGCTGTGTTCAAAAACAGGATTCAACACATACAGTATAGATAGGTTAGGGGACATCTGATCTTAGCTATATTCATATTAAGAATAGAACAGACATATTTCAGATAAAAGTGATAAATAAACTAGTGGGGGTTCTGTTAACCTTGGACTGGAACTGAGAAGTAGCGACAATAGGATACCACCACCTTGCCAACATGCAGACAGTCCTAGAGGTAGAGAACCTTGTTTATAATCTTTGTAGGACTTCAAGAAGGATTATGCCTTACTGAGGTACAGAATGTTTTGAGAATATAATTTTATTTTTGGCTGATGAGGGAGTGGTATAGAGATAGCCAAAAGTCCTACATATTACAGGCATACCTTCACCAGTCTTGAGATGGAAAGGTTCAGAGGAAGATGGAAACACTGCTCCCACCATTAAGCAAGGCCAGGAAGAGTAATGTCAGTTTAAGAATATGATGCCAACTTGTCCCTTTCATAAGATTCACGGTGGGCTAGAGTTAATAATATTTGAAAAATTTTCAATAGGAACATTCCAAAAGTTAACGAATGCCTTGAATTAACCTGTATTTTTAGTGTTTGAAAAGAATTTATATTATTATTTTATGTCAATAATTTACCTTTTATTGTTATTTTATATTCATTGCCTTCAGATGGCAAAAGCTTCCCATAGATCCTGAACTAGGAAGCAGAGTTTTCTAAAGCAGATTTTTTTCATTTATCTACTGAACTCTACAAACTCCACAAATCCAAAGGCTGTGTATAGTAGACTGAATAATGGATACCCAAAGATATCTGGTCCTAATTCCTGGAACCTGCAAGTGCTGCCTTAAAGAAAAAAAAGGGTCTCTGTAGATGTGATAAGTTAAGGATCTTGAAACAGATTATCTTGGATTGTCCACATGAGCCCTAAATGCAATCAGGAGTGAGCTAGGCAGTGGGAGATTTGACACAAACAGAAGAGAAGAAGGTGATGTAACCAGGAGGTAGAGATTAGAGTGGTAGAGCCACAAGGCAAACATGACAAGGAATGCCAAGAGCCACCAGAAGCTGGAAGAAGCAAGAAAGCAACTGTTCTCCTTAGAAACCTCCATAGGGAGTGCAGACCTGCTGACACCTGATTTCAGCCCAGTGATACTGATTTCAGATTTCTGGCCTCCAGAACTGTGAGAGAATAAGTTTCTGTTCTTAAAAGCCACTAAGTTTGTAGTAATTTATTACAGAAGATTATTAAATACTCCTCCCCAAAGATGCCCACATCCTAATTCCCAGAACCTGTGAATAAGTTGTTACATAACAAGGGGGAACTAAGGTTGCAATTGGAGTTAAGGTTCCTAAACAGACCTTAAAATAAGGAGATTATGCTTGATTATTTGGGTGGACCTAATATAATCACAAGGGTCCTTAAATGGAGAAAAAGGAGACAGAAGAATCAGAACCAGATATGTGGTATCATAAGAAAGACTTGACCAACCATCGCAGGCTTTGAAGATGGAGGAAGGGACCATGAGCCAAGGAATGCAGGTGGCCTCTACAAGCTGCAGAAGTTAAGAAAATGGATTCTCTCCTAAAATCTCCAGAAAGGAATGCAGCCCTATCAGCATCCTGATTTTAGGCCAGTGAGACCCATTTTACTTCCAAAACTGTAAGATAATAAACTGTGTGGTTTTAAGCCACTAAGATTGTGGTAATTTGTTATAGCAGCAATAGGAACTAATATACTATCCTATAAGAAAAAAAAATGTATGCAAAAGTAATCTGAAAACACATGTAGTTATGCTGAAAAGTCTTCAAAGTTTGCAACAAATAAATATGTACAAAATATTAATATTTTGTCTATAACTATAATACCCCATCTATATCCCCTGATGTCCTATAGTTTGCTTTTCAAATCAAATGACAGCATGTATACTATCAGATGTAAGTAGAACTTTGATGACACTTAAATACTAAGAACTTCACTATTTCAATGGATATTAATTGAAAATCAAATGCAAATACTACTAGTTATAATAACCAATATATCCTCATAGCTGTGATGGCTGATTTTATGTGTCAAACCTGATTGGATCACAAGGTGCCCAAATATTTGGCTAAACATTTTTCTCACGTGCCTGTGAAGGTATTTCTGGATGAAGCTAGCATTTAAAATGTTGGCCTCAGTAAAGCAGTGTGCCCTCCTCAGTTTGGCTGTTTCTTACAAAACTAAACATACTCAATATAAGAACCAGCAATTACGATCCTTGCTATTTACGCAAAGGAGTTGAAAACTCATGTCCACTCAAAAACCTGCCCATGGATGTTTACAGCAGCTGTATTCATAATCGCCCAAACAGGGAAACAACCAAGATGTCCTTCAGGAAGTGAAGAAATAATTAACTGTGACATTCTAGACATTGGAATATTATTCAGCACTAATAAGAAATGAGCTAGCAAGCCATGGAGGTGCCTTAAATGCATATTACTAAAAGAAGCCAACCTGAAAAGCCTATATACTGTACGATTCCAACTATGACATTCTGGAAAAAGCAAAACTCTGGAAACAACAAAAGTATCAGTGGTTGCCAGAGTGGGGAGAGGTGAATAGTCAAAGCAGAGAGGATTTTTAGGGCAGTGAAAACATTCTACATATCATAATGATGGATGTTTGTCATTATACATCTGTCCAAATCCCATAGAATGTACAACACCAAGAGTGAACTCTAAGGTAAACTATGGACTTTAAATGATTATGATATGTCAGCATAGGTTCATCCTTAAAGAAAGAAGGCACCATTCTGGTGAGTGATGCTGGTAATGCGGGAGGCTATGTATGTGTGGGGACAAGGGATATACAGAAAATCTCTGTACCCTACTCAGTTTTGTTGTAAATCTAAAACTACTCTAATAAATAAGGTCTTTGACAGAAAAAAAGAGTAAATAAAAGTACAAGGTTTACTTATACAATTGTTTTGCCAGAAATTATAAACAAAGATTATCTGTTTGTGTCATGGTTTAAAATTTGATATTTCCAAAGACTTAACCTTGAAGATTCAATTCAAATAAGCAAGCAAACTTAGACACCAATCAAAAATATTAGCCATTACTCAGGCAAACACAATGTAGATATAAATTTAATTATCAACATCCTATCTCATAAGATTCTGTAATCTTTTGGTAAACAGCGACAGGCAATACAAAAACTTTCCCCACAGATATTTCAATACTTCTATTACAATTGCCAGTTGTCTAACATTTCATAGTAATCAAACATGCAAAATGCAAGTATATAAATCAAAACCTATAACCAAAAATTAGTTTTCTCTAAAACTAGTTCCTCTTTCTTTCTCTCTCTCTCTCTCTCTCTCTCTCTCTCTCTCTCTCTCTCTCTCTCTCTCTCTAATAGTTTCAGGGTAATTGCAACATCTTGCTTGGATTTTTAAAAAGTGTGATCTTTTCCTTAACTAGTTTTACTGAATTAATATTTGCCCAATACTTATTCATTTCTTCAAAATCCCTTTTAACTAATATCAGATCTGTGGTTACTGGGATATTTTGATATTTCTTCCCTATACATACAGAAAGGGAATACAATCATTTCCTTTCAGTATACTTTCTATAAATCAGATACATCTCCAGATTTTATTGTTATTCTTAGGTAATATGACTCTATCCTATATTTCTCTGGCTCTCTTTAACTTTGCATTATGGATTTCTGTCATAATTCTATTCATGTCATCAAGTCACTGCATAACTTGCCTGCCTCTTTGGAAGCCTTTCCAGGGAAGCCACACATTCATCATAGTCAATGACACTCTAATTTCTCAGGACACTGCCAAACCTTTCATCAATCTGGAATATATTAAACACAATAGAACCAATCCTGTTTTATACGAAGTTATTTTTCTCGGTAAAGAGCCACCATGTAAGGTCAACTTTTTGGTACTCAATTAGTAAGAATCATAACATGCTTTTGAAATTCCTATTAAACTACTCAGTGCTCCAGTGACTTATTGGATGACATCATGCCATAATAGATTGGAATTTTCAATTCAGCAATTTGCTTCAATAGTGCTGTCAAAAACTAGCAAGATCGTAAGAATGATTCTAAGTGGACTCTCAGAATGTTTATTGATGCAACCGACAGTGCCACTAAAGTTTCTATCCTTATATCGATAAGCTGGTTGGTACACTTCAAGACAAATGCCCTTTTGAGAAAGGATCAGCAAGCACATCAATGCACATTTCATTCTGATCCTTTTTTCTTTGGGCTGCACTAAATATGGCAGTAAAGTCAAATAAAGCTTTAATATTTGATAGCTGTGAAAATGAATAAAGGAAAACCTCATTCTAAATAGAGTTAGAAAGCCATGAAAGGAGGGCTCTTATGCACACACCACTCCTCACGGCTTACTTTACATACCTCAGCAGGAAGAAGCTTACTTTACATACTGTGACAATAGGAAGGAAGATTTTCTTCTTGCCTAGCAACAACTCAGCAGATGAAAAGCTGCCACAACCCCAAACTCTTGCTCTCCTCCAAGGAACTTTCCTTCAAAACTACCTCTCCCAACTTCCTCCCTTACACTATAAAAGCACATTCTTTGTTCTCCAGAACTGCCTATGGTTAGCCATAGTTTGCAGGTCCCAGATTGCATATCCTCTGCTGTTCCAGAACAGGCTTGATTTTCCTGGCTAAAGGGTATAAAGGTTGAGAATAGTCATATTCCTTTTCAAGTGTCATAAGCCAGAGAGTCACAGAAAATAAATTTGGCTAATAAATCACAATGATAGTAACGTATCTAACAGTCCAAGGAATCCCCCAATTTCATCATTTTAACGGGATCAGCTCATTTAACACTAAAATGTATCTATCCTCAGGCTGAATGATGACATCTGTGAAGCAGCACCCAGAAACATTATAAAGTTAAGATTATCTCACTGAAACACAGGATGGAATTAAGGCTGTTAGGCCTGAATCTTTAAGGAGCAAGTGACAGCTAATGGTTTATAAGATGTAAAGTAGGGTAAGTTCACTCTAAAGAAAATGATAAACTATGAGAGGTAAATTCCAGAGGACTGCAGTGTAGGTGCCCAGTTAATTGAAAAGGTTGATTCTCCACAGGGAAAACATTTATCTGATAAGAGTGTACAGCTCTTGACTCAGCTAAGATTTGAATCCAAAATACTTGTCTAAAGAGGATGAGTTATTTCTATACCTCTCCCAGATCCTTCAATCCAACAACAGTTCTTTATGAAATTGGCTTTTATGAGCCATTTATTTAATCAGTAACCAAGTTTGATTCTTGAAGTCCCATTAAATCCCAGCCTCTTATACAAAAACATAACTTTAGAGCTAGAATGCACATGAGAAATTATTTCAACTACCTAATACAAACTGAGGTACAAAAGGGGAACATGGCTTACTGAAACACAGCAATTAAGTGATCAAATTACAGAGGCTGGGCATCTGGGGTCTCAGTTTGCGGCATTTTTTTACCTTATTGTCTATCTTGCAGCCTCTGCTGATGAGAATAGTCACATAGATCAGCTATCCAGTGCTCATTTTTCCATATACTATTAACTTTCAATTTGCCCTTGCACAAATCACATTTGCCTTCACTAAATGATAATTTTTTAAAAAGCATGATTGAAATAGTGGTTTAAAATGGACATTGACATAGTTCAATCACTGGCATACTTACCTGACCCACACAATGATGTGGTTAACACTGTAGACTACTTTTCCTCATAAATATTATAAGTGTCTGGGTTCAGAACTATTATGATAGCCTTTATATGGCTAATATAAAGTTTGGGAATTCTCTGTGTCATTGACAACCAGTAGTGGGAGTAGAAAATACCACTAGATAAAGTACTTAGGTGCTTGAAATATCTGACTTTGATGCAGAATTTATGAGGAAATACTAAGGCAGTAATTAGAGATAAATGGATTATTAAGGAACAAAGGAAGTGAAAGTTGGATTTATTTCTTCATTGTAAGAGCGAAGCAATTGAGACTGTATAGAGAAGAAAGCTCAGACTCAGTGATCCCTGACTACTTGGATTACAACTAGAGCTAGTTTATAAAGCACAGAAAGACAAGGACACATGAAATTGAAGTATTTTTGAGAAAAGAAGAAACCTAAAATAAATAATTGGGAATAATTAGACTGTTTTAAAGCAAATGAAGCATCGTATAAAATACAGTAATCACAGACTTAAAAATATAAAAGATAATTAGAGAGTCATTGAGTTTTCATGAGACACTATACCCAGTTCTGTGAATGGCATGGAATAAGAAAACAAAGAACCTAGACATCCAGTTTAGCCACAATGAAGCAATGTAAAGATGATCATTATTGAAAATGGAGATATGGGGAGAAATCAGAATATAAATATACAGTTGGTCAAGGCCTTTCTAGAAATAAAGGTGGAAAATAAGACAATGAGTTGATTCATGAGGCCTATAATAAAAATAAAAGAGGATTTTTCAAATACACCAGAAATTCTAAAGAAAAAGTAAACAATGACTAAACAGGAAGAAAGAATTAAGGTGACTAATCTGCCTTTAATAAATTGCCTGTATCAAACTGCAGATTGGTGTTCTTAAATATTAAGCATCAACATAACTTTCATAGTAGTCAGATACAAACATTATGTATATACTGAAAACAATTCAATATAGAATAACCTGAAACATTTTTCCAAAACAGTAAAGACAGGTAAAAAAGAATTTTAACTAATGAACTTAAATGAAAAGTAACAAGCAATTTTAAGAAGGCAATGAAACCAAAACAGGACTGGACAAACCCCAAATAGGGAAATAAAAAAACAATAAAAAGTACATAATTTTAAAATATTAGAGTGGTTATGAATTCAGTAAGCTATCACTGGATAATACTCAATCTTTGAGGATATTAGTGCATAAAACTGAACAGTCATATGCAGATAATAATGGGCAAAGTTAGCCTTCTTGTACAATAGTAAAGAAAAAATGCATTTTTAAATGTAAAATTTTAACAATAAAATGAAACTATACATGAAAAGAATAATTAAAAGCACACCACATAGCAAGAAGTGCTGCCTTTATTGCCATCCAGCTTTGGTAAAACTCTTTATAGACTGGTAGTTGAAAACCTGAATTCAGCACTGGTTCTTACTTTTTTTTTTTTTTAGTTAACCTTTAGATGCACAAAAAGGTACAAATGATCTTTGTTATTCTAAAATATTTGGCTTTCATTTTTTCACAAAGGATTTATTTTGGATATATTATCCTTAAACTGTCCAAGGATAAATGAAAGGTCCTACTCCGGACTTGTAATAAAAGAATGCTTAGAGCTCAAATCAATCTCTCTCCTCCTCTGTCTCCCTCACTCCTCCTACCACCTCTCTCAGGCATTCATTCTCTCTCTCTCTCTCTCTCTCTCTCTCTCTCTCTCTCTCTCTCTCTCCCCCCTATTACTCTACCAACACACAATATACAAGGTAGGACAATTAAGTTTGTGAACTTGTTGCAACGATGTTGCTAGCTTTTTTTGATGTCAGAGGGATGATTCATTATGAATTTGTACCAACTGGACAAACAGTTAACCAAGTTTACTATTTGGAAGTGCTGAAAAGGCTGCATAAAAAATTTAGATGAAACGACCTGAACTTTTTGCCTACAATTCATGGCTCTTGCATCACAACAATGCACCAGCTCACACAGCACTGTCTGTGAGGGAGTTCTTAGCCGGAAAACAAATAACTGTTTCCTGTTATTTGGAACACCCCCCACACACACACTCTCACCTGATCTAGCCCCCAATGACTTATTTCTTTACCTGAATATAAAGGAAATATTGAAAGGAAGACATTTTGATGACATTCAGGACATCAAGGGTAGTACGATGACAGCTCTGATGGCCATTCCAGAAAAAGAGTTCTAAAATTGCTTTGAAGGATGGACTAGGCACTGGTGTCAGTGCATAGCTTCCCAAGGGGAGTACTTTGACGGTGACCGTAGTGATATTCAGCAATGAGGTATGTAGCACTTTTTCTAGGACAAGTTCGCGAACTTAATTGTATATACACAATTTGGTCAAAGCTCTGGAGATCTAGGGTCAGTGCAAATTCAACCTAATCCTCTAACTACCCCCAGATGTATCGTGTTGCACATGGATTACCGATGTTCAGATGGCCCTACAAGTCATTCAACCATCAAAGAAAGACAGACACACTTGTCTTCAGCATAAGGAGCTCTAGGACCAGAAAGCAGATCAATATATTCTACAGTAATTTTCAATAACAAGTTATGCAATGAAATCTTTTCTTTTTATTTAACCCCTAGCTTTCCCAGGAATTCAAACTAAAGAAAGTGTCTAGCCCTGAACATTCCCGGCAATCAAAGCTTTAAAAAATTTAGAAAACATGTGTAACTGTCAATGGGAGTGCTGACCAAGTAAAGACAAGAAGACCACATTTATTTGTAAAGGTTAAACAGCAAGGAGAAAAGAGTCCAGAAAGAGTAATGAGGTGAAACTGTAGAAGGACATTTCCAAAACAACTTATATGTGTGTTTTGTGTGAAACAGTCTCTAAGAAGTCATAAAATCCTCATTGCTCAGCCATTTAAAAATCAGAGCATATAAAGGCAGGCTTAAAATGCTTAATTATGCCTCTGGTTTTTTCCTGAACAATTAATAAGGATTTTACACTAACCCACTGGTGGAGAATTCTTAGATTTTTTTAAAGCTGTTCACAATTAGCATCATGAAATTTACTAATGAGACCAATATTATCAGGAATATTTGTCAGGAATTCTTGAGTCATTAAACTGTTTTTGACCATTTATTTGTAGATATAAAATATAAGGTGTAAAACAGCTAATATTGTTTTACTGACTACACTCAAATAACAATTTCCTTAAAAATTAGGAAGAATTCAGATATTTTCTACTTTTTTGAGAACAGTAGAAATCCTTGTTATAATATTAATTCCCTTATGAAACATATGATGGCCTTAAATAAAATTTATATTTCAGGAAGTCAATTAAGCTTCTGAAGGATAAATATCCCAATGTATGTCATAGAATCCAAGGCAGTTCCTTAGAGATTAAAAAAAGAGAAGAAAAAAAAAAAAAAAAGTCCATACTTCAGTCTTTTGGGGGCGGGGAGGAAAGAGGGTATTAATATTTTAGAGAAATGTTGATAGATCATTTGCGGCATCACAATTGCCTAGGGAGTTTGTTATTTTTAAATAAAGATTTTTGGGCTTCACGTCAGATCTATTGGGGCCCAGCAATATGCATTTACCAAGCTCCTCAGGTGATTCTAGAGTAAGATAAAGCTGGAGAATCACTGACAGGAATAGAGAATTTGAATGAGAAAGCTAGAGGGGAAAAAGGCATGGATTTTCATTGTTCCAATATCATTAGTATATTATACTCTAATTTTCCTGCTACTTATGATAATTTCTCTAAGATAAATTAAAAGACAGAGAGTCATTTAGTATTATAATTTCTTAAAACAAAAGGAACAATTATTATTCCATAGAACTCCAACTCAAAATACATATACGAGTACATGTATTTTTCTAAGTGGTCTCTAAGAAGGCCTGTAAGACACAACACTGATTTTTAATCCAAGGATAGAATAGTATTTATAGAATAGTATTTATAGAAAAGACTAACAAATCGGAACTTCAGGTGTCTATGAAGACTCAAAGCACATCCAGAAGGTCTTACCAGTTTCAACCAGTTTGTACCAATTACTTTTGAAGAGTCAGCTTTAAAAGTTTTTCAAAAACATCATTTCATAACAACATATTGTATTCTGTTATTTGCTTATCAAAATTATTCCAGTTTGAATAAAGTTTCTTTAAAAGCGTGTTAGACAAGGAACAGCAGTTTCAATTTTTTTAACCTTGTTTAATTTAAATATCCTTTTGCTAAAATAAATAATACTTTACATAATTTAGACATACTGCTTTTGTTTGCTTATTTATTTACAGTAGACCAGATGCTCACTTAATTCATTAAAGGTTTCAGGTTGATCAGATTTATCTCTGTATTTTTTAAACTAATAATAAATCACTTACTGATGGCTCAATCAATTTTTGCACATTTATTATTCCATTTTATTACCTACTTAATTTTCTAAATCAATCTTTATTTATAAAAAGTTTGTCCTCTTCCCCTTCTATGTCACAGTGTCATGCTATAGATTTTGATCGCTATGGAGCAAGGACAGAGCCAGAATCAGGAAGTAGATACAAGGCACAACAGAAAGAACAGCGACACTATTTGGTCACACATGGGAGTGGGGAAGGAGGTACATCGAAATGATCATAACTTCATTTAAACAGAAACCATCTTTATAATTATTAATTCCACATTTCTACCATTAAAAAAATAGGAATGTCATTTGGACCTCATATGTAAAATCCATGACTATCTTTATGATATATTCAATTTTCTTTTATGCAAAAGTACAGCTCCTGTCTCCAGAAAAACCATTTTCTAATATTTATTTCCACGTTTCAAAGCTCAATGTTTGTTTGGAACTAAGTTAAATTAAATTAAAACCAATAATATGTAATTAATAATACCCATTTATATTGTATTGTAGTCATTCATTCCATTAAATATTTATTTTAGCATCTACCACTTACATTTAGCCAGACACCGATTCACCTGTACTTTTCAAATTTTAATATGCATATGAATGAGGTCTAAAATGCAGATTCTGATTCAGTGTGACTAGACTAAGGCCCAAGATTCTGCACTGCTGAAAAATCAGGTGATATTGACCATACTTTGATTATCAAGTGTCTAATCCATAGTCTAACGTGAAAAAGATAAAGGAAGTGTTAAACAAAAAAATCTTTAACATCCATGGCTGAAAGTCTTTTCGTAAGTAAGGTTTTATTAAACCAAAAATGCTAGCCAAAAAAAGGAGACCAGTGTTGGGGCATGGAGTCGAAATCACCAGCAAGCAGCATGGTTAGGTGGAAAAGACAGCATGTCAATTGTCTCAGAGTTTTGCAATTGTTTTCATACATCCAGTAGGAGAAAGGGGGGAAGAAAGAGGTAGTCTATAATAATTTACATGAGCTACAGGCAAAGGAGTGGGACAAGGTGACAGGGGCCCACTCTGGGATAGGTAGTGAGTCAGCATAAAGAAATGTCTGCTCCTGTAGATTGGGTGTGGGCAGCAGGACAGAAAGGCCACATGTAAACAACAAGCCGGGGCAACTGGAATTAGATGGTTCGTGACTAAAATAATCTGTGGAAATAGCTATCTGGAAATTAATCCGAAATTCCAACAGGCAATGGAAAGAATGTGAGCAGTCTTTTGTTATCTGGCCAACAGCCATTAACAGACTAACAGTTCTGCCTCTTTCACTCTCTGGCTGCTGTAATTTAATTTAGAGTACCTCAGAATTTTCTCCTTATCAGAAGGAACATCTGGATAACACTATTAACAATTTTAATTTGGCATTGTAGACTGCAGTCGAGAAAGGACTGTAGCTTGTAAATTGAAAGAAAAGCTAAGGAATTGAGTAAGACCCAGTACACAAAAGACAACTGACTATCAGAACAGAACAACTAGTGTCAAAGTGAAAAAGAAAAATATGATATGGAGAGCATTCTATACTGCAAGGATTAATAGTTTATTGCTAGTTAAGGTAATTTATTGCTGTATCAGGAATTTCAAAAATGTAAGGAAAGAAGGAAGGAACTTGGCTAACATTGAAAACAATCAATAAATACTAGTTGAAGAACCACAGATCACACGACACTGTACTCACTCTTAGGCTAAAAGGGAATCTCTATGAGTTCTGACAATTAAGTTCGCGAACTCATCTTAGAAAATTGCTACATGCCTCATTGCTGAATATCACTATGATCACCTTCAAAGTACTCCACTTAGGAAGCTATGCACTGATGCTAGTGCCTAGTCCACCCTTCAAAGCAATTTTGGAACTCTTTCTGGAATGGCTATCAGAGCTGTCGTCATATTTCCCTTGATGTCCTGAATGTTATTCAGTATTTCCTTTATCTTCGGGTAAAGAAGGAAGACATTGGGGGCCAGATCGGGTGAACAAAGAGGGTGTTACAATACAGTTATTTGCTTCCTGGCTAAAAATTCCCTCACAGACAGTGCCGTGTGAGCTGGTGCATTGCCGTGATGCAAGAGCCATGAATTGTTGGTGAAAAGTTCAGGTCATTTTCATCTAACTTTTTCATGCAGCCTTTTCAGCACCTCCAAATAGTAAACTTGGTTAACTGTTTGTCCAGATGGTACAAATCCATAATGAATAATCCCTCTGATGTCAAAAGAGGTTAGTAATCTTGTTTTGACTCTTGATTTGGAATGACCGAACTTTTTTGGTCATGGAGAATTGGCTACCTTCCATTGTGCATTTATGATGCTTTGTTTCAGGGTCATATTGGTACACCCATATTTCATCACCAGTGATAACACGGCCCAAAACATCATCTTGCCTCTCCAAAAGGTCTTCGTAAATTTTGACTCTCCTTTGCTTTGGTCATCAGTGAGTTCCTTCAGGAACATTTTTGCATATACCTTTCTCATGCCAAGATTTTCAGTTAAGATTTTCCTAACTGTTTCTCTATTGATGTTTACAGGTAACCCCTGTATAACATGGCACTTCTATGACATGGTTTCGCTCTAACATGATTCAAGAACTGGGGGAAACCCTCGTTGAACACGGCATCCTAGAACACGATTTTACTCTAACATGGTTTGAGAATTAGAGTAATCCCTGAACAACATGGAACATAATAAGAGCTTTTAAGAGCAAAAAATATCTCATTGGAAATTAGGGAAATCCCTGAACAACATGGAGTGTAATAAGAGCTTTCAAGAGCAAAAGATACCTCATTTGAAATGTTTCATTTGAGCATGGATGTTGTATCAGATTTGACTGCAGAATTTTAAAATTTATTAGAATTTTAAATCTATTTTGTTCATGGAGTATTAAGTTCAGAGGATGAAGATATCTTGTCAGAAAGAAAATGCCCTCGGTTAATGGTGCTTACTAGTGATGATGAAGAAAACATTATTTAATACATATAAAGATGTTATACTTTCAGTGAAAGTTGCTTTGATAAAGATATTTCTCTTAATTATAAAAATATAATAGCACACTTTTTAATTTTTGAAAGCTAACCTCCTTTTTTGTACTAGTTGTTTCGTATAACACAGATTTGCATAACACGGCATTTTTTTAAGGAACCTAACAACCGTGTTATTCGGGGGTTACCTGTACTTGGTCTGCTATGCTTATCACAGTAGGCCGATGATTTTGATGCACAATTCAATTAATTTTTGCAATGTTTTAATCAGTTCTGCTCGTTACTGGCTGCCCTGACCCCTCTTCATCAATGATGCGTTCTCTCCCCTCAGAAAAACGTTTAATCCATTTGTACACTGCCGTTTTCTTCATGGCATTATCTCCATAAACTTGGACTAACATGTCCTTAATTTCACTTCCACTCGTGCCAAGTTTAACAAGAAATTTAATGTTTGTTTATTGCTCTAATTCAATCTCAGACATTCTCGTGATGGCACACAAAAACACGCAACAACAATGAACACCACTCAGCAAGTCACCACGACAGGTGATACAAACACAGCTGTGAGACACTGATATACCAAGGTTATGAAACCTTACTGTGCTCTTTGTACAGTGCTGCTAATGTAAGAACAGTGGCAATTTCATGAACTTAATTGGCAGACCTCATAGTCACCTCTAGCTGTTGGCTTAACAAGAACTGTGCTGTATTCACGTGAAAATTAAAAAAATAAAAATAAATAAATAAATAACTGCCATAAGATCAACTAAGAAATATTTTCCCAAGTGGGCAGAGAACACAGGTAGCAAAACAAAATTGACTTTGCTGTAGGAAATTTTAGAAAACTGTAGTACTGTAAGGGTGAAATTCAGTAAATCAATAACATAATTAGACTTAAGCTAGTTTGCAGTTTGACTCACCACATAGCTTGCTATCTAGCCACTTGTCAGTTTGATCCACCCTGATATTCATCTGTTTTCTCTTTGTTTCTCCCCTTACTGATTGTCTTAAAAACTGTTTTGTTCCCTGTCTCAGAACTACACATACCTCATTAATCCATTTAATCAACAGAATCCTAACCTGGAAAGGGCAATTTCTTAATCCTCAGGTACCCAGAAACTGGAATCCAATTTGAACCCCAAGTCTGGAGTTGGCGATAACATTATCTTAAAACAGACCAGACCCTGGTAAGCAATGTCAGCCCTCAGACCTGCCTGACCAACTCACGCTTCCTTTGTTCTTCTTATGTACCTATAAAACCTTCTGCCCATTCTAGGAACGGGGAGGTGGTCTTTGGACAGGAGTCTGCCATAGTCCCAGAACGCCGGCATTCTGAATAAACATGCTTGTCTTTCCACAAGCCATGTTGAAACCATGTTTCAAGCATGGTATCAGAACCACACCCCTTTCCTCTGTTTCCAAAGGAGTTACTGTGGACTTTTGGCTGTAGAGCAAAATGAATGAGATACACAAATCAGAATTTGTTCAAAGAAGAGTAACACACACGTTTATTTTCTGTGGGTTTAAACTTACTATTATGTGGACCTAATTTAATATGTATTTGAATCATTTCATTATGAATACCATTTAAGGAAATGGCATTCACACTCTAATTATGCTCTTGGATATTAGTTTGTTCTCAAGTAAGAAAACCTTACATTCAATCAGAAATCACAGCAAAGAAAAATAAGGTACATATTATCTTTGCTACAATTAAAATTTTCACTTTCCTACACTAGTCTAGAGAATACATACTTTTGTTTATTCTAGACTAATTACAGATTCATAACTATGCACCTTTGCCAAAGCTTCCCCTCAGGCCACCAAAGTCTAGCATTTAACTTTCATCACTATTTTCATCTTTGAATATCACAGGGCACATGCCATTTGTCTTGGGAAGAATCAGAAGCATATAGATGAAGCCAAAATTTTTGTATCATCATGCCCTATAATATATGCAGCTAAGCTGAAATAGGTCTGCTGTATATCCTGTTTGCCTCAATTTCAGGTAATTGTGTTCAACTATGATTCACAAGTTGCTGAAAACTAATCAATATACTGCTTAGATTCAAACAAAAATTTAAAACAAAGCTATTTATGATAAATAACAAATAAAAAGGCTAAGATTTCCACTATATCATATTATTCCAATTTGAACGATCCTTTGTGACTGATTTGCAGGTGGTAATGACTTGCAAATTAAGTTGACAGGAAACTGGGCTGTGGTGACCCAAGTGACCAAGCTTTCACAAAGCTTTCAATGAGCACCGCGTTTTGAGGCTTCAGTCTTTATTGCTTATGTCCAGGGTGAGAATGCTTTTTCTGCAGCCTTATCCAAAGAACAGCACTAATGAATATTGTCAGTCTACCATTTCGTAGTTAAAGAACAAGAGGTTAACATCTCTGCCTCAACGCTAATTGACTGGTTGAAGTACTTGACAAGGGAATTATTTCTTTTCCTTTTCAGTGTCTTCCCAGTAAAACAGATTACTTCCTTTTAACACCAGCTCCACTTAACCACCACAGTATACGTTCTGTTAGAAATGAAACCCAATAGATAACTTCAATTACATAAAAACAGCGCACCTCTGGGGTCAATTAATCTTTGAACTTCACACAGAGGTTCATTTGGTCAAAAAATGTGTAGGATGATGCAAGTGAGCCAAGAGTCTTTGAAGAACTGAGGAACAAAAGAGGAAACACTCCAGTCTAGAAGAATGAACAGCGAGGTCACTAAGATGCATCTTGTGGATTCTACACCAGCTGACACATTTCCTTTTGCAATAACTTCAATGTAGGAATAGCTACAGCTTTCATGGACTGGCTTTTCCTCATCGCATGATTTACTGAACAGCAAATTTATCATGCGTATGTTTCAGCTTGAAGGACTGATTTACCATTCTTGCTGCACCTAAATGTCAATATTTACATATGAAAGCAACAAGTGGAGCTGAGGAAAGGGAGGGGGGACAGGGAAATAACCATTGCTGAGCAGGATCCACTAAGTGCAGTTTTACATGCTTTACCTACTTCAATTTTCACAAGAACCCTGCAAATAGAATTCTTACTCACATAGATTTTCCAGCTGGTTTTGAAGTTATACAGCCATTAAGTATTAATACCATGGTCAAATTTAGCTCTGTTCCATTTAGCTCAATCATCACTTCCTTCAGAAAGTCTCCCTGAACACCATCATGCCTGCTACAGCCACAGTTGTTTTCAGAAATCTTCCTAGGTGTTAAAGTACTTTGTGAATCTTTCTGTGTCTCCAGGTTGTGTTTTAATTGTCTGTTTATACATGTTTCTCCCACACTAGACTCTGCATTCTGGGAGGGCAAGGCTATGTCTTATGTCTGTCCAGAGTGGATCTAGCACAGTGTCAGACATACAGCTGGTTCTCAGGAAATGCTTAAGTGACCAAATGACTTCAAAATTTGTGGTATTTTAAGCTATCTTCTAGAATCATGCTTTACAAACCCCACCCAATCCAAAGTCAACTCTTCATTTTCTGATCTTGCCAAACAGGTTGTCATCTCTGAAGCATTTAATGCTTCTGGCCTAGCAGGATAGCTATTTTGCATTTGTCATGTTTTCTCTACCATAACCTAATCTCTTTGACAGAGCAGCATTCATATTGCCCTAGTAACCGACCACAACGGTTCATTAATGATAGCCTTCATATGTATGTATATTGAACACCTCCTCTAGCTACTTTGTTAGTAAGGGAGACCAAAGTCTGCCACCCCAAAATGTGCCTTTTGGGATATTGATTTTAAGCTGATTCTAAGTATTTATCCAAAGAAAACAAAAACACTAATTTGAAAAACTACGTGCACCACTATGTTCATTGCAGTATTGCTAGCAATAGCCAACATACAGAAGCAACCTAAATGTCTATTGATAAATGAATGTATAAAGAAGATACAAACACACACACACACACACACACACACACACACACAGAGGGTGCCAAAAATGTATACATATTTTAATAAAGGAAAACTGTATTAAAATTGTAATACTCAATATATACCAATAACAAAAGATGAATATATGTCACGTTTGACTTCTGCAATTACAAGAAGTGGTCAAAGTGGTTACCATCAGCATCCAGACATTTCTGATTATGGCAAATTACTGCTTGAGCAACGTTGACCAAAGTGTCCACTTGTATACATTTTCTGGCACCCTGGTATATACTGTATTTCTCAGCAATAAGAAAGAATGAAATCTTACCATTTGAGACAACATGGATGAACCTAGAGGGTATTATGCTGAGGTAGGGAGGCAACTTCCTACTGTGGAGTCAGTCGAGTTGAACAAACAGGAGCCAGATGCTAATCCTTAGATAAGTTCCCCAAGGATACCTAGATTCCCCCAAGGACACCCACCCTAGGGAGCATAATCAACATTAAGGACCGGCTTTTCAAAGGGCCAAGGGACTTTCCCATCGGCTCTGCATGCGTAGTCAGGCTCAAAAGTGCCCATGTAACCTTTGCTTCATTATAACGCTAAAAATCACACGCAGGGGTGCAGGTTTAACATGCTAATGAGACATGCAATGCATGAAGAGACATGTAGCTACACTGTGCAGGTGCCAAGAAACCTCCACCTCTACATGCCTAGACATACCGTGTTTCCCCAAAAATAAAACCTAGCCGGACCATTGCTCTAATAAGTCTTTTGGAGCAAAAATTAATATAAGACTCGGTATTATATTATATTATATTAATTATATTATATTATATTATATTATATTAGACCCGGTCTTACAGTAAAACAATAAATATTATAGTAAGTATTATAGTAAAATAAGACCGGGTCTTTATAAAATATAATATAATACCGGATCTTAGATTAATTTTTGCTCCAAAAGATGAATTAGAGCTGATGGTCCAGCTAGGTATTAGTTTCAGGGAAACAGGGTAGCTTTCTTCCCTCCTATCTCCCTTTAAAACTCCTGTCCTAGCGTATCTCAGGGAACCACTTATTCCTTTTCATGATGTTGGTTCCTTTGTGCACAAGCTTAATAAAACTTTCTCTTTGTGTACAGTGGTGTATGGCAATCTCTCTTGATTTCCACCCTGGGAGATTGCAAGAACCCAGGGTACTGGTAACAATACTAAGTGAAATAAGTCAGACAAAGACAGATACCATATAATTTCATTTATATGTGAAATCTAAAAGACAAAACATGAATAAAGAAAACAAAACAGAAACAGACCCATAGATATAGAGAACAAGCTGATGGTTGCCAAAGGGGAAGGAGTGGGGGGATGGGAATTGAAAAAAATTTAAAAATGACCTAATACAATGTTGTAAAAGCGAGCGAGCGAGCGAGCGAGCGAGCGAGCGAGCGAGAGAGAGAAAATAGCTCACAACACTCCATTACTACCTTTGTAAAATTAAATTTAAAAGCCAGTTATTTTTAAGAAACGAAAGTCTCAGAAAGAAGCTTTCACCTCCCACCCAACCCCTTTACCTGCATAACATAATTCAGATAGAAACACTTGCTTTAGGAAAGGAAGTTTAGCATATTCACCTTAGCATATACGAATTAGTGTGGCAGACAGGGAGAAATCTAGCAAAGCCTATTTGTTAGACTCCCCTCTGTGTCCCATTGTTTCTGGGTGGCCCAGCAAGAATTTGTTTACCACATATTTGCTCTTTCATATGTACCTGTGAATTGTCTACTTTCGCTTTGAAATCACAAACCCTTGCCTCCATCCCCCTTTTCCCAGAATGGCATGTAAGCCTCCACTGCCCAATACATTCTCACAGTCTACTTACAATAGTGTGAAAAATACTATGATTGGTGCTTAAGCACTGTGTTATGGAAACATACAGGAATGAGTGTGTTCCAAAGGAGGTAATATTTAAATGGAGGCTTATCTGTGGCAGTGCAACAGTTGATACAACTTACACATCCTCCTGTACCAAACAGCTTTTAAAATAGTTTAAAATGGAATAGAATTTACTGTTCTCAAACACCATCCCCTTCCCTATTAACAAAATTGCCACAGGTGTTTCACACAATTATTAATCAAAACTTGGGAAATGTAAAACCTGTGCACAGGTTTACTTTCAAATCTCATTCCAACTCCTAACTCTTTGACCTTGAGAAAATTATTTAATCTCTCTGAGTTTCAATATTCTAATCAGGGTAAAATGAAGATAGTGAAACTGGAGAATTAATATCCTCAGAAAATATATCTAATAGGAAATACAGTTGTGAGCTAGTTTGGACTAGCTGCCACAAAAAGAAAGTCACGTAGCACCCTGTTAACTATCATAGAAATCGCTTAACCAAGGGCCTGTTAGAGTGCAAGAAAAATAAATAACCAAGACAGCAGAAATAATAAAGCATACAATGTGTAAGAGTCAAAAGATGTATAGCTTCCACACCTGCACACCAAAATAACCTACTGACATGCATTCTTAAGATGCTTTTAGCCCACAAGCCAACGACCACCCCACCATCTCCCCAAAACCAGACAAGATGACACCAAGAGGGAAGCAGATGACTGGAAGATGAATATTAGCTGCTTACTTAATCAAAGACAAATCAGCAATACCCATAACTCCAAACCCCTTGTTCATGATTACTTACGAATTTTGCTCTATAAAACCACTTACCCAGAGAAGGTCCAAGGTGGCAGATTAGGTAAATGCTTTGCCTGCTGCCTCACAGGTTCACATCAAAATTACAAATAAATTATAGAACAATCAACCTCAAGAACCATCTGAAGACTAGTTTAACAAAACCCCTATAACTAAGACTGTAAAGAAGTGGCCACAGTGAGGCAGATACTGTGTTTCCCCGAAAATAAGACCTAGCCAGAGCATCAGCTCTAATGCGTCTTTTGGAGAAAAAATTAATATAAGACCCGGTATATATTATATTATATTATATTATATTATATTATATTATATTATATTATATTATATTATATTATATTATATTATATTATATTATATTATATTATTATATTATCATATTATATTATATTAAAGACCCGGTCTTATATTATATTAAAATAGGACCGGGTCTTATATTAATTTTTGCTCAGAAAGACGCATTAGAGTTGATGCTCTGGCTAGGTCTTATTTTCGGGGAAACATGGTAGGAGGTGGAGAGACACGAAACAGGCTGCCCCAAACCCACAAGTAGTGGTTGAACACTGAGAGGAACAACTCAGTGATGGCGGTCCCCCCTTAAGAGGGAGGGGTCTCAGCCCCACACGGGGTTCCCCAGCCCAGGGGTTCTGTGCCAGGAAGAGGAGTCCCTAGAAAATGTGGAAGTGAAAATCAGTGAGGACTCTGTCCGTCCATACTGGTGAGACGGAAAGTGGCTAGAAACCCGGATGTCCTCTTAAAGGGCCTGCACACAGACTCACCTGCTTCCAAACATTCACCTGGGCTTTGGTGGAAGGGCGGCAACTTGAGAGGTGCCAGAGACATATAGGGAAAAAGTGAGTTGTGTAGCCTTAAGAGGAGGGCTGGAGGAACAGCTGCCATTGCCCATCCATGGAGTCTACCTCATGTCTAGCCTAAAGGAGGGCACCATCTTTTAGATGTTGAACTCTCCATCAGAGGGCCAGATCTGAGGCTACACTGGTCTGGTAAAATCCCATGTGTGTACCACCTTGATGATGAGCTGGAACCTGCCCTGCCCAGCTAGTGCTGCATTGCTGGAGGCACTCTTAACACCGGGTCAACCAGCTTGGCCCACTTTCCTAAGGAGGCTCTTTCAATGGCTGAGCCTTATGGGCAGCTGGCAGGTGGCAACAGGCACAGGGGGCCCTGGGTCTTTTGATAAGTTGCCCCAGGCCCAATACTTGTGGCAGCCCTGGTTCACAGTGAGGCCAACCCCACACACCTCCAGGTCAAGCACAGGCAGCAACCACCCACATATAATCATCTAGCTCCTACCAGGCAGCCCCGGGTGGTCACAGGCAAGGTTGAAATTGGCCTACATGGGAGCCCTTCCCAAGAAACACCAGAAACAACACACCCAGAGGTCAGTTTCAGACCACATCAGAGCACTACCCAGTTAGTCCCACAAGCAGCACACCCAAAGGGTGGTCTCAACAGGCACAAAAGCCCACTGGGGTGAACACCACTCTGAGAGGTCAGCACCCACGCAGCAGGTCACGCACTGTGGGCGTAGCCAATTCTCACAGACAGTCAGCCTGGGAGTCTATTACACCTACTGATGTGCCAAAAGCAATGGAGGCTCAACTACAACAGGAGAATACACACAACACACATAAGGGACACACCTGGAACACACGCACAGGTGATCAGGGAGACTGCATCATATAGGACACATACTGTGTTTCCCCGAAATAAGACCTAACCGGACCATCAGCTCTAATGTATGTTTTGGAGCAAAAATTAATGTAAGACCCGGTCTTATTTTAATATACTATATAAGACCAGGTCTTTATAATATCGTATCATATCGTATTGCATTGTATCGTATTATTTAATATCATATAATATCATATAACATCATATAATACAATGTAATGTAATATAACATAACATAATATAATTTAATATAATATAATACTGGGTTTTATATAAGACTGGGTATAATATAATATAATATAATATATAATATAAGACCCTGTCTTATATTAATTTTTGCTCCAGAGGATGCATTAGAGCTGATGGTCTGGCTAGGTCTTATTTTTGGGGACACATGGTACTACATATGAGGTCTTACAATTAAGTTCCCAAACTTGTTGCAATGATGTGGCTAACCTTTTTTGATATCAGGGGAATTATTCATTATAAATTTGTACCACCTGGACAGTTAACCAAGTTTACTATTTGGAAGTGATGAAAAGGCTGCGTGAAAAAGTAAGACGACCTGAACTTTTGGCCAACAATTCATGACTCCTGCATCGTGACAATGCACCAGCTCACATGGCACTGTCTGTGAGGGAGTTTTTAGCCAGTAAACAAATAACTGCATTGGGACACCCTCTCTACTCACCTGATCTGGCCCCCAATGACTTCTTTTTTTAACCCGAAGATAAAGAGAGTGTTGAAAGGAAGACATTTTGATGACATTCAGGACATCAAGGGTAATATGATGACAGTTCTGAAAGCCATTCCAGAAAAAGTTCCAAAATTGCTTTGAAGGGTGGACTAGGCACTGGCATCGGTGCATAGGTTCCAAAGGGGAGTACTTCAAAGGTGACCATAGTGATATTCAGCAATGAGGTATGTAGCACTTTTTCTAGTATGAGTTTGCGAACTTAATTATTGGACCTACTAAAGCAACCCAGCAAAGACTGAGACATATAGGAGATCTACCTAATACATAGAAACGAACACAGAAAAGCAGCCAGTATGAGGAAACAAAGAAATATGTCTCAAATGAAACAGGAGAAACCTCTAGAAGAAGAACTAAAGGAAATGAAGGCAACCAATCTGCCAGAAACAGTTTAAAACACTGGTGATAAGAATGTTTAAGGAACTTAGTGAGAACTTCAACAAAGAGATATTAAACATAAAGAAGGACATAGAAAACATAAAAAAAAATCAGTCAGAAATAAAGAATACAATAACTGAAATGAAGTATACTCTAAAAGGAATCAACATTAGATTAGATGAAGCAGAGGATTGAAGCAACGATTTAGAAGACAAGGTAGCAGAAAACATCCAATTAGAACAATAAAAAGAAAATAATAATTTTTAAAAATGAACACAGTTTATGGGACCTTTGGGACAAGTGTAAAAATATGTGCATCATAGGAGTGCCAAAATGAGAAGAGAGGGAGCAAGGGATCAAGAACCTGTTTGAAGAAAGAATAATGGAAAACTTCCCCAACCTACTGAAGGAAATAGACATATAAGCCCAGGAAGTACAGAGAGCTCCAAACAAGATGAACCCAAACAGGCCCATACCAAGACACATCATAATTAAAATGGCAAAAATTAAAGACAAATAGAGAATCCTTAAAGCAGTAAGAGAAAGAAAACTAATTACTTACAGGGGAGCTCCCATAACTTCGTCAGCTAATTTCTCAACAGAACCTTTGCAGGCCAGAAGGGAGTAGCAGGAAATATTCAAAGTGATGAAACTCAAGGGCCTACAACCAAGGCTCTTCTACCCAACAAGGCTATCATTTAAAATTGAAGGAGAGATAAACAGCTTTCCACGCAAGAAAAAGCTAAAAGAATTCATTACTACCAAGCCAGGATTACAAGACATGTTAAAAGGATTTCTTTAAGACTTTACTACCCCACTGACATCAATGGACAGATCTTCCAGATAGAAAATCAACATGGAAACAGTGGCCTTAAATGACACACTACACCAGATGGATTTACTTCATATTTTTAGAGCATTTCACCCCAAAGCAGCAGAATATACATTCTTTTCAAGTGCACATGGAACATTTTCCAAGATAGCCCACATGTTAAGGCACAAAACAAGTCTCAGTAAGTTTAAGAAGACTGAAATCTTATCAAGTGTCTTCTCTGAACACAGTGGTATGATACTAGAAATCAATTACAAGGAAAAAAAAACTGAAAAACACACAAACACGTGGAGGCTAAATAACATGCTACTAAATAATGAAAGGGTCAACAATGAGATCAAGGAAGAAATCAAAATATACCTGGAGACAAATGAAAATGAAAACACAGTGACCAAAAATCTATGGGACACAGAGAAAACAGTCTGGGGGGAAATTCATAGCAATGCAGGCCTAACTAAAGAAACAAGAAAAATCCCAAATAAGCAGTCTAACTTTACAACTAAGGGAACTGGAAAAAGAACAGCAAACAAATCCCAAAGTGAGTACAAGGAAGGAAATAATAAAGATTAGAGCAGAAATTAAAAATAAAAAAATACAGGCTAAAAAAAACAATATAAAAGATCAGTGAAACCAAGAACCGTTTTTTTTAAAAAAGATGAACAAAATTACAAACCTTTAACCAGGCTCATTAAGAAAAAAAGAGAGAGGACTCAAATAAATAAAATCACAAAGGAAAGAGAAGTGACAACAGATACCACAGAAATACAAAAATTTTAAGATAATACTACGAGCAACTATATTCCAACAAATTGGAAAATCTGGAAGAAATAGATAAATTCCTAGAACCATACAATCTTCCAAGTCTGAATTAAAAAAAAAACAAAAGAAAACTTGAACATACCAACTACCATGTTTCCCTGAAAATAAGACCTAGCTGGAGCATCAGCTCTAATGCATCTTTTGGAGCAAAAATTAATATAAGACCTGGTCTTATATTATATTATATAAGACCCCGTATTGTATTGTATTTTGTATTGTATTGTATTGTATTGTATTGTATTGTATTGTATTGTATTGTATTGTATTGTATTGTATTATACCCAGTCTATATACAGTACTACTAATTAAATCAAACCAATAATCAATAAGATCCCAATAAACAAAAGTCCTGGACTAGATGCTTCACAGGTGAAATATACCAAACACTCAAAAACAATCAACAACTATTCTCAGACTTCTCCAATGAATTTAAGAGGGAAGGCTCTCATGCTCATTTTATGAAGCCTCAGTTACCCTGATTCCAAAACCAGACAAAGACATTACAAAAAAAGAAAATTACAGTCCGATATTCCTAGTGAACATAGGTGCAAAAATCCTCAACAAAATATTAGCAAACCAAATTCAGCAATACATTAAAAAGATCATATATCCTAATCAAGTGTGATTCATGCCTGGTATGCAAGATTGGTTCAATATCCACAAATCAATTACCATGATTTATCACATTAACAAAACGAAAAATAAAAATCACATGGTTATATCAATACATGCAGAAAAAAGTGTGCAACAAAATCTAGCATCCATTTATAATAAAAACTCTTAGCAAGTGGGAATAGAGGGAACATATCACAATATAGTAAAGGCCATATATGACAAAACCTCTGCTAACATCATATTCAGTGAGTAAAAGCTAAAAGCATTCTCCTGAAAAGGAGGAACAAGGCAGGGATGTTAACATTCACCACTTTTATACAAAAGAGTACTGGAAGTCCTAGCCACAACAATCAGACTAAATAAATAAATAAATAAAATGAAATAAAATAAAAGGCATCCAAATTGGAAAGGAAGAAGTAAAACTGTCATTATTTGCAGATGACATGATACTATATATAGAGAACCCCAAAGATTCCACCAAAAAAAATATGAGAACCGATAAATAAATTTAGTAAAGTAACAGGATATAAATTAATAAACAGAAGTCAGTTGCATTTTATATACCAATATTGAACTATCAGAAAGAGAAAATAAGAAAACAAGCCCATTTACAATTGCATCAAAAATAAAATAAAATACCTAGGATGAAATTTAACCAAGGAAGTAAAAGACCTGTACTCAGAAAATTATTAGACATTGAAGAGAGAAATTTTAAAAGGTACAAATACATAGAAACATACCATGCTCATGGACAGGAAGAATTAATACAGTTAAAATGTCCTTACAACCCAAAGCAATCTATAGATTCAATGCAATCCCTATCAAACTACCAATGGAATTTTTCACAGAACTAGAAAAAAATACTCCTAAAATTTATATGGGACCATAAATGATCCCACATATCCACAGTGATCTTGAGAAAGAAAAACAAAGCTGGAGGTATCATACTACCTGGTAGCAAACTATATTACAAGGACATATTAATCAAAATAGCATGGTATTGGCATAAAAACAGACACATAGATCAATGGAACAGAATAGAGAGCCCAAAAATAAATCCATGCTTATACGGTCATTTAATCTATGACAAAGTAAGCAAGAATATACACTGAGGTAAACACAGTCTATTTAATAAATAGTGCTGGGAAAACTGGACAGACACATGCAAACAAACAAACAAAAAAAAAACCAAAGTGGACCACCTTCTTATGTCATATACAAGAATAAACTCAAAATGGTTTAAAAACTTAGAAGTAAGACCCAAAACCATAAGACTCCTAGAAGAAAATATAAGACGTAAACTCTCAGACATTACCTTTGGTAATATTTTTACTGATATATATCCTTGAGAAAGAGGAAAAAAAATAAAAAATAAATAAACAAATGGGACTACATTAACCAAAAAACTTTTGCACAACAAATGAAACCATCAACAGAAGGAAAAGACATTCTAATGAATGGGAGAAGATATTGCCAATGATACATCTGATAAGGGGTTAATACCCAAAACGTATAAAGAAGTCATACAACTCTACACCAAAACAAACAAACAAACAATCCTGTTGAAAAATGGGCAGAGGACCTGAACAGACATTTCTCCAAACAGGACATACAAATGACCAATAGACATCTGGAGAGATGCTCAAAATCACTAATCATCAGAGAAATGCAAGTAAAAACCACAATGAGATACCACCTCACTTCTGTCAGAATGTCTATTATCAATAAATCAACAAAGAACAAGTGTTGGTGAGGGTGTGGAGAAAAGGGAACCCTTGTGCACTGTTGGTGGGATTGCAGATTGGTGCAGCCACTATGGAAAACAGTACGGATGTTCTTCAAAAATTAAAAATAGAACTACCTTATGACCCTGCAATCCACTCCTGGGTATTAATCCAAAAAAAATCCAAAACAATAATTCAAAAAGATATATGTTCCCGTATGTTTACTGCAGCACTATTTACAATAGTCAAGATATGGAAACAAAAATGCCCATCAAAAGATGACTGGATAAAGAAATGGTGGTACATTTATACAATGGAGTATTACTCTGCCATGAAAATAATGAAATCTTACCATTTGCAACAATATGGATGGACCTAGAGGATATTATGCTAAGTGAAATAAGTCAGATTGAGACAGACAAATACCATGTGATCTCACTTACACGTGGAATCTAAAGAACAGAATAAACTATATACAAAACAGAAATAGACTCATAGATGCAGAGAACAAAATAATGGTTGCTAGTTGGGAGGGTCGTTGGGGGTTGGGTGATCAAGGTGAAGGGATTAGGAAGTACTAATTGGTAATTACAAAATAGTCATTAGAATGTGAAATACAGTATAGGGAATATAATCAATGACATTGTAAAAATTATGGGTACTAGACTTATCAGGGGATTACTTCATAATTTATATAAATGCCTAGCAAGTACGCTGTACACCTGAAGCTAATATAAAATAATATTGAATGTGAACTATAATTAAAAACAATATATAGTCATGGGATATAAAGTACAACACAGTGTATATGTCAATGGTGTTTTAATAGCTATGTACGGTGTCAGATGGGCAGTAGACTTGTTGGGGTTATCACTTTGTGAGGTGTATAAATGTCTAATCACTATGTAGTTTTGTACAACTGAAACAAATAAATGAATGAATGAATAAATAAATAAATAAATAAATAAATAAATAAATAAATAAATAAATAAATAAATAGTGTGTGTGCGGTGGGGGAAACACCTCTTATCTGTGAGCCATAGGGGAGTTTCGGCTTTTGAGCATTAGCTTTCTCATTCTGCTGGGTGGTGCCATTCGTAATAAAATCGCCAGACTTTCTCCAATGCAAAGCCAAGTGTCAGTTCTTATAGAGTCAGTGCTATAGTCCTAATGGTTGGTTAATGACTCTTTTAACATGTTTGTTTCCAATAGCAACTACTCACTGTTTTGGAAAATGCATATAAAGCCCCTTAAGTGGTGCATATGCTTAGTGCCTAATAGGTCTTCAATAAGTTCTAGGCAGTTTAGAAACAGAGGACATTACTTTTTGGAGAGTGACTACTATATTCAATTACAAAAACTGGTTTTCCAACTTATTTTCCTGGCAATGTTCTATTCTTATATCAAAGACACTGGTGTTTTCTTTGCCTATAAACTCTCCAGGCAAGAAGATATCTGTTGCATTCTAATAGCTTAATCCATATATTTTTTGACTCTGTAGGTAAATTACTTATTCACAGATTTATTCAGCATCTACTAACATACATGATGAAATGTTAAATTCTGAGGATACAGAGATGCAAATGTCAGCATCTCCACTTATGTCAGAGAAATATGACGTGGTTAACAGATAACTAAGTGTAATTCAAGTGAGTCTGTAGGAAGTGATCTGTGTGTGATAAGATCAATGTGGGGGCTGGCCTGGTGGCTCAGGCGGTTAGAGCTCCATGCTCCCAACTCCAAAGGCTGCCGGTTCGATTCCCACATGGGCCAGTGGGCTCTCAACCACAAGGTTGTCAGTTCAATTCCTCGAGTTCCGCAAGGGATGGTGGGCAGCACCCCCTACAACTAAGATTGAACACGGCACCTTGAGCTGAGCTGCCTCCCAGATGGCTCAGTTGGTTGGAGCGCATCCTCTCAACCACAAGGTTGCCAGTTCGACTCCCGCAAGGGATGGTGGGCTGTGCCCCCTGCAACTAGCAACGACAACTGGACCTGGAGCTGAGCTGCGCCCTCCACAACTAAAACTGAAAAGGACAACAACTTGAAGCTGAACGGCACACTCCACAACTAAGATTGAAAGGACAACAACTTGACTTGGAACAAAGTCCTGGAAGTACACATTGTTCCCCAATAAAGTCCTGTTCCTTCCCAAATAAAATCTTAAAAAAGAAAAAAAAAAAATCAATGTGGGCTACGATAGTTTCAGAACAGGGAGAGAGTTACAATACTGTGAGTCATTAATGGAAGGCTTCTTGTAGGAGTTTTCACATACCTTGGATCTTAAAGTTTGAGTAGGTTTAAATCGATGATATAGGCAAGCCTGATTTTTAGGACTTTTCCATGTAGAATGAATGGTGTGAACTATAATGTATCACACTAAGAATAGGATCTTTGGGATCAGAGGGAACTGGGTAAGATTGGTTCTACCACTTACTAGTTTTGTGGCACTGGGCAAATTCTGAACCTCCTTGAATCTCACTGCTTTCATGAGTAAAACGGGGATATAAAGGGCACTTACCTCGTGGAGTTGTTGTGAAGATTAAATGTGATAATGCATGAAAAGCACCTTGCACACGCATGGCACGTGATAAATGCTTAATAAATGGTAGTTGTTATTATTCTGAACAAAGGTGCAAATATAAAATTCCACAAGTATACATGGAGTAGAGTAAATCATTTCTGTCAAAATGGAAGGTTCATATATAAGTATAGATGAAAAAGCTGGAAAGATTGGTAAAGGCTAGTTTGTGAGAGTTTTGAATATCAGGCTAAGGAATTTAGATTATATTTTTAAAATGTTTTCGTTAAAATGCTCCATCTCCAGATAAAAGCCATTTATTTCTCTTCAAGCCTCAGTAGTAAAAGAGATACAATTTGAAGAAGGTGAAAGTATGTGATTTCAAATATACAGTAATATTTCAGTGCAGTACTACAGGTTATTCTGATTGCCTTATTCAAGAGTTTGGTAAATTATAAATAGACACATTTTAAAGACTGACTTCCTCCTTGCCCTACTCTACAAAATGTTTGTATACTGTCCATTTCCACCTGCTTTCTGCTAAGCTAGGGGATTTCTTGATCTGGTTAATATAGTACTGTAAACTAAGGATAATTCGTTTTCAAGCACTTAACGCATCAACACGACACTCATTTGATTCTTCAAGCACCATTAAATTAAACCCCTAACAGCACTATAAAGCCTTAGTAGCACATGTAATTATAAGTCTTTGGCGTTTATCAGTGGGACACTATCTAAAATGGCCAACTACCCAAATGATGGCTTCACTATCCCATCTAATCAAGACAGGAAAATGTTACAGCAATGTACAGCTAAATATGTCACTTTCTACACTGCTGAAACTGGAGGCAGAGGATGCTAGAAATCCTCAGTGGCATTCAGTACTCTATATGCCAATTAGACATGTGGTAGCTTGAAATCTAAGAGGGTAACAGATTTCAGCTGTTAAATTCTAATCAGTAAAGTGCCAAGTTTATATTTAAAAATCCCAGTATTTTATGGTAAACATTCTCAAAGAAAATAAAATTCCACAGAATAGTGTGATTTTAATTTTAAGTTCCTTGGCTGACTGATTTAAAGCCTAACATATTTCTAATTCTAGAAGATGAGAATGTTCTGCTTACAAGGAAATCACAAATAGCATTAATGTAGAAGCCACGTTAAACAGTAATATATTAGGCTTGATAACTAATATGTTTTGATTTATCAACACTGCTGACATTTGTGTCACGCAGGGTGGCATGTGGGGTCTCAGCTCCCGCTCCCCACATAAGAACGCAGGATATGGTGAGGACAAACAGGAAAACCCACGGAGCCTTAGATAGGGGAGTCATACCACTATATTCTCGCTGGCGGCTGGGTTGGAGATACAGGAAGCAGGAGCCACATTATCCGCAACCCACTGTCCGCTTTTCTGCCAACCGACCTACTTTCCTTGACTGCCCATTTGCTAGCTGCAATCTGCCTCTGCAATCCGCACTTGCTAGCTCAGCCACCATCTTCTTGCTAGCCCCCATTTTTCTGCTAGCGTAGTCACAGGAGTTATAGTAGTCGCCAATGGCTCACTGGTTCAGCTGAAGGCCAACTAGCCACAGCTGATGGCCATCCAATCACAGTTGATGGCCATTTACTACATGAGCCAGCACCTTTCCGCGTGAGGCCAAGAGCCTGGAAACTGCACTCCTGGCTCTGTCCCCACTATTTGGCATTCACTTTAATTTCTACACATCTATGATTAAATTCTCAATCATACATGTGGTGATCTATATGTGGGGTTATATACTTGTGCATATTATATTTAATTAACCTGCATTTCACATAATATAATGTGGCTACCAAGCTTTGAAGAGGAGAAGAATCATTTCTTTAAGTTTGTTGTTCTGCTATCAAGAGTTTGCCTCTGGCCCGGTGGCTCAGGCAGTTGGAGTGCTGTGCTCCTAATGGCGAAGGCTGCCGGTTCGATTCCCACATGGGCCAGTGGGCTCTGAACCACAAGGTTGCCAGTCCAACTCCTCGACTCCCGCAAGGGATGGTGGGCTGCATCCCCTGCAACAAACAATGGCAACTGGACCTGGAGCTGAGCTGTGCCCTCCACAACTAAGATTAAAAAGACAATAACTTGACTTGAAAAAAAGTCCTGGAAGTACACACTGTTCCCCAATAAAGTCCTGTTCCCCTTCCCCAATAAAATCAAAAAAGAGTTTGCCTCAACTGTTTTAATAATGAAATAGTTAAATGTTGAATGATTTTTGATTAATGAAAAATCTTTCAATTCTTGGAACTATTACCTTTTTACTGTCCATCTAAATATGTATTGGCATAAATTTACTATCAATAACTAAAAGGTCATCTAACATGCAATATGACTTATGACTGCCAGCAGACAAAAGCAACTGCTTTTCAACAGGAATTTAATGAAGAAGGGGATGGGAGTCGTGTGTCAGATTGATTAGGAAGTGAATACAGGGGGAACCAGAAGTTACTTACCAAGTAAAGGGAAAGAAAAGGGTTAAACACAACTACCAACATTACCAAAACTGCACAACACAAAGAGGAAAGATGGAAGCAGATGGAATAAAAAAATGTATGGACAAGTACACATATGCACACAAACAAACACATACAACAATACTTTCTCCTCTTTCTATTATGACATGGAATGTCAGCTAAATATGTCATCATGGCTTAGAAAGAGAAGAAGACAGCTGAGGAAATATTAGAAATGGTAGAGTAGCTAGCAGTATTGGGAAAGACTGGAGGTGATATCCAAATCTGACTTCCAAGATAAAGGGCACGTGAAGGAGGCTACTGGAGAAAAAGAATGTCCTTCAGCCACTGAAAAGGAATTGCTGTATGACACCTACTTCTGAGCAGAAGGCTTAGAATTAAACAAGCATAAGTAGGTATTCAAACTTTTCCATTCATTAGTTCTATGACCTTGGATTAGGTAAAGTCTCAGTTTCTTCATCAGTAAAATAATGGTATCTATTTTACACACTACCTCATCCATACCAGAAAATAAGCCCTAGTATGATTTTTCAGGATGACATCCCTTAAACAGAAGCCTTGATGTGTCTTTTGGAGCAAAAATTAATATAAGACCCGGTCTTATTTTCGGGGAAACATGGTAGTAACAGATCAAGAAATGGAAGCTATAATTATTGTGGGTGAAATTGAAGGACACACACAAGTGAATTTTGCCTCCAGAAGTGATGTCCTAGTAACAGTATTGTACCAATCACTTTGGGGTAAGTATGCTAACACTTTCAAGTATTTCTGAATGTGTTGGAAGGGGAAAATGCATGAGCACTATTCCATAATCTAATTATATGGGAAACACATAGAAAGTTCAACTGATATGGGATCAAATACAGTAACCTACAAAAAAAATTAGCGATAAACTAAATCCACAAGCTTTATGTAACTCCATCCAAAAACTTTTCTTCATCTTTCACTTGCAATTATTTTAAATCAATAATAACAGGAAAATATACTTAGCAGCTTAGAAACTATATTTGCCAACACAGAAACTAACAATGGTGGCTATGCTCACTTATTAGGTTGGTGCAAAAGTAACTGCGGTTTTTGCAATTATTTTTGACCTTTTAAACTGCAATTACTTTTGCACCAACCAAATAAAAAACCACAATGAGATATCACCTCACACCAGTTAGGATGGATATCATCAACAAGACAAATAATAACAAGTATTAGAGAGGCTGTGGATAAAAATGAACCCTCATACACTGTTGGTGGGAATGCAGATCTGTGCAGCTGCTATGGAAGGCAGCGTGGAGGTTCCTCAAAAATTTAAGAACAGAATTACCATATGACCCAGCAATCCCTCACCTGGGTATTTACCAAAACAACTGAAAACACTTATCCGTAAAGATGTATGTGCTCTGATGTTCATTGCAGCTTTATTTAAGGTGGCCAAGACATGGAAACAACCAAAGTGCCCTTCGATAGTGATTGGATAAAGAAGTTGTGGTATATATACACAATGGAATACTATTCTGCCATAAGAAAAGATAAAATAGTGCCATTTGCAGCAACATGGATGGATCTTGAGGTTATTATGCTAAGTGAAATGTCACACACAAAAAGTCAAGAACCATATGACTTCACTCATGTGTGGGATATAAAACTGAAAGCAACAAAGGAACAAGATGAACAAAGAAACAAAAAGTCATAGACACAGACAATAGTTAAGTGGTTACAGAGGGTAATGGGGGCGGGGGTAGATGAGGGTGAACAGGGTCAAATATACCGTGATAGAGGAGTACTGACTCTGGATGATGAACATACAATGTGATATATGGATGATGTAATACAGAATTGTACACTTGAAACCTATGTAATTTTACTAACCATTGTCACCACAATAAACTTTAATTAAAAAGAAAAAACTTGGATTGATTCTTATATAGAGATGATTGTGGTCCAAAATACATGTGTTCATTTTACACAGAAAAAAAAAATTGTTGTTGTATAAATTTAGTGTGTCATAAAACTAACGGGGTTTATTGTAAAAAATAACTTCTCTGTTACAAAACAAAACAAAAATTCACAAATAATACTTTAGGCACTCTAAGATTAGAAACAGACAAGAATACCTGTCCACTAATTTAAATATCATTTTGGAATTTGTTCGTAAAGTAATAAGAAATGAAAGAAAACAAGGGGGATAAGTGCTGGCAAGAAAGAAAAGAGTATATCATTTGAAAATGATACAGTATACCTTGAAAACCAAGTAGAATAGTTTTTCAAAAGTATCAGAAATAATGCAATAATTTTAAAAGGTGGTGTAATGCAGGGTCTCAGCTCCTGCTCCCGGCAGGTGAATGCAGGATATGGTGTGGCCGAAAAGGAACACCAACCACAGGTAAGGGGTTCATACCACTATATTATCGATGGCGGCCGGTGGAGACACAAGAAGCAAACATCCGCCAATACCCCAACAAGGGGTCTTCCTGCACCACAATCTCTCTGGCGGCCGGGAGAGACACAGGAAGTAGGATCCGCAGGATCCCCACCATCCACAATTGGTGCCTGCTAACAGCAATCTGCACAATCCGCGCTATCCGCACTTGCTAGCGTAGCCACGGCAGTTATATACAAAACAATAGTGGCTAATGGCCAACTGGTCACAGCTAATGGCCAACTGGTTACAGCTGATGGCCATCTAATAACTGAGCCAGGATCTTTCCACGTGAGGCCAAGAGCCTGGAAACTGCTCTCTGGGACTCAGTCCCTACAGGTGGTCAAGTTCCTGGTTCTGCAAGTAAGGAGGCTGGAAGTCACCACTATGTCCTAATAAATAAAGACCTGAACAGACTGAAAGATCAATAATTCTTCTTGTATCCATAAGAGATGGGAAGACACAGGGCAAACCACTGCCCTCAAAATTGGAGATATGCAAATACAGGGAATCTCAGTTTACCAGAGCAGAGACTCACCTGTGGAAACTACTTTGGGAACTAGTACCCATGTAGGAAAACCTGAAACGTAACTGATAAATTGCTGGAGGTTCAGTGCAGACAACTCAGACTTTAAAACTCCTGAGGGACCCAGTCATAAGGGGCAGCACAATATTGTGAGATCTACCATAGCATAGTAAATATCAGAGAAAAATCCCCCAGGCTTTCAGCAGGGGGAGTGGAAAGGAACCATTTTTAAATACTTTAGAGCACTCTGTCCTTTTTAAAAAGGCCCGCCCTCAGGAGAAACTAGTTTACCAGAGCCTAACCTCCTGGAGTATTATCAGAACCTACCTAACCTGGGGGAAAGGAAACACCCAACTCCAGCTGGCTCTACCCTCCCACATAAAAGGAAAATACCTAATTCTAGCCCACTCTAGCCATTCTCTCTCAATTACAGGATGTGGGAACAGAGTCCCAGAGAGCAGTTTCCAGGCTGTCAGCCTCACATGGAAAGGTGATGGCTCAGTTATTAGATGGCCATCAGCTGTAATCAGATGGCCATCAGCTGTAATTAGTTGGCCATCAGTTCTTACCAGTTAGCCATTAGCCACTAATATAACTGCGGTGGCTACGCTAAGGGGTTGGTTGGTTGGTTGGTTGGTTGGTTGGTTGGTTGGTTGATTGGCAGGCAGAGAAGCGCATGGCGGATTGCGGCTAACAAGTGGGGTTAGCAAGTGCAGATGGCAGATTGCAGATTATGTGGATCCTACTCCCTGTGTCTTGCCCGGCCACCAGCAAGATTGGGGTGGCAGGAAGACCCCCCGTTGGGGTACTAGCGGATGTTTGCTTTTGTGTCTCGACCAGCCGCCATCGAGAATATAGTGGTATAACTCCCCTATATATGGCTCTGTTGGTGTTCCATTTTGGCCTCACCATATCTTGCGTTCTGGTGTGGGCAGCAGGACCAGAGACCCTGCATGACACAGGGGGAGGAAAAAACAGAAACATTTGTGATGTTCACAGTCCAGAGACATAGGCTCACTAAAACACTGAGAACTAATCATAGGACTATAGAACACTCTCCCTCTCCAACCCCACACTACCACATTACTAAAGTCCTATTCACAGTAGTTCCTTTTAACCTGTACATTATGTCTGATTATAAAGAAAAAATTACAAGATGAACCAAAAGGCAAAAAAAAAAAATTTTTTTGAGAACAAGCATGAGAACCAGACATTGCAGAGATGCTGGACTTATCAGACCACGAATTTGACACAACTATGTATAATATGCTAAGGGCCCTAATAGATAAAGTAGACAGTAGGAAAGAACAGACAATGTAAGCAGAGATGAAAATCCTAAGAAAGAACCAAAAGGAAATGCCAGAGACAAAAACATTGTAACAGAAATGAAGAATACACTTTATGGGCTTATTAGGTAGACGGGACACAGCTGAAGAAATTATCTCTGAGCTAGAGGATATAGCAACAGAATTCTAGAAAATGGAAAACGAACAAAAACTGAAAACAACGGAATATCGAAGGACTGTGGGACCACTACAAAAGGTGTAACATATACATAATGGGAATACTAGAAAAAGAATAGAAAAAGGAACAGAAGAAATATTTGAAGCAATGATGACTGAGAATTTCCCCAAAATTTATGTCAGCCAACAAACCAGATCCTGGAATCTCACTGAACACCAAGTGGGATACATGCAAAAAAAGTAAATAAATAAATGAATGCATTTAGGCATACCATTTTCAAATGACTAAAAATCAAGATAATGAAAAAAAATACTGAAGAAACCAGAGCAGAAAAAAAACAGCTGACATATAAAGGAACAAAGATAAGAATTATATCTCACTTCTCAGATAAGAATTATATCTGACTTCTCAGAAACCATGAAAGCAAGAAGTAAGTGAAATATTTAAAGTACTGAGAGGAAGAAATCCCACCAACCTAGAATATTGTGCCCTGTGAAGTTATCCTTCAAAAGTGATGGAGAAATAAAGACTCTCTCAAACAAACAAATATTAAGGGAATTTGTTGCCAGCCGACCTGCCTTGCAAGAAATGTTAAAAGAAGTTCTTCAGAGAAAAGGAAAATAATACAGGTCAGAAACTCAGATCTACAAAAAGAATGTAAGCCCATCAAAGAAGGACTAAGTGGAAGTAAAATAAAAATCTCAATTTTCTTATTCTTAATTGACCTAACAGATAATAGTTCATTCAAGATAACAGCAATAGTGTATTTCATTATGTATGTTTTTCATATACGTACTTCATATATATGGAAATGAATGACAGCAATGGTACAGGAATTGGGAGGAAGAAATTAGGATTGTTTTATGAATATAAGGTACTCATAGTACCCATGAAAGTGGACTTGGATTAGTTGTAAATATATATTGCAAACTCTAGGGCAACCACTTTAAAAAAAAAGTATAAATGATATACTAAGAAAGGAGAAAAAATACATTATATGAAAAGCTCAATTAATACCACAAAAGGCACAAAAATAGTAGAATATTAAATTAGGAACAAAGAATAAGGGCAACGAATATGATAGACATTAGTCCAACTATATCAATAATCTCTTTGAATATCAGTGCTCTAAATGCACAAATTAAATGACAAGACTGGAAGAGTAGATTTAAAAAATCAGAATGAAAAACACATTGTCTATAAGTAACCCACTTTAAATATAAAGACATACATCGAAAAGAAATGGATAGGGAAAAATTTACCATACTAACACCAATCAAAAAAAAAAAAAAAAGGAGGAGTAGCTATATTAATTTCAGACAGAGCAGATTTCAATGCAAGGAAAGTTATCAGGAATAATGAAGGTCATTACATAATCATAAAGGGGTCAATTCTCTAATAAGACATAATGATTCTTAATGTGTATGTGCCTTACAACAGAGCATCAAACTACCATGTTTCCCCGAAAATAAGACCTAGCCGAACCATCAGCTCTAAGGCATCTTTTGAAGCAAAAATTAATATATAAGACCTGGTATTATATTATATTATATTACATTATATTATATTATACCTGGTATTATATTATACCTGGTATTATATTATACCATTGTATTACATTACATTATATTATATTATGTTACATAAGACCCGGTCTTATGTTAAAATAAGACCGGGTCTTATGTAACATAATATAATATGTGCTCCAAAAGACATATTAGAGCTGATGGTCTGACTAGGTCTTATTTTGGGGGAAACACCGTACATGAGATAAAAACTGATAGAATGGCAAGGAGAAATACATGAGACCACTATCATAGTTGGCAATTCATCACCCCTCTCAAAAATGGACAGATTCAGCAGGCAGAAAATCAATAAGTATATAGTGGAACTCAACAACACCATCAACCAACTGGATATAATCGACATCTACAGTCTACTTCATCTAACAACAGCAGAGTATACATTTTTCTCAAGCTTATATGGGATATTCATCAGGATAGACCACATTCCACACCATAAAACACACCTTAACAAATTTGAAAGAAATCATATGATGTTTGCCCTCACACCACAATGGAATTGAACCAGAAATCATTAACAAAAAGATAACTGAAAATCCTCAAATTTGTTGAGATGAAATAATACAGTTTGAAATAACACATGGGTCAAAGAAGAAATAACACATGGAAATTTAAAAATATTTTGAACTAAATGAAAATGAAAACACAACTTATGAAAGTTTGTGGGATGCAGTGGAAGCAGTGCTTAGAGGGAAGTTGATAGCATTGAATGCATACATTATAAAAGAAGAAAGATCTAAAATCAAAATCTAAGTTTCCACCTTAGGAAACAACTAGAAGATAAGTAAATTAAATCAAAGCAAGCAGAACAAAAGAAATACTAAGAATTACAGCAGAAATCAATGAAATTGAAAACAGAAAAACAATAGAGAAAAACCAACGAAACCAAAAACTGTTATTTGAAAAGATCAATAAATCAATAAGCCTCTAGCCAGGATAACTAAGAAAATAAGAGATAAGATACCAATTACCAGGCCAGCCAGGTGGCTCAGGCAGATGGAGCTCCGTGCTCCTAACTCCGAAGGCTGCCGGTTCGATTCCCACATGGGCCAGTGGGCTCTCAACCACAAGGTTGCCAGTTCATTGCCAGTTCAACTCCTGGAGAACCACAAGGGATGTTGGGCTCCGCCCCCTGCAACTAAGATTGAACACGGCACCTTGAGCTGAGCTGCCTCCCAGATGGCTCCGTTGGTTGGAGTGCGGGCTCTCAACCACAAGGTTGCCAGTTTCATTCCTCGAGTCCCGCAACGGATGGTGGGCAGCACCCCCTGCAATTATGATTGAACATGGCACCTTGAGCTGAGCTGCCTCCCAGATGGCTCAGTTGGTTGGAGCGCGTCCTCTCAACCACAAGGTTGCCAGTTCGACTCCCGCAAGGGATGGTGGGCTGCGTCCCCTACAACTAGCAACGGCAACTGGACCTGGAGCTGAGCTGTGCCCTTCAAAACTAAGACTGAAAGGACAACAACTTGAAGCTGAACAGCACCCTCCACATAAGATTGAAAGGACAACAACTTGACTTGGAAAAAAAAGTCCTGGAAGTACATACTGTACCCCAATAAAGTCCTGTTCCCCTTCCCCAATAAAAAAACTTAAAAAAAAAATAAAAAGACACCAATTACCAATATCAGAAATGAAACAGAGGGCATCACTACAGACCCCATGAACATTAAAGGATAATAAAAGAATAGTTCAAACAATTGTATGACTACAACTTTGATAACCTAGATAAAATTTAGTAAGTCTCTGAATAACAATCTGCCAAAATTCACACAAGAAGAGATGATCTGAATAGGCCTATATCTACTAATAAACTTGAATCAATAAATAATAACCTTCCAAGAGAGAAAGTACCAGACCCAGATGGGTTCATTAGGAATTCTACCAAATATTTAAGGAAGGAATTACACCAGTTCTCTACAATTGCTTTCAGAGGATAAAAGCAGAGGGAATAATTCCTAACTCATTCTACATAGCCAGTATTACCCTACTATCAAAACTAGACAAAGGCATTACAAGAAAAGAGGATTACAGACCAATATCTCATAAACACAGATGCAAATATCCTCAACAAAATATTAGCAAATCAAATCCCCCCCCTCCAAAGAAAAGAGGAATTATGCACCATGACTAAGTGGGATTTATCCCAGGTATGGAAGGCTGGTTCAACATTTGAAAATTAACTGATGTAATCTATCACAACATCAGACAAAAAAAGAGAAACCACATGACAGATGCAGAAAAAGTATTAGACAAAATCTAGTAAATATTCGTGATGAAAACTCTCAGCAAATTAGGAATAGAGGGGAGCTTTCTCAATTTCATAAAAGACTACAAAACTCTACAGCTAACATCATATGTAATGATGAGAAACTTAATGCTTCCCCACTAAGATCAGAAAGAAGGCAAGACTGTCTGTCCCCTCTCACCACTCCTTTTCAACATTGTAATGGCCTTGCTTGCTAATGCAATTAAGGAAGAAAAGGAAACAAAAGGTATATAGAATGGGAAGGAAGCCATAAAACTGTCTGTGTTCATTAATCACATGATCATCTATGTGGGAAATTGACCAAAACTCCTGGAACTAATTAATTATGGCAAGGTTGCAAGATGCAAGACCAATATGGAAAAGTCAACTGTCTTCCTGTATACCAACAATGAACAAGTAAAGTTTGAAATTAAAATATAGTAACATTTATATTAGCACCCAAAAAAGAGAAATACTTAGGATTAAACCTAACAAATATAGATAAAAAGTCTATATGAGGAAAACCACAAAACCCTAATGAACAGAATCAAAGAATAACTAAATAAATGGAGAGATGTTCCATGTTCATGTATAGGAAGACTCAATATTATCAAGACGTCAGCTCTTCCCCACTTAATCTATAGATTCAATGCCATCCTAATTAAAATCCCAGCAAGTTATTTTAAGGATATGACAAAGTGATTCTAAAGTTTATATGGAGAGGCAAAAGGCTCAGAATAGCCAACACAATATTGAATGAGAAGAACAAAGTTAGAGTACTGATGCTATATAACTTCAAGACTTACTACAAATCTGTAGTAATCAAGGCTGTGTGGTATGGTGAAAGAATAGACAAATCAATGGAACAGAAAAGGACCAGAACTAGACTCCATAAATAGAGTCAACTAATCTTTGACAAAGAAGCAAAGGTAATACAATAGAGCAAAGATAGTCTCTTCAATAAATGGTACTGCAACAACTGCACATGTACCCTTTACAAAAATGAACTCAAAATTAATCATATACCTAAATGTAAAATGCAAAACTATAAAACCCTAGAAGATAACATAAGAGAAAACCTAAATGACCTTAAGTATAGTAATGCCTTTTTAGATACAACACCAAAGACATGATTCATGAAAAGAATAATTGATAAGGTGGACTTAATTAAAATTAAAAAGTTCTGCTCTGCAGAAAACAATGTCAAGAGAATTAGAAGGCAAGCCATAGATTGGGAGAAAATACTTGCAAAAGACACATCTGATGAGATATTGTTGCTCAAAATATACAAAGAACATTTAAAAACAAACAATAAGAAAACAAACAACCTGATTAAAAAATGGGCCAAAGACCTTAAGAGACATGTCATTGAAGAAGATATACAGATGGCAACTAAGCATATGAAAAGATGTCACATCATATGTCATCAAGGAAATATAAATTAAAATAACAATGTGATACCACTACATACCTATTAGAATGGCAAAACTCCAGAACACTGACAACACCAAATGCTGGTGAGGATGTGGAGCAACAGAAACTCTCATTCATTGCTGCTGGAAATGCCCAATGATACAGCCTCCATTTTGGACAGCTTGGCAATTTCTTATAAAACTAAATATACTGTTACCATAGATTCAGTAATTGTGCTCCTTGGCATTTACCCAAAGAAGTTGAAAACATATGTCTACAAGTAAAACTTACCCAAGGATGTTTCTTCAGTAGGTAAATGGATAAATGAACTACGGTACATCCAGACAATGGAATATTATGCAGCACTAAAAGGAAATGAGTTATCAAGCCATGAAAAGACATGGAGAAATCTTAAATGCATATTACTAAGTGAAAGAAGCCAATCCGAAGAAACTACATACTCCATGAATCCAAACTTATGACGTTCTGAAAAAAAGCAAAACCATGGAGACAATAAAAAGATAAATGGTTGCCAGTGGTGGGTGGGGGATAAATAAATAGAACACAGAAGATTTTTAGGGCAATGAAAATATTCTGTATGATATTATAATGATGGCTATATGTCATTACACATTTGTCAAAACCCATAGAAAGTACAACATCAAGAGTGAACCCTAAGGTAAACTATGGACTTTAGGTGATTATTATCAATCCTTAGTAAAAGAATGTTGATTGATGTTGAGTGATATTGATAATGGGGGTGGCTTTGAATATGTGGGGACAGAGAATATATGGGAAATCTCTGTTCTTTCTTCTCAATTTTATTCTAAATCTAAAAGTGCTCTTAAAAATAGTCTTAAAAAAAAAAATGTGGTTGCACATGGAATAAATATTGAAAAGTCCAGAGCATTCTCGTCTACCAGCAGTACCTAGTTAAAAAGTGTAACGACTCTAGGTGGTGAACACACAACGTGATAGATCGATCGATCGATCGATCGATCGATCACTAGATAGATAAAATGTACTACAGAATTGTACACCTGAAATCTATGTAACTTCACTAACAACTGTCACCCCAATAAACTTTAATTAAAAAAAAGTGTAATGAACCATGAGACTTTATTAATAATGACAAAAATTCTTAGGAATAAATTTAAAGAGATATGCATTGAACATTTATAAAATGCAACCTCAAATGTTTAATATAAAACTTTATACTTCATAAACAGAGTTTTGAGCAAGAAGATGAAGATATATATATATATATATATATATATATATATATATATATATATACTCCAAATTAATTTCCATGTTTAATATAATTACCATAAACATCAGAGCAGGGTCAGATCCAGGGAGAAGATGACTCTATGAAATGATTTCCAAACTTATTTGGAAAAATACGCGATAAGAATATACAAAGACATTGAAAATAAAAAGCAATGTGGTTGAAGTAAGGATTGGAATTATAGCCCTTTTGTATTTTAAAATATTGTTTACATATTTATAAAATATTGAGAAACAGAATTCATCCTATGGTAGCAACAGAGATACAGATCTGTAGAACAGAATTGAAAGCCTATAAATAGATATAATCATATATATAAAAGCAATATGTGATTAAAGTTTTTGTGCCCAATTCCAAGCAATTTTCCCACACCAGCTGGGTGTGCTAAAGTTCAACTCAATTTTGACACTATCCACCTGGAGATAACCACAAGTTAAGGGCTCAGTCCTACAACACTGTCCCCACCCCACATACACTTCATATTCCAGTCACAAGTACAGGTTGCAAGACTTGTTCCCTTAATTAACTTGCTAGAGTGGCTCACTGAACTCAGAGAAACATTTTACTTACCAGATTACCAATTTATTATAAAAGGATGTAACTAAGGAACAGTCACATGGAAGAGATGCATAGGGCAAAGTATGGAGAAAGGGTGTGGAGCTTCTGTGGCCCCCCTCTGAGTGCACCACTCTCCCTACATCTGGACTTGTTCACCAATCCCGAGGCTCTCTGAAACTCCATCCTTTTGGATTTCTATGGAGACTTGTTGAGAGCGCCTGTAAGGCAGTCGCCACACTTCAGTCTATTCCTGAAACTCAAGGGGACATTAAGCCCTCCGCAGGGCCCTATGTCCCTGCATGGTACTCTTGACATGAGTGGGGAACAAAGTCCCAGCACACAGGTTCAGATAGAGTAACACTGCTTTATTTGGGAGCCAATGTTCCTCCAGAGGCCAGTGCTCTGGTAAGCACAGAAGGTTATACAGAATAGAATAGAATTTAATAATGAACCAAGTCCCAGAGTCAATCGAGGTGGTGAAGGTCCCTGGTCCAGAAGAGGTGACTAGGCCCACAAAGGGTCTGAGGCAAGCTGGCCTTACAAGGAAGAACTTCGGAGAGTTCCGGAGTATCGTGGCTTGCCACTCGCAGATGACTCCGTCAGATAGTGTCGGGATCAGAGCCTCGTGGAGGGTCTTAGCTGAGCGCCCAGTCAGACTGCTCCCAGCAGTTGCTCTGGAGTTCTGCTTTTATCCTCATTTCCTTGGACTTGTTTACTTCTTACATGATAACCGGAAGTGGTTTTCTAGAAGTTTTTTACCTCTTAGGTGATAACCAGAAGTTGCTTGGTAAATATGTTTATCACTCAATTTTGTTATGCTCAGTTTCACACAAAAACATAAATATGTTTACTTTCATGTATATGCTCTAAACATAAACATTTTACTTTCACTTTACTTTTGTCAGTCTCACACATGTGCAGCCATAGTCCTATCCCTACTAGTAAACAACTTGTTTTGCATACCTCAATCCAACACACATAATGCATTTTATATGTTCTATGCAAGACTTCATTACATAGTCATGATTGAGTAAACCATTGGCCCCTGGTGATTGGACTCAATCTCCTTCCAGGAGGTCAGGGAGGTGGGACTGAAAGTTCCAACCCTCTAATCACACAGTTGGTTCTCCTAACAACCAGCTGCCACCCTCAGGTACTTTCCAAAAGTCATCTCATTAACATAACAAATGACATCTTTTGGGGGGGCTCTCATCATTTAGGAAATTCCAAGGGTTTTAGGAGCTCTGTGCCAGAAACAGGGACAAAGATCAAATATATATTTGTTATTATAGATCACAATATCACATGCTAAAGTAAGCTTTAGAAAATAAGGTATGTTTAAGGATTGCTTAATTCATGGTGCTGAGATAAATGAATAATGAATTTAAAAAGCAAATGGGCCACTGCTGCCAAGACCAAGATGTCCGGGAGACTCCCTTCTTCAAGAATGCCTGGGCCAAGGAGCCAGTGCCGGTCACATCCTTCACCATCCGGGGGCCTCACTATAATTCTGCCCCCCCAAGTACTCCACCACGATCAATCAGGTCACACCCTACAACTACCCAGTGCCTGTCCAAGATGATGGGAACATGCCTGACATGCTCAGCCATTCCCAGGACCCCCAGGGCCCAAGCTTGGAGTGGATGAAGAAACCATGAGCAGCAACACTGACAGGGAGGAGGACCCCTCCCAGTGGCCCCTAATAAAGATGTGAAATCTGAAGGAAATAAAAAAGGATTAGACTAATCCTTACACAACAAAATAAATTCTGGATGTATTACAGAATTAAAATATGGAAAAGTCCAAATGCAGGAAAACTAGCAAAATTAGAACAGAATGCTTATTACCTCTGTGGATATTTGAGTTTTCTGGTTTGAAATAATAGGAGATAAAAATAAATGAGAATTGATCATCTAAATCTTAAAATGTAGAAGTCTGTATTAACATAAAATCAAAACAAAAATCAATGGACAGCCAGGTGGAGAAATATTTACACCAAATGTAACATAGCAGTAATGCAAAATACATTAAATATATTCACATTATATAAAATATTATATAAAATACGATAATCCATAATTATAAGAGAAACTTTCAGTTCCTAATAGTTAAAAGGGAAATGAATATAGGCTGGCAATTCACAGGAAAAGAATACAAAGAGTAACAGACACAGGGCAAACCTTAAATTAATAATTGCTTTCAATCCTAACAATCTCCAAATTCTATTGATTCCAATTCAAACTTTTAAGAAAAGATTCTGCACTCCACCTCTGCTTCAACCCAACTACTTCTGTTCCAGTTCCGGCCCTCGACATCTCTCCCCTCTACTTTGCAGGAACCCCCAAGGCTAAGGATTTTAGTCTTGCCTGACACTTTGCACAATCCTGCCAAGTCACCAGAGTAATGTTTCTAAGATGTAAATCTGACTGCATCACCAACCTTCCCCTATCATCACCCTGAGCCTAAAAGCTTAAATTTACTCCATTATGAGCTTCAGGATAAATTTCACAACTCAATATATTATGCAATACCCTCCATGAGCTAAGTAAGTCCCGATTACATCTTCAAAGGAAACTCTAATACTCTTCACATTGTATTTCATTTCATTCTTTAAAAAGGAAACCATATATTATGTTAATCAAGGTATAGCAGTATACACTTCTAAAGTCAAATAGTCCTACAAGGTTAATGAAAAAAGTAGTCCTCCCTCTCCTTCATCATCCCTACCAATCACCCCCATTTCTATTCCAGGTGAACTGACTGGCCCTGAAGGGAGTGTAGTTAGTGTAGGGGATAGAATGCAATCTGGGATTCAAGAGAAAAAAGGAAGGGTATTAACATTTCTCCTCCCCTTCTGTTTTTTAAAACATGAAAAACCAGTTTTGGGAGGGGAAGGACATGAATTCTGGTTTGAACTCTCTCAATTTGAGATGTCTGAACTTCCAACTGGAGACGCTCAACGTTCATTTGAAAAGTATGGGTCTAGAGCTCCAGAGAAAGGTCCTGCTGAAGAGAAGTACAAAGCTGAAGACAGGGAATGAGTCAGGTAGCCTCAGCGAGGGATACAGATTGAGAAACCAAGGAAGCCTCAAGGTTCACAAATCTGGAAAGATTGAACAGCACTGCACAGTGGATTGCGCAACCTAATTCATTGTTTTCTAATTCTTTTTTATATTTCTTTTTTGTGTTCAGTTACAGTTGACATTCAATATTATTTTATATTAGTTTCAGGTGTACAGCACAGTGGTTAGACATTTACATAATTTATACAGTGATTTCCCCCCTGATTAATCTAGTACCCACCTAGCACTATACATAGTTGTTGCAACATTACTGACTATATTCTCTATGCTATACTTTACATCCCTTTACATTGGTAGTTATTTTATAACTACCAATTCATATTTCTTAATCCCTTCACCTTTTTCACCCAGTTTCCCACACCCTGTCCCCTCTGGCAAGTATCAGTTTGCTCTATCTATGAGTCTGTTTCTGTTTTGTGCAACTTAATTCTATAGTCACATCTATTAAAGCCCTCCATATACAATGTTAGAGAAATTACTGACTCCATCCATTAAATTCCCAAAAATTATTTCATAAACCAAGGGCTGCTCCATCCCTGCCACCATCAAGAAACAACCTAAGACCCTTGTAGCACCCACGATATTAATACGAGGTGAGTATCTTTTAGGTCTTTTGGGGCTCTGAAGACAACATATTCCTCATTTGCAAATTTTACTTAAGCCCATTTTAATGTTACTTGCAAATCATCCCATCTGGAATGGTGCCTCCTCCAACAAAAGGCTTTAGAATCTGCCCAAACTGCAATATAATAGCCATTCCCTTTAGTGCCCTCAGAAGGCACTGCAGAGGCTCGCTGTGGAGGTTTCAGCAACCTCCCGTTGTGCCTCAAGAGTTGCTCCTGGGCTTCTGGTGCCAGAAACTGTTCTCCTCAGCCCTGCACTGCATACCATTACAGTAGCAATTACCCGTCACAAACTTGGCTCTCCTAGAAATAGAGGACATCATAGACGCTGACCCTGTGACTCTCCATGTTTAGTAGTCCATTATGCTTTGGGTCATGGAAGCAGCAACCTGCAAGTTTGGCATGGCTACAGAGGCCTCTTTGCTATAGGATAAAGCCAAACATGGGCCCTCTGGAATAGCCCAACTGCAGGAGGTGTGGGCCCCCCGCCACACCCCCGTCTTCAGTCCCTTGCCATGGTGCTATAGGAGTTAACCCCTCTTCCATACTACTTGGCTACCTGAGAAGCCACTTGCGATCAACTGAGTGAATGGTAATACACTTTACAGATGGCATGGCCATCATTATACATGATGGAGCTCAGTGGAGAATTGTTAGTTTTCATTTTTCAACCAGTAGGTTGCTGATAAAAGATAGGAGCCAAAGGTTAGCACACTTGATTGAATTTCAGGCAGTCATCTTATCACTGGATGCCCTTGCCAACAACTGGACCCATCTGTACATTCTTACAAACCTCTTGGCCATTGCCAATGAGCTGTGCTCTGCTATGGGTTGAATTGTGTCCCTTAGAGAAGCTATGCTGAAATCCTAACCCTTAGTACTGCTGTAACAGGGTGAAATGCTTCTCTCTCTGAATTTATCTTAACTCCAGCCTGCATTTCTCCCATGACATTTAGGCTGATCGCTTCTGCTATAGATATGTTAATTGACTAGAGGGGTTAAGTCTGAGACTTAACTATTCCTCAAAAACAGCCCCTTGTAAGACATCGCCTTTGTTGAAGACGTGGGGAAATGTATGCAAAGCAATGACTTGTTTTCAAAGATTTATAGGAATTGGGGTCTGACCCTACTGGGAACAGAGATTTGGCGATTTCCAGCTCATCCTTGGATTCCACCTCTTTCCCTGCCCCTTCTCCCTTTCCTTGTGATAAAAGATGCTCGAACTTGAAGGCACATGTAAAATGGATTTGAGAAAATTAGAAAGCTCCTATCTCTTCATTTCAGTGACATCTCGATAAATAAACCTTTCCTTATTACAAATTCTGATCTATTGAATAGCAGATCCTTGATGTGGCAAGCACACAAACCATAGGACTACAGCACTTCAGAATGTGACTTCATTTAGAAATAGAATCTATGTCGATGTAATTAGTTAAGATGAGGTCCTAGTGGAGTAGGGTGGGCTTCTAATCCAATATGACTGTGTCCTTACAAGAATACAGCCAGGTAAAGACACAGAAATGCAGAGAGAATGCCATGTGAAGATAGAGGCAGAAACTGGAATTATGCCACCACAAGCCAAGGAACACCTGGGGCCACCAGAGTTGAAAAAGGCCAGGAAGGATCCTCCCCTGAAGGCTTCTGAAAGAGCACAGCCAGCTGACACCTCAATTTCAGACTTCTAACCTCCAGATCTGTGTAGAAACAAATTTGATTTTTAAGCCATCAAGCTTGTGATACTTTGTTATGGCACCCCTAGGAAATTAACACAGCCTGTTTGGGCTAAAGAACTCTGGAAATTTCTTGCCCTACAGATATTCAAAATATAAATCAAGGTAAGATGTCTCTACAAATATCAATGATGCCAGAAGAAAAGGGTTCTTGGTTTCGTCACAGGGAGGAATTCAAGAACATACCAAATAAGTCATACGAACAAAGCCAAACAAGCAGTGGATTTATTAAAATAAAGGAAAAGAACACACTCCCAAAATAATGGGAGTGGGCAGGCCACGAGGAGGGCAACTGTGCCAAAGAACAAAGAAGCATAGGAGTTTATTAGAATGAGAGCATGACATATTCAAGTTTTAGGGGTGGCATTATAGGGGTGCCCAGGTGGTCCTTGCTGTCCTCACTGACCACTTCTTCTCTTGTTTTTATTTGTCCCTTGTTGGAACTGTCATGGCGACACAGGGGGTGGAGATTTTTCCCTGCTCCCAATGCTAATAGTATTATAATCCATTATAATTATCTGTAGCTGCACTTTTTCTTAAGAATTATCTCATTTCCTTCTTCCCTGCACTTCCCCCTTCCCTTCCTCTCCACCAGGGCCCTCTTCTTTCTGCCTAAGGTAACAAACACTAAGGCCATAATACAAGATCTCACCAGAATACTCCTTATTTCCAACAAAGTTCCAGCAATTACTCATAATGACCAAGGCACTCATTTCAATTCTCAGAGCACACAATGCTGTGCTCTTGAAGAAGGCATTCAATGGAACTTCCACCTACCATAGCAGCTGGTTTAATTGAGAGGCATAATCAGCTCCTCCAAGGACTTCTATTTAAGTTACAAAGTTGCAAATGGACCCTTAGCTGGGTGTCATTATTGCCAGAAGCATTGATTCCTCTAAATTTACATCACTAATCATCAGAGAAATACAAATAAAAACCACAATGAGATATCACCTCACACCAGTCAGAATGGCTACCATCAACAAGACAAATAGTAACAAGTGTTGGAGAGGCTGTGGAGAAAAAGGAACCCTCATACACTGTTGGTGGGAATGCAGACTGGTGCAGCCACTATGGAAGGCAGTGTGGAGGCTCCTCAAAAAAATTAAGAATAGAATTATCATATGACCCAGCAATCCTTCTCCTGGGAATCTACCCAAAAATCTGAAAACATTTATTCGTAAATATATATGTGCTCTGATGTTCACTGCAGCTTTATTTACAATGGCCAAGACATGGAAAGAACCGAAGTATCCTTAGATAGATGACTAGATAAAGAAGATGTGGTATATATACACAATGGAATACTACTCTGCCATAAAAAGATGAAATACTGCCATTTGTGACAACCTCGATGGATCTTGAGATTATTATGCTAAGTGAAATAAGTCAGGAAAAGTCAAGAACCATATGATTTCACTGGTATGTGGCATATAAAACTGAAAGCAACAAAAGAACAAGACAAATAAAGAAACAAAAACTCATAGACACAGGCAATAGTTTAGTGGTTACCAGAGGGTAAGGGGGGTGGGGGGTGGGAGATGAGGGTAAGGGGATCAAATATATGGTGATGGAACTGACTCTGGGTGGTGAACACACAATGTGATATATAGCTGATGTACTACAGAATTGTACACTTGAAACCTATGTAACTTTACTAACCATTGTCAGCCCAATAAATTTTAATTAAAAGAAAAAAGAAAAAGATAAATAAATAGATAGATAGATAGATAATTTTACATCCCCTGGGATGGGACATGCACTGCCTATATCAATGCCAAACCTCGCCCTCAATGTTTTTATTGACCATAAAGTTCATTTTTTTTGTGACCACTTTACATGTGGCCCTTCCCCCCTTGTTGATTGCCTACTTAACTTCCTAGTGAGGCACTTATCCTACTCTGCAAATTCTTATTCATCACCAAAGTTTAAATTGATATGAAGACATCAACAGATTCGTTATAGCATAAGGCCCAAAACGAGTGACCAATATCACCGTACTGCCTTGACATCTAGGGAATACTGAGGGCCTCCAGCGACCTATTCACAAGTTCTCCTCTTTACTAGGCTCGCAAACAACTCTTCTTTATTGAATGCACCAAGCAGAGTTCCTGCTTATCTCTGAGTGGTGTTTTTCAGTTCCCTGCCAATGTGCATAATTCTTATTATTTATTTACAAAACATTATTTTCTCTATCATCAATATTCATTTATATTTACCCACCTACTTATACTTTTTGTTACTCTTTTTTTAAAAAACTGCATTCCCTATTTTTATCTGGGATCATTTTCATTTTACCTGAAAAAGTCTCTGCTATTTCTTTCAGTGAAAGTCATTTGACAATGAATGATCTGACTTCTTTTTTGTCTAAAAATGCAGTTTGATCTCATATTTTAAGGATATATTTGCTGAATATAGGATACTAGCTTGGCCATTATTTTATTTTAATACTTTAATTATGTCACTTTACTGTATTCTTGCTTTCATTATTTCTTTTAAGTCAGTTGTCAGTATTATGGTTTCTCATTTGAGGAGAATTTTTTCCTGGATGTTTTGATGTTTTGCTCTTTGCTCTTATTTTTAACGATTTCACTGTGGTATCTAAGTGTGGTTTTCTTTCTAATTCATCTTGTTAGGGGTTGTAGAGCTTATTAAATCTGTGCCTTGTTATCTTCTGTTAATTTTGGAAAATTCTTAGCCATTATTTCTTCAGATATTACTTCTGATCTGTTCTCTTTCCCTTCCAGGATTTCAATTGCAAGTGTTTTTTTCACCATGTCACATACATCTCTTATGCTAATTTCTATGTTTTATCTCTTTTGCTGTTTCAGTCTGTAAATTTCTTAAGAATCTATTTTCTATTTCATTAATTCTATATTCTATTGACTCTAATCTCCTATTAAACCTATCTATTTAGTTATTTACTTTAATAATTGCATTACCGTGTTTCCCAGAAAATAAGACCTAGATGGACAATCAGCCCTAATGCGTCTTTTGGAGCAAAAATTAACATAAGACCCAGTCTTATTTTACTGTAAGACCGAGTCTTTAATATAACATAACATAACATAACATAACATTACATAACATAACATAACATAACATAACATAACATAACATAACATAACATAGTGGGTCTTATATTAATTTTTGCTCCAAAAGACACATTAGAGCTGATGGTCCGGCTAGGTCTTATTTTCGGGGAAACGTGGTATTCAGTTCTATAAATACCATTTTATTATTTTTATGATTCCTTCTTTCTGGTAAAAGTCTCTATCTTGTAATCTATATTCTTATATATATTAACTATCATTATTTTCATGTCCATGTCTGACAACTCCAAAAATGGGGACACTCATGAATTATTTTTTTCTCTTTATCCTGTTTCTTGGCATACCTAGCAATTTTTGGTCAAATGCCAGATAGTGTGAATGAGGAATTACAGAGGCTCTGGATCCTGTTTATTTTTCTAGAGAAAATTCACATTATATAATAGGCAAATAAAGTGGGGGTAAATCATGTTGATCAAATTAGGGACTGAGCTGGCTTGAAATTGGGTGGCTGTTTTTATAAAGTTGAGACTAGCTCTGTTTTATTTCCATCCCTAGGAAATGGTCCTCCAGGGGTCCCAAGTCTTCAGTGTTCACTAGGATCCTTCCTCCTTGGCAAGTCCTGAACGATTTTTGGCTATTTCAGTTCTCTAAGAATACCAAAAAAATCATCCTGTTTTTCAGAGGTTTTCAGTTTAGTTTCTTAGCCTCTGACCTTGCATATCTTAAGAATTCACAAATACCTCAAAGAGAAATCGGAGAGTGTCAGATTCACAATTCTTTCTTTTTTTACTCTTTCTTTTTTTCTTTCTTTCTCTTTTGCTAATTAGTTTATTGGGATGACAGTGGTTAGTAAAGTTACATAGGTTTCAGGTATACAATTCTGTAATACATCACCTATATATCATATTGTGTGTTCACCACCCAGCTCGCATTTCTGTTGTTAGCCTTCTCTCAGCATTCTGGGCCCCTCTAAAGTTCTGGCTGACTTGGCATCCTTGGACTCTAATTTTTCTCTTCCAGCCCTGTAAGATTGCCTGAAACTTTTTTTAGCTTCTCTACCTCGTAGCTGTATCTTTCTTTATAGCAAGATCTGAAAACTGCCCTGAGCAAAAAGTATCTCACAAAATGCTTGCTTACCTCTCTGATATTCCTTTTCTCACCCCAAGTTCCCTCAGCAGCTCTCTGATGCTTTCAAACAGATGATTTTGTATTGTATCCAGTTTTCCATTTTTTCAGAGCAGGAATATTAGACTGCTACAAGCTACTCCATGATATTTGGAATGATAAGCCCCCTGTCTACCCTTTTATTGGTCTCAGTAAATGGAATCCCTATTTGCTCAGGCTTCCAAGCCAGAAAATGGAGTAAAATCTGCTTCCACTCCCAAATACAATTGATCACAAAATCTACATGACCAAAATCTCCACTCCGGTATTTGCTCTCAATCATCAGTGATTACTCATTTGGGGGCACTTATCATGTTCCTTAAACCAGTCTTTCTCCACTCTAGCTCACCCTTCATATTGAGAACACTACATCTTTATAATTAAATAATATTATCTTTGCATCCTTGATTAAAACCTTTGTGGTTCTTCCATTTTCCACAGATTGAAATAAATCTCTTTAACTTATCACAGCCTTTCACCATGTGTCTTCAAACAATCGCTCAATAATGTACTGATACTCTCCCATATGTACCCTACATACCTATTGTATAATTTCTTGTTAACTCTATGCCTTTGATTTAATATTTCTCTGATAGTTATTAATGAAGTTCCCATTCTTTGCTGGCATCATTCTGCCTTCAAGACCCAAATCAAATAGTGTTTCTTAATGTGAAATCTTCCCTACCTACTGTAAGTGAAGTTAATTGCTTTATCTATGGTGGTCACATAGCATTTTCTTCATACTCCCATAAGAGTAAATTTTGTAAATCTGTTTTCATAACTGTCTTTTTCCGAAAGCCATAACTTATTTCAGGAAAGACATACAGTCTTATTCAGATTTCTAGTCCCACCACTTAGCACAGTGACTGGCATATAAAAGAAGCACAGTAAATTTATATTGAGTGAACTACAAAACTAAAGTAGCAACAACTAGAAAAGTAACAATACCCAATTTTGACAAGAATGAAATGAAGCTGATAGCAATTTATTTCTGTTGCCTAATTTAATTGGTAAAACCTTTCTGGGAAGTGCCATAATTATATTAAAATTGACTTAGTAATTCTACTTCTAGGACTTTATTCTCAAGAAATTATTCTACTTATGCTTCATCCACTCCACATCCCCTGTATGTCTCACCCACATCCTAACCCACATTCCTACCGATGCCCCAGCATCCCGGCCCTAGCTCAAGCAGCATGGAGATAGCAGTGAGGAAGTGGCATGCTAGGTGGCCGTGTGGGCACCTACCCGCACTGCTATCGGGCCCCTGAGCAGGGCTGTGGGCGCTGCCGGGAGGCTGCCACAAGAACCTGCTCAAGAAATTTCCCTCGAGGAAAAGAAAATTGGTATGAAGATACTTTCTTGGGATCACACTTTACTTATAAACCACCTGAATTGGAACTTCTAATGAAGAATGCCTCAATGAAAACCAAGAAGGAAAATCATGTACACCGAAGTGCACTGAATGGCCTCCTTATAAAGCACCAACAGATTTGCTGTACACCTCTGAAGCGAACTAAGATCTAGGACCTGAACATGGAGCTTTTCAAGAATTCTCAGTATGCTGAGTATACTAAAAGTCAACTCTTTCTGCTGAACAGAAGGAGCACACAGAAGCCATTTTATAGGAATACACTACACATGAGGCATCTATTTTTAATTGAATAAATTTGACATGTAACATTGTATATGTTTAAGGTACACAGTGCATTACTTTAATACACTTATATAGTGTAATATAGTTGCTGATAGTGTTATTTGTCACATAGAATTACAGTACAACATTATTGTGTATATTCACTATACTGTGCATTACATTCCTACGGCTTATTTACTACTCATTACAAGTTTGTACCCTTAAACACCATCAATCTTATCCCCCCAGCATCATTCCCGGGCAGCCACCATGTTACTGCTTTTTATAGCTTTTTTCAGACTCCACAGGTAAATAATATCATACAGTACTTGTCTTTATCTGACTTAGTTCACTTAACACAATGTGCTCAAGGTCCAGTCATGTTGTTGCAAGTAAAACGATATCCTCCTCTATCATGGCTGAATAATATACCCTTATGTATATGAACCACATCTTTTTTATCCATTCATCTGTTATAGGCATTTGGGTTGTTTCCATGTCTTGGCTATTGCGAATAATGCTGCAATAAACTTGGGATGTAGCACCTATAATATTTGTTCAAGGCAAATAAAATGTAGGTCTAGCAGTGATTGATCAGTTATGGCAATTGCTGCTTTTAGATCCCCTGATTAGAAAAGGTACTTTATACAAAATTATTTCATGAAACTTAAGACTGGATAGTCCATCATGGCCTGATGCCATGGTATCTGCCTTGCTCTCAAATCTGTATAGAATCAGTCAGGAGGCAATCAACAAGCAAATAATGAAATACAAAAAAAGAAGAAAGAGAAAGAACTTTGAGCGCAGTGTATCCAAAACAAGAGCATGGGTTGTGGACTGAGTTCATGACACAAATGAAAAAGAGAAAACTGAAAGCACAACCCCTCATGGATGATGGCATCTCCCCCGAGAATCTCCTATTGGGTAGGATGAGTGAAGGCGATCTGGATGATGGTGCACTTTTTTGAGGTTCACACACCTGAATATGAACATGAACTACAAGAAGCAGAACAGGACTTGGAAGCAGAGACAGGAGGTAACAAAAAGGAATCAAGTTCACTTGTTACAGAATGCAAAGAGAGTAGATTTGTGAGGCATTAGCCCTGCAGATAAATTCTGTGGGGAAAGTTAAACTGCCAGACCAACAGCTGCCATAGAAGACTATACTATGTACCATGTTTATACATGAACTCTGCTTTAAGAAACAAAAAATAAATTTTGAATATTCCAAATAGAAGGTATTTGTATAAGATGGTATAATCTATAACTTTAGCTACTTCCAAGGAAGGGTAAAAGGAAGAGTGCTGGTAAAAGCACAAAGTGAGATACAGGTTATAAAATTAAAACTCTTAAGTGGTATTGTCTGTAATTTTGCCAATCAGATGTTTTATAGTTTTTCAATGTATTTAAACATAATTTCTTACAGATGAAAGAATTATAGAGTCACTGTTGTTTCTTCTTAAAGAGAGACAAAATTCTTAAAAGCAAAAAACAAGAGGCACCAAAATCCTCTCTAGTGTTATTTAAATCAGTAAAAATTATGATGCAACATACATGACCAAATTTAGGAAAACAGCTTAATAAATTATGGCATGTCATCACTATAAGCTACTAAGTATGCATTAAAATTATAATCGTTTTTAAAATCTGTAGAAACGCTGAATACTATTCATGATACAGTATTACAAGAGGCAAATGAGCAATGCTATAGTTAGTATAACTACAGCTGTGTAGAAAATATATAATTGTAAAATGCACAATGAAAAGTATCATTTTATGTTAGTATTATATGTGTATTTAAAATACTTGACATTGAATTTAATGTAATATCCTTTCAATAAAAATAGTCATTAACAAATCTGAAATATATAATCAAAATTATTACACTCACTTTCTAAATAATGAATTATATAATAATCAGATACTACAGAATAGTTCTGCCCTAATAACTCTCATTAAAAATGACAGTCCATGGAATTTTATTAATGCAATATGTTCTGTTAGCAGCAAGATCAGCGTAAAATTTTTATTGGTATCAATAAAATACTATCTTCTACATCAAAAAATGTCTTAGAAAACAAAGTAACATTGTTTCCCTAACGAAATTCTGGAAATTCACATTTCCTAATGCAGTTTTGTTTCTGGAAAATGTGATTAGAAACAACACAGAGTTCTCTCCAATAATGAAAAGATTGCTAGAGGAGAGGTATGTTGATATAAAAATGGTCTTCCTTATATATATTTGTGAATTAACAAAAAGTTAAAATACAAAAGTAACAACGGAGGGCTCTATTTTCCATTAGGAAGAAAATAAAAAATGCATCTAGCTAGGAAGTGAATGGGGAGGAATTCAGCATGGTATTCAAAACGCTCTGCAGTTAAGTAAAAGACTTAACCGTTTTTTATTTTGTTTAATGAGATTTGCAATTTTCAATCCAAATCAAATTCGAGATAAAATTTTAAAAGTCACCTGTACTTAAGGATTTCCATCTGAAATATCCACTTCTCCAACTATAGCAGCAGCTGGTTGCTGCTCTTGTCCTATAAATTACATTGATTGAGTGATGTGTCAGAAGGAACAGAGCTACGGTTCCAAGTATGAGATACACAGAGATTAGCCGACCATTTAAGAATGTTAAACAGTCGATCAATATCCTTGATTCTGGTGAGGTTCATAAATTTGTATTTTTGAAAAATAATAAGCCACTTGTGCATCACTTTGTCATAGAGAAATCTCTATCACTCGCTTCCAAAGGGAGTCTCTACACCACTTGTAATTGTCTTCTTTGCTTAGGGCAAACATAGACATGAATTATTATTATTTTTTGTTCCTTAGACAAGATGGCAATTCTCTTTTTGTGGCTTCTTATTTCCAGAATAAGTAAACACTTTCAATAGATGATTTCGAGGTGTTCTCAGCTGATTCTCCCCTACATCTAGTATTTTTTTCCTCCCTGATTATAGCCAATAGTCAATAGTCTTGAAGATGAGAAAACTGACTTTCTTGGTATATTTTTGCGAAAAAAAATTATCTATCTATATGTAATCTCAGTTATCCACTCTTCAAACTTCGAGTATTATCCTTTTGCTTTTAATAAAGCTTAACACACATACACACAACACCACTGCATCAAAACATTTTCAGTTAATTCAAAACTAAATACATAATATTAAAATATATAGCATATAAAAATACTAAAATATACTAAGTATATAATATTAAAAATATAAAATATTGGTGTTGAAATTGATACAAATTGAAACATTTGTTGATCCCAGTGCTTGAGAAAATGTGACATTTGGTCAAGTAAGGGTCATTTAATTATTTATGACTATTGCAAAATGGCAAAATGATCTTATATCAGAAAGTACCAAATGCCCTCACTATCCCCCCAGTAGAGTAGAGTTATAAATAATTCCTTCCACTCACTTCCTTCTTTTTTCTGTATTTTAGATTTCTGCCCCCAACCTCCCACCCTAAGCTGAATAAAAGGAAAGAATTTTATGAGTAACTATATTCACAAATCCTTAAAATGTTTTATAAAATTCTATATCAAACTCTGATATCCCCCTTTTCTTACTATTTAAAAATATATATTGGATCATATTAAAGCAAACAGAAACAAACACAGTGAAAACTCAGTATTGTTAAATGTTCCAGATCTCTGCCTCACGGAGCTTTTGCAAACTACACAGCTGACAAGCACAGGCAAACTAAAGGCTATGCCTTCATCTAAACACATGATACAGCTTGTACTGATCACAATCAGCAGGATTTTGCTTGTTCTGTTTTCCTCAGCATCTCCAGTATCGTGTTTCATCAAGAAGAAAGAGACATTGAAGTGATGTTTGTTTATTAGCTTTTTGAAATTACTTTTCTTATTTTCTGTTTCCAAGTTGTTTGTCTTGATGGAATTAAACTTAACTGTGTTTCTGGAATTAAACTTAACTGTGTTTCTAAGGCTGTTCAATAGTGTTACAAGCTGAACTGACATACTGAAGACTTTTAACCTAATTCCTGAACCTTTTTTTCCATTCAAATGAATCAGACCATCTGCGTAACAGAACTTTAAAATAGTAATAATAATAATAGTGATCACTTATTAAGAACATATTATGTGTTAGGCACTGTGCGAATTTAAGTGTTTCACATGTATTATCTCATTAAATTACTTCACAAAAATCCTATGAGGTAGGCACTATTATTAGCCCCAATTTTACAGATGAGGAAAATACAACATATGGAAGTTTAGCAACTTGCCTGAGGTCACAGCTAGCAACGGGCAGAGGTATATTTGAAATATCAGGCAGTCCTTCTCCAGAGACAATACAGTGCTAATTTCATACCAGTGCTGAAAATAATTCAAGTTATTTGAGGATTTTTGTGAGGAAAGTGCCAGAAAAGCTATCATACAGTAATATTGAAATGTTGTTTTATACTAATCTCAGTTACACTCGACTGTGAGATCTTCAAGAGTAAAGAGCATTTCTTATTCATGTTTGAATCACAGATCTAAGAAGATATTCGACATATAAATGCTTGCTGAATTAATGCCACTGAGGCAACCGAATAAGCAAATGCAATGTTGAAAATGCCATTTTCACAGGAAATCAGTCAAAAGACCACCTGAATAGATATGTTCATGAAGACACTTTGATAGTAGGGCAATGAACAATCTATATTAAAACACTTTTCACAATATAATTCTTGTATTATAAAGGAAGTTTACCTACGGTCTACCTGGAGTTGATTTCTCATGGCAGATTTTCATGAAATTGAAAGTGAAAAAACTATGAAGGCTTGTCGTCTTGAGGACAGAGACAGATGAAATTTGGTGGTGTAACAATACACTGATCCAAAGCAACAAGCAAGCCTGTACATCCTTGCATTCAATCAAGAAACATTTGTTGCGTGTGTATTATACAAAAGATACTGTTCTGGGTACAAAAGGTACCACATCAGTAAGAAAGACAAGGTTCCTACCCCATGGTACTGACCTCTAGAAGGAGAAGACAAACAATATACAAAGATCTATGATATAATGCCACACATTGGTAAGCATTAATAATAGGAAATTAAAACATCACAATATGATCAAGGGTGACTGTGGGTATACAGCTTTACAGAGAGAAGATGGGTGACATTTGTACTGAGACCGAAAGGTACCACATGCAAATACACTGAAGCAGGAAATGTTTAGCCTGTTCAAGGACAAAGCAGGCCAGGGTGACTCTATCAAAGGGAATGAGTGAGGGGGGTGGACGACATGAGGCCAGACAGGCAGGACGGTGCCAGGACTTGTAGAAACTTGTAAACCACAGGAAGGATTTAAGATTTAATTCTAATGACAGTGAGGATTCATTGGTAGATTTTAATCAGGAAAGTGATATCATTTTAGGACTTAAGAGAATTTTCAAGTTTATTGAGAGATATAATTTTAATGTAAAATGTAACATCTTCCTGAAAAAAATCCAAGCTGGCTGCACATTCAGTCAAAAAGTTTTCCAGAGATCCAGAAAGAGATATATAGTACTGTCTAGATATGGAACATTCAGAAAGATCATCAAATATACTTTATTGGTATGCATAGGGTATTGTAGGAATGTGATTAAAGGTGACAAACTCGTTCAAATAAAATAAGACCTGCCATGAACCTTCATCCAAGCCTGGATCCAAGCATTTTTTTAAAAAATGTAGTTCATATAAGTTTGCTTACCTTTACGACATGATCATTTTTCTTTTTCGTATTTTTTGCAATTTCCCCAACTCTCCAGAAAGACCAGATTTGCTTATTTCCTAGTTGACCTAAAGCAAAATTATAGACCACAATTAATGTTACAGTTAGAAAAAAGAAGCAAATATGTTTTACTTAGAAATCAAGTTATAAGGACAAGCTCAAAATGCAAGTAAGAAGAATGTGACAAACTAGAAAAATTGGTTTTAGTTTAAACATTACCTACACAGAGAGACCTTTCTAAAATTACTCGCCCCTCCTTCTGGCGCAGCCATTCTTGATCACATTGCCCTACTTTGCCATCTTCATTTCACTTATCACAAAGTGTTACTAGTTTACTGTCTGCCAATCACTCTGTAATACAGAACACATTAAAGCTGGGATCTTATCTATTTACCAATCTAGTCCCAGTTTCTAGCATAGTATCTGGTTCTTAGTGGGGGCGCATTAATATTCAATACATGTTGACCACTCTACAAATATTAAGCACTCATTATTGTACAGCACAAAGTCATACAAATGCTCAAAGAAGGGTAAAACATAGTTCCCATGCTCCAAGCACTTATCCTCTAAATTGACATCGTCTATGAGGCATGGATGTAAAATACTTGAGAACATACTCAGTATCTAAAACAAGAAGTGAGCTTACAACCAGAAAAGGGAAAAGGGAATGAAAAATTATAGCTATAATCCTAAGAGGCCCCTACCCAACTGCAGGGCATAGTATTTTTATTTGACAGTCTCATCTAGAAGTGGAGAGATCTCCAAACCCTCTAAGGTGAGCTTCAAGTGCTGGTCCTTTAAAGCAGGCATGTATGCATATATTTACATGTAAATACATGTAATCTAATAATAGGGACAAGATCAAAATGCAAGTAAGAAGAATGTCAAATTAGAAAACTATACACACACACACACACACACACTCATACTTGTATATATAAAATTAAATAGATAGCACATTATGACAAAATATACTTATGCATAATCCCTATTGCAGGTTTCTCCGTCAAGGATTTGGAGAACGAGGTTGATTTATAGATAATTCAGATGAAAGCAGATCAGGGGTCTAAATTATTAGAATAGCTCACTTGTAGTTTTTGAGGGGCTTAGTAGCATTGATTTAGGCTTTACATATTCTAGTGTTTGCCTGAATTTAGGAAAGATATAGATTATTGAAATAGGCACACTTATGCCCATCTCCTGAGTACTGTGGATAGAACATACTCTAAACCAAAAAAATCTATTGAAAAAACATTTCTGTCAATTTTACCTATTTTAGCAAAGCACCTTCAGCATTAAGATTTTCTTGATATTCTAATAGTAACCAAACACTTGACATTTTTTTTTAAAGGCAGATTTCATTTTCAGTATCTAGGTTCATACTATTTGGTCTCTTTTGTCCCCCATTTGTACTCCACAACCTATTCCACAATCTACCAGAGAATCAATTAAAATGGTTCATCAGTATTTCAGACAGCATCCTCTATCTCAGCAAAGATTGACCATTATCATTACAAAATACACATCTGTGTCAGACCGTAGAGGATTATGCCTCAGTGCACTTAGAGCCATAAAGAGAAAAGCACTGAATACCTTAATATTCAGCCTCCTTACTAGAATGCTGAAGTACTCTGTGCCTCAAAGGCAATCATGTAATAAGTTGTCAAATTAGTCAAAAGCAGAAGTAGTGTAAAATACTTCTTTTTACATAAGGCACATATTCTTCCCTGCGGTTTTAGATTCCATTTCTCTTAGCTCCGAAAGCACAGACTGGGCCTGGTGATCATGCAGCCTGGACAGGCCTTGCTAAAGCTGTGTGCCAAAACGTGTAAGAGCTTTGCAGCACTGGGAGCTGACAGACCATTAGGCAGATTGGGCCTCTGTGCAGCTGTCTGGATGCTGCCGGAATTGCTGCACTCTCTGTCACAGGATTATGCTGCCGGAGGGACCGCAGACCTGCTTCTTTAAACACCTCTATTTCCTTTGATGTGAATTTGATCGGTGGGAATTCAGACTTTTGAGAATTGTCTCATCTGGAAAAAAGAACACTTTCAAATGCCTGTATGGTAATATTTTTATGGTAACATGAGCAACTCAAGTTGTCCTCATAGTCACATATGATTATGTACTAGGCTACTTTTTAAAGGACCATTTGAATCCTTATGTTCAAGTCCTTTGTGCAGTCAATTTTCTTTATTAGCCAAGCATTCTGCATGCATATTATGCATTTCAACCTTACGAATTCTGTTTGTGCCTGTTTTCACTTGAGCAGCTTCTTGAACACTGAGTATCAGAAAGAATATTCAAAAATCAATCGACAGGTCTAATTTTGTAGCATGTAGCACTTAACGTCCTACCTGTTTTGATTACCATTAGTGGTCATTAATTGCCTATTTTTTCAAATTTTAATTATAAGCTCTCTATTTGTTTAATACCTGTATTTTCAATTGACAAATTGAGTCACTATCATCCTCATCTTTATAATTAACCTGTCAAATGCATAACAAATATCTTACATCATCTCTGTGGGAGTTTTAGTCATTTGGATGATAATTTCCATTCCACAAAAACACTGCTGGTGAGCTTCAAGAAATAATCTACTACAGTGTTCTTAATAAAGATGGAACTTTCTGTTTCTATCTCTAAGACAAGTGACATGATATACAAGGACATATATATGTCCAACCATTCATATGCACATACATAGCCTGCATTCCATGGATCACAATAAAAGTTAAAAGTCAATACATTTTTAAATAATCAGAGGTGTTATAAATATTCATTGCGCAGGATTTCCTCAACAGGCTGTCAGCCTGCTGTAGATTACTCTGCAGACACAGTGTAGCCTTACTTAAAGATGGGTCTCTTGAGAGCAATAGAGACACACTGGAAAGGAGGAGGAGATGACATTAATACAAAATGCAAAGACGTTTCTGCATTTTGCATCAGTGAATTTCATGATTATCTTTTTTCATCTTGTAAATATTTGGAATGAGTCATTTCTTTCCATCTTTCCCTCACTATAACTTACCTAGATTTTAGAGGTCAATATGAAGAATACAAACCTTCTGATGCCTACCTTTAATAAAATCTCATTCCAATAAAATTTAAAATACTTCTACTGCATTTCAAATTCAAGTCACCAATCTATACGGCAAATTTAAAACTGTAAAACTAGATGCAAATGGAATGAGAGACTATAAAGGACTTAAATAAGATCCTAATGGGCTCTGCATTTGCACCTTTAACTAACCGACCTTATGGCTGTATGTGTTCAGTGCAGTGCTACCCAGGACAGTGAAATACCACATTTCTTGAATCTATATATTTTTTGTTCCTGTGTTTAAAATTGAACTCAAATATTTGATTTTTTTTGTTTGACTTTAGGGTATTGCAGTGATAAAGAGTTGCTTTTCCTCTCCCTGACTCTCGATTAGATTAACTCTAAAATATAAACAGCAGTCTCCATGCAATCTCTTCAATTCCAATTTCAATACTGTTTTTATTTTTCCTTTATCATGGCATGAAGTTAGAGCTAGAAGAAAAAGTCATTTCAAGAACCAAAACGCCAGCATTGCTTGAATGTTCCTTTCTTCGGCCTCACTAGCATTCTGCATCCAAGGGTGCTTTGTTTCCTAGGACATTCTGGTTAAAAGCAGTCTATGGATTAAAACTTCTCAGTTTCGAAGCCCTGGTGGACTTAAAATATCTGGTGTAAGAACATGCTGCCAAAAGTACCTCCCCCCAAAATCTTCTTTGCAAATGTTCCCCTATAAAACAATAGAGAAAAACCACCCCATACATCTCTGTTTTGTCCTCTGGAACAATAGAGGAAATAATGTTCTACTGCATACATTGCCCTCATTTCAATCACTCCACTTTTCAGTCTGAGAGCCTTCCAATTTAAGCATTTTCTAATTATGATGTATTGTAACAGTGACCCTGTATCTTTTATTTTTGAAATTGAAACCTCTGATGTGATTCAATTTGACAGGCTTGGGACTTCTTGAAAATGTTTTTCCTTGCTTCCTTCCCCTCCAGCCAAACCTTAATAACTCTGTTTGCCATACATTTACTATGAATACCAGTTTCAATGGTTCTGTTTACTTTGGACCAGTGTGCACTCCTGGCCAGGTAATTCCGGATGGGTTTTTTGCATCTGTATGGAATTCACTCCTGACCCTGGGGCAGATCAGCCTCTAGGAAGCTCCTTTTCCTGAAACTGCCTGGCCAACTTCTTCCTTTGTCCTGCCCCTCCTTGTATGTCTATAAAAGCTTTTGGCAATATTAAGGGAAAGAAGGCAGTCTTAGAGACAGGGAGTCCACTGTCTTCCCTTACTGCTGGCATTTTGGAATAAAACTTCTTTTCTTTCCACCAACCTCGCCTCTTGTGTTTTGGCTTTCGTCCGGCAAACAGCTGGACCTTTTGCACGGTAACAGTATGAGGTATACAATTTGTTTACAAAATTAAGGCCAGGGTATAGGTCATAAAATTATGGATGTGGTAGAATATCTGTTTGTCAAAAACTGTCATTAGTCACTAATCTTAGAAATATGAGCCGAGTCCTTGAGGGAGGGAGGGAAGTAGCCCCTTCCTATGTAAGGTCAGGGCAGGGTTGTGAATAGGGTTTCCAGGTGGGAATTCCTGTCCATTCTCAGGAATTTTTTTTGCTTTCCCGTTCCCGAATCCCGAGATATAAACTGTTTTCTGTTCTCCATGATGAATCATTTCCACAAAGTGATGGCCGATACTACCAACCACCTGGGTTCAAGGAGTCGATTTTCCCAATTTCCCAACCAACTTTTCTTGTGATTCGGGAACTGAAAAGTGAAAAATACTCCTGAGAACAGGTGGGAATTCCCAGCTGGAAACCCTAGTTGTGAACAAGTCCCTTCTCCCATATAATACTTGGCAAATTGATTTAATGATGTTTTTTGTCATAAGAACAGTATATATACATTTTCAGACGAAAGTCTTTGTATTAAACATGGAGACATATTCATATTGTCATGTGCATACTTGTTAAACACTGGATACCTGGACATATTACAGCACAAACTGTTTCTTTTCAACCACTAGTTTTTTATTGTTGTTCTTGTTACCAGTCTCCAAGATAGTAGGACAGAGGAATTTTAATTCAGCTAGCCTTATCATGTGGATTGGCTCTGAACATTATTTAAAAAACATTGCAGTAAATTAATTTTCACTATAACATGTCCGATACAGCCATACCTTGGTACTGAGGTATGATAAAAACACACTCTTAGACACACGTATGCTTTCTCCTTCCATCTGTGTCTCTCCCTCTGTCTCAATTTTAGTGTCTACTCCTGAATATTTGCTTGCTTATGAAATATCAATTTAGGATATAAGTAACAGAAACTGGGGAAATAAAGAAAGTTTGGGTGATCATATCCTCTTAAGACTAGAAAAGATCCACGGAGATCATCTGATTTGTTCACATCTAATAAGATGAAACAAATGGTGCTTTCAAAAGACCTTCACTTTCACTCAACAATGAATTTTCTGTTATAACGGCAAGATTGTCAGCCTCTCTTTATTTTTTGTCAAAGATGGAACAGAATTTGATATGTTCTTGAATCAGTTTTTGCCAGTGAAATTTTTTCAGTGTTTCAGTACTTTTACTGAATAGTAATGAGAGGGCCTTCATACAGGAAGCTCAAGCCAGTGCTGCACTATCTATCTTAAGTTCTATGCACGGTCTTTCCAGTTTAGTGAAAGAATATTCACTGTGGTGTGGCCAATTGCAATTCTACTGATACACCATATGACCCCTTGGAAAGTTATTCTTACTTCTCTGAGCCTCACTTAGAACATCCATCTGTAAAAATGGCCTGCCTCATAAGGCTTCTGCATGAAGATTAAGTTAAATAATATGTGCAAAGCACCCAATAGAGTGCGTCTGGTGTAGAGCGGGAGCTCAACAGAAGTGTCACCTTTTCTAACATTGCCTTCCCAAACCCTCACTACTTCCTCTAGTGGGAAAGACTTACAAGGAGATATTTGCACTGACATCTTCAGGCCTCCTAGTAATTTAGATCATATATTCATGAAAAGATTGGCTATAGTGTTCTGTCTAAAAAGCAGGGCTTTAGCCAAGGTTTCTCACCCTTGGCATTATTGACATTTTGGGCCGGATAATTCTTTGTTATGGAGGATGTCTGGCAGCATCTCTAGTCTCTACCCACTAGATGCCAGTAGTAGCACCCACTCATGTTCCAGTTGTGACAACCAAAATTGTCTCCAGGCATTACCGAATGCTCCCTGCAGGGCAAAACCCCCTATGATTTAACCACTGGCTTAAACTAATACAGGGGGAGAGACTGCCACGTCATAAGTGCCATTGATTAATTAGCCAACTGGATGTGCGGGCCCAGACCCTGATTTCTCCAAATTCAGGACTCAATCAAATACCTATGTATGCATGTGATTTAATGACTGCAAAATTATCTTGAAAGAGTGTAGTTAATGAAATTAAGTGGGGGTTTTTAAAACTAGAAAATTAACTCCTAATCCTAAAAAGAAATGGTAATTCCAAACCACACAACTCTGTTCTGTTCTCTTTCAGCCATACTCTTCATCTAGATAGCTATTTTACAAATACCGTCACATAAATGATTTGGTGGAAATCTATACACATACAAATCCCACTTGAAAACAATTTCAAGGTGCATGACTTACAGAAGTTGCATTTTGATTCACCCAGATAAGAGAGTTAAAGGATCAGTTCAAGAGTGGGGCCACTAGAGTGGAAGAAAGGTACTTTATTTCCATTATAATAATTATGTATCTTTAATAAATGTCAAGTTTTCATAAGGGGTATATAAAATATAACAATTCAGAGGGGTGGGAAGAAGCTTAATGCTAACCAAATAAAATAAAATGAAAGGATTAATCATAATCACATTAAGTCTTCTCATAATCGTACAGTGAGTTACAGTGTAAATGACAGTACTGCCTTCATCGTTTTATTAAAAAATTAAAGAAATGGCAGAACGGGCAAGAAAGAGGAAAATAGCAAACGGGGCCTTTGAAGATTTTGAATTCTATGCCCAGACAATTCATACAATTGAATAAAGAGTAGGATAGCTGTCAGAGAAATCCAATCCAGAAAGCCAGAGTGCCTCACAGTAGCATATCATTCAATTGCCCTTTACATAGGGACTGGAACAGTCAATGCAATAAAATGAAACATACACTTTCCCTTGTGAAACATGCAGCAGCTGCCACTAAGCTTCAGATACGACAGTTCCCTAAGCAGCTTTTGGAGATACTTAGAATCTTATATTAGCTGGTTGCTCCTAATGATAGCTGAGCAATTCTCTACATAAAAACGCACAAGTCCCATTGAAGTAGAAAGAAGGAAAGGCTTTCTCCCTTTGCCTGGGTCAGAGTATTACTATGTGAATAACACAGAAGCACTGTCAGAAGTGTTTGTGAATATCTCATCAACAGCCTTTACTTAACATAATCTTCCTCCATCTCTTTGCACTGTAGAATACTGTTCTACAAGTCCATCTTTCTTAAAACTTGGCTTTGTGTGACAAGTTATACTCCTCTTTTTTCCTCTCTCTTTACCCTACTTTCTCTATCTCCATCACTGGTTTCTTTTCCCTTTCCCATACAGAAATGTGACTACTACTTAAGTTTGTATCCTTTGGCTTTTCTACTTTTTGTTGATCATACTTTTCTTGTTAAAGGCCATTTACTCCATGCCTTAAACTTTCTATCACTTCTATTTGAATGACTCCCAGATCCCTGTCTCCAGACCTAACAACTGTCCTGATCTTTATTTCATTTTGCCTGCTATGTAAGTTGAACAATAATGTATTTTTTATAGAAAGTCATGTTGAACATAGCTTCCCCTACAAATCTATGTTGATCCTTTGGTATTCCTTATTTTCTTCTACAACCATAAACTTTCTAAAACACACGTTTAATCATATTACTTACTCCTTGCTTAAAATCTTTCTGTAACTCCCCATCTGTGTCAAGGAAAAAGCCAAATGCCTTCGTCTGACTCTTACAGCCATTCCAAGTCTAACAGTGAGGTATAGTGTAGAGAGAATATAGAATAAAAAAACAATGGTTTAAGAATCAAACAGGCTGGGTTTCGAGGCTATGCTCAGCCACACAATAGCGAGGTAGTGTTGGCCAAGTCAATTAATGTTTTGGGATCTCAATTTGTTTACATAAAACGAGGGGTTTCGCATTAGAAGATTTCTAAGGGATCCTTCGAAATTTTAAATGTGTATCACTGTGGTTCTATTTTCCAAGCTTATGTATTAGGAACCTTATAGCGTGTACTCTATACTTCAACCATTCTAAACAATTACTATTCCTTGAATGTAAGCATTCCCACCACCATATCATTGTCATGACTATACAATTAACCAGGAATTCCTCTCTTTCCCAGGCTACTGAATACTCCATCCACTCTCAAGGCCCTGCTCAAATGCTGCCTTCTCCAATAAAAATGTTTCGTCTCCCCAGCCAGAAGAGATCTTTGTTCTTTACAAGTCCGGTAGTATTTCATTTATCCCTTTTGGTCATTCACCATACATTTCTTTATATTTTCATTTGTTCTTCTCACTAGATAATTAGTACCTGAAGAATAAAACATTGTGTCTTAAAAACGTGGGATTTTGATATAAAAGAGAACTCATCTTGTACTATTTCTCATCTAATGCAGGAAATGTTCTGTAGTATCACTCACAGATAGAAATCCAGACAATTCTTAAATCGTTTCTGTGAGAGAGTTCCCTGCCTTATGAGACAGCCTACAGAATGGATAGAAACGTTTAATGATGGAAAAGTTCTTCCAGCTAGTGTGACAAAACATATCCTCCATGACTTCTACATAGTCTTACTTTTCTAACTGGTAGCTTGTGTTTCCTAAATTTTTCTTTTTTTTGGTTATTGTTCCTGTCATGAGGAATTCTGTTGCTTCATCAAAAGGAAGAATCACAGATGTGTGGCATAAGCCCTGTGCTGCTGAACTTCTGCTCCATTTTCTCCTTTGAGTCACACCAAACTCACTACAGCATCCTGATACCAATTTCAGCTCCCTACCTTGTTAGGATGATTTTCCCCATGCATTTCATGATGATGTTTATTTCATTCACTACAAGGCTACTTCATCCTATCAAATATACGTGAGATCAGGAACTCATTTTTAAGCTCATCAATCCACCCATTCATTCAAAAAAGATGGAGTACCTATCACGTGCCAAACACTGTGTTGGGCTCTGGGGACAACGTGGTAAACAAAACCAGACATGGACTTTGTCAGAATGAAGATCATAATACAGTGATCAAGACAGACTGTTAAAATGTTAATATTTAAGCAAAAAAAACAGCAAGAATGTTAAGGGTATAGAGGAGGGGAGCATTGAGTAGCATTTAATAGAAGGAGTTTCCCTAGTTAGGGAGGTCAGGGAAGGCTTCTCTGTAGAAGTGATATTGGAGCTGAAATATGATGAATGAGTATCAGTGAACTAAGCAAAGCACAGGGGGAGGAGGGAATTCTAAGCAGAAAGAAAAGACTACACGAGGACCTGGAGCCCGGAAGCACTGGCACATTTTGAGAAACTGAAAAAAACAATTAGAATGTCTGGAAAATAAGAAGTATGTGGGAGTTGAGGTTGGAGAGGAAAGCAAGCGCCAAAGACTACAGACTATGTTGAAGATTTTAGTTATATTTTAATAACAAAAGAAACTGTTAAATTTGGGAATAAGGGGCAGGGTGGTAAATGATCATATAGGCGGCATTATTTTTATTGAAGTATAATTTACAAACAATGAAATGCTCAAATCTTAAGCGTTCTGATGAATGAAGTCACAGAACATTTCCATCATGCCAGAAAATTCCTTTGTGTCCCTTCGCAGTAAATCCTTAACTTCCAGAAGCAACTACTGATCTGATTTCTATTAGCTAAAGCTACTTTTGCTTACTCTGGCACTTCATATAAGTGGAATCATGTAATATGCAATTTTCAAGTTAGCTTCTTTCACTCAGCATAACGTACTTGTGTTATGTCTCACATATATTATTGTGCGTATCATTTTATCCATTCTACTGATGATTGAATATTAAGAATGAATGAAAAAGAAAGTGAGACTCAACTAAAGTGTATCCTTTTAGAAGGTTATTAATTTATGCAGTACAAGGGAAAATTTATGATAGCTAGAATGGTTTAATTGGAGATAGAAGCAAATGGGTGGTTTCAAGGGATATTTAAGTAAGAGATAAAATAAATGGGATTTGGTAATAGATTGGATGTACAGGTAAAGGTGATGGAGGAATCAAGGGTAACTCCATCTTTATGGCTTATGCAACTATAGGCATGGTGGTGTCATAGAGAAAACTAGGGAAACATGCGAAGAGGACCATATTTGGGACACGTTGGAGAGTCCTGTGTATTCTATTTTGGGCATGTTGAGTTTATGGTAGTATCTTTGAGCCATTCAAGTAGCAATGTTGAGTAAATAACTCAATACGTGCATGTGCAGCTCAGAGAAGAGGCCAAGATCACTACCTGGATGAAGTCTTTCACCTCCTTTTCTAGCAGGGAGACCAGTTTTTATTTATACTATGCAGAAGTTGTGGCTGCCTCAAGCCAGAACTCAAACACTACAGCTTTTCCCACAGTGACCAGACTTTACATGGCTGAAATTAAACTACCAAACTTCTACAAAATCTGCAAATAGACTTTAGCCCCTGAATTCCTGGTTTCTAGAGGCTCCTGTGGACGTGGATTTAAGTGAGACGAATTGATCCCTTCTCCTTCCTACTAGCTTTTCCCAACCAGCTAGATAGTAATTTACTACTTTCTCACAAATAGGGAGGAGGTTAACATCTTTGATCAAAAATAAAATACATAGGCATCCAAATCGCTTTACTTCTGTTGGTATCTGTTCCCTATAACTGTACACTTCTAAGAGACTACCTTTCACATACTAAGTATATAATAAATGTTGTATGATCACATCCAGTATAGCCTATCTTCAAGAAGAAACTCATAGATAAAAGGACCTATGACTTATTGAGCTGTACTCTATAATATCTTATACAGCACCATATACGTGAAAGTACTGAATAAATACATCAAATCACGACTTTAGGCACAGGTGGATAAGAGACATGGAAGAATAAGAGAGACAGTTATTTGAATGTGTAAATCTCATTCATGCCATGGATAAAAGTTTTACAAGAACCAGGAATGAGGAGGAGGAGGAGGAGGAGGAGGAGGAGGAGGAGGAGGAGGAGGAGGAGGAGGAGGAGGAAAGGAGGAAGAAGAAGTTGTTGTTCTAAGAGCACCAAAAGAATTCTTAATATAAAAATAACAAGATGTTACATGATTTATGAATGTAAAATGCCTGTGGAAAGAGCAAGGCAAAAGGCATTTCAATACAAATAGAAAGTTTTTCAATATTTAAATAGACTGCCTTCCCAAAGTTTCTCTTCCTCCAAAAACTCATTAAGATGAATTGGCTCATTTGTTTCAAAGGAAATTTAAAGTGAATTAAGTTTGAAAAGTGGACTGAAATGGAACCCATACTAATGCTGGAATGTGAGAATATAGAATATAAATATAAATGGGAATTGAGTTCCTTGTACTTTACACTTTAGTCAATCATACTGATTCACATATGCTGCCTAAAACCAGTGATTCAGAGGCATCTAGTCCAATAGTTCTCAAGGTGTGTTTCAAAGATCACACTGACTACCTGATCCTGAGAGACATTCCATTAAAAAAGGGATCCATGATCACATAACTTTGGGGTTGTGTATATAATAACCTACTCTTGCTTCACAGTGTACAACAGCATATTAAAGCCTCCAAAATCCTGAGAAGTCTCCTAGTAATGAAACCTAAACTCCTTACGATGGCTTAACATCTCTACATAATCTAGACCTTCACTGCATCTTGGACCTCAGTTCTCCACTACTGTTCACTTCACTATCACACTCCAGCCTGCATGCTGGTCCTCAAATACATCAAGCTTATTCCCACATCAGGGCCTTTCAATTTGCTCTTTCTTGTTTTAAAACTCTATCCCCCTCCCCCACCATAGCATGGTTGGTTCCCTCAATTCATTCACGTTTCTGCTCATATAACACCTGCTCTGAGAGGCCTTCCTTTACCTCCTATCTAAAATGAACTCCACCCCTAGCAGTCTTCATCATCTATCCTACTTGAATATACCCTTCCCAGCGGTGTTATCTATCTGATATTCATGTTATATTTTTGCTGTTCATCTATGTCCTTCCCTAAAGTCTAAATGCCATGATGACAAGGCCCTGTTCTGCCTTCATGAATACCAATTAAACAGTACCAACAGCACAAATATTTGATGAATGAATGAATAAGCAAATGAATAAATGATCCTGTTTACATGTGCTTAACCAAGTATTCCCAAAATTGTTTGATTATGGTATCCTGCCTTCATGTAGTACATATTAATACCTTAAGGAACTAATGTTCTACAGAGCACCTTTCAGAAATTCTGATCCAGGCTAATATAGTCTGAAAAGGAAAACAGTACCAGAGGTTTAAAAAGAATGAAACCAAATAAGATTTGCAAATCTGGTTGGTGGAATATCTAAAACAACTGAAGAACTGCTAAACCCCTCATGTCAGTGTTGTAATTGAGGAGAAAAGAAAGACTATTAGATACTCCAACTAATATGCTTAATGTATATAAAAACATTATTTTAATTACTTTCAGAGTCTTTGAACTTATCAGACTGATCAAAGGATAGATTAAGTTAGATTTTCTATGCTTAAAAAGAAGCAATCACAAAAGGAGGCAGAGGTTACATTAGGCAAACATATTCTAATTGTATTAATGCAATGAAGTACGTAATGATTAAGTTACCTAATGCAAAAACTAAGCGAGATGGCTCAGTTAATTAGTTAACTTGGTTAAATAGGACGGTGAAAGGAGGGTGAAACAACATGACTCAGTTTTTCCTTATAATTTCAAACTTTTGTCTCTAACATATAAATATTATCCCTTTTTACTTTCCTATTGTGTTGAGATAATTTTTTAAATTCACACCTAGAAAAGTTTGATTAACTTTTAGAAGAGTTTGAGTAATAAAACTGTGGTCTCAAATAAGATTTGCAGGCTAGCTGGATCTGCTCTTGTTTCCATTCATGTCAGTGTATGTGAAGTAAACTTGCAAAATTAGAATACAGTTAATGAGGTCTTTACTCACCAGGAAGTAGAAGGGTACTTTTTATCTTATTACAAAGGCAAAAGTAATGAAGCGAAGGTTCCCTTCAAAGTCTAGGACATAATAAATTTCCTTCGAACTGCCTGGAGTGAGGATGAGTGGAGGTGAGGGTGGCAGGGCCAGAGGGCTATGGGTAGTGAGAATAAGGAGACAATCACTATTATAACACTTAGCAAACTCTTTCTCAGACTATTGGAAAATAAGAGACAAAAAATGAGCAATTGGCCTATTTTCCATCCCACAAATAAGAAAGCTGAGCAGTTCCAGCATCTCAGGAGAGAGGTGTTTGAAAGAGAGACAAGATAAAGCAGTGATAAAGGGTTTCAACTATCTGTTGGTGCAGAAGGAAGGAAAGACGGTGAAAGAAAGAAAGGAATGATGTTTTTCCACTTTAAGGCTCCAATTGGCACAACTACAGAAAGGATTTTAGATATTCTGTTTTAGATTTCAGATATTCTGTTTTTACAAGGGATGGTGAAGAAATGTTAGAAGGCCCTTTTTCCCAGAGCTTGCATTATGCAATAAAGACAATACATTTACGTTATAATCAGCAATCTCAGACTTTTGAGTACCCAAAACAAAAAGTAAAAAGAAAATTGATGATACTCACTAAATAAGAGGCTTCTTTTCAGAGAGGAAAGGATACTGATGATCTGTATGTATTAAGGTGTGAATTTTAAGTGATTGTTCTTATTTTTTTTAATTAGAAGGAATAGATTATCCCTGATCTAGTCACATTTTGTCTCGCAGCCAGTAATCTTGCAACCAGTAACATGCATTTGGAGACAGGTAGATAAAGTTAAGGACAGAGTCTATGTTATTTGCACAGAGAAAGGTAACTGATTTCTATGGAGACTGTATTCCTAAATTGGAAATTTCCAGGTTTCACTTCTAACATAATGATTCCTAAATGTTAATCCATGGATCATGGTACTGGTTAAGGTTTCTGATTTTACTGGTCTATGTGACTCTACAAAAACCACAATTTTGTATAGTCAGTTTAAACACTCACTGTCCCATTTTGAGAAGGATTACTCTTTATCTTTTCTATTTTTGTTTTGATGTTAACATGTCCTATTATACATGAAATGATGATAATAGTATATGATATAGCATGTGTTTTAAACAGTATACTTTCCGGGAAAAATCAAAAGCTGGAAACCTAATTTGCTCCTCAAAATTTTAGGGTTTTTTTTTTTTTTTTAACACCCAAATTTTAAACCTAATGAACATTCCAATTTCATATATGGTGTACCAATTTCTAAGAGATTTAAAAATCAATTGAGTATTATTATTGCTAATGTTATTGAATAATTCTGCTTATCATCCCTTAATCAATAAATCCCAGGAGAATAACAAATCATATCATTGACTAGAGGTACATTTTTATATAGGCAGGTATTCATTATTTATTAATGAGTCCTATTCTCTTCACATGCTAATAAATGCCTGTAAAATATCAAAAGACTTTACAGGACGTCCATTTCTACCAGTATGACCATCCAGGTACTATGACCATTAAAAAAACAAACAAAAACAAAACAGAAAACAAATTACCATGACTAAGAACCAAAAGAAACAGACAACAGATTATTAACTCATCAAGACTTCAGGAACTGGAACTATAAGACACATATTAAATAATTATGTTGAATGTCTCAAAAAATAAAGGTGAGGTTTGAAAATATAAGTAATGGAAAGTATATGTAAAAAATAAAAAATAGAATTTCATGGTATTTAATTTATAATTTAATAATTTTTAAAATTTTAATTATGGGGGAAATCATTAAATGCAGCTAACATAGACAACTAGAAGACAGACCTAAAGAAATCACTGGCATACCTCATGGAGAGACACTGACATATACACTACTCAAAAAGGATTTAAGTGATATGGAATATGGAGTAAAGTTTTGCCACCCATATAATTGGAGTCCCAAAAGGAGATGAGGGAGAGAAAGGGGCAGAGGTTCTATTTGAAGATTTAATGGCTAAGATTTTCCAAAACATAAAAGAGACAATAATCCACAAGTTTAAGAAGCACAATACATCTCAAAGAGTTTACATAAAAAGAAACCCACTTTTATACACATCATAGTGAAAGTAAAGAATACTATAAAGACAAAACTTTAAAAGCAGCTGGAAAAGAAAAGACAAGATAAATCACATACAAAAAAAATAGTTATACTGAGGGATGACTATTCAAAAACAACAGTAGAAACCAGAAGATAGTGGAGTCGTATCTTCTTTGTTCTGAGAAAAAAGAGATGTCAACCTAGAAATCTATTCCCAGGAGAAATACATTTTAAGAATGAGGATGAACTAAGGACACTTTAAGGGCTAACCAAAAAATCGAGGATTATACTACCAGACCATCATTAAAACAAATTCCAGAGAAAGTACTTCAAGCAGAAAAAAAATTATCCCCGATTAAAGGTCTGAGATACTGGAAAGAAAGAATATAAAAGATAGTGGTAAATATTGATTCTAGGAACATAAAAAATATTTCATGGAGTTATACAGAAATAAAATACACAACAACATATGAGTGGGAAGGGAAGACTGTAGTTAATATACTCTAAGATTTTCAAATTGATTAATTTAGGCATTTATAAATTAAGTAATCATGTTAAATTTCTTGTGGTTCTCATTTAACAAATAGGCACAGTTATACACATTCTAAAATGGTGGAGAAAAAAAAAAAAAAACAGTCAAGAAAGAACATTAAAACACACATAAAAAAGTTGAGCCAAATAGAAGGCATAAAACAAGATGGCAGAGAACTATCCAAATGTACCAGTGTTTATAATAAATGTAAATGGATTAAATATTCCTCTTGAAAGATAATCAGACTTTTCCCCCCATATAACTATGAGCTGTTCATAAGAAATACAACTGAAACATAGGGGTAAAAAATAGTGAAGTAAAATCATAAGAAAACAGTATAACAACTACTATTTTAAATAAAACTAGTTTATCTTTATTGATATCAAAATATACTTTATGGTAAAGTAATAAGAGGGCAAATACATAATGACAAAAGGTCATTTCACCAAAAGTTATAGCAATTTTAAATATGTATGTACCAATAACATAGTCTCAAGTTATATAAAGCTAAAACTGACAGCCTTACAAGAGAAATTTTAAAATCCACAATTATAGTTGGAGATTTTTAACTAATCTCTTTCTCATTGTTTGGAAAAGTAAAAAGACAAAGAATTCAGAATATTTGAACAATCTAATTAGCAAATCTGATTTAATGGATACATATAGAACACCTTAGATTAACCATCATTTAAAACAGATCTAGGAAAAAAATTTACATTCTAAGTAAAAATCTAAGTCTCAATAAACATATATCAGCATTATATAGAGCAAACTTACTGACAATAACACAGTTAAAGCACATATCAGTGACATGAAGATATACGAGGAAATACCCATATATTTATTAAGAAAGTAAGAAACATACTTCTAAGTACCTCTTAGGTCAAAGAAATCACAGTTAAAGTCAGAAAATGTGTTAAGTTAAACAATAACAAAACACTATTTATTAAAATTTCAGGGATACCACTTTTATCACATTAAAGTTGGTTTCAAATTCTTTGACACTCCTCCCATTGAGATATGGGGTCTATTTGCCCATGTTTTCTCCTCCTTTAGAATCCGAGATGGACTGAAATTGCTTTGGCCAACAGTGTAGGAGTGAAGCTGTCAGTTCCAGGCCTAAATTTCACCAGCACTGCTCCAGTATGTTGAACCCCAGAGCAGCCATGTAAGAAGTCCAAGTACCCTAATGCTACTTTACATTGTGAAGGCCCCAGCAGAAGGCAGTTTGAAAGACAGTGTGGAGAAATAGGGAGGGAGCAAGAGAGAGGGAGAGGAAGAAGGGGAGACAGAGAGAGAAAGAGAGAGAACATCAAAAGCACTACTTCGAAGGAAATTTATTCTCCTCAATGATTACATTGGAAATGAATAAAGTCTGAACACGAATGGTCTGAGCATCCAGTTTAAGAAATGAAAAAGAATAGAAAAAATAAACCTGAAAAAATATATATATAAGAGCAGAAATGAACTAGAAAGCAAATTCAGAATAAGGAAGAAAAATAAGGCAAAATGTTCTTTTGAAGAGATAATAAAATTGATAAAAAAATAAATAAAAATAAAAACTAAAATGGCAAAAGAGGGGAAAAAAGGAGGCAGTCCAAAAAGAAACGACACAAATAATATTTGGAATGAAAAAGATAGAAATAGGATATGAGAAATAACATTATCCACATAAATTCAAAAATTGAGATAAAAGGAATTAATAAAAGAGTCTCAGGAATAAAGATAACATCCAAATATTAAAGAAATACAGTGAGTAGTTTAAAATATTCTAACAATGAAAATTTCAGGACCAGATGGTTGTATTAGTGAGATCTATCAAGCAATCAAGAAATAAATAATTTCAATTTTACAGGAACCATTCCAGAGTGTAGAAAAAGAGGGAACACTCCAGGCTTGTTTCCCTGAGACTAGCACAACCATGATGTGAGATCCTTACAAGGAAAAGGGAGTTTTTAAGCGAATATGTCTCATGAAATTGATGCGAAATAATAAACAAATTATCAGTAAGTCAAATCCAGTGTACAAAATCTAGGCACCATGACCAAGCTGGACTTACCTGCAATATAAAGTTCATGACACTTGATACACAGCATAATTGTCTTAACTGAGTCCTTCCCTCTACCCCGTCCTCTACCCATCTGTAAGGGTTTGCATGCCGGTAATTATTTGGGGAAAGTGAAACTTTCTGAAAAAGAAGGAAATCCAGTATAACGTTGCATTCTCAATTGTGGGCAACTTGGCTTCAACCACTGTGAAGTCATCTACGAAAACACCTCAGAATTATCCATTCCAAGCACAAAAGATTAACATATTTTTTTAATGGCTTGAGTTGCCCTGAGGGGCATTAACTCTTTCTCATTTCCAGTCTATGCATAACCTCCAAGCAGGTACCCAGGGCTTTCTAAACACTAGCATCACAGAAGTCCTTGGGTCAGAGGGTAAGCTATAAGAAGTACAGTCAAGGTACCTGCTGTCAGGTGACACTGCACAAAGCTGGTTGCTGCACAAGTCACCACAAGTAGAGTAAAAGTGAAAGATACAAAGGTGTGACCAAGTGACATCTGATATGATAATTCAACAAATTAACAATTTAAAGGGAAAAAAATCATCTCTAGAGCTGCAGACAAAAAAAAAAAAAAGTGTGATACAATTCAATATCCATTCAAGATAAAACTCAGCAATCTAAAACAGAAGGAAACCTCCTTAACCTGATAAAGGTTATTCAAAAGAACTCCTTGTACAAATATGGTACTCAATGATATTAAAATTATTCCTTTTAAAACCAGGAACAAGGCATTCTATCCAACATTTTACAGGAAGTCATTGCCAGCACATAAGGCAAGCAAAAAGAAGTGGTTGGGAAAAAAATTAGAAATAAAATCAAAATGGCGGCGTGAGGTGAGCCTCTGTAAAACTCCCCTGGAATTTACAACTAATCGAACAACAATAACTCCACAAAGGACTCCCTGCACAGCAGACAGGCAAGACAAAGATGCCCACTACTGAATTACCTAAAGGTGGGCGAATCGCGTGAGTGGGGCAGGAGGGAAAGGAGAAGTGAGTAGATGGAGCTGCGCGGGCACAGGACTCAGACCCAGCTCAGTGCTCAGAGCTCGCTGCTTCCCGGAACTACCGCAGCTGCGGGAGAGGGAAGAACTCGGACTGCTAGGGCTCCGCTTATGGCCCACAGGGCTGAGGGGGCAGCATATAACACGGCTGAACCCAAGGCTCACAGCACAGACCTCAGAGAAAAGACTGAGGGAAGAAGAATGAAAACGGTGGTTTAAGCCCTCACTGCTGAGCAGAGAACGGAAGCCTTAGGCACTGAGATTAGCCGCCCCCTCCCTACCCTCCCAGAGCTTGCCCCACCCCCACCTGCCCAGTGCTAGAAGCAGAACAGTGGCAGTGTCAGATCAAAAGAACAGAATATTTGCTCTTCTGAGAACTGTGGACCACAGACATAGATTCGCAGTCCAACTAGTTCTGGCAAAGGGGAGGGAGCTGTGGAAGCAGGACGGGCTGTGGTGTTTGCCACGATTGCTCTGGGCCACCTCTCACAACTCACCCCGCCCCTGGCCCCACCTATCTGGGCAGATCGCAGCAGGAATAAACAGAACTGCTGAAACATATGTGCTCTGAATCTGGTGAAGGAAGAGCTTTGGAACTTCAAAAGCTCTCCACATACCCACACGGATACTGCGCCTGGTGACCCAGGCAAACTATTAACAGAGGAGAAGGCCATCTCCCAGGGAATCACCCCATTGCGAGAGAAGCTGAAATAGTGTAGAGAAAACATAACACTACCATGTGAGAGAGAAAAAAAAGGCTGTAGTAGGAGAGAAAATAAAACATTCTACCAACAAGTACTGGAAAACAAAAGAAAGTCCTCTTCCTATCAACTTGTTGCAGAACCCACTCCTGTAGATGTCTAGGAAGAGAAACAATAAATCAGTAATTGCCATGAATAACCATTGCAACAAGACAGCTCAGAAAGAAAGTGAAAAGTCACCAGGAAAGGAACTTAAAGATATGGAAATATGTGACTTAAATTATAGAGAATTCATGACTGCAGTTCTGAAAAAACTCAACGAGATGCAAGGAAACACAGAAAGGCAGTTGAATGAACTCAGAAACACAATCAAAGAACAACATGAGCATTTTACCAAAGAGATTGAAATTTTGAAAAAGAACCAAATAGAATTTCTGGAGATTAAGAACTCAATAGAAGAAATTAAGAATGAAATAGCCAGCTTGGAAGTAGAGTTGACCAGATGGAGGAAAGAATCAGTGACATCGAAGATAGAAACCTGGAAATTACACAGATGGAAGAAGAAAGAGACCTGAGACTTAAAAGAAATGAAAGAACTCTACAAGAACTTTCTGACTCCATCAGAAAGAGCAATATAAGAATAATGGGCATACCAGTAGGAGAAGAAAGAGAGAAGGGAACAGAAAATATATTCAAACAAACTGTTGATGAGAACTTACCAAACTTGTGGATCCTCGAATCCAATAAGCAAATAGAACACCTAATTACATCAATCCCAACAGGCCTTCTCCAAGGCACATTGTATTGAAGCTGTCAAAAATCTACGACAAAGAAAGAATCCTCAAGGCAGCCAGGGAAAAGAAGACAGTAGCCTACAAAGGAAAGCCCATTAGATTATCACCAGATTTTTCAGCAGAAACTCTACAAGCCAGGAGGGAGTGGAACCAAATATTCAAACTATTGAAACAGAAATTATGAGCCAAGAATAATACATCCAGCAAAGATATCCTTTAGATATGAAGGAGGAATAAGGACCTTTCCAGACATACAGAAGCTGAGGGAATTTTCTAATACACGACCTGCACTACAAGAAATACTAAAGGAGGCTATAGACCACCATTAACAGGGACAATTTAGGGCAACCCAAACATAAAAAGCGGGACAGTAAAGGCCTGAACCAGAATATGGGAATGGAGAAAGTAAGTGTGCTGAAGAAAATAGAATTCTCTAAATATCAAACTTTCTTTTATATAAACTTAAGGGTAACCACTCAAAAATATCCAGAACTGAAATGTATACTGTAATAAAAGAAGAAACAGAGGGGAACGGATAGGTCAAAGAAGAAATTAGAGGAGAGATAAAAAAATACATAGAAACAAATGACAATGAAAATACATCCTACCAAAATTTTTGGGATGCAGCGAAAGCAGTTTTAAGAGGGAAATTTATATCATTACAGGCCTATCTCAAGAAAAAAGAAAAATCCCAAATAAGCAATCTCATGTTACACCTTAAAGAATTAGTAAAAGAAGAACGAGTGAAACCCAAGGTCAGCCAAAGAAAGGAAATAACAAAAATCAGAGCAGAACTAAATGAAATAGAAAACAAAAAGACAATAGAAAAAATTAATGTGACAAAGAGCTGGTTCTTTGGAAAGGTTAACAAATTGACAAACCGTTGGCTAGACTCACTAAGATAAACAGAGAGAAGACACTAATTAACAAAATCAGAAATAAAAAAGGGGAAGTTATCACAGACACCAACGAAATACAAAGGATCAATAACCTAGAAGAAATGGACAAGTTCTTAGAAACATATAGCCTTCCAAGGCTGAACCATGAAAAACTTGAAAATCTAAACAGACCGATCACCAGTAATGAAATTGAATCGGTCATTCAAAACCTTCCCAAAAGCAAAAGTCCGGGACCAGATGGCTTCACTAGTGAATTCTACAAAACCTTCAAAAAGGATCTAATACCTGTCCTGCTCAAACTCTTGCAAAAAATTGAAGAAGAGAAAGTACTCCCTAACTCATTTTTTGAGGCCAACATTACCCTGATACCAAAACCTGGTAAGGACAACACAAAAAAAGAAAACTACAGACCAATATCTCTGATGAATACAGATGCAAAAATCCTAAACAAAATTCTAGCAAATCGAATACAACAATGCATTAAAAAGATTATTCATCACGACCAAGTCAGGTTCATCCCCAGGGCACAAGGATGGTTCAACATCTGCAAATCCATCAATGTGATACATCACAGAAACAAACAAATAAAGGACAAAAATCATATGATTATATCAATTGATGCAGAGAAAGCATTTGACAAGATACAACATCTGTTTATGATTAAAACACTTAATAAAATAGGTACAGAAGGAAAATACCTTAAGATAATAAAGGCCATAAATGACAAACCCTCAGCCAATGTCATAATTAACAGTGAAAAACTGAAGCCCTTTGCTCTACGTTCAGGAACACGACAGGGCTGTCCCCTATCACCTCTGCTTTTCAACATAGTGTTGGAAGTCCTTGCCAGAGCAATCAGGGAAGAGAAAGAAATAAAAGGCATCCAAATTGGGAATGAAGAAGTTAAATTATCACTCTTTGCAGATGACATGACACTATATATAGAAAACCCTAAAGACTCCACCAAAAAGCAATTAGAAACAATCAACAAATACACTAAAGTTGTTGGCTACAAAATCAACGTACAAAGGTCCATTCCATTCCTATATCCTTACAATGAAATCTCAGAAAAAGAAATACAAAAAGCAATTCCTTTTGCAATTGCAGCAAAAAGAATAAAATACCTAGGAATAAACTTAACCAAGGATGTGAAGGACCTATATGCTGAAAACTATAAGACATCTTTGAAAGAAGTTGAAGAAGACACAAAGAAATGGAAAGACATTCTGTGCTCATGGATTGGAAGAATCAACATCGTTAAAGTGGTCATATTACCCAAAGCAATATACAGATTTAATGCAATCCCCATCAAAATCCCAAAGGCATTTTTTAAAGAAATAGAACAAAAAAATCATCAGATTTCTTTGGAACCACAAAAGACCCCGAATAGCCAAAGCAATCTTAAGAAAAAGGAACAATACTGGAGGTAGCACACTCCCTGACTTTAGCTTGTACTACAGGGCTACAATAATCAAAACAGCATGGTATTGGCAGAAAAACAGACACATAGACCAATGGAATAGAATTGACAACCCAGAAATAAAACCACATAAATATGGACAGACAATTTTTGACAAAGAAGCTAAAAACATACAATGGAGGAAAGACAGTCTCTTCAATAAATGGTGCTGGGAGAATTGGATAGCCACATGCAAAAGAATGAAACTGGACTGCTATTTGTCACCATGTACCAAAGTTAATTCAAAATGGATCAAAAACTGAAGCATAAGTCCTGACACAATAAACTGAATAAAAGAAAACATAGGTACTAAACTTATAGACCTTGGGTTCAAAGAGCATTTTATGAATTTGACTCCAAAGGCAATGGAAGTTAAAGCTAAAATAAACGAATGGGACTATATGAAACTTAAAAGCTTCTGCACAGCAAAAGAAACCATCGACAAAATAAAGAGGGAACCAACTGAATGGGAGAAGATTTTTGCAAACAGTGCCTCTGATAAGGGGGCCAATATTCAAAATATACAAGGAACTCATGAAACTCAACACCAAAAAAACAAACAACCCAATTGAAAAATGGGAAGACGAATTGAAGAGACATTTCTTAAAAAGAGGACATACAAATGGCAAATAGACATATGAAAAAATGCTCAACATCACTAATCATCAGAGAAATGCAAATAAAAACCACAATGAGATATCACCTCACCCCAGTCAGAATGGCTATTATCAACAAGACAAATAGTAACAAGTGTTGGAGAGGCTGTGGAGAAAAAGGAACCCTCATACACTGTTGGTGGGAATGCAGACTGGTGCAGCCGTTATGGAAGGCAGTGTGGAGGTTCCTCAAAAAATTACAGATAGAATTATCATATGATCCAGCAATCCCTCTCCTGGGTATCTACCCAAATAATCTGAAAACATTTATACATAAAGACATGTGTGCTCCAATGTTCATTGCAGCTTTGTTTATGGTGGCCAAGACATGGAAACAACCAAAATATCCTTCGATAGATGAATGGATAAAGAAGTTGTGGTATATATACACAATGGAATACTATTCGGCAGTAAGAAAAGATGATATAGGAACATTTGTGACAACATGGATGGATCTTGAGAATATGATGCTAAGCAAAATAAGTCAGACAGAAAAAGCAGAGAACCATATGATTTCACTGATATGAGGTATATAAACCAAAAACAACAAAAGAACAAGACAAACAAATGAGAAACAAAAACTCATAGACACAGACAATAGTTTAGTGGTTACCAGAGGATAATGGGGGAGGGGGTTGGGAGATGAGGGTAAGGGGGATCAAATATATGGTGATGGAAGGAGAACTGACTCTGGGTGGTGAACACACAATGGGATTTATAGATGATGTAATGCAGAATTGTACACCTGAAATCTATGTAATTTTGCTAACAATTGTCACCCCAATAAATTTAATTTAAAAAAAAAGGTAAAAAAAAATAGAAATAAGAAAATATTATCTTTATTTCAAGTGATGAGATTATATTTACAGAAATCCAATGTAATCTACAGCTAAGTACCAGGGGTGCCAAAAAAATGTATACAAGTGGACACTTTGGTCAACGTTACTCAAGCAGTAGTTCGCCATAATCACAAGTGTCTGGACACTGATGGTAACCACTCTGAACACTTCTTGTAATTGCAGAAGTCAAACGTGGGTTGTATTCATCTTTTGTTACTGGTATATATTGAGTACTACAATTTTAGTATAGTTTTCCTTTCTTAAAATGTGTATACATTTTTTTGATACTGTCTGTATTTAGAATAAGGCAATTTAGCAAGACTACTCAATATAAAATCAAATCCCCATACCAATTGTATTTCTATATCCCTGTCATGCATGGTGTCACGCGGGATCTCAGCTCCCGCTCCCCACATAATGCAGAATATGGTGAGGCCAAAAAGGAACACCCATGGAGCCATAGATAGGGGAGTCATACCACTCCATGCCTCTCTGCAATCCACGCTTGCTAGCTCAGCCACCATCTTCTTGCTAGACCCAATTTTCTGCTAGTGTAGCCACGGCAGTTATATTAGTGGCCAATGGGTCACTGGTTAGAGCTGACGGCCAACTAGCCACAGCTGATGGCCATCCAATCACAGTTGATGGCCATTTACTACCCCAGTGAACACCTTTCCATGTGAGGCTGAGAGCCTGGAAAATGCACTCCTGGCTCTGTCCCCACAATTCCAGTAACAAATTGTTAGAAGATGTAAGAATAAATACCTTAAACAACAGTATCAGGAATAAACAAATAAATTGCCAAGTAAATTGCAAAAATTTTATGGAGATAATAATAAAATTTTAGAAAAATAGCTTAAACATTTAAATAAACTGAGATACACTGTGGCTATGGATTGGAAGACTCAATATTATAGTAATATCATTCCACTTCAGGTTAAAACTAGAGATTCAGTGCAATCCCTTAACAAATCCTAACTCGGGTGTGTGTGTGGGGGGGTGTGTTTTAGCAATATGATTAGAACATTTACAGGGAAGAACAAAAGACCAAGAATAGTCATAACAATCCAGAATTAGGAAAACCAGTTATCAAGATTTCTATAAAACTATAATTGAGACAATTTAGTATGAGCCGAGGGATGGACAAATTAATGAAACAGAATTACGAATCCAGAAGGGGACCCATCCATATATAAAAACTTGATTTATGACAAAACTGGCACTGCAGATCAGTGGGGAAAGAATGAACATCTCAATAAATGTTCTATAACAACTTGCTCTGCACATGGAACTGAATCCCTACCTAACACCATAAACAAACAAACAACAACAACAAAATAGATTTTAAAAGTTAAACGCAGAGTGGCCAGATGGCTCAGTTGGTTAGAGTGTGAGCTCTCAACAACAAGGTTGCCAGTTCAATTCCCTCATGGGATGATGGGCTGCACCCCCTGCAACTAAAGATTGAAAATGGCGACTGGACTTGGAGCTGAGCTGCGCCCTCCACAACTAGAATGAAGGACAACGACTTGGAGCTGATGGGCCCTGGAGAAACACACTGTTCCGCAATATTCCCCAATAAAAAATTTTTGAAAACCTTAAAAGTTAAATGGAAAAGGCAGGAATGTAAACTTTTAGAAAAAAGTGTAGGAAAATATGAACTTCTAGGAAAGAATTCATTAAACAAAACACAAAGAAAAGACATAAAGGAAAAGATTACCAAATTTGATTATACTTAAATTTAAAATTTCTGTTCATTGAAACATGTCATTAAAATGAAAAGACAAATCACAAACTGAGAGATTTGCAACACATAATTGAAAAAGAATTAACATCCAGAGTGCATTTTTAAAAATCCATATAATACAAATCCCTAATAGACCAGGCAAAAGCATGGCCAGTCACTTCACAGAAGCGCAAACAGCCAAAAAGCAGATGCAAGAAGCTCAACCTCATTACTACAGGGATTGCAAAATTAGCCCAAATGTGAAACCATTTCATTCATACTCATCAGACTGGCAAACATTTACGTCTGAGAGTATTAAGTGTTCTAAAAATATGGAGCATGACGGAAGCACTTATACATGACAATTTTGAAAAACAAATTGGCGGGCGTTATGTAGTAAAGTTGAAGTGGCACATCCCCTATGACCCAGCAACTGCACTTCTAGGTACATGCATACACTGGATTAACTCTTGCAGATGTGCACCAGACAATAGCGACAAAAATGCTCATAACAGCCCTGTTTATAATAGTTAAAACAATGAGTAACTCAAATGTCCATCAATAGTAGAATAAATACATTCTCAAGTAGTTACATACCGGAATTTTCTACACAGCAACAAATAATAAGGAACTAAAACTTCAGGAAACAACATGAGTGAGACTGAAGAACATACTATTTATTTTAAAAACAAACCACAGAAAAATGCCTACAGTATGATTTCTTGTGTGTAAAGATTAAACAGTACAAAACTAAAAAGATGATCTTTCAGGGATACAAACATATATAGTAAAAGTATAAAGAAAAGCAAGAAAATGATAAACACAAAATTCAGGATAGAGACTATTTCGATGAGAGGCGGGAAGGGTGAGGCACTCATAGGACTTCGAAGGGTAATGATAATGCTATTTTTCTTAAACTGGGTGAGAGAAGAGCGCTCATTATAATTTATTATGTCTTACATATAATTTATATTCTTTTGCATACACTCAATGTTTAATAGCAATTTTTAAAGCAATATAATTTCTTATTTTTTAATGGACGTGGTAAGTGGTACAAGATCAAACCCCAACTTAGCAGCTGAAATGTAATTTCTGGGGGCAGTTTGCCATCACATAGTGACAGAGTGTAATGATATCCTCTCTCTTTCGTGTGAAGCAGTGTCTATCAAAAACATATCTGGAGAACAGCCAAATGCCAAAGCTGACTATCAACCTAAGAAAAGCAGTACAATCTTGGCACAGAACTAGAAACCCACTGAATTTGCTTTTCACACCTAGTGAAAAGACCATGTGTTGTTTCACTAATAAGGAAATGATAAGCAGCAGACAGTATGACCACAGATGCACTGAACTCTACTGACTAGAATCTTGCAGTTTACAGTCAGTTGTCTTGAATGTGAGAGCAGTATCGCCACAGGATAGAATAACATAGGAGTTCTGATTCAGGAAAGGACACTTACCGGAATTCAGATATAACTTATAATCAACGATATATTCTCTGGAGTATTTCTATAATCAAATTGCTATGGAGATGAAAAATGTGTCTGAAATTCATCTTCTCCATTGTATACGAATGATATCAGGGACCAAATGGGAGGTTTAAAGGGATTTGATGTGTACAGGTTAATATATATTTGCATACATATGCGTATACGAATAAAATTCATTGCCAATCTTGAAATTTGGTATACTTTCTACAGTGAATAAAATACAATATTTGTAATTAAAAGTCATGGATTTTGCTATCATTCTCAGTATTTCTAGAAATTATTTTCAGTCTAATATATAGCTGTCTCAGATTTTTTGAGATATCTGTGATATATATGTTATATGCAAATAGTGACAACTCTAAAAAGGAATTGAGGGACACCTATAAATTATTTTGCTTTTTAAAATTTATTGCTCCAGACTTTTACTGGATTTAAGGGGAAAAAACATATTTGATAAGTAAAGATTGTGGAAAAGGATACTAATTCTTTTGGGCTATTAAAATACTTAAAAAAAAAAATACTAGTGGCATAATGACATGAAAGAAAAAAAAATGTGTAGGTAATATTTCAAGCAATGTTAATAAAAGCTCCCGTGGTTGACCCTTAAAAACTACCCTTTTACTCCAGAGGTTTTAAGGGTGGGATTACACAAGCGTACTACTTTAACCGGGTTGATCTTGGCAATCAGGGCAGCTTATAGCATAAATTCCAATGTTGGGCTTTATGGTTACAAGAATCAGAAATTTAGAGAATTGTCCACCTGGTATCTATTCCCTGGTTCTTTTCAGGAGCACTAAAAGCACACACACACCACTCCATCTGTACACATCTTAAACGTCCTTAAAAAACACTAGAGACATGTAGGAGAAAAATAATTCCACTAATTTCAACTACTGTATTGTGAAGAAAACCAGCAGAATATGGGCAAGTACCATGCTGACTGTTGTGAATACACATTGTGTTAAAACTGGTTGAGGCAGTCCACCTCCCTCCAAAAATGGAGCAGAGAGAAACACCAAACAAAGTTTCACCTACTAGTTTTACAGAGACTTCAGAAATAGAGAGTTTATGTAACTGTAAAATGATGCTAATTGTTACCAAAACTGTCTTCAATATTGGTACTACGTGGGAGAAATGAAAAAAAGTGGGTATACATAAAAGAAAATGTCTAAGTAAGCATGATAATTTTTAGCTTTGGCTAGGTATAATATAATGAATGCAGGGAATAAAAAAGGGAACAACATATTTGTACCTATGAAACAACTTATTTTAACTTACATGGCCTTCTAGCCTAATCACATTTATTTCATTTTATTTTTGTTTATACTATCTCATGGCACAAAGTAAGTAAACTTGTTAAATAAGGGATTCTCTTTTTACATCTCTTCTTTGCATAGCCTTTTTCCAATACCTGATTTTTTAAGAGACCACATGGATAGAATGTAGATTTCATACTAAAGAATTTCAAGCACAATTATTATAATGGCTCAGCACCAAGCAATGGATGACACTGTCAAATAGTTGCTGCAATTTACTTGTTGAGAAATAACTAAATCACAAACACTTCCTCCGGTTACTGAAATCATTAGCAGTGCTTAACTGATGACCAGATGAGTCATTAATAAATGTAAAAAAAACTATCAAAATACACAATATTTTCAGGGAATGATATTCCACAAGGGGAATCAGAAATTATAAACACCATTTGTTTCTCCTTGTAGGAAGATATATTTTCTGGAAAATTAAAAAATTATCTAAAAAACACCTATTTCATATGAGATCTTTAGTGATGAATGGACATCTAGCTCTTGACACACAAGTGTAGTTTTCTGACTCTTCTGGGCAGCATATCTTGTCCCAGAGAGGCAATACCAAAAGAATACCTAGAAATAAGAATGGAGGGAACACCTAGCTATGCCAACTCTCTTTTTATTTTCCCAACTCTCTTGTCATATTTAAGAATATACATTGTACAAATTCCAATTTGGTTTTCACCCTATTTCATTAAAAATAAAAGTCAGTATAGTCTATTATTTATAGCCAGAGTAAAAGGAAATGGATTTTGATTTCATAAATTTAAATATATGTACAAATTTACATATAAATCACTATGAACCTAACTTACAATTAGTTTTGCTTATGCTTTCTGAACACTAGAGTGTGCCAAAATAATGTTAAGACATGATTGGTATAAATGAAATCTTGGTTCATTTTTTTTAATCACCTTTTTTCACATAAAGTATCTTGTTTACATTCTAGCTTCTTGTTCCAAGTTCTTAACTGGGCAGGCCCGACTGAAATCTTCCCAAAGCAGAGATGAGTGTGTGCCAGAACACTATATAACCTTACTAATAATGCTCAGTCACTCGGAACTACTCCATCTGGGTTTCTGTCTATCCAAAGAACCAGCTGCTCTAAACGAATGCCTTACTCATCTTGCCTGTTGTATCACTAGCTGAAATATGCTACTGGCCATAATTACTGTTCATAACTTCTAAATAGAGCCAGCCACCAACCAACAATTTATTGAGGACACAGGCTGCTGCTAATTGTTTGGTCATATGACTGGGAGTAGGGTTTACTGTATTACTGCTAACCAGAAGCAGCTGTGCTTCCTGAAGTCTCAATTTGGACAATGCATTAGCTTACACATGGAATATGAATCTGTAATACTAAGGTAAGTATCAAGAGCTGCCAAATTTGGAAGGTGGTGAGTATCATAGAACATCAACTATCAGCAAAAAGTTCTCAGATTAAGAATGATTCCTGATATCGAGAAAGTATATGTCACAAATGCTTTTTATTGCCACTGCTCTGGGGGGTCCAGGTTGCTGGAAGAAGTGGGACAATTATGATGATGTCCCTAAAGATTTTCTGGGTATTCTTCTCTAGCCCCAAGACTAATTCCTATAACAACAGTAGCACTAGGGAAAAAGGAAATCAAAACATGAGCAATGCAGGAAGCCAGATCTATCACTTATTAAGCCCTGTCCCTGAATAAATGAAGACAACTATGTTAACTGCCCTCCATATCATCCACCTAATCTCCCTACTGCAATGTAACTGAGAAGGATGTTGCTATCTCTCTGGTGCCTAGATTAGTGTCTGGGCACATAATAGATGCTCAGTAACTATTTGGTTAATAAATGTGGAACAAATTTGAGCTTAAATCAACAGGCTTTTGCAGTCATTCCTCAAGGCTGGCTGTCCACCATATTATCTAATATTCAAAATACTGAAACCTAATTGTGATTTATACTTATTGAAATTTAAAATGCACATTCCCTTTCAGCCAACCATTCGATTTCTAGGAATTTATCTAAAGATATGCTTGCATAGGTGTATGTCCAGAAAGGTAAACATGCAAGAATATTCATTGCAAATTTGTCTAGAGCACAGAAAAATTGAAAACAAGCCTATGTCCTTCAATAAATGATGATTACATAAATCATGGTACATCCATAAGTTGGAATACCATGAAGCCACTAAGAACAGAAAGCTCTATTTATATCCAAATGGAATGATATTCAAAATGCATTTTAATTTACAAAGGAAGATGCAGAACAGAATTGTAGAATGTGCACCCATCATTGTTAAAACAAAGGAAGATAAGCACACATAGCTATGATTGTATATTCATAGACTATGTCTGGAAGAATATCTGGGAAATGGGTAATATGGATTTTCTCTGGGGAACAGGAGACTGACATGACAATTAGGTGTTGGAGATTCACTTGTCACCACATAACTTTTTGATTAGTACAATGCTTGCCATGTGCATTACTTATCCCAATGAAAGGTAAATTTTAAAACAAAATAACAAGAAGATCCAAGATGGCAGAGCAGATCAACACTGTACTTGCCTCGTCCCGTGAACACATTAAAATTACAATTAAAATATAAAACAATCAACCTGGAGAACTACTTGAAGTCTAGCCGAACAGAAGTTTTATAACTAAAGATATAAAGAAGAAGCCATGTCCAGACTGGTAGGAGGGATGGAGACGTGAAACAGACTGGCCCCCAAATACCCTGTGATGGTTGAAAATCAGAAGGGATATCTTGGCCACAGAGGTTCCCCACAGAGGAGCAAGGCTCCCCAGTTCAGAGCACTGGTGCCAGGAAGGGAAGCCGGCACAACATCTGGCTGTGAAAAACAGTGGGGATTCAGACATTCAGGTGGAATGGAAGGCTGCAGGAAACCTAGATGTCCTCTTAAAGGTCCCACACACAGACTTACTCTTTCACAGGCACTCACCCTAGGCTCTGTTGGAGGGATAGTGACTCTGGGGCATCAGAGTCATACAGGAAAACACTGAGTTATGTGGCTTCAAGGACTGGAGGGACAGTTGCCATTTTCCCAGTGTGGGGTCCTTCTCCCATGTAGCCACAGGCAGGCACCATCTTTCCTGTGTTGAACCCTCCCCCCACAACCATGGCCAAATCTGAATCTGAATTGGTCTGGTAAACTCTACTTGCTCCACCCTGGTGACTCACTGAGACCCTGACACACTCAACAGCCTACTATAGGAGACTTTATCACTGGAAGAACCTTACAGGAGCTGGCAGCTGGCAGCAGATCTTGGAGTATCCCAGTTTTCTGCATGCTACCCCAGACCCGGTACTAGTGGCAGCCATTCTTGGTTCATAGCATGGCCTCTCCCACGTGCCTCCAGGTACAGCACAGGCTGCAACTGTGGATCACTTTCTAGTTGTTCCTATCAGGTAGTGCCTGGCTGATCACAGGCAGTGGCTGACCTGGACCTGCACCGGAGACCCTTCCAAGAGGCCCCAGAACCAACATGCCTGGAGGTCAGCTTCAGACCACAGCAGAGTACCACTCAATTAAGACTCACAAGCAGTACACCCAAAGGGGGTTCTCAACAGGCACAACAACTTGCTGGGATGAATCCTGTTCTGTGGGGTAAACACTGCAAAGCATTCCATGAGCTGTGGACATGGCCAAACCCACAGTCAGACAGCCTGAGAGTCAATCCCACACACTAATGTGCCAACAGCAATCAAGGCTCAACTGCAACAGGAGGGCACACACAACCCAAGAAAGGTCACTCTTGGAGCACTCACAGCACATGACCAGGGAGACTGTGCCAGGGCCCCACAGGGCATCTACCATATAAGGCTGGGAGACATAGCAGCCCTACCTAATGCATAGAAACAAACACAGAGAGGCAGTCAAAATGAGGAAACAAAGAACTACATCGCAAATGAAAGAATAGGAGAAAAGGCCTGGGGGGAAAAATTAAACAAAATGGAGGCAAGCAATCGCAGAGAGAGAGTTCAAAACACTCGCTATAAGATGCTCAAAGAACTTAGTGAGAACTTCAACAAAGAGATAGCAAGCATAACAAAAGACATAGAAACCATACCAAAAAGAAAAAAAAAAAAAGAATCCAAAAAAAATGAGCATAGTTTAAAAGACCTCTGGGACAACATCAAGCGTACCAAAATTCACATCATAGGGATACCAGAAGGATAAGAGAGAGGGCAAGAAATTGAAAATCGGTTTGAAGAAATAACGATGAAAAATGTCCCTGATCTGGTGCAGGAAATAGACATACAAGCACAGGAAGCACAGAGAGTCCCAAACAAGATGAACCCAAAGAGGTCCACACCAAGACACATCATAATTAAAATGCCAAATATTAAAGACCAAGCATCTAAAAATAGCAGGAGAAAAGCATGTTAGTTACCTACAAGGGAACTCTCTTAAAACTGTCAGCTGGTTTCTCAACAGAAACTTTGCAGGCCAGAAGGGAGTGGCAGGAAATATTCAAAGTGAGGAAAAGTTATGACCAACAACCAAGATTACTCGACCTAGCAAGGTTATCATTTAGAATCAAAGGATAAAAAGCTTCCCAGTCAAGAAAAAGCTAAAGGAGTTCATCACCACCAAACCAGTATTATAAGGAATCATAGAGAGACTTAAAGCTTTAAGACAAAAAAATAAAATTAAATTAAAAATATGAATAATAAGATGGCAATAACTACATACCTATCAACATTTACTTTAAATGTAAATGGATTGAATGATCCAATCAAAAGATAGTGTGGCTGAATGGATAAGAAACAAGACCCTTACATATGCTGCCTACAAGAGGCTCATTTCAGATCAAAAGGCACACACAGACTGAACAGGATGGAAACCAATATTTCATGTAAATGGAAAAGACAACTAGAAGCTGGGGTAGTAGTACTTATAGCAGACAAAATAGACTTCAAAACAAAGACTATAACAAGAGACAAAAAAGGACCCAGTAATCCCACTTCTGGGTATTTATTCAAAGAATTGAAAAACGCTACTTCAAGGGGACGTGTGCATCCATGTGTTCATTGCAGCATTGTTTACAATGGTTTAGATGTGGAGGCAGCCTGGGTGTCTGTCAATGGAAGAATGAATAAAGAGGAGGTGGTACATATATACAATGAAATATCACTCAGCCATGGAAGGGAATGGGTTCTTGCCATCTGCAGCGGCTTGGATGGATCTGGAGAGAACTGTGCTGAGTGGAGTGTCACACAGAGGAAGACAGATGCAATGTGATTTCGCTTATATGTGGAATCAAAAGAAGAAAATAAACAAAGAAAATAGAAACAAACTCATAGATACAGAGAACATTTTGATGGTTGCCAGATGGGAGGGGGAGTGGGGGGGGTTGGGTGATAAAGCAGAAGGGATTGAGAAGTACAAATTGGTTGTTACAAAATAGTCGTGGAGATGTAGAGTATAGCCAATAATATTGGCTATAGTCAATAATATTGTAATGACTCTGTATGGTATCAGATGGGTACCAGATTTGTTGGGGTGATAGATGGGAAGGGAGCTGGGGGACAAGGTGAAGGGATTAAGAAGTAAAAAATAGTAGTTACAAAATAGTCATGGGGATGTAAAGTCAAGCTTAGGGAATATAGTCAATGATATGGTAATAACTATGTATAGTGCCAGGTGGGTACTAGACTAGTCAGAGGGATCACTTCTTAAATTACAGAAATGTCTAACCACTATGCTGTACACCTGAAATTAATATAAAATAATATTGAATATCAACTATAATTGAAAAAAATTTAAAGGGGGAGGGTGGAAGGTGAAGGGCAATACAAGGTCCACATTTCCAGGTATAAAAGAAATAAGTCATAGGGGTGTAATGTAAAACATGGGCAATATAGTCAATAATATAGTGATAGTGTGGTACGGTGTCAGATGGCTGCTGGACTTATCATGGTGATCACTACTTTAGGCACATAAATGTTGAGTAACTATGGTGTATACCTGAAACTGATATAATGTTATATGTTAGCTACATTTTTATTTTTAAATAAAAATCTGAATTAAAAAAAAAAAAAACATGTAATTTTCATTACTTAAATATACATACTGGAAGAAAACACTGCTTGGCCAAATTCTTTCAGCCCACACATTAGTGTTCTCTGGGAATAAATCTGACAACTTTCAGGTCATCTGAGAATATAGTATAGGGCTCCCATAATGGCTCCCATGGTTGCCTGCTATTCCCTTTCTGCTTATATTTTTCCAAGAGTCAGTGCTTCAGTAATGATTTCATGACAGGTATGGAGCAGATCTGATCTTAGGGAAAATTGGGAAGAAAGGCTTAGTTGATATTTTGTAAAACTGTCTCTCTGCTGTTCCCTTTTATACCTCCTCACCCAGAGCCAGGGGCCACTTACATACCTTGATTTCTAAAAGACCTCCCATAGAATACCTTCCTAGATTCAGCATTTGTGAAACAAGTAGTCATCCTTCACTACTGAAACTTTTCTCTACAGTTCTACTTTGCTATGTTCTCTAAGTACTTTTTAAACTTTAAACCTAACAAAACTAAAAAGCTCAATGTATTAATCTGTATTTAAAAAATAATATTTTACATTTTGTTTGTCAGCTGAGTCTATTTCAAGAAGGAGGGCCTTTTTCAGTCAAGTACTAGGCCAGGCCAGTTGTGGGAGTTAGTCTGGAGTCAGGAAGCTTTTGTTGATTTCTGACCACGCACCAAACCTATCTGAGTGAACCATATAGCTTGCAGGTATTTTATGGCTCAGCAAATCTCTATCCAAATGTGGCAGAAGCCATGACTCAAGAAGAGCAAGACAAAAGCAGAGGGAAATTTGATTTCTGCTGATGCACTGTTTTGTCCCTTGAAATCTGAGAGGGGTGAAGCAGGCAAAATAAGTCTAAATGTTGGCCTATCATATAGCTTTGTCACAAATTCTTCCCTACTGGTTGGGGCTGGATCATGATGATAAAAGAGCAAGCTCTTGATTTTTTTTCAGTTCACTAGTGACATCTAGGAACCCAGCATATTTGAGGAAAGAATTTTATCTTTGTTTATGATACATTAAGAAGCAATAAAGGAGACTTAAGAAGGCTTTGAAGCAGGCTCCTCAGAAAGGAGGGAAATACACACAGGAAAAAAGAAATCACAAGAATTTAAGACATTTAAGAAACAAAACATAACTCAAATCTCATGGTTTCTCAACCCTGACAGTTTCCTTAATTAGAATATTATATTTAATTAAATATATGTTGCGTTGAAGACAAGTATGTATTAAATTTTTGTAATTTCCATCACTTGGTACACTTCCACAATCCTAAAAATTCATTACTTTTGCGATATCATACAGTATATTATGCCTATGCACGAAGTATATCAAATATAACAGCATGTTACAACTACATTAAGATAATGAATGGAACTAGTTTGTAGCATTTCCAATCAAGGTAGAAGAGAGAAAATTAACTATATTCAGTTTCCTGCAACAATAAGAACATCATTTAATATCTAAACATATTAAATTGAACACATTTATGTAAGTAGAAGATAAAAATTGCACTTGATATATGTTTCATTGGTTTTAATATTACAGATATCTTGTATGATTAAAACGTTAATTTTGGAATGTAAGTTTAATTCACCAAGCAAACTGAAATATACTTACTTGCTTATAATGACAAATGAAAACTCTTTAAAGGTAGATTCCTTAAATGTATTTCTATCCTCTCTAGTACCTAATACACTCTTACACATGTGTTTTTTATAGTTTTATAGTTAAGCCCTATTTTGTTCCGAAAGATTTAAAGAAGCTATTCCTTAGGGACTGAATGCTTGTATCCCTCCAAAATTTGTATGTTGAAGTCCTATCCCCCAATGTATTTGGATGGTATTTGGAGACGGGGCCTTTCGGAAGTAATTAGGGTTAGATGAGGTCATGAGGGTGGGGCCTTCATGATAGGACTAGTGTCCTTGCAAAAAGGCACAGAGAGCTTCCTCTCTCTCTCTCTTTCTGTCTCTTCCCCTCACTCCCCCCACCCAGCAGGTATAAAGAATAGGTCCAGTGAGCACACAGTGACATAGCAGGCCCCCTGCAGCCATAATGCAACCTACTTTCTGGTGATGTAGGAATATTTCTCTGTGCATCCCTAAATGATGTAGGGGACTTTGGAGTGAGTGAGTGCCGGGATCGTGTCTCGTGAGACCGAAGAATGGAAACACGGACCCAGGAGAGGCAAAGGGTTTTAAAAAGAGGATAGTTTATTGAAAGCAAAGGGTCCCAAGCGGGAGGGGTCCCGAATGGGGTACCCAGTGACTGAAGCAAAAGTTCTTACTCTTATACCTTCCCTTGCCTGTTTGGGGAAGAGGGCTGGAGCCTTCTAATGGAATTCATCTATCAGGTTTGTCCTGTTTGCCCATCCTGAAGGGATTAATGGAATAACCCATTCGTATCTATCAGATCTGCTCCTTTGTCCGACCAGAAGGGATTTGAGATTATCTATTAACCATAAAGTGTATTCTCATGTCTCTGTCCTGGAGTGAAGGAGACAGTCCAGAACCTGGAGTTTCAGGATATGGCTGTTTTTTTTGTTTATTCCACCAGGGACCTCACTGTCTACCTAGCAACATACTAACCACACTGGCACCTTGAACTTGGACTTCTCAGACTCCAGAAATGTGAGAAATAAATTTCTGTTGTTTAAGCTACTCAGTCTATGATACTTTGCTATGGTAGCTGAAGCTGATTAAGACACTATCAAAATAAAGCAATGTAATTCATGGTAAATAAAACTAAAAAAAATAATAGAGATCATTAAAGAGATCTAGAGAAACTAAATGATCTGAGGTACCTGAGATACACTAGTAACTACTGTTTGGGACTGAAATTCCCTCTGTTTTCTAGCAGCTAAAGCACAACAAGAAACATGTTGGATTTCACAGTACTGACTGTTGGGGAGGAGCAAAAAGGCAAACATTCTGCCAGTTTTCAAACTTTGTCTGAAAGGACTACAACCAAAGCATAGAGTCTATGTGGAAAAGTTCCAGGAGCCAGCCCAAGGGTGACTGTAACAGTACCAAAGAAGGCCTGAGGTGGCTATGGTATTTGAATAAGAGCCATTAAGGCAAACTTTTTAGCCAGCCAAAGGGTCTTGAAATGATGATCTCATCCTCTTTCACTTTGGAAAGGGTAATCCTACGTCTAGTGGAATAAGCATCAACTTTCACTGCTGAAAAGGCCCAACACTTTTTACCAAGTTTGCTGATAAGTCAAGAGTTGCGCTATCCCTTTCTGCAGGTTGAGAGAAACTATCTCCAATAATTCACCATTAAGAGGCAGATTAAATCTCTCATTTTATAAAACCGAAACTCTTCTGAAAATATTTCAGTATCCACAGAAGCTTATTTTATATAGTGACAATTAGTATGAGGAAGTATTTGGAAAGAATTTTGAATGAGGGAAATTCAATTTAGTTTTGTAGTTACTTTTTGAGGATTGTGAGTGGGACACTGATTTTAATTTTAAAAGTCATTGGTTCTTGAAGGGGACCAAAGTTTTGCCCTTTTGGGGTGCTCATTTTAAGCTGGTTTGGGAAACAGAAGACACAGAGGGAGGTTTTGGCCCTTCCCCCTTTCCTGTGTAAGAGATTCGGATGAGGGGCCTGCTTCAGGAAAGGAATGTTGCTAAAGAAATGTTGAAAGGAATGTTGCTAAAGGAATGTTGCTAAGGTTGTTCACTTTAGCAGCCTAATTTGAACTGAGTATGGTGGATGGGAGGGTATCTGGCAGGGGCCTGTTTACTAGATACCCCGTGTCTCACTGTTTCCTAGCAAAAATTTAGCTGCCACTATGTTCCTCTCTTCCTGAGCTACCTATAAATTGCCTGCTTCCTTCAAAATCTCAGACCCCCTATCCTCCTTTTCTCCTATGTCCAAAATTAAATATAAAAATATATATTTATATATTATATATTTTTATATTAAATATAAATATAAATATAAATATAAATATAAATATAAATATATATATATATATATATATATATATATATATATCCCCCCCCCAATTTTACCTCAGTCTTTGCAATTTTCATGCTTAGGTGAATTCCCTGTGTGTGTGTATTACATTTTTATTTTCTCCTGTTACTCTGTATGTTAATTTCATTATTAACCAAACTAAGAAAATTTAGAAGGTGAGAGGGAAAGAAATTTTTTCAGTCCTCACATTCTCCTAGTAGGTACCCAGTGAATGTATTTTTATGTTTCTTTTAGAATTTGGATCTTGCAGGTACTGGAATCAATCACCATTGCACTGACTTGCATATGGTATAGGAGGTTGGGTGGACTGTTTATAGATATCTATCAGTACATACCCCGGGATTTTTCTCTTTTGATTAAATACCTGCTATCACCTTGCTCTCCTATAATTTGCCTGTCTTTTAAAAAATTATGAAAAATTAATTTCAGTATGAATGATTCTAATCCAACTCATTGGTATTTTCTTGTATTGTGACAAAGGGTAGGTAGGAAAAGAACAAGGTAGACTCAAAATATTTTTTTAAAATTAAAATCAGTGTCTAACTCACAATCCTAAACAAATACTGCAATGCTCAATTATTCCTTGTTTCAAAATCCTTCCCAAATATTTTCTCTGATTAATTGTCATTGTAGAAAAGAAGTTGCCATGTGTACAATGGTAACCATGGTATTCTTCAGATTACCTGCATAATGCATGTGTAATTCATTCCTGTGCAAAACATAATTAGAATGTACCATCATTCAGTTTCTCCTGAAACATAATTATTATATGAAATGCATACAGTCCAATCATAGGTGCTGCCACAGTGAGGAAAAAAAGAAAGAGAAAAAAAAGAATTAGGTTACTACAATATTATTTGTAGATTGCACGACCACCAAAATCAGTCACAAATAGTTAGAAATCACCTCTCTGACTTGCAGAATCCTAACCATCTTAATTTGTTCTCCTACTTTGTGACCAAAAGGTGGCACTGTTCCATTACTTATGAGTTTGGTATCTAGTCCATGGCACCATAGTCGATCTGTATTGTGCTACACTGGAACTAGCAAGGCGTGCATCATTAACCATTCTGCTTCACAGGCCCTGATATCAAGAGGATCATACCAGCAGCTACTCTGACATAACTCATTAAGAAATTGTTGTAAATAAGAATCTTGTAGAAAAGCATAACGGCAGGTTAAATCAGCTCCCCACCATGGAAGGAAACTAAATCCTGTGGCTGACCTGCTGTTGGGCAGAAATAAATTACTATTTGCATCACAAAAGATGGAGGCATTCCACCAAGCACAGACACAGCGTACAGCTAAGACTCTGTGGCATCTGATTCACTTTTCTCTCCAAGCCCGGTCCAAGCATGGTGATTTATTCTCCTGAGTCAAGACTGAAATGTTTACCTATTCACCTGATCAGGCAGTCACAAGCACGTCTTAAACAGCTGTGGGAAATAGTTTCAACTGACCTAAGAGGTTCCCAATTAAGAGCAAGACAGGTATCTAACTTTCTGAAACAAATGAGCCAAAATGAAAAAACCAAAAACAAAAAGTAGCTGGAGGCTTTACCCAGTGCCTTATCAGCATTCAACAACAGTTCTTTATGGTTTAAATCAAACAGGAAAAAGAAGATCCTGAGACAAACGCAGAAGAGATCAGTGAAAACTTCCCATCACCTACGCGAACAACCACAAGGGACTAGGGCCGTTTAAATGCCTCTTCTTTTTGGTAGAAATATGATGGCTATGAATGAAGAAGACGCAGCCCCAAAACACTATGCCCTATCAAGTACCAACAGTCTACTAAATATAATAGCATTACATTTTAACAGCTTGTATTTGTTAGATTTCCTCCATGGACTAGATCCACTTCACATTTTAAGCCTGGTTGTAACAAAGGATGGCAACAGAATTGTTTATACTGCAAAGATACGTTTCATCTGTATTTTCCTGTCGGTAATTATATTCTGAGGTCAAAATACAGTGGAATAAATACCTGGATAATTTTAGGCAAAAATGAAAAAGAAAATCAAAGTCTGGATCATTTGTTTGATTGAATTCAGTTCTTCACTCTTCATTCTGGCAGTGGAAACGTGACCTTTTAATGCAATGGCACAGAACAGCTGAAATGGCTCAAGTTGTCAGGAATGAAAGAGAGGCTGGTCAAATTCAAATGATAGAGTTCTTTAATTACTGAGCCCTACAGAGCATCTACCTATCCTCCAGACTGCCCTAATACATACTCTTGTGGATAGCTCTTTGTGGGCCACTTAATGCACTTAGTAGTCAGGCCACCGATTCAGTAAACAAAAAGGAGGATGCTTTCTGAAATCACATGTCAGGGAGACTGCAGTTACATTCATTAGGGAACAGGTAAGAAAAAAATCTCACTATTATAAAAATGAGACTTCAGAGTTAGTTTTTGTTGTGTGATATTTTGTTAAAGATCCACAGAAGCTGAGACATTTTTGTGTTTAAATTAACAAGTGGAAAGCAGCATTGTAAACACTGATGGAGGAAAACAAAGAGGACACAATACCTGTGGAGGGAAGGTGGTAGTAAGAGGTGACAAGGAAGGTTTCATGTCCACATCTACAGCTACCCCATCCCAATGTCTCACTCCTTCCCTTTGAACTTGAAGGTCTATTGTTTATATGCTGTTTAGAACATATTTGGTGCTAGTAGGAGGTAAGTTGGGTTGTTGCATCTTTCTGGTGGTTAGGGAGTAGGTAGTGGAATTGTTTTGAGAAGACAAAGAAAAAAGGGTTGTTACTGAGGAAGAACGGTTCTTCTATCTTTGCAGAAAAGAATTCCAGGACTTACAAATAAGCCACACGAACAAAGCCAAACAAGCAGTGGCTTTATTAAGGTAAAGAAAAAGAACACACTCCCAAAATAATGGGAGTGGGCAGGCCAGGGGAAAAGGACAACTGTGCCAAAGAACAAAGAAGCTTAGGATTTTGTTCAAATGAGGGCACGAAATATCCAAGTTTTAGGGGTGGCGTTCCCAGGTGGGTCCCCTCTGACTGCTGGGGAGGTGGGATTCCCTTGTTCTTACTTGGCCCTTGTTGGAAATGTCATGGCCACAAAATCTACACACAGGGAGTGGAGATTTTTCCCTGCCTGCAATGCTAATAGTATTATAATCTGTTGCAATTAGCTGTAGCTGCACCTTTACTTAATAATGATCTCATCTCCTCTCTTTTCTTTATTTCCTCACATTTCCTCCTTCCCTTCCTCTGCCCTCTATCACTGTGGCTCTGTTCTTTTTGCCTATGGTAACGGGGTCAGTAATGGCTACTAGTGAGTCAAAAGAACTGGACTGACCACAGTTACAGCTTAGTTCGCTTCCTTCATCCTGCTCCTGCCAGGAGGCAAACAATGCAAAATACATGTGAGAGCATTTTCATACACTGGTGGTAGTCATGTGGACAGAAATTTGCCTGAAATAATAATTCTCACCTAAAAACAGTTGTCTGAAATAATCATCATCATCCTCATAATAATATCACCTTACAGTTAATTAACTATAGCTTTTATGGAATTGCACATACAGTGTAATTAACAGCAAAGGCAACATCAAAGAACCTTTATTAGCACCTGCTTAAGGTGCCAGGTAAAGCTCTCAATAGTTTCACATTTTGCTCTTGTCATTCTCCGGAATGCTCTGTGTTTCATGCCTTCTCACCATTCTTTGCTGTTTGTCTAGGTCTGACTCTCTGCAAGTTCTAATTTAATCTCCAACCTCTATATGATATTTTTACATGCCTCACTAATCCACATTTTGATATTTATAATTCCCTTCCACAAACATCACACCACCTATCTCTTGTCAGAGAGGAAAACTTTCCCTCTTCCCTTCACGGTTCTTCTGGCTGGTCTAATAATCAAATTAACAAGAATAAGATTAGCAGGAGAAAAACAAATTAAAGTTTAATAACATGTACACCTCTTGGACACATGGGAGAGACCCAGGAACTGAGGAACTGGCCAAATAGTGAGAAGCCATCACCTTAAATATCACCTTCAGCTAAAGACAAACGATGTGGACAGGGTATGGTGACTCAGTTCTGGGAGGTGGTCAGGAAAACACAGCTAATGAGGTAGGTTGTTATCCAGATTTAGTCCCAGTTAGGGTTTCCAGGCGGGATACTCAGGAATTATTATTATTTTTTTCAATTTTCCATTCCCGAATCCCGAGAAAAGTTGGTCGGGAAATCGGGAAAATTGGCTCCTTGAACCCAGGTGATTGGGAGTATCGGCCGTCACTTTGTGGAAATGATTCACGTGGAGAACAGAAAACAGTTTATATCTCAGGATTCCGGAACGGGAAAGCGGAAAAAAAATTCCTGAGAACGGGCGGGAATTCCTGCCTAGAAACTGTAGTCCCAGCCTTCTCCATTCATAGTGAAGGCAGGTCTCATACAGTGAGGAAAACACCCTTACATATGGAGATTTCCCTAACAGCTGTCAATATCCCTCACAAAGGGGAACTTGCACTTGGATTTCATAGGGTCTCCCATGTCTGTTGCTTCTTGAAATTAACCAGCTTCAAATAATTAATGTCCCCAAAGAGTCATATTTTGGGGTGACAAATTCTGTTCCCCCTCACTCTGTATTGCAAGTGGTAATAGTACATTATACATAACAGTATCTTAATAAGTTTCCGGTTGCTACTGCTATTAAGTCGCCTGATTTTTGCTCTCCAGGATTCTAACTATCATCTAAGGTAAATATGGTGATATTATCAGCCTCTCTAAAACCAAAATAAAATTGCTTCAAAAAGGTGAAGGGGAGCAGAGTTACTCAGTGTTCCTGAGTCTCTCTCCCATGTATCCAGAAGGTATACAAGTTATTAAACTTTAATTTGTTTTTCTCCTGCTAATCTGTCTTGGGTTAATTTGATTATTAGTCCAGCCAGGAGAACTTGAAAGGTAGAGTTGATTTTTCCTCCACAACAATACACTACTAAGTATTAACTAATAACTTGTGAACTATTAACTTGAGGTACAGGCAAAAGGATATGTGCATACCACAGGTGGTGACTAAAAACAATTCTAGAAATTGCATGTTTATGACAGATAAATCCAAGACGAAGTGTACCAATCCAGGTAGTTCCTACAGGATACAGAGCTAAGAGCATAGCTGTGTAATCTGGAAATCTCATGGGAAATTGTTCTTGTTTGATTTAGCTATTAAACTCATGTTATCAAACCTAAGTGGTCTAGATAAGCATTATCATCTTTCAGACAAACCCAAGTATATGCAGATTTTTCCACCACAAATTTAAATGGTACGTAGTTGTGACTGGTGATATGAAATGTGTTGTAACAACTTACTAGTTGAAATTACCATTCAAATCCTTTTAAAACAAAGTTAAATAAAGGGGAAAATCCACACATCCTTCTACCATGGAGCACTTGCTACTACCAAATGTGGCTGGTCTTTCGAGAGAATGTCAGCAGTGATTACAAGGCCACAGAATTTCTGCTGAGGTGTAAGAGCTTAAGGTACATTTAACTTAAAGCTATTCAAGTCATAAGATATAAAGACAACTGTCCCAATACTTAGCATTTATAGACTATTAAGTCAGATCTATTTTAAGGCAATTTAATGATTTTCATTTCAAATCATTTCTTGAGTACCATAAAAATAAACGGTGTCACCATGTTCCTTTACCTTTCATTTTACTTTAAGCAAAAACTCATCGCCTCTCCTATAATGTATAATCCACTTGTTTTCACTCAGAACCAGAATTTCAGAATTGCAATCACAGCAATAGGGAATAATTCTGGGCAATGAGGACAATATTCTTATTTCTACTTTGAATGAGAACTTATTTGCTGCATTGTTAAAAAGATCCACATCATGGGGCAAATTCTCATACAGGCCAGTTGGTTTCATTTCACATTATGATTACAGAAGGTACTCTTAATTACTTGGCTGGCTTGCAACTATGTGCCACAGGTCATAAGACGCAGGAATTAAGGATGGAAAAGGGGCCACAGGTTAAACCTGACAAGCTCAGGAAACTGAAAATAACCAATAAAATGGTATGAACATAAAATAATTCATAATTAAGGTGGGCCCTGGTGGGGAGTCACAACGTTATCCTGAAGCTTCCTTCATAGAGTCAATCTTCACCTTAAGTGAAGATTGTCTTTTTGCACCTAAAATGACATCCTTGGAATGTCACTAATCCCTTTTTCCAGACCAGAGCAGGAAACTACAGAATCCCTCATTACTATGCTTGTCCCCTGATTAACATCTCTATGTGCTGTAAAAAGCGAACTATTAACTATCCTGCACCCATCTACGGTGAAAAAAAAGTACCTGTCTCTCCAATTTACTTGTATCCAACACCAGAGATTCCCATCCCGCTCCCCACCCCACGTTTTGCTTTCTCCCACCCCCTTAATCTACCACCAGGGGAGTTCATGTAACCTTCCTCCTTTGATTCTACATATAAAATTAGCTGCAAATCGCCATTTTGCGGAGCATTTTCTCAATCCTGAGAGATTTTGCTTCCCAGCAATTATTGTCAGTTTGGTTCAAATAAACTCGTATAAGCTTTCTCTTAGGCTGGATGTTTTTTCGTTGACAAAAAAAAAAATTATTTTGCGCATAGCCCCATCCTGCTTCTGACTAAACAACTCAAAACTCAGTACCTATAGACTGTCAATCACTATTATCTCTGAAGATTAAAGACATCATATCTTATTAAAGCACTTGATTTCCAAGATATGTAGCTTTTTAACTACGTGCACAGCACACATTACTTTGATATTTACTTTGTCCTAACTTTTCTTATTGAGTTCCATTATAATGGAATTAGGTTTCTCTCAAACAAAAATGTTATTAAAAGTTGAGGTTCTGAGTTGGTGATACTACCAACATATGACTACAAAAACCCAAAGAAAAATGTGCAGAAAAACACATACTCTGAGTCTTTGTATTATTGAGAAACAACTATGGTTAGTTTGATTCTTCTTCTAAGCTGGGTTTCATTGGCTCTGGGAAAGAAAGGGAGGTGTGCTTCTCAGTCCTCACCTTGTTGGAGGGAGAAACATCTAAGTTCTGGAGAAGACGGTGACAAGAGAAAAATTCTGAGATGTCCTAAATTAAACTACAGCAGACTGGAGGGTGGGAGGAAGAGACAAGAATTAATCAGTTAACAGCCCTGGACAGAAACCAACAGAAAACACTGCTCACATTGCTGAATGTATATTGAAACTTTGAATCAACTTCCAGGCTGCTATTGCAGCTCTTATCTAAAAGGAATAGCTGGACACCAGAAGTCACCGCATCTTGCTTATACGTGACCTTTCTGGTGCTGTTGCTCGCAACCAATAGAGAAGCATCAAATCCTTCTTCTTTATGGACTATTTGCCTATCCCAGAACTTCCTCTGCTTCACCTCTGCCCCTTATTTATAGCCAGTATAAATTTTTTCAAAACGACTTAAACCTTTCTTCCCCAAACTCGTTGTATTAAAGAGCCCCGTCAACTCCAGGAGGTAGGTGGGTCTTCTCCATTTAGCTCTACTGCTGGTGGTTTAGAATGCATGCCCCGGGAACTAGTCCCTTTTCTGGCTGGCATATGGCTCAATAATCCCTTTCTCTCAGGAAAAACAGTCAGTCTCAAAGGTTTTTAACAATAGCATAAAATATCTCTGATACACTAATTGCAAGAGTATACAGACCTGACTGAGATACGTGTGGACAGTAGATAACACAGGTAATAGATAGTATCAACCTCATACAGTCTGTATAATTAACAGATTTTGTTGAAGTTGTTTTACAGCTCTGACTATTTTACTACCCCACCGTCATGCTGAACGAAAATTATGGACAATTTGTTTCCATGAAGACCCTGACCATACGGCCCGTGGATATGCATCAGGAAACAATAAATGAATCGCAACCCCTCAGCCCACAGTGCTCCCTACAACACCAACTGACTGCCCTTCAGCACAGCCTGTTGTCAAAGGCATGAATTAGCAGATGCAGCGCCACATTTTGATGTTTATAGCTTCGAAAGCATTAATTCTATTATAAATTTGGAAGTTTTACTTTACAGATGTTGACAGTCTGTATATCTTTGTTTCTCTATTCCATGTGATGATCATATGGGGAGGGCAGATATAGGTCCTCTCTTCAAATGACTGTGTTGTGAGCTCATTCACATTAACAATGCCACTTATTTTGATGACATGCATTATCCGCATATAATTAAACAAAAGTCTTTTCCCAGTTCTTAGTACTATAAAAAGCTTGATTAAGCAATTCGTGCTTTTCATTATGTCAACTAATAAGACATCAGCTGAAAGAACAAGGAAAGCCAGTAGAAAGCATGAATATTAATATGGAAAAACCTCTCTGAATGGGAGATGCCTTAAGGACCAAAACTGAATAGGAGATATGCCAAAATGTTTTAACTGCTCAGTGCAGTAGCAAAAGCATTATCAAATACAGTTAGATTTACCCTGGCTCTGATGAACAGTGAAGCATCACATAAAACCAAGTTTTCCTATGGCTACAAGAAATGGAGTCACTGCAGGATACATGCCTGTGTTACTTACCTTACTGTAGGGATTTTTAAAGACCCACTCTGGTTTTTAAGTTTGCAATCATCATATAACACATTTTGTGATTTTGCAAGTGTATACAAGCTTGATTTCTAAAGGTAAATAATGAAAGTCATTGCTTAGCCATACCTGTTTGTGTACTGGGAGTGCACACCATTGCTGATGACTGCTGACCATCCACACCAATAACATAATGGCCGTGTTTCTGAGTGGTTGCCTTGACTTATTTACATTATACATTCTATGCTAAAAATAAGTGCGAATTACACATTTTGTAAATTATCCAGCGTGTTAGAGTGAATTATACAAATAATAATGTATATTTCTTCAGTATAAGACTACTTTTAATGATTTTTTTTTCTGGGAATATCACTCTAGAAGAAGTGAGCTTTTTCCTCAGTGAAGTAGAAGTACTCTATAGCAGTCTCTGAAGCCCCCCCAAAATCTACTCCCCCATTAGATATACTGTCCTCTGAGTCTTAGAGTGTTACCAGAAAAGGAGAAAGGGGTCCTGAATGAGGAGATAGCAGGCAACCAAAGATTAACCTTACTCACTTTATAATTTCAATTCTGCTACACACAGCAAAAATATCAGAATGATGTCACTTCAGCTCATAAAATCGAGTGAATTTAAACTTAGTGACCTTGAAAATCAAATTGCTCTCCTAGGTAACATCGAACAGTGGACAACGCATCCTTTGTGGGAGCAGTCCAAAAAATCCCAGTTCATTGGGTGGTAGAGAGAATCCTTAAGTAGTACAAGAATTTGGTGAATTGTTACTGTTCTATGAATCAATTCAGAACAGTTTTATTATTTACTGTGTAAAATATTTTTATACAGCAAAGATCAAAATGCAATCAGCACCACAGTCAACATAATCCATACCGAAGAATGAGGCAAACTCATTTGGATTCCTCGCAATGCCGTAAAATGGCATGCCTGAAAATGAACAAACCCACCTTCCTATCTCCTTGAAAATCTCTGGAGCATTTATGTGATCTGGAGTTATTTTATTTTGTCTCCATTTATATTAAATACAGAAGCTAGCTTACCAGAATGTTTATTTTCATAACATAGGAAAATACACTGCATCTAAGCTTTGGGATCCTGAAACATTTCTAGTTTAATAAATAACTTAATTTAGGTCCTATTTCTAATTATTGCAATCAAGTCCATAACTTGGCAATAATCCTTTCCCCCCATTATCTATACAAGGACTCTACAAATGAATTGAAAATTAATTACTTTCTCCTTTGTTTTGCAGGATATCCTATGTGTATGTGTGTACTGAAAACTTGAGAAAATTTCTCTTACTGTGTTAAAAGGCAAAGATATATTTGATGCATTAATCTTCTTCTAGGTAGCATAGGGCAAAGTCGTACAGAGATACACGAATCAAACACAGCACCTTGCTGATCCCCTGTGTTGATGATTTCATTTTTCTTTTTCTGAGTAAAGTTGTACAATTTTCTGAAAGTAGTTCAATTATCCTATTGCCACGTCTGGATCTATATTTATCACAAGTCATTAAACCCTGGATTCTGAATCCTCAATATCACCTTGTATTTTGGGGTGGCATGCATGAAACTGAGGGGTTCAGAACAGGCTTCCCCAAGATATGCTACTTTGGCATGTGGATTATTTTGAGCTAAAGGCAATCAAGACTGTGGGCTCAAGAGAAAATGTAACCTTGTACCTTAAAGAATTTAAATTGGGGATCATGCCAATAATAAGAGTTATGAAGGGGACCAGAGTTTCACCAGCCCAAAACGTGCCTTTTGGGACATCAATTTTAAGCTGGTTATTAAACTCTTAAAAGACTCAGAAAGAACTTGACTCTCCCTTCCTGCCTAAAGGAATTCAGATATACAAACCGGCTTCAGAAAGGGAACCTTAGCATAATCACTTTAGCATATTCACTTTAACACATATGAATTAGCAAGTACATGACAGACAGGAAGAAATCTCACAAAGCCTGTTTCTCTCTGTGTCCCATTGAGACAGGTTAGTTAGTATATCGTTAGGGAAACAGGAAGGTCCTTGGTGGAATAAGCAAAAGCAGCCATATCCTGAAACTCCAGGTCCTGGAATGTCTCCTTCACTTGAGGACAAAGATCTGAGAAGGTTCCTTGAGGTTAATAAATTATCTCATAAATCCCTTTTGGCCGGACAAAAGAGCAGATCTGATAGATAGGAATGGGTTATTTTGTAGTCCCTTGTGGATGGGCAAACAGGACAAACCTGATACATGAATTCCATTAGAAGGCTCCAGCCCCCTTCCCCAAACAGGCAAGGGAAGGTATAAAAGTAAGAATTTCTGCCTCAGTCACTGGGCACCCCCATTCGGGACCCTCCCGCTCAGGAGCTCTGACCCTTTGCTTTTAATAAACTATCCTCTTTTTAAAACTCTTTTCCTCTCCTGGGTCCATGTTTCCATTCTTCGGTCTCATGAGACACGATTCCGGCACTCACTCGCTCAAAAGTCCCCTACATTATTTGGGGACTCAGAGAGACATATTCCTACATCACCATTGATTCTGGTTTGCCCAGTAAGAATTTATTTACCAAATGTTTGCTTGTTCTCCTACTTGTGAATTATCTACTTCCCCTTTGAAATTCCAAACCCCTGCCCCTCTTCTCCTTTGTCCAGAACAGCATATAACCCTCAACGGCCCACTGTGCTCTGGGTCACTACCGTATGTACCCCAGAATGTACATTCATATAATAAACTTTGGACATTTTCTCCTTTTAATCTGTCTCTGTTAATTTGATTATTAGCCCAGCTGGAAGAACTTAGAAGGTGGGAGAAAAAGTATTTTTTATGCCCACAGTTAACATCAGAAATAACTTTTTATGACATATCTATAGGGCAGGGTAAACTTCTAATTATTGACCATCTGCTCTTATCATTCTGTGAATGACCTTCCCCCCTCTGAAGCCCCTAGGTGATCCTTAGCTCAGAATTTCACATATACCACATTTCACCTTTCTGTTTCTGAATGTATCATGTTATAAAGGTCGGTGTCACTGATGGATGTACAACCTAAAAGACAAAGTACACAAATTTAACCAAGCACCTTCTTTCCAACTACTTTTCAAGTAAAAATTGTTTCCTTATTCAGATTGTTTAAAATTATACTAAAGGTTACTATTCATTCAGGATGTCTATACAGTCTGTCTAACAACCACAACATTATATTTGAAACTTCAGAATGCCTGGAGTATAATCTTCTGAAACACTAACTTTAAAAATGGAGCATGGCTCAAGAGCTTCAAAGAAAAGTGTTGCTAGATTTGTTGTTTATTCACCTTCTGGTATAATATCTTCAGAGTGAATTGATCACAACAGGTATCTGCTGTGTACCTGCATTTTTAGGGCTTTTAACGATTAAGATGAATTAGTAAAGGTGATTTTTCCCTAGAAGTCTTAAAATTTAAGGCTCGTACACACACGTTTGGGACAATTTGATGCATCCTTCCTGAAGGCAACTGCATGCACTCAATAACCTCCAATGTTACTATTGGATATTTTTCTTTGCTTCAAATCTCATTAATAAGCCTTATGAGACCGTATTTCTGGCCCATTTTAAGGTTATTATCATATGGCTCAGGAGATGAAAGGGATAAGATATGTATGGATGATCATTCCTATCTTTTGACAATCTGAATTTTAAATTACATATTCAACGTAATCAGAGAATTTAAAAAAATCCTTATTTCCCCATGTAGCTATCAAGAGCTGGATATTACTTAATTTTGTCTTCAGCTATATTAAGTGGCATGATGTATTGGACAACTCACAATTCCAAACGAGATGATCCTTAAAAGAATGACTTCTAAATATCACGAGTTTTATAAGAGCTAAAATTATGAATAAAGTTACTTTTGCCACTGTCATTATCAAAGGAACAGATTTGTCACAAATGTGGACAGTAAACAGAATGGAATGCTGCATAGTTACCATGTTGTTAAAAATCACAACCTTATAATGGATTATAGTGAGCGCCTAGTACCAAAAATAGCAATAAAAGGAAAAGAGAATAAACCTGTTTGAAAATGGATTATGGTTTCTTCTGTGATAATTATGTTTCATTAAAGCAATATGGACTATTTCAAAATAGCCCTTCCTCTGTGGCACTAGTTAGCTATTGTTTCTCCAATCTGGAGACAGTGAACTTATCTGAAAGTGCCCTGAGACCACCACCAAAATCTTGCAAAAACATGAATATAGTCAGAAACAGATGATGGTGGGTTAGCAAGTGAGAGACAAAATATATTGTTAGCTAAAAGTGATAAGTGTGGCAGTGCTTCTTCCCAGGAAGAAAAATGTTAAAGATAATAAAATCTAATCTCCATGAAGAATATTCCCTGAGTAATTTTGAGAAAAAATAAGGACAATTTCTCTACCTAATGGACAACTGTTTAAAAAACCGAAGCTAAGAATTATATGTCCCCGTAACATTGTGATGGCTACTTTTACCTGTCAACCTGTCTAGGCTATAGTACTCAGTTATTTAATCAAACACTAACTTAGGTGTTGTTATGAAGGTACTTTGTAGATCTGCTTAACATCTACAGTGAGTTGCTTTTAAGGAAAGGGGATTGCTCTTGAAAATGTGGTTGGGCTTCATCCAATCAGTTGAAAGGCCTTAAGAGCAAAAAGTGGGTTACCCAGCAAGAAGAAATTCTGTCTCAAGATTGCAGCATCAACTCTGGCCTGAGTTTCCAGCCTGCCCATCTGCCCTACAAATTTTAGACATGCCAGACCCCACAACTATGTCAGCCAATTACTTAAATTTTTTTCTCTCTCTGTCTCGCACACACACATACACATGCGCGCACACACACACCCCATTGGTTCTGTCTCTTTCTCTGCAGAACCATGACTGATACAGATATATGCACATATGAGGTCTGACAATTATGTTCACAAACTCATCCTAGAAAGAGTGTCACATACCTCATTGCTGAATATCACTACAGTCACCTTTGAAGTACTTCCCTTGGGAAGCTATGGAACAATGCCAGTGCCTAGTCCACTCTTCAAAGCAATTTTGGAACTCTCTTTCTGGAATGGCTATCAGAGCTGTCATCATATTTCCCTTGATGTCCTGAACGTCATCAAAATGTCTTCGTTTCAATACTTCCTTTATCTTCTGGTAAAGAAAAAAAGTAATTGGGGGCCAGATCAGGTGAGTAGGGAGGGTGTTCCAATACAGTTATTTGTTTACTGGCTAAAAACTCCCTCACAGACAGTGCCATGTGAGCTGGTGCATTGTCATGATGTAAGAGCCATGAATTGCTGGCAAAATGTTCAGGTCGTTTTCGTCTTTTTCACGCAGCCTTTTCAGCACTTCCAACTATTAAACTCGGTTAACTGTTTGTCCAGGTGGTACAAATTCATAATGAATAATCCCTCTGATATCAAAAAAGGTTAGTAACATCGTTTTGACTCTTGATTTGGACTAAGGGAACTTTTTTTGATCGTGGAAAATTGGCTGACTTCTGTTGTGCACTTTGACGCTTTGTTTCAGGATGTATTGATACACCCATGTTTCATCACCAGTGATAACACAGCCCAAAACATTATCTTGTCTCTCCAAAAGTTCTTGGCAAACTTCAACTCTCCTTTGCTTTTGTTCATCGGTGAGCTCCTTCAGGACCATTTTTGTTCACACCTTTCTCACACCAAGATTTTCAGTTAAGATTTTCCCAACTGTTTCTCTATTGATGTTTACTTGACTTGCTATGCTTCTCACAGTCAGCTGATGATTTTGACGCAAAAGTTGATGAATTTTTGCAATGTTTTCATCAGTTCTGCTCATTACTGGCTGCCCCAATCTTTTCATCAGGAACGCATTCTCTCCCCTCAGAAAAACGTTTAATCCATTTGTAATCCAAAAACTGCCATTTTTTTCATGGCGTGATCTCCATAAACTTGGACTAACATCTTCCTTATTTCATTTACACTCTTGCCAAGTTTAACAAGAAATTTAATATTTGTTTGTTGCTCTAGCTCAAGCTCAGACATTCTAGTGACAGCACACAAAAACACACAACAATAATGAGTGCCACTAGCAAGAAACTGCCACATATCCACACGAACACAGCTGATATACCAAGGTTATGAAACTTTACCGAGCTGTTTGTACAGTGCTGCCAATATAAGCGCACGGTGGCAACTTTGCAAACATAACTGTCACACCGCATACACACTCACACACAGTCTTTAAATATTTTCACAAATGGAAAAGACAGAGATTCTGATATTTTAATTATCTGCTAATTGAAAGGGCACTATGCATACGTATAATGTACGTCTTATATTTTGAAAGATGGGTTAGTACACAGAGGTCAAAACTAGGGTTTCTGGGTGGGAATTTCCACCTGTTCTGATGATTTTTCTTTTTTTTTTTTTTTTTTTTTTTGCTTTTCCATTCCCAAATCCTGAGAAAAGTTGGTTGGAAAATCGGGAAAATTGGCTCCTTGAACCCAGGTGGGTGTTAGTATTGGCCGTCACTTTGTGGAAACGATTCATCATGGAGAACAGAAAACAGTTTATATCTTGGGATTTGGGAACATGAAAGCAAAAAAATTCCTGAGAATGGGCGGGAATTCCCACCCAGAAACCCTACTCACGTCGTGTAAGTTTCCCAATGCCCAATCCCTATCTTCCTCCTTATTTTGGAAACTACAGTCAAAACTTAGGTGAGGTCACATCCAAACATGACACTGATTTAAAGAAAACTGGAATTTTTGGTCTAAGACAATGGTTTCATAGTTTTTTACACAGAGCCTAACAAACAGACTAACCTAAGGAACAAACAGTTTTGTGAGTGACCCCATCAGAATCCTCATACTATTGGAACCTTGAAGGAACTGAGGAATGATTTGCTTCACATAGCCTCAGTTTCTTTAGAAATAATACCCTGGAAAAAATTAATTCAAAAGACAACTATCCCAATTGACAACCAACAAAAAGCAAAATAAACTCATCCAACCTCCTATGAAAATTGACTGTTCTTTCAACCCTGGATATAGGAATCAGATTTATGTGGTAGAGAAAGAAAAACCATTACATCAATAAGACTCATGGGCTATTTTAAAAATAAAAATGGTTATTTGGTTAAGGAGATTAGCATCTGTTTGGACAGATACTGGAGTCAAACAGTGTGATCAATTGTATCCTTAAGAGAGTCAATGGAAACCCAGTTTGCCTATTTGCCTCTCTTTATACATCTGATGGGCATTCTAAGACACAGTTTTATCACTGAAATACTTACTTCCACTTAATCTTTTCAAAATACACACATGCTTTCTATAACATAAATTTGAAACGTTTCTCTGCTATTGCTTCTTGCCTTCTCTTATGTTACAAGGGAAAGTACCTGAATGACACTTGAAATTATGACTAATATACAGCATCTCTTCTTTTAGAGATAGTTCTCAAGCACTGAGGTCAGCTCTTTGGGAAAGAATACAACCTTCTCCATGGGAGAAACAAACAAACCTAAGGCAACTAGGAGGATAAAAGAAAAATATAAATGGTTTTCTTACATCCTAGATAATTTTCTTCTAGGATTCAGAAAAAACCTGACTACTTGTGAAGTAATGAATATTCAATAGGGTATTCTGCTGCTACAGTGTTCTAAGTGAGATTGACCCAAAACGAGAAAAAAAAAACACAAAAAAACTCCCAGCAACCAGTTATCACAGCACCACTTAAAAAGTGTCTTTCAAATTCAACTATAAAGTACTTCCTTTTTAAAACATTTTTCAAAACAAAACACGTCCCTTCTTTTTCCTTTGGGAAGAAGGAAGTAACAGAAAACAAAGGAGGGAGGGCATGAGATCATTAAGAAAAAGGTGCAGCTACCAGACCGGCCAGAACTCGATTTCGGTATCCAGTAGCAGACCCAGGACATCCTCAAGGTGAACTTGAGCTAATTGTAATGGATTCTAATGTTATTCGCATTACAAGGAGGGAAAATCTCGCTGCATTGCCATGAAAGTTCCGACAAGGGTCAAATAAGGAGAAAAAAAAATCCCTCTGCCCAACAGGAAGGAGTGGTCCGCAAAGACCCGGCTGGAACACCTATAACTCCACCCCGAAGTCTTGAACATTTGACACCCTCATTTCAAAAATAATAAATCCCTAAGCCCCAAACCTCTTTGGCACAGTGGCTATTCTTCCAGCCTGCCCACTCTCACCACTCTGTGGGTGCACTGTCCTATCCTCTTTCTTTCAATAAATTCACTGCTTGCTCAGCTTATTCAGTGCACATTTGAATTCTTTCCTGTGCCATAACCAAGAACCCACTCCCCAGCAACAGTTTAATCAGTACATTTTATACTTTCTTTTCTTTTCATGAAGGAAAGGAAACCTGTGATAATATTCTTTGCAAATCTAAAGAGAAAAAGGAACAAGGGCAAACACGCTGAGTGACAATGATACAAAAGTTATGTAAGAAATATATTTAGTCATAGTCATAACCAAGGAACTTTATTATTATTCTTCTCTAAAGAGTCTAAGGAAAAAGCTCATATACTTTTAAAAATTCATAATCAGTAAAATATTGATTATCTTAACCCTCATTAGCTTTTAAACTTTTGTTATTACTAAATATGCATTCAAATTAATATACTAAATATAGATACTGTAAAAGATAGTAAATACAAGTTTACTATTCCTGATAATTAAGGGCCACCCTAATGAATTCAAGGTGTATTTAACAGACTATGAGTCTTTGCCCCCACTTGACCGTTTTGTGAATTCTTTCTGTCTCCTCCTGGATGTAAGAAAATTCACTGACTTCCCTCTGCCATCAAAGAGCCTGCCTATAATAGTATCACATCCCTTTCCTCATTTGCAGCTTCTCTTCCGCTAATGGTTTTAGAAATCAGATAATGAAGCCTTTTCATCATTTTTAAAGAAGGCAAAAGATTCTAAACTAGAGTTTAAAGAAATTGTGTATGTATAAAATGCATAAATATTAGAGTATCTGTAATGTACGGCAAACCCCAGGCAGCCATAATCTTTCTGTAATGGTTACTGCTCACCTGTTTTTGCCCACTCCGAACATGATAATTTTGATCGAAAACATCAGTCAGAGTCTGTATCTATATACTTTTGGTTGCAAGTGACAAAGTCTCAACTCAAATGCAATTTTTAAAAAAGGAAAGGAAAGAAATCTATTGTTTCTAATTACTGAAAACTTGAAGGTGGGCTAGCTTCAGGCAAAGCTTGATCAATGGGCTAAAATGATAACGTCTATAATGCATTTCTCTTCATCCTCCGGCTCTATATTCTACAGTGTTTTTCACACTTGGATTCTATATTGAAACTTCTATATCTGTGAAATGCAGACTCTTGCCTGACAGCTACAAAACTACAGCATCAACTGCCAGGATCATATCCTTTTCCCATGCTATCAAAGGGAAAAATAAAGTCTTCTGTGATAGAAATTATACTACTTCCAATTGACCTTAATTACCTTCCCTTGAACCAATCACTAATGCCTAGGGGACTGCATATGCTCACTGGCTTAAGCCAAGCAGAGCTCTGAATGAGGTAACCATACACAGATCACTTGGCTTATATGAATAGGGGTATTATTTATGTGAGAAATAGGGAAACAAATTTCCTTGACAAAGTTCAGAAACTTATTTATTATAATGAGTACAGAGGTTCTGAAAATAAATTAAGAAATATACACAGTACTCTAAAGAGTTAACTTGGACTTGAATATTTTAACAGAAACTAAAGTTTACATTCAGTATAATGATTCAAAAATGCTAGCAAGACTTGATCTTATATGAAACAACAAAGATCATATTAAAAATTTCCAAAAAGAAGAAAATTTCAAGTCATATTAGCTAATCAAAAGTCATAAAACTAGAATATTTTAAAAACACATCAAACCCCAATATTTGAAAATTAACCTCTTAAATAAAATAAAAAAAAATGAAAATAAAATGTGAGATTTAGTGAAAACTATATACAGAGGCAAATACATAGCCCTAATGTTAGTGGAAGAAAAACAAAGAAATAAGCATTTAATTCAATAAATCATTAAAAAAATGAGACTAAAGGAATCAGATTTTTGCTTTCAAACAACATGGAATAACAAGGACTGGATTTACTCTCCCACTTGAAGTAATTTAAAAAATATATACAAAATATATGAAACAATGGTTGTCAAGACACTTTATATGAGACAATGAACTATAATGATCCCTGATAGGTGGGAATAAAACTAGTTGAGGTCCATGATGTCCCAAGATTCTGTATTGAGAGTTCTAATCTTCAACATGGAGGAGCAAGAACACAGGTCGAGCCTGACAAAACAGAGCTGTGAGTCTGGAGAGACCAAGGTAGCTTAAGTTTGCAGAACAGAGTACTGGAGGTAAGACAGCTGCACAGGAAGTAAACTCCAGAGATAGGTAGAAGTTCGCCATCAAGTATTCAGTTGATATTGATCAGTGCATGTGTATTAGAAAACTACACAAGACTAGGGACAGCACCACCATAAAAGATTAGAAGTATGATACACAGTGCTCACAAGGGGCTGGGAATGGTGCCTCTTCCCACCAGCCAGACAGAAAATCCTCATGAATAAGGGGGCTTGAGGATTGTAATCAGAATGTTCTTCCCTCAGTAGTGTGGAATAATTAGCCAGGCTAATTACTGTTCTTGTCCTGACTGATAAATCTTAAAAGCAAGTCCCCAAAATTATCAAATTGTTTCCAATTAACTGAAATTCAGAACAAAGGTCAAGAATATTTATAGGAATGCAAAAATATATAGCATCCAAAAAGGTAAAATGTATAACATCTGACAACCAAATATTACCAGGCATGAAAAAAACAACAAAATGCAACAAATTTGCAGTCGCTATGGAAGGCAGTGTGGCAGTTCATCAAAAAATTAAGAATAGAATTACCATATGACCCAGCAATCCCTCTCCTGGTATCTACCCCAAAAAATCTTTTTTTTTTTTTTTTTTTTAAATTTTATTTTATTAAATTTATTGGGGTAAAATATTTATCCATAAAGATATATGTGCTCCGATGTTCATTGCAGCTTTATTTACAGTGGCCAAGACGTGGAAACAACCAGTGTCCTCTGATAGATGATTGGATAAAGAAGTTGTGGTATATATACACAATGGAATACTATTCTGCCAGAAGAAAAAATGAAATAGAGCCATTTGCGACAACATGGATGGATCTTGAGATTATTATGCTAAGCAAAATAAGTCAGACAGAAAAAGTAGAGAACCATGATTTTACTCATATGTGGGATATAAAACTGAAAGCAACAAAGGAACAAGACAAACAAATAAAGAAACAAAAATTCATAGACACAGACAACAATTTAGTGGTTACCAGAGGGTAAGGAGGGAGGGGGGATGGTAGAAGAGGGTAATGGTGATCAAATATATGGTAATAGAAGGAGAACTGACTCTGGGTGGTGAGCACACAATGTGATATATAAATGATATGTTACAGAATCGTACACTTGAAACCTACGTAATTTTACTAACCATTGTCACCTCAATAAATTTAATTTAAAAAAATACAACCAATAATGAAAAGAAAAATCAGTCCATGGAAAGCAAAACAAAAACAAAACTGACATAGGTGTTGGAAATAGCAGATAAAGATATTAAAATAGTTATTGTAACTGCATTCCATATGTTTGAAATATTTAGTAGAAACATAAAAAATATTTTAAAATACTAAAACTAAATTTGTAGAGATAAAACTACAATATTTGAGATGGAAAATACATTGTGTCAATTCATAACTTATTAGTTATTACAATAGAAAACAATGGTAAACGTGAAGACATAGCAATAAAAACTATCAAACATGAAACAGAGAAAAAGAGAGCTTAAAGAAAAATGAAAAACAACCATCAGTGAGCTGTGGGACAAGTTAAATCAGTCGAACATATATATATAATTGGATTTGTCAAAAGAGGCAAAAAAATATTTGAAGAAATAATGGCCACAAAATTCCCATATTTGACAAAAATTGTAATCCTATAGATGCAAAAAGCTCAATGTACCACAAGCACAAAAGCTTGGGGGAAAAAAACAAAACAAAAACACCAAGGCATTTAATAAACATACTACTCAAAACCATTGATAGAGGTCTTGAAATCAGGCAGAAAAAAACAAAAACTGCTGCATACAGAAGAACAAAGATAAGGATGACAGCCAAGTTCTTGTTAGAAACAATGCAAGTGAGAAGACACTGAGCAACATCTTTGAAATACTAAGAAAAAAAAAATCAATCTAGAATTCTATACTCCATGAATCTATCTTCAAAGATAAAGGTGAAATAAAGACTATTTTGGACATATAAAGGCTGAAAGAATTCGGCAGCAGCAGACCCACACTATAAGAAATGTTAAAGAGAATCTTACAGACAGAAGGAAAATATACCAGATGGCAGGCTGGTTCTATACAGAGGCAAGAAGAATGTTAGGAATGACAACAATTTGGGTGGACATTAAGCCTATTTGTATCCTTATTATTTAAATCTCTTTTAAAGATAATTAACTATTTAAATAAAAATAATTAAAAATTATAAAAGTAAAGTTCATATACTATGAATTAAGTGGTACATCATTTGAGACTCGACTGTGATAAGTTAAAGAGGTATGTATATACTGTCAATCCAAAAGCAACCACTAAAGTAATAAAACAAAGAGTTTTAATTAATAAGCCAACAAAGAGATAAAATAAATCATTAAAGATAATCAATTAGCCCTATAGAAAGTAGAAAGAAATTAAGCAAATAAAAAATGAAGAGCAAGATGGTCAATTTAAAACTATGTCAATAATTACATTGAATGCAAATTGTCTAAACACCCCAATTAAAAGGCAGAGATTTTTAGATTAAATAAAAAAGCAAGACCCAACTATATTCTCCCTATAAAAAACATATTATAAACACAAAAATAAGTTAAGCACAGAAGAATGGGGAAAAAATTGCCATGCTAACACAAATCGAAGGAAAGCTGAAGCATTCTAGTCCATTTTAGAGCAAAGAATATAACTAAGGATAAAGAAGTGCATTTCATAATGATAAAGAGATTTTATTCAACAAGAGGAGCAAACAATCTTAAATGTTTATGCACCTAATCACAGAGCTTCAAAATACACGAAGTAAAATTGATAAAACTAAAAATATTTATTCAACTTTTATTATGTCTTTCTCAACAAAGTTTTATGGTTCTCATCATACTGACTCTAGATTTCCCGTTAAGTTTAAGCCTGTATATTTCACATTTTCTTGTAATCTCTTGATTTGCAACAGTTCAAAATTTAGACTTTTAGCACACTTTCACTTAGTATGTTTCTAGCCATAGCTACTACCTACGAGGTGTGACCAAACAATATAGTGAATGTTTAAATTAAAAAAGAAATATTACAGTAAAGCACACATTGCCATTAATCCCCCTCAAAAATACACTCCCCCCCACTTCGAATACTCTTATCCCATCGTTCTTGCCACTTTCTGAAGCAGTTCTGGAAGTCCTCTTTCGTGAGTGTCCTTAGTTGCATTGCAGTGGCTGCTTTGATGTTGTGAATCAATTCAAACGTTTACATTTCATGGTCATTTTGACTTTGGGGACAAGCCAGAAGTCGCACAGTGCCAGATCCGGTGAATAACGTGGATGAGGACGCACTGTAATGTTTTTATTGGACAGAAATTGCCATACCAGAAGCGATGTGTGACACAGGGCATTCCCACTGTGATAAAAAAAATATGGTGACTGCTGCTACTGAGTGCCATCCATCCGAAACGCAGGGATCTTCAATATGGGAAGTGGCGCATCAAACCTTAGTAACGGTGTGTGACAAGTTTCAACTTGTTCAGTGCAATCAGTTGGGTGTGAGCTATGGTTGAGAGAAGGTGTGTTTTAAAGTGTGCCATAAACCATCCTCCATCATGACAATGCTCCATGTCACACACTGCTTCTGGTACGGCAATTTCTGTCAAATAAAAACATTATTGTGTGTCCTCATCCACCTTATTCCCCGGATCTGGCACCGTGCGCCTCTGGCTCTTCCCCAAAGTCAAAATGATTCAGGACATCAAGGCAGCCACAACAGTGTAACTAAAGACACTCAGGAAACCAGAACTGCTTCAGAAAGTGGCAAGAATCATGGGATAAGTGTGTTTGAAGAGAGAAACAGTATGTTGAGGGGAATTGATGGCAATGTGTCTTTTACTGTAATAATTTTTAAAAATTTAAACATTCACTGTATTGTTTGATCACACCTCATACATTCATTCTGTTGTGAAATTTTGAATGTTTGTTCTCCTTCAGTGTGCTTTACAAAACTCCTGCTATAGTTAATTTTTTATGCCAGGAATCACATTATTCAGGCAGTAATGGACCCCTTCAACTCACAGTGCTCTTTGAGTCATATTATTTTTATGTGCTTCTCTGTTCAATGCAACATTTTTCTGATCCCACTAAATCAATTAAAGAATTTCTATAGACGTTTCTTATTTTTATTTTTATTTTAAAGCAGTATTTAGCTTGGAAAGAGCTGAGAATGACTCACCCAATGAACCACACCAAACTCTGTAGCTGCAGAAGAGCATAGCGTTACTATCTATTTTATACCCATTTTTAAACAGGTGATACTTCTTTGTGACATTGTTTTTGATGGATTATTGTACTTTACTGGTCACTTCACAGACGTTAACTAAGCTTCATACACATTTGGTTGTTCAAGAGTTAACAGTTTATTTTCTATCATTGATTCATGTGTTCATCAACAAATACTTATTGATTATTTGCTATTTACCTATGCACAGTATTAGACTCTTAAAAAAAAAAAAGAGCAATGCAAAGCCCCTATTCTGATGGTTCATACATTCTAATAAAGGGGGCAGTTTGGAGAGACAAACAAATAAAAATACATATTTTCAGCTGGTGATATATTCTTTAAAAAATAAACAAGGGTGATAGTAAGAAAATGAACACAGTTATTGTTTTATGAAGGGTGGTCAGGAGAGATTTCTTTGAAAGTTAATATTTGAGCATAGACATGACACTAACATCAATTTATTTAACTATGGAAGATGTTACCCAAATAGCACTGGTTTCCTTCTAATCATCTGGTACACATTAATGCAAAAAGGGATGATTTGGGATTAGGTCTATGGTGTTTTACTTGCTCTTCTTATAAAAAAATAATAGAAGGTCTCTGCGAAGGATCTGATGGAAGGTATGAACCTTTACCATGCACTGCAGAGGTACAGAATTTACAATTTCAAGGGGAACCATGAACATGTTCCTGAATGATTAAGAATCTTTACTATCTGTGGTTAAAGTCCTCATGGGTTGGCATATTCCAGCACATTCAATAAACACTGAGCACTTAAGAGTTAGCCAGAGAATCTGCTAGGAACTACACATTTGGGACAAATAGTATTTGAGAACATATTTCCTCAGGTGAAGTATAGTAGAAGATTAAAACTATCATCCATACCATGCCAGCAAAAGAGTATGAGGGTGAGAAGAGTGAGGGATTCTGAATTATCTGGGAAAGTGGAACCTTTACTAGGTTTGAAGGCCTAGGTTTCGGTTTTGGACCTAGGACATCATAAACTATGACATTTTTATTATAGGATGGTCACTTTTCTTCACAATTGTAGAAAATCTTCATGTAAATAGTTAAGTAATGTAAACTAAGCATCCAGAAATATTTTCTAAAATCTCAGCGCTTTAATTGGATTAAATTCAGAACCAGCAAATTCTTTTCATGTAATGACTTGTCACAAAATGCTTAACATAAAATATTAAGGAGAAAATCCAATGGTAGCCTTAAATTTTTGCTAAATGTGAAGGCATAAATCATAACACAGGCAATATATTCCCTCACAGCTGCACCAACGTTTTGCTCTATTTTGTTTTCCTACCAACCACATCGGTGTGCTGTGATGATCAAACGAGAAAACGCATGAGACACTATTTTGTAAACTGTAAAGTATCCTGAGAAGAAGCCTTATTGTTATTACTTAGGCTCAAAAGGAAACTCATATTACTGAAATTTAGGGGCTAATTATATCAAAAATACTAATCAGAGATTCTTAATCATGAAGATTGATCTCCTAGCATTTGTTTTATGGAATCACCACTTGAGATTCCTGCCGTTAATCAGCTCCCACTGAGCTTTCAAGATCACTGAGAATGAGGCACACCATCAACACTTCTTCCCAATTTGAAAAACTGTATGTAGCTAATGACAGTTATTTCTTTTCTGGGCATGTGCTATCGATTTGCATAAGGTACCTTCACAGCAACAACACTAATGGTGAACACTCTTATAGCCTTTACAATATGTCAGATACACTCTAAGAACTTGACCTATCTTAATTCGTTTAATGTCTCGTAGCAATAAATGAAGGTACAATCAGTCTCTGGACAGGTGAGGGTGGTCTGTTGGCATTTACTGCAACTTCTGCTGCTTATCAAACTGGTTAAAAGAAGTGTCATTTAACGAGAGGCATTTTGTAGATTGATGAATGCTTTGTTCTGAGAACAGAATAATCTAAATCGCCTTCTAGCCTATTTCTGGGACTATACAGAGGGTGTCAAAAAAATGTACACACATTTTAAGAAAGGAAAAAACTGTATTAAAATTGTAATACTCAATATATACCGATAACAAACGATGAATACAAGTCATGTGTATACATTTTTTTTGGCACCCTTGGTATGTGTATCTTCTCATCCAAGAAGTAGGTTGTAGGAATATATGACAGTAGGACCAAAACTTTGTACAAAAAGCAACATCTGATCGGCTGTCACATACTCCAACTTCAATAGTCAAAGAGATGATATTTTCCTAGAAGATTCTGAAGAATTATAACAAAGAAAACAATTAAGCAGGTTTTTCTTTGTTGTTTTTTTTTTTTCAAACAGACATGATCTTCTACAGGCTGGCTGGAGTAAGATAGCTACAAAACACATAAGGTCACTGGATGTGGGATACTCAGACATTGCAGTCAGCAGTGTGTGTCTAGGGGAAGAAATTACTGGCAGTGCATATGGTCTAGATTTTCCATGCACTTGGGACTGCTTACAATGGAGCGGAATGGAAAGCTGACAGGAGAGGTGGGTTGTTTAATTATTATCAGAAGTCCTTTTTTAATAGTTAGGATTATCTAAAGTTAGGAAGCACAGGTCTATGTTTCTCCAACTTCTGATGCATGCTCAAACTAAGAGATGCTTACTTAAGTTCTAGATAAACCATTCTCTTCATTCCAAGTAGATCTATGACGCGCAGTTGAGGTATTATGAGTAACCTTAGTCACTTACATGTTCTAAATGCTTTTTTATGGCCAATTGAATTTTTTAATGAACCTTTATTTTAGAATGTTTGAGATTTATGGAAAAATTATGAAGATAGTACAGAGGTACCATATTCCCTGCAACCAATGTCTCCTATTATTAATATATTAGTTTGGCATATTTGTTAAAATTAATGAATCAATATTGATATATTATGACTAAAGTCCATATTTTATTCATATTTACTTAATTTTTACCTAGTGTTTTTTTGTGTTCCAGGATCCCATCTAGGATACCACATTACATGTAATTGTCTCATCACCTTGGGCAGCTCTTGTTTGGGACAGATTCTCAGACTTTCCTTATTTTGGATAAACTTGAGAGTTTTCTCGAGTATTGGTCAAATATATTGTAGATTATCCTTCACTTGAAATTTGTCTAATGTTTTTCTCATTATTAGATTAAAGTTATGGGTTTGGGGGAAGAAGATGAAAGGTTGAGCGCCATTCTCACCATAGCAAGAGTACATATTATCAACATTATTCATCACTGATGATGATAACCTTGATCACCTGGTGAGATAGTGCTTATCAGGATTATAGACTATGAAGCTTCCCCTTTTCTCCTCCGTTCCATACTGACATCAGAAAATCACTATGCCCAGCTCACACTTAGGGAGTGAGAAGTTATGTTCCACTTCTTTAAGGGTGGAATATCCACATAAATTATTTGAAATAATTCTTCACTGATTTATCTCTCCTCATTTACTTATTTGATAATTTATTTATATTAGTATAGAGTCATGCATATTTACTTTTTACTTTGGGTAATAGTCAAATAATACTGTATCTTCTCACTCAAAATATTTCAGCTTTGGCTATTGGGTGCTCTTTCAAGTTGGCTCATTGGTCCCTCTGACATATCCTCATCGTTGTGGAATCTTCTTGATCATTTCCTTACATTCAGGCACTACACGATGCTCCAGGCTCATCCTATATATTTCCTATTCCAGTCCTCAAATCCATCTGTGCATCTGTCAGTTTTTAAGGAGCCCTGCTTTTTCTTTTTTTTTAACTGGAGAATGATATTAGAAAACACAATCTGTGTAGTAGGTGTGCTCACTGCTGCTGGGATAACATTGCTTCCAGGCCCTCTTCATTCCCGGAGCAAGGAAATACATGTGTATACTAACATATGTATATCTACATATTTATAAGTATGACCAAATTTATATCATTTCTACTTAATGACATAGGTTCCAAATAGAACAAGGAAGACAAAGTAAATCATTCTCCTATATTCTCCATTTCACATGTGTCGCTGCTTTTTGAGAATTAGTCTCCCCCTATTGCAAGATGTGAGATGTAAGATTTTCTTATCCCATGTGTTGAAAAATTTACGACTGAAGGGTCAATATTATACACTAGACAATCTCTAGTAAATATGAGTGGAAGTAATCATAAGGCCTTTAATCGATATACAGCATCACCTACACTGTTTTCTGATAGGCTATCGTTAAATCTGTAATGTCCTGATCCTCACAACCTGTTCTAATTTCCAACATCTTCCCTTTCGCCAGACAGGGTCTTATTCTCCTTACAAAACACATATGTATTATATGGCAATATAGACAGATGCACAGAGGAAGAGAGAAAAAAGGAAGATAGGTCTAGGCATATATTTGTGGGTACCTATTATGTGCAAAACAGTGTGGGGAACACAAAAATGAATAAATCAGTCTTTTCTCTTTATTAGCTTATGTATAAAATGCAAATAACTATCATAAGAGATGGAATATACTAAATGTCATGAGAAGTAAATATGAATTGTATTGAGCATTCAGAAGAAGGAGCCACTTAATTTGCTTAACAAACATTAGGAGTGAACGGTTTCTGAGATAAGCTAAGGCAAAAAGTAGGCAACTGGGTAGGTAAATTTGATTTATGGTCACCAATACCTTATTCGCCCATGACTTGTCCTTTTGTGAATTTAGATGACTAATTTGACCACAGTTTCACAGTTCTTCAACTAATTTAATCTTTAAAATCCTCCATTCTAAAATGAACTGCAGATTTATAGCAAAACTGACTAGCAAGAATATTATGATCTGAGTTGTATCAGTGCTGGCCAGAGAAATATTAAAGTACATAATGTTAGAGGTGGAAGGGAACAGTTTGAATCATTTCTAGTTCAAATCAAAGAGGAGGAAGTATGCATATAGTGGAGGGAAGGCTGGCATTGGAATCAGGCACACCTGTATTTGAAAGACATCCATCACTCACTAGATATGAACCTTGGGACAGTTACCCCTTGTCCCTAACAGTCCTTTCCTCACCTGTAAAATGGTACCTACCTCAAAGAATATTTTGAGGAACAGATGAGATAAAATATAAACATCTGGTATACACTGAGTAATAAATTTTCTTTTACTTGCTCTTTTAATATATTTTGAAAACTGAGGTCCACAATGGGAAAGTGACTAGCTTACTGTTTAGTTGTGACAGATCTGAGACTCAATTCCAGGACTCTGGATTTGTAGTTCAGTGTCCATTTCCCTGGAGTCTTAAGGTATTGATCTATAATTCTTTTCTTCCTTTTAGAAGTATATTTTTCAAGCCGTGAACTCATTCTCAAACAGGGGCTCTTAAGCTTCAGAGTACAATAAAAATCCCGTTTTGCACGTTAAAGGCAAATTTCTGGACTGTATGCCCAGGGAATCCATTTGGGCAGAACTAAAATGGGGCCAGAATTGAAATTTATAACAGGCATCTCATAGGCTTTCCATGTAAATGGTCCCCAGACACACTTTTAGAAATCTGCCCGAGTCTGTGGATTTGAGTGGAGGTTGCTACAATGGCAGTAAACTGGACAAAACAATAGTAAACACCACATCTTTAAGTGACCTGAAAAGGAAACGCCTACCACAGATCAAACAAGTCTGGTGACTAAGACTGGTAGTGATCTTAGGACTGAAGATCGATAAGAAAGCAATATGAAATGATTGCTAAATAGACAAATGCACATGTGCTTTAAAAGAATGGGGTGGTAATACCACTGAGGGGACTTTCTTTGCCCACAGGCGCAGAAAAAACAGAAATAGTTGAGCATGTGCAGCTGGGAAAGAATGATATAGCAGGGTGTTTTGGTGAGGGGGGGAGCAGGTGACAGAAGAGGTCATAAGAGCCAGGAGTTGGAAAGACAGGGATGAGAGTCAGCTTATTAAGTGACAGAGTCAGGATACATTCTAAGTTTTTTCAAACTTCCGAATTCATGCCTTTGATTCTAGTGATTCTAAAACCTTAGTATAGAAGAGAATCAATCATGTGGGGTGCTTCTAAAAAAATGGAATTCACAAAGTTTTTAAATAAATAATAAAAAATAAATTGAAATGGCATTCCCTATCACCAGAGATTATGATTCAATAAGTATCTGGTTAGTATTCCTAAATTCACTCATGGCCAAAATATTTTCCTTTAGAGCTTCATGTTTTTCGTTTGTAACCACTGAGGGCCCTTCAACTTTCTCTATTATTTGAGGATATAGTAATCCTGACACAATGGGGTTATTGTAGTTTTCCACTTACTTTGGCGTGATTAACATTGACAGACACTTTAAGGAATATCCTGCATTCCAAACACACTATTTCTTGTCTCCGTTGTGGAGTAGCAGTCCAATTTCTTCTCGTGGTCATAATCAAGCAAAATCTGAATTAGTTTGCTAGTGCTGTGTGATAGTTAATTTTATGTGTCAACTTGTCTAGGTCATGGGATGCCCAGATATACGGTTATAAATTATTCTGGGTATACCAGTAAGGGTGTTTTGGATAAGATTAACATTTGAATCTGTAGACTGAATAAAGTAGATTGTCCTCCCTAAAATGGGTGGGTCTCGTCTTTTCAGTTGAAGGCTGGTATAGTTCAAAAAAGCTGACCTTCCTCTGAGTAAGAGAGAATTCTTCCTGTGTGGCTGTCTTGAAACTGGGTCACTGGGTTTTCACCTCCCTTTGGACTTGCACTGAAACTTTGGAACTTCCTGGGTCCTGAGCCTGCTGGCCTTTGAACTACACCATCAGCTCTCCTGGTTCTCAGGCCTTTGGACACTAAATCGTCAGATGTGAGACTAAATCATCAGATCTCCTGGGTCTCCAGCTTGCCTATTCCCTTTGCAGATCTTGGGACTTAAGTCCTTATAATAAATCATAGTCGCTATAATAAATATATGTATTTATTATAAGGACTATAGTATATCACTGAGATATTTATTTATTTTTAAGTGTTATGATTCTCTTTCTCTGGAGAACCCTGACTAATACAATGGCACTACATTTTCAAGGAATGTTTATGCTATAAACAGTGACAAGGATATGACTAGGACTGCAATACTATCCTCGGGGAGCTTACAGCTAACTCTGACTCGAATATGCACGAGATGACCCCTCTCCCTCACCTTGGTTCTCTCCACCAAACGCAGGCACCATACCTTGAAAGTGTTTCAAGTCAGAAGAAACAGCTTTAGAAGGATATAAGACATTCAAAGGAGCATCTTGACTAAAAATATGGGATGAAAATAAGCAGCAACTCGCTTGACTTGAAATACTGATTAAAATGAACTGAGCTATACAGGTTTGGGGAGAGAAGGAAGGAAAGAAGGAAAATAAAGAGAGGAAATGAGGTTTCAAACATCTGCCAACTCAAGGCACTATACCTAATAAAAAATAGAAAACAAAAATCAAGAAACAGACAAAAAGCAATGTACATGATGCTTATTTTTAAAGGACATGGTGAAAAGGAGCCCTCATGGGCTGAGTGACCAGATGTTTTCTGTAACCAGGAAAGCCTTGGGCAAGGCTTTTGAAGATGGAGAATTTAAAGGTACCTCAAAACTTGAGCAAATTCATATAGTCCTTGAGCCTAATTACATAAATAAACACGAAAATTAATCATTAATGTGTAACATACTTCCTCCTGTCACTTTTCTACAAAGCAGGAAATACCCTTATATGAAAATTAAGATACAATATGAAAAATAAGGAGCAGTAACACAAAATATAACAGCATACGTGTAGGTATTACACAATGTTGCAAGACAGACTGTTTCTTCACCCTAGACATTTCCTGTTCATATCAAGAAGATGGGCTACATCAGTTTTTTTACATTCCATAGCTATTTCCAAATTCCTTTTTCAGTGTCTTAACTCAAAACCCCAGGCTGGAGAAAGAGATGGGATTTGGTCACGTCCAGTGAGAAGTCAACAGGAATTTGCTGTGTATTTTGTTTCAGCCTGGGTGATATCTGGCAATTAAGTAATTAAGCAGCAATGCATGGGTTATATCATTTTTTCCCATAAAGATAGGGAAGATTATAGTTTCCCATGTTTTTCTTCATTAGTGGCTGCTTGTCAAAAGTAATTTAATAATATTTATTTAAGGAAGAAATGTTAAAGCTATATAATTCAGTGTCAAGATTTAGCAAATTGGCCCATGAATTAGATAAAAAGGAAAGACAGCCCCAAATTGAATCTTTTCAAATCAGTAAATCTTGCACTACGTTTTCTTCTACTAATGTGCTTATTTTTAATTTCCATTGCACTTTAGCTATAATGATTGCCCTTCAATCTTATTTTCGGTACCAGTTCCAGTTCTTCTTGCAAAATAGTGGCATCATATATGCAAATACTCCTTGAAATATAATGTAAATAAATATGTAAGCTGCAATATAGATCATTACCAATAGGTGTTCCATAGATTTTCTTTTATTTGCTCCACAGAGTTTTCTCCAGCTAGCAACCATGAATAAAATGGGTACTTATTTTAAGAAGCCAGTTTTCTGAGGCACTCAAAAGAAGTACAAAATTGACTATGGTCGAAAAATTGGCACTTGCAATTTTTCCAGACAACTGAAACACAGAAACTTCCTGAGGACCTAAAGTCTGAGTCACTGTATATAACTAAATCAGCCAGGAATGGCCCTAAGACCTCTGGGCACTCGACAGCATAGTTTAGGGTAGTTATCTCAAGAAGGCATTACCAGGTATCTTGGACTGTATATGTAAAGGTGTATTCTCTCAACTCTAAGGTCCCCAGAGGACAGGGACCTCATTTTAACTTTTGTAATTTTAAAATCCTTTCCCAACCACAGCATGTACTCAACACTGCTTTTTTTTTTTTTTTTAGGACAAATTGACTATTAAAATATTACCATTATATTAAAAACATGTGCCATTAAAGAGATACAGAGACTAAGGATAACTGACAGCATGAATGAAGAAATAAATATAAAACCTAGAAATACACTAACACTTTCCTGTTGCTACAATAGTTCAGTTGGAAACCTCTTTCTTCTTTCAGAATCATAAACCCTTGTTTTCCGCTATTATGGCTCTGGTGTTATAACAGTTTCTGCACCCAATAACAGCCTTTTTTTTTTTTTCTCCTCGAGACAGTACCTTTACTTCCAGTTTCCCCCTTTTCATCTCAGGCTTTCTTCTCTTGAACAACTAGGCTCTTTATCCCACATTGTCCTTCTCTAATACCAGCAGAACCAATGGGAGAAAAATCACATTATAGTATGTCTTTACCAGAAATGATCTTTCCTTCTTCCAAATCAGAAAATTAAAAAATAAGGACAGTAAATATTCATATTTAAGTAGCACTTCACAATTTAGAAAGTATAATGCAATATCTGCTTCAAGATAGTCTGAATAAGAACCATCCAAGTCCCCCAGTATGTCCCTTTCAATATGGCAAAGATTACCTAGGTGATTATGCTTCTATTTTAGCCAATTTTATTCTTTATTTAACACTTCTCCCTCTGCTTGCAGTTTTTCACTGCCTCACACTTTTTTTTTTTCAGTAAATTTTTTTTAAAAGATTTTTTATTGGGGAAGGGGAACAGGACTTTATTGGGGTACAGAGTGTACTTCCAGGACTTTTTTTTTCCAAGTCAAGTTGTTGTCCTTTCAATCTTAGTTGTGGAGGGCACAGCTCAGCTCCAGGTCCAGTTGCCATTGCTAGTTGCAGGGGGCGCAGCCCACCATCCCTTGCGGGAGTCGAACCAGCAACCTTGTGGTTGAGAGGATGCGCTCCAACCAACTGAGCCATCTGGGAGCTCAGCTCAAGGGGCCATGCTCAATCTTAGTGGCAGGGGGCACAGCCCACCATCCCTTGCGGGACTCGAGGAATCAAACTGGCAACCTTGTGGTTGACAGCCCGTGCTCCAACCAACTGAGCCATCTGGGAGGCAGCTCAGCTCAAGGTGCCGTGTTCAATCTTAGTTGCAGGGGCCCGAGCCCACCATCCCTTGCGGGATTCAAGAAGTTGAACCGGCAACCTTGTGGTTGAGAGCCCACTGGCTTATGTGGGAATCGAACCGGCAGCCCTCAGAGTTATGAGCACGGAACTCCAACCGCCTGAGCCACTGGGCTGGCCCCTGCCTCACCCTTTTTGCAAGAACAATTTAATTTATATGAATTTGGATTTCAACACTAAGATTGGTGACCCTAGCATTTATGACACATTTTACAAGCTAAGGCAACACTCTACCAAAAAAGATTGGTCTTTTATTGTTCTGCCATAGAGACCACTATATATCTTTGAACTAATTTAAATCAACTGTGGTAAAGAATGGAATGGAGCAGAATTCGGGTAATACATCACCATCATCATCCCCAACACCCACCATCATCATCTCTTGCCCAGACTACAGAAATGGCCTCTCCCAAGTATTCCATCTCCCTGTTTCTACTTGTGCTCTCCATTAGTCTATTCTTTACAAAGCAACCAAAGAAAATCTTTTCAAAAGCATTACTCAGATTATGTGATCACCCTGTTTAAAATGGCCCAATAGCTCTGTCCTACCTTTCTTTCCAACATCATCTACCACTCTCCCCATGCTCACTTTACTCTAGTTACATTGACCTTCAGTAGGTCAAGTGCATTCTCACCTCAGGATTATTGCACTTGTTCTTTCCTCTACCTAAAGGTATTTCTCCCCAACCTTTGCATGACTTGCTCTTTGACACAAAGGCTATCTAAAATAATGTAGGAATACATGCTTACACCCATTAAAATATTCACTTACTCTGCATAATTTTTTTTCACAGCATTAGCATTACCTCACATTATATTATATATTTATGTATTAGCTATCCAACTAAAATATAAGCTCCTTGAGGCACTGGACTTTGTCTTTTCTTTATTGCTACCATGTTTCCCCGAAAATAAGACCTAGCCGGTTCATCAGCTCTAATGCGTCTTTTGGAGCAAAAATTAATATAAGACCTGGTCTTATTTTAATATAATACAAGACCAGGTATGATATGATATGATATGATATGATATATGATATGATATGATATGATATGATATGACATAATACCCAGTCTTATTTTAATATAAGACCGGGTCTTATATAATGTAATATAAGACCCGGCTTATATTAATTTTTGCTCCAAATGACACATTAGAGCTGATCGTCTGGCTAGGTCTTATTTTCGGGGAAACACGGTAGCACCTGATAAAATGTCTAAATCAATGAAAAATATTCAATGAGTATTTACTGACTAAATGAGTGAATGAACTAATGATCAAATGAACACGGGTACTAGCCTTGACTCAAAATTCTCAGTGATTTCATATATACATGAATGATCCTTTTAATATCATGACTTCTCTATTTCTTAACATCCTTTCTTCCATTAATCTTGTCCTGCAACCTACCTCAGCTGCTCAGTCCCATGGATATGGGACTAGATCCTGGCATTACCACTAACTACAATACCTCCGTAATCTCAGATTCACACATCCAGATCCCTAGTCACCATCTCCTATCTTTCCAGCTTATTCCCACTCATAACTATAAAAATCATTTTATATCACTGGGACTTACAATGTGCCTATCCTTCTACCTTCTCACAGTCTCTCACCATCATGTCCTTGTTTCTCTCCTTATCCAGTTTAAACACCATGATCTATTGCATTCCAACTCCACTGCACACTGTCGAATCCCTTGTTCTTTTCTCCCCCTTCCATAATCATGGGAAAAACCCTAATTTTGTACCTACTCTGTGCTAACCTGGGCAACTGGACATGGCTAGAGAAAAACATAAACATGACAACTCATCTCACTTTCAATACTTGATACAAAGTCTCAAGGTGGCCATTAGTGCTGTTTCACAAGCTTACCACATTTCCCTAAAGAATTCACTCTTCTACTCTCCATGAAGATTAAATCACACTGTCTGCTTTCTCTTTTCAACCTCTAATACCTTTTTGTCCATCCTTACACTCAGCTGATGGCCTCATCTCTTAGTTCCCTCTCTTTGGATCATTCCCATTAGCATGCAAACATTCTGCAGTATCTCCATTTCTACTATCTACTGCAGTGTGGCCTTCATCAAGTTTTCCCACTGTTCTATGTCTCAGTTTCTTCATTTGTTAATGAACATAAATTTAGTATCTGCACCAGTGTGTGTTTGTGTGTGTGTGTGTGTGTGTGTGTGTGTGTGTGAATTAAATGAGTTAGCATAGGTAAAATACTTAGAGCTATACCTGGGGCTTGGTAAGCGCTATATCAGTATTATTATCATGATTCTATCAGTACTATCATTATTTTTTAAATCTCCCTTGATCTCACATTTCCCTTTAGTAACTGCCTCTTTTTTCTGCTCTTCCTCATGGCAAGTTCTCAATTTGCCTATACTTGCTATCTTTACTTCCTCTCCTCCCATTTTAACTTTTTACATTGATCTGCACAAATTAATTAAAAGCACTGGAAATGGTAACTACATGAGTAAACATAAACTATTTTAAAAATTATTTAATACTTTGAAAAGAATTTACATTAAACAAAAATAACAAAAAATTATCATGGAGTTTAAAATATATAACAAGAATCACATAAAGGCAGGAGGAATGAAATCAAAGTAGACTGTTGTAAGGTTCTTATACTATATGTAAAGAACTATAATAGAACTTGAAGGTAGACTGTGAAAAGTTAAAAATGTATACTCTAAACCCTAAAGCAACCACTAAAACAGCAAAAACAAAAGGCTATTTCTAATAAGCCAACAAATGTAAAAAGGGGAATCACAAAAATCACTCAATATAAAAGAAGACTGAACAAGAGGATATAAGGGAACAAAGAACAGATGGGACAAACAGAACACACATCAAGATAATAGACTTAAATCTAATTAACCAAATAATCACATTAAATGTAAACGTTCAAACTCTCTGAAATAAAAGTCAGAATTTGTCAGATTGGATAGAAATGCAAGACCCAGCTATACACTGCCTATAAGAAAAACACTATAAAAATGTAAACACACAAATAAATTAAAAGAAAAAGGATGGAAAAATGTATACCATGCTAACATGAGTCAAAAGAAAGCTGGAGTGACTATATTAATAATCAACAAAGTGGATTTCAGGACAGAAAATATTACAAGGATTAAACAATGTATTTTGATAATGATAAAGGATCAAGAGATCGTGAAGAGGACATCATCAAGATAGTACAATCTTAAATGTTTATGCTCCTAATAACAGAGTTCCAAATTATAAGAGAAAAACTGAAATCACACCAAGGAGAAATGAACAAATCCATAATATAGTCAGAGATTTAAATACTACTCTCAATAAATGACAAAATAAATGGTCAAATGATCAGCAAGGATATAATAGCTTTGAATAACACTATCCATCAGCTTTTCCTAAATGTTATATATATATAGAACATTCCACTCAACAGCAGCAGAACACACATTCTTACCAAATGCACATAGAACATTGAGCAGATAGACCATATTCTGGGCCACAGAACAAGTTTATAAAACTTAAACAGATTCAAATCATACTATTTTCTCTGGCCACAAAGGAATTAAATTAGAAACCATAGAAAAGAGGATGAGCAATATAGCATCAACCAGTTTCTAGGCCACATGTACCTGAAAAAGAGAGCATGGAAACTGATTACACAAAAATTTCATATGAAATTGTGGTGATGTTAACTGAATTTATAAATACCCTAGTTTGTGTTCCTGTTCACCTATTTCTTACTCTAGAATTATTTGGTAAATCACGCATAGAATATATGTGGTTTCTTTTGCAAACAGCAGCATTCAACTGAATCCGGAATGTAGAAATAGGTTAAACTTCATCTTAATATACAGATGGAAAATATACAAAATGGGAGTTAAAAGACGCATAGAAATGAAATCATGACAATATTGGACATCCTTGGAAGGGGACACTTTTTTCCATAACCATATCATCTATTGCAGTAAGAATATGACAAGATCCTTGAACCAAGTCAGCTAAAAACAATGCTTCCAAAATACTTCACACAAAGAAACTGAGAGCCACAAAGTTAAGCCTTTATGACTGAAGCACAACTGCAAAAACATGATCATCATCTGTAGCAAATAGGCCATTTTTGTTTATTTCAATCACAGGGGAAGTTGCTATTTCAGAGCTTACAAGGCAAAGAAATAGCTTCAATCAGTGATAGGTTTTATTGATGGTAATGAAAGGCATAGAGACACAGTCACCATCACTGTACAATACAGACTGCGCTCCCTGTTCATGGAGCTGTCTTTATTTTTTTCAACAACATCTATTATGCTTTTGTTGACTAGAAATAGTATGTCACCATTATAGGAAAAAATGATAAAACTGAGATAAGCCAATAAAGGAAATAACTACGTGCAATCTCACAATTTGAGTTAATCACTGTAGATATTTGGTATAGTCTTTTCCTTTGAAAATCTTTCCTAATATAGAGCACTTATTAAGTTCCAGACACTAATTAGATAATTTAATCTTCAAAACAATACTATGAGATAAGTACTATTATTAACCTCATTTTTAAATAATGAGAATGAAATAGAGCTTGTTAAATATCTTGCCAAAGTCAAACAGATGGCAAAACATACTGTTTTACATCATGCTTTTAATCAATATATCATGAAAATCTTTTGATAATATTTAACATTCTTCTTTATCCTTGGTTCTTAAAATATGGGGGAGGTTAGGTTTTGGAATCACCTCTTTCAAAAGTATCAAAATGAACCAATCCGTAAAACAGATAAAAACAGGAGTGGTGTGTTTGAAGTGCTGCATAGGGATATAAGGGACCTGACAACTTGTCTTCACATCTTTTATGGAAAATCTTTTAAATCACATATGAGGAATCTCTAACTCTTTATAGAGCCAAATGAAAACTCACGTTACACGACATCATATTTAATAGACATCTTTTTTCTTTTGACTATACGGCTATTATTTATTTACCTTTAAACACCACATTATCGGACATTCATACTGTGTGATTGGGCCGCATCCAATCATCTGAAGCCTTGAACAGACCAAAGACCAAGTCCTCCAAGCAAGAAAGAACTCTGCCAGCAGGCTGCCTTTGGACTTGGACTGTACCTCTTCCCTGAGTCTCCAGCTAACAGATCTACCCCTATTAGATTTTGGACTTGCCAAGCCTCTACAACTTCATGAGCCAATTCCTTAAAATAAATCTCTCTCTATCTCTCTCTCTGTCTCTCTCTGTCTCTCTCTGTCTCTCTCTCTCTCTCTCTCTCTCTCTCTCTCTCTCTCTCTCTATATATATATATATATATATATATATATATATATATATATATATATATGCATATAAAACACAAGGTCTGATAATTACTTTGCAAAATCATCCTAGAAAATGTGCTACAGAGATTACATCATAAAAATGGCAGTATGAGGTAAGCCTCTTGAAATCTCCCCTTGATTTACAACAAACTGAACAACTATAATTCCACAAAGGGCTCCCTGCACAGCAGACAGGCAAGACTAAGAGAAGTGCAACTGAAAGCATCTAAAGGTGGGCAAATTGGGTGAGCAGGGGAGGAGGGAAGCTGAAAGTGTGGAGACACGGGTTGAGGGGGGCAGGACTCAGACTGCAACTCAGAGCTCTGAGCTCCCTGCATCCCAGAGCTTCCAAAGCCGCAGTAGAGGAAAGAATTCAGACTTTTAGTGCTCTGCTTATGGCCCACAGTCCCGCCTCAGGGATCAGCATATGACACGACTGAACCCAACACTCATGACAGAGACCTCGGAGCAAAGACTGAGGGAAGAAAGCTGAAAACGGCGGTTTAAGACCTCAGTGACAAGCAGGAGATGAAAGGCTTAGGCTCTGAGACTAGCTGCCCCCTTCCCACCCTCACAGAGCTTGCCCAACTGCCACCCTCCCAGTGCTAGAAGCTGAACGGTAGCAGAGTCAGATCAAAATAAGTGAATATTTGCTGTTCTGAGCACTACAGCCCACAGCCACAGACTCGCAGCCCAACTAGTTCCAGCAAATGGGAGGGAGCCGTGCAGGACTGGCTGTGCTGGTGGTCGCCGCCATTGCTTTGGGCCACCTCTCACAACCCACCCTGCCTCTGTCTGCACTTATGTGGGCGTATACCTGAAGGAGTAAACAGAGCCCCTGAAACATATACGCTCTGAAACTGGTACAGGAAGAGCTTTGGAACTTCAGAGGCTCTCTGATTCCCCCATGGAGGTGGTGTCCTGTGACCCAGGAGACCTGTTCACAGAGGAGAAACCTGCCTTCCAGGGAAACCCCCATTGTCTGAGAAGCTGAAACAGTGCAGAGAAAAATGTAACACTACAGCATGAGAGAGAATAAAAAGTTGCAGTCAGAGGGAAAATAAAACATTCTACCAACAAGTACTGGAAAACAAAAGAAAGACCTCTTCCTATCAACCTGTTACAGAACCCACTCCTGTAGATGCCTAGGAAGAGAAATCATAATTCATTAATTGCCATGAATAACCAAGGTAACAAGACAGCTCAGAAAGAAAATGAAAAGTCTCCAGGAAATGAACTTAAAGATATGAAAACTTAAATGACAGAGATTTCAAGATTTCACTTCTTAAAAAACTCAATGAGATGCAAAAAAACACAGACAGGCAGTTTAATGAACTCAGAAACACGATCAAAGAATAAAATAAATACTTTACCAAAGAGATCAAAGTTTTAAAAAAGAACTGAACAGAATTTCTGAAGATTAAGAACTCAGTAAAAGAAATGAAGAATGAAATAACCAGCTTAGGTAAAAGAGGAAAGAATCAGTGACGTTGAAGACAGGAATCTGGAAATGACACAAAATGAAAGAACTCTACGAGAACTTTCTGACTCCATCAGAAAGAGCAATATAAGAATAATGGGCATACCAGAAGGAGAAGAAAGAGAGAAGGGAACAGAGAATATACTCAAACAAACAGTCAATGAGAACTTCCTAAACATGTAGAAAGAACTGGATCCTTGAATCCAAGCAAATATAACACTTAATTACATCAATCCCAACAGGCCTTCTCCATTGGCCTTCTCCATTGTATTGAAGCTGTCAAAAATTAACGATAAAGAAAGAATCCTCAAGGCAGCTAAGGAAAAGAAGACGGTAACCTACAAAGGAAAGCCCATTAGATTACCATCAGATTTCTCAGCAGAAACTCTAGAAGCAAGAAGGGAGTAGAATCAAATATCCAAACTATTAAAAGACAGAAATTCTGAGCCAAGAATAATATATCCAACAAAAATATCCTTTAGATATGAAGGAGGAATACAGACCTTTCCAGATATACAGAAGCTAAGGGAATTTTCTAACACATGACCTGCACTACAAGAAATACTGAAGAAGGCTATTCAACCTGAAAGAAAAAAGCCAAAGAATACAAATCCATGAGTAGTATTATGAACAGACAGAAGCAGGACATGGCAACCCTTAAACCTAATAGGAAACTATCTACTTAAGCATAACATACAGGGTAAAGAAGGGGAAAAAAAAAAAAGAAAACTTAAAAAGAGAAGAAAAACACAACTTGCAACTGTAGCACAGAAATCAACTCACAGCATAAATAGGGACAATTTGTGACAACAAAAACATAAAAGGGGAGATATTAAAGGTCTGGACTAGCACAGGGGAGTGGAGAAAGTAAGCATACCAAAGAAAATGGAATACTCTTCCTATGAAACTTTCTTTTACACAAACTTAATGGTAACCACTCAAAAAAATCCAGAACTGAAATATATATCATAAAAAAGGAAGAAATAGTGGGAAAAATCATACAATACCACCACACTGAAATAATAGACAGCAACAAAAAGCAAAGAAACAATGCAGATACAGTCCTACCAGAGAAACAGTGATAAAGTGATAGAAAATTTTAACATATCAATAATCACCCTAAATTTAAATGGATGAACCTCACCAATAAAAAGGCACAGAGCAGCAGATAGGATAAAAAAAACTAAACCCAACCATATGTTGCCTCCAAGAGACACATTTCAGCTACAAGGACAAATAAAGACTCAAAGTGAAAGGGTAGATACTAGCACTGCAAGCAAATAGTATTCAGAGAAAATCAGGTGTACCCATACCGATATCAGATGAAACAGACTTCAGGATAAAAAATGTAACAAGAGACAAAGATGGACATTTCATAACGATAAAGGGGACTATACAACAAGAAGACATAACAGTCATCGATATTTATGCCCCCAATCAGGGAACATCGAAATATACCAAGCAACTACTAGCAGAACTAAAGGGAGAAATTGACCAAAACACAATTATAGTAGAGGACCTAAATACATCATTGACAGCTATGGATAGATCATCCAAACAGAAAATAAATAATGAAACAGCAGCCCCCAATGACACATTAGATGAAATGGACATAATTGACATTTATAGTGCACTTCATCCTAGAACACCAGAATATACATTATTTTCTAGTGTACATGGAACATTCTCAAGAATAGACCATATATTGGGACATAAAACTAGCCTCAGCAAATTTAAGAAGACTGAAATCATGCTAAGCATATTCTGTGACCACAAGGCTTTGAAATTGGGTATCAACTGCAAAGAGAAAGCAGGAAAAACCACAAATATTAGGAGATTAAATGACATACTTTTAAAGAACTGGATCAAACAAGAAATAAGAGTAGAGATCAAAAGATACACAGAAACAAATGACAACGAAAATATATTCTACTGAAATGTTTGGGAGGCAGTGAAAGCAGTTTTAAGAGGGCAATTTATATCATTACAGGCTTATCTCAAGAAAAAAGAGAAATCCTAGATAAATAACTTCACTTTGCACCTTAAAGAACTAGAAAAAGAAGAACAAATGAAACCCAAAGTCAGCAGAAGGAAGGAAATAATAAAAATCAGAGCAGAACTAAATGAAACAGAGAATAAAAAGACAATAGAAAAAAACAATGCGACAAAGAGCTGGTTCTTTATAAAGATTAATAAAATTGACAAACCCTTGGCTACACTCACTAAGGCAAAAAGAGAAAAAACACCAACAAAATCAGAAATGAAATGGGAAGTTACCACAGATACTACAGGAATGCAAAGGATCATCCAAGAATACTATAAAGGATTATATGCCACCAAATTCAATAACCCAGAAAAAATGGACATCTTTTTAGGAACATATAGCCTTCCTAGACTAAATCACGAAGAACTGGAAAATCTAAATAGACCGATCAACAAACAGTAAGGAAATTGAATCAGTCATCCAAAACCTTCCCAAAAGCAAAAGTCCAGGACCAGATGGCTTCACTAGTGAATTCTACCAAACCTTCAAAGAGGATCTAATACCGGTCCTCCTGTAACTCTTCCAAAAAACTGAAGAGAAAATACTCCCTAACGCATTTTATGAGACCAACATTACCCTGATACTAAAACCTAATAAGGATGACACACACAACAATAAATTACAGACCAATATCTCCAATGAATATAGAGGCAAAAATCCTACACAAAATTCTAGCAAATCGAACACAACAATGCATTAAAAAGACTATACATAGGGACCAAGTGGGGTTCATCCCAGGGGCACAAGGATGGTTCAGCATATGCAAATCCATCAATGTGATACACCACACAAACAAAATAAAGGACAATAATCATATGATTATATCAATTAATGCAGAAAATTCGTTTGACAAGATACAACATCCATTTATGATTAAAACACTTAATAAAATGGGTATAGAAGGAAAATACCTTAACATAATAAAGCCAATATATGACAAATCCTGAGCTAATATCATAAGTAATGGTGAAAAACTGAAGCCCTTTGCTCTACATTCAGGAACACGATACGGCTGTCCCCTATCACCTCTGCTTTTCAACATAGTGTTGGAAGTCCTCGGCAGAGCAATCAGGCAAGAGAAAGGAAGAAAAGGCATCCAGCTAGGGAATGGAGAAGTTAAATTGTCACTTTTTGCAGATGACATGATGCTATATATATAGAAGACCCTAAAGACTCCACCAAAAAGCTATTAGAAACAATCAACGAATACAGTCAAGTTGTCGGCTACAGAATCCATGTACAAAAGTCCACCGCATTTCTATATACTAACAATGAAATCTCAGAAAAAGGAATTAAAAAAAAAATCCTTTTGCAATTGCAAAAAAAATAATAAAATACCTAGGAAAACACTTAACCAAGGATGTGAAAAACCTATCCACTGAAAACTGTAACACATTTTTAAGAGAAATTGAAGAAGACAGAAAGAAATGGAAAGACATCCCATGTTCACGGATTGGAAGAATCAACATAGTTAAAATGACCATATTACTCAAAGCAATATACAGATTTAATGCAATCACCAGAAAAATCCCAATGGCATTTTTTCAAGAAACAGAACCAAAAATCATCAGATTTGTATGGAACCACAAAAGATGCAGAATAGCCAAAGCAATCCTAAGAAAAAAGAACGATGCTGGAGGTAACACACTCCCTGACTTCAGCTTGTGTTACAGGGCAACAATAATCAAAACAGTATGGTAATGGCAGAAAAACAGACGCATAGAAAAACAATGGAATAGAATTGAGAACCCAGAAATAAACCCACATAAATATGGGCAATTTTTGACAAAGAAGCTAAAAACATACAATGGAGAAAAGACAGCTTCTTCAATACATGGTGCTGGGAAAATCGGAAAGCCACGTGCAAAAGAATGAAACTAGACTGCTATCTGTCACCATGTACCAAAATTAACTCAAAATGGATCAAAGACCTAAACATAAGACCTGACACAATAAACTGCATAAAAGAAAACATAGGTAGTAAACTTATGGACCTTGCATTCAAAGAACATTTTATGAATTTGACTCCAAATGCAAGGGAAGTAAAAGCTGAAATAAATGAATGGGACTATATCAAACTGAAAAGCTTCTGCACAGCAAAAGAAACCATCGACAAAATAAAGAGGCAACCAACCGAATGGGAGAAGATTTTTGCAAACAACGCTTCTGATAAGAGGCTAATATTCAAAATATATAAGGAACTCACACAACTCAACAACAACAAAAAACAAACAATCCAATTAAAATTGGGCAGAGAACCTCAAGAGATATTTCTCCGAACAGGATATACAAATGGCCAATAGACATATGAAAAAATGATTAACATCACTACTGTATTTCCCCCAAAATAAGATGGGGTTTTAAATTAATTTTTGCTCCAAAAGTTGCATTAGGGCTGATTTTCAGGGGATGTCTTATTCTTTCATGAACAACAATCTATATTTATTCTAGTACAATAAGCTACATTTATTCATTTATTCATGTACAAAAACCTACATTTATTCAAATACAGTCATGTCATCTTCTGGAACATCGTCATAACTCTCCAAACCCTGAATTCCAGCTTGAATTTCTTGTGACTCCATCTCCTGTAGAACCATTGGCCCCAATCTCTCATGTCCAGCAATAGAGCTCTCCCTAAATGAGCACTTCTTGTCCATGTAGCCTGCTCGTAGTGCATTGGCAACACAGTTGTCAGTGATTTTATCCCATGAATTTTTCACCCAAGTCATGACCTCTTGCAGGCTAGGCTTCATAAAGTTTCCACGCTGATTTCTCTCCATTCTATTTTCAATGTAGTCATTGATTTCCATGTGCAAATGGTCCGTGAATGGCTGGTTTATTGCATTATCAAGAGTGTGGAGATAGGCGGTCATTCCTGCGGGAATCATTATTTGATCTATTCTTCTCTCTGCAAGGAAGTTCTTCGTGTCTTTAGCGTGGTGAGTGTTGGCTGAATCCCAGACTAGGAGACCTCTTTGGCCACCTTGCAAAACAAGTGGCAGCATTCAATTGACCCACTTCCTTATAACTGCTTGTGTGCACCAGGCTTCTTCGGTTTCAAGAACATAAATGCCTGAAACACTTTCAACCTTATCTTTCTTGCCCTTAGTGATGATTAGAGGTGGGTCTTTCTTTCCATCCAGGTGAATTGCCAAAATACAGGTAACACGTGCACTTTTGTAACCAGTGAAGGGAATGTAGATTTACGAGGCACCCCTCTGATCAATTGTCCTTTGCAATCCTTGGCCCATAAACACTGCAGTTTCATCCATAGCAATCATGTTGCAGAGTGGGCATTTAGAAAGTTGATGCCATCAACAAGGGACTTGAATGCAAGTGCACGTTTAATAACTTCAGTATCTTCCAGCTTGAACAGTGTTGTCGACCTTAGAGACAGTTCATATCGCTGAAGGAAGCCATCCAGCCAGTGCTATGATGCTTTGAATTCTTCTGGGGATATTTCTAACTGTGGTGCCATTGCAAGGGCAAATGTTTGAATATCAGCCCTGCATACAACCAAAGTTTTGCTCCCCTGTCAGCAATCTGTTCACAGATGATGTCTTCTAACTCAGAAAATAATGGTTGCCAACATGATCCACACTTGCACTTCTTACCATTTACCTCGTCCACCTATTGACTGAGGTTATCATACTCTGCTCGCCATTTTCAGATCATTTGGAGATCCAACTTCTTCTCTTTGCAGAAAGCCATAAGATTCTTGCCCCAGGAGTCCTCCACAATTCCTTTCTTTTTGCACTCATCTTGTCTGGGGGTCAAAATATTCCCTTTAAATCTGCCATTAAATCCAGTGCTACTTGAAGACTTATGAGACAGGAGTAGCAACAAAAATGATGACAGTTAAGAATTATGGTCCATACAAAAGCGACGAAAAATTGCAGGCACCAAAATTCAGAAAACATTGCTTTATTTCACACGAGTACATTAAGTACGTCCGTTACAACACACGACGTATTGAATTAAGAAGATTCATATAAGACACAACCACGACTGTTCATTATCAAGTGCACTCATTATTCGTGCATTGTGTCTATACTCCAATTGGTCATTTGGTAATAAGTCTCAAGTTCATCTGTTTACGTAGGCGTTTATCTCTCAAATACTTAATGATAATTTATATTATTTATTTTAAGTATTAATGTCAATAATACTATTTATTTATATTTAATTATATATTAATATTATTTTATAATTCAATACAGCCGTCGTGTGTGCAACGGACATACTGAATGCATCCATCTGGCTGATGATCTTAACTGGGACTTATTTTTGGGGTAGGGCTTATATTATGAGCATCCTGAAAAATCATGCTAGGGCTTATTTTCCGGTTAGGCATTATTTTGGGGGAAATATGGTAATCATCAGAGAAATCGAAATAAAAACCACAATGAGATATCACCTCACACCAGTTAGAATGGCTATAATAAAAAAGACAAATAGTAACAAGTGTTGGAGAGGCTGTGGAGAAAAAGGAACCCTCATACACTGTTGGTGGGAATGCAGACTGGTGCAGCCGCTATGGAAGGCAGTGTGGAGGTTCCTCAAAAAGTTCAGAATAGAATTACCATATGACCCAGCAATCCCTCTCCTGGGTATCTACCCCAGAAAATCTGAAAACATTTATCCATAAAGACATATGTGCGCCAATGTTTATTGCAGCTTTATTTATGGTGGCCAAGACATAGAAACAACCAAAATGTCCTTCGATAGATGAATGGATAAAGAAGTTGTGGTAGATACACACAGTGGAATACTATTCTGCCATAAGAAAAGATGACATAGTACCATTTGCAACAACATGGGTGGATCTTGAGATTATTATGTTGAGCTAAGTCAGACAGAAAAAATCCAGAACCATACGATTTCACTGGTAAGTGGTATATAAAACTGAAAACAACAAAAGAACAAGACAAAAAGGTGAAGAAACAAAAACTCATAGGCACAGACAATAGTTTAGTGGTTACCAGAGGGTAAGGGGGGTGCGGGTTGGGAGATGAGGGTAAGGGGGATCAAATATATGGTGATGGAAGGAGAACTGACTCTGGGTGGTGAACACACAATGTGATGTATAGATGATGTACTACAGAATTGTACACCTGAGATCTATGTAACTTTACTAACACCTGTCACCCCAATAAACTTTAAAAAAAAAAGAAAAGTGCTACACACCTCATTGCTGAATATCACTATGGTCACCTTCAAAGTACTCCCCTTGGGAAGCTATGCACCAATGCCAGCGCCTAGTCCACCCTTCAAAGCAATTTTGGAACTCTTTTCCTGGAATGGCTATCAGAGCTGTCGTCATATTACTCTTGATGTCTTGAATATCATCAAAATGACTTCTTTTCAATATTTCTTTTATCTTCAGGTAAAGAAAGAAGTCACTGGGGGCCAGATCAGATGAGTAGGGAGGGTGTTCCAATACAGTTATTTGTTTACTGGCTAAAAACTCCTTCACAGACAGTGCCATGTGAGCTGGTGCATTGTATTGATGCAAGAGCCATGAATTGTTGGCGAAAAGTTCAGGTCGTCTAACTTTTTCATGCAGCCTTTTCAGCACTTCCAAATAGTAAACTAGGTTAACTGTCCACTTGGTAGAAATTCATAATGAATAATCCCTCTGATACCAAAAAAGGTTAGCAACATCATTGCAACACGTTTGTGAACTTAGTTGTCAGACCTTTTGTGTGTGTGTGTGTACACACACACACACACACACACATCCTGTTGGGTCTATTTCTCTGTAGACCCATGGCTAATACAAATGCAATATGCCATAAATAATTCTCTTTGAAAAATTTATTTTCTGCATCTAAATACAGACACAAGTTTCCATAAGATTTATCCCATTTCCTCACCATGCTCCTCTCACACTATCCAGTCACAACTTCCTGTGCATCTCCCTCAGAACTATTTGTAAAATATGTCCTCTTTTCCATTACTGCCATTTCTACACTTGATTACATCACTGCCTCTCAACAAGATTATGACAATAGCCTTCTACTCATCGTTTCCTGTTTCTACTCTTGTCTACCACACAAATCCGTTCAGTACATCAGTATCAGAGTGAAATTCTCAAAACAAATACGGACATGTTACTGCTTAAAAATGTCCATGGCTTGGTATGTCCCTTATTTCCTTAGTATGGGTTAGTACATGGCTACTCTAAGTGTAGTTCATGGACCAGCAGCAAAATCATCACCTGGTGTAATGCAGGGTCTCTGGTCCCACTCTCGCTGGGTAGACACAGAATATGGTGAGACCAAAAAGGAACAACAGACCCATAGATAGGGGTGTCATACCAATATATTCTCGATGGCGGCTGGTCGAGACACAAAAGCAAACATCCGCCAGTACTCCAATGAGGGTTCTTCCTGCACCCTAGTCTCGCTGGTGGCTGGGCAAGACACAGGAAGTAGGTTCCACACAATCCGCAGTCCGCAGTCTGCTTCTCTGCCAACCAACTTGCCAGTGTAGCCATGGCAGTTATATTAGTGGCTAATGGCTAACCGGTTACAGCTGATGGCCATCTAATAACCAAGCCAGCACCTTTCCATGTGAGGCCAAGAGCCTGGAAACTGCTCTCTGGGGCTCTGTCCCTACACCTGGAATCTTGTGAGAAATGCAGAATATCAGATCTCACCCTAGACCAACTGAATCAGAACATGCATTTTACAAGGTCTCTGGGTAATTCTCATGCACAGTAAAATTTAAGTAGTGCATTAGAACGTAGTTTCCCAAACCTGGCTAATTACTATAATAACATGAGACCATTAAAAATAAAGAGATTCTTCCTATCCCAGATCTTTTGAACACAACTTCCAGGAGTGGGATCAGGTAGTCTGTATTTTTACATAGCACCCAGGAGACTGTTTATGTTTTATGATCAGCAAGATTTGGGATCCAATTATTACTAAAACTCTTTAATACTTGCAACCAGACATTTCAAACACTTTAGTCATATCTTTTCAATCTTTTCATCCTTCCTTCATCTCATTTTTTTTTTTTCAGACTGCTGTGATTTTTTTTTTTTTTAACATGGTATTAATTTGCTTGGCAGATCTTTCTTCCTTTTTTTCATCAGGCAAAATCTTATTCATCATTTTAAGACCCAACTCAAATACTTTTTTCTGTGAAATTTCCTAATTCTCCTAGAGAGAATAATTTATTTCCTCTGTATTTCTGGAAAACTTTGTGCAACATTCCATGATAGCATCTATTGCACTCTGATAGTTATTTACTTACATACTACCTTCTCCTCTGCTGTGGGCTGTGAGCTCCTACTTTTAGGCACTGGAGCTTTGTCAGCTTCATATTTCTCTCTGCCCAGGACCCTGCACACAATACATTTTTAGTACATAATTGATAAGTGCTGGTTGAATAGATATCATATGATACAAAGAAAAAATGCATTAGTCTTAATACAGAAGTGTCTAGTACTTAAAAAAAAAAAAGAGCTATTTAATACCATTAAAAACTGCCATACATAAATTTCATTTTGAGCAATAAAATGTTAGAACTCCTGTGCTAATTTCTTCCACGATACTTTTTCTCACACTTAAATGATCTGGTGTTTCAATAAAAACAAATGCATTTTTCTTTCTAACCCTTGTCAAGTTTGATACATAGAATATCCTTTATGCTTACCATGGGAGGCACTTAGTCAGAGGGAGTCTCTCATTCCACTGTATGATATTCTTGTATCCACCACTGAAAACCACGGAGCAGGAATGTTATCAGTCAACGCCAACTTTCTGAGGTCATTTCTGTTTCATGTTTGCCATTAAAGGGAATTATTAAGCGTTGCCTTAAACTGTCAAGTTAACGGGTACCTCCTTCAATTAGATAGAATATTGGGGATAGGATTATGAATGTGTAATGAGAGGGGTTATCCTTAGAGATGCCCTATCATTTACAAGATTCCAAATATCCTGTAAAACATTTACTTCAGCCTTTACCATTCTATTTCCCCAAATTCTTTGGGTGGCCAAATTAATACTGCTTCTAATATGATAAGGTGACAGGAAAATTAAATGCAAGGGTTTTTTTTCAAAGTATATTTTCAAGCACTGAACTGTATGACTTAATGTGGTCACCCCTTTTTCTAGTAGTTTTAAAGTTCAATTTGGTTCACTGGGGCATCAGAGTCCTTTTCATTATTTGACTCCCTCTTACTTGTTTCCAGGCAACTACCATGATGTTGTCTCATAGGCATATTAATGATGAACTGTTCCTGTGTGTTTTAAAGGAGGCTCTGGTTCTAGCCTTCTTCCTTCACGGCCTCTGCCCATGTTCTCACCACCACCACCACCACGACCACCACCACCACCACGACCACACACACACACACACACACACACACACACACACACACACTAGTTGGGTACTAATTTTACTTGAAATTTTGCTGGGAGACATGTATTTCATATCAGCACTCCAAATGCAGGCATTTTCCAAAAGGTTTTACTTTAAAGAAAATGAGAAAGGAAGTTTCCTATCCTAGACATCTGCAATCAAATACTGTACCATAAGCTGTGCCAAAACACGTTCAAATTGTAATTAGTCAATAAGGAAATCAAGGCAACATTTTCAAGGTGGTTTTGATAAACAATTTAGGATCATCAAAAATGAGTTTCTGTCTCTCCTAAAAAAGGATAACATCTCTGCTTATTACAAATATGAATTATTCATTTGGCAGTTAGAGAAATCTGCAGTTTTCTGAGATAGAGAAATGTTAAGTTTGAAAGGTTGTATAGCACGAAAGTATCATATTATCTTTCAAAATTCAACAGAAATAATGTATTTTCCTATTTTCTTAGTCAACAAAAAAAATCACTGATAACAATGGAGTTTTATTAATCAGAGGTTTTGGCAAAGATGCAACATAATACATGTAGATAGTGTCTGGGGGGGGATAGATGGAATTTCAAATACTAATAGAAAATCAGAATACAGAAAAATATTTAATTTTTGAGGCAAGAAGGAGTGGAGATCTTTTTATTATGCTCAAGATTGTGTTCAGATATCAAGATATGGTCGCCTGAAATATTTTAACTTACAAAAACTCAAATTTGTTTTACTAGAATGCATCAAAATATTTTCCTGTGTTTTAGAGGATTCAAATCAATATAAGGTATAATTGTTAGCCTCAAGGAGCTTACCATCTACCTGAGGAGATAAGGTACAAACAATGCAAGACATATGGGACTTAGTCCCAAATCACTGGTTCGGAGAGCAATGCTCAGTTAGTCCAGATGACATAGGTATCACTATGTGTTGATGTTGTGAAAGGCTTCTTACCAACAGCTCTTGTACTGAGTGGTGTTTGAAGAATGGGCTGATTTTAGATAGGTAAAGAGGTATGGGAAAGGAGAAAATGAGTAGGAAGAGAATGCTTACGGTTGGTTGATAGTAAATCACTCTGATGGGAGCAAAGGGATCCTAACAGGGGACAAAACACAGGATTGGAAATGTATGCATGGGCTAGGAAATGGAAGTCCTTGAACGCCATCTGAAAGAGTTTGGATATTGCATCCATGCAGGTGCTAGAGCAAGAGATTGTTATAAGTGGGGAGAAAAGGGGGTGGTTTCTTGATGATCAAGCTGAACTTATCATGAAAAATTGTTCTGAATGGGGGATGAGAGTCTGAGCTAGAACTGTGGAAAGAATGCAAGAAAATTAATGAAGCAGGATTCAATGATAGATGTAACATGGGGGCATGGGAGATATAAATGTCATAGATGATTTCAAACTTTAAAGGCTGAGTTACTGGGAGAATGATGGTTTCATTGATTAAAAAAAGAATTTTTGTTCCCTAAAGTTAATGATTTTCATGTCAATTTTACCAATTAGAAATAATATACTTGGTGACTGTCACTATAAGAGGAATATTTCTAAATGACATCCAAGTTGAAGAGCTGCAGATCTACATAGATCCAAAGGCTACTAATCCCCATTTATACTAGTTGCCTGATACCATAAAAAAGATCATTCTAAAAGGTGTGATTGATACTTTCCCATGTACCTTCCAGGGCCCTGCTTCCCTAATGGCCATTCAATCCAGGGCAAAGTTGCAGACCTACGCCAGGCCCAATAGTACTGCACAATCTGAGTGTAGAGACCCCCATCTCTCTCCTTCTCTTTCTTATCCTCTGGCACATCGTTCAAAATGTAAATATTTCAAGCTCCACTTAGCAGTCTTTCCTCAGAATTCTGTCTGTCAGAAATTCTTACATTGTAAAGAATTTCCAAAATTCCATTGAGAAGAACAGAAGTATAATACATGATTTATTTTAAAGAGGGTTCCTGAGCACATATGCTTTAGAAATACTACATAGTTTATCTTTTTGAAGTATTACAATGCATATTAGATTACTACGGGATCTGAGAAGTCCCCAAGGAAACAAACTCGTTTAATTTTATTTAAACTATTATTTCCCAAACTTATTTGTTATATGTCATAGAGTAACTGATAACCTTATGAATAGAGTGTTCTAAAGAACACACTCTGGGAAATATAGGCTTCTTCTGTTGCCTATGAACATAGCATAAACTCCTGCTTGGTCTAAGCCTGAGAGTACAACCCTTGCTAGCCGCCCTGCTTTCCATTTCTTCCTTTCCCATGATCCCACACCTCACTATGTGATCCCCTTAAATCATGTACTCTTCTGCTAAAATCCTTCCATGGATTTCTGCCAGCTACAAGATGAAGCCCAAATTTTTCAGTCTGCTAAAAACCTTCCATGGATTTCTACCAGCTACAGGATTAAGCCCAAATTTTTCAGTCTTGCATTCAAGAATTTCTCAAATCTAGCTTGACCTTTCTTTTCTAGCCTTCTCTGCAAAATAAATAAATAAATACATACATACTAAAAAACTAAAAATAAAGAAAAAAATTTTACTTCTGGTCTTTGTATACACAGTTCTGCCTTCCTATTTTTGGACCTCGTAAGGTCATTTAACTACTCTCCATCTAGCTGGTCCCTATGAATTGACACAGATTTGACCAAAATGCCACTTCTACAGTGAAACCTTCCTTGGAAAATGAGCCTTGCAAGATTCTTTCTCTTCTGTGAGTCTTATTGTCTATGCATACTAATTTATTATTTACTAAATTACATTCTATTTTCCTTCAAACAGATTATACATTGCCTGAGGACCAGGGCTAAGTTTTATACGTCTTTGCACAGAACAAGTGATTAAATAGTACTTGGTAATAACATATTTAAGTGATAGTGTAATTTACTGGATAGTAACCATTTCAAGTACAGGTAACCCCCATTTAACACAGCACTTCTGTAACACAGCTTCACTCTAACATGGTTTGAGAATTGGGGAAAACCCTCATACAACATGGCATCCTAGAACATGATTTTACTCTAACACAGTTTGAGAATTAGAGAAATCCCCAAATAACATGCAGCGTAATAAGAGATTTTAAGAGCAAAAAATATCTCATTCGAAATTAGGGAAATCCCCAAACAACACGGAACATAATAAAAGCTTAGTAGTGACGGCGAAGAAAACATTATTTAATACATATAAATGTTATACTTTTGGTGAAAATTGCTTTAATAAAGATATTTATCTTAATTATAAAAATATAATACTATGTTTTTTAAATTTTTGAACCTAACCCCCTTTTTTTGTACTAGTTCTTTGTTTCGTATAACAGATTCGCATAACATGGCATTTTTAGGAATCTAACAACCGTGTTATACTGCGGTTACCTATGCTTCTACATCCCAAGGGATTGACTCACACTGCAGAAATATTTTTATCTCGGAGTAATGTATTTCTCTCATCACAAGTAGCTAATATTCACCAGGTTCCCAGGAGTTAAGATGCCTATGAAATGCCTGTCTTTGACTTCTGTATGCAATTTTTAATCATTGATATTAGATAATTACAAATAAGGAAGATTACATAGAGAAATAAGCCAAGCAAACATTGTGCTATTATGAATATGTCCAGTGAAAAAAGCCATGGGGAGCTGAATGAGCTGTTGTCGGAACCTTAAATGTTTTCTTTGTGAGTTCATTTTACTTTAATTGCATTTCTAAGAGGCATCTAAGTTTACAGTGGGAGATAAAAGTATGGAAGAAAATAGTATAGGGTTATGACTATTTTTACAGCCATCCTTGATTGGTTATTCACAATAAAAACACAGCACATTCAGGGTGCATTAATAAAAAATGGAGACGATAAAAAGCTATTAACATAGAATGTACATTATGTTCACTGAGAACACTATGGGATTGAGGTGCCATCTTCCCCCCTGCCCAATAAGATATAAATAAAGCAAAGTGTTCAGGACCCAGAGGTTCTAAACCAACTTTCAAGTTGTGCTCTCTGTCATCAATATCACATGATGACAAAAAAAAAAAAAAAAAAAAAAAAAAAAAAATATATATATATATATATATATATATATATATATATATATATATCACATGATGACGACACACCTTAGAAAGAAATCCCACCTCTCTTATGCTTTAATAATGCTAATTCATATGGGCATTTGATAAAGGTTTAGTCTATTTTAATAAGACTTACTTTATGCTAGGTTTATGTGTCCAGAGGGGTTCAAGGATTTATCAAAGGTAGCTAGGTCCTTTTCCCAAATATATAACGCCAAGGAATTTCTCCATACCCCAACCAACAACAAAAATATAATAACACAATGATTAGAATTATGAAGCTACTGATAGAAACCCAAGAAATTTCCATATCAAGAAGTCACACTAACGTAGTGAAAACTTTAGATACATTTTATATCAACTTTCTTGAGTGGACTTCCCATGGAGACTTCAAAAACCGCTGATGTTTCTAAAACTGCATTACATATTTCTGAAAGCAAATACCCAAACATTTTTTTACAGTTTTTGTCCTTACAAACTATTTCCAAGTGGGCAAAGGACAAATATGATTCTCCCAGATGAAAATGACTCATCCAAGTGACCTGTTCACAGAAACTGACAGAGAAATAACAGTCAGTTCTTTTTCTTGTAACTGAGTACACAATACTGTCTTTCTGGAGATATTCCAAAGGGCCTCAGGTCTGGAATTTGGCCTTCATGGCCAAGGATGATCCCATTTTAAATTCAAACGTGAAATCAAACCACCATAGTTTGCCTTGACATGTTTTTGAGCCTTCACAGCCCTTACCTGATTTATTGAGAAAAGGAAATTTGGAAGCACATGAAAAGTTTACACAAGGCTTTCTTTGCAATGTAAAGGCACTTTTATGGTTGTTTTAGATTTACTCTTGAAACTCTATAATAGATTATAAAACTTTCCTAGGTAAAGAGTTCCAAGCTGGGAGAGAATTTATTTGAAAAGCTTCAGTGTTTTTCTAGCTGACAGTGAGACTGGGGAAAAAGGGCACTGCAATGATCAGTCTTTTTATTAGGAACCTTGGGTTGAACTCAAAGGGGATGGTGGGTGGGGGGATGAACCAGAGAGCTTCCCAGGGCAGAAAAGAGTCCCAGATTTCAGAAAGGCCACTCACAGCAGAGAGAATCCCCAGCTGGGGTCATCACCCTACCCTGAGTGCTGATGCTAACTTGCTTAAAATTAGGACATCCGTTAAGGTGTGGATAATCCAAGCCCCTCTCCCCCCAGTAGAGAAACCATCGTAATTAAGACAAATGTATTAACAAGCATAAAACCCAATAGAGGTGCTATACTCGACTATAATCAAATGAATCAAATTCTTAGGGTCACCATGGTTCCTGGGTTGCTGCCTAGCTGCAAATACACTATGGGAATTCAAAGACAGTACATGGTTAGATACTTTTGCAACTTTTTAAAATTTTGATTAAATCATAAATTTACAGAAAAGTTGCAAGAATAGGACAAAGAACTCCCATATACCCATCAGCCAGAGTTACCGATTGGCAACATTTGCTACATTTGTTTTATCATCCTAGGCACCTTTGGAAACATCAAGCAAGGCTTTACTAATTGTCTAAACCATAATTTATTGTAATGTGTTACCTAATTATTGGAGACGTAGCTGATCTATCTAGAATCATAACAATGGTACTAATAATGTTAGTAATTTGTATATTACATAATTATACAAACCTTTCAAGGTAAGTATTATGTTCAGGTTAAGGTTGAGAAAACTGAGGTCAGAAAGCTAGGAAGTGGCATAGCCAGGATTCAAATTAAAGTCTGTCTGACCCTACATTTAGTGCTAAAAATCACTATGAAACAACTACCCTTATCAAATGTAGCAGGGAGATTGATTTTCCATAGTCTATCTGATCCCCAAAGTGAAAGTTATCTCTTCACTTGGGAATTCGATCCACATTCTTAAGGGCTGTACAATCTAACATGGGAACACAGATCAGTAGCAAAAATGCAGCTGTGGCTGCAGAAAATCTCAGTATTGTATCCTTCAGGATGACGTCCTTTTTATTTTATTTATTTACTTTTTGAAGGAGGGTGCAGCTCACAGTGGTCCATGTGGGGATCGAACCAGCAACCTTGGTGTTATTAGCACCACACTCTAACCAACTGAGCTAACCAGCCACCCAGGATGATGCCCATTCTAATCTGTAAAACTGAAACAGTCATATGTTTCTGTTTGGGAATAACCAGTATGATTGTGAGCCTTTTTTGATCTTCAATGGCTTATTCTGAGACGAGGCTTATTGGAATGAGCAATTCCTTGCGAGGACCTCCTAGTCACCCACTGCCACACCATTTCCTGTGACAATAGCAGCTCAGAGTTTGCTACTATATAGGACCTAATTGGGGAACAGCCAAAGTAATGAGGGTGAAATAAAATAAACTTATCAGTGACTCCATTTGAAAGCTGAAACCACCCAAACATTGGCATTTTCTTTTTTTTTTCCTTTTTTTCTTTTTTTTAAATTAAATTTATTGGGGTGACAATTGTTAGTAAAATTACATAGATTTCAGGTGTACAATTCTGTATTACATCATCTATAAATCCCATTGTATGTTCATCACCCAGAGTCAGTTCTTCCATCACCATATATTCGATCCCCCTTACCCTCACCTCCCACCCCACCCCCCTTACCCTCTGGCAACCACTAAACTATTGTCCGTGTCTATGAGTTTCTGTTTCTCATTTTCTAACAAATCCTTGCCAGACTGTGTAATGATTGCTGAAAATATTAGAGACTCCCAGCAGTAGTTGTCAGCCTGGGTCTTTGTGTCTTTGTGTGTACATATCTTTGAATGATGTATATGCATGTGTTGCATATATACAGTGTGTCTGATTCTAACAAGATCTCGGTCTCCTTTGATTCTAAACTCTATTCTCCCAATAAGAATTATTTCTAAGAAATAAGAAGACTCTTTGTAAAGTTGGACAATTGAATTGTTTGATTTTGCCATTCTGAGTCTTTTTGCTTTGACCAGGTGTTTTGTAGCTGGTTACCAAAGGACCTTCTTTATTTCCATTAGACAAGAGGAAAAGAATCAAGAACTACAGATGCTCCGAATACTCACTAAGGCCATGACCAGCCCACAGAACTTTGGATGTTTAAATTACTTTCTCTGGAAAAGCAAGTTCAAAACCTGTTTCTGAAGTTTTAGAGAAATAATAGAATATGACTAATTTTCTAAACTTTCAGCCAAGATTTTGCAATTTAATTGCTTAGCAGTAATAATTCGAAGGTTTCCATTTTCTGTAAAGTTAAAAGCTTGAGCAAGTTTATACATTATCACATCTGGTGAGCCTTGACTAATTAATTCAATAAAATATATTAAAAGCCTGCTATGCTAGGCATAAAGAATACAAAAATAAAGAGGATACTGTTTTATTAATATTATTAACAATAATAGAAGATGCTATTTGTGGAACACTTACTAGTGACAGTCAATGTGCTAAGTGTTTTGTATAAATTTATAAACATTACCTCAAATCTCTCCTACACAAACACTGTAGGGAATGTATTATTACTATCTTCATTTTAAATATGAGGTTAAGGAACTTGCCGAGGGGCAAATCTGGGATCAGAACCCAGGTCAGTTTGACTGAAAACCTCTGCCTTGGTTTTATATAGGAGGAAACATACTTATTTAACAAATGATCTAAAGTTTTATGACTACTAAAATAGAAGTATGTCCACTGGGCATGAAAGATGACACTTAAAAGATGGCTTTTAGGAGTTTAGAGAGACTCTAAAGGATTGGAATAGCATTTCTTAGTAGGGAGCCCTTTTTGGGATCAAATCGGTAGACATTATCCAACTGAGTTAACAAACTCAACTGGTATCTCAGAGAAAGTTCATTGTTAGGTGCATCTAAAAGGCAAGCTTCAGAAAGAATACAACAGATTTCAAACTCCCAGGATCATACGGATTAGACCTGTGCTGTCCAATGTGGTAGCCACTAGTTATATGTACCTTTTAAGCACTTAAAAAGTGGCTAGTTGAAATGGAGACATTCAGTAGTATAAAATACACATAGAATTCTGAAGACTTTGCACTTTTAAAATATGCAAAATATTTCATTAATAATTCATATTGATAATATGTTGAAATTATAATATTCTATATATAAATACAATTCACTATTAAAATGAATAACATTTTGGTTTTTACATCATTTAATGTGGCTACTAGAAAAGTTAAAACTACACATGTGCAATTGCGATTTATATTGTTTCGATCCATCAATGCTGGATTCAAGTTTCTTTTCCTGACCTCTAAGGCCATGGGCAAGTTAGATTTGCATCCCTAATGTGAATCCAGAAAGTAAACAGCTTCTAGGCATGCCTTTGCAGCATTCCCTAGCTACTTTGTTCAGTAGCTAGTGAATGAATCATCATGATACTTCAATCATCACTATACAAAATAACTTCAGGACAGGTACTGGGTTTCTCCTACCATTACAGGTGCTTAACTTAATACCATGTACATAGGATCCCTCAATAAATGTTGAATGGCTGATTTAGCTCATTAAAAAACTAGTTAAGCTACTGAGTCGGATTCCTTTTTCAACATTGTCGAACAACTCATTTTTGACAAATGTTGCCCTCTTCAAAGTAATCATCCTAGAAAGCTCTACATTTACTATAATAAGCAATACTCCTGTTAAAACTCACTTTGAATCTTCTTTTCTGGACCTGTGCTCTCATTCTGTGGAGCACTGTCATGGATATTCTCAATAGTGGCAAAACTTTGAACTTGAAAGTTAGATTAACAAGTGACAAATCTAAAAGATCAACTTTTCTCCATAGGCTTGAGTATTCTTCCCCAGAATGAGCATCATTTCTCTCATGTCAAAGTTTCTTGTTTTCTTTTCTTTTTTTTTTTTTTTTAATATCTATAATCATTTGACAGAGAAGACTGAACCAGAATGGAAGTTGACCACATCATATTTTGTGTGTGTTGAGTTACCCACGTGGCTATTCAGCAAATCTTCATCCTTTTGTTCTTCTTGCTCTCAGCACCAACTATTGTTGAAAAAATTAATGTGTAGCATGGTACTGACACTGAACAATGTAGTCAGAGTAGTTGCCTAGAGTAGTTGTTCTAAACCAGAATGGCTATACCTGTGCATGACTTAATGTCAGCCTCTCTCTAACACAACTGAAAACCACAAACAAAAAATAGTGTTTTCCACAATTAACTTTATCAAAAGCTTTGGTGCCATTCTTTTGTATATGTCCTTATAAGTCAGTATCTCTTCCCTTTTTTTTTAATGTCTTAAATTGGAGCTCATAGGAGGGTTTCTAGTGAAGCTACATCATTCCTTCCTTTTTTTTTCCTTACAAGGACCAATAGGAAAATACTGTATTTTATGGCTCTCTTGAAAACAATTTCTGGAGACCTGTTCTGGCATGCTTCCACCCATCTTTAAGGAATAGGATTCTTAGTTTGAACTGAGTGAAAACTGATTTTTAGCAGGCAGCTGGGGAGGGAGATTTCATCCAGGAATCCTGTATATTAATCAGCTTGGGCCACTATAACAAGATACCACAGACTAGGTGGCTTAAACAACAGACATTTATTTTTCTCACATGTTTTGAAGCTGTGAGTCTAAGATCAAGGTGGCGGTAGGTTTGTTTTCTGGTGAGACCTCTCTTTCTGGCTTGCAGATAGATGGGGCCGCCTTCTCCCTGTGTCGTCACATGGCCTTTGTTTTGTGTAGGGGGGGGGAAGGGAGCATGCACTCTGGTTTCTCTTCCTCATATTATAAGGATACCAATCCTATCAGATTAGGGGCCCACCTTTATGATCTCATTTATCCTTAATTACCTCCTTAAATACCCTATTTCCAAATACAGTCACATTGAAGTTAATAGCTTCAAGATTTGAATTTTGAGGGGACACGATTTGCTTATAACATCCTAGATGGGAGTATCATTACTGCTATATTATGTGCTTTCTGGTGTTATGCTAAAATATTGTCATACTGCTTTCCTCGCTGTACCATGCCTCTTTTAATATCCACCCAAGTAATTCACCAATATTGAATGGTTTAAAACTTCAGTATAACATTTTTTTGGTAAGAAATACTTTTGCATTACAGTATAAAAATTATGTAACATTTCCTCTAACAATAGACATTTTATATAAATAATGCATAGAAAGCTCATGATAATTTAAATAGAAATCTGTAGAGATCGTGTTATAAATGCTACCATGATATGAGACGATGAAGAGAAGAAGTTTAATAAAACTTCATTGGGACCAGGTTACAAAATGAAAATGTGTCACTACAGCATGCCTCCATGATAATGAAGAAAACAAACAAACAAAGAAAACAATGAAATACTAAGTGTTAAACTTCATTATACTTTCAGCTGGGGTTTCTGAAGATGTAAATTAAAGAGCTTCAAAAAGTGCCACCTCTGCTCCTCAATTTTCAAAGTAGAATTGCTGATCATTCAGAAATAAATATTGTAATTGCAGTTAAGTTTGCTTTCACATCATTATCACATTTATTTATTGAACGTTCTAATGTTCAAGGCACTATGTTAGATCCTTTACAGGACCTTGCCTATGATCCAAAAATAATGTACTACGGTATAGTCAATCCAGTGTTTTTTGTCCATTTTAACAATCCAATTGGATCAAAACACATTCAATCTGATGGACTGCCATACAAGCAATCATTAAGATAGTCTAAACTACCCAATTGACTGTGCCACGGCTAATTGAGTAACTCTGCATAGACTTGGACATAGAGAAGGCACAACCCCTGATCTTGAGGCAATTACTTTCCAAATCACTAAAACATTATTGTTATAATACCAAATCAAATTGATGAAACATAATGGCACTCAATATTTCTGGCTCCAGTTAAATGTTCTGTGAATGCAAGTAAAGTATTGTAATATCTTATAAAGAATGTTCAGAAGTGGCCAAATGTTGAAAGCCCAAACCACGATGACTTGCTTCAGAAGTTTGAGCTACAATAAAAAGAACCCCATAGATATGTTTGTGAAAAGAATAGTTTTGAACTAAGTCATTCACTGAACAGATAGACAGTACGTGCTCGCTATTTACCAGCTACCACACAATGGATAAAAGATCCCCACTTACGAACCGGGAGACCTTGGATAAGTTATTTGATCTCTCAATGCCTTTTTCACAGTATGTAAATGGGATGTCATAATTTGAATACCACTCACCTCACTGCATTATTGGGAGGATCACATGAGGTAATGTATGGGAATGGTAAATAATGCTTTTCTTTCTGATTAGTTTTCAATCCAACAATCAGTAAATCAATCAATAAAATTATACAAATCTGAACTCCAAGACATAATTGCTGTTAACATTCTGGTGTACTTTATTTTTTAAACATTTTTTATTTATGGATTTATAACACATTTTAAAAAGTTTAGATCATGTATCTTCTTGAGAGCATTTTTTCCTCATTAAAAACTTCAAAACTATGATTTTCATAATTGGAAAACATGGATCTACCATAATTTATTTAACCAAACCTTTGTTTTCAAATATTTAAATAGACTGAATTTTTTTCTTTTTTGCAATTTAAATAATGTTATTATGAACATCTCTCTATACAAACCATTGTCTACATTTGTAATTTATTTCCTTAGGATATATTCTTAGAAGTAGAATCCTTGGTTAAGTAATACAAACCCTTTTGAAATTCTTTTTTTTTTTTTTTTTTTAAGTGTTTTTCCAGGACCTATCAGCCCCAAGTTAAGTAGTTGTTTCAATCTAGTTGTGGAGGGCACAGCTCACAGTGGCCCATGTGGGGATCGAACCAGCAACCTTGGTATTGAGCACCGCGCTCTAACCAACTGAGCTAACATGCCAGCCCTGAAATTCTTGATACATATTTTTAAACTGATCCTTCATAAACTTTATAAATTTACACTCCCATTACTACCCTCAATACCATTGAACGTTAATAAGAAAAAAATATCCAATATGGTAGGTCAAAAAATGACATCTTACTGGTTTTTTAACGTGTATTTTTTTTAACTTCTAGTGACATGGAATGCATTTACCCATGTTTATTGGCCATTTGTATTCCTCGCCTACTTCTTCTGTGGGAGTGTTAGTTGTTTAATTTTCCCCTTAAACTGTATAGTTCACTCTAGCAACCATTCTGGTTTTTCCGTTGTTTTCATGGCTTACATGCTAAAAAGTTTCAATCCATCCTAAGCTGACTTACATTTAATTAATTTTAAAAATGTTATCTCCTTTGGAATTTCTTTTGAGGTACTTATGGTAGAAGTAAAAATTTTACTGGATTTTTTTTGCCAATTGCATAAGGAAAATTTCACTCTCAACCTTTACTGTTGGTTTATGATGCTTCCTTTGTTATATAAATTCTTATCTATTCTAGAGTCTGTTAGAGGGCAACTTATTGTATTCCATTTATCTGACTAAATTGTAACACTATCATGCTACAATTTTAACTATTGTATTTTAATAATGGATTATATTATGTGGTAAGATAAGGGCCTCTCTTTATATCTTATTTTTCAAAATCCCTTCAGGTAGTCTTCCCTGTTTCTTCAAGATAAACTTTAGAACAATTTTAGGGATTGTGTTAATTCTGTACATCCTACAAATGGATTCATTATCTTGAACATTCCCACCCAAGAACATGGCATACTTTTCTCAATTTTAAAAATGTATTTCAGGGGGTGGCCGGATGGCTCAGTTGGTTAGAGCACGAGCTCTCAACAACAAGGTTGCCGGTTCAATTCCCGCATGGGATGGTGGGCTGCGCCCCCTACAACTAAAGATTGAAAACCGCGACTGGACTTGGAGCTGAGCTGCACCCTCCACAACTAGATTGAAGGACAATGACTTGGAGCTGATGGGTCCTGGAGAAACACACTGCTCCCCAATATTCCTCAATAAAATTTATTTTAAAAATGTATTTCAGTTAAGTATTTCTTATTTTTTATTTATTTACTCTATTTGGGCTATTCTTAGGCATGTTACATTTTTGGTATTTTTGTGAATGTGAGATTATTCCCACTACAGCTACTATATAGCAGGGGTGCCAAAAAAATGTATATACATGACTTGTATTCATCTTTTGTTATCGGTATATATCGAATATTACAATTTTAATACAGTTTTTCCTTTCTTAAAATGTGTATACATTTTTTGGCACCCTCTGTATTATTGGCATATAAGCAAGACATTGATTTTTTTCATCTATATATTGTAATGGGCTACTTTACTACAATCTATTATTCTCCATTTACAGTTTATTTTCATAGGTTTCTAGGTGTATAATGATACCTTCTACAAATACTACTTTTTCTATTTTCAACCAGTTATATTTATCATCTTTGATATGATTCTCATTTTAAACAAACAAAAGACACTCAACACAAAAACCATTTTTAGTTCCATGAGGACATACTTCCCCTGACCCTTTAATTCCCCACCCCCAAACTTAGTTCTGTTTTTATCCCCAAAACAAAGCTTTACCATCAGATATCACTTATCTTTCCCTAGACTTTTCATGGCCCTATAATTGTATATTCTGAGCATACAATTCAGTTACCTTTCCAATAATAACTCCAATGTCCCAATGCCTTGGAAATATGTGAGGCAGTCACTAAGCTACTTCAGGTATAAATATCCCCTTTCCTCACACTGTGCAACTTCACATGTAGAAGAAATGGGGACGGGGGACGGGGGGCGGGGGGAGGGAGAGGGGGAGGGGGAGGGGAAGAGAGGGAGGGAGGGAGAGGGAGGGAGGGAGGGAGAGAGAGAGAGAGAGACAGAGAGAGAGAGAGAGGTGCAAGGCTGGAAGGAAATGGATTGGGAGATTCAGGGAATGAATAAATGACGTTTTGTCCCTCTACTTCTCTTTTACTGGTTCAATTTTCTCAGTTTCTCACATTTTATATCAACTCCTATTTTCTGTAGACCCACAGATCAATTCTTCCTCTCATGTCCCTGTATTGAACACTGTTCTGCACAAAAAGAGATTACCAAAGGCTACCTGAAAAGCTTCCCAGACTGTAGTTTCCATAAGGTCATAAATCTCATTTCTTTCTTTCTTCTTCTTCTGCTGCTTCTTTTTTCTTTTTCATTTCTTTTTTTTTTCTTTAGTTATATATATTCCAAAGAAATTAAGAGGAAAAATAGTCTTTAAAAAAAGTCCCCATTTATCTCCCAATAAATCTCTTTCCTTACATTTACTATTGAATATACAATATTTAGCAAAATCCCTGGTCCATACTAAATATGATTTATTCAGTGTTACTAGATAAATTAAATCCCTCTACTCATCCTATAGCTGATATATGGTAGTTATTAATGATGGCATAGATTATGTTCTGACCCCATAATCCTGAGATCTATCTAGACAGTAATGCTGAAACACCTTATACAATCAATAATGGAGTCACTCCACTCAGGCATTCATTCAATATATACTTATTGAGCATCTATTGCATGTGAAACATTATGCTATGTACCAAGGATACAGCAATGAGCAAGAGACACAATGCCTGTTCTTTTAGAGTTTCTATTATAGTAGGAGAAATAAAAATAAACAATAAAAAATTGCTAAAGTTTATAATTAAAATTTTTAAGTTGTGAAAGAAATAAAAAAGGATGGATAAAATGGGGAATAAAGGGGAAAGGCTAGCTGAAATGGGTGGTATATAATGCCACGTGAAGATTTACAGTAGAGGATTTGAGCCAGATGAGCGTATATAGCAAGAGTTGTCAGTATGAATGGTCTAAGACAGACAAAAGCTTGACAGGTTTCAGGAACAGAGAAAAGACTGCTGTGACCAGAACACAGCAAGTGAGGGGGATCGCAGTGCAAAAGGACAGAGAGGTAGGCGGGGGCCATATTGTGGAGGATTTTTAGGCCACATTAAAGACTACAGCACCTATCATAAGTTCAATGTGCAGCCATTAGATGGTTTTAAAGAAGAGATATAGTTTGATTTCGTTAACATTTCAAAAAATAATTCTCTTTCTTCTTTGCATAAAATAAACTGTAGGTATATAAAACTTGAAGGACAAAGAGCAGTTAGATGGCTGATGGACTAGTCCAGGTAAGAGATATTCTTGATCTGAACTGGTGTGGTGAAGTGTAAATTATATGATTGTATGTACTTAAATATATTCATAAAGAAGACTAAATCATGCTTTGTGAATGATTATATATAAGTGTAAGAAGAATGGAGCAACCAAGAACAGTCCAGTGTCTGCCGTGTATAGCTGGGTAGATATAGGTTCACTGAGTGGGGAGATAAGCTTGAATGAAAAAAAATAAGAGGTCTGTTTTGGACATGGTATGTTTGAGATGTTTTCAAGACATGCAAGTGGAAATGTCAAGGAGGCAGTTCAATACGTGTCTGGAGCTCAAGGAAAGGGTCTGTGTAAGGCACAGACATCCAGGGCAGCATTTAAATAATAAATAAAAATTGGTAAGATCAATTTATGAGAGAATATGGATAGCAACAGTAACCAAGGACAGTTCCCTAAGTGCAGAGGAGGAAAATCCAGCATAAAACACTGAATACAAGATCTAGAATATGATGCTGACAAAAGGCGACTGTGACAGAGGGTAGGAAAAGATTAATGGTGGTGAGTAGAGATCAAGGATTGAGTTACCCAGCCACTGAACTATTGAATTATTCAGGAAGGTATTTAAACCATTAGGAATGATAGAAAGTTTAGGGATGGAGACAAAGAAAGTGAGCAGGTTTCTACAGGTATGCATGAATACGGAAAGTTGACAGGGATGTCAGCAGATGACAACAAGATGGATTAGTGAGTAACAACAAGAGGGATTAGTGCGTACAGTCTTATGGCATGAAAGTCAAAGGTACAGAGACTGTTAAAGAGGAATAATGGTCTAGAAAGTGCAGTGGGGATCAAGGAGTATACTTACTCCATGTCCTGTGCCTGAGGTTTATGTGGTATAAGAACAGTTTATTTGCATTTGAGAAAACTGCCCAAGAAAGAGTCCAGTTTTAGTTAAGACAAGGAAATGAACGAAACATTCTGAGAAAAGAGGAATTTGTTGCTCATAGAGGAGTATCAGTTTTCATTGCTGCATAACAAAGCATTCCAAGATTTAGCAGCTTAAAGAAACAATTATTTTACATATTTATGATTCTGTAGGATCAGCTTAGTTCAGCAATTCTTCTGCTGGTAGCAACTGCAGTCATTCATGTAACTGCAGTTGTCTGTTGACTCAACTGAGGATGAATCATTTAATACGGCCTTAGTCACATGTCTGGTACTTGGTTTAATCTGTAAAAAGGGCCATCTTGTCTCTCATCCTGAAGGAGATCATTCCAGGCTTTGTTAACATGAAAATCTCAGGGCAGCACAATAATGAGTACAGAAGCTTATGAGTCTTAAGCTTAGCACTCCAAACAATCACTTCTACCACATTTTAGGGATGAAAGCATGTCAAAAGTTCAAGCCCAGATTCACAAAGGAACAGGTGTAGAGTCTATCTCTTGATGGGAGGACCAGCAGTGTCAAATTGCAAAAGTACATACATACAGGGATGGATAAATTATAGCAGCTAATTTTGCAAACAATCTATCATTTTCTACTTTCTGGGACAAAAATAGTAAATCACATCTATTTCTCTATCAGTTTTGCAATATTGCATTCTAACCAGATAGGTTAAAATTAAAGGGAAAGAGAAATGTATACCATGCTAACACTAACCAAATTAAAGCTTTATTAATTTCATAAAAAACAGACTTCAGACCTAAGGAAATAATCAAGAATAACAGGAGGTATTACATAATGTAAAGGGGTCAATTCTCCAAGAAGACGTAACAATTCTGAATGTGTACTGTGCATTTGCCTAACTACTGAGCATCAAAATACATGAGGTAGACATTTATAGAACTGATAGGAAAAACAGACAAATCCACTATTAGAATTTGAGACTTCAATACGCATCTATCAGTAATTGACAGATTTAGCAGGCACAAAATCTGTAAGGATATAGTTGAAAAGATCATCAATCCACTGTATGTAATTGACATTTACAGAATCTTTCATCCAACAACAGCAGAATACATTTTCTTCTCAAGCTAACATGGAATATTCACCAAGAGAGACCACCTTCTGGGCCATGAAACATTTAAAGGCATTTAAAAGAATAGACATCATACAAAAATATGCTGTCAGACCACAATGGAATTAAACTAGAAATCAACAAAGAAAGATAGCTGGAAAATCCCAATATATTTGGACGTTTAACAACATACTTCTAAATAACACAAGGGTCAAAAAAATATCAAGATAAACTTTAAAATATTTTGAATTAAATGAAAATAAAAATACAACTAATCAAAATGTACAGGATAAATGAAAGTGCTTGGGGAAATTTATAGCATTAAATGTATGTATTAGGAAAGAAGAAAGATCTAAAATATATACCTAAGTATCCACCTTAGGAAACTAGAGAAAGAAAAGCAAAACAAATTTAAAGTAGAAGAAAACAAATAATAAAAATGAGAAAAGAAATTAATGAAACAGAAAACAGGAACACAACAAAGAAAAATCAACAAAACCGAAAGTTTGTTCATTGACAAGATTGATAAAATTTATGAATTTCTAAAAAAGAGAGACTGCACTATTTACTAACATCAGAAATGAAGAGTGACCATCACTATTGATCCATGGACATTAAGGAATATTATGTCCACTATTTGATAACTTAGATGAAATGGTCCAATTCTTTGAAAGACACTGCCGCAGTGTTGGTGAAAAAATAGACACATAGATCAATGGAACAAAATAGAAATCCCAGAACTAGACCCACATAAATATTGGCAGCTGATCTTTAACAAAAGAACAAAGGTAATTCAATGGAGAAAGGATGGTCTTTCAAGAAATAGTGCTGCAACAACATGACATTCACATACAAAAAATGAATCCAGGCACAGACTTTATAGCTTTCACCAAAAAGTAACTCAAAATGGATTGTAAATATAAATGTAAAATGCAAAAGTATAAAACTCCTAGAAGATAATATAGAAGAAAATCTAGCTGCCCTTGGGCTTGGTGATGACTTTTTAGATTTAAAAAAAAAAAAAAGCAAAAGTATGACTCCTGAAAAAAAAAAAGATAAGTGGGCTTTATTAACATTAAAAATGTTGTCTGTAAAAGACACTGTTATGATAACGAGACAGGGCCGGCCCGGTGGCTCAGGTGGTTGGAGCTCCGTGCTCCTGACTCCGAAGGCTGCCGGTTGGATTCCCACATGGGCCAGTGGGCTCTCAACCACAGGGTTGCCGGTTCAATTCCTCGAGTCTCTCAAGGGATGGTGGGCTCCGCCCCCTGCAACTAAAATTGAACACAGCACCTTGAGCTGAGCTGCCGCTGAGCTCCCGGATGGCTCAGTTGGTTGCAGCACATCCTCTCAACCACAAGGTTGCCCGTTTGACTCCCGCAGGGGCAGGGGATGGTGGGCTGCGCCCCCTGCGGCTGGCAACAGTGACTGGACCTGGAGCTGAGCTGCACCCTCCACTGAAAGGACAACAACTTGAAGCTAAATGGCACCCTCCACAACTAGGATTGAAAGGACAACAACTTGACTTGGGGAAAAAAAAAAAAAAAAAGTCCTGGAAGTACACACTGTTTCCCAATAAAGTCCTGTTCCCCTTCCCCAATAAACTCTTAAAAAAACAAAACAAACAAAAAAAAAGATAACGAGACAAACCACAGAATGAGAGAAAATATTTGAAAGACATGTCTGATAAAGGACTTGTATCCTAAGTATATGAAGAGTATTTAAAACTCAGCAATAATAACCAACCCATTCAAAAGTGGGCAAAAGATTTGAATAGATATTTCTCCAAATATCATTGCAAACAAGCATATGAGAATACGTTCAACATCATAGACATTAGCAAATTTAAACTTAAAATGATGAAATACCACCATGCACCTCTCAGAATGGCTAAAATCCAAAAATCTGACAATAACAAATACTGATGAGGGTGTGAAGCAACAGGAAGTCTCATTTATAGCTGGCGGGCATGCACAACAATATGACCACCTTGGTAGACAGTTTGGCATTTTCTTAGAAGATGGAGGACAGTGTTACCAAATGATCCAGTAATCACACTCCAAGGCATTTTGCCAAATAAGATGAAAATTTATTGTCACACAAAAACCTACACATGAATGCTTATAGCAGCTTCATTCATAATTTCCCAAAACTGGAAGCAACCAAAATGTTTTCCAAAAGGTGAATGGCTATACAAACTGTGGTATAATAGAATATTAGATGTAGATATAGATATAGACATAGACATAGATATAGACATAGATACTATGAAGATAATATTATCCTTAATAGTGAAATGTGAATATTTTTTCTTCTATGATCAGAAACAAAGTAAGGATGCCTGCTCTCAACATATTTAACATTAACTGGAGGTACGAGCCATTGCAGCGAGGCAAGAAAAAGAAGAAAGGCATACATATAACAAAGGAAGAGTTAAATTCACCTCTATTTTCCAATGGTAACATTGTTTACATAGAAAATCCTAAGGCATATACAAAATAAGTGAATTTAGCAAGGCCACAGGATGCATAGTTAATATATACAAAAATTAATTGTATTTTATGTACTAGGAGAAACAATTGGAAAGAAAAATAATTCCATTTAAAATAGTATCTAAAAATAAAAAATCACAAAGGAATAAATTAGCTTAAGATGTACAAGGTTTCTATACTAAAAACTACTGCTGAGAGAAATTCAAGGAGACCTAAATAGCCAGAGAGATCTTCTATGTTTAGGAATTGTAAGACCCAATATTGTTAAATTTTCAATTTTCCCAAGTCAGTCTACAGAATCAACACAATCTAAATCAAAACCCCAGCAGGTTTTTAAAGAAATTGACAAGCTAATGATAAAGCATGTATGGAAATGCAAATATAATCTAGAATAGCCAAAATAAAAATAAAAAAATATGACGGAAGAATTAGAGTATCTAATTTCAAAACTTCTATTAAAGCTACAGTAGTCAAGACAGTGTGGTATTGGTAAACTAATAGAAATACAGATCCACATAATACAGAATCCAGATATTGATTCATATTATGAAGACAATTAATTTTCAATAAAGGTACCAAACTAATTCAATAGGAAAGAGAAACTCTTTTCAGCAAATGGTGCTAGGAAAAATGGATATTCAAATGGAAAATAATGACTATAGACTTTCACCTTATACCATATACAACAATTAACTTGATGTAGATCAAAGATCTAAATACAAAAGCTAAATTTGTAAAACCTCAAGAATGACACTATGACACTATACATTAGCCATATCTCAAGTGTTCAATAGCCAAAATTGGCTAATGCTCCTATATTAGACAACGCAGATATCGAACATTTCCATCATTCACAAAGTTCTACTGAAAAGTTTTGCTCTAGAGGAAAACATAGGAGAAAGTCTTTTTGACATCAGGGTGGACAAAGATTTCTTAGATAAGAAACAAAACACAAATGGTAAAATAAAGAACCAATAAATTCCACTCTTCTAAAATTTAAAAATTTTGGTGTTCAGAAGACCAAAATTCATTAAGGTCTTCATTAAGACTGAAAGGCTAAAGGCAAAAGGGAAGAAAATGTTTTCATTATGTGTTTTTGACAAAGGACTTATGTCCAGAGTATAAAAAGCACTGTTACAATTAAATAATCATAAGGCAAAAACAATAAAACCATGAGCAAAAGAAATGTAAACAGGCACTTCACAAAAAATATGTATGTGAATTAGACAGTAAGCACATGGAAAAGATACTCAACATCAGGGAAACGCACACTGAAAGAGGAAAGAGATACCACTATAAACCCTTCAGAAGACTAATTTTAAAAAAACGAAAAGAAAAAAAACACACCACATATTGGCAAGGATGTGGATTGACTGGAACTATTGTAAACTCCAGGTGGGAATGTAAAATAGTACAACCACTTTGCAAAACTGGTAGGCAACTGCTTAAAAAATTGAACATGCATCTACCATATAATTTAGCCATTCCATTAACGATATTTATCCCAGATAAATCAAAACATAGGTCCTCAAAAACTCTTGTACAGGAATGTTTATAGCAGCTTTATTTAGAGTGCCTAAAACTGGAAATAATCCAAATACCTATCAATAAGTGAAGATAAACAAAGGTAGTACTTAGTCATCAATAAAAATAATGAATAACTGGAACACACATCAACATGCATAATCTCAAGATAACTATGCTGATTATAAAGAAGTCAGACACAAAAGAATACATACTGTATGATTCCATTAATATCCAACTTTAGAAGATGCAAACTAATCTATAATGACAGAAGGCAGATCAGTGGTTGTCTGGGGCCAGTGACAGAGGAAAGGGTGGGATGTAAAGTGGCCTGAGGAAACTTTGGGGGTGCTAGGAATGTTCTGGATCTTGATTGTGGTGATGGTTTCACAGATGTAAACATCTGTCAAAATTCATCAAATTGCACATTTTAAACAGTTTCATCTTATTGTACCTAAATCACCTCACTAATACTGATACAAACAAAGACACTGAAACTTAAAAGCAGCATGTTTTCCAAACAGAATGTAAGACTTTTTATTTGAGGTCCGAGGCCAATCCATTAAGAAAACCTGAGTTTTAAAAGACACTGAGATACCTATTTCCAACAAATAGCATTCTTTCAGGTCTGCATCAGATTCCTGGCAAATCCATAGAAAGGAGCTTTAAATAATTAGTAAAGTCAAACCTAAAATTCTCACCACTAATCTTTGGAGTCACTGTTTTGGATTACTGTGCCATGACAAATCCCTAGTGGAAGGAGACAGACTATAAATTAACAACAGACAAATGACTTAGCCATTGCGCCTCTCTAAGACCCCTTTCTGATATTCAAATACATCCCTTGAGAAAGTGCCAATAGTAGATTGTGCCATCTTGTAATTCTTATAGCATGATCTTAAGGACACATCACAGGTATGTTTTCAAAGCAGGTTGAACAGATAGGAGTAGTTCCAGGAGTATAAAGATTCATGGAAGGGATTGCTCAGCAGGATAAAGGCCCTGGGAAAAGGTAAGCACGAAAGAACAGGAGGTACAAAGTCAAAATCATTTGCTTGGTTGCCAAACCTCTTGATTGAGAAAACATGAGATCTTCCGTGAGATTTTACTATCACTCATTGGAGATCTCAAAATTCTTGGTGAAAGAAAAATTTCCTTATTCCTCCCTATTATTCCCTTCTGCTACTGTCCTTTTCCTCCTTTGTTTTGTATTTTAATTTACCATTTATTGGGCACTTACACCACATGCTGCTGTTGACTACACAGTTTCCCATTCAATGCTCACAAAAGATAGTTACTATTATTATCCTCAATTCAGAGACAAGAAAGCTGGAGAATCAAGAGATGCAGTAGCTTGCTCACATTAGAACAGCTTCTAAAGAGCAAAACCAGGATTTAAATCCAAGTTAGGATAACTCCAGATACCTGATACTCCTAAAATTATTTGAAAGGAGAGCTTATACCTCTAGTATTTTCATACCCACCCCAGTCTCCAGCCTCTTCCAATCTGCTGTTTGCTCTAGACATTTCACTGAATGCGTTTTCTAAAGTAACCATGGACTGGTAACCAAATCTGATGGCCTTGTATCTATTGTTTAAGGTCCAGCTCGAGGGTCACCTCATTTGCAGCGTCTTTCCTGGTATTCATGCCACTCCATTCTCCTCCAAGTTGGAAATATTTCCTTCTTCTTCCCTGTACCCATCGATACACTGTTGATTAGATTATTCACTCATGTGCTTATGCCTTTACTCTCACTCACATATTCACCGTTCATTTATTGAGCACTTACGTACCATTCATGGTGCTGAGTAAGGAGAGTCTAGAGATCATTAAGGCACAATATCTTTTCTCCTAAAGAACAGTCAGGGAAAAATATTGAAAAACAATAATTATACTTCAGTGTGATGAGCTATATAAAAGTGGCACCTGTTAGACACTCAAAAAATATTCGTGAGCTGAATGCATTACTCTTCCATTTGCAAACGAACTGGGGAAAATATATATTTGAGGATGAGTTATTCAGATAGCAGATTATTCTTAGTCAAGTATTACAGAATAATTACTTTAAGACTCTTATGGGGTAGGTAGAGACACCCAATGGAATGCTTAGATTTGGGCTGTTGAACATATAACTTACAAAATTCCATATATCCACCGTCTTTCCCAAATCTACATCCAAATCCACTACTCCAGCACATAAAAGCATACTTTCTCTTCTAGCTAGAGTATACACAGATATAGGCATTAATAAAATATCTGTATAGAAATTTTATTCAGATTTGAGAGAAGTACAATCTCAACATCATGAATTCTTTAGATAATTCTGAATCAATCAAAAACATATAGATTTTTGAGCACAGCCATTTTGAGGAATGAAACATTTAATGATGATACGCACTTTGGCTGATTTTCTATAGAGAGTATATACTAGGAAACATCTCATCTGCACCCTATTTTTCATTTGCTATACTCATAAATTTTAAGAAAATTTAAGATATGCTTGCTATTTAATTCCATCTAAAATTTTCCATGATATTAAACCTGGATTCTCAGGCCCTGACTTCTGAAACTTAAGTGCTTAGATACCTAGAGTTTTATGGATACAGTGAAAAATTGAATACAGCTTCTTGAAATATCTATCAAAACAGGAGTCATCTTGAAATTAACAGTTATGGCTTGGCAGATAGGTACAGCATCAACTTTTGCCTCTTTAATCTTGGCACAAAATAATATACTTAAAGTGATGAACCACCAAATGCACTTCTGTTGCTCTCTTTAAAAGTAGTATTTTCATTGAAAATATCACAAAAAAATGTTTGTAAGATAATTATGTGTTCATCAAATGCCCATATGTTCATCAAATATTTGCCTCTGTGGAGTAAAAACATGTGTCATTCTCATGGATAACTGCCCATTTTAGACTTTACTTGACAGATTATAAAGTGCTTTATGCTTAGCAGGCAAAAAAATGAACAGCAAGCTACATTGGCCTACAATAGATTTATCCTTTTAGTTTTCGTAGCTTTAAACTTTCCTCTTTCAATAAACAAAGGCTTGAACAAGAGCAAAAAAGTGACAAACAGACAACCACAGCATCTAAAGTTCAATTTGCGTGCATTGATTTTCTGTTCCTCAAAGGTTTTATTCTTTTTTTGTGTGTCCAAATTGGGACAAACCTTCTATTAAGACAAGCCAGTCTTATAGAAATGGTCTTTACAAGTTGACTTGATGGACCAAAAATGTTTAGCTCATGGATAAAAGAGTTTTACTTTGTTTCATCTGAACTTCACCATAAACAAAAGCAAATTTTAAAAATTGAGATATGGACTGTAGTTTACATTTTTTGCTTACTTTAATATATGAATTTTTAAAAAGGTAACATTCCTTGTAGCAAGAATATAATTAAATCTGAGTAAAGCAAGGATGTGAATATAGATGCATACATAACTCTCTATGTACATCTTTTTTTTTCATCTTTGAATCTCAATGCCCCCAAAGGCATGGCTCATTAATGATGCTATCAATCTCATTTTACCTATTTCATTTGACACTATGTATTATAGACAACATCCTTACAAATTCATCTCTCTCCTTTGTGGATCTCCTTCTCCTTCCAAATTCATTCTACACTCAAGGACAGCCATATACAGCTGTTTGCCTCCCACAAATAATTACCACCCTCTATGAGGCTATGCTGACAGAGCCAAGAAAAACAGAGGGCCTTGCACTTATTTAGTTAAATTAATAACATCCCTACTGTCAATCAAGGCAATTCATGAAGGGGCAGCATGCTGGGATTTTCCAAAACCAACAAATAAGTATGCCACCTGTTGGCATTATAAACAAGGCTGGACAGAATTTATAAGTTGAATGGAACTGGCAATGATTATTGTAATCACAAGGCATTCCTTAGCATCGGTCAGAGAAATAAATCATCACAGCCACTGCATTCAACGTCTCTAGTTGTAGTTGCTGAAGCACAGAACTCATCAAATAACCAGAAAGCTGAGTCACTAACTTCAATTTATTCTATATTTTAAACCACATACTCACAAAGCTTCCTCACTGGTGACAGAGTTAGAAACCTACTCATAGGTTATCTTCTCTGACACTAAGTCTCTTGTAAGTTCTCGAGAGCTATTATTTTTAAATTATTATTACTTAAGTTTCCAGGTGTACAACATTATAATTGGACATCTGTATATGAGAACTGATTATTAAAAGCATACTGACTAGAAGAGTTTTAAACTGTTATCTATTGACCAGTTAGTCACTCAATTCAGAGAGAACTATTTGCAGGTTTTTATCATTTTAATATAGCGTCTCTTTAAAGCTGTCAAACACAATATAAAACAATATAAAACAATATAGCCAAATAAACTTAGTTTACCGATTCATCACTTCACAGTTGAACCCTATTCTACAAAACATACATTCCTGTAATCACACAAGAGCCATGACAAATAGAAAGAATGTATATTGTAGTGGTGAATGACATGACTTCAAATTTTGTCCTAGACCCTACCCTATGTAACTTTGGGCAAGGTATTTAACATCTCTGAGCATCATTTTTATCTTTAAAATTGGTACAATGGGATTGGGATCCAAGATGGTGGGTTAGGTAAATGCTATGTCTACTGCATCCCAAGATCTCACCAAAATTACAAATAAATTATAGAACAATCAACCATAAGAATCATCTGAACACCAGCTGAACAGAAACCCTATAACTAAGGATATAAAGAAGAGGCTACATCAAGTCCGGTAGGAGGGGCAGAGACACGAAATGGGCTGATCCCTAATCCACAGATAGTGGTTGAACACCGGGAGGGACACCTCGGTGGTGGAGGTACCCCTGGAAAGGTACCCCCTGATGCCAGGCTCCCCAGCACAGGGCACCTGTGCCAGAAAGAGGAGTCCCCACAACATCTGGCAGTGAAATCAGTGAGGACTCTGTCTGTCCATCCTAGTGAGACAGAAGCTGGAAAACCAAATGCCCTCTTAAAGAGCCAGCACACTGACTGACTCTCTTGTAAACACTCACTGGATGTCCGATGGAAGAGCAGCAACTTGAGAGGTGCAAGAGACATATAGGGAAAGACTAAATTGTATGGTTTCAGAGCAAGGGCTGGAGGGACAGCCGTCATTGTCCCTATGTGGAGCCTGACTCATGTGTAGCCTACAGGAAGGTGCTTTCGTTTCTATGTTGAACCCTCCCCCAAAGGGCCAAATCAGAGACTGCAATGGTCTGGTAAAATCTGCATGTCTGCACCATCTTTGTGAAGCCCTGGCTCCCCCCTACCAGCTAGTACTGCATCGCCTGGGGCACTCCTGGCTCCTGGGTGGCCAACCCCACCCCACAAGCTATGGAAGACTTTGACAGCAGTGTACAGCCCTCAGTAGCCTGGGGAACTTTTGAGGGTGGGCAGTGAGACCCAACTTGTGCTGCAGCCTCCATTGGGCAGATCTCGAGGTTCTGCTTGGGGTGAGCGGTGGTTGGCTGTTGTGTTCTTAGGGAGTTTTGCAAAGTGGTCACAGGCCAGAAAATGATGCCAAGAACTAAATGTGCACTAACCTTGCAAAAACCACCAGCCACACCACGTGACTCCCTGAAACCTTGCCCTGCCCAGATAGTGCTGCATCGCCAAAGGTACTCTTAACACTGGATCAACCAGCCCTGCCCACATACCTAGGGAGGCTCTTTCAACAGCTGAACCTTACAGGCAGCCAGGAGATAGAAACAGGCCTAGATAGCCCTGGGCCTCTGGCTAAGATGTGCCAGGCCTAATACTGGTGGCAGCAAGCCTCAGTTCTCAGCAAGGCCACCCCCACACGTCTCCAGGTCCAGCATAGGCAGCAGCCAAACATATATAGCTGCGTAGCTCCTACTGAGTAGCCATGGGATGGTCACAGGCAAGGCTAAAATTGGCCTGCACAGGAGCCCCTCCCAAGAGACTCCAGAAACAACACACCCAGAGGCCAACTTCAGACCACACCAGAGCACTACCTGGTTAGCCCTACAAGTGGCATACAGAAAGGGTGGTCTCAACAGGTACAAGAGCCCATGGGGGGTGAATCCCTCTCTGAGAGATCAGCCTCCACACAACAACTCATATACTGCAGGTGTAGCCAATCCTTACAGTCACTGAGCCTGGGAGTCAATCCCACCCACTAACGCATCATAAGCAATCAAGGCTCAACCACAACAGGAGAAGGCACACAACACACACAAGGGACATTCCTGGAATACCCGAACAGGAGATCAGGGAAATTGTGCCACTGGACCACACAGGCCACGTATTACATACGATAACCCAGCAAAGACTGAGAGACATAGGAAATCTACCTAATACACACAAGGTCGGACAACTAAGTTCGCGAACTCATCCTAGAAAAAGTGCTACATACCTCATTGCTGAATATTACTACAGTCACCTTTGAAGTACTCCCCTTGGGAAGCTATGCACTGATGCCAGTGTCCAGTTCACCCTTCAAAACTATTTTGGAACTCTTTTTCTGGAATGGCCATCAGAGCTGTCATTGTATTACCCTTGAGGTCCTGAATGTCATCAAAATGTCTCCCTTTCAATATTTCCTTTATCTTCAGGTAAAGAAAGAAGTCACTGGGGGCCAGATCAGGTGAGTAGGGAGGGTGTTCCAATACAGGTACTTATTTACTGGCTAAAAACTCCCTCGCAGACAGTGTCATGTGAGCTGGTGCATTGTCGTGATGCAAGAGCCATGAATCGGTGGCGAAAAGTTCAGGTTGTCTAACTTTTTCATGCAGCCTTTTCAGCACTTCCAAATAGTAGACATGGTTAACCGTTTGTCCAATTGGTACCAATTCATAATGAATAATCCCTCTGATATCCAAAAAAGGTTAGCAACATCGTTTCAACAAGTTCACGAACTTAAGTGTCAGACATCATAGAAGCAAACACAAAGAGGCAGCCTGAATGAGGAAACAAAGAAATGTGTCCCAAATAAAAGAACAGGAAAAACCCCCAGAAATCAAACTAAATGAAATGGAGGTAAGCAACCTACCAGAGACTGAGTTTAAAACACTGGTTATAAGAATGCTTAAGGAACTTAGTGGGAATTTCAACAAAGAGATAGCAAGCATGAAGAAGGACACAGAAACCATAAAAAAGAACCAGTAACAAACAAAGAATACAATAAGTGAAATGAAGAATACACTAGAAGGAACCAAAGGCAGATTAGATGAAGCACAGGATCGAATGAGAGATTTGAAAGACAAGGTAGCAGAAAACACCCAATCAAAATAACAAAAAGAAAAAAGAATTAAAAACAATAAAGACAGTTTAGGGGACCTGTGGGACATCAAGTGTAACAACATTCGCATCATAAGGGTACCAGAAGAAGAGAGGGAGCAATGGATCGAAAACCTCTTTGAAGAAATAATGGCTGAAAACTTCCCTAAACTGGGTAAGGAAATAAATATACAAGGCCAGGAAGTGCAGAGAGTCCCAAATAAGATGAACCTAAATAGGCCCAAACCAAGACACATCAAAATTAAAATTCCAAAAGTTAAAGACAAAGAGAGAATCCTAAAAGTAGTAAGAGAAAGACAACTACTTACTTACAAGGGAGCGCTCTTAAGACTATCAGCTGATTTCTCAACAGAAACTTTCCAGACCAGAACAGAGTGGCAGGAAACATGCAAAGTAATGAAAAACAATGGCCTTCCATGAAGACTACTCTGCCTAGCTAGGCTCTCAATTAAAATTAAAGGAGCGGTAAAGAGCTTCCCAGACAAGAAAAAGCTAAAGGAATTCAGTACCACCAAGCCACTATTACAAGAAATGTTAAAAGGACTCCTTCAAACAGAAGAAAAAAGAAAACCAACAAAAAACGAAGATCAAAAATAATAATAATAAAATGGCAAAACTATGTACCTATCAATAGTCACTTTAATCAAGTAATCAAGTCCTCCAATTAAAAAACATAGGGTAGCTGAATGGATAAGAAAACAAGATCCATGCATATGCTGTTTACAAGAGACCACATCAGATCACAAGACACACACAGACTGAAAGTAAAGGGATGACATATTTCATGTAAATGGAAATGAGGAAAACACTAGACTAGCAATATTTATATCAGACAAAATAGACTTTAAAACAAAGACTATAATAAGAAGCAAAGAAGGATATTACATACTAATAAAGGGATCAATCCAACAAGAGGACATGACCCTAGTAAACATTTATGCACCCAACATAGGAGCACCTAAATATATAAAGCAAATATAGACTGACACAAAGGCAGAGATCAACAGTAACACAGAGTAGAGGAATTTAACACCCCACTGACACAAAGGGACAGATCTTCCAGAGAGAAAATCAACATGGAAACAGAGGCCTTAAATGATATACTAGACCAGATGGATTTAATTTATATTTTTAGAGCATTTCACCTCAAAGCATCAGAACACACACTTTTGCCAAATGCACATGGAACATTTTCCAAGATAGACCACATGACAGGACACAAAACAAGTCTCAGTAAATTTCAGAACACTGAAATCATACGAAGTGTTTTGTCTGACCACAATGGTATGAAACTAGAAATCAATTACAGGAAAAAAACTGAAAAGCATGCAAACACATGGAAGCTAAATAACACACTACTAAATAATGAATGGGTAAACAATGAGATCAAGGAAGAAATCAAAAGATACCTTGAGACAAAAGAAAATGAAAACACAATGAACCAAAATCCATGGGACACAGCAAAAGCAGCCCTAAAAGGAAAATTCACACCCATGCAGGCTTACCTAAAGAAACAACTAAAATCTCAAAGAAACAGTATACCTTTACATCTAAGGGAACTGAAAAAAGAACAGGAAACAAAGACCAAAGTCAATACAAGGAAGGAAATAATAAAGATCAGAGTGGAAATAAACAAAATAGAAACTAAAAAACAATACAAAAGATGAATGAAACCAAGAGCTAGTTTTTTTGTTTTTTTTTTAATGATAAACAAAATTGACAAACCTTTAACCAGACTCATCAAGAAAACAAGAGAGAGAACCCAACTAAATAAAATCAGAAAGGGAAGTAGAGAGGTGACAACAGACACCACAGAAATACAAAAAAATTTTAAGATAATACTATGAGCAACTATATGTCAATAGATTTGACAATCTGGAAGAAATCGATAAATTCCTAGAAGCATACAATCTTCAAAGGCTGAATCAAGAAGAAAACAGAAAATCTGAACAGACGAATTACAACCAATCAAATTGAATCAGTAATCAGCAAACTTTCAACAAACAAAAGTCCTGAACCAGGTGACTTCATAGGTGAATTTTAGCAAGGATTCAAAAAAAGTTAACACCTATTCTCCCCAAAATATTCCCAAAAATCCAAGAACAGGGAAGTCTCCCAAGCTCATTTTATGAGGCCACCATTAACCTGAATCCAAAACCAGACAAAGAGTTTACAAAAAACAAAACAAAACAAAATAACAACTATAGGCCAATATCTCTAATGAACACAGATGCAAAAATCCTCAAAAAAATATTAGCAAACCGAATTTAGCAATAAATTTAAAAGATCATACACCACAATCAAGTGGGATTCATTCCTGGTAAACAAAATGAACTATACAAATCATATCGTCATATCGATAGATGAAGGAAAAGCATTTGACAAAATTCAGCATTCATTTATGATAAAAATTCTCAGCAAAGTGGGAATAGAAAGAATATAGCTTAACATAATAAAGACCATATATGACAAACCCACAGCTAATATGCTCAATGGGGAAAAGCTAAAAGCATTCCCCTTAGGATCAAGACAAGGACGTCAACTTTCACCCCTTTCATTCAACATAGTACTGGAAGTTCTAGCCTCACTAATCAGACAAGAAAAAGAAATAACTGGCATACAAATGGGACAGGAAGAAGTAAAATTGTCACTATTTGCAGATGATATACTATTAATATATACAGGGAATCTCAAAGATGCCATGAAAAAACTATGAGAACTGATAAATGAATGTAGAAAAGTAGCAGGATACAAAATTAATATTCAGAAGTCAATTATATCTTTATACACCAATAACAAACCAGCAGAAAGAGAAATTAAGAAAACAATCCCATTTACAATTGCATGAAAAACAACAACAACAAAAAAAACCTAGGGATAAATTTAACCAAGAAAACTAAGGACCTGTACTCAGAAAATTGTAAGAAATGGAACAGAGAAATTAAAGAAAATACAAATAACTGTAAGCATCTACCATGCTCATGGATAGGAAGAATTAATATAGTGAAAATGTCCATACTATCCAAAGCAATCTATAGACTCAATGCAATCCCTACCCAACTACCAATGGCATTTTTCACAGAACCAGAAAAAATAATCCTAAAATTTATATAGAATCATAAAAGACCACAAATAGCCACGGCAATCCTGAGAAAGAAGAACAAAGCTGGAGGTATCATGATACCTGATATCAAATTATACTACAAGGCCATAGTAATCAAAACAGCACGGCATTGACCTAAAAGCAGACACACAGATCAATGGGACAGAATAGAGAGGTAAATCCATGCCTATATGGTCATTTAAACTATGACAAAGGAAGCAATAATATATATTGGGGGAAAGAGATTCTATTCAATAAATAATGCTGGGAAAACTGGACAGATACATTCAAAAGAAGTTAAACTAGACCACCTTCATATGCCATATACAAGAATAAACTCAAAGTGCATTAAAGAGTTAAATGTAAGACCAAAACCCATAAAACTCGTAGAAGAAATACAGGAAACAAACTCTCAGACATTACCCTTAGTAATATTTTCACTGATATGTCTCCTTGGGCAAGGAAAACAAAAGGGACTACATCAAACTAAAAAGTTTTTGTTTTTTTTTCACAGCAAAGGAAACCATCAACAAAAGGAAAAGACATCTTAATGAATGGGAGAAGACGTTTGCCAATGATACATCTGAGAAGGGGTTAATATCCAGAATTTATTAAAAACTCATACAACTCAATACCAAAAAACAAAACAGAAAAAAAACAAAAAACACACCAAACAATCCAATTAAAACATGGACAGAGGACCAGAATAGACATTTCTCCAAAGAGGACATACAGATGGCCAGTAGACATATGAAAAGATGCTCAACATCACTAATCATCAGAGAAATGCAAATAAAAACCACAATGAGATTCCACTTCACTTATGTCAGAATGGCTATCATCAATAAATCAACAAACAAGTCTTGGCCAGGATGTGGAGAAAAGGGAACCCTTGTGCACTGTTGGTGGGATTGCAAATTGGTACAACCACTATGGAAAATAGTATTGTAGTCCCTCAAAACATTAAAAAATAGTGCTACCTTATGACACAGCCATTCCAATCCTGAATATTTATCTAAAGAAATCCAAAACACTAATTCGAAAAAATATATGCACTCCTATGTTTACTGCAGCGCTATTTACAATAGCCAAGACACGGAAACAATAGAAATACCCATCAACAGACGATTGGATAAAGAAATTGTGGTACATTTATACAATGGAGTATTACTCTGCCATAAAGAAGAATGAAATCTTACCATTTGCAACAACATGGATGGGCCCACAGGATATTATGCTAAGTGAAATAAGCCAGAATAAGAAAGACAAATACCATATGATTTCACTTATACGTGGACTCTAAGGAACAGAATAAATGAACAAACAAAACAGAAACACTAATAGATACCAAGAACTGATGACTGCCAGATGGGAGGAGGGTTGGGGGACTGTGTGAGAAAGGTGAATGGATTAGAAAGTACAACTGGTAGTCAGAAAATAGTCACGGGGATGTGAAATACAGCATGGGGAATATAGTCAACAATGTTGTAAAGACTCTGTATGGTGTCAGATGTGTACTAGACTTATCGGGGGCATCACTTTATAAATTATATAAATGTCTAACCACTGTACTGTACACCTGACACTAATATAAAATAATATTCAATGTTAACTGTAATTTAAATATACAGAGGGTGCCAAAAAATGTACACATATTTTAAGAAAGGAAAAAACTATTAAAATTGTAATAATATATACCGATAACAAAAGATGAATACTAAGTCATGTTTGACTTCTGCAATTACAAGAGGTGCTCAAAGTAGTTACCGTCAGCGTAATTTTAATACCATTTTTTCCTTTCTTAAAATGTGTATACATTTTTTGGGCACCCTCTGTGTGTGTGTGTGTGTGTCTGTGTGTGTGTGTGTGTGTGTGTGTGTGTGTGTGTGTGTGTGTGTGTGTGTATTTCCACCGCATGGGATGTAAAGTGCAGCATAGGTAGTATAGTCAATGGATTGCAATAGCTATGTATGACGTCAGATGGGTAGTACACTTGTTTGGGTTATCACGTTGTGAAGGGTGTAAATGTCTAATCATTATAGTTTCATACACCTGAAGCCAATGAAAAAAAATAAAGAAAAAACATGGGTACTATGGTGTTTACCTCATAGATATTTGGTGAGAATTAAAGGATATAACACAGTATTGTACCTGGTATGTACTAAATTTGAGACTGCCAGCTAGTTGTTGTGGTGGAGGTAGTATCTGTGGTGGTGTCCATATTGTTTGACATTTCTCCCATAAAATGTGGAATCTAGTCCTTTCCTTGAATATTAGTAGCCTTAGTGACTTGCTTTTATTGAATAGAATACGGAAGCATTGATGCTATGTGATTTGTGAAGTTTTATCATATAAGAAGCAAATACAGCCTCTGCCTGGTGTGCTTCCTCTCTCATTCTCTCCCCTTCTCTCTGTCTCTCTGGATGTACATGTTTGGAACCCAGTCACCATGCCATGTAGGTTTTCCAGGTGACAGCCCCATCTAAGGACCTGACCTACATCATCAACTGCCAGACATGTGAGTGAGCCTTCAGATGACTCCAGCCTTCACACTTCAGACCTCCCCAAACTGATACCAAGTAGAGCAGAGATAAGCTGTTCTCACCAAGCCCTGCCCAAGTTACAGAGTCATGAAAAAAATAAATATTCTTGTTGCTGTTGTTTTAAAACACTAAGTTTGGGGGTGGTTTGTTATATAGCAACAGAGAAGTGGAACATCATCTAAACAACATGGAGACTAGTCACCAAAATCTGACAGTAAGGTCACTTCTATTGCAGGTTAAGACATAAACCACCATCACCACCACAGCAAATGTTTCTGTAGAAATGTATAGTTTACAAAGCAGTTTCTCAATCATCACCTCACTTGACGCCTGTAAAAACTCTAAAGGACAGATATGATCACTAACCCTTTCATAGAGCAGACGATCAAAGTTCAGAGAAGTTGGCTAATTGGCACAAAATCACTCAACTACTAAGTGATGGAGTCAAATTTGGACTCTACATATTAATCTTTATCCTGTGTGACAATACATAGGATTCCCCTTAAGTGTTATTTCCGTCCCTAGGACCGATTGATAATCATACTTCGGAGATCACTTCTATGGGACTCTTATTCCCAAAACATTTATTGACACTCTGGAGTGTGTTTGACATATAGAAAAAAGGTCTTTTCCATTAAATGGTTAATAATCTCATAAGAGAGGAGGCCAGAAACATGTGACACTATGTGAAAGCCCCAGTTAGCAAAAGATGGCACACACAACACCAACTCCAACAGCAAATATCACCCTTGGAGAATCACTCAAGAACTATTACTAATAGCACAATTACATGGTTAAGATGTTTGTCAGGCATGGGCAGAGTTGCTGGGAGCAGATTATAGGTCAAAGGACGAGATGCTAGAAAAAGCTTTCATTATTTCCATCATTGGGCAATGGGAACAGTTTGGACTGGTCCATTCTTAACTGTACAGTGGGAAATAAATGGCCATATGTGGGAACAAACTGACATTTTAAGATTGGGGGTGGTAAATATAATAATAATTTGAGAAATTACAGGCATTAGGAAAGATAGAAGTCAAAGACCGGAAACTTTTCTAAAATGCTATTAGTATACTAAATACACATGGAACAATTTAATATTTTTGAAATATGAAGTTCTGCTTCTCTTCTTTGCCTCTCTCTCCTCCCACCAGTTTTTCAAACTTGGGCAATTTGGACCAAATGAAACAATACCAGTTAATAAAGGTAGCTAACATTTGTTGAGCACACACTGTGGGCCAGGCACGTCCCTAAAATCTAACCCATGTAAAAATGCTCTGATATAATTACTGCTATTGCCCTTTTACTGCTGAGGGAACTGGGGCACCAAGAGGTTGAGAATGCTGCCTGAGGTCAGACTGCCCTTGGTACTTGGTGGAGGGGCGACTGCAAGTCAGCATCAGCATCTCTCTCTAACAGGCATCCTCTTACTCTCTACCCAAAACGACACTGCGCTGTATAAAGTACTTGGCCTAGTGCTAATATCATTACAGGGTATTATGAAAGAAAGAGATTCTTTAATTTTCCTTTCTCGGTGACAATTTATGCAAATAATACCAGAAATTCTTTAGAAACTTCTCAGGGTGAGCACAGATTATGCCCACGTCATTTTCTTTGTACTTTGCCTAGCATATAATCTCAGGCACCAGGTGTTTGAAAAGTACAATTTTATAATGATAAACGGAAGTCAGCTATAATCAGTATTATTAATCTAGGGTAGTTTTCATTGTACAATCGGCAATGTGCTTACATGTAAAATAGTTTCTTTATGTCTCTACTGTTACGATACACAAATATGTAAATTACATAAGAGGTAATTTTAAGTCATACCACATCAAACCCGGAACTCTAAGTCTGTATTTTCTTTAGGGCAATGTTGCATTTTGTCCACTGAAAGCGTAACGACTTTGTGCTGTCAGTGCAGTACAAAGAGTAATTCTTATTTTGTGTTTTTTCTCAATATGGTATCAAGGATAGGAGTGTTTATAAAGCAGAGATTTACTGAGCTCATACTCCCCTGGATTTCAACGGGATGCATTTTTATCACTCTAGTGTCTACATAGTTGATAGCTGCAGTCAGATAACAATAGAAAAGTAATAGTGCTGGCAGGCATAGGATCAAGCTAGGCAAGTTATCTCTTTGTAATGGGGAAGAATTGTTTCCTATCAACTATTTAAAACATTAGACCTGAAACAATGAATGTCATTATTTTGGAAACTCGTCAGCACTGTAGCAGAACGGCTTCATGAAAACATCTCAGAAAACAGAGCCTCAAACTGTGACCCACCTAGAAACCGCCCCCATCCTACCCTCCACTGTTACGGGGCTAGCTAGAGTGCTATAAGGCAGGAGGGACAGTCCCCTCAGCACTCTGTGAGTATGCCCTTCCCAGTGGGCCCCACCTCAACCACAATTACCATGACTAGATGTGGCAGTACTGTGCGACAATTCTAGTCTGGACGTGAGAACCAAGCCAGGAGGGTAAGGCAGAGTGGGCAAGACAGGCACGGCTGACTTCTCAATTTTCTCTCCAATAGCTTGGATTGACTGAAAAAAGTTCCTTTGCTGGAGAATAATACAGATCACTTGGAAGAGAATGGAGTTCAAGCCCCACTTCTAGTCATTTCAGCAATCTCCTTCATAAACACTCTGGGAGTTTTCAGGTTGTTATTAGTACCTCCGATATTTTTTTCTCCCTTAAAATATGGGCATGGTATATGTTTTCTTCTTTCCAAGCGCATGCAGTTGACAAGTTCACTCGTCTCTGAGAGGACAGATTAGAGCTCAACAAGCAAATGGACGCTTATTTTTTGCCAACAATAGAAATAGCAAAAGGAAGCTTCCAGTAATCACTGGAAAGGGAATGAAGGTAGTTTAGGAAAAGGAGCATATATAGCATATATAGCAGACAATCACCTGCAATACAATGAAAAAAAAAATGACTAATATCCTTCTTAGCAATATACCTGTTAAATTATATACATGTCACTTATTCTCTGCATTTCTCAACAGGAATTAAACATTAATCCCAAAGCATGATTTCTCCCCAGTCTGTCTTTTTCTCTAGTTACAAGTAATGAAGGCTATAGTGTATGCATAGCTCCTTTTCTACTGGATTTTTAAAATCTCCTTTACACTCATGTCATAGTCTATATATATATATATATATATATATATATATATATATATATATATAATTTTAAAACATGATTTTCCTTTTAATAAAATAAACCATATGCTTCATTTTTCTTTGAGTCTCAATCAAGATTCAGCCTTTTAAATTCCCAAACATTATCTATGTCACTGCATCTGGTGATTACATTCTATTAATTAGAATTTTTTTCATTTTGCATTTCTGTCCTACCAGATCAGTTCAAGTTATTAGAGATGGAAGGTGTAAGCACTGTAGGCACCAGCGACATGGTTACCATAGAAATAAAAATCTAGCAACAATAATACTAGGTTTCTTTCTTTATCGGCTGTTCTGCATTGCTGGTGTTCAAATCTTCCACCCGCGGGTAAAAGCTCAGAAGCTCCCTGTCATTACATAACCTATACTATTCCGAACACATTTACAGAATTCCAAATTGAGAAGGTTAAAAAAAAAAGAAGAAGAAGAAGAAGAGAGGGTTATTTATATCAATCTGCCAACTTATGTAATTAATCACAGGTACTTCAAAGCCCTAAATGAAGATAATGTAAATAAAACATATACTTGAAACCTAGAGATAAATAAAACCTCCATTACATGGTATACATGACCAAAATAAAATGCTGTATTATAAACTAAATGACAAATTATGAATTAGTAGGCGTGAAGCTTTCCTTCCTTTTACAAACTAGTTTTAGATTCTTTCCTACACCATTTTAATTAGTGTCTGAAAACAGGACTGTACCATTAAAATATTTCCATTTCGAAAGCAAGGAAAAGGCTGTTTTTCACCTGCTACTTGAATTCTCATGGTGAGCCATCTGCTTTTAGACTGAATAGCTAGGTATTTTCTGTCAGTTACATTTCTGAGAGAATAAAGATTACTCTCAGAAACCAATTACTCAATCTGATTATGGCCTAGTAATAGGTTGCTATTGACCTTGATATAACCACAGACATGCTCTTCACTTTGCTCTCTTTAACAAAATGCAATATAGAAACATTTTGCAATTTTTTAAACTTTTAATTTGCATTCCCTCTTTCTCTCTCTGTCTCCGTCCCCATCTCCCTGGCCTTCTCCCACCCTCCCTCACATCCTGATGTCCTCTCTCTCTGAGAAAAGCTATTGCTAGAATTGAGAATGATTTTGAAATACGTTCTAAACTTGCCAAAATCTCCAACCAGCTTCCATAAATTAATGACTCTTTTAGTAATCAATAACAAGACATGATTTCCCACTGAATTCCAACACTGCAGATCAATCTTCAGTTGCCACTATCCCCACGACTTAGTGTTCTAGAGATTTATGACAGTGGCAAAAATGCTTTATTGAAATACAACATGAACCTAATTGAGTACAATCCTGAGCAAATTGCAAAGGTATGCAATGCTACAATTAATGTAATTAGAGAGGGAAATTGACTGTCATTACAAATGCAATCAGACTTTTAAATTATTATATTTACCACACTGATGGGCTTATTGTCCTTTATAAAATACATGATCACTTTTAACAGAAAAATTGACCAAACATAATATAATAAAGCAAAACAAACAATAAATAATAAGGTGTTCTTTGAATGATTATGAGAAGCTTTCGATAGCAGCAAACTCATATCCTAGCACTGTCAATCCATTAATTTCAGTCATTTTCCTGATTAATTCTGATCACCACAGTTGGATCAATCAAGTGGTGATCTTCATTGATCACTGAAGCAATGTAAAATGAATGAATGGCTATTTCCATACATCATTTATTTTGTGCGTATTGACAGAGCCATACTCCCTCTGTTCCTCTGTATAAACAAGGTTGGCAAACAAATGGTTTTGCCATTCAAAATGCCATTTTACTTTGTCAAAGCCAGACAAATCAGTTGCCACATCCGTACAACCCTACTCAAATATCAGACTATTTCTATAAAATAGCAAGCCTAGCTGGAAAAAAATGGAAATTTTACTCACGATTCTAATCTGACATTATATAGATAGAATTACAGGATTTTTCTTTTTAATTAAAATTTACTGGGGTGACGATGGTTAGTAAAATTACGTAGGTTTCAAGTGTACAATTCTGTAATACAGCATCTACAATCGCATTGTGTGTTCACCATCCAGAGTCAGTTCTTCTACATATTTGACCCTTTACCCTCTACTACCAACCCACTCCTCCCTTACCCTCTGGTAACCACTAAACTGTTATTTGTGTCTATGAGTTTTTGTTTCCATGTCTTGTTCCTTTGTTGTTTTCAGTATACACAATGGAATACTACTCTGCCATAAGATGAAATACTGCCATTTGCGACAACATGGATGGATCTTGAGATTATTATGCTAAGTGAAATAAGTCAGACAGAAAAAGTCGAGAGCCATATAACTTCACTGATATGTGGGATAGCATTTTTATTAATTCAAGGGAAACGAGCAATGGGTTTGGAAGTCAGGGAGTATATACAAAAACGGAGGGTTAGAAAAGACAGCTCATAGATAGATGGATGCTAGCACAGGCTCTGCCAATGAGAAAAACCTGATTGGTTTCAGGCCACAGATGTCAGAAATGAATGTATCACCAAATAGCCGACTCAATTTTCTCATTGAAATGAAAATAAGTGCAGACCAAAATAGCTTGAAGTATGCTATGAGTAGCTATGCCAGCATCATCTTGAAGAGGCCTCAAAGGAATACCACAGGATCCTAAGGAGGGCCTAAAACCCTGCTGGAACTGTGGGCTTGGAGTGGCAACTTCAGGATAACTGCAGTCATCAACTTTGTGTGTGTGTGTGTGTGTGTGTGTGTGTGTGTGTGTGTGTGTGTATACACACACATGTGTGCATTGGGGAGAAAGGAAAGGCTCTATTTCTGCTTCAGACAGGCTCCTAAAGTTGGAAAATCCCAGGGATTCGGAATTACTCCAGAGATTCAAATTTAGCCAGATTTTTGTTGTTGATGTTTTCAAAATGGAGTTTTGTTAAAAAGATGATTTGAAATTTATCAATATACTATATTCAGATACGTAACTCTTATGTATGAATTAACTTAAAGATAACTTAGAGAAATCTTTAGATTATCCTGGTATTTTTCAGCACCACCAAAAGAAAATTTACAATTCATTTTAGCACGTTAATACTAGCTTTTTGACCCTCTCACATCAGGAAAAATTACACTATCACTTATTCTGACAAGACTGTAAAAGGCAGACAAAGGCTCTTAATCTGTCTCTAAATCAGAGGACCTCAAACTTTTATCTTAACACAGAGATAATGTTTTACATTGTGACCTAGTATACATAAACGTGTGTCTGTGTGTGAGTGTGTGTACACATGAAACCAGGCTTTATGAATTAATACTTACTCTAACTACATGTGATACATACTGATGTTTTCTAGTCCATCCTATTCTACTTTTGAAATATGAAAGTTGTGACCTACTAAATTGATTTTATAAACCAGTAATAGTACTCAACTTGTAGTTTGAAAAGCACTGCTCTAAATCATACTGGTTGGTAAGCTTCTAAAAGCCATGCTACCACTGCCTAACAGTTGTAATACCCATGGCTTTTTTCTCTTCCTTAGGAAGAACAATCCTACCCCCCAAAACAAAAACAAAAACAACAACAACAACACACACACACACACACACACACACACACACACACACACTCTCTGGTACTTAGAGATGACAAACAAAACCTCCGTAGCTGAATATTCATGTGCTAAAATGACTTGCTTTTGCTGTGGCATCAATCTAAATTTTCAAGTGTCTTTATTTCAAGGCCAGAAAAAGATACTTTCTCTCAGACCTCAAGTTATTATTGAAGTGCTAGTAAGTCTCAAATGAAACCTCATTTACTTGCACACATTGGGATTTTTCTATTTCATACATTTATTTGCTTTCTTAATTTAATTAAAATATGGATCATTTCAGCCTTTTGCCCCTATAATATAGTTATAGATTTGAGAGAGCTATATAGCTTATGAATTCATACCAGGGCAGTATTAAATCTGGCAGATGGAAAACTCGATGGTAGCCAGGAAAATACACTACAGATGGCTCCCAGCCAGCCTACCAAAACTTACAGAGGAAATTTAACAACAGCAAAGATTGGAACGGCTCTGTGGTTATCTTTGCTGGCAAGGAATGCAAGGGATTGCACTGTAACATGATGTTCAGCCAAGGATATCACAGTATAGGAATGAGACCAGATTTGGAGCCATGATCTGAAATTGCTAATGTCTACATCCAACTGGCAAGTAGATAATGGAAAAGTTCATTAAAACACAAGAGAAACAATATCATTCACACTGCATACAGCAAGTTATCACAATAAGTAAGGCTCTTTCTCTTTATGGAACAGATGTGTTTCCAAAAATGTGGCTGTAAAAGTAATTTATGTAAAACAAATCTTACTTTTGTATTGGTTTCCATGATAAAATTTGAGATAAGTCCCCGAAAAAGATATTCCAATAGACTGAAAAGTTTTGGTGACTAGCTGAGTTGGTACTATGCTTACAGACTACATTGTTACCACAACAGTGTCAGTTGGAGGAGTACAAAAACAAAACAAAACAAAAAAACGCCTGCTCCAAAGAACCTATCACATTGTCTTCCAGTCACTTTCAACTCATTGGCTTTAATAGCATCAGAAAAGGTCCTCAATCGAGAAAATACATATAAAACAACTACCTGTCACCCAGGAATAAAAGGTCTTCAAAGTGAATGCTGAATTCAACAAACATATACAAAGCACCTAACATGGTCTAAACCCTTGGCTAGGCACTGAAAATAGATATAAAAGCTCCTCTGCCTTCAAATATACAAGATAGTGGAGTAGATAACAAACAATCATATGTAACTGTGGAATGTTAATGGAATAAGGGAAACATGCAACCTTTACATTATGCTTCCTCAAAGTTTGAAAGGGCATTTAAAAACAAGCCATTACCAGAAAAACAAGAACTCTCTGACTGTGGTCAAAGAAATGCTGGAATGGCTGGCTACCTGCTGGCCACAGTCAGAGTACAACTGTGAAAAGCAGGCATGGGAGGAAGAGCTGGGGGTAGTCATGTTTTATCATTAATGGGAATTAAGGCAATTGAACACGTTTATTACATTAGAGTCTTCTAAACTCTTTTAAATACATATTTTTGGATTAGCCCTATTAACAGATGGACATAGAGGGTAAGAATCTGAACTCTTGAGAAAGAGCGCATAGAGCTGAATTCTGGTTTGGGATGACCTTGGGCTACTATTTAACATTTCTGCGCTTATTTTCCCTCATTTGTTAAATGAGGATAACAGTATTGCCTATTAGTTACATAATAGGGTATTGTGGGAGTGAAACTGACACAAAGTGATTATGTTTCCTCTTATCATCATCACCCACATCATCATACAGGTAAAGATATTGTGGCTTTTAGAAGAATTAAGAAATTTGACCAGAGTCATAGAACTAGCAAGTGGGATTTAAATTTAGGTCATTCTAAATTGTTCTTTTTAATTCTTGAATGCCATTTATTGAAATACAGTACACTTATAGAAAAATGAAAGAACAAAAAGTGTACAGATTGATGCTTTTTCAACAAATTTGATCCAGAAACAATATTATCAGGAACTAAAAACCCATTCTCATGCTCTGTCCAGTCACTTCCTCCCCTAAGCATAATCACGATAATTGACTCTAAAATAGAGACTAGTTTTGCTTGTTTTTGAACTCGCTATAGATGAAATCACATAGTATTTACTTTTTTTTTTCGGCTTTTTTTTTGCATGGTTCTGAGGTTCATCTATATTGTTTATTATTGTTGTAAATCCCTATTCTTACCGCTGTAAAGCATTGCATTGTATGACTATTCTACAATCTATTGATCTATTCTATTCTACATGCAGTGGACATTGGGCTACTTTCTGTTTTTTGTCTAAAACAAATAGTGCTACTTTGAAAATTTTACTATATATCTTTTGGTAAGCATAGCTATAAATTTGTGTTGGATATATACATACTGGGGATGCCAAAAAAATGTATCCAAAGGGACACTTTGGTCAACATTGCTCAAGCAGTTCGCAGTAATCAGAAGTGTCTGGATGGTGATGGTAACCACTTTGAGCACCTCTTGTTATTGCATATACTTGTATACATGGAGGGTGCCGGAAAAATGTATACACATTTTAAGAAAGGAAAAAACTGTATTAAAATTCTAACACTCAATATATACTGATAACAAAAGATGAATACAAGTCACGTTTGACTTCTACAATTACAAGAGGTGCTCAAAGTGGTTACCATCGGTGTCCAGATACTTCTGATTACAATGAACTACTGCTTGAGCAATGCTGATTAAAGTGCCCACTTGTATACATTTTTTGGCACCCCCGGTGCGTGCATGTGTGTGTGTGTGTGTGTGTGTGTGTGTGTGTAGATAGATAGAGAGAGAGAGAGAGAGAGAGAGAGAGAGAGAGAGAGAATTGCTTGGTCTTCGCTATGCATATGTTTAGTTTTATTATATACTGCTAAAAGAGCTTACAATAATTTACACTTCCATCAGCAATATATGTGAGTTCTGGTTGTCCCATACCCTTTCCACCACTTGGTATTTTCCATATCTTTATTTTAGCCATTCTGGCGGGTATATACATGGTTGCACTGCAGTTTTAATTTACATTTCATGGGTATAGGTCTCCGTGTCATTTCAAGTCTCTGTTTTAGCTATTGCAGTATGCCACATCAAGTACTCCTCTTCAAATAGGTAAGCCATGTTGGGGGTCAAAAGAAGGGCAGAGTATCCATACAATAATGTTAAGATAACATTTCCATGTCAGATCAGCAAAATGGTAAACTAGGAAGCTCTAGGCTCCCAGTCTTCATGTAACAAACAAAACAACTACTAGAGACGTGGCTAAAATAAATTTTTAAGAGCTTTCAAAGAAAGCCAAAGGTCTGTAGCAACCAAGCAAATTCCCAATCAAGAAAAAGTCACATACATATTGTTAGAATAGTTTGTGGCATTTACACTTACCTTTGCCCCATCTCCTCCCTGCTACAGCACAGTCTTGCTCTGGACGAGGTGGAAATCTGCTTTCCAATTAATTTCAAACCAGAGGAAGCAGAGGAGACCCTATTTGCAATGCTCTAATCTGTCTGGGGATTGCCTGAAGAACTGGTCTGTTGTACTGAACTCAGAACTCAGGAATAGTACAGCAGCATAAATTAGATCTCAGACTGGAAGAAGGGATGGAAAATGGTAGGCTTTGGTCTCAAAAGCTGAACAGATTCACAGATGTCTGTGTTTGCAAGAGAACACAGGTGAGTACATACATTAGACAATCTAAGCCCATCATGGGAAGATAGGGAGGGGTAAACCCTTTGGGAAATTTAGACTTTCAAAAGAAACTGTGTATACAGGGGAATCAAAAATCCCATACACAGGCCGAGGCAAGGTATATACTAAGAAAATACCTGAAAATATCACACCTTCACCCAGAGCTTTTCCCAAGACTCAAAGCAGACCCACCTAATAATAAAAGTGCTGTGCTAGCACAGAGCCAGTCTGAATAAACTGGGAGAGGTGGCTGTTTTGTCAAATGTCCAATTTTCAACAACAATAACAAGAATCACAGAGCAAAGAATTGCAACAAAGAATGGCCCTGTCAAAGGAACAAAATAAATCTCCAGAGACTATTTCTGATGAGGCATAGACATTGGACTTAGTAGACAAAGATGTGTCTTAAATACTTCAAAAGATGTGTCTTAAATATGCTCTAAGAGATAAAAGGGAAAAAAAGCACAATACATCAACAAAATGAGAACTTTAACAAAGAGATAGAAATTATAAAAAGGAATCAAATGGAAACTCTGAAAAAAATACAACAGAAATGAAAATTTCAGTAGAGGGGTCCAAGAGCATATGTGAACAGGCCAAAAAAATAAAATAAAATAAAACCAGACAACTTGAAGACAGAACATTTGAAAATACTGACTCTGAGAGGCAGAAAAAATTGAAGCAAGGATAGCAGAGAATACGGGATCTTGTGGGATACCATCAAATTGTCCAGTACATGCAATATGAAGATATCAAAAGGCGGATAAAGAGAAGGACACAGATTATTTGAAGAAATCACGGCCAAAAACTTTCCAAATTTGAAGAAGGAAATGGACATACATATTCAAGAAGCTCAATGAATTCCAAATAGGAAAAATCCAGAGATCCACAAAGAGACATGTTATAGTCAAACTGTCATAAGACAAAAAAAAAAAACAAAGAAAGAAAATAGTAAAAGCAGCAAAATAAAAGTGATTCATCACACAGACAAGTGATCCTCAATAATATATCAGTGGATCCCTGAGGGGGAGGGGGGAAACAAAACCTTGGAGGCCAGAGGCAGTGGGTTGATATTTTTAGTGTACTGAAAGAAAAAAAAAATCTGTAAACCAAAAATTCTATATCCAGCAACACTGTCCTTTCCATGATCAATATTAATATAAATAGCCTCAACAAAATATTAGTAAACTGAATTCAGCAGCATATTAAAAGGATTATGCACCATGACCAAATAGGGTTTATTTCTAGTATTCAAGGATGTTTAAACATATGCAAGCAGTGTAATACACAACCTTAACAGAATGAAGAAAAACAAAACACAACATGGTGATCTCAAATGATGCAGAAAAAGCTTTTGAGAAAATTCAATGCCCTTGCATGATAAAACCACTCAACAAACTAGGAATAAAGGGAAACTGCCCCAATATAATAAAGATCATATAAGAAAAACCTAAAGCTAACATCATAGTCAACAGAGACAGACTGAAAGATTTCCCGCTGATATCAAAAATAATACAAGGATGCCTGTTTCTGCCACTTCTGTGTAAAAACCCGTACAACATGGTTGAACTTTGAAGACATTATGCTAAGTGAAATAAGGCAGGCACATAAGTAAAAATTTTATATGATACCACTTAAATGAGGTACCCAGGAATAGCCAAATTCATAGAGAAGGAAAATAGTGGGTACCAGGATACTGAGTGGGGGAGGGAAGAATGGGGATGTTATTGTTTAACGGGTACAGAGTTTAAATTTGGGATGAGGAAAACGTTCTGGAGAAGGATAGTGGTGATAATTTCACAATATAAATGCCACTCAAATGCACATTTAAAATGGTTAAAATTGCAAAAATTTTATGTTATGTATACTTTGCTAAACTGAAAAAACAAAACAAAAACTTCCATACCATGATGACAGACATGCTTGGACCTGGTGATGACATAAAGGCCAGCAACTTTGGGGGCAGAAGAAATTAACCTGGCTGAATAATCTTACTCTGAAAGATCAGCTGAGTGAGCCAATGGCTAGAGAATTTCAATTATGATTCAAGAAATTATTGTGATATGTGGGCTAATATTAAGGTGCCAAGCACTATAGCTTTGGGTGGTAGGAAAAGCCAAGGCAGAATTCCATCCAAAAGCTCAGGATATGGGCAACTGAATCTATTTTTTTATGATAATGGTGGACAAAATTTCAATAGAGTATTACAGTATCAGATAGATGGAATGTGATTTAGAATGAGCTCAAATTCTAACACAACACTTGAATGCTGGGCAAAAAAACAAACAAAAAAACTAAAATTGAGGCCCAACTATTTATATTGAGTCAACTGAGAAGCTAGGCTTTAGGGATGGTGAGCGTTGGAGATCCAAAGAACTGGAAGCTACATTGGGCCCCAGATCATAGCAGATATTCAGTTAGGACAGTAAGATCTTAAGCCCCAAGCTAAGGCCTTTGCTATATTTTCTGCTTTGGTAAAGTTTGGGTTCAGATCTGGAGTCGGCCTGGGACCCACATCAATATATACAGCTGGCCTGGTATCATCATAGAAGTGGCTGGGGATGCCAAGAATGTGGAAGATGGGATTGAAAGACTGACCTGACAGGATACTTTTAACTTACCAGGAACCTACAGAAATGGACCAGTTAGAAGAATGATGCCAATGCACAGCCCATAGAGGCTACATAGCTACTGTGTTTCCCCGAAAATGAGCTCCAGTTAAGATCGTCAGCCAGATGGACGCATTTAGTACATTATGACGATGTTCCAGAAGAAGATGACATGACTGTATTTGAATAAATATAGATTGTTGTACACGACAAAATAAGACATCCCCTGACAATATGCCCTAATGTGTCTTTTGGTGCAAAAATTAATGTAAGACCTGGTATTATTTTCGGGGAAATATGGTACAAGATCCGGTCTTATTTTCAGGGAAACACGGTATCTAGAGAATGATCATAAATAATGAGCTTTTTCATTCATTTGTTCCAGAAATCTAAATGTTTGCCCTGATGGGGCTGAGCAAGCACAAAGTATCTAATTAACTACAATACCCTGTCCTGAAATTTTGTGATTTTTCGAATATGAAAAGGAAAAAAGTGACTTATATAATGCTTATATTATATATGTACATTACATACACATATAATCATCCAGCTTTCTTGAAATATACAGATATTTTGTAGAGTCACTGTAATTTTCATTTTTGAAACAGTTTTAAAAAGAGAAGCACATAATAAATTTAATAAAGCATATATATGAATAATAAAAATATTTAATGTAAGTTTTCATAACATTCTGCTGATAGAAATATTTTTGGCAAAAAGAAATGGAAACATTTAAAAAAAAACTTGGAGATGGGAAAGAAAATGGACTTATATCTAGTGAAACAATCAGTCTAAATTATGATATGTCGACTCGCCCACCTTCAAATTTTCAAAGATGTGTTATTTCTTTTTCTAATATGGTTTTTTGACTTTTTTTATTTTTCAATTACAATTGACACACAGCATTATGTTAGTTTTAGTTGTACAACATGGTGAGTAGACATTTGTGTAACTTATGAAGTGATCACCCTGATAAGTCTAGTATTAAGGTTACTTCTAACAAGAAAAACAAATGTAATAAGATAGCCACACTCTGCTAATCAGATGTAGAGCCCGTGTGGCAGTTAAAACGGACATGATCTCAAATCTCCTCCTTTCTCTTACATGGGATCTGGGCTCTGATCCTAATTTGTGCATTTTAGCAGACCAGCTGGAGCTGAGGCTGACTGAATGTATTGGCAATTCATATTTGCATGCCCAAATATCAGTTTTGTAGGATTAATTCAAGTTATTAGTAAAAAGCAAAATGTCTTTCTATCTTATATCATGTTCTTCAAAAATAAATCTGAATGCATTCCTTGTCTGAGGATTATTCAAGCCCTGAGGAAGTATAATCAAAGAGGTCGATAAAAGTCTGTGCTACTGCATGTGAGATAGTGGCAATTTAGGGATGTTGCCTTTAGGGAAAACAGTTTACAAAATGATTAGAGGCATGGACTCCAGGGTCAGACTGCCTGAACTGAAATCTCAGTTCTACCCCATGTAAGTTTTGTGGGGTAGTTATGCACTTCCATATGCTTTAGTTTTCTCATCTGCAAAATAGGGATAATAATGCCGTTTACTTCATAAGGCTGTAGTGAGGAGTACATGATTTCTTGTGAAAAGTTAATGAGTTAATACAAATACAGATTTTAGAGCAGTGTGTGGATGATAATTAGTACTATTTAAACATTAGCACTTATTATTATTATGTTTAAAAAGCCATATAATCAAAGCAAGAAGTCCAATGGTTTTTGCTATTCTGAAGAAACCCAGTTCAGATTTAATGAAGCTCACACAACGCAGAGTAAAAATTATAAAGCACATAAGATTACTCCATATTACCAGTTTAAGATCAAGTTGGTAAATTTCAGTGTTGTAAGTGCATAGTGTTTACCTTTTGTTAGTTTCGCAAACAGAGGTTAACAACTATTCCTATCTAAATTGTATTAAATATAAAATTTGCCATTACTGTATAGCCCTAAACTATTTTCTATGATGAAACTGAAGAATCAAATATTACCTTTCCTTGGATAAATTCACAGTTGCCACCAATTTATCTTGCAGTGGCACATGAGTTGGACCTTGAGGCCTTATCACCAAGAGAACATAAATTCAAACTAAGAACAGCTGCTTCTGACCAAGTCAGAAGTAGCCCAAAGCAGTGGCTTTCTCCCCCCCACCCCCGTTTTATTTTGGCTATGCAATTACACAAGATAAATTTCTTAATCAGAAAGCAGACTAGCTTGTAGCTTGTTCTTTTGCATGTTGATTTCATTTAAATTAGCCCTCTTTAAAGCAGCAGAGTCGACAAACATTTCAGCACCCTACTTATTGAAATCAGAAGATTTCTATAGCAAACACGTGGCAAATTTCTCGTATTGAACAATTTTAATGTAAAAAAACAAGTAGGACTATCCCCCTCTAATACCTAAGTCTCAAAAGTAAATTTCATGGTTGCAGAAAATTTACAGCAAGAAAGAACATTGCTCTGAGAATCTGAAAATCAGATTTCAAGTTTCATCTCCGTTGGTAACACATTTAGGAAATCAGAATTTTTCCATCAATTAAATTCTTCAACTCTATGGAAAAGTAAAACTCATTTACTCTAAACTATTCTTTCTACAAGTGAAAGTTCCAAGGTCCAGGGACATGAAGGCTAGTTAGCAACAACACAACAGGGAATAAGAGTCAGGTTCTCTGATGCCCAACCTATTGCGTTTTCCTTTAGAACATTCTCTCCGTCAACAGATTTGACATATTTATGGAGCATTTCCTATGAACTAAACACTGTAGTGGATATTTTCACATATGTCGTCTCTCATGGGTTCCTGAGCAACCTTTGTGGTTGTATTAGCTTGCTAGGACTGCCATACCAAGTTACCACAGGCTGGGTGGCTTAAACAATAGACATTTATTTCCCTACATTTCAGGAGACAGGAAGTCCAAGGTCAAGGTGTCAACAGGATCGGTTACTTTCTGAGGACTCTCACCTTGGTTTACAGATGACCACCTTCTCTCTGTGTCCTCCCGGAGTCATCTCTCTGTCTGTTGTCTCGGGCCTAATCTCCTCTTCTTATAAAGACTCCGCTCATTGGCTTAGGGCTCATCCATATGGCACCATTTTACTTTAATTACCTCATTAAAGGCCCTATTTGCAAATACAGTCACATTCTGACATACTGGGTGTTAAGGCTTCCGCATATGAATTTTGCAGGTGAATACAATTCAGCCCATAACGATAGTTTCTATAAACTTAATCTAGCGCAAGCTGTTACAGTTTAATTAGTTACAGCTTAACCTGTTGTGCCTCCCTCCACTTCAGTAACTGCTTACTCACCTCTTAAGTCAGCTCTGCTCCAAACCAAAGGAACCTTTTTCTTTCATCTTTTCTTTTTGTTAAATGTCTCTCCTACTTTTTCCTTTTCCTCTCACTTCCCGTCATTTATAATAAGAGCTACTAGCTATTATATAAAATGCTAGGCTCTTTAATCTTTCATAAAATCTTATGCTTTTCACAAGGAGCAGGCAAGGCAAATTTTAGTAAACCCATTTTACCAATGTAAAAACTGAGGTTTACAGAAGTTGAGTAACTTTCCCCAACTCACACAACAAATAAGGGAGGATCTGAATTTGAATTCAGATCTGACTCCCAAATCTACACCATTAACAGTTAAATTTTTCCTACTGTCTGTTAATGACTTAGGCCTGGCAGAAATTTTCAATGGCTTAAGAAGCGTTGCATACCCCTGCTGGAGGAACGTACAGTAATGAGATTTTAAAAATATCAGGTGTCCCCCACTTCCTGTTGTAAATTTAATTAATATACAGAGAAGATGAATTATATTAGATGAGAGTTAGGTTTGAGCTGAATGGAAACAAAAGGTCTTAAATGTTTTAAACACCTTCATAAAATTGGTTCTGTTATATATTAAATATATTAGTCATCCTTTCTACTTACTTACATGTGCCTGAATCATATGAATGTGAAATTAGAGCTTTCCCCATGAGCACAAAGAATGACAGAAAATCTCTCATTAGGCAGTACCCTTTATGTAAATGACATTAACGCCTTTGAAAACAGCAGATGCCCTGAGTAAAAACCCAAGGAAGGTGACGTAAATTGCAATACTTCCAAGACCTCATTCGTTCATTCAACAAATACGTATTGAAACCGTCCACAGTATCAGGCCCTGTGATAGGAGCCAGGGACAGAATCATGAACAAGGCAGAGAGAGTCTTTGCCTTCCTGAAATTTAGAGTCTAATGAGGAAGAAAGCCATTAGACAATTATTTGCACAAACAGCAAAATAGCTACTGTTTTCATTAGATCTATGAGGGGAAATAAAACAATCTGGGTAAGCAGATAACTGGGAAGTTTTCTCTATTCTGAGAAATCAAGGAGGTTCTCCCCAAGAAAGCAACATCTGAGGTGAAAAGAAAGATAAAATGTTAGCCAGATAAAGGACAGAGTGTTGCAGTTAGGGGGAAGAGCATTTACAAAGGGCCTAAGAAGGGAAGGTGCTCAGAGCACTGGGGAGATGCAAGGATGGCAGTAATGAAGCAGTAAGGAGGGAAATGTGAAGAGAGTGGCATGGGCTAGACCAGAGGTGTCCAAACTTTTTTCAACGTTTTTTACCAAGGGCCATGTGCGGTAAAATACACCAACAGCGGGCCACTCACTCGAGGTGAAGTACGTATTACCTCAACTGGTTTATTTAAGTAAACTAAATATATTTTGGGAATTTGCTGTGGGCCAATTAAAAATGGATTGTGGGCTGCAGTTGGCCTGCGGGCCGCAGTTTGGACACCCCTGGGCTAGAGGTACAGGACCTTGTAGGTGAGGAAGAAGAATCAGAAAAAAATATACAACCTGGATTACTTTGGAAGGAAATGCTATTGTGATATTTTCATAATTAAATACAAAGATAGTTCAGTGTAACGTCTTTAAAAAACAAGAATGCAACTCTGTAATACTACCATGGTAATGCAGCTCTTTGTAGCGTATCAGTGGGAGGCATATTTTGTTGGCCCCAGTGGGTATTCTTCTGTGAGTCACCTAGAAGAGTAGAAAGGGATAGTAATAAGGATGGTAAGAACCACCACAAGGAAACCTTGCTATCATCATGGAAGCCTCAAAACAAAGCTGAGAAATTTGCTAAAAGAGTAGATTTCAGTTGCTCTCACCACATACACACACACACACACACACACACACACACACACACTCACTCACAAAATGGTAACTTGGTAACTACATTATAACTATGTTACAACTATGTGAGATATACTAATTAGCTTTTTGTAGCAATCATTTCACTATGTATATCAAAATATCAAAACATGATATTTTACACCTTAAATATATATTTTTTTAAGCTGAGAAAAATAAAATGGGTCTATCTGAGATTTAGCAAAGCAGCATAGTCAAAGAAGGTGGTTCATTTAAAAAGTAACAGTAATGAATTCAAAAAGTTCAGGAGTTTTCCTAGGATTATAGCAAGCCTTGGAAATTCTCTGACTTTCTTCCACCTCTCCTTTCTCATTTCCTTCAGTCATTTCTTCTTAATTGTCTGTTCTCACAAAGACAAAAGTAAATGGAAGTCAACATTAAACGAGAGCTTTGAAGATTCAGATTTAAGTACCAAAGAGAAAGGCAAATAAAACATATTTGCCTAAAATATGATGTAAAAAACATATGCACGGAGAAGTGCCATTCTTCACTATCTGTAGTCATTCCTCACTGCGACAAAATCTTTATGAAACACTGATATAAAATAAAGGACATTTCGACCTTTCTGTTAAATTACAAAAATTGCATGTAAAAAAAGATGACAGAAAAAATGTGCAAAGTGTAATCTTAACTTCTATAACACTGATATCAATAGCTAACATTTGCTGAATGTTGGCTATGTTGAATGCATTATTCTAAGGTCTTAATACCTATTTTCTTATTCGATCCTCACATTTTACAGCTGAAGACCTGAGGCACAGCACAAATAGATAACTTTCCCTTGACTATAATTGGGACAGTAGGCCCCAAATATATTTCCAACTACCCTGAGAACTAACACTTATTAGAAATGTACTAATTTTGTAGCTCTGTTAAGTGGTTTATATATATTATCTAATTTACTCTCCATAAAAACATTCTAAGATTGGTATTACTGTCTGATTTTTCTTGATGAGAAAACTGAGGTTCAGAGATGAAAAGAGATAACTATTATATGATAAAGCTGGGATTCGAATACAATTTACCCCTACACAACATGCTACCAGACACTACAAATTACGGCCAGTATAGACGGATGCTTTTAGGCCATGCCTTTCCCACAAAACAAAGGTGATATGTTATAAAAGTAATGATAATTATACACTACTTAGAAAAGATATGTGTATCCCCATGTTCACTGCACCATTATTTACAATAGCTAAAACATGAAAACAATCTAATTGCTCATCAATGGATGAATGGATAAAGGAAAGGTGGTATACATACACATACAATGGAATATTATTCAGCCATAAAAAAGGAAATCTTGCCATTTGTGACAACATGGATGAAACTTGAGAACATTATGCTAAGTGGAGTCAGACAGAGAAAGACCAATAACATACGATCTCATTTATATGTGGAATCTAAAAAAACAAACAAACAAAAACCCCAAAAGCCCACCAAACTCATAGATACAAAGCACAGACTGATGGTTGCCAGAAACAAAGGGATAAAGGATAAGTGAAATGGGTGAAGATGGTCAAAAGGTACCAACTTCCAGTTATCAAATAAGTCATAGGGACATAATGTATAGCATGGTGACTAGTTAATAATACTGTACTGTATATTTGAAAGGTGCTAAGAAAATAGATTGTAAAAGTTCTCATCACAAGGAAAAAATTTATTACTATGTGTGGTAATGGATGTTAACTAGACTTACCGTGGTGCTCATGTCACAAATGCTACATATATTGAATTATGTTATACATCTGAAACTAATACAAAGTTATATGTCAATTACATATCAATAAAAAGTTTAATGGGAATTAGTTACCAAAGATAAGCAAGCTAGTGACCTCACAGATTCTTTGTCAATAAAATGTAGCTAAGAGTAATTTTAATAACAAAGGAAAGATAAACACAGAGCAGTGGCTTTTAGCCATTTTGGACTTGGTCATACACACACACAACACAACAACACACACACACACACACACACACACACACACTCACACAGTTTTAAATACAGTTTAATATAGTTCATGGATACTCCCAGAAGCCCATCTAGTAGAAAAACTAATGCAGAACCTGACAAGCTAAGGCAATGCCCATGAAATTGTGGCACTGAAAGATGTTTTCCCTAATGCCTATCCCATTATAAATTATTTATCCACACAGAGATGAAAATAGGTCACCATTCATTTTTCTTATCTTTCCATCACACATTTTTAGACTCCTATTATGTGTAAGGTACCATGTCGAGCCCTAGAAATATAAAGGCATACGATATAGTCCCTCCCTTAGTATTCAGTGATGAAATTATATGCACGGCATGTGCATAAACACACAGAAAGAGACACACAGAGAGAAAGACAGAAACAGAGAAAGACCAAGAGAGCAACACAGAGACAGAGATAGAGAGAGACAGAGACAGAGAGAAGCAAACTGGTACTACAAAACATGGTGATTACAGCTTGCTATCAGGGCCTGTAGAAGGTCACTTATTATCTAACAAGGGTGAAGGAGGACTTCAGTGTCCACCTACAATTGGACCACAGATAGGACTTCCACCAAAAAAAAAGGGCCTATTTCACCCACAGTAATATGGAGTTGAGGGGTGACATGATCAGAGCTATGCACTACAAAAGTTTAATTGGCAATATTCATGGTATGTGTATGGCACCATACATCCTACAGAATTAGATGAGTCAGGGCTGGAGACGAAGAAAACAATTAGAAATCTATCTGAATAGTTGAACAAAAGAAGTTAGGAGGGTGAGAACTACTGTGGCAGCCATAGAACTGGAAAGGAGGGGACAGATGAGAGAAGAGTAGAATCAACAGAAGTTATTGAATGAGGAAGGTTATAAACATGATGAACTCAAGACTTCTTAGCTCTTGAGTCATCATGACTGGTAGTATGGTAAGATTAAGAAAGCCTAGAAAAGAAGCTATTTTTATGAATTCTACATTGAGGCTGTAGAATTTGAAATACCAACAAGAGATGCCAAATAGAGACATTTAACAGGCAACTGGAAATTCAGTAACTTCTGTTGGGGGGAAGAGGGATATTGAATCTCCAGCACAGTAATGAGAACTATAGTTAGTCACTTACTCATTTACCAAACCCAATGATATGCCAAGAGCTGCACAAGGCAATGAAGAAACAAAAATGAATATGACACAATATTTTGCCCTCAAAAGCTTGGAGGTATGTGGTAGTTTGTCACCAAAATGGTCATCATTAATTCCTTCCCTTCCTGTAATGTTTATACCATTCCCTCATTGAGAGGTGGAGTCTATTCCTCCCCTTTTCTTGAATGGAGGCTGGCTTAAAAATTTGCTTTACCAGTTCAATGTGGGAGAAGTGAAGTTCTACGAGTTCTAAAGTTAGGTCTTAGAAAGTCTGGACCTTTGGGAACACTTGCTCTGGGAATGTCACCTGCCATATAAGAAATCTGATTACTCTGAGAGTATCATGGTGTGAGAAACCCAAAACACACGGAGAGGTCCTGAAAAATGAGACACCACTTGAAGAAAGAAAGAGAAGCCAAGGAGCACCAAGACACCAGATATTTGTGTGAAGAAGTCATTTTGTAAATAGATCCTCCAGCATCAGCTGCCTAGATTTCTGCCATGTCTGTCAGAGTTCAACAACCCAGACAAGCTCTTGTCAAATTCCTGACCCACAAATTAATAAAATATACTACTATTAGTATTACTGCTACTATTAATACTAATACTACTATTAATAATAATGTCGTTTTAAGCCACTATAAACCATTAAATTTTGGAGTAATTTTTACGCAGAAATAAATATCCAGAACAGAGTGTGAGAATAAACTAGATGCCACAGTATACTTGGAGAGGTGGGCCTGAAGAAATTAATAATGCTGTGTGAAAAAATATAATCTCTTTTCCTGAGAGAGAACACAAAGAGACAAGAAAAGATGACCCCAAAGAGACCTTTTTTGAAGGGGAAAAAAAGTCTAAATTAGCAAGCTCTTCTAGGTCTTTGTAGAATATATAATATTAAAGAGATATTTCACTCACTTCATGTATTTACTTACATGGCTTTCATTCAGTTTCACTTCTGTAATAAAGGCAAGCAGTATTCAAAGGGAAATTACAAACTATCAGGAGTTAAAGAGCAGAGTTGATTGTGATAATTTAGGGGTGTGAATGCCATTTATGAGTTACATTTCCAATCAATAACAATACAGTGGGAAGATATATGCAATGCATAGCAACTTGAAGATGAATTATGTCGAAATAGTTTCAATTAAGCTTATATAGATCTAACTATGATGGAAGCTGTCTTTATTTTCCTGAAAATGTGCTTATGAAGAAATAGGTCAGTTCTACTATATAAAACACAATAAGATTAGTAATATAATTGCCTAGAAAATGATACACAAAGCATGGTCAATAAACAGTAAGTCAATCCTGTATATTAAAAAGGAACAAAGCCATCTTAGCCTCTGATGTTCCCTATATGATTGGCATCTGAGTCTTAATGTGTAATAAATTACGTACTGCTTTATTATTTTTCACAGGCCCATTTCATTCCTAAAAGAACAATGCACTACAGTGTTTATTTTTAAATGCCAATCTTTACCCCAAAGGTTATCTGTGATTTACCCTCATAGATCAGGCTGCAATCTTCTGAAGAACACAAGTGTCTAAAAGAAAGGGCTTCTGATAACATGGATTTATTTACAAGGTTCAAGGAAACACACATTTTGTAAGGGTACCCACAAACATTTCCAGACCATTCCCTGTGTTAATAATTGTCAGGTTTACTTGGATATTAAAACAAAGGTGCAATGCTGTCTTTCTTTAAGACAGAAGAGTCATATCTGAGAACATCTAATGGTGACTTGGTCAAGTTCTTCAGCTGTTCTGGGTACTGAGGATTCAGATTAAGATGTGTACTGAATGATTACTTGAGCTCACCCCTATTGTTAATGATCAAGCCCATTAACCTGTAATTTTGGATTCCTATATATACAAGGCTGAGAGAGCTGAAGTGAGCGGTAATGTTATTAAGAGTACTTTTCCAGAACCATCAAAGATACATGTCTTACTTGAAATTTCTCTCACCTCTATTTACTGATCTAACTGGTTCAGGGACTACTTTTGGTTGACAGGCAGCCTGTCTTTTGTATATCTGCCAATTCTTCTTTAAAGATCTCAGTCATTCCTATCTCCCCATTCCCCTCCCCTTTGAATCCAAAAACTCCTGGGGTGTCCCTGTCAGAAAACTGAATCAAAGAAATGGACGTCGTATCAATAAAGCCATATTGCATTTAGTTGCAGAAAAATTAAGAGCACCTGTTTCAAAGGACGACTCAGGCTACCAAGCTCTGAAGCCATTTCCACTTCAGAGGCACCAATGTGTAGCTGGCTTCAGTGCCAGTCTGTGATAAGCCTATCAATTTTCACCATCCTAAGAATTCCGAGCCCTTAATCTCCACAGCATCCAGGATCTTCAATAAGTCAGTCAAAGGGAGGAAAGTAAAGGGAGTCGAAAAGGACTGACTGAAGGAAACACACAAACATTAGCATATACAGACGAAAACTAGAGAAAGTAGTGGAAGAGGGAGAAAAGAAGATAAGAAAAGAGTATTTCGAAGAAAGGTATTGATGGAGCTAAGCAAGACAGCTTTGAACAAGAGAAAAGCCTTAAAAGTGTATATTCAGAATGCTATCAAACCCCAAATGCCAAATTCTAAGCTGCACATTTTCTACATTAATCATCCATATTCATAAAATTATGACTTGTGTTTACTTATATAAGAAACATTCCTTCAGGAATGGCATCCTGAGGCATATTATGACAGTGCATATAGTAATACTGTGAAGTATGCACAAGATGACACAAGGTTAAGCCAAACTAATATTATCATTTTGTATTTCCATTCAGTATCAGAAAACAAAAGCATTTTTTCCGCCCTCCTTTTTTGATAGCCCTTAATCCCTTCCAGAAAAGAGATGTGATGCTTTCTAAATAGTTTAGGCTGTTGTTTAATTATCATTTTCTTTGTTCCATAGATTAAAAACAATTAAATACTTATCTTTCACTGAATCTTTCTAAATTATGGATTGGGCACTTGATTTTTAAATTTAAGAAACAAAATGGAATGAAATAGGCATACAGAAGTGTTCCCTAGATCCAGAAGGGTATTACAATAGAAAGAATGTTTATAAAACATGAGTTGTCTTCAAACAGTCTTTTCCTCAGCATAAGCAATAAGCTTATACTCGTATTACTTAACTGTAAGAAAGTAAACTCTTAAGTTACTTTTTTTTTTTTCAGGAAATGTTTTTCATGTGTGCATGTCTTCAACACATAAGAAGTACAAAGAAAAGAGATAATTATCTGCTTCCCATATCTGCAGATAAAATTGAAGAGGTCAACCACAGAATACACTTTGGATCAAGAGAGGAATTTTTGGTTCTATTCCTAGTTCTGTCACAAACTAACTCTGATCATGAGTGAGTCACTTCTTCTCTGGACCTAATATTCCTCCTCTGTAATTAGGTTACCTTAAAGGTTCTTGCCAGTTCCAACATGTTATAATGAACACATTACACATTTTACAAATAGATTTGGGCATAAGCACATGATTAAAGTTCGATCATGCCATTTGGTCATGTTTACCTCCACTTATTTAAATCAGAACTCGGGACGCTGGGTCATCCTAATTTACCAGTAAGCACATTATAATTCATCTAAGAATTGGCGATAAGGAGATAGTGGAGGGGAGCAGGATTGTGTCACCCCAAAGTATGTCTTCTTGGCATGAAGACCATTTTAGGATGATTATTTTTAAGAAACAAAAGGCTAAAAGAATTTAGATAGAAAGCCTGATCCAATGAGAAGAGCTATCACCAGAGATAATTACAATGAATATGGGCTACCTGTGGTGGGGGGAACTTGACAGGGCTTGGAGACCAAAGTCCTCTCTGTATTCCATTGTCTCTGCATGGCCCAGGAAACAGGTGTTTACCAAACATTTGTTTCTCCATCTCCATGTGAAATGCCTTCCTCCCCTCTGAAGTTCCAGATCCTACCCCTTCTCCTGAGTTCAGAGTGGCATATAAGCCCCAATTGCCTGACCAGCTGTGGGCCTCGTATTCTCATGGAGCCCCCCATACATACGAAATTAAAATTTTCTCCTGTTAATCTGTCTCATGTGAATTTAATTCTGAAACCAGCCAGAAGAACCTACAAGGGTAGAGAAGAAAAATTTCCTCCCAAATAATAACTACAAGTGGTTAACTTTGCTTTCGTAAGATTTTTTTCACTCCAATTTTAAAACTGATTATTATATTAAGGAATTTTCAAAAATTAGTAAAATCTCTCTTCAACCACCAAAAACATTAACAAGAGATCTAAAGGCGAGCAACAGTTTCATGTTTTCAGCTCTTTCCCCCTCAATGGATTATTTTCCATATGAAATAGGGTTGTACAACAGTACTAATTACTAGATATTATTTGACTAAATAGTCAAACATCCACATTATCTGGTGCAAATTATTCTGTGTGCAATACTGCAGTTGCATATCCAGAGCTGGTGTTCGCAATTTTGAATGAGAAATACAAAGGAAACAATACTATGTTTTCATTAGATGAGATGGGATACATATAACAATCTTTAAACATTAACTGCCTTTTGTAATTAGTAATCATCCACAGCAATAAAGAGTTCTATTTCTCTGTGAATATATTGACAAATAGCTATGTCTAGATGACACAAATTAAAATAACTCCAGCTGCTAAAAACCACTGGAGATAATTGGTGGCTCTGTAACTTAATGAGCAAATCATCTCTGACTATCTCAATGTTTCTTGGAAAAGGCATTCTTTTACTATTTTCAACCCTTTAAAAAATATTTCATGATGATCAGCAATCCCAGAATGGATTTTTCCTTGTTATCTGTGTTGACTCGTATGGCAAAGACCAGTCCAGGAATTTTTGCTGGTTTTGCTTCATTTCAGTTAAACATAACCAGATAAGAAGTTATGACACTTTTGTTCTACTTCCCTTAAACAGAGGGAAAATTCAAAATAGTGGAGTCCCCATGCTCTCTCCCTGTTCTATCAGTGAAATAACCGTACAGTATACCCACTCCCCAAGATTTATATTTCATTGTTAAGGGAGGAACTTAGGTACTTTCTTTCGGTTAAGTTGGGTAAATAACATCTGGGTCTGAATACCAACTCTGCCATTTACTAGCTATGTAACCATGGACAAATCACGTAATCTCTCTGAACGTCTGTAGCAGAATTTGTAAATTAGAGATAACAATGATAACAACAGCACATTGCGATTGATAAGGTAAGTAGATAGAGATGAGCAGGAGAAGGAGAGATTTATCCCCTGTTAGAAAGCCCCTAACTGCAGCTCCTACGTGGGTCAAGACACCTGGCAGCTGCCGAGCAGTACTCCAGGCTGACACATACCTATACATCAGAGACGTGTTGTTAGAAGTCAGAGAAGGGGGAGGGAGGAAACACATCCTGTGTGTCAGGACCACCAATACCTTACTAGCCCAATAGGATTCCAGATTTTCACACACTCCAAAGAGATGTGTTTACATATGCCCCCAAATCAAGGGGATGTGTTTACATATGCACCTAAATCAAAGAGATATGTTTACTCATGCCCCCAAATCAAAGAAACGCATTGCTAAATGTCAGAAGACCAGACACCTGAGCAGAAGAAGAGACAAGAGAAGGGGGTGGGGGAGGCAATTCTACCCATAGAAATAAAAGCCTTCACACAATGTAAGGTGGGGCTGCTTCCCTCCCTTGGGCCAGCCCCTCCATGTCTAGGAGTGTACTTTCTTTTACTAATAAGGTTCTGCTGTTCACACTGCATAAATTTCTGTCTCTTGATTGAATTCTTTCCTTCAAGAAGACAGAAGCGGAGGTTCTAAGTCATTTCCTGGTAACGTGATGATTATATAAGCTAATACAGTAAACTTCCTGCCACAGAATAGGAACTAAATACAGAGTAGTTGTTGTTCCTATTAAGTCTTGAATGTCATCCAAATTACATTTATTTTCCCACTAAAATAGATGCTTTTGCAAATAGATTGTTTATTTCTCGCTCTCTCATATTCTTACCTATCAAGGATGTGATCAGATCAAATACTAATTTTTTTTCAGTAAAGCCACATAAAATACTGCTTATTTGCTAAGACATTAAATGTAAACTATTGAAATCAGCACAACAAATGGTTGAGATATCGCTGAAGACTGTGCATACAGTTGCACACAAATATTATTATATTTAAAAAAAATTTCCAATAGATTCTCTCTTCCCAATCTGGTCAATAAAAATTCAATAAATCTTTGTTTTTCCTTTTATTTTCATTCGGAATATAACACAATTTTGCTAGGCAAATGCTTTCTAGCACAACTATCTGGAATAGACAATCTACTCAATGGAGACAAATGGAAAGACTAGCCTTTCATATGAAATGAGAGAAACAGTGTTTGCTCTTTTATCTCTTCCAATTCTTTTCGAAACTTCCATATGTATATGTATGACAGCTGGCATGCACACTAACAGTTGTAAATATTTGCATTCCCCCCCTTCATTCCACAGTTTTTACGATTTTCACAAACCCCCACATTTTAATAATCATGGAATCCCTCTGAGAATAGCCTCATCTTAAGTCTGCATATATGCATTTGGAATAATGTGCTATCTACTGAGACCAATATCTGTAGTGAAATTTTCATATAAACTGTTCTCCATGTTACTGGGGAAATATATATGATACACTATTTTGTCATAAATTTGCTATTGCTCATGATGAAATTTCTTAGTGTTTCTCTACGACTATTAGAAAGTTAAAGCTAAGACATTAAACAATTGTACAGGGAATCTGATAAAGTTTTTGTTTTATTAAGATGAAATATTTAAAAGATGACCAGTGAACCAAGATTTTAAACATGATTTTTCTCTTACAGCTAAATGGACATTTATCAAATGTGTATTAACACGGCTTGAGAACAAGAAGAAAAATGATGAATCCCTCATGAAGGATTTAATTTTTTCTTCTTTTAACGAAGTAACATTCATCATTTCACCATTCTTCTACTACACTTCTGTTTCCTGTTTAATTGATGCCTTTGGATTTGGCTTTTTTGCTTAGTCATCCTATCTATCAAGTAAGATGAATGAAATCAATACTCCTACAGGGAAAATGAGTTCACTAATATTTACATTTATTTTCTTCCTTTCTTTGGTTTCCCACTCCAATCTGTTACTATACTACATACCTTTCAAATGACTCTACAATGCTCTCTGGTTAACAATGAATCAATGGAATTTGTAGCCATTCTTTCCTTTACACATTTGAAATCCCTTATTAATGGCAATGCTGTAGAACAAAGAGAAAAACAATATAAGGAGCTTTAAAGAGGAATGATACGGACAGTATTAGTGGCTTATCGAAAACAAATTAGAACCGACAGACTAGAGTTTTAACAAATGATTGCATGCAATGAATATGTGATTGAACTTTTAAAGGCAATGCCACTGTTTCCTAAATAAATTCTTACTGTGGCAATTTATTTTCCTGACATTACAATTGGCTTTTGTGGCTGCAAATTGATATATCTTTGTAAGGTTGTTTCCACTGACATTTTTTTATTCCAAATTAAAATATGAATGCCTTTGCATGCTGTCTGGGTTTAACTTGTTCTCTTACTATAAAAACTTGCATCCAATTTTCAAACATTTCTTATACACTTAAAACTTGAAAATGACTTTGATGCTTAAAGGAAAATTTAGCACATTTGGTTCTTTAATTGAATTTAATAGCTCTAAGATTATAATTGCTGATATTAAAACCTTTTACAGGGAATAAAATATACGTTATTAATTCACTTTCAACTAATAAGCGCAAATGAACATAAATTGTGACTTTACATTGCTTCAATAACTTTTTGAATATTAAATTTCAAGTCACAAATTATTCAATTCTTTTTATCTTAAAAGACTTCAATGTCTTTATCATTCATTTGTATTATTTAGGATATCATAGCAATGACCCTGGTCTTTCCCTCTGGAAATGTTTCCTTTCTCTTAAATGTACTTCACTATGAGGTAAAAATGCCATAAAAAAAATGGGTGGATGATGATTCTGATAAGTGTCAGGCACAAGGTAGGCAGGAGGGACAGGAGGGGTGGGTGATAATGTAACCAGTGCTTTGTACCGCCCAGGTCCAATACCCAGGGACTAATTTTGTGGTTACAACATTCTGATAAGAAGGAAGTAAAATCCAACCAGAATTATCTGGTTTTTGACGCCTTCACATAATATTAAAGCTTACCCTTGGCTTAACCTTAGCCTCATTATAATTACAATAAATTAACATTGCGGTTTTGACACCCCGCCACCACCCCCCCCAGGTTATTCTGTGTGCATTATGGGTAAGGGCATGCGCAGAAAGGAATGGATTACATAACCTACACAAGTCAATCAAATGACCCAAGTCTGCAGGTCACATGCAGAGCTCATGCAGAGCTGGCCCAGAGCCAACAATATAAAGCTCAAGCCCCAAACCCTTCAAGGTCATTGTCTCTCTTGATTTGGCCCCTTTCTTCTCTTAGAACATATGCTAATAAACTTTCCTGACTCTATACCTTCATATTTGCTGATCTGTAATTCTTTATGGCATCTGCAAAAGGACCAAGCAGTTACTCCAGTAACACAAGGATAAATATTTTTTAGAGGATGAAGATTGATGGAGTGAAAAATCAAATAATAGTTTTAAAGACCCACCTAACAATCCGATATTTGCTGCACAAGTTCATCCCTTCTTTTTGAACCCCATGTCAAATTCATACGGACAATATTTTTCGTTTGGTTGGTCGGTTAGGGTGTGTGTGTGTGTGTGTGTGTGTGTGTGTGTCTGTGTGTTTGTCAGCCCAGTGTAAAATATTCCTGGGATCCCTAGAAATTTTTTCTAAAATTATCATTAACCAAATGAATGGTAGCAGTATGGTTCCACGCCTCTCATGTTGTACCATATAAATAATAATACATTTTAAATAATTTATGATGGTATAAAAGTTGTGAAGAACTGAAATTTTGCCACCCTGAAGCTGCCTTTTGGGATATTGACTTTAAGCTGTATATTAAGAAACAAGACTCAGAAAGAACTTTTGAGACTCCCCCCTCTCCTGCCCAAGAGAGGCAGGCAGAGAACCCTACTTTATAGGAAGAGAGCCTGGGCTTAATCACCTTGAGAATTTTCATCCTAGCATTACTCAGGAAGACTCCAAGCCTGTTAGCTAGGTACCACCCCCATGGCCCCCACCCCACCCCCATGTCCCAATTTTTCTGAGTTGCCTAGCAAGAATTTTCCTGCCATGTGTGTTTCCTCAGCTACTTGTAAATCACCTATTCTCGCTTCTGAAATCTAATACCCCACTGCCCCTTTCCTCCTTTGTCCAAAAATGTCACATATACCCAGTGTTGCCTCACTGCCTTTGGAATTTTCATGGCTGTGTGAATTCCCCATGCACATGTATTAAACATTTGATTTTCTCCTGTTACTCTATCTCTGTTAATTTGATTATTAGCCTAGCTAGAAGAACTCAGAAGGTGGGAGGAAAAGTATTATTTTTTTAGCTCCCACAGGTGCATTTTACTTCTAAATATGTAATCCTCTGAAATGTAATTTAACCAGAATTTCCCGAGGACTTTCCAACTTGAATTGTATAAAAGGTTATAATAACTTTAATACTCAAATCTCACTAGCTTGTTGTATTCACCCATCTACTGTTAGATCTCCACCTCCCACTAACTCCTCCCCCAGTTATGTCCAGGAATTTCAGGGATCCCCACCCATCACACCTACGCACAGGGCAAGTCTTTTTCTCATGTTAAGTCCTTTAGTTGCTGAGCTCTACTGGTCAAAACCTCTTGAGGGTGGTATCTCACCTCTGGCAATGCTGCCTCCCTATGCTACTTAAAGCTGCAAAACATTTTCAGATGTAAAAATATCACTTTCCCGTATTCAGGCCTCACAACTGGAGTACCAGACTGAGCCTTGCTGTGTTCTGGAGAAAATGCCTTTCTCCAACTCTTTGGCATTCACAGGCTGCTGTTCACCTAGTTCTCTGAGATCCTCTCATGAAAGGGGTTGCTTCTAATTCTGCCTGCATTTGCTCCAATAGGACTCCAAACCATCCCTTTCATATTTCAAAGGACCCTTGTGTCAACTCAAAGCCTTTATCCTTTAGCTAAAAGGGGGGTTAACAAAACAAAAACAAAATTCAGACTGGAAGGAGGCCCACAGAGTCATATTTGTCATTTCAATTAGCCTTGGTAGGAACTACTATAGTTCCACTATGCCTCAGCCGTAACTGCAAAATCCAAAATGCTCTGAAAACAGAGGTTCCCCAAATTTGGTACCCAAGTTATTTATTTCAGAAAAACTTGATCTTGACTGAGGTTTATGTTTCATAAATTTTGTTTCCCATTTACTGTAAAGATGAACACTGCTTCAGAGCAACTTGCGCAGTTATCCAGTATCAGTCAGTACATACTCCATAGTACTTCTCTAAAATCCGAAATTTATGAATGCCAAAATGCATCTGGCTCCATGAGATCATGTACTTGCATGCATGTATATTTTGAGATTATATGGGTATTGTTTATTGAAAGAAAATATCAATATAACACGTAAAAACAGAAACAAAATTGCTGAATGTGATGAAGAGAATCTCTAGCATTTATTTATTCATTCACTCACTCATTCAAATAAACTTTTATTAAACCTCATTATGTGATATGTGCCCTGTAATACACTACAGATTGCCAAGTGTCATATCTATACTCATACATTCATCATCATTGTTGATTCTTTATTATTGTTGTTATTACAACTGACTACCAAACAAAATATAGTCACTGACCAATTTATCAAAACTAGTCTTATTATAAATACAAGCTATTTAATTGTTTTTAATGACGAGTCTTTGGGTTCCTGGACACAATTCCAACCTGTATGTGTGTGGAGGGTCCCTCACACCAACAAGGAATTCCCAGACACCCTAGATACAAGTAGGGTGTCCAAGAACTTATTACAAAGGATATGAAACAACAGCCAGAGGAAGAGACACATAGGGCAAGGTCCTGAAGAAAGAGCTTTTATTGTTGTGGAGCCTGGGGCCTTGGCATGGTAGCATGTAAAAGTACTCTGGTTCCTCAACATGGAAGCTCTCTGAACACCTCCTCTTTGGGTTTTTAATAAGCTTTCATTACATAGGCATGATTGATTAACTCATTGGCCATTGGTAATTGATTCAAGTTCTTGCCCCTCGCCCCTCCCCAAAAATCAGGGGATGGGACTAAAAGTTCCAAAGTTCCAACCCACTATTCAAGGCTGGTTCCCTTGGCAACCAAGCCCATCCTTAGGTGCTCACCAAAGCTCACCTTCATTAACATAAACCCAGTGGTGGTAGAAAAGGACTTGTTATGAAAAACAAGACACCCATTTCACCTTTATGGATTGGAAGTGATTTCAGGAACTTAGAATAAGAGACCAAATATTATAACAAAAGATGCTCCTATCACTCGAGAAATTCCAATGGTTTGAGGAGCTGTGAGCCTGGAACTGTGGATGAATACCAAATATACACAAAAAATATATTTTGGTTATCTGAATGACCATACACACACACACACACACACACACACACACACACACACACGCACACAAGGTGTGATTAAAAAATTCGGTGAATGTTTAAGTTAAAAAAAATTATTACAGTAAAAGACACATTGCCATTAATTCCCCTCAGAATACTGCTTGCTTCAAACACACTTATCCCATCATTCTTGCCACTTTCTGAAACAGTTTTGGAAGTTCTCTTTTGTAAGTGTCTTTAGTTGCACTGTCATGGCTGCCTTCATGTCCTGAATCAATTCAAAACGTTTACATTTCATGGTCATTTTGACTTTGGGGAAGAGCCAGAAGTTGCACGGTGCCATCTCTGGTGAATAAGGTGGATGAGGACGCACCATAATGCTTTTATTGGACTAGAAATTGCCATGCCAGAAGTGATGCGTGACATGGAGCACTGTCATGATGGAGGATGATTTACAGCACACTTTATAACACACCTTCTCTCAAGTGTAGGTCACACTTGAATAACTGCACCAAACAAGTTGAAACTTGTCATACACTGTTACTAAGGTTTGAAGCACTTCTTCACGTATTGAAGATGATCCATGGCTTTCTGTTGGATGTTACTCGGTAGCAGCATTCACCATGTTTTTTGGATCATACAACATTTATATATATGTGTGTGTGTGTGTGTACATATATATATATATATATATATATATATATATATATATACACATTTATATGTGTGTGTGTATATATATATTTCTTACAAATCACAATATTGCAACATGCAATGGATGTGTAAACAAATCATCAGCTAACTAAAATGCCCTTCTGAACTGCTTTTCGACTCATTACAATGTACATTTCTGAAAGTCACTTCAATTTGTAACTGCAGAATCAGCTCAAAATAGTCTTACCCAGTTTAACAAGATACTGAGATGTTTTTGAGACAGGAGACCAAAACGCATGTCATGCAACCAAAGCAAGTGCAGAGGAGAGAACTTTGACCTCCAGCTACACCTGGACCCAAAGTCTGCCCACCCCCCCATCCTTGGCACGGACCCAAAGGATTGGGAAATAACTGGAACTTGAACGCTGCAACCCTTTCAGAAGGGAAGGGTCTATTGTCCAGGAAGATCCAGTGCTGACGCCGTGTACCATAAATGGTCAAACTCCAAGGTCTTGGAAGACTTGCCCCACCAGCATGTCTGCATACCTGTTGCCCTCAACCCCTTAAAAAACCCTTAACTTAGTCCAGTGAGCAAGATGGATTTGAGGTACCATTAGGTCTCCCATCTTCTTAGGTGGCACCTTCTCGATTGATAAAACTTTCCTTCCTCCAAACTATGACATTTTGATCTTGGCCTTTTGAAGCATCAGACACATGAACTTCGGTTCAGTAAATAATTTTTTTTTAACTTTATTGGGAAACAGTGTGTTTTTTCCAGGACCCAATGACAAGTCAAATCATTGTCCTTCAATCTAGTTGTGGAAGATGCAGCTCACTGGCCCATGTAGGAATCGAACCAGCAACATTGTTGTTAAGAGCACGTGCTCTAACCAACTGAGCTAACCGGCCGCCCCAATAACATTTTTAATATTCTAGATTTGGTCACCTTACTGTTTTAATCTTATGTTTCCATAGTATATAATTTTATGTTCTTTATAATTGAAATAGCACACAAATCACACTGACCAGCCTGAAACTGGCTCTGCTCCCTTAAAGCAGATCGGTGATTAATGCAATCTTTGAGTGATTTTAGAGATAGCACAGTGCAGGTGACACCTATGTCCCCAAGATGACTGCAGAACCAATAATCTTCAGTCTATAGAACTCAAGTATGGGAAGTGTGGCCACCAGAGCCCTTTAGGAAGCGAGGGGTCTTTCAGTAAAGAAGATTTAGTGCCTAGACCAAATATGGACAAATATAGAACTGACCAATCAAACCCTGTCAGATTGGAATTCCTTTGTGCTTTCTCTTGCCCATTGATGCTATTCCACAACTGGCCAAGTTCCAACACCCTTCAATCAAAACTTGACCTGCCAACATTACTTCCTGCCACCCTTTTCTCCCTAACCCTTAAAACATGTCCAAACTCCACATCAGGCAAACAGATTTGAGTGGTGCCTCCCATCTCCTGCAGATCAACTCAGCATTAAATACTTCTTTATTTTCTCAAAGGCTGGTGTCATAACTTTGGCTCCTATGCGCACCAGGCAGCAGGCCCTTGCTTGGTAACATAATCCTCTATTTGTTAGAATTATTTCAAATATTCTTTCTTTACTAAGATTGGAGATTTTAAATCTTAGAAATGACCTAGGGAGTCTGTCTTACAAGTGACCTAAGAAATGTATCGTACAAGCCTCTAATGAGTTCACATTTTTTTCAGCAATGGATAATTTTAAGAGCCCTCGGTTTTATCCTATTTCCTAGTCACATATGTGTCTGTGAACTTATACTGCAGAATAGTGGAAAAAATTATTGTGGAGCATACACTGTCTTCTAATTAACTAAAACAGTTCTTCAATCCAATACCGGTGCAACTTATGTCTGGTGAGTGTGTGTGTGTGTGTGTGTGTGTGTGTGTGACTGTGTTTTAAACTTTCACTTACATTTGTATAACACTGCTTAACACGTTGCATACGGCGGGGTTTAAATCCCTCATACCCCTCTGTTCCGGCAGGTTTTTAAAAGAAACTACTTTAAAATGCACTCTTCTCTTTAAAGCGTAAATGCTTCTATGTCATTTATTATTTTTCTATGGAATTTTTTAGGATTTACTCACCTATGATGTTAGTAATCCTTCCTGGTGTGATACTGCAGAAAGCAGCTTCCTTTGTTATTAACAAAACACAAATAATTCAATAAAATGTGGAAAGTAAAAAGAGTCAACAGTAAAAACAAGAATTCTCGTTATTCGTCCTTAATGCATGGCTCAGAAAAAACGAAGATTCTCGTGATCCGTACGCAACGTGTTAACTTGTCAATATTCTTTCTTATCTTTTGCTTTATTTTTCAATTATTAAAATTATATGAAATAATTAAAGAAGAGATGTTTTCTCCATTTTAAACAAATGAGAAAACTAATATCAAGGTAGGATTTTTTGCCTCAGGACAGACAGGAATCTGTTGCAGAGGATGGATGGACATAAGAACACCATTCTTCTACACAACCCTCCTTGTCTTTGCCATCCAGTAGTGTTCCTGTAAATCAGGCTGCAGTATAAATATGATGTTTATAAATTACTCCCCTGCTCTTTAAATAATTACTTTTCATCACCTTAATATTTGTGCCAAAGCATGACACTATTCAGTACTGCAGGCATTATCTCTTAATAACCACCAGTTATATTTCTACACCACTTTTATGTACTGTATTTTATTACATCATTAGACTTTATTTTTATATTCATAATTGCTGATGAGTCCTGAACTTTTTTAACGTGAAAGTAGAATTTAGTCATTAAAAATGGATAAAATCTTGAAGGTAGAATGTTAAGTAATTATTTCATTTGCAGGTTTTAGATAGATAACAGCGATCCAATTAAAATGTATATTACCTTTTGTAATTTGGAAATAGATGCTGTGATAGAGAATATCTACTAGGGTATAAGTAACGAACTGGGAGTCATGCTTGTGAACAGTACCAAATTAGAAAAGAACAGCATCTTCATTTTTCATTCTTTATAGAACTTGATAACTTTTTACAAACTTTTATAAAATGGGTGATTCATAAAGGGGAAAAAAGTACTCAGAAGAATAAAAGAATTATTAGCATCCTGTGAGGGAAACTCAGTCCTGCAAAGACAGACTTTTCCATATCAATGATATCCATATCAACTGATGTTTTAAATCCTTACTCCTAAGAACATCTGCTTCCATGGTTTATATTAGCATGCATAATACGATACCACAATTGTCAATAACAGTAGCAAAAATCTGCATCCACCATGTTGGCATCTAAGGAGTCTCAAGGCTCTTTACACCAAAGGTGGGTATCCTGGGCACTATGCTAGTCGTTACTGGGGAAACAAAGATCAACTTGATACTGCCTCTGCTCTCAAATATATTATAGGGAATTGTAAATAACACAAAGGTAACCAACGACATGAAAGAACAAACACAATAATATCAGTTAATCAGGAAAAGGCTTCCTCAAAGATAAGGAGATAATGTTGAAATGAACCTTGAAGGATGGGTAAAATATTAATAGGTAAAGACAAGAGAACAGAATGAGTAAATGTATCAGAGTAGAAAAGCAAGGAAATGACAAAAATCGAGGTTGGCTAGAGTATAAGCTTTATGTTGGAAGATATGATTACACTTGAAAGTAGTAAAACATAGTTGTTAAAAGTAGTAAAAAAAAAAAAATCCAAAAATGATCACAACGGGAATTTTTGTTTATTGACAAAATGATTTCAAGGGCACCTGGGGAATAACCAGACAAAAATAGCCAATACACATCAGAAAAAACAAAACACTAAGGTATATTATAAATGTAAAATGATTTTTTTAAATCAAAGCTTATTGGGGTGACAACTGTTAGTAAAGTTACATAGATTTCAGGTGTACAATTCTGTATTACATCATCTATATATCACGTTGTGTGTTCACCACCCAGAGTCAGTTCTCTTTCTATCACAATATATTTGATCCCCTTTACCCTCATCTACCACTCCTCTCCCCCCTTACCCTCTGGTAACCACTAAACTATTGTCTGTATCTATGAGTTTTTGAGTCTTCATTTGTTTGTCTTGTTCTTTTGTTGTTTTCAGTTTTATATACTACATATCAGTGAAATAAAATAATTTTAAAATGTGGTACTGGTATAAGAATCTAAAGACAGATGAATGATAAAAGTAATATAACTGAAACAAAATTTAACATGCCGTGGAATTTAACATGTAAAGAGAGAGGATGTTTAACAAACAATTGAGAAGTGATGAATCATTACAGAAAAAATGCTGTTGTAAAAAATAAATATATGAATAAACTGTAGATTCTTATTTCACAACATGTATGAAAATAAATTGACAAATAAGAAATCAATTGTTAAAACATGAATATAAAAATTCCAAAAGAAATGCAGGTTGATATATAACTAAGTATATGGAAGGGTTTTCTACACATAAAAAGAATGAAATAAATTGCAAAACAAAGAATTAAAAATTTAAATACACAAACACTTAAATTTCTACACTGTAGGAGCACCATACGCAAAACTTAACAGGAAAAGATACATTGGACAAATATTTAGAACATTTATGACTAAGATGAGATTCGTATCAGTAATCCCCTTCTTATTCCCTTTATTTATGCAAATCTTACTCATGGTTTACAGTCTAAATCAAGTTCCACTTCATCCATGTCATCTTACGTATTCCAGCCCTTACTGATGTTCTAGAACTTACAGTGTATATTGTCGGAGAGGAAGAAACTTTCCTCTACCCTCAATGTATTTTCAGCTGGTCTAATAATTAAATGTACATGAGACAGATTAATAAGAGAAAATGACCAGACTTAATTACAGACATATATATGGGAAACCCACATACATGAGACAGTCAGAGACAGAAAGTTAAAATGAGGTATATATCGCATTCTGAGCTAAGGATGAGGTAAGGTGCTTTGGGACTTCAGAGGGTTATTGCAGGATGGTAAGAAGAGCAGGTGTTTTCTAACTAGAAGTTTGCCCTGCCCTATTGATAGGTCATAAAGTTATCTCTGATAATCTCTCATTATGGGCAAGGCCCCTAGTTCAAATTCTTCTAGGTAGTTAAAGCCAGGGATGGAGGTGGCAGAAGTTTATTTTGAGCCGCAGGGTTTCAGTTGCCTTTAACTCAAAATACTCTGCATACTACAGAGGCACATCTTGGGGTGACTTGTTTTGAACCCCTACAATATCATACATTGTGGTAGTTAATTACACACTATCTTGTATAATTCCTAATGCTAGATGTGTGCATCTTCTCTTGCAGATCAAATCATAAGCTCCTTGACACAAGGACCATATTTTATAGTGCTTCTGTAATGTCTGGAACCCACATCTGTGTTCACCACATGGTAGGTGTGGAATATTTATTCACATAACAACTGACTGAGTATATCATCCTTCCATAATATAGATCACAGAATCATAAGGACACAGGCACCCTCTTTCTTCAATTGTCCAAGAAGAAAAAAATGAATTTCAACTTCTTTAAAATAGAACTGTCAAAAGTACATGAAATAAGTTATTTAAATAGTAAAACATAAGCTACAGTTTTCTTTGGTAACAGTATAAAAATTGCACATTTTTTAATGATAGAAGATTAAACAAATAAAAATGTAAGTGTTTAGGGAAATCTATCTGATCAAAACAATTTAATCATGCCCTCTGTTTGCAGTTTTTGTTTTTGTTTTCCTTCTGGCCTGCCTATATTAATTTATTTATTTATGTAAACCCTCTCTTCCTTGAACATTGCATATTTAAGCTATGGGTAGTGGTGGGCTTGCTTAATAACTAATTATTTGAAAGTAATGTCAAAGCCAAAGTTTCTCTTTTTTCTCCCTAAAAATCAGTCAGTGGTTTTGTCTTTTCAACAAGCACTATAATTTTCTTTCTCTCTTCTCTCCCGGATTGAGAATTCCTGAGCATAATTACGGGCAGCTGTAGTAGTAGTTCCTTCATATTTAAAATAAAAACTGTGTCTTGGTATGCAATGATTCAGGCCCATGGACCACATGCACCCCCATCACACATGTATTTTCACTGTGCCCATATTCTTCCTGCCTATCATCTTTATTTGTCTAGTCTTATACTCTTTCAAATTGAGGAATACGCAAATTTAAGCTTTGGCTTTTAGATTTGCTCCCACTGTTCACGAGTTCCATGGTCCCAGTAATGAAGCAGTCTTATTTCTCTAGACTATGATTTCAGCGCTTGGTGGGCTACAAAAAATACTCTATGACCAAGACATTGAACATGAGATAAACAAGACTTTCCATTTAGGATACAGAAGATCAGGACACAGTGAGCCAGAGAATACATATAAAAGTTGCTGCTGTCTGAATATTTGTGTCCCCTACACATCCATATGTTTGAAATCCTAACCCCCAAAGTGATGCTATAAGAAGCGGAGTATCTTCACAAGGTGATTAGGTCATGAGGGTAGAGCCCTCATGAATGGAATTAGTGTCCTTATAAAAGAGGCCAGAGAGAAAGCTACCCTTTCCCCTGTCCACCATGTGAGGATACAACCAGAAGTCGGCAGTCTACAACTTAGAAAAGGGTGCTCACCAAAACCAGACCATACTGGCACCCTGGTCGTGGACTCCTAGCCTCCAAAACTGTGAGCAAGAAATTTCTAGTGTTTATAAGCCACGCAGTCTATGGTACTTTGTTATAGAAGCCGAACAGGCTAAGACAAAGGCTCTCTAGAAAGATGTACAATGGCTGCTATGCTGGTTATCTTCTGCTTCCCTCTCCACAATCACCAGCAATATCCATCTCTACTCCTTGTCTGTCTTGCTCTGCTCCCTGAGAGGCTGACTTCTATGGATTGATTTACCCATGCTTCCTTGCCAGGTGACTTTCCATGAGGTTAGGCAAACACGAGGCACCAACAAGAAATGTTACGGTAGGAAAAGGAAAAGGTCATAGCCCTTCCTCCCCAAGCCCTTCTTACTTCGGCACCTTGTCACTAGCAGTACTTGAGCTCCTCCGTGATCACACATCCAAACTGGCAGAGCCTCCTGTTTGGCTCCTGCTTTTTCTCACTTGCTTTAATCCCTTCAGGAGTAGTGGTCATAACAACTTCGAACCGAGGCTGGTTTCTGGGTGACTCACATCTATCCATTAATCCATTTCTTCATTTGAACCATATGGAGTGCACTCTTTCTTGCTGGAATCCTGACTGACACAACTTTAAAGCCCACAGGATTTAACTCTAATTTGTTTAACGTTATTATCAAAACTAAGGAAAATCAAAAGGTGGTGTGAAAATGGTGAGTCATTGAAATGGAAAAGGAGCACCATAGAGGCAAAGGCTGGCAGAGTCCATACAAGCACTGTCCAAGATATAAAGGACCTTTAAAATAATCGTTGAAGGGAACCCTGTGCACTGTTGGTAGAACTGCAAATTGGTGCAGCCACAATGGAAAACAGTATGGAGATTCCTCAAAAAATTAATAACAGAACTACCTTATGACCTTGCAATTCCACTCCGGGGTATTTATCCAAAAAATCCAAAACACTAATTGGAAAAGAAATATGCACCCCCATGTTTACTGCAGCACTATTCACAATAGCCAAGATACTATATATATGCATGCATACATACATACATACATACATACATACATACATACATACATATATATATATATATATATATATATATATATATATATATATATATCGTCATCAAACTGGCAGCGTGAGGTGAGCCTCTGTAAAGCTCCCCTGGAATTTACGACTAATCGAACAACAATAACTCCACAAAGGACTCCCTACACAGGAGACAGGCAAGACAAACAGGCGCACTACTGAATTCACCTAAAGGTGGGCAAATTGCACGAGCGGAGGAGGAGGGAAGGAAGAAGTGAGGAGAAGGAGCCGCAGGGGCGGATGACACAGACCTAGCTCAGTGCTCTGAGCTCGCTGCATCCGGGAACTACCACAGCTGGGAGAGAGGGAAGAACGTGGATTGCCAGGGCTCCGATTATGGCCCACAGGGCTGAGGGAACAGCATATAACACTGCTGAACCAAACACTCACAGCATAGACCTCAGAGCAAAGACTGAGGGAAGAAGGCTAAAAACGGTAGTTTAAGACCTCCCTGCTGCAGAGAACGGAAGCCTTAGGCACTGAGACTAGCCGCTGCCTCCCTACCCTCCCAGAGCTCACCTCGCCCCCACCTGCTGAGTGCTAGAAGCGGAACAGTAGCAGTGTCAGATCAAAAGAACAGAATATTTGCAGTTCTGAGAACTGTGGTCCGCAGACACAGATTCGCAGCCCAACTAATTCTGGCAAAGGGGAGGGAGCTGTGGAAGCAGGACTGGCTGTGGTGTTGGTCTCCACCATTGCTCTGCGCCACTTCTCACAACCCACCCCAGCCCTGTTCCCACCTATCTGGGAGGACCCCTGCAGGAATAAAGAGCTGCTAAAACACAGCGGCTCTGAATCAGGTACAGAAAGAGCTTTGGAACTTCAAAAGCTCTCCGCATCCCCACACAGATGCGGCACCCTGTGACCCAGGTGAATTGTTAAGAGAGGAGAAGCCCACCGTCCAGGGAAGTCTCCCATTGTGTGAGAAGCTGGAATAGTACAGAGAAAACATAACACTACAGTTTGAGAGAGAAAAAAGGGCTGCAGTTGGACAGAAAATAAAACATTCTACCAACAAGTACTGGAAAACAAAAGAAAGACCTCTTTCTATCAACCTGTTGCAGAACCCACTCCAGTAGATGTCTAGGAGGAGAAATAATAAATCATTAATTGCCATGAATAACCAAGGCAACAAGACAGCTCAGAAAGTAAACGAAAAGTGTCCAGACAATGAACTTAAAGATACGGAAATATGTGACTTAAATGACAGAGAATTCAAGATTACAGTTCTAAAAAAACTCAATGAGATGCAAGAAAACACAGTAAGGCAGTTTAATGAACTCAGAAACACAATCAAAGAACAACATGAACACTTTAACAAAGAGATTGAAATTAAAAAAAAGAACCAAATGGAATTTCTAAAGATTAAGAACTCAACAGAAGAAATGAAGAATGAAATAGCCAGCTTAGGTAGTAGACTTGACCAGATGGAGGAAAGAATCAGTGATAATGAAGACAGAAACCTGGAAATGACACGGATGGAAGAACAAGGAGACTTGAGACTTAAACGAAATGAAAGAACACTACAAAAACTTTCTGACTCCATCAGAAACAGCAATATAAAAATAATGAGCATACCAGCAGGAGAAGAAAGATAGAAGGGAACAGAGAGTGTATTCAAACAAATAGTTGATGAGAACTTCCGAAATGTGTGGAAAGAACTGGATCCTCAAATTCAAGAAGCAAATAGAACACCTAATTACCTCAACCCCAACAAGCCTTCTCCATGGCACACTGTATTGAAGCTGTCAAAAATCAACAAAGAAAGAATCCTCAAGGCAGCCAGGGAAAAGAAGACGGTGACATACAAAGGAATGTCCATTATATTATCATCAAATTTTTCAGCACAAACTCTACAAGTCAGGAGGGAGTGGAATCAAATATTCAAACTATTGAAGGAGAGAAATTATGAGCCAAGAATAATATACCCAGCAAAGACATCCTTTAGATATGAAGGAGGAATAAAGACCTTTCCAGACATACAGAAGCTGAGGGAATTTTCTAATGCATGACCTGCACTACAAGAAATACTAAAGGAGGTTATTCGACCACCATCAACAGAGACAATTTGTTGCAACCACAACATAGAAGGGGGGAGAGTAAAGGCCTGAAACGGAACAAGAGAATAGAGAATGTAAACATGCTGAAGAAAATGGAATACTCTAAATATCAAACTTTCTTTTACATAAACTTAAGGGTAACTACTCAAAAGAACCCAGAACTGAAATACATACTGTAATAAAAGAAGAAACAGAGGGAAACGTCATAGAATACCACCACACAGAAATAATACACAACAACAAAAAGGCAAAGAAACAATGGAGACACAATCTTACAAGAAAACTAAAGACACAATAATAAGAAATCCTCACATATCAATAATCACCCTAAATGTCAATGGACTGAACTCACCAACAGAAAGGCACAGAGTAGCAGATTGGATAAAAAAACTAACCGAACCATACACTGTCTCCATGAGACACATGTCAGCTACAAGGACAAGCATAGACTCAAAGTGAAAGGGTGGAAATTGACACTCCAAGCAAATGATATCCAGAGAAAATCAGGTGTAGCCATTCTGATTACAGATAAAACAGACTTCAGGGTGAAAAAGGTAACAAGAGACAAAGATGGACATTTCATAATGGTAAAGGGGACTATACAATAAGAAGACATAACAGTCATCAATATTTACGCCCCCAATCAGGGAGCACCAAAATATACCAAGCGACTACTAACAGAACGAAGGGGAGAAATTCACCAAAACACAATTATACTAGGGGACCTAAATACATCATTGACAGCTATGGATAGATCATCCAAACTGAAAATAATGAAATAGCAGCCCTAAAGACACATTAGATGAAACGGGCGTAATTGACATTTATAGATCACTTCATCCTAAAACATCAGACTATACATTTTTTTCTAGTGTACATAGAACATTCTCAAGGATAGACCATATGTTGGGACATAAAACTAACCTCAGCAAATTTAAGAAGACTGAAATCACACCAAGCATATTCTCTGATCACAAGGCTTTGAAATTGGATATCAACAGCAAAAAGAAAGCAGGAAAAAACACAAATACATGCAGATTAAACAACATACTTTTAAAGAATGACTGGGTCAAAGAAGAAATTAGAGGAGAGATCAAAAGATACATAGAAACAAATGACAATGAAAATACATCCTACTAAAATTTTTGGGATGCAGCAAAAGCAGTTGTAAGAGGGAAATTTATGTCATTACAGGCCTATCTCAAGAAACAAGAAATCACAAGTAAATAACCTCAAAGTACACCTTAAAGAATTAGAAAAAGAAGAAAAATTGAAACCTAAGGTCAGAAGAAGAAAGGAAATAATAAAAATCAGAGCAGAACTAAATGAAACAGAGAACAAAAAGACAATAGAAAAAATTAATGTGACAAAGAGCTGATTCTTTGAAAAGATTAATAAAATTGACAAACCCTTGGCTAGGCTCACTGAGATAAAAAGAGAGAAGAGACTAATTAACAAAATCAGAAATGAGAAAGGGGAAGTTATCACGGACACCACAGAAATACAAAGGATCATCCAAGAATACTATGAAGGACTATATGCCACCAAATTTAATAACCTAGAAGAAATGGACAAGTTCTTAGAAACATATAGCCTTCCTAGGCTGAACCATGAAGAACTGGAAAATCTAAACAGACCGATCACCAGTAAGGAAATTGAATCAGTCATCCAAAACCTTCCCAAAAGCAAAAGTCCGGGACCAGACATCTTCACTAGTGAATTCTATTCTACCAAACCTTCAAAGAGGATCTAATACCAATCCTGCTCAAACTCTTCCAAAAAATTGAAGAAGAGACAGTACTCCCTAACTAATTTATGAGGCCATCATTACCCTGATACCAAAACCTGGTAAGGACAGCACCAAAAAAGAAAACTACCAACCAATATCTCCGATGAATACAGATGCAAAAATCCTAAACAAAATTCTAGCAAATCGAATGCAACAACGCATTAAAAAGATTATTCATCACGACCAAGTGGGGTTCATCCCCGGGGCACAAGGATGGTTCACCATACACACATCCATCAATGTGATACATCATGTAAACAAAATAAAGGACAAAAATCATATGATTATATCAATTGAAGCAGAAAAAGCATTTGACAAGATATAGCATCCATTTATAATTAAAACACTTAATAAAATATATATAGAAGGAAAATACCTTAACACAATAAAGGCCATATATGACAAACCCTCAGCTAATCTCATAATTAATGCTGAAAAACTGAAGCCCTTTGCCCTACGTTCAGGAACACGACAGGGCTGTCCCCTGTCACCTCTGCTTTCAACATAGTGTTGCAAGTCCTCTCCAGAGCAATCAGGCAAAAGAAAGAAATAAAAGGCATCCAAATTGGGAATGAAGAAGTTAAATTGTCACTCTTTGCAGATGACATGAGGGTGTATATAGAAAACCCTAAAGACTCCACGAAAAGCTATTAGAAACAAGCAACAAATACTGTAATGTGGCTGGCTACAAAATCAATGTACAAAAGTCCATTGCATTCCTATATACTAACAATGAAATCTCAGAAAAAGAAATACAAAAAACAATTCCTTTTGCAATTGCAGCAAAAAGAATAAAATACCTAGGAGTAAACTTAACCAAGGATGTGAAAGACCTATATGCTGAAAACTGTAAGTCATTTTTAAAAGAAACTGAAGAAGACACAAAGAAATGGAAAAACATTCCGTGTTCATGGATTGGAAGAATCAACATAGTTAAAATGGACATATTATCCAAAGCAATATACAGATTTAGCGCAATCCCCATCAAAATCCCAATGGCATTTTTTAAAGAAATAGAGCAAAAATCATCAGATTTGTTTGGAACCACAAAAGACCCCGAATAGCCAAAGCAATCTGAAGAAAAAAGAACAATGCTGAAGGTATCACACTCCCTGACTTTAGCTTCTACTACAGGGCAACAATAATCTAAAGAGCATGGTATTGGCAGAAAAACAGACACGTAGACCAATGGAATAGAATTGAGAATTCAGAAATGAAACCACATAAATATGGACAGATAATTTTTGACAAAGAAGTAAAATACATGCAATGGAGAAAAGACAGCCTCTTCAATAAATGGTGCTGGGAGAATTGGAAAACCACATGCAAAAGAATGAAACTGGATTGCTATCTGTCACCATGTACCAAAATTAATTCAAAATGGATCACAGACTTAAGCATAAGACCTGAAACAATAAACTGCATAGAAGAAAACATAGGTACTAAACTTACGGACCTTGGGTTCAAAGAGCATTTTATGAATTTGACTCCAAAGGCAAGGGAAGTGAAAACTGAAATAAACGAATGGGACTATATCAAACTTAAAAGCTTCTGCACAGCACAAGAAACCATCGACAAAATAAAGAGGGAACCAACTCAATGGGAGAAGATTTTTTCAAAGAGTGCCTCTGATAAGGGGCTAATATCCAAAATATACAAAGAATTCATGAAACTCAACAACGAAAAAACAAAGAACCCAATTGAAAAATGGGCAGAGGACCTGAATAGACATTTTCCAAAGAGGACATACAAATCGCAAATAGACATATGAAAAAATGCTCAACATCAGTAATCATCAGAGTAATGCAAATAAAAACCACAATGAGATATCACCTCACCCGAGTCAGAATGGCTATCATCAACAAGACAAATAGTAACAAGTGTTGGAGAGGCTGTGGAGAAAAAGGAACCCTCATACACTGTTGGTGGGAAAGCAGACTGGTGCAGCTGCTATGGAAGGCAGTGTGGAGGTTCCTCAAAAAATGAATAGAACTACTGTATGACCCACCAATCCCTCTCCTGGGTGTCTACCCAAAAAAATCTAAAAACATTTATACATAAAGACACATGTGCTCCAATGTTCATTGCAGCTTTGTTTACGGTGGCCAAGACATGGAAACAACCAAAATGTCCTTCGATAGATGAATGGATAAAGAAGTTGTGGTGTATATACACAATGGATACTATTTGGCTGTAAGAAAAGATGATATAGGAACATTTGTGACAACATGGATGGATCTTGAGATTATAATGCTAAGTGAAATAAGTCAGACAGAAAAAGCAGAGAACCATATGATTTCACTGATATGTGGTATATAAACCAAAAACAACAAAAGAACAAGACAAACAAATGAGAAACAAACACTCATAGACACAGACAATAGTTTAGTGGTGACCAGAGGGTAAGGAGTGAGGAGGGTGGGAGATGAGGGTAAAGGCAAACAAATATATGGTGATGGAAGGAGAACTGACTCTGGGTGGTGAACACACAATGGGATTTATAGATGATGTAATACAGAATCGTACACCTGAAATGTGTGTAACTTTATACTAACAATTGTCACCCCAGTACACTTTAATTTAAAAAAAAGTAATATATTATTATTTTGGCATGGTCCTTTAGAGAAAAAGACTGGGATCTCAATGACAAATTAATCAATCAGTCAAAACCAATTACTAATCATCTACTGTGTATCAAGGAATATGAAAATTCAAGGAGGCTCCAAGATACAGGGGAAATGGTCACTACTTGTTGGAAAAATATAGACCCAAAATAACCAATGCTATGTGGTAATGAATACATGTTAAGTTGTTCAATGAGTGCTATGAAAATATTTTAGGGCTACATATGTTTAAAGAAATGAGCTGTTGGTTGGAGGTGATTAGGTGATTGGGAACACTTTTCTTTTTTTAGAGGAAATGTAACCTAACCTGTATCATAAAGAATGGGAAGATTAAGAAGAGAGATAATCTTGCCTACAAAGAGAAAATTCCATATAACATACCTGCGCTACAACAAGAGCCAAATACTAGACCAAAAGATGTAAAATTTAATGCGGCAGAAAACCATCTCTGTATCTCCACCTCCCATATCATTTTTTCTTCACATTTATTATTTAAAATGAGAAAAAAAACAGATTTATTAAAAATATAAATGACATTCTGATATGTACTGCTGTGATTTTTGCCCATTAGGGTTTTAATCTATTTAGAAATTTCAGGAAAGTAATCAAGCCATAGTTTTGAGTAAGGTACCTAACCCAAGTTAAGGAAAGTCAGAGCAGGATTTTCAGAAAAGCTAGCATCTAAACTGAAACCTTATTAAAGGCTGAGTAGAAGTTACCAAAGATTCTGAAATGAGAAAAAGTGTGACAGGTATGTTGTAAATCGAAAGAAGTTCAAAGAACAGAGGATGCAACAGATGAGATTAAACTATGAAGAGGGAAAAAAAAAGGCATTGAGCAGATTTTCTTCAAGAGCATAGACCTCTGGGGCTCTTTGATACACTTTTAGAGTCTGTGAAGTAAAATAATTTTTGTAGTAATGCTAGCACATTATCTGCCTTTAAAAGCTCATTTTCTTATGAGTATAGAGGATTTTTCCATTGTACATTTGGGAGATCTACATAAAAAATGAATCAATGTGTTCTAAATAACAAATCAAGCTGTCATAAAAATCATGCATTGGTTAAAAAAACACATTCAAGGTACAAGATAGGCCATTGTAACAGGTTACAGAAAAGTTCATGAATATGGCTTCAGATTCCACAGGGAAACTAATCTTTAAGAAACTACCACATTTTGAACTTTGATGTAGGATAAATGGATATTCATAATTATCTAAAATGGCTATTAAAATACTTCTCGTTTTTCTAACTCTGTATATGTGTGAAACCAGATTTTCTTCATATACTTCTGCCAAAAATAACCTCAACAGATTGAATGCAGAAGCAGATATGACAATATTGATAACTTTTTTTGATAACTTTTGTTAGGCCAGACCTTTGAGAGATGTTCAAAAAGTGTGAAACAATTCCACTCTTACAACTAATTTTTTTTTGGGTGGGAATATAGCTATCTTGGGAGAATATAGTTATCTTGCATAACAAAATGTGTATTACTGTTATTTAAAAATAAATTAATAAATATTAAAAAAAGATACAGAAATAACAAAAATGCCATCAATAGACAAATGGATAAAGAAACTGTGGTACATTTACGCAATGGAGTATTACTCTGCTATAAAAATAATGAAATCTTAACCATTTGTGACAACATGGATGGAACTAGAGGGTATTATGCTAAGTGCAATAAGTCAGACTGAGAAAGACAGTACCATATGAAATTACTTATATGTGGAATCTAAAGAACAGAATAAACGAACAAACAGAACAGAAACAAACTCATAGATACAGAGAACAAACTGATGGTTGCCAGATGGAAGCGGGGTTAGGGGGCTTGGTGAGAAAGGTGAAGGGATTAGGAAGCACAAATTGATAGTTACAAAAGGGTCACGGGGATGTACAGTATGGAGAATATAGTTAATCATAGTCTAATAACTATGTACAGTGTCAGATGGGTTATAGACTTATTGGGGTTATTTGTCAGGTATATAAATGTCTAATCATTACGTTGTTTTGTATACCTGAAACTAATAAAAAACTTTAAAAAACACCTTTTCATATTTACAGCTATTTTCCATGTGAAAATGAGGACAGGTCAACCGAGTCAAGAATTTTAGTTCCATCAGTAAGATCAATTTTACTGACTATCTTTCTTAGCTTGATAACATTAAAAATTTGTCTATCTAATGTCCTTTGATTGTTCTCACCAAGCAACTTTCTGACTATAACTTGGGTTCCATATAAATGCCCACAGAGAGGATATAAGCTAGTCATGCAGACTTTAAGTATTTTAGCAATTTTTTTTAAATCACTGTGAACTAATAAATAGCCATGATGTTTTTGTTGTTATGATTTGGTTAAATGCAAGTGCTCTCTTGAGAGATTAGTCTTCTTCAGGTGCGTTACTAACACTGGGCTTCTGGAGGCTAGGCGGTGGACCATCTGCATTTTTGCCTGTGACTTGCTTTTGCTATTCTGAAATCCTACACCTTAATGCGTAGTGTGTTTAGGATCACTCAGAAGAAAATGGGCTGCTAGACTAGGGGCAGCAGTCCTCTACCAGACCTGTTTATTGGCAGGACCTTGGAACAGAATCATGGTAAAGACCATGCAGAAGCTTATTTCCTTATTGTGTGCCAGAAAGAAACTACCTGATTGCCCAGGAAACAAATGGACTCTACCTATTATTTTTTAGCCACTAAATGGTGTTTGGCATTCTGGCAAATAAATAAATAAAAGCATTTCTCCATACCATGCGAAGTGAGTATTCAAAAGCTGCTTTTTAAAGCTATTACACTGTCCATGACAAAAACATCTTAATTATATATATTTGACCTGTTCTTCAACTTTCTCTATGATCCTGAATATCGGTTGCTTGGTATAAACACCAGTATTCATGCTGTATTACATGCTTATACCAGTCTTGTCCATTTACAATTATTCTGTCACTTAGATAGTTGGCCTGTGACATTCTGTGCCAATACGTTAGTTAAAATACCTTTCAAATAGATGTTTCTGAATATTCTGTGGGTGTTCAGGAGAATAAAGAGACAGGTGATCAGTTTCTGTCGTAGAATCACCTCGCTCTTAGAAACTGTCTGGCTACTGGAATTCTTTCTTACGGATGGAGATGCTCATTCTACAACGTCCAAAATACCTCCTTCTCTTCCTTGTCTCCCCCCCAACAAATGAGAAATTCACAGTTTCAAACTCAATCTTTGATGTCAAATACATTTATTTAAGAAATATAATAACCTATTTTTCCATTGGATAGATTATATGATCATAACAAGAACAAAAAAACTTTTGAATATCCAAAGGCTTTTCCATAATCAGTTTTTTTTTCTAGTATTTAAAATTGCCAGGTACTATTATTATTTTTTTTTGACATTTAATTAATTAATTTATTTTTTTTAAAAATTAGTTTCAGGTGCACAAGACAAAGCAAAACTTAGACGTTTATCATTTATATCCCTCACACTGTGTGAACCCTCCTCCCCCCATCCACTATCCCTCTGTACGTTCCCCAAATTAATTTTCAAACCCCCATGACCATCTTGTGGTTACGGACTATTTTTCAAAACCTCTCACCTTCCCCTTATCCCCACCCCCCAGCCCCTCTAGCAACCCTCTGTTTTTCCTCCATGTTTCCAAAACTGTCTCTGATTAGTTCATTCACTTATTCTTTTCTTTAGATTCCACATATAAGTGAGATCATATGGTATTTGTCTTTCTCTTTCTGACTTATTTCACTTAACATAATGTTCTCTAGGTCCATCCATGTTGTTGCAAATGGTAAGATTTCTTTCTTCTTTATGGCTGCGTAATACTCCATTGTATAAATGTACCACAGTTTCTTAATCCAGTCATCTACTGATGGGCATTTCGGTTGTTTCCAGGTCTTGGCTATTGTGTATAGTGCTGCAATAAACATAGGAGTGCATAAAGATTTTTGAATTGGAGTTTTGGATTTCTCCGGATAGATACCTAGGAGTGGAATTGCTGGATCATAAGGTAGTTCCATTTTCAGATTTTTGAGATACCTCCAAACTGTTTTCCATAGTGGCTGCACCAATCTGCATTCCCACCAACAGTGCACCAGCGTTCCCTTTTCTCCACATCCACGCCAGCACTTGTTGTTTGTTGATTTATTGATGATAGCCATCCTGACTGGGGTGAGGTGGTATCTCATTGTGGTTTTTATTTGCATTTCTCTGATGGTTAGTGAGGTTGAACATTTCTTCATATGTCTGTTTGCCATCTGTGTGTCCTTTTTAGAAAAATGTCTCTTCATGTCCTCTGCCCATTTTTTAATTGGGTTGTTTGTTTTTTTGGAGTTGAGTTGAGTGAGTTTTTTATAAATTTGTGATATTAACCCCTTATCAGATATATCGTTGGCAAATATCTTTTCCCAATCAGTAGGATCCCTTTTTGTTTTATTGATGGTTTCCTTTGCTGTGAAAAAGCTTTTTAGTTTGATGTAATCCCACATGTTTATTTTTTCTCTTACTTCCCTCGCGCGAGGGGATATATCAGTAAAAATCTTACTCCGGGTAATATCTGTGAAGTTTCTTCCTATATTTTCTTCTAGGAATTTTATGGTTTCAGATCTTACATTTAAATCTTTAAGCCATTTTGAATTTATTTTTGTATGTGGTGTAAGGAGGTGGTCCAGCTTCATCTTTTTGCATGTGTCTGTCCAGGTTTCCCAGCACCATTTATTGAATAGACTGTCTTTACCCCACCGTACATTCTTGCTTCCATTGTCATAGATTAAATGGCCATATAGGCATAATCAGTTTTGATGATTTAGAAATACGTGCAGCATCACCTACTGATTAAATTTCTCCTAATTATGTGCATATACTTTACAAGAAAAGCAAAACTGCTTGCAACATCATGCTTTGGTTTTTATTTTATAACCTGGATTGTTCAGAAGAATTAGAGATGTAGCTGACAAGCCAGAAAGAGCACTTTACTTTCTTCAGAATTATGTGGGAACATTTAAGAAATGAGCTACCGGTAGTAAGGTATCATTCTCTTCTACTTACACTATACACAGAGCAGATGTATCACTTATTCATTATTCTTTGCCTGTCCTTTTGCCTTCCCATTTTGCTTCTGTGGGATTTCTAATGATGCTCTAGAAACAATAACAACCGCAGCAGGGGCGGCAGCAGGAGCAGCTATCATTTACATCTTGACTACATACTATGCCCTTAACATGTGCTAAGCCCTTCACAATAATTAACTTGCTACCTCTTTCCTCAACACTCTGAGGCAGGTACCAATATTTTCCCTGTTTTACAGATGAAGAAATGAAGAATAAGAGAGGTTAAGAAACTTATCCAAGGTCAGATAGCTAATCAATTGGCGCTCTTAGATTCAAACCCAGGTCCATTTGATTCTGGAATTTAGGTACTTTACCACTATATAATTGTGTCCCATGGACGTGAAGTTAGTGAGATTACCCTGATCTCTCGAAGACTGTAGACACTATGTGATTGCAAGGTCTGTGATCTTCTCAATATTTATACATGCTTATCACTTGCTCAAGGTATATGGAACTATAACAAAACAAAACAAAACAAAAGCAATATTGGGTAGTGTGTGAAGCTTTAGTAGGAATCCTTGAAAGCAAGGGAAAAGGAACAACCAGCTTATCAGCCATATCAGCTGAATCATCAATTGGGTGGCATATGTCATGGCCAGATCACTGAAATATTTATAAAAATCATTTTTAATAGAAGATTTAAAATCATTCATTAATAAATCTGCATGTTGCAGTATTTGTGGAATTTACATTAGGGTTTATTTATTGCAAGGCAATCCTCATCATCTATAAGTTATTGAAACCAGGGAGGTGTATTTTCTACATAGACTATATTCCGGAACTGTGACTAAGAAATCAGAGGTGGAAATAAGCTATACTTACATTGCCATCAGATATTAAAAGGCAGAATAAAATTAAGGAAAACACTTAAAAATAGGACCAATGGCCGGATGGCTCAGTTGGTTAGAGCACGAGCTCTGAACAACAGGGTTGCCAGTTCGATTCCCACATGAGCCAGTGAGCTGTGCGCTCCACAACTAGATTGAAGACAACAAGCTGCAGCTGAGCTGTCGGAGGGGTGGCCGGATGGCTCAGCTGGTTAGAGCCCGAGCTCTCAACAACAAGGTTGCCGGTTCAATTCCCGCATGGGATGGTGGGCTGCGCCTCCTGCAACTAAAGATTGAAAATGGTGACTGGACATGGAGCTGAGCTGCGCCCTCCACAACTAGATTGAAGGACCACAATTTGGAGATGATGGGCCGTGGAGAAACACACTGTTCCCCAATAAAAAAATAAATAAAATGAGTAATTGCCTTGTTTTAAAAAAAAATAATAGGACTTATGTTTTCTTTCCTTCCTTCCTTCTTTTCTTCCTTTCCTTTCTTTCCTTCCTTCTTTCCTCCCTCCCTCCCTTCCTTCCTTTTAAGGAGAGCACAGCTTACAGTGGCCCATGCAGGGATTGAACCAGCAACCTTGGTGTTATTAGCACCACGCTCTAACCAACTGAGCTAACCAGTCACTCTAGGACCTATGTTTTTTTAATGCTTGTTTGAATGTAACTAGTTGTATACCTCAGACAAATCACCTTCCTTTTCTGGGTTTCCAATTTTCCAGCCATCAAATGGAGGTATTAATATAATATCCTTGCTCTGTCCTTTCCTGCCCTGACTTGCCTAAAACCCCAACCACTTGAGTATCTAAAGAGCTGCTATCGAGCATCATAGATAAGTGAGAAGGCTTGTCCTTCAAGTTCTCACAGGATCCACTCTAGTACTTACCAGGAGCTAGAATATGTGGTTTATACAGAAACACATATGACTTTGTAAACCAATGTTTAATGATCCCCAGCCAGAAAATGAGTATGGTTTTATGACAAGAGCATGATCATCAAGGGACACAAATAAATTGATGGAGAATGAGAAACTCTAGTCAGGAATTTCTTGCCAACTCTCTGGGGTGCAGGCAATGGGTTTATGAAAAACTCAGAAGGAATAAAGGAATCCCATCTGACGTTTAGTTCAGACTTTATTAGTGAATATTATTCACTTAGGAAATTCACATGTAAATTCCAGACTGCAGTTTCCTTCTTACTGTCAATGCATTCTGGTTATTGCCCAATTCATCATTAGCAGCTGTAATAAAGCCAACCCCAGAGTCTTCAGTAGATGGTAAACTCACCACTCTTATGTGAGTTGTCATCATGGGCCTGGCCAAGTTACATGCTGAGACACACAGTTGGCATCTTGGACTTGCTCTGCCAAACAGCAAGTCTGTGGGCACATTTTTCACTTAACAGGAATATTTAATTATCGACAGTCCTGAAATTAATTTGTTGCAAAGCAACTGAAACTCTTAGGAATGGCACATATGATAGGGATCTCTCTCTCTTTCTCTTTTCTCTGCTAATGAAAAGTTATATCCTGCATTCTACCCTGTCTTGTTCACAGTTTTGCCATTAATCCTCTGCTTAGACAACACTTTCACATAGAACTACTGCAAATACTTCCTCATTAACACAGTCTGGGGAGCAGCTGACTAGGCTTCTACCTACTAGACACTCTCTAAAGATTACATTTCATGAAGGCAGAAACCTTTCTATGGTGGTGTGGAACTACCCAAGGATGAAGACATTCTTATTAAAGAATTAAAGACATTAGGTGTTAAAATCTTAAAGTTCCAAAATGGAATTCCCTAACTCAAGAGGTAAAAGGATGACTCAAATTCTAGTTGAGCATCACAGTTTTGTCCCTTTTAAAGTGAAATAATTTTGTCCTTAGAGAATCTGCATGTGTCTATGTCTGTAGGTGTGAAAATGTGTATATAACTCAGTATGATACATTAAAATTAGATTAATTTTAGATTAATAAGAAATAAATTATATTGATTTAAACTTTCCCATATATCTTATTCTTGAAATATTCACCTTAGCATTAGAAATCATTTTTCTCCAATTTGACACATTCCTTTGAAGTAATTACTGAACTAGATATATGAAGACAAACAATGCACATTAACAGTATATTGCTATATATATCATTCTCCTAAACATATTTTCCAGAACTCTAGTAGGTATTTCATTATAATATTTCTATATTATGATTCAAAGTACCTTACACAAATGAACTGCTACAGTCTTCATAGCTAAAGATTGTTATGAAGGATGGTGGGGACATATGTCTCTTTGAGTTAAGTTTCTTGGGATTTTGATATTTGCATTGGAATATTACCCCCCAATGACTCTGATCTGTATAAAGCTAATTATATGCTACTATTAAAGCAGATTGCAAGAGACATTGACAGTTGGAAAGGCCTAATGACCAGCTGGATGGGAAAATTTCACGTTGTCAAAATGGTAACTTTGCCAGGATTTTTACATGCCATTTACTTGCTACAAACATGAATACCTAAGTCTTAACTTAAAATAAACTTAGCCTGGGGAAGGTCCAAGATGGCAGATTAGGTAAACACAATGCCTACTGCCTCCCAGAATCCCACAAAAATTACATATAAATTATAGAACAATCAACCTCAAGAATCATCTGAAGACTAGGTGAACAGAACCCCTATAACTAAGGATATAATAAAGAGGACACATCTAGACTGATAATGGTAGTGGTTGAACAGTGGGAGGGACACCTCAGTGGCAGAGGTACCCCACAAAGGGGTAGGTGTCCCAGTTCTACACTGGGCTCCCCAGCCCAGGGGTCCTAGGCCAGGAAGAGTAGTCCCCACAACATCTGGCAGTGAAAAATCAGTGAGGACACTCTTTGTCTGTCCCAGTGAGACAGAAGGCAGTTGGAAACCCAGATGCCCTCTTAAAGGGCCCGCATACAGACTCACTTGCTTGCAAACACTCACCTGGTCTCTTGTGGAGGGATGGCAACTCGAGAGTCACTGCAGACATATAGGGGAAGACGGAGTTGTGTGGCCTCTAGATGAGGGCTGTAGGGACAGCCCTATGGGGATCCTGCCTCACATGTAGCCTACAGGAGGGCACCATATTTTCTATGTTGAACCGTCTCCCAAAGGGCCAAATCTGAGACTGCATTGGTCTGGTAAAATCCACACATGCACCACCTTGGTGATGCCCTGGGTCCCTGCCCCGCACAGCTAGTACTGCATTGCTTGGAGGCATTCCAGCTCTTGGGTGGCCAGACCCACCCCACAAGCTGCAGAAGGCTTTTATAGCAACAGTCAGTTGGCAGTGGTCTGGCAGACATTTGGTGGTGGACAGTGAGCTACAACCTGTGCCAGACTCTCTGGGGCAGCTCTCATAGACTTGAAGGCCTGAGGCGAGCAGTGGTGGTCTTGGTGTTCTCAGGGCATTTTTGTGAAATGGTCAAGGGCCCGGCATCAGTACAAAAACTGAAGCTGCACTAACTTTGTAAAAACCACTGCCCACACCTCATGACCACCTGGAACCCTGCCCCACCCAGCTAGTGCTACATCACTAAAGGCACTCTCAACACCAGATCAACCAGCCTCGCCCATACATCTAAGAAGGCTCTTTGAAAAGCTACACCTTATGGGCTACCAACAGGTGGTGATAGGCTTAGGGGGCCCTGGGCTTTTTGGTAAGTTGCCCCAGGCACAATACTGGTGGCAGCCAGCCACGATTCACAGTGAGGCCACCTCCACATGCCTGCAGGTCCAGCACAGGCAGCAGCCAACCACATATAGCTGTGTAACTCCTACCAGGTAGCCCCAGAACGGTCACAGGCAAGGCTGACATGGGCCTGCAGAGGAGTTTTTCCCAAGACACACCAGAAACAACACACCCAGAGGTGGGCTTAAGACTAAAACACAGCACTACCCAGTTAGCACCACAAGTGGCACACCCAAAGGGTAGTCGCAACAGGCACAAGAGCCTGTCGGGGTGAATCCCCATCTGAGGGGTCAGCCCGCACACAGCAGCTCATATACTGTGGGCATAGCCAATCCTCACAGTCAGTCAGTCTGGGACTCAGTCCCACCCACCGACACACCAAAGCAATCAAGGCTCAACTACAATAGGAGAATACACACAACACATACAATGGACACTCTTAACACAAATGCACAAAAGATCAGGGAGACTGCACCACTGGACCACACATGACCACACATGACACTACATAAAGCCATCAAGCAAAGACTGAGAGGCATAGGAGATCTACCCAATACAAAGACGCAAACACAGAGAAGCAGCAGAGTGGGGAAACAAAGAAACATTTCCCAAATAAAAAAACAGGAGAAACTGCAGAGATACATAGAACCAAATGAACTGGAGGCAATGAAACTACCAGAAACAGAGTTTAAAACACTGATGATAGGAATACTTAAGGAGCTTAGTGAGAATTACAACAAAGAGACAGCAAGCATAAAGAAGGATATAGAAACCATAAAAAAAAATGTCAGAGATAAAGAATACGATAACTGAAATGAAGAATATACTAGAAGGAATCAACAGCAGATTAGATGAAGCAGAAAATCGAATCAGTGATTTAGAACACAAGGTAGCAGAATATACCCAATCAAAACAACAAAAAGAAAAAAGAATTTAAAAAAAAATGAAGATAGTTTAAGGGACCTGTGGAACAACACCAATTATAAAAACATTCACATGATAGGGATACCAGAAGAAGAGAGGGAGCAAGAGACTGAGAACCTATTTGAAGAAATAATGACTGAAAACTTCTCTAAGCTGGCAAAGGAAATAGACATACAAGCCAAGAAATACAGACAGTCCCAAGCAAAGTGAACCTAAACAGGCCCACACGTAGACACATCATAATTAAAATGGCAAAAGCTAAAGACAAAGAGAGAATCTTAAAAGCAGCAAAAGAAAAGCAGTTAGTTACCTACAAGGGAGCTCACATAAGTCTCTCAGCTGACTTCTCAACAGAAACGTTGCAGGACAGAAGGGAGTGGCAGGAAATATTCAAAGTGATAAAAAACAAGGGCCTACAGCCAAGGCTGCTCTACCCAGCAAGGCTATCATTTAAAATTCAAGGAGAGATAAAAAGTTTCCCAGATAAGAAAAAGCTAAGGGAATTCATTACCACCAAGCCAGTATTACAAGAAATATTAAAGGAACTTTTTAAGAAGATGAAAGTAGAAAACAAATAAACCAACAAAGATTTTAAAAAAATATGAATAACAAAATGGCAGTAACTATGTACCTATCTATAATCACTTTAAATGTAAATAAAGTGCTCCAATAAAAAAAGTAGGGTAGCTGAATAAGAAAACAAGATCCATGCATATGCTGTTTAGAAGAGACCCACCTCAGATCAAATACACATAGACTGAAAATAAAGAAATGGAAAAAGATAGTTCACGACTATGGAAATGAGAAAAAAACTAGGGTAGCAATACTTATATCAGACAAAATAGACTTTAAAATGAAGACTATAATAAGAGACAAAAAAGGACATTACATAATAATAAAGGGATCGATCCAACAAGAAGACATAACCCTAGTAAACATCTATGCACCCAACATAGGAGCACCTAAATATATAAAACAAATATTGACAGACATGAAGGCAGAGATCAACAGTAACACAATCATAGTAGGGGACTTTAGCACCACCACCGACCAATGGACAGATCTTCCAGACAGAAAACCAACACGGAAACAATGGCCATAAATGACACATTAGACCAGATGGATTTAATTGATATTTTTAAAGCATTTCACCCCAAAGCAGTGGACTATACATTCTTTTCAAGCGCACATGGAACATTTTCCAAGATAGACCATATGTTAAGCCAGAAACTAGACTTTTTGGGGTTATCGTTTTATGAGGGGTGTAAATATCTAATCATTAGGTTGTTGTGTACAACAGAAACTAATAATAATAAAAACGAACTGAATAAAATAAAATAAACTTAGCCTGTTAAATAATCATATTTGAAGTATAAAAGAACCACAACGGCTAAGTGGTATAGACCATATTTTGAGACTGTAATCCTCCCCTATCTAAGTAAATGTTATATTTACAGACTTTAATTTTTGCCTCAAAATCAGTAAAAATGGAATCTATATAAATAAGATATCCTCTAATATAGTCAGTGTCTATGAAACATTAAAATATACGTTGATGATTCAGAGAGTAAGATAAAACCAATCACATAATGTCGTTTACTGTTCCCTCCCCCAATTTTTTTGAGGAAACATTTCACTTTACAACTAGTTGTGTCAACAAAATAATCATCTCATTCATATAATGCTTTTTATTTCAAACATTATCTCACTTACTCCGTATAACAATTCAGTAATATAGAGTTCCCAGTACAAGATTGTTTCCATTGATATCAGAATGCATTTAATTAGGAGAAAAATAACCATTTAATACCTTCTCCTTTCTCCTCAAATTTTCAATTTTTTTCACTAATCCCTCTGATAATCTCATCACATTCTTCTTGAACAGAATGGGCACAACAGCTGACAACTGCCTCATCTTCCCAGCATCAATTTTACCATATAACAACAGCAGCAGCAGCAGCAAAAACAACAATAGCTGGCATTTATTTAGGACTTTTTTTCTGTGTGCCAACCATTACTTTTATACACTTCACCCATTTCAATCTATTTCATAGTCACAACACCCTATGGGCTATGTGTTATCATCACATTCACATTTTATTTTATTGAGATATAATTGACATATAACATTGTATAAGTTTAGGGTGTACAGTATAATGATTCGATATATGTATACAGTGTGAACTGATGACCACACTAAGTTTAGTTAAATATCCATCACCTCAGATATTTACAAAGACTTTTTTCCATGTGAGAACTTTTATGATCTAACCTTTTAGCAACTTTCAAATATATAAAACAGTATCGCTAACTATAGTCAGCATGGTGTACATTACATCCCCAGGTCTTATTGATCTTATAACTGGCAGTTTGTACCTTTTGACCTCTTTATCCAATTCCCTCACCCTTACCCCCTACCCCCTGCCTCTGGCAACCACCAATCTGATCTCTGTTTCTGAGTTTAGTTTTATTAGCTATCACATACCACCCCCAGTGTAGAGAACAGAAAATGAAAGCATTTGTCCAAGGTCACAAATAACAAAGAAAAAAAACAAGTGGCAAATACAGGATCTGAACCCAGGAAATCTGTCTCCAGAGACCGCCTCTAAACCCCGTATTCTACTGCTTTGCTGCTGTTGTAAAAGAAGTGTCCCCTAGGAGTCTGCTCCCTTGTGTCTTGAATCCCATCCCTTCTCACCTTCACAAAGACTTTACTCCCACAATTACGTCCTTTCTCTACTAAATGATCAGTTTCTTCCTCTCTGCTCAACCAACCCCAGTCATTTAAATATACCTTATTGTCACCCATCTTAAAATATAAACAAACCAACAAAAATCCCTCCATTTTTCTATTCTCCTTCACTAACAATTCTCCAAATACTTATCTCCATTCATTAACTCAACTTCTTGATCTTCATTTATTTTTCAAACCATGGTATTGAAATACTCTTCAAAATACAGTAAGTCCTCACTTAACGTCACCGATAGGTTCTGCAACTTGAAGCAAAATAATGTATAATGAAACCCATAGGCTAATTGATATAAACAAGAATTAAGTTCCTACAGCATCTCATCAATGTTATGATGAAACTACAATGAATGAAATAACATTATTCGAGCACCTGCTGTGCTTACCTATACTCACTAATTCAACTTCTTTGTCTTGAAAAAGTTCTCATCAATGACTCCAATGACTTTTATTTTGCCCAAGCCAATGGTGACCAACAGCAGCATTTGGCAGGACCACAAGGCTCTCCTTGAAGCATCATTTAGTGTCCTATCTCACTAGACACTTTTTCACAGCCTCCGTTGCTGGCTCTTCCTCCTGAATAAGACTTTTAGAAGTTGGAGTGCACCAGTACGCTTTCCTTACCAGTTCTTCCCTCTGTGCACTCTCTCCCTAAGCTATCTCATCCACCATAAATTCAAATCTATCTATCTATGCCTCTCAAATCTATAGCTCCAGGCTGGACTCCTCTTCTGAACTTCAGAAATCACATAATATATACAACTCCCTACTTCACTTGCTACTTAGAAAGTCTAACAGACCTCTCAATGTTAATACGACTACAGAGTTTCACTTCTAAATCTGCTACCTGAAAAGCCTTTTCCTTTTGAGTCAATATCCAGTTGTTGAGGCTAAAAACAACATGTAAGAGTCATCCTCAATTCCTCTCTTTCCTTCAGATTTCAGGTCTCATTCATCAGTAAGTCCTGTCACACCTCCAAAAATCTACTTCCTAAGATATTTCTATTGTTAAAATGTTTCAAATTCATTTCCACTGGGTTTGAAAACCCAAGTCCAAATCACTCTCATCTCTCACCTGGACAGCTGTGATAGTCTTCTAATTTGTCTCCCTGTTTCCACTCATTTCCCCCTACAATCTGTTCTCTTTATAGCACCTACAGTAATCTTTTGAAAACATCAACCTGATAATCGTGCTTCACAGCTTAAAACCTTCCACTGTCTCTCCATCAAATCTAAAATAAAATCCACCCAAACCCTCATCATGGATTACAAGGTCCTATATGATGTAGCATCTTCCTATTTCTCCACTCTCAGGTTCTTCCATCCCCTCCCTCATCGATTATGCTCCAGTCAGACAGCATCTTCTTACACAGTAAGCTTATTTCTGTTTCAGAGACTCTGAAATTTATAGACATAGATACAGATATATTTTAAATATTGTACTTGGATGACTTTTCTTCCAAATATTTGCATGGCTTCCTCTTTCTCATCTTTCAAGTCTCAAGTCAAATGTCATTTCTCCTGGAAGGCTTTCACCAAACACCCTAGCTAAACTGGTCACCTGGTCACACTCCCTCAAAGTCAGCTAGTTCTTCTTATTCTTATTATTGATCAGTACCAAAAATCTTCTAATTTATTTGCATTTTACTGTCTGTCTTCGTCATTAGAATGTAAGTTCCTTGAGGACAAGCACCATGTCAATCTTGGATCCTTAGCATGGGATCTTTACCACCTAGAGAGTATGTGTAACACAATAGGCACTCAGTGAATATTTGTTAGCAGACTCACTATGATACTTTGACATCTATAGACAGAAATTCAAAAACATGGTAAATATGGGGAGTGATTATATGACGTCACTTAAAAGTGGAACAGGAAACATCATGAAGGGCTTTCCCCCAATTACAGAGCAGTCTACAATGCAAAATGCCAAACTCGTATAGATAGATACATAGACAGACAGATAGATGACAGATGATTGATAGATAGATAGATAGATAGATAGATAGATAGATAGATAGATAGATAGATACAGACATACCATTTTGTGGCTTGAGTTTTCCAGGCCAATTTGATAACCTCTCTACTTTCAAACTGACATTATATCCTTGGAAGTAAGAAATGCTTGGTAGATGACTATGAATTTAAGTTTGCCAAAGTTCTTAATAAGTGTAAAGTATATGTTTATAGGGCAAAGAACCACCCAAAATCAAAATATATCTATGGAAGTTATAAAATTAAACACCACCCCTTTCACCACCATCTGGTAAAATTAGCTGCATACATCCCAAAACAAAGATTGTCACATAAATTAAATTATGAAAGCATACGATCCCTTTTTAACAGCTTTTGAGGTATAATTGATATATAATGACTGCACATATTTAATGTATACAATTTGATGAGTTTGGACATATGCATGCACCTGTGAAACCATCACCACCAATCAAGGTAACAGAGAATCTGTCTCATGCTTTCCTCCTAGCTTGTAGAGGTTGATGGCAATCCTTGGCATTTCTTGACTTTAGTTGACTAACTCCAATCTATTCCTCTATCTTCATATGGCCTCCTTCCCTGTTTATATGTCATTCTTCAAATCTCTCTTTCCTTATACAGACACCAGTTATTGGATTCAGGTCTCATTCTGATTCAGTATGACCTCATCTTATCTCTATGACATTGGCAAAGATCCTATTCCCAAATAAGGTCACATTATAGGTACTGGGGGTTAGGACTTCAATATTCATTTTTTTTTCTGAAGGAGGGCAATTGAACCCATAATACTTTGATTTAGATTACAGCAGCTTGTAATTCATATTACTATTATGTATATAGTATTTTGAACTTCAGGTTTAACAAAGTATAAGTCTGCATTTTATGTTTAGACTTCCAATCTTACCTTTCTTATAAAAAAGGTATTTTGAGCCTCCAGATAATATATGTCAAACATAGGGAATCTTCAAATTCCTATTTCTAATAGAAGCATACTATTTTGGCAATTTTTATTTTGGCTTTTTGCCTTCTCTTTCAAAGGAGACAACCATCTGTCTAACTTAGTTTTAAAAAAATCTTGGCAAACAAAGCATACTACTGACATGGACTATGAGATTTGAGGGGAGAAATTCATTTTACTTACATTACTGTTTCTAAAGATTGACAAAAGTAGCTACCACTGATTGGTGCCATTTCGAATGCTGCCAGGTATTGGGTCAACCTTCATCCTCCTCTACTAATGAAATAAAGTTAGCATCATTATAAAAAAGAGTCTAGAAGGAATATACTGAGTTGTCACTCTATTACTAGTACTAGTTTTAAGGTAATACCCTTCAATTCTTGTTTTAAGAAAATCACTAGGTCATATAAATAAAAGTATAATTCATTGTATTCTTTTATGTTTCTCATTCAGTGTTCTGTAGTGAACTAGTGAAGTGAGATCTCTATAACTAAGATTCTTCAATGATCACAAACAGGTAATAGTAATGATATTAGGCCGCTCTGCATAATACCATGCAATCACATAAAGAAAGGTGACTTTATAGAATTGCTTATTATGTGGGCTGTGAGTTGAGAATATATGGTTACAATCCATTTAATGAAGTTCTCCTAAAAACCAAGAGCCCGTAAAACCTGAAACATAAAAATTCTTTTCTGCTAAATCAAATGCTTTTTCACCATTCCAATGTGATAGGTACCATTTCCCTCTTAAATCTCTGAGAAAGCTAATCTATTTATGCTATTCATAACACTTATGAGCAAGCTGTGGTTTTTAATAAAACACAAGTTATTTGTGCATATAAGCAGATATAACCCCCTTTGCCCTCCTAGAACAGAGTATTTTGCATTTATGAATGGTCCCAATCAGGTAAATACCCTTATGGCTGTTTATCAGCCCTAATCAGAAAAAGGTTGTCTTTCATTCATTAGGTTGAGATTTGAGTTTTAAGATCTGAATCATAATGGGTTGCAAATTAAATTTTCTAAAACCTTTTCCATGCCAATTTCAGATTCAGGGACATACATAGCAAAATTTTATCTCTGGCAAGACTGAAATTTCTTTTGGAAATCACAGAATTCAGAGCTGGAAGGGACCTTGGGCAACACTTAGTTAATGGCAGAGCTAGGATGAGCCCCTAGGTCTCGTTTCTGATTTTAGTGTCTTCTCTACTGCCCAACACCTCTCCATATGCCCAAGGATTTATTTTGCAGCATCAAAGTCGCAGAGAAATCTGGGTTGATTCAATTAGCTGCAATAGGTATCTTAAATCTCCAATCATACAAAAAGATCTAAATGACAACATTTCTAAAATACTCCAAATCCTTTATCAAACATAATTCAGTTTTTTGAGCTGATGATTGAAGAAACATTACCTTTACTATATCTTTGATTAGTCTTTCATTCTGACTAATCAGCATCTCACTGAGATGCTTCCCAGAAAGTATGTTTCCCAAACCTACTAATTGAATAGAAATACTTTTCTCTATTTTGAGGTTTGGTGGTATGCTTACAATAAACCGCTTTTAAGATTGATTACACCCCTTAGATTCAATTCAATTATTAATTAATCTCAGCAGCCATTTATTGCTCTGTATATCACAGAAAAATAGAGATCATCCTTTAATTATTGATTCATCTGATAGTCGTGCACCAGCTGTACTAGCTTTACATACCAACATTTCTGTGAAGTATATTTTCAGCTTGTTTTGCTTTCCTTATCAAAAGGAAAAATTTAAAGCCATCTGTTAAGCTCACAACCTCAGTTTCCTCCTACTGATCATTCTGAGCAAAATCATCGGGTAGAGAGTCACTCTGCTCCTTGCAGGTAAGAAGACATCCCTCTGAGGGCTTAGAATGGCACTGAGCTCCTGGATTAGTTGAGTTGATTACTTTCTTTTTTACTTTTTTCTCAAGAACTATAGGTCAGAAATGGCTTAACCAGTATGTATTTTTAATTATATGAATTAGTTTTATGCCACACTGGGAAAATTCCCCTTTGTGACTATTACAATTCTTTTAGTGTTAATTTTATCAACACGTGAAAAATATTTCCTGTGTAATTTAAGGTATTTAAACTATGAAAATAAAAAAATATATATTATCTCCATTACAAATAAAGAGGGGTGTTACACAGAGTTCTCTGTTTCATCAGCATTAGCCAAGGTTACCAATGCAGAATTTCCATTTTGATCTGTTGGGTAACTTACTGAAAAGCCCACAATCACTAAGAATTTTTCCTATGTCTTTTTTTTTCAAATAAATATATCTGTTTTATTTCATATGGAGGCAATACCATAAATTTATTGCTAGCAGTGCAACCAAGACTTAAAATAATTTTTAATAAATAGACAAGATGTGTAATTATCACAGTTCACAGGGTTTTAAAATTATTCTATTCAGATTTTTTAAAGCATCCTGAGTGCTTTGACCCTAAGGAGAAAAAAAGTGTGTTATTTTGTTAATGTATTCAATAACGTTTACCTCTTGCCTCTGTTAGAATTTTATCTTTATGATAACCCTTTTCTTATTGTATTTTGCAGAATAATGCATATTCTTTACTGTGCCTTAAATGCCAGGGAAAGAATACTCCTTCTCCCAGACTCCTCAGATAGCAATGCCTCTCCTGACTTCTTCAGACAGAATTAATTGGAAACTAATTTATGATCTCACAACACATGTAAGTATTTCTAGTACAGCATTTTACTCTATGATACCACAATTATTTCCTTCTAAGTCTGTGTTAAATATATACTCATACTCCCTGATTTACTCATCATCATCATCATCATCATCATTGACAAGAGTATTAAAAATAAGTATACGTTAAATGCTTATTACATGCTTGTATTACGACTTTATAAGAATTATAACAATTCAGTCATTATTTTTGTCTTACAAATAAAAACACCCTGAGATTCAGCCAAGCTCACACAATTATGCACATGGCACTTACAGGATTTAAATCCAGGTAACCCTCTCTTTATAGCTAAGAGACTCTACTACATCAGAGCTTAGCTACTATTAGACACTCTGGCTTTTACCAAATATATTCTGAATTTCATTAAAAATTAAACTCGGAGATTACAGGGGAGAACTTTGGTCTAACTGTTGTCAAATAAGGACACATCGCAAATTAATGGTGCCCAGATTAATGAGGCCTAGACAGAGTTTTGGTGCCTCTGTTAGCAGATGCTATTATGATCTGTTATTACAGCTTATAATAATCATAATTACAGTCTGAACTATGTTTCTAGGTTATGTAATTTTCTCTGACTCAGCCCACAGCACTCCAGTTGACTAAAATATGGTCTAATCTGTTGCTTATAGTTGCAAATATTTTCGACCAATGGAATTGTTGAGGGAAAAATAAAAATCTTACATCCAGCTCTATTTTTTTTTCTTGTTACTTTAAAGGAAATAAAACCAATAAGGAGCATGTCATTTTAGTAAATATTAAGCCATCCTTTAGGGTCATACTACCTACAAAAAACAAATTGACATTTGTGAAGCACTGACTATGTGCTCAATGAAGAATCACATTAATAGGTAAATGACTTATCTCTTAATTCTCTACGAGACTAGGAAGGCTAGCAATTATTATTAAGGTATAAAATTAAGAAACTGGAATTTAAAAGTAAATGAATATAAGGTCAACTGTGAGAGGACAGGAAATAGGTGAGGAAACTTGACAGGAAAGCACTGCGATGGCCTTGAATTTTTTCTATTTCTTTTCCAGAAATAGTGCCTGTGTTATGTTAGATACCGATTTGGCTGCTGTAACTCAGAGACCTTGAATAATAGTTGCTTAAACTAGAGATGATTACTTTTCATTCACATCCAAATCTGGGTAGGCAGCTTCAAAATTAGCAGGGAACCTGGTTCCTTCTAACATACAGATCTGATGTCATCAATACATAGCTGCTATTATGTTTCCATTCCAGCCTGAGGAAAGATGTAAAGACACAAGGGAGGGAATGCTCCTTTCTTTCAAATGAAGCCTACTGGGTTGGGTCTATCATCTCTGTTCACATTCCATTACCCAAAACTTAGTCATATGGCTTAGCCTTACATACCTAAAAGGGAGCCTGTGAAATGAAGGTGTTTGGCTAGGTGGTCATGTGCCCCAAATAATTTCTATTCCTATACATGAAAGGGAGAATGAATATTGGGGTACCATTAGCAGTCTCCACCACTATACTAGTCATGGAAATGAAAATTAATAGTAAGTCCTTTCATTTATGTAGCACTATTTTTCTGAGCTCTTTCATTTATCTTACTTTATTCCCACTCTAGTCAATTCTTGATCTAAAACTCGGGAGGAGACGAGAATCACAAATAATCAAATGTAACAAGTAATACAAACATAATGTTCTATTTTGACTTGAATGTTCTGGTTCTTTGATGCCAACACAATCAAGGCTAGCAACACTGAATTACAATTACACCTCAAATACACTAGAAATGTTCTACAGATAGGCTCATGTGGTTCTTTATTTCTATAATGGCCTTTTATTTATTGCTGGCCTTTCAAGATCTACTTAAGTGTTATCTCCTCCATATATTCAGAAAAAGAAACTCCCACTAACCCAGGAAAAATTGACCACAACATCTTCTGAGTTTCCACTCTGCCTTGAATAAACCATAATGTATCACATTTATTGGTGTATGCATCTGTCTCCCCTTTAATTTTGAGATTAAAGGCAATCTTTAACTTGTCTATATCCTCAGCTCGTGGCACAGAGTCTTGCATGTTACACGTATACAATGATGTTTATTGATTTGAATTAAACACTTTAAATAAAATAATGAGCTATACTATTGAAGCTATCAGTCAGAGAATTATGAAAAGCATGGGCTAAAAAGCATTGCCCACCTCTTTTTACTTATTCATCACATGTCACAGAGTAAATTACCTAACAAAACAAAGTCTACATAAAAGGAACTTTAATGAAAAATAAACAAACAAGGTTTTCATGTGAGAACTCATACAAATCACCTCAATAGAGCAGATTTCAGGTGTAGGTAAAAGACGTAGAAATATCAATAATGTTGCAATGAAAATTAGTTTAAGATATGGATACTTGCTGTCACATTAGAAACAAATAATTATACGGATATTGTGTACTATACTATGTACTATACTATGTACTATATAGGATGTACTATAGTTACGTACACTTGAAACCTACATAATTTTATTCAATTAACAGATGAATAAAATTCAATTAACACATGAAATAGAGATATAATTTATTAGTTAGAAAAAAAGGAGACAGAATTATCAGTTTATAGATTATTATACGCCTAAAAATGCAAGAACATTAATTTAAAAATCACTAGAAATAAGACAAGAATTCAGTAAAATGGTAAACAAAAGAAAAATTTTTAAATATACGAAAATAAATACATTCCCTTGATATTAGAAATAACTTGTAAGAAAAAAAAAAAACTAATTAAAAAAAGGTAGAAAAAAAAAGTTAGGAAAAGTAACATTTCCAAAGCAACCAAAATTATAAGCTACCTAAACATAATTCTAATATAAAATATGGACAATTTTACAATAAAATTTTCAATGGATTTTTTTTTTTAGGAAAACTTAACACAATGATTCCAAAGATCACTTTGAAAAAAGTGAACAAATAAAATGGCTAAGATAAGTCTAAAAATTAAAAGCAGTGGGAGAGAACATAATAAATCTAACCAAATATTAAAACAGATTAAAAAGGTACAACAATTAAAACAAGATGGTAATGACTCAAGCATGAACATATACTTGATGAAACAGTTCTTAATGCCTGGTAAGTAAAGAATCACAAAGTAATGTGGAAATGATAACTTTGCAATGAATAGTATGATGATAATGGGCTACATGGGAAAAAAGCCATATTGGAGCTTTCCCTTGTACCATGTTCACACAATTGAATTTAGATGAACTAAGGAGTTAAATTTAAACTTCTTTATATGGCAAAAAAGCTCCATAATAAAAATCAACAGATAATTTAAACACTAGAACAAATATAATTGGAATATTTATAAAAAGAGTTAACATCCTTGGTGCTATGGACTGAATTGTGCCACCACCCCCCCCCCAACAAGTTCCTATGTGGTAGCTCTATTCCCCAGTGTGGCTGTATTTGCAGACAGAGGCTCCAAAGAGGTAATTACAGTAAAATAAGGGAATATACCAAACCAATCTGGTAGCCTTATAAGAAGAGATTAATTTCTTCTGAGGTCTATCCTCAGCTTGTAGATGGCTGTCTTCTTCTTGTGTCTCTACATGGTCTTTTCTCTCTGCACATGTGTCCTAATCTCTTCTCTTTTTTCAAATTTATTAAATGTATTGGGGTGACAATGGTTAATAAAATTATATAGATTTCAAGTGAACATTTCTATAATATATCATCTATATATCACATTGTGTGCTCATCACCCAGATTCAGTTCTTCCATCACCGTATATTTGATCCCCTTTACCCTCTTCTACCACCCTGCCTTCCCACTTATCCTCTGATAGCACCAAACTGCTGTCTGTGTCTATGAGTTTTTTGCTAGAAAATTCCCTCAGCTTCTGTATGTCTGGAAAGGTCTTTATTCCTCCTCCATATCTAAAGAATAAGTTTGGTGGATATATTTTGGCTGGTAATTTCTCTCTTTCAATAGTTTGAATACTTGATTCTACTCTCTCCTGGCTTGTAGAGTTTCTGCTGAAAAAATCTGATGATAATCTAATGGGCTTTCCTTTATAAGTTACTGCTTTTTTTCCCTTGGCTGCCTTGAGAATTCTTTTTTTGTCATTAAATTTTGACAGCTTCAATACAGTGTGCCTTGGAGAAGGCCTGCTAGGATTGAGGTAATTGGGTGTTCTGTTTGCTTCTTAGATTTGAGGATCCAGTTCTTTTTACAGGTTTGGGAAGTTCTCATCGACTATTTGTTTGAATAGACTCTTTGTTCCCTTCTCCCTCTCTTCTTCTTCAGTACACCTTTTAAAATGACTATCATCAACAAGACAAGTAATAACCAGTGTTAGAAAAGCTGTGAAGAAAAAGGAACCCTCATACACTGTTGGTGGGAATGCAGACTGGTGCAGCCATTATGGAAGGCAGTGTGGAGGTTCCTCAAAAAATTACGAATAGAATTACCATATGACCCAGCAATCCCTCTTCTGGGTGTTTACTCATAAAATCTGAAAACACTTATCTATAAAGATATATGTACCCCTATGTTCACTGTAGCATTATTCACGGTGGCCAAGACATGACAACAACCAAAGTGTCGTTCGATAGATGAATGGATAAAGATGTGGTACACATATACAATAGAATATTACTTGACCATAAGAAAAGATGAAATACAGCCATTTGCAACATCATAGATGGATCTTGAGATTATCATGTTAAACAAAGTAAGTCAGAGAGAAAAAGTTGAGAATCATCTGACTTCACTTACATGTGAGATATAAAATTGAAAGCAACAAACACACAAGACAAACAAATACTCATAAACACACACAACACTTTAGTGGTTACCGAAGGGTATGGGGGGAAGGGGAAGTGGTAGAAAAGGGAAAAGTTGATCAAATATATGGTGATGGAAGGAGCACTGACTCTGGGTGGTGAACACAAAATGTAGTACATACATGATGTACTATAGTTACGTACACTTGAAACCTACATAATTTTATTAACCATTGTCACCCCAATACATTTAATAAATAAAAGAGATTAGGACACATGTACACAGAGAAAAGACCATGTGGAGACACAGGAAGAAGACGGCCATCTGTAAGCCAAGGAAAGACCTCAGAAATTAATCCTGTCAACACCTTGATCTCAGACTTCCAGCCACCAGAACAACTGTTCTGGTGGTACAGTCTGTGGTACTTTGTTACAGCAACCTAAGAAATTTAGAAATAAATGAATGAATGAATGAATGAATGAATGAATAAATAAATAAATGGAAAGAAAGAATGACACTAGAACAAAGATCCTCAATTTTATGAATAAGAGAAAGGCCATTTTTCACTTCTCAGAATGAGCACTACTTAAAAGAGTAACAACATTTGGGATTAATAATGGTGTTGAGAAACAGTACACTGTTACAGAGCAAAATGATTACAAAATTGTGGAGAGCAATTTTACACTATGTATCTAAAGTCTGAAGTAAGACCTTCCACTTCTAGGAATCTGGTCTAAAGAACTAGACAAATGTACAACAATGTATATTAAAAGATATTTATAGCCATGTTGTATATAACAGCAAGAAATAATGGAAGTGATCTAAATGTTCAATAACAGGGAATTATTTTAATCACTTAAATTTGCAGACTTGCATATCCAACTGCTTGTTCTAAATCTGCCATTGATTCTAAATGGCATCTCTAAATTAAGATATATAAAACCAAACTTTTGTTTTCCACTCTCACAATAAAGACCTGATACACCCATAATTGATTTATCTCATCTATTGTTTCAGATGTTCATGTCCAAAACTTCTGTCCTTCGCTCTCACACACTGTGCATCAAATTCATCAACAAATCCTTTTAGGACTACCTTCAAAATACATCCAGAATCCAGCCACTTCTCATCACCTCTTCCACTACAACTTTAATCCAAACCACAAACATCTATTGCCTGGACTATTACAAAAGCTTCCTAACTTGTTACCACTTTATAGTTTATTCTCAGCCCAGCAGCTAGATTGAGCCTTTTAAAATGTTAAGTCAGACAAGTTCAGTTCCCTGCTATGAACCCTTCAGTGTCTTCCCATCTCATTCAGAATAAAATCCAAGGTCCATTCCATGGCCTGTAAGGCTGTTCACAATCGTGCCCTACTCCCTCTTTGACTTAATCTACTACGTTCCCCTACTCACAGCACTCCCACAGCACAGGCCTTCTTGCTATGACTAAAATGCATCTGGACTATTGTCACCTCAGGACCCTTGCACTTGCTATTTAGTTTACCTCGAATATTCTACCCCCAGACAGCGGCATAGTTTCCTTCAGTTTTCTGCACACATTTTGCCTCTGAGCCCGCATGGAAGTTGCTGGTGTCTTACTTGGATCCCCTTTACTGAATAATGCAACTATTCTCCTAGCTGCTATGAGGATTGATGTTTAACAGTTTACAGTTCCATCCTCTTCAGCATTGGTCTCAGCGGCAAGGAGTTGCCTTTCTTGGAAATGCCCGGGAGTTGATAGTACAAATTGCCAGACTCTTGCCTCAAGGTGGGATACCTCCATGGTATCATTCATGGTCCAGAGCTTCCACGTGAAACAGGCTAGACTTCAGTAAAAACCACATCTTTGCCTTGGATCTTCCTCTGCCCTAATCTACTTTCTTCTTTCCCTTAGAGAATTTACCTGGAGGTGCTCCCTCAATAAATCAATTTGTTAAAAATCCCATCTCATTTCTATGAAATAAGAATACAGTTGGTATCATGTCAAGTTCTAGAAAACAGTTTCATTGGCTGAGCGGCAAGTTGTACCCCATTAGCAGTGGTAGGTGGAATGCAGATATGAACTTGCTTTAGTAAAGTCTCTCATGTTTGCAAAATATGGGGATCTTAGTAAATAGCCAGACTGTGGTATTAGATGGCTGCTGAGAAGCTCCACGGATGCTTTGAAAAGAGCCAGTGACAGGCTCAGATCACTGAATTACCAACATAAAGCCATGTGTGAGGGTCAGATGACCCCCTTGGAAGCATTTCTAAAAGACCTTTATCTACTATAGCTGGAGTGCAGACTGACACAGATCATGAGACTGAACATCACAGGAGGTTGAGTTCTCAGTTTAGGCAAGTCTGTTGTGCCAAAGTCAGGGTCCTTATAAAGAGCAGGGCCTTAAAAAACTGTGAATGAGAATATCTGGGTAGACTCACTTGATCCACTTGAACTCCCAGATTCCCCTTATCCCCTGGCTCTGAAAAATGCCCTCCCTCCCCCTTACTAGAAGACACAAGGCCCCTTTTCTGAAGACTATGCAGACACCTCAAATGAGGTAAATGTCTTACAAGACACTGCTGGCCCGCCTCAGGATTTGGCCCTACCTCCCCTTCTGGACTCCAGATGGGCAACTAAATTCAGAGCTCAGCCTGATCCTACTGGGGAAGTGCTGGATCTGTCACAGGAATGGAAGAATTGCACACCAAAAGGTAACAAATCTGGCTAACAGGTACTGGCAGGAACTAGGAAAGTATACCTGGAAATGGGTCCTGAGGCTGTTGTACGAAAGGGACAGAAAACAAAGATGGAGAAATGAAAGTTTGTTGATATTGTGACACTTCGTTGTGGCAAGGACCATGGTTAATGGTGCTGATACACTGCCGGGACGGCTCTTCGAAGCTTAGCAAAGGTGATGGCTCATATTAAATGAAGCAGAGGTGCCAAAATCGCAAGGTAGAGGAAACACTCCGTAGGCTAAGGGTGGCAACATGCTAGAATGGATCCACTGTAAAAGAGCAGATAACCTAGAAGCTGACCACGTTCCTTGGGAGGGATGGAAACCTATGGTGTCATTCATACTCATGAGCTTCCATTAGGATCAGACTAAGACTAGGTATCAGCTGAAACTATACCTTTGCCTAGCTTCTTCCCTGCTTCTCACTCCCTTACAGGTTTTACCTAAAGGCACTCTCTCAACAATCGACTTGCTCCAAAATCCTCATATCAGGGTCTATTTCTAGGGGACCCAAACTTAGAATAGCACCCTAATCAGAATTATACTGTTCATCACCTCTGACAACTTACTTTGCTTTGCACTTTTAATATATATTGCTGTCTGATAAGTTAAATACTTATTTGTTTGCTCTTTGTCTCTATATCCCCATAGAATGTAACATTCATGACAGTAGATCTTTTTCTGTTTAATTTACTGCTGTATCTCCAACACCTACTATGGTATCCAGCACATAACAGATCTTCAATAAATAGGTTTAAATAAATGAATGAATATAAAAACAAATAATAAAAATGTATGTGAAGCATAGTCCCATTTTCCTAATTTCTGATTTTAAACACACGAACATGTGGAAAGTCTCAAAGGAAGCATGTGAAAACATAATGATTTTCAATGCATCACAAAGTTAAAGTCCAACATGTTCAATGTGACTTATAAGGACCCTCTTAACCTAAGCGCTATCCACATTTTTATCTCTCACTGGTCTCACCCTCAACTATGAAACACTGGCCATCCTAATTTTTTTCCAAATTCCTTGAAATTTCTAAGCTTCCCTTGCCTCAGACATCCTTTTGCAGCATTCTCTCTACCTTGGAACTCTTCCCTTTAACCTCCCCATTGCTAACAAATTCTCACCCATCATTTCTCAGATTAATTATAACTTCTTCATGGAAACCTAGGTGGTACACTCTTGCCGTGGAGACACCCTTCAGTGGTATTCACCCCTATGCTTCCTGCTAGATTCCAGGTTCAGCAAGAGCGGGGATGTGCTCACCATTGTGTCTTCACTACCTGGTTGGTGCCTGCCCCGTAGACGTTTAGTATTTGTTGAATAAATACAATGGTAGGAATCAGGTTCTTTTTCACTTTCTTCTTCATGTTTTTATAAATTTTCTGAATTTGTCACAGTGAGCTAACTTTAATTTTCACATTTTAAAAAGCTCTTCATATTTTGCAAAAAAATTTTATATATGTATATATACATACATATGTATATATATATATACACACACACACACACATATCCTAAAACTCTGTATTAACTAAAAGAAAATATGGGTTGATATTAACTTATCACAGAATGGATAATTTTTGATACATAGAAGCAATAGAAGAAACCAAAAAGGAAATGATCTATAGGTTGCCCATCTAATTTTTAAAACTTCTGTACATTAACAAATATAACCAAAATGGGGAAAACACTTGCAATGCATTTTAATCTGTCAAAGCCACAAGATTTTTAAAAATTGCATTCAATCCTGGTGTGGGTAGACTGAAATGGGACTCACACATGCTTTTCACAGCCTTAAAGGAAGCATAACTTCAGTAAAATAATTCCAAATTTTGGAATTTAATCAGTGATGAAGTCAACGACTTATCTACAAGTTCTAATGAGAGATTTCCTGTGATCAACACTGGAAGCAACATAAATATCCAGATTTGGCATATTAGTTTTAAAATCATTCAATTATAACGTGGCATATTCTTCAGCTATTAGTATGTTTTTAAAGAGTATATAATAACAAAAATACAGCATATTCAGTGAAAAAAATATACAGAATGATGCAAATTTTGATATAGGACAGAGAAAGAGACAGGGAAATAGAGAAGTCACATTAATATACTGCGTTAAAGTAGTTCTGAGTATTAGGATTAGAGAAAAATTTTAGTTTCCTGTATTTTCTATTTTTATAGTGCGTAGGACTCATAGCTATAATTAGAAAAAGATGTTAAAAATATTTCAAGGGGAACATCTGATACCATGGAGAAAATGTTAATAACATAACATGAAAAAAAATGTGTGTGGGGGGGGGGGGGGTGGGAGAGAGAGAGAGAGAGAGCTGTCCAGCAGGCAGAGAACCAAAAAGAGTGAGTGTAAAGTGACAGAGAGAAATGACTGAAAGTTAATGCACTAAAATGTTAGCAGCAACTTCTGGATTTTTAAATTTAGAAAGTTCTGGGATTATTAATTCAACAAATACACATTAGTATTTTTATAGGCACTGTGATACTGTGATACGTACTGAGAATGTAAAAATGGCCAATGGGGTCAAAGGCCTATACTTTCATGGAACTCACAGTCTACTGTAAAAGGAGGACACAGCAGGAAACAGAAACCTAAAAAGAAGCAGCGTAGGGATTTGGTAGCATATGAACTGTAGGGACTGGGTTGTCACAACCTCTTGGTCTTTCAGGTTTTGATTTTCTTTGTCCTTACCTAATGTCCATATATATGTGAAAACAGTGTGTGTGTGTGTGTGTGTGTGTGTGTGTGTGCGTGTGTGAATGTGTACATATATGTTTAGCTTTTCTCCCAGTCTCTAAAAGGCAAATAATCCCAGGAAGACCATCATATGACCCACTTGACACTAAATAGTAAAGGGAAAATAAGATCAGCTTTCTAAGCCAGATAAAGGAAAGGGAAGAAGATGCCTTGAAATAAAGGGAGGGGAGGGGATCTCTGGTGCTGAAAATAGTTTTTCTACCTTAACACTGCTCAATCTCAGATCAGTATCTGCAGGTAATCAATAATGTATTAAATTGGAGTCTTACTATTGGCAATATAAGAATCCATTCTGAAAATAGAGCTAAAAATATAGAAGACTTGCAATTACATAAAATGGGAAATATGTAACTTGTAACTGAGGTTTAATGGGACCAAATAATCAGATAAAAGAAGAAAGTTCATAATTAGGTCATTACTGTAATGACCACTCTTAAATCTATGTTTCCCACCAGACTGTAGCTTAATGGAACACCTTAAAAGGGACATTTCAGTGCTTTTATGTGAAAAAAATAGGATCAAGATTAAACAGCCCCATTAAACACTTTTTTGCTTAGGTGTCTCTGACAGAAAGTTTGACTTTCAGAAGCAGTTCTGTGATACATGTCTACGTGTCACTGCCATGACATCATAGAGGCTAAACATCCTATGAGTTTTCAAGGGTTAGTTTAAAAGATTTGAGAATAATTTTCAAAATATTGCTAGAAGCCACTCTGAGAAGGCAGAATTAATTGTAGTCAAAAGACTAGTAATCCCTAAGTTTTCATTTTAATGTATAACAAACATACTCTTTAAAAGAAAAAAAAAAGCATTTAAAATGGAAGTGGAGGATAGAGATAGAGGGAAATTCAATAGCTTGACAAAAAAAGGGTTTAGTTAGAAACAGACTGATTCTTTCTTATGTAGTACTATGAACCATCATTGTTTGCTTTCAGTAGCTGTTTCCTTTATGAAATCAATAGCTATTTAAGGCAATATTCTAGTAGGCAGTCCCAAACCATAACAGGCCTCATGACATAGGATGATTTTCTTGGTACCAACTTCCATATTTGTATATGTGCAATAAGGGAGATGTAAATCAACGCTAATAATTGAAACTACTACAACTGCAAAATGGTTGAAATTGATAGGGGATAAGCTTCCTTAATCATCAAAGAAACTTGAGATTTTCCTTTCTGATAAATTTTTGTCTACAATATTTTAATGGAACTTCATCCAGTCACTAAATAAAATTGCTTCAACATTATTTTTAATACTTATTATATCATCATCGTACACCATGTGACACGGTTTATCACACTCCCATGAGCACATACATATGATCTGTGATCACATAATCCACATTTACATAGTCTCTCAGGACAGTTTAAGTTATTTATTTTTACTCAGCTTGGAGTAAGTCGATTTCAATTGGTTTTATACGCATAAAATACCACAACAGTAAATCGTATAGCAATGAAATATTTTCTTGCTGCCAAAAACAATCAGAAAACAAACAAGTTTCTCTGAAAGGCAAATCATTTATTCATTATTAGTATTTTCAATGTCATAATTAGTTATCATTTAAAGCTCTTTTGGGGGAAAATGAAGATAATTATTTACATTTTGATTGGAGCTTTTCAACTTATAGACCCTCTGTATCTATTATCTCATTTAGGCTTATTAACAAGTATGTGAAGTAGACTGATTGGACAGGGATTATTATCCCTATTATACAAATAAAGTAAAATTCAGAGAAGATAGATAACTTTTCCTAGGTCATATGCCTAATAAGGGACAGATGGGAATAGGATTCTAGATTTTCTAACTCAAGGTCAATGCTTTTTTCTAACTCATTGTATAAGCATGGAGCGGAAAAAAAAAAGGCCCATAAAAGATTATGTTGTTGTTCTAACAGTTTAGCTCTATCAGTGAATTTTACTCTACAATTCAGGTGTAATGAGTGCGACCTTGTATGTGCCATAATATACAAGAAATCGATTTCAGAAACAGTGTGTAGCAAATTTTCAAATAATTCTGCATGACAGAAAAGTTCAGGATATTGTTAAATTTATCGCCCTCTGCCCCAAACCAAATCCTTCCCCTACTTCAAAGCACAACATTGATACCATTATCCAATCACTCTGTACTATATCAAGGCTATTTTTTCTAAAAGGCTCGAGGGAAACAACTAAATGGTACCCTGAAATTGGAAGCTCTAACTACAATTGCTATAATTGCCTTATTCACAGAGTTGCCAGATTTAGCAAATAAAAATACAAGATATCCAGTTCAATTTTAATTTCATATAAATAACATATAAATTTTTTTTCAAAACAAGTATGCCTTAAATATTGGGCCATACTCTAAGTATGGTCCATGCCCATACTAAAAAAAAAAAAAAAAAAAATCACATATCTGAAATTCAGATTTAACTAGCAACCCTACTGAATTCAGCCATTGCCATTTCACTTAGGCAGAATTTAGTAAATTTATCATTTTTCCTTTGATGGGTGTCTCCAGAAGCATGGCCTTTAGGGGAGCCATCTTCCCAGTCCAGGTGTGGGACAGTTGGAGTTTTAGCAGTATCATTTTTGGTCCTAAAAATCCAGTAATCTCTATCACGTAGGTTAGAGGAAGGAGCTAGTGGAATAAGCATGGGCTGAAATCAGGCAGATTTGGGTCTCATTTCCTATTTGAGATTTTCCTTGAGCTGTGTGATCTTGAATAAGATATTTAATTCACCTTAGCCTCAGTTGCTTCTTCTATAAAATAAGAATAAAATTATCTACCTCAGAGTTAATAGAGTATAATGATTATGGGAGACTGTGACAATAAATTGTTTAGCATCATGCATCTCATCAGTAGACACCCAAAATATTAGCTAAAGAAAAACAAAAACAGCTTTATATGGATAAATAACTGGTGTATCTATATCTGTCTTCATAGATGGATATTAATATGTAAGTTAAGATTTATCAAGTCTGTTTTATCAGTGAGTAGAGTCTGAATGGAAATAAGTGAATCATTGTTGTAAATACCAGAAAACTTAGAAATTATCCACTTAACATTATAGAAGTCAATATTATCAGTCTGCCATATTACTTTGTCAAGTGCTCAGATTGTTTATTGTTTAAAAGTCTAAGGATATTAAGATGAAAGAAGATATATGTTAAATATTAGATCTTTGGAAATAAATGATAGCAAGAGTATATTATTGGTAACAACTGTTTCTGGATAGGTCTAGCTCATCTATCTCTATTTGAGCAAATCCTTGATTGTGGAATTTGCAGCCATTTGAAATTAGTCTATTTAAGGAGTAAAGGGAGACAGTGAGTAGTCAGTAGGCTCTAAAGACTGAGATTTTGGTAATTCTCAGAGTGAAAATGGATGAGAGAGGAATCAGCCTTGAGGTCTAGAAGACTATCGGCAAAAAGTAGGTTGGGGAAAAAAACAGAGATAATGTTTTGAGGTGTTACAGCTGTGAACTTGAACAGACTCACAGCTGAAACAGAGTTCCCAGTGGAGCAGCGAAGTGGAACTTAGGTTGAAGTTTTGCAAGTTAACTTGGGTAAAAAGTCATTGTATTGAGGAAATGAATGCCAAGGCCTCAAACTAACATACTGCTCAATTATCTTTGGTAGGCCTCTAGGATATATTGTTCCTCTTCTTTCAAGAAGGACGGAGTCTGAAGGTGATCAGGAAGTTAATAGGTACCCCGATTTTGCAGGCTAAGATTCTATTCAGGTTTTAGTCGTAGAAAGATATCATGAGGCAGAGAGACGTAACATGAGAAACAACCACCCTTCTCAAACTTTCCACTGAAGATAATTCCAGCCATACTGAGGTTCTTCTTATTTAAGATGATTATATAAAATAATTGAAAAGTTCTGCACAAAAGTACAATTGTTTTGGTTCTATTTTTCAGGTGAGTTTGTCCTAAAGACAGTCCAGTAAAAAGGATATTTCAAAAGCTTACTTATAGTCATGCAAGTGTATCTCCCACTGTTTTGTCTCAAAGGATGCTTAAAATTACATAGCTCTTCTCTTGTATAAAACCTGTCGTACTATCATTACAGGATCCTTCTAGGTTAATTTTTTTCTCTTCCTTCCTTCTCCAACTGTGCCATGGACTGCTTAGAAAACCAGTCTGAAACACCTAGGTGTGTATATAAAATGCCATGTTCTTGTATCTCCTCACAGAAGTTATGAATACCTCTTGAAAAAGAGAACTGACTATTTCAGAGGTTATGGCCTGTAGTTCCTGACTCACAAAGATAAGGCAATCTTACTACTAAGCACCTAACTAAACTTTACAGAGAAGTAAATGTCACCTACAGAAGCCTCTTTGGAGGTTCTGGAAGAATCTTTGAAGAGCTAACCAGAGAGAAAAATATATGGCACATGGTTTCCTCTGATTGGACCACGAATTGTCCTTACATTATGCTCTGCCTTTTATATTACCTGTTTCACAGTGACAAATATAAGAGTAAGGGAGATGTCATGTAGGGTCTCAGGCGGAGTCTCTAGTCCCGCTCCCCACATAAGAACGCAGGACATGGTGAGGCCAAAAAGGAACACCCACGGAGCCATAGATAGGCGAGTCATATCACTGTAGTCTCACTGGCGGCCGGGTTGGAGACACAGGAAGCAGGAACCACACAACCCACAACCTGCCGTCCACTTCTCTCTGCCAACTAACCCCACTTGCTAACTGCAATCCGCTCTTGCTAGCTCAGCCACCATCTTCTTGCTAGCCCCCATTTTCTGCTAGCGTAGCCACAGCAGTTACATTAGTGGCCAATGGCTCACTGGTTACAGCTGACAGCCAACTAGCCACAGCTGGTGGCCATCCAATCACAGTTGATGGCCATTTACTAACTGAGCCAGCATCTTTCTATGTGAGGCTGAGAGCCTGGAAACTGCACTCCTGGCTTTGTCCCCACAGGAGGAATAAATTAAAATAAGATAAAATACTACTCAGTAAATGAAGACATAAGACAATTTAAGAAAATAATAGCAACAAAACCCCTACAATCACAATGAGCTACCACAAAAGTCCAAAAAAACTCCTGTATCTAAATAGAGAGGAAATGTTTAAAAACAGAAGGGTGAAAAACAAACACACACACACACACAAAAAAAACCCCAACCCTAGAAACAAAAGAACTTCAACTATAGACAGGACGGAGGTTTGAGCAGCCAGTCTGAGCTGTATATAAGAATTTTTACTCAGAGAAGGACTGCAGTTAAGATACCCTGAAAGTTATATGCCATAGTCAAGCACTCACAGGTAAATTTACCTGTAACGCAAAAAATCCTTTAGCTCACATCCCCAGGAGAGCCTTGGCACAGGAGGGCAAAGCTAACCAGTTTGCCGGAAGCCACTGTACCTTAAGAAAAGCAGAGCCTTCTTCTACCAGGAAGATTCCCAACAAGCACTTAGTTGCCTCATCAATAACCCTGAAAGCTCCCCCATGAATCATATTTTTACACATATGAATCTGCCTTGTATGAGGGAAACATCATGTTTCATTTCTGGAGACATTTTCTCAGTCTTTCCTCTGAGTGTTTTTAGCGTTCTTTGATTGCAGAATGCCCTATTTCAGCAACTCAATTACAAAGAAAATGTTTTCAGAAGAAAAACAAAAGCAGGGTATATAGGCAGTGGTTTTGTTGCTATAATATTCATGGAACTTGGATTTGTGGCAGCTGCAGTCCTTCTCTCTTATCACCATGTCTAGACTCTGAGATCACACTCTTTGTTTCCATAAAAACATCCACTTACTCTCATTTTAGTGGTCTGCAGATCCCCAGTTCATTGCCCTTCATATCTTCTTTTTTTTTTATTAGTTTCAGATGTACAAAACAATACAATGATTATACATTTACACCCCTCACAAAGTGATAACCCCCTAAGTCTATTACCCCTCTGACATCATACGTAGCTATTACAGTACCATTAACTCTATTCTCTATGCTGTACTTTACATCCCGTGAACATGCAGATTGGTAAGGTTTCATAACCTTGGTGTATCGGTGTCTCACAGCTGTGTTCGTGTCAACGTGTGGTGGTGTCTTGCTGAGTGGCGTTCATTATTGTTGCTACGTGTTTTTGTGTGCCATCCCAAGAATGTCTGAGCTTGACTTAGAGCAATGAATAAACATTAAATTTCTTATTAAACTTGGCAATAGTGGAAGTGAAAATAGGGACATGTTAGTCCAAGTTTGTGGGGATAATGCCATGAAGAAAACAGCAGTGTACAAATGGATTAAATGTTTTTCTGAGGGGAGAGAATGTGTCACTGATGAAGAGAGGTCAGGGTGGCCAGTAACAAGCAGAACTGATGAACACATTGCAAAAATTCATCGAATTATGCATCAAAATTGTCGGCTGACTGTGACAAGCATAGCAGACCAAGTAAACATCGATAGAGAAACAGTTAGGAAAATATTAATTGAAAATCTTGGCATGAGCAAGGTGTGTGCAAAAATGGTCCCGAAGGAGCTCAGCGATGAACAGAAGCAAAGCAGAGTCCAAGTTTGCCAAGACCTATTGGAGAGGCAAGACGATGATTTGGGCCATGTTATCAATGGTGATGAAACAAGGGTGTATCAAAACGACCCTGAAACAAAGCGCCAAAGTGCAATGGAAGTCAGTCAATTCTCTATGACCAAAAAAATTTCCGTCAGTCCAAATCAAGAGTCAAAACAATGTTGCTAACCTTTTTGATATCAGAGGGATTATTCATTATGAATTTGTACCAACTGGACAAACAGTTAACCAACTTTACTATTTAGAAGTGCTGAAAAGGCTGCATGAAAAAGTTAGATGAAAACAACCTGAACTTTTCGCCAACAATTCACGACTCTTGCATCACGACAATGCACCAGCTCACACAGCACTGTCTGTGAGGGAGTTTTTAACCAGTAAACAAATAACTGTATTTGTTTACCTCCCTACTCACCTGATCTGGCCCCCAATGACTTCTTTCTTTGCCCAAAGATAAAGGAAATATTGAAAGACGTTTTGACGACATTCAGGACATCAAGGGTAATATGACGATAGCTCTGACGGCCATTCCAGAAAAAAAGAGTTCCAAAATTGCTTTGAAGGGTGGACTAGGCGCTGGCGTCAGTGCACAGCTTCCCAAGGGGGGTACTTCGAAGGTGACCATAGTGATACTCAGCAATGAGGTATGTAGCACTTGTTCTAGGATAAGTTCGCGAAATTAATTTTTTGACCTCATATAACCAGATGAGAACTTCCATATGTTGTCACCACCATATTTACCTACCTACATGTATCTCTGCCCATATATTTTCCTTCACTTCTGTTCCTATGAATAGACTGCCCGTGCTCCTTGCCAAGGTCTCGCCCTGTGAATAAGACCCTATCTGTTTTCCATTCAAAGACATTGTTCCAAATATCCTCTCTCTCTTTTTTTTTTTTATCATGCTTTTTTTATTTACTGTATACAGTGGTACCTCGGTTTTTGAACATAATCCGTTCCGGAAGACCATTCGAGTTCTGAAACGTTCGAAAACAGCCGACAGCTAGGCCTCAGGATCTTGCACTCAGCGGAAGCTGCGTGACATGTTCAACTTCTGAGGCGTGTTCGGAAAAACGAAGCATTTACTTCCGCGTTTACAGCGTAAACTGAAATGTTCGTCAACAGAGACGTTCGAAAACCGAGGTACTACTATATTTCCCATCAGTAGACAAGCTATTATTTCTCCCGTTAAACACTCAAAAAATCTCTTGGCCTGCTTTCTCCTCCAGCTACAGTGTTTCCCCAAAAATAAGACCTAGCCAGACCATCAGCTCTAATGTGTCTTTTGGAGCAAAAATTAATATAAGACCTGGTATTATATTATATTATTATTATATCTTACTATATTATAAGACCCAGTCTTATGTAAGACCCGGTCATATATTATATTATATTATATTATATTATATTATATTATATTATATTATATATTATATAAGACCCGGTCTTATATTATAGTAAAATAAGACCAGGTCTTGTATTAAGTTTTGCTCCAAAAGACGCATTAGGGCTGATGGTCCAGCTAGGTCTTATTTTTGGGGAATCATGGTACCATATTACATCTCTCTTTTCCTTTATAGATAAAACCACTGAAAGATTTGTCTATACTCCTCTCTGATTTCTCTTGTCCCATTCCTTCTTGAATCCACTCCAATTAGGATTTCACACTTTGCTGTCCATAGAAACTGATCTCTCTCTCACAGTTGCTAACAAACTCATATACAATGGTCATTTATTTCTCTGTCCTCTTCTTAATTGACTTAGAAGCAGCATCTGTCAGAGTTTATCACTCTTTTACTTCCAGGTTACTACACTCACTAGTTGTCCTCCTATTTTTAACTCTTCTTCCTTAATATCTTTTGCTAGTTTTTCCTAGCTTTAGTCTAAAAACATTGTGTTGCCCTAGAGCTCAGTCTTCTTTTCTATCTATACTTACTTCCTTGGTAATCATTTACAGTCTCAAGGCTTTAATTACAATCTTCATCTTGATGACTCCAAAATTGTATCCCTGGCTCAGACCTCTTCTCTGAATTGCAGACACTTATAGCCACTTGTTTTTTGGACATCTTCACTTCGATGTCTAATACTCTCTAAAGCTTAACCCATTCAAACTCAGTTTCCATTATTCTTCCCTCAAAGCTTTTCCTTCCTGAAATCTAACCTACTTGAGTTAATTTCAGTTACTTTGGTCAAAAGTTTTGACTTCACCTATGACTCTCCACATTCTCTCATACCTCATCCCTGCTCCATCAGCAAATCCTGTTGGTGCTAACTGGAAAATATATCCAGAATTTGACATTTCTACTACTGTGCTGCCACTACCTTCATCTAAGCCACCATCACCTCTTTTCTGAATTAATAAAATAAGATTTTAATCGGCCACTCTACTTCCATTTTTAATCTCTTGTAATCTTTTCTGCACATAGCACAAAGAGGGATCCTGTTAACACCTGTCAGATAATGTCGGTCCACTTCTCAAAAAGCCTCCAATGATTTTCCACAATAAGTCAAAGTTCTTACTATAATGAACAAAACTACACAAGCTACCCTTCCTTTCTTCTGACCTTATCTCCTACTAGCCTTCTATAGTCCTCTCCAAAGTGCACCTCCTTGCTGTTCCTGGAACATATCAGGTATGTTCTTGACTCAAGGGCCTTCACAGTTGTCATTACTTCTCTCTGGGATGTTGTGCTTCCTCGAGACAGCAGCGTGGTTCACTTGCTCACTTTACCTCAATACAAAATATGTTTCTGGGTCACTGAGGCCTTCGTTGAACACCACATCCAAAATAAGAAATCTATCCCACTATTTCAAATTCTCATTCTTTGCTTTGTTTCTCCTTATCCCTTATCCCTTATCCCTAAGAAATTACATTTATCATGCTTAGTGTAGGTCTTTCCAAGCAGAATGTAAGCTTACAGGCAGAGATTTTGGCCTTTTTTTAAATTTCTGAGACTGAAACAGTGCCTGGGACATAGTAGGCTCTAAGTCATTTAACAAAAGGAATTAATGTATGTATTCTTTTATTACTCTGTATTTCCTTTCCTCCAGTCTCTTTTTCTTTTCATAGAATGCCATTTACACTGATCTTGAAACTTGTGGATGTATGTTCTATGTCTATTAACTTTTCTCTTACATTTCCTTTTGTTCCAGTTGACTGTATTCCAGGAGAATCACCTGCTTCAAGTTTCTGGTTCACTGATGTACTGATTCACTCTTGGTCTCCTATTTAGCAAGTTCTTTGACTTTTGAACAATTTTGGTAATAACTTCTAAAAACTTAAACCTTATATTGGATTTGCTTTTATTATATTTCAGAAATTACAGACCATCACAGAAATTTTGTTTTAGAAGTTCTACCTCTGATTACAGAATGATTTGCATACAAAATATTTTAAATTAAACTCTCATGTTAATTAATACTGAAGAATGAGTCATCTTTTAACAATAATGCACTTGCTCTAAGTATAAAGCTGAAGACTCAGGGATCAAGACATTAAAATAATGGCTTTGCATAAAGAGATTCAGGAGCCATTTTAACTTTCCTCAAACACAAAGAGGAAGTGTTGCAGGCAGAAGGAATTTTCAGTTGATGTTATTTTCTCTAAAGAGGAAAAGGGAATAAAAGAAATGTGTATCTTTAAAAACTTTGGGCCTTGGTGGTTTCATGGGGTTTAGATGAACCTGAGATCATAAATGAAAAGGGTTGAGGTCAGTCAATGGTTTGTCCTTTCAAACACAGAATTCTAATCTTCAAATTACCAGGATCCAGAAAGAAAAGTTCCATTATATAAGCTGGAAGAGAAATCAAAGCATCACATCTATTACAGTATAGGTCACAAAAAGATAAAGACTCACAACTTTAAACAAAATTTCAAAACCAGCAAGAACAAATTTGGGTTTAAAATTTGGAACTAATCTGACAATTGACATCAATGGGGAGGAAGAAACATTTCTTGCCACTAGTATATTTTATTAAATTCTTACAAAATGAGCTCACTTATCCTTTAAATATACTCTCATACGATTTAGTTCCCCAAACTTTTGCTGTGGTATTTTCTTTCTTGTACAGCCACAAAGGGGAGACTGGAGTTAATATTAACTTTTAATATTAAATATGTACATTTCAATTTTTTTAATTTCTATTTTTCCTTACTGGGATAATCACCACTCATTTTGCCCTTGATAAAGCATAAAAAAAGTATAATAAACACATGTAGAAGTCAACTTGCATTTAATATTAACATATGCAAGATTGAAATTGACCATGAAATTTGTATAATTACTTTATCTTGTTCTAAATTATCCACAATAGATATTCTCCATAACTGTACTCAAGAAAAAACTATAATTTAATAATCTTAATTTGATGACTGACTGTACTAAGTGGGTTTTTCCCCCCATTTGTATTTGTTTCTCTTTTTTCTTTACATGGCATGGACCCAAACTATGACTTTCTATAATAAATCATGATAACTGTCTCTGGTTTATACAGAACATTACAAATATAGATTGGAAAAAATTCTAGGAAATAACTTGTTCGTCAAAAAGCATTTCTATATACAGAAGGAATTCCAATTTACCCACTTCAAATATTTTGTGAAACAGATTGAGTTAGCCCACCATCACCTTGGTCATGTAAAATCAGTGGAGTAAAAAATGACCCTGGAAGGTTGGTTTTCAACCCTGACATCAATCTGTTTGTTATAAAATAGCAGAATGAACAGATGACAAAGAACTAGGAGCATAGAGAAAAGAGAAAAAAACATAAGCATTCTCACTTCATCTCTATTGCAAATATGAATCATGTTTCTTTTTTCAAATACATTTTAAAAAAAAAAATAACTCTGACTTATACCCCCAATATACTCCCTCTGAAGAAAAGACAATGACCATTGTAAGGTATACTGTAGCTCAATAAGTGTTGGGAGTTTTAATTTTGAGACCAAAGTCACTGGATTACCAGCTTCTTTACTTCCTGTGCCCATACTAATAGAAGTTGTATGAATTGTTTTTTGTTACAGGAATAATAGTGATGAAACCAAAAACAACAATATCAATAGCGTTTAAGATTTACTAAGCTTCTCCTACGTGCAAAACATGCTGCTCAGCACTTTAAAACTATATTATTACTTAATCTGTACAATGCCCTTACAAGGTAGAAAATATCATCCATATTTTACAAATGGAAAAAGAAAAATGCCTGAGGCTCATGAAAGTTAAGTCACTTACCCAGATTTTACAAGATAGAAAAAACAGAAGTTGTGGAAGTGGGGATACAAATTTCTGAAATGCTACATACACCTTAACATTTTGGCAAACACATGAAAAATTTTCAGAATTTATCACTATGTTTAAGGGAAAATCCCTGGGGATCTTGCAAGAGTATAATGGTATACCTCTGTGGTACATATAGATAGCATAGAAGATGCTGCCAATATTTTGGTTGAGAAATTACATATGTACTATAGCTCTAAAACTGCCGAATCAGCAAAATTTTAACAGCTTTGTCCAGTATTCTTCTAGCTAAAGAAAAAAAAGGCCACTCAATGGAGAAGACTCACGTATGGCAGGAACAACTGTCTGTAGATTGTCCCTTCACAAAGTCCCGTCCTACTACAATCACCTGGTTCAGTCCCTCATTACCTCATGTCTGAACCACCATAATTATCTCCTTACTGGTCTCACCCAACTATCTCTTCTTTTCTGATTTATCCTATACTCTGCCCCTAGCTTAATATTTCTCAAGTACATTGTAGTCATATCATTCTCATGTCCAAAAATCTTTAATGATGTCCCATTATCTAGAAATAAAGAAAATTATCTTGTCTATTTCTTTGTATATTTCTTGAGCTTTCACTTTATCGTTATTGAGTGCTTGCTATTGCCACATACTAGGTGCTGGATGATACACTGGTAAGCAAAACAGAAACGATACTTGTCTTATACTAAGTTTCATGACAGAAAAGCCTAGATTTATTCATCATGTCACTCTCTGAAACACAATGACTTCCAAATAGAATATGGTAAAACAAACAAATAAACAAATAGTGGCTATGTAGGACTGAGAATGGAGGAGGGAGGTAAAGTAACTGCAAAGGGACATATAGAAACATCTGGGATTAAATGAAATATTGTATACATTGATTTGGCTGCTGGCTACATGAGTATATATATTTGTTAAAGCCAATCAAACAGCACACTATAGGATAACTGCATTTTCCTGCATGTAAATTATACCTTAATAAAGTTGACTTATAAATTACAAATAATAATTGAATGTTTGCAAGGAAATGATTGCTTACTTCAAAAGTGAAGACAGTATTTACTTTGAGGAGGGAGGATGAAGTTGATACTGGGACGGGGCACAGGAAGGGGCTCGTGGGGTGTTTGGCAAAGTTTTATTTCTTTACCTAGGTGGTGCTTACGTGCATACTCGCCTTACAAGAGTTCATGAAATGGTCTGTTTTATGTGCTTTTTCTGTATTCATGTTTTATTTTATAATCAAAGGGTGAAATTTTGAATTGAAGGAGATTACCACAATTACCTGAAGGTCACCAACTGAGGTGAAACACTGAACTACATAGTCACAGAATCCTAGAGCTGGAAAGAATTCTGCTGAGCGAAATAAGTCAGACAGAAAAAGTCAGGAACCATATGATTTCACTGATATGTGGGATATAAAACTGAAAACAACAAAAGAACAAGACAAACAAATGAAGAAACAAAAACTCATAGACATATACAGTAGTTTAGTGGTTACCAGAGGGTAAGGGGGGAGGGGGGTGGTAGATGAGGGTAAAGGGGATCCAATATATGGTGATGGAAGGAGAACTGACTCTGGGTGGTGAGCACACAATGTGATATGTAGATGATGTATTACAGAATTGCACACCTGAAACCTATGTAATTTTACTAAGCATTTTCCTCCCAATAAATTTTAATGGGAAAAAAAAAAAAGAAAGAACGCTGGTAGTTAACTTGTCCAACCTGTTCATTTTACAAAGGACTACACCGAGAACCTGAGAAGGCAGCCTTCCTGGAGTCGCACAATGAGTTGGTGGCAACTCTGGGACTATGTTTACTGATTCCCCGTACCGTGCTCTTAAGCCAGCGCAGGCGAAAAACTATACAGTACTTGCTTTCCACTAAAGGTTTTTCAGCTACTGGACAATTCATGACAGCATACTCTGTTGTTTAGAGCTGCTGAACACATTGGTAGCACTCTGTTCATCTAGCTACTTGGAAATAAAAGATGTCTAAGGATTTCAATAAACCTCGCAAAGATAGTGTTATTGGTAATGTCTGTTTTGTTAAATATAAATGACTACATTTTCATCATCATTCCGGCAGAGCTACTGTGACTTCAAAGACTGTCTTCTTCCATGGAGAAATTCCATAAGGAGTTGGAAATAGACAATAATTTGGAGGAATATTGCTTTGAACTTGAACTAATTATTAAAGTTGCCAAATGTCATGCTGATTACACACAGTTGAAAACTTTAATTTGACTACATAAACAGATTGGGATATTTCTGTTGATTGCAAATGTTTATTATTATCCTCAAAGGCCACCAATATATTTGAGTAAAGTATGTGACATGGTTATATTTACTTCAGCTGAGATTGTGAAACATGCATCCATTTTATGCATGCTGTGGTGCTGCTGTCACTTGATAGTTTTAGAATATACATTCAATTCTTAAGAGCTCTTTCTTTTCCAATTAGATTTCTCCCCAGCTTTATAATGTATTGCCACCAAGTAGCGATACAGTCTTTGTTTGAATTATAAAGCATAAAATTTAGCAAAAGTTTAAATCGAAATAAGAATCTTCTATGCATTAATTTTGAAAACAAATAAAATTACTATTTTAAGAAATGAACTTACACACACACAATGGGATATATAGATGATGTAATACAGAATTGTACACCTGAAATCTATGTAATTTTACTAACCGTTGCCACCCCAATAAATTTTAATTTAAAAAAGTCTAACAAAACAAAACAAAAAAAGAATTGCACTTAAACAAGATTACCTAGTAAAACAGAATGAAATAAACTGAAAAATAAAATTATAAATAAGATATTTATAATAAAAAAAATAAATTATTATTGAGCAATTTTTAAAGCAATCATCCTAGGGTATAATTAAATAATAAGAAATATCTCTTTTATTCTGTACCAATCATAGTTAAATCTAACAAATAATCTACCTTCAAACTTTAATTAAAATACATTTTTCAAATACACTCTGAGACCTGGGACTAGGACATCACTCCATAATGTCAGGCCCGTTCAAAGGAGGTAGATATAGGCTGTATTCTTATATCAGGGTTGTTTATTCCAATTGATGTATTTTAACAGCCTGCATAGAATAATCTAGCATCTACTTATCATTTCTATACCAGTCTCAATAAATAGTAAAATCCACTACAAGAATTTGAGCTCCATTTCATAACTATCTATACTCTATGAACACCATGTCCATGATGCTGTGTTGACTCTTTTACCCTTTTGGGATATTGGTCCATCATCTAGCTAAACCCTTAGCAGCTACCTGCTCCTGCCTACCTTATCTAAACATTCTTGATTTATGGTATACTAGTTATCAGAGTAGTTCAGAATCCTACAGGACACATTCTGGTTATTTCCATTCACCTAATGTAAATCTGTCACCAAACTGTCCTTCCTCTTCATTTTTGTCTTTGCTGTAATTTCAGATTTCGAGTTTCCATCTGTTATGGGATAAATTATGTTGTTCCATGACCCCCCCAAGGAAAACATTTGAAGTCCTAAGCCCGCAATACTTGAAAATGTGACCTTATTTACAAATAGGGTCCTTGCAGCTGATCAATTCTGAGGAGGTCATTAAGGTGGTTCCTAATCCAATACAACTATGTCCTTATAAAAAGGAAAAATTTGGACACAGAGGTAGATTTGCACAGAGGGAAGATGGTCACAAGAGACACAGACACAGGAAGAATGCTGTGTGAAGACGAAGGTAGAGATTGGAGTGATGGCAGAAAAGCACCCAAAGCTAGGAGAGAGGCATGGAACAGATTCTCCCTCAGAGCCTTCAGAAGGAACCAACCCTGCTGACATGTTGATTTTGGATTTCTAACTCAAGAACTGTGAATTTCTGTTATGAGTTGTGGGTACTTTGTTACAGCATCCCTAGGAAAATACACCAGTTTTCCCCAAGGCAGAAATGTAACAACAGCTATAAAGTATTTCTACTTGAGAAATTAAAAAAAAAAATCAATGAGGAAGAGATGAATATTCAACTAATTCCTAAAGCAGAGCAAAATTCCTTCCCTATCAGCCATCTAGCTAGGGTTTTAGGGACCATGTTTATTACTTTTGTGCTCTAATTCATGAGGACAGGATTAGTACCACCAGAATATTATTTTTATTCTAAAAGACCTGATCATTACTTAAATAACAAAGATCAGTTTTTGCTTTTGCTTCACATTTAAAGGTATTTATGAAAGAAAAAAAAAAATCCAGTCCTCTACTTGGCTTGCCAATGGAGACCTTGTCTAAAGCCAAGGCAGAGATGAGACTGTAATTTCTCTTTGTTTACGTTGGGTCTTCAGTCTGGTTAAATCATGGTTCCTCATTATGCAAGCATCCATGGAATGTACAAATTCTTCCACTTTCTATGAAAACACAACATTTACATACTGATTAAAGTCTTCAAGACTTTTAAGACCTGAGAGCTACATAAGAACATCGAGTTGCTCCAAGATTCCTGTTGATTTCAGCGGGAGCTGCTCTAAGCTATCTTCTACTCTGAAGGAATTAGTGTCACATCTTCGGTTATGCTGAATGACAGCTTGTGATATTTATTAAGCAGCGAAACTTTAAAATATCTTTTAAAAAATGTGTTTCCAATTTTGGAGTTCATTTTTTCCTTATACAAGAAACACAGCAAAAGGACTTGGCAATGTTTGTTTTAAGATTATCACTTAAGATCACTTAGAGACTTGAATGAAATATTCCTTAGAATATCCGTAACTTATGAGAAGGATGAAATATTTAGATGATGACAAGATATCAAAATGGCACCTCCATACAGCAGGATAGTAGTTTTCATAATGACTATAACTTCATTCTGCCCCAGACTGCTCCCTCCCACCTCTATTATCATTTATCCTTGTGACATCCCTGTGATGGTAGCCAGTGACTCTCAGATCGAAGACATTCTAGAGAATAAACTTCTTTATTTTAGCTGCTTCTTCCCAAAGTACTCTCAGAAATAATTTTTTGTTCCTACATTCACTCTTATTAGATTGGAATAAATTATCTTAATTGATTAAATGTAATGCTAAAATCAATGTTCAAGTATATATCAAGTAATTACATTGAATGCAATAAATACCTTTCTAGTCTCAAGAGACTTAACTATAGTTGTCATATTTTTATCCTACAATATGCAATATGAAGAATTTGTTAAACTGATTTTGTTTTTCTGCTCAGTATAAATGCCCTGGTTTCCTTGTACCAAATAAACCATCTTAAGATTCTTAAAAAAAAAACTATTTTAAGGTGAATGAAGGAAAAGGCCACTTGAAATGTTACATTTGGTTTCTAATTGCAAGCATAGGAAATAAATCATTTTGTTTATGTAAAAGATCCATTCTTTAAAAGAGGCATTAATACACTTGTATTACAGCAGTTGAGGACCAGTGGGTTTTAAATAATGCCATATCCAGAAAGACAGTGTCTTCAGATAAGAGATTAACTTTTACATTTCTATTTTATATACTGATGTGTAGTTTATCATTTCAGACAAGTGGTAGGTGGAAAAAATATGTGTGTATTTGTGTGTGTGTGTGGTGGTGGTGGTGGTGGTGAGGTAAATAGTTTCATCCCAGGCACAGTGAGAAAACCCTAAATGCTGCCATAGAAAATGTGCCTTCTACCACCAGACTAGAAATCTGTCCCTATGTATTAGACATTGATTCTGTAATGACACAAAGGCATTCTCAGATCCCACAAGGAGAGGTACTGGCTTCCAGTAACCTAGTTTTCATTCAAACATTTAAACACTGATAAGAAGCTTTAAAATATTTCATTTGTTTTAAACTAAGACACTGTGTTCCCTACTGGGGTTGGGGCCATTCCTATGCGGGGTAGAGCCTAGAGGCCACAGAGCACTCACTTGGCTTTCAAGGAGACAAATTCAGTCAGGTAATGGCCCTTCCACCTTTGGGTCTGAGATATTCCTATCTCCCTTTAAGTACTGCCTTAAAAGCAGAGCCCTAATATTCTCATTTATTTAGAATTATGAAATATTGGTATTTCAAGAGTAAACTTATGAATGAAGAAATTGAGTACCACAAGGGACTTATTCGAAGCCATATACTAGCTAATGAAAGAACCAGGACCAACACATTTGCCGCTCTCACGAGGATGAATAAGCTGTACGAATGTACCACTTTAACTTCAATTTCTTTTTCCGTAATAAGAAATTAAAAATAGAAGATGAAAAAAAATGTTGATGGCTTATATTGTGTTGGGATCTATTATTCTACCAAGGTCAGAATAATATCCAATTCTGATTAATTTCACTACAGTCTTAAAAGCATATTTAGTCTCCTCAGTGACAATGTCTACATTCTAATATCCAGGTCTGTTATAAGGTTAACAGAGGCATGACAACTTACAGAAATAGTACATAGTGTACACTTCATTACTTCAACTTCTAAGGAAGTAGACCAAAAATGAAAATTTCTCCTTGGATTAGTCTGAGACTAATAAAATTTTACTGGTTTCTTTTAGTGCATTGGATGATTTTAAATATTTTCTAATCCTGAACATTTTTCACATGGATATTAACAACTGTATGAAACACAATTAATTAAAATGGGTATATTATCCAGAGAGGTAAACAAGTTTTTCATTCCTAAAATACTGGCCTTCTGTGTTTGCAATGTAAATGAGGTTCCTAACAAGCATCTATCTCACTCTCTGTGTTACATGTTAATGGTATTTCATATTTAAATTCTCATTTGGTACCACAGAGGTATATTTTAAAATAATATTAAATCAATATCTGCACCTATTATTTGTTTAGCATGCATTTAGCACAGTCTCATTCTCACCAGGGGTTCCATCTCTGAATGATCATAAATGTTCATTATCCCGTTCTAAAAAGTGAGTTTTTGCATAATGAATATGTTTAGTGTTCTCTCCCTTCCTCCCTCCCTTTTCAGTCTATTAGGATTGTGACATGTGACTTTTAATTTTGTATAAAGCAAACAGAGTGGTTAATGGCACAACACTGAAAGTTTTATAGTGTACCAACAGGACTCCCCCCTCCCACTTTTTTCAATAAAAAGCTTACAATGTTATTTTGTTGGATTAATTTAGAATTGTTCTTGTGATGCCTACAGTTTCTATCAACTTTTTTCAAAATTAGATGTGGTATGTAGCATTACCTCTTCTATTCCAGTAGTTTTATTTAATTCCAAGAGAAACACAGCAAAAGGGACTAAGAAATGGTTCGTCAGCAATAAACCAGGAAAGAAACTACAAAGAAACCTCAAACTAAAACAACCAGGAACAAGCATTTAGATATGCGTTTACTCTGCAGGAGGCCAAGGTGTAAGAACTGTTGGAGAGAGAAGTTCACATGTACAAAACCAGATATAGCCCCAAACATCTGGAGGCACTGTGGGAAGAAAGAGAAAACAATGTCTGACCTAAAAATGGCTTGGCATATGATTTACTCATTTCAAAATTAATTGCTGATTGTCTGGCCTTTGAGGCACTATGCTAGGAGATTTTTCAGGCCCTGGTCACTGTACTGGTACTCAGGAAATATGCAAAAAAGAAAAGCTAGAGCAAAAATACTCGAAAAGCGAGAGCAAAAATACTCGAAAAGCTAGAGCAAAAATACAAATAACTACAGTCTAAGGCAGAATATGAGAATTATAAAAAGAGCAGGACAAATGAAATGTTCTGGGGTTCAAAGGAGAAAGAAATAAAATCAAATTAAAGGAATCAGAAAAGAATCCCTGAAGGAAATAATATGTGGGTTGAACTTTGAGTAATGAGTAGGATTTCCACAGGCAGATACCAAGGGAGGGTGCTCCAGTTCAAACAGCATGAACCACTTTGTAAGGTACAGAGATGTCTAAACGCTATGTTGTACACTTGAAGCTAATATAACATTGTGTGTCAACTGTAATTGAAAAGTAAAATTTAAAAATAAAAATTAAAAAAATCAGCATGCACCAAATTTTGTAGGTGTTACCATTCAGATAACGGCGCATTGACAGGAGAGAAAACTGAAAAGGTAGGCAGCGACTGTATTGTAGAGGTCAGAAAATTTTATAAGATCGTCAGTGAGAAACCACTATTTTTTTTTAAAGGAGGGGAGTGATGTGAGGTAGCCATACTTTAGGAAGGTTCGCCCAGAACAGTTTTAGTCTTTCTCTACTCCTCATGATTTGTCAATAACATAAGGCAACTACATGGACCATATATTCACTTTGCAGTGATAGGAGCAGTTGTTCTTTAGTTCAGGAAACTACTGCTATCAGGTAATTTGAGTAAAACAGACCGATTTCAGTATTTCCCGTCCCACTTTTCCACTGGAGAGAGTGGCAAACATGTGTCTCTAAAGGTCCACTTGAAAGGAATTACACAAAATCATCCCAAGGAGAGACAGGATGGAGAGAAGTGCTTAGAGATAGGCAGGCAGAACAGCTGATCCTGGGTCTAGGAGAGTATCCCCAAGACTGGAAAAGTGACTGTGCTTTTTCGTAGTCCCCAAACAGCTCGGACACATACTTCTATGCCCCAAGAGTCGGTGGGGAAGAGATGGAAGGAACCTCAGGAGAGTTCCATCTAGAGAACAAATGCGCTAGACCTCCTACCCCAGCTCCAAACCCTGTGCCCAAGCAGGTCAGAGAAGAAGTGGTACCACCACACCCAGTGGAAAATGAAGCTTTGGCTAATAAGCTCATCAACAGAAACCTTTGTGCACCAAGTCACTGAGAGACTTTCTCAAGCTCTGGATTGCATAAAACTCCCACTGCCTTCCCACAATTCTGAGGGAAGTGGGAAGGGACAACCAATCCTGAATGACACTAAATCCTTCCCAGGGCCCACATAAGGGGAACTTCAGGTCAGATTTAATTTAGTTTAGAAAATTATGGGATGTTTCTTGCATCCAGAGTTTCAGAGAGAGTAAAATTAACACCTGATACACCAGCAAGAAAGTGTCTCTGGTTTTTATCTAGAAATTCTGAGTTTTAACAGGTGGCATTGAGCTTCTAAATAGCACTTTGTTATTTGGTTATGATAGTAAATTACGCTGGTATCCACATGCTTTGCTGAGTGTAATGAGCTTGTTTTGTATAACAACAAGCTTTGATAATTCCATTCTAACAATGGCAGGTACCTACAACAAAACATCTAGCTTTCTGACAGAAGAAATAGAGGATTCTACCTAGCTGAGTTTTTTTTCCTGAATACGTCAGAAGAAACTCTACAAAATTATCCTTGACTCATCCTACATAAGATAAAACTTCTATTTCGAGTTATTCCAAAATTTTCACATATTCCCACTTTCTCCACACTTGCATGTAGTGACCACCACTAAAGGAAAGCATGCATACCAAAACACATACACACTACACACACACACACACACACACACACACACACACCCCATACACATACACTCACAACACACACATTCACCCACCCACTACACACATACTACATACACACAACACACACATTCACCCACACAATATACACACACATTCACCACACGCACAGCACACACATTTTAAAGGGTTCTTCTCTCTCATACTTGACTTTCTGGGGGAAACTGCTGCCCTGTCATTTCAGCACTGGCAAGAAGCCAATCATGAGCTCAGCCCTACAGCATCCCTAAGTTCCCTGGTTAATGAAAATTACCAGTAAGTCTGTAACTGTGCACAGGAATTGAAAAGCCTTGGGTCAACAGTTTTAGCACAGTTTAAAAACAACTTTGCAGTGCCAAATGACTAGATTAGCCTGAGAACCATCTACGGGACTTCAGTATTCTCCGATGTACAGAAAATAATATCCTGCTTATATAGTGAATATACTCTCTCTTACCACTTCGTACTTTCCAACCTCTATATGTCCTTTTAAAAAAAATCTCCCGTTTTTGATCTCCCTATCTATCCTACCAAAACCCCAAGTCCCAAATGCAAACTCCTGTACCAGATGATATATTCAGCACAGCCAGTGCTCTCCATAGCCTAATACAATAAAATCAGTGCAACAATGTCACTTGTCAGTCTCTTTGTGCATAAGATAAAATGATGCCATCTGTGAGACAATGCAATGTGAGGTAATGAGTCATCTCCAACTCCTATAAAATAGCCTTAGTCAGTCTGGGCCTGCAGAGAGAATGATGAAGAGAGGGTAATCAGAGAATCAGTGCACTAGTGATTCATTTCTTAATTTATAGAAATGTGAAGTTCTCTTAAGCTGGGGTGAGCATATCAACTGACAGACCTGCTATGCACATCTGCACTTTTATTATACTTTTATTATACCTGCTAAGCACACCTGCATTTTTATGATAGAGTTTGCCTGAGGCCATTGGAGCAGCAGGGCCAGGAATACATTAGTAAGATTAGAAAAAATATCATCAGGCAACTTCAGTGTATGTGTAAACAATTAACAGCTTACTAAACAGAATTTCACTGTTGTGAGAGCCTATTCTTTCCTTGGTTAAATTTAGGCTGGTCAATGAATTTAGGCCTCCAATACGAGGGTCAAGAGAGTCTCGAAGGCTGTGTCACTGTTTGAATCAGAGTTCATCTTTTAGCACACTTATTGTGAACTACAATCATCTACTGAGTTATCCTTATTTTTTATGGCAGGCTACCCAGAAAAAAATGTACTCTTCTAAATTCTTTTCACAGTCCTGCTTCTGTAATATCCCTATCTCATTCTGGGGTATAAGTTAAATATCCTGGATGTACGCAGACATATTTGAGCCTCCGGAAATGGTTTTAGCAGGTTTAGTAGTAAAACTGGAAAGAAAAAGGGTTGATGAAGCAGTAAACTGGCTGCATATTAAAAGTGATTAACCCTCCCGCCCCCCAAAAAAGGTAATACCAGTGGAAATTTTTCAAACCCATCACCATAGTCACAATCAAGTTTCGATTTACCAACATCACAATCTGTTCAATATATTTGGTATTTATTTCCCATTTTGAAGCTTTGCTCCAAAACTAATAACTAATTAGACTTGACTCTCTAATGCAAAGCTTGCTTATTTTCTAAAGAATATCATTTTAAAAAATTTTGATTTACAGATCTCTTATTGAGCTTCAGATGTGTGCTTTGAAATTGAGCCTGTAGTTAAAAAGAATGGAAGATACAGATTTTCATTCTGTAATAAAATAGTACCATCTGATATGCAGGAAAACGAAAACACAGTTGAGGTAAAGAGGTCTTGTGGTTCTGAACTACTGCTAAAATATGCTGGCCCGGGATATAATTTTAACCTGTGCTGTATTGCAGCAGGATTTATTTAGTCATCTAGCTAACACTTATTGAACCCATACTGTGTGCTAGAGATACAGGCCTGGGTCAAATGAGTTCTGCTCTCCAGGAGCTCACATTCTACTTGGGGAGACAGATGTATAATAGACTAATTACACAGATATCTTTTCGGTGTCATAAATTAAGTATGACTTGAGTCTTGTAAGGGCCCAAATGAAGAAGCAGCCTCTTGAGGGTCATGCCACTGAGGCCTACAGCAGCAACTGGCTGGTGTCTCCAGCTAGAGTAGAGAATACACCGAACACACAAAAGGATACACACCCTGTTATTCTGTCATAGCACCCTGTTCTTTCCCCTTGGAACAATTAGGTCAACAAAGAGTTACACATATGATTATTACATTAATGTCTGTATCTCTGACTAAACTATGAGGACCTTGAAGAAAAAGACTTGTCTGTGTTTCCTCACCATCTCCAGGGCCTGTTATAGTGCGGACACACAAAAGATGGTCAAGTATTATTTGGTGACTAATGAATAAATGAATATATGTCTGCAAGCTATAGGAAGAGATTTAGAATGGGAATCTTCATACAATATCAGCACCTAGAACTTGGCCCTTTTGAGAAGCTACTTGTTAGGTTTTCATTCAAATAGTTCATCGATCTCAACACAGTCAACCATTCTCTGACCTAAATAAATAAAACTAACTTGAGCACTGCTACCTACACTTCACTGCACAGGTTACACAACACATATCATCAGCGTGGTATACCATGCCACTGCTTGCCACACAGCTCACCTTTTGAACACCACATATGCTGCCACAGTACCTACATCCTACCCACAGCTTACCTCATCAGTGCATGAAGGTATCCTTATTCACCCTGTCCCCATGTTCTCCCTTCATTCCTTAGTCCTTTTTACTCTCACCCTTTGAGAGTCAGCGAAAGTTTCACAGAAAATGCTACATTCGTTTGGGTCTTGGATTCACTGGCCTCTATTGAAACCAAAACTTAGCTAATTTGGTGTTTTCATCAGGACAGCCTCCTGCTTGAGAAGTCTCTAATTCATGGCAGAAGAGGTCTCTCCCTGGCAAATCACATCACAATGAAATCACCCCACTCCACATCATACATCTAAAACTCCTGGGGTGTTCTTAAAACTGAGGTAGTCACTGAAATGCATGTGCCCCTTGCTTTAGATGGAAATGCATAAAGTACGGCCATTAGTTGTTAGGGAGAATATAGGACAAAAACTAATATAACTCGAGTACAGATACTGTTTAATGAATTTCGATGGAGTACAAACATACCTCAGAGATACTGTGGGTTTGGTTCCAGATCACCGCAGTAAAGCAAGTAGCTCAATAAAGCGAGTTGTAATCTTTTTGTTGATGGAGAGTCTTACCTTCAATTTGCAAAAAAATGCAACATCTGTGAAGCCCAATAGAGTGAAGTGCAACGAAACAGGTATGTCTGTAATTCAATGCCTGTGTTTGGCATGCAATTGAGCTACACTGATCTGAACACGGTTCCTGAAGTAGCCACATAAAATGCAACCTGGAGGCCTTTATTCACATTACCTTCTCTCCCCTTCATGTGTCTACAAGTAAGACCCAGTGCAAGTATGATTTCATCCACTAAACCCTGCCCAATAACTTGGACCTCAGGTAGTATTCCCTTCCCTGAACTCCTGTAACTCTCATTGCCTGTATTACTTATCAGACACTTCATGTGTACAGTATTGTATTATTATTTAATATTTTATGCATGTAGAAAGGCCAGCATCCAGTAGATTATGAAGATTAAAACCATGACCTTACACAGGATGAATTTCTGAGGCTAGGGATGTTTATCTTGGAGAGGTTTGAGGGATGGGCAAGAAGTGATATGCTAATTGTCTTTGGCTACTCTGGGTACTCCTCCAAGGGGAGCAATAGAATGGTTCTAGTAGGGCTCCAAGTGATAGAACCAGAGCCAATGGTTAAAAACCATGGGGAGAGTGCTTTCAACTCAACTCAAAAAACAACTTTCTGATAGTCTGAACTGATTTAACAGAGAAGGGCTACTGCCTTAGGAGCTAATGAAGTGCCTGCTATTGGAAACATGTAATGAGAGACAGTGTGACTATTTTAGGGGGTTGTAGAGAGGACTTAATGGATCAATTAAATAAAATGAACTTTAGGGACTGTTATGGGCTGAATGTTTGTGCCCCCTGAAAATTCTTATGTTTAAGTCCTAAACCCCAATGTGATGGTATTAGGAGGTGGGGCCTTTGGGAAGTAATTAGGATTAGATTAGGTCATGGGGGAATGGACATCAGACAGGATTTGTGCCCTTATAAGAAGAGGAAGATAAGAAGAGGAAGACAGATCTCTCTCTCTCTCCATGAGCACGTACCAAGGAAAGGTCATGTGAGCACCCAGTGAGAAGGGATCTATCTATAAGCCAGCAAGGAGGCCCTCACCACACACCAAATGTGCAGACACCTTGATCTTGGACTTCCTAGCCTCCAGAACTGTGAGACATAAATGTTTGTTGTTTAAGCCACTCAGTCTATGGTATTTAGTGAAAACAACCTGAGCAGACCAACACAGGGACCTTTCCCACCCAGAGATTCTCTGATCTGTAATGTGATTTGTCTTCCCAATTAGACTACAAGTTCTGCAAAAGCCTAGACTCTCATGTCGCTATATACCCTTAGTATCTTGCTCGGGATCTTAAACATAGTAGGTGCTCATTATTTAATCAAAATAGAGCATAAGATCCATATTGGAATGAAACTGTTTATACTTGAGATAAATTTTAGAAAAAAGTAACATTAACAATATGACTAAAATCTACATATTTTGAACATTTTACTCCATGAGCTAGCATGCATTATTATTAACAATAGCAGTAAACTGACAATAGTGTTCATGATTCACCATAAGGCAGTAGCAATTATACTACTACATAAAGCACTATAGTATTGATAATATTAGTGACGTTTACAACAGTGATTATTAAGCCTTGATAAATTTTAAATGGATCATACCTTGAATGATAACTTTATGCAAGTAAATTGACCAAAAATAAAATGAAACTGAGTGAATTATACTTGTGACTATGGAAAATGAAAATGTGTGATTTAGAGTTTGTTGCTAGAAAATCAGAAGAGTGGAAGGAAAGTTTTAACACAACTTAACAGAGATCAATTCAAAAGGGGCTAAGAAAAATAAGTCTAGTCATTCTGGACCTAATGAATACCCAGCTGATGAGATTTCACAACCATCCACTGAAGGAGGAGATGTCAAAACATCAATGTAGAAACAAGTACAGTTTTAACTCTGACCACCTTGATGTGTGAAGGGCACCTGTGAACTAACCCTGTATTGTATAAAATACACTCAAGGAAATGGAACTCTTAGGAAACAAACCACCAATACACAAGGCTGAAATTCCCTCTCTAAGCCTTCCTGTCTGCTGAGTGTGTCATTCTAGTTTCATAAAGTCAGAGGGTGCATGAGGGAATCATTTTATGTATGTACGGGAGATTTTGTCTGAGGATCTATATGTGTTACCAGAGGCTGAAATATTTGACTAATTAATCTGTTAAAATTCATTCCAATATTTTTATTGGCAGATCTCAAACAATCTGGTTCTTTCTCTAAATGCTGGTGTAAACCCAGGACCCAACAGGATTAGCTTGAGTTAGAACTGGGCTGTTGGAACTGAACTGCAAGGCAGCTTAGGGTAATTTAGCTGGAGGGAGAAGTCCAGTTCTTATCAAAAAAAAAAAAAGGTGTGTGAGTGTGTGAGGATATAACCAGGTAAATGAGAAGGTTATGATGTCCAAAAGGTTAGGTACTATTACCCATTGCTAAGAGACGAACAAAAGTGATGTCAAAAACTGGTAGTGATTTAATCCAGGCAAGTGGCTCTGGACAAAAAAAGGCAATGAGGAAATATTAGCGTCCCATTTTTCTTCTCTGTCAGTTCATGGCTCAGGGGGCAATTGTTGCAGTTAAAGGAGTTGAAAAGGGCCAGACATAAGCAAGCTAGAGATTTCACATCGTGACATATTTTCACTGTTTCCCTGGATGCCTCTTTTCCTTCAATCTATTGTACCTGCCTGGTCATCAATCTAATGGCAATAATACAAAGACTACCGTTCTATTAAGTTTCTCCTATATGTTAGATACTTTACAAACATTATTTTGTTTTTTGAATCCTCACAAGTTTTAGCCCCATTTTACAGATGATGAAATCCAAGAGTTGAAGTAGTGATACAGTTGAAGTAACTTACTCAAGATCAATTAGTTGAGCTAAGTTTGTTTGTTGACTGGTTTTGTTTTTGCTTTGTGGCCTGGGTCATTTCCACTCCGACCTTGCTAAGGAAATATTCAGAATCTGTACCTTAACAAGGTGCTGTACATGCACATTAAATTGAAGCAACAATGTATTAGGCTACACATTGTGCCGCTTTCCTTCTGTTTCTCCCATTAGTCACACACACAAACACACTCACACACAGAATGGGGAACGGAGAAAAGTGGTATAACTTAAACGTTAGAAGCCGCATTACACCTTCTTTTCTAACAACCTAGGCAAATATTGAATTCATTTGTAAACTGGGCTCTTTAAAATAGCATATATATCACCAAGTAGGATTCTGAAGTGTTTACCAAATAAAATATTTTGGATGATAATGACACATGTTACATTTGATAGCAGCTTATAGAAGAGCACAAAGAGAGAAAGAATGGAGGCATGAGTCATGAAAAAAACAGGAGTCTGGACTTGCTGTGCTTCACACTTTGATAATAACTCCAGTAACAATTACAAATGATTCTTGAATGGCTGCAGCGTTAGAAAAGCCACCAGCTGTAATAATTACAATCCAAGCTTTTGTGCAGCTATTTCCTATGAAATTGCAGAAAAGAAGGCACTGTGGGAATTCCTGCCATTTACATAAGTTTACCATCACTTTTGGCTGCCAGCAAACTTTATTTCCAGGTGCTGGACCACGGCAATCCAAAGTGATGTTAGTGAGAAAGAAAAGTGAATAGGAAGTAATCTGCATTTGGTCTCATTTTCCCTCAATAAATTTTCTCTACTATAGACTCTTGAATTTCCTTTACCTATGTATCTCTATGCATAAGTAACATTTAAATTAAGTCAAATGGCCCAATTTGAAAATTCTATTTACAGTAGAATCTGTCTGAATGCAATATCTGATACAGGAATTTAACATATTTAGCATGGATGACTCTCTTTGCTGAGGCTAATGAGACTAATGCACTACCTCTAATGCTTCTCTAATTTTTTTCTGCACAGACATCACCTGGGAATCTTGTAAATCTGCAGATTCTGATTCAGTACGTCTTGGATGCATGTCTAACATCCCAGCTGATGACATCGCTGCTGGTCTCAGAGCATACCGCACGGGTGAAGGCACTGCCCCTAATTTAGCAAGAGTGACATGTCTACCATTTCAGTTCCTCTTATCATTAGGGTAAAACTAAGTCATCTCTTGAAACTATAAAAATAATACTTAGTCATACATTTTTATTACTGATAACTTGGAAAACCAGAAAAGTAGTAGGACAAAATTAACATAGTCTCACCACCCAGGCATAATGATTGTTCACCTCTGGCTGTATTTCCTTCCAGTCTTTTTTTCAGTGTATATACATGTAGTTTTACAAAATGAGTATCTCACCATCCACTTCTTTTCGATTTAACATCCATGTCTAAATCATCTCACACTGCTACACACTCAGTTTTCTATCAAATTTCCAAATAACGTATGTCATCCTAGATATACCCATCATGCAGAATTTTGAGTACTAGCTATCAGCCACAAAGCAAACTCACAGTTGGTTATCTATACACTGCTAATGCAGAACAGCGATAATTCTATAAAACCTTGAAATGTGCTACACCATGAGTATTATATTGATGTCCAAGCTACATAAAGGCAGGATCTCCTCTACTCAAAAATATATTTCATTCTTCAGAGTGTTGCATTTCTTTTTAAACCTGATATCCAGAGACATATGTTGGGTCTTTTTACGGTCATTCTCTCATATCTAGTGGAACCAGCTAACTCAGAGAGGCATAAGTTGTATCCTATTTTTATTTTTTTCTCTCTGGAAAGCTTGCTTGCCCTTCTTGACCTTTTCTTGGCAGGCTGTAGATCACAGCTGTTTCAACTGATGGGGCAAGAGTCTGAGAATCTGCTCTGCCCAGGTGTTCCTTTTCATTAACACTGGGTTTATTCAGATTGTCAGACATGCTGTTAGACCTGTGACAACTAAACAGTTGGTAGACAACAGATACAGGTGGGCTACCAGTAACTTGTGCATGATTTGAAAGGGTTATACTTGCCACTCATCTGTAATGGTAAATGCAATGATAAAAATATGTCATGTGCAATATTCTATGCTGTGTAGTATTGATGAGGTTCATGTGACAAATGGGGAAAACAAAAATGAAATATTTTAAATGAAAATGTAAATAAAAGTACTCTGCTGAAATGCAAATATGACAATATGTTTCCTTATGAAAGCAATGACATGATACAAAACAATGATTCATACTTTTTAGCTAAAGTAATTAACAAGATTTGGAAAACTAAGTGAAATCCTCTAGTTTCTGCAATATTGCAAACCAATGTATGGTAAACTAATCTCTCTCTCTCTCTCTCTCTCTCTCTCTCTCTCTCTCTCTCTCTCTCTCTCTCTCACACACACACACACACACACACACACACACACACATTTATTTACTCATATAATTTTTTAGCTGAAAGTTGGAGTCACTGTGGATACACTGTACCACTTTATACCTAATTACTCCAGTATGTTTTCCCTAAAAGCACAAACATTCTCTTACCTAACTACAATATACTCGGTCAGTTGTCTCAGTCCAGGGACAATTAATACATTTACACATTTATATCTATTTTTCCTAGTCCAGGATCTAATCAAGGCCAAACATTATTTACTTGTTATGTATCCTTTAGCCGGGAACAGTCCCACAGCATTTCTTTTCCTTTCTTGACCTTGACATTTTCTAAGAGGTTGGGACAATTATTTTCTAGAATGTTCCTAAATTTGGATGTGTCAGATGGGTCCTCAAGAATATATTCTAGTTATGTACTTTGTCAGGAATACTACAGAGGTAAAATATCCTTCTCAGTGTATCATATTATGAGGTACGAAGTGTGATCACAAAATATGGTTGATGTCTAAATAAAAAGGTTTATTACAGTAAAAGACACTTTGCCATTAATCTTCCTCAAAATACTCCTCCTCACTTCAAACACACTTCTCCCATCATTCTTGCCACTTTCTGAAGCCGTTCCGAAGTCCTCTTTCATGAGTATCTTTAGTTGCACTGTCATGGCTGCCTCAATGTCCTGATTCAAACCATTTACCTTTCATGGTCATTTTGACTTTGGGGAAGAGCACAAATCGCACGGTGCCAGATCCAGTGAATAAGGTGGATGAGGACACACCACACTGTTTTTATTTGACAGAAACTGCCATATACCAGAAGCAATGTGTGACCTGGAGCTTTTGTGATCACAAAATCAGGTGAATGCTGCTGCTGAGTGCCATCTAATGGAAAGGCAGGGATCTTCAATATTGGAAGTGGTGCACCGAACCTTAATAACAGGGTGTGTGACAAGTTTCAACTTGTTCGGTGCAGTCAGTCAGGTGTAAGCTAAGGTTGAGAGAAGGTGTGTTTTAAAGTGTGCGGTAAATCATGGATCACAAATAACCCATTAACATGAAATGGGCAAATGGTTTCATCCTCTACTATGTCAATGCTCCATGCCACACATCTCTTCTAGTATGACAATTTCTGGCAAATAAAAACATTATGGTGTGTCCTCATCCACCTTATTCGCCAGATCTGGCATTGTGTGACATATGGCTCTTCCCCAAAGTCAAAATGATTCAGGACATCGAGGCACCCATGACAACGCAACTAATGACACTCACAAAAGAGGAGTTCCAGAAATGCTTCAGAAAATGGCAAGAATGATGGGATAAGTATGTTCGAAGTGAGGGGGAGTACTTTGAGGGGTATTAATGGCAATGTGTCTTTTACTGTAATAACGTTTTAAATTAAAACATTCACTGTAAGTTTTGATCACACCTCATACATGATTTTGAAATGCCCAATTATTGATGATACTAACTTTCATCACTTAGGAAAGGAAATAAATGCCAAGTTTCTTGACTATAAATTTACTATTCTTTCATTTAAAATTAATGAACAATTTGCGGAGTGATACGTTCAAATTATGCAAATATCCTGTTCCTCATCAAGCTTTTTCCCAATTATTTTTAGCATTTATTGATGATTTTCTCACTTGATCATTACTTCTAATTAGTTGGCAGTCTATTGTAATAATAAGAGCTTTACTTTCTCACTCATTTATTAATTAATTGACTGACTGATATTTATCCATACTGATTCATAGATTCATCTTTTATTCAATGGGTTAGAAAACAGTCACCTCATTACTTTTTTCTAAACATTTTTTTTTACTAGTTTCAGGTGCACAAAACAACGTAATAGTTAGACATTTATCATTTATATCCCTCACACAGTGACAACCCCACTCCCCCCATCCATTATCCCTCTGACATCGCACACAGCCATTACATTTCCATTGTCTCTATTTCTAATGCTGTACTCCGCTTCTTGTAAATATATATATATATACATATACACATATATATATACACATATATGTATATATATACATATATATATATAATTATAGTTGACATTCATTATTGTTCAGCTTCAGCTTCAGGTGTACAGTGAAATGATCAGGCATCTACATCATCCCTGAGGTGGTCTCCCTAATGAGACAAGTGTCCATCGGATACCCTACAAAATCTTTACATTATTGATTACATTCCCCAAACTGACTTTCGTATCCCCGTGGCAATCCTGTGGTTACCGACTGTACTTTCTAATCCCCTCACCTTCCCCTTTATCCCCCCACACCTAGCAACTGTCAGTTTTTCCTCTATGTCTCTGAGACTGTTTCTGATTAGTTCATTCATTTATTCTTTTCTTTAGATTCCATATATAAGTGAGATCATATGGTATTTGTATTTCTCTGTCTGATTTATTTCACTTATTTCACTTAACCTTATTTCTCTAGGTCCATCCATATTGTTGCAAATGGTAATATTTCCTTCTTTATGGCTGCGTAATACTCCATTGTGTAAATGTACCACAGTTTCTTAATCCAGTCGTCTACCGATGGGCATTTCAGTTGTTTCCATGTCTTGGCTATTGTGTATAGTGCTGCAATAAACATAGGGGTTCATACATTTTTTTTGAATTAGAGTTTTGGATTTCTCCAGATAGATACCTAGGATTGGAATTGCTGGGTCATAATGTAGTTCCATTTTCAGATTTTTGAGATACCTCCATACTGTTTTCCATAGTGGCTGCACCAATCTGCATTTCCACCAACAGTACACAAGGGTTCCATTTTCTCCACATCCTCGCCAGCACTTGTTGTTGATTTATTGGTGACAGCCATTTTGACTGGGGTGAGGTGGTATCTCATTGTGGTTTTTATTTGCATTTCTCTAATGATTAGTGAAGTTGAGCATTTGTTCATATGTCTGTTTGCCATCTGTATGTCCTTTTTAGAAAAATGTCTCTTCATGTCCCCTGCTCATTTTTTAATTGGGTTGTGTGTGTTTTTTGAAGTTGAATTGAGTGAGTTTTTTTTATAAATTTGGGGTATTGACCCCTTATTGGATATATCATTGGCAAATATCTTCTCCCATTCAGTAGGATCCCTTTTTGTTTTATTTTGCTGTGAAAAAAACTTTTTAGTTTGATGTAATCCCACATGTTTGTTTTTTCTCTTACTTCCCCTACCCAAGGGGATATATCAGTAAAAATCTTACTCAAGGTAATGTCTGTGAAGTTTCTTCCTACATTTTCTTCTAGTTATTTTATGGTTCCATTTAAGTCTTTAATCCATTTTGAATTTATTCTTCTATATGGTGTAAGGAGGTGGTCCAGCTTCATTTCTTTTGCATGTGTCTGTCCAGGTTCCCCAGCACCATTTATTGAATAGACTGTCTTTAACCCCCCATAGATTCTTGCTTCCATTGTTGTAGATTAAATGACCATATAGGCATGGATTTATTTCTGGGCTCTCTATTCTGTTCCATTGATCTAAGTGTCTGTTTTTATGTCAGTACCATGCTGTTTTGATTACTGTAGCCTTGTAGTATAATTTGATGCCAAGTATTGTTATACCTTCCACTTTGTTCTTATTTCTCAAGACTGCCAAGGCTATCCGGGGTCTTTTATGATTCCATATAAATTTTAGGATTATATGTTCTATTTCTGTGAATAATGTCCTTGGTAGTTTGATAGGAATTGCGTTGAATCTGTATATGGCCTTAGGCAGTATGGACATTTTAACGGTATTAATTCTTCCTATTCATGAGAATGGTATGTGTTTCCATCCATTTGTGTCCTCTTTAATTTCTCTCTTCAGTGTCTTATAATTTTCTGAGTACAAATCTTTTACTTCTTTGATTAGATTTATTCCCTGGTATTTTATAGTCTTTGAAACAATTGTAAATGGGATTTTCTTAATTTCTCCTTCTGATATTTTATTATTGGTATATACAAATGCAACGGATTTCTGAATATTAATTTTGTATCCTGCTACTTTACTAAATTCACTTGTCAGTTCTAATAGTTTTTTGGTGGAGTCTTTAGGGTTCTCTCTCTATAGTACCACGTCATCTGCATATAATGACAATTTTACTTCCTCCAAGTGGAAAATGCTTCTAGCTAGCTCCTGTGTCATTTTCATATGTCTCTATCATTCTCTGGGTACTTCTTTACTTTCTAGAACAATGAGATATTCCAGGCTTATCTTGTACTTCCTGTGCTTCCATGCCATAATCAGCCATTCTCAAAGGACTCCTGGACATTTAAATAGAAATGGTATTTATAAATGAAGATTTGGGCCCTAGCTGTGCTCATTGCTATTGGTATAGAATTGCTTCCAGGCCTACACAAGTAACAGGTATACATGTACCAGTACCTCCAAACTACAAAGCACATTCTGATATTCCCCCATTGCCTATTTGTATCTCTTTGTTACCCCTTTATGGCCACACTTACCCTTTTGTCCCTAACATTTATTTTCCAATTGTTTTATGCTTTTAAAAAACTGTTTCCCATTATGATCAACATATCTACTCATTGGCTCAAGTCTGTAAGTATACCATTAAGCAGTGCAAACTTAGTACCTGTAATCTAATAGTTATTTTGGTGTGTGTGCTCACACACATGTAAAATTTATACCTTTGTAACACATGCCATTGAAAAGATGCAGAATATTCCTTTTCACCCCAGTGAATTTCCTTACTCTTCCCAGTCAAACCCACCTGATTTCACCTAGAGGCAACCACATATTTTTTACTGTATTTTACCTGTTATAGAACTATATAGAAATCACATAGTATGTACACACTTGTGTTCAGGTTTTTCCCCAACATAGTGTCTATGAGACTCATTGGTGTTATTCCATGGATCAGTTGTTCATTTATTTTTATTGCTGAGTAGTATTCCACTTTTATGAATATTCCATAATCCCTTTATTCTTCTGAAGATGGATATTTGTGTTGTTTCCAATTTTTAGCTATTGTTAATGAAGCTGCTATGGACATTCTTGAAGAACAATCTTTTTGTGAACAATATGCTTTTTGTGGTCATACATATAGTTTTTCTTTCAAATACAGATTTACAGAAAGTTTCAAACAAATACATGCTCCTAGGTAAACATTTTCCATTTCCCCCCAACAGTAGCATCATGTATAGCTATAGAATAATAAACAAAAAACCAGAGCTTCCAGTCGAGATGGCGAAATAGGTAAATGCTGTGTTCGTCTCCACCCATGATGACCTCAAAATCATAGCTAAACTACAGAACAACCGTCATTGAGAATTGCCTGAAATCTAGCTGAAGAGAAGTCCTATAACTAAGGATATACAGAAGAAGTGACTTCTATACCGTGTTTCCCCCAAAATAAGACTGAGCCTTACATTAATTATGTAATTTAACATAAATTAATAATTTAATATAAATTAGTAATTTATATAATAATGTAAATTAATATTATATTAATTTTTGCTCCAAAAGACGCATTAGCACTTATACTCAGGGGATGTCATCCTGAAAAGTCATGCTAGGGCTTATTTTCCAGTTAGGAGATACGCAACAGCATGGTCCCACAGCCACAGGTAGTAGTTAAAAATCAGAAGGGGTATCTTGGCTGTGGAGTCCCTCTTGAGGAGCAAGGGGTCCCACCCCCACACTGGGCTCTTTAGCCCAGGGTTCTAGTGCTGGGAAGAGAAGTCCCCAAAACTTCCAGCTGTGAAACCCAGAAGAGATTGTGCCTGAGTGAGACAGAGGGCTGCTGGAGTCCCAGGTGTTTGTCTTAAAGGGCCTGCATGTGGATTAAATTGCTGACAGACTCACTTACTCTGCGTTCTGGTGCTGGGGCAGCAGCTTGAAAGATGCCAGAAACATAAGGAGAGGAACTGAATTGTCTGGTGAACGCTAAAGGGGCAGCTGTCTCCCAGACAGAAAGGCTGGCAGAAGCCATTTTTCCTTTGTTTAGACCTCACACCATGCAGCCTGCACACGTAGGTGGGTGCCATATCTTAGTCTCTATCAACTTGGTTAATACCACCCTCCCTGCCCTGGTGATTCCCTGAGACCCTGCCCCACCGAACTTGCAGGGCCACCCAAGCTACTTCCAGCTGCTTTTCCATACACACAGCCAGTCTTGGCTCATGCTGTGGACTTTCCTAAAATCTCTGAAAGGTTCACAAACCCCAAACAAGCAAAATCTGGTCTCTGCGTGCCCTATACCTCTTCCTAAGCAGACCCAAGCATGGCACTAGCAGCAGTGGCCTCAGATTTCAGCTTAGCCTCTCCCAGGAACCTCTAAGCCCAGTACAAGGGGCAACCATCTGAAGATCACTTTGTAGCTCATACCAAGTGGCCCCAGGCAGGGAACAGGCAGTGGCTAACCTTGGCTTGCATCACAGACCCACCTGTGAGAGTCCTCAGAACCAACACCCCTGGTGGCCAGCTTCAGACCACACTAGAGCACCACACGACAATCTCCACAAATTACATACATAAAAGGGAGACTCTAAAGACACCAGAGCTCATTAAAGCTAATCCTGCTCTGCAGGGTCAGACCCTGTGTAACACCTCCTCCACTATATTTATGGCCAGGCCTCACAACCAAGCAGCCTGAGGGTCAATCCCTCCTATTGATATACCAACTGCAATCAAGGCTCAAGTACAACAGGGGGGCACATACAACCCCTACAATGGACACACTTGGAGCACCCAGCTCAGGTGACTAGGGATACTGCACCACTGAGCCCCACAGAACACCAACTACATAAGGCCTCTCTGCTAAGACCAGGAGGCATAGCAACCTAATATATAGAAAGAAATTCAAGGAGGCAGCCAAAATGAGGGGACAAAGAAACATGTGAAAGATAAGAATAAAGATCCAGAAAAAGAACTAAACAAAATGTAGAAAAGCAATCTACCTGATGCAGCGTTCAAAACACTGGTTCTAAGCATGCTCAGTGATCTCAGGAAGAACTTCAACAAAAAGATAAGAAATATAAAAATGGAGATAGAAAACAAAAAAGAAGCAGTCAGAAATGAAGAACAAAATAACTGAAATGAAGAATACATTACAGGGAATCAACAGTACTATAGGTGCAGCAGAGGACTGAATCAGGAATTTGTAAGATAAAATAACAGAAAACACCCACTCAGGACAGCAAAAAGAAAAAAAGAATAAAAAAATGAGGGTATCTTAAGGGGCCACGGGGACATCAAATGTACCAACATTCACATCCTAGGGGACCAGGAGAAGAGAGAGAAAAAGAAATTGAAAACCTATTTGAAGAAACAATGATGGAAAACTTCCTGACACTGGTGAAAGAAATAGACATACAAACTCAAGAAGCAAGATTAACCTACACCAAGACACAGCATAATTAAAACACCAATGGTTAGAGACAAAGAGAGAATCTTAAAAGGAGCAAGAGAAAAGCAGTTAGTGACCTTCAAGGGAGCCCCCATAAGCCTCAACAGAAACTTTGCATAACAGAAGGGATTGGCACACAATATTGTAAGTAATGAAAAGCGAGGACCTACAACCAAGATTACTCTACCCAGAAAAGAGTAATCATTTAGAATCGAAGGACAGAAAAAGAGCTTCCCAAATAAGAAAATGTGAACAAGTTCATCACCACATTTCAGTATTATAAGAAATGTTAATGAAACTTCTTTAAGAAGAAAAACAAGCACCAAAAATATGAATAATAAAATGGCAATAACTACATATCTATCAACAATTACTTTTAATGTAAATGGATTAAATACTCCAATCAAAAGATAGGGTGGCTGAATGGATAAGAAACCAAGACCCTTACATATCTGCTTAAAAGAGACTCAATTCAGATCGAAAGGCACAAACAGATTGAAAGCAAAGGGATGGAAAAATATATTTCATGAATGTGGAAATGAAAATAAAATCTGGAATAGCAATACCTTTACTCGACAAAATAGACTTTAAAACAAACTCTATTAACAAGAGTCAAAAAAGGGCCCAACAATTCTATTTGTGTATTTATCCAAAGAAACCCAAAACACATATGCATCCATATATCCATATATTCATTGCAGTATTACTTACAATAGCGAAGATATGGAAGCAACCTAAGTGTCCATAAATAGATGAATGAATAAAGAAGAGGTGGTACATATATACAATGGAACATTACTCAGCCATAAAAAGAATAAAATCTTCCCATCTGCATCAACATGCAAAAAACTAGAGGGTATTATGCTGACTGAATTAAGGCAGACAGAGAAAGACAAATACTGCATGATTTCACTTATATATGAAATCTAAAAATCAAAATACAAACTCAAGAAGCACAGTTTCCCAAACAAGAATAACTCACACCAAGACACAGCATAATTGAAACGCCAATGGTTAGAGACAAAGAATTAAACAGATACAAATCATATATACAGAGAACATTTTGATGATTGCTAGATGGGAAGGGGGTTGACAGAATGAGTGAAAGTGAGGAAGAATTGAAGTGGTACAAATTGGTAGTTGCAAATTAGTCATGGGGATTTAAAATTTAGCATAAGAAATGTAGTCAATAATACGGTAATACCTATGTATGGTATCAGATGGATACCAGATCTATCAGGGTGGTCATTTTGCAAGTTATGTAAATGTGTAATCACTACATGTACACCTGAAAGTAATATAAAATTGTATGACAAGTACAATTGAAAAATAAGAAATTATTTTAAAAAATAATTTTGAAAATAATTTTCAAAACCAAGAATTGACATTGGTATAATCCACAGAGCATATTAAGATTTAACCAGTTTTACATGCATTCGTGTGCATGCGCACGCGCGCGCGTGTGTGTGTGTGTGTATGTGTGTGTGTGTAGATCTATGCAGGTTTATCACATGTGTTGGTTCACGTATCCATAATCACAATCAAGATATAAAACTGCTCCATGACTACAAGTCTCTTTTGTGCTACCCCTTTATAGCCACACTTACCTTCCTTTGTTCCTAATAGTTATTTTCCAATTATTTTGTGCTACTATATATAGATACACTATATTTTTGTAATTTGATTTATATGCTGTGACATTGCTAATTTCACTGCATTTTAGTATCCATAGGATTTTAAATAACATTCATCCAAATTCTGGAAATGGGCAAAACAGATTACTGGGAGTCTTTTCAGTGAAATGCGGTGAAACGTACAGGGCAGGGATCAGCAAATTTTTTCTGTAAAATGTCAGATAGCAAATATTTTAGGTTTTGTGCGCCATACAAACTCTGTAACAACTACTAAACTCTGTTACTGTAGTGCAAAAGCAGCTATGCACAACACAGAGTGTGGCTGTGTTCCAATAAAACTTTATTTATAAAAAGAATAAGCCAGATTTGGCCAGAGGGCTAGAGTTTACCGACTCCTGGTCTAGCAGAATCTCTGGGGATTACCTGTTTATGCATGTGTTTACCTTTGACTGATTCTATTGATTAGGTTATTTTATATCTCCATAGAGTTTGCGCGCAGAAAACTAGTAACAATGAAAACAATTATTGTCTGAGAGCAATGCAAATGATTCTCATCAATGGCAACGCAAATAATTTTTATCCAGTCAGATTCAATTGATTTCTATTAGTAGAAAAGATAAACACAAGTGTTACAGTTCATTTTTATGAAGGATATTAATGAGTTTTGCACTTATTAGCAAATTTGTTTCAGGAGCATTTTGACTGATTGTACAAATCTTTGGTCCTCAAATTTCCCTTGCACCACTGTTAAAATGGTGAACTTGTATTTATTTATTATTTGTATAAGTCATGTTTTTAACTTTAAACATTATATTTTAGTAGGAACTTTTACATAGAAAATCACATGTGTTAATAAAGTTTTATTTTTTCCTTTCACTTGATTATAGTTTGTAATACTTTTTCTTCCCATATTACACTGGCTTGAGCCTCTAGCACAAATAAATATTGTATCTCTCTATTTTCTTCCAGTACTTTTTGAATGCGTTGGGGTACTGGAGTTGCATATATTCACGTTGAATACCACATTTTGTTGGCCCTTTTAGCTGAAACCAAAGCCATCCCTGTCCCAGATTCCTCCTCCAACAGTAACCTGAGAGCTTTGATACACAGAAAAATATATTTCAGTGAACTGCAGAACAGAAATTTGGGATTTGTTACCAGGAAGTTGAAAGTGAGATTCAAAGAAAATCAGAAAAATAGTCAAGAAAGGAGGTAACAGATGGGTCTGGGGTTCTACCAAAATGTCAGCAGACCTGTACCTAAGTGCAGATGCAATACATTTCCCAGTGGCAGGAAACAGTCAATAAAGTTTCTGGAACATATAATTTGGAATGATATCTAACTGTCATCAGAACTTTTATCTTTGTGGCCAAAATTACCTATCATTTCCCTAAACCATTCCATACATTCTGGTTATATACAACAGTCTTTTAATTAACTTGCTTTGAAGAAAAAAGAAAATAGATTGTTTTCCATAATTAGAATGATGTAGAACAGACACCTCATAGCAGTTTCAGGAAGAAAATGTACAGAGAAACGTAGAAATTGTGACTAATAACTTGGAGAGAGAGGTAACAGCTAAACAGAACTCTTCCACATACACAAATTTCTCTCTCTCTCTCTCTCTCTCTCTCTCTCTCTCTCTCTCTCTCTCTCCCCCCCCCCCTCCTTCCTTCCTTCCTTCCCTCTCTCTTCTCAGGAATCCTTAGAAATACTGTGGAGCTCGACTATAGTCCAACAATACAAGAAATATGGGAATGAGAATAAAGTCAATTTGCCTGAACATTAAAGGAAAGAAAAAGGTGAAACCAGAAAATTAAAGGAACTGTAGATATTAGCGTTATACATATATTATCTCGTACAGCATTGATATAACCTTTTAAGTAAGATATTATTACCCTAAATTTCATAGTTATATAATTGGTGCTAACAAGAATTTTATAGCCTAGGGAATAACAATAACCAAGAAATTTGCACTCCGTATCACTATTCATGATACAAATGTAAATTAAGATACCTTCTTATACTTCTCAGAGTCATAAAAATTAAAAACAAAATACCAAATATTGAAGAGGATGTGGAAGAAGGGAAACTGTCATACTATTCTCCTGGGAGTATAAACTGTATACCTTTAGGGGATAAGTTTGGGAATATTTAGTATATTTAAAGATATGTATAGTCTGTGACTTTGCAAGTCTACTTTTCAGTGTATAACGTAAAGTACTGTCACAAATATGAACAATTATCATTGCAGCATTGTTTATAATAATGACAAACAGGCAACAAAGAACTTGAATATCCATGAACAGGCTGCATAAACAGCAGCAGAGTCATGTAACAGAATACTGTAATAAAATAAAATAAATAAAAAGATGGATGAACTAGAACTATATACGTTACATGGATAAATATCAAAAATATGTGTGTTTCATATCAACAGTGTGTTTTAAAACAGTTTCAGAAGGGTATCTGTTTGTGTGTATGTATGATATAGCATTTACGTAAAGTGCAAAAACACAAAGAAATACTAAATATTTCCATGTATATGTATATATCAAAAAACGAATAAACACAAGGTGACATCACCAAAATGGTAAGCTAGGAAGCTCCGGTCTTTACAACTTTACAGACATTACAACAGGATGCCCTGGGAATAAATAAAAAAAAAGTCCATAAGGGACTATTAGTACCAATTATATGCTAACAAATTGGACAGCCTAGAAAAAATGCATAAATTCCCACACATTCAATCTATCGACACTGAATCAAAAATATATAGAAAGTCTGAACAGACCTATAACAAATAAGGAGACTAAATCAGTAATCAGACACGACACAACAAAGAAAACCCCAGGAGCAGACAGATGCCTCCACATGTGAATTGCACCAAACATTCACAGATGAATTATTACCAGTCCTTCTTAAACAATTCCACAAAACAGAAGAAGAGGGAGTACTTCAAAACTCATGTTATAAGGCCAGCATCACCCTGATACCAAAGCTAGACAAAGACACCACAAGTACTGAAAACTATAGACCAATATCCTTCACATACATAAGTGTAAAAATCTTCAACAGAATACTAGCAAGCTGAATTGAACAGCACATTAAAAGGATCATATAACATGACTAAATGGGATTTATCCTTGGGAGTCAAGGATGTTTCAACATATGCAAATCAATCAATGTGATTCACCACGTTAACAGAATGAAGCATAAAATATGATCAATGCAATAGATGCAGAAAAGGCATTTGATAAAATTCAACGCCTTTTCATGATAAAAACTATCAAGAAATTAAGTATAGAGAAAACTTATCTCAACACAATAAAGGTCATATAAGAAATGCCCACAGTTAACATAATATTCAGTGGTGAAAAACTGAAAGCTTTTCCTATTAAGATCTGGAAAAAGTCAAGGATACCCACTGTTGCCAATTCTATTTAACATTGTACTGGTATCCTAGCCAGAGTAATTAGGCAAGAAATGAAATAAAAGGCATCCAAATCTGAAAGGAAGAAGTAAAATTATCCCTGTATGCAGATGGCATGATCTTACATGTAGAAAATTCTAGATTCCCCCCAAAACAGAACTAATAAACAAATCCAGCAAAGTTGCAGGATATAAAATCAACATGTGTAAATGAGTTGTTTCTACACACTATCAATAAACTACCCAAAAAGGAAATAAAATAAACAATTCCATTCACAATAGCATGAAAAGAAATAAAATACTACGTCATCAAAATGGGGTCGTGAGGTGAGCCTCTGTAAAGCTCCCCTGGAATTTACAATGAATCGAACAACAAAAACTCCACAAAGGACTCCCTGCACAGCAGACAGGCAAGACGAAGAGGCCCACTACCGAAATCACCTACAGGTGGGAAATTCGCGCGAGCAGGGGGAGGAGGAAAGGGAGAAGTGCGGAGACGGAGCCCCGAGGGTGCAGGACGCAGACCTAGCTCACTGCTCTGAGCTCGCTGCTTCCCGGAACTACCGCAGCTGCGGGAGAGGGAAGAAGTCGGACTGCTGGGCTCCGCCTGGGTTCCACAGGGCTGAGGGGACAGCATATAACACGGCTGAACCCAACGCTCATGGCAGACACCTCGAAGAAAAGACTGAGGGAAAAAGGCTGAAAACGGTACTTTAAGCCCTCACTGCCGAGCAGAGAAAGGAGCCTTAGGCACTGAGACTAGCCGCCCCCTCCCTCCCCTCCCAGAGCTCGCCCCGCCCCCACCTGCCCGGTGCTAGAAGCGGAACAGTAGCAGTGTCAGATCAAAAGAACAGAATATTTGCTGTCCTGAGAACTGTGGACTGCAGACACAGATTGGCAGCCCAACTAGTTCCGGCAAAGGGGAGGGAGCTGTGGAAGCAGGACTGGCTGTGGTGGTGGTCCCTGACATTGCTCTGGGCCACCTCTCACAACTCACCCTGCCCCTGTTCCCACCTATATGGACGGATCCCTACAGGAGTAAACAGAACTGCTGAAACATATGTGATCTGAATCTAGTGAAGGAAGAGCTTTGGAACTTCAAAAGCTCTCCACAAACCCTCACAGACACTGCGCCCTGTGACACAGGAGAACTATTAATAGAGGAGAAGCCCATCTCCCAGGGAATCCCACCATTGTGTGAGAAGCTGGAATAGTGCAGAGAAAACATAGCACTACTGTGTGAGACAGAAAAAAGAACAAAAAACGCTGCAGTCAGACAGAAAATAAAACATTCTACCAACAAGTACTGGAAAACAAAAGAAAGACCTCTTCCTATCAGCCTGTTGCAGAAGCCACTCCTGTAGATGTCTAGGAAGAGAAATACTAAATCAGTAATTGCCATGAATTACCAAGGCAACAAGATAGCTCAGAAAGAAAGTGAAAAGTCTCCAGAAAAGGAACTTAAAGATATGGAAATATGTGACTTAAATGACAGAGAATTCAAGATTGCAGTTCTGAAAAAACTCAACGAGATGCAAGAAAACACAGAAAGGCAGTTTAATGAACTCAGACACACAATCAAACAACAACATGAGAATTTTACGAAAGAGATTGAAATTTTAAAAAAGAACCAAATAGAATTTCTGGAGATTAAGAACTCAATAGAAGAAATTAAGAATGAAATAACCAGCTTAGGTAGTAGAGTTGACCAGATGGAGGAAAGAATCAGTGACATCGAAGATAGAAACCTGGAAATGACACAGATAGAAGAAGAAAGAGACTTGAGACTTAAAAGAAATGAAAGAACTCTACAAGAACTTTCTGACTCCATCAGAAAGACCAATATAAGAATAATGGGCATACCAGAAGGAGAACAAAGAGAGAAGGGAACAGAAAATATGTTCAAACAAATTGTTGATGAGAACTTCCCAAACTTGTGGACAGAACTGGATCCTCGAATCCAAGAATCAAATAGAACACCTAATTACCTCAATCCCAATAGGCCTTCTCCAAGGCACATTGTATTGAAGCTGTGTAAAATCAATGACAAAAAAAGAATCTTCAAGGCAGCCAGGGAAAAGAAGACGGTACCTATAAAGGAAAGCCCATCAGATTATCATCAGATTTTTCAGCAGAAACTCTACAGGCCAGGAGGGAGTGAACCCAAATATTCAAACTATTTAAAGAGGAAATTATGAGCCAAGAATAATATATCCAGCAAAGATATCCTTTAGATATGAAGGAGGAATAAAGACCTTTCCAGACATACAGAAGCTGAGGGAATTTTCTAATACACGACCTGCACTATAAGAAATACTAAAGGAGGCTATTTGTCCACCATCACCAAGGACAATTTGTGGCAACTGAAACATAAAATGGGGGAGAGTAAAGTCTTGAACTGGAATATGAGAATGGAGAAAGCAAGCATGCTGAAAAAAATGGAATACTCTAAATATCAAACTTTCTTTTACATAAACTTAAGATTAACCACTCAAAAAAAATCCAGAACTGAAATATATACTCTAATAAAAGAAGAAACAGATGGAAACGTCATAGAATACCACTACAAGAAATAATAGACAACAACAAAAAGGCAAAGAAACAATGGAGACACAGCCTTACCAGAAAACTAAAGATAGAATGACAGGAAATCCTCACATATCAATAATCACCCTAAATGTAAATGGACTGAACTCACCAATAAAAAGGCACAGAGTAGCAGATTGGATCAAAAAACTGACCCCAACCATATGCTGTCTCCAAGAGACACATCTCAGCTACAAGGACAAGAACAGACTCAAAGTGAAAGGGTGGAAATTGACACTCCAAGCAAATGGTACCCAGAGAAAATCAGGTATAGCCATAATGATATCAGATGAAACAGACTTCAGGGTGAAAAAGATAACAAGAGACAAAGATGGACATTTCATAATGGTGAAGGGGACTGTACAACAAGAAGACATAACAGTCATCAATATTTATGTCCCCAATCAGGGAGCACCGAAATATACCAAGCAACTATTAACAGAACTAAAGGGAGAAATTGACCAAAACACAATTATACTAGGGGACTTAAATACATCATTGACAGCTATGGATAGATCATCCAAACAGAAAATAAATAACGAAACAGCAGCCCTAAATGACAGATTAGATGAAATGGACACAATTGACATATATAGAGCACTTAATCCTAAAACATCAAAATATACATTCTTTTCTAGTGTACATGGCACATTCTCAAGGATAGACCATATATTGGGACATAAAATCAGCCTCAGCAAATTTGAGAAGATTGAAATCAGACCAAGCATATTCTCTGATCACAAGGCTTTGAAATTGGATATCAACTGCAAAAAGAAAGCAGGAAAAAGCACAAATACATGGAGATTAAACAACATACTTTCAAAGAACGACTGAGTCACAGAAGAAATTAGAGGAGAGATCAAAAGATACATAGAAACAAATGACAAGGAAAATACATCCTACCAAATTTTTGGGATGCAGTGAAAGCAGTTTCAAGAGGGAAATTTATTTCATTACAGGCCTATCTCAAGAAAAAAGAAAAATCCCAAATAAATAACCTCATGTTACACCTTAAAGAACTAGAAAAAGAAGAACAAATGAAACCCAAGGTCAGCAGAAGAAAGGAAATAACAAAAATCAGAGCAGAAGTAAATAGAGAAGAAAAAGACAATAGAAAAAATTAATGTGACAAAGAGCTGGTTCTTTGAAAAGATTAACAAATTGACAAACCCTTGGCTAGACTCACTAAGATAAAAAGAGAGAAGACACTAATTAACAAAATCAGAAATGAAAAAGGGGAAGTTATCACGGACACCACAGAAATACAAAGGATCATCCAAGAATACTATGAAGGACTATATGACACCAAATTCAATAACCTAGAAGAAATGGACAAGTTCTTAGAAACATATAGCCTTCCAAGGCTGAACCATGAAGAACTGGAAAATCGAAACAGACCGATCACCAGTAATGAAATTGAATCGGTCATTCAAAACCTTCCCCAAAGCAAAAGTCCTGGACCAGATGGCTTCACTGCTGAATTCTACCAAACCTTCAAAGAGGATCTAATGCCAATCCTGCTCAAACTCTTCCAAAAATTTGAAGAAGAGACAGTACTCCCTAACTCATTTTATTATGCCATCATTACCCTGATACCAAAACCTTGTAAGGATAACACAAAAAAATGAAACCACAGACCAGTATCTCTGATGAATACAGATGCAAAAATCCTAAACAAAATTCTAGCAAATCGAATGCAACAATGCATTGAGAAGATTATTCATCACAACCAAGTGGGGTTCATCCCCGGGGCACAAGGATGGTTCAATATCCTCAAATCCATCAATGTGATACATCACATAAACAAAATAAAGCACGAAAACCATATGATTATATCAATTGATGCAGAAAAAGCATTTGACAAGATACTACATCCATTTATGATAAAAACACTTAATAAAATAGGTATAGAAGGAAAATACCTTAACATAATAAAGGCCATATATGACAAGCCCTCAGCTCATCTCATAATTAATGGTGAAAAACTGAAGCCCTTTGCTCTACGTTCAGCAACACGACAGGGCTGTCCCCTATCACCTCTGCTTTTCAACATAGTGTTGGAAGACCTTGCCAGAGCAAACAGGCAAGAGAAAGAAATAAAAGGCATCCAAATTGGGAATGAAGAAGTTAAATTGTCACTCTTTGCAGATGACATGATGCTATATATAGAAAACCCTAAAGACTCCAGCAAAAAGCTATTAGGAATAATCAACGAATACAGTAAAGTTGCCGGCTACAAAATCAACATACAAAAGTCCATTGCATTCCTATATACTAACAATGAAATCTCAGATAAAGAAATACGGAAAACAATTCCTTTTGCAATTGCAGCAAAAAGAATAAAATACCTAGGAATAAATTTAACCAAGGATGTGAAGGACCTATATGCTGAAAACTACAAGACATTTTTGAAAGAAATTGAAGAAGACACAAAGAAATGGAAAGACATTCTGTGCTCATGGATTGGAAGAATCAACATAGTTAAAATGGCCATATTACCCCAAGCAATATACAGATTTAATGCAATCCCCATCAAAATCACAATGGCAGTTTTTAAAGAAATAGAACAAAAATCATCAGATTTGTTTGGAACCACAGAAGACCCCGAATAGCCAAAGCAATCTTAAGAAAAAAGAACAATACTGGAGGTATCACACTCCCTGACTTTAGCTTGTACTACAGGGCCACAATAATCAAAACAGCATGGTACTGGCAGAAAAACAGACACATAGACCAATGGAATAGAATTGAGAAACCAGAAATAAAACCACATAAATATGAACAGACAATTTTTCACAAAGAAGCAAAAAACATGCAATGGAGGAAAGACAGCCTCTTCAATAAATGGTGCTGGGAGAATTGGATAGCCACGTGCAAAAGAATGAAACTGGACTGCTATCTGTCACCATGTACCAAAATTAATTCAAAATGGATCAAAGACTTAAGCATAAGACCTGATACAATAAACTGCATAGAAGAAAACATAGGTACTAAACTTATGGACCTTGGGTTCAAAGAGCATTTTATGAATTTGACTCCAAAGGCAATGGAAGTAAAAGCTAAAATAAACAAATGGGACTATATGAAACTTAAAAGCTTCTGCACAGCAAAAAAAAAAAAAAAACATCGACAAAATAAAGAGGCAACCAACTGAATGGGAGAAGATTTTTGCAAACACTGCCTCCGATAAGGGGCTAATATCCATAATATACAAGGAACTCATGAAACTCAACAACAAAAACACAAACAACCCAATTGAAAAATGGGCAGAGGACCTGAAGAGACATTTCTCCAAAGAGGACATACAAATGGCAAATAAATATATGAAAAAACGCTCAACATCAGTAATCATCAGAGAAATGCAAAGAAAAACCACAATGAGATATCACCTCACCCCAGTCAGAATGGCTATCATCAACAAGACAAATAGTAACAAGTGTTGGAGAGGCTGTGGAGAAAAAGGAACCCTCTTACACTGTTGGTGGGAATGCAGACTGGTACAGCCATTATGGAAGGCATAGTTGAGGTTCCTCAAAAAATTACGAATAGAATTGCCATATGACCTAGCAATCCCTCTCCTGGGTATCTACCAAAAAAATTGAAAACATTTATTCATAAAGACAAGTGTGCTCCAATGTTCACTGCAGCTTTGTTTATGGTGGCCAAGACATGGAAACAATCAAAGTGTCCTTCGATAGATGAATGGATAAAGAAGTTGTGGTATATATACACAATGGAATACTATTCGGTGGTAAGAAAAGATGATATAGGAACATTTGTGACAACATGGATGGATCTTGAGAGTGTAATGCTAAGAGAAATAAGTCAGACAGAAAAAGCAGAGAGCCATATGATTTCACTAATATGTGGTATATAAACCAAAAACAACAAAAGAACAAGACAAACAAATGAGAAACAAAAACTCATAGACACAGACAATAATTTAGTGGTTACCAGAGGCTAAGGGGGTGAGGGGCGGGAGAGGATGGTAAGGGGTTCAAATATATGGTGATGGAACGAGAACTGACTCTGGGTGGTGAACACACAATGGAATTTATAGATGATGTAACACAGAATTGTACACCTGAAATCTATGTAATTTTACTAACAATTGTCACCCCAATAAATTAAAAAAAAAAAGAAATAAAATACTTAGGAATAAGCATAACCAAGGAAGTGAAAGACTTTCGTATACTGAAAGCTACAAAGCATTGCTGAAAGAAATTAAGGATAACAAAAATAAATAGAAAGATATATTCTGCTCATGGTTTGAAAAGATTAACAATGTTAAATGTCCATACTACCCAAAGTGATCTACAGATTCGACACAATCCCTATAAACTTCCCAACAGCATTTTTACAGCAATTTTTAAAGTCCGCAAATGAATATGGAATCTCAAGGGACTCGAAATATCCAAAATAATTTGAAAAAGATTAGCAAAGTTAGGGGACCTCAAACTTCCTGATTTCAAAATAAATTGCTAAGAAATAGCAATCAAAACAGTGGTACAAATAAGTAGACCAGTGGAACAGAATGGAGAACTTAGAAAAAAATCCTAGCTTATATGGTCACATGATCTTCATAAAGAATGTCATGACCACTCAATAGTGAAAGGACAGTCTCTTCAACAAATAATGCTGGTGAAAGTGGATATCCACATGCAAAAGTATGAAGTTGGACCCTTGCCTTACAGCAGATACAAAAATTAACTCAAAATGTATTAAAGACCTAAAACTATAAAACACCTAGTCAAAAACATAGGGGAAACACTTCATGACATTTCACTTGGCAATGATTTCTTGGCTATGACACCAAAACACAGGCAATAAAAGCAAAACTACACAAATGGAACTACAGCAAACTTTAAAACTTCTGTGCATCAAAGAGCATAATCAACAGAATGAAAATGCAACTTATGGAACAGGGGGAAATATTTGCATATCATATATTTATAAGGGGTTAAAATATGTAAAGAACCCCTACAACTCAACAAAAGTCATCTATCCTGATTTAAATAATGGGCAAAATACTTGCATAGACATTTCTCCAAAGATGATGTACAAATGGCCAATAATCATATAAAAAGATGTTTAACATTTTAATCATCAGAAAAATGAAAATCAAAACCACAATGAGACATCACCTCATGAGATATCACCTATTACAAGTGTTGGTGAGGTTATGGAGAAATTGGAACCCTTGTGCATTGTTGGTAGGATTATAAGATGGTGCAATAACATGGAAAATAGTATGAAATTCCTAAAAATCTTAAAAGTACAACTACCATTTCATCCAGCAATTCCACTTTGGGGTATATATCCAAAAGAACTGAAAGAAGGGTCTCGAAGAGATATTTGCGCACCATATTCATAGTAACACTATTCAAATAGTGAAGAGGTGTAAGCAACACAAATGTTCCTGAACAAATGAATAAAAAACACAAAATATGATATCCACATAGAATATTATTCGGCCTTAAAAAGAAAGAAAATCCTGTCACATGATTACATGGATGAATCTTGAGGACATTTTACTCGGTGAAACAAGCCAGTCACAAAAAGACAAATACTATATGATTCCACTTATATGAGGTATATAGTTAATTCCTAGAAACAAAGTAGAATGGTGGTTACCAGGGGCAAGTAAGAAGGGGAAAAACAGTTGTTGTTTAATAGATACAGAGTTTCAGATTTGCAAGATGAAAAATTGTGGAAATTTATTTCATAACAATGTAATCATACTTAATACTACCGAAAGGTACACTTTAAAAATGGTTACGGTGATAAATTTTATATTATGTATTTTTATTACAATAAAAATATTGTATAAATGCATGTAGGGGATGGAGATGGATACATACCAACTCCAGGGTGGTAACTATTTCTGTAGAGGAGAGGACATGAATGGGATTAGGGAGGGGTAAAATTTTATTTATTATCAATAAATCTGAATCAAAATACTTTAACATTTGTCAAACATGGGTGGAGAGTACATAGGTGTTTGCTACATTATATCCTGCACTTTTGTATTTGAAATATTTCATAATTATATGTGTTCTATTTAAATTCCCAAACTTATAAAATGTATTATCTGAGGCTTCACAAATAATAAAGAGAGACAAGGGATTTGAATGCAGGTCTACCTCATCCTTAACTCCTTAAGAGAAATGCTTATTCTAAATTAATGGTTATATGAAGTTTGACTTAAATAACTGAGAGATGGTTTTTGGTTAACTAATTTTTCTTATCTAATTGTCTAATGCAATCCGCACTTTCAGGGTGCCTCTGACTTACATAGTTGATAACCAGCTAAATAGTGTTTGTTGAACATACTCCATAGTTCCAAATTTCTTCCTCGTTCCTGCTCACATACACTATATCATTATCCCTGCTTTATACCTACTATTACCTATCTATAAAGAAGTCCTAAATGCCTTATTTTCTCCATTCCTTAAATCTGTATCTTTGCAGAGCTCAAACTTAATTGAAAACCTACGCAGAGTACTCAAGTTAGACAATAATGTTGGCATAGAAACATGCCCAGGAGTTGGAGTGAAAGTCATTCTCCATCTTCTGTGCATTCTGTAAGAAAGTGGCACAAGCATAGCCACTGGTGCAACAGATTATAAAGCCAACTTTTGTTCCAATGGTCATTAGAACTGTTCAGTAGTCCTTATCCAGAAGGAGATTTTTTTGTCATATGTAAATGGTATGTATGTGACATAAAAAGAATGAGAGTCTCTATGAGCAACACACATTCTGCTAAGCACATGGCCAACAAACTCAAATGTTAGTTAACTTCTCTGGTCCTCAATTTTCTTGTCTCTAAAATTGGTTGCTGAAAGGTCTCCTCCATTTCTGAAATTTTATGACCTTATTTGACTCTGTGTGAAAAAATGGAATTATCCAACTACTCCCATGTATCCTTTTATATGTATTTTTAAATTCTTGAACAAAATATTGTGGACTTCAGAAAACATGGAAAACATTTAACATGAGACATTAATTTGAATTTCCATAGATTAAATGGCATGAAGACATCCTACCATTTCATACACAGTTTTGGCAAGTTCTAAAATTTTATCTCACCTGAACATTATCTGCAAATACTTTCGTACAATATTTGGAAAGGCTGTAGAATAGCTCACTGTTTGGAGAGAGCTGTGATTTTGGTCAATGGCAATATACTTTTAAGTGCTGATTTTTTTTTTTTTATTTTTTTTTTGCGGGGGCAGGGGTGGGGTAGACATCATTCCTAGATTTTATTGCTTATTACTTAACATTGGCCATTATTATATCAAGTCTTTAATAACCTCACTAAGGTTATTAACTACAAAGTTTAACCTTGGTTTAATCATTTTACTAAATACTTAATAAATCCTTTTTTGATAGATAAAAATTCAATTATTCAAAGTAATTTCTGTTTTTATATACCAAACAAGGTAATTCTACTTGGTTCCTTTGACCTAATTAAATCTATTGAAAGTCTTCATCTAATAGTGGACCACCTTAAAATCCCATTTGCCATGGTCCATATCTAGAAATGATTTTTGCTGGGAAAGAACAGTAATATTTCCAAGAAATTGATTCTATATCTATCGTTATCATTAAATTATTGTTATCTTCCAACTGTATTAATACTCCCTACATGTTGTTGAGACTTTCACCTAAATCCTGTGCTTTCCTTACAGTATAAATATCTAGGATGAAATGTGGAAAAGATTCATAGTAGATTTTCATTCCCTTATATCATTTTAATATTTTGTATGACTTCCAATAATTACAAATAAAACTTATCTGTGTCCCGATTTATTAATTTGTTCAGCATCTGTTTGCTACTTATCATAGAAGATAATTTCTCATTTTTTTGTGACTGACATTTCCTGTGTTTATTCGTATGTGAATATACTCATTTTCTTTGGGATTCAGGTGTACCAAATAAATAAGTGTTTTCTCTATCTTACAGCATTTCAGATTTTCTAGAGTACTTATCTTCATTGCTTCCTCTGTCACTATAATACATTGATTTGGAAAACATAGTAACTGACATTTTATACTTCAGTTTGGTGACAAGGCTTCATTATTACTTAACAAATAGAAAATTTGAGTGTAGTTGCCTTCTTATGCTTAGTTACTATTTGTGTGTTTCAGTGGGACTGCAGTGATTGGAACATATTACACTGTATTTCAAATAAACATTCTTAATAGGTAAGAGTAATATCATCACACATGAAATCTAATGTTTATACAAAATTAGATAAAAATCTTCAGAACCAAAAATTAAAAGAGAAGTTAACTTTGAAACAGTAACACTCTAATGCAAGCAAATGAAAAAGAAGCTTTTCATGTCTAAATATCTTTAACATATATTTTTTGTATGAATCACTAGGCAAGTATTAATAAAAGTACATAACAATGAGAAGACAGTGGGAGTGAAAAGGGGAAAAAGAGAGGGCCGAGATCTTTGTTGGAAGTAAAAAATAAATTAGGTATATACTTAAAGCAATTAGATGGACACCTCAGGCAAAAAGAAAGTTTCTCTTGATTTATTCAAGTAGTTCAGGCATAAGTAGGTCGGGGTTGCAATGTCCGAATTATCTTGATGTTCACCTAAATTCTCCATCTCACTTTGATATAGGGTTTTAAGAGATGATAGAACAGCTACAAGCTCATTATGGAAATGAACTTTTATCTATCTACAGCAGGTCCCAGAGTCTTCAGAGCCTTATAGCCTATTCTTTGACCCTGATACCAGGGTCAATCCACAAAAGTCAAATTACAACACAGACTTCAGAGGAAAGATATAATTATCTTCTGTTATGCCAACCTGGCCTTGAAAAATAGCTGGAGTATTGGGAAAGAAAGGAGAGGTTTTAGAAGTAAGCTATTAAGAGAACAAAAGCAGGCATTTACTAAAAAGCTATCCACTAACTCTCATTTAGAAGAGGGGTCATTGCAGGCATGCATGTGTGCAACACTCCATTTTTTTTCAAATGGACTCTTACAACCTTACCCAATTATCTAAATCCTGGCATTTGTACAGTTTTCTCATTGGCTTCTAGCAATGGGTTTTTGTTTTCACATGCTGTAGTCGGGAACAAAATGTGTCCCCATGACACGGGTGTTGACTGCAGCTGTTTGATGACAATTACAAGTTCATCCCAATGTTCTCTCACAAATGTATGTGATGCTGCCACCTCTGCGGCTCTGGTGTTCAATGGACCTGGTTGGTGTTGAAATGTTCCTCCATCTGACAGAGTAGTGCTGATGAAATCTTTGAGAAATGGTGACTGCTCTGCCAACTCTTTGTCAGATTTCTCTGACAGACCTCGAGGATATCCATCTAGCCTCAACTGACATCTAAGGCAGTCATGATGCCAGTGCTTTCGTCAAGTTCAAGAGGCATGGATTTCTGACAGCACGATGATCCATAGCAGATTTCTTCCGACTAGAGACGAAGCCCCTCCACTAGAGATAATCACAGCACTGCATTCCATTGAATTAGGCCAAATCTCCAACAACAAAGGAAGAGAATCAAGGCAGGAACATAATTTGAAAAGAGACTTTACTGACTTGTCCCATGTTTGAGACTGAGTTATCCTAAAATGAATGATACTCCAAGTTCTTAAATTAACAAGAAAACAAGTAAACAAGACAATATTTGTTTGTTTTCAGAAATTATTCCGATATACGAGGTCAGACAATTAAGTTCACCAACTTTCCAGCGTGTGTAAGCACACGGTGGAAAGTCTGCAAATTTAATTGTCTGACCTCGTATGCATTTCAAATAAAATGGATTTCCTTCCTTATATCACAAAACCTTATTCAGAAAACCTCCTTTCTACTGTGATTTCACAAAACATGCTCTTCTCTGCGTGGGTGTGAGCGTGACTGTAGGCTTTAGATATAAACCTTTTCCAAACAGATGGTTCTTCCTTTAAACGTGTATAAATTATGGCTTTGACAAAGAAGAGCATTTAAAAATGCTGTTTTAGGAAGGAATTGAGTCTTTAGAAAATGAACAAAAAGGATGTAGAAATAAACCCTTTTCATTAAATGTTAAATCTAAATATTCAGACTCTAGTCACCTTACCAAGAACCATGACGGAAAACACAGTGAGGTCTCTTATCTCTGCTTCCTGGCTTTAAGTTAGCAAATCCCATGTTTCTGAGTTTTAATTGTCCATCAACGATATGTTTCCAAATTTAATCTACTTCTTGGCAGTAGAATCAGCAAAACATTTGTTCCCTTTCTTCTGGATACAGCTGCAATCAATTGGATGCACAAATAGCATGAAAGATGCTACAGGGAAATCTCTGCCCCTTCATGAAATGGAACAGAAATTTGGATGATGGTAGTTTTTACACAATCAAAACAAAACAGAGCAAAAAAGATAATCAGGCTAACACTCTCCAAGCATGCAATTGGAAAGGCTTATTTTCCCCTAATTCATAACGCTTTCAGTATTCTTATATATTCATAAACTCCGTTTAAGGCCATGCCAAAGGGAAAGTTGCTGGTATTATGGTCATTAATTGAGTAGGGAAATAGGAGCATGCAGAGGGTTTTTACATGGTCATTTATCCATTAAAAACATTCACAAAATCTACAAGCTACTAGGATGGTAGCTCAGTACAAATACTGAAATAATCACTTTGCTTAAAATTCACACATGTAGTCTTGTGATAGCTCAAGCTTATTAAATACCCCAAATACTGTTAGTCGTTCATCCCTGGCACCAGGGTAAAATTTCCTCTTGTGTGAAATTTAAAATATGTAATCTTCACTAAGTAGCACCATTTCCTTCATTAAATTAAAAGAAAGTACCTCGTGATCAGGAAATAAAAGAGTTACTAATTTTATACACTTTGGGAATTAAATAAATTTTTCCCAAGTTGGGCCTAAATGGCTAATACCAAATTAAACATTTCACTTGACCTGGCTGGCCAATTCAAAGAAACAGGGAAACAAGTCATACCGAATTCCTTATAGTAATTGAGGAAGGATGGAAATTGAAAAGATAAGCAGATAATACAGTAAATCAGAAATAGTTCCTACCATGCTTCCCCGAAAATAAGACCTAGCCATACCATTAGCTCTAATGTGTCTTTTGGAGCAAAAATTAATATGACCCGGTATTATATTATATTATATTATATTATATTATATTATATTATATAAGACCCGGTCTTATAGTAAAATAAGACCGGGTCTAATATTAATTTTTACTCCAAAAGACACATTAGAGCTGATGGTCTGGCTAGGTCTTATTTTTGGGGAAACATGGTAGAAAAGTAATAACGAGAAAAATTCTGAGCTGTCCTAAATTAAGTTACAGCAGGCTAAAGGTGAAAGGAAGAGGTAAGAGGCTGATCAGTTAATGGAACTATGGGTCGAAACCAACAAAACACTGCTCACATTCCTAAATGTATGTTAAAACTTTGAATCAAATCCCAGGAGGGTATCTGAAAAAAATAGCTAACCCCCAGAATCCCACTTATGCATGAACTTTCCAGACTGTTGTCCACAACTAATTCAGAGGCATCCAATATTTCTTCCTTACAGACTATGCACCTATCCCAGAATTTGTCTGCTTTACCTTCTCCTGCACCCCCTTATCTAGCCAATGTAAATTCCTTCAAAACAACTTACATCTTTCTTCCTCATACCCATTGAGTAAAAAATCACCATCAACTCTAGGATAGCAGACATGCTGTCTTCTCCAGCTAGCCCTGATACTGGTGGTTTAGACTGCATGCCCCAGGACCTAGTCCTTTTCCTGGCTAACATATGGCTCAATAAACCCTTTCTTTTAGGACACCTTTTGGCCTCAGAGGTTTTTGTTTAACAGTTAGTATTTAGTACAATTAGAGAGGAACTCAGTAGCTATAGCAGAGAGCAATGATAACACTCAAAGCAGGTAAGTAATTCTATACCTAAATGTGAAAAGTGAAACAATGATAATAATCATGTGAGATTAGTTTAACGACTTAGGGTTAGGAGAGAATTTCTCACGTAGAAATCATAAAGCATTAACCTTAATGGTAATATGGATAAATTATACTACATTACAATTAAGAATTTCTATTTATTAAATGACACCATTAAGGGGGTGGCCGGTTAGCTCAGTTGGTTAGAGCATGGTGCTGATAACACCAAGGTTGCTGGTTCGATCCCTGCATGGGCCACTGTGAGCTGCACCCTCCTTAAAAGCAAAGCAACAAACAAAAAAAACAAGACAGCATTAAGAGAGTAAAAGGGTAAACCAACAGTGGGAAAATACACTTGCAAAACGTATGAATAACAAGAAGTTCATATTCAAGATACATAAAATGACAATTAAGAAACAAAGCAACAGAAAAATGGGTAAGAGTCTTGAACATGCACTTTTCAAAAGAGGACATCTGAATGACCAATAAACATTTGAGAAGGTGCTCAACCTTAGTCATCAAGGAAATGCAAATTTAAACCACAAATTCTAGCCATAACAAACACACTGGCTTGGAAAAACTTAGAAAGACTCGCAATTCCAAGCACTGTGGACATACTGCTTGTGGTAGTATAGAAACCATTTTAGAATCTAGATTGATGAATCTATTTTAAAATTTATTGGAATGATAATGGTTAGTAAGTTTACATAGGTTTCAAGTGTATAATACTGCCATTTGAGACAAATGGATGGATCTTGAGATTATAATGCTGAGTGAAATAAGTCAGAACCATAAGACTTCACTCATATGTGAGATATAAAACTGAAAGAAACAAAGGGACAAGGCAAACAAATAAGAAACAAAAACTCATAGACACAGACAATAGTTTAGTGGTTACCACTGGGTAAAGGGGGAGGGCATGGTAGATGAGGGTAAAGGGGATCAAATACATGAAATATATGGTGATGGAAAGAAAACTGACTCTGGGTGGTGAGCACACAATGTGATATATAGATGATGTATTACAGAATTGTACACTTGACATATTTTTTAAAGTTGAAGACACTCGTATCCCATGGCTCATCAATTTCCCTCTTGCAACAGATACATGTAAAATAAAGTTAAGAGCAGTATTGTTTGAAATAGCCAAAAATTGAAAACAATTCTAAGGTCCATCAACAGTAAAATGAATATTCTGTGGACTATTTACCCAAAAGAGCACAATAACATGATAGCTTTCATATAAAGTATAAAATAGGCAAAACTAAAATATAATTTTTAGGGACACATATATTAGTGACAACTTTATAAAGAAAAGCAAAGAAATAATTGTGAGGAAAAACATAATAGTGATTGGAGGAGGGAGGGAGTTGTAATCAGGAAGGGACAAGTAGGAATTTTGGGGTGAGGGGATGGCAATGTGCTATTTTCTGCTGGTGGTAGTAGTTACTTTGACATTCACTTTATAGTTATTCATCTAACTGTGCACTGATGTTTTGTGCTCTTAATATGTGCATCGTATTGCCCAATAAAATGTCTTTAAAAGGTAAAAGGAAATACAGTAAGTGAAAAATTGTGGATATTACAGATATAAACCTCCAAGATTATTTTTAATCGTGTTCATGTTACACAAATTGTACTTGTGCTTTAGAAAAATTGATAGCAACATACATGATCCAGAAAGCAGAATCTCAAACTGTTTATACAGAACAGAAGAAGAAGTGCTCTGGAGAACTTTGTTAAATGACACAAAAAGTAGCTGTAATGATGGTAAAGATGGTTGTCAAAGATGCATATGAAGGATTACAGTAACATTATTTCATGAAATAGAAAAGGAAACGTTTTAACATATTACTTATAACATATGTGATGAAACCTTTATGTGTAACCAAATTAATGAATAAAATCAGTTTGTAAAAATCTGATCAAACAATGACCAAAGAAGTAAGAAACCAGGAAGCAGATTTCTAGTTTTTGCCAATCTTTCTGTCTAATTTGGTCCGGCTTCACTGCAGTAAAAGCCAGCTGCTCTTGTGTCATGTTTATGCCATCACTACTCTAATTTTTCTTTCCTGGAAATCATCATTTTTGTTTTCCTCCTTTTTCCAACTTTGACCCAATTCAAACCCTACATCCTCTGCTTACTTATTTTGATCTTTCTTTTATTTTTATAGGTCCATTTATAGGTATTTTAGCCTTTGCTTTATATTCTGTACTGAATGCACATCACCAACTAGGTTGTAAGATTTTTTTTTTACATAATTTACTCATTATTCTTCATACCCTACAGAAGTTATGCTCAACTCAGACAAGAAAAAAAGCCTCTTGGGGAGTTGTATGTTTGTTTAAAATATAGATCCCACAGTGTAACACCCAAATTTTCTAATTCAGGAAGTCTAGAGTGGAGCTCAGGAACCAGCAGTTTTCAATTAGTTCACCAGTGATTGTGGCATGCATTCAAGACTGAGAATAACCCCATGTTCCTAGCAGGTGGATGGAATAAATCATTATGTAAGAAGCTCTAAATAAATGTTGATTGCTTGAATGATGAAAGACAGAGTATAATATGTGGAAGTTTTATTCCTAATCAAACACAGTTCATAAAAGGAAAGAATGTTTCATCTTTTTTTTATAATTAAAGTCTATTGGGGTGACAATTGTTAGTAAAGTTACATAGGTTTCAGGTGTACAATTCTGTATTACATCATCTATAAATCACATTGTGTGTTCACCACCCAGAGTCAGTTCTCCTTCCATCACCATATATTTGATCCCCTTTACCCTCATCTCCCACCCCCCACCCCCCTTACCCTCTGGTAACCACTAAACTACTGTCTGTGTCTATGAGTTTTTGTATGTTTCATCTTACAGATGAGAAAACTAAGGCATGAAAGGTAATTTGTCCAATGACATATAATTAGTGAGTATCAAATATGGACCAGAAACTATGTTCTTAGTGCTGGTCAAATGTTCTTTCTACCACAGTAGAGTCCCAGGGCCAGTAGCAGAATCCCAATGAAATACTGCACAAAATATTTCATTAATTTAAGAGATTCAAGGTTCTCATTTAAAAATTCCATTACTAATCAGGCACATCAAATGTTGCTGCATTTGGTTAGAATAGTCTATAAATTACCTTCCTCTGCAACCTATTAAACATTTTTGCTGTAATTTTGTGAGACTTTGCCCTTGGACAGATCTAATGATTAAGATCTACCCAAGAATCTTCCTATAATTATTATTGAGGACCAGATACATAATACAAATTACAATTATAATGAATGCTCCAATATTTAATATAGATTTGATCAATTTAAAGAATATTTGAAAAAACACTTGTAGTTTATAATTTAAGCCTTTCCATCTTGCTGAGTTCTGAAAACAAAGAGAAATTCTGAACAGGCAATTTTCATTTCTCTATTCATTATTTCTAATTGCCCTAATACTTTTGCAATCATGTTCCATTTCCTGTCCAAAACACTCATTAATGATATGAACTTGCTATTCTGCTACAACCAGTCTTCAACTGAAGAAGATGCAATAAAATTTAGATTATGACCTGAGCAAATTATATATCATTCTATAAACGGAACGTATGAGCTCTCACCCTTTACCAGCTCTCCTTTTTTCCAACTCATCTCCCGTTTTTAAATTCAGGCCTCTCAAAGTCATAAACACTTCAATAAACAGTCCCTTAACCTACTTTCTGATCACCAATAAGTATGCCTTGTACCTACATTGCCAAGAGAGCATGACGGCAGAATGTTTTTGCGTAATTTCAAATATTCCCTGATCACTAACAAATTAACTGATCAATTGAATAAGACCAATTAAGAATGAAAGCATACCTTACATAAACATACCCAACCAAATTTTCATTGCATGAAAGAAAACCATAGAGAAATTAAATAAGATTTTTATTTTAAAACATTTAATTTTGTCAAATTTACCCATGTGACAGAAAATGATAAAGCACATCTTATTAGACTTAAGAAATTTAGATCAGAACGTTTGAATAAAAGATTCTCTCCAAACTGAACTTCACTCTCAATTCATTTAGCAGCACATGTTTAATGAATTTTAAAATCAAGTGGACTGATTTTATGTTAATAAGCAATAATAAATTATAGATTAATATATGCAAAGAAGTAATCAATTAGTATGTACAAGGTGCTACGCTAAGTATTATGAGGGACATGTAGCCACTTGCCTCCAAATGGCTACATCATTAAGGGAACAAAAAAAAATGCATAATGGGACAGCTGCTGATAAGGGATTTTTATAATTATGTAGCCTTCTTTACATCTATCTATGACAGTGGTTCTCAACCAGGGCCAATTTTGACCCTCAGGGGACATTTGACAATGTCTAAACACATTTTTGGTTGTCACAACTGGTGAATGGATAGGCAGTGCTACTAGCACGTAGTGGGTAGACATCAGGGACGCTGCTGAACATTCTATAATGCACAAGACAGCTTCCCCTCCAACAAAGAATTATCCAGTACAAAATGTCAATAGTGCCAAGGTTGAGAAACCCTGGTCTAGAGGTAGAGACAGAAAATCACCGTGGAATCAGATTTTTGTTAGTAAGGGAAAATTTAGTTCAGCTACCTCCCTTAGTCCTATAAATATAAGACCAGTAGGTAGACCAGTAAGCTGAGTTTGTTACATGTGGAATTCTCTTTGGACCTAGTCACCACTGTAGAATGACATGCTTCGGGGACAATGAAAGAACACATATAGAGGGCTAAAAGATGTCATTTTGGAGTGTGAGAAAGGGCACGCACAGCACAAGCAAACATACAGCTGAACAAGAGCGTCACTGCAGTAGGAGATTTCCAACGGGTTCTGGAGGACCAATGGATTGTGCAGACTGACAATATGTAAACTATACTAAAACCAGTGAGGCTCGTAAAACTCCCAGTTCTATCTATGTGGCTTTTGGAAGGCAAGAGCCCTTTGATTAGTCCATAGTCTTGGTGAATGATTCAACAGAAAAAGAGGCCTCTGGAGGAAGATAATAAACTTTTTATAAATGAAAATGAACAATCGACCGTAAAAACAAAAGTTGAGAGATACTGTGCCGGTCCACCAAACTGGTGCAGCAGATCATACATTATCGCAAATGCTGTCATTGCTCTGCTCAGGTACCTTTTACCTGGCCAGTGTACCCATCCCCTGATGCTGTGAAAGTTGACTGCTAACAGCTCATAGCTGCCTCTATTCTTGGGAGAACTGAGCTTGGCTGCCAAGAGCTTCTTCACCTGGGAGGCTATGCATCCTATCCCAGTATCCCTATAACTGACTGATATGGGTGTAAAAACTCTAGCCCCCTTGTCTCAAAGACAGACAATTCCATAATTTGATTTATGCTCTAGACTTCCCTGCCCCCCCCTGTGGCAGGCCAGCCGCCACAAGTCGATCGGTTCCCGAATGGGGGAGTGGGAATGAATAAAAGACACTCTCACATATGATGATGGCGATCACGGACCCCAGTGATCCTGGAGACACTGAGTTTATTTTACTGCACCCATATATGCAGTTTGAGTACGTGCAACTATGTATTAACATAACAAATGTAAATTCTTTAACTTTCACATAGAGGATACAAAATATACCGAAACTCTCACAAGTCATTATCTTATCAATTGCCCTGATAGGCATCAGCCTTCTGTGTCCGGAACTGGCCGTTCCCACCACATTCCTCAGCAGCTTACAAGCTCAAGCTCCCCCCAGGTGCAGGCAGAGACAATTGCCTCAGGGGGAGGAAACAGGTAGCATAAACCAAGCCATTCTGTAAAGCTTAGAGTCACCTGTAACCATGGCTCCCCACACCCCCCCATACCCTCTACTGAGGATCAAGTCAAAGCTAGACTTTACCTGAGACCACACATCCTTGCTCAGTTTTCCCTTTCCCTATCCTGCTTCCACTTCTTCCTTTAGGTTTTGCCCTAAGAGCATGCACTCAATAAATTATTTTCATGCTGAATCCCTGTTTGAGACTCTGCGTTTAGGGAACCTGACATACAACATACGTGAAATCAAGAAATGAAAATAGAATGTAGGACATGGTGGTATGGAAAGAACCACTCACGTTCTATGCAGGAGCAGGAGACAGGGCTGGGGTGCATGACACACAGGAAGTTAAAAGTGAAATACTTGCCCAAAGCTGGGACTCTTTAAGGACTGCATCCTCACAGAATAGGTATACAGTAAGTCCTCACTTAACAGCCTTGATAGGCTCCGTGACATTGGGTGAAATGATGTATTAATACAACCAATTTTATCATAGGCTAATGGATATAAACAAGAATTAAGTTCCTATGCATCTCATCAACGTTGTAACAAAACTACATTATTTGAGGACCTGATGTACTACAAAAACCCTACCTACTGACAGAGGGATAGCAGGAAGCCTGGGCTTTGAGTAACAACAACATCAAAAAAGTCTACAGAAAAATCAAAACCCCCAGGATTTTACCTCATTTGGATTTAGCATCCTAATTCATATTATCTGCATAGCCCAGGGACCTAACAGCTGAGAAATCCATATAACCTCGGTCTGGGGTAACACATGGCAGATAATGATACATGGCAGATGTAAATGCATAAAGCTCTCTGAGGGACTTTTCCTGTGATGTTCCTACATCAGAAAATAAGTCCAAATAACAATGTGTTCATAATTCAATGAAGAAGAATAAGAGGAGCAGGAAAAGGGAATCAGTTCCCCAGATATCCAGACCTAAAAGTTATATAAATTTCTATTTTTTAGCAATGGCCCAGAGATAGAAAAATAGAACAAAGTAGCATAATAATAAATAAAGTAACAGACCTTAGGAGTCCAGCTCCTGGCCAAAAATCCTATGTGTGATTTTTCAGGTCCAACCATAGACAATTACAATGGCTTTACCTGGCAAGCCTCCTGGGGCAAACTGTCCTCCCATCCGGGACACGGGGCAAAGCCAGTGCATTACCATCTCCAAAAGGAGCCCTGGATGGACATTCCTTTGCACAGATCTGCATTCCTAGCGGGAGTGCCTTCATTCCACAGCCTCTTTTTGGAGGGCCTTCAGCAAAAGCCTTCCTCGGGTCTCTGCCAAAACCTCTAGATGGGGGTAGGGGGCACTCTTTCTCTACTCTAACTCAATAGTCACTACTTTTCCATTCCTCACCCTTTCCTCTCACTCTCTCCTGGTCCCCAGGGCCATAAAACTGCAGGAGCCTTTTGTTCAGGGCTCCCTTGACAGTGAGACCATCTTTCTATGTCTGTGCTGGTCCACTTGACCTTTGACCGGCGTGCTACTCAGTGGGGGGGTGGGGGTAGAACAAGGGTACTGGAACTTGCTCTGGTTTAGCATCCTGCTTATGGTGTCACAGTAAGTGATCAAAGTATTAACTATAACTTTCATTTTGGCCTCTTTTAACTGGTTACTCCAACACCTAGCAGACTCAGCTCTGTTCAGCTAAGCTGAATGGCTGACAAGACCTAGATGTGTGCATAACACAGTTTTGGTATATAACTGAGGTGGTGTCACAACACAATGAATAAAAGATTAATTATTCATTCAATGATGCTGTGACAATTGGTTCTCCAAGAAGGAAATAAGACAAAATTTGATCCCTACTTCAAGTGATATGACAGGAAATATTTAACAACCCATTCTGTGGGGTTTGGGTATTGGAGGGCTGATTTTTAGCACTTGCCGATTTCTGTGGTGTAAACATTCCCACCAGGGATAATCCAGCTACTGTGGTGATATCCTGAAATACAGAATTGAGAAGAGATGCACCCAATCATCCCTCGCAAGCTGATCCCAGCATAACACTGCTACACCACACAACATACAAAGAATATTAACTCCAGAGAGAGTGTAGATCTAAATGTGAAAAGCAAAACTTTAAAACTTACAGAAAAAACAGGTGACTATATGACAAGTGGATAAGAAAGAAACTCATAGTAAGACCAAAATAACTACAAACTTCTTCCCCACTATGAAATCACATTGATAATAGTGAACATTTACTTGTGTGTTTCCAACTCGGAGTGTTCTATGTTATTTTAGGTCATCAAGAGAAAATCCTAGTACTTAAAATTATACAACAACATGAACAAATGAAGATATATGTATATATATATATACATATTTTTTTTAAATGCACAGCTTTATATATTTAATGCACAGCTTTAGCTTCACACTTCTAACAGTTAGGTATAGGCTAATATTTAGAAGGGGATCTTCAAAACCAAGAAAACCACCTCACTACAAAAGCCTTAAACTTGCTGCATTTCATTAACTATGCATTTATTTCCTCAAGCTCATTTCCCATTAAGTTCTCAAGAACTGTAATTCATGTCCATTCTGCCGTCAGCAAATGTATTTCTTACATTTCAAATAATGGGGGAAGTACACAGAAATAGCTGAAAAGAACAAATAAACAATTTCTGTAATGAAATGAGAATGCTCAGTGCAGGGTGTTAATTATGGTAATTGCATTGTAAAAATTATTTCAACAATTACCAAATTTTATACATTTAAAAAGAAGTGCTATGTGTTAAATACATTTTATTATCACATTAGGTGATTTTAGTTAATAACTAAAACAAAGGTTGAGATGCAATAATTAATTAATTACAAACATTGATAATAATAAACAACATACAACTAAACTAACGATAAACATTATAATCCCTATGAACAAAATAGTTGGGTTCAGAACTTCCTCAAAAAGGTTCCCTCTTTAGTTTTACTTACTATAAGCACATTAAACACGTTATTTAATTATAGAATTATTATCACACATAAAGTATTTCATGGTGAGTCATTTATTATCAAAAGTAAGTTATTGAAAGAATGAAGAAGAGTTGAGGTTGCTATACTGGTAAGGGGAATGGAAAATTACACATCAGGCCGTAATTTTAGATGTACGCTCTTTTTTTATTCTGTTTGATTCTACCCTCACAGCTATATGGAGGAGAGCCACAGAGGGGAGAGAACACTTTGTTCAACCTCTGCATTCCTGGTTGGAGAAAAAAAATCATTGAAATGGAACCAATAGCCTTTGCAAGTTCACCAGCTAGGACATTTTTCTGCCTTCCTTTTGCAGTCACATATTAAATGAATATCAGAAGACCTGCAGAGAGTTCACCACTGTGGTTCACAAACATGTCTGTGCATAAATATCTTGGGGTACTTGCTTTAAATACAGGTTTCTGGGCCTCACACAAATGATGTTGATTTAGAATATAGCATCCAGAAATCTGTATTTTCAGTACATGCTTCCCTCCAAAATTATTCTGATTTAGCCCATTTGTAGATAGACTAGCATTTTGAAAACCACTGCTAAAGTTTCCTGGGCAATAGTAGTGTGTTTTGGGTAGGGGAGGGCAGGATGTGTTCATATATTCATATCAAGTAGTGAGAGCAAAAGAGTTATGGTAGATATCCTTTGTTTTCTTGTATGGTTTGTTTCTTTGTTTTCTTATATGGTAGGTATTCCTTTCCTTATATGATGTATATCCTTTTCTTGTTATAATTAGTTTTACAGGTCAATGAACAAAATCAAAGATCCATATGCTTTTGTGCTTACAGTTTTCCATCTACCATGGTCCAAGTGAATGTCTTGAACATTCCACCCACTCAACCATCATTTTATCTTCTAAATGAACACTTAAATCTGTCCATTTTTCTCAATTCCACTGCCAATATGCCAGTCCAGGCCTCTCTTAACACCTATCTGAACTCTAGCAACAACCTCCTAACTGCTCTTTCCCCGAGGCTTACTTCCCTCCCATATATTCTCCACGCTCCTGCCATTGCACAAATTCCTTTTTTCGCCCCACAAGATCCTTAAAGAGCTGGCCCAATTTACCTCGCCAGCATCTCTTCTTCATAACCTGTCCTTGTTCTCCACACATCCTTAGCTTCCTGTAGTTTTTCTAGTATTATGACTCTTATGAATTCCCATCCCTATGTATTTACCTGGTGAACTCTACTTATCCTTCACGTCAACTTTTCAAGTGTGTACTATCTGTATATTTTGTATTTCACAACTTCTGGAGGAAGGCTTTAGCTTTTAACATTTTTACGTAAATGAGGGGTTGACAAGTAAATAGTTCTAAGAAAAAAGAGACTATTCAGAAACAGCAGACTTGTTGCTAGTAATACCCAGTTATTCCTGTCTCAAGCTCCTCTGAAAGGACTGGTCCCAATAATACCTAAGATTTTTAAAATTCTTGTTGTAAATAACTTGTCATCTTATACACATAACTTATGTCAAAACCACATCTTAAAAGACCAAATTATATTCTTACAGACTACTTCATGTTGGTGCATCTATAAAGTGTCTTCTATATAATATGGAGTAATACCCAAAGGAGTAAATATTCATCTCTATGGTACTTTCTTATCTCTCAAGACTGGTTTTATTTTTTTTTAATTTCTTTTTTTTTTTTTTTGGTAAGCGGAAAAGGGTAGGCCAAACTATGCGCTTATCTCAGACAGTTTGAAATTTGCTAACCCATCTGTTCAAGTAGAACATTTCAAGAAAGCTACTTTTAAGTAAAAGCAATGTATAAAATGACTTAAACCTGTATCAAAACAGAAAACCTCATCATCCAATATGGATATATTGGCATCATGTAAAATCAGAATTAAAAAAAAAAAAAAGGAAATATGGGTATTATGAAAATCACTGTTGAAAGTTAGCATGATCACATTGAAATACTGTGCTTGCTGGAATGATTGATCCATACTATCAATGAGAAACAGAGTTGCTGCTCCTCAAAATGGAGAAGATGTCTGAAAACCAGAGGATTTTAGAGAGCGCCTCTTAGTGCTTCCACGGTATAAGTTCATGAAGAATGACCAAAAACCCATACCAGCAGCATCACTAAGAGCTGAGACTCCTCCGGAGTAGTCTTGGCTTACCATACTACCAGGTAATCACGGCCAGCAAAAGATTTTGTTGACAGCACATGAACATGAAATGGGTAGTAAACACAGGAAGTTTGATATTCCAACTATGAGCTGCAGAAATGAGGACTACAGTAGACATGTTCTCATCCTTGCTTTCTTTGTAGATATCTGTGTAATTGGCAAATGTCTGCCTTTTTTTTTTTCCTTCCTTATTATGTGAAGAAATATTAGTAGTTCGTTATTAACCTTGTAGTTCAGTCTTTAGGCTACAGGATACCAAAAGAGGAACTAAGATCCTCCAGAGATGGAGACAGTGACTGATAAGAATGCCGATCTCCCTTTGTTTGTATGAATGTTGGCTGCAAGAGGAATAGATGTTGCTGTTGCTGATGCTCAGAAGTTTAAACAGAAGCATGTATATGCATGCTATTTGCCAAAAGGGAGAACTGATGAATATCGCACGCTGACTTTTGGCAACATTTATTATTACCTTCTATGCTATCCCCTTTATTGCAAGAACTTAAAACACTGAAATGGCATTTCCCAGACTACCAAGCCTCCACCTTTTTCTCTCTATATTTTATAGTTTATAAATGAGATGCTTTCACATGAGATTTGGAAGAAGGGAAGCAAAAGCCATCTTCTTCCATGACAGTAGTGGGAGGCAGATGTTTGGATTTCCCTGATTTGTTTGAAGTCGCTTCTGTGCTCTCCTGCTATTCACCCTTCGCAGGACTGAAGAGGAGCTGTGAAGTCTTCAGAGGATTCCTTCATTCTGCATGGTAATAACCCTCGGATTCTCTGTGGCAGTGAGCCTGAAAGCTAGGGGCATCACCCATGGCATTCAGTCCTCCACCTTTCCAATGATTTTGTAAGCACCTCATTCCATGTGTTACATCTGTTTCTCCTTGATATAAGTAGTCTGATTTCCTGTTTTCCAGAATGAATACTGACTAATTTTAAGTTCCCCACTGTTTTGAACTCAAGAACAAGTTAGAGGAGACAAGATATATTTTATAAATAGATGCTGAAAACAAACTTTAAGTGAAATGAATTAACATCTTAATGGATTATGGTTAAGAGCTCATCAACAAGAAAGCACAAAATAGGCAGTGTTTGACATTAATGTCATCAACCTAATGAAAAGTGAATGATGAAAATAGCAGAGATTAAAACATATTTTTGTGGAAATATTCAACTAAAATATGTTGAAACTTTATGATTCCGTAATGATCTCATAAGTAAAAAAAAAAAATAGTTCCCTAGAAAATCTATTTTAGCAATAGTCATATAATGACCAGACACAACCACTGTCTCTGATATACGAGTTTCTCCTTTACTTCCACTAGATTTGAATTAATATTATGATACTGTACATTGTCCTCTTGAGTCCCAAGTTCTTTCTTTTCCTATTTTAAGAAAACTCATAAACCTTCAGGGAGCTTCAGAGATGCTGGACAGATAGCAGCGGCATTAAAAAAAAAGTTGAAAATAATTCAGGAACACCATACTGAGCATAATACTCTTCAATTTTCATTCAAGTTGTTTTCAAATTATCAGGTAGGAGGTGAAAAGTTATTGTAGCATAATATTTCTTTTGTCTAGCACCATACTTCTATTTAATCATTTAATTTTGTAATTAAGGCTCTCTAGTGAATAATTACATGGTGAATGATAGCTATAACATACTATACAACAGATTACAATAAATCTAACTGTACTCATATAACTTTACCTAGAATCTTCAGACACTTAGTGTACTAATGCTTACACTGTCATTTAATTGATCATTGCCGTATTCACAGTCTTAGTACTTCATTAAGTGTGAGTAATGTTGTGCCTTGTCAACAACCTACACATAATGTACAACTATGACCTTTTCCCTTATTTTACTTTTCACATAATTTCTGTTTCACGATAAATATAAATCACAGCAGGCAAAAGATTTTTGAAGATCACGATGCTACTCTCAGGAGCTTTAAGGCACTGAGCCTTTACCTTTTCTTTCACCAGCAACCTAGCTGGGGCTCAAAGAACTAAACTGATTAGTCTTTCATTGCTATACCAAGTCTCTCCAAATTGGGAATTTTCCATAACCATCCTGAAACAAACAAGTGGTATTTTTATATGTATTATTTTTAAAAATTATTTGTAAAAGAATTAAACAGTGCATTTAACAGTAGCTATAATTTACTAGCTTCTACTTTATACAAAATTTTGTAGTGTTTCGTATACCTTCATTATCATACTTATTTTTCACGAGAATCCTCTGCAGAAAGCATAATGGTTACATTTTATAAATGAGGGAATTGAGGTGAAATCAACTTAATTACTGTTTAAGTGATGAGGTTTAGAATTTAGGTCTATCTTAAGTCAAATCCCTGCCCTTTTCAATACATGATAGTGCTTTAAAATGTCAGTTTGTAGTAGTATAAGCTGTGCTGATGGAATCAAGACTTAATATAACCAGCCGCACAAATGCTTTAAATGAGAATATAAATGACAACTTCAGATCATTACTTGATTTTAAATACTACATTATTAGAGTGAAGATTTTCCAGTTTGGGGAATCTAAATTTATGTAAACATACAGGAAATAGTATCTAACTTTCCCTAAGTCAGTTTTTCCAAGTGTGAAATAACTGCTTGCATGATATTTCCCTCGGTGTGAGGTCTGGGGTTTTAAAAACTCCATGGGTGATTCTAATGAGTTTGAAAACCTTTGCTCAACATTCAAATATTCTGCCACTTATATGCCATTTCTAAGTGTCTTAAGGTATTTGTTAAAATAGCTTACAATGATTTGTTGCTGCTTAATCCCATAAAAGATAGAACTGAAAAGACTGCAAGTAAAATCCAGCAAGAGGATGTAGCAGTAGCTGTGACAAATGTAGTAGAGGGTCACAAAAAGGGTGATACTTTCTATCAGGGGAGGGCAGAGGAGTCTCACTTTAAAATATGACTTCATGATTCAGAAAGATTTCTAGTCTTTTGTTCCCCATTTCCCTCCTAATTTATCCCTCCAATTATTTGTGGTAATGGTGATGCTGCTTTAAAGTGACCCCACAGTGTTCTTTATGAAATGATGATGCAGTTTTTCCGAAAACTGCACTTCCTTTAGCTTCACTTCTTCCCACACCCAATCATCAGGAAAATCATTATTCACCAACTTCATGAGGTTCACGTCTTCTGAATAATTAGGACACTTTGTGTTGTAAGGGACAGAAAACATAATTCAAACTGTTAAAACAAACAAAAGGATTTAAAGCTCATATAACTGAAAGACCAAAGGTAGGACAGGCTTCAGGTGTGATTTCAGCAGCATTTCTCTCCAGCTCTTTTTGGTGTGCTGACTTTGTTCTCAGGCTGGCTGACTTCATGGTGGTGAAATGGCTACTGCAATTCCAGGCTTCACAACGCACAGCATATTTTCCAGACAGATACACACACACACACACACACACACACACACACACACACACACACACACACACACACTTCTGTCACTGCATTTCCCCTTGATTTAGCCAGCTTAGATTACATGCCGTGAACTAAGGATTCTGGACAGAGGTAGACAATTCTGACTGGTATAAACTGAAATGGGATCTTCTTTACTGAACGCAGAAAGATTTCATGGGGAATGTACCAGAAATCTGGATTTTGAGTCCTGCTTTACTGATTCAAATTGGGTGTCTCTGTATTTCCTAGTAATGTGTTCAACCATGTGCTTGAGTTGTCTGGCATCAAATTCAACCTCACATAAAATGCTAGTTTCATATACGTTTCTCTTCTTGATTCTATCCAGGTCCTTGATCTATGATGATAACCTATTAGGTCTGTACTAGGATCTTTCTATTGTTGATGATCTGTCTCAAGAACCCCAAATCCTCCTATGCCCAACTGAGAAATCAAAGTCAAGACTTTAATTTTTGTTTCTAGAAACAATTATTCTCTAGATCCTTTCTTCAATAGCAACATCAAAAAACAAGGTTTTAATTGCTAGGTAATTATTACATTTGTTATATTTGCTTTAAAAAATGACATGAAAGATAGCTTTTATAAGACCGCTTTGTAAAAGAAAAAATAAACCAACACACTACCCTTTCTATTTATTTTTAAATAACATTTGTTGTTTTTACTTAATTTTAACAATAGACGAATCTTCCACAATCAAATGATGTATATAAGATAATATGCATCTATATCCTTCTTTTTAACTGTAATATTAGAATCCATTTGAAAACTGGGACTTTTTTTTAAGTATCTGAAAAGTGATTATAATATAGGCAGCAAGATAATCTAATGTAAACTCAACACTCCAGTTTAGGGATACAGAATGAAGAATTTCCATTATATAAGGGGTCTTGAAGAATAACTAGTAAGGATGAAAATACACAAGAAGGACAAGTAAACAAGAGCATTATTATGCAGACATTTATAAACCATTAAGCATAAGCATAGCTAGGGAAATAGCTTTCTGTTTGGTAGAGATAACCACTCTAAACTCTGATACATAATACTTTCAATGACAAATACAATAATGTTTATATTACAAGCAGAATGAAATGCAGTATCTTTGCACAATATGATACGAGAAGCAAAAGAATAACAATGTTCATTACTTATGTACTTCTGATCAAAGGAAAAAGATTGAATAATAATATTGTTACAAGGATGTATAAGGCAGAGGATATTTTTAAAATGTAGTTTTTCATTGAAAGATTTCCTCAGATTTCACTCTTGCTGTATACTTCAGAAGATGAAGTTGAAGGTTCCAGTTGAATCAAATTATCAAAGTTTATAGATTGTCATCACTTCATACACCAAACACCCACTGACTTCAATCAGAAGCATCATAGGCAAAACCACAATAGGATATGACCCTCATTCTTTTTTATTTCCTCAACACTAAATGTAATGACAATCAATTCAAAGACAATAAATAATCACTTTTATGAAGCTATATTATATAGACAATTTATAAAGCTATGTTGATTTTAAAATGAACTTACATCTTTTATTTTAATCTCTATACACAAGAATGTGCAAATATTTTAAAAGTTGAACATTAAATATAACTGAATGGATTTATTTTTTGGAGCTACAAGGGCCTTAGTAGCACTACCTTTCAAGGGAATATCCTGCTAAAAGAACTATATTCAGATTCAAAATTTAATGAGTAGAAACAACTTACACTTTTGTTTTTTGATAAGAATTGAGCTATTTCTAAACAATAACAAAATTTACATGGTATTTCTTAATTAAAATTTTTCCCAGCAAGAGCATCCTGAATAATATACAGTAAATTTTTCTTTACTTCATGGGAATTTAAACAAGTAAATGACAAAATGTAACCCACAGGAAGATCACACACTTAAAACAACACAGAGCATTGTCATGATGGATGATGAAACTGTTTGCCCATTTCATGTCAATACATTGTTCGTGATCCATGATTTATGGCACACTTTAAAACACACCTTCTCTCAACCATAGCTCACACCCAACTGACTGCACAGAGCAAGTTGAAACTTGTCATACACAGTTACAAAGGTACGACACACCGTGTTCCCTATTGAAGATCCCTGCCTTTCCATTAGATGGCATTCAGCAGCAGCATTCACCTTATTTTTGTGATCACAAAGGCTCCAAGTCACACATTGCTTCTGGTATGGCAGTTTCTGTTAAATAAAAACATTATGGTGTGTCTTCATCCACCTTATTCACTGGATCTGGCACAGTGAGGCTTCTGGCTCTTCCCCAAAGTCAACATGACCATGAAAGGTGAACGTTTTGAATCGATTCAAGACATCGAAGCAGCCATGACAGCACAACCAGAGACACCCATAAAAGAGGACTTCCAGAACTGCTTCAGAAAGTGGCAAGAACAGTGGGATAAGTGTGCTTGAAGCAAGGGAGGGTATTTTTAGGGGGATTAATGGCAATGTGTCTTTTACTGAAATAATTTTTTTTAAATTTAAGCAGTCACCGTATTTTTTTTATCAGACTGTGTGTGTGTGTGTGTGTGTGTGTGTGTGTGTATCCCTTAAACATATAAAAAGATGTTCAAACTAAGTGATCATAATAGAGATGCAAATTGAAAGTATATTGAGATTACAGCAAGTCCTCGAATAATGTCATTTCATTCAATGCAGTTTTGTTAAAATATTGTCGAGATGCCTTAGGAACTTAAATCAGGTTAATAACAATTACCCTATGGTAAAATTGGTCTTGTTACATGTCATTTTGCTTAAAGTCCCAGAGCCTATTGAAGATATTAAGTGCAGACTTACTGTACTATTTTTCATATATCAGATTGGCAAAAATTATGACAATGCATTCTGCTGATGAAGCTGTAGGGACATCAGCACTCTTACTCCTGTAGGTGGGAATGCAGACTCATGCAACAGTTACAGTGGAGAACTTGTTAATATCTTACAGACACTACAAATGCATGTACTTTTTAACCCAACAATCCCACCTCTAGGACTTTCCCCTAAAGACACAATTCCAAAAATAGGAAAATACATATGCACAAGGTTATTCATTGCAAGGTAGTATGCAATTGCAACATATTAGAAGCAATTTAGATACTTATTCATAGGGAAGTGGTTGAATAAACTATGTAAAGTGCAAAGAGTATCTATAGTATGCTAACTTTAGATTAAGGGGAAAGAGCAATTAAAATAATATATATTCATCTACGAGTTCTCAGGTGTAAACAAGAAACACACGAAGGATGAGTCAGAAACAAATTATGTTTGTTACCTCCAGGGAGTGCACAGGTGTGGGATGAAAAGGGTTGGTGGTGATAATGGGGTAGAGGGTTTGGGGTAACACTTCTTTTACTATACATTTTTGTTCATAGTTTTAGAATAATTTCAATATTTCAGATGTTTATAAAAGTACAGTTAATCAGGATAGGGAAAATAAAAACTAAAGTGGAAAATAAACAGAAAAAAACAAAGAACTTAATGGTATTGCAAATAAATAACATCTCAACACTGAGGGAGGGAGAAAACTAACTAACCCAACTAATTTATTAACAACTTATTAACGTATTAACAATATACCCTCAGGCTACCGTCCAAAAAAGCCACTCTAAATAAACACTGAATTCTATGTAAAAGGTTTGTTTTTCCCAGTGCTATACGCTAACAATTCTGAAATACTTGTGGGTGTGTGTATACCAGGATTGGACAATGGTTGTAGCAAATTATAGAGAAAAGGAGACAGATTTCTTACTTTCCGAGGAGGGAGTTACAAATCTGGAAACAGTGGAGGTTAGAATGAGTTTTATAGTTTTATATAGGAATCAGAATTGGAGTTAACAGTACGAGCTCATTGTTTGTCAGATAGATGACAGATAGGTATATGAATATACATATATATATACATACATACATATATGCAGACTTTAGATAGATACATATATGTGTGTATGTGTATATACACATATGTGTGTATATGCATGTGTATATACACACACAAACAAACATACACATTCTAGCTTTGTCCACTGAAAGTATCTAAAGTAATGGCATCCCAGAAGTAATGAGCACCTAGTGTCCAGATTTTGGTCTCTACATATTAATATCCATCGTAAGTAATCAGTTCTTAGAGAAATGACTGATTACAGATCTGCTACAATGGAAGATACAAGATGATCCTGGAACATCTTGCTGTGTCAGAAAATGATGATGAGGTCATGTCAAAATGACACAGGACGCAGCTTGAAGGGGTTCCCAGTGGCCAAATCTGGGACAATTTAAGCACCAAATAATGACGAAATGGTTAATAATCCACTGAATAAAATAAAAATGCATAAGTTCATACTGCTATCCATATGAATACATGGAAAAGTAGGGAAAGGTCTTATTTGTAGTAAAATGTCAACTGGCAAACATAAAAGAATTTATAGAATTGTAAAAATCAACATTTTTTCACCATCATAGGAATTAACGAGTCAGGCAAGAATCATCAATGGACGCTAATCTAGTGGGTACAGATTTGATAGAAAAATGGCATATTAAAATAAATCTTCTCAAAGTATCTCTCTAAAAGATACTTATTAATTGCAAAAGAAAATATAGTAACTTTCGAATTGGGAAACCTAACTGATACCATCTTAACCAAAAGACCAAAGTTAACATTACTTCTAATAGTTACCGTCTGATAGGCCACATTGAAAAAGACACAATATCACTTCTCTGTTGTTCCCGCCAAAGATGCATAAGCTAAATATAATCATGAGGAAACAACAGTCAAATATAAACTGAGAAACAAAACTCTTAAAAAATATGAAGGTCATGAAAATCTAAGATTAAAGGTCTTGAACACGACTGAAGAACAGTTTTAGATTAAACAGAACTTAAGAGCCATAACTAAATGCGATGTGTGATGCTGGATTTGTCCTAGGAAGAGATTTTTTTCCTTCTGCTATAAAATTCACTGTTGAGCAAATGACAAAATTTGATTAAAGTCTATAGACTAAACACCAGGATTACATCAGCAGTAATTTCCTGATTTTGGCACATCTGTGGTTATGTAACTAAATACCCTTGTTTTTAAGAAAGTAAATATTTAAAGGTCAGGGGGTCTCATGTCAATAAATTATCCTCAAACAATTTAGAAAAGATAACATATCTAGAAAGAGAGTGACAAAAGCAAAGTTGATAATATGCTAACATTTAAAAAATTTGGGCAAAGAATATTCAGACATTCTTTGTACTATTCTTGCAACTTTTCTGTATATTTGAAATTATTTCAGTATCAAAAAGTAAGTTAAAAAGGAAAATATTTTTCTTTAAAATGGAGGATCAGATTAAATAAAAATGGCAAAATATTGACATTAATTGACAATGGGTGATAGCTTCATGGTGGATCATTAGACTACTTTCTACTTTTGTGTATATTTGAAATTTTCAGTAATAAAAACTTATAAAAGACTGTAATTTGATTCAGAAGTCTCAACTCACTAAAGTATGAAGAAACACGGGAAACTTTCTTTAGGAACTACTATCTACTTTTCTCTGTAGCATCTACTTCCCCTTGAGTAATTGGGAATAACTTACTTTAATTTCATAACTTCTCAGTAACTTTTGATTTTTAAATGATTCTAATTTCAGATAAATATTTAACAACACTACATATTATCAAATATCACCACCTAGTTCAACTTCCCCTTCCTTCTAGATGTTCAGATCTCTCTCTGACTGCATTAGTCTGATTTTGGGGTTGGGGATATTGAGGGCATGTAGTCTATTCTTTTTCATCTCTCTCTTCTTCCTTATCCCACCCTATCCTTTATCCACTACAGAAACAGTGACTGAGGAAAAGGGATATATTTTATCTAGTGATCATCAAAGCTATTTCAAAGTACAACAAAGACTTGTTGGAATTTTAGACCCAGAATAGAATGTGTAGGCTATAGACCTTAACAATGCAAAAATAGTAATCATTTAAACAACAAATTTGCAGTTAGGAGGAGGTAGAATTAGAAGTAGTCAATAGAACTGGACTAACATTGAAGCTGATCAAATTAACAACAATAAAACCCTCTAACTTAAAGTTTTTCAAAGTCATTTTTCTTCTTTAGAAGACATTTTAGGTAGCAATCTCTATTGTGATGAAGAAATATTTGTCTGAAGTAAATCAATTCCTTCAGTTGCATTTCTTTTCCTCTTTCTTAAACTCAAGTAAAAGAAGCATAAAACTTTTTAAATTACATATATATATACAAGGTCTGAGAATTCAGTTGGTGAACTCATCCTAGAAAAAGTGCTACATACCTCATTGCTGAATATCACTACGGTCACCTTTGAAGTGTTCCCCTTGGGAAGCTGTGCACCAACGCCAGCACCTAGTCCACCCTTCAAAGCAATTTTGGAACTCTTTTTCTGGAACGGCCATCAGAGCTGTCGTCGTATTACCCTTGATGTCCTGAATGTCATCAAAATGTCTTCCTTTCAATATTTCCTTTATCTTCAGGTGAAGAAAGAAGTCACTGGGGACCAGATCATGTGAGTAGGGAGGGTGTTCCAATACAGTTATTTGTTTACTGGCTAAAAACTCCCTCACAGACAGTGCCATGTGAGCTAGTGCATTGTTGTGATGTAAGAGCCATGAATTGTTGGTGTAATGTTCAGGTCATCTAACTTTCTCATGCAGGCTTTTCAGCACTTCCAAATAGCAAACTTGGTTAACTGTTTGCCCAGTTGATACAAATTCATAATGAATAATCCCTCTGATATCAAAAAAGGTTAGCAATATCATTGCAACAAGTTCGTGAGCTTAACTGTCTGAAATATATATATATATATATATATATATATATATATATATATATATATATATGTATGTATGTATATACATACATATAGTGACATCAGCAAGATGGTCAAACAAGATATCCCTTGCTTATATCCCCCTTCAACGATAATTACTTGGCATCCATCCAAGACTAAAGTGCCCTGTATAAGCTTTGGAATTCATAGAGAGACTGTGAAATCTCAGTGCAATCCAAAACCTAGGAGAGCCATTTTGAGAAGGCAGGCTTGCACCCAGAGAGCTGACTTGCTGACCATGGTCCTGACTATAGGCCCAGAAATAGTTCCATATCCTTGAGAAGTCAGTTACAGCCCTGTTTGACTTTGAGTCTGTTACTAGCAACATATGCCAAGGGACATGGGAGAAGTCACATCCAACCATGCGTCAGGTATTAGGCATACAGACCACAGTCCCAGCTGTGGACCCTGAAATGGCCCATGAACCAGCTCTTCAGCAGCAGTCTGGCAATCCCTGGAAGTAAGCCTACCAAACTCAGACTATAAATTCTGAAAGGGTACACTAACTGGGTTCCAGCTTGGCTCAGCATCGGTCTGTGAACAGTCTTGCTGGCATAGAGACCCAGCAGGAGATACTCCCGGCCCTACCTCCTGGAGATCTAGAGAAGCCCTACACTCGGCTCCAGTCCTTCCCAGCCACAATACACAAGCAGTACTCCTGGCACAAGAACCACTGGGAGACACTCCCAGCTATGCCCCCAGAGATCCTGAAATGGTTCTATATTTGGTTACAGCCCCTCCCAGCAGGTTCCATTAACAGTCCTGAGGAGACACTCACACCTGCACCTCTGGAGATCATCAAATGGCCCTGTACTTGGCATTAGCCCCTCCAGCCACAGTCAGGGAGCAGTCAAGTGCACCCAGGGACCGTTGATGGGAGACACACCTATCCATGTCTCCAGAGCCAGGTCTGTAGTCCTCAGTGTTGGCTGTGGAAAAGGCCCATGATTCCAGCTCCTTTCATCCATAGTCCAGGGTCAGTCCTGTCTACTCAGGGACCTATACAGTGACCAGGCAGCAACCCTCCCATGGACCTTGCAGGTACCATACCCATCTGTACACCTAGTAATAGACCCACTAGCTGAGGATACAAATGTGACTGTGAAGTAGACCTTTGTTCCAGTGTCACCCTACTGAACAAAGTACTGGAGGCAATGACATCCACCCAAGGACCAGACAGGATCCATGCCCACCAAGCCCCTCATAATCAGCCTGCCTACCTCAGACACTACTGTAGACCCAACAACAGCCTCGTAACCAGTGCTGACGAAACATGACAGCGATTCTGGAGGTAATTTCCTCGGCCCAGGGAACAGACAGGAGAAGGTCTTTACCTGACATACATAACAAGGATATAACATTGGGAAGAAGTGTTTCCTCCTTCAAATGCACAGACTCCAATGCAAGGCTACACAGATCATGAAGAATCAGGCAAACATGATATCACCAAAGAAAAGTAACAAAGCTCCAATAACTGACCCCAAAGAAATGGAGATCTATGAATTGCCTAACAAAAAATTTTAAAATAATCGTCTTAAAGAAACTCAATGAAATGCAAGAGAATACAGACAACTAAACACAATCAGGAGAATAATGCATGAACAAAATGAAAATTTTAATAAATAAAAACCATAAAAAATAACCAAAAAGAACTCTTGGAGCTGAAGAATACAATTACAAAACTAAAAGAATTCAGTACAAAGCGTCAACAACAGACTTGATCATGCAGAAGAAAGGATCAGCAAACTCTGAGAGATCATTTGAAATAAACTGGTTAGAGAAACAAAAAGAAATAAAGGATGAATAAAATGAATAAGGTCTAATAATCTCAAGATCCATCTATGTTACTTTACTAACAATTGTCACCCCAATAAACTTTATTTTTTATAAAAAAGAATGAATAAAGCCTATGTGAATTATGGAAGATCATCAGGCAAACTAACATTTGTACCATGGAGTCCAAGAAAGAAAAGAGAGGGAGAATGGGGCAGAAAGCATAAAGAATAGCAGAAAACTTCCCAAATCTAGGGAGAGAGATCCCATCCAGGAACAAAAAGCTCAAAGGACATCAATTAAGATCAACCCAAAGAAGATTTCTATGAGACACATTATAATCAAAATGTTAAAAGTCAAAGATAAAAAGGGGCTGGCCCGGTGGCTCAGGTGGTTGGAGCGCTGTGCTCCTAACGCCGAGGTCGCTGGTGAGTGGCCGACCGACCACGGGTGGGAGCGCAAGGCTCATAACACCAGCATGGGCCAGGGAGCTGTGTCCTACACAACTAGACTGAGAAACAACAGCTTGAACAGGAGTGGGGGGGAGGCGGAAGAAGGAGGGGAAAAGATAAAAAATAATATTTTGAAAGAAGCAAAGAAAAATCACTCATCATTTTCCAAGAGAACCCCCATAAGGCTATCAGTGGATTTTTCTGCAGAAAGCTTGCAGGCTGGGAAGGAGTGGGATGAAAAACTGCCAGCTAATAATACTGTACTCAGCAAAACTGTCCAGAAATGAAGGAGAGATAAAGCCATTCTCACACAAACAAAAACTAATGGAGTTAATGGTCACTACACCTGACTGACCAGAAATGCTAAAGGGAGTTCTTCAAGTTGAAATGAAAGAACACTAAGTAACAACATAAAAAACATGTAAAAGTATAAAACTCACTGGTAAAGGTAAATGCACAAATTCATAATAGTCTAATACTGCAATGATGCTGTGTAATTCACTTTTGTCTCTAACATAAAAGCTAAAAAAAGTAACATTAAAAATAAAAATGGCTATAGTAATGTAATAGATGCACAACATAAAAAGATGTAAAGTGTGTCATCAATACCATAAAATGTGGGGGGAGAAGAAGTAAAAGTGTAGAGTTTACACACACAATTGAAGGTAAATTGTTATCAGATTAAAACAAACTTATGTGTTATGTAATCCTCAGGTAACTATAAAGCAAAAACCTATAGTATATACCCAAAAAATTAAAAGATAGCAATTAAAGCAAACCACTACAAAAATTAAATCACAAAGGAAGACAGCTAGGAAGAGTAAGAGAGCAAGAGCAAGAGAGTGAGAGTGAGAGAGAAGAGAAGCGAAGAGAGGAGGAGAGAGAGAAGAGAGAGAGACCTACCCCATTTTGGAAAAACAGTTATATCTATCCACTTATCCATTCATCAATCCATTCATTCGTCCTTCTATCCTTCCATATCTACACCTCTATGTAGATTTCTGTCTGTTTATTTTTCAATCTGTATATTTGCACACATGAGATGCATATCTGGAATATTTTTCATCAACTATTAATAATACTTATTGATATATAGGCTTTTGCAAAAAAAAAGTTTATATTTTCTTCTTCATACTCTTCTGTATTGCTTGAATTTAAAAATAATTTCCATGCATTGCTTTTTGTCATTAGTTTCAGGTGTACAAAGCAATGAAATACTCAGACATTTATACCCCTCACAAAGTTGAAAGAAGCAACCTACTACCCCTCTGACATTGTATACAGCGGTTACAATATCATTGACTATATTCCCTATGCTGCTGCATTTTACATCCTGTGACTATATATATATATATATATATATATATATATATATATATATCTCCAAAAAAATGTATACACATTTTAAGAAATGAAAAAACTGTATTAAAATTATGCTGATAACCACTTTGAGCACCTCTTGTAACTGTAGAAGTCAAACGTGACTTGAGTATTATAATTTTAATAGTTTTTTCGTTTCTTAAAATGTGTATGCATTTTTTGGCACCCTATGTATGTATGTATGTGTGTATAAAACTGTAGTTGATGTTCAATATTATTTATCTTCAGCTTCAGGTGTATAGCACAGTGGTCAGGCATCTACACAGTCTATGAAGTGGTCTCCCTAATAAGACCAGTACCCACTTGGCACCCCACATAATCTTTACAATTATTGATTATATTCTCCATACTGTATTTCATATCCCCATGATAATATTGTGACTACTAATTTGTACTTTCTAATCCCTTCACCTTCTCCCCATCCCCTCCCACTTCCCATCCAGTAACCTTAATTTTTTTTCCCTATATCTCTGAGTCTATTTCTGCTTTGTTTGCTTGTTTACTCTGTTCTTTAGATTCCACATGTAAATGAGATCATATGGTATTCGTCTTTCTCAGTCTGACTTATTTCACATAGCATAATATTCTCTAGGTCCATCCATGTTGTTGCAACTGGGAAAATTTCATTCTTTTTTATTACTCCATTGTATAAATGGACCACAGTTTACACTTTACAGAATGGACAACAGACATATGAAAAAATGGTCAACATCACTAATCATTAGAAAAATGCAAATAAAAACCACAATGAGACACCACCTCACACCTGTCAGACTGGCTATCATCAATAAATCAACAAACAAGTGCTGATGAGGATGTGGAGAAAAGGGAGCCTTTGCGCACTGTTGGTGGGATTGCAGATTGGTGCAGCCACTAGGGAAACCAGTATGGAGGCTCCTTAAAAAATTGAAAATGGAACTACCTTATGACCGAACAATTCCACTCCTGGATATCTATCCAAAGAAATCCATTAACACTAATTCGAAAAAATATATGCACCCCTATGTCCACTGAAGCACTATTCATAATAGCCAAGATATGGAAACAACTGAAATGCCCATCAATAGATGATTGGATAAAGAAGCCATGTATCATTTTTTAAAAAATAAGTCATTACTACTTTTCAAAACAACCAATTTGTACTATAATGACATAGCACTTTTCAGGTAGTTTGAAACTCAATTTTAAATCATGATGGCTTCCACCCAAAGTCATAAAATAAAGGCACTGGCTCTTTGGAACAAAGCAATATACTGTTATAATAGCCTTAAATTAAAGAACCCAAAATATTGAATGTAATATATTTAACTATATTATTGCAATGGAATTTAATTAGAATTTCTGAATTTGCTACTCATGGGTCATGCCAAATTATTAGCTGGAGGAACAGAAGCATTTCCCTATCAGAAACAATTCCTTTCTAGGAAAGTTAAGCGAAAGGGGGACAGGGGTGGAAGAGTCTTTTAATTATCAAGAAGATTTCCAGTCAAGTCTACTTTGCTGCAAATGCAGTAATACAGCAAGCTAGGACTAGATTCATTAATGAGAAAGTGTATACCAAAATACTATAAACAGACAGCACCACTAGCTGAGAGGAAATAATCTCAAGCACAGCAGAGAGGAAAGCAAAAATCAAGTCCCTAAGGATATCAATAAAAAGTGCACATATGATACTAACAAGAACTATATTAAGGATAAAATAAATCAAAATTTCACTTATTCAGAATTCAGAAAGTACACTAACATTCTAAGATTTTCTTTTTTAAAGTGATTAGCAGTGATGAAATAGTAAACAGGAAATGTATTGTCTCCAAATTATATTGCTCATGGATGTTTCAGTGTTTTTCTAGGCATCCCAGCCTAGAAAAAATAACAGTGGCCTAGAATAAATCTAATGAAATATGGTAATGGTGCCATAGGTCATCATGTAGTGCCCTTAAAATTATACTAAAGAAAACAAACAAAAATACATGAAAATTAAAATATTTGCTCAGCGTGTCTCAAGTCCAAAAAATGAAATATTTGCCCCATTTTCCAGCTAACATTAGATATCAATTTTCAAGATTATGGCACATTAGCTCAAAAACTTAATAAAAATTACATAGACTTTTTGTAAATATAAAAATCAATGTTGGTTTAAACATAGCTGTATTAACTTAAAATGTGTTTCTTTTTAATATTTCTTACACCTTTATCTTATCTGTGCACTCTCCCATTTTACTTTTCTTCTCCTAGTAGCTACCTGTCTTTATTGCATCTCATATGTACCAGATCATGTATTCATTCAGATCTTACAGATGTTACATAAACGTTTGTTAGTTTTAACCTGAAAGTATTATTTAACCTGTAGTTCTCTCTTCTACTGTAAGATGAGAAATTTATCTGCCATTTAATTCTCTTAAACTTCCTATCAACCACATCAAATTTATGTTAGAAAACTGGGGTTTTCCCATCTTTTTAAGTATTACTGTTATTGATATTATTAATACTTGCTTTTGCAAGTTATATTTTTATTTTCATGAAATGACGTTCATAAAATAAGGTTGTGTTGTGTTGTATTTATTTTCAGTGTTCATCGCTCATTGTATTTATTATACCATGACTTCCCCTTTCTAGAAGTACTTACGTTTATTCATCCTTTGCTTTTTCCTCATGGTCTCTAATGATTTGTACAATTTGCCTTTTTTACAACAGACTTTTTAATCCAGATTTTGAATGAAGTGATAGTCTTATCTCTTTGCTCTGCTTAGCTCTTAGTTTGGATATTTTTTCCATTTTTTAAAATTAAATTTACTGTGGTGACATTGGACAATTCTATAATACATCTATATATTGCATTGTGTGTTTACTAACCAAGGTCAAATCTCCGTCTGTCACCCTATATTTGATCCTTTATACCCTTTCTTTTCCAATTCCCCCTCCTCCCTTACCCTCTGGTAACCACTAAACTGTTGTGTCTATGAGTTTTGCTTGTTTGTTCTCTTTTGTTTGTTGCTTTCACTTTTATATCCCACATGAGTGAAATCATATGGTTCTCGATTTATTACGTCTGACTTATTTTGCTTAGCATGATAATCTCAAGATTCATCCATGTTGTTGCAAATGGCAGTATTTCAACTTTTCTTCTATGATGAGGAATAGGAATATCATTGTAATGGGAATATTGTATGTACATACCACATCTTCTTCATCCAATCATCTATCAAAAGACACTTTGGTTGTTTCCATGTCTTGGCCAACTTGAATAAGGCTGCAATGAACATAGGGGTACATTTATCTTTACGGTTAAATGTTTTCAGATTTTGGGGGTAGATAACCAGAAGAGGGATTGTTGAGTCACATGGGAATTCTATTAATTTTTGGAGAAACTTCCATACTGTCTCCCATAGAAGCTGCACCTATCTGCATTCCCACCAACTGTGTATGAAGGTTCCTTTTTCTCCACAACCTCTCCAACACTTGTTACTATTTGTCTTGTTGATAACAGCCATTCGAAACCATTGTGAGGTGGTATCTCATGGTGGTTTTGATTTGCATTACCCTCACAGCTAGTAAAGTTGAGCATCTTTTGATATATCTGTTAGCTGTTTGCATGTCTTCTTAGAAGAAGTGTCTGTTCAGGTCCTCTACCTATTTTTTAATTGGATTGTTTGTTTGTGTTTGTTGTTGTTGAGTTGTATGAAAGTTCTTTATATATTTTGGATATCAGCCCCTTATCAGAGGTGTTGTTTGAAGATATCTTCTCTCACTCGGTTGGTTGCTTCTGTTTTGTTGATGGTTTCTTTTGCTCTGCAGAACTCTTTAGTTTGATATAGTTCCAATTCATTTACTTTTGTTTTTATTTCCATTGCCTTTGAGGTCCAATTCATAAAATCCCCTCTGAACCCAAGGTCCATAAATTTACTACTTATGCTTTCTTTTTTGCAGTTTATTGTTTCAGGTCTTATGTTTAGTTCTTTGATCCATTTTGAGTTAATTTTGGTGTATGGTAACAGAGCAGTCTAATTTCATTCTTTTGCATGTGGCTTTCCAATTTCCCCAGCACCATTTATTAAAGAGGTTTTCTTTTCTCCATTGTATGCTCTGGCTCCTTTGTTGAAACTCATCTGCCCATGTATATGTGGGTTTATTTCTGGGGTCTCAATTCTGTTCCATTGATCTGTGTATTTGGGTGTTTGTTTGTTTTTTGCCAATACCATGCTGGTTTGATTACTGTCCCTTTATAGTACCTATAATTTGAAGTTAGAGAGTGTGATACCTCGGGCCTGTTCTTTTTAGGATTGCTTTGGCTCTTTGGGGTCTTTTGTGATTTCATACAAATCTGATGATTTTTTGTTTTATTTCTTGAAAAAATGCTACTGGGATTTTGATGGGAATTGAATAAAATTTCTGTATCACTTTGGGTAATATGGTCATTTCAACTATGTTGATTCTTCCAGTCCATGAACATGGAATATCTTTCCATTTCTTTGTATCATCTTCAATTCTTTTTAAAAATGTCTTATAGTTTTCAGTGCAAAGGTCCTTCACAAGCTTTGTTAAGCGTATTCTTAGGTATTTTAAGCATATTCTTAGGTATTTTATTCTTTTTGTTGCAATTTCAAAAGGAATTTTTTTTTCATCTGTTTTTCTGAAATTTCATTGTTACTATTAGGAATGCAATGGATTTTCCGCATTGATTTGGTATCCTGCTACTTTACTGTATTCGTTTATTGTATCTAATGGTTTTTGGCAGCATTTTTAGGGTTTTCTATATAAAGAATCATGTCATCTGCAAAAAGTGACAATTTGACTTTATTCTTATTGTGAATACCTTTTGTTTCTTTCTCTTGCTTGATTGCTCTGGCTAGGATTTCCAATCCTATGTTGAATTAACAGAGGTGAGAGAGGGCGCAATTGTGTTGTTCATGATCTTAGAGGAAAAGCTTTCAGTTTTTCACCATTAAGTACCGTGTTTCCCCGAAAATAAGACCTAGCTGGACAATCAGCTCTAATCCATCTTTTGGAGCAAAAATTAATATAAGACCCGTTATATATTATATTATATTATATTATATTATATTATATTATATTATATTTTATACCCATTCTTATATTATGGTAAAATAAGACCGGGTCTGTTGGGGGATGTGAAGAGCTTCTGAAGCTACGAAGCTTTTCCTGCACCAGATTCAGGGCCTGTGTGCTTCAGTGGCTCTGTTTACCCCTGCAGGGATCCGCCCAGATAGGTGGGGATAGGGGCGGGGTGGGTGTGAGAGGTGGCCCAGAGCACTGGCTGCATATGCCGGCACAGTCAGTCCTGCACCTAAGGCTTCCTCTCCTTCACTGGAACTAGTTGAGCTGCGGGTCCATGGCTGTGGGCCGCAGTTCTGAGAACTGCAAATATTCTGCTCTTTTGACCTGACACTGCTACACTGCTACATTTCCACTTCTAGCACTGGGAGGGTGGGGGTGGGGCAAGCTCTGGGAGGGTACCAAGGGTTCAGCTATCCTCCATTCTTAAGTCTTCCATCCTCTGCTGGGCAGTGAGGGCTTAAACCGCTGTTTTCACCCTTCTTCCCTCAGTCTTTCCTCTGAGGCCTCTGCCCTGAGCATTGGGTTCAGTCGTGTTATATGCTGATCCCTCAGGTGGGACTGTGGGCCGTAAGCGGAGCCCTAGCAGTCCGAGTTCTTCCCTCTCCCAGGGCTATGGTAGTTCTGGAATGTACGGGGTTCAGAGCTCTGAGCTCCGTTCTGCTCCTGTGCCTCCTCGCTTCCCGCTTCCCTCCTCCTCTGCTCACCCAATTTGCTCACCTGTAGATGATTTCTGTTGCGCGTCTCTTAAGTCTTGCCCGTCTGTCGTGCAGGGAGTCCTTTGTGGAATTATAGCTGTTCGATTTGTTATTCAAGTCCAAGGGAGATTACAAGAGGCTCACCTCATGCCACCATTTTTATGACATCATGTCTTTTTAAAGTTCCAATCTCTTTGGTAAAGCACTTCTTTTGTTCATTGATTTTATTTCTGAGTTCATTAAACTGTCTATTTGAGTTTTCTTACATCTCGCTGAGTTTCTTCTATACTGCAATCTTGAATTCTCTGTCATTTAAGTAACATATTTCCATGTCTTTAAGTTCATTTTCTGAAAATTTTTCATTTTCTTTCTGAGCTGCCTTTCTACCTTGGTTGTTCATGGCATTTGATGGATTATTTCTCTGCCATCTATAGGAATGAAATGTACAGTAAGTTGTTTTACAGTAGGTGGTGCTTGAGTGTTTTATTTTCTGTCGCACTGTGCCAGCCTCTCCGGGTGGAAGATGCCTTGTATTCCCTGAGGAAGTGTCTCCACTGTGAGCAGATCAACTCAGTCGCAGGGTACCACCCCCATGGGAGAACATGGTGGGATATGGGATTCTGAACCCCTGAAATTCCAGTGCTGCCCCTGCAGCCAGATACAGAGCTGCAGTGCCTGAGCTGTCCCAGGTGCCCCCGCTGGGATCAGCCATGAAGGATGGGGCCAGGGTGGGCTGGGAGAGACAGCTGGTGTGTTTGTGACTTTGTTCTCTTCCCAGTGATGGTGACTGCCAGACCTCAGCTGCCTCACCTCTGAATCTCCACCTTTGTCACTGCGATTAACCAGTGTGCATGTGCTACTCAGGAATTCTCTCTCTAGTTCTCATGGCTGTAGATATTGTGCTCTTTAACCCAACAGTCACTGCTACAGTTTTTTCTGGGGCCCACCGCCAGCTCTGGGAGAGTGGGAGGGGGGAAAGCAGGGAGGCTGTGTTATTTTGTTTTCTGCCTGACAGTGAGGGCTCTTAGACCACAGCTATCGCACTTCTATATTTGGTCTTTGCCCTGAGGTTTCTGCCTCAATCACTGGGCTCAGCCACATCATACGCTGATCACTCAGGCAGGACTGCTCGGGGCCACAGAGACAGCACCCGCTGTCCGAATCCTCCCCTCTCCCAAGATCTGCAGTGAGCTCCAGGCTGTGTCTATGGCACCTGTCTCTGCACTTCTCCCTACCCTCCTTCCCTGTTAGCCCCAATTTGCCCATCTTCAGATGTTTTGATGCGCAGATTTATCAGACATGTTTGTATGCTGCTCAGGAAATCATTTTTGAATTGTGGCTATTTACCTTGTAACTTCAAGGGGAGAGATCATGCCACCATGTTTCTGATGTCACTCTAGTTTGGATTTGTTAACATTACAAGTTTATAGTTTGCAATACAATTCTTCCAAATGAACCAATGGTTTCTTTAGACCAGAGATGTCCAAACGTTTTCAACATTTTTCACCAAGGGCCATATGTGGTAAAATACACAAACAGCCGGGCCACTCACTCGAGGTGAAGTACATATTGCCTCACCTGGTTTATTTAAGTAAACTAAATATATTTTTGGAATTTGCAGCGGGTCAATTAAAAATGGATTGCGGGCCGCAGTTGGCCCGTGGGCCACAGTTTGGACACCCCTGCTTTAGACCAATGAGGTCAAGCCTAAATTTGTGGTGCTAAGTTGACTATATGCACATAAAATATACCCTGACACAATTTTCTCCAGTAAAACTAAGTTCCCACCAAATATACTTTATATTGTGACACAATCTTGCTGCTTTTTCATTGCTTTCCTTCCAACTACCATCGGTAGTTTCCCCCTTAATATGTGGAGGGAGCATAACCTGGAAACTCTCACTGATAGTTTACGTTCTCCACATGCAGAATTAAAATATCCATGGTGGAAATATTTGAAGACATTCATAAGCTAAGTCATTAAATTGATATTTTTAAAATAATGAGAGCCACCCATTCCAGTCCTCTTTTCAACAACAGCTTTTTTTCTAGGAATAGGTCAGTAATAATTTAATATGATTTTTGGATCAATTTTAAATAAGTCTTTCTTTACAGGAAGAGGAAATAAAATGTAATTCTTTAAGTTCACATAAGATTTAACATTATAGGTTCGCCTGGAATATTAATTCCCTTCCCTTGAGACTTTTAAGAATTGGATTTGGTCACCCAAAGGTCCTAGCTGATCTTTAAAAAACAAAATTTGCATTTGCAATTGAAATAATTAGTGTATATTCACATTTAAATAATTACAAAATACTTTGTCTCTAAATATATACTGTTCAACAGCTGTTTAAAAAATTAAACAAGACAATATTTCTGAAAACTACTATATTGAGATACATTAGGTATGACACAATAAAATGTGACCAATTGTAAATGTATCAGTTATTATATTAAAATAAAAGGAAGTGCACAAGGCTATATTTCTGTAGTAAAATGTCCAGTGAGCTTGAATCATAAATATCAGAAAAGAAAAAAAATAATGACCAATATAAGAAAGCAGCTCTTATTTCCATGAGGTCCTCCACAGGCACTGATTACATTTACACATATTTCCAGCTAATATATTTACAAGCACATCAGGAAAAAATAAGTATACAGCATCACCATAGTTGCCTTGATTCCTCAATAGCAATTTTATGATAAAAATTATTTTGTTGATGATTATTTTTATAGTTTGAGCTTATCCTAAATATGGATAATAATAATTAACCTCTATTGAGTATTTACTTTGAGTTAGAGACTCTTTCAAGCACCTTGTGTGGATTATGTTATTGAATTATCACAACAATCTAAAAGGTATGTAGTCAAAATAAGTATTGTATTAATAACAGGTTATTATTATCCCCAGATTACTTATGTGGAAATGAAGGTCCAATAAGTAACTTACACAACAAAAAATAACTAAGTAACCTATCAGAAATACAACACCTGCATTCCAGTTTTATTTTATGTTCTTAAGCACACAAAATACTGTTTTACAATTTGTTTAAGTGTTTTTCAAAATTTATTCTAAATTCTTGAAAAAAGGAGACATATCTTTCTTAACTTCCATTTTATGCCCAGGAAGATACTAAATTCTCATTTCCCCCCCTCACTTCATAAAAGAATGAGGAATACCATAGGCCAAATATAACTTACATATGTCTGAAAATACGAGTATCTACATTTCCCCTATACCTAAATGCTCTTTTATCTAGATACGGAATTCCAAGTTCAAAATCACTTTCCTTCAGAACTTCAATGCATTCTTTCATTCTCTTCTACATTCTAGTATAACTAATGACAAGTCTGATGACAATTTGATTTATACTTCTTTGTAAATGATTTTTTTTTTATCTTGGCACACATTTAGGATATTCTCTTCATTCTTGATGTTTGAATTTTATCCTTGCTTTGTTTTCCCTTTCAATCTGCAAATTTAGGTCTTGCTTTAATTCCAGGACCATTGCTTCTAGAAAATTTTCTCCTATTATTTATTTGATTGTCACCCCTTGTTTGTTTTAACTGTTTTCTCTGGAATTTCAAAGACATGTTAGAACACTTGCATTGATTTCCTAACTTTTCTCTCATATTTTCCATCTTACATCGTGTTCCACTTTTTCTGTGCCTCAATTTTTTCCTCTCTTTTATTGATTTTTTTTTTCAGTTTGGGAATTAAAAATTTTAATTTCTAAGACATCTTGTTGTTTTGTGTTTTCTCCTTTTTCATAGCAATCTGCTCTTGCTTTATGGATTGTGCTATTTCTAAGATGAATTATTCCATTTGTTCCTGTTCAGTCTACCAAAAAGGGGGGAAGCGGTTTTCCCCAAATACCTACTGATTCTTAGTTGTTCATTTATATATGTGAATGGATGCCATGGCAGCATAGAGTTCCCCTGTGTATACATATGTCTGTTTCCTCAACAGTTTTGAGTGATAGAGATCACTAGCAGCTCTATGTATGTGGGGAGAATATGTAATAGGCAGACTGACTTTACCTTACAGTTTCTGGCTGTAAGTGAGCAATCACTGCCATTTCCCATTACAAAATTAGAAAGGCCTCACTGAAATTCCAGTATCCCTGTTAAGAGAACTAGATATTTTCAGGCCGATTATATATATATATATATATATATATATATATATATATATATATATATATATATATACACACACACACATACATATATACATATATATTTATAAATTAGATCTGTGATTTTAACCCAACATTAAATTTCCTAACTTCACATATGGAGGGCATGACTGGTTTAAGTGTACTAAAATAATCTTTTTAATAATGACGCCACTTGTCACTCCTTGTACCTACTTCTACTGAATTTTAGCCTTTTTATCATGTTACCATTTGTTCTGTAGCTTTCTCCTATGTCTATACTGGGCAGTAGCTCGTGACGTAGTTTTCCATCAGTAAGACGTATCTGTATTCCACAGCTCAGAAATGCACACACATTTCAAAAATGTTAATGCCTACTCCTCTCATTCTTGATACTGTTATGAATTTATTCCTGTTTGTACTCCTTTACTGACATTTCCAATGAGGCATTTGAATGAAGGGGAGAAAACTACATATGCTCAGTAAAAGCATTATTTTTCCAAAGAATCAATTCTAGTTATCTACTCATTTCCATTGAAGACCTATATTATTGTAGAGTGTGCCAGGTACTGATTATGACTGCTAGTAAGTTCACCGAAAGCTGACTGATAGCTCAAGGATAAAAACAAAGGCAACCAAGTTGATAGATGTTTTATTATGCTACTTTGTTCATAGAAGGGTAATTTTATACCCGCAAAGAAGCAAAGATAAATATCTCTATATTTGGACTACACATTTTATTAAATATGAACCAAATGTAACTATTTATCCATATTTACAGGCTAGCTATATTGCTACTATTGAAAATCTTGCTTTTGGTGAAACCATCTTATCTCTTTTGCTCTTTGTAGCTTATATCCACTCACTCATTCATTCAACAAATATTGATTCAATTCCTGTAATGTGGCACCATTAGATTAGGTGCTAAGGATACAACAGTGAACAAGAGACATCTTGAACCTTACGGAATTTATACAATAAGATAGAGATACACAATAAAAATGTAAACAAACAAATAACTAAATAATGACCAATTTTATGAATAGATATGAAGAAAACAAGTGTTATATGAAGAAAGCAAATAGGTTCCTGATACAGAAAATACAGACTGCTGTAAGAACAAAAATGACTTAATTTCCTATCATCCACCACAGGAATTGAAGAATTGAAAAACATTACTAAACGGACCTTTTCCACTGTCTAGAAGTTGTTGGCCAAGCTTTATGTACCAGGTTTTGTGTACCAGGTTGCAACTCAAACTATGACATTCAAAAAGATACTAATGTTACATTGTTATTTATCTTGAAGCTAATATTAAACCTATATGCCTCTCATCAAAATAATTACATGAGCAATAGTGAATAAAACAATTTTCACTTACCAAAAAATGTGCCAGACCAAATGACAGAAAGGAGAGAATCTGCAAAAATATATTAATATAGAGATGCTAATGAGCTTTAAAATGATGCATTGTGAACTTACCCTGTGAAACTGGCTATTTGCCAGTCATGGTAATAATATCCTGTGTACCAAATGGCATATCTGATGGTCAGAATGAAGTTTATGTTAAAGCAGTCAATATTTCATTATTACTTTTGCTTTTATCCCTTAATTTTTCAAAGTTTTTGTTAAGCATGCTCTCATCAATCAGACTTAAGGTGTCTTGCTAGGATGTGTAAAGACAGCAGACCGATCATAAATTAGAATTCTGTAACACTAACTGCCTGGCTTTAAAACATTCTCAGCTTAAATGCAAATTCAGTACAAATTCATTCCTCCCTCTTCCTCTTCCCCATCTCCTTTGTCCCCCTCCCATCTGTACACATTCTGGTGCTAACTTTTTAGCTCTGAAACAATAGACATTTTAGGAGCACACAGGGAATATTATACACTTTGAAACTACGAAGTAAAGAGATTTTGATCCTTTCTTTACCTATACTTCCTTTCATGACTTTTACATAAATCTTGACTGTGAGAAAAGGGTCAATTTGTTTCTTCATAATGATATCTACTCAGAAGGAAAATCTCTGAAAATATAAAGCTTTAAGTAGCTTTGTGATCATCATTTTAAAATACTCCTTTTTTTTTTTTTTTTTTTCCATGCAAGAAGCAAGGAGAGGTGGGAAGGTGACTATATAATTGAATTTTTTAATTTTTTAATTTAATCTGGAGACAAATTCTTGAACTGTTAGAGTTTTGATGCATTCTTATCTAGTTATCTTTTGAATTTCACATTATTAAAATGCCTTAAAATGGCTGAATTAAAATTGGACTCTAGTACATTAATTTTTTTCATGTAAACAAGCTACTTGTTTTTTTTTCCAGTTGGCATAAAATACTAATTTGCTAAAATTGTAATATATATTTAGTCTACATACATGCTAAATATTATCCATTCAAGGGGCACTAAAAATTCTACTCATAATTATATTTTGTCAAATGCACATAAAATTTATTGTTTAAATAGAAAAGAAGCACATATTCAATGGAGAACATCATGCCTAATTGTGAAAATTTCTCCATGCTGTGATTTCATTTAAACAAACCTTTACGAAAACTTTTAATGTTGTACTAATTAGACTAAAGACTAAAATAAAAATAAAAATTCTGTCATATAACATAATAAAATTTACACTCAAAAGTATGTTTATTCAAAATCTTTTCGAAACTCTGAGATACCCTGCTTAGTAAATCTGCATCTGGGAATTTGCCCTTTACACAAAATTCTCATGATATGTACTAAATACTAAATTAATTTACATCTGAATGAAATTTAAGTACCAAAACTTTATGTAATGTCAACATAATAGTTGAAGAAAATTGTGTTCTAGAATATCTTAAAAATTAGGGGCTATGATTCTGATGGATTACCAATGCAATTGCATCTTAGTTCATTGTTTGTTGTGGAAAACTTGCAAGAAGTACTTATTTATAAACTGAAACCTGGTTTTCAAACCATTGGTTGTGAATATAAGATTATTTGATTATCTTTGGTTAAATGTAGTTAATTTTAGTAATATTTCTGGTGTGAGAATGCAAAATGCTAAAATGATTTCTATGAGTGACTCATATTTGTTTCATCAAGACTGGACTTGAGTTTTCACAGAGCTGTTCCTACAATAATTATATCATAACACAATCAGCTGGAGTCTGACATGTCTAGACTTCCTATGAGGTGGGATCTAGTGATGGCGTAATACTGAGAGCTACACTTTCGACCCGTCTCCTCAGATACTGGTTTATTTACATTTTTTAATTCCCATAAGGAAGTTATATATTATACAGTATGCACCATAGAAATTTCATTAAGTCAATCAAAATACTAGAACATGAGGCAATGAATAAAAGTGCTTAAAAATACTAGCCTTAGGAGGAGACTGATCTAGTTTTTAATACCATTCAAGAACTCCTTAATTCTGTAAACTAAGTGAACTACTTAGCTTCTCTGATTTTTCACTTGCCTCAGCTCTCAAATGGGTATTGTAATCTCTGTGTCATCAATTAGTTGTGAGAATTAAGTAAAATAATGGATATAAAGTGCTTAAAATAATGCCTGCTACATAGTAAACTCTTAATAAATAATAGATATTGTTATTAATTGAATATTATTAGCTAACTAATAACGGCATATCAGTCTGTAGTGTGGCAATAGTTTAAAATGCTGATTGTTAAATCAGAAAAACTGCTCTGTCCAGTTACTAGCTCTGTGATCTTGGGAACTCACTGAAATTTTCTGTTCCTCAGTTTCTTCATGTACAAAATGGAAACAATAATTCTAATTAGTTCATAAGTTGTTGTGAGGATTTAAATGAGATAATGCACGTAAACTATTTAACCTAGCAGCTAGGACACAGTAAATGCTCAATAATCTGTTCTTGTGGTTTTTTTGTTTTGTTTTTTTAATTCTTACACTCTTTCAGACTCTATATAGTCAAATGATATGGAAAAACCCTCATTGTGATGAAGCAAACTGTTAACATTTTTAAGAAAAATAAAAGTGTGTATACCTTATAGGGATTGTTTTCTATGGAAAGTCTTCCCGTGAAAAGCTTAATGGGTGGAAAAGGAATGAACAAAGAACAAAATCAAAGAGCACTGACATTTGCCCTGTTTTAACATTTTTATTGATAGAGTCCTTGGGACACATTTTAATTGTCCAATTTTACCTGTAAGCCCAAATGATTTTTAATATCACTTCATTAAAAGCATACAAATACATATAATCAGATGCAACACTGAACTCTGCAATATATGCACAAAATTCCATAGCATCAAAGGCTCTGACAAAATTTTTCCATAAGAACTACCCTTTTATTCAGACCTATCTAACGAAAGGTCATCCATTCTTTAAGGCTCAGATCAAAAGCCAATTCCTCATTGATTCCTTCCCGGATTCCTTCACAAAAATGTCATCTCAATAAATTTCCATGGCTCTCTCATTACTCATATTTTAATCACTCACAGTACTCTACCTCTTACCATAGGTTTACATATATGTATGTGTTTCTCATATTTCCCATACTAAGTTATAAAAATCTCATGGAAGGTATAGGCTGTACATTTTTATTTTTGTTCCACAAATCATCTAGGCCAGTCTTGGACATAATGGGCACTTAAAATATTTCATACAATTAGAAAATATTAGAACTAAAAATTACCATAAGTAATCATATAATTCAAGGAACTGAAAATCCAATTATGACCCTAGGGGAAAAAGTGAACAAAATCAGCTCCTTTTTAAAAATTCTTCATGAACAGACACTCTACTCAAGTTAAATTCTTCTTTTTGTATCATAGAATCAGTTTTTACCCTCTGTGAGAAACTGTGGTATTTTTTGAAATGCCTATATTCTTTGTTCTCCCTATTTATAATTTGGTCTTCAAAAATGCTTCCTCTTTCAATTTCATTGTTGACTACAATTATAAATTTAACATTCTCTATGGGCATTTTTTTATTTCCAGGTGGTTTGATCAAAAGTTGTGGAGAGAAATCTTAATATACAGGCTTGAACTTTAGCTTTGAAAGACAGTTTTTTGTTGTAGTTGTTCCACAACAGAGCACTCCAACACATTCCAAAAGCATATGAGAAATACTTGGTTCTAGCTATGATGGAACAACAGAAAGTACACTTGCTCTCCTAACATAAACAACTAGAAAAACTGGACAATATATATGAAACTACAATTTCTAGGAATTGGACAAAAAGCAGCACTAGGACTAGAATCCAAGAGATAATGGAAATAAAAGAGATGATACTTAATGATCATCTGGCTCTATGCCAAGAAGCACTTTTCAAACCAGGGTATATGACAGGAAAATGTAAGTAGAGCATGGCAGAGGTTCACAGCAGAGGTTCACTGAATTGAGGAGACAGAAATCGGACTTTGGCTGATTGCTGGAGCTAGAATTTGCAGGGAAAGTTGGCAGCAGGTTCACAGAAATGAGCTCCAAAAATCTGCATAGAGGTCCACTTGTGTCTGTTGCTGAATATTAAGCTACATATGCATAGAGTAAAACAACATGAGGTGAGGCGAACAACAACTGAGAAGCTGTAAACTGATGAGCTCACACAGATTGGAGAGAATTTCAAACTGTGACCAGCAAGATTGGAGAGTCCTAACTGAATAGCTAGAGCCTTCAGTAGAGACCAAAGGAATGTCATGTTCTAGTAGGAGGACTAAATTAGCAGTAAAGGCTATCCAGAAGCACTCTAAAAAAGCTTAAAAGATAAACACTCAAAAGGACCGAGCTGTTGCAAAAGTAACTTAATTGCCTGCCATAAAAAGTTTAACATTTTTTTAAGTTAAATAAAAGCTACCACTAAACAATGTAAATTACAATGACCAACATTCCATCAAAATTAATAGATGGGATGAAGAAAGGTAAGAGAAAGACCATAAGCAAGGGAAAGACCAGTAAATAACAACAGAACCTGAAATCACAGACATTATGGGATAGTAAATAGGAATTGTATAGTATCTATTATAAATATGCTCAAGGATAAAAGAAATGCATAAGCATAATCAGGGAAGAGATGGAAGATAAGGAAAAAAAACAAGTAGGGCTCAAAGAGATGAAAATACAATATCTAAAATGAATATACACAGAATGGGCTTAAATCAGACACTGCAGAAAAAAGTTCAGTGAATTTGAAGACATAGCAATAGAAATTGTCCAAAATGAAGCACAGAAAGTAAAAAAAAAAAACAATGAAAACACAGAACTGAGCCTTAGTGACACATTAAAAAATATCCAGCAATCTAATCTACATGTAATTGAAACTTCCTTTGATATTTCTGTAGTGAAGATCTATCCAGAGTGACAAAGGTCAGAATAATGCCAGACTTTTGATGAGAATCTTTGCAATCAGAACACAGTGAATGACATCAAAGCACTGAAAGACAGAAAACTGTCAAACAAGAATTCTATATCCAGTGAAAATAGCCTTCAAATATGAAGGCAAAATGCCTTTTCAAACAAAAATACACTAAGATAATTTGTACTCATCAAATCTTCATTACTAAAACGTTGAAATAAATGTTCCAGCAGAAGAAAATAATACCTAGTAGAAACATGTTTCTGCAGTAAGGAATGAAGAGCTATAGAAACTGTAAATACATGGGTAAATGTAAGATTCTCAATTTTTTATTTCTTTAAAAATAATTAATTGTTTAAAGTAAAAATAATGTCAAATTATTGTGCTGTTTACAACATATGTTGAAGTCGGAAGCATACTTTTATATAGAACTCATATTATGCATTAAGTGATATAATAAATAGTATTTGAAGGTAGACTGTGAAATGTAAATTTACATATTGTAAACCAAAATATATGGGACATGTAGAAAAAAATTGGATGGCAGTTTTAGAAAGGACAAAGGGTATGACTTACAACGTACACTGTAAAGATAAAAACAGATAATTTTAATGTAAAAGAATGAAGAAAGATATCACCATGAAAACACTATTCACAACATAACAATAGCTTTATTAATATCAGACAAATTAGACTTCAAGACAAAAAATATTGCCAGGGGAAAAGACATTTCCTAATAATAATAAGTCAATTCACCCAGAGAATGTAACAATCTTAAATGTGCATGCACCTAATTATAGAGCTTTAAAATACATCATAGAATTGAATGGAGAAATAGGAAAAGCCCAAATTGTGGTTGGAAATTTCAAAATTCCTTTCTTTACTATCAATAGAACATGCAGACAGAAAATCACGATGGATAAGAAGATCTGAACAACACAAAAACCCATGTGACCAAATGGAAATCTTGTGGAATACTTACCCCACAAGAGAAGAATGCAGATTTGTTTTCAGTTCACATGAAATAGGCATAAATTGAGCCACAAAAAAATGACATTTAATGACAAAGTAGTGAAATCATAAAGACAATGTTCTCTAACCACAAAAGAATTAAATTATAACTCAATAATAGAAAGACATTCCCAGTCATGTGTAGCCCCAGTGGCAGAAAGCTAAAGCCTTACGAACTTCGTGTTAGAGAACAGAGCTGGAGGCCAGCAGAGTAGTTCAATATTAGTAGTCAATCCTTAAAAGCAAGGAAATCACAGAGAGAGTAAGCTAAAACTACCCAAATCACTAACCAAATGCAAAATTATTCATGTACAGAGGAGAATGTTTAGGAGCCAAGCTTTAAAAAAAAGTAATTATGGGAGGCCTTTAAGAATGGAACAGATATCAGCTGCTGTATACTACAAGTGAGACAGATTCTATGTATATGGGTTGAAAGATTCAATATTGTTGTCAACCAGCACAGTATGCTATACATTTAAGACTAGACAAGAAGATCAGTGAAACAACTCTAAGAATCCAGAAATAGATCCACACTAATAAGGTCAGCAGATTTTTGCCACAGGTGTCAAGGTAATTTACTGAGGAAATCCTAGTCTTTTCAAACTATAGGTGCTGAAACAATTTATAAGGATAAAAAAGAATGAAATCTTACCATTTGTGACATGGATGGACCTAGAGGGTATTTTGCTAAGTGAAGTAAGTCAGACAGAGAAAGATAAATACCGTAGGATTTCAATTATACGTGGAATCTAAAAATCAAAATAAATGAATAAACAAAAACAAACTCATAGATAACACAGAATAAATTGGCGGTCACCAAGTGGGAGGGGGATTTGGGTTGAGGGGATGGGTGGAAAAGGTAAAAGGGATTAAGAAATACAAACTGCCAGTTATTAAAATAGTCATGGATGTAAAATACAGTGTAGAGAATATTGTCAATAACATTGCGATAACTATCCATGGTGTCAGATGGGTACTAGGTTTATGGGGTGATCACTTTGTAGGGTATATAAATGTGTAATTACTATGTTATACACCTGAAACTAATACAATATTGTATGTCAACTGTAATTGAAAAATAAATTTAACAAAAAGAGAAAAAATGAACATCCACTGTTATCTCACACCACATACAAAAATTATTTTTTTAAATGGATCATGGGCCTAAACATAAAAGCTAAAGCTATAAATCATGGAGAATAGAAGTAAGCAAAACTATAGCCATAGAGCATATTTGACCTATAGTCTGTTTTGGCACAGCACTCAAGCTAAGGGCACTTTTTTTACATTTTTATAGGAGGAGGAGGAAAGGAGAAGAAAAATAGGCAACGGAGACCATACGTAGATCTCAAAGCCAAAAATATTTGCCACCTGACCCTTTAAGGAAAAAGTTTTCTGACCATATTACAGAAAGCAACAAAGGAGGACTTCTTTGTAATTTGGAACTAGGCAAAGGGCTCTTAAATAGTAGATAAAAAGCACAAATCATAAAATAAAACACCAATAAACTGTACTTCATAAAAATTTTAAATTTCAACTCTTTGAAATACTGTTAAGAAAATTAAAAAGCATGCAACAGATTGGGAGAAAAGATTCACAATCCACATATCTGTTAAGGATATGTATCTGGAATATATAAATACTTCTTATAACTTAATAAAAAATGACAATCAACAGTACAATAAATAAATTGGGAAGAGTTCTGAGAAGATACAAAGATATGTGCATTAACAAATAAGCCAATGAAAAGATGAAATCTGTCATTAGTCATCTAGGATATGAAAATTAAGTATACAATGATGAAATTTATATTGGCTAAAATTTTTAAAAGATTGACAATACGAAATATTGAGGAGGATGTGGAACAATTGGAACTCTTATACATTACTGTTGGGAATGTAAAATGGTATAACTTTGGATAACAGTTTGACAGGTTTATATAAACACACACCATAAAACACAGCAATCCTACTCCTAAATACTACCCGAGTTAAAGGAAAACTCATGTAAACACAAAGATTTGTAAGTGAATGTTCATAGCAGCTTCATTCCTAATAGCTAAAATCTGGAAACAATTCAAATGCTCATCAACAGGTAAATGAATAAACAAATTTTGGTATATCTGTAAATTGGAATACAAGTTATAATAAAGAACAAACTACTAACGGAAACAACATGTATGAATCTAAAAATATGTTTAGTGAAATAAGTCAGATACAAAATAGTAAATACTGCATGATTTCATTTGTACGAACTTCTAGATAAAAACATTAACCTACAGTTACCGAACGAAGGGGATTGGATGCCTATAGCTGGGTTTGGAGAGAACTGACTAGAAAGGGAGCTTAGAGGAATTATTTCCTCTAAGTTATGGAAATGTATATTTTGATTACAGTGATGGTTAAACAGGCATACACATAGGTCAAAACTCATTTAACTGGCACTTAAAATGGGTGTACATCGTGTTATATAAATTGTACCTCAAAGTTGTTGTTTTTTTTAATTAGATATGTATGAGCAATACAAGTCAAGTATATGGGTGACATAAAGACAAAATTTCAGGACCTTGTTTTAGGCCTGCTTTCAAAAGCAATGTAAGTAATTCTTAAAGAAAACACCATTATCAAAGAATAAGTGGGCAGGCTGCCAGGAATATGTTTGTGAAAGTTTCTCAGGAAGAAGCTTAGGAGGAAGTTGTCAATTCCTAGATACAGCAAACACTGTTGATAGTCTACCTAATAGCTATTAGTAGTATTCCCTCTTACTTGCTGCTAGAACCACAATTTAATACAGGAATCCTTCCCCTCCACCCTGTGATTCAGGCATAAGTCCTCAGTATTTTATCTAACCATTGTTGACTCTTGAATAACACAGGGATTAGAGGTGCTGATCCCCGTACAGTCAAAAGTCCATATATAACTTGTGACTCCCCAAAACTTAACTACTACAAGTCTACTGTTAACTGGAAGCCTTACCAATGACATAAACAGCTGATGAACACATACAGAGGGTGCCAAAAAAAATGCACAGACATTTTAAGAAAGGAAAAAACTGTATTAAAATTGTAATAATATATACTGATAACAAAAGATGACTGCAAGTCAGGTTTGACTTCTGCAATTACAAGAGGTGGGCAAAGTGGTTACCATCAGCGTCCAGACACTTCTGATTACGGTGAGCTACTGCTTGAGCAACGTCGACCAAAGTGTCTACTTGTATACATTTTTTGGCACCCCCAGTTATGTTGTTTGTTCTATGTATTATGTACTACATTCTTACAATAAAGTAAGCTACAGAACAGAAAATGTTATTAAGAAAAATCATAAGGAAGAGAAAATACACTTGCAGTATTTATTTTTAAAAATCCCATGCAGTTCAAACCCCAAGGGTCGACTGTACAGTGATCTCTTAACTCTGGTCAATGATGGATTTCTAGGTGGGCATGTGATTCACTTTTGACCAATGAGACATAAAGATTTGTTGGAGGCTAATGGTAAAGAAATTTTCCTTCTTTAAAAGAGGCATAAGGAAAAAAATAACCTGCCTCTTATTCCAGTGGACACTGCCCTTTCTGGGGCAGTCATCTTGTGACCATGAGGGAAAATAGCCTGAAGACTAAGCTAACACACTAAAAATACAAACAAAACAAAAGAAAAAAAAAAGAAAAATGGAAAGGACCTGAGTCTTGATGATGTCACTGAGCCAATGTTATGGTCTACACAGGATATGTCTATTCTGAATTTCTTTTGATAGAAAAATAGATTTCTTCATTACCTATCCCACTTTTGTCTAGGTTTTTTGTTACTTAAACCTGAAAGCATCCTAACTGGTAATTGCACTGCTATTGCAACCTTGGTAAGGAACTCGCTAAGAAATAACTACATAGACCAGTGGCTGGAAATTTTCCATATAGCAAATAGCAACTTAAAACAAAATTACTGATTCACACCAAGTTAAGAATAGAAGGTAAACTACTGTAAAGATGCAGAGTAGATTGAACTGAAATTGGCTTCATTTGACAAAAATATAGCTTAAATGAAAATAAAACAAGATTTTAAGTCTGTGTGCACCCGTGCAATCTGAAATGGAAAATGGAGATAATTATCCAAATGACTCACCTTTGCTTTAATTACCTGGGCTATTATGAAAAATCTGTGAGTTGGGCATAAGTACATTTAGAGAACAAGGATATGGGTACATGTAAAATACATAAGCTAATAAAGTTATTTTAAAAATATAATATAGGTATATCAAAGTAATTTCTTAACTACAAAATGCTGCATTTAACTTATGAGGTATTTAATTAGACTTATTTATTCACTTGATTTGCACATGTAGACACATGTCAAGTTTCAACTTTAATTATACTGTGTAAGTGCACGGTGGAAAGTTTGAGAACTTAATTATCTAACCTCTTAAGTAATACAAACAATATGGACCTCCTCTAACAACTATGAAATTTTAGTTATGCTAAATAATAGCAACCTTCACTATTTTTATATACCCCCAAAGTACATATACAGTAATATTATTCTACCTACTTTGCAAGTTGAGAAATGGAGCAGGTTCTGTTGGAGCAGTTCCCAGAGACCAAAGCCCTTAGGAACTTTCCCAGCACGTTAAGAGTAGTCACCGGCAATCACACCCCTTAGGGGCTTTCCCGTCAGAGCAGTATCTGGCGATCACAGCCGTTAGAGACCTTCCTGGCACCCCGGCCAGTTTGAACCAGTCCCCTATCACAGCAAAAACAACGGTGCAAACCCTCCCAAAACCCGAAAGCCGGATACTATATAACCAAATGCCCACCCAGGCGAGTGCTCAGTCTTTGGGGACGATCCCGCTGAGCCCAAAGGCGAAATAAAGCTGTGCTCTCCCTGACCTCTGCGTGCCGCCTGAGTTTCTCGGTCCTCGCCGTTTTCCGCAACAGTTCCAGAAAAAAAAAAAAATCAAGTTACCCCTCTGAAGTATTTCATAGAAATGTCCAGATGGAATTGGAAACAGAATTAGAATCAGAATTCAGACACATACTGATCTGCCCTTTTAACAAGAATACCACATTTCATTTCTTACAAGAGAAATAAAATGACAATATGGAATATACTGAAAAGCAGTGTTAGTTTATCTGCAACTGTGAAAAATACAGCAGGTTGTTTTCTAACACATATCTCCAAAGAAAAGAAATGAGGCCAAGATAAGCAGGAGGCATTGTACTTCTTCAGTGGTAGGAAATGAATTGGTTGAGTATCAGTCTTTGAACATTGAAGTGTCCCCTAAACAATACATTTAAAAAGAAGTAGGAAGGAAGGAAGGAAGGAGGGAGGGAGGGAGGGAGGGAGGGAGGGAGGGAGGGAGGGAGGGAGGGAGGGAAGGAAAGTATTCCAAAGCACTGTGCTATGTAAGCACCTGGGACAAGAAGTTACAATTCATAATTTAACAACTGCATTTGACTTATTTATGTGGGACCTAAGGCAAACTAATTTCATTTGCAGAAATGGATAAAGATGTTACAGAGCCACATTAGAGGGTTATTTGGAAGAAGTGGGAAAAAAGGAAATGTAATGAAAAAGCAATGTTTTATCAGAAGTAAAATATTCAAAGGCCTAAACTCTTTGTGGTAAGGATAGGACAGAGAAATTTAGAGCTCTTTCGAGAAGATAGCACATGTAAATTTTACTATAACCCCCTTTCATGTTCTAAATATAATTCCAAAAACAAAACACACAATCCAAGATCCATATACACACTCACAGAGTACATCTTTATAACATGTTTATATACAGCTGGGCTCATCTAAATGACTGAAACAAAGCAAAATAAAATAAATAAAACGTCTGTTTCTAATTAAGTTATTTTCTATGCTACTAAAATATCTCAGGAATACTGACTCTATTTAATGAGCATACATTTCCTTAATGCCCCTTTTATACTGAGTTAACACTTGGTTTTTGTTTTTGGGTTTTTTTGTTGTTTTTTGAATCTGCTTCTCAAGCACTGTTTCCGTCTCACATAAAAATTTCTATAACTCAGGGCCTTGCTTTGTCCTGGATGACAGCTAGTGAATGTGAGAAAGCAATTCATTCTATAGCTTTCTGGTATTAATTGGCTACTATGTTATTGCTCCCTTCCTCTCTGTTCCTCAATTGGAGTCCCATTTGAATAGATGCTTCTAGATGCACTCAATTTTTAAAGAAGCTTGGATAGCAGAAAATGCACTTAAAATTGGACTGTCACTGTTCAAGTTTCAGCTTTTTCGTGACTTAGATGCCCTTAGGTGAGTAAACTCCTTTCTTATTAAAAGCATCCTAGTGGGTGTGAAGGGGTATCTCATTGTGATTTAGATTTGCAATTGACTGCATTTCCCTGATGGCTAATGGTGTTGAACATCTTTTCTTGTGCTTACTGGCCATTGTTGTATATCTTTAGAGAAATATCTGTTTGGATTCTTTGCCCATTTTTTCAGTTGGGTTATTTGTCTTTTTATCATTTACTTGTACGATTTCTTTATATATTCTGGATACTGACTTTTTTCAGATACGTGATTCATGATTTATAAATATTTTCTCTTATTCTGTGGGTTTTCTTTTCATATTCTTGATGGGGTCTGTTTCACAAAAGTTTTTAATTTTGATGAAGTTCAACTGATTTATTTTTTATTCTGTTGCATGTGCTTAAATATCATATATACGAAACCACTGACTAATCCAGTATCACAGCCCCCATTCATTTCTTAAACCTTTTTGAAAACACAACAGCTTTATTGATATAATTTGCATACTGTACATTCACAATTTAAAGTACACACTTTAGTGGGTTTTATCCTATTCAATTCCTTTGCACTTTTTTTTTTCCCTTTTGCTACATGGGGCCAATTTATTGCAGTTAAATACTTCTCTTTATATATGTTTTGTCCATTTTTTCATAAAGAAAATTAAAATACACATCCTTTGCCCATTTTTTAACTGGGTTGCTTGTCTTTTTGCTCTTGGGTTGTAAGAGTTCTTTACATATACCAGGGGTGCTAAAAATATGTATACACATGACATGTATTCATCTTTTGTTATCAGTATATATTGAGTATTACAATTTTAATAAGTTTTTCCATTCTTAAAATGTGTATACATTTTTTGACCCCCTCTGTATTAGCAACTGCTTTTAAATAATAAGTGGAAATTTTAAAATTTAAATTTTACTCTCAGTCTAAGTGATTTTTTCCCACTTAAGAAGCATGTTTTCATTGAAATTTTTAAAAAATTTGTAACCAGACAGAAAGAATAAAGTAGACAAAATGTTATAATCTGACTACATATATGTAAATGATAGATCCTTATCAGATGTATGATTTACAAATATTTCTCCTATTTCGTAGGTTGTCTTTTAACTTTCTTTTAATAACCTTTTCCACAAAAATTTTAAATTTTGATGAAATCCAAATTCTCATCTACATATCTAAATCAATCACGGGTGAAACTCTGGGTGTGACCCACCTTGGGGCAAAATTCTTCTCCATCTGTAAACCTGTGAAACCAGAAAACAATGTATCTTCTTCCAAAATACAGTAATGAGACAGGAGTAGGAATAGAGACTCCCATTCCAAAAGAGAGAAATAGGAAGAAAAAAATGGGCCATGGGTTCCAAGCAAGTCCAACACTCAGCAGGGAAAATCCCATTAGATTTCAAGGCCTGAGAATAATCCTCTGTGGCTCGAAGCTCTGTCCTCTGCATCCATGGCTCTGCCATTATAGTCATTTTCCCTTTATTTTGTCCCATTTCTGTCCTTTTCAATCCAGGCTGGCAGTTTTTTAGCTGATAAAAAATTTTCAGAAAAACTTGTTGGTCTCCCATCCAATTTATAGGGGTCCAGGCCATTAGACAAGAGGGTTCCCCACAGATACTTCCTGGATAACTACATCTCTGTTTCTGGGTTCTGCCGAAATGGTTAACTAAAGCCGTAAGTCACACGCCTAATCTCTTAGGAAGTTGTTGTCTAGCTACACACTTTGCCCTGCTTTCAGAGCACACTATGTGGGTAGGCAGAGAATTTTCTAAATCATCAGGTGCTGGTGCCTTTGAGTTTAAGTTTATTCCTCAATTTATCTTTCCTCTTGCATTTTATTATAAGTAGGAAGGAGAAACCAGGCTGAACCTTCCAACTTTGCTTCCTTGGCTAAATATCTTACTAAGCTCATTGCTTACAAATTCCACTGTCCTCCCATAGATAGAACATAATTCAATCAAGAATCTACTCTTTATCACAAGAATAACTTCTCCTCTGGTGTCCAAAAACATGCTTCTCATTTCCATCTACGAACTCAGCATAAGTATATTTAATGTTCATATTTCTATCAAACATCAAGGTAATCAATGATTTTTTTGTAGAAATTCTCCCATTTCTACACATTACTCCACTCCAAAGCCAACTGCACATTTTTAAGCATATACTCCTATTACAGCAATACCTCACTCCCTGATACTACAATCTACATTAGATTCCTAGGTCTACCATAACAAATTACTAGTAACTGGGTGGCTTAGAACAATAGAAATGTATTCTCTCATAGTTCTGCAGTTTAGAAATCTGAAACCAAGGTATTGGCTGGGCCTTGCTCTCTCCAAAGGCTCTGTGGAAGGGTCTGTCCTTGTCTTTCCAGCTTCCTATAATCTTGACAATCTTTGGCATTCCTTGGTTTGTACTGTAGATGTATCTCCAATCTATGTGTCCATCATCACATGGCATTCCCCTTTTGTGTACCTGTGTCTCTTCACTTCTTTGTAAAGGACACCAGTCATATTGGATTAAAAGCCAACCCTACTCTGGTATGACCTCATTTAAACTAATTACATTTGCAATAGCCTTATTTCCAAATAATGCCACATTCTGAGGTACCAGGGGTACCTTAGACTTATACCTATCCCTTTGGTGGACAAAACTTAAACCATAATAAAGATGGGTTGGGGTTTTTTGTAGATTTCTTTAGATTTTCCACATACAGGATTATGTTATCTGAAAATAGAAATAGTTTTACTTATTTTCCAATTTTGAACCCTTTTATTTGTTTATTGACTAATTGTTCTAGATGGGACTCCCAACACAATGCTGAATAGCAGTGGTGAAAGCATGCATCCATGTCTTGCTCCTGATCTTCGGGGGAATGCTTTCAGACGTTTACAATTGATTACAATGTTATCTGTGGGTTTTTCATGCATGCCCTTTTTCAAGTCGCGGATGTTCTTTCTCTTTTATTCCTAGTGTGTTGAGTGTTCCTATGATGAAAATCTTGGATTTTGTTAAATATTTTTATTGCATCAATTAACACTATGTTTTTCTTTTCCTTCATTCTATTAATGTAGTATATTACACTGATTGCTTTTCTCATGTTGAACCGTCTTTACATTCATGGGATAAATCTCACTTGATCATGGTGTATAATCCTTTTAATATCCTACTGGATTTGGTTTGAAAGTATTTTGTGGAGGATTATGCACCTATATTCACACGGGATATTTGTCTATCATTTTCTTGTAGTGACTTTGTATGACCTTGGTATAAGGGTAATGTTCGCCTCATAAAATGAATTAGAAAGTGTTTCCTCCTCTTCTACGTTTGTAAGTGTTTGAGAAGGACTGGTATATTGTTATTTAAATGTCTGACAGAATTCACCAGTGAAATCATCTGGTCTTGGACTTCTCCTTGTTGGAAGGTTTCTGTTGATTCAATTTCTTTGCCAGTTATAGTTATGTCAGTTTTGGTAATTTGTTTGTTTGTAGAAATTGGTCTACTTTATCAGGGCTATATAATTTGTGGGGGTACAATTTTCCATAGTATTCTTTTAGAAACCTTTTTTAATTTTGTAAGGTCAGTAGGAATGTCTCCATTTCACTTCTGATTTTAGTTATTTGCATAGTCTCTCTTTTCTTATTTTGTAAGTTTAGTTAATGGCTTGTCAACTTTTTTGTTCTTTCCAAAGAACCAACTTTTGATTTTGCTGATTCTCTCTATTGTTTTTCTATGCTCTATTAATTTATCTCTCCTCTAATTTTTATTATTTCCTCCCTTCTTCTAGATTTGGGTTTACTTTGTTCTTTTTCTTGCACATTAAACGTGCACAAGTTAAGGTATTGATTTGACATCTTCTTTTTTTTAAACATAGGCATTTACAGCTACAATGTGCGCTCTGACCACTGTTTTCACCGCATTCCTTAAGCTTTTGGTGAGTTGTTTGTTTCTTTGTTTTTGTTTTCATTAATCTCTAAGTATTTCCTAATTTTCTTGTGATTTATTCTTTGACCCACTGGTTGTTTAAGACAGTTGTTTAATTTCCACATATTTGTGAAATATCTAGTTTTCCTTCTATTGTTAATTTGTAGTTACATTCCATTGTGGTGAGATATTTTGTATGATTTCAATCTTCTTAAATTAATTGAGATTTGTTCAGTGGCCTAATACATGGACTATCCTGAAGAATGTTCCATGTGCACTTAAGAAAAATGCGTATTCTATTGTTGTTGGGTTGATTTTTCTATATATGTCGGGTACATCTAATTGGTTTATACTGTTGTTCAGTCCTGTATTTCTTTACTTAACTTTTGTCTAGATATTGTATGCATTATTGCAAGTGGGATATTTAAGACTCCTACCATCATTGTCAAAAAGGTTTATTTCTCCCTTCAGTTATACCGAAGGTTGCTTCATATATTTGGGGACTCTGTTGTTTGCTGTGTGTATGTTTATAATTATTATTTCTTCTTGATTAATGACCATTTTATCATTATATAACACTTATTTGTTTCTTGAAACACTTTTTGACTTAAAATCTATTTTGTCTGATATTAGTATAGTCACTTCTGCTCTCTTTTGGTTACTGTTTGCATCCTTTCACTTTAATGCTATATGTGCCTTTAGATCTAAAGTGAAACTTTTGTAGACAGCACTTAGTTGTACCATAATTTTTTTTCTTTTTTTTTATAATATTAATTTTATTTTAATGGTATTATAATGATGCTGCAGTTCAGGCTCAGGGCTGAACTGAAGTCTGTGCAGGCAGCAAAAACTAGCTCACTCTTGTTAGCTTCTTATCTCTTCTTTCTAAGGATGCTTAGACAGCTTAATTTACCTCTAGGGGATGAGCCTGGGCGGTCCCTGGGGAGGGGATGCAGGTCCCTGGGGGGGGGCAGTCCCCCTTTGGGCTCATTTTTTTTTTAATTTTATTAGTTTCAGGTGCACAAGACAAAGCAATACTTAGACGTTTATCATTTATATCCCACACACTGTGTGATCCCCCTCCCCCCTCCACTATCCCTCTGACATCGCACAGAGCCATTACATTTCCACTGTCTCTATTCCTAATGCTGTACTCCGCTTCCTGTAACCATACACACACACACACACACACACACACACACACACACACACACACACATATAAAATTATAGTTGGCATTCATTATTGTTCAGCTTCAGGTGTACAGTGCAGAGATCAGGCATCTACATCATCCCTGAGGTGGTCTCCCAAATGGGACACGTGTCCATCAGATACCTTACAAAATCTTTACATTATTGATTACATTCCCAAAATTAATTTTCAAAACCCCGTGGCCATCTTGTGGTTACTGACTATTTTCTAAACCCCTCACCTTCCCCCTTTTCCCCACACTCCCGCACATCTAGCAACCCTCCGATTTTCCTCTATGTCTCCAAAACTGTTTCTGATTAGTTCATTCACGTATTCTTTTCTTTAGATTCCACATATAAGTGAGGTCATATGGTATTTCTCTTTCTCTGTCTGACTTATTTCACTTAACATATCCATTGTGTTAATCCCTGCCTTTTAATTGGAGAGTTTAATCCATTTGTATTTAAAGGAACTACTAAGGTAGAAATGACGTCTGTCATTTTGCTATATATGTTCTCTGTTATTCCTTTTTTTGTTCCTTATTTTCTCCTTTGTTTTCTTTTGTGTTTAATTAATTTTTGTAGCACACAGTTTTGATTCTCTTCTCATTTCCTTTTGTGTAATTTTTTAGGTGTTTTCTAAGTGGTTACCATGGAATTACAATTAATATTCTAAATTTATAACAATCCAGTTTGAAATGATACCAACTTAGTTTTAATAGAATATCAAATCTCTGCTCCAGTACAGCTCTGTCAAACAACGCATTCATGTAGTTATTGTCAAAAATTACAGTGTTAAATGTGTGACCATTAACATAGATTTATTATTATTTTATGCCTTTGTCTTTTATATCGTGTAGAAAATAAAAATTGAAAGTTACAAGCAGCTTTTATATTTACTTATGTAGTTACCTCTCCTTGAGTTTTTATTTTTTCATATGTCTTTGAGTTACAGTTTACTATCTTTTCTTTTCAGCCTGAAGGACTTCCTTTAGCACATCTTGTAGGATAGGTCTACTAGCTATAGAATTCTTTAGCTTTTGTTTATCTGGGAATGTCTTCATTGCTCCCTCATTTTTGAAGGACAGTTTTGCCGGATATAGAATTCTTAGCTGATAGTTTGTTGTTGTTGTTGTTGTTGTTTTTCTTTAAATACACCATCCCACTACCTTTTGGCCACCATGGTTTCTGCTGAAAAACCTACTGCTATTTTTACTGAGGATCATTTGTATATAACACATTGCTCCTCACTGCTTTCAAGATTTTCCTTGTCTTTGGCTATCAACAACTTGATTATATATGCATTGGTATGGTTCTCTGTGTTTATCTTTCTTGGAGTGTGTTGAGCTTCTTCACTGTGTAGATTCATGCCTTCCATCAAATTTGGAAGTTTTCAGCCATTATTTCTTCAGATATTCTTCCTGCCCCTTCTCTCTCTCTGTGTTTTTTCTTTTCTTTTATTTTTTTATTTTTATTTTTATTCTTTTCTCTCTGCTCCTCAGACATGGTAATTTCAATGGACCTATCTTCAGGTTTGCTAATTCTTTATTCTGTCATCTCAAATGTGCTTTTGAAACCCCCCTAGTAAGTTTCATGTCAGTTACTGTTATTTTTCAGCTACCCATTTCTGTTTGATTCCTTCTATAATTTCTTTCTCTTTATTGATATTTTCCATTTATTTGTGTGTCATTTCCTGGTTTCTGTTACTTCTTTGTCTATGGTCTCCTTTAGCTCTTTGAGCATATTTAAGAAGTTGACTTATAGTGTTTAGCTAGCAAATCTAATGATTGTGAGTGTGCCATTTTTTCTTGTTTCTCTGTATATGTCATAATATTTATAGACAACTTGGCATTTGAAGATTATAATGTAGTAACTATTGAAATCAGAATTTTACCTCTACTCAGGATTTGCTTTTACTGCTTGCTAAAGATTGTAACTCTTTGTTAAAGATTTTTCTAAATTATTGTTATAAAGTCCTTATTCTTTGTTATGTGTGACTTCTAAGTCTCTATTCCTTTAGCTTGTGTTCAATGAATTTTTTGACAAACTTGTACGTCAGGAGCCTCCAAAAGGAAGAGACAGACACACAGAGAAAAAAGTGAAGGGGAAGAAGGGAGGAAGGAAGGACAGAAGAGGAGAAGAAGGAAGGAGGGAAGAGGAAAGAAAGGAAAGCAGGGAAGAAGGAAGTCAAGGAAGGAAGGAATGTAGGGAGGAAGGAGGGGGAAATTTTTTAAAAAAGAGTGGAACGTCTCCTAGTCTTTGTAAATTGGCTCTGTTCTGTGACACTTCAGGACTTAGCCAGGCAATTTACAATTCTTCCTTGGCCTTCACATCCTACTAACACTGAGCCAAGAGTTTAGCCATAAGTGAAAGTTTAAGGTCTTCTCGGATATTTTCCAGGCGTATATTCTGCCCTGGGTGTGAACTTGGCTTTCTAAATTCCCCAGTATATACAGGCACCTTTGAGTACCCTGATTACCCAAAGGAACTCTCCAAATATTCCTCCCAGATTTGTTTGCTTCAACTGTAATCTTTTTCCCAAGGCAGCTGCAAGTTGTTCTTTTTCGCTTACAGGATTTTCAAGAAATGCCCACCATTTTGATGCCCTGAGTTCCAAGATGGACAAAACAACGGCCTTATATCAGGCCTTCAGGTAGCTACCAGACAGGTTAGAACAAACACAATTCTTTGATAATAAGGTCTGCTCTTCTGAAAACAAGGACCAGCTTCCCACACTGAAAATGTGGACTATCACTGCACAGGGGAAGAATATGGGGAAAGGGCATGTAAAAATTCCACAAAATTTTCTTACCACTTTTAATTTGCCTTTTTCTTGATTAAGCATTTATTTGGTTGTTCTAAACTTTGGCTATTTTCCATAGATATAGCATAGTTTGTTCAACAGTTTTTGCTTGATTTTTTTGATAATTATATGGAGGGCTGAGCCATTGGAGCTACCCTACTTTGCCATTTTCACTGATGTCTAAAGTAAGACATTTTAATACCAAAAAAAGGAATATTATCTCATAATAAACAATTTGTCCTTAATATTTAACAAACGCTAGAGATCAGAGTAATTTTTTGAAAGTTTAAATTAAGTAATTTTAAGCTTAATATAAAGATCAGTGTATTAGCCTTATTTATCATTTATCACTAGCAACAGAAGGAAATACCATGGCCTGTGTAGGAGTGTTCTAACTTGAACATCAGTAGATAAATATTTACAATATCCTTAATATGTACTTATGGCCATCCTATGTACTTTTGAGAATTAAACAAATGCTAAAGATAAAATATAACAACTCTAAAAGGAGTAAAATCATAAAAGATAGTCATTGAGAGAGCATATAAGAAAAAAATAACAGATAATCCAAAAGCTAGATAACGAGCTTTGTTCAGTACCAGGCAATAAAAAAATGATACTGTAAAATACTCAGAATTGAAATGCAGCTGATAAGAGGTGACGAGGCCACAACAGAAATGCAGCGAGTGATATCAAAAGAATTTTGGAGCTCTCCAAGCGAACATATTGATACTCTATCATTGAGTGGGATTTTGACACAAGTCTATCTTGGATGGTGGGAATGGTCTAGACATGTAAAGACAGAAGCAGCAAATCTGACTCCATTTCTCCAATTGATTATTTAAAATTAAATCAAAGCACTTCTTTGAAAATATTCTTTTAGGTACACCTTATTTCAAAAGTGACTAGTTTTCTAATTTCCTATTAGTATAACATCTAAGGAGAATTATAAAATGGAAACAATGGGCAAAACAGAACAAAAGTAAAAAAAGACCTTTCTGAACTCCATTTCTAGGGTTCAGTCTAAGGTCATTAAAAGTTACATATACAAATTCAGTTTCATTTTTTAGGTAAATACAGATGTGTATATGCTTCTGACATTCATATTCTTTGCAGTTCTGTTTCATAGATAAAACAAAAGCGTTTTTTATGTAAAAATATATTACATAATTTTTAATATAGGCTCCAAAACTCAGGACAAATTTACATGTGATCAGGAAGTTTGTTATGTTTTGTTTTGCTTTTTCACAAGTGGGAAAAGTCATATATAAAATACACTTGAGCTCCTGTAGAAACTGTAGTTTAAAGAGCCAAAGTGGAAGATTTCCAGTCAAGATGGTAAAGTAGGAAAACCTCCTCTCACATCATCATCAAAATTACAAGTAAACTATAAAACAACCATCATTGAGAATCGCCTGAAATCTACCTGAACAGAAGTTCTGGTAGGAGGGTTGCAGACGTGGAATCGTCTGGTCCCACACCAGTATGTGACTGTTAAATATTGGGAGGGATATCTTCACTGTGGAGGTTCCCCCAGAGGAGTCTCAGCTTCACACCAAGCTCCCTGGCCTAGGGTTCTTGTGCCAGGGGGAGAAGTCCCCATAACTTCACAAACCAGTGGAAATTGTGGCTGAGGGGGACGGAGGGCTGCTGGAGTCCCAGGCACTCCACTTAAAGGGCCGATGCATGGACTTACTTGATGACAGACTCATTCACTCTGAGCTCCAGCACTGGGGCAGCAGCTCGAAAGACGCTAAATACATTTGGGGAGGAACTACATAGCTTTACGGCAAGGGCTACAGGGGCAGCTTTCTCCCAGACAGAAGTCTGGCAGAATCCATTATTTCTTTGTTGAGCCCTCCCTCCCTCCCCACATGGAAACATAGGCAGTGACATATCTGAGTCTCCATCAGTCTGGAAAAACCTGTTGCCCCCACCCTGATGATTCCCTGAGACTATGCCTCACCCAATATTCAGCTCACCCAAGCCACTTCCAGTGGATTTACCATACAAACAGCATGTCTTGGCTCATGCTACAGACTTTCCTAAAATCTCTCAAAGGTCAACGAATCCCAAACAAGTAGCATCTGGCCTTAGCATGCCCCATACCTCTTGCCAAGCAGCCCCAAGCCCAGAATACATGGCAGCCAACCTCGGTTTGTGCTTTGGCCTCTCCCAGGCACCACCAAGCTTAGCACAGTGGCTGCCATCTGCAGATTGCTTTGTGGCTCATGCCACGGGCCCTGAGCAAGGCACAGGCTGGGCCTGAACTTAGACTGTGGCAGGGCCCCTCCCATGAGGCCCCAGGGCTGGCACACCCAGTGGCCAGCTTTGGATGGAGCAGTACCACTCAGCTGCCTCTGTGAGTGACACAGCCAAAGGGAAGACTGGGCAGGCACCAGAGCCCTGCTAAAGCGAGTCCTGCTCTGTAGGGTCAGCCCCCGTACAACAGCTCCTCCTCTGTACTCACAGCCAGTCCTCATAACCAATCAGCCTGAGGGGCAATCCCTCCCACTGATATTCAAAGAGCAACCTAGGCTCAACTACACACAACACACACAAGGGACACACCTGAAACACCCGGCTCTGGTGACCAGGGAGACTGTGCCACTGGGCCCCACAGGACAACTACTATACAAGGCCACTCTACTAAAATGAGGAAATATAGCAGCCCTACCTAATACATAGAAACAAACACAGGGAGGCAGCCAAAATGGGGACACAAAGAAACATGTCCCAAATGAAAAAACAGAAAAACAAAAAGAAAAAGAAAAAGAAAACTTAAACAAAATGGAGACAAGCAATCTACCAGATGCAGAGTCCAAAACACTAACTATAAGGATCCTCAATGAGCTCAGTCAGAACTTCAACAAGGAGATACGAAAACATAAAAATGGAGACAGAAAACATAAAAAAGAAACACTCAAAAATGAACAGTGCAGGGGTGGCCAGTTAGCTCAGATGGTTAGAGCATGGTGCTCTTAACAACAAGGTTGCTGATTCGATCCCCTCACAGGCCACTGTGAGCTGCACCCTCCACAACTAGATTAAAACAACTACTTGACTTAAATAAAAGTTTTTTAAAAAATGAAGAATACAATAACTGAAATAAAGACTACATTAGGGGGAATCAACAGTAGATTAAATGGAGAAGACTGACTCAGCGATTTAGAAGTTAAGGTATCAGAAAACACCCAATCAGAACAGCAAAAATAAAAAAGAACCCCCAAAAATGAGGACAGTTTAAGGGATCTGTGGGACAACATCAAACATACCAACATTGGTATCATTGCAATACTAGAAGGAGAAGCGAGAGAACAAAAAATTGCAAACCTACCTGAAGAAATAATGACAGAAAACTTCCCTAACCTGATGAAGAAAATAGGTATACAAGCCCAGGAAGTGCAGAGAGTCCCAAACACAATGAACCCAAAGAGGCCCACACCAAGACATATTATAATTAAAATGACAAAGCTTAAAAACAAAATTGAGAATTTTAAAAAGCAGCAAGAGAAAAGCAGTTAGTTACCTACAAGGGAGCTCCCATGAGATTTTCAGTTCATTTCTCTTCAACAGAAACTTTGGAGGCCAAGAATGGATTGACGTGAAATATTCAAACAGATGCAAAGCAAGTACCTACAACCAAGATTACTCTACCCAGCAAAGCTATCATTTAGAATTGAAGGACAGATAAAGAGCTTCCCAGATGAGAAAAAGCTAAAGGAGTTCATTACCACCAAACTAGTATTAAAGAAATGTTAGAGGGACTTCTTTAAGGTTAAGGAAAAAAAAGATAAAAATATGAACACTAAAATGGCAATAACTGTATATCTATCAATAATTACTTTAAATGTAAATGGATTAAAGGCTTCCATCAAAAGATAGGGTGGCTGAATGGATAAGAAAACAAGACCCTTACATACACTGCCTACAAGAGACTCATGTCAGATCAAAAGACACACACAGACTAAAAGCAAAGGGCTAGAAAAAGGCATCTCATGAAAATGGAAACAAACAAAAAAAAGCTGGGGTAGTAATACTTATACCAGGCAAAATAGACTTTAAAACAAAGGCTAACGTGCAACAGAATGAAACTGGACTGCTATCTGTCACCATGTACCAAAATTAATTCAAAATAGATCAAAGACTTAAGCATAAGACCTGACACAATAAACTGCATAGAAGAAAACATATGTACTAAACTTATGGATCTTGGGTTCAAAGAGCACTTTATGAATTTGACTCCAAAGGCAAGGGAAGTAAAAGCTGAAATAAATAAATGGGACTATATCAAACTTAAAAGCTTCTGCACAACAAAAGAAACCATTAACAAAATAAAGAGGCAACCAACTGAATGGGAGATTTTTACAAACAGAGCCTCCGATAATGGGCTAATATCCAAAATATACAAGGAACTCATACAACTCAACAACAAAATGACAAACAATCCAATTGAAAAATGGGCAGAGGACCTGAAGAGACATTTCTCCAAAGAGGACATACAAATGGCAAACAGACATATGAAAAAATGCTCAACATCACTAATCATCAGAGAAATGCAAAGAAAAACCACAATGAGATATCACCTCACCCCAATCAGAATGGCTATCATCAACAAGACAAATAGTAACAAGTGTTGGAGAGGCTGTGGAGAAAAAGGAACCCTCATACACTGTTGGTGGGAATGCAGATTGGTGCAGCCACTATGGAAGGCAGTGTGGAGGTTTGTCAAAAAATTACGAATAGAATAACCATATGACCCAGCAATACCTCTCCTGGGTATCTACCAAAAAAAATCTGAAAATATTTATCCATGAAGACATGTGTGCTCCAATGTTCTTTGTAGCTTTATTTATGGTGGCCAAGGCATGGAAACAAGCAAAATGTCCTTGATGAATGAATGGATAAAGAAGTTGTGGTATATATACACAATGGAACAGTATTCGGTGGTAAGAAAAGATGAAACAGAACCATTTGTGACAACATGGATGGATCTTGAGATTATAATGCTAAGTGAAGTAAGTCAGACAGAAAAAGCAGAGAACCATATGATTTCACTGATATGTGGTATATAAACCAAAAACAACAAAAGAGGAAGACAAACAAATGAGAAACAAAAACTCATAGACACAGACAATAGTTTAGTGGTTACCAGAGGGTGAGGGGGGAGGGAGGTGGTAGATGAGGGTAAAGAGGATCAAATATATGGTGATGGAAGAACTGACTCTGGGTGATGAACACAGAATATGATTTATAGAGGATGTAATACAGAATTGTACACCTCAAATTTACTTAATTGTCACCCCAATAAACTTTAATTAAAAAAAACAACAAAAAACAGAGGCTATAATGAAAGGCAAAGAAGGACCCTGCAATCCCACTTCTGGGTATTTATCCAAAGAAATGCAAAACGCTACTTTAAAGGGACATGTGCATCCATATGTTCATTGCAGCATTATTTCACTAGCCAAGATATGGAGGCAACCTGGGTGTCCATGAATGAATGAATGAATGCATGCATGCATGAATGAATGAATGAATGAATAAAAAAGAGGTGGTACATGTATACAATGAAATATTACTCAGCCATAAAAAAAGAATGAAATCAGTGGGGGAGACGGGTTAGTACATGAGGGCAAAAGGGATCAAATATATGGTGATGGAAGGAGAACTGACCCTGGGTGGTGAACACACAATGAGATACATAGATGATGTATTACAGAATTGTACACCTGAAACCTATGTCACTTTACTAACAATTGTCACCCCAATGAACTTTGACAAAAAAGGAGAGAGAGAAAACAAAAAAGAATGAAATCTTGCCACCTGCAACAACATGAATGAACCTAGAGGGTATTGCGCTGAGTGGAGTAAGTTAGACTGAGAAAGACAAATGACTTACGATTTTACTTACATGTGGAATCTAAAGCACAAAACAAATAAAACCGAAACAAACTCACAGATACAGAAAACATTTTGATGGCTGCCAGCTGGGAGAGGGTTGTGGGGGGGCTGGAAGAAAAAGAGGAAGGGATTAAGAAGTACAAATTGGTAGTTACAAAATAGTCAAGGGCATGTAAAGTATAACATAAGGAATATTGTAGTAACTACGTATGGTGTCAGATGGGTACTAGATTTATTGGAGCGATCACTTCCTAAATTATATAAATGTCTAATCACTATGCTGTACACCTGAAACTAATATGACATTGTCTGTCAACTGTAATTGAAAAATAAAACAATTATTTTTAAAAGCGGCCAAACTAATATTTTCCCCTAAATTGTGACTAAACTATAAAAATCCCCTTTGCGCAGATAGAGTCTGCATTGTTCTAAAACCTGCTGCAAATCAAGATATTCAGGGAATTGCTGACACAGCGTGAACTATCTGGATATCAATGCCCATTGTTATTACACATTCTTTACATTTGCTTCATCTACGGATGACTCAGTTTCACTATCTTCCTCTTACTTTTGTCTGTATTTTTATTCTACCTTACATTTAAGCAAGTCTTTCCCTTTTATCATTTTTGATACTGCACTTATTTCTGAGTCATTCTTATTCTGAGAGATCTTTTCCTTTACCTTTTTCATTTCATAGAGCTTCTGTTTTATAAAAGTCTGATGAAATAGAGCTCAATCTTTTGTTTCCAATTATGAATGTTCTCATGGCTATCTTTTTAAAACACTGCTTTTCCACTACAAGGTAAGCAATTTCAGGAGAAAATGGTGATAAAAAGAACAAGAGCAAAATAACTACTTTAATATGTCAAATTTTTATCAAATTTTGTCCTGTTACATTCTACTTTTATATGCAAATACTTTTAGCATCTCCTTTTTTATTTTACTTTTTTATTAAATTTATTGGGTTAACATTGGTTAGTAAAATCATATAGGTTTCACGTGTATGATTCCATAATACCTTATCTGTATACTGCATTGTGTGTTCACCACCCTGAGTCAGATCTCCTCCCATCACCATATATTTGAGCCTCTTTTCCCTCATCTCCCACCCCCCACCCCCTTACCCTCTGGTAACCACTAAACTGTTGTCTGTGTCTATGTTTTTGTTTGTCCTGTTTCTTTGTTGCTTTCAGTTTTGTATCCCACGTATGAGTGAAATCATATGGTTCTTGAATTTTTCTGTCTGACTAAATCCACCTAACATGATAATCTCAAGATCCATCCATGTTGTCACAAATGGCAGCATTTCATCTTTTCTTATGGCCGAGTAGTATTCCATTGTGTAAATGTACCACATCTTCTTTATCCAATCATCTACTGAAGGATAATTTGGTCGTTTCCATGTCTTGGCCACTGTAAATAATGCTGCAATGAACATTAGGGTACATGTATCTTTACAGATAAATGTTTTCAGATTGTTTTGGTAGATACCCAGGAGAGGGATTGCTGGGTCATACGGTAATTCTATTCTTAATTTTTTAAGGAATCTCCACACTGCTTTCCAAAGCAGCTGTACTTTTCATTGGCAGTAAAGTCTGTTCATGCAACATATATTACACTCAAATATTTTGTTTCTGGATTTTTGTCTCAGCCTTACATTCCTTTAATTGTTTCTTTTATTTCTTATTAATTTCAATCTACATATATTCAGTGAAAATCTAAAACTTGGCTACCTTTTGTTTGTCTCTCCTTTTCTATTCCTCTCCAGAAAAACCAATTTTTATTATAAGTTGATCAAAACCAGGATGATCACTTTTCTGTCCATTTCCTTACAAAATATTGGAGTAAAGAGGGGTTGGAGGGATGGGTAAAAAAGGTGAAGGGATTCAGAAGCACAAATTGCCAGTTATAAAAATCATCATTGGGTTGTAAAATACAGCATAGAGAATATAGTCAATAATATTATATTAACGATGTATGGTGTCAGATGGGTACCTGACATATCAGGGTGATCACTTAGCAAATTACATGAATGCTTGATGTTGTACACCTAAAACTAATACAATATTTTGTGTCAACTGTAATTGAAGAATTGTTTTTGAAAGATTGGCGTGATTATTGTTGACTGATACTCTACATTTTAATTCATTCATCATGTTTGCTTCTTTATACTGATGCTAAGCACTCTTTGAAACTGTTGATCGTTTTTTTTCTATTAAGCAAATTCTTTCTCTGATGATATGCTTGGTATTCCATGGCTTGAAGGGTAAATTTCATTTAATTTCTTTTCATTTTTTATATCTTTGTTACTCTAAAATTGTATTCCTTTCACCATTTGTTTCCCTATTTATCATCTACAGCAATAATTTTATTTTATTTTTTTCTGTAGAGTACATACTTCATTTGCAGTTTTTGGAGCTTATATTGATTGACTTTAGGAATGTCACATCTTGAGTTGAAAATAGACGAGGCCAGAAAGTATTAATATGCATTAGTATTAGCATTAATACTAATCAGCATATTAATTTCAGGTATATTTGTTTAGGCAGCAGCACTTATATTAAATCCTTCTCCAAAAGGGACCAGAAGGAACCTAACCTTTATATGATCTCCACCAATGTGTGAATGTATGTGTGGGTCTTTTGTGCCTTATCAAAACTGTTCAGTACAAACTGTACATAGTAAAGGTTGTTATTTGGAATACCTATTGCCTAAACCGATATAGCTCCAAAACCTATTGAGTCTGACAATATCCAAAGAAAAATAGCTAATCAATATAAAAAGTGTGTCAAATACCCAACTGTTTGGATACATACGTATGTTCACAACTGTGGTAAAAAAAGACCTATTAATTGACTGTAAACTTCCTTTTCCATCAAAATGCATGATGTGAAGACACAGGTAGCAGGCTGACGTATGGTCAGCTTGATGCACCATTGTGCCTGCATGCGATCTGATATTCATGTCTGACTGCAGACCTCTCCTCAGAGCAAGACAACTCGTATGTTGACTGCTATGCATTTTGCCTGTCTGCTGCTGTTCTTACACTACTGTAGTCACACTTCACTGTTATAAGTTGTACTTCAGTAAATCCATGCAGAAGTTATGTTCCTGTAGCCTCTCTTGCTTTCTGTTGCCAGCTTCAGCTGCGTGCTACCCTCTGAAATTCATTCACTGTCACGACTAGCCAGGTGGAGTTTCGAGAAACATTGTAAAGCTTCCGTGTCCATTTCCAAGCATTTTGGAAATCCGCAGATGCAAATGAAGTCAAAGTGCAAAATCGTTTTCTGTCGTTTGAAAGCTTGCAGTGTGCTGCACTCACGTACTTCTGAAGAGATCACCTTCTTGTACTGTTTATTTATTTTTCCTTTTGTCTTCCTAAAAGATGCAGGAGACTCCTAGTTTGGGCAGATTCAGGTCACATCTAAGCCTGATCCTTTCCTGATTATTCACAAATAAATCACCCTCAACATAAAGGGGAAAGTCACACAATCCTGCTACAGCATTAAATTTGTAATCACATGAGACAAGTCATGAAATTCAGGATTACGGTTCCCACGGTAACCCTGCTCTTCCCCTACTGTGTATGCCCTCCGATACTGTCTTCACATTTAAAACGCTTTTCTTCCACTGTACTACACCTTTCAGTGTCAGCATCTTGCAAAAGCTGCTTAATTAGGTATTTACCTTACCATATGAACAATGATTTATTAATTTTGAAATCAAATTAAAATTAAATAAATCAAAATAGCTAATGGGCATTCTAGCTAGAACAGAAAATAAGATTCACATTATAAGCAATTCTATAAATCTAACTTGTATTTCCAAATTTTGCCACTAGTTGTCATCTACTCTTTGAAGAATCATCTCCTGAAGGGAGAGCAAATTCAGAGCACAATGGGAAATTAAATTGGATTATCTTTTATGCTTGAAGTATTGTAACATAAGAAAATAGCTATTAAATGTTTAGAATTTTTCCAGAACAGACTATTATGTGGCATTCTGCAATTTCAGTTTTGGTTGTAAACAATCGCACTTTGCGTGATCATCTTAACTAAACTGTTAATATATGGTATAATCTGTATTCATATAGAAGTATGACTATATAATGTCAAAAGATTGTCACTTTCTCTTTATCATGGTATTTCTGGTTGTTAGATATTTAATAGCAAACTAACTGACCTTCAGATTTCCGGATCATTGCCTGAAATACCATTTAAGTTTTGCTTAATCTCCTAAACCTTATTCAACTCAATATATTCTCTGCTGTAATTAACTTATGCAATCTGTTTTCTCCCCAAAACTAAACTAAAATCCCTGAATTATTGGCCTTAGTCTTTTCTAATGACTTTTGCTTTGTTACTTATAACTTCTATGCAAAACACCTGAGAGTTCTTTCTTCATTAGCCTCTCATTGGTAAGCAATCACCACACTTTGATTCTTCCTCCATTGTGTGTATAGATTTGTCCCTTCTCCACAGCCACCGCTCTCCTTCATGTTCTCATCATCTCATTCTTAGATTACTGTTAAGATATCCATAATCAGAAGTTCTTCCTGTCTAAAGCCAATTAAAATCTACCTGTACAATGGTTACCTGATAAAATACAAAATTTCCAGTTAAATTTGAATTTCAGATAAACAGCAAATAATTCTTGAGTAAGTATGTCCCAGATATTGCATGGGTTGTATTTATACTAAAAGTGTTCATTATATGAAATCCAAATTTGCCCTGAAGTCATGTATTTCTATTTGCTAAATCTGGCAACCCAATTAGTCAGGAATTAATCCCTATTGTGCTACAAACAGTAAGGATCTTTCCTTTCCACAGAAATCCAGAGAGTAGTAATGAATTCAGGGTAAGTAGAGGAGGCAGGAACCTCTGAAGTGATATGAAAACTATCCAATTTCGTATGACCTTTGCATCTGGCAAGGAAGTATTGATAGTACCAGAAAGCTAGACTGTCCATAAAGGTAAGGAAAGTATGTAATTACCTACCTTTTTGCAATATGAGGAACTTTTAGAATTCTTATCTACTCAGTATTTTCCCAATCTCTTCTCCACACATCCTCTTCGAAAATGCAAATATTTCTGGGAGAGTTAACCTTTTTATATGCCCGAAAGAACATATACCTGAGAGGGATAACCTAATACATACTTTAGAGGATGCATTTTATCATGTGCTTTCCTATTAGAACAAAAGTGTAAGAAAGCTGTAAAACACGGGACACTGGGCGTGGAGGGGTAGCTACGGAAGGTAGGAAAGGCTACAGAAAGGGAAGATTGAGCTGAGCCAGACATAAACTCCACCTGCCCACATACGCCTAAGCTTTGGTCCTGTCTTAAAGCCAAGTGAGAAAAAAACAACACATAGCTTTGTTTTATAAGAGGCAGTACCCCGTAGCAATACAGGGTGCAGGCTCTGGAACCATCCTAATTGGAATTCAATCGCAAATCTGCCTCCTTTGTAAAATGAGGACATTAGTGACAATCCCACAGGGTTTTCTGAGTGCTACATGAGATGAGAAATGTAAAGTAGTTACAAGAGAGCCTGGAACATGGAAAGTGTTCTATGTGTTGGTGGTTGCATTGCTATTGTCATTACCGAGTTCAAATTTTAAACTCATTGCATTTATCCGCGGTATCCTATTTTTTCTAATTATCGATTTCATGAGGGTACACATCTATCTAATTTATTTAACAGACTAAAAGACCTTGTGATCACTTTGCTGTGCAAAAAGAATAGTGTCAGGGAAAATACTGACCTCCAGTGTAACGTTCAAAGCATTTCAACCCTCCACCCCCGCTGACCCAACACCCATGACCGTAGCAGAGGAAGATTTGTAAAGTGAACACACATGCTGGGCACAGTCTCCCAAACTGGTCCCTTTTCTATAATCTTAAAAGATAATACATTGGCATGATCGTTATAAAACTATAATGAAAAGTCGGGAAAGGAGTCCATTTGAAAGCATATCCTTTAGATACATAGAGGAGGTAATCAAAAGTCAGGTCCATATCCATGTGCTAGTTTCTTCAGCAAACAAAAGCACAGAGTGTGGCTCCCTTTGTGGTCAGAACCCTGCCTCCCCCTCATCCAGTGTATTGTGGCCCTGTCCACACTGTGGTGTGTGTCCTGCCCTGGTCATCATGTTGCCTTCTCCTGTCTTTGCTCTTAAACTTGCATCTGTCTCCAGGAGTCACATTCAAAGTAACTGCACAGACATGGATATGTATGAAAATTAAAGCAAAGACAAGAAAGGAAAGATAAATACATCATTATACATTCTTTTCATTATAGCCTTACTCAGTAAACTGGTCACGGTTTATGTTCATGGCTGTATGAGATGATGCTTAATGCTTGAAAAGGAGAGAGAGCGAGAGCGAGAGAGCGAGAGAGAGAGAGAGAGAGAGAACGGGATATCAGGTTTTTAAATTTTAAAACGCTTGATTTATATCCATATTACTTTTTCTATTTGGGGGTCATCTTGATGTGTTGATCTTTAGGACAGAAGTTCAGATGCTAAAGCATAGTTACAATGTGCACCACTGATATTTGTTTCTTAGAAAAGAGAGATTACGTCAGAAAACAGTAATCTTTGAGAAATAATAAAAAATTCGGATGAACATTGCTAGCTGTTCTAGAGTGTAGCTGTACTATACGGAAGGTACACCAAGCAGTGCCCTTTTTAACGTCACCGTGCTTCTGTCTGCATTGTCAGTGTTATGGCAACAGTCCATGAAGAGTTCCCAGAAAAGTATAAATTTAATACCTTAACCTGCCACTATCTCAGGACTAGAGCGCTGGGAATGACAGCTGTAATATTTCAGGAAAAATACTCATCAGATTTTACTTCCTAATTCCCTCATGCTTCTATATACAATCTCATGTTTGGGATAGAACTGTCTCTGGTTAAATCAAGAGTTGAGAAGCAGGGCCCAAATTTATTTTCTGTTCAATGCATGTCTTCTCATACATCTCTCGTCTACATACATAGCTTCACCATATTTTATCAGTTTACTGACCCATAAAGAAACCATAACAGTACCTAGTCCTCAGTTGTATTTGGAGGTTAATTTCCTGGGGTGCTTGTGCAAAAAAAAAAAAAAAGTATTATGCATCTTCACTAGTCCCAAACTATATAATGACACTTTTCTGGTAGGCTGTCAACTCTCCAATTCAGTCATGATAATATGTCTCCCAAGTTGGCAGTAGAGAGAGATGGAAATTGAAAAGGACTCAAAATCACAACACATACCATGCTCACATGAAACATAATTTCATCCTATTTTATAACCTGCCCACCTTTTATCTCAGCCTTATTATCTTTCCTTTCCCCAAAGACTAGATTTTCTGTGTTCTATCTCTACGCGACACAAGTCATTCTCTGCAACCTACCAAAATACAAGGCAGATAGTAAATTTCTTATGTGATTCCACACTGTACATTACCTAGTGTGTCACCTCTTCCAGGTCTCTGGATCCTCACCCCTTATTTACGGTTTCCACCTGCTGCTCCTTCTTAAACACCAACTGCTACAATACAACAGGATCGCAAAATCCCATCAATAATGATCCATGATTTTTCAGGTTACAGGTTCTAGAAATGCCCTATCCCATAAACCCCACTTCAGTAAAAAAGCAAATTTGCAAACATTGTTCATTGAAAAGCCAATTATATATTTATTGAAAATCTACTTTCTGAACACTCTGTTGCCTGAAAGGCACACTTAACAACTTACGAGAGAACAAAAGAAATAGAGAATCAAAATTGCCCAGGTTAACAAATGATGGTAAATTGTATGTGTACTATAATAAAATTATACTAATATATTCACATGTATATCATGTGTTTTTTAAGGTATTAAATAATTTAAAAATATATATGTATGTTGTACTCCAGAACTGTTGCCTAAAGGAAAAAAACTGAGTTTCTTAAGGGAATCTGGGGTCTTACTACTTATTCAGGCTTTCAACCAATTTTCTTGTTGCTATTTAAAAACCAAACCAGGAAATCTGCCTTTAGAGTTACCTACTGCTTTTAGTTTCTGAGCCTTTCTGTTGTGTTATATAAATTTACTTCTCCCCCTGCAGATATTTAAGTTTTATCTCTTTCTACTGTTACATAAATTACTACTCATCCATTTTTCTACCTTCTAAAATGTGTTGATGTGTCTAGTCTCCTGGGTTTCCTCTCCCATCCTCTGTGCCCCTGTGGTCTTACTATACCTTTTTAGTTACTTTTACTATCCGTGTTTTATAGGCTTCAAGAAGTAGCTCAGATAAACACATGTGTTTTTCTAGAAGTCCCACTGAAGTTCTTTAGTTAAGGGAGTAACATAATCTGATACACATGCCATCATAGTATAGACAGAATCGTTTCAAGGAAGCCAAGGTAGGAAAATGATCAGAAGGGCTGGAGAGATGAGTAGAGGCTGAACTCAGTGAAGAGGAAGAGGAGGTGCCATATAAGAAAAGTGCTAAGGCGATAAAATGATCAGGATGTGGTTTAAAATTGAATGCAAAAGTCTACATCTACCAGAGATGGACCTAGCAAAGGGGGAACAAGCTTGGATAGAGAAACACATGATTTCCATGTGGAACATGTTGATGTGAGGGACCAGTGGAAGATCCAGGTAGACAGTGGACTATACAGAAATGGAATTTTGTGGAGAGGTCTAGGCCGCAAATACAGATTTGTGAGCCACCCGAATAGATATGTTATAATTTGTCAGAAACACAGTCTCTCCATATTAATATTAAAATGTGCTATATATATGTACATATATATACACATATATATGTATATACATATACACACACACATACATCTAATACTTTTGAAATGTGATTCTGATTGATTTTGATGGAATGGCCATTAAATACATGTTTTGAGATTAAAAAAATAAGTATTTATTAAATAGAAAGGAGGATATCTTTGTTCTATTCCAGTGACTTCAGATGTCTCTGAAGTGGGAATATATGTATATAAAACAAGCACATTGCCATCACTGTTGGAAAGCATTCTCAGATGCACATAAAATCATTATGCACATCACACATAATTTTGTATGTGAATGACATTCAGCTAATAATACCGTCATATTTTATAATCAGGTGGATCGAATGGAATCTGGCTCTCATCACATTGGTCACCAGAGTGGTTTCTGGACCTCTTGCTGACTAGGCTGATGTCTACCTCCTTTTTTTACTTCACTATATCAGTCTCTCCCAAAGCTATGTGCTCAAATAAATAATCATGTTGAAGTTTAGTTAAGATTATATTTTATGTTAACTTTTATGGCAGTAAAATAATTGCATATCCCTACTAGTCTTTGGTCTAATACTGTTCAGAAAAAATTATAAGAAAGACACATTTTTATGCTGTATAAATTCTGATTTCTCCCATGCTTATGAAAATATCTTTTTTTTCCCTTAAGGCAGAAACAATAAAAGAGTTTCATATTTTTCAGGGGGTAGATTCTTCAGTTTAATTTTTATTGTTATAAAGCACTTTCCTGTGCTCAAATGAATTTTATTTTATTATAAATAAAACCAAGTCTTTGAGAATGGAGAACTATAGACTATATCATTAAAAAATAGTATAGAAATCCAATTAATCTCTAAATTACAATTTTTTTTATCTCTGAACAGAAATTACCTTCTGGCAAAATTCAATAAAATTCATTCATCTCCTGTTGTCTTTAGTTTCACAAATATTCTTGTTAAAAAGAATTTTTAATATATAGTGATTTAGTGAAATTACATTTAAATCCGGATAAACAGAAGTATGCTTATTCACTTCCGATCACACTAATAGTTAAGTTTTCATATACGTGCTTTTGTTGTGACAAGCCAACTGTCAAGAGACCCCCAATTTCTGTGTAACAAGAAGCTGTGCAACAAGCAGCTTCACTACTCACTGTTTTCCACTGAGATCCTTTACAGTGCAGAAAACTAATGGTAATTCACTATCTTTTCAGGCTCCACTCTTGAGGCTTGTGTCAAACTCTTGGATTCTTGTCTCCCTGTTAACCTTTCATAATGAAAACGAGGGTGATATTGTTTCTGCAGTTTTACAATCAAAGTTCTCTCCTGATGATCTGTACTTTCCTGTATATTCTGGCCTCAAAAACATCATTTCCCCAAATTCCAGCATACTAAGACATGATAGTAAGGAACTGCTCATACATAAAATCCCCAAAAGTGTTTTGATCAGAATTGCACATTTTTATCCGTTTGGGGTCTTTTGCTCTTTTCTCAAAGCATATACTTCAAAGATGACACGTATTACACCACACTGAGAGGCACTTTTTTTTCCGCTTCCTTCCTCTTCCTTTTCACTTCACAATCTGCCTATTTGTAATGTTCTATTTGTTCAGTTAATGGAGATTTTAATTGTACAAGAGTACAATTTCAACAATGATTTCCAATTTAAATTATGAACTTCAAACTACTTATGATCAAGTAAGTCCATTAAGCTGATTTAGTTGAAAACTATGATTAAAATCATTTCCACACGTTGCAACGCATGTCATACACAATTGCATTTGGCTGAAATGAATTTGATGGCATATACACTTCTTGACATCAGTGTACTTACTCCCCCAATGCCCAATTCATTTAAGAACAGAATGCTTATTTGAATAACAAAACAGAATGTTTTGCTGCTGATTGGCACTGATTTATTATCTTTTCAAGTGTCAAACCGATGCCTAGCTATGAGTGTACACAGCTAATGTGTTTTGTGTAAGTGCACATTTTACTGTATTTGCTGTATAGATTTTCTATAAGCCCATAGACACAGATCCTAATTAATCCAGAGACTTATGGATACGTAAGCTCATAGCATACTAACACCATAAATCATAAAAGAGGCACAGGTGACAAAACAGCCCAGAAGGCTGAAATTCTGAGGCTAAAGTCCCACTTTCATGAATATAAAACTAAATCTTGCTCCTTATTTATTTTTATTTACTGGTGTGTTATACTCTAGAGAAAAACAAAATAAAATGGAAATCACTTGTTCTGAGCGCAGTGTCAATCATTAAAGCACTAAGCTTAAAACAAATCTTTACCCACCACAAGATTTGATATTTGTCCATTCTGCAAAATCGAACATTCCTCTCTTGTTTCTCTAACACCAAACACAGAAGCACAAGTTGAAAGTAGGATTAGTATTTGTGCTGTAAGGACTCATTACTGAACCTGAATTTTCACTAAAATATAAGCTAGGCTGGGATGTAACATCCATAATTACCTTCATACCTTTGCACATAAGGAAGGAGGATGTGAAGGGTATGTGAGATCTTTTGTAAGTCTCCAGAAAAAAAATATAAAGTGCAATGCTTTCCTTTCATCAGGATACAACTGATCATATATTGTTTAATCCTTTTCCTGAAGGAAAGCTACTGGTGTTCATTTGGGAATTTTTTTCTTATTTTCCACTAGTCCTTACACTTGACAAGTCAAATACAAGAACTATTGAATCAAAAGTTACATATATAGGTAAACAAATTTCTTAAAATAATATCTAGAGCTGTATGCATAGTTGGCCCTAGGCAAAACTGTGAAGTAAGTAACGCCTCACTTCAGCATACAAGAAAAAAACTAACTCTCTGGGTGCTTCACCCAAAACTCAGCACATACATAGTAATCTCTTGCTAAAATTCGCCCCAAACCTTTATTCTTCTGTCAGCTATTTTTCCTACTCATGGATAATTTTGCACCATCATCCCATTATCATCACATGCCCCCATCACTCTAATCAAATTCACTCCCATCAGATAACTTCCTATATTCTTTCTTGGAAAACTCTTTTCAATAGATTATGTTGTTGGAAAGGATCTAATGAATTAATTTTCACATAATGCTTTACAACACTTCCCAGCTTAATACATTATCCCTCCCAAAGCTATTAGCAACTTAACGGGGACCATCAAAATCTCAAGTCAAAAGATTGATTAATGATTATTGCAGGCACCAGTAGGGAGCTATTTGGGGGTGTAATTCCATTATTGTAAAGGGCATTATTTTAAGTTCCCTCTATCTACACTCAGGGACAGCAATATATTCCAAAAGGCCTTTAAAACATTAAACACATATCTTTGGATGTAATGAAAAAAATGGACTCACACCGTGTAGGTGTAGTCAAATAATGAAGTGCATCATATGCTCCTCTCTCCTTCTTCTTATGGATTAGTAGTTGTGTTTAAGTGGTCCTAGTCCCCAATTCTTCTGCTGCTCCCTTCTACAAGTGTCGTTAATGGTAATCTGTTAATTGCTGGTTCTGTAGTTAATAGTTTCCTTATCTGAGATACGTGAAAACATTTGCAAACTTCAGGGTTTGAGAGATGTTCTCAAAGTTGCAGTGACGAAAATTTCCATGGACCCCACGGACATTTGAAACCTGCGAGTTTCACACCATTCTTAATTAACACCCATACCAGTCCCTGAGAAAAAAAGAAACGCTGTACTTCTAACTTAATCAGGCTGCTGGCAATAGGAATGGTAAGCATAAAAAAGTAATGCCTACAAGCTGATTTTAAACAAGCCTCTTCCTTTTTCTTAGGATTTGCCTGCATGAGGTAGAGACTATTTGCAACTCTGCTTTTTTAAATCTAGTCTAAGAGGCTCCCTTTCATTACACCATTATTCCTTTGCTTGTGTTGTTCCTTCCGCCTTGAAGAATTCCTCTCTCTCCTTCACTTGGTCAGTTCAGCCTGTTGAGGTATAACCCCAAAGATGACTACTTGCCTGCACTGGCATCTTTCATAGTCTACAGATACCGTGCTCTAAGATAAGCTAAAGTGCCATTTATTTTAATACTTACTATATGCCATATATCTCATTTCTTTCTTACAGCAACCTGTGATTTATGGAATATCCTCATTTTTCACAGGTAAGACTCAAAGCGGTTAAGGAATCACCCAAGGTCATTACTACTTACAAGCAGAACCTAAATTAAAACCCTGGATGGTCTGACTCTGTCTGACTATACTGTCTACACAAATAAACTTTTTCCCACCACTTTAATCCCCCTGTGGTTTGCCCCATCTGTGCAGAAGTATCCATCTTTCTCAAATGCTTTCATTCATTTAAATTAACCAAATTCTGACCCAGCAGGGTTCAGAGATAACATAATGAAGGCAGTTGTCTTTCCTCATTGGCCCAAGTGACTTGTAGAGTGTTTGGAAGAAGCACAGACCAAACAGAGGGACCCTAAGAGTTCCTGTGACAAGCACCCTCATTCATTTGCTCCTTTGCTAAGACAGGGAGTTGAAGTGATATCAATAAGGGCAACTGGTACTCCAGTGTCCCAGCAGCCTCAGAGGCCAGGAGGAACAGGGTATGGAAGGCAGTGGACAATTTCCCTGGTACTATCAAATAGGTGGATTTGGTGTTACATGGGCCAAACACTGGAGAGTGGACAAGAATTTTAACTTTTTATGCACATGATCTAGTATCACATGGACGTCCCTACACTGGACAAACTAGTGTGCAAGAAAAAAAGAAAAATCCATTTGTTGAAAGTGAAAGGGTAATATCTCAGCAATTTTCATACTAATGAATAAACTAAAGCAGGAATCCGCTTTATCACTGGCAATAAGACAAAAAGTGGTCTTCTCGTGGTCACTCTTTCTTTTGTTCTTTCTTTTGCCTCGTACTCCATATCTAATTTCTGAAAATTATGCTGAATTCAACAATTATCACTCTCAGAATATTCTGTTCTCTATTTTTAGAGCACTATCCCAGGAAACTTGTAACATTGCTCAGGTGTCTGTGATGACTGTTGCTTTAACTTGGATAAGGACCACTCAGCAGCATTGTCCTCGTGACCATCTGAAAGTAATTTTTCACCAAGTTAGGCTCTACTCATGTCATTATGGACCATCCCATATGCAGACTATCTGTCCAAATATAGGAAAACAACCTTAACTTTCTCCACCATTGCAAATCTTCTACATTGCAAAATCTTCGCATAAAATTGAGATAAGAAAGGCATGAACAGTCAGGGACAGGACCGCAATGGAGGACATCGAGGCCAAAGAAAACAGTTTCAAAGTAGCTGATAGGAAAATGTGGAGAAGGGAACTGGGCGGGAGAGGCAACCACATCAAACTGCAGAGTCAGCCAAGACAATAGCCCAGTTACAGGGGGCCAATCAGCTTCTGGTAAACAACTTAAAGATTACAGACTCAAGGACATATAGTCCCTGGCACAGCTTAGCCTGTGGGGCATTCAATTTTCTGATGCCCCCTCTCTCCAGAGAGCTTTTCTCTTGCACTTTACAATAAAACTGTGTGCTGCTTACATTTGCCTCTCCGATCCACATTTCGATTCCTTGGCAACTGTGAGCTCACAATCCCGGGAACACACCAGACACCAGGATCCTATACCAAAATGAGTTAAACAAAGGCGAAGTAGTGGGAAGCTCAAGAAGTATGAAGTCAGACTAGATCATTCTTACAGTCTATTGGCCTCTGTACTTGCTGCCAGGCCTCCAGGATTGTCACCCAATGGCAGAAACCAGCATCCAGTTGCAGACCCTTAGGTAGAATACTATGTCCGCTTTTTACTGAATATCAACTCAGAAGGAGGGTCACTGGTCCTCAATGCTCATAAAAGGAGACAAAAGCCTAAGAGCATGGGAACATGGAAAGTACCTCTTAAATAAAGTTTCTCTATTCTGACATCCGTGGTGAATACTTTTTATTTTGTCCCTTGATTTGACTGGTTACTTTTCCTTTTGGATTACACTTCTTTCTTATTCCCAGGTTCTGGGTATTTGGATAGTGTCTCCTATCGGCTAGCTCTTGATTCTGACCCATCCATCAAAGCATCAGGATGTGGCCAGGGTGTTAGATTTTCTCCTTTCACAGTAAATCTTAAAAGTGAGTAGGGTATATTATTCTGCATCAAAAATGTAAAGAAAGAAAAAAGTTAATAGCTGGAGCATATAGGTAGGCATGTGGGCAGATTGAGGAAGCCAAGGGAAATTACAATTGCTTGTGCTCTACACTGGCAACCATTTGGGAAAGAGAAAGACAAAAGAGAATCCTGGTTTGTTTGTTTGTTTGTTTGTTTTTTTGAAATTAATGTCATGGCCAAATTTACAGGAGTCTTAATAAGAGGATTTTCCTTCAATTATTTCAGTAATCATCATTGGATTTGCCTCTGTGCAGTTGTCTTCACAGATTATCTTCTCAGATCAAGGTGGAAATATTATAAGATCTTTCTACTTAGAGATATCTTTTCCTCAGCAGACTTATACAAATAACAAACAATCAATAGATGAATGGATAAAGATAATGTGATAATGTGATATACGCACATGCACACACACACACACACACATACACACACACACACACACACAGGGTGCCAAAAATATGTATACACATTTTAAGAAAGGAAAAAAACTGTATTAAATTGTAATACTGCATATGTGCCAATAAGAAAAGATAACTACAAGTCATGTTTGCCTTCTGCAATTATAAGAGGTGCTCAAAGTGGTTACCATCAGCATAATTTTAATACAGCTTTTTCCTTAAAATGTGTACACATTTTTTTGGCAACCTTTGTATATCTGTGTTTGTATATACATACATACACACACACACACACACACACACACACACACACACACACACCACATATTCACCCAATGGAATATTACTCTGCAGTAAAAAACAATGAAATCTTGCCATTTGTGACAACATGGATGGACCTAGAGGGTATTATGCTAAGTGAAATAAGATAAAGACAAATACTGTATGATTTCACTTATATATGAAATCTAAAAAGAAACAATTGAACAAGTGAAACAAAACAAAAACAGACGCCTAGATACAGCGATCAAAATGATGATTGCCAGAGAGAGGGTGTGGGGGTGGGAAGGTGAAGAGGAATATAGTCAATAATATTGTGATAACTTTGCACAATGACAGATGGTTACTAGATTTATTGTGGTGATCACATTGTATATAAATGTGAAATCATTATGTTAAACACCTGAAGTTAATATAACACTTACATATATAACTATACTTATATAAAAATAACAAACAACAGATACATGCTTTCTTGTTGGAGATAATTTTAGCATCAATTTATGCAAATATTATTGCCAATGCTCATACATGTAACCAGGCTATCTAATCATCTGGTCAAAGAATTATGTTTCTGGAAGTGAAAATTTAACACAATAAGCATTTATATGTACCTATACATTATGTACCCTATGCTATATGTACCCTCATTTCACCACATATACTAGTTAGATGTAGGCAATTTCAAGGGGCATTTATATTCATTACACAGAATCAGATATATTTGTATGGCTCAGGAGACAGGAGGAGAGTGGCATATTGACTCTATCTTAATATATACTTTTATAATAATTGTACTGTAAATATCCCAGGAGAATCATTAGTAAAGTACAATAGCTACCTCTTTTTACCATGTACAGTGTAAGATAATTAGTTTGTACAATACAAACTTTAAAAAGCAGGTGCTCAGAGATGTTAAGTGACTTGGACAAGTTCATATGACCTGCACAAGGTCGTGAGAAAAGCTTGATTGAACAAAAATTAGGTAAGCTACATGCTTTTCACACATCCTAAAACACAACTGAAATGTCTCCAAAGTACTGTTATCACACTAGCAATTTAGTTACCTTTTTCTAACTACTTTGTTTTCTGGGAAACGTATGTTTTGTTGTTTTTTTAAAGTTTGGACAAATGATTTAAGAGGTTAGTTTTATTAAATGCAAACATAAATTAATGAGGTTTTCTAAACGAAAACCAAGGTAATATATTATTCTTTAATTTAATTTAATCATAATTCAGTTTTACTATAATATTTAATGGAAATGATTAAGCACAATAGCAGAATCATTTATCATAGGCTGCCTCAGAAAAATATGTAGTTGCAGTGGAGATCTGTAGAGGCAATTAAAATACCCCACAAGCAGATGAAAAGAGGGAAAGGTACACTCAAAAGATAAAGTACCATTAATAAGATCTCTAGTGGGATAAATATTAAGGAGAAGATGGATCCAACAAATCCTGATAGAAATATTAAAAATACATTCCCACACAAGAAAA